>NC_139249.1:35612448-38487800 GCF_977018435.1 Lepisma saccharinum
GCAGTTTCTAGTCGAAGCAACTACGTCATGCAGAGGGAGGGGCGTGCAGTTGATTGAATGAACGCACTGAGACCTACTAGGTATCTTACGACTGCGGGTACCCGGCGGGTTTTCGATACCTGCCAAGAACGATCTGGGCAGATGGTCAGTCAAGGCGCTCAAGCGAGGGTGTTGCGCAGGTTGCATGGCATTTCAGGAGCGATGTCTCTCGAACGGGTCTGCTCCAGGTCTTGTGCAGGCCTCTACATGTTGAGTGGAGAGAGAGAAGGGAGAAATCTAGAGTTGTTGGTTAAGGCGTCCTACTTATAAGCTCAGACTGACATCTTGATACCATGTTCGTGACCCCTCTCCAATCCTTTATTTTTTTTTTTACGTATGGTATAGTTTATAATGTATGATTATTTAAATTGCCCTATTGTTTTCACTATCGTTTCAAACCATTTGAAAATAACTTTTAGAAGCACGACGTTGATTACTGTGTGCTGCAATATTCCTTATAAATATTTGCATGCGTTTGTCAGAAACATTTCAAGATTGAAGAGTATAACAACGTTAATCAAAATATGACTTGTTCCTTACAAATATCGGAACGTCTAGTAGTTCGTGTATGTTGAAGAAAACTATAAAATACTCGACATTTTCATAAGCTGATAATAGTAATAATAAAGATAATATTAATAATAACGTGAAAAAAGGTAAGATTTGACTACATAGTTTGCTGTCGAGTGATAAATTTGTCCCTCAGCTTTGCCTTCAGGCGGATACGGCAAGAATATCACGTGGTCCATTCGCAGCGTCAGGCGACCTTGAGTATTGTTGTAATATGATTTCCTTCCTATAACATGAACTTGTTGTCATTAGAATTGGTAGTAGGTTTTCCAAAGGCGAGAATTTCTTCCTTCTTAGGTTTAATTTTAGCCTTCATTTTTGGTATCTTCATGTGTCAATGCGGAAAACGGTGAGAAATAGTGTTGGGGCAGGTAACATGCCTTTAAAAGGGATTCTATAGATAAAAACGGGGCGGTAGGTCAATTACACCAGGGACGGAGCCCGAAATCGGTGGGAAATTTGGACTCAACAATTTTAAACGACAATATCTCGACTTCAAAGGGCTGTACATTCGTAAACACTTGTTTCCGCGATCCAAATTTTGGTTCCTCATAATTAGCATCACATAATCTTCATAAAAAAAACTTTAAAAAAAACTAAAAGAAAAAACTTACGAAATCGTGGGTGTAGAATGAGACACCGGACCCCAATTTAAATTACACACACACACAAATCTAGAGGTTTCTACCTTTGCTTAGAGCGTTCAAACTCAACCTGTCTGCTTTGAGACTTCTTAGATTATGATATTTAATCAATATAAAATGTGGAAAGATAAGTTAGCGTAATCTTACACGATTCTTAGTCCACGACGGATGTGTACGTTAAACACGAATACCTAATTCCTAATCTATTCTATAGTATGCTTGACACAAGACATAAAACATCTTTCACAGCACAGGGCTTAACCACAAATCCAATAACCACTGATTTCCTAACATACCAAGAATAGCATAAGGGGAATCGCAGATGCTTTAAAATTCTCCACAATAAACCCAAATTTTGGTTCAGAAAGTAAAATACAGCCACACTAAATCGAAATGTACTTATAACAAAAAATCTGTCCTTGCTCTCCGGTGCATTACCACAGGTTAGTCAATAACCAACTTTGAGAGTAGTGAACTGCGTCACAATCTTCCATGAATGTCTAGAATCTTTACAACAGCTTTATTAAAAAGTTCCAAGTGCTTAAATATACATGATGTAACACAGTACTACACAAAATGAAATAAGAATATACTTTATAGTGTAGATATCTTGAATTTATACCACCGTTTTATGAGTTAGTCTCTGCTCATGAACGTACAGCAAATCTTGTCAGGGCAGATCCCATTAATTGTCCATCAGTTTAGGGCTGTTAGTTTTTTGTCCAAGCTGTTAGATGGCGCTAGCAACTTCCGTCTCCAACGGAAATGTAGTATAGCAACTGCCGTAACCTCTTAGTGATTTCCGCGTTCGCCATGGCTTATGGGACTGGGTTATCTTCATATATACAGGGTGTCATTTTAATGGCGCCCACGGACCACAGATTCGTGTAGATGACAAAAAAACAAACAACTTTTCTCAGTAACATTTTTCACGTTGGTGCTTCAATTCGACGCTACAGCCGTTCAAAAAAGAGCGTTTTGCCGCCTGGATGCTGGCAACCCAACCCAACATTTGATCGTATCTGTGACGTCATTTCCTGCGGCGAAACAGCTCACGGTAGGGTTGCAAGGAACACACAAGTTTTGTGAAAAATGACAAACTACCAACCACATTATTAGCTGTAAAACGAAGCGAGAAACGCGTCCAGTAAACCGAACATCATCGCCTACCAGCCAGAAGATCAGCAGTCATCTCAGGGGAAGGGGGAAGTAAACCAACGATATGAGAAATGGTAAAAACGTATTCAAAATGAAGAGTCAATATCGGATTTTGTCTCAGCCTACATGTCAAATATCAACAACAATAACTTTTATTGTACTTACAACTTACATGTGGCTGTTTACGCCCAACTACATGTCAAATATTTGCAAATCTCGTTGCAAGGTTGATATCTACAGGTTTGTGTCCAGATGCCTTGTGGTACTTTGTGGTGATAACGGAAGTATCTGAGGTTCACGTTGTTACATTACGGCTAAAACACGTACAACCACAGTAACAATCTAATGATGAATCAGTAGCGAATATACTGCCCTGTTCAGAGTTGCAAACTATTACATGTGTATCCGGTGCGTAGATAAAGACAGTCGTCGGACAGTTTGTTTTACTACTATTTATATCCCTGTATTTTCAACCATTTTTGTCACTTGCCTCATAATGCCCTGAATATACATTATATTATGTGTTGCTTACCTTTGGAATTTTGAGTTCTTTCATTTCTATTTTGTCATCTGTTCAGTGTGTCACAGACAACTAGTATCAGAAGGACGAAGTGGATAGACTAAATTGTAGATGCCAACTTGCTAACTAGATTTGCAAATATTTGACATCTAAGTTGAGACAAAATTCGATATGACCATTTCCATTTGAATTCTATTTCCTTTTTACCATTTTTAGCATCGTCTGTTTACTTCCTGTTAGGTTGCAGAACGTGTTTTTTCGTTTTCTTTTACGGTACATAATGTGGCTGATTGTAGCTATGTCATTTTTCACAGAATATGTGTGTTCCTGGCAACCCTGTAACGCATCGCTTCACGACGGGATATGACGTCACAAATGCAATCAAATGTTGTGTGTGGTTGCCAGCATTCAGGCGGCAAAACGGGCTTTTTTGAACGACTGTAGCGCCGAAACGACGCACCAACGAGAAAAATGTTACTGAGAAAAGTTGTTTGTTTTGATGTCCTCTATACGTTTCCGTGGTCCGTGGGCGCCATTAAAATGACACCCTGTATAATCCTTGGGTATATTAACCAAAATTTTCGCTTTTATACCTAAGGGTTTACTCTCCAACCCCCGGCGATTATATATTTTTCATATCATAACACAGTTTCATCCTTTTATTTTTTATATACATATGTTAATTTATCATTATACAATTTTTAAAGTTGAGTTAAAATCTGTTTCTTTCATTTATCTTGCTTCACAAAGAGTAAAATTTATAATTTACAAGTTACAGTCGACAGTTTGTGCATCTGGTTGCATACAGGTTAAACGATCTCTTCATCTGAACATATTGGCGGAACATTAAATGCGTAATACGGCCGCGTTACATTTTACAACATTTTGCATAAGAATAAAGCCGTAACAAAAAAAAACCGTAACAAGTGGTCCCGCGGAAATGGCCTCCGGCCTCTCTGAAGATGTCGACGTAGCCACGCCCATCGCAAACTGACAGGTAAGATGGACATCTCCTCAGGACCCACTGGTGTGTTAGTGAAAACAGCTAACAATCTCGAACCTAGCGGAACGAGTACAAATGTAACTAGTGCCCCTCCGTGTCAAACAACTCACCACAGAATGTTCATTCAGTCAAAACCGTTCATGAGAATCAAACAAATCGAGTCCCCACACACCTAAGTTCTAGTATGACATTATGATTGTCCATGCATAAAATATGTAAATACACACCACGTGACACAATTATAAGGTCATTGTTCCATCAATTGTGACCTAGTTAAAAGTTTGTCAGAATGACACACTAGCGAGGTAGTATGTAATCAATCCTGTAAACACTGACACTGCACAACACTATTAAATATTTTGAAGTTAATATTAACAAAATCAGCAACGTTTGTAGTACTCATCCGAGTTATACGTGCATATATCATATTTTCGATGTAAATTTCACCGTCTCTTACTTTAGTGTATCGTGTAAATATCGCTATCATTTTAATTTATAATATATGTCAACTATCACAGTAAATATTTAATTAGAAAACTTGAAGTTACTCAAAATATATACACTGTATCAGTAACTGTCCTTGAGTAATAATATATGTACATGGATTGAAAATAAGAATATAATGGCGTTCGATATATGAAATCACAGCACTAACATTTGTCCATAAAATTATCCTCCAGTTATCCTGATTCTCACAAAGAGTTCAAGTAAAATCCCATGATTTCACTCTCGTTAACAGTACATGATAGTTTCTTCCTATATCAATGAATTCTAATCTTCTTGAAACAGATAACGTGTGTATATATATATATATTAGTTCCTTGTCTGTGTGAAACATTTGTCACACTTTGAAGCATTAACTTTGCAGCTACAAATATTGGCATTGACGAAAACACACAGTTAAGAACTTCATATCGTCGAATTATGAATGGAAAATGTTTAATTGCATATAAATATTTTCTTCAAATCGATGTATGTATCAGCGTTGAATATCAGGACTCACTACCACTTGACTTGAGTAGGAGTTAATTAGAATATAATGAATGAGATCCGTGTTGAACGATTTGGTGCTTATCAACTGATTTCGCTGTATTGCGTAATTGATACTGATGAAAGAACTAATTCATGTTCCCACGTGTCGAAAAGTTAAAAAGAAAAATCTCAGAAATAAAATCTTGAGAAATTCTTAAAAGAGTTCGTAGGTTCACTAATTCTTCTGCGTCCTCCAGGTGTCCTCCAGGTATTAATTTGTTAATTCTCCAAGGTTTTATGTGGTGACCATCTATGAACGTTGACATCTGTGAAAAAGCTGAACTGAGAACTTTTAACATGGTTTCATAATATTGTTATAATGTTTATTTCACCGTTAAAATAAGAATTATCTGTGAAGCAATTCAGGTAGGCTTTAGAAAGGAAATTTGCATTATATACCGAACAGGCATTTCCTCCTTATCGTTAGTGTAATGTTGTATGTGAGAGAAGTTTTTATGTGTCTGTGTCTAGAGGTTTTGTTGAGACAAGGGCGCTTCTAAGTCACCCTTATTTTAAAAAGTAGTACTTGTAAATATTATAAGTATGAAAAATCTTGTAGTTGAGGGTTGTTATATTTTAGGAAAAAGGAACTTGGAAAGGAATACGAATTAAGTCATTACATTTATTGGTACTATAAATTAACATAATTTCTAATTAATACCATCCTTTACACATCAAATATAATTATAATCTTGAGAAGAAAAAATAAATATAACTACTAATAATTACTAAAAGCAAATTGAACTTTACATATGAATTGAATGTAATATAGTAAATACTCTTGAAGATTTTATGAGTGTATACTGTATACTAGTGCAAAATTTAAACTATAATTGATTTCTGAAAATATATGAATGTTTAAATTGACTGAAAATAATTATTATAACGATCAAATCTTGCAAACTATCATGTAAATAGATTAATCACCGTAATAAGCAATAAAAATAATTGGACTGTGGCTGTTCCCCGAAAGTTGCATTGTGGAATACAGAGGACAAGCCGGTTTCCCGAGCGAAGAGGCCGATCCTCGGGTAAAAAAAACATAAAAATACAACTTTGGAGTCAATGAACGGATTTGTAACTTCATTATAACATTCAATAAACTAATAAGAGTGATATTTGGAATGAAATATCCCAAATTCGATGGATCATTGTCATATACATGTTTAATGAAAGATATTTTACTTCCTCAAGGCTGTCGTAATTCATCGCATGACTGGGTCGTCAAATTGTTAATAAAATCTGATAAGTGGTTGATGACAACTCATGATCGTAGCTGTAATCGTAAAGTACTACTTATTTCTCCTATGCTCTTAATTGACTTATTAATCTTCGTATTAGATTTCAAATCTAGCTTTGATGTAAAGTTATATAAGAAATATATACAAAATAATTAAATCTTAATGTAGAATGCGTATAGTTATAAAGACGATCTTAATTTTCCATTATTTCCATATGATACATTTTATTTGGGCTTTATAATTATCCTAGAACTCAATATATTCACTATTCTGTTCGTTCTTTATATAATTTAGAACTACATAATTTGTATTCATGTCCAGATATTATTAGAATAATTAAATCAAGAAGACTTAGGTGGGCCGACCATGTGGCACGAATGGGAGAGGAAAGAGGAGTTTACAGGATTCTTGTTGGGAAACCTGATGGTAAGAGACCTGTAGGAAGGCCAAGAAGAAGATGGAGGGACAACGTTGAGATGGACCTAAGGGAAATCGGTAGGGATGGAAAAGAGTATATAGAACTTGCTCAAGATAGGGAAAGATGGATGGCCTGTGTTGCTGCAGCCATGAACCTTCGGGTTTAAGAAGGCTAGGAAGTTCGTTAGTTAGTTATTCTGTTCGTTATTATTATCATCTATATTATAATTCTTAGTATCGCAATAATTATATTAGTCATTTGCAACGTCCCACCTGCACACAATTACCACACTCTAAACACTTCACTTAGGAGGACGGCAAAAGTCTAACCATATGAGCTAACTTTTTGTCAGCCGTAGAACATCGACTCAGAAATATCTCAGGGCTTGCTGGGTGTAAGGAAAGACTATACCAGCTTAATATATATATTTATATATGTTTATTATAGTCTCAACACAAGGGTGTCCGTTTGCACACTTACACACGTGTCTTTACCTGAAACCCTTACCACGCGCGTGCATTTACTTGTACCACACACGTGCTTTTACCTGTACCACGCACGTTCTTCTACCTGTACCACCTTTGGTCTCGAAGAGATAAGGGGGGGCAGGGAACATCCAATTTATTCCTCGCTGTGAGGCGCAAGGGGGAGTATGGGGACCTAATTTTATTTAGGGCCTTGGTCGCCGCTGACGTCACGGGTTGCCCTGTAAAAGAGAGTAGGTTGTGCGTAGTACCCCAACCACAGCCGGGAATTGGCAGAAACCAATCGGTACTCCCGAATAACGGGCGCAGGGCAAAAGGATTACAGGATGCCGCGACACCCCCGGCGTTAGCTGGGAATTGGAAAGCCAACCAGTGTCTCCTATGAAGGGACGGCAGGTTAGAAAGGAAGGTCCGGGTGCTCCCAGACAAGCCGGGCAGGTAGAACCTGGGCACCTATCAGCCTAAGCGAGCGGACCAGGTAGGTAGGTTGCTGCTAGGCTCCTCTTCTTCTTTCTTCTTTCTCCGTCCTTCCTTCTGGGATGGCTTCTAGTCCTCAGGCTGGGAGGCCACAGGGGGTGCTATTCCGGCTTCCCGCGCTGCGGCGGCACGTGAAGGTCTTCTGCTAGAGTGACGTCAAAAAGGGGAACCCTCAGCTGCGGGCCGCTTAATAACATGTAAAATCATACAAGTTTATCGCCTCATGGAGGCGATTATAACTCTTGGGAAGCATTGTTTATAACATGTAGTTCTTCTTCACTGCTTTCCCGTACCTTCTCAAGTTAACTGAGGATGGCAAACTAACAAATTCATGCTGAATTCAGCAAAAAGGGAATCCATGTCTTTGGTTCTTTAACACTATTCGTCTACACTTCTACACGCAGCAATAAAGTTGGTTGGTTGGTTGATTTGGTGTTTTAAGTCCACTTTATGCACAGCAAGGCTAATCGGGACTGGACCTACAGGTTAAAGTGGAATCCGAACCACCATGTGCCTTCACCGGGTATCGACCCCGGGACCCCTTGATTACGAGACACAGCAATGAAGTTAAATGATTATTAGATGAGAGTCTCATCTTGAGACGAGCACAATAGATAGAACACCCGAAAAATCGTAACGTGAAACAATTTTAAATGCCTGTGTGTGCTGGGGCTGGGGGGTGGGAGTAGAGTCTCGTGCGCATATTTTCATGCAAATAGTTTACTAACTTAATTAATTATAACATGGACATAACTGCAACAGGATCGAAAGAGTAAGATTGAATGGAAAGGATTAAGCAAGTCCCTCTATATGTATATAACCGGTCTCCATGACAGCATAACGCTTTAGGAAGCCAGAGGCCCCAGTTTGATCAATAGTAAGGCGTATAGCAACGTTTGTCTCATTCTCCACTCATTAGTTCATCATTCATCCTCAAAGTAGCGATCAACCCAGTAGAAATTTGTCTTTAAGTGAACGACACATACACACATATTGATTTGTTATTTCGTTTTTCTGCTACTTCTGGCTAATCGCGAAGATGAGGATGAATCGTGATAAGATGAGGTGGTTGGAGGGACAATCATAAACTAGTAAGGACAACACAATACGAGCCCCACCAAGGATTATAATGGCCACGAGTCCAGACGCCAGATAATCGCTAGTCACTAGTATGTAAAATACAGTCCAGGGTGTACTACGTGGAAATTAATACAATTGTATTAATTTCCACGTAGTGTATATATATATATATATATATATATATATATATATATATATTGTGTGTGTAACGACCCTATATTTAGGCTTTTTTGTAGTCTTTGGGTCCTGTCGAGTTGCATCCACGGGAAGCTCCAAAATGTCGGTGTTGTGTGTGTGTGAGTAAAACTATTATTATTATGAAGTTACAGTTACGCAATAATAAACTTCTAAGCCGTATGAATGCAAATATTGCCATCAGTTTCAATAATACGAATGTCTATAGCAGTATCCTTCGTATTTAATTTTTATTTAACACGGAGTGCTTTTTTTTTGATACGGAAAAAACATGCATCAAATTATGTCAATATATTGTACATATATTCAGGTAGTGTTGTATTTTAAAAATTTCCAGAAGTAGAATTTCAGCAACTTCTTTGCAGGGGCGACTTATTGTTGACAAGAATTAATTGAAGTTACTGCTGCATAACATAATAAGTACGAGTATATTCCAAAATCATAGGAAAATGTAGTGGGCGGAAGATGTCTATGCAATTTATCCCAGTGGGGGAATTTTCTTTAAGAGGATTTTCTTAACTAGAGAGATAGCATTCCAAAACCTTTCCCTCTTTGAGCACTGCTGCCTCTCCTGTGAAAAAATCTTGCGGGCGTCCTTGTCAAATTGCGTCATTACGAGGCAAATATTTTTTGGCCGAGTCTGCTGCCACTCACGTGTCAGCAGTAAGAATAAGTGTCAAATTTGCTGCTGCCACGTAATTCGTCTGCTAAGAGGATGTTACAAATTTTAAGAACAGATTGAGACGAGAGAAATGCAAGTTTATGATTAGTGGGAATGAATGTACAGGTAATTTAGAACCTTATTCTTTAGAAAGCATTTAGCGATATTATTTTAATGCTAACAGAACTTAACCTAACTACGAGAGCATTTAGGTTTATTGTTAGAAGAATGCTGAGGGAACTAATCTTAAAACATTTTTGTGAAAGTAATCGCTACAACTTCACAGTATGTTACAGACGTAATTGCATACATAGCATGATGAAATCACGATAAAACAAACACAGAGTCTGCTGCTACACGCATGTCTCTTTTGAGGTTACAGCAGAAAAAGAACGTGGCAGCAGACACTGCCATATTTTTTTCTTATTTTTGGGTTGCTTTCCTGTAACTTTTACCTAATTGGAAGGCGAGGATGAGTAATGAATAGATGAAATAGATGGACACCCGCAAAGGGACACAATGTCCAGGCGGGACTCGAGCCTTAAACCTTCGCTGGGTAGCGAGATCGTTACTGAACCAATTAACGTTCTCATCTATTTCTATTTTGAGGGCTTCCCGGATGGCGTAGTGGTGGCGTCATCGACTTATAATCGAGGGATCCCGGGTTCGGTACCTGGTGGAGGCACGTAGTGGTTCGGATCCCACTTTAAACTGTAGGTACAGTCCCAATTAGCCTCAATGTGCATAAACTGGACTTAAAACGCCAATTCAATCAATCTGTTTTAATATTTCACGTCGCTTTTTGACATATAGAGCAAACTAGGGCAATGAAATGAAAATGAAAGATGAAATAGATAAGACACACAATGATACACACACATGCCTCAACCAAGGTTCGCTTGTGAGTTCATAGAGCGTTACGCTAGCGATTTCTCCAGGTAAGGGATATACGATAGACGATTTGACGTACACCGAGGGGGTTCATACCTGCAGTTAGGAACATTCAAATGGAAAGTAATTGCTTCCAGTTTCCGAAAGCGACATGGCTTTCATTGTTCAGTATAAGCCAACTTCGAGGCACAGATTTCTCCCAGATGTCAGAAAAATCTGCAGGTCTAGTAGTAGCGATCGGGTTTTCCTTTACAGAAGTGCTTGTGCTGTTTGTCTTGAATACGAGTATTAAAGCGAGTAATTTTAGGTCGTATTACGTGTATTCGGTGTCTGTACCATGAATAAGCGTGCCAAAGGTAGCTCCCCGATGGCGTAGTGGTGGCGTCATCGCCTTATAATCGAGGGATTCCGGGTTCGGTACCTGGTGGAGGCACGTAGTGGTTCGGATATGGAAAAAGTTATTCGATTTGAGATTGTGTTTGCATCCTTCCATGGGTCAACTGTTTCCAAGCAACATAAAGTTATGGACACTCTAAAGACAGTACTTCAGTCAAAATTTCCTGAAGTTAACGAAAAGATTATTTCCCTGTATGCCAGAACAAGAACATTTATTAGAATTCGACATTTGAATAAACTAATGAAACTCAAGTCCATGGAAGCAAGTGCAGCGAGAAAAAGACGACAGTGGGTAGCATCGTCTTCAAAATCATAAGTCTCCAGGAAGGGTAAGTTGTAATGAATTTTTATTCTTACTGATATTTATTTCCTCCTCGGCCTCCACCGTATAGTGATTAACAAATCACATTGCTAAACCAAGACAGAGGCCAGGCCTATTGTTCATGTATTTGTTATTTGACGTCGCTTTTTTACCACTTTTGGTTAATCGCGGCGATGAGTGTTGGTCACATAAAATTGATGAAAGGGCAGGCACAAAGAACATCAATGCCCACGACGTGACTCGAAGTCGGGAACTTCAGTGATGGGATTCAAAGTCGAACACGCGGTTGACCAGATTCGCCATCGAGCTGGCACGAGTTTCTTTGAATTTATTAAGGGATTACGCTTTCCAACGACATTGCATTTTATCCATTTATTATTTATTTATTAATTTCTAAAAAACATATTTTGATGTTACGGTATTTTAAACACAAATCATTTTAGGTAGAATATTTCTGCAATTTTACCATAGTGTAAACCTTAATGTAAGCGAAAGCATGTGTGCATCACTAGTTAAAGATTTTCACATCTACAAAAAAAATATATCCAAAACCCATTTCCACCTCACTCAAGGATTATGTTAATTCAATTCAAATTGTACGCGGGTTCAGTGCCATGAATCTAACCTTTACTCAACAGAATGAGATTGGTTCATAGAATGTATCGCCGAAAATCAATTTCGCTGATATCCCGTTGTTGCTGTTCTATTTTCATTAGATACGAGCTCCAATTACCATTTTAATCCTTCGTTTAAAAAGTTATTCAAACACAAAAAAAATTATCGGGGGTCATTTTAAAGGTTTTTTTTACTTCATTACTGTCTTCATTTGATTTTTTTATTTTCTAAGAATTTTGGCGGGCTGCAGCCCCTTAAGCCCCCCCCTGCGTACACCAGTGCTTGCCACACTCATCTAGCCTACGCTCCCATCAAATTTATCATTTCATCATTCATTTTTATTGTTGCGGTTACCCTAAATACGTAGAAAAGCGACGTCATATAACAACAGCGACATCCTATGTATACTAGATATATAAATTATAATGAACAAATTATTAATAACAAACATCTGTGAAAATTTGAAGGTATGAAGGATAATAAGTATTGGTGTGGTAGCGAAATATTTAATACGTAAAATTGTATTTATTTACCCATACGCAACGTCAGATTTCAATGTAGCGGTGATATAAGAGGATAGTCGTGATTACTTTTTGCTTGATTTGTATAACGCCATTTATTGTAATTGCGTGCTGTAAACTTCTTCATATTATTGCCTAGGTCTTATTCCTTGCGTTTTGCTTATTATTCTGCTGCAAATGGTCAATAGAACCAAGATATGGACAATTAAAAATTAAAATATTTCCCGTAAACTTCCATTGCTACGCGAGCCTCGCCACTTGACAGATCCCCTTGGTCACGTCAGAGCTCGTTGCGGCTTCTGGCCAATGGAAGAGCTCCGTGTCTCGGAATGCTCTTCCTAAAATACTTCTATATTCCTTGGGGAGGGCAGTTAACCCTGGATGTTTGCCTGTTGACATCAGGGAGCCAACTGAGCTCCGGTTTTTTTTTTTTTTTTATGACCATTTAAGTGGTCAGGACATCGGCTTAATTGAGGCCTGCATCTTGGATTGACCTCATTTTCAGGCATCGATATTTTTCTTTATTACAAAAATTTTGGGGGTTACATCAACAATTAGGATTTCTCTCTGCGCCTGTCGCAAGAGAGTGCATTTCTTATGTTCCCATTTCCAAAGTACAATAACACATAAATGGACAAAAGGGACAACACATTGCGCCTTACGGCACCATTTCGTCGGCGAGTTGGGCAATAACTCGCCGGCGAGTCGAAGTATCCGGTGCAGCCCGGATTTGTTGCAATCCCTGGAGTAATTTCAACAGTCCGGGAATCACGTCGGGTTTCGCCAACTGCTGGAGGAGTTCCAAGAGTGACGCGTGATGAGAAGTCGAATGTGCAGCTGGGCGTGGTGCCGGTCGAGGCGCTTGAGGACGTCGGTCTCTCTGGCTGGCTGCGGGCTTCTGATTGGTCGAACTTGAAGAATTTCTCGGACGATGTTCCCGGGCGGGTGTCTTCACGGGAACATCGCGTCGAATGGGCCGTGGTTCTACTCGGCGTGGCTGGTTAGATCGGGTCTTGCGATCTTCTTTCACTTTTTTGAATAGGGCACACCCCCTATAACTAGCATAATGTTGGAGTCCACAATTGGCGCATCTAGGTTTGGTGTCCAGATCCTTCTCTGGACAGGCGGCGAACTTGTGCGGCCCCGCACACTTGACGCAACGGGGAATGGCATAGCAGTGCCGCTGGCCGTGCCCGACCCGCTGGCACGCGTGGCACTGTAATATCATCTGAGAGCGGTATTTTTCTACTCTCGTCAAATATGGGCCGATTACTGTAACTTGAAAAATCTGTCGAGACTTCGTATCGTTAGGTAGGACTACCATTACAAGAGGTAATGGTAGTCTGGTCGTCTTGGGATTTGGCTTCTCGGTGGTAGGGTTCTTCCGAGTGCGGTCTGGAACGTTTAATTGGCAGATACTATGAACAGTGAATCCAAGAGTACCCGTCAAATAATTTTGAGTTTTCGTGAGATCTATATCGATCGGGAGGTCTCTGAAAATAACTTTAAGTTTCGCCGCTGCGGATGATCCGTAGGCGAATCCAATGTTGTTGGCACGAAGGAAATCGCAGATTTCTGTGAAATCCTTCCGATCGCACGGAGTTAGTCGACAACACCCTCTAGTGTATCGATATTGAGTCCTGTTCTCGGTGAGCTGGCGGATCTGGTCTGATATCGCTATAGTATTTGTATTGAAAATCGATATGCAGGGAGGCCTGCGTGTCGAAGTTGGGGCTGAGGAAACTGGCTGGTTTCCTCGTGTCGAACTGCTAGGCTGCGCCCCGGACTGGTGGTCGCTGTCATATTCGCTATCGGTAGAGGCCTCATCATCTACTGCTGCTACTTCTGGTCCTTTCTTACGGGGTCTCTTCTTTTGGTTCCCCCTATCCATGCTCCGGGGAAACCAAGAACGAACGTGTCCTCTCGCTACCTCTGCTGGGCTGTGAGGCCGAGGTACTACGGCCTCGGACCTGTCATTTCTGCAGTGCACGTACGTGGATTCGAAAGATGAGAATGAGCTCCGGTCTCGCTGCGCTGGGTTTTATACTCGCGGTGGCGCATGGGTGGTGAAAATTTTAACTACAAGTACGCGTTGCTAACTCATTTTTTTACATACTGCAAACTTCGTACTGAGGAATATCAAGGTTTTGACATTGAGAAATCACTAGTGGGAAAATCACTAGATGCACGTGACAATATAAACTAAAACTGTGTGCATTCAGACAATACAATTAATAATGAGCCTCGCAGGACTCTGCTATTCTAAACAACACGTTGAACAATGTAAACGACAATAATTAATAACATTAAAAAGAATATAGCGACCACGTAGGGTCTAATAATGAGTGAAGCTAGTAAACGTAGAGGTGGAACCGTTAAACGTTTACAGAATACATTTAAACTAAAAGCGTACGCCTCGCAGGGACATTCCGCTTAACTCTTTCATCAGATTAAAAAGAATATAGTGACCACGCAAGGTCTAATAATAATTAAATGGCGACCAAGCAGAGTCGTTACACATTATTGATCTGTAACTAGTTTTATTGAATAATTTACTGACTGTACGCATACTCAGCTCTTATTATAACTGTTCTCTTTATTCTAACGTTGTTTAAACCTTATAAAACTGATACTATCACATTTCTGTTATTTACTTAATTAATAAAATTATAATTGTAATTGTTACTTAAATTTAACAATTGAAATATTAAAATGTGTAATTGTTTAAACCCCATTTGGACTAACCACGCTAAATCATACGGAATGTAATTCTCATTTTCCTTACCGAACACATTTTATTCATAAAAAAAATACTAAAGTCTATTATTGACTTACACTAGTTATCTTCTACAGTTCCCAAAAGATTATTTCCATCAGTTCTCTGCAGGCCTACAGAAACGTGAGGAAAATTTCTTACACGCTGTTTACATTCATCAACATTCCTTTTTGTTCAATATTCGTGAATACATAATATGACTTATTATTATTCTCGCGCGTTACTGTACTTGTTGTTCATAAATATGAAATCTCAATGTCTATGAGTTTTAACTATTGATTTTAGTGTGGTAATAACTAGTTTTACACTGCCGTGTGATTATTAAGGGCTAAACAATAACATTTCACATAAATTTAGTTTTTTATCATTAAAGAAATATTTGCAAGATGTAAAATTTATTTAGTGCATTAGAGTAGTGAAAATGAATTTATATACAGGGCAAAAGGTATGTTTTCACTCATTCACTCCTGACTGTTTTGCATTCTCATCATCACAATTTACATTCTCATCGCCGCTACCGTGTTCCCGAGCGTAGTATTTCTTCAATCTCTGGACCGAGATAGAATCCACGATTGTCTTGCCTAGTTTTGTCTAAAATTCCATCGTGTAGACATTCGGGTTTTCCTTTGCTATAATTATAGCAGGTCCTTTGTAAACCCCCGAAAAACATTTGGTTGTATGTACGCGATGATTCCCATCGATAATGACAACCATTTCTCCTGGCGTAAATTCAATGGACTGGTGGCGCTTATCGTAGTACTTCTTTGCTTGTCGGTGGCGTTTCTGTAGAGTATGAAGGGCCGCTTCTCGCGCTTTTTCGAGAATCTTGAATCTTGTCTCGTTGTTTACATGTTCACTGGGTGTAAAATGTAGTCCGCTTTCCAATACCAATTAGGCGTAAATCCATGAAGAAGAAAAAATGGACTGTTTTTCAAATTCTCCTGGCAGTTGACGTTATAAGACCACACACTCGATTGTAGATATAAAAGCCAGTGTGTGTGTTTTGAATTCACAAAGTTTTTCATAAGTCCATGTAAAATACCATGTGATCTTTCCATTAACCCAAGTAAATTGTGATTAGCTGCTGGTGCAAATCTCAGACGGATTCCACATTTCTCCGATAAATGAACTTCCACGATCCGTATCTATATGAGACGGACAACCATATCGCAAAATTAGATTTTCGAAAAGGAAGTTGGCTGCTGTCTCACTTGAAGTATCTGCTACTGATTGACCAATTAAAAATCGAGTACCATGATCGATTGCACTTATATATTTATGGCGAAGCAAGCCACTTGGTGGATACGGTCCGCTAAAATCTAAGGCGATTCTATCAAATGGTTTCTGTAAACTGAACGTTAAAAGTTCCCTATATGCGCTCCTTTAATTCGCTTATTCTGTTGACATATCATACATTCCTTGACCATTTTCTGAATATGATTTTTCATGAATGGAAAGTAAATCCTATCTAGCGCATTTTTGTATGTTTCAGTGTAGCCATAATGCGCTCCTCCAGCTGATAAACTGTGCAATGTCTCAATAATAGTGTTACGAAGTAACTTCGGTATGCATAACAATTTTTAGTCGTAGCTCCCAGTTTATGCTATCTATAAAGAAGTCCATTTTTCGTAACATAATAGCAGGATTATCTCTGCAAGGAGGGGTTGGGTGGGTTGTTGCCCCCTCGTCTTCTTTTCCTTCCAAAATATTACTGATGTTTCCAAAGAAAGAATCCTCTCCTTGGTGCACATCAACATCAATTGTCTCACCTAACAATAACAATTTACGAGGCTTTGTAAGCTCCTCATCCTGTGGATCATGTTCTGTCTCTCTGCTTAAAGCATCCGCCATATTTTTTACAGTGAATTGGCGTAAAATCAAACTCAGACATCAGCGTCGACCACCTAAGTAATTTATTTGAAAGTTGTGTTGAGGACCGAATGAACGTGATCGCTTGTTTATCGCTAAATAAATCAAAATATCGGCCGAGTAGAAAGAATCTGAATACCTTAAATGCGTATATGATTGCCAACAATTCTTGCTCGATGGTTGAAAGTCGAGTTTCATGGTCTTTTAACACCCTACTGCAGTACGAAATAAGCTGAAAATTACCATTCGTATTTGGTTGTAAAATTACCGCGCCAATAGCCTTACTCCGTAAATACCCTTACTTCTTTGGATGGGTCATATGTCATCAATACAGAAGCTGTAAGTAAAGCTTCTTTCAACCTCTCAAACGCCGTTTGCTGTTCTTTATTCCAGACAAATTTATTCTTTTTTCCTATTAATTCTTGAAAGGGAAGTACCATCTCGGAATATGATTTTAAAAACTTCCTGACCTAGGATGTTAATCCGAGAAATGTTTGAACTTGTTTTATAGTTGTCGGTTTCTTATATTTCTTGATAGAATCAATGATTTTGTCGTTGATCCGATAGTCAAATTTAGAAATTTTATGTCCTAAAGCGATAATCTCAGTGAAGCCGAAGTGACATTTTTCTATTGCAAGTTTCAATCCCGCGGCCTGTAAACATTGTAATATTTTCTCCAGATTAATGAGCATTTCTTCAAAGGTATCTTCAAAGCAGAACAAATCATCCACATAATGGGGAAAGTGATTAGGATCCATATTCGAGCACGCTAACAAACACAGCAGGTCATTGCACTTGGTGAACTAACGTGACCCTGTGGGACTACATTAATTTGATACTGTGAAATTCCTGGTATTGTAAATACTGTCCTCGGCGAGAGGGACATTAAAGAAACAAATTTTTAAGTCTGCCATAGAGTAATATTTCTTGAACTCATATTGTATAATTTAAAAAAAAACTCTCCAGCCTTCTTAAACCCGAATGTTCATGGCTGCAGCAACACAGGCCTTCCATCTGTCCCTATCTTGAGCAAGATCTATATACTCTTTTCCATACCTAACGATTTCATTTAGGTCAATCTCAACGTTGTCCCTCCATCTTCGTCTTGTCCTTCCTACAGGTCTCTTACCATCAGGTTTCCCAACAAGAATCCTGTAAACTCCTCTTTCCTCTCCCATTCGTGCCACATAGCCTGTCCACCTAAGTCATCTTGATTTAATTATTCTAATAATATCTGGACATGAATACAAATTATGTAACCTTCTCCACTCACTTGTCTCCTCATCCCTTTTAGGTCCAAATATTTTCCTAAGATCTTATTTTCAAACACTCTCAATTTATGTTCCTCTTTCAATGTTAGGGACCAAGTTTCACACCCATATAATACTACAAGCAAAATTACTGTTGACAACCAGGCCCGTAGCCATGCAGGGGCCAGGGGGCTCAGCCCCTCCTAGAATTGCCGTCAGCCCCAGTCCCTGGCACTGCCATCAGCCCCCCTTTACAATAGGTAGACTATTTTGCATAATTTGTTTGCAGTGAAGAGTGAAAATGTAGACAACTCACAACTTTAAGGAAAAATCCACAGAATATGAACAGTATCTATTACATTCGCTCGTTTTGTTTATGAGTAGAAGTAGCTGCAAGTATTTAGACATTCTCTAGACTTCAGAAAGTTCTTTCATAGGGGAGCTTCTTTATCTGTACCTTCACTGTCCCTGTTGCAACCTCCCGTTTAGACAGAAATATTTAACTTTGATGTCATCATGCAAGTTCCCTCCGCATCTGCGTCAAAGGTCAACCAACAACATCTCCCAAGTTTTGGGAAGGAAGGGGAGTTTAATTGCTTCGGCCGGGGGTGGAATGTATTGTAGGCACTGTGATTAAATATTGTGCTTCTTTTGTGTGTGATATACATATCTGTATCATCTAAAATAGTATGGGGTGTGTAAGGGATAATTTCAGTATCAGTCAATTAACACTTCAAGATATGTTTTATAAGATGTAGAAAAATGTAGTATTTGAGTAGTATATGATATTTATAAATGAATGAGCGCCTCTCCCCCCACACATATAATTTACCTTCATTTAATTTTTTTCTTCAAAAAATGGACTTGGTTTACAAAGCCCCCCCTGATAACCCGTGAGCCCCCCTGGAAATCAATTCTAGCTACGGGCCTGGTGATGAATTCTTTCTGCGAAGTTTTCGAGCTTACAGATAATATTGTTACTGAAGAATATAGAGCTGCTTAGTAAGTAGTATAGAACCTGAAAATTCACATATCGTGTAAAGAGGTGGAAAGAAGGATCGACTGTATTAAGTAATACATGAGGTAATGCATCTTTCGATGATCGGGCAATTCTGTCTGTCTCAAGAGCAAGTCGTCTTCCATGAAGATACCAGCAGGGTAGGAAATGTAAGGGGGTCACGTGACTAGCTGACAGGTGGAGTGAAGGAAGTGGAGTGGTGCGCTTCAGAACATGATACCTTCTTGGTCAAGCGTCGTGTTTCATCTTCTGATGTAAGCGAGGAAAGCTTTCGTGGTTATGTTAGGTCTGTTAGGTTTAAATATCTTAGCATAAATATACTGCATTTAGCCTAACAACGAAAGCATTTAGCCTGACGACAGAAGACGAAATACTTATCAGAAAATGATTGGTTTTTAAAACGTTGTACGTAAACTTAAAACAATGATTACCTTATTACAAAGTCTCCTACACACCCTGATTTAGTCGGGACAGTACTTTCTAAGCTATATGCCGACTTCTCCAACTGCAATAGAGAATATGTCCCGTCTTTTACGTGGTAAACATTCAGATATGTTCTTTTTCGTTAAAAGAAACACGGTTGATACATACATCATCATTAATATAATTCTCATTTTAATTCAAAAGTGTGAGGCAATATGCTGAAATAAATTTGGAGTTCATTTTTAAAACATATGGAGGAAAAGAGGAATGATAGCAAATAGTAGTCATACATAAACAAGTAACATCAGAGTCAAGGGCGCCTGCAGGATTTTTTCTCAGGGGGGGGGGGCAGGGTCTGGAAACTTTTATTTTTTTATTATTATTATTATTATTATTGATAAGAAGATGCTTCGTTATATATTCTTCTCATGGAAAGTTTTTCAAAAAGAAGATACCTTAATATATATAGTACCTGTATAAAACAATAGTTCGTCCTATTCTTGAATATGCTAATGAATTACGGTTTCTGACAGCCACCAGTCACCTTCAAAAAGTTGAATCAGTTAAAAAACTTTTATCAGGTTATTATGCACAAAGTTAAAAAAAATACTATGACCAACATTACTCTGAATGGTTAACACAGTTGAATATGTTTAGCTTAGAAGAAAGAAGAAAAATGAAAAGGATAAATTTTGTAGAGAAGATATTAACTTTCTAAGTTGACAGTGATTATTTTTTTGAATAATATATCTTATAAAATTCCCAGATATTCCCATAGCTATACCTCAATTCTTACATGTCTAAATAAGGCCAGAGGTATAGTAGCTGATCTTGTGGAAACCTACAATTTGAATTTATGTTGATGTATAAGATTGTAGGATCCACTGTTTTATTTTATAATTATGTATTCAATTCTGTAAATTTGTATAACCAATTTTGACATAGTGATGTACTTTGTTGTTAAATCGTGCTCATCACTTACATAAATATTATTATTATTATTGCTGCTTTTATTTCGTTGCTATTACTTTTGTTGTTACTACTAGTACTACTACTACTTATGTTTCTTTTAATTACATACATTTGTAATTTCCATACTCTGTATAGGCTATCTATATACAATTTGCATAACTGTATACTGACAAGAAGCTGTTTTTTTATAGTTAGATAATCAGTATAAAATAGACTGTAAGTTAAATTTAGCCCTCTACTATTAATAATAATAATAATAGTAGCCCGTAAGTCACAGAAAACAACATTTTTGTTATAAAATATTGCTACAATTTCACCATTCGAATTACATTAGTTATTTCCAGAAATCTCAGGGGGGCAAATGCCCCCCTGGCCCCTCCCTGTGTGCGCACTTGATCGAGTATTCGTCTCTGTTGACTAATGAAATTCAAGAAGAGGGTGTTTGTTTCGTCAGAAATACATATCCAATATGCATAAATATACATGTATAAATAAAATACATAAAAAATAACATAATGATTAATGTATTAACAATTTCATACACACACACACACGTGTGTGTTAGTGTGTGTGAATGGAAAAGGTTGTAAAAATCGGTTAATAAATTTGAAAACTTGCACCCCCTTCAACAGCCCTCCAAAATAAGTTCTGAGGTCCCTGAGCTTGCACAACTATCAACTAGACTGTAAAAGCGACATAAAACATCAAAATAGTTAAAACAGTGTCATTCACCTAATAAAATATTGAGGACACTTCTTAAATCAAAGATTCCACAAATTTATTGAAACCAGAGCAATATCAGGTAAGAGTTGTGAGGG
Source organism: Lepisma saccharinum (assembly GCF_977018435.1). Lineage (NCBI taxonomy): Eukaryota > Metazoa > Arthropoda > Insecta > Zygentoma > Lepismatidae > Lepisma > Lepisma saccharinum. The sequence continues at coordinate 35,633,843 of NC_139249.1, forward strand.
AAAGAGAAAAAAAAACATACCTACTCATAACCAGGGCTCGAAAAATCCCAGTCGCCAGGTCGCCATGGCGACTAAAAAATTCAGGCTGGCGACTGTGATCTTTTGCTGTAATGTTGCCCTTCTTTTGAGTTTGCATGTACGAAATTTTGAAGATTCTAAGTTCAAATTGCAGTATAGCAAGTTAGCAATTTTTTTTTTGAAACCTCAATATGCTGACCAAGGCAGAAATTTATTTTATTTTAAAACATAAACTAAACGTAACGTTTCAACCGTCTAGCAAGGTCTTCTTCAGACTCTGCACCAAGAAAAGTCAACGGCAAAGATAATGGTAAACAAATTGTCCACCGCTATTTTATTTACTTTTTTATTCTACATCCTGTGTTGTTTTTAGGAATGAAACTATGGTGGATCGAAGCACGCATTGTTCTTTGCTTATTGAAGTTATTATTTCAATTCAGTGTCATCATATCGTGTAATTCAGACCGAATGAAAATGGTGGTGGACAATTCGCCTACTGTTTCTTTCGTCGTTGGCTTGCTACAAGGTTGAAACGTTACGTTTAGTTTATATTTTATAATAAAATAAATTTCTGCCTTGGACAGCATATTGAGTTTTTCATATCATGGAAACAAGGCTTAATGGTGTTATGATTTTTTTATCAACGTTGTGAACATTTCATAGAATCAGTAACTATTCCTTACTTTTTTGTCCACCAACCCCAAATTTTCTGCTTTCTCACATGATTTAGCAATGTTTTGAATACGGTGATGCTCAACTTCTTATAGTATGCACAATTGCCAGTAGGTGGTTTCCTGGCGCCTGAATTTCAGAGCTGACGCCTAGCTCTGATGAAGATTTTTCGAGCACTGCTCATAACAGAAACTAGGAGATTGCACGAAATGATAGAGAATTAGATAGAATGCAATTCGAAAAATCAATTAGGATGAAGATTTGAAGAATGAAACTTGGGGGGGGGGGGGAAGTAACACGATCAGAGAAAGAATGCTAGAAATAACTAATTCAAAATATATTTACAGAAACAGAACGAAGCACGACAAACATCGGTAGTGAGAAAAATATGTTTTTGAAACTCATATATAACGCCTACCCTAATTTATCAATGCACAGCTCCTGCCCATTCGGTCAATTTCTTTGTTGGCACACCTGTATCATACATAGTCTATGTTTTTCTTAGAATGTTGCAAGATAAAAAAACTGCAAGAAAGACAAATAAATAATAAGATACCATAAATAATATTAAATATACGCTAATTTTGTTTTCGTTTGATTGTTATAAGTTTAGAAAACCAGTACATAGCTCACACATAGCCATTTTGAATGAAGTCACCGTGAATTCTAATATTTCACAATTTTGCAATTGATAGGTTATCCTGAAAATATATGCCTTTCTCTTGTTATCTTTAATATGAACTTTCCTTTCCAATTTCAGTGCCATCCGTGAAAAACTGTGCAACAAAGCACACTCCATAATGTGCTGCCGTCTATATTCCAACTTAATTTCATGCTGTCAAACGCACTCAGTGAACTGGAACATTTCGTATTTTCTCAGCACGTGTAGAAACGATATTGTTTTGTTCTCCCCGGCGCTCTCCCCTCCCCCTCTGCTCGAAATGAAACTGCATTTTATCCCTGGACCTGGAACCGTTAAAAACACTGCTTCTGGGGAAAAGAGATGTACAAATGGCAGAATTATAAACACCTGCTGCTGTCTTCTGTTTTACGTGCAGACGATAGAGTCCCCCTTTCTCTCAACTGAGCTAATGGTAGATTTATGGCATGTCGTTATCATCTCTGTTGCAATACCTTTCTATTCTCCTTTTCTCTTGCGCTCCCTGTTAATAAAAGAAGGTACGGGTAAATGCCTCTTTCTCTTCCCTTTTTCATCAACCTTTGTTCCTTCTACAATCGGGGACACGAAATTAGGCGACTGACAATTTGCGCTGTTGCCATGTCGCTACTAGTGGCCGCGGTGGCTCAGTCGGTAACGCGTCTGACTAACATGCTAAAGGTCCCGGGTTCGATCCCCGGCCGGTTCAAATCCGGGAACTTTTCTAACGGTGGAAGCGGCCCCGGCGCCTACCCAGCGTCGAATAACATGGGTACCTGGGGGAAACCCTGGGGGGTAAAGGCGGTCAGGGGCGTGATGCTGATCACATCACCCCCACTCACGACCGGATCAAGAAAGTGTGGGGCGTTACCCCCACACCCCCTATACGCCTTCATGGCGTGGTGCTATGCACAGGGGAGCACTTTACTTTTTGCCATGTCGCTACTGGAGAACCAGCTTACAGCTGGATTTGTTCGAAGGTTAGTGAAGTATATTTTCGTTGTACATCCCATCTTTTGTAATATACCTTACACAAAAATGGAATCGATATTTATTTAAAGGATAAGGCACGATAACAGTCTAATTCCCTTTCGAGGGGAGGATGGTCGTTTGCACAAGACAACACTGCACGGTTAACGTTGCTACATCGTGTAACGGTATATTTTGTGCTTTTAAGCTGATTCTCAGCAACATACACAATATACACTACCATACATTTTTGAATCCTTGTCCCGAGGTTCAAAACTTGCAGTACCTGAAGTTCTGTGGATGCTAGTTTAGGCAATAGACACGTACCTCTTCAAATTACAACTTAACGCCCATTTCCTTTTAGATATATATAGGTTTATTCATAATATATTTACAGAAGTTAATTCTTGGCCGTTATTCACAAAATTACATTCCGGTGTGCCCTGTCCCCCCTTCCCGAAGAGAGTGTGTAGACTCGCGTAGCCACTGGCTCCACGAGTAAAAAAAAATATAACCCTCAGTACCAAAAAAGGTGGCTGAAGGTATGTGTGTTGTGTACCCGGTTTCCCACATGAAATAAACTATTGGAATAATGTGAAAAGAGCAAGTGTGTGTATTAAAAGAAAGAAAGTTAACATCCCCGCCGTCGGTTCACATAATGAGGAAAGAAAGCTCGCCCAGCCGCTCCCCTCAGAGAAAAAGATACCTCTTACATTGCTGTACTCCGCCAAACATCTGAGGCCGACTGCTCCTCTGCCCTTCCTATTTATAGGCCCCGCTAATGACCTAAACCGTTACTGGAAACTTACCGCTCCCCCCAACGACCAAGAACCCAAACGTACAGGACATAGACATAGACATACACAATTTATAACATAAAAAAGGATCCAGTAATGATCGCATCATTACATAGTCCCCCCTTCCTGAAGAGAGAAAAATCAAAGTTCTGTAACCTAGAAAAATAATAATAATATACACAAAGCACTTGTCCGCAGCTTCTGTTCACTACAAACACACTTTCATTAGAAGATGTCAATGTTCACTCTAATTTTGTCCACAAGTATACTTCGATATCCGCGTTCTTCCCTCAGCACTGGAGCTGGTTAACCCACGTCGATTCTTACCCACTCAGCACCTCTTCCATCCTTCCTCCTGGACCAATGAGAGACAGTCTCCTGGAAATCCATCCAAGTCATCAAGGCTGCTGGCTCGACTCCCGGCAACGCCACTGCTCTGCGCTCCTGCCGAGATCGGAAGTCACCGCTTCGACCGGTTTCCACATGAATGGATCGAACTGGCTCTACATCCGAACATGTCACTGCTATGCCCGGCGCTAGAACTGCGTTCACTCGCCACCGAACTGCGTCTTCTCGACGAAATTACACGGTAAGAGAATACGCACTAACTTTGCGTTACTTTCGCGATGAAATTGACTGCGGAACGACACTTTTGTATGAGTACTGTATGAGGTATGAGGTAGAGAAAATAAGTGAAAGATAGAATAAAGAAAAGATAGATAAGTCCCTATGTACAATATTTACAAAAAAATCCCCCTTTGATATTAGACTAGAATCTGTTTCTCAGCTTGTAACGCATCCGGGATATATCTTCGTCTTGCTCCTACTGCCGAAGTTATGTGCGCTCTCTTTGCTGAATTGGGTTCGGCTACTTTCCTTGCAAAGTCAGGTGGCGAAGAATAAGGCTTTAACTGGTCACTGTTGGCTCTCAATATTCTTCCGTCCCCGCTGTGTTTCATTTTGAAAGTATTTGCCGAAGTTTGCTCCACAATTGCGTGTGATCCAGAGGACTTCCCCGAGAATTTACTGGTTACTCTGCGGGCCTTACCATAGATAGGATGTTCCTTAAGCCAAGCTTTATCCCCCATCTGAAACGTGCATTTGCGGCGTTTCCTATCACAAGCTTTCTTCTTGGCGTCTTCCATCCTGAATTTCGTTTCCTCCTTACTTGACATGAAATCTTGCTTATTCCTGTCCTCTTTTAATACGCAGCATGGCTGGCACGACTTACAATATTGGATAACGTCTTTAGTTAGGCCTATCCAAGTGTATTGTTCCCTAACCTTCGCTAACGTTTTCAATCTCCCAGGATGACAAGCGAATGCATTATCATGCAACGACACGAGAATTTGCGAACGTAGTGAAGTAGGTGCCCATATTTTCCCTTTTCCCTTCTCTTTGTACTTTTCCGTAGGCAAATTTCTCCTAAGAATTCCCTCGTTGTCGAAATACGAAGATTTGGCCTGGGTCTTCACCTTTTCCTTGTACTTCTTCGTTCCTTCCACCTCCTCATTCCTTGTAACCCTCGCTACGTCAGCAAGAAACTTGTCTTTCATTTGCTCGGAAATGAGGGAGACTGTGTCCAGAAGCCTACGTGGCTCCTCAGAATTGTATTCTTCATTTCCCTCAGTGGCAGAGAATGGCAACAATGAAGAATCTTCCATATCTTTATTTCCAGAGAGACGAAGCATGGGCAGTTTTGTGCTTCGAAGCAAATTTTCCCTCTGTTTCTTCCTTATTTGCTTCGCACTTTCTGCAGTACACAAAGCGCTGAAATCTGCAACTGATTTCTGCACAGTGTCAGTCGAACATTCGACACGGTCAATCATGTCCTCAGTTTCGGGGCGTGGTTTGCAATTTCCCATCGTCGCGGTTGCTTCAGTAACAGTTTCATTTATTTCCATCGTCGCAGTCATCGTCACGGTTAGCCCTGCTTCAGCTTCCACAGTCGACGTCCTCCCCTGCTGCGAGAACGGAAGCCTCTTTCCCACTTCCCTCTTCTCCGCAGAAAATAAATGAATGACGTTACTGTCCTCAAAACTGTAGCCTCCCTGCTTCAAATGTAGCGATATGCCGGCCTTCCTTATGAACCCACGACCTGCGATAAATCCCGTGAAACAATTGCGCAGAACGACGAATTTATGCTTAAATTTCATCCCATTCAAATGTACAGTAAGATACATTTCCCCACATGATTGTACAGAGCCTACTGCCAAAGAAATATTGATACGTTTATTGTTAATCTTACTTCCTTGTTTTTCCAGTTGTTTTGCGATCTCTAAATTTACAGTGCTCACAGAGGCCCCTGTGTATACGAATAAGGAGAAGTCCTTTCCATTGATTTTACAGGGGACTAACGGCTCTTTGTCGCCAGAAGTGAAATTCCTGCAGTTGCGTATCTTCCTACTCCCCCCTTTGTTTTTCTTCCACGCAGCGCCTGCTACGATGGCGGTGTCGCTCTGTTCGGGCCTAACGAGTTTTTTGGAGCAGTACACATGGCGGCTTTGTGGTCAAGACCGTCACACCGAAAACAACGGATCCCCCTTCTCTTCGTCGGTTCTTCTGCTCTCGACGGGGTCCCAACATTCCCGGAAAAGCTTAGCCGGTTGACCAGTCCAGGATTTATGGCGCTCATTGATACTTCTGTCCTCACGTTGCCGAAGAGGTTCGTTGCCCCCGCGGCTGCTAATTGCTTGGTTCCACTCACAGGAAAAGGTTGGGCGAACACCTGCGGTGAACTGTTGTCCCTCAGTTCTGGGCAATAGTACAGGGCTTCTGAATACAATCTCTTTTGAATGTCCATAGAATGGGTTTCCAAATCTTTGATTGTTGCGAATGTTCTGTTGTACAAGTGTGTTCTGAATTTAGGATGGGAAAATTTCAAAACGTGCTGGATGACCTCGTCTTCTGTCCCCCGTTTCTCCCTCATTGCGAAAAGCTTCCTGGTGTGTCGAATAAATGCAAGAAGAGACTGGTCTGGTGACTGGTAATTGTTCTGAATGACCCTTGCTATTTCCGAGTCGTAATCGACACTAAAGAATTCTTCCAAGAACGCCTTCTCAAATTCCCTAAAAGTGCCGAATGGTCTCGAAAATCTGAACCAATCTCCAGCGATTTCCTTCAACGAAAGCGGCAAGATTCTATCTAAGAGAAAAGTATCCCCAATTTCCATGATTTCCTGATAATTGCGTAATTCATACAAATAATCGTGTGGACTTACATCGCCGACGTTTCCCTTAAAGATCGGAATGTTTATGTTGCTTTTTTCCAAGATTTTGTTCATTTTCTCCTCGCCCGTCCTTGCCGAAGTTCCTTGCGTAAGATTTAGAGAAAGTCTCTCAAGTTCGCCAACAATATCTTCCTCAGGCCTTCCCTCCAAGTTCGCATTGCCTAGCAACTTGCCAATGAGCTCCCTGTCTATTTGAATTGCCATTTTGTCTTCTGTTACTTTCTTTCCACTTCGCAATAACATATGCCTTCAGTACTTCTTACAAAAAATATCCCGACTATGAGCCCCCAGTATGTAACGGTATATTTTGTGCTTTTAAGCTGATTCTCAGCAACATACACAATATACACTACCATACATTTTTGAATCCTTGTCCCGAGGTTCAAAACTTGCAGTACCTGAAGTTCTGTGGATGCTAGTTTAGGCAATAGACACGTACCTCTTCAAATTACAACTTAACGCCACGAGTCACGAGTCAGCCTTCAAGGAGTTCGGACGTGCATGAATAGCTCTCTCTTTCCGCTTGAGTCGCCCGCTGTGAACCGCATGTAAGAGGGTCCGTCTACCCAACTCGAGCTTGCACGGAGGAGGGGATACTGCAGCACAAGTACTTACTCTGTCGTATTTTTTTTAATTGTTAAGAGCAGTATTGCCCGAAAAATGGGAATCAGCAAAGCTGAGTGGCAACGGATTGAAAACTCCATCTCGACAGCCATAGCGAAGGAACTCAACCAACAGTTCGGAGACCTGGACAGACGCATCGCCCTGGCATTTGCAAGTGATGCGGTGTTGAAAGAAATTAAACCAGCGCTGACCACTGCAATTAAATCTGCCGTGGAGGATGCCATTCAAGAAGTAAAAAACGATCTCGAGAGGAAAATCTCTGAGCTAGACAAGCAAGTGAAGCAAGTGCGAAAGGATCTGAATTCCCTGGAACAATATGACCGTCGCCTGAACCTTGTTTTTCATGGCATCAATGAAAGTGAGGGTGAAAAGTGTGAAGTGATTGCTTCAAAAATCATCAATGAGCAGGTGAAAGTGAAAGTGCCACAAAATGTGTTTCATCGTGTTCACCGACTGGGAGCACCGCGACGTGATGGCAAACCCCGGCCGATCATTGCGCGCTTTGTCACCTACGCCCAGAGAGACTTGGTCTACAAGAACAAGAAGAACCTCAAGGCTACAGGGACAGGTATTTTCATAACTGAAAACCTAACAAAAACAAATTTGGACCTTTTTCACAAGGTAAGGCTTAGTAAAATATTCGAACGAGTATGGACAACCGATGGGAATGTACTTGCCCTACACAACGGAAACGTGGTTAGGATTAGTGACCCGGAGGACATCGCAAAGTTCAGCAGAAAGTAACGCTGTTCCGCCACACTCCCCTCCTAACGGTGGTTGTGTTTATTTTTGGAACTGCTTCCCCCATCAATGACGTACGGGCAACGGTGACCAGTCAAAAGTAGAGGGTAGGGGAATGCAGGAGAACATTCCGCGCCGAACCATACAAAGCTTGCAATACTCTCTGCATTCCTCAATGGTGGCGAAAGGAGGGCATGAACCTGTCGCATAATAGACTGTTATATAAATGTAAACAACCCTCAGCTTGTATTCTAACTCACGCCAGAATATATCGGCAAGCTCAAAAATCTATATTTCTCCCATTTTTAGTTAATCAACAAATATTTTCATTTTTTTTATTTTTCTTTTTTTGTGTCAGTATTCACATTTTTATATTAATTTTTACTTTTTTATTCTTAAATTTTTCATTTATTTTTTTACATTTTTAAAAATTTGATTGTAGTAATAAGTCACTATGATAACTAGCACCTGTTTTTTTATGCGTATGCACATTTTCATTGTTATTCCAATATGCAATTCACACTTGGGACAGAATATATACTTCATGACCAACAGTGGAGGAAACGATAAATATAAATGACCCTACCAATGTAGTCAATGGTGCAGAAACGCCACTCCCAATCAGAATTCACTCCAGTTACTTTGATGAGTCGCCCATTAATATCCGCCACAGCAATTACAATATAAAGGAACAGCTCGAAGCTGAAATAAATAGATCTGAAAATGGCTTTAAATTATGTCATCTAAATATTCAAGGTTTACTCAACTCCATAGATGAATTTAAAGAAATGATATCGAACTTAAACTTTGACCTGATAGCCATTACAGAAAGCTGGTTAAAACCGAATATTAGTAATAATATAGTAGACATCGAAAATTACACATTAGTTCGACAAGATAGATTAAACAAATCTAGAGGTGGTGTGTGCTTATACATTTCTAAATCGCTTAAATGGAAACTTTTAGACGGGTTCGTTAATAATGATATCGGCGTAGAGTACCTTGTAATCGAATTAACTATCGATAGGAAAAAAATTGGACTTATGGTAGCATATAAACCCCCAAATGTCAGCTATACTCACATCAGTCACGTAGCAGATATCCTCCAACACCTATACTTAAATTACGATTACTTCATTGCGTTAGGCGACTGGAATATCAACATGTTAAGAAAAAACGAAAGCAGTACTAGACTCCTTCAGAGTATAATCAAGGAAGTTCACGGGAAACAATTAATTACCAAGCCAACCAGAGTGACAGCGACGTCAAAGTCATTAATTGATTTAATCGTTTGTTCACAAGATTTAATTGTAAAGCAAATTGGGCAGAGCGAGTTACCTGGAATCACAGATCACCATATAACATACTCCATATTTGACCTGTACGCACCAAAGCAACCTAAAAAAATTATCAAAATTAGAAATTTCAAAACCATGGACTTGGACAAGTTTCGTAAAGACGCGGAAAATGTGGAATTGTGCAAAATCGAAAGAAACGAGGACGTAGATGCAGCGGTGGAGGCCTTGAATGATAACATTATCAGATTAATAGATAAGCACGCCCCCCAGCGAAAAATTCGTGTAACCAAACCTCCCGCCCCCTGGATTTCAAATCAAGTAAGGGAATTCTGGAAGTTGCGCGACTTCTTTCATCTGAGATATGTAAATACAGGAGACCCAGACGCTCTCCTATCGTACAAATACTTCAGAAACAGAGCCAAAAAAGCAGTCAGAAACGCAAAATTTAAGCACTATAACGAAACTGTAAATATGAATGTAAAAAATGCTAAAAATTTATGGTCTAACCTCAGAAGCCAGGGACTTTTACCAAATAAAAAGAGTAATGCGCTCTCCTCAGATACATTTCGGCCGAATGCGGTAAACGAGTTCTTTGTTAAGCCGAGTGCACCCTCAGATAACAATGCAGCGGTGATTGATGAAACCAACACGTATCTTGAGCAACCCAACAATGACACGTTCTTTTTTACCCCAGTAAGTAGCGAACAAGTACGTAAAATTTTTAACAAAATGAAATCGAAAGCGTGCGGTTATGATGGCATAAACCTAACTATTTTACAGTATTGCATCCCCTTTTGTTTAGAAGCTCTTACGCACATTATTAATCTTTCCCTTTCCAAAGGTTGGTTCCCTCAAGAGTGGAAAAAATGCGAAGTAACACCTATACCTAAAAAATCCAACCCCACAGAAATAAAAGATCTACGACCTATTAGCATTCTATCCACAATGTCCAAAATACTTGAAAAAGTAATTTATGAACAAATACTTTCACATATTCAAGGTTTCCTACCACACTTTCAATCTGGTTTCAGAAAAATGCATAGTACTTGCACTGCGCTGGTAGATATCGTAGACAATGTAAGTAAAGGAATAGATGAAAATGAAGTTACACTTTTAGTCTTGTTGGACTATTCAAGAGCGTTCGACTCGATCAATCATGAATTGTTATTGGCCAAACTGTATCACTATGGCGTTACCGGAAACGCGTTAAATTGGTTTCGATCATATCTCGGCAACAGGAAACAACGTGTGAAATATCGGGAACCGGAAGTCACATACTCTAAATGGTTAGTTGTTCAACAAGGCGTCCCTCAAGGAAGTATATTGGGTCCACTACTATACATGATTTACGTAGCTGATTTCGACCGCGCTGTCCAATATTGCCACCACCATCAGTATGCTGACGATTCGCAAATCTATATTCAGTGTAATACAGAAAACTACGATAATGCGATGACCAAACTTCAATTCGACCTTGATGCTATAACAAATTGGTCACGGAGGAACTCCATTCAATTAAATCCAACAAAATCTTGCTTCATGACCATAGGAACTCATGGTACACTTAAGAAACTTCACAAAAACGCACCTTCTCCTCCAACTCTTGGCAGTATACCGCTATGCGAAGTGGATACAAGCAAAAACTTGGGGATTGTGTTCGATAGACACTTAAATTGGGAGCCACAAGTCGAATTTATTGTGAAAAACTGTATGGGGAAACTTAAATCTTTGTATCATTTAAAACATGCTCTGGACGCTAATGTTAAAGATCGTCTTATGCAATCACTCGTCCTATCCACGTTAGACTATTGCGCTCCAGTGTACAGTAATATATCCCAGGGCTTAAACTATAAACTTCAAAAAATTCAGAATTGTTGTATACGTTTCATATTTAACCTAAACAGAAAGGAACATGTATCCCCCTATTTAAAGAAACTTTCTTGGCTAAACATTAACAATAGAAGAAAATACTTAACACTCACCTTGATGCACAAAATACTTAAGAGTGGCTCCCCAAAATACTTATCCGATAAGATCTGTTCTCATAGAACATCAGCCGAACATAATATCCGCAACAAGCACAATCTAAAAATCCCCAAACATAAAACCGCCACATATAACAAGTCCATCATTGTTACAGGGATCAGGGAATGGAACAAACTGCCTGCACCATTGACTAACATTATTTGCCATCAAAGTTTTAAGAAAAATCTGAAGAACTTACTATTGTCCCAACAACTTAATTAACCTTCATATGTTAACAATTGCACCTGCACTCATACATCATATAATGCATACCTAACCTACCCCCCACCCCGGCATACACATTGAACTACCGAAGACTTATTACTTATCTTTACTCAACAGTATATATACTAATCTAATCAATGTATTATTTTATCATTGTATAATCTTTATATTATCTTTATTGTATTATCATGATCATTATGTGTTTTTTTTTCTTTCTTTTTGTTTTTATTCATTTATTGTATCTTTGACAAGGGTTGGTTGTAAGAACGGCCCATGAGGCCGAAACACGCCTTCTTAAATAAAGACCATTCTATTCTATTCTATTCTATTCTATTTCCTTTTAGATATATATAGGTTTATTCATAATATATTTACAGAAGTTAATTCTTGGCCGTTATTCACAAAATTACATTCCGGTGTGCCCTGTCCCCCCTTCCCGAAGAGAGTGTGTAGACTCGCGTAGCCACTGGCTCCACGAGTAAAAAAAAATATAACCCTCAGTACCAAAAAAGGTGGCTGAAGGTATGTGTGTTGTGTACCCGGTTTCCCACATGAAATAAACTATTGGAATAATGTGAAAAGAGCAAGTGTGTGTATTAAAAGAAAGAAAGTTAACATCCCCGCCGTCGGTTCACATAATGAGGAAAGAAAGCTCGCCCAGCCGCTCCCCTCAGAGAAAAAGATACCTCTTACATTGCTGTACTCCGCCAAACATCTGAGGCCGACTGCTCCTCTGCCCTTCCTATTTATAGGCCCCGCTAATGACCTAAACCGTTACTGGAAACTTACCGCTCCCCCCAACGGCCAAGAACCCAAACGTACAGGACATAGACATAGACATACACAATTTATAACATAAAAAAGGATCCAGTAATGATCGCATCATTACAATCGTGTACACCTTTATCTCGCTTTTCTAACGAACAATTACACCTAAATGAAAATTTCTACTCGCGTTGTTTTAATGTACATTCTGCATTTGGGGACACATTATGGAATTGGAACGCCTTTCATTTCAGCCTGAACTGTTCAGTTCTATTTATCTCTAGGAAACTCACTTCTTCCATGTCATGTCATGGTCGTTATCCCCTAGCCCTCCCAAATTCTCCTTCAGTAAATTGTCGTCGCTATGGATAAGCTTATGAAGATATTCTAAGTTGATATGTTTTGCATTTTTTTGTCACTAAATATCTACACTTGTTATACATTATGTTTCAGTAACCTTGTCCATACTCAAATCCCAGTCCTCCGCCATTCTGCTGACACGTACAGAGCCACACACACAGTATATGAAAGTAAATTTAAAGTTCACTTCCTGAGCAGAGGTTCAACGGGACTGGTCCTACAATTTTCACTTGACATAGATTACTTCTGTTCCCACCGAAGGTGCTGGTACAGCACATTTAATGAAAGGCCACGTACAACAATCTTTTTCATATCCTTGTTCATTGTTGTCTATCTCTCGCATCTTCTCTTAAGTTTAGAAAAGAGTGATACAAACAATCCACGTAACCCATGTTAACTTACTATGATATTGACACATAAGCCTTTGAGTTCTTATTATAAATAGAGCTCATGGCTGTTCAGTAACATAATTACAATAACATATCCTCATGCAATCTAAAGATTTTTTAAAAAAATACAAAATCAAGAGTTACTCCTGAGAAGTCAAAAACGTACCAGAAAACTAATACAAGAATCACCAATTAAATTAATAAAAGTAGTACGAACGTTACTTCATTGTTCAAGAAAGTATTGTAGTAACGATTCACTGGGTTTCCAATGTGTGCTGCGCAGATATTGAAATATCTTGTTCATCGTCCACGCTGGTTTGCTGAGAATATTACACAGCAAAAAAGAACATGGAGGGAACCGAAATTGCATCCGTCAATATCTATCCCATCCTCAGCCATCCGGGCGTTGAACAACGCTATTTCTTTTCTTCATGAATGCAAAATCGATCTTTTACGTTTATTTTAGACCATCCTCCCCTCCCCACATATGCAATTCGTCATTTTCAAATCTTGAAAGCCAGACCCGGCGACAAGCTCATCCCTCATTTCTGTCTCATTGGTATGCACCCTCCACTATAGTCACTTGGGATATAGGAGCTGGAATGGACATACACCCTCATCTCCATACCTCTGATGGCTCTCGCATTCAACCCTCGTTACTCGACACCCCAACAGATGGAAATTGTTAACCGCAGAGCTAGGACGACCAGGAGGTACCAGTAAATCTGCTACCAGATTCGCCTTTAGCTGTCTCTAAGGAACGCAAAATTTGCATGCGACAAGAAGAGTACCTGACTGGCAGACTAGGAGTGACGTGTTAGTTAATACTAAGTCATAGCCGTCCGTAACACATAAATAAGCAAGTAAAAGTTTCCAAAAGATTGCTGCAAATGTATAATCTAAGTGCAAAGTAATAAACTTGTCTGGAAAATTGACGAAAACTAATCTTTTTTCGAGATATTTAAAATTGTCCGTTTCTATTCGGTCAGAACTAGAAAATATTGTGTTTTTTTTATTTTACATTTTTGTGGATTTTGTGCCTTTAATGGCTTATTGGTCATTTTCCAGTATTTTTTGTTGCTGCTCTTGTTGCAAATAATTTTTATGGTATCTCAATTGGAATTTGCTTCTCTCAAAATTCTACAACAGAAACCCACCTTTTCTTCGGCTCAAGTACGAGAATCACTAGACTGAAAGTAGGCTTAAGATGTATTGTAACCTTCAAATCAAAATAAGAAATGCAATAACACCTGATTATTTTCCTCCCCATAGCTTCAGCAATTGAAATCAACAAACATAAGGTTGTATCGAATTTTTCAAGTATCCTTAGTGTTATTACAACATTTATGAAAAGCTCTATTTTAATAGCAGAAGTAACTTTATAGGTATTTTATTTAAATAGTTATTATTTTAATAATTTAAAGTTATTTTTAGGTCACTAATTTCTGAGTTTTAGCATAGTTTTAGTAATAACCGACCGGACCTAAAGTTTTCATTAGAATCGGTGTGTTTCACATACGTCACAAACTGTTGCATTGTGGTTTCAATCAACCATGAATGCCAATTCTTGTAAACATACGGAATTCAAGCGGGCGGGCGGGAGATTTGAACATTGTGGTACACTGACGAACTTTTAAAAAAGATCTCCCTCCTCTTAGTTAGATTGAAAGTTAGTTGGAAACACTTCATTACTCCTCTCCTGTATTGGATAAGAAAGTGGGGGAAGGCAGTTGCAGACAAGGCCATCACTACCTTATGCGCACGTAAACTTGTTTCCGGAAAGCTTTCTGTTGGAGTCTTGTCAGGCATGATCTGGGCAGTTTGTGGAAGAATTTTGTGTTGCTATCCCCCCCCTGCGTGTGTGTGTGTGTTTGCGCGCGCGCACGCCGACACCCGTTTCTTTTTAGGTTTGGCGTATTTGGATCGACTAATTGCTGTTATGGCTGGGAATGAACCAGGTTAGCAATGGGCAAATAAAAAAGTATAAAAAATATCAAAATTCCTGGCATGAGTAGTTAGTAGTAGTAAAGGATAGGTAAAGTTCCTCGTGCGTATAGCAACGTGCCATGAAGGCACATTTAGGGGATGTGGTATTAGGGCATCGCATATTCTCGAGCGCGTCCATTTTAGAGGGGATACGATCAGCACCACGCTCCAGCCGCCTTTTTTTCGCCACGGTTGTAGTAGAAATGAGAATATAGAAATGTTTTGCATTCTGCGTATGTGACATTATTCTTTGGATATTGTCCCTGAAATATCTGTTAACATCCTAACCAGCAGTTTTTTTCAGGATAAACTAGTTGAAGGCCGCGAGTGGTTCCTGGGAAGTAATGAACATAACACAGAATGCGCAATAGTTTAATTCACGTTTCTTGGGGGGAGGGGGGAGAATGATATACAAATTTATTCTACGAATGCTTACGTTATTGGGACCATGGAGTGTATTTTGTAGACTAACGAGGATCTGGCGTTTAGACACAAGGCCAGTATAATAGTCTGTAGAGTTTGGGCTATGTCCTACGTTTGTGATTGCCACCTTCCATCCTTATCTAAGTGATTACTCAAAAGTGGAAGAAAAGCGAAGTAAAATAAACCAATCAATTGGTCATTGTGTCCCTGCGTTTTTCAATATCTCTTCCTGATCGAAAATTAATGTTTAACCGATGTAATTCATCACTATAGTCATGTGAACTATTATTTTCTGTCATCACAGTGTGCTTAATCATTCCTTAAAGCATAGACTTCAACGCTGTTGTCCTTAGTGTAAACGATCTTAACTGTGTGGAAGCTTTTATGTAGGCCAAAAAATGGTTAAGAGTAAATCCCAATTGATTGTTAGAAATTTAAAATACTATAACACTGACGTGACGCATATTAACTGTTCATAGTTCGCTGCCAAGGAACGATTTATCCTAACTAAAAAGGATTCCGGCCTCCGTGGTAGAGTGGTTAACACAGCTTGCTTAAACACCGCTTTGACATTGTGTTCATTCGGTGTTCATTGTGAGTGTCCCTTCATCAATTTCATCATTTCATCGCTCATCCTCATCGTCGCGTTTAGCCAAAAGTGGCAGAAAAGCGAAGTAAAATAAATCAAATCAAACATAAATAAGAAGCTGAAGGGAAAAATATTCCATTACCAAAAATAAAATATATATACAGTAATTACTTTGTTGACACTGCAGTTTTTCTGGCAGTGTGTAGCTATCTTAGGGTCGTATGTTCGAATTAGCTGACCTCAAAATATACGAAGAGTGAACGATTAATGGAAATGGGGATGCACATTTATATTACTTGAGTAAGCGTTCAGTCGTAAATCCTGTGGACACAGTGTGATTTTCGTGCAAGGAAGAGTTCCTGGGACATCAACTAGGTCGACGTTTACTTATAACATTACGAGGGTATGGATTTCTCTCAACAAGTGCAACAAATGTTTATGGTCATGCAAATTATTTATACAATTTATTAGAGTAACGTCGTTTTCTACCTCTTGAAATTAATGGTGACTGGAGATGAAAAGACACACGTGGCAGATTGTAACGTGCTTTGAAGACAGAGGTCTTAAGTTCGAACCATGATTAAGGCATGTTTGCCCCATCATTCTCATCGACACGGATTAACCAAGAGGCAAAAAGCAACGTAATATATCCTAAATAGAAAAAAATACAGAAAAGGGGCAAGGAAATGCACATATCGTGTCGAGTCAAGGTTGTGTGTTGCAAGACGAAAATGTGTAACTATTATCGCAAGAGCACGTTCAATTATATTAGGGCAGAACCATATATCACACAATACAGGTGAAATTCTTGTAGATTGACGTGAATTGTTCTTAAAAAACTCTAATATCAGGTTTCTTGTTCCACTTATTATTTCAATTTTGAGGTTCTTCATGACCGAGTGCTTTGCATACTTCTCTATGAAACTGGAGACCCTATGTTCGATTGATTGATTGATTGATTGATTTGCTTTATTTTACTTCGCTTCTTGTGCCACTTTTGGCTAAGTTGCAAATATGGGGGAGGCCTCCCCGATGGCGCAGTGGTAGCATCGTCGCCTTGTGATCAAGGGTTCCCGGGTTCGATACCCGGTGGAGGCACATAGTGGTTCGGATCCCACTTTAAACTGTAGGCCCAGTCCCGATTAGCCTTACTGTGCATAAAGTGGATTTCAAACACAAACTCAATCAAATATGGGGATGAGTGACGATATGATGAAATTGATGAAGGGATACTCACAAGTCCATGCGCAGGCCAGGATTCGAATGCGGGACGCCTGGCGTCGTAGCGTGATGTGGTAACTACTCTGCCACTGGGGCCGGCATCTATTTTCGAAGCTTGGGTAATATTTAAGAGCTTATTGTATTCGTTCATTTTTTCTGGCACTCCAACATTCGTCCTTATCGTTGAAAGTATACAAGAGGGATATAATATGGTAGTCAAAATAGCAAAGTTACCACATATGCCTGTCATGTGCCGAAAGAAACGACCTTCTTTGCTCGTTTTCTTTTTGTTTTAGAGCTAATGACAAAAGAGAGAAAAGAAACGAAAAAATGAACAACCTATTTTCATTCATGAAGGAAATAATTGCCAGCTCAGAACCTGATTTCTTGAGAGCTCAAAATGGACAACAAATATTTCTTCCGAGGCCGAATGACCACAGACAGATACGCTGTGCTAATTCCTTGATGACTCATGGTTAACATTGCTCTTGTGTGTGGTGTTCACGACTCACAGCTGTGCATCTCTTCCTTATCTTGGATAGAGTTTCGGCATTGACGCTGCAGTGTTTCTAATTCAATATCGGTATTTGTTTCTGTTTATTGTAAAAGGTGAGGCCTCAGTGAGGCCTTACTAAATATTTACACTGTACATTGTGTAGTATTCGGTTGCTCAAACAGAAGCTCACGTTATTTCATGATATATCCTTGCACACGTCAAATAAAATTGGTTGCGAACATGGTGGCTGTGCGAATCCTGATGCCACATGAAATTTATCGTACAGGACGATAGGTAATTAGGTTAGTTTTTTGTACGATATGAGTTTGGAAAGGACAATGCAAACGTTGCATTTTGCCCCATGGGTGGGGTATGTTGTAACAGACAATGGGGTAAAATGTAACAAAGACATAGAATATGATCCATTGTTTACTTATAACAAGATACACAAAAATTAAACATATACAAACGTAAATACGCTACAGAGTTTGATATGAAGGCAAGTATCTTTCTGTCCAGTTTTTGCAAAATCGGTAAAGAGACACAGCAAATATTGTAGTGCCTGGCAACAGCTCTTATTTTGCCTCCTCTTCTTACTTCCTGTTCAGCTTGCACAAATACTTCTTGGGATATTTTTACCCGCTCAGTTTTCCTTTTGTAGTTTCGTGCCATCTGCGAAATAAGGAGATAGTACACAATGCATGCACCGTAAAATGTCAGTATTGGTTATTTAACAGTGTATAAGTTATTTAATTTTACGTCTGAATATTTTAACAGGAAAATTAATTTTCTATCATGCAAGAACGTGTATCAATAAATGGGTAAGTTGTAACACTGTTACATTTAACCCCACCCATTATGTTACAACTATCCCCACGCCATCCATATTGACTAATATCAAAGTTTCAGGAACAACGCTGCACTTCCCGAGTGCCACATTTATACCTGATACACCCACACCTACGCTTTGTTAAATATATTTTGTTTCTCGTTCCCCTTACGCATTTCGATCTAAGAATAAAAGAACGAAGGTTTCAAAATATTGCTCACCATGCAGATTTTTTTTTTTTATTTCCACACCTTTCCTGGCTGTTCTAACTGTCGCACAAACACACGCCTGCAACGGCGCATGCGCTGTGAGAAACTTGTTCCTGCTGCTGACAACATAAACGTGGGTGAGGCACTGTTACAACTAACCCGCTGTTACAATTGTCCCCACCCTCCTCTAATGTTCCAGTTTTTGTAATTGTATTAAAATGAAAGTGTTGTTTATTCCAAATATTAAATACACACCGTAGCTTTGGAAAGTTGTACAAGGGTATGAAAATGAAAATTTCGATAGTTTTGTTCACATCAACTATTCTATTTCCATACTTAACAACTTTTCAAACATCGACGCAGCCAGATTGATCACAGCTGTTCAAATGCACTGATATTTTGATCAATGAGCATAAATGATCGGTCTGCTCAACGAGCGAAAATCTTGCTCAGCGAGCGACGCTCAGATACTTGACGGGCCCACCTGCCACCCCCGGTTTCGGTGATGTTATATATATATATATATATATATATATATATATATATATATATATATATATATATATATATATATATGTGTGTGTGTGTGTGTGTGTGTGTGTGTGTGTGTGTGTGTGTGTGTGTGTGTGTGTGTGTGTGTATATATATATATATATATATATATTAGGGGCGCCGACTTGTCAAAATTATTGGGGGGGGGCTCTGATCACTGAAATAAATGAATGAATGACACACTCCCTCCCTTTTTTTAAAGTAAATATTACGTCTTCGTATAGGAGTTTTTAAGCAGCTATTATATTCCTCATGCAAATGAAATGTAACATGAAAAACGTTTAGAAAATGTTTCAAAGTCTCTTTGTCTTTTGTGTCTGCTCATTTGTTTTTTACATAATTAACATTTTTATTGAAAAGTATGTATTTACATTAAGAGGCCAACCTAACAGTTTTATGTCGGCCTCGGTAGCCGAGCGTGTTGGGTGGTCGACTCAACTCGTTTTGATCCAGACGTCTCGGGTACGAGACAGGTGACGGATGACGGGTTGAAAATAACCTTAGTGTTGACGTACCCATCAAATAACGATTATTTACAATATTTAACAGTTTTATTTAATTATTTACATAAATGCTAACACAAATCGCAGGAAAATAGATTTACTTTTTTGTTCTTGCTACAATATTTTACTTTTTAAATTGAATTTTGCAATAGTAGATAAAATAGCATGTACACTAAGATATAAAGTGACATACACAACAAAAACATATGAACATGATTTAAAAATAAAGCAAAAGTTGCTCTACGCACTGGGTTATTCTTTATGAACTCATTAACGAGCGGTCTCAGGTCCAGATTACACCCTGCAACACGATTTTTGTTCCTGTGTAGTGAGTTTTATTTTCTAAAGGCTTCTGACTGGAAACCATAGAAAATGCCTATTATTCCCCTCAAACTTTGTTTTTGTGACCAGGACAGTGTTATTTTTTAATTTTACCTGTTTTCAATGAGAAAATATACGAATTCGTGTTTTTCATTTACATAAAGAAAAAGACAAACACATATACATCAAAAGTGACATATATTTGCACTCTAGTTGTGAACAAAATTATTGCAAAAGATTTGAAAATGAGTAGTTTTTCGGGATTTACGATTATACTGTACATTGCTTTTACGAATCAGCCCCCAAATATAGTCTCCCATCATGTTCTCGTTATACTGGCCTTGGTAGCGACGTTCGAAGTCCAATATATCTTGATGGAAATGCTCGCCATGCTCCTCCGAGTACGCTCCCATTTATCCTTAAATGTACGAAGGTGAGCATCGAGGACATGAATTTTCAGGGACATCCTGCAGCCCATTTTGTCGTAGTTCTTCACCAGAGTGTCAACCACTTCCACATAGCTCTCGGACTTATGATTGCCCACAAAGCCCTTAACCACTAAGACAAAGTTGTTCCAAGCAGCTCTTTCATTCTCACTAAGCTTCTTGGGAAATTCTTCGCAAGCCAAAAGCTTCTTTATCTGTGGGCCGATGAAGACACCGGCTTTTATCTTTGCATCAGACAGGTCAGGAAAGAAGTCTTGAAGGTACTTGAAGGGTGCTGACTCCTTATCTAAAGCATTGACAAATTGTTTGATCAGGCCCAATTTAATATGGAGTGGAGGCATTAACACCTTGTGGGGGTCTACCAGTGCCTCCCACTTGACGTTGTTTTTTCCCACAGAGAACTCGGTCCTCTGTGGCCAGTACCTCATGTTGTAGTGCGCTTTGGTGCCTCTGCTGTCCCATAGGCAAAGATAACAAGGAAACTTGGTAAAACCGCCTTGGAGAGACATTAGAAATCCTATGATTTTGGAGTCTCCGATGACCTCCCATCCATACTCATCATATTTCAAGGTATCTAGCAATTTCTTTATGCTGTTGTAATCCTCTTTGAGGTGGACTGAGTGAGCTAGTGGAAGTGACGGGTATGTATTTCCATTATGAAGAAGCACGGCTTTAAGACTTCTGGACGAACTGTCAATAAAGAGGCGCGACAAATTTGGACTAAAGTCTATTCCAATTGCTTGAAACAGACCGGTGACATTATGGCAGCAGCAGAGTCCATCTTGACTTATGAAAGAGCTAATAAATTCCATTGCTTAAGCCTGGAAGTCAAGAGTTCTGCATTGGACTTGGTGAGACCAAGATCTCTTATTAAGTTATTAAGATCTTTTTGACTAGGGTAGTATGGGTTTCTCTCCTCGGCTCGAAAATTGTAAGTATCAAGATCAATGTCTTCCTCGCTCTCTGACTTACTTCTCTCGTCTAAAGAGGGCAGCTTTTTCTCCGGAGGAGTGGGCACGGGAAACTCAGGGCAATGTGGTACAGGGGCGATGGACGAAGGTATATCCGGATATACAGGGTGGCGCACGATATGATCCACCATTTGTTTTTTGTTTTTTTCAGATCTGAGATGAGGAATGACGTCATGTGTGCCAACAGCAGTTACAGTAGTCATTGGAAATATCGTGTGATGAAAACTGAAGCGTAGTGCATCCACCTGTCCCCATGTCCCCAGGGGGCTAGAGTATACAACATGGCGGACAAAGGAAGACTTACGACGGAACAGAGATCAGCAACTGTGCTATTTTTTGCCGAAACAAGGAGCATTGTGGGGACTCAGAGGCGCTTTCGTGCACATTTCCGAACTCGGTGGGTCCCCTCGAGTAAAACAATACACAAACTGCATGAAAAGTTTCTAGTGAAAGGAACAGTACTGGAATCAAAGCGTGATCGTCGTAAACCTGTGCGTTCGCCTGAGAATATTGAAGCCGTCCGCGTCGCTGTGCAGAGAAGTCCTGGCAAATCGACCAGAAAAGCAGCAACACAATTTGGGATATCAAGACGTTCTATTCAAAGGATTTTTAAAAGTGATCTCCACATGTATCCGTACAAGATTACAGTGGTGCAAAAACTCACAAATGAACAGAAACACAAGAGATTGACCTTCGCTAATTGGGCCGAGGGTATCAATGCAACACTGTACAACGTGTGGTTTTCTGACGAGGCGCACTTCCATTTGGATGGTGTGGTTAACAAACAAAATGTGCGCTTTTGGGCAGCTGAGAATCCACGAGTGCTTCATGAAAAAGTTAGCCATGCACCGAAGGTTACGGTCTGGGCCGCTATCTCCAGTCATGGTCTGATCGGACCCTTTTTCTTTGAGGAGACAGTAAACAGTGAACGTTACTTGACCATGCTCCGCAATAGTTTTATTCCACAGCTTCTTGCCAAAGCTTTACTGTTCAATACGCAGAGGTTTATGCAAGACGGTGCAAAGCCACACACAGCAAATATTGTGCTGGATTTTTTGCACGACATTTTCAATCTTCGTGTAATTTCAAACAGATTTCCTGATCGTTTCGCTGGTGGACAATCCTGGCCTGCATATAGCCCAGATCTCAACCCCTGTGATTATTTTCTTTGGGGTTTTTTGAAGGACAAGATTTTCGGGAAAAAAAAACTCAAGATTTAATGGAACTGCGAAGACTTAATGTTCAGGCTTGCAGTGAAATTATGGAACCCATGTGCCGTAGGGTAATTGGAAATATTAGTGTTCGCTTGACTGAGGTTAAAAGTCAAAACGGTGGCCATATTGAGCATGTATTTCAGTAGTACGTTTTTCCAAAGTGTAACCTTTGTGTCATTTATGTTTCATTGAGAGATTCTTTATAATATAGTTTTTATTCAACAACAAAATGGTGGATCATTTCGTGCGCCACCCTGTATGATAGCTTGCGCATTCTTTATAGCCCGACCTTTGGAAGGATCCACCATGCAAAAGTAGCAATTACTTGAGTGGTCAGTGGGTTCTCGCCAAATTCTTGGGATTGCGAACTTCATGGCTCTCTTTTCTCTTCTGTACCATCCTGCAAAAGACAAAATAAACTAATGTGTATTTTCACAACATATTTCACCTATGAGATATGTAGATATATATTTAATATGCACAAAATTATATACTTCTATTAACTTTGTCAATCAGGTGCACAACTGCACCCAAACTTGTGACTTAGGTGCACTACTTTTGGTTAGGTGCACAAGCAACTTACAATTCAACTTTAATGTAGGTAAAAATAAAGAATATAGGAGTTCATTAAATGTTAAACATGTAAGCTATTAGTAAAAGTAATTTTTCAAAATACATTTGAAATATACAAAAATTTCTAGGCCTCAAGAAAACCCTAAATTTTAATATATAATTAAAATTATTAAAATTTTACATTTTAATTTTCCGTCTTACCTTCCAGAGTTTTTTTGCAGTTCTCGCAGGTGAAATGAGGTGCACATTTTTTGTCTTGTTCCCCTACACACATGCCGAAATATGATCTGTATGCTTCATACATTTTAGCAGTTGCTTTCACAGAGAACTTATTTCCTCTTTTCTTGATAAAATGGCCACAGACATAACAAAATTCGTCTGCCATATACTTGCAGCCTCTTGATGCCATTGTAAACGTGTATCTAATTAGGCAGCTAGGACGACAATGAACTGCTTCAAACTGCACGATTTGCACTATTGTTGCTGAAAGAATGCCAAGACCTGTCCATTTCAGTTATAGGGGAGACCAGTATATTGCTACAGCACATAATATGACACGTTATGTATCAGGGGTTTATCCAGGATTTTTCCCTTGGGGGGTGCTGGAAACTTTTGGGGGGGGTGTAAGTTTGGGGAAATTAAGTGCATATTTTGGACCGTTTTAAAAATATTCGCCCTCATTCAATTTCTTCAAGGATGTTTCTAGAGATTAACCCAACAGGCAGGCAGTGGCAAGTGTCGTCGTGCCCTCACTGGTGCGCCTATGGTCAGATATAAATTTGGGACTTAATGTAAATTAAATTTCTTTTATGTTTAATTCCTTACACTCAGGCCCGTAGCCAGGAATTCTTTGTAGGGGGGGGGCAAAGTCAATCCTAGAGGGGGCAAATTGTTAATAGGGCAAATTTTTAATATGTTGTGTCGCATTGGCAGATAGTTATAGCAGGGTACACAGAGACACTTGACACCTCCCCCAAAAGAGATAAGTAACAGAAAAGGGATGATATCTTGAAACTGCAACGGACAAATAAAAACTTCGAGCAACATCAAATGGCTTTTTTTCGATAATGACCTTTCCAGATTTGCAAAGAATATAAAGTTTAACATAAATAGGCTAATAGGGACTGTAACTACTTGATATTTACAAGTTGATAATGTTAATAGGAATAGACGATTAATGGGCCTCTCTGAAGAACTGATTAAGGGAGCCCTTTATAAATCATGCTTTATAATGATTCCCTCTAGTTTCCAGTATGCAAGATTTTTCCGCACAAAGGAATCTAACGAGAATCCAACAACACCATTGTGTTCTGTTATGCAAGATAAATCGAATTAATTAAATAATAATGGTACATATTATCTACACTTTGATGAACTATGTAAAAATTTGTAACACATTTTTTTTTGTACTTGCTAAAATATGGGTGTCCACCACGGACTCTATTTCCTTCAAAGGAGAGACTCTTGCATCACTACAGACAATGTTTGCCTACTGGTTACGTTAACCATTTTGCACAGTATTGTGTGAATTGTATTATATTATAGTTGAAATACATGTTTTGACACCTGACAAACAAAGGGGAATCCCTTGATTGATCAATGACTTCTTGGATTACAGTGTCATCATTAATATTTCATATTACGTTTCATAGAAAGAAATTGTTTTAATAGGGCGCTAATAATTTTACGGGGCACCATGGCATTCTCTTTGACATTTTTTTCATATAGATCGTTTGGCTCCCAGGGCCGACTCCCACCGCCCCGTATAGCTATGGCTGTGAACTTGGACTATAAGAATAGAAGGCATTGCGAGCGAAGCGAGCAAGAAAATTTTACAAAATGTATTTTTATTTGTATAAAATTTGAAATCTATAGGGGGTAATTGCCCCTTGCAAGTGCCCTTGGCCGTCTCGAAGAAAAATGCAAGGATCTCGTAAAAACTAATTCCATCATGAGCATCCAATTGTCCTGCTATTCTTAGATTCTCCTAGTCTTGTTTTTCTTTCACTTCAATGTTTGCTTCCCCTAGAATGGACTTCCTTCGAAGGTCAGGAGGGTGGGGGGGAATGCCCCCTGCCACCCTGTGGTTGCGGCACTGTTTATGAGTGTCTCTTCATCAATTTCACGTCATCATTCATTGTTGCGATTAGCTAGAAGTGGCAGAAAAGCAACAAAAATTAAATATCCACTCCCTCTCTCTACCACATGAATCACTATTACCAAAAAGGAAATTTTTCCCTCCCAATCCTGATACGACATTATACTGAATCCCCCACACGTTCAATAATCACAAAATCAATAAGTGTCTTTGTTATGTTGCTAGAGTAATTGTAAAGATTAGTGAGAATTCTAGGCGTTCTGTATTTTTCACAGCGGGGGCAAAGCAGGCTCTCAGGCGGGCAGTTGTCCCCTGCCCCCTCTAGCTACGGGCCTGCTTACACTTCCTTTGCTTCCTCTGAAAAGTTGAATAAACTTAAACATGTCATTCTGTCAGGGACCGACTAGATACAAAGAGAAAGACAATTTTTACTAAATCTATGTCTTTGCAAACTGACAATAACTTTAATTTAATAGGGTGCCAGTAATTTCACAGGGCACCACGACGTTAACGTTTCTCTATCTTCTTCACAGTTTTGCAGTAAAGTTTCAGACATTGTTATACACTAAACAGAACGACAACACACGAACGGAGATGCTACACTGAGACTGACCTAAGGCATTTGACTGTTCTTTCCTCTACCACTCCAAAATCATTCTTCTCGCCAAGTTACAGAAAATAGTGTTGCTAACCATAGTAACAGAATTCACTACAAGGAGTCAAACCTGTATCTTTGAATTTCTTCCCTTATTTTTATCGTACATTTTTCACATGAAAGAATCGAAAGGAAAATGCAACAAGATGTAAATCTCATTGACTCAGGGGTTGAATAATTGAATTTACGAATCTGTAACGTATTTAAGAAATATAAAGGTATTCAAACGCTGAACTGTCAACACTGTGCGCGGAATGTGCTCCCTGGAAGGAGGGCGACAGGTCAGTTTGACATTTTCCAGATGGCAGTGTTCCTTCCCTAGAGCTGACCGAAGCCTTGTCAAGGGAGCTGCTGTTTCCAAGAAATGGCCATGCTGCACATTCCACTCTCCTTCCTTGACACTTCGGTTTTAGTTGATCGAAAGGTCCATTGGACTACGCTTCTCCAGCTACAAATGATTTCTTTCTGTTAATGTTGAAGTATTGTCATTGTATTGTTGATATAAACATCCATATTTACACCCCCCCCTATAGGGGGGTGTTGCACTTTTCTGCTTGGGGGGGGGGTGTTCACCAAAATTTGGGAGGGTGTTGGGGGTGTTAGGGGGGTGTGGATAAATCACTGTTATGTATCTTCTTTATTCGTAATGAGAAAAAACGTGTAGTGGAAAAGGGTAAATCTCAAATCATCGTTGTCCTGGCTACAAAAACAAAGTTTTTAAGGAATAATAGCCATTTTCTATACTTTTGGAACACAAGGAATTAGGAAATAACAATTATTACCCAGGAACAGAAAAAATATATTTTTTTGTTACATTGTGGTATCAAGCACAGTTTGATGTATGTGGAGTACCGCTAAGCTGCTTAGTCTGCCCCATTGTAGATCTCAAATATGTCTTTAGTCGGCGAATAGCACTGAATGACCTTTCGGCAGTGGCTTTCGTCACTGGCACAGTGCGGAAGACCATCATGAATTTGGCAACTTCAGGCAGAAGTTCCTGGAGTATGCTGTCTTGCAAAAGAAAGTTCATTATGTCACACATGGTAGTTAGAACCACATTATTCTGTTTGGCGATATCACCAAGCATGGACATGTGTAAGGAGAGCCTATCGTCATTCAAATCTTGGCGAAAGAATTCTCGCGTTTGCCCAAAGTTTGTTGTGCAACTGTTCACAGCTGAGATGCATTCTTTCTCTACGGCTGTTACTTTTTGTAGTCCTGTAGATTCATGTCCTTGTTTAACACATGATTTTACTGTGTCACACACGTCAGTGTATATTGATTTATAATGCTATTTTGGAGTGTAGAACTTGTGAGTTTTGGCAGCATCAGGATTTTCAAGTATCTTAGGGACGTGACGTTGCCGGGGCAATTCTGGCCCATCAACGAGGCTGGGTTTACCCTCTGTGCATTTCTGACAGAACTGTTCAAAACACATTCGCTTTTCTTGAAAGATGTCAGTCAAGTATTTTGGTTTTGATTCCACTTCTGTAGCACCAATGAGTGGAAACTGAATCTTACAGTTTACTTCTTCTATTGGAACCCATCACATGGCAGTAGAGGGAGAGAAAGAAAAATGTCTTGAAGTGAAGTATTATCTCCAGTTATCCAGCACATTTTGATGGTGCGTCAGTGGAATCTTCTTCAGAAAATTTCTCAAAAAAATTGAGAAGGTTTTCATAGTTCCTTAAGATCTGTTGCATACTGGAGGCTCTCAACGTCCACCGACGAGGGCAAAGTGGTCGCAGTCCAGTATGGCCAGCCTTCTCATTCACATCAATAACATTCATAAATATTTGCATTCTTTTAGGGGATTCCCAAACAGTCTTTAACAAGTCGTTGGCTAAATGCATTATGTCTCTGATTAATATATGTATAATAGTAAATAATAATTATATACCTAGTATATAGTAATAAGTCATGTGTTTTGCTGTCACCGGTCATAGCCCTCCAAAGTTGATGGTTTAGCGGTCTCAGCCCCCAAAGTTGATGGTCTAGAACATTTCAAATGTGTATTTAAAGTTAAGTTCATGTTGCACAATTCAGAGTAAACTTTACAAGAGAAGCAAAATAATACATTAGAACCTCTTAATCAAAATTATTTGGGGGGCTCTGCCCCCACATCGTTAACATTGGGGGGCTCGAGCCCCCAAGCCCCATGGAGTCGGCGCCAATATATATATATATATATATATATCAGTGGCGTGGCATGGGCATTTCGGGCGGGAACGCCAAGTTCGAAGGGTCGGCCCTTTTTTGTATTATTTGTATTGTTTATTTGCCTGAAGTCAGCTGGGTTTTCAATAAAACATCATCTATGCATGTTTTAGCTAGAAAATGAGATGCCTCCCTACGCCACAAATGTTTTGAACTCTGGTGTTTTATACTTTTCGGTATGACGCAAGTCATTAGAAAACCTACCTGAATCACGAACACCTCTGAACAACAGTGTACGTCATTGTTGTGGGCGATCCAACTACTGATTGATTTGGTTTATTTTACTTCGCTTTTCTACCACTTTTGGTTAATCGCGAATACGAATATGAGTGATAATATTTATGAAGTTGATGAAGGGACACTCATAAAGAACACCCGTGCTAACGCCGGGATTCGAACCAGGGACCTCTGTCGTCTTGCCGCGCTGTGCAAAACACTCGGACACGGAGGTGGGTGGATGATCCAACTACCGTACACTCTACTGACGTAACAGTGCCGATTAGTAATTCAGACCACTGTTTATTGCATCTTAAAATGCTGATAAACATTTTAAAATAATTTTGTCCACAGACCATTCGATGTTAAGAGTTTTCAAATGAATGCTAAACATTTCCATTGACACAATATTAAGCAGTTATATACTAATGAAAAAATAATAATAGCTAGTAAAAAAGGAATAGTTTTGCGGGTTAAGTGGTAGAGCAGGCACAGGCTGAACTTCTACCACGAGGACTTCACCAACTTATTTGACAAAATCTGTGTTGCTCTTATAGTTTTTAATACACATCGCTGTTCGTGCGATAAATTATACAATGCAATGGTCATTAAGGCCGTACTAAAGGCAATTTTGTGGTAATTTTTCGATAACAGATGGCAGCACCGTTTGCCATGGCAACCGAGGGCCATGTTGCCAGATCTCCTCGTAATCAAGGTAGATACATACAGGTTGGTCGAGTAGGGTACTCCTTGATGGGATATGACGTCACGTTGGTTAGCAGATTTTCTTGAAAAATCTAAGGAGATGTGGAGCAACGTAATTGTTTATCATGAGATTTTAGTTGTATTGAAAAAAATACAACAATTTATCACCAATGCAAAATAGTAATAGTCGTAATAGTAATATAAAATCCCTTGTATTGTATTATGTATTTCTTTTAATATTTCGAAAGCAGAAGAGAACATACAAAGCTAGCTGTAGTTAATTCAAACACGAAATACATAAAGTAAGAAGAGTAACTGAAATAATTGAAAACATTTTGCAATTACGTTTGAAGCGAATGCTGCATTGACTGTAGAATTCACTTTATATGACAGTACTTGAACACATTTATATCTTTTATCGGTGACGTTAGCAGATTTTCTTCATAAATTTGCAGAATTTCAGTGAACATGTTGTAAATATTTATAAATATTAGCGGTCTCTAACGATCCTCAATCTTTTATCCTTCAAGTGAATAAACATGTAATTCTGCACCCTTATTTTTACTGAGTTTTAATATCGCGATTTTGAAGGGAA
This sequence comes from Lepisma saccharinum, assembly GCF_977018435.1. NCBI lineage: Eukaryota > Metazoa > Arthropoda > Insecta > Zygentoma > Lepismatidae > Lepisma > Lepisma saccharinum. The sequence goes on from NC_139249.1 coordinate 35,663,432, forward strand.
AATGTCAGAAGAATCCTGGATACACAATAGAAGACATATTTGTTATTTTTATAATAGTTCAATATTAAATACAGTTTTGTAGCGCATCTAATTTATTTGCATGTCATGTCACCACACAATGTACTGTTTCATAGTTCTTTACGGATTTGGTCTATTCTGGTTTTCAGTTCTGCAGCTGATGTAGAATATTTGGAAGTATCAGTAACATTCTCAAGTAACAGTAACTGTAAACTACTTACGTTATGAAATTAGTAATTGTAACTCAGTTATTTTTCCACCTAACTAGTAAGTTGTAAAGGTTCTCAAAGAATGGGTAAATTGACGATTATTAAAGCCGGCCCCCGTGGCGGAGTGGTTAGTACATCGCGCTACGACGCCAGGGGTTCCGGGTTCGAATCCTGGCCTGGGCTTGGATGTTCGTGAGTGTCCATTCATCAATTTCATCATATCCACTCATCTCCATCATCGTAAACTAGCCAAAAGTGGCACAAAAAGCGAAGTAAAATAAAGCAAATCAATCATTCAATCAATTGATGATTATTAAAATCTTGAGACCATGAGGACAATTTTGTATTTTTTTCGTCAAGGGCCAGGATGTATCCCAAGTTTATTTGTATTAGAACACTTACCATATAAGATTACATACATAATCTCCAACAATTCTCATGGACACACAGTAATTTTATAGTTCCACAAAAATTCTAAAAAATATTTGGTTTGCTCAACAAAATAAAATGAAATGTTAATCGTCATTGCTTTGTAACAGAAGTTTACTGTGAATTTTATTGCCTCAATGTTTGTACATGAAATGTAAGAAATAAGTTATAATTTCATGAAACTTAATGCTTAGCATTTAGTGGTCATCGGTGGTGAAAAGGACATCGCGCTTGCAACTCATGATCCGAACAACGTCTTAGGAGATGAAAAAAATCTAGAATAAAGTAACTGTAATAATAACTATAAAGAACAGTAATAACAGTAATAACAGTAATTATATGCGAATTATTTTCTCAAGTGATTAACTCGGAGTTACTTTTAAAGAGTAACTATTCAAACACTGCTGATGCATCATCGAGTTCAGCAACATATTGGTATGAATTGCGAGGGAAGTTGAGCCTCCCCCTTGGCAAAGTGGTAACGTAATCGCCTTGTAATACAGGAGTCCCAGGTTCGATAGACGGTGAGTGTACAGTATTCGTCAAATAAAAATGGGACAACTAGATCCTGAAAGTCTCCCTTTTCTGCAATGCGTATTGTGTGTTGTCTAAATCTACGGCGATGAGTGAATTGTAATGGCAAATTTTCAATGGCAAGTTCTGTCACTGCCGTTGAGTTAGGCAACACACATAACGCATTGCGGGGATGCAGTTATTTCAGAATATAGGTGTCCCATTTTTATTGCCGGTGACTGTATATAGTGGTTTGGATCGCACTTTAAACTGTATGTCCAGTCCCAATTAGCCTTTCTGTGTATAAAGTAGATTTAAAAAACGTTTTTCGAGGTAAGATACAATACTGTAGTAAATACCATTAGAATAGAAGTTCAATAGCTTACAAAATAATTGTTTACAGGGAGTACTAAAACTAAATTTTCGGGATATATAAAATCATATTTACGTTGTTGTTTCAATGCATATTTATTATTTTTCTTTATAGTACCCTGCAAAACATTATTGCGTTTTCTGAGAGCAGTGTTGGCGATTGGGTTCCAAAACTGGGAGAGAGCAAGGACACTTTAATTTCCATTGGTAGATGAGGTTTTGTATAGGATTGGGGTAAAAGTGGGGGCCATCTGCCCCTCCCCCTAATTGCCGCCATTGTCTGAGAGATATGCTTTTTGCAAGTCATCATCGTATTCAGGAAGAAATTTATTTTCTTAAGATTATTGAAAATACCTCTAAAAATTTAAACTTGCAAGAATATCAATGAATGCGTACCAATGCTTGACAGACAAGTCAAGTAAGTCACACCCCTGGCACTGTTTTTTTTTTCCTCCTGTTTCCCCTAATATACAATTTACAATTGATGACCACTTGCTATCAGATATTATTAAGGCTTGAAACATAATTTCTTGAGCATATTTTGGACTCTTGATTTCTAGTAAATCATCACCATTCAATCAAGTGTCTACGCTAGCAAGCAAAAATGTATGTCCTCTTCCATGTAAAACAGTCCACTTTGTTGATTTATAGTATATTCCGTAGAAGCTTATACACCAACTGCCATGGTACGCAACTGCCATTGTCGGTCAAACCTATTGTCCTTTTGTAAAATTTCAATAGTGCTCTTTACTATTGGTAGAAGTCACTTCGATTAGTTTCTCAAATGCTCATCTGCAAAAGGAACAAATAAAAATAGTTTTAACATCGTATATGAGACTATCAACTTACAAAACATGTTTTAAAAATATTGATATTACATTGTTACAACCTTAGACAAGTTGAGTTAATAATGGAACTTACAGATGTTGAGTAAATGGATTTGAAAATAATGGATCCAATTGGCACTATAATGCTTAACGATATCGTCCTGTTATTAAAGGGCAGTTTGGTTCACGATATGAGCTCACTTCAATGATCTAACTTTATAATGAATGTTAAATATGATGAGCCTAAAACAGAAATTGGCAAAATAATTGTTAAAAATATTTTCATAGTAGAATGATGATTGCAACGCTATATGGAGTGAGGTTCCTCCAGGTTCGAATCCTGGTTTCATGTATGTATTTAATCATTATCTTTGTTCCAATCATCCATTTTATCAAATCATTATTCAACATCATTGTTCCAAGGAGCAGAAGTTGGAGGTAAAATAACAGAAATACATTATGAAATGGAAATTCAGTTCCTACTATATTTTAGTTGAATTATATAGTAGACCAGCCAAGAAGCAAAAAAGCTTAAAAAAAAATATCTGCATGAAATGTTAATAATAGGCATCCATGCAAAATCAGTCAGTCATATGTCTGAGAGAAAAACTAGTCAAGCTTCAAACTCACTGGTATTCGAAGTAAACTATTTAGTACAAACGGCTACTGAAATCTAATCTGATATTGAAACAAATATACGCAGCATAATCAGGACAAATTATGATTTCTATGAAGCTCTGTGTCATCCACAATTAAATTATTGCCCTTGTACTTGCAAGTATGGGAACATTTATCTATACCGGTACTCATTTGGAAATTCTCAGTAAACATACAGACTTGTGTTCGATAGACGGTAAGATTTTAGTCTCATAACTGTTAGGGTGTACTTTTACACTTTAAATATATACAGCATCAAGTTATAGAGGAAATGCACTCTCATTATGAGCCTTCCTAAATTATAAAAGGACAAGAAAACAGAAGAGCTTCATACAGTTTACAAAACCGGTTTTCTGACGTGTTTCTGTAAAGGAAGATAACAAAACTGTGTCCGAAACTTGCAAACATTCAGGGATCTCACATTACACCTATTCGAATCAAACCTAACTTAGCCTGACCTACTTAATACATATGAATATTTGCGAGCTGCTTCAAAAATAAAAAGAGAAAAACTCTTGTAGAAAATAGGTCAGCAAGTACTCGTTTCAACCATGTACAAGGGCAAGTTAAAAACATTTAAACAAACTACTGATTTGTAATAAACATTCCGATGTTGTACATGTAAATAGCACGAGTTTCGTAGGTTTGGAAATTAACTTACAGTAATGAAAATAGAGCATTTTATGGAATATTGATTTAATGCTATCAGATATAATCTATATTAAGCTACGTATATTTTATGCTATAGTAATGATCTCAAAACGGTAGTTATTAGGATTATGCCTAACGTAAAATATAACATTCTATTCTGATTTTACATTTACAAAAAATTATCAACTTCGTTTGGAAGTTAAAAAAGTCATGCAGTGTCAAGCGATATTCTCACCGATATTACATCAGAAGATATTTCTTCAACATGTAAATAAATTATACATTTTGCCTATATTTCAAACATTTTGCCTTTGATGGATAATGTTAAGCAACAAGCAATTAAATATTAAGGCTTACCTTCGAGCTTGTTAAGCTTTTTAACCTCCTCCGTGGAATATTTGTTCCCTTGTTCTCGTATCTGTACGGGATTCGATATCCTCTGGTAGCTTGGTTTGATTTTTACTCTTTCAAGGACTTGCATTGATCATATCGTTAGAAAGCACGGAGTGAAATCTCGGCAACAGTGTTGGCTAAAATCTGCACCACGGAGAATATTGCGACGAAACACCACTTCAAAAGTTTTAATGATAAGCACTACACTCTGAAGGTACGAAATGTTTTCATTTTTTCACATAGTATTTCAGATGCTTGCGGGAAGAACATGTGATCTTTGTTTCACCACGAAATCTTCCATACTAGTCATAAAAGACAGAAAATGCACCGTATTAAAAAAACTACCACTTCAGCGCCATCTGTACGCAGCAGTTTGAACATGACGGAGACCTTATATTTTCTGTTATTTACTTAAATCCCTTCAATCGTAACAAAATTATAAGGTTCACATGTTCTAGTGAATAAAACAATCTTTTATATCGGGAAATTTCTTCCTTACCGAATCTATATTAATTGTACGGTTACCCTTAGAAATTTGGGTCTATGCTTTAGCATGGCTTTAGAACCCCCTTAAGAAATGGTATATTTGAGTTTGGTAAAGTTACGTCAGCCAATATTGCGTATTGTAGCATCACATAACACGAGCGCGAAAAACCGGGTAGGAATTATACCGGTGTCGTCTGCTTCTGAAGGCAGGAAGGGTCACATGAACCAATCACGTAGCCCTCTGCTCCATACGCTGGCGTACGAGAGAGCATTTGCGCGCGTGCTGTAGAGATCCAAGCCTGTCCAAGCTTTCCCTCCAGAAAGACAGCAAGGAATGTAGAGTTCTTTACGCCGAACCTACCCGGCGTCCAGGCAGGAAAGGCATTGAAAACAATGCTGGAGCGAGTGTTGTTAGTGGCGCGTTGCAAGCGGATCGCGAAAAATAGCAATTATAATGCCATGAAGGTCAAACATATATGAAATTAGTCAAGATTTACTTTATATTTACAGCATTTACGTATTTTTGAAATTTTAAATCAGGGAACGCCGAGCGTATGGGCGTACTATAACGCTACACCACTGATATATATATATATATATATATATACAGGGTGTCATTTTAATGGCGACCACGGACCACGGAAACGTATAGAGGACATCAAAACAAACAACTTTTCTCAGTAACATTTTTCTCCTTGGTGCATCGTTTCGACCCTACAGTCCTTCAAAAAAGCCTGTTTTGCCGCCTGAATGCTGGCAACCACACACATCATTTGATCGTATTTGTGACGTCATTTCCTGCGGCGAAACAGCACACGGCAGGGTTGCAAGGAACACACAAATTTTGTGAAAAATTACAAACAAACTTCCAACGACATTATTAGCTGTAAAACGAAGCTAGAAACGCGTCCAGAAGACCGAACATCATAGCCTACCAGCCAGAAGATCAGCAGTCATCTCCGGGGAGGGAGAAGTGAACCAACGATATGAGAATGGTAAAAAAAACGTATTCAAAATGAAGTGTCAAAATCGGATTTTGTCTCAGCCTACATATCAAATATCAACAACAATAAATTTCATTGGAGTTACAGCTTACATATGGCTGTTTAGATGTGGCTGTTTACGCTCAGCTACATGTCAAATATTTGCAAATCTCGTTGCAAGGTTGATATCTACAGGTTTGTGTCCAGATGCCTTGTGGTACTCTTGTACTGATAAAGGAAGTATCCGAGGTTCACGTTGTTACATTTCGGCTAAAACACGTACAACCACAGTAACAATATAATGATGAATCAGTAACGAATATACTGTCCTGTTCACAGTTGCAAACTATTACATGTGTACCTGTGCATAGATAAACACAGTCGTCGGAGAGCTTGTATTACTACTACTTATATCCCTGTATTTTCCACCATTTTTGCCACTTGCCTCATAATGCCCTGAATATACATTATATTATGTGTTGCTTACCTTTGGAATTTTGAGTTCTTTCATTTCTATTTTGTCATCTGTTCAGTGTGTCACAGACAACTAGTATCAGAATGACGAAGTGAATAGACTAAATTGTAGATGCCAACTTGGTAATTAGATTTGCAAATATTTGACATGCAAGCTGATACAAAATTCGATATGACCACTTCCACTTGAATTCTATTTTCTTTCTACCATTTTTCGTATCGTTTGTTTACTTCCTGTTAGGTTACAGAACGTGTTTTCTCGTTTTGTTTGACGGTACATAATGTGGCTGATTCTAGCTGTCATTTTTCACAGAATATGAGTGTTCCTGGCAACCCTGGAACGCATCGCTTCACGACGGGATATGATGTCACAAATGCAATCAAATGTTGTGTGTGGTTGCCAGCATTCAGGTGGCAAAACGGGCTTTTTTGAACGACTGTAGCGCCGAAACGATGCACCAAGGAGAAAAATGTTACGGAGAAAAGTTGTTTGTTTTGATGTCCTCTATACGTTTCCGTGGTCCGTGGGCGCCATTAAAATGACACCCTGTGTGTGTGTGTGTGTGTATATATATATATATATATATATATATATATATATATATATATATATATATATATATATATATATATGTGACAGTTTTCTCACACCTGAAAAATTATACATTTGTTACAATCATGTAGTCATAACTTTTTCCTGATTAAATATTGATTGGACAATCCTTCACCACTGTATTTCTCGTGAAATTCTAGTCTTATTTGATTCTAGTCTTACTGGCACGCGGAGACCCGGGGTGGATGATTTAAGTTCGGATTTTTTCCGACTTTGTTCCCGCATAAAGCGGCGGCCCACCAGACCTAAATCAAATGGTACCCGGTGGGTGGTAAGGGCGGTGGTGCTGATCACATCACCTACAAGTTGTCCGACATCGAAAATATGTGGGGCCTTATTCCCAAATACCCTGAATGGCACGGTGCTATATGCACAGGGAACTTTACCTTTATATATTGTATTCGTTTCTGTAACCCTGAGTGCTATGTCAATGGCTGAGGGTCCCCTAAAGGATTATTTGTCTCCCCTCTCTCGCCGCACTGTGGGGTTTTGCGGCTTGTAGATCCGGCACTGGCCTCAGTCTTCGAATATTAATAATTACGATGATATCTTTACTGGTCAGATTCAGCGCATTAATTAGGAGATCAGAGTAAACTTTTGTGTGACCATGAATTCAAAATCTTGTATAAACAAGTACAATATTTAACGACATGACAAAGTGTGTCAGTAGGTTACTATGTACACGTACACACGCAAACTTATAACTTGAGAGTGTGCGCACCTATTGCAAAATTGAATAACAATACTTGATGTAGAACAATGAAAAAAAGTGTTTTGCATATTCATTACCTGAAGCAAACTTATAATAACGAGCAATATGCATGATAATTTGTTAAATAGATAAAATACGCTATAATTAAAAATGAGATTTGCAAGAGATCTTAATTTATCGCAAGAGGACACGGTCGCGATATCCAGCAAATTTCTTATGTTGGTAGACCTGCAAAGTTTGCTGTCTGCAAATCAATACGACAGAGAGGAGACGGCGCCAGAGTGAATGCTACGAAAAAGTGATACGGATTTTCTTTCGAAGAAATAGCTAGTTTTATATAGTATACTCCTCGAGTAGGTATGTATACAATCATCTTTTTATTGTATGAATGAAGATTGCATTTAATGAATATGTTTAACATAAATTATTCGATGAAATTGAATTCATTTCAGAGCTCAGGGTTTTCGGTGAGCGAGCGCACGTAGAAGAAACTAAATTATTCCATCGCAATGTCTGTATTTCCCTATTGAATAGATCTTAGTTTAAAAAGGAAAAGATAGATATATGATGTATGTATTTCACTATCTCAGTATGTTTACTTTTAGCGTTCAAAACTTGTTTGTCTTTGCTCACAGTGCCCCACCCATTTTAGGCCATAGGTTAACAAAAATATTTCGATTCATTTTTATTTCAAATTTTAAGCATGTTTTGTAGACTTATGGAGCAAAATTATATGTACTAATGATATATGCTATGATTTTTTAATGAGTACTGAGTTATCAAAAGCAAGAAATTGCCAATGAACATGTGTCAAAATTAAATGTTTGATGCAGGAGTGCGATTGTTGCACTAATATATTTCAATATCACGTCTCATTGGAAAAATTATAAATCGAGCTAAGGGTAACTTTAATATCCTTGTGCTTAAATATTATTGATGTTCATGATTATTACTTTGACTTTATGACTGATGATGTAGTGATAACGCTGCCAACTTTTAATCAAGGGGCCCTAGGTTCCAAACCCAGTGGAAGCACAGTGGTTCGGATCCCATTTTTACATTTTTAAACTGTAGGTCAGTCCCGATTATCCTATCTGTGCATAAAGCAAACTTTAAAAAAAATCACAAAAACAACCTTGGAAATATTTAATCAAACAGTTAGTACTATTTAAAATAATTTTTAGTGTTTATCTGGGGTTTAAATCATTATTACATTTCGTAGTAATACTACATGGTTAAGTACAGGAATCGAGGTGGAATGTGACCTAGGTTTTGCAGCATCCAGCACCAAAATCTTTACCACCTAGACTACTAGGCATGGAGTATCTACCAACTTAATGTAATTTGTGAACTCTTGTTACTTAATTCATTGTGCTTCCAACAATAATCTGTGCTGTGATTCATTCATTCCATATCTTATTTGTTGTGGAAATATCCACAAAATAAAACATAACACCGACTAAATCACTGAATAAAATGGATATATGTTTATACTCTTTGATAAGAATATTGGGTAAATGTCTGTTATATCGGAAACACATTGAAATCGGATATTTTGTTTTTCGGATGGTTCGTACTTACCAATTGTGTATTGCAGAACATAGTTGAAGGTGCCATTATGATTTTTCACATTACGAGTAATTCTTTTGATTCCTTCCTTCCGTTGCGGAACATACAATATGGCGTGCACAGCTGTGGATCATCGCACGTCGTGCTTGTGTTTTGTCGATTTGGAGTGGGTATACAGTGTTTCCAACCTTCTTAACCGAAAAATACTTTCGTGTTCATTATGTCATCACAAACCATTGACGGATAGCCCCAAAAACCATTCACGATAGCCCCACGGACCATTTCCAGCAAGGTTAGATTAGGTTTGGTTGGGTTAGGTAAGCATAATTACAAAAAAAGACATTCTTGTAAAAAAAAGGCACGTTTGGAAACACTGGCGAGACTGCGTGACTTTCGACGCTCGCGGCATCTGCAGAAACATAATGGAAACAACGGCATAATGTTGTTGCTTTGCACAAAATGCAAGTTTATTATATCAAAAGTGCTTATTTCTTGTTGTGCAGCATTCTACGGTGAGAAAATACCTCCACGAACTTTCAAAATGCTACAGAAACTCATTTCCGTAAGTATTTTGTTCTGTAAAAATGAAGAAATGTGTCTCCGATATAACAGACATTTACCGAATTTTGGCCCAACAATGTAATGTAAAGAATTGTGCCACCTTAAATGTGGTTCCTTGAACGTCAATCTCTATGTTCTCTGCTGCTAATTCGACTGAAGTTTTATCTTTCCCTTAATGTATGTGTCCATATGATAGTTTCCAACAAGTGCTGTATTCTCTTTTTCGATTTCAGAGAGTGTAACTTCAAGATGGTGCCTCCAGCAGCCCGTCTGGTGCTGCTGCTGTCGGCTGCTATTGGATTAACACTTTCTTTACCAGATGAAGAACACCAGTCAAGCATTTTCTCCAGTTCACAAACCGAAGCATCCGATCAAGTGAATGCATCAGATAGTTACCATTCCGATTTGATTGAAACAACCACAATACCAATAAGTATGACAGAAATAGAACAGACTCAAAGCATTAGCACCAGCACTACACCTGCTACTACTGCGACTACAACTACTGCCAGAAGAATGACAGTGCAGCCAACCGCAAGTACTGCCAGCACAGCCAAATATGAATTGCGGTCAATTACCATTCCACCCATGTCAACATCTGATGACAGTAATTCAAGGCCACCACCTTTGCCTACTGTAAGTATCAACCTTGCATTGTACCTTTTTCATAGTTTGCACATTCTAGAAGTATTCTTGTGGATACATTTGATGCATTAAGTTATAATATGGTTTAGATTCTAATTTGATTTCTAGAGACGAAATTAAATTACCACTTGTGTCTATTGATCAAATGTTAGTTACTAACTTTTAGTTACTTTGCGTAATTTGAAAAGTTGTAGGCCAGGTGCATTGATTATGCATCCTAGCCCACTTGATTAGTTTCCCACATAAATGGTATGCTCAGAAGCCAATATAATATGTTTACTACAGGTAAATTTGTTATTCACCTTTGTACTAATTTCATGGCAAAGATTCCTTTGCCCCTCATGTTTCACATGCATCTGTCTGTCATATCCCTTTACACTAACATACTGAACATTACTATATTTATTACATAGTAACATTAATGTTAATCTTCTGTTTACCACGGAATACTTACAACGATAACATTTGTGTGTATGAGCTGAGGCAATACCTCATTGTATGTTTGGTAAACATCACTTCCCTGTTCACTTGCAGTAGTATTTGTACAACAAAATTATTCAAAGTTACGTTTTTACAATCACATTTTGAAGTACATATGTGTGCAAAATTCACCAGTGGTGTATTCTCCCATGTTATCTGCATTACCACCGGTGTATCAACTTTTTTATATTTATAGAAATTGCCAGAAAATTTTTCTTTTTCTTGCATGTCTCCAGTGGTGTTTTATTTATATTATATCTAATTAATCTAGAAGAGCTGTGTAATAAATATACAGTGGAACAAAGCTGAAAAATCTTAAAATGTGGGAAGAATTCGAGGAAAATTTTGTAATATTTTACTATGTTGAGACCATCAGGATTGAATGTATAATGCAGAAAAATGTAGAATATTGAAATGTAAGATCGGGGTTCCACTGTATACAATAAATGAGAATTGTTGCGGAACTTTCATGCCACTTACGCTTGTACACAAGCTTCAGCTAGATGTCAATAGTTAGCAAATGCACACACACATAAAAGAAACTGATCACTGCGTAGTGATAGTGAACAAGTCATTTTCCACACAGAAGAGTCACAAAAACTTGGTGCATTCCTAATTTGGCAAGAACTTGCATTGCTTTGATTTTCTGGAGTAGCTGGAATCAAGTGTCACACTACAAGCACCAACACTAGTTGGGTGGCATTTTGTGTTCCATGATCTCAATGCCTTAGTAAAGCACTTGCTTTGCTCCTCACTTAAAGAGCCAAAGATTTGAGGGAAAGAAGTTGATGCGATTGTGCAGGAAATGCACCTTGACAATCATGTTTATGTCTAACTTTAAAAAGCTGTCTACATAGTTTCAATGAGAACTTCGTAGTGTTCTGCCCAGAAAGTTGGTAACCACATCAGGAAATGCACACCAAGCATCCTTCTCCATGCTGGTCATGGTCATTGTTCTTTCCTTAGAAGCCTTATGTGAGAACTTTCACTTTTATATTCAACAGCCCATCTTTATGAGAGATTTCACATAATGTTTCATCAGCCTTAATTTAATATGTAATGGAGGAAGTAAATCTATGTTAGCATCAAGATATTTGTGGTGGTAGCGGGGGGCCATTGACCCATTGTACCACCTCAAAAATTACATTGAATTTTGTTTTAATGAACAGATTTCGATGTTTTACGTAATAGAAAATTGGTTGCAGAATGCGGAAAATGCATATAATGTATGTATTTGATCCCAAAGTGTGACCCGCTTAAATAAAAACCTGCCATCTCTGAGCACTTTCACTGCTTTTTGTTAGTAAAAACAGTTTGTGTGCACATTGAAATAGCAAAAATTCACATCTGAAATTTCTGTCAGCTCCTGACCTAATGACGTCAAATTATAGTTGCTGTTGTGGAATGTCATGTTGGGTGATATATTCACTTGTGCAAAGCCTTTGGGCTGTTCTGCTTCACGGTAAGGTAAAATACATACTTTACTTCACAATTATACATCTCTGCGAGCTAAAAACAATTGAAAACGTTTATAAACAGCACAATCTTCATAAACCATGCTAAATGTTTCACTTTCTCGCAAGGGTACAGAGGGTCAAGGGTACTGTGGTAACCTGAAATGTCACCCTGGCATGTCTTTCTTTTCCAGTGTTTAATCTTTGCAGACTGTCCCACAGGCACAAAAAGCATAAATTTTTGTATAACTTGCCTGTTAACCAAGTAGAATCAATATATAAGATTTAGGTTGCCACACACACATATTCCAGCAGCATGGGCATCGGGAGAGGGGTGGGGGTTGAACGGGTCAGTGGATCCCCTGGAAATTGACATAGTTCATTTAAAGATACAAGATAGCCGAAAGTTTGTTACTTTTATTGTAAAAAACAGAAACAAAGTTCATTTAGTTAGTATTCGAACAGAATAATCAAAGTAAAAATGCATTGGATCAAAAACATTGAGTGAAAAATGAAACAACAAGGTTATATTCTACCATTTCATCCAAAGAACAAATGGTTCCACATTTTTCAAAATTCTAATAATTACAGTTGTTGGTGAGAGGTCACACAAACTTTATGAAAAACAATTCCCCCTAACATTTAAAGCCTTTTATTGAACGAGACGTGCAAAAGTTAATATCAAAATGCATTTCAGATACTAACTGCATAAATTGCAAAATAAACAATGGAAAATAGTTGTTCTGTTATTCACTCGTTTGGTGGATAGTCTCTCCCCATTTATATAATAATAATATTGGTATTATTATTATTTCAAATACATTTTATTTTTGTTAGTTCATAATATTTATTATTGTATAATAATATTTGTAACCGTGGTTGCTTTGAAGGACAGGAAGGACATATTTAGGGAGTCCGGATCCCCTCACCCCCCCCCTTCACACACACACACACACACACACTCGGAAGACTTTTTTAAGTCTAAAATTAAGTAATGAAAAAATACTCGTTTAACATTTGTATAATTTCCTCTGAACTTATTGGAATACAAGCATTATATTGGTATCATACGGTTTTGAAGGACAGGAAGGAGGTATATAGGGGGTCTTGAACCCCCCCTTCCTCCCACACACACACACACACACACATCTGAAAGACCTATTAAGTACGAAAATTTAATAATGAAAATATACTCGTTTAGCATTTGTTGTATAATTTCGTCCTTAACTTATTGGAAGACAAGGATTATATTGCGATCATACGGCTTTGAGGGACAGGAAGGACGTATTTAGGTAGGGTCCAGGGGTCCGGACCCCCCGAAAGACTTCCCATGTACTAAAATTAAGTAATGAAAATATTAGCATTTGTTGCATAATCGATGGTTATTAATTTCCTCTGAACCTTTTTTAATCAGAAACTTACTTTTCTGCAACTACCGTGCGTCCATTTCGATCTGCAGCCGAGAGATCGGGAGAAACGTGGCGGGTGGCGCTGACGGAGGTGCCGACATTTGCAGCCTGTAATGCCCGCATATTTTTATGGACATATGCAGACATTTATATAAATATTGCAAAACTAGCACTAACCTGTGTTATAAGAGTTGTTCAAAGTGATGTCCACCTACATTCACACATTCCTGGCATCGTTTGATGAAATTTTGATTCACACGCAAAAGTTCTTCTTCCGTAATTCTTCCTAGTTCTGCCCTTATATTGTCTTTTAGTTCGTCGATGCTATGAGGGTTATTTCGGTAGACTCTATTTTTCAAGGTTCCCCACAAATAATAGTCACATACGGTAAGATCTGGCGAACGTGAAGGCCATAAACCTCTTGAAATTATTCTGTCATCAAACACCTCCCTTATAGCATCCAAAGAATCAGCGGCGGTATGGGCTGTGGCCGAATCTTGTTGAAAATACCCATATTGTCTCTCATTATCTTATAACAACTGAAAAAACGGCGCGAGTATTTGTGTGCGGTACCTCTCTGAATTTATTGTGTCTTCAAAAAATATAGGCCCTATTATTCTTTTGGCACTTACAGCACACCACACACCAATTTTTGCATCGTGTAACGGAACTTCGTGTATTATTCGGGGATTTTCAGTGCTCCAGTATCTATTGTTCTGTGAACAAACATGACCACGCAAGTGAAACCATGCCTCATCCGAAAAAATTATTAACTGTGGATCAACAATACCATCTACAATATTCTGCAAAACCCAATTACAGAAATTTACTCTACTTACGTTGTCAGGGGGCCGTAATTCTTGCACTATAGAAACTCTGTACGGTTTTAATTTTAGTAGCTTAGTGGCTGTATGTGCTGATGATTTTGACACGCCCATCTCCTGTGAAACACGGCGTAGAGGTTTGTTTGGAGAACGTTCTAACGCTGCACCAATTTCATCGAGTTTTGCTTCAGTTAGAATCCGTCGTTTTTGCTTAGGTGTTTTAAAATTTAACGATCCAGTTTCTCGTAATTTAAGGACAAGACGTCTAACCGTATCTCTATGTGGAGGTGAAACGCCTGGAAATTTCTGTACAAATTGCCTACACACGTCTCGACACGAGTCTGTTTTCACCTAAGTGTCACACATAAAAATTCTTTGTTCTAACGTGAACCTTGCGGCTGGCATTCAAATCGTCTGACTGACACAACACACATACACACTGCATAACACAAACAAGTAACGGCAAGTAACCAAGAATAACACTCTTACGCACAGTACGAAATTAACACGCTCATGGTTTACATCTGCCTGCCACTATATTCACAGCTCTGTAGTCGCGAAGGAACAAAAAACTTGAGCTAGGAGATTTCGGATTGCAAGGAAGCTCACAAACACCATTAGCTTTTAACGGTTCGTCTGCAGCGTAATCTTGATACAGTGTTGCACATTCGAAACCTCCAAACGATCCCCATCGACACAAAACTCTTTCAAGGATATAAACTTAAGCAGGACGTTACTGGTCAAAACTATGATTAAAATGTTTTACAGAGTATTATCTGTGGCTCTTAATATAATTTCTAAAGCGTATTTATTTGTGTATATAAGGGTGGAACTTGGAAGAATTACAGAAGAACTTTTGCGTGTTATAACCAGTGATCAGAACGCTACATTTTAAAAGTAGCTTCGCTACAGCTACAGCTTACTCTTCCAAAATGTAGCTTCGCTACAGCTACAGCTACATTTACCAAAAAGTAGCTCGCTACGCTACTCCTGATCGCTACTCGCTACTTCGCTACTTTTTGCGCTATTTCTGCATAAAAAAATAAAAACAACCATATGGGTATTAAAAATCTCCTACTACTGGTAAATAGATTCTGTTATTTTTTTATCATGATTCCAGTCATTCAATAATTTTGATAGCAGTGTTACTTCAGTTACTTATTTTTACTATAGTTTTGAGAATACCATACCTATGCAAGTGGCATATCAATTCATATTTGATATATGAATATTGCAATTAGAGTGTTACCCAAATTAATGATTACAACTATACACAAATCAAATTTGGTAGGATTACGTATTTACGTATGTTCACATCAACATATTTTTCTTGAGAATAAAAATTTAATTTTTTATAGACTGATATGAAGACAGCATTTTGAATGAAAAGTACCTGAAGCCCTTTGACTACAAAAGGGCCTCAGGTTCGATTCCCAGGAGAAGCACATGGTGGTTAGGATCCAGTCTCGATCAGCTTATCTATGCATAAAATGGACTCAAAACAAAAACTAGGAAAGACGCCAAGTTGGGAGGATGGGATCCTCCTGCTCCTCCATTTCCCTCACTGCTCATCATTCTTCCTCGTTCTCACAATTAGCCGAAAGAGGTAGAAAGTGACTATAGATAAGATAATAATTAAATAAACCATTCATCCTCATTGTCATGATTGACAGAAGTGGAAGAATAGATGAGGAGGTAAACAGAAGAGGACAAATGGGTGGTGGACTATATCAAAGCGTTCAAAGATTAATATGGAACAGGGATGTACCTATGAAATGCAAGAAGGTAATCTATAACACATACTATGTGCCAATAATTGCGTATGGAGCAGAGACTTGGACAATGACAGAGAGAGACAAAAAAAAAAGATGCAGGCAGTGGAGATTAAATTTTTAAGGAGTATTTTGAGGAAGACTAGAAGGGATAGAATAAGGAATGAGGAGATCCGACAGACAGTGAATGTGGTGAAGCGTCAGGACAGGATAAATCAGGCACAGATGAGATGGTTCGGACACATGAAGAGGATGGATGCAGAAAGACTACAAGTAAGAGCTTACAATGACAAGAAGTGGGAATAAGGCCAAGGGGGAGACCAAGATGTCGATGGAAAGAGCAGATAGTGGAGTGTTAGGAGAAGAGGACAAGATTGCAACACCGTGCAAAGAGAGGAGTGGTGGAAGACCTGAAAAAATGGAGAGGCTTGACTTATATGTTGACCCAGCCAGAGGCAGGAAACGGCAAGGGATGATGATGATGATGTCATGATTAGCAAAAGTTACAGAAAAGTGACGCAAAAGTAGGAGAAATACATAAATTTGAAAACTATGTATACGTATTAACTAAAGAAAATTGTCGTTTCTGTAGGAAAGTCAATAACTCGTACATACTTTTTGCAATATGATAAAATTATTGAGGAAACTGTCGTGTTAACCTGACTGTTCTAAACGTTTTGTAATTTTAAAATTTGAGAACAAATACTATCGCGAAAATAATTGTAATTTCAGAAATTCTATGATTCTTGTAACAATAATTTCCTGCTGGTGAGATCCTATATACTGACGATGATCAATGCTGTTAACGTACTGAGCCATTTATTGCTGGCACTATTTCCTTGTCAGTGCAGTGGAAAATCCATCACTCATTTTTGCACTGCAAGTTGTGTTTTACACAGCAATTAATGACATTTTGGTGTCTCTTACACCATGGATATCAACAGGATTTGTTCCGGGGGTGACACAAACGAGGCACTTTTTTCCAGTGGTGCAGCAAACGAGGCATGTTTCTCCCCAAAATAGCGATGCAGCTAAAAAGACGTAGCTGTTAACAGGAATATATTCATATATGTCAGTTAGTTATCTGGATATCTGAATTATTCAGCTACTAATTAATTAAATTACACAGATATCTATAATCTACAATCTAGATAATCTGTATCTCCATGTAATAGACTGTCTTTATGAACCTCCTGCAAAATTAAGGGTTATTGTCGATTTTTTTCTGACGCTGTTGCCACATTCAAAATTCACCTCAAAATGCTGAGAAAAAATGTAGCTGTAGCGAAATTTTCGCTACAACTACAATTTTCAAAATGTAGCGTCGCTACAGCTACAGCTACAAATTTTGTAGCTAGCTACAGTAGCGACGCTACAAGTAGCTCGCTACTTCTGACCACTGGTTATAACACAGGTTAGTGCTTGTTTTGCAAGATGTCCACAAAAATAAGCGGGCATTACAGGCCTCAAATGTCGGCATCTCCGTCAGCGAGCGCCGCCCGCCACGTTTCTTCCGATCTCTCGGCTGCAGATCGAAATGGACGCACTGTACATGTGACATCATTTTTGTTATTTGATAAATATTCAATTATTAATCTATTTGACATTAATTTCATTGCCAGAGCACTTGTTTTTATGTAAATTATTCCGATCTTAACTAAAGGTAAGCTACGTAATGAATATGCACTGTTATATCTCTATTTTTATAGCTACAGTCTTTTTTACCTAATCGTGTAATAACAATATAATATTAATTTATGTATTGTAATTAGTATTAATTTTATTTAATATAATTATTTTAATTTAAACATTATTATTATTATAACTATTATTCCTGAGACACTTGGTTTGAACCCCCTCCGAAACATATTTCTAGATACGTGCCTGATGTGCAGGTAATGTTTATGAAATAGTACTAATACTTCTTATTCCCCAGAATTATCATTTGACTTTGGACGTATGGGATGGAAACAGGAACGCAAGATTCTCCGTTCTGGAACATCAAGAGGGAAGTAGATTGGCCATGACACTTTTCAACATTCCACACAGACAGATGGTGCAGATGTGCATTGTGAATCTGGCTTCTGGAGTTGGACATGTTGTTAAAGGTACTGATTTCATTAATTTTCCACTAAAACTTGTATGTGTGGTCTGTTCAGAAGAAAGCTGGCTTTTAACATTTACATTTCTGTACTTACAATCAGGTTTGCAAGATTTTTTTTAAAAAAATAGAAATAAATAACAGATTTGAGTCAAATGACAAGTTATACAAACGCTGTTGCAGAGAAGTTAAGACAGATTTTTTCCTGGCTTGGCAACACTGCCTATGGTTTTGGCACTAGTCGCGTCTTGTAGGATGACTCATTCTGTTTCCGTAGCAAGTTGTCACATGTTGCGAAACCACGTTAGTGAGCATCTGTGTTGATTTACGTGGAACGTGTTTCGTTTACCATTCCAGGTTTTTGTGTATAACATTGCTTTTCACGATGAGTATTCAAGATGGACAGCAACATGCCATAAAATTTTGTTGGCGTTTTGGGAAAAGTGCCACTTAAGCGGAAACATATGCAATGTTTCAACAGGCATATGCTGATCAAGACAGACTGAGTAGAGCCACAGTATTACCAAGGAGTCATTGAGACTCTGTGCCAGCACGTAGCAAAAAAGAGGCTGCATTTGAAGAACTCCTTCATATTGCACCACGATAACGCATGCCCACATACCGGGCACACTTTTCAGGATTACACGAAGAAGAGAAAAATATAAATTTTCCAGCATACAGCCCGGACCTTGCACCCTGCGACTTTTGGCTATTTCCACTTTTAAAGGCCGCTTTACGTGGTCGTCATCTCATGACAAACAAAGAAATGATCACTGCAGTGCAAGTTTTCTTCAGTTCGCTACCTGACGACGAATTTTCAAAGACATTCACAAAGTGGCAGTTGCGTATGGACACTTGCTTAGCTGTCAATGGTGCCTATTTTGAAAAAGATGTACATCTACTCGATATGACTGATTCTGAATAAAAATTTTGTGGTTTGTAATTTTTTTGTTTCATTTTCATGATTCTTGGAGGGGTCCATGTACGTGTTTTTCTTTTAACTGCTACGCAGTCACGACTTTTTGACCTATTGCACTCATTTTGGTCTCAATCGGCAGCTAATGAACCAAATTTTCACCCTAGTACATTTGCTAGTCAATGGAGGTCGCTGTTTTCCTATACAGGAATTAGTCTCACCTTCTCTGTGACATCCTTTGTATAATAACTACTTACTTAACTGGAAATCTACCTATTTGTGCTATTTTAAAAGTCTCACAAACCCTGCATGGTGGCAGTGCACATTAAGTAGTCAACTTTTGATCTCGCCACTGAAGGTCTCAGGTTCAAATAAGAAGTTCCACAGTGCAAAAACCTTTTCATCAGTTCATGAAAGATGTCACTACTACATTCTCAACCCGAAATGCAATTTTTTCTCCCAACTTTGTCTGTTGGCAAAATTGTTGGTTACAATGTTGTTCATGTGACCAATTCAATTGTTGACTGTACACATAAAAGTGATAGTCTCAAAATGTATTATGAGCCATTAGTGTCTTGTCTACTGAAATTTTGTGTAAACATTATAATATGCAATGCAAATGCCTTCTTTATTATTATTCCAGGTGTCAAATGCCATCAATCAAACTCTCTGCCAAATAGTTGTTTCTGCAGCGAAAATAGATGCGTACCTTACGTTCGATTTGGTGCACTACTAGCATATGTGAAAGCCAGCAATTCCACAATGCAAGAAGTTGGTATGGGGCATGTGGAGATGGTCAGCTGGAGAATGCACAATGATGATATGAAGGTGGAATTGACATACGTGAAGACGGAAGGCCATTCATACATGCCGACAACAGTTAGTGTTGAAGGAAGTGGTGAGTATTTGTCTTGAATTGTGAATTGACTTAAGTTATACTATCCCCAGGAACTAGGGGAGATTAATTGATGCAGGAATTTTATCCATGGATATGCAAAATTAGTTGTTTCTAGAAATTACGGAAAAACAGTGGAAATTTAACATACTACAAACTAGAGTACTGCACTGGACCACTTTCGCTCGAAAATACTTGATTGGATCTCCCACGCTCAAGCGTGATACGCTCGTTTCTGCCGCACTCGTAGTGGAATGATTGACAACGTCCCATATTTCAGAGCCTAATATGCAGCACTGTCAACCTAAAACCTATACATGGAAGGAAACCACTGTATGCAATTACGATTCTAAATAATAATTTCGTATATTATTATGTAAGGCTCAAATATGCAATATCTACAGACCAAAACATAAAATGGATATACATGCTGACAAACCTGCCTAAGCATTTACAAATATCGTATCACAGTGCAACAAATACGTGTACATCATTGTTCACTTACCGAAAAGGATAATCATATTCTGCGAAATAATAAAATGCAGTAATAACATTCAGTCGAACATCATTTTAATGTGACAATAATCGTAGAAACATAAAATGTCACCCTTGTAGTTTCAGCCCATAATCATCTATTTCATTTTCACATATCTCAGTAAAATATACAAAACTGCATTTTAACATGGAGATGATGACTATGTTCACTTATCGTTCAATCTCACTTCGTCTTTTACTTCACGATCCATATTTGAGGACCCATTACCATAGACAAATGATGGAAATACGTGGATTAATAGGGTTTGAGAGTTCGAGTGTTACCCTGCTGACTAGACTACCGGGAGTGATTTTCTTAGCATTTGTAGCTAGATACATTGTGTAACTATGTAATTTTACCAGCAAATATGTTAGGATCTTGCAACGACAAAGTGCTATAGTTTGTCCCTTCTGTACACTGTACATAGCACTATAAAATAGAGCTGAGTAAATACCGATGCCGATGTAAAGTAATTATCTGTTGGAATTTATTTAACAATACTAGTCAGTACTTTTCCAGCATTTTGGTCTTTCACAAGGCCCACAAAAAATCCATGGGACCTTTTTTTTTCTAGAAATTACGCAAAATTTCCTCTTTATTTTGCACCAGTTTTGTGTAAATAACTGGATTTTGTGATTATGTAACATGCATTTTAATATTCTGATGAAATTCTTTAATATTTTTAAGTAAAGCTGTTGCTAAATTTATGCATATAACTGTAGTGGAGTACCTGCCCACTAAAATGTATTAATATATTAAACAATTTTTAAATTATTACAATTTTGAAGCATCCGTATCGGTGGGAATCTGTAAGAATATTGGCATCAGCTTAGCCCTGCTGTAAAATAAACTATTATTATCATCACTTTTTACAGGCAAAATCTTTGGATTACCTGGTGGCAAAATTCATCTCGTGTACAATGTAGTGAACTTCAAAGGATCGGAAGGTAATGGTGGAAGTTGGAACCGAGTGGCTTCACCCTTTCTTCCACCATATGGAGTATTTTGTCCACCATTGGAGTCTTTCAAGAGGAGGATACCATCACTGGCTGAGCAGTTCTCTGTCACAATGGAGACAATTGTACACGTAAGAATTTATTTTCTTCAGACTGCATGTACATTGGTAGATTAGTAACATGTTTAACCCTTATATGCCAGGGACGATTTCCCCAGTTTTGCCTTAACGTCGGGAGCATTTTCAGATGGATAACTCAATAAATATTTGAGCAGGGAGGACACCATTCGAGCAGCTTTACGACAGCCAACTGGAGAAATGCCAGCCTCTCAAAGCAATTTATTCAGTAGTTACAGCTTGCTAAAGTTTGGAGCGCATGCACAAGCGAGAAATTTGAAATTCGCCAAGATTTGAAAAATATGTTTTTCTTAAAAACTATGTAGGCTAGAGTTGCAAATGATACCTCATTTTGTTCAGTAAAGATTAGGCTATAACCCGATAGTCCAAAAACTCTCAATTTTCCTTTACCAACTAGAAGAAGAGAGTAAAAGAATCTTTTATTTTTATTTTATATTTTTACAAAATTTGAATTTCGAAGAGTCCCCACGTAAGCAACACGAGGATGTGAGGGTTCAAAACCATATTATATTGCTCAATACATGTTCCATTATCATGGCAAGAATTGCACACTTGCTGCTTATACTAGAAAGAAAATTCTAGTGTAAAAGTTGTGTTTTTTTGTTTTTTTTGGCGGGATATTTAAGATTTCTCAAGGTTTTTAATAATTATAGCATGTTTTCTTCAGTACAGTCTGGGCTACAAGCCTATGTTGAAAAAACTTATTTTCATTTAGCAAATAGAAGAAGAAGATTTTTTTTTCTAATCTTATTTTCTTAATTTTCTTTTACGAAATTTGAATTCCACTGGTCACCACGTAGGCACCACAGTTTAAATTTATGGAGGATAGTGCATGGAATCGTGTCTCCATATTTCATGAGAGACTACATACAGTATGTGGCTCTCCTAATACACTTTCCAACATGACTCCAGGGTCACTTTCAGTCATGTAGATTTTGTTTGTGCCACGGATGACTGTGATGACAGCCAGACAGTGTTTATCCTCCTTGATCAGTCTTCACTGACCTTAGGTCATGGCTGTATTTAAAGGGGCATTAAGGTTCACCTCCCCTCTGAAGCTTGTGGCATGTTGGATCAGTACACATTCAGAAACTAAAATTAGCAACTCAGTTTCAAATATTTATTCGAAGCTGTACAAAAATACTATGAGGAGGCAATGTTGGGAGAACTAAATCGACCTAAAGGTTTCAAGTGTTTTGATTTCCTTAAACTTGTGCAAAACAGTTTTCTTTTTGGAATCATGGCCCACCTGTGACCTCCTCCACTTTCACTTCTGGCCATCCCCTTGACAGATTTGTTCCTGGTTCAAACCGGAAATTTCTTTGCGATTCCTTATCCAACCTTAAATTCACTGTGTTGTTGGACAAAGCATTTTAATCCCCCCATCTTGACAAGGGTTTGAATTTGGGACCTCTGGCTTTATAGGGCATTACACACAAACCCTTAATGGTCCCCTAAAACACATGCTTGTATAGTCCATAGTACCTGTATAGTTAAGTATAGGATCAGTTATGGATGAACATCCCCCCCCCCCACACACACACACACCAAAGTTTTACTGTTTACAGCCATTTATGTTCCATAACTCAAAGGGGCAAGGTGGGTGGACTGCTTTTTTTATGTATTTTCAAGGCTTGATAATAATTAGAAACCAGATTTTAAAAGGAAAAATTTAACTCAAAACAGGGAAAATTTTTACCAAAAAAAAGACATGAGAAGGGACAATGGTTTATCATTTTAAATGAAAGCACAATATACCAGGTGAGGCACCTAAAAGTACCACCGGAAATATTTCGTAAACAACAATAAATATTAAAAAAACTGCTTTCGCAGATATATAGGTATGGAAGGGGCTATTGAAATTAGTGGACACAATATGTTCAACTACGTAAGGAAGTACGATTTTAAACGCAAACTTAGTTGTTGTTTTTTATGGAAACTCCAGTTTATTTTCAGCTCATTTGAAAGTACGGGGAAAAATCATTAAGAATGGCATTTGTTACATTGTACTACATCAAGTAGTTCTCAAGTAATTGTAACCTGAAGTTGACGCTTGAAACAAACATTCTCACAAGTTGATTCGTGTGTCGTAACATACATATCCTCCTTTTGATGCCATTCGTGTATCGTAACAAACATGTTACTCTTCTGCATACTATGCATTGGGCTTAGGAAAGTTGTTACGTTCCAACAACTGTGGGTTACAATAAAATGTGTAGTTTGTACATAAGTAAGCTTTGACAAATTATCTAAAAGGTTCTGATACATCTTTCTGAGTTAACAAATAATTGTTAATTAAATAGTATAAATTTTAAACATTCCACCATCAGTTGCATGCAAAAGTGTTATACATTAACATCTTTCTAATTTTTAATTGGCGTTCATTTATTTACGTCATAATTTTTAGTATGGAACAATCAACACTTCTCGTTTGGTCATGACAAATCTTTAAGTTTTCAACTTTTAAACTTTGCAGCTTATACTTTTTTCCTTCAAATTGATTTATCAACTTTATCAAATAAAGCAAGGGCATAACAAAGTGCACTAATTAACAAGACGTTTGCGATAGTGTACGTACGTCATAACTTTTGCTGAGAAAATAGTATTTTCAGACTCTGAAAAGGCCGGGATGATAATTATCTATGGCGAGTATAGGGAAAATGCAGCACATGCGTGCAGGCTGTATGCACGACGGCATTTGCGCTTGGCTCTGCTGACAGGCATAGTATAGTGGAAATGCATCGTCACGTTACAATTGCCGAACCCTGTGGCAAAGTGGTTAGCACATCGTGCTGCGATGCCAAGGGTCCCGGGTTCGAATCCCGCTTGGGCTTGGTTGTTTGTGAATGTCCAATCATCATTTCATCACTCATCCCCATCTTCGCAAATTAGCCAAGAGGCACAAAACGCGAAGTAAAATAAACTAAATCAATCAATCACATTACAATTACTTGAGAACTACTTGACGTACTACAATGTAACAAATGCCATTCTTAATAATTTTTTCGGCACTTTAAAATTAGCTGAAAATATAATAGGGTCACCATTAAAAGAAAAACTTAAGTTTGTGTTGAAAATTGTACTTCCTTTCGTAGTTGAACATATTGTGTCCACTAATTTCATGAGCCCCTCTTACACCCATATATCTGCGAAAGCAGTTTTTCAATATTTATTGTTGTTAACGAAATATTTCCGGTGGTATTTTTAGGTGCCCCACCCGGTATACCATTCATATGTAAAAGGGGATACATTACATTTATTGCATTTTTTACTTTACTTCTTTTATATATATATATATATATATATATATATATATATATATATATATATATATATATATATATATATATGTATGTATATATATGTATGTCTAGGAATTAATTCGTGCGGTTGTTACGCACACATTGAAGCTGTAGTTCAAACACAAAATACATAAATACCTTAAGAAAAATATTGTCCATCGCGAGCCACCACTTTCGCCCATCTGTCAGGCAAGTTACGGATTCCGTGGCGAAAGAAGTCCTCATCCTTTGAAGCGATCCAGTCAGAGACCCATTTTTCGATATCTTCTGAAGAAGTGAACCACTGTCCAATCAAATCTTTATTCATGCAATCGAACAAGTAGTAGTCCGAAGGAGCAACGTCTGGTGAATACGGCAGGTGGGGTAAAACTTCCTATCCGACATTTTCTAAATAGGTTTTGACCGGTTTTGCGACATGTGGGCGAGTGTTATCATGTTGAAAAATAAGTTTATCATGTCTGTTCTCCCATTCTGGTAGTTTCCTGGCCAGAGCTTGCTTCAAACGCATTAATTGTCGTCGATAACGTTCTCCATTAATAGTTTCACCCGGTTGCAGCAGCTCATAGTACACCACACCTTTCATATCCCACCATATGCACAGCATAACCTTTGCACAGTGAATATCTCGTTTCGGTTGTGATGGACCTGGTTCACCTGGCTTCACCCAGGACTTTTTTCATTTCGGGTTCTCGTAATGGATCCACTTCTCATCGCCAGTAACAATGCGATGCAAAAAACCCTTTCTTTTCTGTCTTTGAAGCAGCAATTCGCAAATGGTTTTTCGTCTTTCAACGTCTCTGTCTTTCAATTCATGTGGAACCCAATGTGACATCTTTTGAATCATTCCCATGGCTTTGAGGCGTTTGGAAACTGTTGTTTGATCAACGCCTAATGTTTCTGCAAGTTCTTCCTGCGTTTGACACGAATCCTGATCGAGCAATGCTCTCAATTCTTCGTCTTCGAATTTTTTTGGCTGTCCAGGTCGCTCTTGGTCTTCCAGGCCGAAATCACCACTTCTAAACCGTGCAAACCACTTCTGACACGTTCGCTCAGCTAGCGCATGGTCACCATACACTTCCACCAAAATACGATGACTTTCGGTAGCACTTTTCTGCATGTTAAAGTAATGAAGGAGAACACCCCGCAAAAACACTTTATCTGGCACGAACTGCACCATGTTCAGTTGACTACAAAATGCTGTTGTTGACACGTCAATCAACTGCCCTATACTACGAACGATGCGCGCTGACAGGAGTTTTCAATGCATGTGTGGCTACACGGAACTGTGGGACGATACGCTCGTTACGCCATCTCTTGTCCAGGCACGAATTAATATATATATATATTGTTTTTACATTTAAAATAATATTTTTAGTGGAGTGCAAATCTTCCTTTACACAGCTTACTGCATTAACTGTCTGGCTCAGTTGGTAACGCGTCTGACTACCATGCTAAAGGTCCCGGGTTCGATCCCCTGCCGGTTTAAATCCGGGAACTTTTCTAACGGTGGAAGCGGCCCCGGCGCCTACCCAGCGTCGAATAACATGGGTACCTGGGGGAAACCCTGAGGGGTAAAGGCGGTCAGGGGCGTGATGCTGATCACATCACCCCCACTCACGACCGGATCAAGAAAGTGTGGGGTGTTACCCCCACACCCCCTATACACCTTCATGGCGTGGTGCTAAGCACAGGGGAACACTTTACCTTTTTTTTTTTTTACAGTAAAGATAACTCTATTCTAAAAAACTTCACAATAAAAGACTAATTGTATCAGAGAAATACACATTCAAGTTTCAACTCAATAGGCATGCCACCTACAATTCATTTGTTACTGCTTAAGCCCAGATCACATTGTTGCAACAATCGCTGCAACATACTCCGAACACTCATGGAGGGATGGTAAGATAGAAGGCGCTTGTTCTTTCTATTCTCTAAGCTGTACGAAATAGACAATTGTTGAATGTTTTGTTTCCGGAAAATAGAGTCATGCAAAGTTTTTTATGTCTTGTCAATAGAGGGACCAAGGAAATGTGTGCTAAAAAACTTGCCAGTAAAGGGACCAGAAAAAAATATTGCATGAAGAGGGGAAGAATGGGAATGTGAGCTGAAAAGGGGAAAAGAAGGGAATATGGGCTGAAAAAGGGGAAGTCAAAACCATGTAATTTTGTTGGTTGAATATAATTATCAACACTGTTGTTATTTATTCCATGATCCATGTTAAAAAATAAAACAAGGACTTCCCTTTCAAATCCAGTCTCAAACAATCATAATAATCGGGGTAGACAAAATTAAAAATAATTCAGGTGGCAGCCCCCCATTTTCTTTCTTTTGTACATGCAGACTAAGAAAGCTAAAATCCAACTAGGATAAAGCCCAGCAATTATTAAAGAAATAATTTTAGAACTGGATTTGAAAATTCAGGTGCCGTAGAAACTGACACCCTGTATTTTTCTACCCCTGATAATAATAATAATAAAGAAACATTAGCACAACTTCTTGTGGCTTGTCTATTAAGACATGAGTAATCTTACTTCTTTCCCTGACTTCACAGGCATCACGTCTGATCTCATATGAAGAACACCATTATGATCTGAGCGAGAAGCTGGTCAGCTATGAAGTTCGCCCTCATCTGCATGCACCACCGTCTGTCCTGTTCTCAAATTTCCCATTTGCTCAGACTGTGCCAGCTGAGAGTTCACGAATAGTTCATGATTTTAAGACAGGTAGGTTATTCTGTTCGCCATTATTCTTAGATATGTCTGTGTGTTCAGTTATGTTTGAATAATTCTTGGAATTTTTTTATTGTCCTTGGAACTGTGAGAGTGGCTTTTTCTTAGATTTTTCTTCTTTTAATTCCTTTTCAATCCTCTCCCTTGAAATTATTGTTAGTTGAATATTGTATAATGGAGTAGTGTTCATTATAGGTTTTTGCTAATGGAATCAGGCACGGTTCAACCCTTAGTTCACACAGTCATGTGCCTCTCCATCCATTATGTATATAAAAAGAACTACAATTATAACAAATTATACTTGCTTGCAACACTTGTATTTGCTGTGCTGCAAGCAGTCTTCATCGGAGCGAAGACTGTTATAGTTGGTCGGACGAAACTTGGCAACATAGCAATGGTCGCATTCTGGCTGCTGACTTTCTGCCTTGCTGCTTTAACATCATCCCTACATTCAGGGCTGAATGGTCGCAATATTGCTGAGACCCAACACTTGGGGCCCTGTTTTTCGACTTCCCACTAGATGGTGGCTGGGTCCACATACCATACCTTACTAAACACAAGGTGTGGTAGGGAACTTTGGAAAAAGGAGGTAGGAAGTCTGTTGTCAAGGCTCGATGTGCTTTGAAAAGTTTTTGTAAATTGGTGTGATTTAATAAGTTCTTCACTGAAGTGTTACCATAAAGTAGTAAAGTAAAGTGCTTCCTTGTGCTTTGCACCATGCCATGAAGGCATATAGGGGGTGTGGAGTAGGGCGCCACACTTACTTGATCACAGTGGAAGATGGGGGTGATGTGATTAGCACCATGCCCCTGGCTGCCTTTACCCCCTAGAGATCCCTCCAGCTACCCACGTTATACAATGCTGGGTGGGCGCCGGAGCTGCTTGAACAGGTGAATAAGGTTCTCCACCACCGGGGATCAAACCCGGGTCTCTCGCATGATTGTCAGACACCCAAATGACTGAGCTACCGCGAGTATAGTTCCAAGATAACATACAATGGGGCTTCCGGTATGTGAGGGCAGAAGGTGGAGTACAGTGCTCGTTCTTCAAAGTGCGACATCATCTTCCTCGCACAGAAGAATATTTTTTCAGGATTTACAGGGAATAGGAACATTTTTTCCAAGATCTCCGAAAAGAATGGAACCTTGATTTTACATCTTCCTGCATTATAAGTGTACTGTTGCCAATTAAACTCTTTTGGAGCCAAATGTGGCACTTGTGTACCTTCATTTAGCTCCTAA
Organism: Lepisma saccharinum; assembly: GCF_977018435.1. Classification (NCBI taxonomy): domain Eukaryota; kingdom Metazoa; phylum Arthropoda; class Insecta; order Zygentoma; family Lepismatidae; genus Lepisma; species Lepisma saccharinum. The sequence continues at coordinate 35,692,295 of NC_139249.1, forward strand.
AACTTTGAAATGCTCCGAGGAGCTTTTTAGCTCCGCGAGGGCAAATTTAGCTCCAAATCTAGCTCTTTTACACCCTCTACAGTGCCATCACTGGCTCTGCGCTCCATAGACCAAGAAGGAATTGATAATTCAATGAACCTTTTCCCTGAATATGCATTTTACACATGCCCCTCCCCTCCTGTCTCCCAGCCACTTTTTCTAGCACCATCGCTGATGTGAAGATGACATAATACTGATCCCCAAGAATCCGTAATTTTCGATTTCATACAACTACCAAAGGTTCCAAACGTTGAAAACAGAATAAATTGTCATCATCAACCCCTTGATACCTAAAATTACTCTAGGAGGCAATTTATCGTACCTTTGAAAATCTGGCTCCTAGAAAATAATTTTTAGCTCCATTTAACTTGTTAACTTAGCTCTTTATGTGCATCCTGTTTGGCAATTCTGTATATGTGTGCATACATTCTTCGTGGTCCCAATGAAGCAAAATGGATTTTACATTTTTCTGCTTTTTAAGTTTTTCGACTTTAGTCAGAGAAAGTAGGAGAGAACAATGATAGCGTTGGACTAAATGAAAGCACAGAATAAACCTACAGATTTGTTTGGTACAGGACATGTGGGTTTATATAGGATAATTAGTAAACATTACTTTTTCATTGCATTTGCTAGATATTACAAGGCACATTGGAAAAGTAAGGGCTGGCAACACTGGCCGAATCGTGCTTCTGCAGTAGCTGCAAGAAGTCAATTGGACGTGCAGCAACCATACATTCACCAGTCTACTGTTATTTGCCTTTGCGAGAATCCTCAATCCTGTCAGTGTGAAGTATGGTCAGTCATTTGATTTTTTAATGCAGAAAGTGGTATGCTGCCAAAATTCATCATGAACTGTGCAAATTTGATGGGCTGACGGTAATGAGGAAAGGGAAAAATATTGCAATGTAGTTTTGAGTTTAGGGAAGCCCATGCATATGTTCACGATGAAGAAAGGAATGTTTGCCATGGAATTTTCAGAAATATCAAAGACATTAGTTTTACGAATTGTTATCAGAAACTGTGTGCATGATTGATCTTGAAAAATGGCTCACAAAATTCAAAGAATAGCAGATGCATGTGCATTTTTTTACTTGTACCAGAGAGGGATACAATTTTTAACCTCACATTGTGACTGGTGATGAAACTTGTATTTTTTACATCAGTGTCAAGAAACAACAATTAACATTCAGTGGCATCATTCACATTCACCAAGTATGAAAAGGAAATTTCTTAATTTTTCGAATAACCACATTGCTAATTATATTAAAGATAAATTACAGATTTTTCTTATGTGTGGCTTACAAGGTTCTTGTTAAAACTGACGTTTCGGGCCCATCACCGGATCCTTCTTTAGTGCTCTCCAATAAAATCATATTAAAAAGTAAAAAAGGTTAAAAACAAAGCAAAAATGAATAAAAGGATCAAGTCACTTGATTAAAAACTGCCTGATAGTTGTCACCTGTCTTGCTTTAACAATGCATGTCACTGGCCACTGTCTGCAGCACTGGCCTTGCTCTGCATATATGTATGCATTTCTTCCTGTTGACAGACACCCTTCCCTTCCCTGCTCTTCTTATGTCGTCGAGTAAACTGAATTCGCTCTCAAGGTTAAGACTGGCAGGGAATGCTGGACATTTTGTCGGAGGATTGACGACATGTATTTTCTACTCAGTAAATCCATTTTTCCCCAATATTGTCACATCTATTCATTCTTCTTGTTCAGTTCTTGCAAATTAATCTGGTTTCTAGTTCTTTTTCTTGTACAGAAATTATATTGTGTTCTTCAATTAAATGAACTATAAATATCACATTTTATTTATTTTATCACACACATGTATCTAATTTAAAAATTTGAAAAGGGTCAAGCAAACTCAATCCACACAAAAAAATCATGGCAAATGTGTGGGGCTGAGTCGATACCACTTTGAACCGATAGCCATACCGATGCCGATACTCTTACCGGTTCCCACCTATACTGATACCAATGCTTGAAAATGGTAATAGAGTAAAGCCTCGTTAATCCGGACCCCAGTAAGCCGGACTTAGCTTAATCCGGACAGGCAAAAAAAACAAAAAAAACAGTCCCAACAGGATATAGACATGTTACTTCAAACCAACTCCCACAGCAAGAGTTTTGAGTGATGCAGAGCCAGGTCGGTTGGGCACATCATCATAATATGGGTATTGTGTATGTACGTATTGCATTGTATGTACAGTATTGCCTTACATGTTACTGTACTGTATAGTGTATTAAATACACCATAAAAAACGTGTTTTGTTGCTATAAACTGAGTTTTAATGGACTTTCTACTGTTCTTTTCTGTTATTTCGGTTAAACTGTAATTGAAAGTTGTTCCAAATATTGATTAATATTAGAGTGTAAGTTTCCACTCGAAGTACGTATATGAATCAATTTACCAAGCGTTTTGCTTTAAAATATTCATTATAATAAAATATGTGTTATGCAATCACAAAATCCAGTTTTTCACACAAAACTGGTACAAAAATTTAAATTTTGTTTTAAAAAACTTCAAATTTGCATAATTTACAAGATAATTAACCTCCTAGAAGTGTTGCATGCCATTTTTATGGAACCTGTGAAGGACCAAAATTATGGAAAAGTATTGGCTGTTATTGGTAAATAATTTTCAACTGATACTTTCTGATACCAATACATCATGATAAGTATCAGCTCAATCCTACAATTGTGGTCCGGAGTCAAAAAGCATGTGCTGTTGGTGGATTTTATGGAACTGGAATCGCAACGCAAGTTTACTATGAAACACTTTCATAACTGAGACATGTCATTCATAATCGGCAACATTGAATGCTGAGGTCAGAAATTGATCTCCTTTATGACAGTGTGCTCTCACACACTTGCTAACTGCATATCCAGATGATTCAGAAGTTCTGATGGGAAAGGTTTCCACCTAGGGCTGTCATGTGTTATGTACCTGAAGAAGTGGCTTGCCTCAACAATTCAAAGACAGTGAGATGTTAAAAATGGCAATGGTGGACTGGCTGAACTCTTAGGCAGTCGAATTTTATGCAGGGGTAGCAAACAAGCTTGTTTCATGGTATCAAAAGTACTTGAAAAATAATGCTGGCAACGTTGAAAAATGAAGTGAATAGGTTCGTAGCCACTAATACATTTTTGTTTTTGATATTTTTTCACTGTCTCTGCGAAGGTAGCAACTTATACTTAACTTCTACCTCCATCTGCCTTCGCATCCATCATGCCACACCTTTTCAGATGAGAGAAGGCTACATACCAAAAGACCATTTAGTGTTCATGCAGATGAGATCCTATCAGCTCTTGATGTTGATAGTGATCTGTCTGGCATTTCTTCACTCATTCTGGCTCTTCCGACTTGAGAAGATCCTGCACCTTTCTTTGACTCACACCAGCAACTGTTTTTAGAGCTTCTTTCTCACTACCCCAATTTTAATTTAATGGCCAGATGGGTCCAAATCAGTCGACTCAGTTGGTTGTGCCTTTGTTGTGGACTCCCAAAGTTACAGTTTTACTTTGCATCCTGCCTGTTCCATCTACACTGCAAAATTCCATGAAATCCTAAATTCTGAGTTCTTGTTTGCACAGATTTCATTAGTTTTCTCCAGAGTCTGGAATCGCTGTCTTCCAGGCACCCTGTACTACAGCTCATCCTCCAATAGCTCATGTCCTTATTTGCCAAAGCTGAAGTCCACTTCTGTTGGGTCCCCATCCATGTGTGCATAAAGGGTAACAAAGCAGCTGATGTTGCCTCCAAGTCTGCTTATGCAGAGGGCAATATTCTCATCCACCTTTTGCCCACTAGGGAGCTACAGAATGAGTTTCGTTCCTTCCTTTTTTGACATTGGTAGAAAAAGTGGGTTGTGGTAAAGGGGAACAAGCTTAATGCTCTAGAGCCCACCACTTATGTGTAGTGTTCCTCATAAACGTTTTTAGTTTGAGGGTTAATTTACATTTCAAGAATCACTGGCGGTCTACATATCTTATTAGACCTTACAACGAGAGTCTAAAAAAGGAAGCAAAGGGCCAATGCCATAAAATTGACATTGATTATTTTATTTTATTTATTTACTTATTTATTTATTAAATAAGTTGTGTCTTCAGTACTGTAGGCCTGGCACCTGTTTTAGCATCTTTTCATCCTTTTAATGAGAAGGTAAATTTTTTTTACATAAACATAATTACTACAATTTTATTCTTTCATAAACACTCATTTTAACAAAAGTATTTCATTTGTTGCTGGGCATCAGTAAAAAAAATTACACAACTATTTTATACTTTTCAGCAGTCAGTTCACTTGTTTCCAGACACTTGAAACTGCATTCCGCCAATGAGTCATATGGCGTTACTGCTACTCTCAAGCAGGAAGCCAAGTGATCATCAGTTAATCGATTCCTCTCCTTTATTTTATCGCATTCATTGTAGAGAACGCTGACTCACATAGATATGTAGTTCTGAAAAATGCAATCAAATAAAACGCCACTTTGCGAATATTTGGATAGAAGTCTTCACACAATAGTTTCCAGATTTCTGATACATTGCTATCAGTTGCTCTTGCTTTCAAATAAATGTCGCAACTTCAAGAAATAAATTAACTGTTCCAACAAAGCTCTTTTCCTCATACAACAGTTGAAAATACAGAGAGGTATGTAATAAAATGTTTTGTGACCTTGCATAAAAAAATTTGTATATGACAGAGCACCGAGGGCTACCTCTCGCAGCTTGCCAGTCGACATATATATATATGTGTGTGTGTGTGTGGGTGTGGGTGGGAGGGGGCCACATGCTCTAAATGTGCCTTCGTGACACGGTGCTACATGCATAGGGAATTGTACCTTTACCTGCATATATTGTATATTGGTTTCTGTACCCCATTTTTTTTTACATATGCACATACGAACCATCTGCTATGTCAATGGCTGAAGGCCCCATAAAGGCTTAATTGTCTCCGCACTGTGGGGTTTTGCGGCTTGGAGATCGGGCACTGACTTTACCGTTACCTTTTTGTACCCCTGAGTACTTACTTTTATTCTTTACATACGCATATACGAACCCTCTACTATGTCAATGGCTGAGGGCCCCCTAAAGACTTACTTGTCTCCGGGGACCCCCGCGGGGTTTTGTGGCTTGTAGATCCAGCACTGGTTACTTGCTGCACTATGTCATGTATGTAATGTTATTTTAAATGTTCGATGTATTCCTCTTGAATGTGCCGATTTCATTTTCCTCTGACACGAGTTTTTACCTTCCCAATTGTTTATCATCCATGTTGGGAGTTAACAACAGAGTTTTAACCAAATGTTTTAGGTTTTTGTGAAAAGCGAGCCTCTTACACTATTTCTGAGGAAGTTTTTAATCTATCCTTACCTTTCTAATGTGCAGTGTCCATCCTGTGCAGGTCCCATTACAACCTTTCACTTTAAACCTTTCTCCAGGCACTCTTTACACCCCTTTTTTAACTTTAAGATAAGGAAGTTCTTCCAAGCTTTTTTTCCCCTCCAGAATTGGACTTTTTCACTGAAACATTTTGGGGGGGTGACCCCCAGCCACATCAGCACCTTGCTTTATTATTCCCTTGTACCCTCAGAACTACATCACATGGGTACAGGAATAGCTTCCTCATGTTCTACTTTTGCAATGAACAATTCAGAGTGTAAATTCATAATGAAAATTGTGCAAATTACTCACAAATTTAATAAATATATTAATAACTTACGTTTTGTGAGTATCTAGGTAACTCCTGCTACGTTTCGGGATGCAACTGCTCCCTTCCTCAGGCTGATCACGTTTAGGTTATGTATAAATCATAACCACGTCGACCTCTCCATAGGTACAGGATATAGGATTGGTAAAAGGTGTGTGGTTAAAAAACAATAAAAATCTAAAACCCATTACAGGTGCATGTCATACTACCATGCTGTTTCCCCGATTAGAAACTGCTCCTTGAAATGTTAAAACTTTAAACCTGTGAATAGCCACGGCCCACGTGTGCTACAATTGCAATACTCCAAAGTTTCCTCGTAGAGTGTGAGGTCGGGTGCCTCCCCTCTCTTTCTCCTCTATTTCCCCTGTTTTCCCCCCACTCCTCATCCATTCCAGTTCACGTCAAGTCCAGCGAGAATTCCTCTTCCATTTGAGTTTGGCATGCTACTTCCGGGGTTACGTTAAATCCTTTTTAGATTTTTATTGTTTTTTAACCCCACACCTTTTACCAATCCTATATCCTGTACCTATGGAGAGGTCGACGTGGTTATGATTTATACATAACCTAAACGTGAGCAGCCTGAGGAAGGGAGCAGTTGCATCCCGAAACGTCGCAGGAGTTACCTAGATACTCACAAAATGTAAGTTATTAATATATTTATATCAGAGTGTAAATGGAAGTCTGTCTTAGTAGAGATAAAAAAAAATTGAAATCATAATCTCCCTTCCCACTTCAACAGACTTAGGACTGTCTGATGGTACTTGCAAGTATTGATAACTTCTGAACAACCTCAAAAGTGGAAGAGGTATGTATCCTAGTGGCTGTGCAATGCATGCGTGCATAGGTTTACCACACGTTTTTTAATTTAAATTTGTCATTTCATTTGGATTGGAATTAAAATAGAAATGCAAACCCACGCAGCTTCTTTTCCATTACAATGACATGGTAACATACATTTATTATGGGCATCAATGAACCATTGAGGTTCTTAAAGGACCGTTTTCAATGTTATATCAGATTGGTAGAATATCAGTTATCAGTATCTGTAAAGTTTACATTGGCAGTTATTGGTATTGTCCAAAATTTGATATCGGTCCATGTATAATATATATCATTTGTTATATTTCTTGCAAGTAGCATCTGGTGTGGTTAAAAATTATGATTTCATTTTTTAAAAATCAAGCATCTCAAAAATCAAACATGTAATTCATAATCTTTGTGAAAAACAAAGCATAATTGTAAAATAAATTTACAGATCATTAGAAATTAAACACTGAATCTAAAAATGAAAAAAAAAATTAAATATATACTTTAAAAAATCTTACAATTAGCCATGAAAATATGATAGTATGCTTCTGCAATTGCAAAATGTTATATTTGTCCAAAAATACAAAGAACCTGTATTTGAAACAAGATATTAGAATGCAACCATAAAATTTTAAAATAACACAAACAGTATGTACAAATAAATTATAAGATTTGTAAACTTACAACTAGCTTACATGAATATTTAATTATAGAACTGACACTAAATAAAAAACTAGAACTTACTTATTTATCTGAATTCCATTTTTCACAATAGGTTAGTAGAAAATTGCATTGAGTTGTCTGTTTACAGATATTGCTTAAGATACCTTAAAATATACACTTAACCTGCTAGGAACAATGTTTATTTCTCACCCTCTAATTTTATACTAACCTGCATATTTTCTTCGGTGCACTCAAAACCTGTGGATATGATGGACCTGCAAAAGAAAGGACACTTGTGATAAACAGAATAAACCCAAAGATAATGTGTCTGCCTGAAGTAAAGACAAAATGTATAATCCTGCAAACTGCCAACCCCGAGATGACCTTCCAGTGTTCATCTAGAGATCAGCTACTCTATCCCTTCCCACCAGTCCCTAAAGCAAGACCCGCTCTCAAGGTGAGCGCTGGATGCTCCCGGATGTTAACAGCTCACAGTTGAACACCCTGTATTCTTTTCAGACAGACACACTAAAATAAAGAAGAGAGAATTGAATATTTAAAAATAATACTCACCAAAATTCTCCCCCTGGTGCATCCTGTGTCGGAATCTAACCTGAAAAATAGAAAAAACTTTTAGTAAACACGAATAAACTAAAAGATACTAATATGTCTGCCTGAAATAAAGACAAAATGTTTAATCCTGCAAACTGCCAACCCCGAGATGACCTTCCAGTGTTCATCTAGAGATCGGCTACTCTATCCCTTCCCACCAGTCCCTAAAGCAGGACCCGCTCTCAAGGTGAGCGCTGGATGCTCCCAGATGTTAACAATTCGCAGTTGAACACCCTGTATTCTTTTCAGACAGACGCGCTAAAATAAAGAAAAAGAGAATTGAATATTATAAAAAATACTCACCAAAATTCTCCCCCTGGTGCATCCTGTGTCGGAATCTAACCTGAAAAATAGAAAAAACTTGTAGTAAAGAAGAATAAACTAAAAGATACTAATATGTCTGCCTGAAATAAAGACAAAATGTTTAATCCTGCAAACTGCCAACCCCGAGATGACCTTCCAGTGTTCATCTAGAGATCGCCTACTCTATCCCTTCCCACCAGTCCCTAAAGCAGGACCCGCTCTCAAGGTGAGCGCTGGATGCTCCCAGATGTTAACAATTCGCAGTTGAACACCCTGTATTCTTTTCAGACAGACGCGCTAAAATAAAGAAAAAGAGAATTGAATATTAAAAAAAATACTCACCAAAATTCTCCCCCTGGTGCATCCTGTGTTGGAATCTAACCTGAAAAATAGAAAAAACTTGTAGTAAACACGAATAAACTAAAAGATACTAATATGTCTGCCTGAAATAAAGACAAAATGTTTAATCCTGCAAACTGCCAACCCCGAGATGACCTTCCAGTGTTCATCTAGAGATCGCCTACTCTATCCCTTCCCACCAGTCCCTAAAGTAGGACCCGCTCTCAAGGTGAGCGCTGGATGCTCCCAGATGTTAACAATTCGCAGTTGAACACCCTGTATTCTTTTCAGACAGACGCGCTAAAATAAAGAAAAAGAGAATTGAATATTAAAAAAAATACTCACCAAAATTCTCCCCCTGGTGCATCCTGTGTTGGAATCTAACCTAAAAAATAGAAAAAACTTGTAGTAAACACGAATAAACTAAAAGATACTAATATGTCTGCCTGAAATAAAGACAAAATGTTTAATCCTGCAAACTGCCAACCCCGAGATGACCATCCAGTGTTCATCTAGAGATCGGCTACTCTATCCCTTCCCACCAGTCCCTAAAGCAGGACCCGCTCTCAAGGTGAGCGCTGGATGCTCCCAGATGTTAACAATTCGCAGTTGAACACCCTGTATTCTTTTCAGACAGACGCGCTAAAATAAAGAAAAAGAGAATTGGATATTAAAGAAAATACTCACCAAAATTCTCCCCCTGGTGCATCCTGTGTCGGAATCTAACCTGAAAAATAGAAAAAACTTGTAGTAAAGAAGAATAAACTAAAAGATACTAATATGTCTGCCTGAAATAAAGACAAAATGTATAATCCTGCAAACTGCCAACTCCGAGATGACCTTCCAGTGTTCATCTAGAGATCGCCTACTCTATCCCTTCCCACCAGTCCCTAAAGCAGGACCCGCTCTCAAGGTGAGCGCTGGATGCTCCCATATGTTAGCAGCTTGCAGTTGAACACCCTGTATTCTTTTCAGACAGACACGCTAAAATAAAGAAAAAGAGAATTGAATATTAAAAAAATACTCACCAAAATTCTCCCCCTGGTGCATCCTGTGTTGGAATCTAACCTGAAAAATAGAAGAAACTTGTAGTAAACAAGAATAAACTAAAAGATACTAATATGTCTGCCTGAAATAAAGACAAAATGTTTAATCCTGCAAACTGCCAACCCCGAGATGACCTTCCAGTGTTCATCTAGAGATCGGCTACTCTATCCCTTCCCACCAATCCCTAAAGCAGAACCCGCTCTCAAGGTGAGCGCTGGATGCTCCCATATGTTAACAACTCGCAGTTGAACACCCTGTATTCTTTTCAGACAAACACAGAAAGGTAAAAAAAGGGTGAAATATTAAAAATACTTATCAGATTTTCCCCAATGAACATGGTGATGCACACTGTTGTAGATATTTACCTGTATTGGGGAGAGAAAAAACCTTATAAGAAACTAAATATAAAATACTAAGGAAAAAACATCATTACTTATCTTATGTACGAATCCTATCTTGGTAATAGAACAGCACAGTTGGATCCTCCTTGTTTCAGACATCTGCATGCTAATCATCTTTAACTTTCCCCTTGTTAGAACCTGGAATGAAGTGACGTGCTTCTCTGAGTATCTAATTACACTCAAGAAGATAACATTTCATATTTAATACGTTTGTAGGAATCACAGAAGAGAACCAAACTGATGAAGTATTATAACAGCTGGGTATCTTCCTAAGCCAATCTTGAAGCTGTCACATTCACAGATATTTAGTATTTCACCTACATCTTATATTCTTGTGACGTTATCCTCAAGTTGGTACATAGTATAGTATTATTAACTTTGAATTTTTCTGCTGTTTTGATGTAGTGGTTAGCATGTCAAGCTAAGTACAAAGGGTTCTAGGTTCAAATCTTGGATAAGCTATTTGTACAGTTGTGGACACTTCTGGGTTGTATAGATTCTATTGAAAGTCAATGGTATTGTCACAACCCAGAAATGTCCACGATTGCACCATCATCCATTTCATCAGTCAATCATTTATCTTCATAATTTAAATAGGTTAAAAAAGAAAGAGATACAAAATAGTGAAAATCAAATTAGAACTTAGAATTTGTTAGAGCCAATACATATCAGTTTGATTGTAATTTGTCGTGATTTCCTATGTCAAGAACTAGTCAAATGAATTATTCATTAAGATGATGAAAGCCCATCGTATATTGTGTGCTACATTAGCCTGCATTACAATAAAGAACAAATAAGAAGGCAAATGGTTTGGGAGGTACATTGGAAAGTCTTTGCTTAAACAATTGGCATCACTCAAATTCGCATGTTGATAATATCTGCTGACAAATTTTTAAATGAAATGTTAGTAAACAGTATGCTACAATTGAACAAAAGCATACAACACTTCAAGCAGCATTATTCATTCATTTCAAATGGGTCATGAAAGTCTGCAGAGGAATCATGTGTTCCTGTGTGTGTAAAGCAGCTCTGTTCACCCACCTTTTTACTTATTCTTTCCTAAAAAGTTTGCATAAACATGTGACACTTTTTTTCTACATATCTGCTATGGTCCTTCAAGCATTGATCTTGCTTCAGCATCAGAATTTTTTTCCTTAAACAATACAACATTAAGTTGTGCTAATGTCCTGAAGAACAGCATTGACCTTTGGTTTGAAATTGTAGATTTCAAGGTGACTGGAGCATGATGCTGATTACATCACCTCCACAATTGGTCAGTGCTGTGAATGTGTGATGCCGTACCTCCATGACATGTTCCAATGTGTTGAGGGCCTCCCTGATGGTGTAGTGGTAACATTGTTGCCAGGTTAGATACCCAGTGGAGCCACATAGTGGTTTGGATCCTGCTTTAAACATAGGTCCTGTCCCGATTATCCTTCCTGTGCATAAAGTGGGCTTAAAAACCTCAAATAAATAAACAATATGTGAAGAATAGCTGTACCCTTTTACCTATGGTATACAAATGAAATAATGCTTTTCTTACTATAAGAAGAAGGATTATAAGGTGTAAGGATAAATATTTAAGTTTCCATGAATCTTTAGGATAAAATTATTTTTATCAAAACATGAAAAAGCCAATTTACAGCATCTTAAACACTAAGTTTACTAGTGGAACACATTATTTTTTGTGGCATGAATATTAATAAACAAAATATCAGTCAGACTTGCGAACTGGGAATACTCCGCAAGGGCTGTAAACAGACAACTCATTGCTTGTATACTGGATGTTCTTCACCTGAAATTGAGAGAGAAGTTCAAAATTGTAGCATGATATTCTTATAAATTTCTGTGATATTACCCTTATGTTATAAGTGTTATACCGTGTTATAATGAATCAGAAAAAGAAATCAAAATGTATATCTGCACAGATCCCATTCTTGGTTAAAATAATTTCATTTTTACTACAGATGGTCAAAAGTCTGAATGACAGGTATCTGTTTAAAATATCCAGACATTTGGAAGATGCATAATCTACAGAGCATTCCCTGACATTCGCTACAAGACTCGGCGGCAAGCAGCCCGGCGTCAGAGCTTGTCTTTCCCGGTGAATGGGGTCCACGACAGTCGCTAGATTCAGCTATTAACATTAGTGTTTTCATATTGTGTACTAACCTTGACTACAGAAGGTGTTGAAAATGATGTCCCTGTGCTGCAACACATTCCTGGCATCTCCGAAGGAAATTGGCATTTACAGGTGCAAGTTCATCTACTGTAATTCTCCCGATTTCTCGCACAATACTCTCTCGGATTGTCTTTGTATACTTTATTTTTTAGATTTAAGAATTTTAGCGGCTCTAAATGATGTGGTTTTTGAAAGACTTTTTTCTTGTGAGAGGCGGCGGATAGATTTCCGAGGAGACTTTTCTAACGTTTGTCCTATCTCATAGAGTTTTTCCTCAGTAAGTACACGTGGGTTTTTCTTTCCACTTTTATTCAGAACTGACCCTGTTACTCTAAACTTCTTTACGAGGTTTAATAATAGTGGTCCTATGTGGAACGGGAACACCAAGAAATTTCGTTGCAAAACGTCATCGCACTTCTCCACAATTCCTCTTTCCGAAGTAACACTCGACAAGATAAATCCTTTGTTGTAATGTAAACTTTTGTGGTGCCATATTAAGCCACAATCTTCAACACATGGACACGACACAACACAACTTCCGAGGGAGGATTATACTGCCGTCAGTCTGCAACGTCAACAGAATGGGAAAGCGAGCGAAAAAACAGACTGTAGCGTGTGACTGTTGTGGACCCTGTTCACCGGGAAAGACAATCGCTGACACCGGGTCTCTTGTTGCCGAGTCTCGTAGTGAATGTCAGGGAATGCTCTGTAGATATATTGTACATAAGATGGATAAACGAGTATCCCCTCTCAAAATATCGAAAGTCTAGATAAAATTTTCATCTGGATTTGATCATCTGTAATTTAATACTAAGATGAGCTTATATGCTATCACTAATATCTGTTCTACATGAGAAAGGTCTAAAGTTATCATTTTCATATCTACAAAATTGCCATTGTTCAAGGTATTTTGCCAAGCAATAGATGTAATTTGCATAATACATCTTTCTAGCAACATTTCAGCAAGAAATTATCCATTTTGTGTGTTACTTCTTAGAGATGGACCAGCTTGAAATGTTATCTAAAATCCATACCTCATATACAGTTTAAAAGAGAAAAGAAATTCAAATGTTGAATAAAGCACTATTATCTCCAAACATGTCCCGCACCGTGGCTGTGGGGTATATGGCATCAGCAGACGCACATATTTTTTGTAAATAAAAAAGCAAAATTTTGGTACAAGAACAGTCAATTTCAGGTTCAAAAACAGTATATAAAATGACATTTTGGTTTTAAAGTTGTGAATATAATCCTAAATTAGATTTAATATCTACACTTATTACACAAAATAAACATATCTCTTCTAATAGAACATTTATGTAGTTACCAGAATATTAAGTTTATTCCTGTATAAAGGGGTCTATTTCTCCTTCTCAAATATTGGCATCTGAATTAAACAATTTTCCTTGAATTGCATAACTCGCAGGATAATTCAAACTTCAGAAAGTGGTGGTAAATAAACTCTAAATTTCACGTTTAAGAGTCTATTTCGCACTTTGCAGTTCATTTCGCATCATTCCGTGACAAAACATGATAGGAAAATGCACCTCACACCTTTCAGAAACATGAAAAATTAACATTACAATGTGTTACTTCACACTTCAAGTTTTCATGAGACCGGGCACCAATCATCATGAGGAATTGGGGAGATACCAATGAGTAGCATAACCCGGTAACTAGTTGGATGACCTCCCGAGACCGGTGGTCAGTAGGTAGGCACTGGCCCTCACGGCTGTTACGCCACGGGTTATCCAAATACAGTGAACAGGGCATTGGAAAAATTAAAATATGATCTGTGGATACAGGATAATATGTGTTCGTAGTGCGTGGAAACTACTTATTGTAAGGCTGTGCAAACGCCATTACCCTAATTTGTGTAGTTTCTCTAGAACAAGTTTTCCCAACCATTTAGTATTCCTGAATTCTGTTCTCTTTTTAAGTCCCTCATGAATCTCCAAAAATGTACTCAATCTTAAGTATCTACAAACCACTTTTCTTTTTGATGAAACCTTTATAGACATCTGTCATAGAGATATATTTTTTGTAAACACTTAACAGTGCTAACAGTTAGTTACAAAAGTTACAAAGCTATCAGCACAAAACATGAATTTGCATAATGTGGTTTAATGGTCTTAAATTTCTGACTTACCCATAGTAGTACGTTGAATAGGCAGAATTATTTTCACTAAATATTATTTCTAGTTCGAATATTTTATGGGTACCCTCGTAGCATTTCAGTTAATGCTAGGACATTTTAATTATGGGATTCTGGGTTCAGATCCCAGTGTGGTCACATTTCATTACTTTATATTAATGCTGAGCCGATACCACTTTGAAACAATACCGATGCTGATACTTACAGATACCAATACTTGAAAATTAGAATTTTTCAAATTATTGATCAATATTTTTGTGTAAATATTCTTATCCAATTATATGAATCAATTTACCAAGAAATCTGCTTTAGAATATTCAAGAATTACATCAGAATATTAAAATAGATGTTATGTAATAAAAAAATACAGATTTTCATAATTTCAAGGATAATTAGACTGCGAAAATGTCGCACGACATTTTTGCTGACACCGTGAAAGACCAAAATGCTGGAAAAGTATCTGCTGGTATCGGTAGATGAATTCTACCAGATACTTTCCGATACCGATACATCAGCATCAGTATCGGCTCAGCCCTACTGTAGGTCCAGTCTCATTTAGGCTGTGCATGCATCAGCATCGATCTCTCTCATCAAGAACATGTTTTATCCAGTACATAAGAGTGTAGGTGATTTTAAAAATTTTAAATAAAAAAACTCATGTAAGATAAATATTTTAGGAATACCAGATATAGCATTCAAACATAAGCATTATTAAAAAAGTTATAACATAATATAATTGTGCAGTAAGATTAAGATTTTTTAAAGAAACCTGTATATTTCTAATTGCCTTATTTCTGATGTAACTAACATATTGGGATACAAATTTTTACTTAGGTATCCTAGCAATAAATAATGTCCAACTTTATTGTTGAAACCAAACAGTCAATTTTTAAGGGAATATTTGGTGTACACATATATTAACAATAAAAACAGGACATGAATATTGTTGGTGTGCTCAAATAGGAGAAAGTAAGCCACCCAATTTTAAATATTATTTACCCAGGCTAGTTATAGTACTCGTATTAATATGGTACAGTAACAAATTTAATATATATGGAGTAGTTTACATTGTACAAACATAAATATAATGAATTGAACTAATTTCCAGTTTAGAGGCTCGTTTATTCTTTACATGCTCTATGCTCTAATTTCACAAGTAACAGGAAGAATTTTCCCAACTTTTTTAGAAATAAATATCTTATTTCCTACATATTTAATAATTTTATTATTGAATCCCAAGATAAAAATAATGTGGATTATTCAGATTTACAAGACAAATTGGAATTATAAATGAATAAAAAGAAAAATATGCATGATAACAAAATGGAGCAAAAGCAAATAAATAAAGAATTCGTAATACTAGGATCAATAAAAAGTGAATGAATGAATCCATGAAGAAATTCAGAACTGGAAACCATTCATAAACCTACCCTTAGATGATTTTAAAATGACATTTTGTGTGTGTGTGTGGGGTGGGGGGGGGGTAAGTACAAACATTTACAGAAGATTTTAGTATTGGATAATGTTTATAGATAAGCATGTGTCAGTGTATTTTGGTTTTGTCCAATGAATTTTCTGCAGCATTAAAAAGAGGAAGGAATGTGTGAGATTTTAATGAATAATAAAAGTAAGATTTTGGCATTATATTACTATTTGTAATTGCTTTTAAATTTAAATACAAATTAGCATGTATGTCATACCGGTATTTCTATGAATCTTTTGGGTGAGGGTGTAATGTTAACATATTAATATCATACACATAACCAATATAATTTTCTGGGTTGCCTTACCTATATTCGGAAACCTAAAATATTTCTGAATGTGAAAAGTTTCTTCTTGGTGAGAGGCAAGAGCATATGGAGATTTAACACCTCCATCCCTAAAAATGTAAATTATTCCACATATACAAAGACATGTTTTGATGATTGCATCACTGGCATGCCCAGGGAGGGATAGTTACTTTCAGTTTCCTGTTAAAGGATCATCAGCTATTTAGAAAGGTAATAAAATAGAGCTGAGTCATAAACTCCCCTCCTCCCCTCACAAAATTCCTGGGCACAACTTTGAACTGCATTTATTGCCATTCACCTGGTAATAAAATACACACACATCACTTTCACATTGGGTAATCAAGATCGTTCAGATATTAATTTCATTTTTTCTCCAGCAACAAACAGTGGCAACACATGCACTAACCCTGTCTACGGGATGGGTGGTCAGCCAATGCTGAACAATTTTGTCAACAGGATGGGGGGGGGAGAGAAGGAGAATAAAATGTCTTAAAATTAATGATAGTACCAAATATTTCAGTATATTACAGTTAATTTACTTCAAATAACATTTTCTCTGGATGTTGTTTAATTGTTTACTAAATAAAAATCAGCTTTTTGGCACAAATGAAATATTATCATTAAAAAATAAATAAAAAAAAAGGGACGATGGAAGGAAAAGCAACATTGTAGGTTACACACTTGAAATTTCATTTTGTTGTGATTGTACACAAACTGGGTAGTACAGTATTAGTGTTTTAATCATTTTACTAACTTATTTTAAGGTGTTCAGTACCGCATCAATGAAGTAACAACCAACTGTACTATCGAGGGTATTCCATTGTCGGCTCCAGATGCAGTGACAACTGACAGTCACCATATCAGATTGAGGCATGCTCAAGAATTGTTGCAAGTTGATCGCAATGATTTTGTCTATTGGGGTCTGGTAAGTATAGCCAATAATGACTTTTTCCTTATTGTATATGAAATGGATTTCTAACTTGACTTACCCTACTGCAAATTCCACTTACAAAGAAAAAAGAAGTTTTCAGAATGAACTGTGTGTGTCTCATGCAGTTGCCATGTATGATTTACTGAAATGGTAACAGAACTTCATATACAGTCTCCCCAGTTGTCCTTGTGATGCTGAAAATTGCTTAGCTCCCACCAAAGATCGAACCTGTGACCACTCACAGTGAAAGCGAGACTGCTAACATTTCAGCTAAGTAGGAGCTTCATATCAATAGTTTCCCTGACAATCAAAATAGCACACTGATCTGAAACATTTAGTTCAAAATGTACAATAAATGCTGAATTTACTAGAGTACCATGTATATTTTTTCACTCAAAGATGTAGTAGAAAATGTGAGTACACGTTCATTGAAGGCAAGGTGTGAATTTTGCAGAAGAAACAGCTTTCAACTAGTGCCAAATTCTTGCAGTTGAGGGAACTATTTTAAATTGAATGAACTTTGAGGTGACATCCAAGATTTTCGGAACTGATGTTACTGCCGGGTCAAAAACTCACCCTTCCATACATTTACACTGCACCCAGCAATTTGCTATTTTTTAAGTGCATTCTGAAAGTTGTGTTCTATGAGGATGTTCAGCACAGCCTGCTTGGATCATCCCAGTCGTGTCAAACCAGCAGCCTTTCAACTTAATCTTCAGTTGGGAGATCATAAAAAGTTACAGAGGGCCATGTCAGACAAGTAGGGTAGATGGGAGATAACAGTCACTTTGTTTTTGGTCAAAAGAAGTCCCTGGTGAACAAGAAAGTGTGAGAGGGTGTGTTGTGATACAAAAGCAACATGGGTTCTTTCGGGGGGGGGGGGGACGTCTTCGCACATTTACATGCAGCAGCCGCAAAGCATCGCAGCAATAGGTCGAATTGACTGTTTGGCATTCTGGGACAAATTCTTTGTGACAGTAAACCCACACTTTTACCAAGATTTGCACAAAATATGATAGAAACTCGCTGTTCCTTTCTCGGATCCAATGCAAAATCACGCACTACATACATGACTTCCAATAAAAGGGCATAAACAGTCAGTTTTTTCACCAACCTGTGTGAAATTTTGTGCACTAGCTCCATAGATATGTTAGTGCTGCCTTCTTCCATTGCATCATGCTACTACATCTACTGTCCAGATGGCAGCACCAGTCCCAAAAATTCTGGATGATACCTTGTATATCCAAAGGTAACCACAAGGAACTTGATGTTGCAGAATGGATTAATTGATTGACTGATTTGGTTTATTTTCTTTCACACTTCTGACACTTTCGGCTAATCACGAAGATGAGGATGAGTGATGATATGATTAAAATGATGAAGGGACACTCGCAAAGAACACACATGCCCAGGCTGGGGTTCGAACCCAGGACTACTGACATCGTAGCATGATGTGCTAACCACTGTGACACAGAGATCAGCAGCATGCATAGAGATCAAAGAACATTGGCATAGAATACCGAAGACGTAGGTTCAATCCCTGGTCAGACCTTAAATTTTCACCACTGATCTCCTTGGCAGATTTGTAAGCATAGCATGCTATGACTACAAGGGTCCTGGGTTTGAATCCCAGCCTGGGCATGGATATTCTTTTTGAGTGTCCATTTATCAGTTTCATCACATTTTGCTCATCCTCATCTTCGTTGTTGAGTTTTTGGGTTCAAGTCCACTTTATAATACAGAGGAAGGCTTATCAAGAGTGCACTTAACAGTTTGAAATGAAATCCGAATCACTATGTGCCTCCACTGGGTATCAAACCTGGGACCCCTTGGTTACAAGGCGACCTCATCTTCATGATTAGCCAAAAGTGGCAGAAAAGGTAAATGAATGAATCAATCAAATTTTTGCCAACTATTTGAGTTTTTAAACAACTACTTGCAGACATTTTCAGTACATTTTACAGTATTTTTTTGTTTTATTTTAAAACAGTGATAGGACATAATTACATTGCATTACAGAGAGAAGTAAGGGGTATCCTGTGTGATGTGTGGGTAGCAAGCTTAGGTGTCCAACGAGGCTACTTTTCCACTGTGGAAGTTTTCCTCTCGCACAAGAATTGGACTGTGGAAATGGAGGTCATGAATCACGTGCAACGAGTTCCAGTTGGTGTTGCTACATATTCAACGCCTGCGGTAAGTATATTTTGTGTAGTTTTAGCAAATATTATCTTCATTTGCTTTCCCCCCCTTTTCATTATTGTAATTTGTAGTTCCAAACCTTAACAGTAGTAATATTACATTTAAATATTTGTCCGTCAGTTGGTTGTTTAGTGTTGCACATTTATATTGTCAAGTTAAGCGTGAAGTCCTGAAGTAGATTAAAAAAAACAGGAGCAGAAGAATTTTCCATGCATTATAGAAATCTTCAGACACTGGTACAGAAAATTAATTCTTAAACGCCCCAAATGGAAATTGTGGCAAATTTTCACCAACCGTCACATAGTAAATGTGGTAAAATTATGCAAAATTATTCATATGCAACATTGGAACCATTTTGAGGCTCAATTCATGTTCCTGACATTTTGATTCGTGAACCTTTAGCTGTGTTGTGACTAATTTTAACATTGGCATAACTATGTGATGTAATAGGAGGCACGACATCTGTTGTGCAGTTTCTTAAATGGATTTTAAAAGCTCGTGACTATCGTCTCTTCGTTTTGTTGCCAGAATGGGAATGTCCATACACTTCATGGGTTTGAACATGGCACATCATTTCTAGAGTGAATCATATACCAAATAATACCTGGATACCATTTCCAACCCCAAAGAGAGGACAGGGGCAAATTTCAATTTTACTGATTTTTTTAAAATTTCCCTTCTTGGTCCACTTAGTGATGTGTGCTTATTTTATTAGCATGGCATTATAGCCTGATCTGTACAGAACATAATGAGGTATCATTCATGACACTAGCGTTCTTAGTTTCTGAGATGTAAGATTTTAGTAAAATTATTGAGAGTAGTGCATAAACTCAAATTTCCATTGAAAACAGCTTGGGTGTTGAAACCTTACCACTAAATCAGCCTGGTTAATCAGAATATTTCATAAAACATTAAATGTTGGATTGGACACTGTAACCCTTAGATGCCGAGGCTGATTTTCCAGGTATTTGCACTAACGCCGAGCATGTTTTCAGCGGGAAATTTGAAATTCTGACTGCTTCTAAATGAAATTTTATATTTCTGGAACTAAGAACGTTAGAGGTACAAATGATAACTCGTTTTGTTCAGTATACTTTGGGCTGTAATCCAGATGGAAGAAAAGAATTCCGTAATCCGTTAGAAGAAGAAGAAAAAAAAGGGAAAGTAACTATTTTAACTAACAGTTTTGTGAAACAGCAAAGAGCAGTCGGCTGTTTTCCAACCCTTTGTTGGTGGCTGGAGGCTTTTGACTTTCTTTCCCTGCTGCTCTCCCTTCCCCCTCCCCATCCCACCGCTCCCACCTGTGCTTTTGGTGCCAGAAATGTGGGAAGGTCGTACTTCTATTCCAAAAGTATGTTTTGGAACACCAAAATTGAGAATGAAGTGATGTTTTCAAAATCATTGAAAATAAATCTCAAAAATTATGTATTTTTCGGACATCGCCCCCCCCCTAAATAGTAACAAGGAAATTAAACTTTACTAATTTTTAATTGCATACCTCTAGACTCATGCAGATCTCCGATCATTATCCAAGTTACAGTATGTTAAAAAAGTAACATAGTACAAGAAAAAGCTGCTTGTGACACTGGTGTCACAAGCCATCCTTAAGGGTAATACCTTTAAGGGTTTTAATGTTCTCTTTGGAGTTTTTGAATATTGTGAGGTACCTTTTTCTATCATATTTTGTCACTGCACATTCCAACATATTGATTATTCTATGAATTATGCAAAATCCTGGACAATTGTCTATTCTGTAGCTAAACGTGGGATTAAAACAAATAAACTTCTTTAGACACAAATTAACTGAGTGAAACTCTAATATATGTATAAAAAAAATTTAAAGATATCTTAGTTCAAAACATTTCCATATTGGTGTTGTAAAGTTTCACTTATATGGGTGACCTTCATGGAATACACCCATATGCCAATCAATCCTTGTTTGTCCATTCCATAAGTTTGTGATTGTGTATTAATCAGTTGCATCTGTCACCTTTCATCATGACAGTTGCGAAAATGAAGTAAAATAAATCAAATTAAGCAATGAATTATTTAGCTTAGCTTTAGTTTTTTGGAACCTTCTTTCCAACATTTATTATAAGCATATATTTCCTGCGTACAGTTCTATATTGTCATACACCACAAAACCAGAGAATATTAAGGTTTCTCTTCTTTACATTCCACATAGGTAAATGTTGTGAATGTGGTACCAGGTATCCAAAAAAGTTCGTGCCGTATTTTGCAGTGAGAAATAAAGACACTGTAATTTCTGGCAAATGTATTTTATTCAGAAAAATAAGCTCCTTCAGCTTCAATTACATTATCCCAACGAGATACAAGCTTATAAATCCCGCATTTGTAAAAGTTCTGGTCCCTAGGAGCAAAACAATTGTCCTATGACCTGCGTGACATCATCTCTGTTTAGGAACTGTTGCTCACGCAAATGGTTATCCATGGCCAAAAACAAGTGAAAGTCTGATGGGGCAATGTCCGGGGAATAAGGAGGAAGAGGTAAAATTTCCCAACCAAGTGTGTTGATTACCTCCTTGGTCGCTTTCTCCGTATGAGGTCTAGCGTTGTCTTGAAGAAGGATTACTCCTTTCCTGTTGACTAGTGCTGGCTGCTTCGGACGCAGTGCAGCTGCAACCCTTTGCAACTGGGACGAGTACACCTCCGATGTGATGGTTTTGCCATGCTCTAGCAATTCAAAGTGCACAACACCAGCGCTGGTCCACCAAACACAGAGCAGTACCTTCTGTTCATGAATGTTTTCTTTGGGGGTCAATGCAACACAACCAGGGGACGACCAATGATGTTTTCTTTTGCGGTTACTGTATAACACCCATTTCTCGTCACATGTCAATATCTGGTCCAGGAATGGGGCTTTCTTGTGGTGTGACAGCAATGATGCGCAAATGGTGAGCCTCTGCCGTTTGTTTTCCTCGGACAAACCGTGAGGAACCCACTTACTGAGCTTCCAAGTCTTCCCGAGGTTGTGGAGATGCAATCGAATGGTTTCCTCCGACACTCCAAACCCTCGTGCATGTTCTTTGCACGTTTGCTGTGGATCACGCTCAATGGGCTCCTTCAGCAGGGCTTCGTCGATAGTGGCGGGGCGTCCAGCTCGAGGCTTGTCCTGGAGGCTCTCATCGCCCGATGCAAATCGACTGAACCACTTTAGCGCTGTGCGCTCACTCACTGATGTCTCTCCAAACGCGGAGCATATCTTTCGAGCAGCGGCTGCAGCATTGCTGCCAAATTTGAACTCATACAGTAAACACGGCCATAAAATGTCCTTTAACACTGACATGTTCCCTTCAGGATTGTAGTTTCTACAGACCTGCTGTCTATGCGACCGACACGCCTCCCAACTCTGCACTGACTGACGGTTACCGGGAATGTAAACTTCTGATGTCATCAAGACAGGATTGCCGACACATGCCGTTTGACTTTCACTTTTCGTTCCAGCGGCACGAACTTTTTTGGATACCTGGTATTAGAATAGAGATGTGTATTTTGAGTAATTAGTGTCCATTTGAAAGTTTATTCACCATTTTAACACCAAAATGGCTTTATATATTTTATATATACCACCTTTGAATGCTCAATTTTTGTACCAAAACCTTGATTTTTGATTTACCATAAATGACATTCTCTGAAAGAAATGTATTTCTGGGATTCTGCTGAACTTGAAAGCAATGCTTACACAGTATTTATATACATATAACCACTTCTAATTTCTTAGTGCCTGTAGAAATAGTTTGAAATCGTAGCAGAGAATATGTGTGTGTGCATTTGTTGTACGTAATTGTATCAGCACATTTTGTAGCTTCCTTTCTTTATAAAGCTGAGTTTTAGACATTATGTGTGATTGATAATGATAAATGATTTATTGAGACAAATAAATAATGACTATATTTTGAACTCCTGTCTTAATTTAGCTATATGTAATTACTTAACATGATTTTTTGTTAAATGCCACATATTAAGGAAAGTATATTTTTAAGATCTGTGAAATCACTATGTTACAGAAGTGATAACTAATGATTCCAAGTTTTTGAGCAAAAAGTGAATGTTTATATTGAGAAAGTAAATGGTTAGTTGCAATATGTGTGGAAAAGAATAGCTTGAACATTATTTATAAAAATATTCATCACCTGTGTTCAAATTGTAGTGTTTTTGAACTATGTATAAAATACATATTGCAAAGATAAATGCTAAATGTCTGTTTATCCAGTTTATTTTTATTACTCATAAAATCAGAGTACATGTAATGCGGTAACATCAAAATATGAAGAATTTAAGATGTTTAAATTAAATAACAGTGTTAATAGATATATTAACCAACAGTGGCATATCACCACACAAACGGCAAAGTTGTCCAACAGGTGTGGGTTGCTTCTTCCCGTTTCCACCTCAATTGCAAGAAAGGGATATGAAGAAATTATTACAGGGCTTCACCACTTCATGCTATCCACCTTATTATTAGGAATTTTTTTCTAAGTGTGTGTGTATGTGTGGATAAATCACTGAGGGAATTGTAAAAAGAAATGAACAAAAGTCTGGGTCAAATACATGGGGGTGGGGGTGGAAATGATAATATCTAACAGCCCTGATTGTCATATTGATGGCAGTAACAGTGTCGAAAAGCTTACACCATGTCACTGCTTAAAATGATACTATTATTATGTTATTTTATGCTGTTTCAGCTCAAGCAGAATTTAACAATTTGTTTGTTTGTTTTAGGGTTGAATAACTCAAGTTTTGATAGTGTACTAATTTAATTGTTTTTTTCTTTTCCTAACTTTCTACAATAAGGATCACAGGGTAAATTAAAAAAAATAGTCTTACATAATTTTGAATGCAATGTACAGTCAAGTGGTAACTGTTCTTTTTGTACTCGTTCTGTGCTTCAGGATAACACAAGTGCCTTCCAAAACGTGGCCACTACGCATTACTTTGCCTACAGAACAGGCCACCCAGCCTGGTCTAAGTTCGAAATAACACCATGCCTCAACCGCATTAACCGTCTCTTCCTAAAATTAACTCTTCAAGGTAGTTTTACTAACCATTCTCTTGTGCGTGTGTGTTTTCTGTTTTGCATGTTAACTGAGGCTTTTGTTGTAAATGTGCTTTGTTGTATTATGTGTAGTATTACCCATTGTATTTTGAAAACCTAGAATTTGCTTTATAAACTAATGCATGGCAAAATAACCTATGTACAGGGTGATTCAGAATTTTTGTCTGGGTTTCGTGATCTATTTTAACTGGAGGCAGCAGGGTGGTGATGCTTCCAGAAAAGTTTTATTGCATACTGATTTCACACTTTAAAAATAATAAACGAACTCACTTCAACGTTTAGTGCTTTTGTAGCCCATAAGAGTCCAAGTGTTCTCCAGTATTTCCATTGCAACTACAGGGTGTTCGAAAAAGAACTCTGGAGTATTGAATTCAAGTTATTTTATTTTTTAGTGTCATCCAATGTGTGCACCATTTACAGCCATTCAGACATCAATCTGATACTCCACTTCAGTACACACACTGGCAAGCATATCTCTAGGAATTTCATCTATGGACGTGTTTATTCTTTGGCGCAGGTGGTCAAGTGACTGGATTTGTTCTTGATACACAATATCTATTACGTAACCCCAAAAGAAGAAATCCATTGGTATCAACTTGGGACTTGATGGCCAAGGAATGGGACCTGTTCGGGCTATTTTCCAGCTTAGCCTCTACATCTATGCAATGTTGCTGCTGTCTGGTGAGGAATGTGCAAAGTAAAACCTGCTTGTTGTCGCTTCATGATATGCTCCAAACACCATTGTATGCTGCAACAGAAATAATATACTTGTGTTTGACACCCTACAAATCTTTTTTGGATACGCTGTATTTTTTTCATAGCCATTTTGAGTTTTGTGTTATGATATGAAATCTTGATTCAAAGAAATAAAGTGTATGCATTTCTTTCTTCTGAACTTGCCCAGTTTCAACAATGATGTAGCCTCCCAAACATCAGTGTGGCAAATACAGTGTTGTTAATAAAACTTCGAGTTAACCTTTTCATATTTTGTGGGTAGGTTTATTTTGTTGTTTCCAGTTTTAAAATTATAGCTGATAATTTTGAATCACCTTTTGCATTTTGGAATAATTTATGAGCATGTTACTTTATCTATTTACTGTATCTATTTACTTTATCTAACTGTTTAGGCAGTTATGGTTTAAGAATCAATACCACACCAAAGATAGGTTTTTTTTCCCCCTTCCAGAAAATAAGCTTTGAATATGTCCTTTGGAGAAAAAAATCTTGTGCATGTGCTGAATACGTATAGTTTAATGTTCGATCATTAGAAGTTTTTAAAAAACATAATAGGAAAAAAAAGAGCTAATAAAGTATACACATCCATGCAAATCTGTCTTGTGAAAAGTAACTGGCAGGTGCTTTGTGATAATTTCTGCTTACTTTTCATGTATGACACTCTTATTAAGCATTGATTATATTGGAAGATAGTAGGTAACATTCAGATGACATTTTACAAAATCTGCTTATAGCAAATCGCTAAATTACCATTATGAACTCTTAACATCTCGTCATTGAGAAAGTGGTATTCGGAAGTAACTTTAATGTTATTGTAAAAGTGGTTCGCCTTGTTAGGCCAGCTGCACACTGGATCTGACACGGCACGATGTAATGCAACATGGCGAGTCACAAAGGACATAACAGGATGAGTCATTTTGTTTGTTATCTTAAATCTGATTGCAGGTTTCGTCCATGTACACAATAGGTCTATGTCTATCGTTTATAATTTGGGAAGCAAAAACTATGCATCAGAATCAGTGTGTATGTAGAATTAATGTATCAATTTATGTGTTTTGAATTGAATCTATATAACACTGCTACTGCACTGCAGCAGTTTATTACAGAGGCCACAGGGTCTATTCAAAAGAGATTTTTTGGGGGGAAGGGTTAGGGACATTCCGGTCTGTATTTATAGTTCTGTGGCTGATGTGAACGGATTCGAGCTTGCGCAGGTTGTTTTGTTGCAAACCTTCGCAACCTGACTCTAGTCAAATATTTCATCCAGTGTGCAGCTGCCCATATGAGACTAATGTTAAGCCTTCCTTACAAGGGTTTACAACAAAAATGACTTGTCGCATTGTATCGGATCCAGTGTGTGGCTGGCATTATTGTGTTTGACCATAGATGTAACGTAGCTGCTTATTCAGTTACATTATTTTACACCCCAAGAACTAAACAATTAGTTTAGACAGATGAGCATCATGTTTGTCCAGCAGTGCTATAATAAACAGTTATCTATATGCTTGATTATTATTTTTATTTTTGTACTGTTGTGTAATGAATAGAAAATTCTTTGCGGGCATCTAAATGTTAGTGATTTCAATTGGACAATATCCATTGTCTCTCTTTTTTTCTAGCACTTCCATTCCCTAAATTTTGAGGGAGTTTTCAAATTAAGATAGCGATTACACCTGCCATCCTCACTTGTCAAGCACATTAAGTGATCAACTCATGATCTTGCCACCAAAGGTTTCATATTAGAGTCCGGTAGAAAAACAGTGTAAAACGAGGCGAATTCCAAGTCCAAAGTTCCCAGCTTGAATCTCCATAGGACAAAATAGAAGAAAAATAATCTGAAATAAGAGAAGAAGCATTTGCTCCATACATGCTTTGTTGATGAGCTCAGGAAAAAAAATTAAAAAGACAAACAATGGATAATTTTTCTAACAAAGATTTCGATTTCGTACTAAATTTGTTTTTCTGGATGCTTCTAGTCTAAGGAAATAAATAAATTGATTTGAAATGATTTTACTCTTAGAAACTAATTACTTGCATCTTAAAATTGCATGTAGTCCTAAAAAATACACATTATCTATATTTTCATTGACAGTGACATACAACGAGTTGGTACAGTTCAGTCTAGAGGCTGCTCAAGATTCTCTTCGCAGAGCCATAGCTGGGATTGCAGGAGTGTCCCCTCTTCGAATCACACAGTTAACAGTAAGTGTCAACTGTATCTTTTGGAGGTACTGTACAGTGCATTACAGTGTGTCTTTTTAATGGTGTCTGCAGTGGAAAAAATGGCTAGTCAACATTAAAACTGAATTTTTGTACATATAACATTTAAATTTCTCTCTTTCAGCCTAACTACACAATTCAAGTCATGTACAGTGGGATCCATTAGTATTACCATGCAAATTGTCCATCATCATGTTCGTGCATTTTATTTGACGCAAGAAGAGCTTCAAGAATTAAAGGAAAACTTAAAATAATTATTTCTCTTGTAGTCTGCGGTTATTACAAGCATAAAAACAGTTTTTCGTTGTGACGTTACAGGAGAACACACGCTCCCTTCATCAGGGTTTGTCAGCTCACATCATCAAAGAGAAATATTTGATTAAAAAGAGAAGGCATGGTGGTTGCGGTAAACGCGGTTTAAAATTACTTACGTGAAATTTAAAAGATTTCGTAATTCCGCGTTGCACAATTTTGTGCAACGCGGAATTACGAAATCTTTTAAATTTCACGTAAGTAAAAAGAGAAGGGTTATGTAAAGAGTAACGGGAAACATAGATATGAATGTCTGGGAAGCTTCGTTCATTGCAGAAGAACACTGGAATAAATTAAATAATGAAAATGGTAATATAGACCCACTGTGGAGTGGAGTAAGCCACCATCTTTAAAATTTAATGTAACAGAAAACATCAAGAAACTCTGTGAAAGCAATGATGATTTTGAATTGCCTGATGATATTTGGGATTCATATTTTTTTTTTAATAAAACAGACTGCTTTTTTTTTCAGTTATGTTGCTATATTACAACAATGTAACATTGACAACATCCATCGTATAACGGATTATCTTTTTTATTTAAAAAATTCTTAACACATTGAATCTCAGGGTATTTAAATTGGCAATAACTCAGAAACCCGGGCATTTTATGTGATTTTCAACAATTTGAAACAATTTATTTTTTGATGTTGCTATACATGTGTTATGCATCAAAATAAAGGCAATTTATTTGCCTTCACGATAAAATAGAAAAAATTAGAATATGTGTATCCTTGCGTGTGCTAGAGATGTTTAACATAGTCCTTGTTTTACATATAATGAAAAAGTCCGTACTACAGTGGTGGCGATTGGGTTCCAAAACTAGGGGGGAAAGGTGCAAAAACTAGGGGGAGCAAGAGCAATTTACTTTTGTTTGGTACATAAGGTATAGCATAGAACATGGAGAAAGTGGCAAAAAGTAGGGGGGCCCCCTCACTGCCACTAACCCTTAGTATGAAACACAGGCAGTGTGCAAGTAAGTAACTCTTTACAAGTAAATAAATAAATGTTCCATTTCTTTCGATATTTCAAGTAAACATATTGGTCAAGTGCATGGGCGCCCATAGGAGTTTTCTCAGGCTTTCTCTTCAAGATTCTCAGGGGGGCTCTTCGTAACTCCAAACATTCAAGTGATATTGCCCATACTATGCACGTGCGCATGGGATGCAATGTGTTAACCATTGTTATAACTGTTTCTTTAGTCAAACTAAAAATAAATGTCTGATGAAGGAAGGGGATGCGTTCTCCTGAAACATCACAACGAAAAACTGTTTTTTTATGCTTTTAATAACCGTCGACTAAACAAGAAATAATTCTGGAATGCAAGCAATACGTACATACAAGAAAAACTATAACTCAAAATAAGCTGTCGACAACTTCCTAAGCAGCATACATAAAAATCCATCCTTAAAAACACACAGGATGTAAGAGAAAAATTTATGAAAATAGTCATGGACAATTTGCACGGTAATACTCACGGATCTCACTGTATACACAGGATGTAGTGAATTGGCAGACAGCTGTTTCTTATAGGAATTGAAAATTCACATGGTCAGTGCTTCCAAGCAGAAATCTCTTGAGTTAGTGCATATCTTGCTTTCAATGGAATCTTGATCGTTGAGTTGTACAAATCAGTTGTAGTTCTCTACAACTTAGGAGTGATAATTTTATTATCCAACATCCATTCTTTCAAATATCACTGGGCAAACTGGTCAACACTATGAAATAAATTTTCTTTCTGGATACGCCCCTGGCTACATGTCCTGTGTTTGTGCTACCTTATATGGACACTGGTTTTTATTTGGGCTGAGACAATATTGATGTATCAGTATTGGTAGGTACAGTATCAATTTAATCACTTATGCAGGCCAACACTTTTCCAAAGCCTGGAAGTCTTACTAAGTCTGCAAGAAAATCACCCGAGATGCATAATTTTCATTATTTTTTACAACATTTTGGAATGAAATGGATTTTATGATTAAATCATTATCTCATGTGCAATTATGAAGCAAAACTGTGGTAGATTGTTATGATATCATTCCAATGAAAATTTTACATATTAAAATTTATAAATATTATGAACTTCTTTGAATTGTTACAATTTTCAAGTATCACTATTGGTATCACTGAATTGGCAATAATACCCTCAGTGGTATAAGTTCTCAGCTCTAAGTTTTTATTTTTCAGTGATGATGTTGAAGGAGTCAGTAGTTAATATGTTGATTAAATTTGGCAAATTTCTTTCACTTACTGATATTTTCTTTTTCTTTTACACAGTAACAAAAGGAAAGGAGAAAATTAATGTGTATTGTTTGCAGTAAGTTTGAAATGCCATTTTTTTGTAGATATGCACTTTCTAGTAATAAATAAAATATTTTCTCTTTTTTTAGTTGACACACACTGTGAATGGTGTGGATGTATGGTTCGTTCTTTTAGAGCAGCCTGATGTGGTAGGCCCTGTTGATAATCCCCGTCCACAGTTTAGTATGGTTGATGCCTACCAGCTGTTAAAAGGCATTACACAGCTTCATGAGGTCCCCGTTCGCCTTAATCTTGGTGCAGGGAGACAGATGGTAAGTTTATTCTCACATTTCTTGTAAATTTATTGAGGTTCGGAAGTAGTCTGATACTTAACAAGATATTTTGATCTGCACAACATGTAGGCTCCGGGCTTTGCCTAGTTTTTAATAAATGGGAAGGTGGAGGCAAAGAGAGAGAGGGGAGGGGGGAAGGGGGGAGAAACATTCTAAAAGAATGTTCATTTTTCTTGATGTGTAAAATTTGATGCTAATAAGTATTATATGAAGTACTGTAAAAAGTGCCTAGCAGAGTTGGCGTAATGGTCAGTGGTGAAAATTTGTAGGTCAATTGGTTGATAAACATACATACAGTGGAACCTCAATTTTACATTTTTCAAGGGACCAAGCTGAAAAACTTAAAATGTGGAGAAATGTAAGTTCGTGGATAATTTTGTAGCATTTTGCCATGTTGAGACCATGAATATTGAATGTATAATGCAGAAAAATGTAAAATCCAGGAACATAAAATCGAAGGTCCACTGTGCATGTGTAACTTTTTATGTGAATTTTATAAACAATATTTAACATAAATATGTTTTCTAACTTTCTGCAAATAATTTTCTCCAATTAGCAGCCTTGAATGTAGTTTAGCTGTTGCACAAGCAAATATTTGCTATAAATAAGATGCATTGGAAAGAAGCATGTGTATTTTGTGACCTAGGATTGGTATTTGATCTAAGATCGATAAAAATCAACAGTTAGCTAATTACAACATAAGTGTAATCTTAGTACATTCCCAGATTATAGATCAAATCGGATCTCCAGTTAGCAATATTTATATACAACCGACACTTAATATGGTATTACAGGATTGCTACGCATCTGGAAATCAGGGAATTTTGCAGATTGTCTGGAATGTACGTGCATTTTGGAGTCTTCAAGAGAAAAAGTTGCAAAACGAACAAGCAGTTCACTTCCACTTCTGGATTCGGTTCTTGTGATTCCACTCCCAAAAAAATTCTGTTTACAAACTTGTTTCTTTCTTTCTTATGATTCTCTGTCTTATGCAAAATTATGGTTCCTTCGAATTTCTGTAATAAATTTTCACTTTTATAATACTAGATATTGGAAAGAATATCAAAGTAAAACGTGCAGTCCAGATATCTGATTGATAACTAAAGTACATTGACAATATGATCATAATTATCGGAAAGGTTGGTGAAGATGAGGTTATCGTCTATTATTTTATAGACCTTAGTCTTGTTGGCATTTCCTATAGAATTCCTATATGCAACAAAAATTTCTCCAGATGCTGTGTACTTATAAATGTAAGCCATAAAGCATCATTTTCTACGACATTATAAATCTGCCAGAAAATAAAAAATTGTGTATGGTTTATGAACTTTTTCTGTTGTTTTTATATTGTGGAGATCTGTTATGGGGAAATAATGTACCTCTGTTACCTTAGCCTGAAGGCTAGATGCACATGATTGCAGTACCCTATACATTTGATGCCAATTGTAATTTTGCATTTTACTCTTCAAATTTTCACATGATCTTGTGTGTGTAGAATGAAATTTGCCAAAAAATGAAAAAAGTTTAGAAAGTGAATATTCATAATAATTAACAGATTTTATATTTAATTGAAAAACACAAGGTTCAAAAGCAAAAATCATGATGATAAACATGTCTGGAAAATTTTCATTTTGAACAGGAATATCTGGAATTGTCAGGGAATTTCATAATAAAAAATGTAGTAACCATGTATTATTAAACAACAGTTGCGAACTCAATTTATATTATATATAATAGCTTCAAATGTAAATGGATTACTTTTGTTGAATCCTTACTTTGTGCATGGAAATGTTTGAGTCATTTCTGCATTAGGCAATGCAATTTTTTAAGTAAATTTATTTTAGTGCAGTTGCTTTTTTCTGCATGAAGTGAAAAATAATATTACCATGTAATTTTATATTTTATCACATCTCGCATATCCTGGTGAAAAATGCCCATGTTACTGATTTTGTTGTTGTTGTTGTAGTTGGTCCAAATTGAACCAGGTTCACTTGAGAAGTCAACCGAGTCACTTCATCCTTTGTCAAGAAGAAGATCTGTTATGTACCTTCATGCAAATTACACTGCAGGTAAGAGAGAGTTAACAAACTTATTATTGCCTCATCATTGCAACTGTGTCTTACTTCCCAAGTATCCAAAAGTGGTTGGCCCAACGTTGGGCCAACATATGGTTTTACTACATTGGCCCAACGTATGGTTTTACTACTAGTACTGAAAACTAAAGAGTGGATAAGTTTGTTTTCTGATATATACATAATTTATTCTGAGGCCAAATGTAAACAATAGTTCAAGTTATTTATGAAAATAAAAAAAAAATACACAGCACTATCTCAGTCACATGGTGTCATTGTTTTGAAGGCATACCTTCAAGTGGTAGCACAAGAACCTTCTAGAGTTTACTTACTTTTCCATCGGTCATGGAATTTAGTCTGCAGATAACATTGTTTAACCACCTTCACAATAATACCTGATAAAATATTTTTGTTCTACAACAGCAAAAGAGGCAAACAATAAGCAATTCCCAACACATCTTTCATCCATGGCAGTTGACTAAGGACTAGTGAATGACTGCAAGTTAAAAATAGCCTCTGCTTTCATTACAAATATACAGTAAAACCTGTCTATCCCGGAACATGATGGTTCCGAGCAAAATTTTCCGTCTTAGCAGTTTTCCTTCTTTTACAGTGTTGACTTTAAATACAGTATAGAGCGGTGCAGGAAATAATGGAAAGACAGATTTACATTTCGCATTACTTATAATGAAGAGTACTAATGCATGTACGTACATGAATAAAAATGTGATACATTCATCAATTTCATCACTCATCCCCATCTTTGTACATTAGCCAAAAGTGGCACAAAAAGCAAAGTAAAATGGATATTCACAAACATCCATGCCCATGCCAGGGTTCGAACCTGGGACCCCTGGCATCGTAGCGCAATGTGCATAGAGGGAAGAGAAAAATTGAAAGATGGAATTAGAGAGGTGAAGAAAGATTGAGATAAAACTGAAGAAGAAAAGAAACAAAGAGAGATAACAAGAAAAATAGAAAGATGACGAAAGAACAGAGGAGAAATAGACAAAGAAAAGTGGAAAAAGATGGTAAGAGATGAAAGAAAGAAACTGAATCCTAACAGCTATGAGTATTGTAGCACATTGTTTCGTATCGACAATGTTACCGATAAGCGAGTGGTAACAGAGGGGTGTTCCACTTACAGTATTGCATTGCTTTCTTGCGAGCGAAAAAATAAAGGAAGAAATTTCCATCTTACTGAGAATAAAAACATCTCGATGGTCTTTAAATGGTGTTCCGTTTCCGCCTTAAGCAGGTCATTTTCAGGTATAAAATCAGTCCATTCTTGGGTCTTTTTTCTCCGTATTTACAGGTTTCCTTCTTACAGAGGTTCCAGGACATGCCATTTTTACTGTATTATATTTCCAGTATGTGCTGTGACTGAAATATTCGAAAAGAAACACTGTTACATGTCATTTATTTTACACTCTTAGAATTTTCAGCATTCTCCTAAAAGTTGTCTTAGCATTAAAAAGTTGTTTATAAAACTGATTTTGACTCACGTTTCCATGGTTAGGCAAACGTTGGCAACCACCGTTGGCCCAACATAAGACCAACGTCAATTTGCTAACTAACGTAAAGCCAACCTTTCTCACGTAGAAACTGGTGTTGGCCCAACGGTGATGTTTACTTGGGTTGCCTGTTTCTAACTCAGGTTGTCTGTTGATTATGAATGGTGGGAATTTTGCAAGATATTTCTTCAGACATGAAAAAGGACCATATTAAATTCAAAGTACATTTTGTTAAAGCTGTCACCAACTAGCTTCATGGAAGGTTTACATTATTACTTTGAGAGATGTAGTCTGGGTGTTCACTGTATTTTAGACCACAAAAAGAGGGAGGGGTGACTGTTATTTACTCTTCCCTTAATTAAAGATTTGATTTTACCTAGGAAATTGTATGTTTCAGGGGGTTAACAGTTAATTGTGGATTTCAAGAAAGGGGGAAGATGATTGCCTTTTAAAGCTTTAAAACTAGTGATTGGCATCAACATGTACATTAATTATCATTATTGTATGTGACTCCGGTAGTAGATTAATTAGTAATTCAGCAATAAAATAGCACCATTGTAACCAAGTTAAGAGGTTGACTCACAATCTTGCCACTGAAGTTTCCAGCTTCAAGCATTCATTCCTTTGTGAGTAACCTTTCATCAGTTTTCTTCTAATCATCATTCTTCCTCATCTCCACAGTTAGCCAAGAGTGGAAGAAATGCTAAAAAGGGGGAAAAATAAAACTACGAACTTAAGCACATTACTTCCCACAAGACAAACTGGGTAGGGTTTAATGGGAAAATCAAGGAATCAGCCTTCATAACAGTGTCCAAAAAACATGCAGAAAAACATTTGTCCAGCTGAAGATGGTACTCTCTCAAAACCTAGTGTTAGCATGAGTTTAGTTAAAAGAAAAAACACTAGCTAACACTCTAGCCTTTTTAAACCCGAAGGTTTATGGCTGCAGCAACACAAACCTTCCATCTGTCCCTATCCTGGGCAAGATCAATTCAATCTTTTCCATCCTTATCGATTTCCTTTAGGTCTCAAAGTTTTCGTTTTGGCCTTCATACAGGTCTCTTACCATCAGGTTTCCCAACAAGAATCCTGTAAACTCTTCTTTTCTCTCCCATTCATGCCACATGGCCTGCCCACCTAAGTCTTTTTGCTTTAATTATTCTAATAATATGTGGACATGAATACAAATTATGCAGTTCTAAATTATGTAACCTTCTCTAATCATCTGTGACCTCATCCCTTTTAGGTCCAAATATTTTTATTTTCAAATACTCTTAATTCATGTTTGGCCTGACCCTGTGGCCGAGTGGTTAGCACATCGCGCTGCGACGCTAGGGATCCCGGGTTCAAATCCTGCTCGGGCTTGGTTGTTTGTAAATGTCCATTCATCAATTTCATCCCTCATCCCCATCTTCGCAAATTATCCAAGAGGCACAAAACACGAAGTAAAATAAACTAAATCAATCAATCAATCTTAATTCATGTTCCTCTTTTAATGTAAGGGACCAAATTTTACATGCATTAAAAAAAGCACTAACAATGGATAAAATTCAATTAACATTGCATGGTAGAGTTAAATGATGCTGCCATTTGCCCCCAGATTCAATTCCCTGTGGAGACACATGCACCGTGTTTCATGTCCCATGTTAAACTGTTGGTTCGCTTGTAATTAACCGATCTGAGCTTAAAACAAACCTTTTGAATGAAAACTTTCTGTGAGAGTAACCACCCTGAAATTTCTAATATTATTCTCTTTGTTGCAGGATCCGTGGCTGGATTGGGTTTCTCAATGGCTGTCCTTGGCATCTGTCTGGGTGTGTTTGTTGGATTCCTGTTATGGAAGCGAAAAATGGGAATACCTTATCAACTGACAGAGTGAAATTTGTGGACTGGCGAACTTGGTCTTGTCGCCTGGCACCAGGGCGTACAGGTTCCCATCTGAAAGATCGCCACAATAGCAAAGTAAAGTAACTTTAGATACTATTGTCCATAACCAGATGCCATGTAAATTACAGACTCTTTTCTGAACTGGAGGTAGCTCACGTTAATAATAAACATGCAATCTGGCATGCATTGCTCACATGTTTTTTAAAACTTGAATAACTGTTTCATTGTGCTAGGAAACTGAAAAAAACAAAAGTAAATTTTTTTACATATTTTGAGAATGTGTGCTATGTACGGTGTTCGCTAATAGAGAACACAGAGGGTTTGTATAGAATGAAGGGGTTCTACGCAGAGTGTCTCATTGCAGAAACATGGTAAACATCGAAAATATTTAATTGCTTTCCTGTACAAATGTCTTGTTCCTAGAAGAAGTTCTGGATATTCTCCACTTTGGCAGTGTCGTTTACATATATATATGTATGTAAGAAAATTCTCATAGTTATTGGATGTTAAGTGTTGCGTGCCCCTTAGAAGATGTTGCTGATTGGAGCATTATTATTATTTAAGCATTGTAGACAATTTTGTGAAGAAATTTAACATAGAAAAACTTTTAGAGTGTACTTGTCTACAGTAGAAATGCAAGAAGAAAAAAATTCTGAAAGATTCTTCATTTTACCCCACCTTTCTTTATCAACTTGAATCTTTTCCTCAATTCTGATTGTTCTGTGTTTATTAACTCTTAAATAAATGTGTGTGTGCTAAAAGTTTTAGTGCAAGGCTGCTTTTCATGTATAATGTCTTACTAATGTGATGACGACTACAGCCATTGCAACACAAGTTATTTCACTACATTATTTGAATTTTAAAACTGTCGTGTTAATCTGTGTTCTATGTTTTTGTACAGAGCATACTGTACTTCATGTAAGCAGCATAAACCTCACAAGAAATACAAAATTGTGATGTTATTTTATGAACCAATTAATTTTTATCCAGCTGTGCAGATCGGAATTGGGAAGAACTTTGTATCCTTAGAATGAAATATACTGGAAGTGTATCAATATAAGTTGGGCAAATATGTAACAGTTTGAGGTGTCAATGAACTAAACGAGAAACATATTAACTCAAATTTGTTTTTCATTTATCATAAACATGAAGTGCACTAAAATTGGGAAATTCATACTTGTATGTCCTCATTAAATATGCCACTGTTTCTAGTTGTAATTTAACTCATGTTATAGCAGGTAACGTGCCACACTATGGCCATGTGGGCTTAAGCAGTGGGCTCAGGCTGCTGGACGTGCATTGGTTTGAGTTTCCTGGGGGGAACCGTAAATACATTTCTTCTGAGATTTCAGTAAGCGTATGGGACGGTGGCCATCATCGTGAAGAAACTACGGAGCTAGGAGTGAGCAGTGTAACCCGATCGTGCAATCCTACAAAAATGACTAGGGGTTCATCGTGACCACACGTCACCCCGTAACTGGTTGGATTATCACCCAGCTCTGCTGAGGCATGTGGGAATGAAGCCGGCAGTCGGTAGGTAGACCCTGGCCCTCGCAGGCTGTTGTGCCAGGGGTTATTTATTTATATTTATTTATTTATAAGGTAAGACTTACAAACATTTACCAGGCAAAATAAAATTCATATGACACTTGGAAAGGGGGAAACTTTTCGGGGGTTGTTAGCAAACTTCATTGATGAAGTCAGATTGAAAATGTGTGATGTTTTCACCTCATCCTTCCTGACAATCTGTCCGTACATGCATTGTTATTAAAGCGTATGTTATTGTTAATAACTTTACCTGAAAAATACTACTGCCACTTTTTAATATTTCCTCAGTCTTACACTCACCACTGTTCTCCACATCTATTAATATAATGTAAGCTAGCCTATAAAATACATTATGGTACTTCCACAAACACATTCTACTTTTCAAAATATTTCATTTTCAGATAAGAAAAGTTAAAGTTCAAAAATTCCTTCTAATGTGCTTTTTCCATTGTATCCTTAGAATAAAAATCCTAGATACTCCAAGCCATGTAATGTAATGCCTTCTGTGATATGGATAATGTACCCGTTGATAAGACATCTTTCTGCATATGAAAGTTACAGTGTAGAATCCCTTCAGTTATCTTGAAGACCCAGTTGATAGTTGAAGACATCTTGCTTGTCTTGGATATCGTTCATATATTGAATGTTTGAAAAAGAAATGACAAGTTGATATCTGTATTTCCATTATAAATATGGTGGTTTTTTTGTGTTGATGTCCATCAGCTTTTTTCCTGATATTATCTTGTTAAAAATATTTCCTGTACAAAGCATTGTGATTGCCATTAGAGATTTCTTGACTGTCTAATATGTGTGTGCCACTTTGGAAAGGCTTTCTTAAATAAAGAAGATTAGAACAAATCAGTTTTGAGTTCCTTGTTTTCAAGAGAGAACACCAATCCCCATTCACTCCTGAAAGATTATATAATCAAAATGCTTGTGTGCATTCAGTGTTTTAATATGAAGTTTATTTCCTTCATGCATACATGATAGAATAGAATAGAAAAGTATTTGTATGTACTACAGAGTGAGGTTCAGCTTTGAGCTGCTGTATTACATAACTGGTAATTGAATGTTGCAGTACCTACGTACGTATATTTATAATACTAAAATCAAATATATAGGGTAAGTCAAAATGATGAACCCGATTACAGAAATTTATTCTGTGAAATCTAATAAACATATGTTATTGTGAGACATGCACTTCGAAAGGTTAACTTTCAAAGTTTAGTTTCCACGCAGTGTTTCCACTTTCTACCGCTAGGAGTCAGCAGCGAGCAGGAAAATGGCGTTAACTGGAGAACAGAGATCTTTCTGTGTGCTTGATTATCATGTGAACAAGTCTGTGATTAGGTACGGCATTTCCGTACCAAATATCAGAGAGAACCACCTACGTGGAAGGCCATTCGTAAGTGGTATGAACATTTCAGAGATTCGGGCTGCATCTGTAAACTAAAATCAATTGGCCGTCCGTCGACTGGGGAAGAGACTGTGGAACGAGTTCGCACATGTTTCGTGCGGAGTCCACAGAAGTCCACCTACTGGGCAGCGAGAGAACTTCAACTTCCACAGAAAACTGTCTGGCGGGTTCTGTGGAAACGTTTACAAATGAAACCCTACCACTTGCAACTAGTTCAAGCCTTAAAATGCACTGATTATGCTTTGCGCACGTCCTTCTGTGCTGATTTCCTCACATTTATGGAAACGGATGGGTTCTCTGAGAGGTTAATTTACAGTAATGAAGCAACTTTTCACCTTTCAGGGAAAGTGAGTTAGACACAACGTAAGGATTTGGGGAACTGCTATCTCCCATGAATTTGTGAAACGCGATTCTCTCAAAGTGAATGACTTTTGTGCCATTTCCCATGAAAAGATTTATGGGCCCTTTTTCTTCCATGAACGTACTGTGACAGGACTTGTTTTCCTTGATATGCTGCAACTATGGCTCCTTCCACAGCTTGCAGAGGATAGCGCAGATTTCATGCTCCAATTGGATGGTGCCCCTGCGCATTACCATGGCAGCGTTCGGGACCATCTCAATGGGGCATTGGAACAACGTTGGATAGGCCGTGCATCTCCGGAGGATGGACCTCTCCTTCATTGGCCACCTCGTTCCCCCGACTTGACCCCATGTGATTTCTTCATGTGGGGTTTTGTCAAGGATAATGTTTACGTACCACCACTTCCAACAACATTGGATGACCTGCGTGCCTGCATCACAGCAGCCATTGCTGATATTGACCGCAACATGCTACACAAGGTTTGGCAGAAGATAGACTATCGGCTTGATGTGTGCCGTGTTACGCAAGGTGCTCACATAGAACACTTGTGATTTGTTTGAAAAAAACTTTGACAGTTTACCTTTCTTAGCACATGTTTCACAATAACATTTGTTTATTATATTTCACAGAATAAATGTCTGAAATCGGGTCCATCATTTTGACTTACCCTGTATAACATGAATGAATTTGATATAAATGAAAAATAATAAAATTTTAAGAGAATACAATTACAGATACATTAATACACACGCAGACACATGTACATACACAATTTTCAGATTGAGACTAAAATAACATGCACACAATTTGAAATATTCGTACGGTCAGGTAAGTTTTCACAAAATAAAGGGTCTTATTTTGTTCTTGTTGTTGCTTGCTTGTACGAGCTAATGCTCAGTTGTTATTTTTGCAATAAATATAATAGAACTCGTTCTTTGAAACTTTTGGGTAATGTAGCAAATGAAACGTAATTGGGAAGAGCATTCCAAATCTTTGCAGACCAGAGGGAGAAGGAGATTTCGAAACTGACAGCAGAATGTCGTTGAATGTTGATTTTTTTGCCGATCTCTCGTATTGTATGAATGTATTGAATGTCTAAAAGTCAGTTTGTCGTGGAGATGGCTAGGTGTTTGTAATTTTAATATCTTATATACTAATCAACATTGATGCAGAAGATGTCACCTAGACATGTTAAGAATTGTGTGCATTGAACAAGGATAAAATATGCTCATTTCTCCTGATTGAGAGAACGTAACGAATGCTGGAATTCTGTATTTTTTGTATTCTGTTTGTTATTTTTCGTTGTATATTCCGTACACCACATCACAATAATCAAAAATAGGATATATTAAAGTTTCGATGAGGTATAATTTTATTTCTCTAGTGAAAAAGTCTCTTCTCCTGTAGAGTGATCTCATTATTGTAAATGCTTTTGTGCACTGCGCTGACCGGGAAAGATTTGAATCGAAAGTAAGGCCTAGATTTTTAACCGTTGATGCATAAATTATGAGTTGGCTTTTAATTTTGATGTTAATTGTGTCATAATTTACTTGTTCAAGATAATAGTTAGAGCCTAGAATTGATTGTGTATACGCATTTGTTAAGGTTAATTGCGAGCCAATTTGCAGTGAGCCACTTGTTAAGGGCATGTAAGGCATTGTTTAGGTTCTCTATCTTATTTAATAAATCCAATGGTGGTGACGATATCAACTGTGTGTCATCCACGTAACAATGTGTATTACAATGGCAGATGGTTTTTGATATATCAGCGACATATACTGTGTATAAAAGTGGGCCAGAATGGAGCTTTGCGAGACTCCTCCATTTAATGGTATTGGTGTTGATGCGGTGTTGACAGGGTAAAAAAACTCTGTCTTCTTTCTTGTAGATATGATTGAAACCAGTTTATTACAGGCTTTGAAAAACTATTTCATTTTTGCTAGGAGAAGATTATGATGGATAAGATCAATAGCTTTAGAAAGGTCTAATAATACTAGTATGGTTAGTTTTTATCGTTAATCGAACGTAAAATATTGTCCATGACATAATAATGCCGTGATTGTGCCATGAGAAGTGCTATCAGTGCTTTTTTGTCGAATGAAAGTTTTTGGTACAAGTTGGTTTGTTGTTATTATTTGTTATTGTGTTCATCATGAGAACTGCTCTAAATATTGTGGTAATAAATGATCATGCATACATGTACACACACACTCACTCTCTCTCTCTCTTCTTTTTTTACTTTTCTTTCGTTAAAATAAAATCGTTTTAGTTTCATTCTCACATATAAAGGTTACTGGTATGGCATGCTGTTGCGTACCGCCTGAAAAAAAGCACTGATTATTATTATTGTTGTATCCAAAGTACAAGATCTATCACATCTGTCATTTCAAGAAATTAGATTCTCATTTGCATCTTAAACAAATAGCACTCACCGCAATATTTTTTTTCTACATTTCACCGACAGGAGACAAATTTAGTAAAAGAACTTTCTTTTATTTCTTTCATCTATTCTTTGCAAGAACTGGGCCTCCCGATGGCACAGTGGTAGCATCTTTGCCTTGCAATCAAGGGTTCCTGGGTTCGATACCCAGTGGAGGCACATAGTGGTTCGGATTCTACTTTAAACTGTAGGTCCAGTCCCGATTAGCCTTACTGTGCATAAAGCGGACTTAAAAACACCAACTCAATCAATCAATCTATACAAGAATTAATGTAACCAAAAATTGACTTTTGTATGGTGCATTAAATAAATAAAATGGATGTCCAATGTTGCAGCAGGAACCGATTTTTGCCAGAATGGAGTTCCGGTGCATTCCAGTTCACTTTCACATGCTCATCCGAGACCAAATTCCCGCGACCTGCACTGTTTTGTCGCAAACTGTCACAACGTGACTCGAGTCAAATGTCTCGTCCAGTGTGCAGAGGCTCATAAGAGCCCCATGTTAAATGTTCCCAGAGTCAGTTTGCAACAAGAATGACTCATCGTGTCAGGTTCGGTGTGCAGCTGGCCTAACAGGTTTGTTTTTTAATTACATTGTGAAAAAAATATTCAATTAATTAAATCACTCATCCTTTAGGAATTTTTATGAGACTGTAAAGTTAAGCAGTAATTTACATACATGTCCATAAATTCCAAATGTAAATCAATCCCAAAGGATTAGTAAGTGAAGGTGTGCAGATTTTTGGTTAGTTAAAATTTGTAACTGTTGTCATTATTATTAAGTAGTAGTAGAACAATCACCTGTTGTGTATTTTCTGTTTTGACATCTGAACATTGATCAGAGGTGACATGGAACTTCGTAATCATATCAGTTCTTTATAATGTAATTATGAAACTAACTAAGTATACACAGTGGGGGCTGCTTAATACGTGCAATAGCACATTGCTAAATTTGTTAAAATGAAAAGAAGAAAAAAGCAAATCTCACAGATGCAAGAAGTTTAATGAAGCCCTAAAGTGAAATGAAACTTTTCCTGTTAAGAGCCTCAACATTTACCAGCGCCGCCACGTATTTCCCTCGCGCTGTTGGGGCTATAAGGAATACCGTACCGTGCTAGAATCTCAACAGCACGTTTTCGCCCCTTTTTCATCACTCCGCGCATGAATACTGTACACCCCACTCCTTGATTCGTACAGGGGATAGGGTCTCGGCTCGAGTAAAATCGTCTTCTAGTGTGCTACAGGAAAACTCAGCACGGTAAGTGTGCCATCTCAGTATAAGAAGAAAGTCTATGACAACCTATTGCCTCTG
The DNA here is from genome assembly GCF_977018435.1 of Lepisma saccharinum. NCBI lineage: Eukaryota > Metazoa > Arthropoda > Insecta > Zygentoma > Lepismatidae > Lepisma > Lepisma saccharinum. Next base: position 35,734,968 of record NC_139249.1, read on the forward strand.
TCAGAACAATGTTTATTAATGTAATTTTCAAACGTTCTGTATGTTATCAGTGTAGACTTATGTAATGTTTGTAACATGTCGTATACATTAGCAGCAGCTGCAAAAAGTTGGAACGCGAATTGACACTACCCCTTCGGTGTTAAGTTGTAAAGATTGCAAATCTGAAACTATAGTTCATGCCTTTCTTGCTTCCGAAAGTGGATTCTGCTATGTAATTTATGTTTAGGAAATTTTAATTTTATCTAAATTACCTGTTTTTAAATGCTAGAAATATATTTCCTTATGTTTATGTAGCACTTCAATCGTCAAGATACAAACTTACAGAGTACCGTTTTTTCCCCCGGCTTCCAGACCTGAAAATTTTCTGCGCGGTTCATTGTGTTAAAATCGCATGGTGTGTGAAGTGGTGGTCATTGTTGTGAAGGATTAGCTTTTTGTTGTTGTTAGAATTGAAAGTGAGTGTGTGTTAGTGTACCATGAATTCGGTGGATTCCTTGTTGCAACAACCTTTCTCTTGAAGAAAAGTTGGAAATAAAAGCGCTAGGATGGCCGTTGCCAGATTTGGATCTATCGCAAAATGCAAAGGGAGGTAAGAACGCTATGTATAAAAGGCAATTTAATAGGCAACTGTAGGATAGTGAACCATGGCTTTGTGGGTGTCAAATTCGAAATTCATTATTCTGTTTTTCTTGCATACTTTTTGGAAGTAATGATTCGTGGTCTAACAAAAGGGGTAAAAGATCTAGGACATTTAAGTGAATATATGAGAAAGCATAGCATAGTGAAAGCAAAAAGCACATGAATAATGAGTTAAATTTTGTCTCTCTCGGAACTGTCAACATAGCAACGCAGTTAAGCTACGCTTATCTAGAATCGCTTCAAAAGCATAATGAACAAGTTGAAAAAAATCGCTACATCTTGTCAAAAATCATAGACTGCATCAAGTTCTGTGGAGCTTTTGAGTTGGCCCTGCGTGGCCATGATGAAACGGATTCCTCCGCAAACCCTGGGGTATTTTTAAGGCTCGTTGACTTTGTCAGCAGTTTAGACAACGGTGTTAAAAAACATCTCGACGACAGCACTGTATTTAACCTTCGAGCGGGCGCGCCTGCGCAAAATTTACGCCAAAAGTAATTTTCTTTAATTTTCTTGTGTTTCCTTTGAATTCGTCGACCAATGTATTCCTCAAAGAGGTATTTTGTGTTGCATATTAGCAGTCATTATTACTAATCCATATGTTATACTCTGTCAATTGTTGTTTATTTCAGATCAGAACACCGAGTCGTAAAGTTTGCACTTCGCGCCTGCTCCTGTTCTGTAATTTTTTCGTCCGGTCATTGTTGAAAATGAGTCGACAAAACGTAGACATGAGCGAAATTCAGCGTATCCTTCAAGTTTCTCCTGATGAAGACGGATCACATGAATTGGACAGTGATAGGGACTTAAGTGACGAATATATAGAAGTCAATCAATATGACAGTGAATCATTTAGTATCATTCATTATGAGCAAGGAATTTTATAATATAAACATATTTTTTTGGGTCTACATTTATTTATATCATATCTGAGGTTAATATAAATGAAACATGTTGAAATACAAGTTAGAATGCTGAAAAAAAAATACTTGTAACATTTAGGTTTTCAGCAGGAATATCTGTCGTAAAAAGTACGACATGCGCCTGCTGATGAAAAGCGTGGTGCGCTATAAATATGTAATAAGTTACGTACTGTATTTTTTAATTTGTTTCAGCATTCTAACTTGTATTTAAATATGTTTCATTTATATAAACCTCAGATATGATATCAATAAATGTATACCCAAAAAAATTACGTTTATATTATAAAAATCCTCGCTCATAATGAATGACTGATACTAAATGACGTAAAAAATGCATCACGCGCCCGCTGGTGACACGATTATGAACGCGCCCGCTAGAAGGTTAAAGGCACCTCGAAAACCATCCAAAATGAATTATTAGACTGTGTGCTTGAGGTGTGCCAGGAGAAGATTGTAAAAGAAATGTCAGAAGCAAAATTTGTGGCATTGATGTGTGATGCAACCACAGACATATCCGATCAGTTGCAGTTGGTTCTCGTATACAGGTACGAACTTAAGGGGGTTGTACGGGAAAGATTCTGGAGCTTACTTAATCTGGACGGACAGGACGCAGAAGCAATTTTCAATTGGATCATGAAAGAAATGAACAGTTTATTTGGTGAGCAACCGGATAAAATAATTGCACAAACATTTGATGGAGCTTTGGTGATGAGAGAAAAATGGAGTTCAATCTCGCATCAAAGAACACTTTCCACTTGCTCATTACATTCACTGTTATGCGCACCAATTGAACTTAATAATGGAAGGAGCTGCTTCGCAAAATCAAACAGCTATGGTGTTTTCTTGCAGCTTGTAGGTATTTCCAACGTTCGTTTCACGCTCACCTCAGCGACTCTTGTCATTGGAAACCAAGGTTGCACGTCGTATTCCTTCTGGCTCAGGAACACAGTGGAATTTTAAATCGCATACGGTAAATGTTGTGTGCGAATGTCAAGAAGACCTTGCAAACTGTTTGCATGACTTGGAAAATTCAGCGTCATGCACAACCATTCAAGAAGCGCAAGGCCTGTGTCACAGTCTGGAGGAATGTGAATTTGTTTTCTGGCTTTCGTTCTTTCACCTAATTATGCCGCATGTCGATATACTGTACAATCAATTGCAAGCAAGACAGACCGAGACAGGAAAAGGAAAAAATGCCACTGCTGCTTTCAAGAGCGCCATCCAAAAGGTACGAGATAATGTAGACTCCCTACCTAGAGAATCAGAAACCACCCAAGCAAATAAGCGACGGCGTCGTGAATCAGATCTGACATCAGATGCAAAAGAAGTGTGCGATCGCATCACCACCGAAGCTTCATACAGATTTGTATTCTCAAATCATTTGGATTCTGCGCAATTGCTTAACTCTTCAAGATTCCCGGAATACACGAATGACTTTCCAGAACGTGAATTGGACATAGCAGTCCGAAGTTATCCAGTTCTTAACAAGAGGAAGTTGCATACTGAACTCTCTGTGTTGTACGAACGAGATGACTTTCGTTCTGTAGAAGGAGCCATCCCTCTTTTGAACGTAATCCTAAAGAATAATTTGGAAAATACATTTTCCCAAATTACCATTTTACTAAGAATCGTAGCCACAATGCCGATGACAACCGCCAAACTTGAAGGATGCTTCTCTTCCCTGAAAAGAATCAAGACTTTTCTAAGAAATGCAATGGCCCAGGACCGCTTAACTGCCCTTGCTATGCTATCAATTGAGAAGAGGCTGGTGACAAATATGAGTGACTTCAATGTGGAGGTGATAAGATAAATTTTATTTTATAGGTTTGTCGCGTGTTACTCACAAATCCAGAATATAGAAAAGGAAAGTTAAAAATTGTACTTACGTAAGTGAGTATAGTGCTCTTATTGTAGAACGACGTTTCAGAGATTGACTATCTCTTTCCTCAGGTTCGTATAAAAACTAAGTACTTGGCATAGTACTGCGTCAAAAATGTAATATGAGGATTGTGGTTAAGGGTTGGTTAGGGTACATTTAAAATATTAAGTTTTTGCCATTAGAAGTACGTAAAAAACCAAGCCGTTCCCTAATAAAACTTGTACAGTAGACCTATCCACAGTTAAAAAAGTTAAAAAAGTTAAAATTCTAAAAAACCTGCATAAATCACAATGCAACCTGCAGGTTTGGCCTTTCCTACCCAACTGTGCTTATCTATCCACATGAAGGTCAATTCTCAACGAATATTTCCCCTCCCCTTAATTTTCTCGTTTCCCCTTATTACGTCACAAATCCAACGTGAATTCACGCTCCTCTCTTGCAGCTTGCATAACTTCCGGAGTGACGTGGAAACCGATATTGGGTTCAATCTTCCAGGCTTTATCCCATTTTTTGAGGAAATTGATCCACCCTTCTTCCAAATTTCCTTCGTCCCTATTAAGATTACTCTTCCCCCCTCTACAAATACTCGCTGTTTCATACACGTTTCTTCCTAGTTTCCTCCCCTCTTTTCTAATTACCTCTTTTTTTGCGATTCTATGCCCACTTTCCAAAATATGTTCTGAGAGACCCGTTTTGGGAACTTTTTCCCTTATGTCCTTTTCATGCTCGCTCCATCTTTTACCCATATTTCGGCCCGTCTGTCCTATGTACTCCTTCCCGCATTGGCATTCTATTCGATAAACCCCCTTCTGTTTTTCCGGTATTTCCCTAGTTGTCTTTCCTTTCTTATAATCGGTGAAGTATTTTTCTACATTCTTTGGTGCTTTCATCCCGCAAACGATTCCAAAATCTCTCGTTATTTTTCCGATTTTTTTCCGATACGGATTGATGGTAAGGGATGCCAACGTACTTTACCCTCCTATTTTCGATTTTTTCCCCCTCTTTTTGATCCCCTTCTTTCCTAATAATTTTCCGTGCTCTCTCCGCTATCTTATCCATTTCTCTATTTGTGTATCCATTTTTTAATCCTGTTTTTCTTATCCACCGAATTTCGTTGTATTTTTCTTTTTCATTATTGCATAGTCTACTGGCCCTAATAAAAAGGTTAAGGAATACGTTTTTCTTTGTTATTTCGGGGTGCGCCGATTCCTTGTTAATATATAAGTTCCCCGATAGGGGTTTATGATGTACTCCTGTTCTAATCCTATTCCCTTCTTTCAAGATACTAAGATCCAGGAAATTGATTTTTCCATCGCTTAAGTTTTCCCTAGTGAAGTTTATTCTTTCGTCTTGTTTTTCTAATTCTTCAAAAACCTTGTTCAGTGCTACCCCCTTTCCTATAATCAAGATATCATCAACGTATCTCCCATAATATTTAATACCCATTCCTGTTTTTTCCAAAGCTGCCTTCTCAATGAAGTGCATAAAAATGCTCGCTACTATACCCGAAATGGGGTTTCCCATCGCCAAGCCTTCTTTTTGTCTATAAATACTGTCATTGACATAGAAAAAGTTATATTCCGTTACAAGGTTATACCATCGTACATATTCCCAAGCAGTTAGGATGTCTATTCCTTTTTCTAACAGCCACCTTAGTAAACAATCTCCCGCCCGCCCCCTCGGTACACTTGGGTATAAGTTAACAACATCAAAACTACTTATTGTGTCCTCGTCATCAATTTCCAGATTTTCTATACATTCTTTAACTTCTACGGCATTCCTAACGCTATATTGGGTGTTCTCATTTACCTTCCTTATTCTTTTTACCAGCATTTTTGCTAGCCCATATCCCGGATGTTCGTATGTTGGTATAATAGGCCTAAGTGGTATGCCTTGTTTGTGTGTCTTAGGTATTCCAAAAGCAATTGGTATGTTGCCAACTTTAATTTCCTTAATAAGGATTTTCTTTTCGCTTGTGCCCAATGTAATGCTTGTCTCTACCCCTTTTTTGATCTCTCTTCTAATCTTATTAATAGGGTCTTTCTCTATTTTCTCAAAATCGTTACCTTTAAAGCTATCTTCTAATTTTTGGTGATATTCCTCTCTGTCCATGATAACCATCTTGTTTTCTTTATCAGACCTAATTAGAAATACGTTATTCGCCTTCACCCATTTTCTTACATTTTTTAAATCGCGTCTTAGGTTTTCGTTTACTTTCTCTTTCCGTGTTCTATCTCCCCCTTTCATGTTCGTTTCCTTTTTAATTTCTTTTTGCAAGTGTTGTTCTACAATATTACGTATCCTTTGTCTAACCTCAGTTTTATCCTCCCTTTCGTCAATAGTTGTTACGATCGTTTCTGCTGCTATTATGAATTCCTCTTTTTCAAGTTTCTCTACCCCTATTGCAAATTTCTGCCCCTTGTTCATAATCCTAATCAACTCTTTAGGTATTTATAGACAAAAAGAAGGCTTGGCGATGGGAAACCCCATTTCGGGTATAGTAGCGAGCATTTTTATGCACTTCATTGAGAAGGCAGCTTTGGAAAAAACAGGAATGGGTATTAAATATTATGGGAGATACGTTGATGATATCTTGATTATAGGAAAGGGGGTAGCACTGAACAAGGTTTTTGAAGAATTAGAAAAACAAGACGAAAGAATAAACTTCACTAGGGAAAACTTAAGCGATGGAAAAATCAATTTCCTGGATCTTAGTATCTTGAAAGAAGGGAATAGGATTAGAACAGGAGTACATCATAAACCCCTATCGGGGAACTTATATATTAACAAGGAATCGGCGCACCCCGAAATAACAAAGAAAAACGTATTCCTTAACCTTTTTATTAGGGCCAGTAGACTATGCAATAATGAAAAAGAAAAATACAACGAAATTCGGTGGATAAGAAAAACAGGATTAAAAAATGGATACACAAATAGAGAAATGGATAAGATAGCGGAGAGAGCACGGAAAATTATTAGGAAAGAAGGGGATCAAAAAGAGGGGGAAAAAATCGAAAATAGGAGGGTAAAGTACGTTGGCATCCCTTACCATCAATCCGTATCGGAAAAATAACGAGAGATTTTGGAATCGTTTGCGGAAAGAATGTAGAAAAATACTTCACCGATTATAAGAAAGGAAAGACAACTAGGGAAATACCGGAAAAACAGAAGGGGGTTTATCGAATAGAATGCCAATGCGGGAAGGAGTACATAGGACAGACGGGCCGAAATATGGGTAAAAGATGGAGCGAGCATGAAAAGGACATAAGGGAAAAAGTTCCCAAAACGGGTCTCTCAGAACATATTTTGGAAAGTGGGCATAGAATCGCAAAAAAAGAGGTAATTAGAAAAGAGGGGAGGAAACTAGGAAGAAACGTGTATGAAACAGCGAGTATTTGTAGAGGGGGGAAGAGTAATCTTAATAGGGACGAAGGAAATTTGGAAGAAGGGTGGATCAATTTCCTCAAAAAATGGGATAAAGCCTGGAAGATTGAACCCAATATCGGTTTCCACGTCACTCCGGAAGTTATGCAAGCTGCAAGAGAGGAGCGTGAATTCACGTTGGATTTGTGACGTAATAAGGGGAAACGAGAAAATTAAGGGGAGGGGAAATATTCGTTGAGAATTGACCTTCATGTGGATAGATAAGCACAGTTGGGTAGGAAAGGCCAAACCTGCAGGTTGCATTGTGATTTATGCAGGTTTTTTAGAATTTTAACTTTTTTAACTTTTTTAACTGTGGATAGGTCTACTGTACAAGTTTTATTAGGGAACGGCTTGGTTTTTTACGTACTTCTAATGGCAAAAACTTAATATTTTAAATGTACCCTAACCAACCCTTAACCACAATCCTCATATTACATTTTTGACGCAGTACTATGCCAAGTACTTAGTTTTTATACGAACCTGAGGAAAGAGATAGTCAATCTCTGAAACGTCGTTCTACAATAAGAGCACTATACTCACTTACGTAAGTACAATTTTTAACTTTCCTTTTCTATATTCTGGATTTGTGAGTAACACGCGACAAACCTATAAAATGCTATTGATCTCCGATACGGGGAGAAAAGTGCGTGCACTAGAAAATAAGAGGATTAAGTTGAATAAGGGTTTAATCAGGATTAGATTTTTAAAACAATGCAGGAAAATGGGGGTTTTACCAAACTTTTTAAAATGGGGGTATAAACCGTTGAGTGTAGGCATGATTGAACAAAAACAAGAAATACAGTTTAAAATACTAGGGAAATGTATTAGGGAGGCACATGGACAAGTCGAACGTCTTAATAAGGAATGCTATAGATTACATTTGGAAGTTAGTGGGGAACTAGACGAAGTGACGTGGAACCGCATTGAAGAGAGACACTTTAGAGCTGTGGATAAAGCCAAATTTAGGGATAGTAATACTATAGAGAGGAAATTGATGAAATTAAAATTGAATAGGAAGGATAATCTAGAGAATAAGAAACAAAAAACAGAGGAGTGGGGAAATAATGAGAACATTTTAAATTTAACCACCCACGAACTACCTAAAGAGTTGATTAGGATTATGAACAAGGGGCAGAAATTTGCAATAGGGGTAGAGAAACTTGAAAAAGAGGAATTCATAATAGCAGCAGAAACGATCGTAACAACTATTGACGAAAGGGAGGATAAAACTGAGGTTAGACAAAGGATACGTAATATTGTAGAACAACACTTGCAAAAAGAAATTAAAAAGGAAACGAACATGAAAGGGGGAGATAGAACACGGAAAGAGAAAGTAAACGAAAACCTAAGACGCGATTTAAAAAATGTAAGAAAATGGGTGAAGGCGAATAACGTATTTCTAATTAGGTCTGATAAAGAAAACAAGATGGTTATCATGGACAGAGAGGAATATCACCAAAAATTAGAAGATAGCTTTAAAGGTAACGATTTTGAGAAAATAGAGAAAGACCCTATTAATAAGATTAGAAGAGAGATCAAAAAAGGGGTAGAGACAAGCATTACATTGGGCACAAGCGAAAAGAAAATCCTTATTAAGGAAATTAAAGTTGGCAACATACCAATTGCTTTTGGAATACCTAAGACACACAAACAAGGCATACCACTTAGGCCTATTATACCAACATACGAACATCCGGGATATGGGCTAGCAAAAATGCTGGTAAAAAGAATAAGGAAGGTAAATGAGAACACCCAATATAGCGTTAGGAATGCCGTAGAAGTTAAAGAATGTATAGAAAATCTGGAAATTGATGACGAGGACACAATAAGTAGTTTTGATGTTGTTAACTTATACCCAAGTGTACCGAGGGGGCGGGCGGGAGATTGTTTACTAAGGTGGCTGTTAGAAAAAGGAATAGACATCCTAACTGCTTGGGAATATGTACGATGGTATAACCTTGTAACGGAATATAACTTTTTCTATGTCAATGACAGTATTTATAGACAAAAAGAAGGCTTGGCGATGGGAAACCCCATTTCGGGTATAGTAGCGAGCATTTTTATGCACTTCATTGAGAAGGCAGCTTTGGAAAAAACAGGAATGGGTATTAAATATTATGGGAGATACGTTGATGATATCTTGATTATAGGAAAGGGGGTAGCACTGAACAAGGTTTTTGAAGAATTAGAAAAACAAGACGAAAGAATAAACTTCACTAGGGAAAACTTAAGCGATGGAAAAATCAATTTCCTGGATCTTAGTATCTTGAAAGAAGGGAATAGGATTAGAACAGGAGTACATCATAAACCCCTATCGGGGAACTTATATATTAACAAGGAATCGGCGCACCCCGAAATAACAAAGAAAAACGTATTCCTTAACCTTTTTATTAGGGCCAGTAGACTATGCAATAATGAAAAAGAAAAATACAACGAAATTCGGTGGATAAGAAAAACAGGATTAAAAAATGGATACACAAATAGAGAAATGGATAAGATAGCGGAGAGAGCACGGAAAATTATTAGGAAAGAAGGGGATCAAAAAGAGGGGGAAAAAATCGAAAATAGGAGGGTAAAGTACGTTGGCATCCCTTACCATCAATCCGTATCGGAAAAAATCGGAAAAATAACGAGAGATTTTGGAATCGTTTGCGGGATGAAAGCACCAAAGAATGTAGAAAAATACTTCACCGATTATAAGAAAGGAAAGACAACTAGGGAAATACCGGAAAAACAGAAGGGGGTTTATCGAATAGAATGCCAATGCGGGAAGGAGTACATAGGACAGACGGGCCGAAATATGGGTAAAAGATGGAGCGAGCATGAAAAGGACATAAGGGAAAAAGTTCCCAAAACGGGTCTCTCAGAACATATTTTGGAAAGTGGGCATAGAATCGCAAAAAAAGAGGTAATTAGAAAAGAGGGGAGGAAACTAGGAAGAAACGTGTATGAAACAGCGAGTATTTGTAGAGGGGGGAAGAGTAATCTTAATAGGGACGAAGGAAATTTGGAAGAAGGGTGGATCAATTTCCTCAAAAAATGGGATAAAGCCTGGAAGATTGAACCCAATATCGGTTTCCACGTCACTCCGGAAGTTATGCAAGCTGCAAGAGAGGAGCGTGAATTCACGTTGGATTTGTGACGTAATAAGGGGAAACGAGAAAATTAAGGGGAGGGGAAATATTCGTTGAGAATTGACCTTCATGTGGATAGATAAGCACAGTTGGGTAGGAAAGGCCAAACCTGCAGGTTGCATTGTGATTTATGCAGGTTTTTTAGAATTTTAACTTTTTTAACTTTTTTAACTGTGGATAGGTCTACTGTACAAGTTTTATTAGGGAACGGCTTGGTTTTTTACGTACTTCTAATGGCAAAAACTTAATATTTTAAATGTACCCTAACCAACCCTTAACCACAATCCTCATATTACATTTTTGACGCAGTACTATGCCAAGTACTTAGTTTTTATACGAACCTGAGGAAAGAGATAGTCAATCTCTGAAACGTCGTTCTACAATAAGAGCACTATACTCACTTACGTAAGTACAATTTTTAACTTTCCTTTTCTATATTCAAGATAAATTTTGCTCAAGGAAGAACAGAATGGAATTAACCTTCAGGTGATAGGTGATTAAATGAATGGAAGCTTTCTTATTTTATTTTCTGAGTAAAACAAAACATTTTTCACTGTCAATTCTGCACTAATCGTGATGATTAGGATGAGAGATGATTTGATGAAATTAATGAAGGGGCATTCACAAAGAATACCCATACCCGGGCCGAGACTACTTCGATGGCGAGATCGAAAGTCGACCACTTAATGTTCTCGGCCACAGAGCCAATGTGTGGGTGGGAGGTGGGGTAGGGATCATTATAAGTATATGAAAAACAGCATCAGTTGTAGCACGCATCTTTGAAAAGTCACGAGCCACCGCTGAGTATACACCTGATGATAAATATCTCAATAAGCACACAACTCTCCAAGCTGCTACAGTAATTTCCATACTAGATTTCGAGGAAGAGAATTGGTACCTATGTGTGGCTCTCTACAAGAGGATAAAGTTGAAATTCTTTGTGAAGAAAATTTCAAAATGGCTTGAATTTTGCACATGAACGTTTACTATAGGTCTCATGAATCAAAAGATATGGGAAATTTGCTTGAGAATGAGATCAGAATGAATTGGATGGTGAGAGGTTGGGAGTCCAGTTAAAAGCAGGAGAATTCTCTTGTTTGTAACTTTGGGAAGAATGGGATGAGAAGGGAGTTACAATCAATTCTAAGTTGAAACTATTTTCGGTGTAAGATGTAACACAGACATTTCTAGTTTTTCAAGAATCAAAAATTAGTAACAATGCTGTGTTGTAGGATATTTACTCGTAATTATTCTTGTACCAAAAGTAGGAGCATCAAGAGACTAGGAACTCGTTGGACAGGGCACATGGGATTGGTATTGAACTTTTGGGTGAGGATTGGGTCCGACTAAAGTATTTTTTGGTAGAGGGAAGTTCAGTGGATTATTTAGAATTTCCCCTTGGGAAAGATGTTACATTTAGCTGTATGTTGGAATTTTATGTGTGAAAATTCTTGGGTATTCTGCCAAGTTTATGAATGCTTCAAAATTCCAGTTTTAACTTCTGAAATGATGGGTGGGTATGAAACCTGAAACCTAACTTGAGTTCCCTCACATCAGTATCTTGAGCAAGGATTTCTTTGTGGGGAGTATGCAAGACAGTGCCCCCCCCCAAAAAAAATACTGCTCCAGTTTGATGTTCCTGCAAAAATCCATATAAAATAATCGGTCCTTTTTTTATGTTGAATGACATCAAATTATACATGTGTGAATATGTGATTCAAGGCTAATATTTTCCATGGGAGCAGGTTCCTCTTAACATATTTTCTTCTACATAGTCAGACCACTATCAACAGCTGCCACTGCAACTTCTGAATAAGCTAAGGGAGAAATGAAACTGAGGATAGTTGATGTTGACAAAAAAGAGACAGCACATTCTGGTCATGCCACAGCTGTGAAAGGAAGCAATTCAGATTTGGCATTATCTTTATTTTCCCTATGCACCCAATTTAGTGCTCAGAGACTTCTTGTTTCCCCAAGATGATGAAGTCATTACAAAGTTGGCATTTTGCTTCTTTTGTTAATAATGTTAGTCTAAAGTTGTGCATCCCAGGGTGGTTCCCTGAAGACCTCACTGGGGACGCTTGCCTTAGCCGTATTGGATTTCACCATCTGTCCTAGAGTAGGTTCCGTTGATCAATGGACATCGAGCTGGAGGTAGAGCAAAATTAGTGACACTATTTCCAATTGAATATGTGTATTACTACAAAAATACCAACTTATTTAAGGCAGTGATACTGTATGCAGCAATTGAAGTATGTGGCAAAGTTAGGGTGAATACAAAAAGGAAAAGAACTAATTGGTGGACGGATGAAGTAAAGAGGAAAGTGAAAGAGAATAAGAAAGCATGGAAGAATTACCTAGAATTAAGATCAGAGGAACATAGGTTAATATATGTGCAAAAAAGAAATGAGAGTAAATTGGCTGTAGAGGAGGCAAAGCGAAAATCATGGGAGAAGTTTGGAAATGATATTGAACAAATTTTTGTAGAACATAGAAAGCAGTTCTGGAATATGGTCAAAAGTCTGAAAGGAAAATGGGGAAAAGCAGCAAGAGCTATAAGAAATAAGGAAAATGTATTAGTCATAGGAAGGGAGAATGTGATGGAGGAATGGAGAAAATACTATGAAGAAAAGTTCAAGGATAGGACAAATGAGCCAGAACAGGATGAGGAGCAGGAACAGGAACAGAAGGAGGATGAGAGAATAAGAAACAGAGAAGAGGAGGAGCATGTAGAAGAAGATATGATGATAACAGAGAATGAAGTGAGAGAAGTAATTAAACGGATACGAGTTGGGAAAGCAGCAGGATGGGATGGAATAGCACCAGAACTTATAAAATATGGAGGACCAAGAATGGTTGAAATACTACTGAATATATTAAGGGAAGTATGGAGAACTAAGACTATACCAGAAGAGTGGAAAAGGAACATAATTGTGCCAGTACACAAGAAAGGGAGTAATAAGGAATGTGATAATTATAGAGCAATATGTCTATCATCAGTGGTATATAAGATGTATACGAATATATTGGAAAGGAGGCTGAGAAAAATCATAGAGGGAAAACTTGAAGAGGAACAAGCTGGATTTAGACCTGGGAGACAGACTCAAGATCACATTTTTATATTAAGAACAATGATGGGGAAAATGCTGGACAAAAATAAAAGAATATACTTAGCATTTCAAGACTTGAAAGCGGCATTTGACTCGGTACCTAGAAAATATCTATGGGAGGCATTAGAAAGTAAGGAAGTACCTAAGGAACTTATTAAAGCAATAAGAAGAGTATATAAGGATGTAAAAGGAATAGTAAGAATAGAAGGAAACGAGTCTAAGGAATTTCAAATAGAAAACGGAATTAAACAGGGAGATAGTCTCAGTCCTTTACTTTTCATTAATGTAATGGATGAAATAACTAAAATTTGCAAAAGAAGAACCCCAAGAGTACAAATAGGATATTGGAATATGAGAGTAGTACAACTGCAAGTACTGCTATATGCTGATGATATAGTCTTAATTGCTATCAGTGAAGAGAATTTACAGAGGAGCGTAATAGAATGGGGAGAAGAACTTGCGAGAGAAGGGATGAAGATTAATATTAAGAAAAGTAAAGTTATGCAGGTGGCAAAAGGAGAAAAAGATCATGAAATAGCAATTAGATATGGAAACGAGGACTTGGAAGAAGTAGATGAATATGAATATTTAGGAACCATCATAACAAGTGATGGTAGGTGTGATGAAGAAATCCTAAATCGGAAAAGAAAATACAGTATATTATCAGTTCAGTAATGGGAAAGAAAGAAGTGGCAGTAAAGACAAAAATGCAGCTATACAAATCAGTATTGGTCCCTACATTAACATATGGAATGGAAAGTTTACCACTTCAAGATAAACATCTGAGTAAAATTCAGGCTAGTGAAATGAAATACCTGAGAAGAGCTGTTAATAAGACTAGGAGAGATAAAGTGAGGAATGAAAGAATAAGAAGAGAAGTGGAACAGGAGTCGCTAGAGAAAATAATTGAAAAGAGACAGCTAAAGTGGTGGGGACATGCATTCAGAATGAATGAAGACAAAAAGGTAAAGCAAATTCTAGAAGTAAAGGTGCAAGGTAGGAGAGGTAAAGGAAGACCAAGGATAATGTTTGAAGACAGAATGGAAAAGATTGGAAGAGAAAGGAATAAGACAATAAATATGATGAAGAGAATGATGAGAAACAGACAGGAATGGAGGAGATGGATCGAGGCAACCAACCCTACGCTATGATGGCAGAAGGGGACTAGAGGAAGTAAGTAAGTAAGTAATTTCCATATGAATATGTGTATTACTACAAAAATACCAACTTATGATGCAATGAGAGGAAAGGTGAGAGTACACTAACGGGAGCAAGCTATTGGTTCACGGTCAATCCTTGGTGCTGGATTGAGCAGCTAGGTGTCTGTCCCAATGCTGGGACTCATTCCTCTGGACAGCTTCTGGTGGCCCTGCAGCAGAATCGTTTCTCTCTGCTCCAATCGTACTCGGTCAAACTCATCATGGACTCTCTTTTAACCTACATGTGGTCTCCTTGTATTCTCCTCCTGATGCAGGTTATTTACCTGTTTTATAGTGCTCTCAGGAGTTGGGCAATGACTGGGATATGTTACAGGTAAAAAGCCTTTAATGAGATCATTGATGACATAGAGCACTGATTTAAAAAAAGGTGTAGACTTCTACAGAGTTTACTTGCTGAAGATCAAGGAACTGTGGCAGAAGTGATTGATTGTTGGTAGGGGCTACCTAGAGAAGGGTGAGTCCCATCAAGATTTTGTTTCATTCCTCCATCAATTTGCTCTTGTGGATAGGTGATAATGTGTTCTTAACATTGTATACCTTTTTTAAAAGATTTTTTAAAAAGTTGTTTTCTGAGGATGCTAGAACCCATTCATGGTCTCGCATACAACTAAACCTGGTCACTGAAAAATGGCATAGCAACAGAAGTAATCATATTTTTTTAAATGTTAAGGCAAACCTACATGTGCTTTTATCAGAGCCTGCCACTTCTGTTGTCAAGGTATTAATATTTTTCTCCATATCCTCTAAATGTCTGAAGACTATAATATCAGACATAAGCAGAGCTTGAAAAATATCACACACTGATTAAACCCTTTGCAACTTTGAAAACACGAATGTTATGTTTCCAACAAATATTCTTCGAATGATGAACTCTCACATAGGAGAGGCATGTAAGGTTCTACATAAATGAATATTTATGAACAGTAGCAGTGATTGGGTGCTAAAACTAGGGGAGGGGGTCAAGGTCAGTTTACTTTATTTTGGTGGACAAGGCTTAGCATTAACAGGCCATAGTGCAGGGGCAACTGTACCCCTAATCGCCGCCACTGTTTATGAATGATGATAATTAGGGGGCGGCCGCTCATAAGGACGATACGGACGCCGCACTGCCGTCTGTAACCACAAGTGAACAAACATTACATTAACATTTATATATTAGCTTTTTCATTGTCTGAATTGCAAATATTCCATTGCTTATAGATAGTTGGTTAGTCGGTTCTGTATTCATTCTTACACGACAATTGTGAAGTTTGCACGCCACCGTGCGGGGGAATACGGAACTTCGAGAGAAATCTGGCGGGGCGCCGTCCTCCCACTTTACGAGACGTACAGCATTCTCAGGCGCAACAGCGAAGGGTAACATGCGAGGGATCTGTTTCGCCTAGAGGGTGGGTTTTGGACAACAAACCCTCTGGCTGGGAGGACGGAGGGTTTGTTGTCCAAAACCCACCCTCTAGGCGAAACTGTCCCTCTCTCCAGAGAACAGTAAACAATGAAGAGTTGCCAGAAGCAATGAAGTTAACAGAAGAAAGAAAATTACCAACCGTTGAAAAAAATCATTCTGTATTCCATAATCTTATTCACTTATGACATAAGAGTAGAGCAATAAATAACGCAATTTCCAATGAGGAAAGAAAATATCGGTAGACTAACTGAAAAAGTACACTCTCTTGCTTGATTTTTATTATTTACCGTCGCTTTCTGCTACTTTCGGTAATCACGACGATGAGGATGAGTGGTGATATAATGAAATTGATGGAGGGGCACTCACAAAGAAAACACATATCCATGCCGGGATTCAAACCCAGAAGCCCTGGCTTTGTAATGCGGTATGCTAGCCACGGAAGTCGGCTATAGATTCTTGTTACACGCAAAATTATCATATTGTATTTTTTCTGAGTTTAGTGAAAAGTACATTTGGATTACAATGATGTGGAGTACATCATGTAGATTTAATTACATGTTTTGATTAGCACGTTTGAAAGAAATCCTGATAATGTGACAAAGTTGTCAATTTCTTTTCAAGGCGGATGTTATATAAATTAGAAACTCATCATCTAAACTCAACAAGAGCCGCTACAGGAACCTGTGAACTACATTTTTTTTAAAAATTTGGCAAAATTGTCCGAAGCAATAAAACGACTGGGTGGGAAAACGATAGTATTGACACTTATTGTTTCTTCGTTTTCCGTGGAAAAGTGAAGCTTTTTCGGTACTTGTGTGCTGTAGTTGTGCATTTATCGCCGTCGCAATTAACAGTGTGGAGAAATTGTTGTTGCGAAGTTTTTCTACCAGAAGTCTGGATGAAAAAAGAAACATAAAAAACCTAGGCCGGATTTGAATCTAGAACAAGTGTCAATGAAGGGAGGTCGTGAGTTCACTCGCAAATTTCGCGTTGAAGGACAGAAGGATGAATTTCAGTTACAAGCATGTCTGAAGATTTATGGTAAGTTTGAAGTTATTACTTTAGAGCTTCTGGTAACGCAGATATCACCTTTCCAGTGAGATGTTTATTTTGGTGCCATATTTCACATATCAATTAGTAATGTTGGACAGGAAACTTTCATGGATCAATTTCATCATATCACTCATCCCCATCTTCGCAAATTAGCTAAATGTGGCACAAAAGGCGAAGTAAAATAAAGCAAATCAATAGAGCAAATTTGTGAGCTATCGCCCCTCCACTTTGGTTCACCACAAGCCGCCACTGATGATAATACACAATAACACAACACACATTTACACATTTAGACAGTCTCCTTTTTTCTGTAAAAATTTGCATGGCTCTGCCTTTGGGAAGAATGTGATGCAATATATTTAAGATATTCTTAGATACATAAGATTATTTCCACTTAAATAATTTATTTTGCTGATATTGATTGATTGATTTGGTGTTTTAAGTCCACTTTGTGGTACTGGACCTACAGTTTAAAGTGGGATCCGAACCACTATGTACATCCAACGGTTATCGATCCCTTGATTACAAGGCTATGACGCTACCACTGTGACATCGGGAAGGCCCCTTTTTGGTGATATTCTTTGAGCTTTAGCTGTAGCTGCAGCATTTAAATATTTAAATGTTCTTGTTCTTGCATATGTTTTTAATATACTTCTCCATCTCAAAACCACGTAACATGCCAGAGCCATGTCTTGAAAGTCTTTGTTTTCTTCTATCAAGAAAGCACATAGATCTTTTCCAGAAGTCCTGTGAACTTGTACCCACATCAAGAAGATGAAGATGGCTCTTGAAAAGTTATTAGGAAATGGGTTTTTATACTGCTCATACGTCCATTAGAATTTCTCTTAATTGGGAAAATAAATTTTCCTGGTAATATTATGTCTTGCAGTTAAAATGTGTGGATAATGCAACACTTCCATCTTAGTTTTCAGGGGTTAGGGTTCACAATATCCCACTTTACATCAAAAGATTGTATCATTTTGCTCAACCAAGAATAACCATGTCTCAAACCAAGGTATACTAACCTTATACAATTCTAATAACGTAAGGTATCTCGAATCTATTGCTAATAACAGCTTGTTACATGCAGTGTCGTGCCCAGGATTTTTGAAAGGGGGAACGTATATTTTTTTTAGTAGTCTGCCTTCATTTTGCCACATTTTCCTGCTTTCGACTTTTTTATATGAATAGTGGGCCAAAGGGGGACTATGAACTCCACCAACCCCCCACCACTTCTTTGGGCACGCCAGTTTATATGCTACTTTTTTTACGCAGTTCTATCGTTGCTAGACAACGCTTGCGGAAGTGACGCTCCCTCGTTGCCACGGCAACCTTCCCGGAAGTTACGTTCATTTGCAAGGATTTTAAAGATGGCAACCACAGGAGTGTCAAAAACCAGGTAATTTTATTAAATTCTTAAATTACAAATATTTTATAGCATACAGCTCTTTTAATGTTTAGGTAATTGAATAATAAAGAAAATGGTGCTGAAGTTTACAAAACGTTGAAATACCATTTTTACTATACGAGTGATGACTGCTTGATTTAAAATTACAAAATGCATTTTATATGTGGTCATGCAGACAAATGTAACTAATTTGTAATATCTATATCTCTTTTGGGTAGCAGTTCGTTATATCGGACACACATTTCTTCATTTTTACAGAAGAAACTACTTACGGAAATGAGTTTCTCTAAGGTTTCCAACATTCGTCGAGGTATTTTCTTTCATCGTGGAATCTATTTCACCGGGAAATCATGTATTTTTCAAGAGAAATATCTCACCGACGCACAAGTGCCATTGCGGATGCTGCATACGTTTGATGACGTAACCCCCTGTAAGTGTTTCCAACCCCCCTTTTTTTTAACTATGCTTGCCTAACCTAACCTAACCTTATCGGAAATGGTTCGTGGAGCTATCCGTGAATGATTCGTGAAACTATCCGTCAGCTACCCGTGCATAATGTACAATTTGCACACGTGACGAACACGATAGTAGGTGTTTTTCGGTGAAGAAGTTTGGAAACACGGTACTATTATAGTATGGGGGTGACATCTATAAATCATATATTTCACACTTTTCTACATTGCTAACATACTATTTTGGAATGCAGAATATTTCCTAAGGTGAAATAATGCATTTCTAAATAAGATAATTTCTTATTTCTTACATTTACTAGTACTTACTGTTACTTGTTATTTCGATTCTGTAAACATTATGGCAACAGTGTACTGGTTAATCATGCATTGTGCGAGTGTTTTGTCGATTTATGCAGTGTTGAAACCTCGTTCACCGGAAGATACCTACTTTCGTGCCCGGATTTGAAATTATGCTAATACCTCACAAACCATTGACGTTAGCCTCACAAACCATTGACGTTAGCCTCACAAACCATTGACGTTAGCCCCACAAACCATTGACGTTAGCCCCAAAAACCATTCACATTAGCCCCAAAAACCATTTTCCGTAAGGTTAGGTTAAGTTAGGTTAGGCAAGCATAGTTAAAGAGAAAAAATACTCGACACGTCATGTTCTAGTGAAAACTCGGCGAGTTTGAAACACTGACTACGGGATTACGTCATCTAACACACGGAACATTGTGCTCTCATGCAGAAAGCAAATGGCAGCATCAGAAACAGCGTGTCTGACAGATTTTCGCAGAAAACAACATGTATTTGCATTAAAATGGATCAAAACTACATTCACGAACTTCCACAACGCTACAGAAAACTATTTCCGTTAGTACTTTCTCCTGTAAATTTGAAGAAATCCGTCACCCCTATACTATAATGTTACCAGAAACACTGCATACCTACAACGCTAGTCAACCTCTGCCCACCATATTGTGTGTTACGGAAGCGAAAAAAGGAATAACAAAAACTACTCTCTATGTGAAAAATTGTGTTTGTTTTCGTGTAGAAAGCATAATGGCACCTTGAAATATGTTCAGCAATACACAATTGGGAGCAAATGTAGAATATAGATAATGTCTCTAATTTCGTTAATATTTGGTATACTAACTAAATTTGGCCTTCTAATCACGAATCTGTTGTTAAAATGCCGCAGACATGTCTGGAAATCGTGAAAAAGGCTGAAGCTTTTTCACCTTGTTTTACGAACAAAATTTTAACTATGCTTGCCTAACTTGACCTAACCTAGATTGCCGGAAATGGTTCGTGGGCTATCCGTGAATGGTTTTTGGGGCTATATATCAATGGTTTGTGGGGCTACCCGTGAATTTTTTTCACGCATCCATGCCATTTTAACAACAGATTCGTGATTAGAAGGCCAAATTTAGTTAGTATACCAAATATTAACGTAATTAGAGACATTCTTTATATTCTTCATTCATACCAACAATTGGTAAGTACGAACCATGCAAAACACAAAAAGGTAAAGGTAAAGTGCTCCCCTGTGCATAGCACCATGCCATGAAGGCGCATAAGGGGGGTGTGGGGCTAACGCCCCACACTTTTTTGATCCGGTCATGAGTGGGGTGATGTGACCACCTTTACCCCCCCCCCCCCCAGGAACCCATGTTATTCGACGCTGGGTGAGTGCCGGGGCCGCTTCCATCGTTAGAAAAGTTCCCGGATTTGAACCGGCCGGGGATCAAACCTGGGACCTTTAGCATGGTAGTCAGATGCGTTACTGACTGAGCCACCGCGGCCACAAAACACAAAATATCCGATTTTAATGTGTCTCCGATATAATGAACTGTTACCCTCTCTTTTACGCGCGTAACATCTTAGTTAAACCGTTGGCGAAATGTTAAGGGTTGTGCATAAAACATTGTTTCAATTGGTGCTTAACTCTTGGATGGACGCTTTAAAAAAATGTACGTAAATGCATAAACAGGGCCTCCGAAGACTTTATTTTCCGTAGAAATAAGTCCGTGTTTGAAATTTAACGTAAGGAATATGTCCTTCCAGAACCACAGTTTGTTTCCTGTGTGTGTGTGTGTGTGCTAAATGTTGTTTCTCCGATTACGAATTTAATACTACTCATATTAAGAACTAAAATGTTTTATTTTAAAAATTTTGTTTAACCCCATTTTAAGTATAACCTATATGCATTTGTGACCATTCCAATGTACCCTCTTTTAGTATGCTTTTGTTTGCAAAATGTCTTCTATCTTTGCAATTTGCAACCCAAGTTCTGATTGTTTAATTCCGAATTTATGATAGTGCGCATGCATTTTTTGCATAGTTTGGTAATGTTCTGATTGTTTTATGATTTTTCAAATTCTACTAGAATTTTTGCAATCATTGTCTCATGAAATTTGAACCTTCCTTAAAGTAATGAGCACTGTTTGGATTTTCAGAATAAATATTTATGTTGCAAAATGAAAACTTTAATATTACCTTATTCAAGCACTCCTCATGGACAATTATCCGTTGATAGATGCAACAGCAAGTATTGTAGAATAGTGGGAATGAATGTTGAAGTAATTTGGAACCTTCCTGAAACTAATCAGCACAGTTTTCATTTAAAAAAGTCCAATTTATGGGTAAAATAAGATGTTAGAGGTACATTGTGCAAAACTCCCCATTTCGCACCCTTGACGCATTATACAGACTTCTACCTAACCTACAGCGCAAAAGGAATAACTTGGCAGTGACGTCATCTCCCACCTTCACCTTTCCTTCCAGAAGCGAAGGCACATTCGCTAGAGCAGACGATAAGGTGAAGTGCAAACCAATCGGAATCTTTCCGAGAGGGGTGATGCAGGCGTGCAAACCCCCACATAGTCTAACAAACCGCAGCTACAAGCGAGGGATTGCAGGCTATTTTGTTTCTTTGTTAGTGAGTTTTTTTGCTGGTTTTGTCATGGTTCACAATGAGCATTGGTGTAAAGAAAGGTAAGCCCTTTCACAGCAATGCAAGAAAAGTAGTTTTCAATGTGTATAAATATTTTGTGTGCCGAACAATCCATGATTTATACACGAAAGGCATTTTTGTCACCGTACATAAACTGATGAAGGAACTGCAAGAAAATATTAATTTTAAGGGTTTGCGTTGGTCGTTGCATATGATCATAAGTAAATTAGGTTTCAGATTTAAAAAGCATAGCGTAAGCAGCAGGAAGCTACTCCTTTCACGAAATAGCATCGTTGCGTTGCAGCGATCATTTTTGCAAGAAGTTAAAGAACTGCGCAGAGAGCAACCCTGCCGGTCACAACCCTGCGCACCCCACACTGTCCCCAAAGTTTGGCTGGATTCCAAGAATTCAGGAGGGTTTAAAAGTGCCAACAGGAAAGGGTCCCAGGTTTATTATTGTGCATGCCGGTGGTGAAAGTGCATTTGTGGAGGAGGTGAAGTTAGTGTTCCTTTCAAAAACAACTTCTGGGGACTATCATGGGGAGATGAACACTAAGAATTTTATGTTGTGGTTCGAAGAACAGCTTCTTCCCAATCTGCCCCCAAACTCTGTTATTGTGTGTGATAATGCTCCGTACCACAACAAGTTAGTGGACGAAATCCCAACATCAAACAGCAGGAAGGATGAAATGAAGTTGTGGCTGTCATCTCACAATATTCCGCATGCAGAAGGTTTGCTGAAAGCCGAATTATATGAAATAATTAAAATAAACTAACATAAACATCTAACAGTGCTAACATTAAATTGAATATTGGTAGTTTGCACCATGGTAGTTGGCAACACTGACTTAGCAGTGAGTGACGTCACTGCCAGGTTATTCCTTCCCGGCTGTAACTACGAAAGCATTCAGAGATATTATTATAATGCTAAATCTGGCCCACCGAATCCAACCACGAAAAATTGTATTGAACAAAATCTTCAAATATTTTAGCGGCAAGAATTATATATGCAGGTTGGTGAGTGTTCTCAGCATGTCATGGGTAGAAGCGGAATATATTTAAGTTATTTCTCCTCAAATTGAACTTCTAATCCTTTCCGGACTGGCCTGAATATATCGAGGTTGCCCGAGAATACTTCTTTTTTCATCGTTGAAAATATGTTGATAAGCCTGTTAATATTTTAGGCTACATTTTTTTTTCCAGAAATGTACAGCATGTTCTCTTTCTACAGATATATAATATGTTACATTTTATATAATTTTCTCATAATTCATAGTTATATTATTTTTTTCTCTAACAATTTTTTTGAAAATAAAGAAAAATAAAACATTGTATTAAAAGTAATTAAGCGATAAACTTCTTGGGATTAAAATTGTCACTAAATATGAAATCTGAAGTGGAATCCTCATAAAGAAAAACATCCACAATGTACATATAAATTATTCAGTGCTATTCTCAAGAGTACAAACAAAAGCACAACGCAATTTGACAGAATTACAAGTAAAATTGAGCAACAAACAAAACGGTACATCTAGCTGTTGGAATTTGAAAGAAGTTGTTACAACACATTTGCACATGAGACACTGTGTGATTATGGCCCATATTTTAATTCACAATAATTTTTTATAGAGAATGAATGACAGGCTATACCTACTGCCCATCTTAATGGATGGGTCATTCCATGCCATTTCAATGAGGTCATGTTACCCACCAACTCAGATTTCTTAAACGGTTTCCATTTTACAGTGAAATAAATTTAGGGGGTTTCTTTCAACCATAAACGAAGGGTGTGTACCAAATTTCATCGAAATTGGACATGGTGGGTGACAAAATCTCAGTTTTTTGCGTTGATTTGATGTGGAATGACCCGGACAGGAATTGTCGTCTGGAAAGGGTTAATATATGTGCGTGTTTTGAAGCACAAATATTGATTGGAAGGTTTAAAGACACTAATGCATGAAAATTGAAAAATAGTGTTAAAATGGTACAATATATCTGAAATTTTCATCTTAACCTCAGTAGGTTTCGATATACTCCATTTGTTGCACAACAAACCTTCAAAGTCTGTGTTGTATCTTGCGCCAAGTCCGCATAGTTCACATCATGGCTTTGCATCTATCCAAACTTACATTTGAATCATTTTTATTTGTTCAGCAGTTGTTTTTTTTTACTAATATGTGTATATTTCTTGCTCTCTTTTTCAATTACGGTGTACATTTATATTGTAACAAGGTGATAAATATATTTTTAGTAATCTACAATCTGCTTTGTTTCACTTTTCAGTGTCAAAATTTCTCCTGGTGCTGTTGTGTGCAATGAATGTGACTTGCGAGGTGACATCACAATTGGTAGCAGAACAGTTGTTCATCCGAAAGCTTGCATAATAGCAGATGCTGGACCAATAATCATTGGAGAAAATAATTTAATTGAGGAGCAATCAAGTATTATTAACAGGTACCTTAATTGAGCAAACTTTAATTTGTTTTCAGGTTAGTTTGGCAATACATAATGGATGATATTCAACTGGATGTCATCATACAGTGTACTCTAGGATTAAGTCAGACAAATAAATGCACGTGTGTTAAAGAAAGTGTATGAAAACCCTTACAGCGAGAAAATTTGCATTTCACCACTTTTCACGGTTTCTGTATGGCTTCGGAAAAGGTAAAACGTACACATTCCTCACATGATCATAATAATCATACCTTGAATCACTTTGGCAAAGACCATGTGCACAATGCTTTCCCGGTATGCTTTCATTCCCCCTAAATATGGTGCAATGAATTGTGGGGGAAGTTGTTTGCTGAATATCATCCATTGATATGTTAAGGGATGATTGTTTAGGTATTAAGATCAAAATATTTAAAAGCTACACTTACTAAATGTATTGTTACTTTGAAAACTATGTACTTCAACTTCAAGAACCGCTCAACACAATTTGTATTTATCTGAAGTTTTAAATTGTTGGGAAGTATTTTTACTATTACACCAGAAAAAGAAAGTTTTACTTGTAACTTTCATCTTGCCCACAATATCAGTATTAATTAGTAGGTTATTAACAATAAAATTAATAGTAAAGGCAGACATTTTCTGTGACTATTATGCAGTTCGAAATTAGTTTGAATTAGTCATCATAGTTTGATGGATTTGTACACATTTTAAAATTACAATTAGATTGTTAATGTGAAATAATATTTATTTCAGATTACGTGAAGGTTCTGATCAACCAATTACTCCAGTGATGATTATTGGTGCAAACAATGTGTTTGAGGTGGACAGTCATTGCGAAGCCTTGAAGATTGGAGATAATAACATTCTGGAATCAAAATGTTAGTAATATGCTAATAGTCGTAAGCTGTATTAGAATAGAAATTAGTTGTAATATTTACTACTTTTAATGTTTATGCATTTTCCATATTGTAAGATTATTCTTGTGAGAGGCACCATGAAGACCAGTTTTTGCAGGCTTGTCTGGGATAGACTATTTTTTACATTTAAATTTTTATTTTGCAGCACAATAAAACCATCTAATAAAAATTAGTATTCAGTATCAATTTCAAATATTAAAGTGTTGCATTCATCTCCTGTGATTTTTACCTAATAATGATTCCTGCATAAGATTATACAGCATATGGGGCATTCCAGCATTTCGTGTGTGACATTCACACATAAAATGTAAGGTGCTAAACATGGGAGTTTATTACATATTCATACGGAACTAATTTCATAGGATAATGAAGTACTTTGTGGTGTCTGCTAAGAAATGAAAAAAATCTGGGTATGATGACATAGCCTGAATGCATAAAAAGCATTAACGAAAGTAAGTTTCATGTGTGATGGTGACACTTTAAAACTGTAGCAAAGTTTGGCTTCAATTGTCTATGAAAGGCTACATATGCTAATAATTTTTGTTGGTGAAATATGCAAATTATATGCATTTACAAACATTTAAACCTTAATGCAATTAAAAACAATTATTAATTCATTTTGTTATTTACATGGAGTAGGACCACTTTTTGTGGAATGCTGCAAATGCATTATATTTGAACGATCAGCCATTTAAAAGTTGATGTACATGTATAGTGTCAGCAAATTGTTTGTTTTCACTTGACTTCTTTTACTATGTAGGTTATGTTAGTCGAGAAGTGGAGTTGACAAATGGTTGTGTTGTTGGAGCAATGTGTGAGCTAACATGCAAAGAGGTTGTTCCTGAAAACACAGTTATTTATGGCAGGACGTGTGATAGGAGACTACAGACAGAGAGACCTGCGGTAAGTGTCCATGGAGATTGGTTTCAAATTCATGAAATTTTAATCGAGATAGGTGTCAAATTCATGAAATTTTAATCGAGATAGGTTTCAAATTCATAAAATTTTAATCGAGATAGGTTTCAAATTCATGAAATTTTAATAGAGATAGGTTTCAAATTCATGAAATTTTAATAGAGATAGGTGTCAAATTCATGAAATTTTAATCAAGATAGGTGTCAAATTCATGAAATTTTAATAGAGATAGGTTTCAAATTCATGAAATTCTAATCAAAATAGGTTTCAAATTGATGAAATTTTAATAGAGATAGGTGTCAAATTCATGAAATTTTAATAGAGATAGGTGTCAAATTCATGAAATTTTAATCAAGATAGGTTTCAAATGCATGAAATTTTAATCGAGATAGGTTTCAAATTCATGAAATTTCAATGGAGATAGGTTTCAAAATCATGAAATTTTAATCGTATTGTATTTTTTTCCTGGACTTGTGATTTAAAGTGTAATATTTAAGAATAGGGAATGCATGTTTCCTGTTTTATGACTAGAAACCTAAACAATTATACTGATAGCATTTCACAATATCTAATTCTCAACTTTGTCCATGCCTAGATGTAACACAGATCCATATCATTCATTTGATTATTGTGTCACTCAAATACATCCTGCAGACCAGCTGGAACCATGCTGCTTGCTGATGAAATCAGATGTGTGTAACCCCTAAACTCAAGTCCATTTCAGTTAAAATATTCCACAATTACAAGTAAAGTCGTCATGTCCTTTAGTCGCAGAAGAAGTTGGAGATGTTGTTCCTTGTATTGCCACATCTTTTGAGAAAGCTTCCTTAAAAATCACCTCCATACACTTCTGCATAAGTTTGTTTTCACAAAAAGTATCATAACCACATTGGCAGAGTGGTTAGCCCAGCATGCTGCAATGTTAAGGGTCCCGGGTTCAAATCCCGAGTATTCTTTGTGAGTGTTCCTTCATCATTTCATCACTTATCCTCATTTTCATGATTAGCCAAAAGTGGCAAAAAAAAAAAAAAAGGTAAAGTGTTCCCCTGTGCATAGCACCATGCCATGAAGGCATATAGGGGGTGTGGGGGTAACGCCCCACACTTTCTTGATCCGGTCGTGAGTGGGGGTGATGTGATCAGCATCACGCCCCTGACTGCCTTTACCCCCCAGGGTTTCCCCCAGGTACCCATGTTATTCGACGCTGGGTGGGCGCCGGGGCCGCTTCCATCGTTAGAAAAGTTCCCGGATTTGAAGCGGCCGGGGATCGAACCCGGGACCTTTAGCATGGTAGTCAGACGTGTTACCGACTGAGCCACCGCGACCAAAAGTGACAGAAATGTGAATTAAAATAAACAAAATCAATAAATCAATGTAAGAATCACACATAAAAATTATTTGTTCTAAAGTGTGCTAATGTTGCTGCATTATAACAACAGTAATAACATTTATAAACACTCAAGACTTATCAGTTTATGACCTTAGCAAATTACACAGAAGGGAATATGACTCTTCTTCAACATGACGTATTCACCAGCATGAAAGCAAATACTAACATTCATAGTAGAGGAGTGCAAGTTTCCAATAGCATGCTGTTGTTGATCTCTGTGGTGGAGTGGGTAGCACAATGCGCTTCAGTGCCATAGCTCTCGGATTCAAATCCCAACCTTGGCTGACAGAGAAGCAATGCTAAATAACAAAAATGAAAGCCTGGGCAATAATCAATGTTAACAGGAACTATGTGCAAAAATGATATGTTCATTCACGGACACTTCTGAGTTGTAACAATCCCATTGACTTTCAATGGGATCGTTAAACCCTTGGGGTACCTGTGAGTGCACATGAGTTCCTGAATAAAGCATTCTGTGAATACAAGACTCGCAAAACTTACTTTTGGAATCTCCTTTGTATTGTCAACTATATCAGGACTCCAACATGACTGAATATTTGGGGGATAAAGGATGCTGTAATATAATACACACACAAAGTGAATGAGTAAATTTATGCACGAGACTTACTTGTAATAGACCAATTACAAATAAGTCTTACAGATAAAGTTAGTAATTCATTTACTTGTATTTATTATACAATGATTTGCTCTCTCCTGATAGCTGTCTAGGGTATGCTGCCTGATAAAGTATAAATAATGTGGCCCCTGTGAATTGTGCAAGTAGTTTACAGTGGAATTTATGTGATTGACACCAGCAGTGTTACCCCCAGATTCACTTTCAAGCACTCACTCATGGCAGGTTGGCTGAACTTCAGAACAATGAATAAGTTTCTACCTGAAGTTACGCATTCTTTATTACTCAGTAATCTTAGTAGAGATGAAATCCAAGTCCTGCTAAAAAGCTTTTAATTAAAAGACGCATGGTCAACATATCTAAACGCACAGATTATGTGGGTATTAGAAGGTCACACTGTTGCCATGTCGGAGCACAGCCCCGTGTGTTCGGAGACTTAAGAGAATGAAAGATCTTGTTGTAGAGTTGGTCTTTGTAATCTATGTGACACAAACTGACAGTATTTGTTCGAAAGGTCAGAGGTTTTAAGATCATATTTCAAAATGTGTATGTTTATCTAAGTTGGATTCGTGGCTTTCTTAGACATTATTTGCCAAGGAAAAGCCTGGCTTCTGAGGAAAAGGGGCTGGTGCCTGAATTAGTTTTTTCTACCCCTGTTTGCATATAACTCTGAGGTCTTATCAATTTTTCATTTTATTTCTGGAACAGGCACAGACTCTGCAGTTAGATTTCCTGACAAAGATTCTTCCTAATTATCACCATCTGAAGAAACCGATGAAAAAGGTATAGCAGAAGTTAAGGGACGGACACAAAATATAAACATTTGCGAATAATGGTTGTGGTGTCAAGTTCCAAAGTGCTTTCAAAAGGTCTGCATGTCCTACATAGACTATCTTTCGAGGTGTTCTGGTGAAACGAGGTTATCTGGAATATTGTAGCACATTCTCAGAAATCTTCTGTTACGGTCAGAATGTGTGTAAGTCAATATACTGTGATGCACATCATTTTTCTTGTACATTATGGAATAAACTTTGTATGAAGAGTTCTATTGTGGGTGTAATTTATAATGTTATCCTTGAAGTGAAAAATAAAAAGGTCTGCTCTTTTTACAACAGAGGAAGCTTAAACATTAAATTTTTGGTAAATTGCTGTGGTTAAGTCCAAGCAGTTAGCATTGTTGAATATATTTTGTGTAGGTTTCTAGGAAAAGATATTCTCATATACAGCAAACAATGCCACATATGTTATCATGCTCTATCACTGGATACAAGTGAAGATGGGTGGAAGAGGTAATAAAGTGCTCAAGAATGGTAGAGTATAGTTAAGTTCTTGAGCACATTCTTCTTGACAACGTTTTTGCATTAAGAAAAATTGCTGTTATTAGCAAGCAAGTGCCACAGATAAGTGTGATATGCCATCCATATATTCTCCTTGTGAAGCTTTGCAGTGAGCTTTGAA
Source organism: Lepisma saccharinum (assembly GCF_977018435.1). NCBI lineage: Eukaryota > Metazoa > Arthropoda > Insecta > Zygentoma > Lepismatidae > Lepisma > Lepisma saccharinum. Next base: position 35,764,341 of record NC_139249.1, read on the forward strand.
ACCATTATAAATTTTAGGGATTGGTCGATACCGATTCGATATAAAACTCCAAATGGTCCTTGAAGAAACTGAATCGATCTTTGACTTCCTTAATAAATATTTGTTTCCAGGTGACTGCAGTGCAAAAAAAAAGTTACATATTCAGACATTTACTTTTTTAAAAAGTAGGGCATGGAGATTATCGATAAGAATTGCAACAAAATGGCAGAATTTTGCACTAAATTATAATATATTTATATATATATCAGATCGGTAATTTTACCGATACACCAATATACCTATATCTGCCGAAACCTATAGACTACCGGTTAATCTGTCCCATCCATATTAAAAATTAAATAAATCGTGTTGTATTTTTTTTAACATGTCAGTGTATTCATACCTTCAATAAAACAGTAAAGTGAATTTTGAAAGCAAACAACAACATAACTCAGTAATTTATTACAATGTAAGGCACATGCTTGAAATACAGTATATGATGCTCAAGTTTCTGACAAGCTATTCACTCTGAAATAAAGCAGAGAAAATTAGTCTTTAGAAGTAAATCTGATGCAATTACACATTCTAATAATTATATGGCTGAGCTCACACCAAAACTGATGCTTGAAAATTATAACATTTAAAAGTTGTCCAAAATATTAATTATTAGTAGAGGTGTGCATATTTCATTTGCGACAAACACAAAATGTGAAATAATACACTGTAATGTTCATTTTTCATGTTTTTTTTAAATGTGTAAGGTGCAATTTCCTACCATGCTTTTTCATGAGATAATGCAAGAGGAGCTGCAAAATGCGAAATAAACTCAAACATGAAAATTAGAGTTTATTTATCGATGTTACACTTTCTGAAGTCTGAATTATCCAGAACTGAATAATTCTGCTGTCAATTTTCGAGAAGCAAAAATGAACTTCTTTACAAAGGAGATTTAAAATTAATTATAAGGTTATTCACCATTTTAACACTGAAATTACATTTCATATACTGCTTTTGATCCCAAAATATGTCCAGCTTTTGTACTGAAAGCTTGATCTTTTATTCATCATAAATATGTGGTTCTAATTACTATATGGTATGCCCAAATGAAAAGGAGACTACGGTTATATCCAAAGAATATTACATTACAGAATATTTGCATTACATAATATGTGAAGTACAGTTAATGTGTAATATGATACCTACACATAATTGCTATTGATATTGATGCACTGATCCCAGCACATAGGAAGGGAGTGGATGGTTTCACTGTAGAAACTCCTGGGTTGCATACAGCTCCAGTTTTCCACAGTGTTCTGCACTTCCTTGTCACAGGTGAACCGTTGACCTTTAAGTGATTGTTTTAAGGGGCCGAAGATACCGGAGTCACATGGGGAAATATCGGGGCTGTATGGGGGATGTGCGAGGACTTCCCATTGAAATGTTCTCAGCAGGTTGAAGGTCTTCTTGGACACATGTGGCTTAGAGTTGTCCTTGAGCAGCACTATCCCCTTCGAGAGCTTACCTCTGTGCTTGTTTCTGATGGCCTGTTTAAGCCTCAACAATGTGTTGCAGTACCGTTCAGAATTCACTGCTTCACCCCGTTCCAGCCAGTCGATGAGTACAGGTCCTTCATCGTCGAAAAATAAACTGAGCATCACTTTTCCGGCCCTCATGACAGAGTGAGCTTTTTTTGGACATGGGGAGTCGGGATGGCGCCACTCCATGCTCATCCGTTTGGAAGCAGGGTCGAAATGGTGACACCAAGTCTCATCACGTGCCACAACCTTGGCAATGAAATCCGTACCTTGCTCCGCGTACCGCAAAAGATGGGTCAAGCACACATCCATTCTCTCCACCTTCTGCGTTGCTGACAGATGCTTGGGCACCCATTGTGCACAAACTTTGCCATAACTCAGCTTCTTGTGGATTATGTATTGCACAGTTCCTTTGCTTATCGACAGTTCAGCAGCAATTTCACGTGTGGTGATCTGACGATTCTGACGAACGAGATTATCCACAGCAACAATCGTGGCAGGGTTGATGACAACGTGCACTTGCCCAGGTTGTGGCAAGTCCTTGGTGGTTTTGCATCGCATCTTATAACGCTGACACCAACAGAATATGGTGCAACGTGCGAGACACTGCTCTCTGTAAACGTCCTTCATCCTGCCATAAATCTGTGAAGCATGCTCGCCTTCTGCGCGAAGAAATTGGATTACAGCTCTCTGCGCTGATCTGGAGGAATCCATAATGCACCCGTCCACGCAAAACAACTCTTGCCAACTGAGGAAACAGCAGGCGAAGCCGTTCGCTACACCTGCAAACTGGGACAAACACGGTGCCATCTTCGGCAATCATATTTACCTTCTTCGATTAGATACAACGCCGCTACATCAAAGGTCTCCTTTTCATTTGGGCACACCTTATAGTATGTAAGTATTCCACTGCAACTATGTTCATCAATTTATGAGGGTTTTGCTTCAAAATATTCAATAATTACATCGGAATATTAAAATAGTTGTCATTTAATTATAAAATTTCTTGTAATACCAGTGAAAAGTAAATTAAAATATCGAATTTTGTGTAATTTACAGGATAATTATAGTCTGTGAAAGTGTTGCATATAGCCCCCCCCCCCCCCCATGTGCACCCCTATGGTGTTGCATTGCATTTTTTGCACCCTGTAAAATATCAGAATATTCTCTTAGCCCCACTAACAATGCATAGTGTATTAGCACAATTCTCATGGGTAATAAAACGAAACCAAATATTTTGTTAACTTTTATTAATGCACATATTTGTTCATTATTGTAGAATATTTATGTCATAAGCTACTTCTCTATAGTCACTTTTCATACTGAGTCATAACCATTTAGAAACCCTCATTGTTTGTCTTATCATAATTTTGAAACAAACCGTGCATTTTAACTGTTTTGGATTGAAATATTTGATCAATGTTTATATGTAGTACTCTGTTTAGAATGTAATTTCAGTGAATTCATATATTTTAAGTGTATTGCTAGAATCCATGATGCCAGAAAAAATCAGATTAATTGCTCAAGGGGAAGCACCAGAATCCTATAACTCATAATAAACCGTAGGCAAAAAATTGCTTTTATCTAGCAAAGGGGCCTTGGGTGTTTGCCAGATTTGACCCCTAGGCCGGCTCTGGTTGCTGAAAAATAAGAAAGATCTCCAATGCTTCCTAGTTCCAAAGGCTGGCTCTGTTTCTATATCGTTACAAGGTACAATTATAGTTCTCGCCCTGAACTTTGCTTATAGAAATAACTTACATCTATAAGTAAATATAAATATAAATTCATTAAGGTTTTGTTCTTTGTATTTATGCCCGCCCTCCCAAACCACTACCTCCCCACCATCCTAATGTCTAATGACCCAATACAGTACTATCACATCCCCGCAGTCCACGAATTCAGCAGAGTGCAAGATCGTACCGTATCCCCGTATCACATCACGAGTTAAGATAACAAATGTCCGTAAAAACCTGCGTGCCTGCATTCGTAACGATGCCCACTTTGAGAAAGACGTATAACGTACTTTAATTGCATTGTTCATTGATTCCATTCACATGAAGATGAATGGAGTATTATTTCTTGTACACAAATGTGAATGTTAGCAACGTTTGTACCTTGTTGGATAGCTGATGACACAAGGAAGTAATTTAAGTAATTTGTACGCTTCGTGTCATATCATTTTTGTTATTAATATGTTGCCAAGTAAACTAAGATTGGATTTTTTTATCACCACTTGTAAGTTTAGATCCACCCGTTACTTACATGTGATTGTTATTTGGGACAAACTTTTTTTCAATGAACCACTTATTTGTTAGCTATCAGAAAACACTTAAATATGTGCCATACAATGAGCTGTTTTTTCTCAATTTGTATTTTTGTGTGAAAAATTGTCATTTAAAAAAAACAATAGAAATTCGATTATCTCGAAAACTACTAATTTTCGGACAGGGTATCGTATGGTCAAATTTATTGCAAATTGCCTCTACTTTAACCCCTTTCAGGCAATACATCTAATTACAGGTCACCCTGTATATGTAAAGGTCACAGTTCTTGCAAAAATGGTGTGCATTGTAGAGCAGTTGGAATGCAGTAGGAATGGTATCACCAATGCTTACCAACTTAACGTTTTCACTCTTATTTTTTCAATTGTTGCAACTTGTTTACATCAAATGTAGTATCAATCAAAACTAGTTCATATGTATGACGGTGTTTGCTTTTGCCTTTTTGGTCATTGCAGTTCGTTTTTTCTATATATGTACATGGGCGTCCGGAAGGGGGGGCCGTGCCCCCCCCCTGGAAAACGAAAGTCAACCAAAAATTACATATTTCACACACATAATTTAATTTCAGCCACAATAATGTGTGTTAATTATTGCACGAACATGATAAATTCAAATTTAAGCAATGTTTTTTGAGGGATGAACACTATTATTGGGGAAAATATGCCATGTTGCCCCCTTCCCCTGGAAAAATATACCTTCCTTGCCCCTCCCTGGAAAAAATCCTGCGGACGTCCATGTATATGTATATTCATTGACAACTAGGATTAAGTGACGTGCATTACCCCATAATTCAAACTTGGAGCCCTAAGTAATAGCTCACTACAATATCACGACAATTAAAAATTTTTAAATGCAAAAAGTTTTTAATTTGTTGAGGCATTTTACATAAAAAGACTAAGAAAATAGTGATTGCATATTATTATTCAAAATTGCTATCATGTCTCGCTTGTGTAAAACTTCCCTTTTTAATTTTGTTGTATAAGTAACATCAGACCAGTTTATTGTTTATTAGTTGCCATACTGTTTAATGTAACTGTACAGAATGCAGTTGCATACGACTGAAAAAAAATATAAGCTACACATTGTAGTCCCCAAATACACTTGAAGCTGGTTGAGTATTTCGTAGATGTTTCATGTACTAATAATAGAAATAGCATGTTCAAAACAAAGAAAAAAGGTACACATCAAATATAGTATAGGTAAGCAACAGTGGATTTTTTAATCTTCCAGAATTCCTATACTTTTCCCAAGTTTTCTCTATCGCCAGCTTTTTCTCATTTTCTTAACTCTTCTGCTTTCCCACATTTTTATCTTTTCCTGTTTCACTACATTTCTCTCTGTTACAAAACTTGTCTGCTTTTCCCTATTTATCTGTTTTCCCTGTTTCTCTCTTCTTTCCAATTTCCCTGCTTTTCCAGATTTTCTTCTTTTCTGTAGTTACTTGTTTAGTGTGTGGTTCATTTTTCTCCCAGTTTTCTATATAGCGTATTGAAATATTGTTTGAATTTTGCATAACTTCCAGGATAATTAGACTTCGCAAAAGTGTCAAATGGAATTTTTGCTGACCCCATGAAAAACTAATATGCCTGAAAAGTATCAGCTGGTATCGGTAGATGAATTCCAACCGATATCGATTCAGCTTTTAAAATAACCAAATCAATCAAGCATCATGTCAATTGGATACCAGGTCACATGTCATGTGGCACGTGTGACTTCAGTGTGAAATCTCCCTTTAATAACTAAATGTCAAGACATTACCTCATAGCACAAGATAGTATTTTAGGTACTGTATGTTATCGTATAAAAGATCCACTGATAAGTTTTTGTGCATGTTTCAATCAAGTTGATCCCCTCTTACCTGATCTTCACATTCATCCTTCCACAGAGTGCAACTAACATGGTACTCGTTTTCACCCTCATCTTTCACAGTACACCAACAACATCTGAAACCATGAATGTCATCAACTTGGCAAATCTTGATAGGTCCGATTTTCACTCTAGGTTCTGCGTGAATGAGAAAGTGTGACAAAAGAGAGAGTAGTCAGAGCAAGGTTCAAGTCGGAGACAAAAGACACACTTTATGGGAAAAAAAATTCAGTTGGCTTACCCTTTTCAAGGAGAAGGTATATCTCGTTACTGTCAAACTAGGGGCGATTCTTCCATGTAGGAAGTGAGGAACTTCCTACAATTCGTTTAAACTTGTTTCCAGTTCTACTTTTTAGGAGCCAGGGGCATCTGAACTTATTTCGGAGTGTTCAAGTATTTCAAGTTCTCAAATCCACCAACATTTTTTTTTTAAAATACCTTTTCAAACATACATACATACATACATACATTCATCAGAGGTGAGCTCCCTACCAAGAATGAGGAGCTTCAAAACAACGATCAGGCCCATCTCACATAACTGGCGGCAACGTTCTTTGCAGAGGGGTTCAGAAAGCTCATCCCACGACATGACAAATGCCTGTATCTTCACAGCAATTATGTCGCAAAGTAACCAGGTTTGTACATAACTTTTGGTAATAAATTCATTTTGTTACTTACACTTGTCTTATTTTTATGGTCCTCGGAGGTTGAAAAAAAAATGGCCCTCGTATATATTGTATGATGCCTATATGACGGACACTGCTCAAAGACCACTAGGCAGAAATCCTTTTGACCGGATAATCTGACTTATTGGAATCTAAAACTATGTAAACACATACCATTATGATGTATATGCTTGTTGTATCATGCCTAGGACTCTTACACGCACACCTACGCATGCTTTCTCCCCCCCCACACACACACATACACATACACATGTGTTCACTCAAGGGTATCACTTATCTGCATCTGTACTCCTTTCCCTGACCTCGCTATACAATATCCTGTCGGCAGTAGTCGGGGCACAGACACCTTTTCTAAATGCTGAGTTGCTCCTAGGCAGGAACAAACTCGTGAAACCCTTGGCAGGCCATACTATATACACCACAATATGTGTGTAAGTTTTATAATCTATGAGCGAGTGTGTCCCTGTAGAATGTGTGTGTGTGTGTGTGAGAGCAGAAGGGAGGGTCTAATGGTGCTACATCCCCCCTCCAAAAAAAAATTGAGAAAATTTTCATATGAAAGCAGTAAGGAACTCAGGAAAAACTGGTGGTAAATGCAAACCCATCTTGAAATTACCCTGGTTACCATTTTTGTCTTGTCAACTTTTAAACGAAGGTTAAAAATGGTAATTACAAAATATTTTATAGTGTATAATGACCACCCATTAGAATGTAGCTATGTAATATTCACCTTTACAATTCTAGCACCCTCCATAAAAAATTCTGTGTATTCCATATCACAGTATACAATATACTGTGATATGTTCATAATGCAAAGAGATCCGCATTTTTCTTTTATGATTTTGCTTTATGATGCATCCTTAACAAAATTTGTGGGCAAGTTCTTTTGTTTTATAAAGAGCCTTGTTTAATCTTGCAGTGTCGTTTTTGCTGTTAAGAAACCAACAATCACTCTCAGTCTTGAATGTTTATGAGTAAACAGCTGCATTGTTAACAATTGGTGGCTTGTGCTCAAAAAGAGTGTTGCTTTTGTATTCTTATAAGCAGCAAATCTTGGTACTGAAATCTGAATGCAAACCTCTATTGTTGTGTTTGGTATTATGTACTGTGTTATATTGTGTGGATTTTTTCTTTCTTTGGCTGTAATATAGAAAGGAAAATAAGTTAGTTCGATACGAGAGGTGCAGTTGGCATGACATGCGAAAGTTTTTTGCAGAAAATAGGAATATTATATTTCTGAAGTAATTCGCGTGCGAGCAGGAATTCGCAGAGGAAGTGAACAGTGTGCATCATAAAGATAATATTAAGAATATTTTCCTGTGATTTGCGAGTGTACGGTGTGCAAAAAAGTGACAAGTTTCGAGTCATATTGCACGATGGTGGCCAAAGTATGTAGCCATTTCGTCCGTGACTGAATTGCATTCGCACAGCGATTTACATTCCTTTCTGTGTCCTGAGAAAGGAAGTTCCAAACGAACTCCAAGTGGTGAATGCTACCATGATGGAACATTCTCCACATAACTGAAGTTTTCTCCTTGGTATGTATGGAGTAGACCTGACCTGTCCAGCAGAGTGGCTACGATCGTAAGTACTGTGCATCATTGAGCCTCCTCATTGGGCACTTTCATGGTAAAAATCTTGACCTTGTCTAGTTCCTTCGAGCTGCTTGATGTCAAAGAAGCTGAACCTAAATCTTTATCGCATTAGGAATTTTATATTAACAAGATTATGGCGTGCGATGGGATAAATCCTAGCTACACAGTTTATGATTGGTTCTCAGAATTAACAATATCTGAATTTCAAATATTTATGTAAATTTATAAAAATGAGCAATTGTTAATTTCTTGTGTAAGTCACGTAATAATTCATCATTCTTTGTTTTAAATGATGATTATTCAAACTTGTTACCTATTTTGTAATGAAGAAGGTAAAGTCGAGGCCAAGACCTATTTATTTTGCAAGGATCCTTGAGTATCTTGTATCAGAGTACTGAATAGCTTGTTAATGTTAGCAAAGAATAATTTTGTGTGCTCTTGTTTATTCTGATTACAATGAATATAACTGTTCTAAATCTTTATCCATGTTTTTGTAGTTCTGCTTTACTTAGCTTAATGATGGTTGTTTCAGTTCATGCTTAGATTTTATACTAGTGTTCGTGTGTTTCCTGAACTCTACTACTGGCAAGTACTATAGGTGAGAAAAATAACTCCTACTGCGCTAGATGCCGGATCCTTTGACCCGAGGAAACAGAGTGTGGATGCTTCATTCTAGAAGAACGGTTGTCCACACTCCAGACGTCGTTATAGCCAGAGTATATAATTGATCTGTATCTTCAATAATATATATATATACATACATACACAGAGGTTGTTCACTTTATATCCGACCATTTTTGATTTGGTGCTGCCACCTGGCGTATCATGCTGGAACTATGGGTCTGCTGGCGGGAGCAGTTTTGTGTCCGACCTTGTAGGTGCGTGAGTGTTGGTAGTGAATGTTATCAAATGGCGCCGAAAATCAACCAGTATTGGGAGGGTTACGTAATGGCCCTTTTCCATGCTAAGTTTTCATACATACGCATTGTGAAACAGTGTCGGTAGAATGGGTGATTACTGCGAAAGCTATTGTGGCCCGTTACACACAACAGGCTCTCCTTGCGAAACATTCACCCACGAAAACCACCAGGAGAAGGGCTGCAAGCAAAGTGTCACCTGTAGTGCTAAGGGGGATCCGTCAATTGGCGTGCCAAGAAAATCCCCCGACTCAATGTGATATGGCCCACAGATTTCACCTCGCACCGTCAACTGTGAACAAAACAATTCGCAAGCACCTCAGGTTGAAGTGTGTGCGGAAGGCCCGTGTACTGTGTCACATTGCTGAACATAAGACGAACTGCAGGAAACTATGAGAAGTACCTGGCTGGTTCCAAATGGAAGAAAGTTGTCACAATGGATGAATCATATGTCCATCTCACTGTTGGTGGTCACATTCGGGCGATCACATACCATGACATTGACGGCAATGGGTGAGCAACTTTGTTCGACAGTGCAGGGAAAGTTTCCCTCGTGGCTTTATGGTTGTGACGGGATTCGGATATGAGGGTAAGTTGATGATACACAAGGTGGACAAAAACGTGAAGGTGAATGCCAGATACTTCCAAGACTCCATTTTGACACCTATCTATCGGAGAGACATCCCACAATTATATGGAATGGACGTGAACCAGGTGATGATCCATATGGACAAGGCTTCGAGTCATACTGCCAGAACATCACTACGTTTTTATCAGGAAATGGCAGAGGAATTAGGAATTCATGTAATTCCGTTTGAAGACATTCCTGTGAAAAGCCCAGATGCCAGTCCAATGGATTTTTGCGCATTTGGACTGTTGAAACGACATCTTCAACATCGCCCCCCGCGCACCCTGGATGGTCTATGGAAAGCTTGCAGGGAGGAGTGGGACAGAATTCCCATGTCTGTCCTGCGCCGGAGCTTGCTGCAATGGAAACTGCGATGCCGGGCGATAGTCCACAATGCTGGGGGTCCAATAGAACATGATCGGTGGTGGCAGCACGGTATCTCTTAAGGTGAGTACCCGTCAAAAATGGTCGGATATAAAGCGAACAACCTTCTGTATAAGCAAACACAATAAATACTACCCACCTGTTTCCTTGCTTTTCCCATTCCCACATGTCATGTCTTCATCATTTACACTTTTCTTCCACATTTGCCTTCCACAACTGCCTCCATGTATATTTCTGTGAACATAAGGCTTCTTCCCAGACTGTGAACAGCTGCCAAGATTGAAATATTTCGGGTACTCAGAATCTTCGCTCACATCATTCCAGGAGCACAGGATGTCGTCTTCAGATGCTGAACTACTTTTAGCTGAGCTTAAAGCCTTGCTGCCAATTATCCCTGTATCCGTCTCTTCATCGAAATCCAATCCATCAAGGGCATTGTGAATATCTCCAGATCGTTCCTCTGAACTAGTGCTGCTCTCTGATGAGATTGAAACAAATTTTATGTGATAATACATAGACTAAAAAAGTTGATATTTTATTCCATGTGTCATCAATAAGAATAGGTTTTGCATATATTTTTTTTCTTTTTTGTAAAGGTGATATGTTCCTGAAATATATGTGAAAAACTAAGTAAATGAAGATTGGGAAGATGAGTGGGATGTGGTAACGGAGAACAAGCTTCACACTATTAAGCCCAGCATAGGTGCATGGCATTCCTCGTCCCATCGAGAAGAAGTTGTTCTCACTCGAATGCATATTGGACACAAACATTCTTGTCGAATGTGTCGAATTTGCTTTCCTCGGGCAGACTTTTAATCTTCCAAAATGTTTTTCATCCCTGTTGGAAAATGACGACCAAGTTTTATCCAATGTTTTTTGCTTTTCATGGAGAGCCGGGCTTTTGCACTGTCTGTGAGAGAGCTTTTAGTTTATTCTTAATTTTCAATGTGTTGAGTTTGTCTTGTGCAGATCCATTTACAACCTTGCACTTTTAAGGGGCTTTTTATACCCCTTGTTATAAAGTTTTAACTAAGAATTTTATATAAGGGGATATTTCCCCATATACATTGAAGGGTGCAAAATGTCCTAATGTGCTGACACACCCAACAATTTTACTTCAATCAGTCCATCAATCATTAGCATGTGAGATACACTTGTAAACTTATAGAGCCTGTAATACTCTAATACAAGTCACAGTTTTTTTTTTGTTTTTTTTTTTCAGATAATTTTTCTCAAATCATGCCAATACAGTTTTGTGACAGAAAAAATAAGTACACATTTGTAGAATATGCTTAACAGAACTTATCTTTTTGGATTACTTTGTGAGGTAGCACTTTGGTTATTAGCCACTTCTTCATGTAGGGAACCCAGGGTTTGAATCCCAGCCTCGGCATTGGCTTCTTCGTGAGTGTCCATTCATCATATCATCACTCATTCTCATCTTTGCGATTAGCCAAGAGTAGCAGAAAAGCAAAGTAAAATAAACTCAATCAATCAAGTAGGGAACTATAGTGGCACATCAAAGTGGGGGTGGGTGGGGGACAAAGAGAGAGAGAGAGAGAGAGAGAGAAGTCATCTACATAGTGACCATGATAACATTGTGTACATTTTGAATAATTCAGTTAAAATATTTTTGCATCTAGAAAACTCTATAGACTGCGGTATTCCATGCGAGTGAAATCAGATGACCGGTTTCAAGATGTCAGATGAAAAACAGATTTCCTTCATATTGCATCCTCTATGCTGTGCTGTACATTTTTTTTTCCAAACTGTCTGTACACAAAGTGTCTGACACATTTTAATTATTAATATCTCAGAAACTAATGAGAATACAAATTAACTTGTGGCAATGATTGATAGATAAACTCAGAAGTTTTGTGTCCTGTATCAGTACACTTTTATGTCCAGTACTAGACCTTTCCAAAGCTTTCGATCTTGTCCATCATAACCTTCTCCTAGAAAAAATGAAATACTACACTTTCTCGAAGCCTGTGATAAACTGGTTTCAATCATATCTACCTAGGTACACGAAAGAAGACAGAGTTTTTTACCCTGCCGACACCTCATCATCACCAATAACATTAAATGGAGGAGTTCCACAAGGCTCCATTCTGCCTCTTCCCCCCCTTTTATACTCCTTTTATGTCACTGATATATCAAAGACCATTGGTTATTGTAATATACATTGTTACATGAATGACACGCAATTGATGAAATCATCACCACCATCGGATTATTATAGAGGACCTAAACAATGATTTACATGCCCTTAACAAGTGGCTCGCTGCAAACGGGCTCACAATTTACCTGAATAAATGCGTATACACAATTCTAGGCTCTAACTATTATCCTGAACAAGTAAATTATGACAAAATTAACATCAAAATTAAAAACCAAAACATAATTTATGCATCAACGGTTAAAAATCTAGGCCTTACTTTTGATCCAAATCTTTCCTGGTTAGCACATATCACAGCACAGAGCACAAAAGCATTAACAATAATGAGATCACTCTATGGGAGAAGAGACTTTTTTACTAAAGAAACAAAATTATATCTAATTGAAACACTAATATATCCTATTTTTTATTATTGTGATGTGGTGTATGGCATGGATTTACAACGTAAAATATCGAACAGAATACAAAAAATACAGAATTCCTGCATTCGTTACGTTCTCTTGATCAGGAGAAATTAGCATATCTTACTCTTGCTCAATACACACAAAATTCTTAACATGTCTAGGCAACGTCTTCTGCATCAATGTTCATTAGTATATAAGGTATTAAACTTGCAAACACTTAGCTATCTTCACAAGAAACACATTTAGAAATTCAGTATATTCATACAATGCAAGAGGTCGGCAAAAAAATCAACATTCCTTGCCATTCTGCTGTCAGTTTCGAAGGCTTCTTCTTCCTCTTGGTCTGCAAAGGTTTAGAATGCTCTTCCCAGTTACGTTTCATCTGCTACATCCAGTGATCAGAACGCTACATTTTAAAAGTAGCTTCGCTACAGCTACAGCTACTCTTCCAAAATGTAGCTTCGCTACAGCTACAGCTACATTTTCCAAGAAGTAGCTCGCTACGCTACTCCTGTTTGCTACTCGCTACTTCGCTACTTTTCCGCTACTTTTGCATAAAAGAAATTAACAACCACATGGATATTCCAAGAACACCCTAGTATGATAGTTGTACTTGCTGGAAAATAGATTCTGTTATTTATTATCATGATTCCCGTCATTCTGTAATTTTGATAGCAGTGTTACTTCAGTTGCTTATTTTCAATATAGTGTTTCAGAATAACGTACCTATGTAAGCGGCAGATCAATTCAATTAGGATGACACAAAATTAATGATTACAACTATACACAAATAAAATTTGGTAGAATTATTTACATATATATATCAACATATTTTCCTTGAGAATAAACATTGAGTTAAGTCACATAGTGGTTCGAAACCAGTCTTGATTTGCTTATCTGTGCTTAAAGTGGACTCCAAATGAAAACTAGGAAAGACGCCTGGAGGATGGGATTCTCCTGCTCCTCCATTCCCCACGCTGCTCATCGTCTTTCATCATTCTTCATCATTCTCACAATTAGCCAAAAGTGGCAGAAAGCTACTCTAGATAAGATTGATTGACTTTTTGTTTTAAGTCCACTTTATGCACACTAAGGCTAATCGGGACTGGACCTACAGTTTAAAGTGGGATTCGAACCACTATGTGCCTCCACCGGTTATCGAACCTGGGACCCCTTGACTGTAGATAAGATAATTACTAAATAAAGGATTGATCTTCATTGTCATGATTAGCAAAAGTAACAGAAAAGCTAAAGGGAAATATATTGAGAAAACTGATGTGTAAATCCGAGAGTTCTGTTAACATACTGAGCCATTGATTGCTGGCACTGTTGCTGCCATTCTAGTGGAAAATGGATCGCTCCTTTTTGCACTGCAAGTTGTGTTTTACACAGTAATTAATTACATTTTGCTGCCTCTTATACTAGGAATATCCACAATATATGTTCCGGGTGGCGCAAACGAGGTATTTTTTTTTCAGGGGTGCCACAAATGAAGCATTTCCTCAAAATCTCAAAACAAGTAGCTGTTAGCTGGAATATATTCATATATGTCAGTTAATTATCTGGATATTAGAATTATTAAGATACTAATGAAATAAATTACGCGGATACCTTTACTGTGATATCAAGATATTTATTATCTACATTATCCATATTTCCATGTAATAGACTTTGTCTTTATAATCCTCCTGCAAAAGTAAGCATTATTGTCGATTTTTTTAATGCTGTTGCCACATTCAGAATTTACCTCAAAATGCTGAGAAGAAATGTAGCTGTAGCGAAATTTTCGCTACAACTACAGGAATTTTGTAGCTTCGCTACCGCTACAACTACAATTTTCAAAATGTAGCGCCGCTACAGCTACAGCTACAAATTTTGTAGCTAGCTACAGTAGCGCCGCTACAAGTAGCGCGCTACTTTCGACCACTGGCTACATCACCCAAAAGCTTCAAAGAACGAGTTCTATTTTTTTTATTGCAAAAGCAACAACTGAGCATTAGCTCATACAATTAAGTGACAACAAGAACAAAATAAAACCCTGTATTTTGTGAACACTTATCTGACACATCAAATATTTCAAATTGCATGCATGTTATTTTAATCTCAACTTGGAAATTGCGTATGTACAAGTGTGTGTGTATGTGTGTTTGTGTATAAATGTCTCTGTCATTGTCAGTAGCGTAGTGCAGTTCTCTGGGGCCTCCTCAGTGGAAAAAAGAAACATTGAGATGACGCACAATAGTTAGCAACCCTTCCCCCCCCCCAAAGTTGTAAAATAAATTAACTTTAACCCTTCCTTCCCATTTTTTTGTCATCGATTTAGGCTATATATCAGTTTAGTAGTTGTCGAAACTAAATCAGGGTCATCTGAATGTGATAAATAACTGTATGAAGAAATTAGAAATATTTTCTCTTACTTCAACGTGGTGGCACAGCCAGGATTCTTTCTTAAGGAGGGCAAAGGCTTCGCACAGCCAACTATTTTGTTCATGATCCTTTGTATTTTTTGTTCAAAACTTTTTTTTAATGTAGGTTACATATAATACACACATATATTTTTTTAAAAAATAACTGTTTGGGGAAATTGTTTAAAGGATAGTAAAAACTCATTTTTTGGACAGAGGTGGATGCACCTTTATGCCAAGAAGCCATCCTCTGCTTATGTCAGGCCAAGATTCAACGTAAGAGCTGCTCACATTAAGCTCCTAATACTAATAGTGAGTTATATACTCAAGCAAACTTATCATTTTAGTTACGGGGGTTGAACTGGACCTCTACATTGTCGATGGTGACCTAATATCAAGGTCTGCAATCTGCTGCTAAGAAATAAAGGCAGACTTAAGTCTTGAGAGATAGAAAATTAAACAGCGACTGGACTTAATTCACTGAAAATTTGTCACTCAATAAAATGCCGATTGGAGCACTTTCAGCACTGTATACGTTGTATACCCTGCGTGGTGGAATTAGGGCTACTGGACCTAAGGGCAAAGGGAAAATTGCCCCTGGGCGCAACATCCTGAGTTTTTGGGCCCCTTTGAAGTAAAACGTAATATGTGTGGACAGTGTGGAAATTTATCTCAGATCTTATTTCAATCTCATACTGAGGCTTGAAAATATTTGGTGGGAAGTTACATTTTAAATATCATGTAATATTACTGGTAATAAAAAAGGTCATACATTATCAACTTTGTTTGTTTAGGTATTGTGTAGCAATAAGGCATCGACCGGTTGAGCAACTGAATCTTTCTACTCGATTCAAGACTGTACTACGCTACCACATAGCTATAAAGGTATGAGATAAGTTTCTGCTATCTATGAGCAAGTAACTTAATTCTGAATTTCAGAAGAGACCCATAATGCCCCTCTGGCTGAGACAACACACCACTGCTTATTATCACAGATGTCGTCATATGATATGTTACTGGGAACCAACTTTATGTTTCGTAAATCCATTTTTTAAATAAGCGACAGTAACTGCTGAATTTCTGGGATTATATAAAATTTCAGAATCACAGAGAGAGAACATAGTGAGGCCCCTACAGCTCGCACCCTCCCCCACATGTGGGGGTTTGCTATGTCACTGGTCATTGTATTCTCTTCAAATTGTATTATTATTATTATTTTATTTTATGTCAAATTCATTCATATTATATATTTGATTGTAGTATTATATATATGTATTGTAACTTTTAATTACCACAGTTAGGTGGCAGAGCAGCCTAAGACTGAACCTCGCTCTGTAGTAAATAAAAATACTTTTCTATTCTATTCTATGTGTGCTTTTGTCGCACAGAGAATGTCAACACGATAATCGATTTTTGCACACGTTCGGGTCCACAGACGGTATTGCGTTGTTTATTCTGGCTTTCAGTTCATATGTTCATCACTTTTCCCTATAAAAAATTCTGCCACATTTCCCTAAAATAAAGAAAAAGTTCAATGGGGTTTTGTTGGGTGATCTCGTTGGCCAAGGAATCGGACCACCACGTCAAATTCATCTTCCCTGCAAGCGTTCGTACAAAACACAACACAATGTTGATGAACCTTACAAAAGTGATGAAAATATAGCCAGAATAAACTACGCAATATCTACTGTGGATGTTGACATGCTGACCCGAATGTGTGAAAAAATTGATTATCGTCTTGACATTCTCTGTGCCACAAAATGAACACACGTAGAAGTGTACTGATACAAGACAAAACTTTTTGAGTTTATCTATCTGTCATTGCCACCAGTTTATTTGTATCTTCATTAGTTTCTGATTTATTAATAATTAAAATGTGTCAGACACTTTGTGTACACCCTGTATATTTTTGGAGTGTAAGAAAGTAAACTCATTCATTTTACAGAATTTATTGGTTCACAATTCTTGCAGTAAAACTTTTGAAAATTATATTTCTTAGTTTAGGAGGGGAGTGGTGAAAAAATCACAAACATGGTTTAAAGCTTTCGAGTTGCAATATAGCTTAGAAGATTGGTCCCACATTATATTTTAGAAAAATAGGCTGAAGATGGCGGATCAAAGACCAAATATATATTTTTAAGCAAAAAAACGAAAAAACCCACCCAGGCACATTGACCACTTGTGTAAAAGAGGCTGCACTGCTCATTAAACTTTTGCTGTAGTACACAGCAAAGACACTTCAGAAAGAGAAATCACACGCAACGAACATCTGGTGCAATCCATTCCCAAATTTTTGCCTTGGCATTCTGTGCCTCCATCTCTGTGCCAAACACTTTGAGATAGACATTTGCTTTGATTGGTCGAATTAGGTTATTTTACGTCGCTCTTCTGCTACCTTTAGGTAATTGCAATGATGGGATGAATGGTGGTATGATGTGAGATGGATGAAGGGACAATCACACACACATGGACGGCCTACAATGCCTACAGAGGATTATTCTAACTGCAAGTCGAGATGCTGGAACCTTGTTAGTCTGCAAAATGCAGTCCATGGTGTACTATGTGCAAGATAGATTGTCATTTGGATGTCTTTAGAAAGGGTCATCCTGTACACACCAGATGTTTCCAATGGTCAGTTGGTTTTAACTCCCCAAATTTCAGAAAACACCACAAATGGATATACCTTTGCAAGATAATATGTATTCGAAGCGACCACATAGAAAATCACGATTTATTCCCAATACATGGTGCATATCCATTTATTTCTCGTCTAATCAAAATCCATCTTACCCGAGGGATAAAGAACGAATGTAAAACTCCCTAAGGTCCATCCCATTGTGTACTCTTATGAGGAGATGGACTCTATGAGGTGATGCCAGTGTAGTAGTTTGCCTATTTTCAGGGGTGGTGCAGAGGAAAGGTTTAAGTAATGACCAATCTCAAGACTCATTCTCACCCAATGGGGCATCAGGTATCTGATACCTTCCAGGAGTCATGCTTTAAAAAAAGATGTAAGTGATCATTCTTGAACAAAGTCAAGTTTTCATTTTGGACCAAAACTAAGATAAATATACTACATACAAATTAAACAACATTGGAGCATTTTATGACACTTTGACACAACAGGGGAACTACAGTAATTCATGCACCGAAGTTTATATTGCATGGCAAGCTACTCAAAAGTATGTGTACACTCTCGAATGGCTCATGGTGGTCTCCCCGATGATGTAGTGGTAAACCGGTTGCCTTATAATCAAGTGGTCCCAAGTTTCATATGCACTTGAGATACATTTCAAATCCCACTTTAAACTGTAGGTCCAGTGCCAGTTAGCTTATTTGTGCATAAAGTGCACTTAAAACAAAACAAACAAACAAATCAAATGGCTCGCTCATGTAGTGAATTTGTGAAATCCTTATCTGTCTGTAGGAACATTAACAATGAATAACTTACCACTAAACCTATTCTTAATAAAAGGCTCACTGGATATTAGAAAGAGAAGTATAATCCATGTTGTCTTGTGAACTGGCATTTTGTTCCAGAATGGTAAATTTGAACACGCCCTGAAATGCACAATTTATACATTAAGTAATGTCCATAATGCTTCATAAAAGAAATGGAGAGTCATTCAATGATATGCTCTGAAGGATAGCAAGTCTGCTGGTGATAGACAATTTCATTTAACATACCTTACTATTTTTTGCCTTCAAATGACAATATTCTCCAGCTGTTTGTCATGTTCCAGTAGAACTGGAGATGTTTCTCCACAGGTTCATTGTGATCTCCCCCAGCTCCTTAAGAGGTCTTACCTCAGAAATAATTTCTTCCTGGTGCAAATATTAGGAATCGACCGATATGATTTTTTTTTCCAATACAAGTAAATATTCCGATAAGTGATATATTACCAATCTGATGTTATTTGAAATTGCAGATGATCTATAAAGAACTGAATGAGCTATTCGCCTCCTTAATGTAGTAGGTTTTGCCTTAGCTATCTGCTTTAAAAACCAAAAGTATGATAACAAAACAACAACAACAAAATGGCAGATTTTTGCACAAATCAGGCTATTTTTAAAAAACTAAACTTATCAGCAATTTTATCAATGCGCTAATATCAGCCAATACCAATACAGTAGCGATTAACCTGTCCCATCAGTACTAAATTTTGTATTAAATTTCATTCAGATTGCAGTAAAAAATCCTCTTAGCTTGTAATATTGAGTTACAAAGCAAAAGCATTGGGTTACAATCTGGGTGTCATTTGTATTGAAAATTGGTATTGCTTATTTCAAATTAGAAAAAGCAAAAACCTTATGTTTATATTCCCTACAACAACTAATTTCAGTTAATTACTTTTCTAATAGAATAACCAAAATAAAAAAATACTTTAAATCGAAAAATTGAGTGTAAAATTCAAGAAACAAGTCAGGACTTCATTTTTTCTTATTCTGCCACTTAGTCGAAAGTTCCATGTTTGTTGAAAATTTATTGTATGTTCTAGTCTTCAAAAAAAAGGGGGGGACACTATTTTTCATGCTCCCTGAATACACCTGTGAGGAATCCTAAACGAAGAGGCACAAAACACACTTTTCACAGTTGGGACATTATTTTGTCCTGTTAAAAAATAGTTTAGACTAATAATTGAAACAGAGTTAATGCTGTAACACCCACAAATATACCTCTGGTTGGACTGAAAGACACCGAAACAAAGTATGCATTTAGGGTAATAGCTGGGGCTCTTCAGTTTGGTGGCCGACATTAATCTCACCACTGATGTTGCTGAGTTTGAGTCTTGAACTGGGGATCGATGTTATTTGGTGAGTGCCCTTTTATCAATTTTCATCTAATCATCATTCATTCCCCTCATCACAATTCGTCAAAAGTAGCAGAAAATTAACGTTTAATAGGAAAACTACAGATCAATACAAGAAAATGCATGTGCATGAGTGTGTAGTAGCTAATTCCATAGCCAGGTGGGGGGGGGGTTCACATATAATTGTTCCCATGGGCGTCGCCAGAAATTTGAATAATTAGAAATAATAATTATTATTATTATGTTATAATAATTAAAATTTCATGATGATAAAACAATTTATTCCAAAATGTATTATTAAATGCGTTGTTATATTATGTATTTCATTGTTAAGTTTTAGATACCTTCAAGAAAAAGCATTAAAAGTTAGCGGAAATTTTAGTCATAATGATTATGTTGTTTGACTGTCACATAAAACTTTTTTTTTTTAATATTGTAAACTGTGGAACCAGTTATTCTTTGGATTAAATGGTAGAATATTAAATAAGGAAAAAAAAACATAACCTGGTGCTTGTACTGTAACCTCAATTTTTCAATCTTGATGCAGTTTTTATTTGATTATTCTGTTTTAATACTAACTAGATGCACTTTATTTCTGTTATTAACAATAAAAAATAAACGTTCTGCTCTATTGTAACTTGCAATAAACGATGCCAGTTCCAGGGAGAAAGGGGGGGGGGATCAATGGACTGGTTTTCGCTCAAGTTTCTGGAATTCCAAGAAAATTCTAGGTCGATCGTCCTATAATTGTCTCCCTGTTGAATTTTTGTGAAGCTTCGCATATTTTTTTTAAAAATGAATTATAAATTTTGGTTTCTGAACTTCCATTAATTCAAGATGCCAGAAATTTCTGGGGGGGATTGAACCCTAAAAGAAAACCATCTAAATACGGCCATGGTGTGTAGCTGACAAAGAGAATTGAAGTAAGAAGCGTGTGTTCATTGCCTGTTTTGGCACCTCTTTTTCATATACGTACATTAATCATTCTGGGTGCCTATAAATCCACTACCTAAGACGCACGGCCATGAAAATGGGCAGCTGGGCAGAATTGTGCTGGTGCCACATATGGGAAAAGCAAAGCAAGAGCGGGACAAAATACGCTGGTTCCTGCGCCCTGTGTGGTAACGTCAACCGAGCTGCGTTGTCTAGTTCGAGCATCAGACCGACCTCTCTCCAGGGCATACAGTTGTCATCCCTGAGCTTTCGAGCAAATACTCTCAATTTGTATATCACATGGATTACAAAGACCAATTCTACAATGAGATCTTTCATTCTCTTAAACCTCTGAGCACACGGGGTTGTGCTCCGACATGGCAACAGCGCGAACTTCTGCCACCTGCCTAATTTTAAGGCCGTGTGTTTAGTTTTAAAACTTGCGGACGAGGGGAGGGGTTAGACTAAGGTTTGAAAATCAAATATATATCTGCTCGATTTGCAGCTCTAGGGAAGTATATACCAGAAACATAAGTAAAACACATGTTAGTCTTCATATATTTATTACAATAAGGATCATTGAATGTGTGTAACTTGTTTGCAATAATATTTCGAGTAGAAAGTAAATCCAGACACTAGCGCACTCGCTCGGGATTTTTTTCGGAGGGAGCTTGAATTGTAAATTACTGTTGTAGGCGGGAAAAGGGGGATACACAATTAAATATTTCATAATTATCATTTGTAACATTTAAATGAAAGTTGCTGAAAGACTGAAATGGAAATCGGTGATTACTTTGAAGGGTGTTTGCATTTACCACCAGGGGTACCCATCCCCCCCAAGGCCTATGACGCAACCCATGGACGTCCGCAAGATTTTTTCTAGGGAGGGGCAAGGAAGGTATTTTTTCCAGGGGGCAAACAAGGCACATTTTCTCCAAAAAAATAGTGTTGTTTCCTAAAAAAAACATTGCTTAAATTTGAATTTATGATGTTCATGCAATAATTAACATATATTATTGTGGCTAAAATGAAATTATGTGTGTGAAATACATAATTTTTGGTTGACTTTCATTTCCAGGGGACCCATGCCCCCCTTGCCCCCCTTCCGGACGCCCATGCGCACCCCCCCAAAAGGTAGAACATTCCCCCACCCTTTATGTTGAATCATTTACTGAAATTATTTTGGTCAGACAAAATGTACCGAACAATATTATACAGAGATGCCAACAATCGAAAGACTAAGTTAAATGACTAAAGAATGAAACGGCTCACTTTCGTGTTTCCTAACATAAAATGTACAATACTGCTCAGGCTCACTACCATTGTTAGTGTACTGAACTTTATTCATAATAATTTATCTACTTGACTAACCTTGTATTAATGCGAACAGCACGTCCCCTGGTAGTAAACTATAAAATTTTGTCCCCCCCAAAAAAATTCCCATGACGTAGGCGCGTCATGAATCCCCCTGTGGGCACCCCTGTTTACCACTTTGTTGTTTCCCTACTTCTTTCTGCTTTAATTTGAAAATGTTGATTTTCTCAAAGTTTTGGGAGGGGCTCTAGCCCCATCAGCTTCCTCTGCGTACGCCAATGACTGTAGGAGTAACTTTACTTCTGTAGTTCCTTTTCAGGTAGCAGTAATTGTAACTGAATTACTTTTCACGTAGAAGTAACTGAGTTACTTTCTATCTAAAATAAGTGGCTATAAATCATAAACTTTTAAAAAGTAACTTTCCGAGCACTGGTGTTCGTTAATGATTGAATTTAGAACTTGTTTTGTTACTAATACGAAATGTGTGTGTCATCTTCGAGCAGTACATGGTTCAAAGAAATGGATATCTACCGTCACCGTGTTATAATGCTAGAAATCGGTACATAAATCTGTAATTGTATCTTTTGGAACAATTGTTATTCTCAGTTTGCAAAGCATAAGGTTGATACTACTGATTATCTATTAATTAGATCAAAATTACATTACCGTAAATTTTGAAGTAGTAGTTCTGTTTTTTCTCTCGTTCAGCTCCTCATCGCTTTATATAATAATATTAAAGAAAAAGAAAAGCTTTCTTTCAGGACCTTTACTGGCCGCAGGATCAATAAAAGTTAAACCATCACAAAGAGATGCTGGTCTGGTTCAAGATGAATATATCCAGATGGGTCTGCCAAGAATGAATAACCGGAATAACGTCGTAGTCACCGAAAAATACGGTTAAGTGACGTCACAGGAAGGTTTCTGACTTGCAGAAATTTTTGGAAGCAAGGATTAACTTGTAACTCAATGAAATTATTTGTAATTGGGTTACAATCAGTACTTTCTTTCAGCTGGAACGTTATAACGGTACCTTCTTAGGTGTAAATATAGAGTCGAAAATTTGCAATGGAATTTTTAGACAATGTTATCTCGAATTTAGTTTATTTGAAAATCACGCCGATATACTTCCTCTACCTCTAATATATTTTTCTCCTTCAGACGTGTTTGCTGTGATATCATCACAAGGCGTTGAACACTCAAAGTAAAGCACGAAGAAGGGAAGATGAAACAGGGAATTTGTCAAATGTATGGAAATTCTTTTAAATGACCAATCTTGAGTTTGTTTTAAGTCTGTTTTATGCACAGAAAGCCTAATCCGAACTGGACCTGCAGTTTAAAGTGTGATTCAAATCATTATGTGCCACCGTGTATCGAACCCAAGAGCCCTTAATTACAAGCCAACGACGTCGAGGAGGCCAAAAATATGTCTTGAACACAGTGGCGGATCCAGAAATTACTGTTGGGAGGGGTGAATTTCACAGTCTGGTACCTCACCGAACCTACAATTGCACTGTTTTATGTGACCAATATAAGGTTCTTTTAGCAGGAGAAACTTTGCTCTACGGATTAGCACTTTTAAGGGGCCCAGGGCGAATTCAAAGGCCCAGTCCGTTCTTTAAAATTTACATCTCAAAGTGAATAGATACAAAATCTTCAGGCATACGTCAGCAAAGGTATTTATCAAATTTAAATACCGTATTTCTTCGAATTCCAGGCATATCTTTTTCTCTGGTCTTTGTTCTTGAATTACCTTCTATTAGAATTATTATGTCATCTGCATAGTATATTTGCGCTTTTGATCTTCGAAATATTTCCTAATTTTTTAAGAGGTGGCTCCAGTTTATATTCCACAATTCGGGACCTCTGTGAACCTCCTTGCATTGTTGATTTTGAGGCCGTGAAGTTAGACATCTGATATGGTTCGTGGGCAATCTATGTCTCTCAAGGTCCTGAAAAGAAGCGGCCAAATAACGTTGGTACAGGTAGATGTCAGTTCAAAGCCTCACAACGCCGTCAACGTCTCTACCATCTGTGAGGGCCTCTTTTTTTCAGTTGGAAGAGGGATGCAAGGCCATTTGTACCTTACAGCCTTACGCCGGAGAACCAACTGCAATCGACTTGATATATCACTTGCAAATACACTCGATATAAATGTCGATTGCATCTGTGTATAACAAGATCTCACTTTCATGTACACAGAGATCTCTTTTAATACACCATTCTTCCTTTTGAGTCTGCAATACTGACTTGTTTAAATCTAAGGCAATAAAAGTTGCACAAAGCACTTGAAATACCTATCACTCAACCTAACCTACAAGCTTAAGGAATTACTTCGCAGACCCAAAAGGAAGAACCGTTAGTGGTCTTACATTACATACCTACTATCTGCATACCTACACACTGACTATCAAAACTTACTCCATTACACACCTACATTGCCTGAAGTGACATGGGAAAATCTCAGAGATTACTGTTATTACTGTAATTGTACCGTGGTAAGCTGGCCAAGTTCACCCCAGCATAACAACAGTGGACGCTGAGCTGAGCAAGAGTAGGACCTTCCCGACCCAGCAATTTTTCCAGAGCCGACAAACTCGTACAGCTCGGAAAACGTCATGTACTATCACACCTAGTATGGGGCCACCAACGCACAGGCAGGTCCATTGTCCTAGGTGGAACTTCCACGACGTCTCCTACCAAACGGTAGGGAAAAACCTTATCAGGGGAGATCCTACAGTTTTTCTTGCCATCCGAATAACAAGAATCCATGAGATATAGGGTGGAAACGTAACGTGTAAAGTGTATTTAATTTTTTTAAAAAATGCTTTGGTCAGCAACTATAATATGGAAACAAGGCATAACCGTGTTCAAGAATCCAAGTTACTTCAGGAAAATTCTGTGTGTTATATTTTGTTAGCACAAAATATAACACACATGATATAACTACAGTCCCGCAGAATTAACTTGAGAGAAATGCCCGCTCTGTGAGTGATGCAACAGCGCTCGAATTGGCTAGAGCGGGGGACTTCCCGTTGTAACGAGCCAACGGAAACTCTAATGTTCGGGCACGCGAAATGTTATCAACTATTGAAAGGACTCACGTGCAGTGACTGGTGAAGCAAGCGAAGTGGCAGTGCATAGATGGAGACTCCACGGATGATGAGCTCGGGTGTTTTCAAATTACGGATTAAAGGTAAAGAATAAACTGTTTATCCATTTATTGTGTAAAATAGAATACTTATAATGCTTTTATTTTTCTTAGAGCGTCCTCTTAATACAGTGATATTTCCGTTACACAATGTAATTACGTGGGTGACACTAAAAGTTTTTAGATGCGGCAACACTGATTGCAGCAATACATTGTCTCTAGGATATGTTGAAGTTAGTAGTCTGTGAAGTGTGATAATGCTGCAGAATTTATAGTTGTTAATTGTTGTGTGCCAGAAATTAGTCAATTATTGTCGTGTGTGTTCAGTAAAATGGATTTAACACGGGAGCACTTCAGAGCAATGATCCTTTATGATTTTCGAGCAGGTTTAACGCAGCAGCAATGTTATGAGAGGCTCCGAAATGCATTTCAGGAGGAAGCCCCATGCCGTGCGACTGTGTTTAATTGGTTTTTAGAATTTCGACGTGGACGTCAGAAACTCAGTGATGAATTACGTGATGGTCGTCCTGTGACAGCAACTTCTCAAGAAAACGTCGACAGAGTGCGTCGCATGATAGAGGAGGATAACCGGGTGACATATGCAGTTATTAGTGCAACACTGGGTATTGGTATGAGTCAGGTTCAAACGATCCTGCATGACCACCTTGGTGTCAGGAAGCTCTGTGCCAGATGGATCCCACACCATCTTACTCAGGAGCAAAAGCAGGCACGTGTCACATGGTGCATGAAAATGCTGGACAAATTTAACCAAGAACAATCAAATGCAGTGTATGACATCGTAACAGGTGACGAAACTTGGGTGTACTGTTATGAACCCGAGAGCAAACGACAGTCGACGCAGTGGATCTTCCCGGATGAAGACCCACCAACAAAAGTCAGGAAGGGACGAAGTGTTGGCAAACAAATGGTTGCCACTTTCTTCAGTCGGACGGGCCATATTGCAACAGTGCCGCTACAGGGACGTCGGACCGTTAATGCTGAATGGTACACTACGGTTTGTTTACCGGAGATCGTACGGAAAGTTCATGAAAAACGCCCACGAAGTCGCATTATTGTGCATCAAGACAATGCGCGCAGCCATACAGCAGTACGAACAATTGAATTCTTCAAAGCCTCCAACATCGAAGAAATGACTCATCCTCCTTACAGTCCCGACCTCGCCCCTTGTGATTTCTTCCTGTTCCCTAAAATCAAGGATACATTACGAGGTTCTTCATTTCCTACTCCCGAGGAGGCAGTCACCGCCTTCGTTCAGTGCATTCAAGAGGTGCCTGCAGATGTGTGGTCCCAGTGCTTTCACACTTGGTTTGAACGGATGAACAAGTGTATCAACTGTCATGGAGAATACTTTGAAAAATTATAGCATTCATACTTTTGGTCTCCAGTGTTTTACTTGCGCGTGCCTAAAAACATTTAGTGTGACCTATCGTATTTTTCAAATCTCCCATCTCCCGTTGTCAGCTGATTGCCCGTGATTCGCGTGAGAGTCAAGCTTTCGTTGTAGGTACTCCTGCAGCGGTGCCGGCAGCTATTTGTCTCAAGTCAATTCTGCGGGACTGTAGTAGATAAAATAGCAGATAAAGAGAATAACTAGCGTTCATTCTGCAATCTTATCTATCAAGCTGTATACAGCAGCGGTGATGCAGTGATGGGATTGTACGAGTTCAGGCGCCATCTAATTGAAATCTGGTTGGCAGGCTTTGTCACTCTAAGACCTATTGGCCACAGGGTTTATCTATTTTACAGATACACATATTTGAACGAATATAGCATTAATAAGGGTCCCGGCCCGGGTTCGAATGCCGGCCTGGGAATGGGTGTTCTTTGTGAATGTTCCATCATCTTCATTTTTGCCAAAAGTGGCAGAAAAGCGAAGTAAAATAAGCCAAATCAATAAACCTGCAGCATTAATAATACTATAAACACGCCGGTTCTGTGCCCGAGTGTGACCGACTAATCTCGATCGGGGCATGGGTGTTCTTTAATTTCATCACTAAATCCGCATCGTCGCTATTAGCCAGAAATTACAGAAAAGCGACTGAAAAATAATAAAATTCTAAAACTTACATACTATACTGCAGCTGCCAGCATCTCTCCACTTTTCAATGGAAATCCGATACATAATTGTTACGTTCAGTAAAAGTAGAATAGAATTCTTGTGCGTGTCGGGCCGTCAGTTTTTGGATGTAGTTTCATGGCTACTGTAACGAGCTTCAACAATGAACAATAACTGTTGCATGTTAAACATTGTTGTGCTGTTGAGTGTTAGGTCACGTTCACTTACAAAATAATCTAGAATGTAAAAGTAGTAGTTTCGAACTTAAAGAAAGTAGATATTGAAACTGAACCTGAAGTTAGTAAATATCTGAACTTAGCTAATTTTACTTTATTTAATATAGCCATTTTGACTTCGTTGCTTATTTCCTGTATCAGTTCATTTTGCATTGCAGAACGTGGATAATTATTGTGAATGTCATTTTATGTGTACGTCTGAAAAGTTCTTGTCGTAATTGGTCATATTTCGAAAGAAATTTCACCAAATCTGTGAAGTTTCCTTAATTTTCTGTTGTTTCTGCTGTGTATAATGTTTCTTGATGTTCTCGAACCGCTAAGTTACGAGAAGTGAAAATTGTGTTTATGCTTATCAACCTTTGTAAGAGAATGTTTCATTGTTGTTGTTTGGGTTCCTGAATATTCTAAAATCAGACGACTACCACCCGGTTTATTTAAAATACTAAAGAGTTGACGTATTCATTCAAATTGTAATGTTTCACTAGAATTTATAACTGGTTGAAAACATAATGTTGTAGTTTTAAGCCCACAAAAATTAGCGCCTTCCATCTATTTTACTCACTTCTATTTATTACATTAGAAAAAATAATAATAAGCCCACGGGACGCGAGGCTCCGGTCGCTCGCCCACTTCGCCCGACTTTGCTATGCCTCTGTTGTTATCATAATTCCTCCCATTGTCACGGTAAACTGAAGGTCAGATATGAGAAGTAAAAAAACTGAACGAAGATATGAAAACGCATTCTCTGCAGTGGTCTCAGGTCCGATTCCCTTTTGAGACACCTTTTAGACTCGTTCGGATCCAAATTTAAACTGTAGGTCCAGTTCCGATTAGCCTATCGTGAGCATACAGTGGACTTCTCGAGCCTGTTAAACGTGGTGATAAAAATAAAGAACGAATGAATGTTGAATATTATTAGGCATAATAATCAGTGGCGTGCCCAGGATTTTCGAAAGGGAGGGGTTATGTATACTTTTTCTTGGTAGTCAGCCCTCATTTTGTCATATTTTCCTACCTTTGACGTTCTTTTTTTAGGAATACTGGGCGAAAAGGGGGTTATAACGCCCATCAACTCCCCCTTGGGCACGCCGCTGATAATAATGTATCCAAAACATGGCAGTTGGGAGGAGTGATCGCCCCTATCGCCATCCCCGTGGATCCGCGCTACTTGAACATATATATTTTGTTATTAGTGAATAGTAGCCTATAAATTTTTAACAAGAATGAATGCTTTGTATCTTTATAAATAAGTTTGCTTTTTTTGTTAATTTTTTTGGGATTTGGTTGATTGATTAGGTTTGTTTTTGTTCGCTTTTCTGCCACTTTTAGATAACCGCGAAGATGAGGGTGAGTGATGACATGATGAAATTAATAGAGCGACACTCACGAAGGACATCCGTGCCTATGCCTGAACTCGAACCTGGGACCCTTTGCGCCGTAGCGCGTTGTGCTAACCAGTCCACAGAGGTCGACTTTTGTGGATTTTGAAGTGATGTGACATTATGATTACATATACACACCTCAATAATTATGAATTTGTATCATTAGAAGAACATGAATTATGAATTTCAAGTCTTTCAGCGCAGACAAATGGCGAGAGATACATACACGAAGAAAGGAAAAGAAGAATGCATTATGTTTGTGGATTTGGAGAAAGCATGTGATAAGAGTAAATGGGATGGAACTTAAAGAGATGCTGAAAAGAATTGTCATAGATTGGAAAGAGTTATATATGAAACAACAAGTTAGAAGAAATGACACAGTGAAGTGAAATCAGGAGAAGAGTACGATGACGATGCTGCCAATCACCTACGTTATTGAACATCTATATAGAATAGTAAGAAACTGATTTCAGAATAAGGTAGAGGGTAATAATACGAGGAAGAAAATATGAAATTATAAGATTTGTGGACGACATGGTCTTGTTAGCAGGAGGCGAAAGGACGATGAACAGAATGCTAGAATACTTATGAGCTCACTGAGAGCAGTGATAAAAATTCATGTGAACAAAACAATGATCACTGGCAAGAACCCAAGGAAAATTCGTAACATACCCCGTCGGTACGAGTAGAATCTTGTCCAAACTTGTCAGAACTTGCTTCGTTCGGTGCGAATAGACTCTCTCCTAGCAGTGTTACTCCTCTCAGCGATGACAATCAAAATACCACTTGCTTCCTAGATTCCCTGGTTTTGTTCATGTTGACCCAACCTTCCATTCACCTCCCCCAAGGTGAGCCACGGCCGCTTCCTGTGTAAAAACATCTTTCTCAAGAAAATCTAGAATCAAGTTTGGACAAGATTCTACTCGTACCGATGGGGTATGTTACGAATTAACGTGCGAATTCGAAGCCAAACTCTTAAACTGGTTGACAGATACAGATACCTTGGATGTATCACAGCCATAAGAGTGCGATAAGCTGCAGTCAGGAAGTCAAAGTGAGAATCTCAACGGCAAAATCTCAACGGCAAAGAAAGTGTTGTAATAGAAGAAGATGTGTGTCGAGTGTAGCGTTGTATGGAGCAGAAACCTGGGCGCCACAAAGAAGTGAGGAAAAGAGGCTGGCAGCTTTAGAAATGTAGCTAAGATGAAGAATGGCGAAAGTGAAAAATAAGACTGTAGATGCTGAAAGTTATCAAGAGAAGAAAAAAATAAATTGGCTGGGACACTGGCTAAGAAGATCCTGAAAAGGACGCACTGGAAGGAATGGTGAACGGGAAAAGGATCCTGATCAGATGATAGATGATATTAAATTAAGTGCATCCTACGCTGATATGAAGCGTAAGGTGCAAGATCGAAAAGCGTGAAGATTGCAATGATAAACCTGCCCACTGAGGCAGAAAGCTATGGATGAATTAAAGGTTTACTTTGATCTTTCTTCGTTTTATAGTTTTATGAATGATTGATGAAATGTTTTGGGTGCTTCGCCACGTATGTCCATTTTGCACCTTTCTAACTACGTATTTCCCCTTATCAGTTTTATAAATGAGTTTATTATAATGGAATAATGTAAATTTTAGGTGGTCCCAGTCTGTGTGTGTGTCAAGCAAAGAAACAACAGTCTGCTTGAAACAGGAAAAATAGATTTTAAATATATATATATATATAATAAATATATATATATATATAGAGAGAGAGATAGATAGGTATAGATATATAACTCAAACTACTACTTCTTCTAAACATAACATTTGTAGACAAATTTCGGTTTATGATGAAGCCCTGATGTCTAACGAACAAACCATGGGGCATTTTGTTTTGCCTAACGTAATAACAACTCCCAGGATATTTCTAAATGTTACCATGCGTTCAACTGAAATGTATTTAAAAAGTCCAAGGTAATTAAGCAAAATTCCAGCTTTACGAATTGCGTTCAGAGACCGAAAGTTCTGGGTGCTGGGTTCGATCACCGGCCAGGCCTTATCTCTCTCTCTCTTTGTTAACGTTCCTTCATAAAACAAATATAGCCTAATATATAATCACCTCATCGTCGCGATTAGCCAATAGAGGCAGAAAAACAGCAACAAAGAGGACAATTTAATAAGGTGATGAGATGTCTTGCTGCAAACCTAAAAACGACCCCTCAAATAGATCACTAACTGGAAATGACCCTTGGAATTGGCCGTACAACTAAATTTCCTAACTTGAACGTGCCCTATTTTTGATACAGGTTTGAAGCTATAACTTTAAATTAGGTACTTCGAAATTTATTTATTCACAATTGTACAAAAATCGAATTTGTGATGGAATCACAATTCGTTTTGCTATTTTTTCATACAAACCATTATTTTAAAAGAGCGCAGTTATCTTACAACTAACGTAAAATGACACTAGAGAGAGCAAGCACATACACATACACAATTATCAAACAATCTCACAAATCATCTTGATAGTTTGTAATTGGGAAAAAAATACACCGTGTAATATATTCGTGCATATTTATAAATGTCCTTAACCGACGGATGAATGAATCTCTTGGACAAATGACTTCTGGGCATGTTATCAATTGTAGTTAAATCTTGTGGTTAGACTATATGGCTAAAAATCTTTTCCTGGATCTTCCGTAGAAACCTCGTCTGCTGCGGTAGTTCCCGTATTTGTCACACATCCGTCCTGATTGTACTCCTTGTGCGTGTTCCACGCGGGCACATACTGTGGAAACAGAAAACAAATATTGTAAAAGAATGTGCAAATGTATGGGAAACGGAAGGATTAACAAACCACATGAAGTACCTGATAATTATAAGCAAAACCCTATTGTTGTTGACACTAGCGCCTGTCTTGCTCTCGGTCTTGTTTCTAACTGTCAGTATAGACAACACATATGTACAGTATTTCAGCTCACAAACTTTCGCAGCACCTAGAGGCGATTGATGCATAACTCTTCTTAATAGATTTTATTGTGTCATGTCTCGTTTCGACGATACGAACCGTCAAAAATCGGCATTACATTTTGACAGCAATTCTCGGTCTCCTCTCGATTTTACAGAGGTCTGTTTCGTTTTCGGTGTGGTCTCGATTGTGAAAGGGCCATCTTCATTCTCAAACACCAGCATGTATTTGTATTACATATAACAGTGTCATTTTTTCAGTAATATCCATGAATAAGAATTGTTGACGATTGGAAAAAAATGCTGTCGCTTTCTGCCTCTTCGGTTAGTCACGACGATGAGGATGAATGATAAACTGCATGATGGGACAAACACATTAAAGAGATAATCATTATAGGATAGGAAAATAATTCTTTTCTTAGCCCACAGACATTTAGTACTGTATTCATAATTGGAATGCGGCTTCCCCCCCCCCCACATATCAAAGAATGTAAATAAACCTTATTATCATGCAACTCACTTCATGATGTAACTGAAAAATCTCACTGCAACTTTCCTTGGACTTAATGTTGAACGTCTTTCACCGACGTTATTTGGGTAGCTCAAAGGAAGTTCGAAATGCTTACGTGCAGGTTTGAAAGCCGAATTATTTGATATGGGTTTTATTATTTTTCTTAAGTTTACTTCAAAAGGTTATGTTTCGTTGTTGTAACTTAGGTTGTTATAGGTATTTCAGATATTGCACACAATTGATCATCGTATTATGACCCTTTCCACAACAGTTGTCAACTGTTTGTATAGACAGGTACTCTTGGGAAGAGAAACATATGTCTCCACGGAAGTAGCAGTCAATTTCGAACTTGAATGTAGTACTTTGATGTAACATGAAAGGCCTCATACCTTAATAAAGGATTTTTAATTTACTAGTCCACCACTTGGCGGTCGCTGCCATAAAGGAATAGATAAGAGACTGCAATATGTTGCACATTGTAAATCTTGATAAGTTTGATCATAAAAGGTTTGGAAGTAGAAGGAAGGCTTAGGGTTGGCGCTCCCTGCAAGTTGAAGACTGCCGGAAACCGTCTGGAAGGATGGAACTAATCTGCAAGCACTTCCGTTGCAAATTCGTACATCTGGTGCAGCTCATAGCAGCTGCTCTATTCGCTGTTTGCTGTGTTGTGGTCCTGTTGCAGTTGAACGACCCTAAGGAATCCGTTGAGACTGTGTCGAATGAGGAGTCTGTTCAGACTGTGTCGACAGAAAAGGAAAGGAGGAACATTCTTATCTTAGAGTGCGGTTCAGACAACGAAGCAGTAGAACTTGGTGATGACGAACTACAAGAACTCACCGACCAGAATTGCGTAACAACAAACTGCTATGTCACGACCAATAGAAGCGTCGTTGCAGACAAAGAGATCCATGCTGTGGTTTTTGACAGATCGTGCGAAGGGTTGAGAAGCAGCAGACAAAGAAGATCGGCCAAAACACGTTTGTTTCCTTTGGAAACTGGTAGTGAGGAAGTTTATAAGTACAGGAGGTCTCATTGTAGCTGGGACGCCAGTTACCAATGGCATCCGTACCTGAGTGAAGTCGACGATTTCTTGGCCAACAGACTGAAACTTCCCAGGAATGTTACTAACTACGTTATCAAACCCAAGTACATTAATATGAGCCACTCGGGACACTTCGTCAAGGAGTTCAAGATACAGTATATAGGTAATAATCAGGATGAGGAAATCAAACCTAACTTCACACACTTAAAACCGTTGATATACAAGAAAACGAAGCTTGCGGCTTTCTTCTCTCCTGGTTACGGAAAAGTAAGCAAAAAAAGTTTATACTTCAAGTCACTAACCGAACTCATCCCGCTGGACATTTACGAACAGTGTTTAAAGTGTAAAAAGAACTTTGCATCCTGCCACTCTGTGCTGGAAAATACGTACAAGTTCTATTTCTTTGTAGAAGACCCGTTCATCAAGGACCACGTTGAGGAAAAGCTGTTGAATTTGTTTGAATTGGAGGTTATCCCTGTTGTGTATTCTTACCGTAAACTAGACAATATTCTTCCGCCTCTATCGTATATTGACATACGTAAATTTTCACCGAAGAATTTAGCGGAATATTTGAAGTTTCTGGACAAGAACGATGATGAATATAGGAAGTATTTTTGGTGGAACGATTTCTACGTTGTGAAACATATAGTTCCTAGCAAAGTTTTGTGCGAGGTGTGTGAAATACTAGAAGAAAATTGAAATTTTAAGATTGCATCATGGTGCGGGTCAGGAAATAAGAATGTGTAAAACCTGCCTTTGTGACTATTGTGCTAGTGATCTTCATGATTTTTTGCATTACTTCAGAGCTGATGTGTTTGGCTCAATAGACTGTGACATATCGTTTTTGAATAATAGTGCTAATCTTTGCGAGTTTACTGAAATTTCTCTAAGTGTTACTGTCAGTTAACTCAAATGAATTTCCCAATACAATACTGCTGTTCAATATTCCGACCTTACAATTTCCCAGTTTTGCATCTTCCAGAAAAATCTGTATTTTATCAGCCTCGAAAAGTTTTCGTCACTACTTTAAATGAATAAACATTTTCACTTACAGCATTGCATTCTGCCGGCATACTGTCTCTCTATGACGTAACTCAATGGTGAGCCATCAGCCGCGACGCACATACACTTTGAATCTGTGCATTGCTTGGGAGCATAGCTGCCATCTGGTGAGCAAACAGGAGAGTCTTTTCCAGTCTCTGCAGCTACTTCTTCCGTGCACGTTCTAACTTCCTCAGTGCCGGAACCAAGTTGACTTGGAAGTTCTGTAATAATAAAAACAGCTTCATAGAAATACGAGCACAAGTTCCTGTAGAGCAATTTTCATTCTATATTATTCCTAGAAAGTTCAGAACCG
Source organism: Lepisma saccharinum (assembly GCF_977018435.1). NCBI lineage: Eukaryota > Metazoa > Arthropoda > Insecta > Zygentoma > Lepismatidae > Lepisma > Lepisma saccharinum. The sequence goes on from NC_139249.1 coordinate 35,798,959, forward strand.
GTGATGTTGAAGCACTGTTTTCGACAGTATGCGAAATACTTATTTTGTTTCCAATGTCAATTCTTCGTATCAGAACTTGTTAAAGAATAGTTACTGGTTTAAGGTGATTCGCAAAGCGATTGCTATCACTGTGATATGTAGATTGTGAACTACCCAAGTTGATTTAGGATCTACAACTCCGTGCCTAATATATTTCATACAAAGCGTCAATCACGATAAACTAATATTTCCAATATTTTCTCTTCAGCAGTGATACGTAGTGCAAAAACATGTACAGTAAATTTCTAATTGGATATACAGGGTGTCGCAAAACTCTTTCAACAACGCTTGGGAGCTGGTAGATATCACAAAAACAAGTAACTTTTTCCTATACAGTTTAACTCGAAAGCGCTTAGTTTCTGCGCTATAAGCGCTTAAAGTCTATCCTGTACGTATGCAACCCAACACAGCAAACGCTTGCTCTCGCATAACTAGCAGGGGCGCGTGGCAGGGTTGCCACTAGCGTTCCTCGTTAAGAGAGACGACTTGAAAACAACATCTTGGTAGTCTTCCCTGAGCAAAATCCAAAACATTAATGGTACTTGCGATGTTGTAAGAAGCATTGACAGTATTTATAAACTGACCAAGACAAATAATGAGTAGACTGAAATTCAAGATTACTCATTCTAAAATATCTCCATAATTGATTGATTGATTTGGTTTATTTTAATTCGCTTTTCTGCCACCTTTGGCTAATCGCGAAGATGAGGATGATATGATGAAATAACAAATGACACCAATGTCTAGACCAGGATTTAAACCCGAGACACCTGGCGCCGTAGCGAGCTGTGCTAACCACATCACCACGGAGTGTTTCGTGTATCATGCAAGATCAACAATTGCAAGGAACACGTGAGATAGAGGAAATCCACGAACGAACAATGTAAGCATGATGTGTTTGAGGCCTCGTTTCGAACAAGCAGACTGTAATGTTATTACAATTTATTTGAAAATTATTCCTATCTGTTCTAGCGTTATTACTAATCGTGTTGTCTTATAAGGAAATAATTGCGAGGCTCTTTTAATTTAATGATTGATTGATTCATTGCTTGATTGATTTGCTTTATTTTACTTAGCTGTTTGTGCCACTTTTGGCTAATTTACGAAGATGGTGATGAGTGATGATGATATGAATAAATTGATGAATGGACACTCACAAACATACATGCCCACGCCGGGATTCGAACCCAAGATCCCTAGCTTATTTTAGAAAACAGTGGCAACCTATAAATTGTACTGACAACTGATATGCATGTAAGAAAAATTATGTGTTTTAAAAATTGGTATCAAGAAAATTCCAACGATTATTTGCAATACTAGGAACATGCGAATAAACCCCCCCCCCCTCTCTCTCTCTCTCTCTCTCTCTTTCTCTCCACTCAAACTGGTTAATCTTGAAAGCTCTATTAAAGAAGTTGTAGGAAGAAATTAATATTTCATTGAAAGGAATTACATTGAGTTCTGTGCATACTTACTGCCTGTACTAGTTTGTTCTGCACTTCACGATATCGTTTGATATTGGTACATCAAGAGAAATCCTCGTGATTTACACTCTTTTCATGTGTGCGAATTAGTTTTCTCATTTTGTGTCTTTGCTTTGCATTCTTATCATTGAACGTGGAAAAAAATAATCAAAAGGAAACCATTGAGTACACGTCATAAATTGTACATATTTATTATTCATTGTAGTAACTTGATATCAACATTGAAATGTAAGAGTAATATTTTCGGAAGGCACCAAAATGTCAACTTTTAGTTCACCCTGGAAACAACGTTTTGTAGCAAACGAGCGAGATTCTGACATCTAGATGAATTTCCGGAATAATTCTTGTGAATTTATATTATTCTCATTGTACGTAATTTTCCTGCACTTTCGGGCAAATAGTAAATACGAGGACAAAACTTTCCGGTGACTTTTTTGTCCAGGTCGGAACTCGTGTCCGGAACATTCGGTAGAGAGAGATCATGTGTTGATCACTAAACGTACTCAGTCACCGAAGTGGCTCAAGAACATTCATCTGCCGGAGATTTTTCTTTCTTTTCAGCCTGCTTTTTATAACGAACTCGATTTGCAATAGCGCTAGTTCACAATTTTCTAATAAATAAATTGTAATAACATTACAGTCTGCTTGTTCGAAACGAGGCCTCACACACATCATGCTTACATTTGTTCGTTCGTGGATTTCCTCTATCTCACGTGTTCCTGGTCTAGACATTGGTGTCATTTGTTATTTCATCATATCATGGGTTGCATACGTACAGGATAGACTTTAAGCGCTTATAGCGCAGAAACTAAGCGCTTTCGAGGTAAACTTTATAGGGAAAAGTTACTTGTTTTTGTGATATCTACCAGCACCCAAGCGTTGTTGAAAGAGTTTTGCGACACCCTGTATAACTGACCTTAACAACTTTATGTGGTCATTACTGAATATTAGTATCAATGAAATTCGTGAACCTGAAATGACGGACTTTGAATCTCACGACCGAAGTTCCTGGGTTCAAGTCACGGCCCGGGGTATGGTCGTTCTTTGTGAGTGTCCCTTCATCAATTTCAAGTAATCATCACTCATCCTCATCGTCGCTATTATCCAGAAGTGGCAGGAAAGCGATACTAAATAACAAAAATACATACGCGCATACGATATGATATAGTTATTTATTTCTCACGTGGACTGTTGCAAAAAATATTCAAACAATTAGTAATCAATAGCTCTACAATGTTAGTATCATGCAGTTATAAGATTCCCACAAGTAGATATGTATGTATTATTTTAAATGTAGCTCTGTGTGCAGCTTATACAGATTAGGTGGCTGAACGGCCCCAGGATGAACCCCGCCCGCTTTATAATACAACGTATTATTATTATTATTATTATTATTATTATTATTATTATTATTATTATTATTATTATTATTATTATTCACGTGTGATAACTTGACCTGCCAACTAGTAAAAGTTCCCAATGATAGATTTTTGTACGGCTAATAGTCTTTAGTTTCCCATCCGGTTTTAACAGTCAGAATTGAATTACAAAATAATATGGTTTCTAATTCATGTTGCATTAAAAGAATAACACCATTAAGCCTTGTTTCCATGATTATGAAAAAATATAAATATGCTGACCAAGGCAGTAATTTATTTTAATAAAAACATAAACTAAACGTAACGTTTCAACCTTCTAGCAAGGTCTTCTTCAGACTCTGTATCAAGTACAAAAGTAAACTTTACGTTTAGTAAAGTTAAGTTACGTTTAGTTTATGTTTTTAATAAAATAAATTACTGCCTTGGTCAGCATATTTATATTTTTTCATTAAAAGAATATTTCTAATATTGGTTTGTCACAAAATAAATGAATCTGTATTTACACTAAGCTTACCCAACGGTGGTACACAGGTACCCGACTTCTTGCTGCACATAAGTCCTGACTTGCATTCGGCTACTGCAGGAATAACAACCTTTCTCATGCACGATTCTCCTATGTCTGAAAAGTATAATGAAATAGAAGAAAGACATGAGAATCAGTCATTCGTGTGGAAAGTTTATATTATCATTATATTTCAGTCGTAATTTTTTGTGTGCTGGCATTGGTGACTTGTACAGTAGAGTGGAGTTCATAAGTATTACGAAGCCAATTGTCCATCACCACGGTTAATGTATTTGCTTTACACCCAATGAGAACTTCGAGAATTGAAACAAAACTTCCAATAATCTATAGGTACTGACCAGAGGCCTGCACAAGACCTGGAGCAGACTAGGGATGGCCAGATGCGGATCCTAGCGGATCCGAAATCCGGATCCGGTTGGTTCCGGATCCGGAATTTTCAGATCCGGATCCGGATCCGGATCCGGTACTTTCGGATCCGGATCCAGACTTTTCGGATCCGGATCCGTTTTGCCATCCCACATGCGCTTCTTTGGAAAGTAAGAATGTGCTTATAACATATTGTTACCTGCTAATATACATATATATATAATATACATACACACGCGTGTGCGCGATTTGTAATTAATTAATACACTTACAAGGGAGGTCTAAGTATCCCCCTCCGATTTCCATGAAACTTGCAGGGCCCAAATGAAGAAATACGTGTTTTCTTGTTTCGACAAAAAAATTGTTCTAGGGGGCAACTACCTCTCAAATGTCAAAATGAGGACAAATTGAAGTGGAGATCTGACCGCTGTGTTCCCCTCCGATTTCCATGAAACGTGGCAGGTGTATAGTAGGGATGGCCAGATCCGGATCCTGGCGGATCCGAAATCCAGATCCAGAACTCTTTTCTTTTAATTTGTAGAATTGTAACTGTAGAACAATTGTATATTTTTTGTATAACATTTCTATCTTGTTATATATGTTAAAGGTTTCATCCTGGAATGGAATGTCTCACATTTATGTGTGTTTTCATTCCACCCCCCCCCCCTCAAATGTCAAGGTGAGGAGAAATTGAAGTTGGAATCTGACCCCGAAACCACGTAAATATGGCATAGAAAGAAACAGGGGACATACGGCCTCTCTATACACCTATCAAATTTCATGAGAATCGGAGGGGGACACAGGGGTCAGATGATCCTCACGTCAATTTGTCCTCATCGTGACATTTGAAGCGGGTTTTGCCCCCTAAAACAGTTTTTTAGCCGAAACAAAAAAAACACGTATTTCTTGCTTTGGGCCCCTCTATACACCTGCCAAGTTTCATGAAAATCGGAGGGGGACACAGGGGTCAGATCCTCACTTCAATTTGTCCTCATCTTGACATTTGAGGGGATTTTGCCCCCTAAAACAGTTTTTAGCTGAAACAAAAAAACACGTAATTCTTCCTTTGGGCCCCTCTATACACCTGCCACGTTTCATAGAAATCGGAGGGGAACACAGGGGTCAGATCCCCACTTCAATTTGTCCTCATCTTGACAATTGAGTGGGTTTCGCCCGGTAAAACCGTTTTTAGCTGAAACAAAAAAAAAACACGTATGGCTTCCTTTGGGCCCCACTATACACCTACCAAGTTTAATGGAAATCGGAGGGGGACACAGGGGTCCGATCCTCACTTCAATTTGTCCTCATCTTGACATTTGAGGGAGTTTTGCCCCCTAAAACAGTTTTTTAGTTGAAACATAAAAAACACGTATTTCTTCATTTGGGCCCGTTTATACACACACCTGCCAAGTATCATGGAAATCGGAGGGGAACACAGGGGTCAGATCCTCACTTCAATTTGTCCTCATCTTGACATTTGAGGGGGTTTTGCCCCCTAAAACTGTTTTTTAGCTGAAACAAAAAAAAACGTATTTCTTCCATTGGGCCCCACTATACACCTGACAAGTATCATGGAAATCGGAGTGGGACACAGGGGTCAGATCCTCACTTCAATTTGTCTTCATCTTGACATTTGAGGGGGTTTTGCCCCCTAAAACTGTTTTTTATCTGAAACAAAAAAACACGTAATTCTTCCTTTGGCCCCACTATACTGCCACGTTTCATGGAAATCGGAGGGGGATACTTAGATAACCTCTCTTGTTAGTCTTACACTTTGTAATTATTTAACACTGCATATATTATAATGTTTTATTTTAATTTGTAGAACTGTAACTGTAGAACAATTGTATAATTTTTGCATAACAATTCTCTCTTGTTATATGTGTTAAAGGTTTCATCCTGGAATGGAATGTCTCACATTTATGTGTTTTCATTTCCAATACATTCGAATGATAATGAATACATATTCGTTTCAATGGCATTTACAAAATCACCTCTTCTAACATTTTATGTTAAACAAGTAAGATTATTTTTGTGCACGAGTGTGTTAGCCGATGCGTAGCAAAGTATTTTAGGAACAACACTTGAAAAAAATTCTTGTAGGACTAACGAAAAATTTCTTTGTAATCGAAGATCATAATACCTTTTAAGGTGTGGTAATATTATAATGGGATTGAGATACGAAACTCTCGGATCCGGATCCAGATCCGAATCTTTGGGACCCGGATCCGGAACTCTCGGATCCGGATCCAGATCCGAAACTTTCAGACCCGGATCCGGATCCAGATCCGGTAATCTCGGATCCGGATCCAGATCAGGGACTTTCGGATCCGGATCCAGATCCGAAACTTTCAGACCCGGAATTTTCGGATCCGGATCCGTTTGGCCATCCCTAGAGCAGACCCGTTCGCGAGACATCGCTGCTGAAATGCCATGCAACCTGCGCAACACCCTCGCTTGAGCAGCTTGTCTGACCACCTGCCCAGATCGTTCCTGGCAGGCATTGTAGACCCGCCGGGTACCCGCAGTCTTACGATACCTAGTAGGTCTCAGTTTGTTCTTTCCATCAACTGCAGGCCCCTCCCTCTGCATGACGTAGTTGCTTCGAGTAGAAACTGCACCGGGCCCACACCGTTCTGCGGTGTTGCCAACTGCAATAGATTTTCACTACTTAAAAAAGGGAACTCAAAGCTTCGTAAGCCACATCACCAATGAAATGAGATTTACGAATGTTGCTACCCACCCCCCCACACACACACACACATTGAAATAGGTTTTCCGTGGCACAGGATCCATAAGTATATGTCGTAAACAACCAATATACGTATATATAGTGATATAGGGCAGGACTGAAACATATCACGTTCGACGCCGAGGTCGCGAGTCGAACAACACACTGTTCTACTGCGAACACCAGGGCCGTAGCCAGCCAGGGGCATTGCCGTTACCCTCGTTTGGGGAGGGGGGTTTCAAGTGCTTGGATAAACGTGCCAACAACAACAATCACAATAATAGCAATAAAGTAGAAGTCCATCTACAATATTTTCTTTTCACATGGAGCGACGTATTACATAATCAATTCATCCAACTCGTAACAAACCAACATTAATAGCAAATAATATCACGGGCCGCCATAGCATTCTCTGTTTTAAAACTTTTCTCACTTAGATCGTTCGGTGCTCAGGGCCGACCCCCGCTACCCCTTTGCTACGGCATTGAACTTGATGAGAGTGTATAATATTTTATAACATATTTCTACTTTCGTAAAATTTGAAATCAAGGGGTTGCAATTACCCCTCCACCCCCCCCCCCACCCCGCAGGTGCCGTTGGCCGTCTGGAATAAAAATGCAAGAAAAATATGAAAATTAATTCCATCTTGAGTACCCTTTACCCCTGCTACTCTTAAATTCTGCTAGCCTGTTTTTTCTTGTACTTTAATGTTTGACCCCTCCGCTAGACTTAATTTCCGTCCAAGGTTGTGAGCAATACACCCTGCCCCCTCTGGTTGCGCCACTGCGTGCCTGGTTAAGACACCATGCAATGAAAAACAATTAGTTTTCAGTGAGGAGATTTTTGTTTGCTCGATCATTCATTTATATAAATGAAGCTGTAATACTGCGTGCATTTCCTGGCAATAAGATAAAAACTGCTTACGCTGAACTGAAATTGCTTAGTATATAAATTCTCCTTGGAGGAGAGAGCTCCTTCTAGGACTTCGTAGGATTTAGGAGCTACGTAAGTAGGCAACACTGGCTGTAGCTGTCCACGTGCTGATGAAACACCTGGAGCGACACGCTGCCGGAGGGCTGTTTCCTTCCAGCAGGTTTTGCAGGCGCCCGGGTCTTGTTCAATGCCCAGTTACCTTGTAAGCGCAGAGCGCCTTGAAGAACAAGAACCCGGGTAAAGACGCAAGTCGACTCGTTGCCGTGGGCAGGCGAGCAGGTATACCTGTCCTCGCGGGCAAGCGGGCAGTGGGTAGGTAAAAGGCAGACTATGCAGCCCTCTAGTACTGACAATCTATGCACCATCATATAGAAATCTATTCCTTCAAAACTCATAGGATGCAAGAGTAAAATTGATGAAAACAGTCATGGACAATTTCCCAAACAAGCGGTGTGCACCCCACTGTACAGTCACCGGCAATAAAACTGGACGTCTAGATCCTGAAATACTCGCTTCCCTGCAAGGCATTATGTGTGTTGCCTAACTACAGCGCTGATAGAAGTTGTCATTTAAATTTTGCTATTGACATCCACTTATCGCCGTTGAGTTAGGCAACACACATAACACATTTGCCCAGAAGCTAGTATTTCAGGATCTAAGTGACCCATTTTTATTGACGGTGACTGTACATCTGGAAAACAACAAAGGCACGAACACGTTTACTTCAGTGCTCAAGAACAGATATATATATTTTTTTATATTTAAGTCCACTTTACGCACAGGAAGCTAATCAGTACTCGACCTACACTTAAAGTGGGATCCGAACCAATTGTACTTCCACCAGGATCGAACCCGGGACCCCTCGATTACAAGGCGACGACGTTTCCACTACTCCATCGGAGAGGCCTGGTCGTCCATAACTGAGAATCTATTGTATACTTAGTAATGAGATATCGATAATTGACGAAGATATTTCCTCTGGATATCGACCATTTGAGTTATGGAAACATTAATTGATTAATTTTATGTTTTACGTCCACTTTATGCACAGTAAGGCTAATCGGGACTGAACCTACAGTTTAAAGTGGGATCCGAACCACTATGTGCCTCCACTGGGTATCGAACCCGGGACCCCTTGTTTATAAGGCAACGACGCTACTACTGCTCCAACGGGGAGGCCCGAGTTATGGAAATATATCACACAGAATTAGTAGATTCCCTAAGTGCAAGAGGAAATTATGCGTTTATCTCCTTACTAATTGTTTATACAGTGAGGTTGCACGATACTTTCTATTGACCCCTAACAAATACTAGACAGGTGGCAACAACGACGAGTACCATTGCAAACACTTCGCTTGAAGCAGCTCTTTGAAGATTTATGTCTGTTGTTTGCTGAAGAAGTTTGTGGCACGTGACCATTACCAAACAACCTTCGTGCTACTTTCTCTGCTTATGCTTAGTTTATTCTGGCCATTATGTGAGCATCTACGGGTCATAAGTGGGACATTAGGTTCCATCACAGTCCAAAATCAATTATATATTGACACCCCGCAGCATTGTAAGTTATTTCTTCCCTCATATGTTTATTCTTGGTGACAATGTGGGTTTACAAGAGAAAGTTAATTGCATTTAGTAAGTCTAAATCACAATATGGCAAAAAAAAAAGTTTTGTTTTTCAGTGAGTAGTTCTGGATATTCTGATGTAGGAACAACCAATTTTATAATAATAACAATAATAAAAAATATTATTATTATTATTATTATTGCTATTGCTATTATTAGTAGCTAATATTATCATCGCAAAAGATGGGGCAACATACGGACTTTACGAAGAAAATGTACACTACCGCTTTTTACACTTGCATGTCACAACAGGGTCCGGATTCGAATCCCGGCCTGGACATGGTTGTACTTTGTGAGTGTCCCTTCATCAGTTTCATCATATCATCACTCATTCTCATCTTCGCGATTAGCCAAAAGTGACAGAAACGTAAAGTAAATTAATCAAATCAATAAAAAAAAGCATGTCACACTAATATGTCATTTCAGAGGGAGACCCGAAAAAATAGTCCTTAGAAAATTAATATGGCTATAATTTTTTTCGAAATGGAACATAAACTTTTTAATAGCTGTTAAGGGCGCTCAATCAGTGGAACATGTTAGGTCTTAAATTCAAAATTAATACAGATGTCTTCAAAAAATTGATGTGGGCTAAGAAAGAGAGAGATATCTTAACTATCAATATGTATTCAAGGGCCTTTGAATGCAAGTAAGAAGCCTGTGCTCTGAAAAGGTTAGGGAGAGTCATGGGGACATAATGAGAATTCGTGCCACTCAAAATGGCTATAATGCCTATTCAAGGCTGCGGGGTGCACACGTATTGCTCAGCAAATTGTCCATGACTATTTTCATTAATTTGAACCTTGCGTCCTACGTGTTTTTAAGGAACTGACTTTTACGTGTGCTGAGGTTGCTAGCAGCTTGTTTGTTGCTTCAAATCTTGAAGTTCCCATTGCGTAAAACAAAGACAATAAGCTTGGTGATGGACAATTTGCTTAGTAATTCTTTTACGCGTCCCACCCTACCATTGTTTCCAAGAAATGTTTACAAAGGTTAACACCAGCACAGAAATCATTAGAAACAGGATCGTTCTCGTTCACGTAGTTTGCAATTTCAGCGACAGACAGTACACGCGACGGAATCTTGGAAAGATAATAACATATCACTCACAAGCTATTTCTCAGATGCACGCAATGAGATGCAAGATGCCAGAGTAGCTGAAGTGACCTCTTCGCCGAAGCATATCAAGTGTAAAGTCTTGCCTAACTAACCTCGTATATCGTGACTGCAGAAAGGGCTGAAACTGGTCTACCCAGGCAGAGTTTTCTCATTCAATTCGTCTCAACAAAAGACGATCGATTTCAGGTCCCACCCCCTGCCACCCTGCAAATTTGCAGTGTTCATTTTTTAAAAAGTAGAAAATAAGGAGAATAAATAAACGAAGAAAACGAGTTCACTCGAAAAGCTGAGCATAAATTGCAGGTAAAAGATTAGAACTTCTTGTTTTGATATCCTGCCAATTAATGCAAAGAAAAAATGGTTTCACGAGTTTTCAAGATTCCAAAAATGTGAGAGGTCACAGAACGTAAGCTTCATGACTTGAATTTCTTCCTAAATTCGAAAGATTATTCTTGGACGAAGTGTATAAAATTTGTAGCATAATAACTGTGCATTTCAGTGTATTGACGGTAAAATATTGGCAACGCTGAATATTTACTCATCTGGTATAGGGAGTAAAAGACTCTTCCAAAGATAATAATAACAATCAATAATATAATAATTTATTTTTGTTTGTAACTATTTTTTTCTTAGTTATTATTATTACTGCTACTATTCAATTTTTATATTTCTAGCGAAGCCTATAAAAGCAGTCGATTAGAATATTTGAAATTTGGTAAATTTCGGATATCGGACAAACGGATTTCTTCAAATTTACAGAAGAAATTACTTACCGAATGCAGTTTATTTATACTTGTGGAAGTTCGGGTAAGTGTTTTCTCGCATCGTTCATTGAATTTTGCCGGTAAATCATCAATTTTTCCATATAAATGTGTGACCGATGCACGAAAGCTCTTGGATCCATTTACTTCCAGGTGGATGTAGCCTGTGTGTGATGACGTAATCACGGTCAATTCCGGCCAGTGTTTCCAAACACGTGTTTTTGTAACTGAAGAAGGTACGTTTCCGCAAATGGTTTGTGGGGCTATGTGTCAATGGTTCGTGGGGCTATGCGAGAATGGTGTGTGGGGCTACGCATTTTATTTTCGAAACCAATTTTTAACTATTGTAACCTATACGTGACCCAACCTAACCTAACCTTACCGGAAATGGTTCGTGGGGCTATGTATGAATGGTTCGTGGGGCTATGCGTCAATGGTTTTTTTGGGTGCAGTGGGGTGGAAACACTGTATGCCGAGTACGGTAGTGAAACTGTGACCGCCATTTTGCGTGTTACCGAAGGCAAAAAGAAACGAAGAAAACTTACTCGATATGTCGCAAATAGAGCTTATTTCCGTGAAATAAGCGAAATGCAACCTTCAACAATGTTTCTCAATGCAGAATACGCAAGTACGAATATTCAAATTAAATGAACTAGCAAATTTCAGCCGTTTGTCCGATATCCGAAATTTACCGAGCTTTCCAAATTTACCTCAGTTGCAATAAATTGCCTTTAAGGTCGCTATATCTGAACCCTTTTACCTGAAGGGATATTTACCACCAGATACGCGAGGTTACTACAAAAGTTGGAAGTGCTTTCAAACTTGCTTGTAGAGCCGTGTCACAGATTAACGTGTTGGGTGAATAAAGCGTTGGATGTTTAAGAGTGGAAAGGAAATTTATTCTCTGTGTACTGTGACTGTTGGTTAGCCTGTGCTAACAAGGAAACAGTATACGAAATTTGTGAACCATTCTGCCTGAAAGGTTCCAATCTTGAATCCCTTTTGTTGCGTTGAGACAGAAGAAAACATATTCAGAAAAGGATAAGATTATCAGAATTTAAAGTGCCCAAATATTTCCTTCGTTCCTGCTCTTGAAGGCCTGGAAGCTAATTTAACCTTCGCAAGACAAACCTGCACCTTCGAATTCATTGTATGGAGAGCAAGCAGAACTATGGCGTAACCACGTCAATTGCGTCACTGCTGCCATCTGCCTATTGAAATTGACTTTCCACTGCAGCTAACGAAGGTTTTTCCACGTAACCATCGTCTAAGACGTGATGGCAATCTTGATTTTGAAGAAGAGCAACCGACCTTGGCTTGCTTTTTCCTCCGAGTCGGAAACGTTCACGAAGTTACCAGTTTAAAAAAAATGGGAGAGGGTACTGAATCCTACTTCCGTGTGTAAATCGAAATGCACCCTTTACATTGTTGTTCTTGACAGGCACGTATCTAGAAATACATTTCGGAGGTCCAACCAAATGTCTCAATAATAATAATAAAATATTCATTAAATATGTAAATTAATTGATATTGTATTGTTATTATTAAATGAATAGGTACAAATATGGTAAGATAATAGATATACGAGATAACAACATGTATTCATTAATATATACATTACATCATGTAATTAACACCGCTAAAATGTGTATATAAACAATTGCCCTGGCAAGGAAATTAATGTCAGATAGATAAGTAATTGAAAATTTATTGAAATGAGTAACAAAAAAATGAGTTAGATCTAATTGTAATAGGCAAAAATAATTCTACGGTGATCACTTTTAAATGCCTATTATAATTGACGAAAAGTAAAGTTTCTGATTAATATTTTATGAATATTACCACAAGTAGTAGTGTGCATAAATCTTTGGAACTGTCCTTCAAAGCCGTGCGATTAAACACCTTGCCTTCTAATAAGTTCAGCGAAAATAAATAACCATCGATTACATAACATATGCTAAACAATTCTATTTTGATTATATAATTCTAGTACTTGGTAAGTCTTTCGGGAAGGGTACGGACCCGCTGCCCCCCCCCCTAAACACGTCCTTTGTTCTTGATAGTCAATTTATCTTTTGTGATTGGTTCTATTTGCAAAATAAATGCTGTCTCGGTATCCGAGCGTATATAGTGCTGAGTCACCGATGGTCATATGTTCGAGTCCTGGTGTGGTCATGGTGTTACTTTCCATCTCTACATCAATTAAATTTAATCAGGGGCCTCCCCGATGGCGTAGTGGTAACATCATCGCCTTTAAGATTAATACAAATACAAAGTGATAATATTCATGTTCGCAGTTCATACAAAATGGAATACAATGAAGAGAAGGGCCTCCCCGATGGCGCAGTGGTAGCGTCGCCGCCTTGTAATCAAGGGGTCCCCGGTTTCGATACCCGGTGGTGGCACATAGTAGTTCGGATCCCACTTTAAACTGTCCCGATTAGCTTTACTGTGCATAAAATGGACTTAAATCAACAACAATGAAGAGAATCGGAAATTGAAGATAATTCATGAAGATGTTGAAATAATAGTAAGGAATGGGTTACAAAATACAAGGACGCTGCGGTTTTTGTGGTTTTACACAACTTCGTCATCTTGCTGTATACGCCCTTCGCAAAGATGATGTGGCAGGAAAAACAATGATTGAAAGACAGACTCAGCAAGTAATTCTGTGGAAATGATCTCGTCAGTAGGTCAAAAGTTTCAAATCATTGTGTTGTATGTGTGTGTTGTGGGGGGTGGCGCTATGATGAGATAGTTTGGGATTATTATTCATTGTGTAATAAACTTGCACACCAACTTCTATCTGTATAACTCTGAAGATTTTTTAGATACAGATAAGCTAACATTCATCTCACAGAGAAAGAGAAAGATAGAGAAGAACGGACAGTGAGACAACGATAAGAGGGTTGGTGGCGATCGTAACCCCTCCTCTTTGGGCCACTATTCCTAAAAAAAGAACGTCAAAAGCAGGAAAAGATGAAAATATGATTGGGTTACACGGATATTACCTTGTTTTCAAGCATAGGAATACACGCAATACTTACATCGCATGCATGAATGAAATTGAACATGCTTGAAATGTGACGCTGTAAAGAGGACCTCAGCATACTCAAATGAATGGAAACACTACAAAACATTGTTGGTTTTTAAGACCACTGTATGCACAAATAGGCTACAGTGGGATCCGAACCACTGTCCAATGTGCCTCCACCGGGTATCGAACCCGGAAACCCCTTGATTACAAGGCGACTACATTATACACTACAAAGTATCATGGATGACAGGAGAGGGAGTCGAACCGGGCCGTCGACCCCCGACTCCCCTCCCCTGGAAATGACATGGTTTATTTCAAAGTTTGAATTTATTAGCTGAAGGTTAGATCCAAAACCATATTATGAGGCAAAAAATATAACAAGAGATTTAACCCCATCTGGTGCGGCATCTTGATATTTAAAAGAGGTAACATAAATACAGTTTATTTAGTTTATATTCGAATGGAATAACCTAAGTAAAAACTGGCTTAGATGAGAAGAATGAGTGTAAAATACAGGAGCCAGATTGTTTTTTTTTCCACATACTACCATTTCATCCAAGCAACTTCAGTAATTAGAGTTGTATGTGAAACGTTAAGCAACATAATAGACTAAATTTCCCCATAACTTACAAGCATTTTCTTGAACGGGGTATGTAAAAGCTAATGGGAAAAAATAACTATGCATTTCAGTATACTGACTGTGTGAAATATAAAAAGATAATGAAAAACCAGTTGTGCGGGATATGCGTTCATCTGATGAATGTAGTTTAAAAGTCTATCCAAGGATGGAATAATAATAATAATAAATTTAGAATAAATGTGTTATTTTTTATTAGATTATTATTAATGTTATTATTTCTACTCTTCAAGCTTTATTAACGGCCTGATCCCTACCCTTTCAAAAATTTCTGGCGACGCCGGAGTTTCAAGCGACAGAACCTCATTAGCCTGAAATAATCCAATTCCTACAAAATAATGTATAATTCCACAGTCCGCTGTGTTTTGCTACATGTTTCACAAGTTATATACATAAGAATCTAGGTATATCTTAACACTTTTAATAAGCTTTGTGTTAAAACAAAATGTGCTCAACATCCTTGAGATTCTGGAAATCTTAAGATAAGTTTCCACTTTCCATAAGAATACCGAAAGTACCTTTCGCATCTCCTCAATGCTCCACATAGAAATACCACTTTCCTTGTCTAGAGGACACACATATCCCGGCGCTTCAGGTGTGCGAATGTTCTCTTCAGTTTCATATTCACACAATCATTATCTCCGCCTTCCCACATGTTCATCGTCTTGTGAAAGAGAACTTCTAAGCTATAATGCTTAATGAGGATATTTTCGAAAGCTTCTTGAAAATGATAGTGTCTTAATTTATGGATTGCATTTCGCCTACCTGCACTTCTTACATGGAACATCCAAATTAGCTGCTTCTAATTTTCCCTCAACCGTAATGAACTTTTTATTTTATTTTCTCTTCTATAAATAACATCTCTTCAGTAATTATGTCATTAAAATGGAAAAAAAGGGTCATTAGCACAGTACCTCAAACCGTTCATATTTATACACACACACTAGTGGTGTAGCAACCTCCCCCGCAATGCCCCGAGATGTAGGGGCCTCGCAATGTTCTCTCTGTGCTCCTAAAATATTTTGTACTCACAGAAATTCAATAGAGAGACTATGTGGAAGAGACTAAGCTAATTACGGCACATCCATCCGTCGACAATATTTTTCACTAAGGGGCCTCCAATATATAACTTGCCGGGGGAACTGTGCTACACCACTGACACACGCACATACACTGTAACATGAATGTACAGCAATATTAATGTAATACTATTAATATTATAATTATGAAAAAAATATCTGAGCACTTGGACAAAAATTAATCCAACGAAGAAAAATTCCCAATGACTAAATCTCTTTAAAATAAAATGTTTCATGTGTACGTAACAACAGGGTTATTTGTAGTGAATGGTTTGGTTATACATGGTCATTGTACTGATATTGTAGTATGCCAAGAAGGAGAATCAAACACTTGGAATATAATATATATATATAATATATAATACGGTATAATATGTTTTAACGCAAAAACTAATAATTTGAGGCTTAGAGTTCCAAACATTGATTAATAGTGTTCCCTTTCTTGTATTATATCTGCCATTTATCGCTTGTGATATTTCTATGCAAATATTGTTGTGCAAGGCCCGCGTTTGTGTTTTGTTGTATTAAAATTGCAACCTGCAATCATGCAGTTCACTCGAGAATGTTGCAGGTGAGTTTACTACAGTTAATATCCCTTCCTTTCTTCTCACACATTAAAGCGAAAAGAAAGAAGTTGTTTCGATCGTTCTGCTGGAAGTGCTCTTGTGGTAATAAAATTTGGCCTTGAACGTTACAAGAACAAGCTAAGATAAAAAGAAAAAGAAGTCAAATATCCAGCAAGTTATGATGTTCTGGATGGATCCACAGCAGAAGAAAAAAACCTGTTACACAGAATTCGAACTTTATTTCTGTAAGTCAGGTTTAACATAAAGAATTGAATTGGGCTGGTGGTTAGCGCAGGGAGTTGCGAAAACAGAAATACTGAGTTCGAACAGGGCCTCCGAGATATTTATATACGGGCCTCACACCAGCTTCCGTGACGTCACAGGATTAGTCAAGTATAGTCGATTTACAACATTTAACAAAGTGTATTATGAGAGTATAATATTTATTTTTCTGACTGAATTGTCCTTTCTTATTCGCTCAGAACGTTGCTATCACATCAAGAACATTTCAAATGTTATGTGGCTATAGAAAATATGTAAATAATATTAATAAAAGTAAAATCCAATCTTTACCATTTTGCATAATGTACATTTGTTTTCCAAATTACAAGGCGATAGAGATAAAATTTTATACTACAATTGAAAGTTACTCTAAGTTCGTAATAATTATTATCATCGTTAATATATAATTGCTATTGAATTGCTGTCGAATAAACACTTACGATTCAAGTTATGCATTCAAGATAACTTTGTAAAATTTAACGTACAGAAGGTTGAGGAAAGAACTTATAAAATTGGAATTTCGTATTAAATAAACTTTCCAACTTTGGAAACTCAATTCCCGTGTGTAATTTCTAATTTGAATAATTTTTTAATGTTCTAGAAATCCGGTAAATATTTGGCTGCACAAGCTTAACTGGTTTGGTTGTAGGTTTCAATTTTTTAAAATCAGTTTTCACTTTTCGTATTAAAAAATTTACATCAAGCAAAGAGAGAAAGCATACTAATGCAACAAACATACTAGCCTAACCTATTCGAAATACGTGGATGTTAAGAACACTAACCGTAAATGATCTAATAGTAATTCAAGCCCATGAAAAGGGATTTACAATCACACGGAAAATGAGAATATTAATGCAAGCAACTTACTTTAATTAAGAAGTCCAAAGCAAAAAGAAGGAGAACATAATGAAAAACCTTATGTTCTATGAGGTTTCTTATCCTAAGTACCTTTTAATTATATCCCTTTTCGGTAGACAAGCTAGATATAGTAAAAATCAAGAGACAAGTTGTCTTTCAGGATACGGTGTAAGTTTTAGGAATATCGGCATGTCTTTCATTCATCCTTAACAACAACAAATTACTTGTAACTGCTGGACATGTATTGAAATCGTACCATGTAAAATTCGCTGACATATAAGTTGATAATTATATTTTTTCCTTGTACTTGTGATATTTAGAAAATTGAGATAAAATCTCGTTCTCCTACTTTTACACAGAGCATAAATTTAAACAAAGCAATAGGTTACATGAAATCACAATGACTGACTGTGCAAGTATACGAAACGAATCGTTATTCTTTATGTACTAGTAAATTGTTACTTTAGCAACTTGTGTACAGATTTCTTCATTTCCAATTACCTTAAATGCTGGTGACACAAGTACACATTTTTATATACCCGGGTTCGATACCCGGTAGAGGCACCAGAGGTTCGGATCCCACTTTAAACTGTAGGTCCAGTCCCGATTAGCCTTACTTTACTGTGCATAAAGTGGACTTAAAACAGCAACTCAACTCAAACATTTTTATATAGTTCGCTAACTACATTGCAATAATCATGAAGATCTTCCTGTTTTTGACAGAAATAATCGACAAAGGGAAAATATAACATCCATTACAAGTACAAAAGGTTTGACAAGAAACTCTCCCACCAATGTGCTGGGTCGGAAACGGGCCAAGCGCATGCGCGAACTTCCCTTATCGTGCATACAGACAGGGTTGCCGAACATCATAAATGTTGTATGAACACCGAGAAACAACGCGATCAACTTGCCTGGCTTCATTTAAAGTGTGTGCTTGTTTTGTGTGCAGTGTACTTGCTAGCATGGAAGTTTGCAGTTCTGAGAAAGCAAGTAAACTCGTAGGACGGAAAGTAATCCACAGCCAAGGGCGAGAAATTGTATATAATGTCAGTGCATTTATGAAAGACGAGGTGGGAGTTCGTATGTCCGAAAACCAGTTGCAAAGGAGGGTGGCTCGCGCATGTGGTGTTTCATTCAGCAGTGTGAGAAGAATTGTACTTATAGAAAGTAAAGCATGCACTACGTTGAAGAAACACTTTCATACGCCCCATAAAACACGACCTCGCCGAAATATAAAAAGTCATATAGACGAGTTCGATAAGTGTGTTGTTAGGCGTGGCACGAATTTCACCTTACGGAGGGGGAAGGTATCCTAAGGGTTTTGAAACAAAGAATAGAGTTCCAAGGCAGTGTCTGGTGTGTGCGCAAGATAATACGTGACCTAGAGTGTAAGTGGGAAAAAGCTGAAAATATAGACAATTGCTTATAGAAAAGGACGAAATAAGAAGTTTACGTTCATCGTACCTCAAAGCCATAAAAATCTTTCGTCGACAAGGACGACCCATTGTTTACGTTGACGGACTTATTTTCACAGCTCGACAACAAAGAAAGAAGCTTGGGTGGATGGAACCGCGGCTGCCGTCAAAGCACCGGTGTCTAAAGGGCAACGTGTAATTGTTGTACATGTTGGCGGTTAATGTTCAAATCTAGAAAATCTTTTGGCGGTTACCACCATAATACGAATGCCCAAATTTTTTTTATATATATTTATTTTATTTTACTTCGCGTTTTGTGCCTCTTGGATAATTTGCGAAGATGGGGATGAGTGATGAAATTATGAAATTGATGAATGGACATTTACAAACAACCATGACCGAGCGGGATTCGAAACCGGGACCCTTGGCGTCGCAGCGCGATGTGCTAACCACTCAGCCACAGGGTCCGGAGAGAAGTTGATCCCACATTTGACACGAAACAGTGTGGTTGTTGTTGACAACGCCACATACCATAACGTACAAATAAATCCTGCGCCTTCTTCCTCCTCCCGAAAAGACATTATGATTCAGTGGCTCGTTCAAAATAACACCCCCTTTGACGCACATGTGTTCAAACCAGAATTGTATTCATTGGTGAAAATTAACAAACCTTAGCTGGAATGTGGGGGGCTTGCAGGGCAAACTTTCTCAGTCTGAATTCTGTAGATACGTCACCGAATTTGACATTGTGGTATTTGTGGAAACGTGGTTTAGCACGGCGGAGACGCCGCAGGGTCTGGGAATGGTGGGGTATGCACAGATCATGAAGAGACGGGCTGGGAGGGGGCGGTATCCAGGGGGGCTGATGGTGCTCGTGAAAGAAAGCCTACGGGCACAACTGACTAAAATAGAGATTGACTGTAATGGGATTCTAGGCGTGCACCTGTGTATTGACAATATTAAATTATGCTTGATTGCACTTTATAACCAACCAGTCTCGTCCAAGTACCACAATGACAGATTCTTCGAGCGAGTAGCTGATTTTCTGCACCTTGTCGAAGATAAATATCCGCAGACGGACGTGCTGTTGCTGGGGGATTTTAATGCGAGAATTGGAGGGGAGGATTGCACGACGAACGGGGAAGAGGGGGGAGGGAGGGTTAGACGAAGCCTAGATCAACAAATAAATGCGGAAGGGAGAAAGTTGCTCAACCTGGCGGAGAGTTTTGAACTAGAGGTCATGAACGGGAAATACGGGAGGGATTTCGAGGGAGATTTCACATTTGTGTGCGAGGCCGGGATGTCTGTGATTGACTATATTTTTTCAACTTGCGGATTGGCCAATAGGGTGGCGGAGTTCTATGTTGACGAGCGGACAGAGAGTCGGCACTTCCCGTTGGTGCTGGAAGTGGAGTGTCCGATCACGGTTAATTTTAATGCAGTGGCGATTCCTTGGCAGAAAGAACAGGAAACCTCGATTCTGAGGCAATATAAGATTTCAGAGGAGGGGCTAGAGTGGTTCCAACAAGGGTTGCAAGATGATATAGCGGTTATGCTTACGAGGGAAATGGAAAGAGCGTTGGGCGAAGGCGAGGTGGAAAGAGGGGTCTCTTTATACTACCACATCATAATGCGAGCAGCGAGGCACATGTTGCGGGACACACGTCAACAAGTTCCCAGCAAGGCTGACACGTGGTATAATGACGTATGCAAGATGCACAAACGAATATTGGATCGATCTCTAAGGCAATTCCGTGCTCGCAAAACTGAGCATTCTAGATTAAATTACTTAGAAGAACGCCGGCGTTACGCGCAAGTTTTGGAAAGGGAGAGGGAGCAGTCGGGGGAGAGGGAAGTGAGGGCTCTTCAGGAGGCCATCCAGGGCCGGGATACGAGGAACTTGTGGCGGATTATTTGCAACCTGCAAGGGAGTCGGTATACAATAGGCAGTATCTCTGCACGGAGCTGGGAGGATCATTTTCTCAAGCTGCTGGAAGGGGAGGGGGGGTCAGGGGCTATTCCAAACGAGGGCAGGTTCCTGGGTACTTTTGTTCCAATCCTTGACGAAAGTGTGTCGAGGCTGGAATATGATGCGGCTGTTCGCTCGCTGAAGACCGGCAAGGCGGCGGGTATCGATGGAATCGGACCAGATCTCGTGAAGGTGCTGAATTGTAACGAGCGATTGGCAGAAACGGGAAGGTCTCTGCTCAACAACATATTCAATAGTGGAACCTTCCCAAAAATATGGAAAACGAGCGTTATTTGTCCTCTTTACAAGGGGAAAGGGGATGTAAATGACACTAATAATTACAGAGGTACGTCATAAAACCTGTACATGTCATGTATAATTTCTTGTGTCGATGACCCCATGAGGATTGAATCTGAGAGAGAATGTGAGAGTGCAAGTGTGGGGACCTGTAATAATTCCATTTTTGTTGGTTATGAATAGAATATACTTTTTATTTTCATGTTAATTTTGGGCTATATCATTTTCGTATACATGTCGCTACCCGTGATTTTCAGGTATACAGCTAGCCGCTTCCCGGCTACAGGTAAAGAGGTGGTAATTTGAAAGTACATATGTCTTTGTTTTTATTCGATATGGCTTATTACTATGCACTGTTGATCACCGGTTCCTACACACGAACTTAACCTGGACCGTAACGCTATTTCGCTTGTCCGAGGGAGATTTTGCCGCCTCTATCTAGGTAGTGGTAGCATTTGTTTTATCCTCATGGGGTCATCAACACAAGAAATTATACATGACATGTACAGGTTTTATGACGACAAGCCCTAATCATTGCATTCTCAATTATTTTTATCTTACTTTTTGTCTAATCAGGTCATTTGTGATTTTGCTCCAGTGCTACTTAAATCCTAGCCAGCCCTTACTTAAGTTCACCTTTTGTTTTTAAAAAAGAAACTAGTCGGCGCGGTGACCATACATTACTTGACCAGTATAAACAAAGGCGTCTCAACGGCAATTACATTCACGTGGGCGGACGTTTTCCTTTTACAAGACCTCACGTGGTTCCAAACATAACAAATAACCTCCGTTGAGTGGCGCAAACATATACTCTCTAGCAGGCGGGACTTAAACACTTCGCCGCGACGAGCAATTCACATTACCAGGCAAATACTTTAACAAATAATCACATATGCGACCGGACATAGCTAGCAGCGACACAGCGCTGACACATAAAAATGAACAAACCTCAAGTAGAATATGCAATTAAGCGGGCGGCGCTTTACTCTAATAGTACGCACTTTAAACAAATACAAAGGAGCACAAACAACAATGAATTTAAGATCATAAAAAAAAATATCACAAGGAATAAGAAAAATTGACCTGAGACGAATAGATTACAAATGACAAGCGCGACGGGAGTTTGGTATGAAGTTCGAGTTGAGTGGGCGTTTTCAAAAGGTCGACGAATTTCAAGGGCGTTCTCTAAATCAATCGGGCCGTCACGTGTTAAGGTTCACACAGATGAATACTTTACCATCTCTCAGCTTCCGGGGTGCATCCTGGCGTCTTTATGGGCGATTGAAAACACATAATATCCACGCGAAAGGTTTCCTGGGTCGTGACGATGAAGATGCAAAAAGGGTTCAAACACCTAGTTCCCCGGTTCCTCTTCCTCTCGGGATCGGTGGATCTCCGTGGTATGGCGCGGTTCGGACGTCGCATCTGAGCGGTCGTTGTAGGCGTCGTCGGGGCGTCAACATCTCTCTCTACGTCTCTCTGTCGCGGCTGGTAGGCGTCGTCGGGGTCGTCGGGGCGTCAACGTGGCGGACGGTAGGCGTCGTCGGGGTCGTCGGGGCGTCAACATCTCTCTCTACGTCTCTCTGTCGCGGCTGGTAGGCGTCGTCGGGGCGTCAACGTGGCGGATGGTAGGCATCGTCGGCGTATCAATAGGGCGGCGTTCGACGTTCTCTCTCTCTCCATGGCGGCGGATAGGCATCATCGGCGTAGCTTCTTCTGACATCGGGCGAATCGACGTAACGCCCCCATCTCTCTTCTTCCTCTAGCCCGCCATAGTTTCCGGTGTTCCTCGTTTCTCAAAAATTATAAATGGCGTAAGGTTATCACGGAAACACGGTTTCGCTTCAACTTCCCCCAGCGGTTGAGGTAGGCGCACTCGTGTAGACTTACTGCCTATCACACACACTGGTGTTCGCACAACACAACAAAGTCCACTGTACACGAAAGGTAGCACGAAGGTGCTCTCGTTCCAAGAATCGCGGCAAAACTGTATATGGAGAGGTAGCACGGAGCTGCTCTCGCTACAAGGATCGCGGTAAGACTGTGTGTCGAAAAACCATGTCCTTCGTTTTATTTAGATTTTGAAAAACGACGCTAGGCGTTCGTTGAAGCGACGCTTCCGAAGAGGTCAGTCCACTTTGCTCTATTGTCTCCCAAGTGGGACGAGCCGTGCTCGAAGTTGAGTTTGTGCGGATTAACCCTCAGCCTCGCTGTCGCCCATAGCTCGATTGCAACCGGTGTCCACAAACTGATCAATTACAACCGATTTGATCTGGCGTCCGTAATTGTTGCTTGATCGCAACGAAACTCCACACATCCGTCCTTGCACACATGCCGCTGCGCTGGTATAAGTTTCACGTGAATCTGACCGCTGGAAACCGAGATATTTAAATGTTTGTCATTACGGTCGAATTTCCTAAGCTTTAGACGCATAACGTGACCCTTCAGGTGCTCACCCTTAAGACACGTGAACGTCTCGTTCCTCCCGTCGGCTTGGCAAAAATCAAATATGTATTCTTACAACTTAAAACTCTCAACGCTTTGAATCAACACATTTTTTTTACCGCTATGGACAATAATAATAATAATAATAATAATAATGATGTCGGTAAATCTGACTGTCACAACCTCGCCCCCCTTCTTCTTCCAAGGATTTCGTAAGCGTGAAAAATTCGCTCTACACAGGGACAGAATTTTTTTGTTTGTTACAAATCCTTGAACAGACTGTATATAAATTGACAAGCAAATACATGAACACCCTGTATATAAAAATTGACAAGCAAATACATGAACACCCTGTATATAAAAATTTTACTCTCTGAACTGCACGGACACTGTGACATTCCAGTTACATAACACATATAATAATATCCTGAATATCAACATAATATGGAGAGTATATATACAAAACAAGAACAAGATGTGAGCATTTACGTGTCAGCTTGCATTCCTACGTCGCTCTTTCTCTCGTATCTGGGCGAACCGTGTCTCGAATTTGGCCTGTTCAGGTCTCTCGCTGGGCTCCATGTTATTCTTGCTCCACAGCGTCCTGCATCTCCCCGATCTGACTCCGGGCTGACCGACCTGCTATGTGCGTTGCGCTGATAAAAGCCATCTCGGACTTGGCCGTTCTGAAAGAAGCCGTCGTTTCTCCTTGGCGACGCACCAGTCGGACCTCCACGCCGTCTCCTGCCTCTGAACGGGCGTCTTCGTTGCGGTGAAGGTGGATCTTGCAGCTGGCGGTACCTTTCAGCCCCTGGAGCGTGGTGCTGTCCTCTCCATCCCTGCTGGACTAGATGAACGCGCGGGTGTTTATTCCGGTGCGACGAATCATCTTCCGGTCGGCGCCGCTTGCTAAACTTCTCACCCCTGGTTTTCTGCCTCTCCTCCTCGCACTGAAACAGGTTTTCCAGTGTGAGGGACATCGCGTCGGCGTCAAACACGCATGCTCCATTGAGGTGACGACGAATTTCGTGTGGAAAATGGTACACCAGAGCGGCTATTATCTCCGCCGTAGTCATTTGGGGTTGCAGAGACTTGAACTCATTGTACCGTTTCCAAAAGTACTGGGCATACGTGAGTCCTCCGCCCCTGTCGTATCGTTCGTTTCGCACCTGCATTAGCATCCTCTCGACCTGCAGGGGACGTTGAAAATAAGTGAGAAACGCTTCCTTGAACTCCTCATATGAATTGAAGTTCCCCTCGTTCCTGTCCATCCAGTTCTTGGCCCGGTCCTGCATTAAACCTTTCAGAATCAGAAGCCTATCCTCGTCTGTCAGACCTAACTCACGGGCGGTAGAATTAAATTCCTCGAGGTACGTGGAAGGAAGAATTCTGTCAGCACCCGAAAATTTTTTGAAGTGCTTCCGGTATTCGGGCGGAAACAGAGCTCTCCTGGCGGACGGTTGTCCTAACTGTAAATCCTCGTCCCTCTGCTCGCGGCGCGGACTCAACCGTGGTGACGCAGTGTCTTCTCTTCGAAGGGAGCGGGGCGTTCCTGGCGCTCGCTTGTCGCTTTCCCCGTTCGAACAAGTGGCGACGTCGGCTGCCGGTGGTGACGTCAATCTGGGCTCCCGCGACGATTGTGAAGTGCCGCTGCTATCATGCTCAGTTGACGCACTTTCATCTCGAGGTCCTCAATCCGTTCGGAATTCCCTTCGGCTCGAACTGAAATTTCTCTCACCTGTCGCCCCAGGGTGTCTATGCCACGGTCACATGTCGCTTCCAGCTGCACGCATTGTCGGGCCATCTGCTGCATACCTTCCCCCTGGTCGCGCACGCTCTGAGACAGTGTTGCCATCTGGTTCTCTTGCCGTTCGATCCGCACGTTGGTTTCGGCGATTTTGGCTTCGACACGGGATTCGCATTCCTGTACCCGAGTGACGAGTTCTTGCGTTATCACCTCACCGGAAGTACGGATGGTCTCCTGGAGGCGGTCTTCCGTCACTCGCATCTGGGTGCTGATGGCCTCTATCTTGCTTTGGGTCGCTTCCATCTTGGCTTCGATTCCGCTTCGCGTAGCCTCCATCTTGGCTTCGAGCGAGGCTTCAATTCCGCTTCGCGTAGCTTCCATCTTTGATTCTAGCGAGGCTTCGATTCCGCTTCGCGTAGTCTCCATCTTGGCTTCGAGCGAGGCTCCCATCCGCAGTAGCAGTCGATTCCCCCTTTGCCAGAACTCAACTTAACGCCTAATGCCATATGCCAAACAAAAATTTTA
This sequence comes from Lepisma saccharinum, assembly GCF_977018435.1. Classification (NCBI taxonomy): domain Eukaryota; kingdom Metazoa; phylum Arthropoda; class Insecta; order Zygentoma; family Lepismatidae; genus Lepisma; species Lepisma saccharinum. The sequence goes on from NC_139249.1 coordinate 35,824,774, forward strand.
AAATGCCTAACGCCTTAAGTAGCTGCCCTACTACCTTGACAAAAATAAACGCCTAATGTCTCAATTACCACCTCACGTCAAAATAAAACAATAAAATCTCACAATGAAACACAGTTACATGACACCAAAATACGCCTGACGTAGCCCTTACAAAAACGACATATGCACCTGCACTGAGGGTGCTTTCGATTTAAAATATACCGGTCCCTGTGTTCGCGGCGCCAAAAATGTATGTTACGCCCTCCCTTGCCCGGGAAAACAAATGCTACCACTACCTAGATAGAGGCGGCAAAATCTCCCTCGGACAAGCGAAATAGCGTTACGGTCCAGGTTAAGTTCGTGTGTAGGAACCGGTGACCAACAGTGCATAGTAATAAGCCATATCGAATAAAAACAAAGACATATGTACTTTCAAATTACCACCTCTTTACCTGTAGCCGGGAAGCGGCTAGCTGTATACCTGAAAATCACGGGTAGCGACATGTATACGAAAATGATATAGCCCAAAATTAACATGAAAATAAAAAGTATATTCTATTCATAACCAACAAAAATGGAATTATTACAGGTCCCCACACTTGCACTCTCACATTCTCTCTCAGATTAAATCCTCATGGGGTCATCGACACAAGAAATTATACATGACATGTACAGGTTTTATGACGACAAGCCCTAATTATTGCATTCTCAATTAATTTTATCTTACTTTTTGTCTAATCAGGTCATTTGTGATTTTGCTCCAGTGCTACTTAAATCCTAGCCAGCCCTTACTTAAGTTCACCTTTTGTTTTTAAAAAAGAAACTAGTCGGCGCGGTGACCATACATTACTTGACCAGTATAAACAAAGGCGTCTCAACGGCAATTACATTCACGTGGGCGGACGTTTTCCTTTTACAAGACCTCACGTGGTTCCAAACATAACAAATAACCTCCGTTGAGTGGCGCAAACATATACTCTCTAGCAGGCGGGACTTAAACACTTCGCCGCGACGAGCAATTCACATTACCAGGCAAATACTTTAACAAATAATCACATATGCGACCGGTCATAGCTAGCAGCGACACAGCGCTGACACATAAAAATGAACAAACCTCAAGTAGAATATGCAATTAAGCGGGCGGCGCTTTACTCTAATAGTACGCACTTTAAACAAATACAAAGGAGCACAAACAACAATGAATTTAAGATCATGAAAAAAAAATATCACAAGGAATAAGAAAAATTGACCTGAGACGAATAGATTACAAATGACAAGCGCGACGGGAGTTTGGTATGAAGTTCGAGTTGTGTGGGCGTTTTCAAAAGGTCGACGAATTTCAAGGGCGTTCTCTAAATCAATCGGGCCGTCACGTGTTAAGGTTCACACAGATGAATACTTTACCATCTCTCAGCTTCCGGGGTGCATCCTGGCGTCTTTATGGGCGATTGAAAACACATAATATCCACACGAAAGGTTTCCTGGGTCGTGACGATGAAGATGCAAAAAGGGTTCAAACACCTAGTTCCCCGGTTCCTCTTCCTCTCGGGATCGGTGGATCTCCGTGGTATGGCGCGGTTCGGACGTCGCATCTGAGCGGTCGTTGTAGGCGTCGTCGGGGCGTCAACATCTCTCTCTACGTCTCTCTGTCGCGGCTGGTAGGCGTCGTCGGAGTCGTCGGGGCGTCAACGTGGCGGACGGTAGGCGTCGTCGGGGTCGTCGGGGCGTCAACGTGGCGGACGGTAGGCGTCGTCGGGGTCGTCGGGGCGTCAACATCTCTCTCTACGTCTCTCTGTCGCGGCTGGTAGGCGTCGTCGGGGCGTCAACGTGGCGGATGGTAGGCATCGTCGGCGTATCAATAGGGCGGCGTTCGACGTTCTCTCTCTCTCCATGGCGGCGGATAGGCATCATCGGCGTAGCTTCTTCTGACATCGGGCGAATCGACGTAACGCCCCCATCTCTCTTCTTCCTCTAGCCCGCCATAGTTTCCGGTGTTCCTCGTTTCTCAAAAATTATAAATGGCGTAAGGTTATCACGGAAACACGGTTTCGCTTCAACTTCCCCCAGCGGTTGAGGTAGGCGCACTCGTGTAGACTTACTGCCTATCACACACACTGGTGTTCGCACAACACAACAAAGTCCACTGTACACAAAAGGTAGCACGAAGGTGCTCTCGTTCCAAGAATCGCGGCAAAACTGTATATGGAGAGGTAGCACGGAGCTGCTCTCGCTACAAGGATCGCGGTAAGACTGTGTGTCGAAAAACCATGTCCTTCGTTTTATTTAGATTTTGAAAAACGACGCTAGGCGTTCGTTGAAGCGACGCTTCCGAAGAGGTCAGTCCACTTTGCTCTATTGTCTCCCAAGTGGGACGAGCCGTGCTCGAAGTTGAGTTTGTGCGGATTAACCCTCAGCCTCGCTGTCGCCCATAGCTCAATTGCAACCGGTGTCCACAAACTGATCAATTACAACCGATTTGATCTGGCGTCCGTAATTGTTGCTTGATCGCGACGAAACTCCACACATCCGTCCTTGCACACATGCCGCTGCGCTGGTATAAGTTTCACGTGAATCTGACCGCTGGAAACCGAGATATTTAAATGTTTGTCATTACGGTCGAATTTCCTAAGCTTTAGACGCATAACGTGACCCTTCAGGTGCTCACCCTTAAGACACGTGAACGTCTCGTTCCTCCCGTCGGCTTGGCAAAAATCAAATATGTATTCTTACAACTTAAAACTCTCAACGCTTTGAATCAACACATTTTTTTTACAGCTATGGACAATAATAATAATAATAATAATAATAATGATGTCGGTAAATCTGACTGTCACAGCTCGCTGAAGACCGGCAAGGCGGCGGGTATCGATGGAATCGGACCAGATCTCGTGAAGGTGCTGAATTGTAACGAGCGATTGGCAGAAACGGGAAGGTCTCTGCTCAACAACATATTCAATAGTGGAACCTTCCCAAAAATATGGAAAACGAGCGTTATTTGTCCTCTTTACAAGGGGAAAGGGGATGTAAATGACACTAATAATTACAGAGGTATTTCTCTCCTGCCCGTGTTAGGGAAAGTATATTGTAGTATTCTGTACAACAGATTGAGAAAATGGGCCGATATTTTTGATAAACTGACCCCCCTGCAGGCTGGTTTCAGGTCCAATTATAGCACTATAGATAATGTTTTTGTCCTGAACACATTGATCCAAAGCAAGTTAAACGAGAAAAGGGGAAAATTATATTGTTGTTTTGTTGATTTTGAAAAGGCGTTTGACTCTATCAATAGGCAAATGCTGTGGGGGAAGTTATGGGACATGGGGGTTTCGGCTAGAATGATTAATACGCTAATGAATATGTACAGAGGGGTCAAATTTTGTGTCAAATGTGGGCAGGGGGTGGTGTCTGGGCATCACGAGAGCACGGTAGGCGTCAAGCAGGGATGCATACTTTCACCTTTACTTTTCATTATTTTTATTAATGACGTTGCTAGCTTCGTGGGAGAAGAAGGAGCTGAAACACCGGAGATAGTCGGGACACCGATACCAATCCTTCTCTATGCGGATGATCTCGTTTTAATATCAAACGAAGTACAGGGGTTACAGCGGGGATTGAACAGACTTAAACAATATTGCACAACATGGAAGTTGAAGGTAAATACACGAAAAACTAAAATAATGGCGTTCAAGAAAGGTTATGTTTTCGCAGCAAAGGAGCGGTGGACCTATGGGGATTCCGAGCTTAAAAGGGTCAAACGTTTCACCTATCTAGGCATCACGCTGAGTATGGCAGGGGAGTGGACAAAGCACATCGAAGGCAGAAAGGGAAGAGCTTGTTATGGGCTGGGCAAGGTAGAGCGACTGCAACGGAAAGTCCCTACAGTCAGTGTGAGATTGCTGGACCAAATTTATGAAGCAACGGTGAAAGCAACCCTATTTAACGGCGCGGAACTATGGGGGAGGGTAGGGGGGCGAGTAGCAAATCAGATACAAGCGCGGTTTTTAAAACAAATACTGGGAACCAGCACGAGTGCAAGCACGTGTGGCGTCCTGAGGGATATGGGAAAACATAGGGAGGATGTCGAAGCGAGGATGAGATGTTTCAAGTACTGGATGAAGCTGGAACAAGGGGCCGGAGACTCACTGAAAGAACAGTGTCTGCGAGTTCAGATTGAGGAAGGGTTCGCACGCCACTGGGCAAGTGGAATTAAGGACGACTTGTACAGAATGGGTCTGGGGGAACTGTGGGAAGAGGTGAGGGGCGGGAGGTGCGAAACTGGGATGTTGCAAATCATAAGGGAGAGGTTGGTGGACGGTAGCAGGCAAGACATCATGGCAGAATGTAGGGAGAAGGTAACGCTCGTCGCCGCACAACCACCAGGGGTGTGGGTGGAATGGGGGAGAAAACGATATATTGATACGTGTACGTACCAGCAAAGACGTGGATTCGCCTGGTTCCTGCTAGGGGGGTGGAGGCAACACAAACTCAAGGGGCCGGACGGTCGTGCCATCTGCACGTTATGCGGCGGAGAGGAGACGAGGGCTCACATCCTACACGAGTGTGTTTGGTCGGCACCCCTCAGACAACGCAAATGGGGGGACAGTGCAAGGGACAGCATTGAGCAGACCATCCAGGCTATATGTAGGGAGGAGAGGAGTGGTATAACGAATGTAAATATCAAAGCCCTGGGCTCCTATTTTCATGCAGTTTGGAGGGAGCGCAGGAAACTGCTGCAAGGAGTCAGTGAAAGTGAAGGGTACGGAACAGCAGGGGCTCAAGCATAGGTGAAGAGTGTAATGTAGTGTTGTGAAAATGAACAATCTCAAATGCAAGAAGAGGACCACATTGTTATTTATATATGTACATAGTATGTAATTATTTTCCAAATGTTTCTGTTTATAAATGTTTCTGAATGTATGATAAATGGGGTGCATGTTTAAGGTCGGGGTGTTTATGTAACAATATTGTAAGATACGCACAGCCGAAGGGCTCGTATCAATATCAATAAATATCAAATATCAAATGTTCAAAATTGATTCCATCTTAGCAGAACACGGTCATTCCGTTATATGTTTACCGCCACACCACCCAGATCTTCTTGCTTATAGTGGAACCACAAGGAAAGAAACCTGCGCAGACCCCATCGCGCTGGCGGGTGGGGGAAAAAGACAGCAGGAAGGAGCCTTCAGAGCGGCCAACGTCAGTGTTGCCAGACCTATTGATTTCTCGGTAGGATTCCACATATTGCTATGGCACCTCCGACGGCCTGCTCAAAAACAAGTTTCCTGATCACCTTACTTGAACATGGAGGGGAGAGTGGAACTCCACTCAGCCATGAAAAGTGCTGTTTGAACTGTGAAATTATGCCAAACGATGTGCTAGGACATTATTATTATTTCATTACTATTACTACATTACCATGGGCGTCCGGAAGGGGGGGGTGCCCCCCCTGGAAAATGAAAGTCAACCAAAAATTATATATTTTTCACATATAATTTCATTTCAGCTGCAATAATGTGTGTTAATTATTGCATGAATATGATACATTGAAATTTAAGCAATGTTTTTTGAGGGAACAACACTATTATTGGAGAAAATGTGCCTTCCTTGCCCCTGCCTGGAAAAAATCCTGCGGACGTCCATGTACATTACTATTTTTAGATGGTTGTATTTTATCCCACCCGAAAATCTATTTCTATTTTAGTTATTTTACGTCGCTTTTGTGCCTCTACAGGTAAGTACGACAATATGGATGAATGAAAAACTGATGAAATGAATGAAGTGACACAAACACAGTGAAACGTCCTTGCCTTACTAAGTAGAAATACTGACTTCGTAGCGTGGGCAAATTATTTTATATATGTATGTGTGTGTGTGTGTGTGTGTGTATTATATATTAAATGCAGAAACATAGAGGCAGCATAACTGACGAATAAAGCATGTGTTAAGTTAATAACAAGAAATTTGCTAGAGAACGAAGCGGCATAGTTCAATTACTAAGGAAATAATGCACCCCCTCCCCCGTAGTTGCTTGGAACTTTCATCGGCTTGAAAATACTTAATTTTCTATCCTTAATATACTATTCTATACTTAAATACTTAATTTTCTACAAAATTATAAAGCGGCATGGACGTCCAGAAGGAAGTGCAAGGATAGTCGCCACCCGCACATAAAAGTACTTATTATTTCAGACGTATGAGTTGATTTCAGTTACAGTAATTTACATCCATTATTATAATAGGGATGTAGGAACGTGATAATTTCAAACTCAAGTGGTGTTTTCTGAGAGGGCAACATTAGGCTATACGGGGTAATATGCCTCGTTTACCCGCCTGATAAAAATACATTGTTTCCCCCTCGCTGGAAAAAAATCTGCAGACATCCTCTTGCCCCCCAGTGCGCAAGCCTATGCCGCCCCCGAGAAGGTCGTTCATCCGCTACAATTAGATCATCGGATTTTGTAGCAGATCTTCTGGTTTCCCAAGGAACAATCTCCCGATTTTTTCAAGTCTGACCTGGCAACACTGCCCCGAGGACCGATAACGGCAGGGAAAATGCGCGAACGCTTTTGAGGGAAGGTTTTTTTCCTTGTGGTCGAGCTATAGTTTTCTTGTGTTCTCGTTCTGCGTAGACATTTGACCCGTATGCACTGCCAACCCTGCTTCTGTGCGTCCTTCTTCTACGTATGGCTTGGGCGTGAGGCCGCGAGGAGTTTCTTGTCTTACCTATTCTACTGTACTGAGTACAATTATCCACAAAGTATTTGTGAACGAAGTCGCAAAATTCTATTGATGTGCATTATATTTCTTTCACGTGATGTATATAATCAAGATCATAATTCTTATAAACCGGAACATAGCTTGAAGAAGTTAATATCCTCTACTGTGGTTAGAAAGTAAATAAGATGTTTAAGACCTGACTTTTGAACATTGAACTACACAATTTAAGACAACGTATAAGCAATAATACCAACATATAAATAACTATCAACATTTTTCGTGTTAAATAAAGGAATATAATTAGTAGTTACAAGTTCGGCATCCGTGTAATTAATATTACCATACACAAATTCTTAAATGTCGTTCTTCGCACTGGCTGAACACATTTTTTTTTTTTTACTAACATGTTTTTAAATGTTGTATTACATAGAAAGGCATAAATTTACTTGCAACTATGCTTAATTTGAGATAATAATTATTATTCTTACTCTGAAAAAAATACATTTACAGGAACTCTTTTTCGAACAACTCGCTCATTCAAATGCATGTATTTCCCAAAAACACACGACTAAATTTTTGACGTCATCAGTCCTTTTAACATCACAGGTTGCGGCCCGTATCATTCATTACCTTCTCTATCTGAAAGCCTGATGGCTTGCTTTGGTCACGTGACTAAGCGTCAGCAACTGTAGGCGAGATAGCAGCCATGTTTGATTTGCTTCTTGGGAATCAATGTTGGACCCTTTTAGTGAATATGGAATTGCAATGAAAATTGATGAACTGTATTCGAGTTTACATGACACGTAAATATGCTTGAATGTACAAAAGGTATGGTGTATAAGTGTTGTATGTGTGTGCTCAATTGCAGAGGCAATTATGATGGAAGAGGTAAGAGTAACATTCACATGTCTTCAAGATGTTGCTGAAAATGAGAAATGTGTAGGGCAATTCCATGTGATTCGGTCCCTACGAAAAAATACAAGTTGAGTAACAAAGGTTTTATACTCATAAATAACAGAAATAGTTCATGATGTAAAGATTTCATGTGTCCGGAATAGGCATCTAATATACTCTTGTATTTGGTCAAGTTTTATCTTTTGTCAACATTTTTTTTAGAAATATCAAATAATTTACCCTGAATTACAACGTTAAGATTAATGTTAAGATGCGTTGCTGCTTATGATTGCAAAATAATTTGTTTTAAGATTTAGTCAACGTTTAAAATGCTTTATTACGGTCATGTCTACCAAAGCAGTTTGTGAGTGTAAATGTTATGCAAGCATTCGAGAACATATTCATATAATTTACACAAATTTTCAGTTTCAAAATATGCTTAATGAAAGAAAGCTATACAACTGGGCCAAATTGATACATGTGTACATTTACAATCTTATTTTGCTCCGCTTTTATGCTTCTTTAGGCTAATCGAAGGCTAATGGAAGATATGTTATGAATTCAAATACAAGGGTACGATGTGTAACAAGAACTTCGATGAAATATTCGTGTGTAAAATTATCCAAGAATATATTACTTATGTTTCAAACACAAATGTTTTACACAGAAAGCATTTTATTGCCTAGCTATGTTAATATGAACTACAAGTGTAATAAAGTTTATAAAATTGTTTCATGTGAACTGTTATTTTATTTTTTGTATTTGTGAAGCCTCGATGTTAGTAATTTTGATTATTAAATCAGAGATGATGTTTCATAATTCACTAACTAAGGAAATATTCCAAATGTTTATTTTCCAAATGAACGCTAAGATCGAAATATTAATATTTTTTTTCAATGAAAATGTTGAAACTCTGTCACAGATCTTACTAACGACAATGAAAAGATTCAATTTGTTTATCTTTCGTTCAATAAAGTCCAAAGGGTCGAAATTACAATGTGATAAGTGATTTAGGTTTAGTCCTTATTCTATATTCACATAAATGTAACATTGCCCTTGTACCAATTTCTTTCGCATTTGCCGAGAGGTTATAGAAATTAAGTTTTTGTATTGAAATTGTATAGCTTAGCTACACAGAATATCTGCATTATCTGGTTGATTAAGTTTGGGTAAAGTTAAAGAAAATTTAATTGATTAGGTATCTTGGCAAGTTTACTGTCAACCTAACATGCGGGGTTTTGATTTAATCCATTGATTTTTACATACAAAAGTACATACAAAAGCTGTAACGAGTTTTCTGTAGCTGACAAATATTCCGGATAATATTTTTCAAAGAAATGCAATGTTTAAATTTTTCCGCCAGGAAGTTTCTAACGGTTTTCAACTCTTTCTTTGTGCTATGGTAGGAATTTTTGTGATGATCATAGTGACTTCCTGAATGAAAATTTTAGTGTAAATATTCAATATTCTACTATTTTCTTCTAACTACATTCGTCGGTAGGGTAAATGTCAAAATTTCACAACATAAATGAAATAATTATATCTATTCTCTACGATAAAAACACGACAATGGGTTTACACGACCGTTAAGACGATCGCCTCCAGATGATGACGTCTTGACTGAGCGCTCCGGCCTGAACCTCAAGATGGTCTTGCCCGTATACGGAGTATACACGAAGTAAAGGCATCTCGGAGGTCCCGGTTCGGATCACTATTAAGAAAAATGTTTGCTCTAATTCGTTTGTCCTGTTGTCGTTTCATAGCTGTTATCTCCTTAAACATTGTCGGTTAATCCTAGTATATTCTCTATGCAAAAAGGAAAAAATCGCAGCTCATCCTCCAGATCTAAATTCAGTCGAGAATTTTTTTGGAAAATGTTCGAAATCGCCAAATAACGATGAGACCTAAGATATATTAATCAATAATATTGAAACGGCAAATTGTAATTCGATCCTAAACTCTTAGATCCACAACAAAACTATCCGTTGTACAGCTCTTTATTTCGTATAGGTTCGCCATTACAACAACCTATCTCGTAACGTGTAAGGTTGACGATTTCTTGCTTGAACACATTTTGGATAATTCCGAATAAACAATATGTATTTTCATATGCAATTTTCCCTTTGTATCAGTTATGCCTGTTGCATTTTCAGTGTAAAACAGTGGAGACGCTACAGGAAGGGTCAGGGTAGGACTCACACAGACTCCTCCAGAAGAAAAGCAAATCCCATCCTTGGCCAATCAGTTTTTAAGAATAAACATTTTGACTGACAATAAATTTTGTAACTCCACCAGCACTTTGCGTCGCTAGAAATAGTTTTAATACTGTATGACATGCTTTTCTTTTACTATTAATAAATTGTTTTGCAACTATTTGCGGCATTTTTGTTTATTGTTGTGAAACTTCAATATGTCAATATAGTAGAGTTATTCATTACAAGATTTAAACATTAACAAAAATGGAGATTTTTACATTTTCATGAAAATCATATGCAAATTATACGTAATATGTAGCTATCAGCGACTATTCCAAAGGAGGAGCAGAGGGTAGATGCCCTTTTCCCGGTAGAAGACTCGGCCCTATTACGAGTCCCACAGCAAACAAGAAAATTATTTAAGCCCACAAGAAAGCAATTAGGGACATGTAAACTGTGACTGGGCCATTAGGAAATATTAGAGATTCTCCTCTGCCTCCTAACTAATTTACTTCTCTCGCTGTAACTGATTTCTATTGGTTGCACACGTTTCTACACCATTTATATCCGAGTTCATCTTTACATACTCATAGGGGCCTCCACGATGCCGTAGTGATAAGTTCCTCACCTTGTAATGAAGGGGTTCCGGTTTCGATACCAGGTGAAGGCACATAGTGGTTCGAATCACACATAGAACTTTAGGTCCAGTCCCGATTAGCCTCTCTGTGCATAAAGTGAACTTAAACTCAATATAAAACATACTCACAGAAGATTACATAAAGTAGGCAATTTTCTTACCATTCATAAGTCAACAATATGCGGAAACAGCGTGAATAAAAACAACACGGTGAACATAAGCATTTAAGAAACCTCGTCGTTAATTACTGTACAGTTTAATGAAGTTGCTTACGTCACAACGAAGAAAATTACCGGTACTTGTGTTACGGGCTTTTTAAGTTCGCATTTTTCCTACACGAAACTAAAATGACGATGCTCTTCAACCTAGCATTAACATTACAATAACAGGAATAAAGTTAGAAAGAAATATTTATCATCATAATTACTACAAAAATAATTCATGAGGACCATGCTTGAAGTCTTTCCGCTGCGGTGGTCTAGCGCGTTCGATTCACAACGTTGCTACCTTTATGTTTATCTCTTCATCAATTTCATTTAACCATTATTCATCTTCATCATAGCGATTAACCTAAAGAGGTAGAAAAGTTAAAATTGTACATTTTTCTGTTTATTTGGTTAGTATATGTCTAAACCTATGTGCTAAAGTGAAAAAAAAGCTATTCACGAATGATCGAAATTTTTTGTTTATATATAAATGTTGCCCCTATTCGTGATTTTACTACTAATTCTTGGATTTTTATTCCAAATGCGAATTTCTAATGCCAATTGCTTTGCAGTTTTTATATTTATCTATATCATTCCTTCCCAGAATTCTATGATTCGTTATTTTTCTCAGTAATGGGAAACAGAAATGAAATTTAGTAGGTTCTGTCTTCCTTACGCAGTGATGCAGCTGTTCCAGTGATGAAGTTCCTCGAAGGAGTTCTGGAATTTCTTTTTTTGACTGGACGTAAGTTGCTGTTCGATAACCGGTTTCATGACGTCTACATCGACGAAATATTTGTCTTTCATTGACTGTTTCAAACGTGGGGAGAGAGAAGACTGTGTTATCTGTTTACCAGCGGCATGAGGCCTTGCATTATCGGGAAGGAGAATGGCATTGAGCGGACCGGTCAAGTTCAGGTCGATGATTAACATTCAACAGTCGCCGTCTATCACACGATACCCTGTGCATCAAAAAATGCAATCTGCATGGTCTTTGTCTTCAGTGGCTATCTTGAGGTTATTTTCAAGACGAGCGGCTAGGGACAGCCTTAGCAACTTGGGAGATATTGCTAACGGCACGAAATCTGATCTGCTTAACCTATCAACGTAGGCATATAATATCAGAAATAAGCATGTAAATAGGTTAACAGGTTACGTTTTGTTTATTTAAGCTATTATATGCAGACGTGGATAGGTTAGGCAGGTCAGTTTTGGTGCTGTTAGCATATATTTCACAAGTTGCTATACCTGCCGCAAAATTAGTTTGGTATTGACACTTGAGAACCACGTGTTGAAATCGGGTCTACGTCAGTGCGGGAGGGTGGGTTGCTGGCATGCGAGCCAATCAAAATCTTCCCAGTGCTTCACCCAGGCCCTGGTTACCTAGCAACAGAAAAAGTTTTTCTCGGTGTTGCCGCCTATCGGGCGATTCTTCCTGCGATCAGATTTCATGTTGTTGGGAGAGGACGTGTTGTTTGTTTGTTGCGTTGCTTTACTGTGATATTTTAACCAGTCCGTTTGTTTAGTGTTTATTGAATTTAGAGTATTCTTTGTTGTATATAGCGTGTTGTTTTAGTGTGTTATTTTTTGTACGTAATTTTCTGTGTTCTTGAGTGAGTCGTGAGCTTGTGTGAAGAATGTCAAGCACAGGAGGCAATACTCGAGATGACAATGTACCAAAGAGGCCATGCACTAAAAGAAAAGGAATTCTTCTCAAAGGACAAACGCGGGAGATGGTTTGTTCTGAGCGCAAATAATTTGAGCAAGAGAAAAACAATGGGGGTCCAATCATTTCTGTAAACAAAGTTCTGGACAGGACTGCTGCTGCTTTCGGCGTGTCTAAGAACACTATTGTTACCATAGGGAAAGAAAAATATAATGTGGTAGAAACAAATAAATAAATAAATGCGAGGCTTCAAAATTGGAAACCCCAGGAAAGAAGAGGAATATCAGTAAACGCGTGACAAATTTAGATACTTTTCAGCAAGATGCTATTCTCGCCATATTTACTCTTATTATAGGAGGAAAGATCATCCCACTGTTGGGAAACTGCGCGTTTCGTTGAAAGATTCGACATTTTTTCAAGGTGGGGAAACATCTTTAAGGACAGTCATAAAATATCTGGGATTCTCATACAAAAAAAAATAATGGACCCAAAGTAAAGTATGGAGGCATATGGAGATGTGGAGGTAGAGCTCCACACATTCTCGACCTCGACCTAGGCCATATTATGGAGGTGATGTGGTTCACCAACCGCCTTTACCCCAGGTTTGCCCCAGGTACTCACTTGGGCTGAGTCGACCCCGGAGCCGCTCGGGATATTTGAAAAAGTTCCACAAACCACCGCGGGTCTCCCCCGTGAAAGTCAGACGCCCCACCAACTGGACTTTGTGCACTTCAGTTGCGGTATAATTGAAAGACGGGCAGACTTTAACGGCGACTTCGGAAAGAAATGATTATTGAATGTGTGTATACAGAATGGATTGAATAGGTAACCTGTAAACCATGCTCGTTTCATTAATTCGTTCATGTTGTAAGGGAGATGGAAATGAATAGAAAAAACAATAACACATTCATCATTGTTGTCATCGTTGTTATTCCATTTTCCTCGAAAAACAATAACACATTTCATCATTGTTGTTCCTTTTCATAAGACGTTTTCCTCAACACAGCGTCAGACGGCTGCAGGGCGTACTGTACCGCATGATATGGCAACACCGTGACGCGTGTTCCTTCAGCTCTCAATACCAAACTAATTTTGCGGCAGGTATAAGGGTGTTGCTAGCCGCTCGTGTTTTCAAGGACTGTGATCAACGACCTCTCCTTGGCCGTTTGATGTGCGGATCGCATTGATAGTACGATGTTTCATATGTTCGGTGTTTTCTTAGTTCTTCGCCTAAACTGTTCGTGAAATGTCCCTTCAAGACCTTGAGCCTCATTGGAACCTCTGTGCAACGAAGGCTGCTTCTCATTCCCGGAAAAACACCAGTCCGGGAACTTCTGGAATAAAGGTTGGTTGTAGCGAAGTATCTTTACATTCCTCGCGCAAGTTTTTAATGGTGTACTGCAACATCACCTGTGAGCATTCGCATGTTGCGTGCTGAGAGAAAAGAATATTCACAGACTACTCCCATAGCTGACAACTTCCGTGAACACGCGTTGCAATCATTGCGGTAAACATTGTCCTCAAGTTCGACATGACATGTGACCTTGAGGTACGCACAACATTCTCACGTAAGTCACACACACACAATACTCGAATGCGAAGCCATAAGGAGTTGAAGAATGCATATAATAAACGTGGACGAAAAACTTTTGGTGTGGTTATCGATGTTTAAGGTGTGAAGGTCATCACGAAAACCAGGAAGATCCGTGACAAACAGTACGCAATATTTCTTTTGTACTTTGAAGAATTGAAGACAGTTCACGAGCAATACGGAAATACTGTCTAGGTTGTTCATACACTTGAGTTTATTTCTTCTACAAAGAAACTGGCGAAAAGATGTAACCTAGTTATAGTATGACGTTTCTTCAAGCTTTAGTCATGGTAAAATTACCCGTCACTCCCTTGCGGTGAACACGAAATTTAACAAGTGTACTCTGAGATGACAACTGTTATCAGTAGAGGGCGGATTTTTGCATATTTACATGTTTTTTCCCTCGGGGAAAATTCACATGCTTTCAGCAGATTTATTCATTTCGCTTGATTGGGAACAATCTGGCAAAGCTTTATAGTGCATACCTATAAATGCATATTTGGGCGATTCTCTACGTGATGCACGGGACATTCGCACATGGTTAAATGAGTCTGGTATGGTGGTTAATTGATATTGCATTGATCTTTCATATTCATTGTTTTTAATACTGGGTGGTTGCTTACCATATGCCAAGAAATAAAATCCTTTCTCAAATTAACAATACAAAATTAAATAAAAAAGCTGTGTGATGCACGGGACTCAGATAAACATGTGTTGTTTTTAATTTATTATTTCTGTGATTTGAAGAAGTTTCAGGGTACCATATTTAGACACAGTTTGCTAAAGACTTTGTACTACAATATGCGATGAACAACATTTTTATATTTAAAAAAACAAATTTTTAATATTTTCTTTCCTTGTGTGACGCACAGGACATTTAATATGTGATGCACGGGATATTTCTCTCCTTTATGTTGTCACTCCACTGCAGGTGATGTCTGTCTCCATAAACTCTCTCAAAAGGTGGCAACACTATTTTTAAAGTATCTCAATGACAAAGGATTTGGTATTTTAAGCCTTTAAGAAAAATTACCTCATAAATATATTCAACTATATGTTATTTAATTCTGCATATTGGTATTGCCGATTTACAGATAACAGCGTAGGACTAAACTCCTGTATCCTAAGGACTTTCCCGATGGTGCAGTGGTAGCGTCGTCGCCTTGTAATCAAGGGGCTCCGGGTTCGATACCCGGTGGAGGTACATGGTTCGGATGCCACTTTAAACTGTAGGTCCAGTCCCGATTAGTCTTACTGTGCATAAAGTGGACTTAAAGCACCAACTCAATCAATCAATCCTGTATCCTGTACATTGTTTACAGCTGCTTCAACATTCCATGGTGAATGTCAGATATATATCTTGTGTGCTAAGATACATGCTTTAAGGTAAAAATACTGTTACTTGCTTTGTTGGTACTCTGTATGAAGCAATTGATCCTAAATCATAGACCATCGCCAATATTGATGAAGTTATATGATCGAATGAACGAACATCTTCAGATTTCAAAAATAAAAGGCCTTGTTTTTGCAAGAACGTGGTTGCAAATACAGAAAAACATTAATGCGGAAGTATTTTGCAACTTCACATGGGAAGGGAGTAGTAGATGGAATCAGCGGACAAGCAAAATCACTTATTCGTACTCATGTCATGAGCAAAAGTAAATCTGCACCAATTGAACAGGTTACTTCAGATTTTTCAGAAGTAATTAGAAATCTCATGCCCAAAACTAAAGTTATTTTGATAAACGAAGAAGCATTTCACGAGAGAGAAGTTAGGATGATGCTCGGGCAATTGTAGGCACCAAATGTATACATACCATCAAAGCTTCTCAAGCTAGATATTTATATACCCCTGAGAACGCTCCTCCTCATGAATTAGAAATTCATGTGAATGCGAGTGCAGGGTAGAGTACTGGTGACTGGGACGTACTGACGACGAACGCTATCGCGGTGCAGTTGCGAGAAAGATTGCTGATGATTATGAGATATCCGTAATGGTGAAGGCTGGTGATACCAACCACTTGGCCGGCCCCTGTGGCGAAGTGGTTAGCACATCGTGCTACGACGCCTAGGGTTCCGGGTTCCAATCCCGTCTTGGGTATGGGTGTTTGTAAGTGTCCATTCATAAATTTCATGATATCATCACTGATCCCGATCTCCGCAATTAGCCAAAAGTGGCAGAAAAACGAAATAAAATAAACCAAACCAAATCAATTAAATCAAACCAACTACTGGAAGTGGCCTTTGAAGACTAATAAGTTACTGTACCCAAACAGGCAAAAAAAAGGCCTCCTCTCAAAGTTAATTCCTGAGGACAGTTCAAGTTTCAAGATGTTATGCTTTGAAGTGTGATGCATGGGACACGAAAACCATTTGCACTGGTGTCTCAGTGGCTTGAATGAAATTGTAATAATTCCATTTCCAGTACTTCATGCTGTGTATTGAAAGTATATTTTAGTTTCGAAATGTTTTCTACAAAAAATTCTTTCTCCACAAGAAAAAATTAATATTTTGCGTGATGCACGGGACATGGCCGCGGAGTACTTTTAAAATGCCAGTTTTGCAGTGTATTAAAATACTAGTAATTCGTTTATTTCCATATTCAATATGCAGCTAAGTAACCCTATATTTGATAAATAAAAATAATTCAAATATGTTAATGATATATATCTATACAAATATATCCGTACCTGAGGTAACGTTTTAGAGTTTTTCACTTGTAAATTGACCTTCAACTTTACAGATGTTTATTTTTTAATATTTTCTAATTTTGTTTTTCATAATGGTTTGGATTCTACTCTACCTGAATATCATGAATATGAAATTAATATTGAAACTTTGTTATTTGATATTCTGGTTTCACTTTTCAGAGAATTGCCCATTTGAGGCGTTAGTGCATATTTGAGCTTAAAGTGCATATTTTTCCCATTTATTGGAAGCAATGTAGTGCAATAATTTATTTCAAGTATGTATCTTCGCTTCCATCTTATTGTCCTTTGTGTCAAGAGTGGCCTAAGTCGCCCTAGTTGGGTCGAGTAACAGGAAACTACAATCGTTGCAAAGATAAAGAAAATCACCCTCTTACTGGGGTGATAGTTCTAGGCGATAGTGACTGCAGGGCAGGGCCGGCGAAAGGGAGGGGGCGAACCGTGCCACCGCCCAGAGCGGCAAAATTTGAAGAGAAGAAAAAAATAAGTCTATTGAAAACTTGAAAGTTATTATATTACGCGAAAGTTAATATATGCCAACCCACCGTTTTGAAGGAACATACAAGTAGTCTCAATTTAAAAGCACTGAGTGCCACAAGGTGGGAAAGCGGATTCGATGCCTTAACTCCGTTGAGATATCAAGTGGGAGAGGTCTATGATGCGCTCCTTCAAAAAATTGCCAACAATAAAACTATCCAAATGGTCGCACATGAGGCTCAGTGTATTGCAAACCAGTTGCGTGGCTTTACATTGCTTTGCTCACTAGTTATCTGGTATGACTTTTTACTCCACGTAATGTAATGAGCAAATGTCTTCAAAACATTTATCTACGATGTGTTAGATGAATTTTTGCAAACATATCAGCGCTTTGAAAAAAGCAGGAGTGATGAAAAATTTCAAAGTTTCTTGGACGCCACTTGGCAGCCTGGCAAGGCCCCCCGGCGACCTGTGAGTCCTGGTTGATGAGAAAGAATTGGCATCGAATTTAGATATAGATGATCCAAAGATAGGCAAGACTATACAGGGCCGAAATCGAAAGAAGAAGCAGTTTCAGTATGATGAAACGGTACAAAGTTTATTTTTATTACCAGGTCCTAGACGATTATTTTAACTCTAAGGCGAAATATTTGAGCAGCTTAAACATCATAGTGAATTTTCAATTTCCTTTATGATATTAGTAAGCATAAAGAAATGCCATCTGATCTTTTGTCTGAAAAGTGTAGAAAACTTGCCGGAAGGCTACTGAATTAAAAGATGAACTAAAAGTGCTTTCGGCTATAATAAAACAATTACACCAAAGGAGACCTTAAATTGATAAAGGGTCATGATTTTGCACCTAATGTGAGTGTAGAAATTCGAATTTATTAACTTTGTCGGTAACCGTGGCAAGTAGCGAACAAAGTTTCTTTTCTTTTTTTTTGGAAATTAAGGCTAATAAAAATACTATCTTCGGCTAATCATGTCTGAAACACGCTTGTTCCCATTGTATGCAAGGTAGCATTATACGAAAAAATTACATGCAAAGGTAAAGGTAAAGTTCCCTGTGCATATAGCACCATGTCTTGAAGGCACATTTAGGGGATGTGGGGGTAGGACCACACACATTCTCAATCTCGGCCATTTTGGAGGTGATGTGATCATAACCACTCTCCGGCCCCCTTTACTTCCCAGTGTTGCCCCCAGGTACCCATTAATTTGAGGTTGGGTAAACCCCAGAGCCGGTTTATGCGGGGACAACGCAGGAAAGAATTCATACGTACTTTAGATCACCCACGCGGAATATCCTGGAATATTACATGTAATTCTTTTAAAAATCCATTCATATATCACAGACCTACAACGGTAAACATATGAAGTCAAGCCTTCATTTATTTCCTAATACTTGTTACATTTAAGATACGTTTAAGAGAGAGAGAGAGAGAGAGAGAGTTTTCATAAAATATAATAATAATATCAAATTAGTGTCGCATTTTTAAAAGTTTAACTGTGGTCGAGCGAGATATCCTTTTGTGCTTAATAGTATTGAAATAACGTAACAAATTATCATTATTTATTTTATAGTTTGATGTTTTACTGAGGAATATATTGATTTTCAATTTCCCGTTGCTGCATTATGACTGGGGGGGTTCAAAAGGGACAGCGCCATCTGCCACCACCGCCCAGGGCGGCAAAATTACTAGCGCCGGCCCTGCTGCAGGATGGTATTATTTGTTGGGTAGCTCTTGATACGTTATCTTCGTAAATCTGTGAGAGCGACTGTGACTGAGTGGTGCATGTTTGAGGAGAGGATCAAGGGTGCATTTCCCATCTGGTTGCAATTGTTCATCTCGTGGGTGGATACTACATAGCTATGTATGCTTAAACTTCCAAAGAATGTACTGGAACCTCCCCTCCCGACTTGGAAATATTTAAAATACTACAGTGTTGGCAGGCCCGTACCCAAGGGGTAGCACGGGGCCATGCCCCCCTCGAGCCATGAAAATTTTTAATTTGAACGTATAGAAACCTATGAAAATAACGTTGATGATATTTCAAATTTTGCAAGAATTTCGATTTCTTTTCTTGCACAAATGAATGGGCTCCAGAATTCTGCAGTCTGCAATATTTGGCAATTTTTAGTTTTATAACCCTTGATCCACGGTTATCACACATCCCGATTTAGTTGGGAAAGTCCATTCCTTTCAATCCATGTCCCGACTTTTTTCGTCTCGGCTCGGACACTACGTGCTATAAAGGAAGACTCTTGTGCCATTGCAGACATTGTACTGGTTATGTAGGACTTTCTATAGAATACTGTATACATTTTAAAAATTGTCTGAATTTTTTTATAGTCAAAAACAGTTGTTTGACACTCGAGAAATATGAACCCCTTGTGGTTTCTTCTATTACAGTTTCACTAATTTTTCACATTAATTTGCATAAAGGGGAATTTTGTATGCGTTTTACATTAGGAAACAAAGGTTCCTCAATGACTGCAATACCAAACCAACCATATAAGGTTTTAGCTCTCCACCAGTACCGCAAGGTCTGGTCCCTTTTCGCCGCCACAGAGCAGAAGCATACAACCTTTATCTTTCCCCAGCATCAGGGTTTTTTCTGCAACTGATATCGATTCTGCCAATCATAGAATGGCTTACGATTATATGTAAATAGGAGAATCCACTTCGCAATAGAATCGTTGCTTGATTTTGGGGGGCAAAAGATTGCCTGAAGTACTTTCAACAGATATTGTTATTATCCCAAAATGCTCAAGAAAATAAGTACAATATTATTTACGAGATTCAGTCAATCTGAATTTATTTTACTACAAATTTTATTCTATTCCACTTGTACTTGTCTTGAACATAAATACATGGGGTGTGACCATACAAGACTGACAACTTTCACAGTGTGTGGAGGACATCAAGACGAAAAAATTCGATGTTGCAAGACCCTGCAAATTGCATTTTCTATTCCACTTGATGCAACTCCATTTAATAGCTTCTTGGTTGCCACTGGTAACTTATTTTTACTGTCAAATAAGATTCCAAAAACGCAAAAAAAGCGAAACAATATTTTGCCAGCAGAGACGCTGCCAAGGTGAAGTCACTTATCTTAGCCGTTCCCTTCAGATAATTAATTTACATGGTTCGCACTGACCTGAAAGTCCTGGACAACTGGAGGAGTCAGGAAAACCGGGATAGGAGTGAGAAGGTAATTGGAAAGAAAGGATTTTTTTTAAAGCGTTCAAATCCTGGAAAAGTCAAGTGAATTACATGATTTTTGTTTGCCTGCCAGAATTTGTAACCGAAAACACTTTTCGTTTTATCTTCCCAACAATCTTCCTTTTTTGTTAAAATTCCTTCTTTTTATTTTTCATTTATTTTAAAAAATGTTCAACACACTTGATTCATTTGATTAACTTGCAGAGTTGAAGTGCAACTCTAATTCATTAGCATGTTAAATCATTATACAGTAGTCTGAAAAGTTACGTAAAATGCCTGGAAAAGTCAGGAACTATGATTTTTCAAAATGGGTGAACACTCATCTATCAGCGTACAAACATATGATGCTACTCGTAGGCTATTTTTATTATTTAATTTTTAAAAATCGTAGGTTAGAAAATGTCGTTCTTCAAGGATTCCCAGCATCTAAATGAACAAATGTCTCTACTATATGGTTACAACATTAATACACAAGCTGTGCCTCCTTAGAGAAAATTTATAAAATCCGCCCTTGGGTCTGCCCCCCCCCCCTGAAAAAATCCTGGGTACGGATTGTAGATAATGTACGTGATGCATATTTTGCTCTTTTTAGTGCAGATAAATCCTTCCCTTAGTTATCAGAGATGAGGAAATTACAGAACATGCAATACAATTACGTAAGTATCTGTACTACAGTCTATGTGTTTCTGTCACTCACAATCCACGTTCAGATGATTAATTACTAGGGCTCGGAAGTTGAAGACCTATAAATTGCCAAAAAAGACCTATAAAAAGACCTAAAAATATAAAAAAAAGAACCTAAAAACGGAAAAAAGGACGTATAAATGTGATCCAAATTAATTAATAACTTCATTATAATTAAATTTTTAATGAATAAAAAATACAAAATTCTGGTGGTATGGAATACACAGTGCGAAAAAACTGAAAGGTTCAAAACAAGATAAAGCTGCCACTTATAGCGCGACCTTCCAGACAAGTTACGGTTAACGGACCTTGTACCGTACCTGCTTCAGTCGTCCAAAAATGTTTTTCTTTCGTTTCAGGGATGGTTCAAATATATTTGTTTCTTTCTTTCTTTTTATTTCTTTACTACAGAAAGGATGTTTAAGAGGTGATGAACTGATGATGATTCGAATTGAGAATGGGCAGTAAAAACGTAGTCGAAAGAAGGTGAAGTTGCAAAAAAAGCCGTTAAGACCTTAAAAAAGGCTAAAAAAGGACCAATAAGTCAAAAAACGCCGAAAAAGGCAAAAAAGGACAAATAAAACCCACCTTTTTCTGGCCTACCTAGGTAAAATGACCCAAAATGAACATATATTGTGTTAGGCCTCGTCTTCGGACACTAGGGGAAAGAAAAAGATTTTTCCTCAACTTCCGAGCCCTAACAATAACTATTAGCGCTGATTTACTGTTTACATAGATAGACTTAATGTACAATCAAACATTGTCTGGCAAATTCAAAACCGCAAGGGACAAAATTAGATGAACTGGAAGAATAGGAAATGTGATGACTACGAAAGGAAAGCTTGCTTCCTTTTCCTGTCTGTAAAAGGAAATTCCTCTGTGTACGTAGACAGAACTTGACTTTTCATCTGCTGTCGATGCATTTCTTCGTTCTTACAAACTGGAAAGAATCATTTTCCGGGTTCCATGCTTCAGTACGGAGAAGCCTTGTTTCAACTAAGACATTTTGAATTCATTAATGTTTGTTTAAACTGAACAATAGATCAGCTGCGGAAGCCTGTCCGCAGTTTCAGATTAATTTAAGAGGATATTGTATACAAGTTGGAGTTTTTATTAAATCTGACAAACCAATTAATATAAGCATTAAAATAGCATTTGACGACACACACGCACTTCAATCGTCGGAAACAATTTATATATGCTTCCAAAATTTACCCACACATTACAAGTATTACTGTTCGAGGCGACAGCACTGACCCTGTAGAATCTGGGAAAATTTGTGTTGTCGTGGAATCATTAAAACAGGCGCTAAACAATTGCCACTGCTTATATTCCTTATTGAAATTAATGGACGAAAGGCGGCGTAAAAGCTGTTAGGTCCAAAATAAAAGAATGAATAAAAATCAAATTACGCAACAAAAATCGAGCATTGTAATGGTGGCTATCTCTCCGTCTCTAAAAAAAATAGAAGGAAAGAAGTAGATCAGGTCTAGTAGCTACCTAGCCAAGTTTAACATATAAGTAAATCTACTCCATGTGTCGTATGTGCTCGCTTTGCACGACAGTTGTGCAAAATGAATAACTGTGTCAAAAAATGAAGAAAAGAAGAAGACATTATAAAAGGCCAAAATAACAAATAAGAAGACATGGCACAAATCTTGCCGAAACTTCAATATGTAAAGGAAAACGCCAAGGTTCAGATGAGATGAGATAGACAACCTAATATACGTTAAATAAGGATTAAGAAACCGTATAAAAGTGACAACCAAACATACTTACCTAGCAGTTTTATACATGCAGGACAGCAAGCACAGACAGTTGTGTTTGGTTTTATATACCCTCCAGGACAGTCCTCAGGTTTCAACTCCTTGCAACGGATTTTTGAACATGGATTTGGTTGACATATCGATACAGCACTGGCAACTTGTAGCAATATCGTGGAGAGAACCAACACTGTAAAGATAAGGCACCACTGTTATTATATTTATAACGGCAATGCATTAATAACAAATTTACATTCTAATTTATTACTTGAGCCTATTACATCAATCCAATCCTGTATTTTATCATTCACAAGGATGTCAGAAAGGTCTTATTTTTAACGAAGAAGCTATTGCTTAGAAAAAGATAGGCTGGCACAAAAACCAGAAAGAATTACTCTCTATTTTTTATTCTTGAAAGAATATAAGACTAATATATTCGAAGTAGTACACTGATACTGAAAAATGTATCTATGATTTTCATATTTCTAATGTTCAAAGCAGCAGCGGCGATTGGGTGCCAAAACTGGGAGGGAGGGGGCAAGAACAGTTTACTTTCTCTTGGTAGACAAGGCAAAAGTCGCAAAAAATGGGAGGTAACTTCCCCCCACGTCGCCACTGGCCCAAACTAATTAACATCAAAAGATTGATATCTCATTAACGTCTCTCTTCTTTAACTTCCTTGTTCCTATTTCCAAGATTTTACTATATCTACGTATAATTAGGACGTAAGTTTTGCCGCTTTTCAATTGACCGTTCCAAACTTTGGAATTTTTTAAGTACCTGTGACTTTTGAGGTAACCTTTTTATCAAGGACCAATTTTAGAAGCTTCATAAATTAGGAGAAGTTGACAATATCAACTAGTTCCGAACTCATATGAATTGAGCATTCATATAACCTTAAACAAGTATCACTGAGACAATTATGAATAGCTTTTATCATTAAATTTAACGTTTCTATGAATATTTTTTATAAAGACTCACGAAGTTGAATTGTTAAACTTAAGCCCATGTGCAAAGGCTAATGTATGCATCGTGTCATTGCATCACAAAGTACAGCCTATAATTCAGTGATAACAATCAACTCTTAAAGAGCGAAATCCCAGACTATCTTTAGATTTCTAGATCTGGCACCATACCTAGTTTCCTTTCAGGACTTATTTACCATTCAAAGCAGACAAGTTCCGACAATTCAAACATTTCCTCTGTAGTGTGCACGTACTTATCGCAGAAGTTTATCTATCGGTAAATATGCATGGTGCACTAAGCTTCCTTTTTTGTCCTTTCTACTCTGTTATGCACATCGACATTACGGTCACGGACAAAGGATGACAAGAAGAGTGAAGAACGTTAAGTGGCACTCATAGTGACTCCCAAAACAACACTTTCACTTGTTTTGCCTTTCAAATTATTCCCCGCGGACATTCACGACAGGATCATCTTCAACAACTGTTCGGAACCGTTATATGGTTGTTCAGGTCAGAACAGAACAGATCATAATCACACGTTGATGCGGAAAATTAGTTCCTCTTTTGATTACAGAGATCAATGTTCAATTTTGAACATACGTATCTACTGTCTTCTTTTCTTGAAGAGTAGGAATGAAATCTATTAAGTTTACCTGTAAAACAAAAATGTGAATGCGACTTCAAGAGGTAGTTTTACAGTGGCAATATAATTTATTTACTACATTTGTAGTGTGCAAAGTAAAAGAAAATCCACTGTATCCACAAGTCAATGACATGCTAAGTCATGAAAAAATTGTCCATGTAATAACTAGCAAACCGTTACCTGGAGTAAAATTCTCTTCTATTCTACTGCTGCCTTTGTCGAAAGAGAAAGTAATCATTCGGTCAAGGTCAGTCATCTGAAACTAGTTGAAGGTTTCTTTGCCTTTAATCTTTACTTTTGAACCTTAATCTGCGATTTAATTGTTATTACAAGGGTACAACGACTCAACATGAGCTAAAATTGTTATCAACTGAGAACTTGTAATTTCTATTTTGTAGACTCACAATTAGATTTAGCCAGAGCTGGGTTTCGTATTGAGCATATCAGAGATGCAGAAATTATAAAGACCTCTGAACAATCAAAGGACCAAAAATAATAATATTATTTTTAAAAAGAGTTAATGTTAAATAAAACTTAATTTTTTTGGATTTGTTATCCACGAAGAATTCCAAGAAAAATATGAAATATCTGGATGGCGGATGTTTTGCCAAAAATAAGGAATTAGTATACACACATACACACACACACACACACAAAGGGCTATTCCCTCCCTCCTATATTCCCTCTTTTCACACTTTTCTTCTCGTGGCGCTCAGTTATGAAGGATGTCACAATGACACCCTATGTGCTAGTATTATGTAGAAGCAGTACTTTTTAGCATGTAACGAGTAGAATTTAAGCAGATCAATAATTCGAATCGACCAACACTTTACAGTTTCATGACGTTCAAAATGTTGCTCTCAAGTTAACTTCGTCCATTCTTAGCAGTCCCTATTCGAGCAGCTGGAATATAGCCTCAACGTTTGTAAATTGAGATACAGCATCTGTAATTTCGAGACAATGCCAAAAAGTATTATGTATTTAATGGTAGGTAGTTTTTTTTAGACTGAATCGAACAGTCGTGAGTCACGTGGTCAGGATTTCGATTCTATCTTCTCTTTGTCAAGGTCGCATATGTTCTGCATAGTTTTTCGGCTCTTACATAAGGAAGATCTCGTAACTTTAACGAGAATAGAAGAACCATATTGTGCTTTCTTGTGCTCAATATACGGCTTAAATTCCATGTTTGAAGCATAATACACGTATGCGAGATATCAAAGTACAGAAAATTGGGCTAGAAGAGTCGTATGTGCGTCTGCAAATCCACTGAGGCAAGAAGAGCATTTGACTATTCTTTCTGGCCTCTGTGGTGAACAAAAAAGAAAAATATTGTTTTGTGTATAAAACAGAACTATAAAACTTATATTCGGAAGAACTGACTAAGCGATTTTTCTCGAAAATGTTCATGTTAATGCCATACACGAGTAATTGACGATATTATATTTTAAATCAAGACATTATACATTGTGTTACTTTTCCGAACCACTGTGTGCCTCCACCAGGAATCTACCCGGGACCCATTGATTAGAACGAGGACGTTACCACTACGCCATCGCGGGGCACATATTCTGTTACTGATCGTATCAGCCTTTTGAATTTATATACTTATTCAATTGAAATGTTTGTTATTGATTTTTTTTAGATGAGTAAATAAAGTTGTTTGTAATGCATTTGTAATTTTGCATTACAAATGCAATACGATGAACTGGGTGTTCTTTATGAGTGTCCCTTCATCAATTTAATCATATCATTACTTATTCTCATCTTCGCGATTAGTCAAAAGTAGCTGAGAAGCGAAGCAAAATAAACCAAATCAATCAATTAATACCACGAACTGAAAAGAACTAAACATCATAACATATTGTTTATTTAACTTTAGTTTTATCATTCATAACATCACTAATAACTTTCAGTGTAATATCTAACTTGTTCAAAATCCAGAAATATATTTACACCTTGATAGTGATTCCAAAAGTACTACCAGGTACTACTAAAGGTAGTAGCCGTATGTCATGTGGGATTACTAACATTCTTATAACAGCGTTTCCTCTGTTAATGAAAGTCTTAAATACGTGTCGCCGTTATGTTGTCGCATATGTGGCTCTTTCACCTCTGAAACGTTAAATTTACCGTTTCACACAAGCCATTTTCACAAACACTGAACTCTTGCTTATATGCTCAACGGTAACGAATCCACCTAAAGAAAATATTCACAAATTTTCAAGTTAAAAGTGATGTTGTATTGTGAAAAAAAATCTGTGTTTCTAGAGAAAATCAAGTCGGTCTCGTAAGAGTGTGAATTGACAGTAATGGAGGAACATGCACTTGTCCTCAAAGTTCTAAAACTCGACGATTTCCTCTCATGTATATTGAATGCATTTCCATTTCACTATAAAATTTTTGAAATATATTATTTTCCATAAAATTAAGTGCCTCGTATTCAAAGTGTATTGATAATGCTTCCACCTTGTAGCCTACGAGTCCTGGGTTCCATTCCCAATTGAGATAGGCTGCATAGTGGTTCAAATCCAATTGACATCAATCATAACAAACTTTGCAGCAAGGATTTATTTGTGTGATTCTAAAATTTATGTGATTTTACATAATCATGCTGGTCGACGGATCCACCTATATACATACACTATTCCTCTTTGCTATATGTATTTAATTTTACGAAGTATGTAATTTTCCTCCGCAATTATCACTTCTGTTTAAGCATTTCCGCCACCTCGGTGACCAAGTTCGTTGAACTCACAATCTCACAACCAAAGGCACTTCTTTTGAGTTTCGGCGGGTGCATAGGTGTTTCTTGTGACCGTGCCCCTTCATTAATTTCATCTAATCATCGTGTCGAAAAAGGTGGTAGAAAGGCGACGTAAAATACTGCATCGAAACTTCAGTTATTTTGTTCAGGAATTCCAGCGTAAGTTTTTGTTATTGCGAGAAACAATTCATTTTCATATTCCCAAAAATGATCAAGAACATGTGAGTTAAATTCACCTTCCGGTTTTCTTGTTTTCACTTGTAATCGTAGACTCACAGCTCGCAATAATATTGTTATCATTATTATTTCCTGTGAGACGTTCTGTGGAACATTCATTACACGGTTTCCTGGTTATGATAGTTTATTATCACGAAACTTCTTGTTGCTGGTGTGAAACATTTTACAATATTCTCACGTCTAGAGGGAAAGGTCTAACTTAACATTCTGCAAACCAAGCCGACATCTAACATGATTTTTATTTTAAAGAAAAAAGTTTCGTATAACTTTGTTACTGTATGGAAAAGAGTTGTTTATGTTGAGTATGGACTTGAGGGAAGTGTAAAGAAAGGGAAATTTACTCTTTACGCTAATCGCGACAATGAAAATGAATGATGATACAGAGATACTCGCAAAGGATCATCCAGCATGGGCGGAGTTTCAGATTTTGCTTTGCGGGGGCCAGACTCTGGGAGAAGCATATGATGTACCTGAGGGTTATTGAATATCCCCTAGTTTATAAAGGGTACGAAGGCCTTCCCCCGGAAATTAAAAAAAAAAAAAAAACAACTTAAAAACACTGAGTTTTAGGCCTTTTAGATTTGAAAATGTTAAATATCCTAGCTTAAGTAAACAAATATTAATTAGTATGTTGGTTGTCAGTTTTAAAAGAAGCAAAACAGTACGATTATTGCATTTTGCATTTCATTAATTTTTTATTGATACAATACTCGTATTACTTTAAAAACGTTACGGTACAATAGTAAGCTTCAGAAATTTTAGAAAAATTAAATTGAAAAGTTCTTTTGATGCCTCAGCAGTAACTGTTGACTCAACACAAAGTCATTTTACGTTTTTCTTTCTTCAAACTGTACACATCAATTAAATCGTCTAAGACCAGCTATTGCGGCGCAATTACCACACATACCATCATGCCAAACGTCAAGATTTGCGGTATGGCTTCATAACAAAAATGTAGTAACTGAGCTCAATCATGTGTTATTTTTTTAGTCTTTTTTAAATTGAGGGGGCCAGGCCCCCCCCTCAACTCCGTCTACGATGACCAGTCCAAAACTCAAAATCGGAACATTCAGTAAGCGAGGACCACTTACAACGACTCAATAAATGTCTTCTTGATATTTTTTTCATAGTTTTTACTTGAAGTCCACTTTATTCAAAGAGAGGCTAATCAGGACTGGACCAACAGTTTAAAGTGGGGTTCGAACTACTGTGCAATGTAACTCCGCCGGCACTTTTGTTTACTTTTATTTTGTTGTCAAGGTCACATTTCTCGTTCTCGTACCGGGTGAGTGATGATTAAAGAACGAACGCATCGTGTATCGAGCGGTCAACACACTCATGGCCGTATTTAGAGGGGGGGTTTCTAGGGTTCAACCCCCCCCGAAACTTCTGACATGTTGGATTAATGGAAGTTCAGAAACCAAAATCTGTTAAGTCATTTTCAAAATTCTTTTTCGAAGTATCACAAAAATACAAGGAGACAATATTGAAATGATAGAGCTAGTATTTTCATACATTTGGAATTCTGTATCTTGAGTGAAACAGGATTTATTCTCGGAATCGCAGCCCACCAGCGACCCCTTCATTTTCACTTCTGATGTCCTCTTTCCAGTGTTGTTCCTGAGTCACAAGGAATACAGACTAAAAATTCGCTTATGATTGTTCCAAAATTGTCTTTCCAACTTTTAAATTCCCTGTCCAATAAAGTTGAAAATCCCCTTTGATAGGATTTCAAACCTAGGATCTCCAGTTTCGTAGCGCATTACAATGTTCGTGATTGAGGTTACAATCCATGGACCAGGCTAAGTTCTTAACAAGAATAACTGGTTCCACACTTTTCAAAATTCCAAAATATAAGTTTTAAGGTCAATCAACAAAAACGTTATGACTAAAATTTCCATCTAACTTGTAAAGCTTTTTCTTGAAGGTATCTAAAATTTAATAACAAAGTACAATAATTGTGCACACTGTATGAAACGAAAAAGAAAAAAAAAGCCTTGTGCTGGATATTCATTCATCTGCTGGACGGAGTATATCCTTCAAGGATATAATAATAATTATTATTATTATTATTATTATGGAATAAAATTGTTTTATTATTATGAAACTTTAATTATCATTGTATAATTATTGTTATTATTACTATTAATTGCGTTACCCCCACACCCCCTATACGCCTTCATGGCGTGGTGCTATGCACAGGGGAACACTTTACCTTTTACCTTTTTTATTACTATTAATTCAATTATGATTGAAACCCCCCCGAAAATATTTCCTGCCTACGGCCATGAACACACTCACTCACTAAAATTCTCTACTAGAATAGTATTATCATTGCAATTATTTAAAAGCCGACCTCTGTGATGGAGTTGTTAGCACAGCGGGCTACGGCGCCAGTGGTCTCGAGTTCGAGTCCTGCACTGGGACTTCTTTGTGAATGTTCCTTCATCAATTTCATCATATCATCCCCCATCCTTATCTTCGCGAGTCGCCAAAAGTGTCAGAAAAGCAAAGTAAAATAAATCAAACCAATCAAATAATTTGTCATTAATTTTTGTCGTTTGGAAAATGAACCAACTCTTCCGAAAATGCACGCCTCCCCTTTTTTTATAAATTTATAGCCATGGAACACATCTGATGTACACTTCTTTTCCTCAGTCTTAACATCGACCAACTATTTATGCAACACCCTGTCCGCTGCTCATAAGACGACGACAAGGGACATCTAGCTGATATAGAACAGGTTTTTGAGCACGTACAAAGCTACAACGCATCCTCTACTAAAGCCGTCCAACCGTGTAATCATTACAAAACGCTGTGTACAGAAAGTAATGGAAAAACAAGCACGGATGCGTAACTTGCATTCATTAAACGAATCTACCGCATCCACCGGGACCAACACCAACAATTAACGTTATTCAGCATACCTGCAATTCCAAGGACATGCTCACTGAAGATGCGTTTCCGATGTCGATTTACAGAAGCGTCAACAGATCTAGTGGACATGCTTCTGTCACTGTGGTAGTTTTCAGTTTCTTGACACTAACTTCTCGCACAAACTGTGCGCCGCTTCCTGCCCTGGAGCTGCGTGGCGTTCTTCACTTGTTTGTGGAGATAACAAGGCGGGACTGTGCTTCCTGGAAATTTGTTTACATTCGTGTTTCTTGAGAGCGATACCTGTAGCTTACTAACTGCTGCCTGGAAGCGACACACGGCGAGAGTTATCTCTCCTCTTGTCCTCTAGCTGCAGACACTCGCACAGGTGCACCGTTACGTCACGTGAGCCAATCAGCGAGCGTAAAATGTCGCAGCGGGTTGTCTTGATCAAGGGAAGGCATGAGTGGACTCATCTAATTGCTTGATGAGACGGTTTCCCTTTTATTTTTAAAAGGTACGGATTTTTCTGTTCGTTGTTTTCCATTTCAACAGTTCCGTTTTCACGATTAACCTAGAGAGGCAGAAAAAGGTCAGTATTGAACAATTAGCATGTGTTAATTACAAAACAGATTTACTTTCATTTTCGTCAGTATCACTGTTATTATTGTTTTTGTGGTACTTTAGTATTACACGGACTACCTCATTTCAGACCGTCTGTTTTCTGGGAAAGCAAAAGAAATACTTATGGACATAATAGGAACATTGCATGGACGTAGGCAGGAAAATTTTTCGAGAGGGTTTCAATCATAATTGTTCCCATAGGCGTCACCAGAAATTTGAATAATAGTAATAATAACAAAATAACAATAATTATACAATAATTATTAAAATTTCATAACAATAAAACAATTTCATTCCAATAATATAATAATAATTATTATTATTGTTATATCCTTGAGGGGGCTTACTCAATCCAGCAGATGAGTGAATATCCAGCACAAGGCTTTTTTTTTTACGTTTCATACAGTGTACTGAATTGCACAATTATAATACTTTGTTATTAAATTTTAGATACCTTCAAGAAAAAGCTTTAAAAGTTAGATGGAAATTTTAGTCATAAAGTTTTGGTTGTTCAACAAAACTTAATATTTGGATTTTTTAAAAGTGTGGAACCAGTTATTCTTCTTAAGAACTTAGCCTGGTGCATGGATTGTAACCTCTATCACGAACGTAATGCGCTATGAAACTGGAGATCCTAGGTTTGAACTCCTATCAAGGGGGATTTTCGAATTTATCGGACAGGGAATGTAAAAGTTTTAAAGGGAATTTTGGGACAATCAAGGGAATTTTCAGTCTATATTCCTTGTGATGCAGGAACAACACTGGAAAGAGGACGGCAGAAGTGAAAATGGAGGGGCCACGGGTGGGCTGCGATTCCGAGAATAAATCCTGTTTCACTAAGTTTCAGAATTCCAAATGTATGAAAATTCTATCTCGATCGTATTTTTGTGATGCTTCGAAAAAAAAAATTGAAAATGAGTTACAGATTTTGGTTTCTGAACTTCCATTAATCCAACATGTCAGATGTTTCGGGGGGGTTGAACCCTAGAAACTCCCCCTCTAAATACGGCCATGGAACACTGTATTTGAAAGTTTACAATATAACCTAACCTAACTTAACCGTAATCAGTGGCAGGCGTAGACAAATGAGGTAGTCCGTACACCTATTTGTTATAATTAGGGAGGAGCCGATACCATATCAGAATATAAAAATTGCTGCTATGTAATAAAAAATACATTTTTTCCACATAGTAGTGGCACGAAATCAATGGAAATTCAAATTTTGCATAACTTTCAGCGTTACTATTTTCAATATAAGGAACAGTAACGTTCTCTGTTTCCAACTACGTAGGTAAAATGATTTTCATGGATTCGGTACCGACTTCCGTGGTGGAGTTGTTTGCAGGCCCTTCATCATTTTCATCATATCATCACTCATCCTCATCTTCGCGATTAGCCAAAAGTGGAAGAAAAGCGAAGTAAAATAAACCAAATCAATCAATAATGGATTTGCCTAAGGTAAGGAGCTAGGCTTCCTTGTATGATGAATTTCGCACATGTGCGCTTTATTTCAATTTGTCACTTCTGATTGCATGAAAAGACTTCAGTGTTTTGGCTTGATTGCTATGCTACATTTATTTGGAGTGTAGTAGTGAAGCTAGACAGAAATGATTGTTTAATAAGAGAAAAGAGGATGCGTTTAAGTTATAATGCATACATAGAGAAAGTAAAATAAAGTTAATGTTCATTCAAGCAAAGCTGACTCCTTGTTCCATCATTTTTATTTTTTTATAATAATATAAATTTACACAGTCTGACAATTAAGTTATGAGACAATCGTTATCAAATTAAAATAAAATAAAATATTTTAATATTGCCTGTTGTTTACTCAAAGTATGTTCCTCCTGCATCAATATAGCAATTGGCACCGTTGGCCAAAGATCGAAACCATATTTGCAAGTCTTCATGTGGTATGACTTGAAGATTGGATGTTACAACCTGTTGGCTATTCCTGTGTTCATCAAAAGTGCGTAATCCGTGCATTATCGTGGAGCATTAACCAACTGCTCGCTTCAGGATACTGAGATCAGAAACGATCAGTTCTCTTTCATAATCATTGAGAGTAGTAACAGAGCCAATTAGTTTCATCGTCTGGAGGAAATACATGATGAATAATGCCTTTGCTGTTGTATAATATACAATATTGTCTTCACCTTTGATTTTTTGAGCTGCATTTTCTTGCCTCTTGGTAAATTTAGCGACTTTCATTCTGCGATTTGTCGTTTCGTAGCGAAAATGCTCTGTTTCGTCCTCCACATCAATGGAATTCAGGAAATGTTTATTCCTTCAGAATATATTTCATGAAACTTGTTCACTCGCTGCTCCTTGGCGATTACGTAACGACACCCTTACACCTCCCTCACGACATGGCGGCATAATTCCCAACATGCCCATCGCAAGTTCATGAGGTGTTGCCTGTAGATTATGGACCACACGTCCCCACTACACCATGAACAAATTACTTCAAGATAGAATGCACACGTTGGGCAAAATAAATTCAGTCTCTGTCGGACTGTGTATGAAGACATAGCCTATTATGTACCAGAAACATATATATAACACATTAAGTCTTCACATATGTATTGTGTTACATTATTTTTTTATTGTTTGGAATTAAGAAAGTGAAACTGTACTGAACCCTCCAACCAATGAATATTGTTTAAGCTGTATGAGTAATAAAATTCAAATGAACTATCGTTGATTGTGTGTAATTTTTTTGCAAGAAAATTTCCATCAGGAAGTTATCCTTTACTTTCTTCTTGCTACAGTTGCTTTTTTTGAAAATGATCAACTGAAACTATAACTCACTTGTTTTTAACTGCTATGTACATTCATAGCACGGAATCCATTGTAGATTTCTCTGTCGTCAGAAATATTTTATATGTTTGAACAGGGTGCGAAATCATTGAAGACTGTTGGGGGAAGAAAGATCTTAATCTTAATATATATATATATATATATATATATATATAATTTTTGAAAATCTGGACCGTTTTAGAAGAAAGTTAACTAAAAGTATGTAAGTCTCTTAACCACATGTAATTTTATTCTATGTTATTATCTTTGTCGTATGTTCTGTTAATTCGTTCCAATGTAAAATGGCAAATGCTGTATTTGGAATCTTATATTAAATATAGTGGGCCAAAAGTAGCCTTACAGTTGTTTCATTATTGGTTTCACGTTTTTTATCTAATTTTTCAAAATAATAATTCCAAACCAGTATTCTATATCCTTTATCTACGCTATAGAAATGTTATTAAGCTATTTCCTCAAATGTCGGTTTTGATTTTTATTGTCTTTTTACTTGTTAGGTAATTATCAGTAATGAAAAACAATTTAAATCTAGAGCAAAGAAAGTGGATACTAAAGCAGTATTCGAAGTGTGAAAATACGGAGCAGGTGCGCACAGCACCTTTTAACACCCCCACCTTCACGCCAAGCAATTTATCACATAAGAAATACATTTGAATGCACAGGTTCGGTGGTTAATTTACCGAAATCTGGTCGTCCTAAGACTTCTATGACCGAAGATAATCAGATGAAAGTTGCTGTAACATTTGTGAACAGTGCAAAGAAGTCTACACGACGTGCTTCTATCGAACTATCCATACCAAGAACAATGAGTAAGCTTAAATTAAAACCATATCGCCCACGACTGGTGCATGATCTTTTGGAGGACGACCCCGATCGCCGATTGCAGTTCTGCGAACTGATGCGTAACCAAATCGGTTTGGAGCCAGACCTTCTGGAGAAGATCATCTGGTCAGATGGGGCTTGCTTCAAATTGACAGGTCACGTGAACAGGCATAACTGCGTGTACTGGGCTGATGACAATCCTCATGTTATCATCATTTCTCAACTGAACTAGTCTGGCGTCACAGTGTGGTGTGCATTGTCCAGCGAAGGTGTTGTCGGACCAGTTTTCTTTTATGGAACTGTGGATGGGGTGAATTACCTAGAAATGCTTCGTGACGTGGTAGTGTACTTACGAGATGAAACTGTGTTAAGAAAGGTAAGTGAAGTGTTAAATAAATGTGCATAAACAGTATTGAACACATAAATGTACTGTACAGTGCATACCTACTAAGTAGGGGTGTGCGGGATCCCGAAAATTCGGGACCGGGATCGGGAAAAAGAAATTCCCGTCCCGATCCCGACTTCGGGAAATGAATTCCCTACTTTTCGGGATCCCGAGCAGTAGGGAAATACCGAATGGACATTTTAAAAAGTTGTTAATTCTCGACGTTTTCTGCATTGTAAATGTCTGGAACTTATCGAAAATTATTCGTTTTTGTATCAGAAATGCAAAAACAATCACTTAAAGTGAAAATGACGTGTAGAATTCGAGATTTCCAGAGGTTCGGGAAATTTTGAACATTTCCCGTCCCGAAAATTTCTCGACTGCGTCGGCAAATTGCGAATTTTTCCCGTCCCGAATGTCGGGATTTAAAAAATTTCCCGTCCCGACCCAAAACATTCTGTCCCGCACACCCTTCTACTAAGTGTAAGGCTACTTTTGGCTCACCCCGTATATATATGTATATATATGTTTGTGTGTGTGTGTGTGTGTGTCTGTATACACATAATTATTATTATATGACATACATATACATAATGTTATTAAATATAAAATAAATTACTAACTATTTAAAAATACATTTTTATTCAATACATATATCAAATATTTATAAAGTAGCAAACTAATTCCTTTACCAACTGATTAAATATGTCAATAAATTACAAAATAGCTGAAATAGTTTTATTATGTAATAGTTGAAATGAAATAGTTTTGTTTAGTTTTTGGTTTATATTAATATAAATCAATTAGTTTTGGTTTCTATTAATATAAATCAATTAGATTTCATAGTTATATTTGTCTTGCATTCTTGTTTCACTTTTATTGTGCATACGTTGGCATGTATGTTAATGATCTCTTGAAAGATATAGTGTGTGTTTTCAATATTATCCTCAGTAAAGTATATTTGAGGTCAAAACTAATTGCATATCTTTTTTATCTTTTGTTGTTGTAACAAAAACACTTTTCCCCGTAATTTTTTTGTGGAGAGATTTTTTATATGATTTGTTGTTTTAAGTCGCCTTTTTGCACAGAAAGGCTAATCGGGACTGGACCTACAGTTTAAAGTGGGATCCGAACAACTTGTGCCTCTACCGGGTATCGAACCCGGGACCCCTTGATTACAAGGCGACGAAGCTACCACTACGCCATCGGGGAGGCCTGTGGGGGGGGAGGGGGGATATTTTAGGTCAAGATTTTTGGTGGGGAAATCCCCTTCGTCTCCCCCAAGATTTCGCACTCTTTGTGTGAGTGAGGCCAATGAAAGGAAGGTAATGAATTGCAAATAAACAGGGCTTCATAGAGCAAAATATAGGAGAGAATACCCGTTTTTGTTATTGGCCATGAAATATAGGGTTACACGACTTTGAAACACCTGTAGAATAGATTCTCATTTTCCTTCAGGATTTTAATTCAACGTTATTATAATAAATCTCGTTTGTAACGTCATCTAACTACAAACAATACTAAAATGTAATATTTTTGCGTCAACATTTGCAGCGCTCTCATGAGAAACAAAATTGACATCTTTAGCATGTAGGATTCATACAGGACTCATCTTCTTACTTTGGAGCATGTATTTCACTACATATTAGATAATAAGGTGTAGTGATTGCGATTAAATGGAGAAGATGGGCATGGAAAATGGCCTTTGCACTGTGGTAGACTGACGATATGGTCTGAAAAACCGTTGATGATGAATCTTCTAAAGATCACCTCACAATTCACTTCCCCCTATACTCTGTCCCAGGAATCTCTAAAGCAAGGTCGCGCATAACGATAGAGAAGGGGAGAATGCGAGTGGCCGGAGCGAAGCAGTACACGCTGCTGCACTAGCTTTTT
The DNA here is from genome assembly GCF_977018435.1 of Lepisma saccharinum. Lineage (NCBI taxonomy): Eukaryota > Metazoa > Arthropoda > Insecta > Zygentoma > Lepismatidae > Lepisma > Lepisma saccharinum. The sequence goes on from NC_139249.1 coordinate 35,861,545, forward strand.
TCCTCCACGCAATCCCATTCCACGTGTACATTGGTTGAGCCCTCCCGGGAGATTACAAGGCGATAACGCTACCACTACGCCATCGGGGAGGCCTGTCGGGGGAGGGGGGGATTTTTGAGGCCAAGATTGTTGGTGGGAGGAAATCCCCTTCGTCCGCTAAAGATTTCGGACTTAATATTAAAAGTATGGGCCAACCAAGATGTTGGTATAATTTGGGGGTACTCATTTTCCTTTATACCACAGTTACATGGTTATGAATGGATGCCAAAAAACCATGATTGCCATCTCAAAGTGGTAGCTAATAGAAATGGTGGGCAATCCAAAGTAGCGGATGTTGACATTTGAAAAAATGACTATATCTCTGAAACCAACAGCCCGATCTCAACCAACGTTTTTTTTAAATGCAATATGTTCTATATTTAATGTTATGGTTAGTTTTTCGATAGGAGCAACCGTTAACTAGTTAATCACGGATTAGTAAAAAAAACTCATTTTTACTATTAATTTTATATTTATCATTAATGTATTAATAATATAGACATCTGAGAAGAAAATGTTCCAAACAAACATTGTAGCGTAAACGCTTATCTTTAATTTGACATATTACACTTGTTGGTTTTCACCTTAGAATTCATATAAAACAAATGAACTTTGTAGTGTGTGCATCGAATTCTTCTAGCAGCATGTGTCCTTAGTCCTATTTAATTACACGTATTGTAACTGGTATTGACTATTGAATAGTATATTATTGTTATATATAAATACATACAATCACATTTAATAATAAGCATAATAATTGATATTAGTATTGTTATTATTATTATTATTAATAATAATAATAATAATAGTTATTGTTGTTGTTGTAGTACTAACTAGCCATTAATTTTGTTTAATTGTTACCGATGTTCATGGAAGAATGTTATTGATTGATTGAAATTACAATGTTGTATGCGTCAGCACTTAGGCTATTTTCACCAGTCATATTATATGAGGAGGCTATTTTCACCAGTCATATTTATGAGGCCAAGCCCCTTACAATGTATAAAAAAATCACCATGCGTGTCTTTAAAATCTCCTTACTCAGGGTAAAAACCGAGGCGGTACTGGAGCACTCAGCACACATATTCCTATGAGCAATACACAGGAGACCATACATACAACCATACAAAGGTAGCCTCCCCGATGGCTTAGTGTAACGTCGTTGCCTTGTGATCAAGGGGACCCAGGTTCGATACCCTGTGGAGGCACAAAGTGGTTCGGATCCCACTTTAAACTGTAGGTCCACTCCGGATTTTCCTATCTGTGCATAAAGTGTACTTAAGAAGAAAATATCAAATCAAGCAACACTACAAAGGATTGTGCTGGCCGTAGGTTCAGACGCCAGAGCCTCGTTGGTCTCCCAAGTCTGCAGTTGCTGAGGTGAAGTACGTGGAAATGAGGTTAACATTTGGGAGTGTTCAGAAGAACACCATAACATACGTGTATACTCGTTATTAGTTATTACAGCCGAATTGTCTGCTTTCAAGAATGTAAAAATCTGTAAAAACAAAAGACGGACCAGAGAAGTTATACTATATGTGGGGGAAATGCATTCACCAAAATACATAGACAGTTTTGTATAGTGCTGCCGTGAGCGAAATTTTGATTGAGAATAAAGATGCATGATTTATCGGCTGAAAAATTTCATCGCATGTGTCGAGCCAATTTTACCAATATCAAGTCCTTAAGAAGACTAGAAGCAGATGCTTCATCCTCCCATTTGATTTCTGAAAGTCGTCCTTGCTCATCAAAGCATACCGAGACACGCTTGAAACGGAATTTTCGGATCCGGATCCGTTTTGCCATCCCACATGGGCTTCTTTGGAAAGTAAGAATGTGTTTATAACATATTGTTACCTGCTAATATGCATATATATATAATAAAAGTTCTGGATCCGGATCCGGATTTCGTATCCGCCAGGATCCGGATCTGGCCATCCCTACTCCAGTGCCTTTACGCTACAATGTTTGTTTATAACATTTTCTTCTCAGATGCCTATATTATTAATAAATTAATGATAAATATAAAATTAATAGTAAAAAATACGATTTTTTTACTAATCCGTGATTAACTACTTAACGGTTGCTCCTATCGAAAAACTAAAGATATCATTAAATATAGAACATATATTAAGCTTGCATTTGAAAAAAACGTTCGTTGAGATCGGGCTTTTGGTTTCAGAGATATAGTCATTTTTTCAAATATCAACATCCGCCATCTTGGATTGGCCACCATTTCTATTAGCTACCACTTTGAGATGGCAATCATGTTTTTTTGGCATCCATTCATAACCATGTAACTGTGGTATAAAGGAAAATTAGTACCCCGGAAATATACCGAATTCTTGATTTTGGCCACTTGGCCCATAGACTAGTAGTATATGTTTCACCAATTTCTCTGTGGTTTCACACAAATATAAAGGTTTTGCAGGATCATGATAACTTCAAACTAAGTGGTTTTTTTTTTTTTTTTAGGGTGGAATGCTATTTTGGAAGGATTGATTGATTGAGGTTGCGTTGTAAGTCCACTTTATCCACAGTAAGGCTATAATTGGGATTGGATGTGCCTCGAACCAGGGATCCAGGCCCGTAGCCAGGAATTCTTTGTGGGGGGCGAAGTAAATCCTCGAGGGGGCAAATCTTTAATATATTGTGTCACATTGGCAGATATAGCAGGGTACGTACACAGAGGCACTTGCCCCCTCCCCCAAAAGAGATAAGTAACAGAAAAGGGATGATATCTTCAAACTGCAAGGAACAAAAAAAACTTCGAGCAACATCAAATAGCAATATTTCGATAATGACCTTTCCAGATTGCCAAAGAATATAATTTTTAACATAAATAGGCTAACAGGGACTGTATCTACTTGATATTTACAGGTCGATAATGTTGATAGACGATTAATATATGTACCAACAGCTTTGGGCCTCTCTGCAGAACTGATTAAGGGAGCCCTTTATAAATCATGCTTCATAATGATTCCCTCTATAGTGCGCGTCAAATCTCCTGCATATGGCCTTGAACGGCTGAACAGCACCAGCGAATCACAGACGTGCGGCGTTGCCGTGCTCTCCGTGACAAGGCGTTTCGCTCAACCACGCTATCTCTTTTCCGTGTGAGATTTCGACATGGCACCGCTGCAGTACGCTGCTATTGGCTATCGCCATATGCAGGAGATTTGACGCGCACTCCAGTTTCCAGTATGCAAGATTTTTACGCTCAAAGGAATTTAACGAGAATCCAACAACACCATTGTGTTGTGTTATGCATGAAAAATCGAATTAATTAAATAATAATGGTTACATACGTATTATCTACACTTTGATGAATTGTATAAAAAATTGTAATCTACATTTTTTGTACTTGCTAAAACATTAAAACATGGGTCCCTTAGTCCACCACGGACTCTATTTCCTTCAAAGGGGAGACTCTTGCATCACTACAGACAATGTTTGCCTAATGCTTACGTTAACCATCTTGCAAAATATTGTGTGAATTGTGAAATACATGTTTTGACACCTGACAAACAAACAGGAATCCCTTGATTGATCAATGACTTCTTGGATTACAGTGTCATCATTAATATTTCATATTAAGTTTCATAGAAATAAATTGTTTTAATACGGCGCAAATAATTTTACGGGGCGCCATGGCATTCTCTTTAACATTTATCTTCATATACGATCGTAGATCGTTTGGCTCCCAGGGTCGACTCCCGCCACTGCCATAGCTATCTATGGTTATGAACTTGGACTATAAAAAAAAAAAGAGAGAATGCGAGCGAAGTGAGCAAGAAAATTTTACGAAATGTATTTTTATTTGTATAAAATTTGAAATCGATGCGGGCGGCAATTGCCCCTCTGTACCCCTTGCAGGTGCCCTTGGCCGTCTGGAAGAAAAATGCAATGAACACGTAAAAACTAATTCCATCATGAGCATCCAATTGTCCTGCTATTCTTAGATTCTCCTACTCTTGTTTTTTTTTTACTTCAATGCTTGCTTCCCCTAGAATGGACTTCCGTCCAAGGTCGGGGGGGGGGGCAATGGCCCCTGCCCCTTTGGTTGCGGCACTGTTTATAAGTGTCTCTTCATCAAATTCGTCATCACTCATTGTTGCGATTAGCTAGAAGTGGCAGAAAAGCATGGCCGTATTTAGAGGGGGGGTTTCTAGGGTTCAAACCCCCCCCGAAACTTCTGACATGTTGGATTAATGGATGTTCAGAAACCAAAATCTGTAGCAAATTTTCAATTTTTTTTCGAAGCATCACAAGAATACAAGGAGACAATTTTGAAACGATCGAGCTAGAATTTTCATACATTTGGAATTCTGAAACTTGAGTGAAACAGGATTTATTCTCAAAATCGTAGCCCACCCGCGACCCCTCCATTATCACTTCTGCTGTCATCTTTCCAGTGTTGTTCCTCCGTCACAAGGAATATAGACTGAATATTCCCTTATGATTGTCCCAAAATTCCCTTTCCAGCTTATAAATTCCCCGCCCGATAAAGTCGCAAATAAATCCCCCTTGATAGGAGTTCAAACCTAGTACCTCCAGTTTCGTAGCGCATTACGTTCGCGATTGAGGTTACAATCCATGCACCAGGATAAGCTTTTAAAGAGAATAACTGGTTCTATACTTTTCAAAATTCCAAAAATTTAATTTTAAAGTCAAACAACAAAAACTTTATGACTAAAATTTCCATCTAACTTTTAAAGTTTTTTCTTGAAGGTATCTAAAGTTTAATGACGAAGTAAAATAATTGTGCATTTCAGTACACACTGTATGAAACGTAAAAAAAACAAAAAGGAACTTATGCTGGATATTCACTCATCTGCTGGATTGAGTAAGCCCCTCAAAAATATAACAATAATATAATAATTATTATTAGTATTATTATTATGGAATAAAATTGTTTTATTATTATGAAATTTTAATTATTATTATACAATTATTATTATTATTATTATTTCTATTATTCAAATTTCTGGCGACGGCCTGGGAACAATTATGAATGAACCCCCCCCGAAACTTTTTCCTGCCTACGGCCATGCAGAAAAGCAACACTAAGTAACAAAAATCAAATATACACTCCCTCTCTCTACCACATGAATCACTATTACCAAAAGGTAGGCTTGGGAAACAAAAATTTAAGCAGTTCCAAGTTCATACCAACACATCCAAGAAAAACATCCGAACACATTAGGCACCTTTAATACAAGACTATTCAAAATGTCTAGATACTGAAAATTGCAAAACCATTTCCCGAAGTCTGAATCTGGAAGGGAATTTTTTCCCCCCAATCCTGATACGGCATTGTACAGTAGGATCCATGAGTATTACCGTGCAAATTTTCCATGACTATTTTTATTAATTTTCCTCTTACATCCTATGTGCTTTTAAGCGATGAATTTTTATGTATGCTGGCGCAGAAGTTGTCAACACCTTGTTTTGAGTTATCTTTTAATTCTTGAAGCTCTTACTGGGTAAAATAAAGTGGACGAACCTGGTAATGGACAATTTGCACGGTAATACTCATGGATCCCACTGTACGGAATACCATACACCCTAACAAATCACAAAATCAATAAGTGTCTTTGTTATGTTGCTAGAGTAACACATGATATAATTGTAAAGATTAGTGAGAATTCCAGGTAGGAATGTGTTCTGTATTTTTCACAGAGGTGGGGGGCAAAGCAGGCTCTCAGGGGACAGTTGCCCTCCTGCCCCCATCTAGCTACGAGCCTGGCGATCCCTTGATTACAAGGCGATGACTATTATCATGCTATTATATTATGTAAGGAATATGCCTAGAGTGCGCGTCAAATCTCCTGCATATGGCCTTGAACGTCTGAACAGCACCAGTGTATCACAGATGTGCGGCGTTGCCTTGTTCAATGACAAGGCGTTTCGCTCAACCACGCTGTCTCTTTTCCGTGTGAGATTTCGACATGGCACCGCTGCAGTGCACTACTATTGGCTATCGCCATATGCAGGAGATTTGACGCGCACTTTAGTCATAGAATATTCTATGCTTTAGTTAGCCCCCTCTGGAAAAAAATATTTTACTTGCCCCCTCCCTGGAAAATATTGTGCGGACGTCCATGTTTATGCCTTTAAAAATAATAAGTGATCTGCTTTTTTGAACCAAGCTAAGGCGGTGTCGACAAATCCTGTTCGACTCCCATGTTGGTGCCACCCCTGACTTCTTGCTATTCTACCTACGTCTTGTTTAACCGAGTTTTAAACTTTGGCTGCTTCCACAGATGGATTAACATTTAACATTAATAATTATACTGGATTTGAATGATATGAAGAAGTAGAGAAGTAACTGTCGCCAGTATTTTATAGCATGAAGCTCTCGTTTTCCTGTGGTCAACATGTTCGAGCAGGTGATAAGTTTGAGCTACACGGACAGAACATTGCTCAGATAGTTGTATTTATCTGGAGGCGCTTAGTTCTTTTTCAATGAAGTAATGTTTTGTGCTGCCATCTACCGAAAACAGCGAAATCAGCTGTTCTTGCTAAGTGAAATTTTACCGTGGAATAGAAGTAATTATTTCGTATTTTACGGAATTGATCGTATTGTAGCTAGTGCAATATAATGTTAAATTGAATAATATTGTCCACCGGCAGAAATCCATGACTGTTGTGAGAGAGTATATTAAGGATCACTTAAATGAAACGAACTGGTAGCAGTGCAATAGTGAAGATGAGACGTCATCCAAGAAATGTGTGGATTTTGTTGTGTGTTTATGTTTTCCAACTGTCTCTTCTTGTAACAGCAGGTACCTTTTTTCACTTTTTTTGTGGTTTATCACTTAGGGCAGTAACTCTTTTACAAGATATTTGGTAAACATTAAATGTTGTTCAAACAACAACGGGCTCAACTTCCAATTGCTGGATGAATTTGTGAGTAGGTTGGGCCTGTTACATCAGCGTTAGCATTATACAGTTTCGAGTATGTAAGGCTAGTTAAGTGTGATTGATTCTGAATTCCCGTCCTTTCGTTACCATGAAACCTGCACTACTCGCAACAAACACTCAAGTGATGTGACTACTTCATCAGAACTTTTGAGAACATGATTAAAATTGAAGGAAATTATACTTTTTGTATCTATGCATGCATTGTTTGCATTGTAGAGCTTTTTTTCTTACTTATGATTGTCATATATGCAAAGTAACAAAATTTCTACCGTAACATTCTAGAATGCAAACACCCATTATAAAACATCTATTTATAAATTTAAGGTGATTAAGAGTAGAGTTGCATTTTTGTTTTTGCTATATATAGGTGCTTAATGATGATTATGAGTGATAATTGATGAAATTCAAAACTACTTAATGTGCTTGACCACTGAGCCAGCAAGGTTACAGCTATAACAACCTTTTTATAAGTTCTTAATTTTCTTGTTTAGAAAAAAAAACAAGGAGGAGGATATTTGTGTAGAGAGAGAGGTGACAACGAGATGTTGGTCTCGAGCCTCAGATGTAGTATAATATATATCCTTTCTCGGTTTCAGTGTGCATAGTACCTTAAGAAGGAATTCATGACTTTTGCATGTAGGGAAAATGAAAATAATCTATGCATTATGTCAGCGGCGTATACTCTGGGTCATCTAGGTAATCGCAGATGACCCGGCTGTATTTCTTTCTTTTTTTTAAAAAAATATGTATATACATTTCTTCGCAATATTCTTCCAAACCAATTTCGATGCATACATTTCTTTGCTTCAAGCGCGCCGCGAATGCTTCCAACCGTTTGCCGCTGAATGTCCGGGAACCTTTCTCCAGCCGGTGGAATGACGTTAGGGAATCTCACCCTGACGTCATTCCACCCGCTTCTTTTACAACCCTTGGCGAGAAGAGAAAGAAAAGAGGGGGGAGGAAACTCTGCTTCTCAGGCGTGCCGATTCCGTGGCCAGGGTAAGCTCCTTCTGGTGAGAGTCCACCGGTCTCACAACCCCTAGAGTTTGCCTTTCCTTCCGCTGGCGACCATTGACCTCCTACAACCCTCCTCCACAATTCTCTCCCGAAGGCTATGTCGTCGCTAAACACAGAAACTGTGTTTTTTATGGCAGGGACATTTCTCAGGAACGGGAATTTTGGGTTCACAAATTGCCTTCTGTAAGGGAAATAGGGAAAACATACCCGGTAAAGTGCGAAGAACAGGAAAATATGAATAACATAGGCAAACCAATTCTACGCTAATTTTCACTATACATTTACTTCTGTCTTGCTGATGTCTGTTACAAAAGGAAAAAGCTTAAATATTGAAGATGAAGCAAACTAAATTAAAATTCAAAACTTAAGCAATTAATGCACCTATAAGCTGACTCCCCCCATTCTTGTATTTGCAAAAATAGTGATTGTTTCTTCTCTCTAATCTTCAAAAGCAGGGAGAGTACTTCCTTCACGGAACTGAATATTTTTTAAAGGTAAAAAAGGTAAAGTGCTCCCCTGCGCATAGCACCACGCCATGAAGGCGTATAGGGGGTGTGGGGGTAACGCCCCACACTTTCTTGATCCGGTCGTGAGTGGAGATGATGTGATCAGCATCACGCCCCTGACCGCCTTTACCCCCCAGAGTTTCCCCCAGGTACCCATGTTATTCGACGCTGGGTGGGCGCCGGGGCCGCTTCCATCGTTAGAAAAGTTCCCGGATTTGAACCGCCGGGGATCGAACCCGGGACCTTTAGCATGGTAGTCAGACGCGTCACCGATTGAGCCACCGCGGCCACACGAATATTTTTTAAAGGAAAATATATAAATAAATTACATATATTTTAGTTTATTTAAGTTCCTATTCCACCTTTTTAGATTAATAGTGATGAAGATGAACGACTAAAACATATAAGGAACAAACACATCAGGCACGTAGCCAGGTGGAGGACTCGGGGAGCTGAAATCCCCTCCCCGAAATCATTCATATATCTAATTTAAAAAGTGTATAGTGGTAATTAATTTTACTTCATTTGCAGATTAAACACCTTGCATAATACGTTGTAATTATCTGAGATTTATCTTCAGAACTTCTACCCCCACTTTTTCAACTTTATGATGCGGCTGGTAATAAGGGATGAGTACCCTCTTCTCCACCCCACCCCAAAATAAATTTCTGGCTCAGGCCTGCACTGATTCGAACTTTTAAAACCTGTCATTGCAGGGAATTTGGAGCTCGGAAAGGGATTTTTTTTTTATCATTCATAGGGAATTTCATTCTGAGTCCTGGAGTAAGTTGAATTTTGCACTTAAATTAATAATGAGGGTTTCTATTTCACTAGTGCATGTCTTTCATTTTATATTTCACAGGGTTTTTTTTTTATTTTGCTTTATAATACTGTCTTGTTTTATTATTTGAAATTCTACACGTATATTAAACTGCAATAATGAGAATTAATTGATTGTGGTCGCCACAATAAGACAAAAATTCCCACAAAATATTCCTAAATCCCATATGGATCCTGATATAAAATGCACGGAAACATTTATTAGTTTGATGATCAAGGGTCGGAGATTACCCACTCGTTAGAACCAGCATACGCCACTGCATTATGTGTGGTTCTTGTTCCAAAATTTCGATGTTACCAGGACCTGTATCAGGGAGTTTAAAACAAAAAATGGGTTAAGAATGTACCGTTGCAAATATTTTAATGGTATCTAATTTTGTGTATTCATCTGCTTTCAGATACTAGTTGCTCGTTGAGCAATCCAACAGAGTGTAAGGAGCATGAAGTTTGTGAGCAGAAGGAGCAGGGTTCAAAGACAGGAGTCTGTGTTTGTCCATTGAGGCTACAGGATGAATGCAAATCTTTACCTGTCCCCACACCACCTGATCCAGCAGCAGGGCCCACAGCACCTACTCCACTTCAGCCTTCACATTCCCATATATCAGGTACCTATATGTAAACATTGTTGCATTTATTTTTATTTATGCTTTAACACGTTAGTTAATAATTTTGAGGGCCACTGGCAGACAGAGGAAGAAACAAGAATAAAATAATGTGTGGGTGCGTAGAGTTACACTTGATATGTTGTTCACATGGTTTTCCTTTTCACTACAACAACACTTAACCCTTCCTTCATTAACCATTTTTTTTTTGCTCTTGTGCCTTATGCTTCATAGTAGCGGAGGATCCACTTAATTGAATGGTATCTATCATCTGATACCTCCCCTCCCCCAAATGCTTTTTAGTGCATCTTGTAGCACAACTGGTACTAGGTTCAGTCCTTGGTGGAGACATTTTACACAGCGGGTTTGATCCCACTTGAACTCTTCTGGCATAGTGGTCCATAAATTTGTACAGTCACGGACACTTCTGGGTTGTAATTATCCAATTGAAAGTCAATGAAATCGTTACAACTCAGAACTGTCTGTGAATGTACCATCAAGTGGCATAGTGCAATTTTCTGCCACCCCAAAGTAAATTTTGGGGGGCCCTTCAGTGAAAAAGGTTATTGTAATAGTATGTCATTGATAATGCCAGAGAGGGTGGATGCACATACAATTATTAGCTTCCCCCCATCCACCTGCAGTTGTTCAAGAAATTATCTTTTACCCCCATTTTTTATTGACTTATATATCATAGAAGTAGCTTCTGGAAACTAAATCAGGATGATACAAGTCTCTGATAAATAACTAACTGGAAGAATAAATTGGAAATAGTCTCTGATAAATAACTGGAAGAATAAATTGGAAATATTATATTTTCGGCCCAAGTTCCTTTTGTTTTATTGCGATTTTTACATGGTTCGATTTCGATGTACGTCTGTTAACACATACTGCGGAGTTGTAGTGATTACTTAAGGTTTTGTTCAATATATTCTTTCGTGGTTAGGTTAGGCAGGTTAGGTTTTGTTTCCTTAGCATTAAATGCATTCTACTAAGGTTCCGATTTACTTCTACATTCATTCCCATGCTTCTACGATATTTACTGTCGCTTGTCGACAGAGAATATCTTGTCCATGAGAAGTGCGTAAGATAATTTTTAAGTTGTTTTATTTCAACATAAATAACTTTTTTTCAAGTCCAAACAGTGCTCATTACTTTAAGGAAGGTTCAAATTTCGTGTGACAATGATTTCCAAAATTCTACGATAATTAGTCTTTGTGCTAGGAGAAATCATAAAACAATCGGAACCGTTACCGTCAAAGTAATAAAGTAACGTGATTTGTACAAGGAATTCGCTGCGCTCATGTCTTGAAACAAACTTCAGTTTGAAATGTCGGGGCCTCCCCATGGCGCAGTGGTAGCGTCATTGCCTTGTAATCAAGGGGTCCCGGGTTCGATACCCGGTGGAGGCACAAGTGGTTCGGATTCCACTTTAAACTGTAGGTCCAGTCCCGATTAGCCTTACTGTGCATAAAGTGGACTTAAAACAGCAACTCAAATCAAACCAAACCAGTTTGAAATGTCACATACTTAAAATCAGTTAAATCCTGTGCTTGTTGAAATGATCACACCACAAAATACACCTTAAAGTGCACTGTGCTCTCATACTGACCAAGACAAATCTTAATCTTAATTGTCTGTTATGAGTGGAGATATTTTCATGGATATCCATTCGATAGTTAGGCAGTTTGTTGTGTTTCATCTGACACACTATGACCTTGAACAGCTAGTGACGTCTTCTGACAGCATACAGGATTTGTTAGCAGGCAAGGCAGAAAGCTTGATAATAGTGGATCAGAGAGATAAGCCCATGATGCATAAGAGCTTTGTTGGTAGAAATTCATGAGCTCTTGCAGGAATGTCGCTTTTTGATGTACTTATTTCTTGCTTCTTGTGCCTTCTCAGAGAGCTGCCAACTGAAGAACAGCTGCTGTTATGGCGTCTGGACCATGCACCAAGAACTGTGTAACTAGCAGGTATATAATACCAGGGATATTCTCCTATAAAAAGTTTTACAATGTTCAATGCATATTCACCAAAATTGTGAATGTTGTTATTGTTACTTGATTGTAGGGTTTCCAAAATGACCTGCATCGTCTGATTAACCCCTCATTGATGCCTGTGGTTTCGGCTGACTTTTGTAGGATACTGAAAGAATCCGCATGCTGTGTTTCCATCATTTGAGGTGCCACTCCAATCTTGTTTAGGCTTGCCAGCGGTGATGTCCATGGAGCACTTGAATTTCTCCTAGATATCCATTTTCAGGCTTTGTTTTCTTAAATTCTCTTTTCAGTTTACAATAACATTGATGGTTTTCCACATATTGTAGTAAATATTCACAGTATTCACACACAACATTTCCTGTACAAAAAGCACTCCAGTGGAATGATCTCTTTAACAAAGGTTTCCACAGTTCGAAGTGCGATGTACTCATTGTCTTCTTTCCTCCTTTTAGGTAATTCTACCTGAAACATAAAGTATTTCAGAAGCGAACTAATGCATTTACTGTTTCTTTGGCATGCTGCGAAGTACACCACAGAAGGAAAGGGAAATGCAAGACTGTACACAAACCATGCAGCCTCAGTGATTCTGACCAACTGAAATTTCCCTAACAATGCCAAAAAATCTCTCTTCGAACTCAAATACCATTTTGTGTACACACATATACTGACACACCTAACCCTCTTCTCCCGCAACACAACAGGTGTTTCTCCCTGAAAATTCTCCCTTCTGGGAAGATTGTGTTTCACGACAAGGTCAAAGCATTGTCAGTCGTGTCTGCGCCAAACTGCAATAAATTAAACATGACAATCTCTTTTAAATCGAACTTTCATCAGCTAGACTAGGAATGACAGATCTCATAGCGCTTCAGGTAGTTCCTTTTGAACAAAAGACGTGTAATACCAGTTTACATTGCTTAATTCCGAAACATCGAAAACTTGCCTCCTTAACCTACCCATATACATTTTAAACACTTTATTGTTATCATTAAAACAGAAACTTCACGTACCTAATTATTGGTAATATTTCAGGAAATACCAAGTTTGATTATTTGTTGTGTGACAGCAAGAGGCAGATTGGGTGAGCAACTGAATCTTCTTGCTGGATTCATAACTGTACACAATTTCACTACAAATTTATGACAAATGGCGTATCAAGATATGACATGTGTTTTTCTTCTTATCAATGGCCACCTGTGAGCAAGTAAGTTAATTCAGCATTTCAGATGGGATTCACCATGTGAAGTTTTCCAGGCTCATCTGTCTGAACCAGGAGGTTCTTGATTATTATCGCAGACATCGTCTGACATGTTACTGGGAACCCACTCGATCACCTCCCACTTATTAAAACGTAAGCCTAATGAACACTGAGTTGTGAACTCGGGTTGGCTGATAACCCAAGAACACATGCTCGAATCATGTCACCAGGAAAGCTACAATTCCTATTAGCAACGTTACTGTTGAATTTCTGGGATTACACAAAATTTCAGAACAGGGAGAATATTGTAGGGACCTCCACCTCAACCCTCACCCCCTGCATTACTGGGGTGCCTGTTCTACCACTGGTACGACCTAATCTTTAGGTTGCCGGATAGTACAGAGTGGTGCAAATCATGCACCACTTGTGAAATGGCTTGGTCAGATGTCTGATTGTTGTCTGAAGTGTGAACTTTACTGCTGCTGTAAATTTGCACCATATGTGGTTTGGTCTAAGGTTTATGTATTGATTTGAGGTCCACTGATTGGCTGTTCATGAGTTATGCAATGTGTCAAGTGTTGTGAACCATGTTTTTGTGTCTAGTAGAAGAGGCTTCTGGTGCATTCTACGAAAAGTGGTCCTACTCCATGTAAATTACAAAATGAGTCAATCTGAACATTATTATTGTTTTTCCAAAAGTTACTATCATGTGTGCAGACAAATGAAGTCAAACTTTGCTACATTTTTAAAGCGTTACACACGTGAGACATTTTCATTAATGTTTTTCATGCATTCAGGCTATGTCATCATACTCTACTTTTTTTTTTCATCCATAACAGGCACCACGAAGTAGGCTACTTCATAATGGACATTTCCACTCAATTTTTTTAAAAGCAATTTTAAAAACTACATCCTGTAAAAATGACCCCTGCAAGTTCTTGCGTTTCTCTGAGTTCAGTTTAAGGCAAAAAATGAGACTTCCAAAGTTGCGAGGCTAGCATTGCTCTCAAAAACATGTCCCGCCACGTTAATTCATCACTGCTTAGAGAGAGCTCGTTTGTAGTCTGCTTCAAGAGTCCAGTTTACTGAGGGTAGCACACAGAGAGCCAACGTGTGCAGCATTTTTACAAATCTGTGCAGATTTAAATAATGGAAGAAGGCGCAAGAGTGGAAGGGAAAGCTATACTTTGCAATGATCATTCTTATATTAAATATCCCTGCTGTCCATGTGCAAGATAAATGAAAGGATTCTGCTGCATACTTGTCCTCGTCAAGTCATATGAAAAATGTTGCTTGTAAATTGGTTACTGATCAGATTTTCAAAAATATATGTTAAACTTATATTTATCGAAATTTACCATAGTGCAAAATCAAAGTGACATAAGAGTACGTTATTCAATTTTCATATTCTTCACTTTACTGATAGAGCATATTTTACTTTATTTTCCAAAAGTAATTTCAATTTGTGTTTCATTTCTGTTGCACAAATTAAGATCAAATATTTTTGTGCAGATAAGAAGAATTGTGGAAAATTTCATCAGTTGCACAGTACATTTCAATGCTTTATAGTTTATGTACAATTATTACAAGAAAAAATATTTAACATACGTATATCACATTTTAAAATGGTACGATATATATTTAATTTTGTACTTCGAAACAGCAGCCTCATCGCTTTACCCCGAATGCATTAATTGGTTGGTTCACAACCTCACCACTAGGGATCCTATCGAGATGAGATGAGACATGATAGTTTTGGTCTGGTTCTCGTTGAGAGTTGTAAATGTCTCATTGACGGTCTCGTCTCGATTTACAAACATCCGCCTCCTCCTCACCTTGGTTTCGAAGGGCAGTTCTCGTTCTCGTCTCAAATCTCAGAAAAATATACAATAAACAACGTATGCAGAGGTTTACCATACAAACTTTCACAGTGCATAGAGATTATTAAGAGAAAAAGTTTTTAATTATGTTTTTTTGTTTGTCTCATCGTTTTAACACTACGAGCCCTCGAAAAATGGATATTTTCCTGATTATATATGCAAACCATATGCCAATTCAGAATTACCACGAATGAATGAATCACGAATAGCCAAAAGTGGCAAGAAATGGGACAGGTTAGAGAAGATACATACTAAATTAACCATGCGTTATCATCATTGCGGTTAGACAAAGTGATGGAAAAGCGACGTAAAAGTAGGATAAAGAAAACTGTCCTTTACTGCAGGAAATTTAAAAACTCCACGTACTTTTTTTATTTGTTGCCATGTCAACCCGAATGTTGTAAACGTATTGTTATTTTAAAATTTGTGAAGAAAATATTATGACGAAAATAATTGTGGATGCACATTGCAGTGGTCTGGATCGCACCTTACACTGTAGATCCAGTTTAGTAGGTTTAGTGTAGCTCCTCTTTTTGTTCAGGCTTTAGGGAACCTCTGCAATCACAGAACACTACCTGACTTGAATATTCGCCATCTTGAAATGAAACAGCATAGAGTGACATAACAAACGAGTCTTGATTCAACTAGCCAACCTTGTACTCACCTGCAACAACTTCCACTTCAGAGATCAACACTACCTGCAAATACATACCATTTGTACCAAAATGCCCCCCTCCTATGCCAACCTGTTTATGGGCAGGCTCGAACAAGAGTTCCTAGACTCCCAACCTCTGATACCACTCCTCTGGCTTAGATTCATAGATGACATTTTCCTCCACATTTCCTTCACATTGTGTGAGACCACTTGGAAACATCCATACACATCAAACCGACCAACCACCTACAATATCTCCACTACTCCAACTCTCACCCCTATCACACCAAAAAAGGCATCCCATTCTCCCTAGCTCTCAGAGACCAACAACACCTCAACTCATCCATCTCATGCAGCCAGAACTACAACCTACGCCAGCACCAAGCCCTAATCAACCATGGCTACCCTCCACCCTCATCAACAAACAAATCACCAGAGCCACCTCCCAGACCTGCACCAAACAATCAAAAACCAACCCTCCTGCTCTGATCACCCAATACAACCCTCATCTTGTGAAAATCAAACATACCCTCCACTCCCTCCTTTCCATCCTTCATAGTGATTCTGATACCAGGGATATCTTTTGGGACAAACCTAGGGTTGCCTTCCACATCCCCTCCCCCAACTTAAGAACATCTTGGTGGTCCAAAGTGCATCTACTTATTACCCTCATGCACAGACATTATTCTGCTATGAAGGAAAATTGGCCCGGCCCATGTTCCAATTGTGTAATGCTCGTAAATTTATATGTTCCGAGTAGGTTCGGATGGGTGGGTTTGGTTGCGTTAGTTTTTCATACAGTCCTGTTTGCATGTACAACTATTCCATGTGAAAAAAAAAAACTCCAGTCAGCATGATTTACAGACAGAGTCAGTTGCACATCCTTTGTTTTACAACATTTTTTTTCTTTTCAAAATGGGAAATTTGCCAATAATTTAAAAATCTGAATTCATACATGTTGCTACCATTAGACAAAATGCATAATTGAAGAGTGGAAATATACATACTTGTACAACAAGCCAAGCAGCATCTGTACATAGCACATTCCAAAATTCAGCTTTTATCCCTCGCAATAAAGTGAATGAATTAGGGCATTTTCTGAGACTGAAATTGCCTTGTAGAAAACTCCGACAAAGATCTTGAAGCCTGCTGTGAAAAAAAATTGATTCCTCAATGTTTTGTTTTCATTTATATTTCCAGTAGTTTCCAAGCACACAGTTCCTTTTTTAATGCAAAAGGGCATGGTTACATATAGGTATATTAATGAAGAAGGTGAATGCATTATTCAGGTACTTCATTAAATGTTTCTAATTTGTATCAGATCAGTACACTATCAAGTTATCAGTAAATTTAATAGTGGTATTGGAGGAGGAAAAAGTCATGTTAATACAGTGCGTCCATTTCGATCTTCAGCCGAGAGATCGGGAGAAGCATGGCGGGCGGCGCTGGCGGAGATGCCGACATTTGCGGCCTGTAATGCTCGCTTATTTTTCTGGACATATGCAGACATTTATATAAATATTGCAAAACGAGCAGTAACCTGTGTTATAATTTATCATCTGTAATTCATCCAAGTTCTGCCCTTATATACACAAAAAAATACGCTTTAGAAACGATGTTAAGAGCCACAGATAATAAAACATTTTAATCATAGTTTTGACCAGTAAGGTCCTGCTTAAGTTTATATCCTTGAAAGAGTTTTGTGCCGATGGGGATCATTTAGAGGTTTCGAATGTGCAACACTGGATCAAGATTACGCTGTAGACGAAACCGTTAAAAGTCAATGGTGTTCGTGAGCTTCCTTGCAATCCGAAATCTCTGAGCTCGAGTTTTTTGTTCCTTCGCGACTAGTTGAAGACAAGAGCTGTGAATAAAGTGGCGAGCAGATGTAAACCAAGAGCGTGTTAATTTCGTACTGTGCGCAAGAGTGTTATTATTGGTTACTGGCCGTTACTTGTTTGTGTTATTGCAGTGTGTATGTGTGTTGTGTCAGTAAGAGGATTGGAATGCCAGCCGCAAGGTTCACGTTAAGGGAAGGGGGGGGGGGGTTGGCTGATAAGTTCTCGGCCCGACCCAGAAGGACTTTAGATACAGGCACGAAAATTTCAGGCTATTTAACGTATTCTCCCCGAAGGTCTACACACTTGGCACTTGGTGGATATCAGTTTGAACAACTCTTATAACACAGGTTAGTGCTCGTTTTGCAATATTTATATAAATGTCTGCATATGTCCATAAAAATAAGCTGACATTACAGGCCGCAAATGTCGGCATCTCCGTCAGCGCCGCCTGCCATGCTTCTCCCGATCTCTCGGCTGAAGATCGAAATGGACGCACGGTACATTCCAATTGCCAATAAATTATAAAGGGTAGTCTGATGTAAGTTTTGCAGTTTTCTTAAGGAATGAAAGTCTATTCTAGTGACAAATGTCCTTATGGATGAGAAGATAACAACTGCCTATTTTTCAACATGGTCCCCTCTGAGGCACTTGTACAGTCGCAGATACTTCTGGGTTGCAACAATCCTATTGAAAGTCCTTACAACCCAGAAGTGTCCGTGACTGTACCAGTGTTGTACATTAACCTTTTAGTGGATCGCTGGGAACTATATACATGCTGCGTGTATTGCACTACTGATGTGTGTGTACCTCGCCAATGACCATGCTTTAGCATCATAGCAGTGCATTGTTTCGTGCTACTTTGTGAACCACTGTTAGCAGGATTCTCTGCCATGGTACTCTGCTCCAGATTTCCATCACATTCTCAATGTCTATTCCGAAATTCATTGACTGTCTGAAGTAATTCTTGCTGGTGAGGTTCAGGTGGAAAGAGAACAATCATGGGTGATGATTACCACAAGAACATATTTTATTCTTAAAATGAGTGTGGTAACATGGACACTTTCAATTTCAATTTTCCTTTATTAAAGGGCGAGGTTCAGCCTGCGGCTGTTCTACCACCTAACCCCGATGGATACATATACATACTAAATACATTCTACCTACTAAATATTTGTACAATAACAAACAAAGAAGAAAGAGAGAAACATAAAGAAGACACAAAAAGAACAAATACAAAATTGAGAACAAAGGCTTGTCTACACACTAAAAATAATAATAATAATAAAAAGATTGAAAACAAATACACAAGGATACACAAATTAATTGACACAATTGCGCTTGGTGTGATATGGTTAAGAATAATACAAATTAATATTAATGTTATGTGTAAGAAACATATAAATGTTCTTAATATGCGAGAAAGGACAAAATATTCTTAAGGGTTTGCAACATGTAAGGGGAAAAGTAAACAAGCAAAATGAAGATGAAAATACTCATTATTAGAAATTTGGTTCAGAAATTAGAGCTATTATTCGTGAGTGCTGGAACACAGATATTGTTCATTTAACAATAGAGTTTTTAGTTTGTCTTTGAAGTTGTTGCGATTGGTGAGGGACGTCATGGAAGGAGGAAGTTCATTCCACGCTCTTGCAGCTGAATACGTAAATGATGATTCGAAAAGCACTAGTGTGTGCTTTGGAAGTTCAAGTTTCGATTTTCCCCTTGTTTTGTAATCATGTATTTCCCTTCCGAATTTTAATTTCTGGGATAGGTTTCTAGGTGTTTTGGTTTGTAAAAGATTATGAATAAAACAACACAGATGTAATTTTCGGCGTCTGGTCATGTTCAACATTTTGTTTGCGTTTAGGGTTGGGAGGATATGATCGTATTTTCTTATATGGTACACGAAACGGAAACATGAATTTTGGACTTTCTGGATTTTGGTTTTGTTTCGAACGGATAGATTTGGTCCGAAAATTACGTCGCAGTAGTCCAGTAGAGGAAAGATAAGTGATTGGATTAGTCTCATTTTAATCTCTGTTTTTAGACATTCCTTAAAGCTGTACAGCGATCTTAGCACGGCGTAAGCTTTTTTAATTTGTTCTTGTACATGAATATCCCAGTTAAGGTGTTCATCAAAAATGACGCCTAGATTTTTCACATTTGTTTAATAAGGTATTTTAGATGTGTCTAGTTTGATGCATATCTCGTTAGGATTTATCAGAGAGAGACTATTTCGGGAACCAATAAGAGAGAAAGTTGATTTTTGTGGGTTTATTTTTAGACCGTTACTTTTACACCAGGTATTTATGTTAGATAAATCATCATTGAGCAAAGCTAAGGCTGCATATGGCGATTTCGGTGGAAAAGGAATTTGTAGTTGAGTGTCATCTGCGTAAAAATGAACTTTACTGTGATTGATTACGGTAGGTAAGTCGGCTGTAAAAATGGTATAGTTGAGAGGGGCTAGAATGGATCCCTGTGGGACACCAGTTTCCAATGGCAGGGGGCGTGGCTGCGTTTATGAATACTCTCTGTTGTCTGTTATTCAGATACGATCTAAACCATCGGAGAGCGGGAGGTGAAAAATTGTAGTATTTTAATTTGCTCAAGAGCAGGTCATGATGGACACTGTCAAAGGCTTTAGTGAGATCCAGTAATACTAACGCTACTGCCATTCTCTTGCCGATTGATCGTAATAAATCGTCAGTTACTTTAAGTAAAGCCGTTGCCATGCTGTGTGAGGGACGGAAACCGGATTGACATTTCGGAAGCAGATCTAGGTCATTAACGTGTTTGCGAGTTTGCTTGTTAACAATTTTTTCAGTGATTTTGGAAAATATAGGTAAGAGACTTATTGGTCGAAGGTCATTCAGGGACGTTATTACTTTTTTCTTTGGTATCTGAACAACACGTGCTGTCTTCCAGCTGGTCGGGTATTGTCCAGTCCAGAATGAGAAATTTACGATGTGCGTCAGAGGACGTAAGATGTGCGGTAATAACAGTTTAATCATTTTTATAGATATTCCATCATTACCAGATGCATTGAATGATATTTCGTTTATAGCTTTCATTGTTTCGGCTTAGTTATTTCTTGCAGGTGGAAAGTTTGAGCGCTTTCGTTAAAAGTGTTACCATCAAAGAACTCTCGAGTTTTGTTAACGGCATCTTCTGAGACATTCGCTTTGCTGCATACGCTACAAAAATGCCGGTTAATTGAATCTACGTTTCTCAGGTCGGAAGGTATCTCGCTGTTCATATTTTTACTATATACACCCCACATTTTTATTTTTTTCCACAACTCTTTGCTGTTATTGTTGCAGCGGAGGTGATGATTAAAATATGCTTTCTTTTCTTGTCGTTGGACCGAGGTGGTGAAGTTTCTCTGTTCTTTGTAATAGTCCCAGTTTGCCTGGGATTTTGTGCACTTATATTTTATTAGGGCATTGTCACGGAGTTTCATGAGCAGTTTTGTATTTTCGGATATCCACGGAGAGTTTTTTGATTTTATTAATTTAGTTTCAAGGGGCGCATGCTTGTCGAAGAGATTTATTACATTTTGAGTAACGAAGTGTACTTTATCATCAATGTTGTCAAAGCTATCAATTTGCATCCATTCAATTGTTGCAGCATCCCTATCGAATATCTCTATGTCGAGGGTAGAGAAGTTTCGAGATTTGATAAACTGTTTAATTAATTTTGGTTTTTCGATGGCAAGTGTCGCGTTTACTAGACAGTGGTCGGACATTCCGACGGGAGTGGTTACGTTAAATGAGCGTACGAGATCCGGGTCAACCGTTATTACCACATCGAGGAGTGATTGGGTGGTTGCCGTTATTCTGGTTGGTTGGTTAATGATCTGGACCATGCCGAAAGAGTCGATTATTGATTGTAAATATACTGTTTCTGATTTATGGGGAGAAAAGAAATCTGAGTTTACGTCACCTAAAATAAGTAATTTGTGAACGAGTGGAAAAACTTCCGAGATCGTCGTTTCTAGGCACGATAATTTTGTATACGATATATTAGGGGCTTTGTACACACCAATTATTCCCAGAGTTAGATGCTGGAGCTTCACAGTTACGCTAATCATTTCGACTTCGTCGTCATTTTCGTTGCAAGAGGGAATGATCTTGACATTTAGGTCTTTACAGTAATACAAGATTAGGCCACCCCCACCCTTTGTTGTTCTATCCTTCTTTATTGCTGCGTAACCCGGTATGGAGAAGATCGAGGTGAGGTCTTCGCGGAAAGACCAGCTCTTGGTGACCAGGAATATATCGAAAGCCGACTCGAGCACCGTGGTCGCCAACTCCTCTAATTTTGGTGATGACAAGGACCTGACGTTCGCTTGAGCGAGGGTCAGGAAGGGTGGCCTTGGGGGGCGATGACCGGGAGGGAGGAAACCGTTAGTTGCAGGAATTTCAGGCGGTGGAGTCGACATCAGGGAGAAAATAAAGACAGGGGTACCATTTGTTGCGAGCTTGAGGGAAATCGAACCTTCCCTTCCACAACGTCATAGCGTATTTTATCATTATTTCAAATATGAATGTAGGTGCAAATTGGGAGAAGAAAGACATAAGGAAATTCGGGTACTTACATGTTGCCTTCTTGTGAAGTCTTGGATGTTCATGAATCACAGGTATATTTGACACTAAAACATCACTCAAAGAAAACTGTATGAAATAATTCCCAGTAGCGCACACCGAAACACTTTCGGAACACTTGAGCACACGCAGAGAAACATAAACATTCACATAAAGGGATATGGTTGACACACAAGACACAAACAATGGACATAATAGGGAAACGATTTCAAACACACGTTCATAATACATATAACTAAGAAATAAAATGAGGATGTTCATCACGGATATACACTTTGATTACACACTTAAGTTTGTGGGAGAAAAGAAACTAGTAATAATAATAATAATAAAAAAATATAGAACATATTAAAAGTATTTCAATGTTAACCGGTTACTAATGTTAAAGTGGCTAAGGAGTCCGAGCAGTCTTGTTTATGGGTCTAGTCTTTTGAGGGGTAAGGCTCAGGGGCCAATCGGGATAGTTCCTTCATTCTTGTAATAGTGAGTTTCCTGCCGGTAGCGGTGCGCACCACGATTCTGCCATCTTCCGTGTAGCACGCGCGGTGCCCGAACTTCTCTTTCGCCACCCGCAGCATCTCCTGTCGCACTGGAGTCAGCGACTCGGTGATGTAGATTCGCGACCCGGCTTCTTTTAGCTGTTTCTTCGCCGACCACACGGAGTGCCTGGTTTTGTAGGTTGCGAATTTAACAATAATGCAGCATTTTCCTTCCTGCACGGCCTCGGCCATGCTACGGTTTGGTTTTCCCAAACGATGGCACCTCGCGATCTGGTCACTCTTGATGTCGACATGCATCTTATTTCGGAATAAGTCAATAAGTCCAGGACCTCCTCCTCCACGTTCTCCTGAACGTTCTCCTGCACTCCGTGAATAAGGAGACACTCACGCCTTGAATACTGTTCCAAATCGTCCAGCCTATCTTCTTGGGATTCTATCCTATCCAGTAAATAATGGAAGTCTTCCTTTTGCACTCTGAAACTTCCCTCCAACTTTCCTGCTTTTCGAAGCTTTCCAGCTGGTCGCAGAGTTCCTTGGCCACAGCACGAGACATCTTGGGTTGGTACGCGTGAAGCACAATGGTTATGGCTTGCGACGAGCGTCAGATAATAATTCCAGTATTTTCTGTTAATTAACGTTGAAGTTGCACTTGCACACGTCAGTCCTGAACCTTGACACTACCTCTTCCTTGTGTGAAGATAAGAATCAGCCAGCAGCCCGATGTCCAGCAGAATTTTACAATCTTCTCCGGAGCCGATCAGCACGTCCTTAGCACACTTCCGCCATTTGCATCAGTGTTCAAGAATTCCATTCCTTAAAAACTAGGGATGAGCCGATACTGGTGCCGTTGTATGGGTATCGGCCGGTACGAGTGGTATCAGTATCGGAAAGTATCAGTTTGGAATTTAGTTATCGATACTTTTCCAGCATTTTGGTCTTTCAGGAACTCCACAGAAATGCCATGAGACACTTTTGAGGAATCTAATTATCCTGGAAATTATGCAAAATTCAAAGTTTATTTTTATTTTGCACCAGCTTTGTGTTAAAAATCTTAATTCCATATTAACGTAACATGTAATTTAATATTTTGATGTGATTCTAAAATATTTAAAGCAAAAACTCTGGTAAATTGATGCATATGATTAAAGTGTAAAAATTAATCATTAATATTAATCTATATTTTGAAGAACTTTTAGTAATTACAATTTTCAAGTATTGGTATCAGTGGAAATCATTGAGAATATCGGTTGAAAGTGGTATCGGCTCAGCACTATTGAAAACACATTGGTCTTTTTTTCAGCATGCAACTTGTAAGCCCATAGTGTACTATAACTCATGAATGACGTATTGAGACTAAATAGACAGGTGACTCAGGAAGGTTATGCCATTGGCTGGGCTTCTGCGCTGGGCGAGCGAGAAGTTTAGCGTGGCAGATCCTTGCTGACTGGGGGAGACTTTGGACGAACTGGACCCAGGCTGGACAGGCTGAGTATACTGCATTACCGTTTATCACCCTTTTTGGGCCTGCATGGCCGGGTGTAATTTACCTAAAGTTCATATAGATAATTTTACTTCTTAAAAGGGCAAGAGAAGGATTTTTTTTTTGTATTATTTTTTTTGGTAGATTGCTCCGGGTCATGTTGGCTGTGGGGGTTTTGGGCGGGACTGCGGTTGGCTCGGACTTGTGTAGCAGTTACTAACTGATTTGTGACAATCAAATGGGACAAACTGTAATATTTTAAGTGGGAGATACTCTATAGTAATTTCTGTTGATTTAACTAACTTTGGAAAGTATTATTAATATTATTATTTGTTAATAAAGATTATGTGTGAAGGAATATTAATTTTAAATTGAATAATTTAAGTACCTAGTACATGATCAATAAGTTCCACTGCGCCGATAAGACAATCCTCATCTCACTTCTTTATTAATAAAGGGGAAACAAGAGATGTACAGGATTATAAACTGTACAAGACTCAAAAATTACCTCTCCTAAGTGACTTTAGGAATCTGTAACTGAAGCTTGTATTGTTTTTCGCCAGCTGATATCACCTCTGACAATATAAAGAGAGCAAAACTTATTTTCAGTCTCCTCCTCATAATATGCTAACATATAAAATGCAAGTACAACTTTTATAATGTCTATTTTCTCTAATTCTTTTCCAGCTTCAAGTATTGCTGTGGGCACAATAGTTCCATTGTTGTTTATAGTGCTAGGTGTTGGGTTAGTGTACTCAGCATACCGATATAAGTGGATCCAACGTTTACGTCAGCTTCGAGTTAGAAGATACGAAGAGGTTCTGATAGGCCAGGAAGATGATGATGATGATCCCATTGCATGAATTCATCAGAAATCGCCGACACATTTGAAATGGCCAACCGGGAAATTTCCAGTCTGTAAGAACTTTGCAAATCTTTATACCACATGTGACTTCACCTGTATCAACATTTTGAGGACAGTTGTGATGTTTTGAGATGTCAGTACACCACTGGAAGATCACTTTATCCTTGTTGAGCATGTATAATTAAAGTATAAACTAGTCAAAATATAGCACTGTTCTGTCAGCACATATTGTAACGAAGGTAAAAAAAAATCTTTTCTCATAGCCTGTGATAATGAAACAAATATGTGAAAATTTGTATATAAGCAGAATAATCCTACAATTGGTGATGGAGTGATAGACTACTTATTAATTTTGTTACCCTCTTTGTAAAGCTTTGTCATATGATACTCCCATCAATTTCAGCATTTCGAAACCGCAATTTGATGTTGTGGCCTTTTTTCTACTGAGATATAATCGGTCACTAGGACTGCCGTTATCATGTGCAATGTAATATTAACTATGTAAAATTCCCTTGTAATTATTTCAGTATTTTCATTTTGCTTTATAATTGCTTTTTTGTAAGATAATGTATTTTTTTAATGTGTCATCAACACACTTTACTCATATTGTTGGAATTAGAATTTTTAGGGTATATGTAGATTTTATTTTACTGATGTAATGAAGAGTATACAATTTTTCATGAACCAGAATGTGCTTGAAATGGGGTTTACAAATTTAGATTTGGTGTCAAGATTATAGGTTCTAACATAAGTATAGTTCTCGTCTTCGAAGCAACCTCACTTTACTTCAAAGACAGTTCCAAAAGATCAGTTTTCCCTCTTACAACCATATATCAAGTCTACATGGAGTCCAGTAAATCCTCCTCTGAAACCTTTTCCAGTAATAGTGTCTGTCCAAGAACTGACCGTATCCTGTCAACTCCACGTGGAGTAAATGAGATGTTGCTAATTCAGTTTCTTTAGAGATTACTGAACACGAAGTTGTGCATTATCTTTGCTAGCTTGTATTAATGTGTTGTGCTATTTTTTTATACAATATAAAGATAATGGGAGTAAAACATCGCAGTGAATGTAGGGATGTCTAAACACTGCAGGCAAAAGTGACAACATCGCTTCTCCGAAAAACAGGTGCTAGCTCGAAGCCAGATACGTGTCCGGTCAGCTTCTAGGGTTGTGTCAAAGATACCGAACTGGTGATGCTTAGAAGACTAGCACTATACAAGATAGTACAAAATAAGTTTCATTTATAGTACTAACCTGAACAGTGTCACAGTTTTAAACTACTATTAATATACACACAAAACGTGCTCATGTATTTTACCTGTTTATTTAATTTGATTTACGTGTGGATGGTGACAGTGGGCACAGAAATTAATCGAATTAAATGAACAAGTATGCTGATACGTAAGGATGTTTTGTGTGTGTATTAATATCTATTGCATCTAAATTCCCATAACATGAATATAAACTAGTTAGTTGTGTAAAATATTTGTGCAGTTAATTACACAGGTAAGTATTTTGAATGTAATGTATGTTTTTTTATCAATGTTACATTAGGAGTAAAATTTCATAATAACAACAAATTAACTTTGGGAGGTGGGGGGGGGGTTCCTTATTTGGAAATAAGAGTAGAGTATGGCTGGAAAGAAAGAAGACCAAAATGTATGTCATCAATTGAGTTCATAAAGAAGAATGTGGTTCATTTCCAAAGTTCTCCATTTTATTTAACCTAGTTACAAAGACTTCACATGTAGAAAAGTAAAAATTTATGCTTTAGGGGAATACCATTCAACTCCAGACATTTCTCCATATTGACACACCAGTTTACAAACACTACTGCAATGGCCCCCATTGAAATTAAGTGCAGTACAGATGTGATGCTGATTTTCAGATGGACAGTATCACGAGGCACTAGATTGAAGTTGTCGCATTCCTTCAAAATGCCTGAAAAGCAAGATCCAGTGCTGTGAGTTCTGTAAAATTCACAGGGTATGCACCCTCTTCCGTAATATTTTTTTTCCTAGCAGTGTGTGCTGTTTAACCATCTTACTTGATCCAATTTGTTACTAGTAACATTTTGCTTTGTAGGTAGAGTTTTTATGGACCTGGACATATTGCACACTAGGTCTTGCCAAATGGCTAATCTCATATGACTGAAAATGTTACTTAATAAACACCTTCTTGCAAATACTTGGCACCCTTGTGTATCACTCAGCATAGCAAGGATGATATTAGCACAGGAAATGTGCCCTACCCAATATTTTTTTTAAAAAATATGTAAAAATTAATGTTTCAGAATGTCCTCCCCCAGAAATCAGAGATAATGCTTATGTCACTGTGGAATATGAACTAGCACCAAGGTCACAATACCTACAGCTTTATTACATTGTCTTCCTTGTGATAACTATTGCACAAGTTGCCAACTTCCAGTATACTTCATTTCCAATCATACTGCATAATTTCTTGTCAAAAATCTTTCCATATGTGTGTGTGCATTATTGATATTATGGTAGTACTTTTTATGTACTCTTGTTCTTTGATTGTTGTATTTCTCAAGTTGTTGCTGTATCTGCAAAAGTGTGTGTGTGTGTTTAAATAATTTAAGAGAGCTTTTTCTGGACAACTAAAGTAGTAATTCACCATAAAATTATATCTAATCATTATTTGATATAGGTTTTTATTATGTAATTATGTTTATATCTTTTGTGTAACTCTCCCGACAGCTTGGAACTGGCAAGTTAGCAAAAATAAAAGTGCAACATTGCAGTGTCCTGTCATGTGAAAGCATATACTTTGTTAATGGACTTGAAGAATCTTCTCAGGAGTCAGGAGGAACCTGAAATTAGATGGCATATTTTGTACTTTTGCACATTACGCTGGTGCATTACGCTGACAACAATTGAATTAGTTCAGAGGTGTACAGTAATCCATCTGAGTGATATAAAAACTTGCTTCAATATTTGTTGGAAAGATCAGGGCTGGCAAGTCTTATTTACCTTTAAATGTACAGTATTGGCCATTTTATTGGACTCATTAGTTGAAAAAATGAAACACAGATTAACTCACTTTATATAGAGAAAGTTAACAGATTTAATGTTTTGTGATACACGTTGCAGTGTTGGTCCCGGGTTCGAATCCCGGTCGGGCTTGGTTGTTTGTGAATGTCCATTCATCAATTTCATCATTTCATCACTCATCCCCATCTTCGCAAATTAGCCAAGAGGCACAAAACGCAAAGTAAAATAAACTAAATCAATCAATCAATCAAACGTTGCAGTGTTATACACAATGCAAGTACTGTGAGTACTTCGTATGACCACCTTTGGCTCTTTTTGAGCCCATTTTAATCGTTGTTTGTGTACAATTCCCTTTCACTCTTTTTTCTAAACTTCAAACCACGTGGTTTAAGAAATTATGCGTTGCTCCGAAGATACAAATAAAAACGCCCTTACAACAACCAGAATTAATATTATTTTCTTTGTTATAACCAAAAAATAGCATAAATAACATGGTAAACAATGTACGTATTGTTCCAGGCATTTTTGCGAATATGCAAAGACTCGTGCTGCCATCTATTCTTGGGACACAGTAAAAGAAAAGATTGCGGGGAAACAAGATTATATCGAAGCAGACAAACAATGTGCTTCTTTTTACGATGAGTCCAATAATTTGGCCAATACTGCAGTATTGACACTGGAAATCAGCAATGCAGTGATGTGTTGTAGATTCTATGTCTATAAGCATTGCCTACATCTAATCTAAAAATAGATTAAATTGGCTCATAGCTACATACTCTACGTAGACAAGCCTGCCCGGTGGCAGAGTGGTTAGCACATTGCGCTACAATGCCAGGGGTCCCGGGTTCGAATCCTGGCCTGGGCATGGATATTTGTGAATGTCTATTCATCAATTTCATCATATCATCACTCATCACCATCTTCGCAAATTAGCCAAAAATGGCACAAAAAGCAAAGTAAAATAAACCAAAATCAAATCTACGTAGGCATGGTAAACTTCACTAAAATTAATTTACAACATTGATTTGAGGAAAAACTGGTATTTTTCAAACACATCAGTTTGTATTGAGCCAAAAACAATCATATTTACAATAAAAATATCTTGCCCAGTCTTTCCAGCATTGACTGTTGGTAAATGTAAAGTATTGACAAAAACATATTGCGGTCATGACACAGATGTAGTGTATTTTTGCATGAATGATGATAATCTTATATTGTATTTGATTTAGGAGGAAATTGTTGATAATGTTAAAGAAGAATGCAAGGCACTCTTTTAACAATTGAAATGCAAGATAATTCTATTTCAGTTGTTAAGCTCAAACTTTCCACCATGTTGTTTACATAAATTACATGTGTACATGCATTCTATTGTCTAAATATAGACCCATGTTGTTTATGTGTAGACACATCACTGTCCATATGGTGAATAGTGATTCTTGGTTCCCTCACTTTATTTTTCCTATGTGTGGAACCAATATATTTCTGTCAACTGCTTAATTTCATGGTTACTGGAATCGCTACAATGTAGGTTCCAATCTTTGGAAATCTCCATTTTTTTTTTTTTTGTTTCACTTCTTACATGTACAGGGTGTCCAAAAAATAACTCCTGAGTTTTGAGATTACATATTTTTATTAGATTGGGAATTACAATCATACACAGCATATAAAATGAAAGTATAATATCTGAAGTTTCATTCCCTTTTAGTGCCGTGCACCATTAACAGCATGACACACATCAATGTAGTATTCTACCTCAAACCAGACTCGGCTAAACAGATCATTGGAAATTGTTTATGTTGCTGCCTTTATTCGCTGCCATATGATGGCACATGCAATGTTTCCCTTCTCCTGACATGTGCAACCACAACACGCATGGTGCTTTCTTTTGTGATGATGCCATTGTTGCTTGTGGCGAGGGCATGTCTGCACACGTGTCTGGAAGTGCTGGCATCTAGTGGTGAACACTTGAACTAAATCTGGCAGATGTCAGATGAACGGTAGCAACAGAAACAATTTCCAGTGATCTGTTTAGACGAGTGTGGTCTGAAGTAGAATACTGCTTTCATGTCAGTGCAGTGATGCAAACTAGCTTTTTCTATGTTGCACAAGCAACTTAAAAAAGTTCAAATTAAATATAAGCATGCAGCAAAACATATATGATCTTAAAAGATAACTTTAAAAAATGTATTATTAATTATTTTTAACTCTACCAAGGTATCTACATAATTCCTAATTGTGGAAAGGAAAAATTGCAAAGTGCACAAAACAAAATATATAGTTAAAATGTTCAATTAGTTTAGGAGCTCAGTATTTTTAATCCATGTCGTAAGTTTTGGTATTTTTTTAGTATTCACAAATATTATATGTAATGGTTCATTCCCTTTTCAAGCACTATCTGAGAATGAGAAACTATTTCACAGTTGTGCAAAAACAATAGGTTGTGTTACTATCCTGTCAAAGTACGAGAAAACACATGAAGTGATACTTTTTGTATGTATATTGTGTGCTCTATTTATATACCATTATTCAGAAATAAAGGTATGTCAAATTTATTGTTTGCTAACTTAATTGTGTCTTGAAAAGATTGGATGTCATGGTGATTCAGTAGATTGTGTGCAGGTCCTAGTATCTAGTTTGCACACTAGATAACATATGGAATTGAGAGCTCCTTGCTCTCCATGACGTCACGACAGGGGCATCACCAGGGGGGTGCAAGGGGATGCTTGCGCACCCCTTAATTTTCTTCCGCACCCCCTACGTTCAACTGAAATCACTAACCCTTAGAGTGTCATGTTATGTCATGTCGTCATATCGAGCGTCGAATGTTTGGTACTGAAGTAAGACCGTTATTATTGTATGCATCAGGCAAGCACTGAAAGATGTGCCGATATATATCCTGTACTGGCGGCAGCATCTATAAAGATCAGCGGCCGTTTTATTTCTTTCGTCAGCATTGTTGTTATGATTTGTTTTCTTCCTTTGTTTCTTCAAGTGGTCTGTTTGTTGTTTTCAATAATTGCCTACAGATTTATGAGAGTTATGTTTTTCTTTCTTTTTCTTTTGTATTGTTGATAAACTGTTTATTTTCCACCTATTTGTTCTTCCTCACACTGGAACCAAGATTTCAGCTGCTTGCAAGGTATCACCAAGTCATGCTCAGGAAATTATTTGAGGGGCTCGGGTGTAGAACATGGTAAGTGACATTTTGGTTATTTTTGAGTTACAAAGTAAAATGTGCCATTCTTCAATTTTCTAGTGAAATTGCCATGTGATACAATTTGAATTGGAAGCATTCTGAAATTGGTAAACACAACACAAAAACAATTTATCTACAGTATAGTTTCTAATAACCTCTTTTCTTAATGAACTCAGAGTGGGGGCTCCGAGGGGGTGCTTGTGCACCACTTAATTTTCTTCCGCACCTCTTTCAGCACCCCCTACTTTCAACTGAAAACACTAACCCTTAGAGTGTCATATTTTGTCATGTCGTCATATTGAGCGCCGAATGTTAAGTACTGAAATAAGGCCGTCATTATTGTATGCAACAGCCTACAGCTTATTGTTAGTTTTTCCTTTTTCTTTTTTGCATTGTTGACAAGCGGCTTATTTTCCACCTTCTTGTTCTTCCTCACACTGTAGCACAAATTAAAACTGCTTTCAAGGTATCACCAAGTCGTGCTCGGGAAATTATTTATTGCGAATTGTAACGTGAAGGGTAGTTTTCTTGTTAATGCGTTCTATGTATTTGTTCCAAGTAACATGTCTAGTAAACGTACCATTTCAGGCTTTCTTGAAACCCGTTAGGAAGAGGCCTAATGTTCACGAAGAAATTTTACAGTTCGTTGTTGGGATTATTTTAACGAAGACGATGTTGCTGTGCACTTTGCATTTTATCTTGAAGAGTGTATATATTTTGTACCTCCATGGATTACATTGAAAGGGTTCAAAAATTGTGTTTTTAAAGACTAGGATAATTTCATTTTGTATTTCACTATATAGTTCAGTAAGTCTGCAACGTGTATCTGAATGAAGACTTAATACATATCATCATATACGTCCAGGGGGAGGGCAAGGGAGGTACTGCCTCCCTGGAAAATGAATGTCAATCTAAACTTACTACATTTCACACATATAATTTCATTTCAGTCAGTAATTTATGTTATTCACTGGTGGTGATTAGGGTGCAGTTGAACCCCACTTTTTGCTATGTTTGCCCTCGCACTATGCTAAAGCTTGTCTACCAAGGGAAAGTAAACTGTCCTTGCCCCCCCCCCCCATTTTAGTACTTTGCTCCCCCAGTTTTGAAAGGTTGCATGCGTGTTTCATGTTTTCTGTATTTTCAGCATCGCACCCCCTCAGCACCCCTAGATGATTATTCCTGGTGCCACCGCTGAACTCTGAAATCAACAAAATGTCACTTACTATGTTTTACACCCGAACTCTTCATTTAACGTGAGTTGTAACATGAAGGGTAGTTTTCTTGTTAATACGTTCTGTGTATTTGTTCCACATAACATGTCTAGTAAACGTACAATTTCAGGCTTTTTCAAAACTCGTTAGAAAGATGCCCATTGTTCACGAATAAATTTTACAGTTCGTTGTTGGGATAGTGCGGCAGAAGGGATTTTAAGGAAGACAAAGTTGCTGTGCATTTCGCGTT
The DNA here is from genome assembly GCF_977018435.1 of Lepisma saccharinum. NCBI lineage: Eukaryota > Metazoa > Arthropoda > Insecta > Zygentoma > Lepismatidae > Lepisma > Lepisma saccharinum. The sequence goes on from NC_139249.1 coordinate 35,894,179, forward strand.
TTGTCCTGAAGTGGCCGGCAGAATATACTATGTATTTGGTACCTCCATTGGTTACATTACTTAGGAATAATACTAACAAATGAAAATTATATTGAAGAGGAAATAAAAAGCAGGCTTAATTCAGGAAATGCATGTTACTTTTCTCTTCATAACCTTTTGTCTTCTCGTTTAATATCTAAGAAACTAAAAGTCAAAATATACAAAACGGTAATTTTGCCTGTATTATTATATGGATGTGAAACTTTGTCCCTTACATTGAAAGAGGAACATAAATTGAGAGTAAGAAAATAAGATCCGTAGGAAAATATTTGGACCTAAAAGGGATGAGGAGACAGGTGAGTGGAGAAGGTTACATAATTTAGAACTACATATTTTATATTCATGTCCAGATATTATTAGAATGATTAAATCAAGACAACTTAAGTGGGCAGGCCATGTGGCACGAATGGGAGAGGAAAGAGGAGTTTACAGGATTGTTGTTGGGAAACCTAATGGTAAGAGACCTGTAGGAAGGCCAAGACGAAGATGGAGGGATAACGTTGAGATGGACCTAAAGGAAATCTGTAGGGATGGAAAAGAGTATATAGATCTTGCTCAAGATAGGGACAGATGGAAGGTCTGTGTTGCTGCAGCCATGAACCTTCGGGTTTAAGAAGGCTAGAGAGTTAGTTAGTTAGTTATTAGTTACATTGAAAAGGTTCAAAAATTGTGTTTTTAAAGACAAGGATAATTTCATTTTTTATTTCACTACATAGTTCATTAAGACTGCAACGTGTATCTGAATGTTTACACTGTACGACCACTTTCTTGGAGTATAAGACTTAATATCTAAATACCTATCATCATGTAAGTCCAAGGGGAAGGCAAGGGGGGCACAGCCTGCCTGGAAAATGAATGTCAATCTAATGTTGTTATATTTCACACACACAATTTCATTTCAGTCAGTAATTTTTGTTAATCAGTGGTGGCGATTAGGGGTGCACTTGCCCCCGCACTACATTAAACTGTCCTTGCCTCCCCCCCGGTTTGGCACCTTGCTCTCCAGTTTTCAAAGGTTGCATGTGTGTTTCATGGTTTTCCTTATTTTCAGCATCACGCCCCATAAATTTCTTTCAGCAACCCTTGATGATTAATCCTGGCGTCGCCGCTGCATCACGAATGAATGACCTTTGACCATGTACTCGAAGCCTGGTAGCAGGCACGTATCCAGAGGGGGGGCTTAGGGGGCTCGAGCCCCCCCCCCGAAAGTTTTAGGTTTACACTAGATAAAATGAGGTTTTTGGTTTCTTGTGGTGTGAAATAAAATAATGTGACAATAATTTAAGGAAAGAAATAATTATCGAGGCAAGACGGAGAATGTTCCGTAACCCTGTTATTGATAAAAGCACGTATCCAAGATGGGGCACAGGGGGCTCGACCCCTTCCCCAGGAAATGTTTCAGTTTACGTTAGATAAAATTAGGTTTTTGGCTTCTTAAATAATGTGAAAATAATGTAAGGAGAGAGATAATTATCGAGGCAAGACAGAGCATGTTTTATACCCCTGTTATTATTAATAGCACGTAGCCAAGGTGGGGATGAGGTGGCTCGAGCCCCCCCCCCCTTAGGAAATTTTTAAATTTACACTAGATAAAATTAGATTTTTGGCGTCTTGAATAATGTGAATATAATAAATTTATAAATCTGAGAGAAATAATTATCGAGACAAGACGGAGAGTGTTCTATAACCCTATTATTTTTAATAGCACGTATCCAAGGTAGGAATCAGGAGGCTCGAGTGCCCTTGAGGAAATTTTCCTGTTTACACTAGATAAAAATTAGGATTTTGGCTTCTTGAATAATGTGATGATAATTTGGGAGAAATAATTATCGAGTCAAGACGGAGAATTTTCTACAACCCTGTTATCGTTAATAGTACATATCCAAGGTGGGGTTGAGGTGGCTCGAGCCCCCCCTCCCAGGATTTTTTTTATTTTACACTAGATAAAATTAGGTTTTTGGCTTTTTGAATAATGTAACGATGATTTAAGGAGATAGACAAGTATCGAGGCAAGACGGAGAATGTTCTATTCTATAACCCTGTTGTTGATAATATTGCACGTACACTTTTCTTGCGCTTTCGGTGTTGTCTCAGCGCACTTGAGGACTATGTAGAGACTTGTCAGCATTTGGAAGCTGCACAACAAAGGTAGCGCCACACGTAGGGCAATTCTAATCTCTGGAAGGCGGGAGAGGGTACGTTATTGAATGAGAGAAGGAGTCAACTACTGGCAATATTAACGAATCGTTTTATCTGCGGAACGTTCTAGAATATAATGAGGATATAAATACGTGGATTCAATTTTTCGATTGATCTGTACAAAGAATCGGTTAATGAGATTTCAGAGGTAAGTGTGACAATTGATACAGTCGATTGGTGATCAGATCAGTCAGCGTCCTCTGATTGCTTTATAAGATATAGTGATTCGAAAATGAAGACATTGACGACAGCAGAACTTCCGGGCCTCAGTGTGGTGCTAGTTCGGTTTTAGGGGGCGAAGAGATCAATGCCTCTCTCTCTCTCTCTTCTCTCAAGTGAATATTTCATCAGTACCGGATATTAAAACAGAAATAAACTGCATAGATCAACTGAAAATCAAAGTTTTGAGTGATGATTTAGTTTTACCAGAACTAAATTTCGTATATGCAGTCTGAGAATTTCATGATATAAAAAAAATACTTTTGTTCAAGCCTACTGGGTTCGAAACACATTCAAACACTTAACTATCATAAAGGGACAGCCGAAAATTTTATGAATGTCGAGAAGAGAAAGCAGGAAGATGTTGCATATGTAGACATTTTAGGCGGAAATTACAGGCTCTACCAGGATCCAAATCAGGGTTCTACCAACTGAGCCACCTAGTCATCCTTTACTTCAACCGATTTTTCGTTAAAATGTCTACATAGTACATGTCCTGTGTATATCAAATCGTAAGGTGTTGCCTGTATAGTGAACAAGCACAGAAAATATAGGAGAGAGAAGAAAACTGAGGAGCATTATCACCGGTTGAGGATATTTTTTTCTGTAGTCAAGAAGAGCTACTACTTCGAGGTGACAATGACAGTGGCCTAATAAGGGAGATTTCACACCGTGTCACCTGAAGATTAGGTTTGTGCGGCCTTTTGTGTCGCTACGGTGTGAAACGTTGCTGTTGATTGGCCCATTCCAATCAACATGTATCGCGTGTCCCTTCGGTCTGAAACCTTCTTAAGTCTTGAAAATCCAAGTCACAAGGATGGAAAATAAGGGCCTTGTTAAGGTTAGGTGTGAAGGCACCTAAAGGATCTTATTCAAACCTGCAGGAAGAACGCATCTCTAATACGATGATAAAAACTTCTGGCGAGTTCATTTTAAAAAAAAATGTCCGAGATAAAGAGAGGCGTGCCCAGGATTTTCGGAAGGGAGAGGGGTTACGCATACTATTTTTGGTGGTCAGTCCTGATTTTGTCATTTTCCCCTGTCTTTGACGTTCCTTTTTTTTTTTTTTTTTTAAAAAAAAAGGAATACTGGGTCAAATGGGGTTATGACCTCACCAACCCTCCCTTGGGCACGTCACTGGAGATAAATGAGTAAGCATTTGATCATACTGGGAGACGAAACATTAGATGTGTTGGGAACGGAAGGGTTTTTCACTGTGAATTAATTGTTTCGTGATCCACCTGTATTCGAGAAGACTTCCTTTGTTTCGTGCCGATATATAACAAGACAGCGGAAGCTGAGACAGGCATTTTTGAACACTTGTGAGTGCTTTCGCCTCAATATGAACAATTTGGTTGGTTTCGGATTTTATAAGAGCTGAAAAAATGGGAGGACAAGACACGTTAGTGGTGTTCAGGCTCGAATCAGAGAGTAATATTCGAGAGCTGTCTGCGTCCAGTTCGCAACCCGCAATTTGAATCTCGCGTTGTCGAGTGGATTGTCCATCCCGTGCGTGTGTAACAGCTTCGTAAAAACACTCAAAGATACCATAGTTGTTTTTATGCCTGATGAGAAGAAATGGACAAACACACATACTGAGATGGTTCCGGCACACATTATTAATGCATGGAAACAGAGGAGTCGAGTGGTAAAAAATGTTCAGATTTCACGTTCTGATTAAAATGATAGCCTTACAGTGGCAACGATTTAAGGGATAGTTGCTCCCCATTTTTTATTTTTCTGCCTCAACATTATGGCCTCTTAATGTTAAGCCTTGGCTACCAAGAGAAAGTAAACTTTCCTTGCAACGCCCTCCGCCCCCCCCCCCCCCCCCCCGTTTTGGAACCCAATTGCCACCACTGGTCTTAAACATACAATTGTGAGGTTCTTACTATACCCCTTAAAAAAATGGTGTTGAGCCCCCCCCGAAAGGAATTCCTGGATACGTGCCTGCCTGGTAGCCAAAAGAAAATAATGAACATTGGCTACGGGATGGAGAATTACAAATGTATGAGCCACCAGGTTTTAGGCTTATGACTGGTTACTGCAGATCGAACATGAATCATGGAGGGGTATCATTATATATCAATGAAAATTTAGATATTAGTTTCTCAGTTTTAGATGTCAGTCAGTTTTGTGTAGAATGGTGTTTTGAAGTTGTTGCAGTACTATTACCATATTTAAGAATAATTGTCATCTCCATCTATCGAGCACCTGAAAGCAGTATAGATTTTTTTATTGAGCACTTACAAAACCTTATCTCAGACCTTGATAAAGAATTTAGTAAACAAAAATAACAATTCTTGGAGATATCAATATTGATATCCGACATGCCAGTCCTAAGCAATTATACCTTCTGAATATGTTAAGATCACTCGACTATTATTGTGCAAATGATAAACCAACAAGACTAGACTCATGTTTAGACAACATTTTAACAAATTTAGATAAATCTAGTTATGAAATTGGAATATTTAATACATTTTACTTATCAGATCATAAAGGCCTGTGGTTCAAAGTAAATACTGATATGCCTCTGAACAATACACATACCCAGATCAAATCTGCTAGGTTAATTAATGATGACAGATTGATTACACTGAGAAATAAACTAAAAGAAATTGATTGGTTTCACTTAATTACTTCTTGTGTAAATGTAGACAAGGCATTCGACAATTTTATCAACACTATTTCCAAAATATACAATGACTTCTTCCCCAGAGTCCTTGAGAAAGAAAAACCAATTAAGGCAAAACGAAAACAAAAGCACCTAGGTGAATGGTATGCTCCTCAATTAACTCAATTAAAAACACAACTCATGATGTATTATTATGGATATAAAAATAATAAGGTAGATAAGGCTAGATATCTGAAAATTAAGAGCATTTATAAGTCAAAAATAAAAGAAGCCAAACTTGCCGCAAACGATCACTTCATTAATATTGATTGATTGATTTAGTTTATTTTACTTCGCGTTTTGTGCCTCTTGGCTAATTTGTGAAGATGGGGATGAGTGATGAAATGATGAAATTGATGAATGGACATTCACAAACAACCAAGCCCGACCGGGATTCGAACCCGGGACCCTTGGCATCGCAGCGCGATGTGCTAACCACTCGGCCACAGGATCAAGCTCACTTCATTAATAATTCCAATAATAAATGTAAGGCAGCTTGGGATATTATTAAAACTGAGCTAGGCAAAGTGAAGTACAAACCAAATGAGAATATCTCAATTACCCCAAACGAATTTAATTACTTCTTTGTCAAGTCTGGAAACTGTGATTCCACAAAGATCAATGCTGCAAACGATTGTATCCACGGTGATGTAAATGGTGTACCAATATCACATGACAGTAGTAGTAATCTGCCTAGATTTAGATGGTATGAAGTTAAGCCAATGGATATTATTAAAGCAACACAAAAATTAAACAATTCAAAATCTGAGGATTTATATGGTTTTTCAAACTTGGTTATAAAAATAATTATTGACGTTATGCAGTAACCACTTACTACTCTTATTAATTGGATGTTTGACAGTGGGTGTATCCCTACATGTCTCAAAGTCTCAGTTGTTGTTCCCATACATAAAAAGGGAGATAAGTCCAATCCAAGTAATTACCGTCCAGTATCACTTGTGTCTATTCTATCAAAAATTATAGAACACTGCGTACATATTCAGCTAGATGAGTATTTTTCAAATAATAATTTATTCACAAATGCTCAGTATGGTTTTAGAGCTCATTCATCTACCACAAAAGCAAATGAAAGCATTGTTGCAACAGTACTGGATGCTTTTGAATCTAAACTTTCTGAGAGTGCAACACTTATTGATTTAAGCAAGTCTATTGATTCAGTTTCACATCAAATACTGATAAAAAAGGTACGCTCTTATGGTATCCTAGAAGCTGAACTCTCTCTCATAAAATCGTATCTATCAAATAGACAGCAGATGGTCAGTATAAACAGTAAACAATTAGATCTCCTAAATATTGAAAGCGGAGTGCCCCAAGGTTCTGTTCTTGGTCCTTTCCTTTTTAACATTTATGTAAATGATCTACCCAGCTTCATACCCCATAAAACAGTTTTGTATGCAAACGATACTACTTTCCTCAGAATTGGCAATAATGAATACATACTTGAAGAACTGGACGAAGAAGTAGAAGAGAAGTCCAGTCTCTGGTTTGAAACTAATCAATTGACTATTAATCAAAACAAAACAGAGAAAATAATATTCACCCTAAATAAGGACATTGAATGTACCTCAGTAAAGCTTCTTGGTCTACATCTAGGTTCAAAATTATCCTGGGAAGTGCAAACAAACAAATTATGCTGCAAACTGGCCAGAGTCATCTTTTTATTAAATAAACTTAGATCCTGTGTAAGTGAAAATTTATTGGTACAATCTTATTATGCTTTTTTTCATAGCCATTTAACATATGGGGTTTTATTATGGGGTAACTCGTCAACTGCTGGCAATGTATTCATTTGGCAGAAAAAGGCAGTAAGAAATATGGCTGGAATATTCAACCAATCTGTTTCATGCAAACCTCTTTTCAAACAATATAAAATAATGACTGTTCCATGCCTATACATATTTAGCTGCCTAATGTTTATCAAAGAAAATATTCACAAATTCAACATAAGACACACTGTACACAGACACAACACAAGATTCAGTTATAAGTTGGACACACTACCAACCAGGCTAAGCAAAGTACAAAATAATTACAAACACATGGGAATAAAACTCTTCAACCAGCTGCCACAGACAACCCACTATGCACCTCTTGAAAAATTTAGAAAGGTTCTGCAAGACTGGCTAAAAGAAAGGGTTTTCTACTCAATAGATGAATTTATTCTGCACTCAAAAGAAGATTTAAATTTCTAGAACTTTTAATATGTGCAATACTATTCTCTCCATACTCACCCTATGTATTTATTATATATATAGGCTTGTTTATGCTAGTCTTGTATTGAGTTTTATATTTAGTTATATATGCTATTCTTGTATTATGTCTTATATTTGTATGTTTATACTATTCTCATATTATGTTTTATATTTGTAAGTTTATACTATTCTTGTATTACGTTTTATATTTGTACCAATGAGGACATCTATTGCATTATTGTAATGCTTAATGATGAATAAACATATTGATATTGATATTGGTACACACATAACCATCAATTGTCTGTGGTATTGGGCCCTAAAATAATGGATCGTGAAGTGAAAGACACAGTAAAATTGAAACTTAAGTGAACATAGTCACCATATCCATGTTAAGATGTAAGTTAGTCAATTTAGCAATGGGTGGGTTCATGGACATCTGTAGGATTTTTTTTCCAGGGATGGGCAAGCAAGGTATTTTTTTCCAGGACGGGGTGAAGGAGGCATATTTTCCCCCATAATAATGATGCTCCCTCAAAAAACACTTGCTTCAGTCTGAAATTATCATGTTCCTTCAATTCACTTACAATAATTATGTGACTGAAATCAGTGGCGGCTGGCCAAGTGCAACAAGTGCAGATGTTTTCACCTAATTTTCAAATTAATATTGACATTTTTCATTTGCTTGTTAAATTAAACTATTTCCCAGCAGAACGCACACGATAATACTCAAATAACACGCCGCTCGGCGCTACGCACGTCTTGAGTTCGTCCCAACCCAAGAGCAAACACCGCTAGGTTGCGGAAAACTTAGCCGGTTGTCATGGCAACGGTGACGTCACCTAGCGTTGGCCTTGAACGGGTGTCGCCTTCTAGATGAAGCAGTTCTCTCGTCGGAGAAAACATCGCATCCAGTGCTTGTGGCAAAATCTTCGCGTTCTCGCGAGATCTTGTTCCGCGTGTGTGTTTCGCGTTTCCTATCGTGTGTTGTGTTCATGTGTTGAGCTGTGGTTTCTACAATGAACCCAGTAAATGACTTAGTGTGTAATTTTTTGCAGACACCATTTTCCAGATGGACGGATGAAGACAAAAAAGACGTTTTAAATTGTGGGGGGGGGGGGGCACTGGCACTTACTATTTGTTTTCATTGCCTATAAATATACTTCTTCACCTGTTATTTTAGGCACGAGCCGCTACTGACTGAAATGAAATTATGTATGGAATCATAATTTTTAGGTGGACATTCATTTTCCAGGGGGTGGAGGCATCCCCTCATGGATAGACATCCATGGGTGGGTTTTGTGTGACATTAAGTTTCACACAGCCACCATGTTCGTGGTCATTTTTATTTGTCGTGTACAAGGAAATATTGTGGAATAACATGAGGTTCTGTTTGAACAACTGAATACTGCAGAATGTACCATCGTAAAGAGGTTCAAATCTCCTGCCTGTCAGGTTGAATTCCATATGTTTACAAGAACTGGCCTCCATCATGCCTGCTCGAACCCACAATGCAACAGTTTGTGATGTAGGTGAAACACACCTATACAATGATATGTATATGAAAATCAAATAGGTGATTATGGGCTGAAACTACCTTGGCGGATATTTTCATGTATGATTATTGTATGGCCCCCTGAAATCCTACAAATTAATTTTACTTCCTTAGCAGCATTAAGTATCTTGTATAATAAGTTGTAATATACTGAGAAATTCATATTAAGGGTTTCTATCCCCTCCACGTTTTCACCTGATAAGGGATGAGCCCCTTCCAAAATAAAATTCTGCAAATGAAAGTGGGCCCATGCAGTACTCTAGTTTCTGTTGCCCCTAAATATTTAGACTTCTGAGCTATGAAAGCTTGAGTCAGGAAGGGGGGGGGGGCATGGCCTCTCTCCAGTCGACCAATCCATTCCCACTCCCCCACCCCCAGTAAGCAAGGGATCCTAAATGCTAAATGCTCTTCTAGCCAAAATTTGTATTTTTGTCTTGTCTTTAGCTCCATACTGAATGTCATTGACACCCCCTCCCCCTATTTTTTTTCTGGCAATGTCATTGCTTGTCCAAACAGTGAGATTCCTTTTATTTTACATTATTTCTTTTATTGTTTGAAGTTACTCTAAGTCGTATATAACTTAATGTACAAGTTTTAATTCAGAATTTGTGAATACATTATAAATGGTAAAAGATTCCTGAAATTTTAAGCTTGTGAAAAGTTAATTTACAAACGCATTCTAATATTCGCTTGTTTGTTATTAAGTGGCAAACCCGCCAATAACGTCACAAGTTCTAACGACACCATCGGAGAACATTTCAGTAGAATGGCGCAACTAACTGTCACTAATGAGCAATTCTACAAACCTTAATTCGTTTATGTTGCTATTTGGACCATATCCATCGGAACACGATAAAATTGTTATTTGCTTAAATTTTGAGTACACAAATAGAACAAGACTGGACATAAAGCATCCGCTTAAAGTTTCATATGAGAACCGCAAGTTGCTGTGCAAAACTCTTACAAAGAAAAAAAAGAAATCCCCTCCCATAGATTTTGCCAACTAGTTATTTCATAATATAGTTTGAAACAGTATTACTTGTGGCTACCATCAAGTATTATCACTTGTTGTAATTAGTTGCTTACAATGTACTTCAGGATGTCCTTTACACTCTTATTGTGGAAACAATCCCGAGAATAGGCAATGCTGAGCTCGGTGTGCAATAAGGTTTTGTCAAAATGTTCCATAAGCGATGAAAAGGCAGTTTCTGGAAATACAGCAGCATATATGCGAAATTTCCCGCTATCGAGCAATTCAACAAATCGTCGCCTACATTGTTCCATTTCCTTCGCGGTTGTGGTACTCCTGCAATATCTATTGTCTTTGCATAAATTGTGTCAAATTCTTCTCGTTTCTTGGTAATGTCACTTTTGACACTTTCAATTTCTTTGAGGCAAAACCAAATATCCATAGTTTTCGTTTGCACCACATTAAATAAATATCCCGTCAAGGAACTTGTTTCAAGTCCGGTAAATCCGGTGTTGGTCGTCCCCTTTCCACGATTTTCATTTTCACACTTCTCTCTCTCGAGCTAAACGAAGCAATTTTCAATTACTCAATAATACACCCGCACTTCACCGTATCAACCGTTCCTAAATACGCGTTGATTTCGATAAATTCAGAGCACAAAACACGAAGCAACAAACATTATCTTTCTCCCACGCTATTTCACAGCTGCAAATGCAAGCATCCACGCAAGATCACTTTGAAAATCTCTGAAACAACAGAAAGTGATACCAACCTATTTCCTTAATTTTATCCCTCACGAAGGAAAGATATATCAGTTTGGAGATTGAAATTACGCGGTGCAATCAGACACATTACAGCAGAAAGAGTGTATACATACATGGTTGTCGCCATAATGTTTTGTAGGGGGTGTCGGGCAAATTATATAAGTTGAATAGTAGAAAATTAATAAGTATTAGAGAACCATGGTTAATGAATGTTATTATACAATAATAAATATTATAAACTAACAAAAGTAAATTTTATTCGTAATAATAATAATAATTAATATTATTATTATATAAATGGGGACGCTCGATCCACCAAACGAGTGAACTGCAGGACAACTATTTGCAGTTAGTATCTGATATGCATTTTGATATTAACTTTTGCGCGTCTCGTTCAAGAAAGGGCTTTAAATGTTAGGGGAATTATGTTTTCATAAAGTTTGTTGTGTGACCTCTCACCTACAACTGTAATTCTTAGAGTTTTGAAAACTGTAGAACCAACTGTTCTTTGTATGAAATGGTAGAATATAACCTTGTTCGTGTATTTTTCATTCAATGTTTTCCATCCAATGCATTTTAACTTTGATTATTATCTTCGAATACTAACTAAATGAACTTTATTTCTGTTCATAACAATAAGAGTAACAAACTTTCGACTTTCTTGTATCTTTAAATAAACAATGTCAATTTCCAGGGGGGTCCACCGACTCGTTCGAACCCCCTCCCGACGCCCATGTATACATAATATGTAAGTAATAACGTGTCATACAGTGGTGTGCCCAGGAGGTTGGTGGGAGACATAATCCCCCTTCGGCCCAGTATTCCTAAGAAAAAGAACGTCAAAAGCAGGAAAATATGATAAAATGAGGACGGACTACTAAAAAAATCCATGGGAACATCACTTGTATCACAATAATAAAACTTAAAACAGAGCCTCCCCGACGGCGCAGTGGTTGCGCTTTGTAATCAAGGGTTCCCGGGTTCGATACCCGGTGGAGGCACATAGTGGTTCGGATCCCACTTTAAACTGTAGGTACAGTCCCGATTAGCCTTATTGTGCATAAAGTAGACGAACCACCAATAAAACTTAAAACATGTTCTTGTGTTCGTAATGTGCACAATGTATACGATTTACTTCTGTGCTGTGTACAAATATCAGTAGAGTTACTTTTCAAAAAGCTTTATTTTCACCCCAATTTCTATTCAAAAGCCGCCAATTTATTGAATGTAGTTGTAAAATTTGTGAAACAGCTCACTTGAATTACTGTGTAAATAATTTGGCAGTTGCAAACACTGGTAGCGGTCAACACTTCTGACTAAATTTAAGCTGGACCATTACCTTCTCAATCTGAAAGCCTCATGGCTTGCTCCGGTCACGTGACTAAGCGTCATCAACTGGAGGCGAGATAGCCGCCATGTCTGATTTGCTTCTTCGGAATCAATGTTGGACCTTTCTAGTGAATATGGAATTGTAATGTAATGCTAATTTAGGAACTGTAATCGAGTTTACATGACGTGTAAATATGCTTAAATGTGCAAGAGGTATGGTGTATAAGTGTTGTGTGCTCAATTACAGAGGCAATTATGATGAAAAAGGTAAGAGTAACGTTCACATTTCTTCAAGATGTTGCTGAAAATGAGAAATGTTTAGGGCAATTCCATTTGATTCGGTCCCTACGAAAAGATACAAGTTAAGTAACAAAGGTTTTATACTCATAAATAAATAAATAACAAATAGTTCATGATGTAAAGATTTCATATGTACGGAATAGGCATATAATATACTCTTAAATGTGGTCATGTTTTATCTCTTGTCAACATTTTTTTTTAGAAATATCAAATAATTTACCCTGAATTAAAAACGTTGGTTAACGTTAAGATTATTGTTTATGATTGCAAATTAATTTGTTTCAAGATTTAGCCAACGTTTAAAATATTACGTTCGTGTCTACTAAAGCAATTTGTTAGTCAAAATTTTATGCAAGCATTCGATAAAATTTTCAGTTTCAAAATGTGCTTAATGAAAGAAAGCTATACAACGGGGTAAAGTTAAGTGTACATTTACATTCTTATTTTATCCCGCTTTATGGTTATCGGAAGATATGTTATGTTGTACATTCAAATACAAGGGTGCGATGTTTTACAAGAACTTCGATGAAATATTCGTGTGAAAAACTATCCAAGAATATATTACCATAGATATTACTTATGTCTCAAATACAACTCACACAGAAAGCATTTTGTTACCTAGCTATGTTAATATGAACTACAAATGGATTAAATTTTATAAAACTGTTTCATATGAACTGCTTTTTATTTTTTGTCTATGTGAAGCTTCAATGTTCGTAACTTCGATTATTAAATCAGTGATAATGTTTATCAGTGAAATTGTTTCATAATTTTTTTAACATTCTTCACGATGCTATTAACAGAATGTAAAAACAGTGTAAGGAAATATTCAAAATGTTTATATCCCAAGTGAACGCTAAGATCGAAATATTAATCTGCTTTTTTCAATGAAACTTGTAAGTTTTAGTGACAAGTTATTGTCACAGATCTTACTAAGGACAATGAAAAGATTCAATTTGTATATTATATTTCGTTCAATATAGTCAATAGGATCGAAATTACAATATGACAAATGATTTAGGTTTAGTCTTTATTCACAGAAATGTAACATTGCCCTTGTACCAACTTGTTTAAATTTTGCTGCCAGGACATATAAATTAAGCTTTTGTATTGAGATTGTATAGCTAAGCAGAATATCTGCATTATCTGGTTGATTAATTTTGGGTAAAGTTAAAGACAATTAATTAATTAGGTAAATTGGAAAGTTTACGGTCAACCTAACATGTTTTTTTTATTTAATCAATTGATTTTACATACAAAAGTTCATACAAAAGCGGTTACGAGTTTTACTGTAGCTGACAAATATTCCCGATAATATTTTTCAAAGATATACAATGTTTAAATTTTTCCGCCAGGAAGTTTCTAACGGTTATCAACTCTTTCTTTGTGCTATGGTAGGAATTTTTGTGGTGGCCTGAATGAAAATTTTGGTGTAAATATTCAATATTATACATTTTCTTCTATATTCGTCGGGAGGGTAAATGTCAAAATTTAACTTCATAAAAGAAAAAAATATACCTTAATTATCTACGGTAAAATTACGACAAGGGGTTGACAGTGTTAAGACGATCGCCTCCAGATGATGACGTCTTGACTGAGCGCTGTGGCCTGAAACTCAAGATGGTCTTGGCAGGACGCAGGATGTAGACCAAGGTCCGTCGAATCTTCCCTCCCTCCATAGAAAAAACTCTTCACAGGGGTGCAGATTTTTTTTACTGATTTTACAATTCGCGAAATCTAAAATAATTTGTAATATAAAATGAAATATATGGAATTTAGAACAGTGATAATAACTTCTTTTAGTTATTTTATAACTAAGAATTATTATTATTATTATATTCGCGATATTGTTTACGTGTTCATGAAGACAAATATTCGTTATTAGTCTTTGCTGGCAATGTATCCTTCTGCTTTCGGTTGAGCGCGGCTATTTTCTGGGAATCACGCAAACTCAGAAAGCAGAGCTTTTTGTAGAAGTGTTGTGGACGGTTTCCAACCGAATTTCACACTTTGCTATGTGACTTGTGCTTGCATTGCTTGTATTCTATGCTTGTACCATATATCTTCGACTCTGCATGGGTGTATATGCGCTTGAGAAGACGGATCATTGTTGTTGGCGTGGCGCGTCGTTGTAACTCCACCCATGATCACCGTATTTTTTAGTCCACATCACGTATGCAGTTTGTCTGATGCAGTACCGTCCGTTTTTTTCTTGTGTTTATTCTTATTTTTATAATGGACAAAAATCATATTAGGTAGAATTGCTTATTAATGATAAATGTGCAGATTTGTACTGAGTTGTCGGTTTCCTGTCCCCCTAACGGCAGAGTAGTGTAACATGGCGGAGAACCCGCAAAGGTGATAGCTGTTCGTTCGCAAGTGTTGTTTTCGAAAAGTGTGTGTCTTGAAATTACAGGAGCATGGAAATTGTGTGATTATTTAAGGTAAGCAATGCTATGTCGTTCACTTGAATAATAATTCATTTGAAACATTTTAAAATGAGAAAGTGATATAGTAAGCTGACCTCTGCATACAGCCTCTTTCCATTTAACCTTGCTGTAAGTTTGCCAATGCGATATATTTAAATGTACTTGAATATGGAAGCAAACGCAGCCTAATTGTGTGCTGGTTTATGTTTATAAATTATGAACATATATAGGCAACAATCTTACAGCAGCTTCTATACGGTTCTTACTGGTTTTATATTAAAAATACATGAGGTTATGTATGATCCCATCAAAGTTGGAGTGTTTGTAGGTAATAACTGGTGCAAATACAGAGATTAATTGAAATTTGAAATATCTTATGAATTTTGTTGTGATTATTTATAATTCATTTACTAGAAATAGAGGGCTGAAACTTATCCTGTACCCGAATTGCAGACACCAGCTGCATATCTATGTGTAAACACCAGGTGCATGCAACATTTCGTCGGAATAGTCTCCCTTTTTTACGTTCTGAAGCTTCTTGTTTATTTCACAGTGGTACATATTATTTAGAATTCTAATTTTAGAGAACATGTACTATTGTAGCAGATGTGCATTATGTTCTTTACGCGAGTAGTTTGTTTACACATAATGAAGTTTTTGCAGTAACATGGGTGAATATTGCTTTTGACATGTTGAACCGTTTTAATTATGATGTTTAATTCGAAAGTTCGAACCACTTGCTATTGCGAATCAAACTCCCCAGTCAAGGTAACCTGTGTAGAGTTACAATATCCTCTACAACTGGAACTTTCTCCTCACGCGGGCGGCAGCAGCCCGAGGTAAACGAAGCTGTGCTGCTAAGTCGTAGCAAACGTAAAACGTGATTTGTTTTAAAGGATTTTTTTTACTAAATTGAGAGAAATTAGCACATAACATTGATATTGTGAAAAGAGCTGCAAAATAATAAATTGTCAGGGATCCAAGGGGTTCAATATATATATTTCAAGGAAGTCCAGGGTTCGATCCTTGGTGGAAGCAGATTACACAGTTGTTGGTAACACACTTTAAACTGTACGTTCAGTTCCGATTAGCCTGTCCAAGCGTAAATTAGACTTGAAATATAAACCTTGACGAAAAAAAGTCTTTTAAACATTATTGTTGGCAATTGTTTCACTTATTTCTTGAATAGTGGATGTGTAGGATCAATTTTCGTTTTTCATTAGCACTCTGAAACTTGACCTTAATAAAATTAAGAGAGTGGGGTGTAGGTGACATTTTCCTTTTTTTATACAGAAAGTAAATATGCTCGGGATGGTCCACTAGGACATCTCCACTTACTGACAAGGTTGAAGAAATAATGCAATTGGATACCCAGCAGCAATATTGGACTGGGGGTGTAGAGAACATGGTGCTGATCTCACAATCTCCACAAATGATTGAGATCGTGAATGTGTAAGGCCCAACCTCCATTCCACCCCGTATGCCTCTTTTCATGTTGCAATTTTCATAGGACAGCTTTACTTTTTCTAAAATGATTTCCATGCACTACTGTTCCTCGGCATTTTCATTCCTAAACCAAGATTATCATGGAGACCTAATGTGTACAGGTCGTTTATGTTCTGTTCTGGTGCCTAACCTGTCTTTGACATTTTGCTGATTTTGAACATCCTATATAACATTTATTGACTATTTATTCTGGAGGATTGGATGTTATATGGCACCTTCCAGAAGAGGAGTTAACAGTAACCACTTAACATGCTTGGCTACCAAGCCAATCCCTTAAGCTTAAGGTATGTAATATGCAATCATGGACATCCGCAGGATTTTTTCCAAGGAGGGGCAAGCAAGGTAATTTTTTCCAGGGGGGCAAAGGATGCATATTTTCCCCCAAAATATTGATGCCCCCCTCAAAAAGACTATTTCAGTCTGAAATTATTATGTTTTTTCAACAAATTTATAATAATTAATGTGCCTGAAATGAAATTATGTGTGAAATATATAATTTTAAGGTAATTTTAATTTTCCAGGGGGGGTCATAGCCCCTCTTCCTTCCGGACGTCCATGTATGCAATGTGTGCCCAATTGACATTCCATATAACATTCACTTCGATGATAAGCAATGCATTGATTTTAGCACAGTCTTCGTAAGGTCATTCAAAACAGATAGTTAGCACTAAAGGGTGTTTCAGAGGCTACGTGGCTTTACCAACCAGGTCAGTGAATCGATCACCATAGTTTCCTGAACCACTCCTTGTGAGGGCCAGTGGTGGTGAGCCTATGGGTGTGCACATCATACAGTAGAAGCACTATCACCCCTCCCAGTTACTTTTACCTGATTTTGTCTACATAATGTATGCAATTTGTTACCAGTGCAACTGTTCCACAGTATTATTTCGTGGCTTAACAGGGAGCATGGTTTTCGAGAGTAGAGGAGGAGCATGGACATGTAATGTGTGATAAACATGTGCCATATTTGTATATGATGCATATTGCACCATTCACTCTCCTGCTGCCTCGTAGATTTGAAAACTCTACAATAGCACCGGCTGTTTTTCTCTTCATGGGACAGCCTTGTACCACTGAGCTTTCCCTTTTCTAAGAAAAATCACTCAATTTGCAGTCATGTGTAGATTGACCTCGACTTATTATATAGTCTCGAATGGAACATAGTTGCAACACAGTATAATGGACGATAGTTGCTCACAATTATTTGTGGGAGAGGAACCCTTGCAAAGGCCAACGAGTTAAGCCAGAAGAGCCTATCTTCTTTCTCTACTTACTTGCTGAAAACATTGGCAAGGTAACATTTGATATTGGAAGGATGAAAAATTAGGATAATAATTAATTGCATTACAGATTTATTTGGATGTGCAACTGTATCAATCTTGTTTCAAAACATCATTAAACTTCAGGTGCCGATTGCGTTAACATGTATGAATCATAAATAAAGTGTGTGCATCGAAGGTGGCTAGTTTGAACACCTTTTATAAATCTGGTTAGTAAATCATTTTTTAAAATAATTATGGAAACTGTTGTGTATTTGCTTCATTGAGACATTATGATGCCGACAAACAGCCGCGAGTGCCTCGCTTGCTGATGAGGCAAACATTAACATGGCAGTCTACACTTCAATGGATCACATTGTACATTTTTAAGATTCTCACCTGCCTGGAAATCATGGTAAAGTCATGGAAATCAACCTGTGAGTGAAAACGACATTTATCCAAGAAACCACAAAAGTCCAGGAGAATCATGTTTTTTTTTTTTGTTCTTGAGACTTTAGGAATGATAGTTTTTAGACTTTTTCTTGAACCAACTTCTTAATGGGAGATATTCTCTATAGAAATGGTTTTGCAATTTAGGTTTGTTTATATATTTTGAACAATGTTGAATAAAGTGTATTATCTTGAATAGCAAATGCAGTTTATTGGTTAAAACTTTATTAGAATGTGTAAATCCCAATGAATGGTCGAAGTTTGTTTTATAATTTCCTGGAAAACTTGGAAGTTGGGGAATTAATTTTTCCAAAATGCATGTGAACTCTTTCTTTTCTCCATAGAAACATTTTCAGTGATGTTCACATATTGCAAAGAAATTTAGAAATAGTTACAAAAATCTGTGATCATATTTATTGAATCTCTTTTGAATGATTAAAACCCAGTTACCTCTATTAAAATGTTATTTTTATTTTCTTTCCAGGTGTGAGTGTGGCTAATTGCCTACCAAAGTGTGAGTGTTATTGTGTTTTGTGAATATCCCTCTACCTTTCACCATGTCTGGAGGTGGTAATATGGATATCTTCCTTCAGCTTCTGTCTACAACAGACCCAAAGAAGAAACTCAGTATAGGAAATGACATTATTAATTTCCTGAGCAACCCCGAAAACTCTATAGAATGCTCAGACATTGGGCAGTTTATTGATGGACTGGTTCCATGGATTCAGAGCAGCAACTCTAAGGTAGGTGACAAATATAGTACATATTGTTTAATTTTTAATTTCTGTAGGTTCTTGAAAGAACCAACTGTGGTATATTGTGTATGCATTTTTCTACATTTTTGTTTGTTTTTGTTTTATTTTTCAAATACAGGGACCGGCATAAAAAGCTTACGGTTTTGAAATGTGTATATAAATAAAACAATTAATGTAATGCAAGGTTTAATAATCAAAATTGCTGCAAAAATAATTGCTATTTTCAGTGCTTACATTAATTTTTCATTGTTTTGAAAGTTGTGTCCGATAAATGACTGACATTAGGATTGTGTCATCATTCAGGATGTTCAAAATGGACTGTGCACACTCCCTTCGGGTTTGGAAGTCACATTCACTCAACTCTTGCACTGTTACCATTTTGTTTGGGAAATGCAGATCCAAGTGCAGCATCCTTCTAACCCTACGGTCTGACATGCCCAAAGCAGCGGCAGGGGACATGGGCTCCTGATAACTGACCGACGGAAAGCATCCACATTTTCTGGTGTACAAACAGTACACGGACGGCCTGTGGGTTTCTTTTTCAGACTTGACCCCGTCTCTCGAAGAGTTCTGACCCAAAGCAGTATCGTATTCCTACTCGATACACGACAGTGACATCGACATGGTGGTTTAGACAATAGACTCACTATTTTTAAAATAGACTTCTTAACACAAAAGCACCGTGTCACCTAGTCCACTGCTCCATCTTAACTGAAATGGCATTGAGCGACGAAGCCAATGAGCACTGCCCACTCTGCCCTTGAAAGACCTCTCAACAATCCAGTTGTGTCAAAGGTAAACACCATTTTTGAACCATTTGAACAACAATTAATGATCTCAAGTTAGCTATTCCCAACGAAATAGCGGCAATTCCGAATGAAATGCTCATGAGGGCGATGTCCAACTTAAAGGCAAGGCTACATGAATGTGTAAGGAGGTCACCATTTATCGGACACAATTTTCAAAATAAAGAAAAATTAATGTAAGCACTGAATATGGCAATTATGATTAATAAACCTTTGCATTACATTAATTGTTTTATTTATATAGCCTACACATTTCAAAACCGTCAGCTTTTTCTGCTGGTCCCTGTATAATAACAATAACACATGGTGAATAACGAGCTTGTAAACGCCAGGGCCTACCTACCGACTGCTGGCCTACTCCCACATTCCTCAGCAGAGGTAGGCGATCATTCAACCAGTTACAGGGTGACGTGTGATCAGCACAAGGAACCCCCATCATTTTTGTAGGTTGTCCATGACCAGATTACACTACTCATTCATAGCTCCTCAATTTCGTTACGATGATGGGTCACTAATCCCATACACTGGCTGAAATCTCAGGAGAAATGTTGTCACGCTACACCCCAGGGGGACTCGAACCAGTGTGCATCCCGCAGTCCAAGCCCAAAGCCTGACACCTTTGACTGCACTGCAGGACTTTTAAAGTACGAGGGCAAATCAAAAAGTCTTTGCACCTATTTTTTTTCTAGCTTGTTATAAGTGTTATTACAAAAGCGAGATATACGAGCGATGCAGTAGGCTTCTCTTGGAATGGCCCTATTGTAACTTCCGATTTCTTACATGACACGGCACTGTTATCAGTTGGCAAAGATGGCCGGAGTTCTCAGGAAGTCCATGCCATATGAGCAGTGCAGTGTTATTTGTTTTTTATGGTGCAAAGGACAAACAGCCAGAGATATCCACAGGGAAATGGGAAAATTTAAATTTTAGAAATCAATCCAATTTGGAGAGCCCAATAACACAGTGCTGTGGGTAAAAAAAATTGTAAAATGTAGTACTCATCTTACCATCTGTGAATTTTTTTTTTTAGTTCAGTAGCTATTTTGGAAAGATAATAAGTGAATTGCATAATAATAAAAAAAAGCATGATAGGTGCCAATATTTTTTTTTGTGGATACTACTGCATGTAGATAATGGTGTACTACTGTCGCAAATCATTTTTTATGCTGTGCGCTAAATAGAGTCCATCAGAGGTGGACAAAAAAATACATTGAGATAACAAAAATGATAGATAAAAAAATAATGATAGTTGAGTTGTCTTTTGTCGTACATAAATTCAAGTAACCAGATTACTTAGTCATTGCTTGCACCAATAGCTTACTTATGAATACATAGTACTTTTTTTGCTGTGGTGTAATACATATTAATTATTTTTTAACTATACTTAGCACCATTGTAGGTACGTAATAGTTGTACATTTTGCCATTTTTCTATTCACTTCAGATTAATGTGGGAGCCACAGGGGCTTTGTATTAAATTACCATATACCGTATTTTACTGTGCCAAATTTTTCTGCAAATAAAGTAGCGTGACCACTATGTGAAGTTTTTTTAAAATTGTGCTGGTATTACCAGTACTTAAAAATCATGTCCAGAATACCTGCAAATATACATTAAAATTGAATGTAGTGCAAATTGATGTACACTATTATTTCGTGTCATTTTAGCAAATTTTTTTCCTGCCAGGAAAAAGCTACGGTAGCTCATTCATTAGGACGTGTGACTATCATGCGAGAGATCTGGGTTTGATCCCTGGCAGGAAAGAACAGGGAGTTTTTCCACCTGATCAAGCAGCTCCGGCACCCACCCAGCAACGTATAAAGTGTGTATCTGGAGGAAACTGGAGCTTAAAAGCAGCCCGTGGTGTGGTGCTGATCGCATCACCCCAATATTCGGCCTTGATAAAGTGTGGGGTTCTAACTCCACACCCCCTATATGCCTTCATGGCATGGTGCAAAGCACAGGGGAGCACTTTACTTTTAACTTTACATCAGTTATTGATTTGTGCATTATAGTCGAAATATCACACTTGGACTAAAATTCTTCTGTGTCCAAAGATTCCGTGCTTCTCTCATTAGTTTTGTTATCTGATGTGCTGATGAGAAGATTATGTGGTGAAATTCGGTATTCAGTAGATTAATAAAGATGGCAGATATGCACAAAATTTAATGACATATAATGTCTATTTCTCTTATTTCTTAAATTCAGAATAAAATTATGTAAAAATAACATTTTCTGCTAGCTTGTCATAGCCAGTAAGAGGCATACTAGTATCTCTTCCCATCCATTTAAACCCTGTGCATGGTAAAACTAAGATTTCTGATGTCAGTTGTCACTTTAAAATGCCCAGTGTATTGTTTTAGGAGGATTTTATGACAAATCTTTAGGATTGATAAGGCTGCCTACTTTGAACTTAGGCTATATTTATCTTAGCAAATAGATTGTATTTTTCACATTTTTTGCATTATTCTCAGCATAGCTACAAAACTTCTGGGTTCCTATTCTTGTAAGGAATGGATGTTTATTTGCCCTCATCTGACACATCATAACTAAGCAGTGAAATATGTTGGAATTAACGTAAAATTACTTCAAAGAGAAATAAGCAATGAACTACACACAACATTTTATGCAGTAGTACAATGACTCAGTGCTGCGGCTGTAAATTATGTCATGAGGTATATAACCCATGGCCAACAGCCCATTGAAGCCCCAGGCCTACCTACCGACTGCCAGCCTCTCACCCAGCTGACCCTACTGACTCACTCACCCAACGTGGGAGATTATGTAACCAGTTACGGGCTGATGTGTGGTGTCAGCACAATGAACCCCCCAGTCATTTTCATGACCGGGTTACATTACCCATTCATAGCTCCCCAATTTCCTCAGAATGGTGTGTTTGTCATCGGTGCCATACACAGGCTAAAATCTCAAGAGAAAAATTGTTACACTTCTCCCAGGAGACTCGAACCTGTGCTCATCCCATAGCCAGAGCTCAAAGTATGACTCCTTAGACTGTACAGCCACAGTGCAAGACCATGAGGTATATAAATGCATTATATCACTTGATTATTCATTTGGTATCATACTGACAGTCTGATTAAATTGTTCATATTACAAAAATTTAACTTAACCTGTGCTGCAAAAGCCCTTGATAATCCAACCAGTTACAGGGGGTCGTCATCACAACAAACTCCCAGTCGTTGTTGTGGGTTTCCATGACCTGTTTGCACTATTCATTCGTAGCTCCCCAATTTCCTCATGATGGTGGGTGGCCACTGGCCCCATACACAGGTCAAATCTCAGGAGAAAAGTTATGCTTCCCCCAGGAGACTCGAACCTGCGCACATCGTACCGTAGCCCAAATCTTATGCCTTTCACCACATGATCACGGTGTGGGACGTTACAATAACTTAAGCGTGAAAATATTACCAAATTGGAGTATGAGTACTTGTGATAACCCTAGTTCAAGCCATTGAATGCGTTCCATAGATACAAAGTCACTAATCATTACCTGCCATGGCTCTACTATCAGAAAAAGAAAGAGCACTTGCTTTGCCAAAATATAGTTAAATTAATACATTTATGAACAAAGAGATTCGAATCTCGTAAGCGTTCCAGCTTACGGCCGCCTCAATTCCTTCGCCGCATCCCCAGCTGTTCTCTCACTTACTCTGGGCCAGCATAATCTGGCCTAAGTGCAGAGGCATGCGCGGAGGCATAAAAAAGTCTCTGCAGTTAACGAGCGAGGAGGTGGGGTTGTAGCCCAGTGGCAGCCATAAGACAGTCAGCCGTGCCAGCTCACGTCGTGGCACGACATGAGAGCTTTCACATTGTGTTGACATAGTTGCAAAGAAGTGACTAATCCTGACTGATTTGTAATACTCGTTGGAGAAGTAATTTGCGAGAAAGATACTTTCCTGCATACTTGGCAAGAACGAACATAATATCTTTCCCAAATTTATATAACCATTTACATAGATGCGTCTAAAGAGCCATCCAGGCTTTTTTGTTATCAATTTCTTCCTTAAGAAAAGATATATCCCTTGCTCTCACGCACACACACACTCATGCGTTGCAACTGACGTTGACAACATTGAAGATATTTATACTGTAAGTACAAAAGAATTACCTAAATATCAAAGGGAATTCGCATCACCAGGGGATTTTTTACTTTAATATTCTTAAAAAAAACACAGAAAATCTATCAGTATAAGAATTTCACTTGGAGATATAATTCAATTTCTTGCATTGAATTCTAAAAATTGTAGATCTACAGTTCATTTAGCCGATGATCATATTTCAGTTGTTAGTAACACCGATCGTTGATGTACCGTCTGCCGTGCTGGGGTTGCAAATTATAAACAAAGCAAGGCGAGAATACCGTGTTTTTCTTTTTAGTGAAATGAAAGTGTCGGATGGTGTGTGAAAGGAAGGGTAGTTAGTAAAGATGAGTCAGATTAGAGCACTATTACATACACAGTTTTCCAAGGAACTATACGATATTAAATTAAAAGTTAAACAACTTGGCTGTCACACGCCAGATTTAAACATAAATTCTATTTAAAAATATAAAAAAAAAAAGAAAATGGTAATGGTGACAGGCGTCGAAATTTTAATAGTCGCATTTATTTCTTAGAAACTCTGGCCGACCTCCGCACAGCATGCTTCGATGCCAGGGATTGCGAGTTCGAATCTCGGCCTAGGCATCGGTGTTCTTTGTGAGTGTTCACTCATCCTTATCTTCCCGATTAGCCAAAAGTAGTACAAATGCGAAGTAAAATAAACCAATCTTAGGAACTCTGAATTTTTGTCTGCAATTTTAGTAATCAAAGTTCCATTAAAATTACCTCTTTCATTAGATTTCTATGACATATGCTAGCAAAAATTTTTCGATTTCTTGATCACGTTGGCACTACCCATCATACTAGCTGCCAGCCGCCACTGTTCCCAAGTATTCTGTCAGCTACTCTCAAGCTCCTTTCACGAAGGTCGAGTGAGTGGTCAGGACCAAATCCATAGATTACATTACCTATGGCAAGGAATAAATGGAGCCAGTGACCAGTTTTACACCCTTGAAGATTTAAACTTTTTTCATTTAATCAACAGATTGTCAGTGTTTAACAAACATAAAAATCATTTCAAGATGCAGGAACCACAAAAAGGCCTAAGTGTCTTGAGATATTTAGACTCAAATGTTTGCTTAAGTTAAAAGAAAACAACAGCAATTTGACAGCCTTAGTCTAACCTTCCTAACCTAGCAGAAACATTAAAATTTCTATCAGTATGAAACTTAACAATTCTAACCAAAGAGAGCCAATTACATGTAGAAGTAAAACAACATATCTTAAAAATATGCAGGGGTGAAAAGGATATTTGTAAATGCATCACAATCTGTATGTGATCAGTGTTTGTCCTATTTATTGTATCCCACAGCATTCTCAGTTTTTTCTACATTATGTATTTGTGTGGGCACCATACGAAATGGAAATCTGGCAGCATTAAATCTAACAAAACATGAAATTACTGCCAGTAGCATCATCATGACATGATAAATAGTAGTACATAAAACCATATACTGCTTTTCTGCAACATCTCTGTAAGCTAAAAACAACATTAGGATAAGCATATTACAGTATGTACTTTACGAACATAATGTTGATGACTTCAACTTTTTTCTTTAAAGTCAGTCATTTGCGTTTCTGCGACATCGTAGCAGAAGTGACACACACTTCTCAAGATAGCCACAATTAATACTGTCTGCACTTCTAAAAAGACATACGTTCGTTACAACATGAAACAATACACGCTAGTTCGAAATACTGGCCATTTTTGTCGAATTCCAGGAATTGCGACAGTTTTCTTTCAGGCTGTCCATTATTAAGAAGTTTTATTTGCGTTGGGAGGTAGTTTTCAGTGTCTGCGATCGTTATTGAGAAGTATTATTGCCATTAAACCCCATGTAGTTCTGTCGTGGAATTGGAAAATGTCCATAATTTAGAGGTGTCCGCTATTTTACTGTATTAGGATTGGTTTCTGTAAAACTTTATTCCCATGCAGATTAGAAGTTAATTTATAATGTCAAGTAATGGTGAAAACGTTAGAAATTACACTTTGCGCCAGATTCTTAACCATTTCATACCAATGACAATTTGTTGTATTTGAAAGTAACAGTGTTGTTGGGAAGGAACTCTTTAATGGTGTGAATTAGTGAATATTATTTGGGGGCAGCATGGGACCTATGTATTTATCACACTTCAAGACTACCTAGATTTTAAAAAGTGTATACTGTGTTGTATCTTCTGAAGTTTTGGCACATGTATTTACAGTGATGCCGAAGTGCAAATGAATAACTTTAAATAGAAACAGAAATTGAAATAAGAGAAAGTTAGTGTTTGAGACATGACTTGACAGATTGCAAAATTGTGACACTTTAGGAGACATGTTTTTAAATCCTCCTTAAATTGTGGACTGAATATGGAAACTGTACTAGTAAAACTCGCTTTTTCCAACATGCTCGACTTGAAAATTAAGCATTGAAATTATAAATGTTTTTTCATGTGCGTTGAAAAAATTGCTTATTTCAAATCATTTGGATCTATCCAAAAGTAGTTAAATAAGAGAACATGTAAAATTGTAGTTACATTTGAAATACATATCTACAGGGCCTCCACGATGGCGCTGTGGTAGCGTCGTCGCCTTGTAATCAAGGGTTCCTGGGTTCGATACCCGGTGGAGGCACATAATGGTTCGGATTCCATTTTAAACTGTAGTTCCATTCCCGATTAGCCTTACTGTGCACAAAGTGGACTTAAAACATGAACTTAAACCAAACTAAATACATATCTACAATTTACATTAAACGTGGAAGAAATACAAAATCTTCATAAAGTTAAAGTTCTTAGCTGTATCATGTGATGTGTGTACATTTCATTTATAAATATTTAAGGCCGTACTAAAGGCAATTTTGTGGTAATTTTTCGCTAACAGATGTCAGCACAGTTTGCCATGGCAACCGAGGGCCATGTTGCCAGATCTCCGCATAATCAAGGTAGATACATACAGGTTGGTCGATTAGGGTACTCCTTGATGGGATATGACGTCACGTTGGTTAGCAGATTTTATTGAAAAATTTAAGTAGATGTGGAGCAACGTAATTGTTTATCATGAGATTTTAGTTGTATGTTCTTATTGAAAAAAAAATACAACAATTTATCAGCAATGCAAGATAGTAATAGTCGTAATAGTAATATAAAATCCCTTGTATTGTATTACGTATTTCGTTTAATATTTCGAAAGCAGAAGAGAACATACAAAGATAGCTGTAGTTAATTCAAACACGAAATGCATAAAATAAGAAGAGTAATTGAAATAATTGAAAACATGTTGCAATTAAGTTTGAAGCGAATGCTGCATTGACTGTAAAATTCACTTTATATGACAGTACTTGAACATATTTATATCTTTTATCGGTGACGTTAGTAGATTTTCTTCATAAATTTGCAGAATTTCAGTGAACATCTTGTAAATATTTATAAATATTAGCGCTCTCTAACGATCCTCAATCTTTTATCCTTCAAGTGAATAAACATGTAGGCTAATTCTGCACCCTTATTTTTACTGAGTTTTGATATCGCGATTTTGAAAGAAAAATGTCAGAAGAATCCTGGATACACAATAGAAGACATATTTGTTATTTTTATAATAGTGTAATATTAAATACAGTTTTGTAGCGCATCTAATTTATTTGCATGACATGTCACCACACAATGTCCTGTTTCATAGTTCTTTACGGATTTGGTCTATTCTGGTTTTCAGTTCTGCAGCTGATGTAGAATCTTTGGAAGTATCAGTAACATTTTCAAGTAACAGTAACTGTAAACTACTTACGTTATGAAATTAGTAATTGTAACTCAGTTATTTTTCCACCTAACTAGTAAGTTGTATAATTACTTTACTGCATGGAAAGAAATATTAAATTGAACCAAATGTTCTTCTCAAAGAATGGGTAAATTGACGATTATTAAAGCCGGCCCCCGTGGCGGAGTGGTTAGCACATCGCGCAACGACGCCAGGGGTCCCGGTTTCGAATCCTGGCCTGGGCATGGATGTTCGTGAGTGTCCATTCATCAATTTCATCATATCCACTCATCTCTATCATCGTAAACTAGCCAAAAGTGACACAAAAAGCGAAGTAAAATAAAGCAAATCAATCAATCAATCAATTGATGATTTGTAAAATCTCGAGACCATGAGGACAATTTTGTATATTTTTCGTCAAGAGCCAGGATGTATCCCAAGTATATTTTTATTACAACACTTACCATATAAGACTACATACATAATCTCCAACAATCCTCATGGACAGTAATTTTATAGTTCAACAAAAATTCTAAAAAATATTTGGTTTGCTCAACAAAATGAAATGAAATGTTAATCGTCATTGCTTTGTAACAGAAGATTACTGTGAATTTTATTGCCTCAATGTTTGTACATGAAATGTAAGAAATAAGTTATAATTTCATGAAAATTAATGCTTAGCATTTAGTGGTCATCGGTGGTGAATAGGACATCGTGCTTGCAACTCATGATCCGAACAACGTCTTACGAGATGAAACAAATTTAGAGTAAAGTAACTGTAATAATAACTATGTCAAGTACTTTCTAAAGAACAGTAATAACAGTAATTATATGCGAATTACTTTCTCAAGTGATTTACTTGGAGTTACTTTTAAAGAGTAACTATTGAAACACTGCTGATATATCATCGAGTTCAGCAACATATTAGTATTAGTGTTGCCCACGAGACGAGACTTTGGCCTGTCTCGTCTCGTGGAGCCTCGTGGAAATGCTGTCTCGTCTCGAAAATATTCGTTTGTCTTATGACACATGGTCAATCTCGTCTCGTCTCGAATTTTTAAAAGCCTGTCCCGTCTCGTCCCGTGGGCAACACTAATTAGTATGAATTGCGAGGGAAGTTGAGTCTCCCCTTGGCAAAGTGGTAACGTAATCGACTTGTAATACAGGAGTCCCAGGTTCGATAGACGGTGAGTGTACATTGATCGTCAAATAAAAATGGGACAACTAGATCCTGAAAGTCTCCCTTCTCTGCAATGCGTCTTGTGTGTTGTCTAAATCTACGGCGATGAGTGATGTAATGGCAAGTTCTGTCACTACCGTTGAGTTAGGCAACACACATAACGCATTGCAGGGATGCAGGTATTTCAGAATATAGGTGTCCCATTTTTATTGCAGGTGACTGTATATAGTGGTTTGGATCTCACTTTAAACTGTAGGTCCAGTCCCAATTAGCCTTTCTGTGTATAAAGAAGATTTAAAAAACATATTTCGAGGGAAGATACAATACAGTAATAAATATCATTAGAATAGAAGTTCAATAGCTTACAAAATAATTGTTTACACGGATACTAAAACTAGATTTTCGGGATATATAAAATCATATTTACGTTGTTGTTTCAATGCATATTTATTATTTTTCTTTATCGTACCCTGCAAAACATTATTGCGTTCTCTGAGAGCAGTGTTGGCGATTGGGTTCCAAAACTGGGAGAGGGCAAGGACACTTTAATTTCCATTGGTAGATGAAGTTTTGTATAGTATTGGGGTAAAAGTGGGGGCCATCCGCCCCTCCCCCTAATTGCCGCCACTGTCTGAGAGATATGCTTTTTGCAAATCATCATCGAATTCAGGAAGAAATTTATTTCCTTAGGATTTTTGAAAATACCTCTAAAAATTTAAACTTGCAAGAATATCAATGAATGCGTACCAATGCTTGACAGACAAGACAAACAACTCACACCCCTGGCACTGTTTTTTTTTCCTCCTGTTTCTCCTAATATACAATTGATGACTACTTGCTATCAGATATTATTAAGGCTTGAAACATAATTTCTTGTGCATATTTTGGACTCTTGATTTCTAGTAAATCATCACCATTCAATCAAGTGTCTTACGCTAGCAAGCAAAAATGTATGTACTCTTCCATGTAATGTTCACACAGTCCACTTTGTTGATTTACAGTATATTCCGTAGAAGCTTATACACCAACTGCCATTGTCGGTCAAACCTATTGTCCTTTTGTACGAATTTCAATAGTGCTCTTTACTATTGGTAGAAGACACTTCGATTAGTTTCTCAAATGCTCATCTGCAAAAGGAACAAATAAAAATAGTTTTAACATCGTATATGAGACTATGAACTTACAAAACATGTTTAAAAAATATTGATATTACATTGTTACAACCTTAGACAAGTTGAGTTAATAATGGAACTTACAGATGTTGAGTAAATGGATTTGAAAATAATGGATCCAATTTGCACTATAATGCTTAACGATATCGTCCTGTTATTAAAGGGCAGTTTGGTTCACGATATGAGCTCACTTCAATGATCTAACTTTATAATGAATGTTAAATATGATGAGCCTAAAACAGAAATTGGCAACAAAATAATTGTTAGAAATATTTTCATAGTAGAGTGATGATTGCAACGCTATATGGAGTGAGGTTCCTCCAGGTTCGAATCATGGTTTCATGTATGTATTTAATCATTATCTTTGTTCCAATCATCCATTTTATCAAATCATTATTCATCATCATTGTTCCAAGGAGCAGAAGTTGGAGGTAAAATAACAGAAATACATTATGAAATGCAAATTC
This sequence comes from Lepisma saccharinum, assembly GCF_977018435.1. NCBI lineage: Eukaryota > Metazoa > Arthropoda > Insecta > Zygentoma > Lepismatidae > Lepisma > Lepisma saccharinum. The sequence continues at coordinate 35,924,324 of NC_139249.1, forward strand.
AGTTCCTACTATATTTTTATTGAATAAATATAGTAGACCAGCCAAGAAGCAAAAAGCTTAAAGAAACTTTTATCTGCATGGAATGTTAATAATAGGCATCCATGCAAAATCAATCAGTCATAGGTCTGAGAGAAAAACTAGTCAAGCTTCAAACTCACTGGTATTTGAAGTAAACTATTTAGTACAAACGGCTACTGAAATCCAATCTGATATTGAACCAAATATACGTAGCATAATCAGGACAAATGATTTCTATGAAGCTCTGTGTCATCCACAATTAAATTATTGCCCTTGTACTTGCAAGTATGGGTACATTTATCTATACCGGTACTCATTTTGAAATTATCAGTAAACATACAGACTTGTATTCGATAAACGGTAAGATTTTAGTCTCATAACTGTTAGGGTGTACTTTTACACTTTAAATATATACAGCATCAAGGTATTGGACGAAATGCACTCTCATTATGAGCCGTCCTAAATTATAAAAGGACAAGAAAACAGAAGAGCTTCATACAGTTTACAAAACTGGTTTTCTGACGTGTTTCTGTAAAGGAAGATAACAGAACTGTGTCCGAAACTTGCAACATTCAGGGATCTAACATTACATCTATACGAATCAAACCTAACTTAGCCTGACCTACTTAATACATATGAATATTTGCGACCTGCTTCAAAAATAAAAGGAGACAAACTCTTGTAGAAAATAGGCCAGCAAGTACTCGTTTCAACCATGTACAAGGACAAAGTATAAAACATTTAAACAAACTACTGATTTGTAATAAACATTCCGATGTTGTACATGTGAATAGCACGAGTTTCGTAGGTTTGGAAATTAACTTACAGGAATGAAAATAGAGCATTTTATGCAATATTGATTTAATGATATCAGATATAATCCATATTAAGCTACGTATATTTTATGCTATAGTAATGATCTCAAAACGGTAGTTATTAGGATTATGCCTAACGTAAAATATAACATTCTATTCTGATTTTACATTTACAAAGAATTATCAACTTTGTTTGGAAGTTAAAAAAGTTATGCAGTGTCAAACGATATTCTCACCGATATTACATCAGAAGATATTTCTTCAACATGTAAATAAAATATACATTTTGCCTATATTTCAAACATTTTGCCTTTGATGGATAATATTAAGCAACAAGCAATTAAATATTAAGACTTACCTTCGAGCTTGTTCAGATTTTTAACATCCTCCGTGGAATATTTGTTCCCTTGTTCTCGTATCTGTACGGAATTCGATATCCTCTGGTAGCTTGGTTTGATTTTCACTCTTTCAAGAACTTGCATTGATCATATCGTTAGACAACACGGAATGAAATATTGGCAACAGTGTATGCTAAATCTGCACCACGGAGTATATTGCGACGAAACGCCACTTCAAAAGTTTTAATGATAGGCACTACTCTCTGATGGTACGAAATGTTTTAATTTTTTCACATAGTATTTAAGATGCTTGCGGGAAGAACATGTGATCTTTGTTTCACCACGAAATCTTCCATACTAGTCATAAAAGAAAGAAAATGCACCGGTATTAACAAAACTACCACTTCAGCGCCATCTGTACGTAGCAGTTTGAACATGACGGAGACCTTATATTTTCTGTTATTTACTTAAATCCCTTTAATCGTAACAAAATTATAAGGTTCACATGTTCTAGTGAATAAAACAATCTTTTATATCGGAAAATTTCTTCCTTACCGAATCTATATTAGTTGTACGGTTACCCTTAGAAATTTGGGTCTATGCTTTAGCATGGCTTTAGAACCCCCTTAAAAACAAAGAAAGAATATTTTATTGCACAATAAAATAATCCTAAGCTTTTTTTTTTTTCAAATAGCAGACATTTTTATGTCTCCCATCATAGTCCTGTATTGAGAAGTTCCACTACTGTAAATAAGCAAAAGCTGAATTTTGCTGTATTTTAATATTTTTTAGAAACATTTATTGCACAAAGCTATCAATCAGCCCAATGCTACCTGCAGCTCTTAGTAAGTGCAAGGACTATTTATTAGCCATTGCGTCTCAAAAAAATTTCCATTTTATGTATAAAGTTGCAATTTGGTACTCCGCCCCTTCCCCTTTTAAGTCTGACACTATTGCTGCAATTTACAGGATCTAATACTGGTTAAGAAGATACTTTCACACACTTATACTGAAGTTACTTGGTTAAATCTTGCTCTCTCTCTGGAAAGATTTAATTAGGAAAAGTCGACCCTAGATTTTTGTCTTCCTAGGTGTTACTCTGCTGTGTTCTGTTGATGTTTATGGTGTGGTATTTCTAACAATTATCTGAATACATGTTTCTTTTAGTCACATAAATAAATAACTGTCAGTTTGATTCCTTCAGGAGAAGATATGCAATTGAACTTTTAAAAGAAAATTAGAAAACATTATGTTCCAGATTCAATGAGAACTTCACTGTTAAATGGTTGGATATATTTATTCTTGCCAGCCATACTTCTGGAAGGAGGGGAAACAGGTTGCAGGTTAATTAACACTAGCATGTGATTTTGTCATTTACATGGGAGAAATTTCAAAGCTAATAAACAAATGCAGCCGAGATCTCCCTGTAATGACTGGAAAGTCCGTTAAAGTCATTTGGCACTGAGCCAGTTGAAAAAAAATGGCTTCACTTCTTGAAGAGAAATAGTTACCAGCAATTGTAACTCTGCTAATTACCGTTATGCAGTGAAGCGGGTGCATTTTTCTTTTTCTGTGATGGCAGTCATTTGTATGAGCCTGCAGCTGCATTCGCTCCTCCTAACCCTCTAAGTTAAAAGATACATGATGAGTAGATTGTCATATAAATTACTTTGGATTTCGTTTATCATAATGCAAACAAACATTGATTTCACAACCATAAAACTTAGATCTGAGCCGATACCACCATTTTCCGATTCCTACCGATGCTTGTATAATTCCCGTATAAAATAACAAAGTCTAGTTACCAACTCATACTAACTCATCACATCACTAGGTACGTATCTAGAAATATATATGGGGAGCCAGTCCGAGTCAAGTGTCTCAGAAATATAATAATAAAAGTGTTTCTATTTAATACAACGTTAATACCTATTTTGTTCTTTGTTTCTTGACTAAAAAAATATTATTACATAAATAGTAAAATGACGCTATATCATCAGAGATAAAACAGCAAATATTCATCATCTAGCTTACGTGTAATTAAGACCGCTAAAATTTGTGTAAAAACAACGGTCATGGCAAGGAAATTAATGTCAAAAGAAGTAAAAAAAATTGAATATTTATTGAAGAAGAACAATAATGATGGTACGTCCATTTGATGAAAAGTAAAGTTTCTGATAAATATTTTATGTACTACATTATTATAAGTAGTGGTGTACATAAATCTTTAAGAGGGGCTTCCCCGATGGTGTAACGCCGTCGCCTTGTAATCAATAGATCCCGGGTTCGATACTCAGTGGAAGCACATAGTGGCCCCACTTTAAAATGTAGGTCCAGTCCTTATTAGCCTATCTCTGCATAATGTGGACTTGAAACAAAAACTCAGTCTTCCTTAGTACTGTCATTGAAAGCCGTATGTATGTTCCCAATCTAAAATAATATCGACGGAAATAAATAACCCTCATTGGCCGATACCGGCATGTCACACAAAAGAGTGACACAGAAGGGAAGAGGACAAGAAGAAATTGTTGAATCCCCTTCCCGCTTGAACGTAGATAAAACAAAGTTAATTTCACAGTAACCTTCTTCATCCCTCTTTCCCAAGAACTCCGCAACTACCTGACCTGGCCTATCTTACCACCACGAGCTTTTAGCAAGAATTGGCAATGAATGATTTATTTCCCACAGCGTTAACTAAGCAGTTACATGCCTTCATGGTCACGTTTGGGTTCAGCTTTACCTATGCCTTTGATCTTGTCCTCTGCTTCCCAGAAGGGTGGGGGCTTTATCTAGCGTTAGAAGGAAAATCTGTGGACTTCTTGTGCTGGTCTCCCAATCTGTCACAAGGAAGGGTGAACGAATTTTTAAAAAGGACAAATGTTGAGACAAGCTGTTGCCTTTGCCCGCTTTTCTAACCACTGAAAATCTTTGGTATCGGTAAAAGAAAATCAACCGTTACTCACCGATGTATCGGTATCGGCTCTGCCCCAATAAAAGTACGTACCTGTTTATAAGGTGTAGAACAATGACGGGATTCCGGTGTATTCACTGTTGGCTACAGTTGAAAGCAGGATATTTGGCGGATGACATTTGCGCTGTTGCCACATTTGCACTAGTCTTGCTCGGTGCTGGTTTATGTTGCAGTCTACTTTTGTAATGCATGTCAATACTAAACGATTGGAATAGAACTCCAAATAAGTTCCTGTAGTTTCTTATCACCTGGAGTTTCTCCAGCCTCTTTAGCCGACATCCATGGCAGAGTGGTTTTCACAGCGCGATACAACTCCAGGAGTCCTGGATTCGAATCCCGGTCTGGGCATGGGTGTTCTTTGTGAGTGTGCCTTTACCACTTTCATCACTCATCACATTTACGATTAGCAAAAGTGGCAGAAATGCAAAGTAAAATGAACAAAAACAATCAATCAACCCAGCCTCCTTTTAAGAATAATCTGTAGATCCAAGGGGCTTGGATAAATGAAACTCCAAAAGTTCGATGACAACAATAAAATGGAATTAACTCGTGAACATTTTCGTGCGATGATTATTTACGATTTTCGACGTGGATTATCAAGACAAGAGTGCATCGATCAACTTACTTCCACATTTGGCGATGAAGCCTCATCCTTTGCCACTGTGAAACGCTGGTATAACGAATTTAATCGTGGCCGCCATTCGCTCACCGACGAGATTCGCGAAGGTCGTCCAAAATTAGTTGTTGTTCAAGAAAACATTGGTGCTGTGCAAAACCTAATACTGCAAGATCGTCATGTGACATACTGTGAGATTGAGGCAACCATAGGCATTAGTTCCACCAGCATATATAAAATATTACATGATCATTTAGCTGTGAGAAAGGTATGTTCTCGTTGGATCCCACACAATTTGACAAAAACCCAAAAAGACGCTCGCGTCAATTGGTGCAAACAAATGCTCAATAAATACAATCGTGGTGTTTCAAAGGACGTATATAAGATTGTAACAGGTGACGAATCGTGGATATATGCATATGAGCCGGAACGTAAACAGCAGTCGACTGTATGGGTGTTTCAAGATGAACCCAATCCAACAAAAGTTGTTCGCCCTCGAAGCACATCGAAACAAATGGTCGCCTGTTTTTTCGGGAAAACTGGTCATGTGGCAACTGTGCCTTTAGAGGAACGTAGAACGGTAAACTCTGAATGGTACACAACAATTTGTTTGCCAGAGGTGTTCGGTCAAATACGGAAAACAAACAAACGCCGTCGGATCATTCTTCATCAAGACAATGCCAGCTGTCACACATCTCGTCTAACAACCGACTTTATGAACAGTCAAAAAATCGAATTGGTGGGTCATCCGCCGTACAGTTCTGATTTGGCACCCAATGACTACTTCTTGTTCCCGAATGTCAAGAATAAATTGCGTGGACAACGATTTTCGTCGGCGGAAGACGCCGTTGATGCGTTCAAAAACCATATTATGGAGGTGTCTCAAGAAGATTGGAAAAACTGCTTTGACAAATGGTTCGAACGAATGCAAAAGTGTATTGACCATAAAGGAGAATACTTCGAAAAACAATAAAGCAGTTTTCAATACCAAATTCCTGTTTTTTCATTGTTAGGCTCAAAATATAAATAGTGACCCTCGTAAGCGATGAACATCGATGCACCGAGTGTTGGGTCTCAAATGGCTGTCGCGTCACGGAATTACTTTAGTTGAATTAGTAAAAATATTACTTCGAGATTCAGTCACGAGGGAAACCCAGTGTGATTAATGTAAGTTTTTCCCACAGCGGCTATGAGGTTCGCTCGTTGTCTTATTGTTGCTGAGTTGGTGCTTTAAGTCCACTTTAAGCACAGCAAGGCTAATCGGCACTGGACCTACAGTTTAAAGTGGGATTCGAACCACTTGTGCCTCGACCGGGTATCGAACCCGGGACCCACTCGTCGTATGAATGTGCACCTGGGGGCAACTCCGAGACGTGATAAAGACGGTTGGATCGTGGGACTGATCACATCTTCACAATGGCCACGATCGAGAATGTGTGGGAGAGACTCAACCTCCACGTCCTCTGTGTTTTCATGGCACACATTTTACCAATATTTTGAAGAATTATATTGTATTTACAATTATTCTTGTATCAAATTAGGAATATAAGTTAACTTTCATAGAAGTCACTAGTTGCTCAGCCTTTGCCTTAAATGCTACTAATTTTGCGTTTTCGGTGCATTGACTGGGAGAGATATGTCAAGACCGCTTGTGGCTCAGGTATTATAGTGTAGTTACGGCAAAAATGAAGCGTGCCTTTTTCATGTGGCCTCGTGCTTAGCGAGTGCATCGTGCAAGCGAACTTTCACGCACCTTGACGCTTTGCTGTGTGTGTGTGCTTGGGATGTCAGAACAGTCAGCAAGTGGGTCGTGTGCGTCAGATGCTGCGGTCGCGTGGTTGCGCAAGGGAAACAAGTTGCAGCTAAAAAGATCGTCGTGTGGGAATTCAGGTTCTTAACCACCTGACCTTCAGTTGACATCTGAGAAATATTTTAGACTCCAGTTTCGAGATGTAGGGGTTTTTATCTCCTTTATGGAAATCATGGAAGGGAATCGAGAGCGTTATCCACCGGTGATAATGAGTTGATATTCTCCCTGTGCTGTCAAGGTCGGGAACTTACGGTTGAGTAACCCCCAGCACCTTTTCTGCAGCTCGCTGTTGCAGGAGGTAGCTTTAACTTTTTATATTTCTTAGCATATTAGCCAGACCAAGTTCTGTCCTTTTCATACGTATCTCAGGATAAGTGGGATAAAGAAATTATACAGAAACTTGGTTAGCCTTTTTTATGAATCGTATTACTTACGCCGTATGAAAGCTTGCTGCTCAGGGTGAAATGTTTGGCTGGGAATTTACAATTGAAACCTCACAAAATGCAACTAAAGGCTTTTAAGGTTCGTGTCGATGTATTACGAGGCGCATCCAGAAAGTAAGTTTCCCTATTTTTTTCCCCGTGAAAGTAAACATAATGAGCCGTGTAAATTGCGCATGCGCAGCAGAGCTAAGACGTATCAATCATATGCCAGGCGGACAGATCCCTCCCAGCGCCAGTAGCGAGGCAGCAGTGGTCCGAAGTGGAAGCTCGTATTCATTCTCCCGCCGCATGCCAGTAGCGAGGCAGCAGTGGTCCGAAATGGAAGCTCGTATTCCTTCTCCCGCCGCATGCGAGGTTCGGTCGGTGATAAAGTTCCTGAATGCACAAAGCATTGCGCCTATTGACATTCATCGTGAGCTCTGTGAGGTCTATGGGCCGAACATTATGAGTAAGCAGATGGTGCATCGCTGGTGTCGGCAGTTTTCGGAAGGTCGTCAAAGTGTCCATGATGAAGAGCGCAGTGGGCGTCCGTCCCTCATCACTGATGATCTGGTTGAGCTGGTGCGGCAGCGCATCGTAGAGAACCGTCGCTTCACGCAGATATCGCGATCCCTGTTGCATGAGATTGTCACGCAGCGCCTGCTGTTCAAAAGATTGTGTGCACGTGGGTGCCGAAAAACCTGTCACCCGAACACTAAATGAAACGTTCAGGAGCAGCACTGACATTCCTGCATCATACCATGATGACGGCGATGATTTCCTCGACAGGATCGTCACGGGCGATGAGACGTGGATTTCGCACTTCACCCCGGAAACCAAGCAGCAGTCAATGCATTGGCGGCATAGTGGATCTCCGGTCAAGAAGAAATTCAAACAGACGCTGTCGGTACAGAAAGTAATGTGCACCGTGTTTTGGGACAGGAAGGGCATTTTGCTCATTGACTTCCTCCCCAGAGGTGAAACGGTGAACGCTGACCATTACTGTGAAACACTAAGGAAATTGCAACGTGCCATTCAAAACAAGAGGCGTGGCATGCTTACTGCAGGTGTTGTGCTCCTCCATGACAATGCTCGTCCACATACGGCTCGGCGCACAGCAGCTGTTTTGACGGAATTTGGCTGGGAGTTGTTTGATCATCCAACTTACAGTCCTGATCTGGCTCCCAGCGATTTTCACGTTTTCTTGCACCTCAAGAAATTCGTGTCCTCCGGTGAGCGTTTTGGCAACGACGAAGAGCTGAAGACGTCTGTCACACGCTGGTTCCATTCACAGGCGGCAGAGTTCTACGACAGTGGGATCCAAAAGTTGATACCACGATACGACAAGTGTCTCAATTCTGGTGGTTGCTATGTTGAAAAATAGCTGAACCTTTGCTGTACCTGTTGCCAATAAATGGTTTCCTGAAACTGTGTTGGTTTTTTTTTTAAAAAAAAATAGGGAAACTTACTTTCTGGATGCGCCTCGTATTTAGCCGCGTCATATTGTACACTTGCGTGCAAAGAAATAGACCCACCTCACACTTTTGACATAATATTTTTTCAGAAAAAAATAAGAAAATAAAACAATAAAAGAAGTATGTTCTTTGAAAGATCATTTAATAACGCTTGAAGTGAACCTAAATTTATTAACATTGCTTTATTCTGATAAGTGAAAATTTTCAAAATGTAATCCTTTGTGAGGTGGGTCTATTTCTTTGTACAGTGGGATCCATGAGTATTACCGTGCAAATTGTCCATCACTATGTTCGTGCACTTTATTTGACCCAATAAGAGCTTCAAAAATTAAAAGAAAACTCAAAACAAGCTGTTGACAACTTCTCCACAATCATATATAAAACTCCATCGCTTAAAAACACATTTGATGTAAGAGAAAAATGAATGAAAATAGTCATGGACAATTTGCACGGTAATACTCAAGGATCCCACTGTACGCAAGTGTAGTTTCACGGTTTCACCTTCTAGGATATCGAATTCGAGTCTGAGTGTAGCCATTTGTATCTATCACTTTCATCCAGTGGCGGATCCAGAAGTTATGGTAAAGTCTACGATCAGGTATGAGGTGTTAAGTGAATAAATATACAAAAAAATATTATCAAGGATTCTGAGATTTGATCCCATTTGGTTATATTGCACAGTGGTTCTGATCCAAATGAAACCTGTAGGTCCAGTCTGGAGTAGCCTATCACGAGCATAAGGCGGATTTAAATCATGCTTTAAAAACTCTAGCCTGTTAAACAAAAGACACAACATTTGAGTTCTGAAAAATAATAAGCATAATAATATATTAATCTGGCAGTTGGGAGGGGCAACCACCTCCTTTGCCCTCCCCGAATATCCCCGCCTGTTTTCATCTTATCATGTCATTTGCCATGTATGTATTCATGATAGTTATCAAGGCCGTATTTAGAAGTGAGAGTCCATGGGGTCCGAACTCCTTCGAAATACTTACCAAGTCCAAAATTAAATACTTGTTTACTGTTGTATAATATGAAGTTATGGCATTTCCGCAGAATTTAGATAAAGGTAACGAGTGGATTGTAATTATACAGCTTGTTGACAGTTCTTGAAAAAAATGCATGTGTACCACTCATTGCACTGCTACTAATAATACGCATAAAAATTTCATCAGCTGTACCAAACAACATGTTTGGGGCATTAATTTCTTTAGTAGGACAAGTGTTTTAATCCAATTTTTAGTGATCTTTAATAATAATAATAAAAATAGATTAATTATAATGTTTATTACTATGCGAGACGCTTGGTTCCTAGCCCTCCCGAGATAGGTTTTTGCCAGTTATATTGTTTAATTTCTGAGAAAATCTTGGTTAACATTTCAGTCCCTTCCGAAAGAGTAACCCATATAGATTTTGTTCTATGAACTATGTTAAAGGGTTCTGCGACTGTCGATACATTCCATAAACAGTTTTTTAAAAGCCTGGATTGGTTTGCATGGGCGCTGTTGGCATTCCTTCCGTCGGTGTTGCCGCTTAGCGTTAATTTTCACCGTTCTCAGCCCTCCCTGTTTTGTTTGATGAACCGAAGGCATTTTGCAGTCTCATGCAATCTTCCTCATTAGCATCATGCACGACCTTGGAAATACGTTTGGCTCTCTTTGCCAAAGTTATATTTGCATACGTGTTGAATTCAGCGGCGTGACATAAGACTTCAAGAAAAGAAAACACTATGCTGTCCATGGCTTAGCACTTCAGGTAGTGTTGCCCACGGGACGAGACGGGACAGGCTTTTAAAAATTCGAGACGAGACGAGATTGACCATGTGTCATAAGACAAACGAATATTTTCGAGACGAGACAGCATTTCCACGAGACTCCACGAGACGAGACAAGCCAAAGTCCTGTCTCGTGGGCAACACTAACTTCAGGCCGTTCGGTATTAATATTTGTTGGGGTTTGTGGTCTTTACTTGTACCCCACTTCCTCTAAAATATAATAAATAATAATTGGCACTAAGACAAGGCTGCTGGGTACAAGTTACAAGTTTTGCTTGTTGGCGGTTGGCTAGCTTGAAGTTTATTTTAACTCTACTTTTTGCACAGATAGGCTAATCGGAACTGGGTCTACAGTTAAAGTAAATTCCGAACTACTATGTGCAGGTATCGAACCCGGGACCTCTTGATTACAAGCCGACGACGTTACCACTGCGTCATCGGGAAGGCCCGTTTTGGCGGTTACAACAATACAGTAACCACCCATGGTGGAATGACAAACAGGTGGATGCACGCGCATGGATCCCAGCCATACGTCAGAGCTCTGACGTCAACATAGTGGCCACAGCCAGGAGAGGGGGTGCTTTTCAGAGGGTGACAAGTTGAGTTTCCGGGTTTGTTCTTTTCTGTAGACCATTGAACTAAGTGTTTCTTTTCTTGATGTCTTCGTTTCACTTCTAGTGAGAAGAATCTAAGTGCATTGCGAAAGAAAATATGCCTAACTGTGCTATTTACGGCTGTAGCAATCATTACAAAAAGACGAAAGGAACGAATATCAAATATTTTGGGTTTCCTGTTAAAGAAGAAGAATTTTCTTACGAATGGGTATTGGCTTGCAGGCGAAAGGACAAAATAAACAATTTTATCTCTCTCTCTCTCTCTAGATATATATATATATATATATATATATATATATATACACACACACACACAATATATATGTGCATGTATTATGTGCTTTCACATATCACATTTTACGTTGCTTTTCTGCCTACTTGGGCTGATTGCGGCATAAGTTATATGAAATTTGATCAAGCGACAAACACAAATACTCTTACCCAGTTCAGGATTCGAACCCGATAACTTCCGTGGCAATATCGCGAGTCAAGAACCCGGCGCCCTCAGTCACCGAAGCGACTCACGTATATGTATATATGCAGTCTTAGGTGTGTGTATATTTACGTATATGTATGTATACGTACTATACATATGTGTATATATAGGGTTATTAACATGGGCGTCCGGAAGGGGGGGCCGTGCCCCCCCTGGAAAATGAAAGTTAACCAAAAATTATGTATTTCACACATATAATTTCATTTTAGCCACAATAATATGTGTTAATTATTGCATGAACACCATAAATTCAAATTTAAGCAATGTTTTTTTAGGGAACAACACTATTTTTTGGGAAAGTGTGCCTTGTTTACACCCCCTGGAAAAAAAATACCTTCCTTGCCCCTCCCTGGAAAAAATCCTACGGACGTCCATGGTTATTAATGCAGTCTGTGTTATATGCTCTTTCGTACCACAAATTTATTTCTAAGTTCTCCGTGCATATAGTACCGTACCATGAAGGCACATTTTAGAGGTTTTAGGTGTAGGGACCCACACATTCTAGATCTCGGCCATTTAGGAGGTGATGTGATCCGTACCACGCTCCAGCCGCCTTCTCCCCCCGTGGAAGGAAGTCTTCTACAGAATACAGCTGGATCGCGAAACAATTTTTGCACAGTGAAAACCCTTCCGTTCCCAACACATCTATTGTTTCTTCTTCCAATATGATCAAATGCTTACTCATTTAGGTATCTCCAGTGACGTGCCCAAGGGAGGGTTGGTGGGGTCATTACCCCATTTGACACAGTCCTTAAAAAAAAGAACGTCAAAAACAGGTAAATATGGCAAAATGAGGACTGACCACCAAAAATAGTTTGCGTAACCCCTCTCCCTGCCGAAAATCGTTGGCACGCCACTCTTTATCTCGGACACATTTTTAAAAACAACTCACCAGAAGTTTTTATAATTTCGTATTACAGACTAAAGTAAAGCACCTTTAACACGATCAAATGAATCATGAACAAGTCCTTGAATTGAACGCTTAAGAGGAAATGATGTCAGAGACAACGCCATTTTTCTCTTGGATCCAAGGTTCGGTCAAAGAATTTCTATTTAAGAATGGTTCTAATTAACGCGTATTTACGTATATCCTCAGTATATTCTAGAACGTTGCGCAGATAAATGATTTATAAATATTGCCAGTAGTTCGACTCCACTTATTGAAGAACATTTCCCTCTCGCGCCTTCCAGAGATTAAAAATTACAACGAATCGCTCTACGTGTGGCGATACCTTTGCTGTGCAGCTTCCAAATGCTGACAAACATAGTACTCAAGTTTGCTGCGACAATACTGAAAGCTCAAGAAAAGTTTACGTGCAATATTATCAACAACAAGGTTATAGAACATTCTCCGTCTTGCCTTGATAAGTATTTCTCCCCTTAAATTATCGTCACATTATTCAAAAAGCAAAAATCCTAGTTTTATCTAATGTAAACAGAAATATTTCCTGAAGGTGTGTGGGAGGGGGGCTCGAGCCCCCTGATTCCCACCTTGGATACGCGCTATTAACAATAACAGGGTTATAGAACATTCTTCGTCTTGCCTCGATAATTGTATCTCTTTAAATTATCATAACATTATTCAAGATGACAAGAACCTAATTTTATCTAGTGTAAACTGAAAAAAATCCTTTCCTGGGGAGAGGGGCTCGAGCCACCTGATTCCCACCTTGGAGACGTGCTAGTAACAATAACAGGGTTATAGAACATTCTCCGTCTTTTCTTGATAGTTATTTCTCTCAAATTATCATCACAAAATCCTACTTTTATTTAATGTAAACAGAAAAAAATCCTGAAGGTGGGGGGGGCGGCTCGAGCCCCCTGATTCCCACCTTGGATACGCGCTATTAACAATAACAGGGTTATAGAACATTCTTGGTCTTGCCTCGATAATTGTATCTCTTTAAATTATCATCACATTATTCAAGAAGACAAGAACCTAATTTTATCTAGTGTAAACTGAAATATTTCCTTTCCTGGGGAGGGGGCTCGAGCCACCTGATTCCCACCTTGGATACGCGCTAGTAACAATAACAGGGTTATAGAACATTCTCCGTCTCATAATTATTTCTCTCAAATTATCATCACATTATTCAAGAAGCCTAAATCCTAATTTTATGTAGTATAAACAGAAAAAAAAACTAAAAGGGGGGGGGGGCTTGAGCCCCCTGATTTCCACCTTGGATACGCACTATTAACAATAACAAGGATACAGAACATTCTCCGTATTGCCTCGATAATTATTTCTGTCCTTAAATTATCGTCACATTATCTTATTTCACACCACAAGAAACCAACAACCTCATTTTATCTAGTGTAAACCGAAAACTGTTGGGTGGGCCTCGAGCCCACTAAGCCCCCTCCTTTGATACGTGCCTGGCTCAGTACACCATGTATGGTTATTCCGCGTATTTTGAAGTTATATTGAGTCTGTAGTTGAAATTTGTTTCAAGAAGAACGCTTCACTGTAAAGCGAACGGACTCCCTGTAGTCCTCTCCTGCAACGATGATGACGTCATGCGCCGGAAGGGAGAGTTTTCAGGATCGGCTTGCATCCACCTCTTTAGTCTTTACACCATGGTAACCACCAGCACGCAATGGCGGCGATTGGGTTCCAAAACTGGGGGGGGGGGGGGTCAAAGACAGTTTATTTCCCTTTGTAGATAAGGTTTAGCATAGTGCGGGGGCAAAGGTGGCGAAAAGTGGGGGCAGCTGCCCCCCCTAATCGCCGCCACTGCCAGCACGTATTTATATGGCATGGTTTGCAGGAGCAATAAACAATAGATGTAATGTATTATATGCTTTTAAATGTATGTCCAGAATTCACCATTTGACGCACAAGAAAATCCCCTGGGATATAATGTTATCGACCCCTTCCTCAAATTTGGACCGTAGGGGTTGTATTTGCTAAGATATGACTGTGCCGTACTGGGTGACGGATGATTAGCGTAATGCACTGTGAAGCCAGGGGTCGTGGGGTCGAATCTTGTTTAAGCCACGGGTGTTGTGCCCATCATGCATGCATTTCATCATTTATCCTAGTCGCGAATGCTATAGAGATGTAGAAAAGTGACGTAAGTAACAAAAATAGAAACGTTACATCTGCAACTATCAATAAAATTAGCCAATATGTCCGAACTGAGTCGGTGTATGAAAATTTTGAAGGGTTTGTGAAGAATCCGAAATATTTGTAAATCGTATGCTCTAACACGTTTGTAGGCTGTGTGGTGGAAAAATCGTGAGAAATTTGCTGATATTTTTAGTTTTTGTTGTGGAGGCACAAATTTCGGTAAGCATTTAACGGCAAATCTTGGGACATTTTAAATGCATATGAATCAAGCGTCTAGATATCAGGGTACGTGGCTCTAGAGGCTAGGATGTTGACTGGAAAAATGAACTAATGAGAATTCCTCGTAATCAAAGATCAGGCTGACGTAATGAATCTACTCTGCGTCATTGGCAGCCTGCTAAGAACGAATGTGGCCGGTTGCAGCTTCTTGCGTGTCTCGACAAGGAAGTGTTGTTCACTGTATTTACCTTCCGTTCGAGTTTTGCATAATTCATGGAAACACTGCTTCATTTACAAGCGGAAGCCAAAAAATGCGATTGAGTAATGTTGACTGTCCCCCCTCTGCTCATCTCTTGCTGTGTCCATATTACAGGGTAAAAATGATGATGCGATTCTATTTTTATGCTTTTCCATTTTCTTTTCTACGATATTGAATTTTCGTTGTTACTAGATTTCTTCACGTTCCCTTATTATTCTTCCGTTTGTTTTGTTAATGTTGTAGACGTCTCTTTCGCTCCGCACGTGTGTGAAGAAATTGTCAGTTTGCTATGCTGAGACAAACAAAATTGATGCAAAGTTAATCATACGAGCTAGGGAGCTATACCATTGGGCCTGCACCGGGGACAAATTGCTTGGAAAGAAGCAAAGGAAAAACAGCACACACACACATAATCGTATATGAATTGTGGTGAATAATAATATATTATTATTTACATGGACGTCAACAGAATTTTTCCCCATAATAATGATTCTCCCTCAAAGAATACTGCTTCAGTCTCAAATTATCATGTTTCTTCAACGCCCTTATAATAATTAACATAAATTACTGTTACAAATGAAATTTTGTGTGAAATATATAAT
This sequence comes from Lepisma saccharinum, assembly GCF_977018435.1. Taxonomy (NCBI): domain Eukaryota; kingdom Metazoa; phylum Arthropoda; class Insecta; order Zygentoma; family Lepismatidae; genus Lepisma; species Lepisma saccharinum. Next base: position 35,939,823 of record NC_139249.1, read on the forward strand.
TTTTTAGGTGGACACATTTCCCAGGGGGAGTGTCGTGACCCCCTTGCCCCCCTTCTGGACGTCCATGATTATTGATAACTTTTAGAAGTTAACTGAATTTGTATATTGGGTGGGGGCCTCACGATGTTTTTAGTCATGGACTTCTAAATTCATAATTTCGGGTCCAATAGGACATGCTGTTGTGTGTGTTCACATTTATTTCACAATACATGCTGCTTGTTTTTATTTTTCCGTACGGAAAATGTCTGTTCAACGTATCTTCACCTTTTTACCTTTGTGTAAACCTTTACGAAAGCAATGTAGATTATTACACTGATAACATTGTGCTTTCAAAGTCTCTCTCTCTCTCTCTCTCTCTCTCTCTCTCTCTCTCTCTCTCTCTCTCTCTCTTTCTCTCTCTCTCTCTCTTTCTCTCTCTCTCTCTCTCTCTCTCTCTCTCTCTCTCTCTCTCTCTCTCTCTCTCTCTCTCTCTCTCTCTCTGCCCGTCCGTATATGTGTGTACATGTAAATTTTTATAACTGGAGTTATTTCTTATTTTCAATGGAGTAGTTAGTTAATGCACCTTTTTATTCCATTCATCTATTTATGGCTCACGTTGATTCTTAACTTCACACTTTTATACCTTGTTTCATTGATCGCCAACTGTAGAATTGGTCATAACCTTGAGGAAATAGCTGAAAGATCAAACAGAAGGAGAGGTCCACGTTTTAACTGGGATTCGAACCCAAAAACCATGGCGGCGCTCCGTGTACTTGTACGTCCCTGTTATTTGTAGTGTCTACTACTCACAACAAACGGCAGGCGCTGCTGGAAGTACGTATATGCAAGGGTGCAGTAAACAATTTATTTGACCTAAGCGTCAGTAATGCAGCCATATTGACCACATAAAAGTGCAGTGGTATCAGATTTATGAAAGTGTTACAATAACTAAGTACCCCAGAATTTTTTTGAATCTTTTTCTTAGCTCGTATAAATATGGTTACAAAATAATTTTGACCAAATTTGATCGGAAAGTTGTTTTAAGAGCAAAACATCACTTCTTCTGGTGTCTACTTTGCTCGAAAAAAAAATCAAAATATATTTTCCTTACTTCTAAAGTAGTGGCGTGCCCTGGATTTTCAAAACTGGTGGTACACACTTTTTCTTAGCAGTCAGCCCTCATTTTGCCATGTTATCTTAATTTTGACGTTCTTGTTTTATGAATACTGGGTCAAATGGGGGCCATGACCCCCACCGACCCCCCATCCTTGCACGCCACAACACTTTAGACCAGTGGTTCCCAACTTTTTTTGACTTGCGGAGCCCTTTTTAGAATCAATTTCTATGGCGGAATCCCTGGTATAGGTGTAGTATGTGTCCACATTTTAATCACGGCAGTATATCTCCACATTTTTTCTCGATACGTCATTGTGAACCACGGTAGGTTAGGTTAAGTTAGATAAATAAAACATACACATCTTGTTTTTTGTGTTTCCCTTACTAAGCTAACCTAACCTAACCTTACGTGGTTAACAAGAAAGTAAAGTGGAGAAAATATACACAAATAAAGAACTTGAATCATATCACACCTACCTTCTTCCAATGTGGAGACATACTACACCAATGTGGAGATATTCTTCTTCTGGAGACATACATACTACACCTATACCGGAGCCCCTTAGGCCTACGGTACCCTATGTCTTACAAGTTACTGTTGTTTAGAAGTAATGTTACCGAGCAGAGGAAGAGTGGGTAGATAGTAAGGAAATGTGAAGTAAAGATATATGTAAACAATTGCACAATGTCTATGCAATGAAATTATATTTTAAAAACTTTGAAATTTACCATAATACTCATTTTATCCTCAACTACCACCAATACAATTTTTTTCTTCAAAGTACCTGTATCAAGCCAGCGATCCATGCCTAGAAGAAAATCACACAGGAATATGAGAAATTCAACTTGGCAATGTAATTTCTAGTTTTCTTATTTTGATTCTACTTTTTGTTTCTTAATCTTTAATTTCATTTAATTTTTATTTATTTTTCTGGAGCGGCCGCGGAGCCCCTGAGAAGTGCACGCGGAGCACAGGTTGGGAACCGCTGCTCTAGACAGCTCTTTTTGGTGTTGTAGGACTATGGCATAAATATCAATATTTAAATAAACATAAAAAAAACAGTATATGTAACTATCCCCCTTACCAAAATCCAGGGCAGGCGACTAATTGCAGGTCAAGAATGATGATGACTTTTTATTTACTCTTTCTTGCTCATTTGTATTTTAATTTATAGATTTGTCTCCTGAGAAGTAATTATAAAACGTTTAACAGGTAGGGTGTAGATATTTTGCATGTAAGCGTTGAAGGGAGTATACATTTTATAACTAAGTACCATCTGATATACATCATTTCTCTGTCTATACACAAGACAGTGGCCTGTCGGGACTTTCAGGTCCCATTAGTTGTAATTAGTATTATTACACTGTCAGAAGATTTTTTGTTGTCAATCCTGCCAAAGGAAGTCTTACCCATACAAATAAATGTTTCAAACTGCCATTTTGTTCCAGATCAAAAATTCAGGCTATAAAGGGTTAAATGATAGTACGATCAACGCGATTTAATGGTGTAAAATCAAATATCAGTAGGGACTTATAGCCAGATTTCGATATATTCAGCTATGGCAAGAAAAAGCTCTTTCTTAAACATAATGTATTGAAAGGTAATTTTGCCATGGAATTGTATGGCACTTTGCAAGCTGATGTTGCGCAACTGTAAACCGCTAATGCGTGCCTACCTTGAACTCGAACACAGTTTATTTCTGTGTGTTTAGCACCAGTAATGGCCGGAGGAGTGTCTACACACATGGCGCTTTGTTTGCAAATAATCTGCAGTTCGTGAAGCAGTTAAGCAGATGCGTGCCAACTTTTCCTCCATTTCTTGCAACCATGCTCCTATGCTTAGTAGCAATGAAAATTCCTCACGGGCGTATGTAAACGACACTTTCTCCTGCTGGACCGTCGAACAAATATACTTTCTTCTGGCATGCTTCTAGGAAACATTGGAAGGTTGTTTTGTCTTCACGCCTTACTTGAAAAAATTGACTTATTTCCAGTTGGGATGTCATGAACTGTAGGAAGGGTACCAGACCGCCCGATTTAGTACGAATATATATATATTTTTTAATCCAGTCTTTTTTTCTCTTGAAGTACATATTCAGGCATGTTTTAGGAATTGATGCTGATATGTATCACTAGTTAATAAATGTGTATGAAACGTGTCTATATCCAAGAGAAATAAATTTCTAAACACTCTTAATTTGCGGAGAATGTACGGGAATCGAGTGTCAATAATACGCACTGTTAGCGCCTGTTGTGTTGACTGTTGTTAGGAACAAAAAATGGTAATGTCTGACAGCTGTAATCTGCACCGTCTTTCAAACATGGTTACTTATTTAATTAGTTGAAACTTGTGAGGAATAATGCTAAACTAAATTTTAGGTTTCGAAAATAATGTGAAGTCCCTATTTTTTTACATAGAAAATTGCCGGAAACAGTTACTAAACTTCCTCGATTATCGTGGGACTTGAAACTACATTTTAGTGGGAAATATAGTCTGGTATGTAATGTCTTAATTCAAACTTTCATGATTTTACATTTCGTGGATTGTTGACAGTCGACTTCCAGAGTGAAGGACAAAAGAGAATAAAATCGATTACAGCCGGGGAGTAGAGTAGCGATAGATCCATTTTATTTTCCTCCGACGCATCTATTTCCGTAACTCTTCCCCTGAAACTCGGTACGTTAGTCCCAATTTCACGGTCTAATGCATAGCCTAATTTGGTAAACACACTATTTTTAATCGGTACTTTTGTGAATGTTTCATTTCTTAGACCTAGAAAGAACTAGGTCTAATCCTCAATTGGAGAGGAATAAAAGTTAAAAATTAAAATAGTTATTCTTCCTAATAGTTTTAGGCATTTGGTGATGTTATTGGGCCGGGGCAGTGTGATTTTTTTTCGCGACAAATACAAAAGAAACCTTGGTTTTATAATTTACATGTAACGATTTTCCGAATTAAATTTAGAAACTGGAGTTTATTTCATGGAAAATATAAACTACAAGTGGTATCGCTTGGTAGCTTTCTTTATGAAGTAATCTATTCGTAGTAGTCATGTCCCATAATAATAAAATTACAACATCCATCTAATTATACATGTAATAAGATCGAAAGAGAAAGCACAGCAATGGAAATGACCACTTTGCAATCTGCAAGTACTTTGTACCCTTTTGCTTTCAATAATTGAGTTGTAATTCTTAAAATGTGCAAAAGCCACGTGGAAAGGTTGGTGTTAGTTACGTTCTAGTCCGCCTCTAGGGAAAAACGCATGCACAAGCGATGAAACTCCTTATTGTGTACACGAATGCTTCATTTTTTATACAAAGCGAGAAAAAATCGGGCAACAGGAGATGCTTTTGTTTCTAAACAAGAACGTAAGTGAATACGCGACCTGTTTTTGGTACATAAGTACTTTAAGACAAAAAGTTTGGCAACTTTTTTTTCAGATAAATAATGAATATATTTACATACATGTATGTATTGTTCTCTTAAACAGCGTGTGTATCGACTGGGTCAAATAGCCTTCATGAGGTGAGTATAACATAATCCACATTTTATATTCACCCGATGAAGACTAGTAAGTCTAAATATGGTATAGTGTGTGTAGAGAAACAAATTGATATGTTCCAGAAATACAAATAATGCATAGTGTAACTATTAATCATGATGACACCACAGACTGAGGTCATGTTTTACTTTACGTTACCCACACTCGCAATGTAATTGGAGTTTGGAACACATGTTATTTTGCGAAAAGAATAATACAATTTAAAAAGGGACATTTTATGTGGGCTCGTAGTTATGAGGCCCAGTTTTAGCAATATTATGGGCGGTTGAAGGAAAAATCAAAATACTGAGTCAGCATCACTTAACCGCTGCTTCCTGTCACACATCGTTAATCAGAGTTATTGCTGACATGGTTAAGAACATCTGGAACATCTTTAGCTTTGAGCGTTCATCGTAATATGTGGATAGTTCCCTCGTAGAATTTCTGTTGCTGGAGTGAATAATGTAGTCGAACTATGTTGAACACCACCAGGGAGCTTTTAGTCTGTTGTGTGAAAGTTCAAAGCACGTCACATCAGCGAACAACACTTATGCATATTGTATAAGTTAAGAAGCACCCTGGGTATCATGAGAAGTGAACACCTGAAAATGGGTCGTTAGGAGGGCAAATAGGGTTTTCGCGTTGCAGTTGCCTGATATTGGTTTTTAGGACGCCTTGTAGGGCATCCTGTTTTGAAATGACTTTTCAGTTATACGTGGCGTTGGTCATGTCTAGTATTCATGAATAATAATACCGTATTGTATTCTTCCAGGCACATTTTGTTTATGATAAACGGATGTGACGTTCAGAACTCACTGTAGTCTGTGTTTGTGGGCATTTTGCATCCAAATCTTAGCTTTTGGATGTCAAAAACTAAACTTACGTTGGTTGGTCTCACTGATTTTTTTTTCGAGTAAAATAATACACACATTTTGGCCTTCACGATGGCGTAGTGATATCGTCGTCGCCTTGTAATCAAGGGGTCCCGGGTTCGACACTCATTGGAGTCGCATGGCACAGTGGTTCGGATCACACTAAACTGTAGGTCAAATCCTGATTAGCCTTTCTGTGCATAAAGTGGACCTAAAACAATAATTCAAATTAAGTAACACATACGTACACACAACGATATACACTACGTTATTTACTCAAGAAGTTCCTTCTCCTTTACGTTGCTGTTTATCATGATGATATCAAGCATTCATTAGGGTTCGAATCCAAGATAGTCAGTCATCTTTGTGTTGGGCTCCCACTGACCTAGAAATCCTGGAGAACTTGGAAACGTCAGGAAAAGTTTTTTTTGTGCTAGTATTTGAGAATGAAAATAAATCCAGACCTTTTCTTGAAAGAACAACCTCTTTATGGGAGATATTTTACATGAGACATTTATTCACTTATTTTCAACAAGGTTGATTAAACTATATTATTTTGAAGAGAAAGTCTGGTTTAACACTTAATAGGCCAGTCAACAAGGGATGATTTTGGGGACCAATAAGGAAAAAAAATCAGGGAAAGCTGGAACAAATTTTATTATCTTCCTAAAAGGATTCATAACAACATATTAATTTTACACCCCTGTACCACCCCGGATTTGGCCGCCATCTTTGAAAAATGGCGCCCAGAAAGTTTTTTTTCTTCCAAATATCTCGATTGGAAAGCACTTTACAGCAAAAAAGGTTACGATAAAAGTAATCTACATAAAATTCTCTGCAAAAAGGTTCTGTGCTTTTTTGTTTAAGAAGCACCGTTATTGTGCTAGAGGAGCGAGTAATATCACTTATTTTTCTACACTCTATTTTGCAAGAGCGAAAGACAAGGAAACTTTCTTACAAGGTAACTTGAAGGCTTATTTCTTATTAAAATACCTATTCTAAATGTATGAGTCGCGGTAGCTCAGTCCTGTTGACCGTGGCGGAGTGCTTTTCACAGCAGGCTGCAATGCCAGGGGTCCCGGGTTCGAATCCCGGCTAGGACATGGAGGTTTGTGCATGTCCAATGAGAAAAACCTAGAATATTAGTAAAAAGTGATGTGTGAAAGTTGAGAATACTGTGAATGACGGGGAATACTACCGCACAGGAATATTCCTAAAAAGAAAAAAAAGGAGTCGTTAGGGCATGTGACCACCACGCGAGAGACTTGGGTTCGATCCCCGGCGGGGGAGAACGGAGATTTTTTCCACCTGTTCTACATTTATATATTGAAATGTTTCAAGATAAAATTAAGATATTTATGTCACGTTTGGCAATGCGTCGATGTAGGCGCCAGATCAGTGAATCGCTAATTTAAAAGGCAAGCCACGCTGTACTTCTTTACTTGATTATCCGAAGGGATCTCCCGTAACAGGTTGGTAACATGTCGTTTACTCGGCTGTCTCAAGTGCCGCTGTTCTCACGCTGTTGACGTTGCCTCGCTCTGTTGTAGACCGTGGAAGGTAGCAAAGGCGAGGAAAAGGTTCCTTTATATTGAGACCTCAATACAGTTGCGACGTCACGCCTTTCATTGTGTTCCCAGTTTTCTTCGGGGAGCCGATCGTGATGGCGTTGCCCGAGGGAAGCTTAAAGCTTACAAGGCATTCCCCGTCAGATTTACGTGGGAGTGTAATTCCTGCTGCAGGAATTTTTACATAATTTTCTTTACCGTTTCTTCTCACGTACAGACACACAAATGAACGAGTTGAGGCTGGATATGTTGACTGCTCTGGATTTACTGTCTCCAGGAGTAGGTCTTTTATTGAACTGGGTATGATGTTATCGATGTATTCACGTTAACACTTTCATAATTCTTAAATATCGACTGTATACATTATATCGTACAGCTCGAGTTGTCTTGGAATTAAATGTGATCACTGATCATCCGCTTGGGCTTCCAAAATAGAATTGGCTAATACTGTTTCCTTGTAATAAAGGGGTTCCGGGTACTGTCCCTGGTGAGGCGGATGCAGCGGTCCACTTTAAACTGTGTATCCGGTCCCGATTAGCTTTTCTGAGCCTAAAGTGGATTAAGAACAAAGTTCTTCATAATTTAATCTGAAGAGTACAGAAAAGCGACGTAAAATAAGCTGATGCAAATAATATATTCGTGTTTCAAAAATGTCGAGGATCTAACATGTAGTTTCTTATACTTTAAAATTTGCAATTTTATTTCTTATTTTCAAAATATGTAAGGGTTAACATGTACACACACATATAAACAATAATATTGCCTCTTAGAGTAAAAGAGCTGGCCCCCATTGCGGTTAGCACATTGCGCTGCAACGCCAGGGGTTCCGGGTTCGAATCCCGGCCTGGTCATGGATGTTTGTGAGTGTCCATTCATCAATTTCATCATATCGTCACTCATCCCCATATTCTCAATTAGCCATAAGTGACACAAAAGCGAAGTAAAATAAAGCAAATCAAATCTTAGAGTAAAAGAGGGAAGAGATGAGGAAACAGCCGAGTAGGGAGAAAAGTTAAGCTACTCTGATTCGCTGCACAAAACCATGAAGGCTCATTTTTAGAGGCTGGATGATCCTGTGAGACTACCCACCTCAGGAACGGTTCGCGGGTCGCCCGCGTGGCAGACCGACTGGACTACCACGTCTCCAGGCGAGAGGAGAAGGTTACGTGATACTGGACTATGCAATCGATAAATCATATTTCATTATATGAGATTAATTAAATCGTGAAGACTTCAGTGGGCCTTGTTGCAATGATGAGAGAGGATAGAAGAGCTTCCATGGCTCCCCGATGGCCTAGTGCTGACGAAGTCGTCTTGAAGTCAACGGATCCGGGGTTCAAAACCCGGTGGAGGCACATTGCACAGTGGTTCGGATCCCACTTTAAACTTTAGGTCCATTCCCGATTAGCCTATCTATGTATAAAGCGGACTTAAACAACAACTCAAGAAATAAGTGTGCAGGATGGTCAAGATCGGTTTGAACTTGCCCATGATTAGGGCAGAAGGGATGGTGGAACAGGGAAGGGGAGGGGGGTGCCTATGCTGTTTTAGCAATAGTTTAGGAAAGTCACACGATTATCACGTAGAATCCACACCATTTATGAATTTACAAATGTGCAATTGTTTTTGAAGCTGACGTTTTCTACAGATACGTATATTAATAGGGGTTTTAGGGAGAAATCCGATATCGTATACTCTAGTGCTGATAACGAACGTACAGGAAGTTTGTTGTTGGGAAAACGAAAGATCCGTCTTGTGGTCAGGTGAAAGATTGCCTACACCATGCAGGTATCATTGACCTCACTTCTTGTTAACATTCCAAATGGCACTTGTTACCTTATCCAGCCGATAGTGTTTATCTTTCATGTACAGCAACGACAAACAATCGTCGTTTTTTCCTTGAAAGAAAGGAAAAGGACGTGTGTGAATATCGTACTGGGTGCGTGACGAGACTAGCCTGGTCGATATTGCTTGGGGAATTGTCCATCGGTCTTCATCTGACCTAGAAACCATTTGCTAAAGGAGAATGGGAAAATGTCCGAATAGAGATCTCTCCTTTCTCTGGGAACTGCTGGGCAAACAGGGGATAGTTGGAACATACTGGCAGCTGCTACCAAAGTTCAAGATATCTTTAACGTTGGATATCTCACATCTGTATTGGCAACTGATTTAAAGTTAAATTTTGCACTAGACCCTCAAATGTGCAGTTGAATATCTTGAGTAGCCTAAATGGCGGCAGTGCCAGCATATTTATTTCGTTCGTCATTTGGTTGCCCTAAGCTGTACATTGGAGCACGATGCAGCGTGCTATTGAATCGCTATTTTCACCGACATGAACGGTTTCTCGCCTAAATCGGCAATAAAAATGTGTTTCGTAAACATTTCAGATAATGTAGTGAATTTTAAGTTTCAGGAAATGACATTTTTATGAAGGTAAGAAATAACATATTAAAGTACAACGGCAGGTTAACTAAAACAGGCTAAATGAAGAGCACTTAACTTGTCATTTGGATTGTTCCCACTTACAATAAATACATTGCAGTACTCGAATTACCCGGGTTTGAGTCCCGCCCTGGTCATGGGTGTTATTTGTGATTATTCATCACTTTCATCCGATCACTGAACTTCATCGTCGCGAATCGACGCTAAGTAAAAATACGAATACAGATTCTACACTTCTGTATGCTCTTCTCTGGTTTGCATTTATGTCTGATTCAACGGAGGGTGTTGGAATCAAAGAAACTTTCCAATTAATCCTTGAGAATATATTAATTGCCGTATACGTATGATGTATATTTGTATATACTATGTTATTTCCAGTAATGTAATGTTAACATACTTTTTCTGTGCATTGATAATACTTTCGTCTCCCTTTTTCTTTGTAAATCTTTTAAAATTACTTCCTGTAAATAAGAACACCCCTGAGATTACGAAACCTTTTAAAAAATAATTGTTTAAATAACTATTCTCCAAAAATGTATATATGAATGAAGTGACTATTTTTACAAACCATGTCGAGAAGTATAAAAAAAATCACATGCTAATAACAACTATGAAAATCAAAGTACAGTCATACTGAATTATATGTAATTAATATCCTTTAGCACACTAACTCGCAACAATAAAACACTTAAATTGCGAACGTTTCAAAATGGCATAAACAACCAAATATTTCTAAACAAGAAGAATTGTGGATAAGCGAAAGGATTGAAAGAGAAAGAAAATAGTCAAAATTAACAAGCACTGAATGTTGAAAAGTTATTGAACTCTCTTTTGAAATTACTGGGTAAGCAAGGTGCATGGTGTTAATTTAGGATGGCATTTGCACTGCTGTCATTGTTACTGATGCGATTAGCTTTTACATGTTCTCATTCCTTCACTGCATCATTTTCACGTGGCTGAACAACCGTTTGCAAGTTAGGTTATGTACAAGAAATTTTCATAACCTGTATGTGTAAATGATATTTATTTTCTAGTGTAATTCAGCGATGTCGTGTAAGATTATATTGCCACTATATACTTTCTTATTAAGGGTTTTAAAACACGAGACTTGATAATAATAGAACTGTATGTTTACATTTCAAGTAATGAACACTGACAATTGAAAAATTAAGGAGGCGTCGGGTATTCTGTATCCAAATTATAAAATATAATTAAAAAAAAGGTTTTAACATGCACTAGATTGTAATGTCGATATACCTCTAAATGACAATAATGCCCAGAAAACGAAAGTTATATACTGGATTATGGTAAATCTACGTGTACTTCATTCATTATCGATATCGTTAACAGGTACAATTCCCGTCGTTTGTATTGTCATGATTTTCTCACAGTTTAAGTCCCATTCCGGAGATTTTACCTATCTTTTGTCTCGTGCGTTCTTTTCTGTCATTAACGTATTACCGACGTCAAGAGTGTTCTTGTGACAAGAATTTTCCTGGAAGAGGCTGGAGAACGTATGCTATTAACACAAAGTATTAACGATACAAAAACTGTTAAAATAATTGCTCATCTTTGCTTCGGCCTTGGCGATGGGCGTCGGTTGGAAATGTACACACGCGTATTTTCAATTATTCAGCCAACGTCAGTTGTATTCGTTTGGATGACTACCCTGATCTGTCTTAGAAGATTGTCTTCAAATACCACAATTTTTGAGTAAACGTCCTTCCATTGCGAAGAAAAATGGCCGATTACATTTATTAGCCCAAAAGAAACATCTACTTGCGGAATTTCCTCTGATTTTTTTTTTTTAATAAAATGTGTCAAATATTATACATAGTTAATTGAAGAAAACGCAAGTCACTCGTTCCACTGTGAAACTATCTAAACTGTATGTGGTGAACTGGCGGGCAACGGCTCGGTAGGGGTCCGTGACAGCAATTGTACCGGTTCTCCTGAAATCTGTCATTTTACTTTGCGCAGCAATTTTCATTAACAAATATTTATATTTGTCAAGAAGTTTAGACATAAGTACTTGAACTATTACTCTTCTGAGAACCACCTTCTTGTGTTTTTATGTATTCAGCTTTCATTATCGACACTATTATTTTATTCAATAATTGTAGCATTAATCGCAAAATTTCTTTGCGTCTGCTTGTCCCGTAACATGACACGAAGTCAGGGCTCTAGGTTCAAATCCTTATTATTTCATAGTGCTGTTTTTCCTGATCTGTTTGTTATCAATTTTCATAAATACGATTAACATAATTTGAGACAATTATTTTTTAGTTTAGTGCCTAAAATATATAGGTAGACTCATAAAATGTAATAGTGGCTCTCAATATAATAATTAGCTACTCTTCTGAATTTTGTAATCTTTTGTGTGCATATCGATACACAGGGGCCCCTTTGCGTGTCTACCGTAATACTTTCGAGAAAAGGGGGAAAGTTTAAAAATTGTGCTGTTCGTTGAACCACTAGGGTTTTGTGCGATTAGGTGTTGGCATGGCATGGCGGTCACCATGGAAACGCACGCTTCCACGAGTCCCCGTGAAGTAAAAAAAGGGGGCGTTTGCTTTAACAGTGATGTCCCCTAATCCTTGGAGCGTGTATATAAGCAGTTCAAGTTAACTGCCCAGTTCTGTGATGGCCCGCTGTATCGTTTGGTACTTTTGTGTGTGCGGTCTCCCTTCCCACCCTCTTTAGAAGGAGAGAGTATTAATAAGCGGGTCTGGTGCGGAACACACCCATCTTGCAACAAATTCCAAAACTAAATACTATGAGCTCTAAACCAGGCCCTCCTAATCTAACCACATATACATCATTAGACCTAAGCGGAATTGTAGGTCAGGAATTGTTAGGTTAGGAGGACCAGGTTTAGAGCTCTTAGCATTTAGTTTTAGTGAATTGGTTTAAAACACGATAAAAATACCCACTGTATGATCCATAATACGGAAGTCTGTCCGTTGGAGCCAAACCTTCGAATCAAGGGGTTTTGGGTTCAAACCCCGCCCCCGCGGAGGTATGTTACATAGTGATTCGGATTTTTATTAAAAACTGTAGACGTACCATAGGCATAGCCGGCGCCCGTCGCGGAGTGGTTGGCGCACCCCGCTTGTACGCTAGGGGTCATCGGGTTCGAATCGCGGCCTTGACATGGATGTTCTTTGTGAGTGTCCCTTCATCACTCATCATCATCTTCGCGATTAGCCAGAAATGTCAGAAATGCAAAGTAATCAATCAACCTACTAGTCGTAAAGTGCACTTAAGTTAACTTAACGAACTGTTGCTGCGGAAGTACAATTTTGTGCCGAGTAAAAATCGCTTCGGACCTGCCCCACTCTGGGGAAGCGAAATGCAGTCACGGCGTGGGCGACCTTTGATTCTGGGTGTCTTGCCAATTGACATTTCCAGACCTGATGCATTGCAGAGATTTCAGCCGTCCTATTTGGAAACGAAAGAGTTTGCCAAAATTTTCAGCTCCCAAAAATCCTCACATGCAGCAATTGAGTTCAAAGTTCTTGCTAAGAGGAGGCCATAGGCTGAAAAACAGAATTTCGTTAACTTTACAGCGAGTCTTCCTTTACTTACGTATGGACTAATTTCGACTGGTCTTTCAGTATAAAGTGGGATTTCGTGCATCTGAAATCTTTTCCAGAGCCTGGTGTGAAAACGAGACCAGAAGTTTCTGGTAGTCTTAGTAGTCATCATCTGAAAGTTGTTTCCTAAGTTTCGAAATTTTATTAGCAATGGATTTGCATTACGTGTCATATTCAAAACATATTTATTGAACTAAACATTTCGGAAACAATTTTATTGTAACAGTTCTAGTTCGCTGTATTTGTCGACTCTCTCTTTGCATGCTCTTAACATGTCAAGTTGGTTGCAAAGTGCAACACTGAGTGTTGTTTCTTCGTTGATTTGGTGTATTTGGTTTTCTCACCGTTTGCAATACGTTATGGACCGGAGTGCACTACAACGTCTACTTGGTTGAATCCTTGGACGTACCTGACTCTGGGATGCACCTGCACTAGATCTAGTGTCAAAAAGTGCAACGAACTAGACAGGACTAATATGTTAAAATATGAAAAATCCTCTCACCCGCGCTTTTATCTTCACCCGAAATATTATTATCATCCACATTTTCTTCATGTACGATATGAGAGAAATATCGACGTTGCGAAGACTGATAGTTTGCAAAATTTTTCCCCTTCACTATTTCTAAATACATGTGCGTTGAAGGCAAGCGTTCATTCTGATTGTGTTTTCTTGGTACAAATGTAAATTAATATTACTTTCATTGATAATTGTAATAATCTATTTGGTATATCTGTCTTCACACCTGGGTTCGAAATTGAACAGGGAGGAGCAATTTGGCACCTACAGTTAATGGCATTTGGGAGCCAAATCCACTAACAAGGGAGCAGATCACCACAGCATAAAAATCGACGTTCAGAGATGCATACATTAAACACTTGTATGGAACGGTTTACTTTTCTGACATTTCAAAAGGATCACCCTGCATATTTACATACTGTTTTAATAGATTTCCCAACTTCCTTTTCATTATTATGAAAATACTTGATAAGCATATTAAATACATCCGAGAACTAGCACAGTGAAGTCACAACTCACTGAGGATCCGAACCTGTAACTCCCCGTTCGGCAACAAGTTATGCTAATTGCTCTACCGCAGAATCAGGTTTTTGTTCCTTAGAACCACAATGTATGAAAATTATAGCAATTAATTAAGAAATATTGCCAAATATACATACATTATTTGAATTCGGATGGAAACTCTAAAGTAATGTACTACGAACATAAAATAATGACAATAATTGTGTTTTGGCGTATTGATGACTGTATAATTTTGAGATAAACACGAAACGAGCAATCTGTTACGTTGCGCGATTTGCGACCTTGTTGCTAGAAATGGCCGTTTTTATTGTGAATGTTTCGAAGAGAAACCCCCCCCCTCTTTCTTAAAATGAAAAGAAATATTGATTTTCCCAGGAGATTTTCTACAGAATGAACCTGCCATCACCGAGCACACATGTAGCATATTGAGATGCGCACCTGGTGCTGTGAACGTAGTTCATTTTCCTGTGGCACTCTAGCCTGAAGCATGAGTAAACTTGTTTCCTCACGGCGGAAGGGTGCAGCTGCCCCTTTGGTACCGTCAGGTGCTCAATTTTTACATTGCAAGCTTCAAAATAGCCCCGCTGAGTGAGCGAGTGAAAGAAGGAATATGGTTAGGAACAGAAAAGAAACGAGACGGGTTTTAAGAGGAAGGGTAGAAATAGAAAATTAAAAAAAAAAAATCTTGGGGAGGGTTGAGGTCTTGAGTGTGATGGAAGGGCTGTTGGCAATGTTCCATATTGTCTGGTCGTGGATGCTTGCTGTCGCAAAAGAGCGATACCCAGACAGGAACCCAGTGTTTTGATTCCTGATGGGGGGGGGAGGGTTGTTACGTTTTGGTGGAAATGGGCATGACGCGAAAAGGTTTCATTAGAATCATCTGCAAGTGTAGATTTATTTCGCGTTGTGAATATTTACCGGGGAGATCCTCGGTGATTTATCAGAGGGGTACACATGTTGAGAGTAATTGTTCGTTGCGACAGCACAGCCTGTTATTTTATTGCTCTTCGACTAGCTGTCTCGCCATTGAAGTTTCTGGGTTGAGTCCAGGAAAGAGCATGGATGTGTCTTTGTGACTGTTCTGTGATCAATTTAATCTGATATTCATCACGATTACTCGAAAGGAGACGTAAGATATGAAAAATACGTATACACATTTATTGGTGTGCGACTGTTATCAGCAAGTTTGCATCAAGTTTGTCGTACCAAAAGAGGTGAAAATTACGTGTAAAAGGTTTTATTTCTTGTAAAATACATGTAAAAGCACGCAAGCAGAAAACCGTGGCGCAGACAGCCCGTTGAAGGCCAAGGCCTGCCAATTGGGTTTTCTCGGGATGACGCGTGGCCATCGCATCAAGTTCCATCGCCGCTGTTTCATGCATTCTCTAGCAAACGTAGCTCCTCCTGTTGAAATTACTATTCGAATTACCATTAGTTTGTGGATTATGCAAATACGTCGACACGTCTAAAGCAAAAGTAAAGTCTGGGCGGTTTTCATATTGAATATACGTTTCTAAGAATGATTTACGTGCTGCTGTATAGATATAAATTACAGTGAACCTGTTGTAGTGAACATTCACTCGCCTGTAGTGAACCTAATTCACTAGTCCAGACCCAAATCCATTACAAATTTCGTTTATAATGAACCATCGACTTCGATTTTAGTGAATCTTAAAATAAAATGTCCATGAAAGTCTCATTGTTAGCATCACAATTCAAAACAAACCTTCTTATATTAACCTGAAGACTTTTTAGCTAGTCAATCGAGACAAATGGAATCGGGGGACGCCAAGAGATGTGTTCTAAAAACTGAGTTTGATACTGTGCTGTAACTATTTCATATTTTGCTTCATTAATATAATTGTGTCAATCAAACTACTTCTGCCCTAGGTGTCTCATTTGCCGTGTCACTACTAACCTTAGATCAGATTAAGGGGTAAGATATTTACTTTTTAGTGAACTTCGGATATAGTGATCGAATTATCTGAATCTACTGTATACGGGGTTCATTGGCCACATCCTTTCCTTGTCTCCAACGTTCATCCTCCTCATGTGATTAAACTAGAGGCAAGAATAGCGACAACGTTGAATAAAACTAGACATGTGTTTTCGTTGGATTCCGTGTAATGGTGGATGCTCTTCGTGGCAGTTCTCCAGTTTAATTTACCAGGTTGTCCAATGCTGTGATCCCGAATAATATCGAAATACTAAAGGATATAGGGCCATTCCGCGCCATTTCAACGAGATCATGTCACCCACCATCTCCGATTTCGATGAAATTTGCTGTACACCCTTCTCTTATGGTTGAAAGAAACACCCTAAATTTCACTATCTCAAACGGTTTTCATTTTACAGCACTTTGAAATGTCATTAAATCAGTGTTGTATGTCACTCTTGAGACCCTCGACACAAGATACCCTTGCTGACAATTTATTTCTTTTATCCTTAACAAAAGATCAGATCTCTTTGAAATTTTACACAAAGTTCAAATGAGGGTTTCAGAAAAAAATACATCAGCACTCAAAAAATTTTATAAAAGCCTATAAGGAGACTAATAATGAACTTGTAGCCTAATTTTTGTGGTGGGAAACTAGGTTGCGAAAATCTGAATTTTTAGCATGTGCTTGATGGAACCAAAAGTTTTTGATGTTGAAAATCGTTGCAAAGACATGCTCTTTCTCTACAAAGAATGAAATGTGTGGGTTTTTTACTCCTTCTAACACGTTTTTTGGACATTGGGTAAAATTTCAGGGTCAATCCGTACCAAATGTTGCTCGACCATTTTTTTAAATTTTCATTTATTTGTCGATTGTAATCTCTGTACAAGGATAGTTCAAAACAGGCATTATTTTTGTAAAACTATACTTCGTTTGAAAATTACAGCCATTTTTGTTTCATGACTTGCGACATTTTTGGCCTTTGCAGACAGTTGCGACATTTTTGGCCTTTGCAGAGTTGCGATGATTATGATAAATCAGCTAAGAAAAATTATAGAAATCTGGGGCAAAAAACATTGTTTTCAATACATTTTATGTTCCCTACCTTTTTTCACCATATCTAATGCAAATGGCTGAAATTTAGGGTCAAAACTGACTGATATTCAATTTTGAAGAGAAATCAATGTATAGGATATATTTTTTTTACTAGGCAAGCAATGAAATATCAGAGCTACATTTTTTTTTAGAGGAAACCTATACATCCAAAGTTTTAGCAGATACTATTTGAGCTCTGTTAGTGGTTTCCGCTTCGAGTTAAAGCTCTTTGAAAATGCCCATTTTCCTCAAAATTTGGGCCCCAAATTTATCCGATTAGAAGGGTCTTTCCGATGACGTAGTGGTTACGTCGTTTTGTAATCAAGGGGTCCCGGGTTCAATACCCAGTGGAGGCACATAATGGTTCGGATCCCACTTTAATACACTGTAGGTCCAGTCTCGAGTAGCCTTCCGTGTATAAAATGGACTTAAAACTGAAATCAAACCAATATCTGGTTGGGAACCTAATAAAATTTGATCTTTACAGCATAAAGAGATACCTGTAGAAAATTTCGAGATTGATATTACATGAATAACAAAGTTACAACAGGGGGAAGTTTGGCAAAAACAGGCAAATTTACGTTATTAGTTACAATATAAATATTTACTTTTGATGAACTATCATTCAGTTGCAATTATTGTACGTATTAATTAATTGATTGCAACATACGAATGACATAGTAAGTTCGTTAGTAGCTATTATCAATGAAAAGGTGTGTAAGGCTGTGTCAAATAGTATATTTTGCTGAAACTTTGGATGTATGTTTTTCCTGTAAAAAAAAATCATAGCTCTGATATTTCATTGCTTGCCTACTAAAAAAATATATATCGTATACACTGATTTCCCTTCAAAATTGAATATCAGTCAGTTTTGACCCTAAATTTCATCCATTTGATTAGATATGGTGAAAAAAGGTACGGAACATAGAATGTAGTCTGAAATGTATTGAAAACAATGTTTTTGCCCCAGATTTCTATAATTTTTCTTAGCTGAGTTATCATAATTATCGCAACTGTTTGTAAAGGGCAAAAATGTCGCAAGTTATGAAACAAAAATGGCCGTCATTTTCAAACGAAGAGTAGTTTTAGAAAAATAATGCCTGTTTTGAACTACCCTTGTACAATGGTTACAACGACAAACAAATAAAAGAAATTAAAAGTGAAATTAAAAATGATCGCTCCGGATTGACCCTGAAATTTTGCGCAATGTCCAAAAATCGTAAATTTTTTGTTAGAAGGAGTAAAAAAACACAAATTTCTTTCTTTGTAGAGAAATAGCATGTCTTTGCAACGATTTTAAACATCAAGAACTTTTGGTTCCATCAAGCCCACATGCTGAAAATACAGGTTTTCGCAACCTAGTTTACCACCACAAAAATTAGGCTACAAGTTCATTATTGGTCTTTTTATATGCTTTTGTAAAAAATTTTGAGTGCTGATGTATTTTTTCTGAAATCCTTATTATTTCATTGAACTTTGTGTAAAATTTCAGATATATCTGATCATATGTTAAGGATAGAAGAAATAAAATGTCAGCAATAGTATCTTGTGTCGAGGGTCTCAAGAGTGACAGACAACACTGATTTAATGACATTTCAAAGTGCTGTATAATGAAAACAGTTTAAGATAGATTGAAAAAAATAATTTAGGGTGTTTCTTTGAAGTATATATAAGAGAAGGGTGTACAGCAAATTTAATCGAAATCGGAGATGGTGGGTGACAAAATCTTAGTTTGTTGCATTGATTTCATGTGGAATGACCCTATACACACATTTGTGGCATGCTTTTAGGAAATTCCATTTACACGCAACAGTTCAGCTTCTGATATTGCTTCAGTTCTGTCCTGGTATTCTTCTTCAGTTCTTCTAATGTGTGGGGGTGTGTTGCATAGACTGCATTTTGTTGTAATGTTTACGTATGTCTCATTATTAAAACTATAGCAAAACACAAATAACACTTGGAACACTAATCACTTAATAAACACTTTATAAGACAATAGAAAAGCACAAGAACAATTGTAACACGTAAACACTGTAAAAACACAACTGGAATGAAATCGCGAAGTTATTGAAATGGAATGGAGTTAAGAAATTCACAGGTTATGCGCAAACCCATGTATTTCAGTTGCCGTTCTTGCGCCGCGAGCTGTTAGGAAACTTAAGTGCCCTTTTAGCGTGTCTTCTTACCAAAGCTCCGCTAAATTTCCAAGAAAACACGCCAGAAATGTGTGGATGCACGAGGACAACATTTCCAACGGCCCTTGTGACAAGGTACGTGCTTATTTTGAATGCAATTGTAACTCGAATTCTGAGAACTTTAAGTCATTTCGAAGCCAACGGTTTCCATAGCGGAGATATCACACGCGATTTGACGGGAGTTGCCGTCTGGCCGGGCGCCAAGCGGGCCGCCGACAGGCGCACAAGGTACAGAAAAACGCACTGCTACTAAAGGCATGTGCGAATTAGAACTTCATCAGCAAACCTTGCTGAATTGTTAAGGCAGAATTTGTTGATGAACTTCATTCTGTCGAGTTGTTTACTTTCTCGGACTGATTGCATGCACGAGCGACTTTGGCTTGTCAAGTGTGATGTTTCCACCGTGAAAGTTACGCTGTGTTGTGGTATCAAGTAATATTCATGCGTGATACACGGAGAGTACTTATTATTGAGATTAAGTATACTTGAAAGGAAAAACTAAATTCACTCCTTTAAGGAAAGGACTTGCTTCTAGTCTAATAGTATCTCTCTTATGAGTCCATCCTACAAGTTGGTTGTTATCGAAACATTCTCCTTGCGCATGTTCGGTCTTCGATTAGCCCGTGATTCTTTTTTAGGGAAAGCTTCTCCCACGTACCAGTTTTTAGCCTTCTACGAGTGTGCCTGCGCATACGTCGGTGCATAATATCCCCACATTCGAGCGGTAGGTCCTCAGTCCCTCTAGGCTAATGATGCGGTGGTAACTTGAAAGAAGGCCACGCCCACTTCTCCCACTTAATCTTGCCACTTGTGAATACATACGAATCCACGAAGTACAATCGTATATTGAATTCGGTTTGAGTCTTCTCGGCTTCGTGTCCCATGTAAGGATTCAATGATCATGGATTTGCATCGCAGCTTACCTTTTATTTGAGTGCAGTGGAGAACAAAGCATCATTGACCCAGTGGCCACTATGATCAAGTGAAATTCATTCACCTGAGACAACCGTAACCAAAACAAAGGGCCTTCAGTCCTCATACTCTAGATGGTCGTACGAGGGCTGCTGGAAAAGTTTCTGCATTCAATATGAAACAAGACATGTGAAATTCTGGGAATGGCTTTTGATTTTCAAAGTGTTCACCCTTAAGATCTATACACTTTTGCATACGTTCAAACCTATTTTGAAAGCATTTTTTCCATTCTGAAGCTGATATCTCAGAAACCGCTGTTCGAAATGAGTCAACAGCTGCTTCAGACGACACAAATCGCTCACCACGAATCTTATTTTTCATATATGGTAACAAAAATAAGTCATTAGGTGATAAATCAGTTGAGCACGGACAATGAGTCATTAATTCGACATTTTTACTGGACAAAAAATCAACAGTTTGGTGTGCTGAGTGGGAACTGGCGTTGTCGTGGATAAGAATAATGCGAAGATTTGGGTTTGTTTTACGCAATTCATAGATGACCTCTAGCAAACAAATTGTTGTATACCACTCAGCATTTACAGTCCTTCGATCTTCTAAAGCTATTGTTACCACATGTCCGGTATAACCGAAGAAACAAGCAACCATTTGCTTGGCAGCACTTCTCGAACGAAAAACTTTTGTTGATTTCGGCTCACTTTGAAACACCCAAACAGTGGATTGCTGTTTAGTTTCGAGTTCGTAAGAATAGATCCAAGTTTCGTGCCCTGTAACGATGTAGTACACCAAATTTGACTTGCCTCGGTTGAATTTTTTGAGCATTTCTTTACGCCAATTTACACGAGCCTGTTTTTGAGCTTCGGTCAAGTTGTGTGGGATCCAACGACTTGAAAGTTTCCTTACGTTCAGATGACCATGCAAAATCGTATGTATTGCTTTCATGTCAATGTTCAAGGATGCCTGAATCTCACGGTATGTCACATGCCGATCTCTCTCAATCATTTCACGCACAGCATCAACATTACTGGCAACAACAGACGTGGATGGACGACCTTCACGAAATTCATCACTGAGAAATGGAATTCGGAAAACAAAAAAACAGTTCTATTGGATGGTGCTCCATCCCCAAAAGCCAAGAGGTCGCTCGATGCGTTGTTTCGGTGTTAAACTACATTTGAAATCATAAAAAATCATTGCCCGAAAGTGTTCACGAGAAATTTCCATTTCTCACACGAAACTACTACTTGAAACTCCTGTGAAAAATAAACGAATAGGCTTAAACAAACAAACATAATTTAAACATAAAAAAGTTCTATTCTTCTGATTTTTATAATAGAGGAACACTAGCGCCACTGTTGGTGGTAGTTTGCAGAAACTTTTCCAGCAGCCCTCGTATGTAGAGAGCTCCGCAGCTAATTTCAATTTTCCTCAATACATTAAGGATTTATGTGATTTCAGGAAAATTTCTAGTCTCATTTGCTTTCGACGCTGTGCGAGCTATCGTTATCTCAAGCTACATCCGGTGGAGTAACAAGAATCAACATATTCGATCGTATTGCAACTAAATGCATCTCTTGTGTGTCCGTAGTAATGAACAGTCTATTAGATATGGTTTCTAATTCGATATATTGTTATTCGACCAGGATTTTGACACTGAGTATTTCGTTGTTTTCAAGCCAGAAGATAACTTGGCAAATAATACACACGCGGGATTATGTAGCGTAAGAAGCAAACATCTCCAACTTGTCTAGGGCCAGGGACTTTATGTTATAACATATATTGTATTTGGCATCAGATCGGATACTGGGACGAGATCTTTACATGAAAATCAGTCGAAATAGACAAACTTGATAAGGCATATTTTGACATATTTTACCAATTTCGTGTTTTTACAACATATTTCTTCAATTTTCTCGTAATAAGACATATTTCTGTATAATTTCGTAATTGTCTTGCATATAATCGGTTATTTTAGAATTTATTTATTTTCATTTTATAATTCGTACCTTTAGCACAACGGATAGTTCATATTATCGATGGCAGGATAAGGAAATTACGAACGAAGAAATTAAAGCAGATGTCATCTTCTTACCAACTAGTACAGAAAAAAGATACCCCCTTTTTTTATAGCGAGCTGCCAATTATGCTTTACTTTCCACAAAGGTGTAAATCTGACATAATAGCAAATAACATTTTGGATAATTGCAGTGAACCTCACAATATATTGTCAGTATTTTCCCACTACATTATATGGTTAAAGGGATTCTGACTTAATTTAGTACCCCACCCCTATCGTAGTCGATCTTCCCTGGAAGATACTCATCCCCTATAATGAGACATTCGAAAGTAGTGTTGTGCATATTTTTGGCTTTACTGGGGATACTTCTGAATTTTTCTGACATATTTTTAATTTTTCATGACGTAAAGTCCCGGGCCCTAGACAACGTGTTTCTGTGGCACTCAAATAGCAATCGCAGCACTGGAATAGGGATGTAAGGGAAAACACCCTAGTGTCAACCTCCCTTCCACTGCACTCTGCAGACTAGCATGGCTCTGGTGTCTGGACTCGGCCAGTATAATCCTCTTTGTGGCTCGTGTTTTGTCGTCCCTATATGTTTTTGATTATCCCTCTGTATCGCGTCTCGTCGCTATTCATCCTCGTCTTCGCGATTAGCCAAACGTGGTAGAAATGGGAAGTAAAATTGATAAATCAAACGGTACTGGAATACTTCGTGGCTAATTTGCAATGTGAGGATGTGACGTTTCTCCAGCTTCTAGCCAATATGCAAATGGGGTGTAACGTGTGACCTTTCTAAGGGTACTCAAGTGTCAACCTCTCTTTCGCGCAGTATACTCTGGACTGCATTCTTGCAGACTAACGAGAGACTAGCGACCTGTTCCACAATCGGTATAATCCTTCGTGGGGTTTACACCCGGTAGAGGCAAATATTGGTTCGGATCCCACTTTAAACTGTAGGTCCAGTCCCAATTAGCCTTACTGTGCATAAGGTGGACTTAAAACACCAAATCAATCAATCAATCAACCTTCGTGGGGTTTGTGTTGCATTTGTCCATGCCACGAAACTTGTCCTAGCACCGTGAATCAATTCAAAATTCATCCTCTACATCACGAGTAGTCAAAGTGGCAGAAAAGTGACATAAAATATAGACAATTAATCAATTTATATTAATGAATGACCCTTCGCTCCCTTTGAAGCAAACGATTATAGACTTAGGCAACTTACTATGAGGAAACCGTACGCGTGGGAACATATCATTCCATCCCATATGTATTTACACTGCAGTCGATGGCTTCTTTCTTTTAACTACAAATTCTGCCACCACTAATATTCGTTCTACATCCCTCGCACATTAAAATAAACTAAACCAAATAATAATAATATTAGTATTGAACAACCTTTATTCAGATAAATCAGCATCCCGCACATCTCAGCGTCCAAAAATGAAAATCATTTAGAACCGGCCTAGTCAGTAACTTCTTTGTGAACTTACAGAATTGTGTCGTCTACTATAATTGACGCCATAACACACGGAGAACATTCTGTTTTAATCCTGGCATTTTTAAATGGCCAACTGCTCAATGAAGCGTAGGCGTAACAAGAACCAGCATGAACGTGCACCGCATGGCCTGTGAACTATCCAACCCCTTTCAATGTCCGTCCATTAGTGACCTTTCCTTTGGAGTCTTCATAACTCCTGAGTGGGAGAGATACAGGCTTAATGGTTGCAACTGCAGTGCTGAAAGGTTAATGGAATTGATGCCGCTGAATCCCGCACTCTTGCCGGCCCCCGTGGTGTATTGGTACGTGCTTTAAACCAAGCGTCTCCAGGGTGAACCATGGGTAAAGCATGGGAATTTGTCATTGTTTTCTAGATTTCATTATTCATTCTTAACGAAGAGTATGATAGTAAAAACCGTGGCAATATAAAAACACGTTTTGAGAACCTTACACAAAGTTTAGTTGATAACATATTTAGGAAGAAGCACTTGTTTCGTGTACATGTCTATAAATTTGTTACAAAAAAAATGTTACGCGAGGATCATTTTTGACGTGAGTGACGTCTATTTGCAAAGTATACTGGGATGAAAATATGACGCGGAAAGTACGTAAGTGACGGTAAACAACCCTATTTTCCATCCCCTGTAAGAATGAAGTTAATATAAATAAAACCACTTGACTTCCGAGAAATACAGAGTGATGCAAAAAAAGGTAACAAATTTTACTTTGTGTTTACTTTGTTTATTTTGTGTTATATGAAAATTTATACTCTCTACTATTCAAGTTAGAACTTTCTACCGTACAATTACATGTTCTACATGTCCTCCGAGTCATTCCATGCCAAATCAAAACAGATATGTGCAATTTCCAACCTGACCATCACCGATTTTCATGAAATTTGGGGAGTTGAAACTATGCATGGAACTTAGTAACTATGAAAATTTTTAGTTTCGTTTGTCTTGTAATTGTTAAATTATTCAAGGTCAAAGTTCGCATAAATTGCCCTGTTTGAGCCCGCTTAGCTGTACTAAATGTGCTGTAACTCCGCCCCTATTTTACGTAGGAAGATCAAATAAAGCTTATTGTACAAGGAATTGAACAAGCTTTCCACTGATATATAACAAGCCTACATTTGGATAAAAATATAATGTTATCACGTGACCTTGACCTTTGACCTTGAATATCTCAAAAAACGTCATAAAAAAAATGAAAAAAAATTATTTCGTCCCTCATGCCATACTCTAAAACATACCAAAATATGATTCTGGGACTACAATGGGATCAGAAGATAAAAAATAATATGTGTAACTATGTGACTGATAAAAGCCTCATTACATGAACTATGACGAGTCAAATGTCCCTTAACACCCTCCTACAAAATGTAAAGGAGTTATAATTGGTATAATTGGTCATGAAAGAAATAGGTTAAGCACAGGTAGATCCCTAGGCGTGTGTGTCAAGCGCAGATCCGGCATATTATTGACCGCCATATTGAATTCAACGAAAAATTTCAAAGGAAAGGGGGTGATGTGATATATCAAAAGCTAGAATTTCACGAGAAATGAAGTGACGAAGGTTTTTCCAACGTATCTTTAGCCAGCAAAAGTTATACGCATATCTTTTGACTTACGATATATGCACATTATAATGTTGTCAGTGTTCCTGTGAGCACATTCGTTGACGTCTTTCACATTCACACAGAACATTTTGCAATGTAGCAGGTGCAACATCATCGCAGGCAGCAACTATGCCTTCTCTCAGATTGTCAATATCATGGCCTTTGAGTGCATGCACCATTCTCTTCAAATGTTTTTAAAGGTTAAAGTCCTCCTAAGATGTTAGATCTGGGGAATGTGCAGGCCTTTTAATAGATCCCCCTAGAAAATTACCATGAAGAAATTGCCAAAATGTCCACATAGTGTGGTCACACACTGTCCTGTTTCAGAACTCTGGAAAAATGCCATATCCCGTAAGCAAGGATGAAAAACCTGTTCACTTAACAAATCCAAGAAGCCCTCACCATGTAAGGTTCCGTTGTTGAATATGGACCAACCATTCCCGTTCTCCATACACTATACCACATCATTAGCTTACCAGCAACAACCATTCGGCTGGGATCTGTCTACTGTACATTATCAAATCACAGGTATTGCATATTCTTTTTATTAACTTCACCGTGAATATAAACATTAGCCTCGTCACTGAAGATTTTTTTAATTCCAAAGGAAGTGTTTGTTTGAGATACTTTTCCCAATATTCTTCACTATTCAACTATTTGGTGAATGTCGCTGATTAAAATCATATGGAATGGTGCGTACCTAGGTATACTTCTTTCTCTCCCGAGATGTCAGCGTGATCTCGGTGAGTTCCTAACATGTTAGGAGCATTTTAATGCTTTGTTTTTAACACCTCGAAAAGGAGAAAATTGTTACAAGCATGCAGTAATAACTTTTTGCTGGTTAAATATATGTTGGAAAAATCTTCACTTCATTTCTCGTGAAATTCTAGCCTGATTTGATATATCACCCCCCCCCTTTACTTTGAAATTTTCGTTGAATTCAATATGGCGGTCAATAATATGCCGGATCTGCGCTTGACACACACGCCTAGGGATCTCCCTGTGCGTAACCTATTTATTTCATGACCAATTATACCAATTATAACTCCTTTACATTTTGTAGGGTGGGTGTTAAGGGACATTTGACTCGTCATAGTTCATGTAATGAGGCTTTTATCAGTCACATAGTTACACATATTATTTTTTATCTTCTGATCCCATTGTAGTCCCAGAATCATATTTTGATATGTTTTAGAGTATGGCATAAGGGAACAAATATATATTTTCATGCTTTTTGGTGATGACATGTTTTGAGATATTCAAGGTCAAAGGTCAAGGTCACGTGATAACATTATATTTTTATCCAAATGTAGGCTTGTTATATATCAGTGGAAAGCTTGTTCAATTCCCTGTACAATAAGCTTTATTTGATCTTCCTACGCGAAATAGGGGCGGAGGTACAGCACATTTAGTACAGCTAAGCGGGCTCAAAAACGGCAATTTATGCGAACTTTGACCTTGAATAATTTAACAATTACTAGACAAACGAGACTCAAAATTTCCATAGTTACTAAGTTCCATCCGTAGTTTCAATTCCCCAAATTTCATGAAAATCGGTGATGGTTAGGTTGGGGGCTGTGTTGATTTCGCATGGAATGACTCCTCCTTCCTTTTGAATAACATTCCATGAGCTCCAATGTCCTTAACCATACGCATGAAACTGGTTCTTTCTATAGATAATTCATTCGACATACGCCGTATGCTTTTCTTTGCAGAACCTTGTTCATCACTCGACCAGTGGTGTAGTTTGTTGAAGTTGTACGGAGACTTTTCGCGGAAGATTCTTTTCCTTGTGGTCACTCTATATCAAACGGATTTTCGTTGGGAAATGCTTATTGTAGTCAGAGCATCGAATCCCACCACATTTCTTTTCTGGCTGTCGACTGGAGTTTGCTATTGTTTTAAAGTAGCTCTCCAGCTGTCCTCACGATGCTGGTCCATCGTTGAAATATTTGAGCTTCAGAATGAAAATGATATGAAAATCAGAATATGGTGAGATGTTCGATAACTTGCCACTCGGCACAATCAACCGAAACAGGTACAAAATAAAGACAATTTGCATAAAATAGCCCCCCCCCCACACAGATATATATTGTTTATGCTTTTTTTTCGAGGAAGAAATGTTCCGGTACTCTTTAAGCTGGTGTGTTATACTGTTCAACATAAGAACTATTCAATACGTTGTGATATGTTCATAAATGACCGTGCATCCGTGTAATTACACACCCACACACGATTCTTTCGTTAAAATTATAAAAATAAAACGTACAAAAATCATTCTAATACCGCGAATAAATTCATGTACTTAAAAAATGTGGATATCCCATCTCGGGGTACCCTCGCGGTGGCCACACGATGTCGTAATGGTAACGCTGCTGTCGCCTTGTAATCAAAGGGTACTGGGTTCGATCCCGGGTGGTGGGACGTTGCACACTGGTTCGGATCCGACTTTAAACTGTGGTCTAGTCCCGATGAAACTACTGTAGTATAAAGTGGATTTAAAACAAACTTGGACTTGGTACTTTCACAGAATCACGTTACCTGCAGCGGGTAGGATGCCACAGCATATTGTAGTTTTGTTTATAATAACAGTTTTCCGTTTCCGCAGGTGCTTTGTGTAGAATGGAACGGCCAGTGGCTTAGGATGTGCAGGCGGATAATGCCTTTTTTGTTTGTTTTGTTTTCTGTAAGCGCTAATTGGTGTCAATCAGTTATGCCATATAGGGAAAAAATACCAGCGTGAGAAGAAAGCGTGGTGGCTTGTTGCCGATATCCTGAACATTGTTAATTGTCACGGTGGATGATCCAAGAGAAGATTGCTGTTAAGAGTGGGCAACACTCTTCCTGATATTCTTTTCTTTTTTAAACTTAAGAAAGGTGCATTTCTTACTGCACTTTTTATAATGACAGTGTTTCTTCGTCTAATATTCAGGGAGGCGAGAAATATATTCAGAATTTTTGCGTGGAAGGGTCAGCTGTAAATAATCATCGCACTGGTAGAATACAGGGGGAAAAAACATTCACACGCGAGCCTATTTGTTTAATTATGGAGGAAACTGCCGGCCTGTATGAGAGTGCCACAGCCGAGATTGAAGATATAACCGGGCTGAGTTCAGCAATTTTTTCAGGTACGTGAAACACGATTGAAATGTCTGAAAATGCAGGAAAATGCACGGCTCCAGCGAGAAGTGAAAAATAATGACTATAATAAACTGGTTCTCTTTTTCAGTAGGAAAACCTACTGAAGACAAATTTACGCTGAGATAAGCTAAAGTTTGAACTGGGTCCTGAGCCACTGTACAACCGTCGTGTAATCGTTGGTTTCTTGGTTCTTATGTGATCGAAACCTCTGTTCTTACACATTTTCTTGCCCCAATGAATGAAAACTTATACTGGAATAATTTGTTGTACTCGAATGCACTTGGAATCTGATCCGGGAGCCTATGATTACAAGAATACATTGTCATCCTTTGTCAAGAATGAGAAATTTTGCATTAATTATCTTCTAATATTAGTAAAACACAACGCCAAAGGAGTTTTTATAATTTATGGCACCAAGTGCGGGATGCATTTACATAGATTGGCAGTGCGAGAAATAATATATCATTCCGTTATTCATTGACGTATCGTGCTCTGCACAGTAAACCTCCGTAAAATCAGCAACGAGAGTAGATATACAGACCACCGGTCGTCCATGACACTTGCTGGATGCCTGGAATTGCACCATCTGGAATTTTTCTCCTTGCATTTATCAAAGAGTCGTCAGCAGTGCAGCTAACGCTGCATTTAATTGCCGGGTTTCTTGAAAGGAAAATGGGGAGACTGTTCTTGAGAACGGGGTTCGCGTGGGCGATAACAAGCAGTGGGAACAACTGCAGATTGCCACAATTCCGTTCTTTGAATAGGCGGCCCTTGAGTTATTACGCAAGGGTTTGTGCTCCTTTGAATGCTGGATTACCACTATTGAGCAGTCATTCTTGCCGAGTAATGCAAGTCTGAAGGTCTTCTTCTTGTTGAATAAACTTGAACGACCCCCGTTTCGTGTGCAGTTTCTGTAAATCGACCCAACGTCGCGTTGCTGTCTTCTACAGCAACGTCAGATGTCGGACAGTATTCCAACTGCGATTCTTCTTAGGAAAGAGTTGGATGTTCTTTTATAGAGATCGCTTAAGTTCATAGCATGTAAGAATTTAATCGTGTAGCTAGTCGGAGAGTCTATAATGTTTGCAGATGCTTGTTCGGCGCTTGCGCAGTGAGGTGCGCCGTACGGGCGAAAATCCGCGAGTGGGCGGAGCCTTCCTTAATGTCGTAAGTCAGACTCGCATCCAAGGTCCTGATCTGATCTGCTCCGAAAATGGATAAGTAACTTAGCACAATCTTGTTCTGTTTATTTGCCATTTTAGGCTTAAGACAAAGGTGAGGATAGTAACATAAAACCCTTTCGTTACGCTGACTTCGTGGCGGAGCGGCTAGCACAGCGCACTACAACCCCATGGGTCTAGGGTTCGAATCCTGCTCTGGTAATAGATGTTCTGTGTGTGTTTTCCTTCATCAATTTCATCATAACTCATCCTCATCTTCGCGATTCGCCAAAAGGCGAGAAGTATAATAAATCAAATAGAAAGTTACTGACATCCGAACCCTTGATCTAATTTCTAGAGCTTTGAATTCGTATCTTGTTCTGACCTTGTCTGCCTAATGTGATTGATTAGGTGTGTATGTGTGTGTACTTGCATTGTGATGTGTGTGTGTGTAGGGCGATTGGTCAGCACTAGTTACAACAATCTATTTCTGAGAAAATCCGTGGCACACACTGCACAAAAGGCATGGGTGAAATACAGTCATGGACAGTTACGGGTTGTAACGATTCCTTGAATACCTTAAAGCTTGAGCTGATCTTAAGAAAGTTCATGGGATTGTTACAACCCAGAAACGTGTCCGTGACTGTACAAGAAACGAAAACTCTACAAAGTGAACCGACGACAGTGGTTTCGGTAGTCTATTAGGATACATTGTAATAACTCTTAGAACCTCTTTCGTGTCGAAAAGACACCGTTGGCTAATCGTGACGATGAGGATGAATGAGATTGTAGGGAATTGGTGGACACTCATGAACATCCATTCCCAGGCCGGGATTCGAACCCAGGAATTTGTGTGGCGAGATCGAAAGTCGCCCATTTCTACACACACGGCCACCAAACAGGCTCAGAAATATATTGTAGGGGTTTGGATTAGGGTTTTTTCCTCTCCCCCTCCCCTCCAACCCATTTTAGCGCATGGGAATTCTGGAGATAAAAGGCGAGGTCGTACATTGCAACGGAAACCCTTACGTCACCTGGCTCATACCTAGATGGAAGGCACGTGGATTAAAATGTCGCTGGACGTACATAATCACTTTCCTGGAGACGTGCTCGCCAAGCCGTGGTCGATGAGGTCGGAATCCTCCATTTATTGTTCGCGAGGTGACTTTTTAATTACACGCAGCCCCCCGTGTGCATTCCTGCTGAATTCCACGCTTCCTTATCAGTTTTCACGAGCATTTACCATTCAGGTTCCGCGTGCAACAGATCTCCAGGATATTTTAAAAAGGAATGCCCCGACTCAGTGAAGTGGTGTCGAAAACAAGGCGTTTTCAGTTAGCGGCCACTCACTGGAACAGGACTTTCCTTTTACGCGTGTCTCTACGTCTTTTCCCTCACACCACGTGAGGTGTAGAGTTGATTACAATGTGAACATTTGGAGATTTACTCGAAGTAGTTCTACAACGCGTCTGCATTCTTTTTGTCCTTGTCATTTGATCTAATGTTTTGCGAACAGTTGGCACGTTTAAAATTTGAATTAGCACTTCATCTTTACACTGAAGATTGTTATACTCTATCCCGGTAATCTCCCGAGCAAGGTCGTGCATAATGGTAGAGAAGGGGAGAAAGCAAGTGGGCGGAGCGATGCAGTTTCTTTACCCCCTCTCACGCGTTTACTGGCCGAGCCCTGTCGAGTCATTAAGAGCAGAATGGGTTTCGTTCGGAGCAGGGTATACACTTTTACACTTCAGGATCCACGTAAATAAATTTGAGTGTATTACATTTCCAATATCATTACCGTTTAGATCAGTGCTCGCAACTAGCAAGATTTTCGCAATGCATACCACCATCTGTCTCATTGTCACCATGTTATTAGCCCATAGGAACAAATTCCCCAGCTAACCCCCAAGGCTCGACCATACATCTGCCCGGTTAACAATTTCCACTTCAAGCGCTGATTCAGATCTAGTATACATTTATGCTAGGCCCCATATCTCCCACCTAATAGTCACTTGTTCACTATCATATTTCCGGAGCATTAATTAATTGGTAGCCGATGGCTTATAGTGGGCAAATTAAATTACGATCTCGCAACCGAATATTCCATGTTTCGAGTTCGGGTTGTTCATGAAGGTTACAGAAATCATTCTTAACTGCTATATTGTACGAGTGTAGACAGGAAGCTTATTATGAGGGTTCGTGACTCCTTTGCATAAAGCCGTTGCCTGACAATGAAGTTCTCTCTTCTATCTCTCCGCGGGTGCACACTCAGAAATGGACACAGCATTGGGGCATTCCAACGTTATGTGTGTGACATTCACTAAGAAAATTTAAGATTCTAGACATCAGTTGGATTAAAATATTCATAATGAACCGATTTCATAGAATTATGAAGTACACTGTGGTGTCTGCAAAAAATTAAAAGAATTAGTATGACTATTACCTGAGCGCATGAAAAGCATTAAGGAAAATGTGTTACGTTTGAAACACTTTAAAAATGTAGCAAACTTTCACTACAGATGCTAACAATTTTGATTAGTGAAATAATAACACTTAAACCTTAATGCAATTAAAAGCAATAATAATTTCCAGATTGATTCATTCTGTTATTCACATGGAGTAGGGCCACTTTTCGTGGAATGTTCCAATAACAATAGGTAGAGGTATTATTTTTACCTATTCCACAATTTAGTTATTCATCCTCATTGTCGCGATTATTCCAAGAAGTAGAAGAGAGACTTAAGCAAAATAGAAATATTTTGTGATGGGCTATTTTATTCCTTCCATTTTTGTTTGTATGTATAGCTCGATTAGTTCCTGAGACATGAGTAGTTGAGGGACGGACGGATATCATCTGTTTAGATATAAGTTCTCAAGGGCCTCCCCGATGACACAGTGGTAGCGTCGTTGCCTTGTAATCAAGGGATCCCAGGTTCGATACCCGGTGGAAGCACATAGTGGTTCGGATCCCACTTTAAACTGTAGGTCCAGTCCCGATTAGCCTGACTGTGCATAAAGTGGACTTTAAAAATACCAACTTAACCAGTAAATGAGCTGGCGGAAGTATGCGAAGCTTATCTTCTATCCGTTCGCACCTACATTGTGGGTGTGGCGTGGTAATATTGCACATTGGAGAAAGATAAGAACTTCCTGCGAGCTATAAATTACCTTCCAGCGTTAATTGGAGGAGCATCGTAGTCTGGAATGTTGGTCGGCTGAAGCGTGGTCATACGTCATTGTGTTGTTAATTTGCAACGACAAAACGCCACCTTGATGGCCGGATGTCCGAGCGCGCTTCCAGTTTCACACGTCGTTAAAAACGACGATGCAAGCTGAAGGCATTTGTTGTTTAATTGCGCTTTTTCATGCAATTGAGAATGCACTGCAGCCGTGAATGTGTGTTACGCACATAAGGGACTTGGCCGTATAACGGAGTGGAGCTGCGTTTAGTACTCCATGCAACTGCCTCCGGCTGGGCATGAATGCTCCGTAAGCGTTCCTTCATCCGTTTCATCCTCGTTCTCGCGATTAGCGAAAAACTGGAAGAAAAATCCACACTAGATAAGAAAATAACAGTCACTCTGCACCGCGCTTGTACTGACCGCCAGTATACTATTCGTTCTCGTGGACAGACATTGGGTAAGATAATCTAGCTAAAATGTTTTGTACACTTTTAGAAATTGTTTTGTGATAGAACACTAAGTTTCTAACAAGTAATTTCAGAATAATATTAAAATTATTCGAGCAGAGTGGTGATAGAACACGAAGTTTCTAACAAGAGATTTCAGAATAATATTCAAATTATTCGAGCAGAATGGCTAGCACAGCACACAGCAACGCCAGGGGTCCCGGGTTTGAATCCCGGCCTGTACTTGAGTGTTCTTTGTGGCTGTCCCTTAATCAGTTTCAACATATCATCACTCATCCTCATCGACACGATTAGCCAAAAGTGTCAGAAAAGCGACGGTAAATAACAAAAGTCAAATGAAATTACTCGACTTTTCGGGTTGGGTTGCTTGAACCGAGGTACAAACTCCGGAACAGTAACACATCGATAGGTTGAATAAGAGAGATGTTGGAAGGGCGATAACTACTGCTCTACCAAGAAAATAAAAAACTCTAACGGTGTCGTCGAATTTTCAAAGCGACCGAAGCGAGCGTGGGTGATGCAATCAGCTGCTCTCATTGCAATCCTGCCTCTGAGTTGCCAAAATGTGCTGCGTTCTTCAACACCTTCTCACTTATATGGGTGGCAGGCGTTATTGTTGTCTTGAAAGGGAGAACGGTACGATGCGAGAGCAGATAATGTGATATTTAACATTGTTGAATTTTTGATAACGAAGCAGTGTAGGAAAGTTATAAACATGGCAAGCAGGGGGCACTCGGACGCAAGTGAAGGGGCAAACATTTTCGTCTACGGTGACTTCAACAGAAGAAACAAATGACTTAATGTTTTCGAGTTGTCCAGCGTGATTGTCTTCTTTGTACGAATGTGCCTTCCTCTTTGAGGTCTAAAGAGACAACAAATTGCCATAAGAGTAAGTGGCGATCCCCCCCTCCTAGGACACACAAAATCACCAATTAACACAAGACTAAACATCTGTCAACACCCCTGCTCAACTCAAAAGGAGATCCCCATGAACCTTAAAGTTAAGCGACCACCATCAGATAATTCCAAAGTGGAGAACCATTCTAACTACCTACACCTAAGAAAAAAGTCACCCCCACAGAAGAATATTATTCCGCCATCGAACGCATCGACGATTGTGTCCGACAGCTGGAACAAGTATTGATGCACCTACGTCATGGCACAAAGGTAAATAATTTCTTCCCTACGCCTTCGGCTAATATTTGATGGGATATTCCTTGAGATTTGATCAGTGGCTGGAGTTTACCAAGAACCAAGTTTAATGTGCCTTCTTTTTAGATAGCGACTCATTCCTCTCCTAAATGGCGCAGCGTTGGAGTTATCTCCCTTTCTTATGGTCCTCACCAGAACTTTTTTCAGACGCTTAAGTGGTTAAGATCTGTTGATTGAGGTGGCAGATGGGAATGCCGTGCCAGTCGTGAAATGCTTCACACATACACAAGCACGCTCTGGTGAATATCATATCAAAACAGTTGAGATGGATTTTGTCCTACAATACAACCCGCTGTCAGATAAAGCTTTTAATTTTTTTCTTTCAGTAATTTGCTAACCCGAGTTAATTAAGCCTCCCGTATGGACAGGACACAACACAACC
Organism: Lepisma saccharinum; assembly: GCF_977018435.1. Taxonomy (NCBI): domain Eukaryota; kingdom Metazoa; phylum Arthropoda; class Insecta; order Zygentoma; family Lepismatidae; genus Lepisma; species Lepisma saccharinum. The sequence continues at coordinate 35,974,820 of NC_139249.1, forward strand.
CTCACAGAGGATTATACTGCCTCTTTGAGTGCAGACGCCAGATCGTCCTTAGTCTGCAACATTACACTCCTATGGTGCACTATACTCTATCCCGGCAATCTCAGAAGCAAGGCCGCTCATAACGGTAAAGAAGGGGAGAAAGCAAGTGGGCGGAGCGAGGTAGTACATGCTTCTGCAAACGGCTGTCAGTCGCTTTTCCCCCCTCCACGCAATCTCGTTCTCCACTGGTCGAGCTCTCGCGAATCACTACTTACCCAGACTTGTTTTCGCTCCAGAGATCCCAGGGACAGAGTATACATGTAAGTGACGTTGACACTTGAGTACCTTCTGGAAGGCAACTCCTTACCCCCCCCCCCCATAAGGATTTACGAAACTGATCATACTTTACCTCCCTCTATTAACCACGTGGTGTAGTACCATGCCACTTGAAGCTTAACAACCGTACAGGTAAAAATATTTTCACATTGTGAAAACGATCAGATAATGATTGCTCCTGCAATTGTCGGGTCTACCATAACATTTTTCTTCTTCCTGTTTGATTTTTCTGGTCACCCTTCTGAAAGGGAAGTGAACAACTAATGGTTTATTATTCGCTATTATATTGCACTTTTCTCGCGTTAATCAGATCTCAAGATTTACTCAATCCATTAAGAACACTCTTCCTTACTTCATCACTCCAAGTTACCTTGTTTTCGACATTAGAAAGGCTAGTGTCGTGGTTATGGTTGCCAGTTTTATCTTATCAACCATCCTCATCGTCGCGATTTGCCAAAAGGGACAGAAATGCGGCGCATATGAGAGGGAAAATAGTTGGAAATGGAATGAGCAGGGAATCGCTGGCGATAGAATGGTAAGCTGCACAGAAAGACATGGCAAAAGGATGTCGAGGGTGATTTATCAAAGCTAGGAATATGAAGATAGAATGGGAAAACAGGAGACCTGGAGCAGCAGGCAGTGATGCAGGCCAAGGTCTTCACAAGGGACGTATGACCACCTTGTTTGGAAAAGCCAGTGTTTCAGAGTTCGTACTATTGTTCCCGATTGTAATAGTTTGACGTTTTTGCAGTGTTTCTGCAGTTGCAAATAGCAAAGTCCGAATTGGGGGAAGCTACATTTTTTCCAATTCCTGATTGGCGGAGTTCGCCACGCCCTTGGAGCAGTCGGCCGTCCCTTGCAACGTAGGTGAAGCGAGGAAAATGTTGTCAGCCTTGAAAGCACGCCTCATGATACAGCTACCGAGCAACGTTGCCAAATGGAGAAATTCCACCTTACATCCATTGAAAGGTCATTGAAACAAATTGTTTGGTTTGGTGACGTAATTAGCGAAAAATGTAAACAAAACAGATGGATTCTGTATCTCGCGTTGGAATCGTACCGCTGTGAAAACCGCAGGATATATGGAGTTAAGATGAAAGTTTGGATATCTCTTTCCTTTTGATTTGCAATTCAGTTGGATTGTAGGAGTATTGATCTTATTGTTGGTAATTTTCGAGGCTGGGAACGGGAAGGATCTGTTTGTTGGTATACGACAGCGTTGCCCTAAGGGCAAGTTGGAGGCTGAATGTAAAATAGCTTCTTTGCATGTTTATTACGAAATACTTAACATGCAGACCCTTTTTTTTTCATCCCGCAGGCGTTCCTGCGATTGTGAAAGTGGTGACACGAAAACGCTCGGTACTGCACAGCTTGGCTGAGAAGCTTGTGAAGATCTGCCGTCTTCGCTTTCTCTTGCTTGTAGGCTTCTTTCGCGGTAGAGAAATGATGGCCAGCCATATCGCAGCAGTGGCGGAACAGGCATTCCGTTTGTTTAACTGTGTTGTATCAGGTATTTCAGGGTGCATTCAAGCTGTAAACTTTAGTTCGAAATCTTAATTCAGTCTTCGTGCTTCTTTCGTGTTCTGTCTAATTTTTCTTACGATATCTAGGATTGACTTGGAACACAGGAGGGGGTCGAACTCCGTGGAGGAATGGTTATCACAGCGCGCCTCCACGCCAGGGGTTCCGGATTCCAAACCCTGGCCTGGAAATGGGTGTTCTTTGTGAGTGTCCCTTCATCAATTTCATCATATCATCACTCATCCTCATCTTCGCAATTACCCTAAAGTGGCGGAAAAGCAAAGTAAAATAAACAAAATCTATAAATTAATTCACCACCCGGAACTATCTTTCTCTTATTCTATATAGCTTCCATTTTTCTATTCGACGTTGATTTCTTTGATAGAGCGGCTGTTTTTATTAAATTTTCAGTGGATTCCACTTGAAATAAAGACTGTTATATCTAATTTTTATGCAGTCTTTTTACTTATAAAACATTAATGATATACGTATATTATTATTATTATTATGAGGCACCTGTTGCATGCAAGTGCATAAATATCATAATATATTTCTCGCGAAATATATTTCGAGATATGTTCTTGTGTACAGGATTTCCCAAAATAACTTTTATTTAAATGAAGGAAGGTCGTAATTGAACACAGTTTATGGCATAATCCCATGAGCGATAAATGTCTAGCGTAACTCCATATGATCTCAACTCATGTCTGGTTCCTCCCCGATGTCCTAGTGGTGACGTTGTCGCCTTGTAACGGGTTCGATTCCCGATGGAGGCACATTGTGTTTTTGATCTCACTTTAAACTTAAACCAGGCCCAGTCTTCATCAGCCTGTCTGTGGTCAAAGTGTACTTTGTCAAAACTCAAACTTAAGGGTGATGTGAAACATGTCGACTGTCATTTTCTTAGGTCATCGAGCCAACCTTCGTAAAACTTCGATTTGATAAACGCCATGTGAATAAGTCCAAAGGTGTTAGTCAGGTGACCGGGTAACCAACACTTTTTGGTGACCCTCTGCCCATCCGTCGTCCGTGAAATAGTTTGCTCATAAGTTTTTTTATTGATTTGAAGACAGACTTTTGGGACACCCTGTGTCCGTCATATATCATTCTCAGGACCCCTCAGAGAACTCTCCGATTGTCAGTTGACTTACAGAGAAGCGAAAGCAATCAAGACATTTACAATCTGCTCTCACTCTACGTGAAGATCGCCCCGTTTCATCGAGCGTCAAATCATCCTATCCAGAAGGTTTACTATGAATCCCGTAAAGATACCTTTTGCCATTATCTGAATGAACCGGAAGTTCGGGCGCCTCTTTCTTTTAGTGTATTGACTTTTGAAGAGCTGCACATGCACGACGGTGCACGGACTGCAGGGCCACGAGAGTTTACCGTAAAATCAATAGCTATGCGGTTTCTTTGAGAAATCTCTTTCTTCCATATCTTTATACTTCCTTTCGATCGTTTACTACATTTTATGACGCTTGATTTTCGAAGCTTCGAGAAAGAAAAATAATAATGCTCTGATATCCATGCTAGCTTTCATGAAAGGAAAAAGGCCAGGCTAGTCTGGAAGCGTTCGACATTATTAGGATGGATATTTATGAGAAATTAAATGTACTTCTGTTATTTTAAGTGTAATTGCTAGCAGTGCCATTGTAGGACAGTGATATCAAATCTGAGTTATACATATCTGTGGTGTTATACATGGCAAGGGGTATATTGAGATTGGTTGTGAATATCTTTATGCCTAAATATCAGTTTTAAGTTTGTTTTGGTTATTTAAGCTTAGCTTCTCTATCACTTTTGGTTAAAATCGACAATTAATATGAATGATGATTAGATGAAACTGATGAAGGGACGCTCGCAAAGGAGTATACACGCCCAGAATGGAACTAGAACCAGAAACCTTCGGTATTGAGACTGTGAGGACACCACTCAATGATATATACAGGGTGTATCATAAGTAATAGCGCAAGTTAACACAGTTGAAAGTACACGATAATAGAAGCAAGGAAGTCTCAGTAAACATGAGTCTGCAAACAAGCCGTTTTCGAGATAATTGCGAATGTGTGGTTACAAGCCGCCACTGACTTCATTGTTTGTAAACGTCGTCTTAGTTCGCAAAGTGCTAATAATACAGTAAGAAAAGTCATTGGAGATCTCATTGCTTTTATTGACATTCTACTTACTTTAACAAGAAATACAGTACTACGTTAGCAGGGTATTTTTCTTGGTACAAGCTTGCAGCCTCCCGTGCATTGCCGTTAGCCAAACCATACACAAAATACATATCCGCATACTCGTTGTTGCTGTAAGGTTCCATTTTCACTACGCAGTACAGCACAACTGACGTGACTCTCACAGTACGATTAGACTGTGTACTGATTGTATCCATCCTGTTTGATTACAACAGCTCTCGGAAATGTTCTGTTTTGTAAACAAAGAGCATAACTCGGAACGTGCAAGGAGTAAAGCACTCTGTGTTTACAAAATGCAATCAGTGACGGCTTCTAACCACACATTCGCACACATTATTAGCATTTTACCAACTAGGACGACGTTTACAAACAATGAAGTCAGTGGCGGCTTGTAATCACACATTCGCAATTATCTCGAAAACGGCTCGCAGACCCATGTTTACTGAGATTTTTATGCTTCTATTGTTGTGTACTTTCAACTGTGTCAGTTTGCACTATTACTTATGATACACCCTGTATACGTGTATGTATGTTTATTTATGTATAATGTATGCATGTAAAAAACGGTAGTACCTATAAGAAAGATACCTGGAGGCAACCCGGAAAGAAAGGGTATTGTCGGAGCGTTGTACTGATCACATCACATCCACAAATGGCTTGAGATTGTGAATGTTTTGAGCCCTACCCGCCATTTGCTTTCACAGCATGTTGCAATGTGCAGTGGTAGCTTCACTGTATCATATAATAAAGCATATATCACAAGCATGGAACACTGACATCCATTAATTATTCTGCCTAATTCACAAATATCGTGACAGCATTTTGTCTCCTACACAGCGCCTGACTCATATATAAATGTTAACATGTTTTCCTATGTTGAAAATTAATATTAAGGTAACCCAGGGTCCCGGGTTCGAATCCCGCTCGGGCTTGGTTGTTTGTGAATCTTCATTCATCGATTTCATTACTCACCCCCATCTTCGCAAATTAGCCAATAGGCACAAAACGCGAAGTAAAATAAACTAAATCAATCAATCAATCAATAACTAATATTAAGGTTAAAAAAATGGGAGCACATGGAGATTCCTATAACTTATCGAAAGCTGTCACGTTTTTGTCCCCGAAGTTTAAATAACTTCTGGACTTTAGGGCTTCCTATTACGTATGTATTGAAGAAATACTCTCAAACGTTTTTGGGGATGTTTGTCGACTTTCTTTTGTCTCTCTCCCTTTCTTCCTGCTTTCACGCCGGCTGATGTGTGGAAACTGAGAAGCCAGTTCGAATTACGTCAGATGCAAACCAACCTTGAAAGCTGCCGAGGCTGAACATTATTTACAATTCTGATATGTTTCGCCGGAACGCTATTTTGTGGGCTGTTGGGATGATTCGGCATTTTCGTGTGCATGCTAAGTTACCCGATCTTTATCGTTTTCAGAAGTAGATTACATTTTCACGATGTCACTTCAAATCGTGTTTCTCTCTCTCGTGTGCGCTGATACGAGTGAAAAGCTTATGTTCTCGTTTGGTGTTTAAATGTCATCGCTTTGTTATCTGAAGATAAGCATCTACAGCCAGATGAGGTGTTCTTAATCGTGCACGAGTTAGTTTTTAGCACTTCATTCATAGTATTTTGTTCTGTCGAGCGCCTTAAATATCAGGGATTTTCAGTTATTTAACATTCATGCTTGTATGGAAAGTCGATGTGATGTTTGTGCTTCTTGGAGTGGTTAATGGAGACTGAGAAGTGACGTCACGAAATTAAATTTTGATTAAGGATGGTCCTTTCTTCGAAGTTACAAGGTGGAGCTTTACCTAGGAATTGTATAGAAACTGGACGACACCCTGCAGTCTCGAGTTGTAAATGCCTGTCTCTCATTTCTATTTCTATTTCTATTTTTTTTTTTTTTTTGTATTTTGCATCGCTTGTCTGCCCCTCGTGGCTAATCGCGACGACGAGAATGAGTGTTGATTATTTGAAGTCGATGAATAGACACTCGCAAATGACGACAGGTCTGGATTCGAACCAGGAACCTTCGGTGGCGAGATGGAACACCGTCCATTCAACGGGCTCGGTGTCGTCCGTCCGCCGAGTTGGCGTGTGCCCGTCCCGTTCTCGCAAAAAAAAAAAGAAAAAATCGTCCTGAAGATTTCTTAACCTTTTTTTCTGTCCGACACATTATTTCGACGCCACGAACCATCGAAGATAAATCCTGATTATGTGCAACCACGCAGCACAGGCTCCCAGAGTTCAAAGTGTTAGATGTTCGTAATAGGCCAACTCAAGGACTCGTGATCGAATTTGATTGCGGATTGTGTTACAAAATAAGCAACATATAATCAATACAATTGATTCGTGAAAGCTGCTAGCTATTGGAGACTTGTTTTATAAAGGTACAATTTTCATGTCTTGGTAGGTGTAACGTTGCCCTTTGTTCTGTAATTTATTAAGTAGAGATTGTCCGACGTTTGCCTGTTGACTTACATGTATTTTTGTTACGAGGATGAATGCTGAGTTGAAATTTATGAAGGACACTCACAAAGTAATCCCCCGTACCCAGTCCAGGACTCGAACCCTTCGGTAGCGTGAGTCGACCACCGAGGTGCAGACGGATGTTTTTTACTCCAGTGTTGTCATTTGTAATCTCTTATGTGTACATGAAGATTAGGGGGATTAAGTTTGTGTCAATCAAAAATCCATACAATGGAATTTGGATGTAGGTATTCATAGACATTGCGAATTACATTTCACATTGATAACACCATCTGTAGATTATGGGTTGATTGAATAACTCCAGCATCTGTGCAATATAACCTCTCATGCTGATTTTTTTTAAAACATCATGAATGTTCACAAAAGTTTACAAATGTATTCTTCAGGATATTTAACAAATCAGCTGTTTGTTGTTTGTACATTCTCGAATAGTCTCTTCGTTATAAATGACAACGACAACATAAAATTGCTCAACCTTTCGAAAGGTAAGAACACACTGAAACCTTCAGCAGATCAAATAATTTTAAGCATTAAGAAACTAAAGTTCTTATGTATATTATTTGTGAGATGACTGTGTCTATACACGGGTCATTTTATTCCCAACATTTCCTATCTCTCTACCTTTGCCTTAGGTGAATGTATTGTAATGTGCATAGTATAGTTGGTTTTGTTTGAGAGTGATGTACTAAATGCTCTCTTCCTTCTTTCCAGGTGAGGCGATTCTTCAGTTGAACATATCCGGTGGTAATGTACACATTTTCTCTGTACACTCCTCAACTTAACAGGGCGTTAAGTAGAGTAACTTGATTGTTCTGTGTAGTAGTTGGATATATTGGATATTACTGCAGGCGTGTGCTGCCTATTAGTTTTTTTCTCGCTAGGGGTCGGATGTCTATGAACTAAAATACGGAAATCGTAACGTAATTATTATTATTATTATTATTATTATTAGGTATTTTAGAGAACAGTTATTTTTTTAGCACTGAAGTATCCTTTACAACATATTATTGACTCTCTATAAGGAGATAAAATATAAACTGAAAATATCGAACAGTTTCCTTGTTGGCAGAACGTTAAGCCTGATAAAATAACCCTATACATACATGCTTCACTTCGAACCACAATTCCTGGTAAGGCCCGTTATCTTCGTAATTTATTTCTAAGAACGCGTGGGTGGGCTGTAAATTCCTTTTTATTAACAGCAGGAGCATGATTTTATGAACAATTTCTGGCGAAATGTTAAAAGCACCAATAATGGGCCCAAAAAATGCTGTTATACCATGTTTTTCATCAAAATATGACCTACATATAAAATAATGGTCATAATTATTAATAATATGACCAACAATACCAAAAGCTAGAAAGGTATTTAGGTTAATTTAGTAATGCTAATGGATTAAAAAAAAGAATTCATAAAAATCGGAACCCTAGTTAATACCAACGGAGCTCATCAGTGACGTAATGTCGCCTTAACCATGGCTCCAACTTTGATCTTATGAAAGATTGACCAAAGCAAGTAGAGTCCTTTTAGGGAAACAAGAGCCCCTTGGAAGCCACTTAGGTGAAGGTTGAAGCATAACATTAATACAGACTTGCAGAAATCCCAAGGATAATGCTCAGTAGGTTATGCTTGTTCTCAGGTTAAGGGTACATGACAACAAAACCTTCGGGTTTCATTATGCCAGGAAGTTGGTTAATAAGGTCAGCATGCTGGTGAATATCAAGATGCTACAGGATGCTCCTTCCTTTAACGTACCAAGCTTCGCCAGAGCTTCCCCTCGTTATATTTTATAACACCAAAGATCAGGTTTACCTAACACAATGTTCGCATGCAGATGAGATATTTATATGGCTAGTGGATCTGCTATCAACATTGTTCCAAGTAGAATGGCGCTGAGGTCTTTTAATTGTTAACAGACAATTTAACAAGCAGACCAGCTTCACATTGCGACTTCTTTGTTTTAAGTGATCCATCTTCTCGAAGCATCCCCTCCCTTCCCTTCTTTCCCGTTGGTGCAGTGAAGGACAATTGTTTCCTCTTAGTTACGTTTTGCGAATTTAAATCAACTCTCCTCGCACTGAAATAGTTTTTTTCCTTTATCGCCTTTACGATGTCACGTTAATTTAATGTCCCGTTTAAGCTCATCACTACCGAGTTGGCTTTAAGAATTCGCTTCATATACGCGACTCTCATTTGTGTGCGTTTGTACGTATTACACGTCCAAAATGTAGTTTTCACGGTCCTGGATGAGTATCTTAGACCTCTGCTTCCCAATGCCAATTAATTTGGGTTTCTTATACTGTCAAACATAAGCTGTCGAAGCGTTATGCTGATCTTACAATGATATTCGCCGTGCGAAAATATACCAAATATTTTAAAATAGATTCAGATTAAATTAATTTTATATCTTGTTGAGTGGCCCATTAGTTTGATTAGTTTGAGCTGTTGAATCGCATTTTGCGACTAACTTGTGGTTTTCGCGCCTAGATGCTGTGTAATAGTCGCCGAATGGCGTCTGTTTTTATTGATTTTTGTTACTTAGCGTTGTGTTTGTCACTTTTGGGTAATTGCGACGATGAAGATGAGTAATGATATGATGAAATTGACAAAAGAAAATTCACACAGAAACCAGGATTGGAACCCGAAACCCCTGGCGTCGTACCGTACTCTGCAAACTCCGCCAAGGGGTCGACGTGCAGTTTTGGATCCTGTTCTGTATGCCGTATGCCGGGAGCGCACAAACATAAGGCTGCGTTCGCTTGTGGTTAAAAATGTATACCACGAGCGCACAAAATCCATGGCGATGTTGCCACGTTGTGTCAACTGTTGCCTAACCTAACCAGTTTTTTTCGCCACATCCGAGTATTTTCATCGTTTTACGAGTACCTAAGTACGTACAAACAAAGTCATTCATTGTATTCATGAAAATTTTGTTATAATAAACATGTGTAATACTTCTTGATATTTGACTTTTTATGTAATTAAATGATCCTCTACACAGGCCAGCCATTACACAATCATAGCTGTGGCAACGCAGCATTGGATATTGTGCGCTCGTGGCACCTTTCATATACCACGAGCTCACACTTTCACATTTTTGTGCGCTAGTGGACTGCACCCGTTGTGTATGACTGTATGTTAATATACGAGGGTCACTATATATATATTAGCCTAACAAAGGAAAAAAGGAATTTGCCATTGAAAACTGCTTTATTGTTTTTCGAAGTATTCTTCTTTATGGTCAATACACTTTTGCATTCGTTCGAACCATTTGTCAAAGCAGTTTTTCCAATCTTCTTGAGACACCTCCATAATATGGTTTTTGAACACATCAACGGCGTCTTCCACCGACGAAAATCGTTGTCCACGCAATTTATTCTTGACATTCGGGAACAAGAAGAAGTCATTGGGTGCCAAATCAGGACTGTACGGCAGATGACCCATCATTTCGATTTTTTGACTGTTCATAAAGTCGGTTGTTAGACGAGATGTGTGACAGCTGGCATTGTCTTGATGAAGAATGATCCGACGGCGTTTGTTTGTTTTCCGTATTTGAGCGAAGACCTCTGGCAAACAAATTGTTGTGTACCATTCAGTGTTGACCGTTCTACGTTCCTCTAAAGGCACAGTTGCCACATGACCAGTTTTCCCGAAAAAACAGGCGACCATTTGTTTCGATGTGCTTCGAGCGCGAACAACTTTTGTTGGATTGGGTTCATCTTGAAACACCCATACAGTCGACTGCTGTTTACGTTCCGGCTGGCTCATATGCATATATCCATGATTCGTCACCTGTTACAATCTTATATACGTCTTTTGAAGCACCATTATTGTATTTATTGAGCATTTGTTTGCACCAATTGACACGAGCGTCTTTTTGAGTTTTTGTCAAATTGTGTGGGATCCAACGAGAACATACCTTTCTCACAGCTAAATGATCATGTAATATTTTATATATGCTGGTGGAACTAATGCCTATGGTTGCCTCAATCTCACAGTATGTCACATGACGATCTTGCAGTATTAGGTTTTGCACAACATCAATGTTTTCTTGAACAACAACTGATTTTGGACGACCTTCGCGAATCTCGTCGGTGAGATTAAATTCGTTATACCAGCGTTTCACAGTGGCAAAGGATGGGGCTTCATCGCCAAATGTGGAAGTAAGTTGATCGATGCACTCGTCTTGATAATCCACGTCGAAAATCGTAAAAAATCATCGCACGAAAATGTTCACAAGTTAATTCCATTTTATTGTTGTCGCGCAATCTCCAAGGCAACATAAACAACACAAATGAAGCTATTGACAAAACATTTGAAGTACGTTATGGTCAATAATGCCAGACGATTCCGTGCAAACGTCAAATCTCGCCTAACTTCAATCAGTGTTGCCAAGGCTCAAAATATAAATAGTGATGGTTGAGCAAATATATAGGTTGTTTTTGGCTTTAATCCCGCCACATATATTATTATTAATAATAAAAACTAAACTAATTGGAACAGATTCTATCCTGTGAAAACGATAAGGAATTGTGATTCTTTTCATGACGTAGACGTTCATGTCTAGTTTTACTTTTGTATTCAAGTAGTCACAAAAGAGTAATGAATGCTTGAAGAAGCAGGTTATAATATAACACGGGGACCTTTTCCATTAAGACTAATTGCTTGTTGGCTCGACAAACCCTTTCCCGTGGATGTTCCGTGGTTAATTGAACACTCAAACTGTACAACATATATATGTATCCTTGGAATTTTAAAGTGTTCGCTATCAAAACAAAAAATAATTCATTACACCCTGTTAGAAGTTTTGACACTTTCGTCTTTCCGACGGATATCAACCGGGGATGTTAAAATGAAAATAACAATAAACTCTACCTTTTCTTTGCCTTCCCGACGGTAACTTAGAGGGAGCATCTGCTGAGCTGGTTTCTCTTGTTGCTCGAGTGACAGCTAGCTTCTACCGTTCCCGGAGGCAGGTATTTCGGGAAGCCGAGAAGTCATCTTGTCCCATAAGGATCCTCTCGCTTGAGAAAGGATTGTGCCAGAGAAGGTAGAGGAATTTCGTTTTTACAGCTGTACTCCGGGGGAAATTTATGCGCGTGCTTTACTTGTTTGGACATGGTTTATATACTGCAGACGCCGAAGGAGATATCTATTTCTGGCACTTGCAGTACACTCCCCCTTTCTCCTGCAACTGTATTTGTGGACATTGTAAAGCTGCAGGTTAATTTACGCGAGCAGGTGACTCAGGTATGCAAAGTTTATCTTGACAACTATCTTTCCGAGTGAATGTACTCCATTGCATCTTAGGTTTGCAGTCGGAGTAACCGTTGAGGACGAGATGGTAAATGTTACCATCATGCTTTGAAAGTTCGAAGAAAATAGGAAAGGGGGGGGGGGTTAGGGGGCGGTGTTACAATTATGGAGAGATCAAGACCAGTTGCACTACAGCCACCGATATATATGTATGTATGTACAAGGTGACGCAAAAGTCATCACCTGATTTTCTTAGCCTATAGCTTGAGTTTTAAATTAAACAAAGTAGTTTTTTTGTGTTAAACTTTTATTGAAACTTGTAAGTCTTTTGGCCTCAATTTTTAAAGATAACATCCAATAAATTCGAATTGATGCAAATTTGGGCTCTTTTTATTGCGTTTTTCATGGTGTTTGAAAGAATCTGCGGGGAAATGTTTTCAATTTCATGCTGAATATTGTCCTTTAGTTGCTGTAACGTCTCTGGCTTATAAACCAACGACTTCAAATATCCCCAAAGGAAAAAATCTGAAGCGGTCAAATCGGGGGACGATTGGGAAAATGTCTAAATTCTCGTTGTGTCAAGATTACAGATAGAATATTTCTTAAAAATATTGTCACAAGTTATCCACGTTCTTGTGGGGCATACTTATTCATTTCGGCACACAATAAATTTCGTGAGTATCTTCTATTTAACTGACAAAAAACTACTGATATAAACAACAAGATGTCAAAATAAAGGTCAGTTCAAATATGATGATGACTTTTTTTTTATATTATGTGTATGTCGGTATGTATATGGGGCATTCAATTGTCACGAGTGGGACACGCGGACGAAATTTTTGATATTATAAAGTAACAATTCTACTAATAATTACGCAATATTTTTCTTAGTTTCTGTGCATTGAAATATGAAACTTAACACTGTTGATTAAACATAACTACGCTTAAAATACTTTCCGAGATTTGTAGCTATAAGTGAGCAATTTTGTGCCACGGGCGGACAGACGAAACACCGCCTCTTTGCTTAATAATAAATTTATTATAATTTCTGTGAATATTCAAATGATGAATAATAAATTGTTTAAGATGAAATGAGAAGGTAATTGACCTTTGAATATTTTAGTGTAGTTGAAGGGGAAATGTAACAATTAAAGGACACACATTTGTTTTTTGGTGTCACGGGTGGGACACAATAAAAGTGAAAGGTAAATCAAAAAGTTAAAATAAACTAACAATATGTAAGATACCTTCTACATTCATACGTAAGTATGTACATAGTAATAGAAATTTTATCCAAATGACAATTTTATATTGCTGACACACAAGATAAAGTTACAGAATTGCATTGAATTTTGAAAATTGATATTCAGGTTCACTTTGACATGGCATAGTCACTCATGTATATCGTATTAACTTCTCTATTACTAGCTAAGGCAGGGAAAGCATTACGAACGGTCGACACGGCCAGAATGCCTACCTGAGAATAACAACCAATCCTGGGTCTTGGTTCCAAACCACCTAGAAGACGCTGGTGCAGATTTTTTTGGTTGGATCCAGACTCTGTTGTGTGAAAATTAGTAGGAAAAGTGAAGACGAACGCCTTCAGATTCGAGTTCACCATATTCTCTCCTCTTCATCAATTAAGTCGTGCACCCAGCATCTGTGCTTCCGCTTGCGAAGTTCGTGTTCCCTCCCTTCCTCCGCATAATCTGCAACCATGCAACCTCTTGCTGGTCCGGTGCCCTACCAGCCGTTCATGAGTGTTTCGAGTTTTAAGGTTAGCAATAAAAAGTTATTCACTCGAAAATGCATATTCTTATTTCAAATGCATCTACAAGGTCCTTTTAATCTATCGGTTTCATTACCACGATGTGACATCATCAATTACCGGAGTGATCAGCGTATAACACGCTACGTAACCAGAGGGATTGTAAGGGGATGTCGCGAAGACACGCAAATATCAACCTCTCTTCCACGTAGTACTGTACGCCTTGGACCACACTTTACAGACTAACGAGGCCCAAAAGTGGCAGAAATCCTAAGTAAAATAAAACAAATCAATCAACATAGCCAGAGGTTCCAGGCGAAGGAATGAGAATATCGTTGTGTTTGTCCCATCATCAGTTCATCATTTATCCTCATCGTCACGATTAACCAGAGGTAGTAAAGTGACTTAAAATGACCGAATAGAAAAAGAAACAAGAATAGACATCGTGTAACAATTAAACTAACAGCGAAATGTGTCAGCCTAGCGCGCCACGAAGTACAGAGTACGTTTCATTGTGTTTGTTCGTTTATTTCATCAATTCACCATTCATTCTCACAGTCACGAATAACCTAGAGAGGTGGAAAAGCAGCGCAAAATAACCAAATACACAATTGAAAAGATAAGGAACGAAGTTTTGGCGCAAGTACAGTAAAACCTCGTTAATCCGGACTAATGGGGGTAAGTTGACCGGTATAACGAAAGTCCGGATTAACTGAAATAACGTAAAAGAATAGTAGAAAGTGCATTAAAACTCCGTTTATAGCAACAAAACACGTTTGTTAGGGTGTATTTAAAGGGCATAGGCCTAAATACACTAAAGACTGCGGGAAACAATTTCATCAGTGGTTGACTGCCTTTTCTTTGGAAAGTTATCTTGTTGACTTCTAGCCACATTTAAAACCTTGCATTCTGTTTTTTTTTCTTTTGCCTGTCCGGATTAAGCGAAGTCCGGCTTAACGATGTTTTACTGTAGTAGTATATCGGTAGCATAGAGCGAAATACAGCATACTCAGTGTTGCCTGGTTACATTACTCTACTTGGAAAACGCGGTGTGTTTCGCTAAGGATGGCTTGGAATCCGAATCCTGGAGGTAAGTAAGGAGTGAATCTTTTCGGAAAGCACCTTAATATCAACTTTTCTTCGTAGTGCACCCAGAAAACTTTGCTCTTGCAGTGAAACGAGTCTGTGGCACCTGGACACCCAGCCAGTGCGATCATGTCCTGTGTTACCCATTTGTGTTGGTAATTTACCTGCCACATCCATCTCATCTAATCACATTTCATCCTTGTCGTCGGGGTTAGCCAAAATAACAGCAGCTATGTAAAGTAAATAGAAACAGCATATACTGAAATTTGGATTTGATATCTCAAGCTCCTAGTCTGCAAGAATTGCTAGTGGTACCAAAGAGCATATAAGGTCTTGTCCCACCAGCCAGTACAGATTAAAGAGGTATGGTGCCCGTCAGTGGATGCAGCAGCTTTCAGCACGATATAGAAACAACCTGTGAGTAAGTAATAGGATATCTTCTCTTCCAATATTCTTCAAAAATGTCAAATGCCTGTTGAAATAGGCTTTGACTTCCTGAAGGCGAGAACTGGAAGGCTCTCCCTTTCTTGTACGAGCGGTTTCTGTTTTCGGTGTGAGGATTTATAAAGCTTGTGCTCTGCGAGTGAGAGTTTAGAGTGCTTTCGAGAAGTGTGCTCAGTCACAAGCCCTCGTGGAAAAAGCAAGTCACAAGAGGTTTAAAGGATTGATGGTCTTATTTTACTTCGGTGCATTGTGTAGTAGGCGTCCCTTGAGGTGTGAGAGACAGTATTTCCAGCTGTTGTTCAGTCTTCGGAATTGCCATTGAAGTCAAATAGTGGTACTTCTCCTTGAGGCAGTTTAATTTATTAAGTCAGTTATACGATTTTAAAAAAGAAATTTATAAAAAGTAATGATCACTTGTGTTCTTTTCTTGCACGGTTTTTCCCCCATAAGTTAGTCTGATTGTCCATTTTCCCTGAGTTCAGTTGCGAATTCATTGACACAGGAAACCTATATTTGTATTATTTTTTAAAAAATAACGTTGCTTCTCTGCCTTTAAGCTAATCGCGACAATGAGGATGAATGATGATTGGATGAAATTGTTGAAGAGAGACTCACAAAGAACATTCCAGGATACGACCGGAAACCGTCAGCTCACGGACCCTGCTGTCAGCCATTGCGGGCGCCATTTTAGTGAACGAACTTGTAGCATCTTTCCCAGTCTTAGGGTGCGTTCTTCACGAATAATGAGATCTGAATATTACAGAAAGGTACCATCTTTCAGTCCACTATGTTTTCTGAGTTATCGGAGACATGGATAGTAGACTCAAATTAGTTCCCACGTAGCTTGAAATTTTGCCAGGAGCGCATATTTTAGGCTTGCGAGGCTATCTGCGAAGCCTGAAGCCCAGAGATTGAAATATATCTAAGCAAAATTAATTTGAAAATGTGTGCCAATGAGAAGGTGATGGTGGTTTAGGAGCTTGCAAGCTGGCTACCGTTGGCATACCTGCCTGGTTTCATGAAGACGCCGAGAACGAGCAACATTTGGTGTGTGTAATCAGTTTATACGCGGCTTTTACGCGAGCCTACTGTTCCTTCCTCAATAGCCTAGGACCACGTGTTATTGTGACATAGTGCAGATATTGGACTCGGCATATCCCACTGAATTCAATGTTTACCATAATTAGAAAAGTCACCCGAACAAACTCGTATGTTTCGTAAGACAGTGTTTGTAGGCTCTAGGAATGGAAGAAATGAGGAATCACTGAAAGTTTGAGGAGCTATAAAAATGAAACCAAACCAGTTAGAGACCAAAAAAATTGTGGTTTCTTACCTTCATGGAAGGATTAATGTGCCAAGTGTCATCAAAATCTGAGATGCAATCTTTTGCCTATGTGGTAAAATTACAACTCAATATTATGGAAGTATAAATTTTGGATGATCATAAAGTGCCTTTTTCATTATTCTAGTGTCTATTATCGTGCCTGTTTTCCAGAAATTTAGTGCCTAAACTGTAAAATTTTGACTTAGGGACGGTCAGAGGCCTAGTATGAAAATGGATAACCGTAAGATTCAAATAAAGGAACCGCATATAGTTCTCGGGGCCTGACCCTCCGCGTACGACACAAACTGAAACTGGAAGTTAGCTTGAATTATCTCGGCGGAATGATAGGGATCTGCGTGCTCAAGAACGGTGAAGTGGCATTCCAGCGAAATTTCCAGGAGAGGAGAGAGTAGACGGACATTCACGATCCGTTAGCATAAACAAGAGTGTCGGTCATCATCCCTGTTTTGTCGGCCGTGCGAACTGCGATAATTCTTTCTTCACCGAGCGGTCTCTTGTGTGTCTTTCTCCGAAAGGATGTCACACACTACACCATTTTCCAGCGCAGACGGTGAGTTTCCAGTTCCCTTAACCGTGGAATCTTGCCTCTTAACTCGCCATTTTAATTCCCCGTCGTGGGAAATGGATGTGGGATAAGTCGCACAGCACTGTGAGCGCTGGATGTGTGCATAGGAATGCGTTATTATGGGTTCTGAAAGTTGGGCCGATGTGTGAACAGGCAGTTAATATTTCGATAATAAAAAAGAGCAACACAGGTGTTGACAGGCGAAGTAACGGTATAGTAGGATTTGGGGCAAGAAAGTATTGACAATGGTAACATAGTTTATGTCCATTGATTGCTGAGAATCGATCTTAGTATAATTTCCATTAACCCACGAGAATTTAGAGTAGATTTCTGTTATCTCATTGACAATAATCCATTTAATTTTTTTTCTAAATAATTATCTCTCACATTTTTTTTTTTTTTTGAGAAGTTAATATCACAATGAAACATTTTACACATGAGCTTTTTATATTGTATATAGATATTTAAACAAGAAACAATTCGATAGGTAAGTTTAGAAGTAGGTGTACAAACGGAAAAGTTTAACTGTATTGCTAGAGTGCAATCCCTGTAATTTTTTCTGATATAGTGGGGTCATAATGATCCCGTTATAAAGGTTCGTTTACTAAACATTTCACCACTATCATAATGAAGCATTTTAAATGTATTTTCTTTCTAGGTGACATTTGCATTGCGGTCGCCTGCAATCAGAATAACTAACCTTCCAAAATTTGACAAAAGATTAACACCATCATGAACTATCAAAATGTAACGTAAATTACAGGGTGAGGTTAGAATGGCCCAAATGACGGATTTGTCGGTTAGTCACACTAAGAAGTGAATACAAGAATCAATGCAATTATTCGTATTCTTCCATCATTTAAAGAACACTTTACTTGCGGGTCATTTTGACCACATCCTATAAGTAAAGGGTTAAATCCGGGGCGGTGGATAAAATTTTACCCTTCAGCGGTATGCTTCCATTGTTTACATTAGACTGTGAGATGTAAGGGATTACACACACAGATATGTAAACGTCGAGTATTGTTATTTTCATGTGAACGCTCTGCTAATGTCCTGAATCTGTCCTTCCAAATGGATGTGCTTGTATTCTCTCGTGAAGAACCACGCCCGTAAAATGAAAACTAGGCGGAGGACTCTTCTGGTACGCGAGGACTCCATTATTAGAATGCTCCTTTTAAGGAAGTTGAAGTTTTTTCTTATTTTTTTAAAAATTGAAATTATGATTGATCCAATGTAATATTTTTCCTTCACTTTCGTGGCTATTTTCATTACGTTGCTATATATATATATATATATATATATATATATATATATATATATATATATATATATATATATTAACCGCAATCTTGCAATATTTTAAAAACTTGAATGCATTTTTCAGGAGGGCCAAAAAATTATTACAAAATGGAGGTTGGGTAGTAGAAATTCGGTAATAATTTAATGATGGTGTGGGAGAGTATGTTTCCAATAGGACGGTTAAACTACCAATGAACTATGCCTTTTTTATTCCCTATTTTTTTGGTTCGTTAATTTGCCCGTTGACACCCCCCCCCCGTTTTTTCTACACGTTCCTTTGTATTACAGTAACTATTCTGAAATGTTAAATCCTTGCAACTTGTTCTTGACTTCTATTTGTGCTTCAATTGTTTCATTATCATCATCGTTATATAAGTAATTAATACAAAATTATATATAAAAATTATCTATTGAATTATATGTTGTGTAAACAATACCGTTCTTGAATGTTGAACTTGGTCGTTTTCAGTAACAATTTTATTTACAATACACATGATTTAATATTTCAGTAATATGACTGTAGTAAGATTGCAACGCTTTATATCAAACAGGTTTTTTGAATATCTCTAGTATCACGAATACACGTGATTGAAAGAATAAAGATTGTCTTTAAAGTGAAATATGATACTCTCCGGATAAAATTTGCATTCGCAACCATTATGCATTTGTAGGTCTTTACCTTTTTCTTTCTTTTATTCTGGTTTATTCGAGTGTACTTGGAATATTCTCCGATATTGTTAGTTCCAGTAAGTACGGTTCCGATGTAAATGGCACAGCTTATGCCAGTTTCAAAGAACCAGAACCAAAACGCACAGGATGAGAGGGGGGGGGGGAGAAGGAAACGTGAACCAGTACGTTCGCTTCAAGGCAGGTACATTGCCAAACGGAAAAGCGTGACTGAAATGAATATGTTCCTTCCTTTCTTTCCTCTGCACGCGTTCCGGATGTTATGGGTTGATAAATTTACTTGCTTAAATATTTTTTTTTTAAAAGAAAAAGAGAAGAAAAACATTAATGGGGTAGGAAGAAGGATGTTGAAGCAAGAAGCTGAATGCATATATTACGGGTGCAGGAACCCGGCATGTGAGGTCTTTGTGTGTTGGACTGGCTGTCCTCGTCTTGATCTTCCAGTCTTCGTGGATTCTGCAAACGTGACCTGCCCGGGAATCACGTCGGAACCATTCCTACGCGTGGCGAATGGAAACTGGAGAAGACGATGCAGCTTATTTTTTGCGTGGCCGCCGTGTTGCATGTGCATTCTGTCTGGGAGTAGGGTAATCAAAAGAAATAGATTCCTCGTTTTCCTCTTTTACTCATTCGCACATCCAGCTGCTATCAGTCACTAAAACTAATTGCTAAGAGCTCTAAACCTGGCTCCCCTAATCTAACAATTCCATTTAGTTCTAATAATGCACATGTGGTGTAGTTAGGCAGGCCAGGTTTAGATCTCTTAGCCATTACTTTTAGTGACTGTTAGCAGCTGGATATGTCCCGCTCCAGACCCTTTGATTCACACCTCATTCTTACTTCCTCTTCTTCCTTCATTCTGATTCACTCCGTGTCTGTGTCTGTGTCTAATTCACCCTCTTCTTTTCCTTCCTTCTGTTTTACCCCATTTCTATTTCCCCATGATACACCCTCTTCCTTCTTTTTCTACCTCCTTCTGATTAACTCCCTCTTTTCCCCTTCTGGTTTTCCTCGCTGTTTCTTCTTTCTTTTTTCCTCCTCCTCCTCTTTTCTTTCATTGTTTCACCTCTCATCTTATTCATCCCTTTTGTTGTTTTGTCGGGTACACACTTTTTCCTTTCTCCTTCCGATGCACCCACCCATTTGCTTTCCTACTGATACGACCTCTCTCTCTCCCTCGCCTTTGGTTTCTCTCTTTCTCCTTTCTGATCCATCTTCTCCCCCCCTGCTCCTATCTGATTCGCCCCTCTTTTTCCTTTCCTCTGATTCACCCTCCCACTCACTCTCCTCTTTTCTTCTAATACGCCATCTTCTCTCTCATCAACCTTTCTTCTGATTAAATTCTTCTCTCCCTCCTCTCTCTTTCTTCTCCTTTCTGATTCACCCTCTCTTTCTCCTGGATAATTAGTCTATTGAAATGTGCCTCCACAGAGGATCAAAACCAGAACTTGTTGATTGCGGAGCGACGAGATAATGCCATATTTCCCCACAAGTGGATGGACTACTTGCTAAACTGCAGTCGTATATTGGACCTAACATACCTTAACGACAATTTCTAGTAACGCCATTTAAAACTGGAAGATCTATCGCAGTCACCCACCCATGCATTTGGTTTCACGATCCCTTCCGCACTCGGACATCCCCTGATTAAACTGTAGATGTGTGGGAGGGACGAGATGAAGCATGTATTAGCTCGCTTGCAGCCAGCGTTGTTAGCAAATCGGTTCCTCTGGTTAAGCCCCACGGGTTTTTAAAGAAAGCCGCCTGGAGGGGCTAGAAACATCCTTACGGAAGACAGATCATCCTGTGGGTGCTATTTTCGTTTCGAAATGCCATTCGCTTCCTCCCTTTTTCTTGCGAAGGGTTGATGAGGCCGGTGCGGCGACATACGTCCCCACCCTCTTTCAAGCCATCTTTAAAAGTCTCCAGCGAAAGGAAACAGATGGGATTGTTGAGGAGATTCAGGCGCCGCTGGTGCATCCTCAACCAGCAGGAAGATACTGTTTAGAGATAAGTCTGTCTTTAGTGCAGTCGGTTGTTTCCCTGTCTCTCCTCACCCCCGTTTCATGGGGGTCTCATCGGAACAACAGCGAAGAGGGATGGAGCGCCAAAAAGACATGTTATGGGTTCTTCCTTCGTGATAATTCTGTTCGAAATAGTTCTGGGTTTGTGACGGTCCTGTAGACCGTAAATAATGTTTGTAAAGATTATTAATTTGTTTGATAATATAGTTGCTGTAAAAAGTTGAAAATTTGTGTAATTATTACATTTTTACAACATTGCTTGTTTTATCCTATTCATTTTCGCTAAGCGCTGTATACGTGATATTTGAAATTTTCCCGTTGCTATGGTACGTGATGAATCGAGTCAAGAGTGCATCTTGCATTCTTTTACTTCTAATACGATGATTAATTTGGCTTATTTTACTTCGCTTTTCTGCCACTTTTGGCTAATTGCGAAGATGAGAATGAATTATGATTTGATGAAACTGATGAAGGAACATTAACAAACAAAACCCAAGTTCTGGCTGGGATTCGAACCTGGGTCCCCTAACGTCGTACCGCGCTGTGCTGACTAGTGCACCACGGAGGCCGGATATTTCTAATGCGTAAATACACAGAAATAATATATTCTCCTTTGTGCTTTCTTCAAAGGTATTTATATACCAGTAAGCTAATTTAAATTATACTATTTAATTACGAGGTGTATCTTCTTTCGTCATCGGCCTAAATGGGTACAAATATCGACGTTAAATAAGAAATAAATAAGAAACGAGCAGGTCATTTTTGAGTTACACTGCTCGACATTTTGAGACAAAAAATCGGATGTTTTCGAATCAATAGGTGTTTCTGGGAGTATTTTGAATGTTGTTCATGGCAATAGCACAATTTCACAATAAAAATTCTCATATTCGCCATTACATGACATTTATTACATAACAAAACAAAAGGGAAATTTCGGTTGTTTCCAAATCAATAAATAAGTCTGTAAGTATTGCGGAAATATCATCCATTTTTTCCACATCACGACAGAATGTTTCACAATCAAAATGCTCATATTCACCATTGCATCACATTTATTACACAACGCACAAAAATAAATTTATACAAGGGAAATTTCGGTTGTTTCCAAACCAATAGGTGATTTTGGAAGTATTTTTTGAATGCTGATCACGCACATGACATTTTTTTTCCAACCACGTCAGGATTTTTCACAATTTCACAATCAAATTTCTCATATTCGCCAATCCATTACACCTATTACAGAACGCAACAAAAAAATCTATACATGGGAAATTTCGGTTGTTTACAAACCTATATGATTGTGGAAATATTTTGAATTCCGATCACGGAAATGACGTCAATTTCATCTCATCACGTCAGGATTTTTCTTCGTCACTAAGTTCAATCAACCCACCATATTATAACATTGCAATGTGTCATGTGAAGGTGGATTAAATGCATACAATTCTACATGCATTTATGGTTCAAAATTGGAGGATTTGCATTGTAGAAAATCAATATTTTACCACCATCTATACAGAGCCATCTATTGGCGAAATAACGAAACTACACATATTATGTGAAATTAATGAAGTAAATGTATTGCTCTTTTCTGAAAAAAAAACGACGTAATGGGTAAAAATTGATTTTATTTTTGGAATCAGCATGCTGAATTTATTCAGACAACAGTCATCTGCGAGACATCGAACCCCATGGCGATGTTATTTTCGTGCTCCCCTCCCCCTCATTTTCAAAGAACCACTCTGCTTTTCAAAGATGTGAAAAATAAATCATACAATACCTTCCATGTCATGTAAGTATTGTGAAATTTTCGTGTGGATTTCAATCGGTGTTGTTGAAAAGGACCCAGCCAGTCGGAAGGGCTGCTACATTCAGATATTTTTCCGTTGATGTGTGTGCATAACCTGCTCTGGGCCTCACCCAGCCTCCCATACACCTGAGAGAAATCACAGTACCTCTACATCCCTCGTGTGTCTACGTGACACGGTGTAATGTACCTACAGGAGAACTTTCCCTTACCTATGTATTTGTTATTTTGTGGAAACGTACTTTCATTACGTTGAATTGAATTGTTGTTTTAAGTTCGCTTTATGCACAGAAAGTCTAATCGGGACTGGACCAACAGTTCACAGTGGGATCGAACCACTGTTCCGTGTGCCTCCACCGGGTGTCGATCCCGGGACCCCTTGATTACAAGGCGACTACGTACTTTCATTACGTGTATCATCTGCATCAAATCGCTACATTCTTCCAGTGAATCAGCCGAGTAAGTGTCAATAGACAGTTGAAAGTTGATATGTAAACACATCAAAATTTGACCTCAATTAAAAGATTACTAATATGTGTGCTCTCGGTGTATTTATTGAAATTAGTGAAGTCTGTGAATCTGCCATCAACCCTTTGTTTCTGCGCTACTATTGGCCGATCTATTACCATTTTTACTTCAACGATTTATCTTAGGAATTGCGTGTCGTTTCAGTCCTTACATCACCAGCTATTGATTCCTGCTATTTTAAATCAAGTTGGTGCAGTGGCCGGCCAATCGTTGGACAGAGGCAATGCTCGTAAGAGAAAAAAAACACACATCATTATGTAATTGAGAATCAAAAATGAATGTTGCGCTTAACTTAGGTTACTTAATCTAAACTAGCTCTGTTTATAAAAACATCGCTACTTCAACGTTGCCATCTATCATTGTCGGAAATTTGCGGTTAGGAGTCGCAAAATCTGTATTTTTCTTAATTTACTTCTTTTCCCTACCTCAGGCCTCCCCGATGGCGCAGTGGTAGCGTCTTCGCCTTGTAATCAAGGGGTCCCGGGTTCGATACTCGGTGGAGGCACAAGTGGTTCGGATCCCACTTGAAACTGTAGGTCCAGTCTCAATTAGCCTTACTGTGCATAAAGTGGACTTTAAACACCAAATCAATCAATCAATCATTTTTCCATCCTCGGTAGGTTAATCGCGACGATGAGGTTAAGTGATGATTAGATGAAACTGCTGAAGGGGCAATTGCAAATGATATATACTGTGTATCCAAGGTGGCAGAGCCATGTCCCTTGTGCAGGAACGTGAAATACAGGCTGGTCCAAAAAGAAGTTATGTTTCGGTTCCCTTTTTTTGGGCCACCCTGTATTTAGTGATGTTTTGTATTTAGATATATGAGATGTTGATTGTTTTCGTGGCAAAGTATTACATAGTATCATGTAGCCTTTCTAGCTTAAACACAACGATGAGAACGATTTAACATCTCTTGGCGTCGCATCTCTAGTCAGTATCATCCCTGTTAAGCAAGCAAAATATTTCGTATTTCAATGTATACGATATTGAGCAGAAAAAATGGACTATTTTTAATAAATTCAGAGTACATTAAGTACGTACATTCTCTTTTGCTGTGAAGTCCTAAAGAGAACACTGTACAACACCCCCAATCCATCACAGTGTGTGTGTGCGTGAATGCGAACAACTTCCTCACTGATGCTCACTTCGTTGAGGTCTAGTTTCAACGATCCCTCGAAAATAATTTTGTACCCTGTATGTATGCAGCCATGCTTTACAGATTCCCGGTTGTTACTAGCATTATTTGTTCATTCTGTTGGAAAACATTAAAATTAATACCGCAGGTTGCAAACATTATCATGCCAGGAAAGACATAGTCAGTGTGAAATCGTAGGGTTACATCCCACCCCTCACCCCTTTCAGCATGAACACTCCATCCAAAAAGACGTTGCACATCGCATTTTATGTTTGTGGATTAAAGTTGGACTCCTTAAATTTTGTCCAGAGGTATTCACATTACTATCTGTAGCGTAGTAAAAAACTTTTTCTCTTTCCGTCAGATAATATACTGTAACTTTCGGTGGCAACTGTGAATATGTACAACATGCATACAGGATATAAAATGGCCTTTTTCGTGAGCTGGTATCGTCGATACAAGATCCCAATCAGCAGAGCTTTTCTGATTGATTGATTGATTGATTGATTGTTTTAGTTTATTTTACTTCGCGTTTTGTGCCTCTTGGCTACTTTGCGAAGATGGGGATGATGAAATTGATGAATGGACATTCACAAACAACCAAGCCCGAGCGGGATTCGAACCCGGGACCCTTGGCGTCGCAGCGCGATGTGCTAACCACTCGGCCACAGGGTCCGGCAGAGCTTTTCTGAGAAAAGGTCGATGTTGTACGGCGGCAGCCTGTGTCTATGGTCTATGAGCCACCGCGAAGGTCTTTCCATCCATCTGCGTGCGGACTGAGACTATTGTTGAACTTCCTCCTCCATTAGTGACACTGATAAGCATGCATAGCCATTGAATTTTCATTTGTCCTAGAATGCCCATACGTTTTAGGCTTCCAGAGGGCAAGAATCCACTTCTCTTCACTGGTGTAAGTGTGTAGAGAAGGCGCCATCTTTAAAATGACAAGAATGGTGTTGTGAAGCTCACTTGATCAGTGTTGCAGCCTTGAGGTCGTTTTGTAAATAACAGTCGATACTTCGTGTAAATTTGAGCTGTTTACAGTCTGTCCTGTAATTTTTGTCGGACTTTTAAGGCTTTCATTTGACTCCCTTGTAATATCGGTCCCTGTAATCCAATTGTTTATTCTATTCGTATTGATAGTGCCAGTAATGCTGTTGACGTTTCATTGCTGTTTACGAGAGTATCATGGAACAGCACCGTTTCTGGTCTTGTAAATTCAAAGCAATGAATGCCATTCTTAGTAAGTGCTCATGAGGAGAATGTTCGTCTTGTACGCACTGCACAGAGAATCTACTTGTTCGACGCTCTCGCACTTGTTCTACATTCCTGGGAATACCTGAGTTACCAGCTTTGTTTTGTTCCTCGTATCGCTGTTAATCTGCTCCCCCTGCCCACATATCTGCCTACTTCTTAGCAGGAACTGGGTTAACGTGGGTGTCTGAAACGTCGCAGCAAGAAATCTGAAGTTTGATAACTTCTTTTTCTAATGCCTCTTTGTTTGTCGTGGTACCAACCTCCTTGAGTTTGATTGGTGTTGAGAATTGTGGGAACGCTTAATTTTACAGCGAGATGATGTTTAATTTAAAGTCAATTTTAAGTACAACCTTTCAACTGTTCGTCTTCAGCATTCGCATCATTCTTCAGTATCTGCATTAAGCGTAAATGCGTGCACAGTGTCGCTGAGTTAATGTTGGAGAATTCATCTTAAAAGCAACAGATATTAAACTGAGAAGTTGATGTACGATAGAATCTCTTCAACGAAGACGTCTTTCTCGCTCTCGAGTATAAAATATAGATAGGAGCCTGGAAAACCTGGAAAGTCAGGCTTTGAGTAAATGCGTCGTGGAAAAGTCGGGGAATTTCCTAAGATTTTTCAAAAGGCTGGAAAAGTGTCTAACTGATGACGGTTCTGTCAGTCATAGAAAGGATCAGTGTTAATGCATATAAATACAATATTCCACTTCACAGAGTTGCCAAGAATTTGTATTGTGCCTGAACTACCTTTTAACAGACATGTTTTACCCCGTCCAAATGCACAGAGTATTTGGCATGGATATTTGTGAGTGTCCACTCATCAATTTCATCATATCATCACTCATCCCCATCTTCGCAAATTAGCCAAAAGTGGCACAAAAGGCGAAGTAAAATAAACCAAAACCAAACAATAAATAATACTAACTATGTTAACATGAAAGTTACATTAAGCATAATTCCTAAAATAATAGGATATCAAATAGGTCGAATAACATTTCATTCCAACAATAATTTAATAATTTAATAGAAAAAATATGACATTTTGACCTTTAAATTTAAGTTAACAGAAAAATATTCTGGATCCGCCTATGTCTCTGGCATTCCTAAATTCGAAGGTTTATTGCCTTCCATATTTCCCTATCCTGAGCAAGATCAATCCACTCTTGGCCTTCCTACGGTCTGTTACCACTAGGTTTCCCAACAAGAATCCTGTAAACTTTTCTATCCTCTTCTATACATGCTACATGGTCTCTGCCCATCCAAGTCGTCTTGATTTATTTTTTCTGTCTCATTTTAATTGCTGAACTTGCACCAGGAGAAATATGTAGGTTACTAAGGTACCCCTCCCCTATCCGTTGATTCCCTTACCGTTGTGCCGACGGACCTGTGGCGGGCGACACTCCGTTGTCGCATTAAATTTAAAAGTGACTCAGGCTGTCCTCTGTAAAATGGTGTTCCCCCTTGGTCGCCAAGCAGCGTAACAGACCATCAAATGCCACTCAGTCGTGCGCTAATTGATGCGGTTTCGGCTCCATGTCAAAGTATTTGCCAGCGGAGTCCTTTTTCTCCCTCCCTGCTAAAGATACCCATGACATTGGTCAGTGTACTCCAGAAAGGCGACACAGAAGCTTTTCTTGCACAGTAACTGTACGAGTAGCACCGTGTAATGAAGTGTTTGATGTAGCTCTCACATTGTTAGCAGCAACACGGTGTTTGCATGATATCCGCACGACGAAATTAAATTTTACGAAGTCCTTTTTAAGCCTTTATAATCATGCCCTTTCTAGATACTGAGAAGGTTCTAATGATAGACCCCACTGAACAGGGTGAGCCAAAAATCACGATCGGATATTGATATTATTATTGTGAAAGAAAATATGATAATCAATGCAGAAACTGTATTGAATTTTGTGTGCCAAATCATGAATGTATTGAACTTGTTACGTACCTCCACGTCTCTGCTAGGAATTGACCCTTCGCTTCTTACGTACGTCACGAGCAAAAGACTGATAATCTCAAATAATGGCAAACAAAACTCGATTTAACCCTAATAAAAGGTTTATTCCTCGTACACTCGCAACGTTTTTTCAAGCTTAAGAGAACATGATTACAAGACCACTTCACACTCCTGTTAACTCGTTGGCATTCATATTGCCAGATTGTCGATTATATGCAAATATCGTTGCCAGGTTGATATCTACAGGTTAGTTAGTCTGTCTACTTGTCCTTCTTATATTGGTTGTCTGTGAACTTAACAGTTGACATATAGCCCTATATGAAATGAACGAACTCAAAATTCCAAACATCTGAAGAAGACACATTACAGAGTGAAATAGGGCAAGAATACTTGTAAGATCAATGTCAGTACAACTTCTCGGTATGTTGACCATCATTCTCCGCCATGTGCACCGGCCTGCCAGCCTCAGGATTTCTGGAATGATCATTCTAAAGACAAGGGTAGTTTCTCCTTTCAAATCCTTAATGGAGTTATTCCCCCTTTTTGGCACTTGGCCTCAAAATGACGAACAAGCACGAAATTAGTTATGGCGGCTTAGGTTGGCCTGGCAGTGTTACTTGACAAGAAGTAATTGTAAAATAGTTGCTACATGTTCAGATTTATTTATTATTTATTTATTTAACAGATTCCAAATATAGCATTAGCCATTTAACATTTGAATGTAGGGTTCGATACCCGGTGAAGGCACATAGTGGTTCAGATCCCATTGTAAGCTGTAGGCCCAGTCCCGATTAGTCTTTCTCTGCATAAAGTGGACTTAAAAACAAACTCAACATCAACAACAAGTTGAGGTTAAAAAATGTTGAAGCTTAAGTACCAAATCTTTCGGAAGATAAAATAATATCTTTGCTTGCCAAAGGATTTCTTACAAGGAAACTTGTTAGGAATGATGGAAACTGATTGCTTCATGCACACCTTAAGAGGCGAAGTGTGCTAGTGCTTTGTTTCCTGCATCTTATTACCCTACCCTGAAGACATTCCACAAGTGGAACTGATGACTTGTTCGGAAGCTGCAATGGGTTTTAAAAAGAAAAACACCGTTAACCACTGCTCTGGTGAAGAAGGTGGCATAGTTAGAGGCACCTCCGTTGAAAGCGCATGATTTATGCACGTAAGTTGGAAGCCACGGGACGTTAACCCTTATAAAAAGACAGATTTATGCATTGCACTTGTGATGATAAAAATCGAGGAAGGTAATGATTGTCTTCGGGGAGGTGGAATCTGAGATCCAAATGGGAACTGGATGGATCTTCCTTACGTGGATGCCCAAGGGTAGAAGTAGCAAGGTCCTCGGTCGAACCAAGCTCGTTGGTTGAGCGACTGCACAAAGCGATAGTTCCAGTTGAATGCACCGTCAGTTCGATCGAACAACAAACCTCATTGTAGTTTCCTTTTATTTACCGTTACTTGCAAATACAGGAGATTGAGGCCTCTTATGTTCTAATGATATGGAGCGCCAGTTCAGCGTCAGTTTAGAGTTGTAGTTTTCAGACTTATACGAGTGATTCGCTTATAATGGAACATTGCTTTTCCGAAGGAAATTATTCAGAGCAATAGCATAGGTTTGTTGTACACTTAATTGAAAGCATATGAGATAATGGCAGCCGCGCAAGATGATAATGGCTACCACTTATATCAATGGGCCATAATAAATGTGTTGTTTTTTTTCCACTTCGCCTGTTTCTGTTACGAAACTATAACTGCCCCGAGAGCCTTTCTGTATATGCTATAAATCTTGATTTATCTTGCTGGTAGATGCATGATTTCCGTCATCCCTGTAAATGCCAGGTTCAATTTCTGCATTAACTAAATAAAATTTATATTGTTAAAGTGTGAAGTGCTGAAATTTTGCCGACAATTTCCAATAGACGTGGGATATGTATTGTATCTGAACTGTAGTTATATCTTGATAAAATAAAGCCAGCAGTAATTTTGTTACCATTCCTCTATAGTACTAGGGTTACAGTTTCCAAATATTGTGTGTGTGTATTCAAATCGTTGTGAAGTAGCTAGCAGAACTATACACTACAAAAACTAATTAATTTCTATCCCTTGATAAATTTCAAGTCCCAAGTTTCTTACAAGTGACAGCGGATGGACCAGCAGACAAGGTGCTGGATTCCTTGGTCAATGACGCTGGTTCAATATACTGTAGAGTGTGGCTAAATGTGTTGGAGATAAGAGCCCGCGCGTTAAAATCCAGACAGAAACGGCCTTGGAGATTGAAGGAGGAAGCAGACTGCTGTTTCAAGTACCATTTTAGGCAAACGAGCGCATTAAACGCGGCAGAAATAGTTGCTTATCATAGTGTACATTCTGTACTCGAACACATGCATTTCGATAGATGAAATCATCTTCGTTCAGACTATATTACAGAGGCAACGGACACAACATTGCATCGAAAGCTTCTGTGAACAAGTCCGCGCTGTTTTCCAGTAAGTATATATTTTTGAGTTGCATGAGCTTGGATGTCACTTTACGTCTCTAAGGATATATATTTGTAGGAATGTTTTTTCTTTAGTAATTTGTCTCCTCTGTTGCGGGTTATAACAGGCAGAAAGACGAAACAAAGTGCAGTAAATTAAGCAGAGTAATTCGAAAAAGATTGACCAGGAGTTTACATGTTCATATTTCAGTTCAGTCTTAAGTGTAGACCCAACACTCACATTGAATATGATGAGGCGAGTGGGATATCTTACTGTGTAGAACATATTGTATCCTGCCAACCAGCCAAAATGTGTGTGTTTGGAGGGTCAGAATTGCTGCTGGTTAAGTGAAGAAGAGCGAAAAGTAAATTTCTCACCGCCTTGATTTGTAGTTTTATATTAAGTTCAATTTCATCTGAAGAACTCAGCCACAAAGTTAGAACGTATGCAGATCAGGAAAAATATTTTGAATATTGGGACTCCTCCTATATGATTATAATGACTAGTTATTCGCTTGCAAGCTTCGCAGTAGAAACTCCTGATATTTCATTAGTTAACGTAGGATGCAAGTTGGACGTATGTCAGCCACGCCCATTATAAATGGCTGATGGGCGTTGAATGATATTAAGTAGATAACACTAACAATGTAATGAAGTAATATGTTGTAACCGTCATTTATTATATCACCCAAAATACTCCTTAACAAATTTATTTGAATAATACACAGTCAAGAAAAATGGAGAAGATATCAGTTTCAAATTTCGTATTTGTTACTTTACGCTAATCACGACGATGATGACCAATTAAGATTAGATTAAATTGGGTCACGAAGGTAAAACACCAGAAACATAGTCAAGTCGTGTCACATTTCGTAAAACTGTGTAAATATATTACCAGGAATGCTATGGGCATCAAAAATCATTTACCAAAATTACAATTTTACGATTTCCTCTAGTTTTGCTGATTTCCATCACACTTCATCCAGGCTTTGGACTGGCAAAATTACTATATAATGCATATATTGTAGAGATATGGTGATTAAAAATACGAGAAAGCCTCGTCAAGAGAATATTTTATGCTTGTTTATTCACTGGAATTGTCCGACCAGCGAGCGATCTCAAGAATGCGCAAACTTCGTAACTTCCGTGAAGCATTGACTGAGAGGCAAATACGTGGATCTAACATGATCCAGCGTGTTCGAAAGGTGTAATAACCTTTCGAAGCCAAAGATTATAAAAGGAAGCTCGCCCCCAGAGCTCGCTCTCATTACTCTTATATTACTTAGTACACTTTACAACGAACTAAACTACGACGACTGTGTACGATGTTTACGGCTGTATAAGCATGCAGCCATTCGCGCGGGATTGCTCGGAACAGTGAGTCAAGGGTCACAGTATCGAACCTTGACATCAGTCACAATTCGGTCTGCAAGAAGCATCTGGACAAGAAACATCATTCGCCTACCAGGTATGAACAAGCGTAAATAACCTTTAAATTCAACCTTCCATATCTCATTCCTCTTAGTCGGAGCAGGTTCAAATCACAAGTATATGTAAGCTCTACCTAAATGTATTATTGAAGCATCCCTGTGACCTCAGATCCCTGGTAAGGCGGGATTACAACAATATATAGCTATTTTGGCGTGTTTAGAATCAGCTGTGGTTAAGCTGTCGTCCACATTTTTTATTTTGTTTGATCTTTTCGTCTTTGTTTTCGATTTTCATTTTAGTAATGTCAGCAGCAAGAATATTGTCTCTTGTCATGTCGGAGGATCGTTCTGTTTCATTCCAATTTCTGCGTGTAAGCTATTGCCTTCAAACAAGATCTTAGGGTTCCGTTTTCTTCATAATGGCGCTTCAGTATTCTTTCAAGGCGTTATAATTACTTTATATACCTCTTCGAACCTTCAATGTTTAACTCTGACCTCAAAAATGCAGAGTTTGATTTTTCGGCCTCTCCTTGCAAAAAAATTGCGACGTCCTTCACTAACCTAACCTAACCTAACCCAATTCAAAATCCACGCTCACTCTTTCTGGTTTCCACTCCGAAACAGCCTGAATGATGAGTCGAAACAAGCGAATACAGGTCTCTTTATCCTTATTGGGCAATAGAGCAAAATCTACGGGGTTGATATTTGTTTCTTCAGCCGTGAACCGTATTGGAATGTCTGACATGTCAAGGGCAAGTTCAAGCAAGCGTTTTCCTTGAAGTGGTACGTTTTGTAGCGGAGTAAATATTTTGAAGTTATTAGTGGATCCTTCACATGTAGCAGTTTATCTGAGTGGTACGTTTCGTCGCGAAAACCCAAGTGGTACGTTTTGTCGGGACACCGTTGGTACACTTCATTCCCATTATTTTAATGTAGTCACGTTAGTATACTTTGCATTATTTTCTTGTGATAGCTATTTCTTAATGTTGAGATACTAATCTCAATTAACCGAACAGTAGTTTTTCCTTGATAAGGAGGATGCAAAAAAATAATCTTCAATTGGTTTGGTTTTTGCATCCTCATATTCTTTCCACGTGAGTACAATTGCATAGCGTGTAATTACGAGTACAGGCTAACCGTTCCAAATGTATAAGGGGAGGAATTAAATACTAGTAAGTGGCATATTCCATCCCTCGGAAACGAATTTCGTTATGCGCACGTTAATTTTAGTACCTGACTACTTGTTTTCTGATGCCGCTATTTTTTGCCAAGCGTTATCTCCGTGCGGCGGCACTCTCATGAAGTTTGATCACTGACAGTTCTTCCTCATAGCCGGCATATCTGCTATTGTAATCCATTGTCTAGTAATGCGTAGTAAAAAACCTGGCGCCGAGGACCTGCAACGCCAACGCAGTACACGCCCGTTGGCCGCCGCATCACAGGCCGATGTTTTTTTTTTTTTTGCGTGGTTCTGGAAAACACATGTTGGAGAATACACACACTGGCAATTGCAGAAGGCGAGTTTTGGATGTAGGTAGGAGGTAATGGGGAAAACTTTACCTTTGAAAACCTTTTTGGGCGCCTGGAACCCGCTCCCTGGGTCATTACGAGCCACATGGGCGTTCTTCCCGTTAGAGAAATGCACTGCGCCAAAGGACCTTGTTAAATGAGAGGCTACTTGGTTGAAGCCTCTGCATTCCTGCTTCCCAACTATTAGGAGGATAATGGTAACAGTAAAGCGCTTTCATGCAAGACGAAACCCTAACTTTCATCACCGCATCACATGATTTCCACAGTGTTATCTTTACTCACATTTAGGGGATGTGGGGATAGGGCCCCACACATTAAAGATCTCTGTCATTTTAGAGGTGTGATCAGCATCACGCTCCAGCCGACTTTACCCCCCAGGGTTGCCCCCAGGTACTTATTTATTTGAGGCTGGGTGACTCCCCGGAGCCGCTTTATGCTGGGACAAGGCCGGAAAAATTCCGACCTTAGATCACCCAACCCTGGAATCGAACCCGCAAGGCAATGAGACGTCCTACTGACTAGACCACGGCGGCTAATAATACATTTACAGAAATTATTCCGTCATTGTAATCTCATTACAGCACGGTGTGCAGAAAATTTCGTTATCTGTTATTATTATTATTATTATTATTATTATTATTATTATTAGAGTATAGTAGCAAAATTAGTTTCCAATAATCATTGCAGAACAATCTCTTTGTTCCAAAACTAGAAGTAAAGTTCCTCACCTGGAATGGTACATCCGAGAAAGCTATCACCCAATACCAACATAAACTTTTAACCTCTTGTAACGTATTAGAAATGAATATCTTGCATTTCATACAATGTTAACGCTTCAAAGTAATATAGATCTCGGCCATTTTACCCCCAGGGTTAATAATATGAGGAATAATACATACCGAATTTTTCAAGGGCCTAACAAATGCGAAGCTGAACTAAAATACGAAAACGTACAGTCACTTCTGGGTTGCATCAACCTCGTTGACTTTCAATCGGATCGTTACAACCCAGAAGGGCCTCCCCGATGGAGCAGTGGTAGCGTCGTTGCCTTGTAATCAAGAAGTCCCAGGTTCGATACCCGGGGAGGCACCTAGTGGTTCGGATCTTACTGTAAACTCTAGGTCCAGTCCCTATTGGCCTATCTGTGCATAAAGTGGACGTAAAAGACTCCAAATCAACCAGTACAACCCAGAAGTGTATGTGACTGTACATCATCTGAAATTTTGACCGGTTGCAACAGAAATTAGGATGTGTCCTTTGAAAACTTGCTGAGAAAGCGAGAAAGTTTATTCGAATGCAGGTCTTCAGCCGGAGTCGTTCCCGCACCGAAGAAAACTGCTGCTCGAACACGGCTCCGCTTGAAAACACAACTTTTTTCATTATATATTCTTATGTCCTTGCTTCCAGGAATTTATTTTGGCCAGTTTTTCATTTTCCCGCTTCCTAGGGAGAGCGTGTTGGCCAAGCTCCCCGCAGTTGCTTCCGATAATACGCAGTGGCGTAAGTAACGGCCCAGCAGAGCCCACGGCGCGGCCATTTGGGAATGAATTGTCAGGGGAATCGGACACCAGTGGGGAAGGCAGAAGGAAGGAAAGGAAATAGAGAGGAATGGGAAGCGTGCGGTATCGAACCCAGGCAGAACCTGTTCTTTTGCAGTCTTGAATTGAATGTCTGCACCTTTTTTATGTATGCACATTGCGAAAGGTTTTTTAAGAATCGAAGATATTGTGTTTGCATTTTACGTCGCTTTTCTGCCATTTTTGGTTAATCGCAAGCATGATGATGATATGAAATCGACCCATGCGTAGGCCGGAACCCGAACTCTGGAACTTTGATGGCGAGATCGAAAGTCGACCACTTGACGCTCTCGGTCACCAAACTGGCTGGAATCGAAGATATTAAAGACATTTAGAGCTGCCGGGCCTCCCCGATGGCGTAGTGGTATCGTCGTCGCCTTGTAACCAAGGTGTCCCGGGTTCGATACCCGCTGGAGGCACAAGTGGTTTGGATCCCACTTTAAACT
The DNA here is from genome assembly GCF_977018435.1 of Lepisma saccharinum. NCBI lineage: Eukaryota > Metazoa > Arthropoda > Insecta > Zygentoma > Lepismatidae > Lepisma > Lepisma saccharinum. The sequence goes on from NC_139249.1 coordinate 36,009,979, forward strand.
GTAGGTCCAGAGTCCTGATTAGTCTTCCTGTGCATAAAGTGGACTTAAAACCAAAACTCGAACATGTAGAGCTGCAAGGCGGGAATGTGGTAAATGCGATATATCCAGTGATGTAAAACTGAGCTGCATAATCTGTGTTCATCTGATATTACAGAAACTAAATCAAGGAAACTTCGGAGGGCAGTCCATGTAGCACCAGCCTGGTCCAAAATTTGCAAAAATTCCAGTTTTGTTAAGGGTAAAGCAATTCACCCCTTCCTCCAATTGGGTGCCAGTGGACCGAAGTTTGAGACGCGGGCGACATTTTCCGGCCGTGCCCCACACGTTGTTTACTTTTTACATACGGAGTGTAAAGTCACGGACACTGCTGGGTTGTAACGATTCCATTGAAAATCAATGTATTCATCACAACCCGGCAGTGTCCGTGACTGTATATCGTGATCTATGACCCTCAAAGGTCCGATCACTTTAAAGTTGTTGTGTTTTTTCTTTCTTCACTAGAGCTCAAAGGTATGCAGAAAGTCACGAGTAAGTCAGAATACATATTCATTGCAGAAACATTAGATTGTAAACAACGATTTAGCATCCTAATGAAGATTGACACTGAAAATTAACAAAGAATGATCTTCGTGAAGTACTGTGTAAAGAATGTCGGAGACTTGGCGTTAGCCTAGTTGGAGAAGTTGACAGTGTATTGGCAGAGGGCTGGCCTAACTATTAAGTCGAATTCTATTAAGGCTATCGAATGCTGAACCGTGCGTAACCATGAAGAATGGAGCCACGAAATAACTGGAGGGGGGAGAGAGAGAGGCAACGTTCACAAATGCAGTGAATCATCTATTGGACATTTTCCATCAGGACGTCGTGACAATGACAGGAGTAAAAGATGAAAAGTTTCTGGACTTGCTAAATTCTCACCTTTTGGGAAATTTGACCATGCTAATGTATCACGCATTTAAGAAACGTTTACAACATCCTTGCTGGGAAAATTGGTGATAGTAGACTTCCAGGAAGGCAGAGATGAAGATGGAATGACAATATTGAGATGGACCCGAAGGAAATTGGTGTACTGGTCTTTCCATAGTGACAGACGGAAGCATTAGTTTGCGCCAATTGCGGCGCAGTAGTACTATATTTACCCAGCCGGGCATCTCTTTAACTATTTTGATGGAAATATACTGTTAATCAACTTTATCTACTCTTAACATGCCAGTCTTATTTTCAACAAGATCTTTGAAAATCATTCAGATTTCAGATCGTTCAGTGGATTAAATCATTAACTTCAAAACATTCTTGAGTGTTCACCGATAACGTAGTGGCTATCATTGTCACATTGTAATCAAGGACTTCGGATGGTGGAACACTTCAGTTTGGTCCTCGCTTTAGAGCGAGTATGCAGTTCGATTATTTATCTTTCTGATCACAAAGTGAATTTTCTGTTTTTTCAAAGTATTCTTGGTTCAGCTAATAATATTCAGAGCTTAGTTAATATGTCCACCTGTTCCACTAAAAAGGTCACCGTTCTCTCATTTCATAGTAGAATTTGGTTTGCTCTTATTCTGGCAAAGTATCATGTGAGCGTTTATTTCTTTTATCTTTTAATAAATACAATCGTTTTCGACAATATTGCTCTAGTACATGTCGAGAGTATTTTAGAAGGTGTACTGAGAAGTGCCCCTTTCACTTTAAACAGACTGTTCAAAGCAAATTTAGCACTGATAAACGACAAAAAGAGTTTGAATTAATATTAATTGCTAAAATAAAAGCCATTAAAAATATGCGGTATCTATGGTAGCGCATATAGAGCATATCAACATACAGTACCAGACTAACTTATTATCCAAAATACCATGTAGCATTTCAACATGCAAAGCGAAGAACTTTCGAAGGCGTCCCCGATGGCGGAGTGGTAATGTCATCTTCTAATCAAGGGGTCCTAGTTACGGATCTCACCTTAAACTATAGACTCAGTCACGATTAGCCTTTCTGTGAATAAAGTGGACTTGAAAATTCTCAAATCAAAAACTTGCAGCTGTTCACTATCAGTGATAACAGCCTGCGAAACTCAAATGTTGCAAAATTAATGAATCGGTCCAATTATCAATATGCTTGTATAAGATAGTTATTAATGTAATCACATAATTTATATTATTCGGTATGTTAATAACCTTATGTATATTTTCGCGTCTTTGTATTTTATCCTCCAAATGTGCTGTATTCGGTTACATAGCTTGCTCAGCATTCTAATATTTAAAGAAATTTTCAAAAAATGAATATCAATCTGAGATAGTTATAAAATTATGTTTTGAAATTTAAGAAATTGCTTCAATTATTTCCCCGTAATCTTTAGAGATGTTCGTATAGATTAACCTAAAGAGAAACGGAAGGAATTACTTGTCCTGTGAAATGGATTCGGGATCTTCTGTGAACCTCGGCTGCATCGCATACCGCATCAGCTAGGGAAGTGTCGGATGTAAAAATTTCATGGTGCTTATTCCTGAATGCTCCACGCATGGCATAACTCGAAGAGAGATGCAGCCGGGCGAGTCCAATTTTCCCACCAATTAAATTGACAAAATGTGCTCTCTCCCGCCCCGGCCGCAGATTTCCGCTTCTTCCCTGTTCCACTTATGCCTATCCTCCTCCTCCCTTGTGGAAAATGATGAGATCCTATGGGCGATAAGAGGAGGCGGATGATATGAAACCTCATGCGAGGGATTGTTCTCAGACTTCTGTAAGTGCTATGCCGGGCTTTTTTCTCTTTCCGCTTGCGTTTGTGAACAGAGTTGGAAACGTTACTGAAACTGAGTGGAATAGTTGGTGTCCAAGTCTTCGAATGTTGCTGGGGGATTTGTACTGTACGAAACTCTTGTCGCCGCATTGGGGTTTAGGTGAAATAGCCTCTGTCCTGACAGAGTAATCGACGATGAATTTCAGCTGCGTTGGCACCTTCTGCTTGAAAGAATCGAATCCCACCTCGCAACTGGCGGGAGCAGTAACATGAGCGTCCATGTTTGTTAGTTCCTATTCGCGCACTGTTGAAGCAAATGGACTGCGGTTGTGTGTGTAGCGCGATTACACATTACTGCGCGTGCGCCATGTCGCTGCGGTTACGTATTGCTTTTTGTGAGCTAATCGGAAGTTGATTTCTGAATAACCCTCGTATGTGCTGAGCCATCGCCTCCTGGAGTATCTCCAGGGGATGCTACCTGAGCGCCCCTTCACAGCCTCAGCTTTTAATCTACATAAGGAGATTTTAGTCCTCAGAGATGGCGTGTTGATTTTAGTTATGGTAAGGGACTTTGACCCTGTATAATGTTACGGGTGCAAATAGCCCAAGGACTGACGGACCCAATATTTTCATTTCGTCAGTCGATCAAACAGGTGAGGAGAAATCCATATCTAGAACTCAGTGATGTATTTTTAAGAGTACTAATACCTGTAATAAATGCAGTACTTATGCGAATCTGTGCCTCATCCCACTAAGGGGGTGCTATCTTAATAAACAAGCTACAATACACACATATGCTTGATTCTTTGTAAACAGTGGCAACGTCGTCCCCTTGTAGTCAAGGGGTCCAGAGTTCGATACCCCGTGAAGGCACATTGCATAGTAGTTGGTATCCCACCTTAAACTGTAGGTCCAGTCCCGATTAGCCTATCTGCATAAAGTGGACTTAAAACAACTTGTCTTTGTTAACAGCTGTTGTAAAGATGCATTTTAGGAACAAGAATATATTTGAAGTTAAGTCTTGAAGCTTTCCTGGCGCCAAATGATGAAATGATTCCCTCGGTCTATCACCTCTCTATAAGATGTTACTGTACATGGTAATATGTAATGGTGGTTGTCTGTCAATAAAGGCGAAGATTTGGTTGACTGCACTTGTGCTCGTGACGTACAGTTAAACAACCGGCCTCTGTGGGCGGGGGGGGATGGTTGGTTTAGTAAGTCGCTATGATGTTGCTAGTTTAAAATTCTTGGCAAGGCATGTGCGTTTTCGTATGTTTATTCCTTCATCTGTTTCATCACTACACCATTCATCGTAAAGAGCTAAACATTACAAATATGTGATTAACCTGTTACTTGCGAAGTATTGTGTTACGATTCAGTTTTGTAGTATAGCATTTAGCAAAGATATCAGGTTTGTCCTACTTTGCGTATATCTCTGGCACAAAATTTTCGTACTCTGCTGATAACGTAGACGCATCTCGAGGTTAACATGGATAATGCTGCGAGTTGCCAGAACCTTGCAACCTGTTGTTGATGGGCAAAGTCTCCCGTGTCGTGACTATCGGAAGCTGGTCGTGAAACTCATGCAACTGGAAATAAAGCGTGTCATTAAGATCGATAGACCTAAATGCGTGGAAGCAACATGTGTAGGGAAGTGGAACGATATTGATGAGAACGTGCCCGCTGCATTTTGCGTGCCTACTCTTCCCATCTTTGTGTGTGTGTGTGTGTTTGGGGGGGGGGGGGGGGGCATGAGGGTCGAACAGTTCCGTCGACCCCTCCTCCCTGGAAATTGGCAACGTTCATGTCAAGTTACAAAAAAGCTTGTCATTTTTATTGTTAATAACATTAATAAAGTTTCATTAGTAGTATTCGAACAGAATAACGAAAGTAAAAACTGCGTTAGATAGAAAAAAAGTGAGTGTAGAATACGGGGACCAGGTTATACAAGTATTTTTTATCACTTAATCCAAAGAGTAAATCAATTTTTTAAAAAAGAATAGAGTTTTATGTGAGAAGTCAAACTACTACTTTAACGTAGTACGCCTTACAATTATTAGTCTTGTTAACTCGGAAGAAGCAAATTCCGAGAGGTTCTAAATTCATTATACCCTTATTTTATTTATACCTTACAGTTAATTGTTAAAATATATTATTTTGCAGTTTGGCATAGGAAATTTTCGAATTCAAAACAAGTGCTCCAATAGTAGCATTTTTAAATTTGAATTTTTGAAGTTGTACTTCGAATTATTTTTTTTTTAATGTTGTACAAAACTATACATAACCTTGACTTCGAAATGGCATAGTTTCCGTTGATTTCGGTGAACTAGGTGGTCGACTTTCGATTTCGCAACCCTAAGTCTCCGGGTTCAAATCCCGACGTGGGCTTGGGTGTTCTATGTGAGTGTCTCATCATCATATCTTCACTCATCCTCATTTTCACGAGTAGCCGAAAGTGTCATAAATTCAACGCTAAATAACAAAAGAATACATATACAGAATATTATTTTGCTTTAGGAATTACAATAATCTGCAATTAATATACAGAATCATTCACTGTAAATACGGAAATTTCCAGTAAACCATTTGCACGACAATGTTTTTAATGTAGTACGCACATCTCAGCATTTTAAAAATATATATCGACGTATGTTTTCGGTTTTTTAAAAGAATAAGTTTCATAGTGTTAAAGGAGAAGCTCGTAGCAGTATCGAAAACAATCAGTTTCAATTAATCACCTCTATAGTAAGAATAGCGAAATTTATTTGTTAAATTGTAACAAGATAACTGTTTACTATGACATTTGCAAAGAGTCTTGACTTCCGGACAAGACGTCCGGGAGTCCATCTTCAATCCCGGGAAATACAGGATGGTCTGCAAACCTGGTTATAATGCTACAACAGCTTCAGGTTTTGTCCAAAGATGAAGTCGAATGTTACAGATTTCAGTCCGCCCATATTTCAGCCGAGGAAGCATTGTAACTAAAATTCACAATGGAATAGTAACTAAATTTATAATTCTGTTAGAATAACTGAATAGTGGCTAATGATTTTTTTTATTTTGATTTGATTTATTTTACTTCGCTTTTTGTGCCACTTGTGGCTAATTTTCGAAGATGGGAATGAGTGATGACATGGTGAAATTGATGAATGGACACTCACAAACAGCCATGCCCAGGCCAGGATTCGAACCAGGAACCCCTGGCGTCGTAGCGCGATGTGCTAACCACTCTGCCACGGGGGCCGGCTTATAGTGGCCAATGAATAAAGAAAACATTGACAAATACATTTCTTGTTCGCAGAAAAGTCCGAAAGTGGCCAAAGCAGGACAGATGCGAGTACATTAACAATCTATGTTGGGTGTATTTTCAGAGCATGTGGTTAAGATATATCCTGATTCGCTTGTTATTGCAATGGACGATATGTGCCTCGCTCTTCTGATGCCAAAGGCAACCGGTGTATTTTATTTACGACAAAGTGGGTGTGCATATAATAGACCTTAGGCTCAATGGCAGGTCTCATATTTCATTGCGGCGTATCCCCGTTGGTGTGTCCAAAGATCGAGTTTGTCCACCGTATCATCCTAGTCACCCGAGGTGCTAGTTAATCAAAGCAGTTTCCTTAGTTGAAAAAGAACTTAAGCGACGCAAAAAAAAAAAAAAAAGAAAAAAGAGGATCTTACTGTAATAGTATTTGCCTTCACGGGGGGTTGTGACGTAAATATTGATGGCTGGGTTCGCACTTTGTAAAGTACAGAGGGCGGTAAATGGACTATAGTAACGCAAATTGTTCGTTTGCATTATTTTATGAAATGCAAAGTTCTAGAATTAAAAGGAAAGTGCCAAGGAAGCAGAGGACAACGTTTGCTCCAGCATGAGTATAATTCCTTCCCTCGGAAACAAGCAGGATGTAAAGTCCGCCCAGCCAAAGAATGAACTTGAGGAAACCCAGATTGTAGCGGTGTTGTACTGGTTGCTACATGCCTAATTTTTGTCCACTCGTACGCGATACGACACCACTTCCTGTCAACATGCCACCTGTTTCGAAAACTACTCGAAACGAAAAATCTGGCAACGCAGAATAATACGAGAATTTCCCCTCACCACGGCAACTGGAAAATGCCGATTGGTTCAGCGGTTCATGTGGCCCTCACTGGCGTTCGACAGAAAAGACAAAAATAGAATTTTTCATGTCCATTCTTTGGCCGGAATCACTTTAGACGAAAATAGAACGAAAATCTATCAATGGACGATTTGTCTTACGTAGAGCTGGAGGCGAATACAATAGCAAGCGAATTGTGCGTTGCTGCTTCTACGTCCTTTGTGTTTCTCAGGGAAGGAGTTCTATAGGCGCAGAAGCACACTGTAAACGTTGACTTGAGAAATGGCGATTTATGCCAGTCAATTTCAGTTGCCATCCAACTGCCGTAAAAGTTACCATGACCGTTTTCAAAATATGTTTGTGATGTACAGTCATTGGCACTTCTGGGTTGTGACGATCCCAATGATTTGCTATGATATTCTTACAATCCACAAGTGTCCGTGATTGTACATAACTAGGAAAATATTCAAATCTAAATATGGAAGTATTTTTCTTGTATGCCTCAATGCTGAGTTGTAGACGCGCGCGCTCACGCATATATACAGATCCATAATAATATATTTATTATTATTAGTAGTAGTACTTTTTTCTAGGAAGAAAGGTTCCGGTACTTCACGTTGGTTTGTTATTGTGTTCATCATAAGAACTGCTCAAAATATTGTGGTATAAATTATCGGGTGTTCATGTAGTTACACACACGTGCGCACACATTTCTTCAGTTAAAATAAAATGTTATTACTTTGACTCGCGTCTAAAAAGTTGCGGTACGTTGTTCCGTTGTATACCCCCAGAAAAAAGAACACTATTATTATATTATTATTTGTCATTTATTTGCACACGCCCTGAATATATTTTATCTGGTTTTTTTTGGTATCATTTCCTCGTGTACTAGTTTTTTTTTTTCCTGTAGTGTCTTATAATTTTTCCTGTATAATCATGCACTCTGTTATGCATTTCTTTCGCGTGCGGAGCGAGGTGGTATGTCAGGATTTGCTGAACCTCACCTAAGAAAGAAGACTATTGGAATTAATCGAATTCAGTTCATGCGCTTGTAAAAGGCGAAGTTCCCCTTGCATATAGCACCGTGCCATGAAAGCACATTGTGGGGATGTGGCTGTAGGGCCACACACATCCTTGTTCTCGGCCATTTTGGAGGTGATGCGATCAGCACCACGCTTTGGTCGCCTTTACCCTCCATGGTTGCCCCCAGGTACCCATTGATTTGAGGCTGGGTGAGCCCCAGAGCCGCTTTATGCGGGATCAGCCACTCCGGGAATCGAACCCGGGTCTCACGATTGGCAGTCAGACGCCATACCAATGCTCCTGTGCTCACGAAATGTAAAACGAGGGCGGTGTCCCGTTTTTGTAAGGTGTAGTCTCTCTCCTAGTTTTTTTATTTTTTTTATCTGTTCTCCAACCTCACTACAACAAAGCGAATAAACTTGATGAAGAACAATTCGATGCCGACTGTATAGGGCTAGATCGGAAATAGCGGTGACAACAAAATCTGAATAAGAGTTAACCGGATTTCAATATAACCTAATAACCACATTATGTAGATGTGCCACAATGTCCGCAAACGCACCGTACTGATTTTCAAGAAATTCGCCATGCGAACCTTCGGTAATATAGATATTTGCGTCATTTTTCCATCAGCGAAACTTCAGAACACAACGTTATTACTCTGAACGTTCCTGGGCAAAAAGCAGATGCTAAAGGGAAAGTTTTCTTACGTTGGTAAACAAGAAATGCTTCAGATTTATCGTATACCACTTCCAGAAATCCTGGCAGCTTGCCCAGGTCGTAAGTTACCTGCGAGATGGCGACAGTGGAAGGACTGCAGCCAATCTTGCTTCTGCTATCCGAATGTCACTCGGCGTGCGATTTAATTAAATTCTCCAAGCTTTGGTACATACTCCTGCAACTACAGTGCTGCAATATTGAAGTGGAGTTGTCAAATGTTTCAGAAGTGGTTCGTAATATCCTGTCAAACCTTATTAGTTTCCGGAAATGGTGGGCCGAATAGACCGTTCTCCTTGCTCAAGGAAATCTTTAATTTTTTCCCCCTGCGCTTCTTGCGACGCCACTTGAAAATGCACATACAAATACGGTATAAACAAGGATTAATAGAACGTGCTTTGCATTTTTTGTGCAACGTGCGTTTACGTGCTATGTTATTAGCTAGTTCAACTTTGACGGTGTTTTTGTTGTAGCAACACACGATTCCAAACCTTCAGATTACGTCATGTGGAAAATATTTATTTAATTTTACACCTGGTAATTCACATTGTGGGAGTCGAGGAAATCGAGTCGATAAGGCGCCTGGCTTCCACGAAGGTGAGGATTTGATTCCCGGGATGGGAATGTTCCTGCATAAAACGTCTCTGGGCCTCACCCAGCCTCCAATTCACAGATATCTGGCGGCGGCAGTGGGTGGGGTGGACAGTTTGAGCGTGGTACTGATCACATCACCTCCAGTATATCAGAGATCAAGAATACGAGCACAACCCATATGTGCCTTCATGACTCGGCGCACCTTTTCATCCTAGCTATTACTAGAGACAGATATTTACATTGTAAAATTTTTGAAAATTAGTTTGTCTTGGTGTACTAGTAAAAGTGGTGTACATGGAAGCTGAACTTTATGTCTAGATGAAAAAAAAATCTTTACAATTGGGTAATTTTCGTAACTTTGTAAACTACTTTTTCCCTTCGTGTGTGTAAGTGAAAACAAACATAAAATAAATCTAAATTCTGTAGGTATTAGAAATACCAAATTGCTAAGTTTATCGGCAGATTTACTGATCAACTGATGACATTATATACCGATTAACCCTATCTTCCAATCTCCAGAGATAAATTAAGATACTTGGCCTGAATAACCAAAACAAGGTAGCTGTTTCAGAAATAGCCAGTTAATCGTGGCGACCTCTGTGGCGGATTGGTTAGCACAGCGCGCTACGACGCCAGGAGTCCCAGGTTCGAATCACGGTGCGTGCATGGGTGTTCTTTGTGAGTGTCCATTCATCAATTTCATCATTCATCGTCATCTTGGCGATTAGCCAAAAGAAAAGCGAAGTAAAATAAACCAAATCAATCAACCAACAACAATTTAATCGTGATAAAGTGCATTATATTTATGAGTGTTGTACCACTTTCATTAATAATGATTATTTTTTAATGGACATGGTTAACATTGTTCAGTTGTGCGACCCTAACTATACGAAGAGAGAACGATCTATGGCTTTGGACACGCGAAGACCTAGTTTGAATTTACTGATATTTCATCAACTCTTTTACTTCCATTTTGCGTTAGTTACGGTGTTGGGCATTTCTCCTCTTCCTAGCCAACACGCGAACTTCCTGCATGGGTGGCGATGTGTTAAATCCAGCCTAGGCCTCGACACCTTATGCGCGTATGTTTAAATTTCCCCTCTTTATGCGCAGAAATGTTATGGGACAGCCAAACAAACGGGTTTAATAAATTACATGTAAATTTTGCACATAAAGCTAGCCTGAGAAGCCAGGCACTGACAATCTTAAGTACCTTTTTGTTACAGCTGTTGGTGGCTCTTGGTAATCCCTAAGAACTTGTGCATTTTCTGGGAGGAATAACAAGTGTTCTGGTTTCGTAGAAATTGCTGGGTTTTAGGCACTCAAATATTAATCACTTTTCCACGGAGAACGCGTCCTGTAACCGAAATCTTGGAAGCTAATGAGGCTCTGGCGTGGAATCCTCTGTGGAATTGTGTGCCATTCTGTGCTTGTCATTACGTGTGTTGAGTGCCCCTTTACAGCCTCAACTTTTAACTAGGATATCATCGGAGACAGTATAGTTTTTGGTAAGGAGTCTGTCAGTACTGCCTTAGAAATTGAGTGAGAAAGTTTTTAACAAGCATGTTTTATTGTTAGGGGTCTGTCCTTAATTGTCTTTTAGCTTAGAGGCTTTAGACGGGCACAAATAGCCAGTATGCTGACGTGCCCCTAATTTGACAAATCAATCTGTTGTAGAAATTGATGTTTTTAATGTAAATCGTGATGGCGGAGAAATGAGATGCCTGGCAGTTTTTCTTTCCTGGCTTAGCCGAAGCCCTTCGAGAGGTGAAAGGCTGTTGGGTAGTGATACTGGCTACACCATTTCCTCCCCCCCCCCCTCCTCTTGTCTCTGTGTCGAAGTATGTGACGCGCGTGCCAGGTGTTTCCTTAATAACATAGTTACCTTATCGATGTTCTCGTATGTTAGCCTCCATGACGGAGAGGTGAGCATAGCGATCTCCCAAGCAAAGGGACCGAGTTTCGAATCCTGGGCAAGACGTGGCAGTTGTGTTTGTTCCTTTGACTATTTCATCAAATCACCACTCGTTTTAATCGTTGCTTTCAGGTGTACGATTAACAAATTTGTGACGTAGTCTTTTTTCCTCAGTTTTATTGGTTATAGTGATGGTGTCCAATATGTAGTTTTGATAACATTGTGTATTCAGGATCAATAAACCTAATTTTATGAAGAAACGATGTATTGTCCTTGCATTGCCCTTATTTATACGTTTTAATGTGAACCACATCTCGCAAGTACTCGCATAGCCGCAGTAGCTCAGTCGCTAGGTTGTCTTCATGCGAGGGACCCGGGTTCGATCCCCGGCGGGAGAGAACCAGGACTTTTTCAATCTGTTCAGGCGATATCCGGCGCCCACCCAGCGTCGTATAAAGTGGGCACCTGGAGGAAACTGGGGGGTACAGGCTGCCAGGGTGGTGGTGCTGATCACATCACCCCCAGCTCGTCCGAGATCAAGAAAGTGTGGGACCCTAATCCCACACCCCCTATACGCCTTCATGGCGTGCTGCAAAGTACAGGGGAGGCCAAATATATACTGCTGGACAATGAAAACCGGACACTTTAATATTTGACATCTGAATTGCAATAACAGCTCGCAGGTATATTACAGAATGTTCGGCAGATCATGTAGTACCATATGCACCATTCATAGGCTCGGACTTTGTTTATGCATTCGTACTTAATTCAGTTTCTGCAACATTTAGTTAGCCCTTGTACCAGAGCTTTTATCGACCCATTGCGTTATCACAAAAAATGCAAGTGTCCGGTTTTTTTTGTCCATGAGTATATATATGATATGGAAGGCAATAAATGATGGGACGTAACAGTCGGGAGCAACATAAAATAACAAAAAAGTATTTCTTTTCAGTCCATTAATTGGTCAACACAAGTTTTCCACTTTCGCTCTTATTGTTAAATGTCCTCGCCCGTTCGAATTGGCTCATGGTTCGTAGAACTGGACCCACTCGGAGACGGTTGCAACTTCGGAGTGAAGGATGATGCATCTCGAATCTTTGGCCGAAGCCCAGCCACTTGTTTCTCTTCTCCAAGTCGTTTGGCGTGGCTCTCGCACGGCTGCCAGCCCCTTCCGGTGTGACAGAACCTGGTCCACTGCCCAGTGATTGAGCCTGTCAGGGATACTGCCAGTGCATTTCAAAATGGAGTGGGTAAGGACCTGTGAATGAGTCAGCTGTGCAGAGTGCCTCTTGGTATTTTTATTTGTAAGGGGCCTTCCGGATAGCGTTGTGGTAACACCGTCACCTTGTCCGGCAAGGGCGGATTTAGGTATGGGTATGTATGGAGAAAAATATACAGAAAGTATAGAAACAAAACTAGAATAATGCAGTGTAACACAAATGAAGGAAGAATCCACAAACCATACTTCGGCCAATCAACATCTGCTGTCCCTTCGCAGTTGAACCAAGAAGTTCGGAAGACCAGAGACCGTTGCAACTGTTAAGTATGGCAGTTCACTACAAAATGAAAACACATCGTCTTTCCTTGATTGGCTCAGGGAAATTGGCCGTCAATCTGGTTACAATACGTTTATCTGTGTCCCAGGATTTTAGAATGACAGGAGACCGTCTTCGTGAATGGGGACGATGCTGCCAGAAGGTTCTTTCAAGTTTACGCTCACTATTGGTGTGCCAATGGTCCTGCCTTCCATCCCCAGTGGAGGCACATTGTACACCCAACAGCAAAAGAAACAGTAGACAAATTGTCCGTCACCATTTTCATTTGGTCTGTATTACGCAGTGTCCTGATAATGAATTGAAATAATGACATCAATAAGCCGAGGGCAATGCCCGTTTCGAACTAACGTAGTTTCATTCCTTAAAACAATACAGGATGTAGAATAAAAAAGTAATGAAAATAGCTGTGGGCAATTTGACTACCATTATCTTTGCCGTTGACTGTACAATGGTTCGGATCCCGCTTTAGGATCAGTAGGACAGTCCCGATTAGCCCATCTCGGCACACTTTATTTGTGAAGAGATGCCTGACACAACCCCACTCACGATCTCTCCACTGAAGGTTCTCTCTTCGAGGCTCGGCCCGTTCATGGACAAGTCATTGTGTTTACCACACCAGAAATTGCATGCAAGGATTATTCATCTTCGTCGTCACGATCAACCAAATAGAAACAAAAGGTACGTAAAATAAAAGTACAGGCACGGCATTCTATTCCGAAAGAAGTTAAGCTATTTGCTCGGTAAACTGAGAAACTTTATGCAGCAAAAAATATACAATTTATATAAACATATTTGTTATTTTTAAAACAGTAATGCAGTGCCCCAGTTGTGCAAATTAAACACAGCAGATCTCTTACTAATCCGTCATCCCCGCCTAATTCTCCGTGGTGGAGAATTGTTGATTGATTCATTTAGTTTATTTTACTTCGCGTTTCTGCCACGTTTGGCTAATTGCGAAGATGAGGATGAAGAGGCGATGAAGGGACAATCACAAATACGTATGAATAGCGCACAAGTCCCGTAGAAGATTATGTCCAGACGCAAAGAGCCTCGCTAGTCTTCGAAAAGCAATCCAGGGTGTACTACGTGTAGATTTTTTTTTTAAAGAAATGCGCTGGGTCGTCACTTCTCGACATGCTTCGAAAGTAACCTCAGTGAGATGAGTAAATGACACGTTATAGTATGTAATTACTAATCGTGTTTTTTGAAACATTATTATATGTTTCTCTCTCTTTTAAATATAGTACAGGGTGGCTCAATAAGTCACTTAACACCCCCAGTACAAGGCCACTGCGGCATGGGACGTGAAAATGGCGATGACCAATCGTTATCAGGCCAAGGGGGAACCACATTGACGTCACCCGCATGGTCGGCAGCCATCTTGATGCCCGCCATCTTGAATTCAACTTCAGAAATTTAAATGGGAAGGGGGTCGTGCGACATATCAAAATGGGCTAGAATTTCACCAGGAAAACAACTGTGACATTTGTTTTCACCTAACTTTAATTGTTGCAGAGTTAACAATACCACAAAGTTATGGCTCAATAGGTCACTTAACACCCCCAGTACAAGGCCACTGCGGCATGGAACGTGAAAATGGCGATGACCAATCGTTGCCTGGCCAAGGGGGAACCACATTGACGTCACCCGCATGGTCGGCAGCCATCTTGATGTCCGCCATCTTGATTTCAACTTCAGAAATTTAAATGGGAAGGGGGTCGTGCGATATATCAAAATGGGCTAGAATTTCACCAGGAAAACAACTGTGACATTTGTTTTCACCTAACTTTAAATTTAAGGGCGATTTCCGCATGGGAGAGTGACACGTCCTTTCCTTTTTGCTTAAATGTTTATTGTTCAAATAATCGTTAGTATGTGATTATGTGGTATTTATTGTTAGACCAATCACTGAAAATGTCCGGATATTGACTTACCGGTATGTACATATCTTGTAGTATTTGTTGGCATGGGAATTACGATTGTGTTTTGTCTTTACATAAAAGTTTAAAAGAGTCATGATGTGAATTGATCGTGTCAAGAGTAGCATATTTCCTTTTTCACTGATCTGAACGAAAATGCCACTAACACGTGAGGAACGGATTGCCATCATATTGATGTCAGGGGAGAGAAGTACGCGTGACATTGCCGCAGACTTCAATAACCGCAATCCTGCAAGACAACCGGTGTGACATGTGGCCGTCAGCCAGTTGCTGGCAAAGTTCCAAGATACTGGATCTGTGGATGACAAGCCGCGACATGGACGTCCGAAAACAGCCACGAATGAGGGTACTCCTGTAGCGGTGTTGGCATCATTTGCAAAGTCCCCAACCCGTAGCACACGGAGACTGGCGCTGGAAAGCGGTGTCAGCAGGGGTTCAATTCAAAGGATTGTACGTGACCACCACTGGCATCCGTATAAGATACAGCTGCAGCAGAACCTTAGTGAGGACGATCCAGACAGGCGTTTGCAGTTTTGTGAGTGGGCTATAGCACAACTGCAACGTGACCCTGCCGTCGGTAGCAAGATTCTGTTCAGTGATGAGGCTAATTTTTATGTGTCGGGAGAGGTGAATAAGTAAAATCTGCGGTACTGGTCATCCGAAAATCCACATTGGACAGATCCCAGCAAGGTGACGGGAGGCGGGAAGCTAATGGCGTGGTGTGGTACTTGGGGTTCCCGACTTGTTGGTCCATTTTTCATTGAGGGCAACTTAAATGCAGAGGGCTACTTGCTTCTGCTACGGGAGCAGATCTTACCATCCTTACTGTCCGGGGATGGGAGCTATCCTGAATGGTTCCAGCAAGATGGTGCTCCACCGCACTATGGGATGATAGTCCGTCAGTACCTGGATCAACAATTCCCTCACCACTGGATTGGTCGCCGGGGGACTGTGGAATGGCCTGCACGTTCACCTGACCTGACACCATTGGACTTTTAACTCTGGCGACACCTGAAAGCCATGGTGTATGCTACGAAAATCAGGGATCTGGCCCACTTGCGCACACGCATTGTGGATGCCTGTACTGCAATAACTCCTGAGGTTCTTCAGAATGTGGTAAGGTCATGGGAGAGACGATTACACGTGTGTGTTGCGCAAGAGGGACATCATATTGAGCATGTGTTATAACTTTGTGATATTGTTAACTCTGCAACAATTAAAGTTAGGTGAAAACAAATGTCACAGTTGTTTTCCTGGTGTAATTCTAGCCCATTTTGATATTTCGCACGACCCCCTTCCCATTTAAATTTCTGAAGTTGAATTCAAGATGGCGGACATCAAGATGGCGGACATCAAGATGGCTGCCGACCATGCGGGTGACGTCAATGTGGTTCCCCCTTGGCCAGGCAACGTTTGGTCATCGCCATTTTCACGTTCCATGCCGCAGTGGCCTTGTACTGGGGGTGTTAAGTGACCTATTGAGCCATAACTTTGTGGTATTGTTAACTGTGCAACAATTAAAGTTAGGTGAAAACAAATGTCACAGTTGTTTTCCTGGTGAAATTCTAGCCCATTTTGATGTCGCACGACCCCCTTCCCATTTAAATTTCTGAAGTTGAATTCAAGATGGCCGACATCAAGATGGCTGCCGACCATGCGGGTGACGTCAATGTGGTTCCCCCTTGGCCAGGCAACGATTGGTCATCGCCATTTTCACGTTCCATGCCGCAGTGGCCTTGTACTGGGGGTGTTAAGTGACCTATTGAGCCATAACTTTGTGGTATTGTTAACTCTGCAACAATTAAAGTTAGGTGAAAACAAATGTCACAGTTGTTTTCCTGGTGAAATTCTAGCCCATTTTGATATGTCGCACGACCCCCTTCCCATTTAAATTTCTGAAGTTGAATTCAAGATGGCGGGCATCAAGATGGCTGCCGACCATGCGGGTGACGTCAATGTGGTTCCCCCTTGGCCTGATAACGATTGGTCATCGCCATTTTCACGTCCCATGCCGCAGTGGCCTTGTACTGGGGGTGTTAAGTGACTTATTGAGCCACCCTGTATAATAAGTAAACTTGTAATATCACATTTAATTTTAAAAACAAATGAAGTAAAAAAAAATATGCGCTGTTAGTTTTCCGGTTCTGTCGTTAGTCTGAGACATTTCTGTGCAAAGTATGGGCGAATTGTAAGTCTTGTTTTTCCAGAAAAGAGATGGAAGTTTGTTTATATACAGTGGATAATTACAGATAACCACTTGTAGACCTTTTTTCACCGGTAGGAAACAAGCAAGGACTTACTTTTTCAAGACCGTCCTCTTGAAATTCTTCACGGCAGCTATGCAGAATAAGAGGTGATTGGAGTACGATGCTGCTAACACCATCTCCATGCAAGGCCTATGGGGCAACTTTTGATTTTCTGGAACCTTTCTCGATATTTCAAGAATGAACTTAACTAAGCAAACTACGCCACTTTCCTGCAAAAACCTATTTTTCCTTACAGCTTGAGCTGGCCTCCACGACGGAGTGGTTGGCACAGCGCGCCACTACACCACGGGTCCTAGGTTCGAATCCCGGCCTGGGTATTTGTATTCTTTATGTAACCTTTCATCATATCATCATCAGCTTCGCGATTAGCCAAAAGTGGCAGAAAATGCGAAGTAAACCAAACGAAATCAATCAATCAATCCATACAATTTGATTTTAGCAGTGACTAAATGTTACTAACCTCTGAAGAATTCGCCATTTATAAGCGCTGCAGTCAATTCCACAGTAGCAGGTGTTACGCATCTGGAAAGTCTATGGAAGCTGACAATGGAGTATAAAGTTTTGAGAACATTGTTTTTACTTTCTTTTTTATATGTGCATAAAGTAGTCTTTCAAATAATATTTCAGAATTTTTACCTTCGATTTTTCACGTTATTTGCAAGTCGTTCTCCAAGTAAGGGTTCCTGATGATCTGGAAGGTGGTTAGCATTGGTGATTTATTTCTTGAATTGCTCATTCGTTTGGTTGAGGCACTGACGTTATAATTTGATCAACCCACGACCTCAATACGCTGTTATTAAGGGCCACACTTTACGAGTCACGGATTGAGTTAATATCATGTATTCTGACATTTGTTGGCGGTGGTTGCCAAGATGAGGTTTATCTCAGTGGTGCAAACTCAATACACATGTGTTATTGCGTTTAGTAACATTACATGCTGAGAAATTACCCGTCCTGAGAAATCAAGTGGTTGTGTGTTTATGTTCATAGTGTTCTTGATTTAGTGTGTGCTTATTATTTTTGCAATAGAATTATTGAAGCATCCGCTAGCTAAAATTCTAACATTTTATAACCTTTACTTATATACATCCTTCCACCCTTTGATGAGTACCGTTATTTGGAATCTCCCAGTAATGATTATTGATTGATTCAATGTGCGACCTTTGGCTAATTTGCGAAGATAGTGATGACATGATAAAAATGATGGACACTCACAAACACCCATGCCCTGGCCGGGATTCGAACCCGGGACCCCCGGCGTCGTAGCGCAATGTCCTAACCACTCCGCCACGGGGGCCGGCTCAGTATTGATTATAAATCGTAGAAATTTTATATTTTTAATATTGTTTATACTTATTCAGAAATTACATGTGAATTGCGTCAAAAGGTTGACTTACTTGACTTAATTCCTTCCGTTCCTATTGGAACATAGGGCATCCACGAAGTGTCTCCATCTCACTCTGTTGCATGCGATCTTCTTCATTTCTTTCCAACTTTTCCCCTGTTGTTTTCCTTCTTCTTCAACAGTACGTCTCCATGAGCTTTTGGGTCTTCCCCTTTTTCTAGCACCTTGAGGGTTCCAGTAAAGTGCTTGCTTTTCAATTGTGTTGTCTGCTTTCCTTAGTGTGTGTCCTATCCAGTTCCATTTTCTTCTTTTAATTTGGTTTTTAATCTGGTCTTCTGATGCTCGTATCCAAAGTTCTTGATTTGTGATTACTTCTGGCCAATGTACATTTAATATTCTCCTGAGACATCTGTTAATGAAAACTTGTAATCTATTTGTGATTTCAGTTGTGACTTTCCAGGATTCTGCTCCATACAGCAATACTGATTTAACATTGCTTCTAAAAATCTTTAACTTTGTTTCTGTAGTTATTGTTGTGCGATGGAAACACATATGTTAACAAGAGTAACTGCCTTTATTACACAAACTCACAAACAACGTAACACTTTACATTATAACGAAACTGCGTTCACCATTGCAAGTCCTGTTTGCACAGACTCATGTCTAGCAACAGTAGCTTGTTTCTTCTTCCTCTAGGAGGCAGCACTACATTCCTCCCAGAGTTACAAAAAGAAAATTAACAAGGGTACCCGTATCTGTCAGGGGGTACCTTAATCCTGGTCGATCTTCTAGGCACATGAGGAGTGGATGTTGGTCGTGGAGCAGCGTCAGCGTCTTGGGGTTGATGGTCATCGACGTCTGGTTGAGGTGGGATAATTTTGGAATCTGAATTTCGGTTCTCCGCCACGCCTTCTGGTCCGGGTGGACTATCATCATCCCAGGTTTCTGGATTGTTTTGTTGTCTATGTGTCCTGTGACGAATCCAACGTGAATGTACCACTTTTTGAGTTCCATCGGCAAAGCGCACTTTGTATAGGTGAGTTCCACCCAACCTTTCTACAATATCTGCCTCCTTGTAGTTAGGTGACAAGTGCTTCGGTGATTGAATCCATACGGTTTCAGTAGGTGAAAATGTCCTGTATGGTTTGTTGTGGTTGCCCCTAGGTTTCAAGAAAGGAGGAGCTTCTGTCCTCTCGGCATCTCGATTATGATCACCACGTATACAGTTCCACCATGTTCTTGGACTGAAGATGAGGACTGAGGCTGCAGGAAGACTACGTTCCTCTCCCAACCGGGAATTCCTCAAAACCAGCAGGTACTCTGCTAACTTTGCATCGAACTGTAAAGAAGTCAAATGTGGATGTTCATGCAACACCTTAAACATGCCAGCCTTCACCGTGCGTACGTACCTCTCCGCAAGCCCGTTGCTAGGACTGTGGTACGGCGGTATTGTGATGTGTTCAATCCCGAACTTTTGGCAAAAAGAACGGAACGTGTGACAGCTAAAAGTTGGACTATTGTCAGAAACTATTGTCTGTGGAATTCCGAGAGTCGAGCATGACTGAAGAATCCAGCGTATGGTCTCTGGTGTATCTAACGACGATACTGGCCAGACATCTATCCAGTGACTGTAAGCATCCACAAGCAACAGAAACTTCCTCCCAGCCGAGAAGAAATAGTCTACGTGGAGTCTTTGTCCTACGGATCTGGCCACCTATTACCTGAACCTTTCTTGACTTTCGGACTTGAGGATTGACAAGTTTCCTCTTCAACTAATCTTTCCTTGATAGAAGACAATCCGCTATTCGATGTATGCGCAGCATCTTCACTTAACGGCACGTGTATGGTGTTCGATATCGGCTTCATTACGACTACACCAGTGTTAGAAGAAATGACTGGATCTGAATTCGACTGCGAGTGTTGAAATTGCTCAATCTCTGTAGATATCCATAACATAGAACTTGCCAACTCTGAGCGTAACAGTAGCGTTCTCCAATCCGGAGTAACGATATCTAACCAGGTACGACCTATGAGTGGATAATTTAGATGTTCCTTGCACAAAATAACAGGAAGTGAGTAAGTCGATCCTGAGTGGGTAAGTTCCAGTTCAACCTGTCCTTGCACTGAAAGAGCATGTTTCCCTACGCCATATATTTTCATAGAGGAATGGTTAATATCAGTCATTGGAAACCATTTCCTGAATGAATCCGCTTGGAACAGAGTTACGGCAGAGCCTGTATCGAGCTCACATTGAATAAACTTGCCGTTAATAAGTAAATCCTTTAACATTGGATTCTTTGATAAAGAATAATTGGACGTAGGTGACCCGATGATGTGTGAGTCACAACTGTATGAGACGACACTAGGTAACCATGTTGTTTGCTCATCAAGTGAACTTTGAGATGTTGACATCTGTAAATTTGTGTGTTCAGTAGTTTGCCCTACGTTATTACTATTAGGTTCCAGTTTAAGCTTCTCTCTCTTCCTACACCGCTTTTGCCAGTGACCACGTTTCCTACAGAATGAACAAACAGAATCCCTGGCTGGATTAAGTTAGAATCATTGTTTACTCACACAGTTAGCCCAACCAGATTTTACACATAGATGTAAAATCTCATAGTAGAATGCACAAGTATATATATATGTGTGTGTAATATATATAGCTAGGAAATGGCGGCGATTGGGTTGCAAAACCGGGGTGGCAAGGTGCCAAAACTGGGGGTGGGGGGGCAAAGACAGTATATTTCTCTTTGTAGATAAGGTTTAGCATAGTGCGGGGTAAAAAGTGGCGAAAAGTGAGGGACAATTGCCCCCTCGCCGCCACTGTAGCTAGGAACCTTGATTTTTCGGTGGTATTTTTTGTTTTCAAAATCCGCTGTTTTTAGCATACTTTTCTGCTATTATACCTTCGTTATGTTCGTAAAATAGTATTTTGAATTATAGGTCACATAACCTCCACCTGTTCATGACAGTTTGATACGTTGGAAACTGTTTGTAAGGAAGTTATTCTCCACTATGTCTCGCGTGACAAATATCGATGTTACAGCTCCTGTGTGACAGCAGGTATGCATTCGATCCCCGAGATGATCACGCCACTTTGTTTGGTAACACAAAATATTTCTCGCTCGAGAATTAGCGATGTTCTGGCTCTCGTGTGACGGTAGGTACACACTCGATCTCCCGTTAGAGCCCCACCACTTTACTCAGTGATGCAAAAACGTTCCCATAATAGTTTAAAAATCGTGACAAACATCCATTTACGTGTGGTTTCGTGTAGTTATCGGAATTTTTACATTATGACAATCAGTTTTAGTCACCTACGTTTTTATTATTGTATATCCTAGGTTTTCATTATTTTATATTTTTCTGTAATCTTCGTATCCTCTTGAAGCTTCGGTAGAAAAACACGTTTCTGAACCTTTTGTGTTTCTGTGCCTTTGTCGACTTTTCCCCCTTTCGGTCGTAGGAGCTGGGAACTAACAATGTGCTGTGATAAATCTTTCACTGTTTTGAGCGACTTTTGTGCATTTGGCGACGGAAAGTCCACTTGGGAGGCCAATTACTGGAGGAACATGTTACGTACCGGATGAGGGTAGAACTGTTCTTTTCACCCCATTCTAACGCAACACGTGTGCTTGAAGAAGCTGGACCAAGCAAAAAAGGGACGCTTGACCACCAACGACGCAACTTCAGATTTCCGCGCCTAAAAGTCAGTCTGTTAGATTTCGAAATTTCAAGTTGTCTTTAAATAGTGGCAGAACGGACAAACAAATACAGTGTACCGCCAGTTTCTGAACCGACAACACCTCTGCGACAGTCGGAGTAAAGATTCGGGACTTTGTCTTCTTCTACCGCGCCGTGTATTTTACCCTGCGTGAGTGAGTGACAGTGACTACTTGTACAAATACGCAGTGTTGATTAGTGACCTGTGCACTGGATTCGTGTTATTCGTTTTGTGACGAGGAACATTAATACAACTATGGCGGGCTGAATCAAGAGAAGGAGGGCCATGGGTCTTCCTAGCCTGCATGAAGCCGACAACGCAACAGATCATCGCTCAGCGTCCCGACGTCACACCACTAAAACGCCGCCACAAACGCCACGCCGCCACAAGCGCCACGAAAGCCACAAACGCCACGCCGCCACAAATGACGCCCACAGCCCGATAAGAAGCCAGGTAATGATACCGCCGAAAGCCGCCAGCCGAATCAGCATCCTTAAGTACTTCGACGCCGACGCCCGACGAGAATTCTACGGAGAGAGAAAGAAAGAGAGAGGAATGGGAAGATGAAGCGACACCAGCCCTCACCTGTATAGCTGAAGTCCTGAACGTAGTAGCAGTTCGGCATCTTTGACGCAACCCCAGAGGAAGCTGACCCGAACCGTATCTTGTTTCGAGCCACCACCTGTTTTTCTGTCAAGCGATGTTGCCACTTTTGCCTGCAGTGTTTAGACATCCATTCATTCACTGCCAGATTATACTCCCAAGGTATTTATATTGTATAGAAAAGTAGCACAATACGATATCACAACCTAGTAAAGATAACGCAACCGCAACTTCGCGTTCAAAAATCTCTAAAGAAACTGAATTCGCAACATCTCATTTAGTCCACGTGGAATTCACGAGAGCTGTCATTTCTTGGACGAACGCTATTGGTGGGAAAGGTTTCAAGGGACGATTTATTGGACTCCACGTGGATCTGATATGTTGTTCTTAGGGGGAAAACTGATCTTTCGGAACTTTCCTTGAAGTAAAGTGAGGTTGAAATCAGGACGAGGAGTATACCTACCGTCTAAAAAAAAAAAAGAGAGAGAAGATTGAGAGACGAAGCGACACCTACTGCGTCTTGAGACGACGCCGACGTCCCGCGTGAGATTAGCAGTGAGAATCCACGAATACCCCCGGTAAAGAAACTTCGCCCGTTTTCGCCGTCCCCCGAGTAGAGAGAGAGAGACGATGCGAAGCAATTAATCGCTCCATCACGAGGCTGACAAGATGGCAGAGAGGCAGTTTTCCCTCATCTATTATCGCCGTGATGTCGAAGCATAGAAGGAAGGTGTTTCCAAGAGGTTTCCGAAACGCCGCTACAAAGAAGTAACATGGGGAAGTGTTAGTGTCGCGAGGAGGACCGCGGATTGACGTCACGCCGCCGTTTAGAGGACTTCGGTAAACGTCGCTGGAACGTCTAGAACGCCGAGATGGTACAGCATACTACTGTTAATTTTCTATATGTGTGAGTGATCATCTACCCAAGACTCCAAAGATCGGCCGTTGGACGAAAAGATACCAGTATTTAAAGTTAAAAGTCGCAAAGGTATTGATTAAATTTCTTGCCAACATCATCTAAATTTCACGACAATTGCTAATTCGGAAGATATATTCACAGCATACTGTTGTTTTCCACGCTCTGCGCCGAGCTGTTGAGTAATATTTTTTTATTTATGTCACCTTACAAGCTTTACTTGGTAAATATTTGATTAAAACTGCATAAATCGTGTATCTCTTGCAGAGATCACCTCTCAAGTTTGCTAAGTGAGGAAGTAAATTAACTTCGTGCTATTTTTTTTATATTCAGATATCAGTGTCTTCATTTTTCATTCTGTAAACATGTATGCCTTGCAGTTGATATCTATGTTGCACGAGTTGCGTGCCCTGCCTAATGTTTTTGAAGTTCCAAGGCGCATTAGTGATAATTCTACAACAATTATTTAAATGTTTTAATAAATTGCAAAAATAAAAAAAAAGTTTACGTGTCATGCCCGTTGGTAGAATGTAATGAGCACGCGCAGATGAAAGTTAAGTATCTTTAATTCTAAGCAAATTAACGTTTGCGGGCGCAGTTTAATATTCATAAGAGAAACTAAATATTGCATGGTGTCTAAAACAAAAAGGGCCAATGTATTTATCTTAATGTAATTTTTCCCCTGAAGTTTGAATGAGTGTGTGAATGTTGAGTGATAACGAGGGGTTGTGTAATGTGTATTTTTTTGTGTGTTATATAATATACATTATTGTTATCTATGATTTTGACTATGATTTGTGTTTATATGTATGATATACATATCCTCATAACTATTGGTATTAATATTTTGTTCAACGTTAAGTCAGCAAAGCATTTCCGCTGGACTTTAGGGCTAACATCAATTATTATTATTATCTACGTCATTATTATTATTATTATTATTATTATTATTATTATTATTATTATTATTCAACGTCACTTTATGCACGAGTCGGCTATTCGTCGGGGGTAAAAACCGATCCGGTCACACGTACCCTGGAATCAAACCGTTTAGCTTGGCCCGGCACCTAGGAAGGGACTTCGGTCTCCGGAATAAGTGTCAAACACAGGTCCGTGAGAACATCAAGCACCATAGTTTTCTTTTGGACAAAAGTTTGGAAAACATGCGTAAGAATGGTACATTTTATTTTTTTAGAGCCTATAACACAAGAATTTTGGGATTTCGCGTTATTTTTCGATTTCCTAGCACAAAATGTGTTGAATTTTGCGGAAAAGCCACAATTCGCGTTATTTAGCGATTTCGAATGGGTGAAAAATGTGTTCAGAACATGTCACCGCACATAAAGAAACACTTTTTTGTAGTAATTAATCCTTAGTTATAGTATCTCAAAATTGTAGTGAAAATAGTCTGAACATAGAATTTAGTTGAAACACACGAAAACGTCCTCTACAAGTCCTGGAACTGATGAAAGATATTTAGCTCTGTAACTGGTGATAAATCACCTACATTATGATAAATAGGCATACAGTATGTAATTAATTGTTTAGCATATAAAAATTTATAAGGTAGTATATTTAATGGTGATTGCTTTTTAAAAAGAGAATAAATTGTTTTAACTGTTGCCATAAATTTCCTTGCACATTTTTAATATTTACTTTTATTTGTTTTTCCAGGTTGCGCAGAATGGACTGGACATCCTCACCTTTGTAGTAGATAGAATGGATAGTGACTTTAGGCCGTATTTATCCACTGTTCTTCCAGCAACAATAGATAGGCTAGGTACACATTTATCTATTTCAATAGTTTACACCTATCATATTGTTTGTAGAGTGTTTTTATTTTTAATTAAAGTTGTAAGGATATTTGATTTTGCAAAAATTATGCTAATAGTGTTGCATTAATTTTAAGCTATTGGGTTGGTGTGAATGAAATGTCCGCTTTGACGTGAGGTGGGAAACTCACCTCAACAACACAACACAGGGATTGACTTAGGTCACAGGTCTAACGTCATAAACTCTGTATACGTCCAGCAAACAGGCTGGAGCACCCAGACAGTCAGGATGCAGTTTGTTGCTGAACAGGGTCGTCTGAAAGTGCACCATGGAGAACACACAATTGCGAGTGATTTGTCTTTACGAATTCAAACTGGGACATTCTGCTCAGCAAGCCGCCAAAAACACTAACAGTGCATTTGGCCCAGGAATGGTAAATGAACGCACCATTTGCCGCTGGTTTGTCAAATTTCGTTCCGGTGACACAGCATTGCAAAATGAACCCAGTGGCCATCGACCAACATCATGTTCGGATGAGCTCCTCAGGAACCCTGTGGAAGCGGACCCTCGGAAAAGTGTTCGTGCCATTGCAGACGAGTTAGGCATACACCATACCACTGTCGTTTGGCGGCTCCGTGCGATCAGTAAAGTGAAAAAGTTGGACTCATGGGTACCACATGATTTGACACCGGTCAACAAGACTCGCCGTCTGGAGGTGTGCAGTTGTCTGAGTGTAAGGAATAACTGGGATGGTTTCCTGCATCGGATTGTCACTTCAAATGAAAAATGGATCTCCTATGACAATCATAAATGATCAGGACAATGGTTGGATTGTGATCAACGTCCAGGGCGGTTTCCGAAACCACCTCTCCACCCACGGAATGTGTTGTTGCTGGTATGGTGGTCTATGGTGGGTGTGATCCATCATGTCTTTCTCAGGCGAGGTGAAACCATCAATGCAAATTGTTACAGTGCTGAACTCCATGAAATGCACCACAAACTTCTCCACAAGCATCCAGCAATGGTCCACAGACATGGTGTCCTGGTGTTGCACGACAATGCTCGCCAACATGTCGCACAAAGGACGGTGCAGGCTCTCCATGAGTTGCAATATGAAACCCTTCCTCATCCAGCATATTCTCCCGACC
This sequence comes from Lepisma saccharinum, assembly GCF_977018435.1. Lineage (NCBI taxonomy): Eukaryota > Metazoa > Arthropoda > Insecta > Zygentoma > Lepismatidae > Lepisma > Lepisma saccharinum. The sequence continues at coordinate 36,036,331 of NC_139249.1, forward strand.
TCTCTCCCATTGACTACCATCACTTCCGGCATCTCGATCACTTCCTAACAGGGAAGACCTTCGCTGATGATCGGGCGGTGCAACATGCCGTTGAGGAGATATTTGCGTCGCAGACTCCAGACTTCTTTTGCCATGGAATCCAATTGTTGGCTGAGCGATGACAAAAATGTGTGGCTGCAGACGGGGACTATTTTGATTAACCAGGTATTGTAGTTTTGATTATTTTGGCCTTTGGCAATGACGCACCTGGGGCGGACATTTCATTCGCACCAACCCAATATTTATCCTAAGAATTCAAATAATTTGAATGATGCTAAAATTATAATACACAATTTCATTTTGGGTATTATATGAAGAAGTTTGAAACTAAATTTCAATTTAATTTTCGTACAAATATTATTTTATTATTAATACACTGGTCGACATGAGTTTCGATGTCTCGCAGATGACTATTGTCTCTAAATAATTTCAGTATGCCGACTCCAAAAATAATATTTATTTTTACCCGTCACGTCTAGTTTTGTTTTTTAATTAGAAAACCGCAATATATTAACTGCCTTAGTTTCAAAATAGACTGTGTAGTTCCATTATTTTCCTATAGATTGCTCTGTTTAGATGGTGGTAAAATATTGATTTTCTACAATACAAATCCTCCAATTTTGAACCATAAATGCATGTAGAATTGTATGCATTTAATCCACCTTCACATGACACATTGCAACGTTATAGTATGGTGGGTCGATTGAAACTTAGTGACATGCAGAAAAATGCTGACCTAGAAATAAATCCTGACATGATGGGAAGAAATTTGTTACTTCAAGTTACTTCCAGAATCACCTATTGGTTTGTAAACAACCGAGATATCTCTTTATATAAATTTCTTTAGTTGCATTCTGTAATAGATGTAATGGAATAGGGAATATGAGAATTTTGATTGTGAAATTGTGAAAAATCCTGTTGTGATGCGAAAATATGGATGTAATTTCCGTGATGAGCATTGTAAATTCTTGCAGAATCACTTATGGTTTTGAAAACATCCAAACTTTTTTCTAAAAATGTCGACCAGTGTTATTATTACAATCATTATATTGATGATTTTATGTATATTTGATCTGTAAGGTAGATAAGTTGACCAAAATTTTATTAATTTTCTAAAGGGTATCCAAATTCTTTACAAAATAAATGAGTGACAGATCACGTCACATTTAATTTCAAGCTGAAAACTTTCCAAATTGGCTGCTTTTCATTAGTTTCCATTAGCTTTAATTAATATTTTCTTAGTTTAAAATATTTAATCAAAGGTTAATACATGCAGAATTTGTCCTCACTCAGACACTGACCGACTTTTCAATGCAAAGCCCAAACACGTGGTCTAAAAACCTTCCTCTTTTGACATAATCGCCAAGTAAGAAGAGATTTCCCCAAAATCATTCCTAAAGGGAATATTGACCTGAAGCATGAAGATGCTTATATTATAAACAAAAGGTGTCCAGCAGATACACCTGTTTTTGTGTTCTGTTTTCAGCACTTGCATCACAGATATGCCTCTCTTTGTTTTAAAATATTTAAGTGTATAGATAGTGTCAGTAAAACTGTTTAAACCAATGTTACATTAAATTGATATTGCAGGACAGGAATTGAACTTGTTGAATATGATTGCTCGGCAATTTGTAAATTTTACTCAATTCAGAAATATTGTTCTTCCAGAATTTTGTTTGCATAGTATAACTTTGAATTCAAAAATAAATATGAAAATATTCTAGTAGTATTTTAGGTGTTCAAATTTTGTTATTTCATGATGCTAAGCATTTTTTTTTTTGTCATATATTAATTTACATACTACTTTTAAGGTAAATGGTATGATTGTAATTTCCTGTTATTTTTTCCTAAAGAAATAAAATTGAAAGTAGGTATATGTAATTTAAAAAAAATATACATGATTGCAATTTTGACAGTTGTTTTATTTTGGCAGGTGATGGAAAGGACACTGTTCGGGAAAAGGCTCAGGTTCTTATTATGAAGTTTATGGATAAAGTAGTAACTCCACAACAAGTCTTTGAAAAACTTTCTCCAGGATTCAGTCACAAAAACGGGAAAGTGAGAGAAGAGGTGATGTTATGTTTAAGGACCACACTAAATGAGTAAGTATGCAAGTGTATATTTGCTTGCTTTCGTGTAATACCAGGGATTGGGGGATTTTCGTTTAGCGTATCTGAATATTAGTTATATGTGATAGCATGGCTTGAACCATCATAAAATATTCTCCGTATGAATGCTCAAGGTAGATTGATTTAAATCACTTTAAAGAAGTAATTTATAGAGTAATGTAAGATTTTGTGTGTGTGTGTATATATATATATATATATATATATATATATATATTTGAAAGTACATTGATCTTGTAATCACTTAATGATGTTTATTAGGCTCTAAGAAAGGAGGAAAATATATGTACTGATGGGATGAAGCTCATAAGAAAGGAAATGTAATATGTAAACTGTAAACACACTTAAATTTTTCTCTATTTAAAATTTAATTTTTATAGGCAAAAATAGCAAACATTTTGTGTAGAATAATCAGCGGTGGCACAAGGATTAATAATCTAGGGGTGCGGAAAGAAATTTAGGGGGTGTGATGCTGAAAATAAGGAAAACCATAAAACACCCATGCAACCTTTCAAAACTGGGGGAGCAAGGTGCCAAAATGGGGAGGGGCACAAGGGCAGCTTACTTTCCCTTGGTAGACAAGGTTTAGGATAGTGTGAGGGCACCCTAATCGCCGCCACTGATTAAAATAAATTACTGACTGAAATGAAATTAGGAGTGTGAAATATAGCTTTAGATTGACATTCATTTTCTGTGTCCCCTTGCCCCCTCCCCTCCCCCCTGGACACGTCCCGATTAAGTCTTATACTTCAAGAAAGTGGTCGTACAATGTAAACATTCAGATACACATTGCAGTCTTATTGAAGTATGTAGTGAAATACAAAATAGAATTATTCTTGTGTTTAAAACACAATTTTTGAACCTTTTCAATGTAACCATGGAGGTACAAGATACACAGTACATTGAACCTTCCATCTACCACTTCAGGACAAACTGTGAGGTGCGGAGCAACTCGTCTTCATTAAAATCTCTTCTGCCACACTATCCCCATGAACAAACTGTAAAATTTCTTTGTAAACATTGGGCCTCTTCCTAACTGGTTTTTAAAAAGCCTGAAATGGTATGTTTACTAAACATGTTACTTGGAACAAATACACAGAACGTATTAACAACAAAACTACCCTGTAGGTTACAACTCGCATTAAATAATTTCCCAAGCACAACTTGGTGATAACTTGAAAACAGCTGAAATGTTTGCTTATTTTTGCGGACCGTTCATTAATAATGCAATAAAGAAAAACAAAAACAAAAAAAACAACAACATAACTCACATTAAGCTGTAGGCAATTATCGAGAACAACAAACAGACCACTTGAAGAAACAAAAGAATAAATAATTCATAACAACAATGCTGACAAAAGAAAAAAATAAGGGCCAGCTAATTTTTATAGGCTATCGCAGTACAGGAAATTATGTATAGCGGCATCTCTTTCGGTGCTTGCCTGTTGTATAAAATAATTACGGTCTTATTTCAGTATCTAACATTGGGGGGGTCAATGTGATGGCATGGCATAATATGACACACTAAGAGTTAGTGTTTTCAGTTGAACGTAGGGGGTGTGGAAGAAAATTAAGGGCTGCCTCGTGCCCCCCTGGCACCGCCCCTGAGAATAATATACAAAATACTTATCATGATAAAACTATAAATAGTGTCATTATCATTAAACTGTAAATGAACATGGCAGATGATATTTTGCAAACTAACATTAAAAAGATTACCAAAATTGAGCTACAAAGGCTATAAATAATATTTTAAGTTGCAGTTATATGGTACATCCAGAATGTTTTATTTTCACTAAAAAGTTACTGAAATTATTATAGTTTCATTAACACACTCAACAAACATTTCCATAGTAGGTTCATATACACAGTATCAGAAACAGAAAAATTTATATTTACACACTTTTTTTTAATTTCCTTTAAGCAAACTGTTCAAATATTGTACAGGACCATTTACCAGAAAAAAGCCTTTCTATAAAAATCATATATATTATATGCATGGTGCCAAAAGCTATAGAAGCAATTTTAAGTGTTTTAAAAGAGGAAAAATATTTAAATTTAAAAAATCTGATTTAAATTATAAAAATAATGATTTTTTTTATTCATTCTGTGGATGTGTGTTTTTCATGTGTCTTGCCACTATTAAAATTCCAGTCGTGTATTAAAATCGGATGTGTAATTTCATATTAGTATTTAATAATTCTTGAGAAGCCTGAAATCTTTACACCAAATTCATGTAATTCCTAGGGAGGATATTAGAAGCCAACAAGGATGGTTGCAGTGGCTACCGAAATTAATAGAAAATTACCTAAAATAGCTTCACGGAAAACATGAGTACCTGAATTATCTAGGAACAGGTTACTTAATAGAACTGTGTAAAGCACATGAAAGGAAAGGAGTAAGGTCGAAGGTAAAAAACATGAAACCAGAAACACCAAAATGTGGCTTTGAATAGTGACAAAGTTAAGTCAAAGAGGTAGCGGTTTCATTACCATAAGTATAACTACATAGTCTAAAGGCATTTGTTGCCCTTTCGAAAAGGCAATATCTAACTTAATAATCAATATAAACAGGGTACCTGCCAGTCAAGAATGTCAAGAAAAAGTCAAGAAATTATGCTTTTGGTCATTTTTTTTACAATTCGGAAATCTAAAATTGTATTGATATGTGGTTAAAATTTCTTGACTGTTTCTTAAGAATTTGTACATTCTTGCATGTGTAAGAGTCTTGTAAAAATATTAAATATTAAGTAATGTAGCCATTTCCCATCCAGGATGAAGTGTGAAGCATTAATTTTTACATCCATTAATAATTAAAGCAAATCTAAATATCTTGTTAAAGTATATATTCAGTTTTCCCTTGTGGTAGATTTTTTATTGAATAAGAATATCTATTTTCTTAAATTTGCAACTATACCTAAGTAGTGGACAATTAAATAAATGTTAAGAAAAAAGGGGGAAGGTCAAGAAAAAGTCAAGAATTTTGAATTTGTTATTTTGGTAGACATCCTGATAGAGCTGCTTGCATCTGCCACACAAGGAGAAATATATACTCGAGGATACTTCCGACACTTTTTCCCCCCAGTGCATTTCAGCAGAATTGAAATAAATGCCCACATACTTGAAATTGTACCTCTTGCTATTATTATGTGTATGAAATTTAAGCCCATGTGAAATGCACTTGTTGCAGAATTTTTAATATTTTTTTGCTCTTTTTATCTTTTACAGGCATGGAGCACAATCTCTATCTATATCTCGCCTTGTACCAGCTATTGTCAAACTTCTCAGTGATCCCATGTCAACAGTTCGCGACACAGCTTTCAACACGTTAGTAGAAATTTATCGACATGTAGGTGAACGACTTAGATCAGATCTCCAGAAGAAACACAATGTGCCAGCATCAAAGTAAGTAGCTATTCTCAGGAGAGGTATGCTGTGTATATTTTTCTGTGTTTTTCTGTAGATTCATAAATCAATATACTGGGTGGGAAATAACCTTTTGCTAGGTGTCCACAGTAAAAAGTAACAACAATTAAGAAATTATGGTAAAACCAAATGTTTACGATGACAATTCTAGTTACAAAAACAAAATTAAAAGTTAGTATGTCTGCCGTTTGCTTCTCTCACAGCACGAAGACGATCAGGGTAGGAGCTCAGAAGATGATTCCCATTGTTTCCACTGATGATGTCTTTGCTTTCTTGAGATAGTTTTTGTGGATGCCCACCAGTAAAGTGGGCATAGCAATTCGCAACCCATTTGCGGTTGATGAATGCTCCTCCACCTTCCATTGCTTCTTGAAACGCATTGGCTCTTATCCGATCGACAACTCACTGCTCCTCACTGTCACACAATAGATTCGCCATCTTGGAATTTATTCCTGAAACACAGAAAAAAAGCATACTTAACACACCACACTTCAAATGACTCCCATGTTAACACAGTTTTGCTGCAGACCCCTAGCAAAAGGTTTTTTCCCACCCTGTATGCCACTAATATTTACCCTCTTACTGGTACAAGTAATATGACGGAAGAAAGCACAAACCACCAAAATACGCAAAAGTATAGGTACTGTTTCACAATAATCTCAATTTTCTCAGATTAAATAGAATAAGAAACCCTCAAATCACTTTGCAACTTACACTGGACATAGTCTAGGATGGCAAACTGGTAAGATTACAGGTGGCACATTTCAAAAGTAAGGTTGATTTGTCACAAAATATAACAAAATAGTGTAAAGTAGTACTTAGTAGTCAGTTATTTTCAAGCACTTTTGGTTCCCTCAGCATAAAATTCCACCATCTGGGCATTCAATCAGTCCAGGGCTGTGTTACAATTGCCAAGTGCTCCGTTACATTCTTTTCCATCGCCTTCCTGTACTGTTGAAGTTGTCTGAATTGATATGCTGCTTTGTAGCACAGTTCCAACTTTTCCCACCAGGTGTCAGTTTGAATGTCACTCACTATGCTGTAGGGTGCAGGCACACAGTATGGAAGCAGAAGGCAGATGCAAACCAAAACCACTCATATTAAAAATGTGGCATGTAATTTCTTACAATTTTTCTACATACGGGGTTATCGATAAAAATGTTCAAGTAGCACTGAGTTTTACATTGCCTATTCAGTGAACTTTGCTCCTTCAAAGTGAAAGAGATACAGTGAGTGAAGCGTACACTTATCACACCTTCTACCTCTCTCCTCCAACTCCTCCTATGCTGCAGATTCTGATGATAATGGTAGGAACTCTGGTGGAACAGTGCTCTAGGCAACAGCAGCTGCTGATTCAGACATGGCCCAGCACTGCTGTGTGCAACACCTAAGTTTTGTGCACACAGTTTCAATGGCCCAAGATGTCGGTATTAATTTGGTTCAATGTTGCGTGTGAAATTTCTGAAATGGTAGGAGCACCAGTTGCAAAGTGATGATTTTCTCATACTTTGCATTCACACATTCAACATAGTTGTAGGCCTACCACTCACTCGCTTGGTCGTGAATACCTGCAAAGCTTTCCCTAATCTCATGACACCATTACTGTACTTTTCTTTCACTTGTTGCTGTCAGACTGTACTTCACAACTAGCAGGGCTATTTATTAACCACTTGAACAGACCACTGAACATGGGACCACTACATACTCAATGGAGTACTTGCAGCTACTGTGTAAGTGGGATGTGATATAACCAGTCATTCCTTACTTTTGAAATATGCCTTGTACTTCCTGTTGTATGCTCTATAATGGGTCTTCACATATTCATTACTTCTACCTATTTTTCACATTTTTGACAATGAAACCGAAACCTCAATACATGTTGTATTTGTGACTTGTTTCCCTGACATCATAGTTCTCTATTGTACGGCTAATTTCTTCATGCTCTTTTATCTTCAGTTCTACTTGTACTGTATAGTACATTGAAGAAGGCACACTTATTACAGTCCATATTCTGTAGGTACAATGAAAATGTCCTTGTTCCATTTCATGCGGACAGATGTCACAAATTACAAACACAACAAATCAAATGCTACTCCCTCTGTCCCATAATTACTGTCCAGTACACCTTTGTTTGTTGTCTCATAATAATTGCCCGATATTCAAACTGTGACATTGGTGTATACAGAAGAAGAACATGAAACACGGGAATGAGTCATACAACTTTATTACTCAAGGATCAGTACAAATTGTGCTTTCCATCTGCCTCTTCGTCTGTCATTTCCGTACTACCATTTTGGCATACCGGACTATAATTATGGGACAGAGGGAGTAGTAAACAACAAAAAAAATGTTTGGATTTGTCCACTCAAGCAATACATGGACACTAATATTGCCTGAAACACTGGGCTATATTTTTTTGATATTTTAATAAAAAAAAGGCATTATCCAAGTTCTTTATAAGAAAATACCTTACTTGGTTAATTCTCAACTTGCTGGCAAGTCCAAAATTTGTTATCTACCATGTGCACATTTTTTTCCCAAACTTGTCTATTGTCTATTTAGGCTCAGGAGTTGGCAAACACATTTTCCTGAACTCATTGTCCACTTCTTTTCTGAAGCTTCTGTGTTATTGAAATACAATAAATATCCCATTTCATCCCTTCACAAGAAAGTATTGCCTCTTGATATTGTCTAGTCAAGAGAAGTATATGAAGTTATGCATATGAAGTTGATTAGTTAATCATAAAACCCCAATCTTTAAAAAAAGAGACTGGTGTACTTTTTAAAAAAAAGAAATGGAATAGTTATATTAAAACTTCAGGTGCTATACTGAATTAGGGACATTATTTTTGACAAAGAATAATACCTTGCATACAATAGTTTTTCTTCAGATAATGTAGATCAGTTTTATTCATTCATTATAAATAATTTACATCCTGAACAGTAAGGAGCAAGTTACCATTGTTCTGGAATCATTAAAGCTCAAAATTTCTGTACTGATATTTCTTTTTGTTTTACTAAGTCCCTAATAAAGGCAATTTACTTCTAACTGTACAACACACTGTACTAACACAATTCAAATTGTTATGTTGTCTTTGTCATATTTATAACTATATTGTCTCCCATTACACTTTTACTTGCAAATCTCTCACTAGACCAAATTTTAAAATAATGTAGTGTTTCACATCCATACCAACCATAATTTTTCTTTATTAATTAATTTATACTCTGTCCCACAAATCTCTGGAGCAAGGCTGCACATAATGGTAGAGGAACTGAGGAATTTCAGTAACGAAGGAAGCGAGTAGGTGGAGCAAATCAGTGCATGCTGTTGCAAACTCTTAGTAGTCACGATCAAAACAGTCATATCTCCAGAGACTGTTATATTACATAAAGTAATACGTGTAATACAACAATGACTGTACACTTGCTTGTTTCTGGACCACAAGACTCAAACAACTAATGCTGTTGGAAGGCAGTACATGTTTATTGATTTTAAGTAAACAAATGTAGTTGAATGGATCTAGTACAAGTGCTCTGTAATCACAAGTTCAAATCTCTGAAGAGGAGGATTACAGGCAAAGTTCTTTCTGAATGCGTTTATTGCAGTGCTTCCGCGCCAGACAAGCTACTGCCTGTAGAGTCACTGTTGCTGCTTCTGTTTTTTTCCAAATGTATTACAAGTTGTTCCACTGTAAGCTTCTCCATCAGGCCATCAATGGTCCACATCTTGTCATTCAGGCCCTTGACATGGTGAATAAATTATTTCCATTGGCCTGATGTTATTTCGCCCACAGCATCATGCAGCAACCATTCCACATCCGTAATTTTAAAAGTTTGGCCTCTCCAGGCAACTTTAATATCTGGGATGATTATCATGTTCAAGCATCTATTTTTTAATATCTGCTTTTCTCCATCCCCACAACGGAACTTTTATGAAGTTTAACCGAATGGTACGTTGTGTTATCCATGACAGCGAACCATTCTTCAAATAGTTCACCATTCATCTCCTGATGATAGTCTCGTGTCAAAGGAAATCATTAACATATGACATCACCATAATCATTGAATCAACTATCTTGAACATAGACATCGATTTGTTCCAGGTTTCGAATCCCAAGTTCCCCTCCTGGCCTCCTTTGCGGGCACTCTTCATATATTTATTGTGTTATGCCCACATTGCTTATGATTAATTGTTATGTAACATGAATTATGCTTATCTTGAAAATAAGAGCCAATGCATTGCTTATGGGTAACATGAATTATACCGTAACTTCAAATTAAGAGCCAATCTTAGAAAAGGGTGAAGTGCATATTCATGTTCAGGAGGTCAGTTTCAGTAAGAAACAGCTACTTTCCTTTCTTCTTCTTCTCTTCCATTCCCTTATGCCGTTAAGCGTCGGGTACCTCATTCTGTCCATCTCATCCACTCCGTCCGGTCTCGACTCATTCTTCTCATTTCGTTCTTAGTTTTTCCATATTTTAATCCTATCTTTTCTATTCTATCTTCCCATGTATTTCTTGGCCTGCCTCTTCCTACTCTACCCTCAACCCTCATCTCCATCACTTGCTTGGCTTTCCTATCTTCATTCATTCTATTGACATGTCCATACCACTTCAGCTGGCGTTCCTCTACTACTTCAGTCATTGTCTTCTTTTGTTTTACCTCTTCTCGTATTCTTTCATTTCTTATTCTGTCTCTTCGAATTTTCCCCACTGTTCTTCTAAGATATTTCATCTCTATTGCTTGAAATTTACTTAGATGCTAAGCTTTCTGTGCCATAGCCCATGATGGGAACTACAATTGAGTTGTAGAGTTGCATTTTTGTTTTTGTACTGATCTCTCTTTTTCCCACTAAAGTATTACTCATTTGATAATATGCTGATGCCGCCTTCTTTGTCCTACTCATTATCTCTTGATCAATTTTCCCACTGCTACTTATGATGGTTCCTAAGTATTCATATGTTTCTACTTTTTCTAGTTGTTTCCCTTCGCATATTATATTCAGGGCTTCATTTTCCTTGTCCTCTTTAGTCACCTGAATGATCTTACTCTTTTCTATATTAATCTTCATGCCTTTTCTTTTAAGTTCTTCATACCATTCTTCCACTGCTTGCTGAAGTCTCTCAGAAAAAAAAATCCTGGGAAAAATTTGGAAATATGGTTGAAGAGAGAGCTAGTGAAAAGAATACAAGGCAATTTTGGAAAGTTGTAAAGAACTTTCCTTTCTGTAATAGAAAAAAAGTGAAAATTTGTAGACCAGTGTAATCGGTCTTCAGCTTCAGCAAATTCAGGCATTATCCACAAGAAACATGGACATATCTTTACATATACATGTCCCAGCATATACCAAGTGAAATAAGTTATTGTCTCCACAGTATGACAGGATGATACTTCAAAACTCTGTATACAGTTAGCATTGTTTATTGCCTTCACTTCAAAGTTACAGTAGTAGTACCTTTTTTATTATCATTATTATTATCAATCAAGGGTTGCCATATGATCAATTCCTTAGATGTTCCATTTTTCAGATGGACAGTTCCTCATGTAATATATTGTTAGCATCCATGAATAATATTGATATCCAAAATAATTTCCACACAATATGGAGATGGCTCCTTTAACATTCTTTCCTTTTTTATAAGCAGTTCCAATTAATTTGGCATTCATATATCTTATACCCAAAATATTCTCAAACCCTTCTTTTATTTAGAAATCCATTCTTTTACAAGGTCAACAAGTCTATTTCAGCTGTTAAGTAATGTCTTAAATGTATTCTAAACCTTTGCACTACATCTCTTTGCCAGGTTTTAAAGTTGACTTTATTCCTCTCTCCTGACCATTTTTTTTTTAAGATTTTGTTTATACTAACTTGTAATGAGCATTATCATCAGTGTAGGATTATATTTTTTTTGGTGCACTACTACAAGAGATGACATTATTTTTAGCTTAAAGTATTCTAAAATATATTGAGAACAGAATTCTTAACTACATTAAAAAAAAAGTTAAAGTATGGAAATTTTAACCTAGATAATGTTGATTTAGTCTCATCACTCATGTGCCTACCTTGTTAAATTCTTCCTTCCTTTCTCAATCATTTGTTGTGTAGTCAGCATCACATGTGCATTGATTTTTGACATGAATGTGAGCGCTTACACAGGCATGGGTAAGAATGGTACAGCTGCTCTAAAATCCTCAAAACTCCATAGCTAACATAGCTAACTTAACAAATGCAGTAGTCTTGATTTGGCAATGAGGTTTATCGAGAAATTATCCACTAATTGTGAATCGACCTTTAGTCAATGCCTGTAATGGTGGGAGTCATGAAATTCCAGCTACATTATCATTGTAGTTCCAATTCCTCAAGCTTTGACAGCTCAACCAGCAGTCCCATTTCCTTCCAGCATTTTTGCTTGAATTTTGCAAGTCCTTGTTAGGTTCATATATGCAATGTAATTATTACATAGTCTGAATCATTCACAATGGAGTCTCGGAAATATTTAGCACAGGGAAACAACTTAGTAACCCCTCTGTGTTCTTGTCTTATATGTCCCTATATAACTACACAAGAAATCAATTTAATTCTTGCATGTAGGCTATATTACATATTTTTCATGGGAGAACTAACATAATATGTGGTATGCTTCATCTTGTATGCATTGTGGAGTTTCTTTCTTCTGCTTCATGGTTATACCAGGATGAGTCAAAAGTTTGTTCGTTTTTGCACCTGGACATTGAGACTGGAGACACAAGGTGTGACATCACTTATTCGGCAAAGTCTAGGCCATTCTGTTGTATGGTCTTCTGCCAACGTTCCGTGAGAGCCACGATCCCAAGATGATACCATTTGGCTGGTTTCGAGTCCAAAATCTCGCGCACCCCTGTTTCCGCAGCATCCAATGTTTCGAACTGTCATACTTGCAGGAAATGCGCAAGAGAGCGAAACAAATGGTAATCGGATGGCCCAAAATCCAGGCTGTACAAGAGATGAGGCAAAACTTCAATTCCTTCCAAATCCTGCAGTTTTTCGGTAACAATTCATGACCGGTGACATGGGACGTTATCGGCCTGCAACAAGGCTCTCTTCTGATGCATCGATCTTGGGTACTTCTGGATCATAACATCATGGACCTGCTGCAGTTGTACAGCTTAAAGGTTACCATTGACAGCACAGCACGACTGTCTGGTACGAGTTCCCAAAACAATGGACCATTAATATTCCACCATATGCACAACACGACCTTATTTTCAAACCGTCCCCTTTGAACAAATGGTATTGCTTCTTGCCTTGGCGCCAACCACTGCTTACCACCAGCAGAAAATCAAAGGAAGATCCACTTTTCATCACCTTTGACAATTTGACACCAAAACCTGTCTTCCCGTGGATTTTTAATCAATTGTTGACAGATGGAAACTCGTCGTTCAGCCTGTTGTGGTGTCAAATTGTGGGGAACAAGTGAAGGCCGTCGAGAGACAAAACCCATTTGGTGAAGAGAGCGAACCACAGTGCTTAGGGACAATCAACCTGTCGTGCCAGTTGCCATGTACTGATGCTTGCATCGGCTGTCATGTGCTGTAGCAGGGCAGCTGCATCCATGGCACCCGGTCTCCCACATTGGGGCTTGTCTTGCACACTCATGCTGCTAGACAAGAACCACTTGAACCATTTCTGTTCTGTCCTAATAATACTCACTGTGACCTCACCTTCCACCACACAAATTTCCTTGAAGCACTCTCAGTGTTCATCCATTTTTTCCAATAATGTCGTAACAAGATACGCACGGCCAAAATGTCGACCTCCATGACAGACTTCCATAATTGCACTGTGCCTTGTCGTGTCTGTGTATGTATCAGGTTGCATGCACGTCATCTACCCACCGCGAGGTGCTCTCTTGGCTTTTCAGGCTGCTTCTCTGGCTTCAATGTTTCTCACATTAAAAAACGAACAAACTTTTGATTCACCCTGGTGTGTTTCTTGATGTGACATTTTGCAGTGCTTGCAGTGGAAATTCTTAGCTGGGCGTATGCTTTGTCGAGTTCGGGGATAGGTTGGGGATACTTATATGTATAAACATGAAAGTGGAAGTTGATTGTGCAAATTATCCTAGCTGGGGGAAACTTGATGAAAATTTTCTTAACTGTGGGGATAGCTTCTCCCCCCCCTTTCCCACGCACTTCAAATACTGATGTTTTAGAGGAACACACATTGTTGTATGCTGACCTACCACAGCAACACATGCAGTACAACATAGGCATGCTTGGTGCAAGTATATCAAACTGTTGAATTGCTGAACGGGGTTTCACGGAATCTAATTGAAGAACCACCAATCTAAAGGATTTTTTTACATTACGACCATCAACACTGTATTTTAACTGTACTTAAGGTCACGGACGTTTGGCCACTGCCAGCCAAGTTGTTTTTGAAAATTCCTCTCCTGAAAGCTGCTATATTTCAAATTCAGAAAAAATACGTAGAATTGCTTCCAGAGCATTCACCCGAATTTTTGTGTGGTTTGTTTTGCTGTTGCCTAGGTATTGCAATAGTTTCGAGTCTACGTAAGCCTATTTTTTATCATAGATATCTAGATAAGTGAAAGCAAGCCACACGAAAATTCATGTGAATACTGGAGAATGAATTCTAAGCAGATGTAATTTTTGAAAAATCTGAATATCAAAGCAGCTTTTCAAAAGGAGACGAATTTTCGAAAACTGGTTGACTGGCATTAGCCAAAGGTCCAGCAAGCCTTAATGTTAGTGCAGCAATGTCAACTCTACTTTTTGCACCTCAATGGGACAAAAAAATACATCAGCTGAACCTGTATTTCAAGTGTATGTAGTCTTTTACTTTAATATGATTTTTTTCACTAGTAATGGACCACACACTGTGCAATTTTTTTGATTCCAATAAATAACCAATATATAATTACCAATACTGGTAACAATTGATGTTGTACTAATATGGATAAGTAATTTATTTATTCTGTATTATCTTATTTTGTACTATAGGGTTATTTATTGTTCCGTTTCAGGTTGCCAGGTTTAATGAGCAAGTTTGATGAAGTCAGAGACTCTGGGGATGTGTTGCCAACAGCACTTCAGAATTCCCTTGTTGATGGTAAGTGTTTCCGAAGTTTTTTCTTTAAATTGCTTAGATGATATGACATTTTAAATATTGGGGGGTTGGCTGAAATCTACGAATGTAATTGCTGAATTCGATGGCATGGAATAACATACATGGAAATTATCATGTGTAAAATAATATTTAACTGATCATTGAGTAATCTCACCAGGTGCTGAAAATGAATACTAGACATTTTTTGTATAATGTTTTTGACTTTTCACTGACAATAAAAATAAACCAGTAAAGGTTAACATTAATAAAAATATTACTGGATGAGTTTTGGTACTTCCAAGTTTTCTGTGCTCTGTGCTGAAAGCATCTAATAATGTATTTGCTGCTATAATCCTTCCTAGTGTGCGTGGCCATATATTTCAGATGAAAATTATAATAATTCGTGATTGATGATATATGTGCTTTTTAATTATTTTAGGGCTAGTAATTATAGTAATTACAATACAATAATTTTGGTTATCTTTTAACATCAGTACCTATTGAGAAAACAAATATTCTCTTGCAATGGTTTCATCAGCAAATTGGTACTTCAGTTTCATTACAATTATTTTGTCCCACCAATTGTCATGTTATCAATTTCAGTACTTTTCTCTCTAGACAAAGTAGCAAGCCAGTTCAGGTTGGCTGTTTACATTGGGCTCGAAAATCTTAGCACTGCCTAACACATGCAACAATTAAGAGAAATTGAACCCCAGATCTCCCACCAAATTGAACCCTACGTGATATGCCAGATAACAAGCCCCTCCTTTTTTGTGGGGGAGGCAAATCTTAAATTGTGGAATGGAGAGATCTGAAATATTGCTCTGACCCAACAAACAATCAGTAACATAGTGATATAACTCACAGACTGTCACACAGCATACACCTTGGTGCCTATTGTTTACATTTACTTCTCAAATGTATGTGAATATTGGTAGTACTGTATTCTGCAAATGAACAATGTTTTCAAATTTCCTTTATTTTTCTTACACCAATGAACAACCATGATAATGTTTAGAAAATAATATATTTATAAAATAAATTATGTGTATTACAATGATTCTTATAATGAAGAACATATGTGATTGTAACTTGAAAAAAAATTCACATCACAACTGCAGTTCGAAAAAGTCTGGACTGTCCTCACTAAGTTGGGACATCCGGTAGCTTTGCATTGATGGTTATAAAACAAAAAATTGCCAAATATTGTAGGCAAACCTGCCTATCTCCACCAACAACCCATTTCATTTATGCAAGGAGAAAATCGAAATTCTTGCAAAACCTGAAAACTTCTCAATGTTAATTTCGTAGGTTATTACGGGTTCACATTAAAATATTTCATAGTTTGATGGAGGGGGGGGGGGGCACTGTTCCCTTCTGCGACATTTCACGCAACAGCGTATGGGTGCTGATCTTCAGTTTCCATAGTGAACATGTTAAATGTCTGCAATGGTGTTTCCTATTTATGTAGGTTAATTCTCCTTTTGCACTTCTGTTGATACATTAGCATCAAAGTGTATCTTGGGTACATCTTTCATACAATGCATTCAACAAATGAATTGTAAATGTTAGTATTGTAAATTGTAATTGTAACTTCGCTTTTTGTGCCACTGTTGGCTAATTTGCGAAGATGGGGTGAGTGTTGATATGATAAAATTGATGAATGGGCACTCACAAACATCCATGCCCAGGCCAGGATTCGAACCCGAGACACCTAGCATCGTAGCACAATGTGCTAACCACTCTGCCATGGGGGTCGCCTCATCGCTTTGAATATGATAATTACACTTTCATGGCTTTTTGACATGACCACACTAGTCATTCTTTTTATTACATGCAGACAATACTGTAAGGAAAGCACATAATTTTATTGCCTAATAAACTTCCTACCAACTATTCCTGTTACTCCATATGTAAAAGTAAAATACAAAATGATAAACTTTTTCCCATAGCATTGCGCTGTGGCATGAAGACACATAAGGAGATAGGGTCCCACACATCCTGGATCTTGCCTATGGTGGAGGTTGTGAGGTGGAGGCAATCGTCACCATTCTGTGTCCACTTTACCCCCATACCCCTCAACAATGATATCACCAGTAGTACCCATATATTAGAGACTGGGTCAGAGAAAATCCCACATGTGAACATTCAACTGGGGATGAAACCTTGATCTCCCACATGTAAGGGAGAATTCACAAATAATTGTGTAGTTAGGTTAACTGGGACTTGACCTACAGTTTAAGGTAGGATCGGAACCACTATGTGCCTCCATATTAAATTCAGGTCTACCTGATTACAAGATGACACTACACCATTTGGGGGGAGGCCTATCTACATTTGACAAACCACATGTTTTCAGTGCAGCAATATTTTGCAAACGTCATGTTTAGAGGAGAATTACAAGATTTCATCAATGAAAGTTAATTCATTCTTAATTTATTTGCTCCTTCTCCATACCATAATCATCATCAGGTCTTGGAAGTTGATACGAAAATTCTAAAAAAGAAATGGCAAATTATTTAAGAAATGACCTAATTTTTTTAATAACCTGTAAAATTTCTTCAGATATTAATGTGTAAGCTTGAATTTTTCATAAATTACTAAGAAGTTGCACACTTGTGAAACTACTTGAAGAATTTAACGTATATGCACTGGTATTTTGAAGACTGAAGTTAACCTGAAAAGTGACACAATAACAGTGAAACTCGCAACACTTCAGATCTTTTTCTTCTACACTTGCGTGCAAAGAAATAGACCCACCTCACACTTTTGACATAAAATGTTTATCCAAATGGAAGCGTCTAATCCTACTTATATGTAGATAAAGTTCAGTAATAAATACGTACGATGTTAATAAATTTAATAACATTTTATGTCAAAAGTGTGAGGTGGGTCTATTTCTTTGCACGCAAGTGTATATACGAAAGACCAGTGTAAAATCAATTCTGTTCAGTTGAGGGACTAATATGTGTTTGCATGCTTGCAAAGTTTTAATATTCAAAGTTAATATTTTCAATAAGAAAATATTGATTGATTATACACTATGCAAAGTCTGTAAATTTGTGGGTTCAAGTTGGCACACATGCATTTCTCAAAATGTATTGTTACAATTTCAGCAGTGAAATGATGAAGTGTAAGCAGCTGCATGCAACATTTAAGTTTTTTGATTTGTCCCATCCGACCAGGCTTCTCACGTTGCCTTTCAACTGATGCAAAATATTAATGTTCTGTTGAATTTGAGGAAAAGCAAATATGACTAAAATGCACACTAACCTTCCCAGTGGCACAGTGGTAGGTAAAGACATTATCTCGTAATCAAGGGATCCCAGGTTTAATCACTACCTAGTAGTTCGGATCCAAATTTTAAACTGTAGGTTATGTCCTGATTAGCCTATCTGTATATAAAGTGGATATTAAGCAAAAATTCAAAAGTAAAAAACTACCTTGAAAGATCGAAATGCAGTTAAGAAATCTCAAAACATTTTAGAAATGCAATATAACTGAACAAAAATTGCACAAAAATATCAATAAGGTAATAGTTCGAACAAGTGTTCTCGGGTTAGTATCAGCCAGGTTAAATTGTAGTTAGCATCCAACGTTTCGAGGGCATACATTGCTCTCATCTTCAGGGAATGTAGAAACGGAGACCAGTGTAGGTTAATATACATGACTATAATGTGGCGGAGTTTGGACTCTTGTCTTCTTATTGGTTCCCTCTGGATCCTGGTGTTCTCATTGGCTGGTGTCTTTTTTTTTTTACGAAGGATTGGGTTCCAGGCATGACTGAGTTCGAGTCCCACGCCCCTGTTAAGATTGGTGCTTTACCGTGAATTGGCTATGGCTTCCTTTACCCGTTGGTCCCAGTAACCGGCACATTTGGCTATTATTTTGGTGTCAGAAAATAAAATCCGAGAACATTTGTTCGAATCACGTCGCCAGGAAAGCTACAATTCCTAAGCTAATAGTTGTTTAGACAATTGAGGGGTCTAGTGAGAGAGGGAGCTATGCCACTTTGACAAGAATAATTTACCTAACAATATGTTCAGAAAAAAAATTACCCTTTGTTATACAAATTATGACTCAACGCAATTCTTTAGAAAACTCAATTTATTTCCACTTTGACAAGAAATGGAAATAAATTGAGTTTTCTAAAGAATTGCGTTGAGTCATAATTTGTATAACAAAGGGTAATTTTTTTTCTGAACATATTGTTAGGTAAATTATTCAAAAGGAAAAATATGAATTTCAGTATAAATACCATTTATTATGAACATGTGTGGTATATTGTTGTAGTATACCGATGTGGAAAAATCAATCTAGCACATCAAATGCTTTGAACAAGGCATGAGTGTAAATCATGTTCAAAGGGTTACATATGATCTACATAAAGACAACTTCATATGTGTTCTGGAGGATCTTCACTGTCCATTGTTTCTGTGGGTTTTAGTTTTTGGTAAACACCATGAAGAACTGGAGGAATATAAGGCATTATTGCCATGAGATCTTTTAACTTCAGGGCTGATATTAAATCTAGCACCGGTTACTGCAACACAACCTCTGCCACTCCTATTGCAGACACCATTAGTAAATGGCATAGCTCCTTCTCTCACTCAAAATGAAGATGAGGACGTATTCAAGAACTCAGAAAATCTGCTGCAGAATAAGCAGGAGCTACGCCGCATGGTTGTAGTTTACATAAAAAAAAAAAAAAGAAGAGGAGATTTGTGGCATAGCTCCCTCTCTCACTAGACCCCTCAATTTTTTGGCTCTAACTGAAGGGAAATGGATTTCTATTATGTTGAACATTGTCAAGCTGCATTGAAATATATGACTTTCTATCAAATTCTGCATCCTAGGTTATACAAATTTGCAAAAATAGTGCAGACAGTACTTTGAGACTTTCATTTGATAAATCCCAATGCTGCTCGTTTGTGTGCATGTGTTATATAGACATCTCTTGACACTTCTTTATATTTATTTAACTCCCCGAATTCTGAAGATGCTGGGTCATTAACATTCTTTTTCACTGCAACAACCGTAAAATAGAACTTTATGAGAAATGTAACCATACCATGCTACCTTGAAAGCAACAATAATAACTTATATCTAAAAATCTACAAATCCAGTGCTTCTACAGCCAAGGACGTATTTGGGGGGGGGGGTCCAGGGGGTCGGGACCCCTCCCCAAGAGATTACTAAGTACAAAAATTACATAATGAAAATAATGGAATAATGAAATAACTAAAATTACATAATGGAAATATACTTGTTGTTTAATCTAGGGCTGTTTATTTCCTCCAAACTTATTGGAAGGAAAGGATGTACTATTGTGATCTGAACGACAGTAAGTTAGAAGATTTATGCAAGTTTTATTACTACTTGTAACGTAACATTTAAGTTCACTTTATGCACAATAAGGCTAATCGGGACTGGACCTACAGTTTAAAGTGGGATCCGAACCACTCTGTGCCTCCACCGCAAAAAAAAAGATAATGAATTTGAATATTTTAATTAATATTATTTTAATTTATTTAATATAATTCTAATTATTTTAGTTTAAACATTATATTTATTATTATTTTGAGACACTTGGTTTGTTCTCGCTTCGAAAATTTCATATAATTTGAAGTTTAGTGGTGACGTTGATTTATTTCTGCTTGGAATATTTTTATGTTTCTATTTTCTAGTACAGGGAGGTATTTTGGTTACTTTTGCGGGCAACCTTGTATAATAGCAAATGCTTTAATATGTCCATACAATTCGTATAATGATAACATGCTCGTATTTCATTGTATATAATCCTGAACTAATTTTAAATGCCCATTAGTAGCTGAAGTGAAAACTCTTTATCATAGTGCATGTGTTTGAGAGGTAGTCAGAAACAAATACTTTATATAGAACAAATGAACTGCGCAGATTCTGTTGCGGTAGTACCACTACACTGATTACAATAAATTAATTCCAGTAAGAAAAACGAGATGAAGCCTATACTTGTTGAATTAGGCATTTCTTTCGAGTCCACGCTATTCTGCTCGCTGCTAATAGTTCCAGCAGCAGCCGGCAGATGGCAGCAATCGCCAGTTCGCTCTGTATTGCCTTCTCATGGTTCTTCGCTGCCTGGCCCTCGGTGGGAAGCAGTGTTGGCACATGAAGGGAAATTTGGAGCTAATTTTAAGTTAAAAGGGAAAAGGGAAATTCGATGAAAAATAGCGAATTTTCAGGGAAATTTTAAGACAGATTCAACATTAATTATATTAAGTTTAATTATATCCAGTTTTGAAAATGAGAACTTATTTTTATTTTATTTTGTCGTATACTTTGTTCTGAGAGGAAGGGTGGAATTTTGGTTGACCCACATCTGGCTACCGTTTGGGGCCGGAGGTCATTGGCCATTCACCCTTATGTCCCGGCTTTGTGAGTGGGAGTCCGAGGGTATTGTTTATGTAAAGCTTTCGACGGTTCTCTGAATTTTGCCTCAAACACTACACGTGCAAACCATACAGTTCTCTTTGTCGAAATCTATCTTTACCAGTCTTCATTGGACACTGGGTTATTCGTCGTGTGCGAGTGTTTGGTGGAAGGTTGTGCTCTTCTTGGACGATGGAAGAACAAAGGAAGCAAAGGAAACTATCTGCAACTCCAGAATATATTAGAAAACGTCGTGGAGAATTATCGAAAGATTAAAAAAACACCGCGGAAACGAGTTAAAAAATTCCATGCAGAGTGGCAAGAAGTGACCAACAATGGATTAAATTTTAATAAAAACTTGCTGTGTTTTAGAAGTTTCCACCTAATATGTGAAATTTACCAGAATAGAAAATTTGCTCAGGTATGTAATATATATCGTGTATACCCATGCGCCGAACCTCATATGTGCGCCTTACTAGAACAGCATTTTGTGTAGAATATTTTTAATTTTCTTCTGATGGTGTGATTAAGACAAGGGGCATGGGCCTCCCTAAATCCAATCTCTGTTTGTGTGTTTTGCTTTTTACTGATGAAAATCTTCAGTTGCCAACTTTAACATAGTTTTAGCTTTCATTTCAAAACAAAAAATTTGGCTTGGTTTAGCAATAAAATCTAAATCTTCCAAAAAACATTTAAAAGTTATTGATTTTATTGTTTATTGATTTGGTTTATTTTACTTAGCTTTTCTGCCACTTTTCGCTAATTGTAAAGATAGGAATGAGTGATGATATGATGAAATTGATGAATGTACACTCACAAACAGCCATGCGCAGGCCGAGATTTGAACACGGTACCCCTGGCGTCGTAGCATATAAAAGTTAAATTGATTAACATTTTATACACACACACGAACATGGGTCAAGGATAATATTTATTTATTATTAATAATAATAATTCTTTAAATGAAGGGAAAATATGGGCGAAAAAGGGAAATTTTACCCCTTGGAAAGGGAAATTGTGCTTTCAGATTGTGGCAACACTGGTGGGAAGTGGTGTAGGAGGATCGAATATCAGGTCTCGCATGTCTCAGAAGTCTAGGCACAGCGTAGTGGGAAGGGAGAGGGACGAGATGGTAATTTAGATTCTCGTGGTAATGAAAGCATCGAATCGTTATTGCTTTACTTTCAAAGTTGCGTGCCCGGAGTTAACTTTCGACCAGAACGGCACGTACCTATCTTCTTAGAGCACAATGGGGAAAAGCGTGTGAAGACGGGACTGGAAACTGTGTTCTGTAGCATGGTCGCCGTAAAAATTAATCACCTTTAATTAGTGGGGATTTCCAGGAAGTTGTGATGCTGTTAAATTTTATGGGGGGCAATTATTGAGTAAACAAAAACAAATTGATGGATTGATTATCGAGAAGGAAGTAATGACGTTATGGTTTTGTAGTGTAGGATGTAATTGCTGTTTCCCATGTACGTCCTACGCGAACGTAATATTGCATCTTCTGACGGCGTCCTTGGCTGTGAAGTTAGCAACGAGGGAGTGAGCTCTTGGGGATGAAGCCCCACCCCCGAAATCTTACAAATGTTTGGTTTGAATAGTGTATAATGGTAATTAATTTTACTTTCTTACCATAATTAAACATATTGTATAATAAGTTGTAATATACTGAGTAATTTATCTTCAGGGCTTTCAACCTACCACTTTTTCTCTTTTAGATGGCGGCTGCTGATAAGGGATGACCACCCCCCCCCCCGAAATAAAATTCTGCCCACGGGCCTGGTACATTGAATCCTGAGCATTCATTCGCGATTGACCTAGATACAGGAAACCGACGTTAAATATCATAAACTATTTGGCCGCGTTCTAAATATAGGGTGATGTTCAACCTTAAATAAATCGGTTTCAAGGAATTTTGATAATTTCCCAAGAAATTTAAGCTTAAAATTTCCATAGGCTGAATTGGAAATCACTAAACTTCCCGTGACATGCTCTCCAGCTTCTGAATAAAGAAGAAACGATAGAATTAATATTTTTAATAATTAATAGTTGTCTGGATTTTCCTCTTCTAGGCCTAAAGTTATCTCTGTTATTTATCCAGAAGCTGTATCTTTATAGCCTCGCTATGTTTACACATCCCTGTTCCAGAACGTGTTTCGGATATATTGTGGTAATACTTTGGGCTGGATCAGGAATGATAGTAGGAACTGTTCGTTGAAAATAAGGTATACTGTACTGTTTAATGTGGGTAGCTGGTCCTGGAGAAGTTCGGTTTTCCAAATTATTTTCTTAGAGTATCCTCAACACACTGCAACCCATTGCACACTAATGTATTGCGAGGTTGCGTACAGGTAAGCGGCACACTGACGCACGCTTCACCTGTGGAGTACCGCACAATAAATATAGGGTCGAATGTTCGAGGAGAGACATTTGTATTTAACCCATTGCCATTATATATATATATATATAAACCAAACCCTATTGTTCGTCATGTCCTGCCTCTACATTGAGACGATATGCTGATGAGTGAATGAATAAACTAACACAACAAAAGGGGGGAGGTGCACTTTATATCAGTTCTCTCAAAATTCTCGTGAGTACTAGAAGAAGAGAACTGTTGTAGGTTGTGGATTGTATCCATACGTTGCAGATTTAAGCGGGTCTTTATACCAATTATTAAGGCATATCATTAAGAATGTCATTAATAAATATGCTTAGACTCGTGTGCACCACTAGCCGGCCTCCGTGGCTGAGTGGTTAGCACTGTGCGCAACGACGCCAGGGGATCCCGGGTTTCGAATCTCGGCCTGGGCATGAATGTTCTTTGTGAGTGGCCCTTCATCAATTTTATCATATCATCACCCATCCTCATCTTCGCAATTAGCCAAAGTGGCAGAAAAGCGAAGTAAAATAAACTAAATCAATCAATCAATCCGCAGAGTAACGAGGAATGTTTTGGCATTTTTCGTAATAGTGAATGCTTCTCCAATCTTTCTTTTCTCCGTGCATGAGCTTTGTTGCAGCTTCTGTAGGACCCCAGGTCGCATAGTTCTTCCGTTCGGCTCCTCACATTTCGTGATATGTTAATTTCGGGGGTTGCCAGGTGCCAGGGCTTGCCTGGAGTTGGTTTTTGGGGAACGAGTTCTGCTCGAAGGTTAAAGTAAGTAAACTTTGTAGTGTGTGTTCAGTGATGTTTCTCTTCATGTGAGCAGTTTGCGATTACGTCACTGCCAGGACAACCTGTAGGGAGTGCAATTGGCGTTGAGGGCAAAAAAGAAGCAGAGACTAATTTTTTGCGTGTCGTTCGTGTATGCAGATTGTACCCTCCAGGAAGCCGCACCTCAACCAACAGGGAGGCTAAGGGTCAAGGCGAGCGTGCAAGGAAGGACCGAAAGCCCTGGAGTGATTAAAAACTCGAGAAACGAGACGGGAAATTGTTTTTCGCTTGCGGTGTTGTGTGGGTGGCGGGAACATGAGAAAACTACGTGCGAAGTTTGTTAGGCAGGGGATTAATTGCTTCGCAGTAAGATTCGAGGGGATTGGGAAAGGGAGTGTTTGAGCGCAGAGCGAATTAAAAGACCATGCCAAGGTTTCGTCTCGCGGCTCGTTGGTCGGTCTGGATGGATTTACCGGACTCCGTCCGTTGGGGGACGGAGGGGCATGAAAACTGCTGGCGGCGCCTAATTCGCGTGTTCGTGTCAAGATTGTGAAAAGCAAGAATTGAGCGATACTTTCAAGATGTATTTGCAGGTCGCCACCTCGGTGGTCGAACACCTTGCTTGGTTGGCCCACGATCTCTCCACCGAATTTAAATTAGATCCAATTATGAATTCTCTCCATGGCGATAAGCCTAGATGTATACCATGTTGCGGAATGTCTGGAGCAAGTGCACGGAAACAGGTCTCTGCTCAAGTAGTGACTCGAGAGGGCTCGACCAATGAACGCATGGGAGGGAATGGGATTGCGTGGAGGGAGAAAAGCGACTGCAACTACCAGCGGTTTGCAGGAGCTTATACCGTTTCACTCCACTCGCTTTCTCCCCTTCTCTACCGTTATGAGCGGCCTTGCTCCAGAGATTCCTGGAATAGAGTTTAGGAAAGAAATGATCAACGTCCTCTGTGATGTAATCCGTAGCGAAACGCTCTGCGAAGCCTATGTGCCATTATAGGGTATGTGAGGGGCGACTTTCTAAGGAGGCACCCAAAGTCAACCTAACTTCCACGTAGTACACCAGGTGACTGCAATATTGGAGGCCTACATCCTCTGGTACCTGAACCCACAGCCAGAAATCCTCTGTAGGATCCTTGTTTGTGCCGAGTGCCCCTTTACGACCTCAGCTTTTAACCCGCGTATGGAGGTTTGATCCTCGGGGACGATATAGTTTAAGTTGTTCCAAGTAGTCTGTAATAGTGTTAGTTTGAGAAGTTGATTGACGAACTTTTTAAGACATATTATGTTTTCTTGTTAGGGTTTCTGCCCTCAAATTTGTTTTACTTTCGGAGCTTATCCCCGCCACAAATTGCTTACGTGCTAACGTTCCCATAATACATCGCTTTTCACGGTCGAGTCGTCCGTGGTACTGCGGCTAGCGCGCCGGGCATTGAGAGCACGTCAGCCGGCAAACTGGATACAATATCCGCGTAACTGGAACCTCTAGCTAGCAATGAAATAAGCTCGTACAATTACACGGACAATTAAAATGAGCACGTACTTTGTTACAAGAGGTGTTGGAAATGATGTTCTCCTACATTTACAACATCTGTTTTAGGAATATTTCACCAACACGTATCAGTTCCTCTTCCGAAATTGCTTCAATTACTCTCCTGATATTTTCTTTCAATTCTTCTAATGTATGGCTTCAGGTTTAAAGGCTTGGTAGCTCGTCACGCAGACGTCATGGAAATGTCTGCGCGGAGGGATTTTTGAGGAGTATGTTCCAATCGTGTTCAAACGTCGTCTAGTTTCTCCCCAGTAAGCAGTAACACACGCCGTTTCACCCTTCGCTTCTTATCAAGAACAGACCCTGTTTCCCTAAACGTATTCACAAATTTTAGAACACTGTCTCTGTGTTGAATATGAACATCTGGGAATTCTGATGCAAAACTCCTTCTAACTTCCCTACAATAATTCGTAATGACGTAAGAGTTGTTCTTAAAAACTTGTTGTTTTAAATTGTACGCATAGCGTGGCATTATTAGACTGCAGAAAGGCACCAGTAATACGTAAACTAAAACAAAATAATCTAAAACACTTGTTAACACCTTAACACTTCACAAGCACGTGCAAACTGGACACCAGCTAACTGGATACTGAAGCACTGACGCGTCCAGTGCCAAGGTCAGCGTACAGCTGTGGTCTAAATGCTGGCAGACGCGCCTTCACTGTCCGGCGATCTAGCCGCGCTCCACGGACGACTTCACCGTGAAAAGCACTGTATAAGAATCGATGAAGTTATGCAACACAGAAAGGGACCTCGCAGATAGCGCAGTAGTAACGCTGTCGCTTTACACAGTAGTTCCGATCCCACTCCAAACTGTAGGTCTAGTCGCCATTACCCTGTCTTAACGTAAAGTGAACTTAACACGAACTTTGACACAAACTTTGACTTCGATGCGGCATAAAGCAAAGCACGATTACAAACAGTAGTACCACACTCGGTGTGCTGGTATGTACGATAATGTAATGTCTTTTGCTCCTATATGTGTCAATTTAGTACAGAATCACATCCTGACAAACGTGAATTTTGACCCAAATGATATGCTGACGGTTTTAGAAACGCACCAAAAGTACAAAATGTGCTTTCATTACTACTAAAATTTCACAATTTTTAAAATGTCTTTTGGGGGGGGGGAAGAAATTGTACAATATAGTGTATTGTAACCGGCCAAAATAATAGTTTGTCCAAAACCAAATTCCACATCAACTAGATTTTGATACACCCCTTTACTTGAAATTCTAAAAAAAAAAAAAAAAAAAAGTTGCTTATTGGGAAATATGCTGAAGATGAGAACACGTAAATGCTTTTCAGAATCTCCGTTCCCAAAGATATAATGGCAACCCGGCAGGTTACGTGTTGAATTCCAAACGAGCTCATTTTGGGTGTGTCTAGCAATGCCATTTGCAACGTGTCTAGGGGAGGCTCCCCAAGAAAGAGACGCCGTGCAATTATATATTCGCTAACACGATGAGAGGAAGAAATTAAGGATGGAGAAAAGGAGGGTGAACGCTTGGGAACAGGAGATAAAAAAACGGCGAAGAGGGGGATTAATGCGTTAGAGGGTGGGGAAATTACTTTCCAAGGGGCTGTATTTTATTCGCTCTACCTGTGCGGTTCAGAAGATACTCATTTCCTTCGTCGCCTGTCGGCTTCCTGTGTCTGCAGGGGTGAGTTGAGGTACCTGACTAAAAACAAGCATGTGATTATTGGAGATCGCATTCATCTTTTATTAGGCGAATAATGTAAGATGCCCATATTTTTTTAAGGGTTCGGGGTTCGATACCCAGTGGTTCAGAGATTCCACTTTAAACTGCGGGTCAATCTCCGATTTATGTTGCCCTCCGTGGCGGAATGGTTAGCGCACCACGCTACAACGCCACGGGTTCCGGGTTCGAATCCCGGCGTGGGCATGGATGTTCTTTGTGATTGCCCCTTCATCATATCATCACTCTCCTCATCTTCGCGATTAGCCAAAAGTGGCAGAAAAGCGAAGTAAAATAAAATCAATCAACCGTTTTATCCTCTGTGCATTAAATGGACTTGAAACTCAGTATGCCTGCCTAGCTACCTAATAGTTTCGTTGAAGGTATGTGTAGCATTGCTGATTGGATTGGACGACGAAAAATTACAAAAGTCTTGCCGCACAGCATAATGAGACAGACGTTCGTGGATATCATGAAAATTGTGAGACATCATGCTTGTTCATGTACTTCTGCTACGAAATATTTGCGTGTAAAATTCAGAAAATTTCGCTTTTTAGTGTGGCGATTTTGCATTTGTTCCCTATTTTCTACCTCTTTTTTTTAAAAAAAAGATAAGAATATTAGAAACCATTAGTAATTTGTTGTCGGATTTTTTAAATTTGTATTTAGTTGATACGGTAGTCTACCAAGCAAAATTTGTTTTTGTAGTATATGTTGCGACCAAGAACATTACGGTGTCTCATGTTACAATCTTTGCAAGTAAACATCTTTGACACCAATAAGATCTCTTCAAAACTATCATTTTGGGAGTTTTTCTCTTTTGGTGGTTGAAAAAAACATATTTTGCTTCTTATCGCACTTCTGAAAGAAGCTAAAAATCACCCTGGGGGTAGTTGTTAGCCTATATATTTTTTTTTAAAAAAAGCTAAAATCCCTGCTTTATTACTCAATACACATATTCAAGCCTCTGCATGAACCCAACTTGCTCCCACTTTCGAATAACCCTCGTATATGGTGAGCTTCTTGGTTTTCTTAGCAACTGGTGTATCGTGCGGCACATTGCAGTTTGCGTTGCAAAGTTCTATCTCGTGCGATAGGGACTAATTTGTGTTATTGCTGGCACCGCCGGGGAAACACTTCACGAAATGAAGTGGCGGACCATCAATTTAAATATTTATATGCATTTGCCTTTAGAGACTTTAGTATGGGTTTCTTCTGAAAGCAACTTTCCCGTCGCCAAAACTTTCCACTTTTTACGACCCCCTCTATTTGCATTTTTCTTACAGGCAGCGAAATTTGCCAATTTTGGAAATAAGTTTAGGCAAAGGTGCAATAAAAAGTTTGTCCACCAAGGTATCTCGTCACGATAACCCTTCGTGCTCGGAAATCACCTGAGTCTCTTAGGAACTTATCTGTCTCCGCTTGAATTGATTTCTATTTGCTGTAGAACATGACCTTGTGCAGCATGGAATGATTGTTAGCAAAGTAATTTCCGCGCAGTAGCTTTAGGAGGGTTACAATTAGACTATGGAAAATCATGCACAAAATAAAGAATTATGCTCTCATTTTTGCCTTTATTGTGTTAATTTATTATTTCATCACTCGTCGTCGCGATTAACATAAATTAGTATCCGAAAATACATTGCCTAACAAAAAATGGGCTTTCGATCTCCATTTTTGGAAATTGCTTCTCAAGCTGTTGTCTTCAAATCGTTAAGTGTAAGTGGATGCGTTGCGTGGCGTGAAGCGCGTCGCTAATAGGACCATGTTTAAGAAGCCCCACTACAGTTAAGACGTACCAGGTGACGCACGATACAATATCCACCGTGAAGGTTGAATACTACGCGATACTTACGTGGATATTTGTATGCAGAGCTCGACAAAGTTCCCGCAGGAAACTGCAACAAAGGCAGAGCTTTTGGCTCCAAGTGGTTCTAATTTGAGTCTGCTTCGTTCTTTTCGTTCCCCTCCTGAGTATAATGAGCTCAGAGCTCTTCACGGGAAAATTCTCCAGTGTGTGTGCGAGCACTTCATTTGAATGTTTGTGTGCGAAGGTATTGTGCTCGTTGGTGGCGACCTTGTAAACCATCCATTAAAGGTGGTAAACAGTGCTTTTTCTTCCTTTGGCCTACCCAAAAAGTTCCTGAAAATAGGTCCAGGAACATTTCGCCGGCACAGGAAAAGTACGAAAGACAAGAATGGAAGTTTTTCTTGCCAATTTAGAAGTCAAGAGAATGCTAAATATTAATACAGGTAAGAAAGGAAGGGAATTTCGCAAGTCCTGCCTAGCGTAACCCAAAACGCGCGAATGCTATTTAATACATTGGTAGTTTAGTTAACTGACTTAGTTAACTGACGTGTTTTCTCCTTGTACACCTAACGGCAAAAGAACTGGGAGGCGAATTGTCCATGACCATTTTCATTCGGTCTGTTTTCAACAATATGATGGTAATGAGTTGAAACAAAAATGTCAATAAGTAGAGGACAAGATTGATTTCGTATCAGGAGAATTTCGTTCCTTAAAACAGCACAGAATGTAAAATAAGAAAGAATGAAAATAGCGATGGACAATTTGCTTACTATTATCTTTGCCGTTAGCTGTACATAACTGTTAATAAAGATGGGCGAACTGAAGGAATAGAATAAAGCATGGAATTTATACTCAATCAGACGGTATCGGCCTACCTGCGTGGCGGAGTGGTTAGCGCAGTGCGCTACGTCGCCAGGGGTCTCTGGTTCGATTCCCGGCCTGGACATGGGTGTCCTTGGTGAGTGTGCCTTCATAAATTTCTTCACGCATCCTCATCTTGGCGATAGCCAAAAGTGGCAGAAAAGGGAAGTAAAATAAGCCAAATCAATCAATCAATAATTAGACTGTATTGTTCGACTCCCGGTGTCGTCTTGTAATCAAAGAGTCCAGGGTTCGATCCCCGGTGGCGGCACGTTGCTGTAAGTCGGTTCCCACTTTAAACTGCACGCCCAGTCCCAAATAGCCTATCTGGGCATAAAGTGGACTGAAAAGCTAAGTTTTTAAGGGTGACAATTACTACAACTTTGAGTGGCTGCAGAAACAAAATACAGTATATCTTTATCTATTGGTGAAAAGATTGATGCCAGTTTGGTAGTGATACCCTGCCTCGCCCCTATTTTTCGTCAAACTCCCAACAGGTGTTTTATTTATGGCCATTTTGGAGCGAAATTTACTTATACACGTCTCAACTGAAAAATTCTGGATAAACCCCTCTTTTGGTAATTTTTAAAGGAACTTACCAAAGAGTCAGCGGGGGGGTATGACTTATCGCATTCAACTCAAACACCTTCTTGGTCAAGCTCAGTATTTCGTCTTGTTAGGTTAAATCTCTTAGCATAAATATACTACATTTAGCCTAACACGAAAGTATTTAGCCTGACGTCAGGAGACGAAATACGGGCTTGACCAAGAAGGTGTTTGAGTTTGGTCCGATAAGTGAGACCCGTCACGATTTTTAAAATGCCTTCCAGGAACCATCACTAAGGTTGACTGCAGTGTACATGCCTCACACGTGTAGTTTTTGGCGTTAACATCCTGTATTTTGTTCTAGGGTGTTCGGAATTTCTTTGAAAAAATATTAGGTCAGTGTTTCTGCTGGGTTTCGAAACTTCCGACTCGACCTACTAGAACAATTGAGGGAAGCTTATGAATCTCTTGGGTGGGCAGCAGAATATTATTTTCGCCAGAATAGAGGGTGGCGTGCAACATATTTGTTTAGAATTCCTTTTAGGAGACCCAGGAAACTATTAACAGAGGAACTGTTGCGGTTGGCTGTCTTTCGGCATTGTTGCAGCATACTTCGTGTGTCTAGAACAACAATGCCCGCAATAAAGGCTCCCATCCTCCACCTAAACGGAAGTTCAGTCTGTTGCATGTACTTCATGGCACGCCTATTATTGGCTAGTGTGATGACAGAAGGAATTTGCTCTTCCTCCTCGGGTTGTCGTAAAATCTCAAGTGTGGAGGCCTACTGTGCCTTGGTCAACCTTGACATCATTGCATCATCGAAATCTGTCAAGGTGAAGAGTTTGTTTTTATCGTCCGCGCCTCTGTGTTCTCTTTCAATTCTCTCTGAGCTGACAATTTTTCATTGCTCTCTTGGGAGTGATATTTGAGCTTCTTTATTGTTGATTCTGCCCATTACTTTTCCAACTAACATAAAGTTGATGGGTTTGCATTGCAGAAGGACAAATATTGAAAACACTGGTTGCCGGCACATGGCAATTCCATGAAAAGCGCGATAATTAGCGTTTAGACATTCGTTCGGCAACCAGCAAGGAAACAGCCAATCGGGGAAATCGAAAATAATGGAGATTTCCTGTCCACAAATGTGGGAGGCGGATACTTTCAGAAAATGAAGTGCAATGATTAAATATATCAATATGTGCTTAAGTGCAATTAGAATTATTTATTTTCATTGATTCACGATATAATCGTGTGCGTTCCCGCTGGCGTAGTGGCTAACGCTGTCGCCTCGAATCAATGTTCCACGCTAAACTGTAGGTCCAGTCCCGATTAGCCTATCTGAGCAACTTAGATATTTGACTTTGGCGTTGTAATCAACAGATCTCTGGTTCAATTCCCATTGGCACATTGCAGAGGTTCGGAT
This sequence comes from Lepisma saccharinum, assembly GCF_977018435.1. Lineage (NCBI taxonomy): Eukaryota > Metazoa > Arthropoda > Insecta > Zygentoma > Lepismatidae > Lepisma > Lepisma saccharinum. Next base: position 36,068,505 of record NC_139249.1, read on the forward strand.
CACACGTTAAACTGTAGGTCCTGGCCCGATTAGCCAGGTTGGTACGATTGAACGTTGGTATGACCCCCCCCTCTCCCCGGACTACATTCAGAAGTATCGTGTGTGACATTTCCTTGACGCATTCTTTGCCCTAACAGTATATACTTTGATAAAATCTGGTCTCTGGTCAAGTGAGAGAATGTATTCCAACTTTTGTTGACAAGTTACTTGTGTGTTCATGGATGATCGAAAGCTCGAAAAGTTACAAGTTTAATTCTACAGATATATATATATATAACTTGATCTTGCACAATTTGATTTTTCTTTTGATGTTGTATTTGTAGTTATTTTTGCTTCACACTTATATTCGTCCAGGTTAATTGAGAAGATGAGAAAGTTGTGGGGAATTGAAAAAAGAAAGGACAAAAGAATTATTACAAAACATACCTTCTTTGGTATTCAGATGCATGATCCAAGCCTCCCAAGAAGTTAAGAACTGCTGACCACCTTCTTTATTTAAAATGCACACGTGCCCGCACAGCGAGATAAGAGGTTAGTTATTCTTAAGCAGGGGGTTATCCAGAATTGTCAATTTGGATGGCTGGCTCTAAAACATTTTTGGGAAGTGTAAAGTTAGATTTAGTACCAGAATGACAATAAATTAGTCCTGTGAAAAATTTTAGGGAGGATGTCCTGAAAATTTGGGGCATATAGGTAAATCGCTGTAAACTACTTAATAAAAACACTATGAAATTTGCTATTTTAAAAGAAAATGCGTTCCTGGATGGTTACGCGAACCATGAAGTGGGAACTGCTGTACTAACCATACCTACCATGGATGAGGAATGGAAGAATCGCTGGGGGAGAATTTTATTGTGCTGTACTCCTTAAACGGCTAGGAGCCGATTTTGAATTGCTTATTGATCAGACATGGCAAACCCGGTCAGGAAAAAATAACCCCTATGATCTAAGGAAGTAGTGAAAGCGTTGAGTTACATAACTGACTTCATTGCTGGAGGGGAACCTGGAAGCTTGGTGTCTTTGCCAACGGCAGATAGTAGTAAATTGCTATTATAAAGTTTTCGAACGCAAGAATGCGAAAGAACTGGCTCCCTACCCGTCTCTCAAGTTGCTGTTAGGTAGGTGTAAATTACTACAGCACTTGGTGTTAACATGATGATGCAAATGAGCATAATAATAGAGCTTTTTTTATTATTATTTTTATCCTGTTTCTGTTGTCTTTTCGGAAGTAACGTGTGCTGCATGTGTATATGTTGTGAACTTCACAATGTACACACCAAACATCTATTTTAAGAAAAACTCAATATGCTGACCAAGCCAGAAATATATTTTATTATAAAACATAAACTAAACGTAACGTTTCAACCTTCTAGCAAAGTCTTCTTCAGACTCTGCACCAAGTACAAATGTAACAAGGTACAAAACAGGACGATATATATACACAAAAATTACTCCCCTCCATACTATTAGAAAGTTGTTTTCCTGGAACATTCAACTCTACTGTGTCAAGGAGGCCAAGGAAATATAGAAGAAAGGTGATGAATGGAATGGGGGACTGAAGATAAACACAGAATAGAAGAAGGTGTTAGAAAGAGTGGAAAGGACGAGAGAAAGAGGAGAGAAGAAGGAAGAAGAATTAAGAAAGAAAGGAAAAAGAGCGTGAGATAAAGAGTCCAACCACATTCCAGATGAAAGAAAATGTTTAGCCAAATCGCCTGTCAGGTGAAAGTACAGTTGACAAGGGAAGGCCACCTGCTAGAATGTTCCAGGAAAACAACTTTCTAATAGTCTGTAGGGGAATAATTTTTGTGTATATATATCGTCCTGTTTTGTACCTTGTTACATTTGTACTTGGTGCAGAGTCTGAAGAAGAGCTTGATAGAAGGTTGAAACGGTGTTATAATCTATTTTAAGTAACTTTTCTAGTGTCACCAAAAGTGACACAGGACCGGTGTTATGTGGGTATATAGTATTACCTGAGTCTTGTGTCGAGATAGTCTATAGTAGCTCCATAGCGTATTAAATTCGAATTTTATCTCAGTCCATTTCAAATTTGCGTTTGGAGAATCCTTAAGACTATGTGTCACTGTCAGATAATTACAAATGAGAAGGGTATATACACTTCTCATACAAGAGGTGATGGTTGAATTGAATTATGTTCCTCCTAGGTACCTCTGAAACGAGTGCGTGTTCGAGTTCCGATCTGGACATGGATGTCCTTCACCAGTTTTATCTAATTATTTATCTTCATCCATTTGCAGAAGCCCGACCCTGTGGCCAAGTGGTTAGCACATCGCGCTGCGACGCCAAGGGTCCCGGGTTCGAATCCCGGTCGGGCTTGGTTGTTTGTGAATGTCCATTCATCAATTTCATCATTTCATCACTCATCCCCATCTTCGCAAATTAGCCAAGAGGCACAAAACGCGAAGTAAAATAAACTAAATCAATCAATCAATCAATCAACCATTTGCAGAAAAGTGATACGAAAAAGCAAAATGTAGTACAAATACAGTCTTCATGCTTCCCCAAGAAATTGTTCTATTTACAATATTGTATCGCACAATAAATGTGTCAAATGACCTTTTCAAAGTTTCTTCCATTCAAGACGTTTTCGGGATGTCATGTTAACCACACACTGCCAGGTCAGGCGTGTAAGGCGAGTAGACAACAATCTTCCGTGAAATATTCGCAGTGTGAGACCTCGTGTTATTATGGCTAAACTGTTTTCCCAAACACACCCACCTGTTTACGATGACGTTCAGCGAGCGACGTGCCTTTTGCCTATATGTAGATACTATAATGAACACACACAACATGTAAGGTTCTAGACATAAGAGTGGACAAAAATATTCATTTTTAACTGATTTCATAGTATTATGAAGTACTTTGTGGTGTCTACTAACAGATGAAAAACAAAAGAAACTTTAGTTTGATGGCATAAGTTGAATACATGAAAAGCATGAACGAAAATTTGTACGTGTGTGACGCTTTAAAAATGTAGCAAAATATGACTTCGTCTGTCTGTGAAGCAAACAGATACTAATAATTTTTGTGGGTGAAATATGCAAATTATGCATTCACAAATATTTAAACCTTAATGCAATTAAAATACAGTATGCGCCAAAATATACAGTACTGAAATAAAAAGACGAACATTACATTGTTGTCATCTGTCAGTTTATTTATCCTGAAAGAAACACTAACATACACACTATTAGCGAGTTATAACTTCCTTTTTACTACTGAGAACACGAGCGGCTGGAGCTATGTCCCATCGACAACCGCACATGCGCGTTCGAGGTGCGCGAGTTTCAGTACTGTATATTTTGGCGCATACCGTACTAATAATTTTCAGATTAATTCACTTTGTTATTTACATGGAGTAGGACCACTTTTCGTGGAATGCCCCTGATGTGACAGCATATTCTATTGACTTGTGTATCTTTACCAACGTTATTGATCATACCTCGTATTGTAAAATAAGATTTCGAGTGAAAGACAAAAATACCTTTCCATCTTCTGAAAGGGGAGGGAAATTCCCACCGTTCGTAATTTGCGAGATAATCGATGCCAGAATCCAAATCCGGTTTTCCTTCTTTTTTTTAGAATTCGTCTGAAAAATCTTCCTTTTGCAAGTTTTCACTTGAACGGAGCAGACAGGCTGTTGCGTGCAGTTCTCCAAATAACACACACATGGCGAAGATCATGCAAGGGAGCGCCGGATAATGACAAGGATCCCTTTGGGTGTGAATCGTCCTTCACGAGAAGTTCCAGCGAGACTGGACATGGGGTTTCGTGATCCTCCTGATTGGCGTAGCTGATTTTCTATATGGTCGTGCGTTATCCAATCAAGTCTCTTTCCCCGAAACCGAAGATTCTCCAAGAGGATGGGTTTTGTAACAAATAATGAGCGAAGTTACAAAGAGGTGTGTGGCAATGAACGAGGTAGAAAAAGTGTTTCAGATTAATCCAAAACTTCTCAAACTGTATCACAATCCTCGACATCGACCTTCTGGCTTTCTTTAAACACAGCGTTCGCATGGCTTCAAAATTATCGACCAACAACAGAAGCCAATGTAGTAGTATGCCAATTCGATCAAAACCAAGGACCAGAATATTACTTGTGATAATAGAAACTACGAATGTAGCACAATATCTGTGGTTGCCAAATTTCTACAGCCGCATACATTACCCATTTTACTAGCTTAAATTGTAGGAAGGGCGGTACAATTTTAGTCTAAATATGTACTCGTTACCCCATATTGTGTTATTTTGTATTTCTCTAAATTCACGCCGCTTTTCTTTCACTTTTGACTAATCGCGACGAGATGTATGGAACGTGAGGCCGTCTGTGGCGAGATCATCCCAACACTCGACGCGGCTGGAGCTACGATTGGTTACGATTGAGCATTTTATCCAATATTTGATTCGCTCATTGATAAAATAGCGTCACTTTTATTGCTGTACTAATTATGAAGCACAAATGGTGCGGATCGATACATCACATTGAAGCAATACGGTGTGTTTACAATAGGTTATATTAAACCTTAAAACTACAATGGGGGTTTATTAGGCTATAAACAACGCAATATTTCATATTCTTGTGGAATATTAAAACTTTCTGACAGCTTCAACTTGATATTCGTTCATCGTTCACGCTTTGAAGTCAATGTTACATCATTTTTTAAATTATTATTGGATTGCATTTGTTCAGTTTTCTAATTTTCTCCTTAGAACACAATGGTAGGGGGATTTTTTTAAAATATTATACCGGCCCTAAGAAGCCTTTAATGAATAAAATATATAATAGTAAAAAGAGTAATAACAAATAGCATGTGGCCTCACCGGTGGCGTATTGGTAAAGCCGTCGCCTTATAATCAAGGGGTCCCGAGTTCGATACCCGGTGCAGGCACATTGCAGTGATTTGGATCCCACTTGAAACTGTAGGTCCAGTCCCGATTAGCCTTTGTTCCTAAAGTGGACTTAAAACCAAATTGGAACAAACAAATAACGCACAAAATATCACTTTATTGGTTGAAATAATAACGTGACTAATTTCTCATTAACGTATTTCGGTCACATTTTCTATCACTCAGCACATCAAAATGGATGAACTACAGTGTCAAACTGATTATAAAAACAGAGCGCCTTTATGGGTTAACTATCGTTCTAATTCCCTGAGCAATTTCCTGAACGCTTGAGATTCAAAGAACAATAGAAGAGTTAATTAGTTAGTACGTCACCACTCGGACATGACAGTTGCCCACTGAAACTATTGAATCTTCAGGAAGTCTGAGATCAACCTGTCCCCGCAATGTCATCGTTAAAGAAGAAGTTACCCTCACAATACTGGCAACACTTGTTATTATACTGAGAAGGGAAAAAATCTTACCGTCAATCAAATTGAACAGGATGTTCCAGATTGTGCCATGACGAAATTTCGTTGTGTGGCAATACCGAATATTTTTTTTTATTCCTCATGGGCGTATATTTGCATTACTGACGGAAGATTACACCAGGAAGGCTTCTAAGATAATGGTAACGACGCCGAGATTCGTGTTGCAAAGTATCCTTCGGGGGATCTCAATTTTTATCCCTTAAATTGTGAAGCGGAAGTAATAATTTAAGATGTCTGGTGGACGTAATGATCAAGGGAGGCTTGAAGGTCACGGTGGTCGGCGGAAACGCAGTTTTGGTGAGGTGCGCTCGCCGGAGTTTGCAACAAAAACGTTTTTGGCAAGAATCCGTGCTCTACCAGCCTCTTGCTGTTTTCCCTCTGTGGGCAGCGCAGGACGTGGTGTAAACCATATGAGAATAGTTGTTTGATCGATGTGTTGATACGCCACACTGAGCTCGCACTAGTGGACTTTGATGCACAAAAAGGGAAAAAGCGTACCTTGATGTCACGTCACGTTCACTTACTCTTGTCCAGAACTGATCCACGGTTTCAACACTGTTATGAGCATTATCATCATTGGGCCTAAGAATCTTATCTATCATAGCCATTTAACCTGTATCCATTTCTTTATTCCAAAGCGCAGTTTGCGCGGAAAAAAATAGCTGCATACAGCTCAAGTAACACGAAATAAACACGTATGTGGAAGTTATATCTAGTTTGAAATTTCTACTCGTCAGTTTAAAATTAAATGTGGAATTGTGCTCATGCACGTATTTGGGGCGGGCGTAGGATGTGCTACCGCATCGGGAGGGTCTATCTTGAAAGGAGTCTTGACTGGGGGAAAATTGCTTTGAAAGAACCACAGATGGATATTTGAAATGTAAGGTAAAGTTCCGCGTGCACATTGCACCGTGCAATCAACGCACATTTTGGGGGTTGTGGAGGTGTCCCACACATTCTCGATGTCGGTCATTTTTGGAGGTGATTTTATTAGCACCATGCTCCTGCAGCCTTCTTCCTCTCCAGGTATTCATTTATTTGAACCTGGGTGAACCCCAGAACAACTTTTTTATGCATGAAGGAGGCCAGAAAAATTTCATCAACCCCTTGAATCGAACCCGAATCTTCCGTGTGACAGTCAAACACCCTACCGACTAGACCATCGCTGCACCATATTTGAAATATGGTTTTTAAATAGTATTCACAAATGTACTAACCATCTGATATAACATGGCAGTTATAACTGCTATTGTATAAGTGGACATAACGATGCTCTCCACACCGAACCTCCACATATATAAATACGGATCTGATCGAACGATGTTGTAGATGATGAAAGAAAATCATCCTAACTCAGTGTATTTATGAAGATAGAAGGAACAACTTCATTCTCGGTGGGTGAATTGTTAATATCTTGATTATATGTTCTGTGAACGTTGATAGATACGGCTATCTGTCATTGAAAATAAATTGTAGAGTTTGAATCGTATTATGAAATTAGCTCTGTCCTAAGAATACTCTTGGACCTAGGTGCGTGGGATCTGGATATGAACATGTGGCAACAGTTTATTTATGAATAATTAAAGAGCCATGACTAGAGAGAAATTTCAAATCTGAAATTTAACTGCGAAGATAGTTCCTTTGAAAATTGGATAGGAATTCATGTTTAGAATGATTTGTACGAGCATCTATGTTTCATTTCACTGTTCTGATGAAGAATACGGAATCCACACCCAATAATGGGCAGGTTTTGAGGTCGGAAGCATGGGTGATATCTGTGAAATAGTTCCAACTGTTGCCATAGGTTTAGAGGTCATGTGATCCATATGGCGGCTGAAGGTCATGCGACAAGGTACATCAGGAATGGTGTCGAAGTGTGCAGACATATGCAAATTTGCATTGCTAAAAAAAGAAAGGAGTACCCTAGAATGCAATCGTGAATGTTAAATGAAATCACGAAGACTTAGGTGGCCAGGCCATGTGGCACGAATGGGAGAGGAAAGAAGAGTTGACAGGATTCTTGTTGGTAAACCTGATGGTAAGAGACCTGTAGGAAGCCAAAACGAAGATGGAAGGATAACGTTGAGATGGACCTAAAAAAATTGGTAGGGATGAAAAGGAGTATATAGATCTTGCTCAGGATAGGGACAGATGGAAGGCCTGTGTTGCTGCAGCCATGAACCTTCGGGTTCAAGAAGGCTAGAGAGTTAGTTAGCGAGGTGAATGTTTCAGTGGTAATTCGTACTAGGTTCCTGACACACTGTCAGCTGTTTTAAGCAGTATGGAATACAGGGAAAAAGTCTCTCCAGAATTTGCGAACCGTTATTCGTTGCTGTCTGACGTGCAAAGGATGTCATTCTGTTTAGTGGATTCTTTTTCCCACATTTTGCCTCCCAGGTTCCGAGTGGGAAACCACAATCCGAGATGAATGAACCATTGTCTGCAGGAGCGTCTCGAGAATTTGCCGGGACCTGGTAGTAATTTGCTTTTATTGCGTGCGAACGGAGGCGCTCCTCGCGAGGGAGCAACAATGTGGCGATGTTTGGAGACTGATCGTTTTTACATGCGTGATAATAAGTGCAGGAAAACTGAATGAAAATGTGTGATTTCTGTAACGGTGCAGTTTGCCGCGGTACCAATGCATTCGGCCGGAAATGTAATGTCCCATTGTTCGGTCGGGGACAGTATCTGGTGCCCGTGTGTGGCCTTTTAAAGAAAATACTAAAGGTTAGGACAATCGCGGTATCCCATTGCTAGAGCGAGTATGTATAGGCTTAGTGAGAAAAAATAAGCAATGGACAGGAACTTGTTGCCAATTTCCTTAGTTGCACACTTATTAATATATTTTTTTGGTATTCTGTTGTATTTTCTTTTTTGTGTCGTATTTCTGTTGGTGCTGGCTAATCGCTACAATAATGATGAATGGTGGTTTGGATACTCACGAAACAAGAGGTTGTCCCAGTGCATTGTGGATAGACCCTAAGTAGCTAAAGAAAAGCAGAAAAGGCAATTATAGGAAATATTTTAATTAGGCCTAAAGATAGGCATTTATAGGCACCATAAAAAATGCGTTTTAGTACAAAGGAATAAGAAAAGCCATATGAGTCTACTCATTACAAACTTCTCGATCGTGCGGCGAAATTGACTAGCTATATCGTAATCAAAATACTCTTGACATCGTCATATGATATTTCATTTTTAAAAATTTAAAAAGAAAATAACTTGCTTTTATAGGAATAATTACGAAGAATGGGGAAAAAGTGTTATAGCTGTGTTTTTTTTCCCCAAAGACTTCATACTTCTCAGTAATTAGTATGCAAGCTCTACCACGACTCCGTCTGGACCCACAGCCAGAATATTCCTCTGTGAGGCTTGTGTTGTTGTCGTCCATTGGTTTTTTGGTTGTTCTTCTATTAGTTTCGTCTTATCACCATTCTTCCCCATCTTCCGATTAGCCAAAAGTGGAATAAATGCGACTTAAAATAAACTAATTTAAATCCAATCAAATCTACCAGGATGCGAACCTGGATCTCGGACATGCTGTGTTATTTCTCTGCAAACTGAACTACCGAGCCAGCCCTCGTTTCGCCTTCCACCGGGTATCAAACCCAGTACCCCTAGATTACAGGGCGACGACGTTACCATTACATCATCGGAAAGGCCTGGAAAGTGAAGAATAAGTTAACGACGGTATTTATTCAAAAGTGCACCCTATCTATGTCTTACGCATTATCACAGGGTCATTATGGCTTACAATATCATAAGTTTTCACGTCGTGAACTTCATAACTGTGAAGGGGTGTAAGGGGTGATCTTCCACGTAGTACACCCTGGACTGCATTTTGTAGACAAACTAGGCTCTGGCGACTGGCACTATGGCCAGTATAATTCTGTGTTGTGTCCTGTTGTTTGTCCTTATGTGTGCTGAGTGCCCGTTTACAGCGTCAGCTTTTAACGGAAGTCAGAATATTTTAAGATTTTAGTTATGCAACGTTAGAGTTGTTATTTGTAACGGTAAGGGGCTGGACCCCGTATAATGTGACGGGTGCAAAATAGCCTAAGTGCTGACGCACCCAAAATTTTAAAATCAAATTCAAATTCATAACTGTGAAATCAATTATTGAGATGATAAACCGGTGTTGGTCGAAGTTGATTAAAGGTCTCGCTTCTAGCGCTCCGACGTCTCTTCTTCCAGAAGTAAAAGTTGCCGATAGCAGAGTATGCGCAAGAAGGCATTGCGGTAAGTAACAGGAAGCCATCTACCGTGTAGCTGTCTCCCGGAACCTTGTACCCTCCCTCCGTATCTTCTCTCATTGTTGGATCTCAATGATACATGTTGGAGAAATAACGGACCTTATTTACAAACGTGCACGCTGTACATTCCTGCTAATGTTCCCGAAAAGCATGTTTCCTTTGTTTTCATTGTAGCGAAGAATTACGAATTCTGGTTGGTAAATGGTTCAAGTAATGATGCTTTGTGTTTTAAGATAGTTGGAACTGCTTTCGTGATTGCAGCCCACGCTTCGTGGAGGAAACAAATGTTCGCTCAATTTCTCCGAAGTGTTCCATTATGTTTGATCTAGCAGCAGGGAGAGAAACTCGGTGATGGATGACTGAGGAACACGTCACGTGGCGGTATTTCAGTCAGAGGGCTCCTAAAGGATTGCTTTTAAAGAAAATGTGTTCAGTCAGCATTGTTTTAGTAAGAAGGGCATGTATGACGGTGTCCACTACAAAAATGTTTTTGACCCCTTCATAGGGACAGTTCGAACTGGTTGCTTGCTTGACTCATGTTTCCACCGCGTATCAATTTAGATTGGGCACATTTGTATACATGTGTGTCTTGCCTATGCATAGACCAGCGATCGTCAAACTCCGTGCAATTGGCTACTTCCCATATTTTAAAATGCATGGCAGGGCACCGAAGTTGAATTGATTTTTGTAATGATTCTTTCTTTGTTCATTGAAACTGTAAGATGTAATGAAAGTATTCTTTTTAATAAGACAGGCGGAGGTTACAACAAAACATATCGTCGCGTTAAACTTCAGTTTGCAACATTTTTAACTGTAGGAAATTTTAGATCTTAGTTATCACAGCACGCTACAACGCCAGGGTTCCCGCGTTTGAATCCCGTCCTGTGCGTGAGAGTTGTGCACTCGTCCACATTGTCACAATTAGCAAAAAGTGGCAAAAAGCGACGCTAAACAACAAAATGAAACATTTACTAAATTGATCAAGTTATGTTACTTTGAGCTGCTATTGGTGGACGTATTCGTGCACCAAAATTTATCTTTATAGTTCTGGTAGTTCCTGACTGTCGACATTTAGCACCTCAAAGATGAGGCACATAATCGCCAATTTTTGTCTTCAGTTTGCCGGTTTGTTCCCAACGATTCGTGTTTTTATTGGTAATGAAGCAATCGCCAGTCTCATGGTTTAATTTCTCAAGAAATGCATTGCAGGATTATTGTTTTTCGAAATATCGACTGCGCTCTCTCCGTCGCCGATGGTTAGGGTTGAGTCAGCATGAAGACGCGACGGTTCAGTAGTTTCTCTCAAGATTGCCGTCCTAGTCTCCAGCTTGCTCACAGCGACTATTGAAAATATCTGCACGAGCTAACTGTACCACGCGATCCACATTTTGGCGTTACCTGGTATAAAACAACGACTCAGTCTGCAATATCACTAACATTTTCTTTACTTAGATAGTATAGAGAAAAAAATATTTTTAAAAATGTCAGAACACTTTGCGAATGTGTCAGTGACCCTTCTGACATGACATTTTCCGTGAATTGTAATCTATAGTGAATGATTTGCACCGTGAAAATAGTGACACAATTAATGCAGATACTTACAAATCAGTATGAAACTTATTCTATCTGATAGGAAAATGTTACATTTCAAGCAAGTCAGTGTTCCCACTGACTTGAAATTCTAGAAAACCTGAAAAAGTCAGGAAAAGTAAATTCCAATTCCTTCAGTCAGCTATTCATTGATTTCAAAAAAGCATATGATTTGGTCAAAAGAGATAAATTATATAATATATTAGTAGAGTTTGGAATACCTAAGAAGCTTGTTAGTATGATAAAAATATGCACCAGTGAAACAGAAAGTAAAATTCGTGTGGGTATTAATATGTCTGACAAATTTACAATACATGATGGGTTAAAACAAGGAGATGCATTATCTCCATTGCTCTTTAATTTTGCCTTAGAATATGCTGTTAGGAAGGTAAAAGAAACTAAAGGAGGACTAAAATTAAATGGTGTGACTCAGTTTACTGGGGGATGATGTGAATACAATTAAGAACAATGCTAAAATATTTTTCAAAACTGCTAAAGAGATAGGTTTGGAAGTTAACAAAGAGAAAACTAAATATATGCTTACAGGCCGAAACCAAGTGTTAGGTAATAATCAAAATCTAATTATTGATAACAACTCGTTTGAATCAGTTTCCAAATTCAAATATTTAGGAGTAATATTAACAAATGAAAATTATATTAAAGAGGAAATAAAAAGTAGGCTTAATTCAGGAAATGCATGTTACTTCTCTCTTCATAAACTTTTGTCTTCTCGTTTAATATCTAAGAAACTAAAAGTTAAAATATACAAAACAGTAATTTTGCCTGTAATATTATATGGGTGTGAAACTTGGTCCCTTACATTGAAAGAGGAACATAAATTGAGAGTATTTGAAAATAAGATCCTTAGGAAAATCTTTGGACCTAAAAGGGATGAAGAGACAGGTGAGTGGAGAAGGTTACATAATTTAGAACTACATAGGCTAATTTGTATTCATGTCCAGATATTATTAGAATAATTAAATCAAGAAGACTTAGGTGGGCAGGCCATGTGGCACGAATGGGAGAGGAAAGAGTAGTTTACAGGATTCTTGTTGGGAAACCTGATGGTAAGAGACCTGTAGGAAGGCCAAGACGAAGATGGAGGGACAACGTTGAGATGGACCTAAGGGAAATCGGTAGGGATGGAAAAGAGTATATAGATCTTGCTCAAGATAGGGAAAGATGGAAGGCCTGTGTTGCTGCAGCCATGAACCTTCGGGTTTAAGAAGGCTAGAGAGTTAGTTAGTTAGTTAGTCAGTCAGCTTCTTGATGGAAGTATTCTATCGACTCGAATGACTTTGTTTTTATACTTAATTTTTGGTTAGTTCGAGCGGTGTTGAATAAACACTATTCTCTTGAACAGCAAACACGCCTTACCAATTAAAACGGGTTCGTAACATTTTAAAGTGCCAGAGAATGATCTGCATATTTATTTTTAAATTGGATGGATTTTTTTTTATACCCAAAATGAATGAGAACACTGCAAGTCGAGAGAGGCAAATTTGGAATACAACCTCTTCTTTTTCTGTCTTTGAGGGCCGGAAGGTTCTATTTCTGAAATTGTGGAGACCACATGATACGATGCGAAAAGGTACTTTTTTCCTTCTGAATATTGTATTTTTTTTGTTATTGTTGGTGAAGTTTCAGTACCCTAGTAATCGATTCTGAGCTATCGATCACTTATAATTGAACTATCTTTTTGCAACGAGACAAGGCTTTTAAACGGTTTGCTCCTTCCTTTGTCCTTTCGCGAGGTAATTGAATCTCGCTCCCGAAGTCTGATAGATCGTCCCCAACTTCGCCGAAGATTGGAGACACTATAAAATTCGTTAAGTGCTCGTTTAACTTGAGAAAGTATTAGAAAGGACCCTGCTGGCTGAAGTTGTTCTTAATTGTTTGGAGCTCTTAACTTCTTCGTTGTTTGTTCTAAGTAATAGACTTCGTTCATCTTGAATGTTGATGGGGTGGAGGCACTTTGCAGGAGTACTGCTTTTGCAATATCGCACCGCAATTTCTACATATATTACTAACTGTCTAAGCACAGGCGAACGAAATACACGGCTGAATCTCCAGAATGCCTTACGAGAAATTCTAAACAGATTTTTTTATATATATGGAAATATCATCGTGTTTCTTCAAACTAGACTTGCAACGATATCGGAAATTTGATATCGCCAAATATCGTGACGATATATTGCCGACACGATGTGTATCGCTAAAATATCATGACGATATATCGCCAAAATATCGTGACGATATATCGCCCTCACGTTATATATCGCAAAATATCGTTACGATATATCGTCTAGTTTATATCGCCTGGATGATATTTTTTATCGCCCAAAATTAGTTGTAACGAAGTCAATGAAATGTCTACAACTGAGATGTGTGTCTAATTACAATCAACCGCAAAGAGCAAATTATCCATTATTACCTATGCCGTCAGCTGTACATGTTCTTGTGTATAAAATCATAATGCTGTGTCGCCCCGGTCAACACATGCTTTTTCAAGCAAAAAAACTATTCAATCTGTATTGTATTAATCTATCTTGGAATCTTTTCTTTAAGAATGTGTTATTGTTAATAGGTAATGAATTGTTTAAATTAAATCAGGAAAAATGATGAAACTATGGAAATACTAAACAACTACGTAGTAACCTTGGTAAATTGTAAACAACAATATGATATAAAAGAGCTATACTTTTGTAAGTCTACGGGACATTCTCCTGGTTGCCGAAAGGTTGATGGTTCAGGGGACGTTGGGGAATATCTTGCTTCAATCTTCGGATTGGCTGGTGTACTTGTACTCACTCCATTTTGGCAGATATTCTACAAACCCAACTCTGAATAAGGTGTTCTCCTGCATCATCAAAAGACCAGGGTTATAAACTTCGGTATAACTAATAGGTTTAGGCCTACAAGTTATACCGGGTGAATTGTCTGTTTGAAAAAGTGTTTGTATAACATCGGAAGTTAAATAAATCTTCGAGTAAAAGATCTTAAGGATCTTTCATTTCAACCTTGCATAGGTGATAATTAAAAATAAATCCTGCACCACAGACCACGCAAGGGCTTGGTCCTACTAACCCCTAGAAGCCATTGAGAAGTCCGATAAAAGGGTTGTAACCGGACTAACATAAAGCCCTAAAGGCAGAAGGTGCGTGTCAATGTAACATCCAGCATTAATCTTAAATCGTTATAGCTTTCTTTAGAACCACCCCTCAAGTTGAGAAGATCCTCTTCCCCAATCATACGCCAACCTTGGCCGTCTTGTCACCATTTCGACCAGACTCCATTGGATCTTTGAGTCCCGTAACAGTCATTGTCTTGATTAACCTGGTGTAGAAAAGTGATGCAAAATGAAACTGAAATACAACCAACATAACAATTCCACTTGTAATCTAACGCATGCGGATATAATTATGTCGTGAATATTTGTATGGGCAGGCCATGTGACACGCATGCGAGAGGAAAGAATAGAACTTATTGGGTATCCTAATGGTAGAGACCTATTGGAGGAACAAAGATGGAAGGGCAGTGCTGAGGTGAAGAAATTCGTAAAGGTTGGATTGCGCTTGCCCAGGATATAGCTTATGGTGCTATTGCATTTTAACTTTAGGCTTCTAGTGTTAGCTGCTATTGAATTACTGCTGTTATTATTATATCCTGTACTGCAGATCGCTCCTCCCGGGGACTAATGTATGACGAACGGAGTCGCCTTGTAATCAAGTGGTCGCGCGTTCGATTCCTGACGGGAGCACACTTTATATATATAACCTTTCTGAGCGTAAAGTGGTCCTAAATTTGTTTGTCCTGTACTGGTATGGACAGCTAACGCTACTGATTATCTCCCACAGAATTGCGATTGTGAATCCACCTCCACGCAAATCTATGAAGACAAGTTTAAGAATGGACCATGACTTGCTAGATGTCAAGGTACCATAAGAGACAAGAAAAAAACACCGTGCAGTTACGTCCCAGGTGTCGATGCGTCTGTACGTTTTTGTGTGTGTGCGGGAGGATGCTTCCTTTGTTTATCACATTTGCGCGAGTGTTGTTTTTCCTGGCGTGTCGTGACGGAGCTACTTCCCACGTGAGACCTTGCCTCGAGAAACTCGTGAAAAGAAGCCTCCTGTTCCACGTTGATACACTCGGTGTCATCGCCATTCCTTGTTAAAACTATTACAAAAAGTAAACGGTCTCGTCGTCGAGCACTTAGTGTCGAAACTCTGGAAACCTACTTCTGAATCCCGAGGACATGGCCAGCCTGCACAACGAAGATGACAACGCGAGATGAGGCGGTGAAAGGTGTGTCTTCGGTGTAGGTGCCCACTCCTCAGATGATTGTCTTTTGTTGTCATTGTTGAGGAAAACGTTATGCAATGAAGAAATGCTAGTTTTGTCCTTTCCCAACTACACACATTAACTAAAATTGCAGAGTGCTTCTAATTTGATTTCCTTTTAGCACAAGTCCTTCATTCGTAATATATTTACTTGAGCTCCAAAATGTCAATGTTGACACAATATCGTGAGGACAATTGGAGACACGGATCGGTGGCGGACTTTCGATCTCGCCACCGAAGTTCATTGGTTCAAATCCCTGCCAGTGTATTTTCTTTGTGTGTGAGTGTCCCTTCGCCAGTTTCATCACATCTCTCGTCACTTTTAACCAAAAGGGGCAGACAAGCTATGACAAATAACAAAAATACAACGAAAGCAATACTAGCAGACTGGAAAGCCACAAAACCGCGGCGATGGGACTCGGATGTTCTGAACACGCGTCGACCAATGAACAACCGTTTGGCAAGCTCTGGCGCTGAGAGGGCTGTTTCGGCTGAAGTTTACTTTAGTTGCTCAATTTTCTGAAACTGTAACAAGCTGGCAAAGTAAAACAAAATTGCACACGAAAAAATACACATAGATTGTTAACGGCCACAAAACTATTTTCAGGCAAGACAATGTTAACATTTGGAGGTAAGTTGTAAAACTCCGAAAGCATATAGAGGAGGGCGTTGTAAGCTGTTTTGGAAACATTAATACACACAGAGAATTTCTACATGTTAAAAATGTTTTAACATATTAGAAACACCCTGTACCAATTGCAAATGTTATGTTCATTGGAAAAAGTAGCACGAATTTATAATTATTTTTCAGTATTGTCGTATCATCTTCAATTGTCTTTGTTTTGTTTTGAATTGTGTTTCGATTTCCAGAACAAAATTTTATTCACCATTTTTTTCTTTTTTTCAGGTAAGTTTCGCCTATTGTTGTCAAGAATATTTTGTAAGTACAAACTTGTGTACTTGCTTGAATTTTCTACTGTTTAACTTATACAACAGTAATGAATTAAATTGATCGACAAGTACGCTCTGTCCTTTACTTTGCATGCAAATTGTCAGTTTGCTGATTTCATTTGTGGTTTTGCGAAGCTTGCCACAAAGTCCAGCTAAAGATCTGATGGCAACTTTGGTTGGCATCTCTCTGCCCTCAGATGAAGTGGATTTTCCATCGACTTAAATGTTTAAAATGTTAAATATGCCAGCGAAAAGAACAGGACTTGCGTTTGCAGTTTTATTCCATCTGTGGAACGAATAATATAATTGATGTTTGAAGGAGCAAAGAGCAAGACTACTTGTTTGTGTGTCAATTTGTCTTGCATAACATTGTGCTTATTCGATGCAAATGACATTCACACGTTCTAGGTTCCTACCTATTCTGTAAGGCGGGGAAGTAGAAATTAGGTCAGGGAAAATCTGAGTGGGGAAGTTATAATTTAATTGCTATTATAGTCTGTGTTAGTGCTTGCCGAACCGTGTTAGCAATAATTCCAACTTACGCTTAACATTGCTTAACATTGCAACATGTCATGAAGGCATATGGAAAGGCTCCGGCGGCCTTTAACGCAAAGGGTTGCCACCAGGTATACTTCAAGTCCTGGTTCGAACGCCAGTTTGGTATCTTTGACAGCTCGAGAGGAAGCCGACCGGACGCGGATCTGGTTTCTAGCCAACATTTTTTTTTTTTTTTTTTTTTTTTTTTTTTTTTTTTTTTTTTTTTTTGAAAAGCGTTGTTGTCACGTTTACTTTCGGTGTTTATATATCCATTCATTTACTGCGACGATGTACCCCCAAGGTCTCCACATTGTATAAACAAATAACACCAAAGATAATATACAACAACTTCACGTTAAGAAATCTATAAAGAAGTGTCAACATCTCATTCCTTCCACGTGGACTGGACAAGAGCTGTCAGTTTCTAAAACGGACGCTATTGGTGGGAAAGGTTTGAGGGGAGGATATACTCCACGTGGCAGATGGTTTGTTCGTTCACTCCTCTAACAGAGGGAACTGATCTTGTACTTTTGAAACTTTGTTTGAAGACAAGTGGCGTTGGAATCAGGACTTCAACTTTACCCATTTATTAGAGGCCAAATGAACCCGAGAGCTACTTCATGCAGAGACCTGAAGTCACCCATCCTGGGTGTCCCGCGTTGCACAGACTCCATACAGGTTGGACCACCGAGGCTCAGTCTCAAGCTTCAGATGGTTCTTAAAGCACTACAAGTGAAGCAGTAAAATAATTTGTAGCTGGTTGGTTTCATGTCTTCCCTGATAGCGTGGTTGTTAACTCTGTCGGAGCGGGTTCTATGCCTATGGAGTCTGTTTCCGTGATTCAGCTGTCAATCCAGTCACAATAATCTGTTTGCATGTCATGAACTTGAAACAAGGGTAACTTTTCCCTAGATTTCAGTTTAGTATGCTTCTCAGTGACGTGCCCAGGATTGTCGAAAAAAGGGTGTACCTTTACTTTTTATCGTATGTATGTATATGTATAAAATGTTTTATAAACTGGACGTCTGGAAAAAGTGTATTGTTGGATTTAATGTGGCGAAAAGAGAATTTTCATTAGGGATTTCAATATTTAAATCGTTACAACATTGATATTCGAATTGTAACTAACTTCTTCTGCTGACTTGACAATTGTTCAGACTCGATTCGTTGTCGTTCCAAGGAAAGGCTATCAAAATACTGGATACCATCAAGTATTTATGCTACATTTATATGAATATATTTTTAAAAGTTTCAAGCAATATATTTTTTATAATGTAAAAACAGTGTCCACGTGTTTTTGTGGCTTTTTAAATATAAATATACAACATTCTTTAACACACATCTTTTTTAATAAGAATATGGAGGCAAAGGACACAAGATTGAAAAGAATGAGCCGGCATTGTTGAGAATACAGGCTATACTACGAGCGCCATAAGGAACGCTAAAACGCCAGAGATTGGTCCACTCTAAAACTTTGGGCGGTTGGGTAAAGCCCACTGGGATGGAGAGATTAAGTAGGGTTAGAATACATTGTTGTGCCTCCCTTCCGTGCAAAATAGAAGAGAATTTCAGCATCAGCAGTGCGCTTACTGTGCGTTCTCTCATAAATAACCATATATGCTCCGCCATAAAGGAACGGGGGACGCTTCCTCCTTTTTTCGGAGATTGCCCGAGGGGAGGGAGTGTGTTGTTGCCAGTTAATTTGGCGGGGATGTTTCGATCCCCAGCAGTGAATATTGGTCGAACTAACAAATTGAACCCCCTCCCTCGGCTGAGTAGCGACTTCCTTTTCTCTCTTCCTCTGGATTCTTTCGCCCCCGAGGGGGGAGGGGTTGGATCGGATTTGATGGGACTCAGCTGCAAATGTTCGATGGGGATGTCGTCCTATGGCTTTGAAGTTAAACCTTGGAAAGGTTTTTGTTGCTATTTCAGGCTGTATTCTTTTCAGTTCTGAAGGTGGCAATATCATCATTCATATATAAGGATACTGTGCAGCTCAGGCTATCAGATCGTAGGTGCCAACGTCTCTCCGTTGTAGTGCACCCTGGAAACTACCATCTTGTAGGCTAAAAGGGCTGTGAAGAAGTGTTGCCAACCCCGGAAAGTATAGTTTCCCCTTTTATATGTGCAAAATGTCCCTTCATATTAGAAAATCGAAATCGTGATAACCAAACCTAATCACTTTCTTATTAGTAGTAAAGTAAGTAGATGAAGTTGATTTTCCACTGAATCCTATAAAACATTAATTCACATAAATTTGTTGGATTGAATTGATGACATCAAAGAGGTAAGTGCACAGAATGAAGATTGTTGACAGCAAATTGTACACGTAAATTATTTAACCTAAGAAAGAAAGATGTATTTCACACACTGATGATGTTGAATTTGATATAGCTATAAACAGAACAATCAAAAATAAAACAAATGCCCGCAAGACAGGAGGGTCGCTAGCCTTGTCACTATGGTTCTGTGTTAATGTGTATTTTAAAATGAATTTAATACCCCTGTATTCTATAAATATAATTTATCAATAAGAGTTAATTTTTAGAGTAAAGGCTGAAATT
Source organism: Lepisma saccharinum (assembly GCF_977018435.1). NCBI lineage: Eukaryota > Metazoa > Arthropoda > Insecta > Zygentoma > Lepismatidae > Lepisma > Lepisma saccharinum. The sequence continues at coordinate 36,088,142 of NC_139249.1, forward strand.
TCACATCAAGGAACACGTTCGGCATTTATATGCATGTTAGTGACAACGGTTCTACATTAGCATGCAATGCTAATTGGGTATTATCCATTGTCTAGTGCTTTAAACTATACTCATTCTAATGGACCATTTACACGAGGCCAATTGTAAAGACATGCCACTAAGTCAATCCAACATTGGCATCGTGTGAATGGAGACAATCCTGTGAAGGGAATGTCTCCAGCCATTGTCTCAAGCCACTCCACTAAATTAGAATGGTTTCAAAGTTTTCGGCCCCAGTAGCCATTGGATTGGCGTAGTGGAATGTCTTCACAATTGGCCTCGTGTAAATGGTTCATTACACTATGTTTTGGGAGAACGCCTCTTCTCTCTAGTCTTCAGGTGATGTTTCTTTTGCGGGTGGTGGGAATCGAACCTAATTTATAACCTAATGCTAATTTATATGCATTTACCAGGTAAATGTTAAGGGCAAAATAAATATATAGACATTTTTACACAGAAGTAAAATGCTGTACTGTACATTTTTAATTCAACACTGTCTCTGTCCAGCCCACCGTGTATGAAAGAAATGAAACTGCCGTGAAATTTGAGTCTTCGGGCACGTTTTTTGGGATGGCATCAGAGTTAATTTAGCATTTTTCTTCGGACGAATAGATTGACACTACTGACATGTCCTGTTCGTGGTACCCCATGGGAGCCATCTTTTTCGTCATGTTCCCTCTGACTCTGCATTACAATGACAGCGTAGTTTCAAAATTTAATGTGGCACGTTCGTGTTGGTCATCGTACTGTCCTTCACACTCAGGTAGAAGAGTTCCCTTCGAATGGGTAGGGCCAACAAACTCACTGTGAGCTGATCAAAATGCCATTTGCATCGCGACGAGAGATCAGCGTGCGTAACACGTTCTGGGGGGAGGGGGCGAGTCAATATTTCGAGCGCGTTTACTCATGCAATCCCGGTGAAAGAAGGGATGAGGGCGGCTATTGATTGGGCCCAGGGAAACTTCCGAAGCTGTTGCCCTACGGGGCAATTTCAAGAGCAAGGGCACGCTGTATTGGGATTTTCAACATTCCCTACGTCGTTGAATATTTACAGCCTTTTCGCGCATTCTGTAGGAAAACAAATCTTATAGTCACGTTACAATGCGTTAAGAAGTCGGTTATATCAACCAATTTGGTTTTACTGCGGATGAAAATCAAATATGGATTGGGCGATTTTGCAAGTTTTTCGCGCACGATTCCTTTTGTATGTTCTCTTAGGTTGTCTCTCAAGGGTAGTCCCCATCACTTTGAAAGACGGTCGAATTGTAGTTGTTAAACAGTTTTTCTCGGCAAATTCACATACATATGTTCTCCGCAGAAGACACCAAGGAAGTGCAAGGATAGAGAACTAAGAAAGATGCTTCCAGTATTCTACTAGAACCCATTTTCTAATCGTCGTTCTAGCTAAAGTTTGCTACAGGGTGGTCATACTTTTTTAGACGAATTACAAGAGACGAGACGAGCGTGGCGCAGTTCCGTTTCGTTCATGGAAAAGCTTGTCTCGGATCTCGTCCGATATCTCGTAATACATACAGCGTGTTGTACACGTTAAGTAACATATCTATAAGTGATAAAAGGAGTCGCGGTGTTCCAGTCGATAGGGCGACCGACTGCTACGCGCGAGTCCCGGGTCCGATTCCCGGGGTGGGTAGTCGAAGGTGGGAATTTTTCCAACTCTGTGGTAGGGAACAGCCCTGGAAAGGGGGATAAAGTCGGCGGGAGCGTGGTGCTAATAACATCACCTCCGTAATGACCGAAATCGTGAATGTGTCGGGGTATACCTCCAACCCCCGTCCCTCAATGTGGATTCATGGCATTGTGCAAGGCAAATTTACCTTACGAATGATAGATACCCTCTTTAGTGTGGTCAACAAGTTAAGTAAAACATTTATGTATAAATATACTAAATGTACTAAAATTTACTAATTGACGAAATTTACTTACTAAAGTTTGGAACGACTGTGTTCGAATCGCAATCTAGACAGGATTGTTTTTTGCGGGTGTCCATCATCAATTTCATCTGATCCATCATCATGTTCCTAAACGTCTTTACAGTCGATGGTTACTATGGTTACTATCGGATTAAAAATTATACATACTCGAGTTTGGACTCCAATTAAAAATTAGCCAATAGACCTACATAAAAACGAGTTACATAAAAAATTAGCTTATTTAATTCTGCATTAATCTATGCTAGTCATTTTTTTCTAGTACATGCCTTCTATTTTTTTCATCGTGAGAACCTATAAAGGGCCTGGTTTTTAAAATTTTGCAAACGCTCGCAATCTTTGAAATTCTGTAAATCAAAAACGGGTTGTTCAATCGTTATGAAACTTTAGTAGGATGCAGGCAGAAAGATTTTATACATAATTAGTAATTTTCAGGTTTTCAAAATTTGTCAAGAAACAGTTACCCATATTGCCAGTTCCAGGACCGAATTCCGCAACTAAAAAGCAGCAAATTGGTCAATAAAACAACGTAATCTTCCAGGCTGATCGAGGCTAGTTGTAACATTTCACCGGTTCAAGATATTCTCATTAGTGGTACTTAAGTGAACAAGAACGTTTGATGTCAAGGAGGTTGTAAAGTTATAAAACTTTCCTGGGTACTTCATGGTAACTGGTTTCTTAAGTTTTCGGTTATGAAATTGGAACCTCGAGGTTATTCGGTTGAAAATTCCGAATAGGGAAACGTAATTACTGAACATTCACAATTCTCAGAATTATTAGCTAAGCAATGTCCGTTCCAGCCTAGTGGAATTCTTAACAAGAACCTTGTGCCAATGTACGACGACCATCCAGAAAGTAGTACCCGTTTTTTTTTAATTTAAAAAAAATTAAAAATTTTGTAAGAAACTTTGTAATTGTTAACACCAAACTTTAAACTACTCCTACATAGTCATCATGTACATTTAAGCATTTGTCATAACGTGTGATGAGTTTTTGTAACCCAGCTTCATATTCCTCTGCCGCCAGTCCATTGAGAAAAGTAGTCAGCCCTTCATTGAGTTCCTCATCACTGTGAAATGTCTTTCCTCCCAAAAAGTCCTTTAGTTTTGTGAAGAGATGAAAATCTGAATCAATTTCATGAAGTGTTGACGAAACATCAGGGAACTGTTCACTGATTTCATCCAGTGTGAACTGCCGGTCGTTCTTGATGAATTCGTCAACTGTACTCAGCAGTTCGTCCGTAATATCATACGGGCGCCCGAAACGTTCGTCATCATGGACGTTCTCCCTCCCCGAGTTAAAGTTTCGACACGAGCGCCAAACAGACGACTCATCAATAACATTGACGGTGAATATCACATGGTCGCACATTCCTGGCGTTGAGAAATCTGATCACAGCCCTAACTTTACATGTGGCGGCGTTTGCAATTTTTTTGAACATTGTAAACACTCACGGAAACAATAACTACAATGGCAGAGCTACGAAACTTCGCACACACTCAATTGAAGTCGTTTGACCTTGAGCGGCGGCTACTCGCGCCACTACTTTCCGGATGGCCCTCGTACTTGAGGCGGCGTAAAACGGTTATACTTACTTTTTAGTTGTTAACAGTGTGATATAATAAGTATCAACTTAGAAAGATAATGTAACAGAACCGATACAAAGTATCTGCGACCCTGCTTTCCTTATTGGAATGGGGGTGATAATGTTTATATAGGAGATCGTGATATATCCCTCCGTTGGAACTGGCTCGTTTCTGGAAATAACTACACTATAAGTGGTCGCGTAAAATCCTCGTGATTAAGTTTAACTTACAAACGAGGTAAAAATTCCCGGCGGAGTCACAAGTGGTTCGGATCCCACTTTAAACTGTAGGTTTAGTCCCGATTAGCCTTAATGGGCATAAAGTGGACTTTAAACACCAACTCAACTCAACAACGACGTAAAAATTAATCAAAGTAGGAATATACTGTAAAAGGAACGAGTAGTAGCCTGTCGTGCACCCACAGATATTACTGTATCCCTTGGTTTATGAGACCCAAATGCATGTAATGCAAAGCTGGTTGTATTCAGCATGGATATCATAAGAAAATAATATCGGTAAGCGGTGCTAAGTGAAACTGGTTATTCGGCAATACAGCAATTATAAACACAAATTGTAAAATTGTTCAGTGATATCTTTGCAGATAACCTATCTGTCTCCCCCCCCCCCACCCTTCCCTCATGGCGTTACAGTCCTCTAATAGCCAGGGCTTGACAGATCGGTTTTTTCATTGGATGACGCGTGTTCAGTGCATCTAGTCTCTGGCTTTCGAGATCGGAGCCCGATACATTTCTTCAAGTAGCTCCCCAATTGCCCACACGACCCAGGATCAAAGCCGAAATCTTGGGAGCTCCCACCGGGAATCGAATCCGGACCGCTGCATCAAAGGGTAGAGCTCCAAACATTCGGTAACGCAGGAGCTTGTCGAGAAAACTGCAGCTAAATTATTTTGCATAATTATTCCTACGCTACTCAAATTGCGTGCACGGCCCGTTGGCGACTTAACAAATGAGAGCTGGGTTAGAAAAAGTGGAAGATGAAAGTGAAAGAAGCCAAACGTGTTCTTGTACCTCCGTCTCCAAAAGGTCATAATGGTGACAACTCCCGATTAGCGCTGCTGAGCCCCAAATTACCCTCGCTGGAGAACTCGCTCTTCCCAGGTCTTCAACGAAAGTGGAGCCAATAACTGACGACGGCGCTGGATTAGGTCCGGGAGGAAGTGGCCGAGCCATGAGGTCGTCTTGTAGCTGATGACTCCATCGTCCTCAACGGTTTAGCGCGATAAGTTGTTACTTGAGCAAGAACATAATTAGTTACATGTTTTTTTTAAACTTTTTATGGCAGTCTAGCGTGTTGTGCTGCAGCTTTCTTGCGCTGATTGCGAGGCACAGCTATGCCCTTGTTGCATTACTACGAAATGAATGGGATACTATACTCTGTCCCGGAAATCTCTGGGGCGAGCGAAGGAAGGCATGTATCTGCGCAAGGGTTGTTGAAGGTCCAGCAACCCATAAATTCTGAAGGGTTCTATTGGGTCCCGCTGCAGGACCGGAAGCTTTTTATCGCACAATTTAAATTCGGTCCAAATTGCGTATTGTTTCATTGGAAAAATATTCCTGGACCGAATTTAAATTGATCCGGAAAAAATGTTCCTGGACCGTATTTAAAGTCATCCTGAAAAAGGGTTCCTGTATCGAATTGAAATACTTTGTACATAAAAAGGTTCTTTACGGCCTAGAACCCATTTACACTTGCTGATTTTCTGTTCCGGACGGGAATTGAATTTATTTACAATTCCTGGAAATTAACAACCCTGGAATTATTAAGGATCCAGAAATCCATACATTCTAATGGGTTATATTTGGTTCCGTAACAGGACGGGAACATTTTTTCGCGCACAATTTAAATTCGATCCAAGTTGCGTTTTGTTTAATTGAAAAAAGTTTCCTGGATCGTATTTAAATTGATTTGGTAAAAAGGTTCCTGGACCGAATTGAAATTCTTAACAGATAAAAAGGTTCTTTACGGTCCAGAAGCCAATTACGCTTGCTGATTTTCTCTCCTGGACCGGAATGGAATTTATTTAAAATTCCTGGACCTTTAACAACTCTGCTCTGCGCAAGTAGTGACTCGAGAGGGCTCGACTGATGAACACGTGCGAGGGAACGGGATTGAGTGGAGGGGGAAAAGGCGACAGCAACTATCAGCCTTTGCCACAACGTGTACTGCTTCGCTCCGCCCATTCGCTCTCCTCCCCTTATGTGCGGCCTTGCTCCAGATATTCCAGGGATAGAGTATACTTGCGGGTCAGAGCTTACCATTAGGGGTCCCGGGTTCGATACCCGGTGGAGGTACAAGTGGTTCGGATCCCACTTTAAACTGTAGGTCCAGTCCCGATTAGCCTTACTGTGCATAAAGTGGACTTAAAACACTAAATCAATCCAATCCAGAGCTTACCATTGCCGCTAATACATGACTTTGCATTACACGTATTAGCTCGTAGCGCAGAAAGGTTGCTGCCCTGTTTTCTGAACTGAACATTCTGGTCATCCAGGGCTTCTTGTAACAAGACAATCGAGGGACGCCTGTGCAGCATCCTCTTACACGTGTTGACGCCAGGGGTCCCGTGTTCGAATCCCGGCCTGGGCATGGATGTTCTTGAGTGTCCAATGATCAAGTTCATTACTCATCCCTATCTTCGCAAATTAGCCGAAAGTGGAACAAAAATGGATGTAAAATAAAGCAAATTAATCAATCAATCTTACACGTGTTAGCTTGCAATTCTGCCATCAGATATCAAACAAGTTCGATTGTAGTAAGTGCAGTCCGGTGTGCGCCCCTCCGCTGCAAGCCGACACATGTAATGCAACAAAAAAAATATTTTGCTGCACGGAACATAGTAAATGAGTTATGCAATGGTGAGAATTAGCTGTGTTGTTTCTATAATTGAGACATACAGATACTCCAAGTACGCATACAATGTAATACCGCAGAGAAGGAGGTGTATAACGTGTGACTTTCTGCTAAAGCCTAGTTTCCATTCTGACAAGTTCCAGACTCATGATGCGCAACATGCGCCGGCGCACGTTGCGCGTCATTTAGTGCACTGTTTCCAATTCAAAACTACTTCTGCAAAATACGCCCGCAACAACACTGGAGTGCAGCACCACAGAGTAGCGTGTGCAGTGCTTTGTAGTAGTTCAGTGTTTCTTCTCTTGTATTGTAATAATTTCGTGGTGATTTAACTTGTGTAAAGATGGACAATAACAGTTGGGCTGAAAAGTTCGTAGGCTAACATAGTAAAAAATATTTTTTTGACAAAATTCGATTTTATTATTCAATATAGTTGTCTTCGAGGGCGATACAACGATTATAGCGGTCATACAATTTTTCGATGCCATTTTTATAGTACGATTTCTCTTTAGCCTCAAAATAGGCCTCAGTTTCGGCGGTTACCTCTTCATCAGTGCTAAATTTCTTTCCAGCGAGCATTCTTTTAAGGTCTGCAAACAGGAAAAAGTCACTGGGGACCAGATCTGGAGAATATGGTGGATGGGGAAGCAATTCGTAGTCTAATTCATATAATTTTGCCATCGTTTTCATTGATTTGTGACACGGTGCATTGTCTTGATGAAACAGCACTTTTTTGCACAGCTTTCGCATGTTCAAATATTCATGCACAATATGTCCAACACGTTCCTTTGATATTTTTAAAGTCTCAGCTATCTCGATCAACTTCACTTTACGATCATTTAAAATTATTTTGTGAACTTTTTTGATGTTTTCGTCGGTAACAGCCTCTTTTGGGCGTCCACTGCGTGCATCGTCTTCGATGCTCATTTCGCCTCGTTTAAATTTAGCAAACCACTTCTCAACGGTTGATTTTCCTGGTGCAGAGTCCGAATAATGTTTCTCAAGCCAAGCCTTGGCTTGAACAGTATTTTTTTTTCGCCAAAAAGCAATGCTTTATTATTAACACACGAAATTCTTTTTTATCCATTTTTTCACAATAACAAAAGCTGCTTCACTCACAATGCTATATCTCACGAACTAATTATCCGGCAGCTGTGAAATTTATACACGTATCTTTTGAAGGTTAGTACTAAGTAAAAATCACATGGATTTAATTCTAGTAACGCCATCTATGAGTTAGCCTACGAACTTTTCAGCCCAACTGTTATATGGCGAGTTTTGTGGTTATGGCAGCCGCGTACTGGTGACATTCCACAACACTGACTCCTGTTCATATTGCTCTATAAGTTTTACTACTTTATCTTTCGACTACTCCATATTGTCCACAAAACAAACACACACGTACAATTACACAACAAACTACAACAACTACACTCAAATAACAGGACGTTGTGTCGTGACGCCGCTTCAGTCCGAACAGCGAGCACGTGGTTGTAGTCGCGTCGTCTGTTTCTATTCTATTGCGCATGCCCGTGGCCCAGGAACTTTCTGCAGGCTGTTTCCATTGTCCGCGGCGCATGTTGTGCGTCAAAATTGTTTGGGGCAATTTTGTCCCCGGCACTTGCGCCGCGTCATGTTGCGCGGCAAATTTGTGGTAATGGAAACGGGGCTTGCACCCAAAATTCAACCTCACTTCCACGTAGTACAGTCACGGACACTGTTGGGTTGTAATGATTCCATTGAAAGTCAATGCATTCATTACAACCCAGAACTGTCCGTGACTGTACAACATCCCGGTAAGTGCAGTCTAGCAGGCCAATGAGGCTCTCGACACGTGGATTCGCAGCCAACATAATCGTCTGTGGAACTTGCGTTGCGTGCTGTCCATGCGTGTTTGTCCCTTCATCCATTTAATCGTATCACCATTCATCATCGCGATTAGCCAAAAGTGGCGACGTAAAATAACCTAAATGATTCATTCAATCAGCCACAGAGAATAAAAGTACCGCACTACAAACAAAATCACTTAACCCTCTTAAAAACTTCTCTTCATATCTTAGTTGTTGTTGAGTTGGTATTTTAAGTCCACTTTATGCACAGTAATGCTAATTGGGACTGGACCTAACAGTTTAAAGTGGGATCCGAACCACTATGTGCCTCCACCGGGTATCGAACCCGGGACCCCTTGATTACAAGGCGACGACGTTCATATCTTGATATTTTATTTGTGTTTGAAGAGTTTTGTTTCCTTATGTGATCTGTATTCAAATAATGTGTAAAATGTTGTGTTTACATTATTAAAAAACATACATTTACAAAATCATCTAACCGTACTCCAGTTCCATGGACCTCCGCGAAGTGTAGCATATAGCTCTGTGTAACTAAGAGATCAGATTTGGAATCCCGAATGAGTCGTTGGACGTTTGTGATTCATCTACGTCATTTCTTGGAACGATGAGGAAAAATAAAAATTCGAATATGCTCCTTTCTCGATTAGCCAAAATTTATGAACTGAACTCTGTGATTTTACACCCCTATTTGTCCCAAAGCGTACTGTTTGTTTTTCGTTTGGTTGCATGTGATCAGTGCATCGATTTCCATCGCCGCAGTTATCTGTCTGGCTTTCTAGAGTGAAGCCCGATTGTTCCCCCAAGTAGTACACCATTTGTCCTCACGAAGCTGGGTAAAAGATGCATTGCACCATTTCCACTAAGGTACTTGGGAGTGTGGAGGTTAGGCTCCACACATTCTCCATATCGGTTGAAGATGCGATGAGCGCCGGTGGATTAGAGACTAAGTGGACTTTAAATTAATGGAAGTCATTTTACACTGTAGTTTCCATGAAGATAACAGTTAATGAAATTGCCTATTCCTCGCACCTAACTAGAGTACTGCATCGGGCCACTTTCACTCGCTCAAACTCGTTCGAATCTCCCACGCTCGAGCGTGCTACGCTCGGTCATACTGCACTCGTAGTGGAATGTTTGGCATCGTCCCGTATTTCAGAGCCTAATACGCAGCACTGCCAACATAAAATCCATACATTGAAGGAAACCACTCTATGCAATTACAATTCTAAATAATAATTTCGTATATTATGTAAGACTAAAATACAGCACATATGAAAGTATGCAATATCTACAGACCGAAACATAAAATGGATATACATGCTGACTGACCTGCCTAAGCAATTACAAATATCGTATCACAGTGCAACACGTACGTACGTGTACAAAGTTCATTTACCGAAAAGGATAATCATATTCTGTGAAATAATAAAATGTCGTTATAACATTCAGTCGAACATCATTTTGATGTGACAATAATCGTAGAAACATAAAATGTCACCATTGGTAGTTTCAGCCCATAATCATCTACTTCATTTTCACATGCATTTTAACATGGAGATGATGACTATATTCATTTATTTTTCAATCTCACTTCATCTTTTACTTCACGATCCATATTTGAGGACCCATTACCACAGACAAATTACGGAAATACGTCTACTAATAGGGTTCGAGTGTATTTCGCTCGTTCGATCGTTTTTCGCTCGAGCGGAAGAACTATCAATTCTGTATGCCATCTAGCGTTGTCCGTGCGAACTATTTGCCGCTCGAGCGAAAAACGCTCATTGCAGTACTCTGCACCTAACTGTACAGTATGCTTGCGAAATGGGAAGAAAAGTCTATAGTGTGTAATTTGTGGTAATTTTCATTAGAAATACTGGAAAAGTCGACTTGAAAATCATAGGATGCGAGGAGACGAACCTTATACCGCCATGGACTTGAGCACGTAAAGCCGCCGCCATCTGCCGGTGTATACAGTTTTTATACAAGCTTCGGGTAGTAGGGGAAGGGGAGTCAACTGTTTACGTACACAGGAGGGGAAGCGGTGCGGTCACTCAAAACAGCTAGAAGGGTGAAAGTGTCTTTTTCCATGTGAGAAAGTGAGTTTTTGCTCCATATCTGGAGCGTTGCATGGGTTGGTTCCGCACTCGAGAGTTTTCCTGTGCGATTCTTGAGGAACACGGCGAAAGGGATTGAGAAGGCAGGTACCGCAGCAGTGTTGCCAGAACTCGATTATTGAGCTTTCTCTGGTTCTTTCCATGACCAATCTTCGGGGAGTGTTTCACCTTCAGGAAACTTGGAGAATTCTAAATCATATCGTTGTAGCAGGAACGTTTTTAATTTATTGTTCGTACCATCAGTTGTTTATTAAAATTGTCATTAACTTATAAATAATTGTTGCGGTTAGTGATACAAAGTACAATCGTTCACCAATCTGCCAAAGTTAATCGTGGATGAGCAAACCTAGTGCCTGATTTTAATTTACGTTTCGTTTATTAACATATTTAAAAGTTGCAGTTCCCGAGACGAACACGAGATATTACCCCCATATTGCCTCACTTGACAGCTAAACTAACAATAAATCTTCAAAGAGCATACTGACGACCAAAAAGAAAAGTCGTCCCATACCCATCCCTAAGAAAAAGCCACCATTCGGCCACTGCTCTCTCAATGCTACAGTAAGTTTTCCACCATGGCCCAGATCCAAGAATGTGTAAAGCACTACCTCCACAGCACGTATGGGCCTTTAGTGCATTTGTTTTCTCCCATCAACCTACGAGAAGAAATGCTTCACCATTTTTTTTCTTTAACAAGCTTTTGTTTATTTTAATAATATATAAATATGAGAAGAGCAGCAATGGTACGATAGGAGTGCCGTCTGACCCGCTGGAGAACCGTCCCCCCCCCCCCCAGGGTGGTAATCTGAGCATGGATTTTATCCATTGTTCCTGCATACAGCGGCTCTGGGCCTCATCCAGCCTCAAATCAGTGGGTACCTTGGAGTTAAATGCGGCCGGAAATTGATGCTGATCACATCACCTCTACTGAGGCTGATGTCGAGAAAGTGTGGACTCTACCTCCATACCCTGCATATGTGTTCATGCCGCGGAGAAATGCACACGCATGCATTTATATATACGTGTATAAATACCATGCCTTTTTTTTCAGCAAATACCGTAGTTTGTGTAAGTGAAGTCTCACCTATGCCTACGAACACTCTACCCGTTTATGTTCGAAGGATGGTGTTCGCCACTTCCGTTGATGGATCCGCTGGAATTTATTTGCCGATTTCCCGCCATTTTGATCTTACACGGGCTACGCAAGAATGCCACGGGATACTTTCGCGGAGTCTAATTTTCCTGAAAATCATGCGTGTTTCGAAATTCCTTCTTTTTTTTTCCACCAATTTTGTATGAAGGAAAATAATATGTTGGTAACATTACATGTTATTTAATATTCTGGTGTAATTCTTGGAAAATTTAAAGCAAAACTCTTGATAAATTGATTCATAATAATAAGAGCTGAATATTTAGACACTATTGTTAATGAATATTTTGAATAACTTTAAATTATTACAATTTGAAGTCGCGGTGTCAATACCGGTGGGAATTAGTGAGAGTATCGGTCCAAAGTGGTATCAGGGGGGTTCGATACCTGGTGGAGGCATATGCTGGTTCGGATTCCACTTTAAACTGTAGGTCCAGTCCCGATTAGCACAACCGGTCGATGCCTTATACACAATACATAAACAAACAAACTTGACAATTTATATCCTTTTTTATTACCAGCAATATTACGTGATATTTAAAATGTAACTTCCCACCAAATATTTTCAAGGGGGGCTCCAAGTCTCAGTATGAGATTGAAATAAGATCTGAGGTAAGTTTCTCATTGTCCACACCTATTACGTTTTACTTCAAGGGGGGCCCAAAAACTCAGGATGTTGAGCCCAGGGGCAATTTTTCCATTGCCCTTAGGTCCAGTAGCCCCAATTCCGCCACACAGGGTATATAACGTATACAGTGCTCGAAGTGCTCCAATAGGCATTTCATTGAGTGACTAATTTTCAGCGAATAAAGTCCAGTCGCTGCTTAATTTTCTATCTCTCAAAACTTGAGTCCGCCTCTATTTCTTAGCAGCAGATTGCAATTGACCCGAAGATATTAGGTCACCATCGACAATGTAGAGGTCCAGTTCAACCCCCGTAACTGAAATGATAAGTTTGCTTGAGTCTATAACTCCCAATTAGTATTAGAAGCGTAATGTGAGCGCTCTTACGTTGAATCTTGGCCTGACATAGGCAGAGGATGGCTTTGTGGGCTGAAGGTGCATCCACCTCTAAGTCCAAAAAAAGCATGTTTACTATTCTCTTAAACAATTTTCCCCAAAAGTATTTTTAAATACGTATAGACCTGTGTGCATTATATGTAACCTACATAAAAAAAAAAAAAAACAGTTTCGAACCAAAAAATACAAAGGATCACGAACAAAATAGTTGGCTGTGTGAAGCCTCCACCCTCCTTAAGAAAGAATCCTGGCTGTGCCACCACATCGAAGTAAGAGAAAATATTTCTAATTTCTTCATCCAGTTATTTATCCGAGATTCAGACCACCCTGATTTAGTTTCGACAAATTACTAAACTGTAGCCTAAGTCGATGACAAAAACTGGGAAGGAATGGTTAAAGTTAATTCATTTTACAACGGTGGAGGTTGCTAACTATTGTGTGTTCGTTCCACTCTGGCATCATCTCGATGTTTCTTTTTTCACTGAGGGGCCCCCCAGAGAACTGCGCTACGCCACTGCATTGATCCCCTGCAATGGGTTTCGACCACCGACTGGGGGCCACTAGTTTGTTTGTTGCTGTATTTTGTTTCAAGTGGTAGTACATTGCTGCAAATTTATTGCGAACTCCAGCGCACCCGCAAAACACGCAAAAAGAAGCCAATGAATGAGAATGTTCGTGTGTTGCCGAAAGCCCCCAGCCTCCACCAACGATAAAGCCGAGATGGGAACACTTGGATCAGGAAAGAGAGATGATGATAACTTGTACGCTACCGTGCGCTTGCGATTTAAGCGAAAATCCCCCCCCCCCCCTTCCTCGTGCTCGAATTGTAGGGAGGGCCGTAGTGAGTCACGTGACCAGCCGGCTGTGGAACGCCGCGCGTGCTGTAACTTTTAGTGTGGCATCGTCGTTTACGCTGGCAAGTTCAGAAATGGTGCGGCGCTACGCTTACGAGGCGCGAGTGACACGCGTTCCAATCCAACACGTCCCTTAGGTCCACGTTGACAAAAAAAATTGAGACTAGTGCACAGATCCCCTCCCCTTTTAAGGAAACAAGGGGGCGGGGAGGGGGGTCCAGTGAAAACAAAAATAGTGATCGGTTTCCGCCCGGTGTCTTCTGTCACCCTGAACGTGTCGTTTCCACATGTGCAGTGCCGGTGTTTGTGTGTGTGTGGACATCACGTTTCGCACGTGACCTTCTGCTTTGTGGGTTCCCTTGAGCGATGCCGTCCTCTGAACCCAACAGCCGGGTTCGAACCCCCGACCCCGAGTGGGACGTGGACTCGGAGTGGATCCTCCTGTTCGACAACCTGCTGAAGCACCCCGGAGGCAGGACGCGTGGCTGCCAGTGCGATGTGCACGGAGGGGGGCGTGGCAGGAGCCCAGGTAGGTCACTCGTAATCAACTTCTTTCTGTTTATATTTTAATTTTGCGCCGCTCTCGTCGCTGTACGCTAATCACGACGATGAGGATCATTGGTCATTAGATTACGGATCCCACATAGAAAACACTAAAAACCTGGAAGTTTCAGGGAAATTCGTCTAATTCAGCGTTTCTCAAACTATGGTACGTGTACCAGTACCGGCACACGTAACGATACGCGAGCTTGATAGAAAAATACTGAAAACTAATGTAAAATCTCCTGTAACCCATTACTAACATATAATTAATTTATAAATTATAGTTATTTTAATTTCGATATAATAGTATAAGGAATATTATCATGCAATGCTAAATATCAGCATTGAATACCCCGTAACATTACTTGGTGCTACGGCAAAAGTATTATTTTGTTAACGTCACTTTGTTCCTCTTTTAGTGAAAGAATGAAAACGTGCTCGGCAACGACTATGGATCCGATTGAAGAGAAGGAGAACAACAGATGGGAGAAATCAGGTCTTTTCACATCATTTACACGCCAAATTCTCAATGTGTACGACCGATTTTGCGGCAAACTTATGTCGACCAATAAAAACACTGCGTGTCTTATCGATGAAGTTGTGAACAGTTTAAACCATCAAATATTTTCATAAATAATTTTCATCTTGTTTACACAAGTAGCTTATGTCGTTTTGTTGTTTTCTTCATGATTTAGAAACTAATTTAAAAACACGTACTTCCCAGTTTCTGTATACATCGTTCGTAATTTCGCGTCAACTCTTTCTTTTAGCTATCATATAGTGTACGGAAAATGTGCATATGCTGAGTTTCTTACTATCTTAATACTTTATGATATAAATTAATATGAGAAATTTAGATAAATCCCAAATCATATTTCTGTAATTATGCGGGAATTAACCAGTTCTACGGGTGCGACCCCCCCCACACACACACACACGCGCGCATGCAGAAATTCGTGGTATCTCTTGAAGAGGTAAACTTGCATAAACATTAATTCGTATCTTCCTCATTGTTATATCACTTGTTTACAACCTCTGTGTAAACAGTGTTTATAAAGTCTGTTTTATCATTGAGAGATGGACTTTGGGTAGGTAGCAAACAGACCTAAATTCTCATATCTCTGAACGGAATAGCATCGCATATTACAGCTTCAGCCCTTTGTTTTAATCATGCAAAGAACGTTATGGCTATGTGCACGAAGAAAACTTTGTCCGAATCCTACATTTGATGCAACGTATGTATACAATTTTAAAAAAAGTAATACATGCTGCAGAAAAGATGTAATGGGCATTTGTGCCCACAAATTTCGTAATGCATGAAATTGGGAAATTTTGTATGAATGTTACAGCTAGTTATACATAACTAGCTGATTACCCGGCGTTGCCCGGGTATTTATTTATCCCAATCTTCTATTAGACAGGAAAATTATGAATTATATAGCTAACTATAGTGTAAAATGAAGTTGGAGTTGAACGGCATTGGGAGTGTCACTATTCATCTTAGCCACCCCGAAAACTATGGTCCCACCCCTAGGGGTGCCAGGGGTGGCTTGCCCTCACAGCATTTCTTTCCAGATTGTAAGTCATATGTGTACCAAGTTTGGTTGAAATCACTCCAGGCGTTCGAGAGTTATGCTGGAACAAACATATATACATACATACATTCATTTATAAATATATATATATATATATATATATATATATATATAGAGAGAGAGAGAGAGAGAGAGAGAGAGAGAGAGAGAGAGAGAGAGAGAGAGAAAATTAAGGAAACCGAAAATAAAGGTGAATTAAATATCAACAAGCTTAAAATCAGTCGTAAGCATATATTGTCCTCATGTCTACCCATGGCGAAGTACGATCGCTCATATGCACACATACCAAAGTTAAAGCATCAACACCGAGTCCCTAACAAATCGTGGGACTGCCAAAACAGCCATATCGCCGTTCAATCATACCCGTTGCCCCATAGTGTGGGAGTACTTTTTGTAACATGTGCCTGCTATATAACGAGTACTATGTTGGTCTTGTAGCCAATGTTGAATTGCGATTTTATTATTATTCTAAGATGTTTGGAGTGTTGAGCTACTTCTTGTGTCTGCTCACGGATGCTTTGCGTGGTTAGAATTGATTTTGTATCAGTTGTTGTTTTTGTAACATGAAACACGCCGCACTCTACAAGTTGATCGCTTATCTTCGGAGACGAGATTAAGCTAGGGTCCAATTTATCTAATTGTTCTGTGTAAATATGTTCATGTTCCAATCGGTCTTTGAGGTCGCCTCAGTGACCGAACGCGTTGAGCCGGCGACCACGATCTCGCCAGCGAAAGTTCCAGGTTCGAGTCTCTCCTTGAGCATCAGTGTTACTTTATGAGTGTCCCTTCATCAAATTGTTCTAATCATTCTCATGGTCGCGAGTAGCCAAAAGTTGCATTAAAGCGACGTAAATTAATACAAGTAATAGTTGAAGATCAATTAAATACTGTTATCTGCTCCATGTCTTGTCATATTTCAAGCTGTGTATGTTTCAGCTGACTAATTGTCTCTTAGATAGATGCAGACTTTTATAAGTTACTATTGTAGCTGATTACCCGGCGTTCTAGTAGACAGAAAAGTAATGAATTCTAACTATAGTGTAAAATGTAACTAATTTTATTTACAGGTATTTAAAAGTATAAGTACAGTATACAAATCATAAAGTAAAATCTTTTACAAATTCACTATAATATTAATTTAACTCAAAACTTTATTATAAACAACATTTTTAGTTTCACCTCCAGGAGCAAGAATAAATAAATTGAACGGCATTCGGAGTGTCACTATTCATTTTAGCGACCCCGAAAGCTATGGATTCCACACTAATATCGGTCGTTTTCAATTATTTTTACATGTCACCCCTTCCCACCCCCACCCCTAGGGTGCCAGGGGTGTCTTACCCCCCACAGTATTTATTAGTGTTGTCCACGGGACGAGACGAGACAGGCTTTTAAAAATTCGAGACGAGACACGCCAAAGTCTCGTCTCGTGGGCAACACTAGTATTTATCTTTCCAGGTTGTAAGTCATATGTGTACCAAGTTTGGTTGAAATCGCTTCAGGCGTTCGAGAGTTATGCCGGAACAAACATACACACTTTGGGGTTTGAGGGTGGTTTTGATGCGGATGATGACGAACTTCTGCAAATCTCCACTTCGAAATGTCATATTTTACAAAGAAAAGTTTGTTTCCAAGATAACACTTGCGTTACAACGTTATGTTTAAAGCTTACCTTTTGAGCAGCTGTAATGTTCGATATATTTTCACAGGGCAGCTCGTCTCCTTTAAAATATTGCTTAATCTCATTGGCTCCTACAGACGTCAATTAATCCATCGTTACTTCTCAAAAACCACTCCCCGTTTTCTCCAGGGAAAAGAATGTTCTAACAGTGCATGACGGAAGGAGCCAGACGGATTTAGAGCGAGATTTTAGTTAAATATGCATAATTAACCCTTAGAATGAGCTAAAAACATCATTAACACTAAAGTATAATTTTGTGCTACGTATCCCTTTAGTTACAAACGGTGAGACATGATTAAGATGAGCAGTAATCCATGGATCTATCGTCTCCCCAGTAAGTAGTCGCATAAAGAATAGGATAAGACGCGACAGTGAGCATTCATAATTACGTCTGGCTAGCGAAATTCGATTTCGAGCTTTGGGTCGTCAGAGCAAGGGACACGGGTGTTTAGTAAGCTAATGTGAAGAGTTGTTTACAGGAACCGTTTTCTTCGTTTGTTTGCCTGGCCGATTTCTGTAGCATACACAAACACAAGTAGTTTTTGTAAATTCTTTCTCGATGATATGGGACGGCAAGAGGTGATATTCCCTATTGTGAATGTAAAATATTGTTTTTTTGCATTGTAAAGGTGGATTTTATCGTAACATCCCTGCTCATATTGACGTACACATTCGAAACGAGGCCTCCGCGATGGCTCAGTGGTAGCTTCGTCGCCTTGTAAGCAATGTGGTTCGGATCCCACTTTAAACTGTAAGTCCAGTCCCGATTAGCCTTACTGTGCATAAAGTGGACTTAAAACAACAAATCAATCCAACATTCGAAACGAGTCTAAAACCTGACGTTCCAGATCAAGCTCCGCCCACTCGAGGATATTCTTTGGACAGGTGTATGCGCACGAGGTTACAACGCACCGACTGCGCAGCAAGATACACTCTCTGTGCCCGCTGACTAGCTTCAGTATTGAATCCACAGATGTTTCGAACTTGAACGAGCTGTCCAGGAGTTTGTATTTCGTAGATAAAAAATTCAACTGGTGTAGGAGAGTTTGACTAAGTTGTGGATGTGAGTAGCCTCCGAGAAAAACAACTTCTCCATAGATCTTACCACTTTTTTTCAGTAATTTTTCCAAAGCAAATGTAATTGTGCTTCATTGTAACAGTAAGAAGATTATTAATTTGGTTCCATGAGAAATGATGCTCCGATCAGATTAATGCAAGTTGAGGCTCCGGAAAAAATGTTTTCGATTCGGTTCATTTCTTTGCTAGCGAGATGCATCTTAAGGAATCTCTGCAGTGGGACGCTGCGAGGAGGAATAATGTCAGCATCATGTTTCCGGACATCTTTTTCCCAGGAGCACTTTCTCCCTCGAGCATCAAAGAAGCGCTCCACATTGTGTATCACGGGAAACTTTGTTCCAGTCCCATTTCCTTGCTTCCTTCGTTATTCGGTGCACTAACCTTCAGTAGATATTGAGAGCTTACAAGAAGTTTTACGATCATTCACAACGTATGATAATGAAGATAGAAAGCATGTGTTCAAATTCTAATTTTACATACACTAAAATCGTGACTAATGACCATTGCAGATATTGAATATTGATTTTTATCTATCTTTATTACACTTTTATAACGGGATCACCATTTTACGGAATGGCAATCATCATTGTTAATTTAGTATTGTTACTGTATTTTTTTTTAAATCAATTAACCAATAATATAATTTTGTGAGTTAGTGCTAAGCGTAATGCGCTACAAAGCCAAATTCCTAGATTGGAATCCTGAGTAAGGCATGAACATTTCCTTAACCGGCCTCCGTGGCGGAGTGGTTAGCACACCGCGCTAATACGCCAAGGGTCTCTGATTCCAATCCTGGTCTGGGCATGGCTGTGTGTGTACCTGCATCAATTTCGTCATATCATCATTCATCCTCATCCACATTGTCGCGATTAACTTGGATAGGCAGAAAAGCTGCGTACAATAGACTGTTTGTTACACACTAAGTAGGATTGGTCTCATTATGTTCTTATTGCAGTGGTGCTTTTGTTTGTTTGATTTGGAGTTTTATGTCCACTTTATGCAGAGTAAGGCTAATCGGGACTGGACCTACAGTTTAAAGTGGGATCCGAACCACTATGTGCCTCCACCGGGTATCGAACCCGGGACCCCTTGATTACAAGGCGACGACGCTACCAGTGCGCCATCGGGGAGGCCGCAGTGGTGCTTTTAAATTGTCTTTAACGCTATCATTAATTAATTATAAGGTGGTAAGCTTATAATATAATTGTACAATTAAAGCGGATAGGAATAAATCGAATTGGATATTTGTTTTAATACCGGATCTCACGCGGCCTACAAGATATTTATGGTTGGGTGAGTGGGTGTGATTGAACACAGCATATCGATTCAATATATGTTGCCAAGAGATCAGATAAACCTGATCAGCTAGAGATATTGGAAATTGTAATGAATGACAAGGATTAAACTGTATATTTGACGGATTACTCTGGTTATTTAATCTGGAAACGTACGAGAAGCAAAAAACGTCGTTGGACTTCATATACGAACGTACAGTTTGATGCCAGTAGGAGTTTAATCAGTAACTGCGCGAGCATGTTTCTCTCACCAGTGCTATCTTTCGTTCCGCTCATTGGCCACCTCTCGTATGCAAAAACTATTAAATGCGATTACGTAATATTTATGTAGGCTAAGCTATTGTTTTCCGACGTAAGAAACATAACACATTCAGTGGGATCAGTGCAATAAATACAACACATGTTTCGCCAGTGCCCTGCTCCGGAAAGGCTTTCAGCTGTTTCGCTTCGGGTTATATGGAAAGCATCTGGCGAGCAATGGAGAAAACTTTATATTTCATGTTTCAGCAGCGGTTGTTCCGTACCCTGAGGTGCATTGAATATGTTTGTGTTGCGCGGACGCGGAGAATGTATGTATATGCACCTGCCGCATATGCTCGACATAACCTTTGACCTGTGTTACAAGCTATTTAGAAAAAAATATCTTTCTTTCAAAAAAACCGCATCGTTATTTCCAATTCTGAAGGAAGCGTTCAGGATATCCTTTGTAATAATTTTTTGCTTCACCTTTGGTCCTACATTCGTAATAGTGTGAAAAACCCGAATACCCCCAAAGAATACTCAAGAAGCATTTCTAAACAAATGTATTTTTTCAGAATTTTTGAAAACTATATTTACACTCTTTTGATATAGGAAACCCCTTATCAATAGGTAACCATACGAATGTTAGCCGACCTTCGTGGCTTATTGGTTAGCACAGGCTCGCTACGACAGCAGGAGTCCAGAGTTCGAATCCCAGCGTGGGCATGACTGTTCTTTTGGAGTGTCCCTTCCTCATATCATCACTCATCCTCATCTTCGCGATTAGCCAAAAGTAGCAGAAAAGCGAAGTAAGATGAAACAAATAAGTCAATCACTTTATGCTCAGATTGAGTAATCGGGACTGAACCTACAGTTTAAATTAGAATCCGTGCCAGGGGCTCCTTCAATTACAAGACGACGTTACCACTGTGCCTTCAGGGAGGCCCCGGTGCAACTTTCCACATCATGCAAATTACAGTAGAAAACTTCCTATTGATCCACAACTTCCCTACGACAGCCAATAACCAGGTAACAATTAATACGACTAAGAAGCGGAAATTTAGCCGTTCTTTGTAACTCCAGAAAATCTTATTGCGTTATCGAACTTGATTACGCCATATATTTCTGGCATCTCGGCTTTCAGGAGACCAGATTGGATGCAGAACGTGATAGGTTATTGTTAGATGAAATCAACACCAGCGAAAACAACCGGTTATTCGGCTTCTTTTCCAATAGCCGCTGTAATTAAAGTCAGATGAGAGGGAACAGGAAACGGGGCGTTCCAAGTCACTGCAGCCCAAGATCAATGCAGTTATATCTTTTCAATCTCGTTTGCACATGTCTCGTAATTATATAAAGCCATATCTTTACAATTACCGCTGACAGAATATTACTGAGGGGTGTTGACGGCTGCTTTCGTAAAAAAAAATTAATCAAGTTGTGGAACGAAGTCCTATGTACAGATAGAGTAGAGGTAAACGGTTGGGATAAAAAGCAATGAGAGAAGGGCGAACATAACAGCCAGGCATTTAAAATCACTCAGTACCGTGAAAGAATCATCGTCGCGATGTGCAAGGACAATGCCGAAGAAATCTGTAAAACTCAGACTGATATGTATCGAGCCGTGATACTTAGGTGCCATTTACTTCCTAATGCATCAAAGGAAGTCGCCAAATTATACCACAGTAAAGACAATATCCGTGCATGAAAAACAAAAAAAATCACATTTAAACGTTTTGTTAAAATAGCGTTCAGTTCTTTGCAAATATTGGTTATTTAAAAATGCAAAATATTTCCGTAAGGATTCGACATATTGCTCAGTTTCTTAAAGCTGACATATATCAGCACTGTTGTGTTAACGTCTCACAAGAAGAATAGACTGTCTTGTCCTAACTGCGAGCAATGCCTAAATGATACTAATTGCGAACACAAACGTGAAAAATAACCCCTGTCCTAATTGAGAGCACATGAAACAAAAACACCTGTTTTGAAAAACAAATAAGGGCAGGGAGACAGGCAGTTTAACTAGCAGCAGCCATCCTGACTGACTGATTTCTTAAATCCCTGCAAGGTCATTTCTCATTTTCCGTCTGTCGACGTAATCTTCCATTTGTGTGTTAATGCATTGTAAGTGCAGTTGTTTTAAAAATGTAAGTCATCCAGATAAAGGTAAATCTTGATCTTTGTTCGAAAACCCTTTAGTGCCAAAATGCTTCAACAAGACTAATACTGCAGTGGAGGGATGGAACCAGAAAATAAAATGTGTTGGGAAATATGCCACAACTGTTCCATATAATACAGTGTTATTCGTCTTCCTGTGGCAATTAGGACGATACCGAATCGGCAAGTCCCATACCTGCACGTTATGCAGCGTGCCTGTTCGTTCTGTTTTGGGGTTGCCCACCTACAAGGATTGGAAGTTTGATGCCAAAAGTTCACATGTCTGTATGGGTTTAATTTAGAACTTCAGCCCACGTTTGGCTGTGACTGTACCATAACTATAATTCGATATATGATATATTATAATGACCAGACGTCGGAGATATTCAAGATGATAGAGCGCTAATATAAACAATATTTGTTATCCGTTTGTAGAAGAAGATTCAACAGCTTCAGACACAACATTTTCGTTGCGTCGATTTTCATTTTTGTTCATAGCAGTGTATTGTATTTATTCCAAAGAAGTTAATAAATACACAGGCTTCTCAAAAGGTTAGTCTCCCGTTGGCTTGGAAAACAGTTCAACTCCTTCCATGTGATTTATTTGTCGGTCCTTTTGTTGCGTAAATGTCGTACACGAAGCCAATGACCTTGTGAAAAACATTACCGGTGCACAGGCTTTCATTGTTATTCCTCCAACCTCTGCCAAACGCTGAACAGTTCCCTTCAAATTGTCACTTGCTGTTTACACGGAAAGAATTCGTGACGAATTAACAGTACAGTTATTAAGGGTCTGGGTGTTGAGGAGTACAAGGTTCGAGGTATGACTTGGTAACCTACTTGCACCACAATACAATAGGCGTCAGAAACTTAAAAGGAAGCAACACTTCAACGTATATGACAACCAGTGACATGTTTTGATGCGTTCCCCTCTTCCTATAAAGTGATAGTGCAAATTTGGCAATTGTTATGGCAACTGGAACAAAAGCAAATGGCAGTGTGTGCTGTTTCAGCGAAAGGAAGAATTTTCTGGCAAAATCTGTGCTATATACTGTGGGATTTTGTTCTCAGTTGCGAGAGTTCATGCGGTAAGGAGATTTGGGTTCGATACTAGAGGAGGTTAGTTCTATGAGGGTCAGCGTGGCGAAACCGTGGCCGAGAATGTATAGAGCAACACATTTACGTGATCTGTGCGTCTTGTGCTAAACACATAACGAAAGCTGAGATTTAATGTCCTTTTACCAACATGTAACTTTTGAGAAGGACACAGTCTTATTCTCTCGTTGACTGAATCAAACAAATGCTTTATTGCATTTCTGTTTTGGGTTCTTGCATTTAAGTCCGCTTATTCACAGAAAGGCTAATCGGGACTGGGCCTACAGTTTTGTGGCATCTGAACCACAGGTCAATGTGCCTCCACTGAGAATCGAACCCGGGACCCTCTTGATGGCAGTAGTGCTGCAAGGTTCAGCAGAGACATGCAATCCATCTCTTGCTGGATGTATGTAGTGGATGATGGAGGTCTGAGCATAATGCTTATCCTCTTGACAATCAGAAGGCGAGAATCGAAAATATGAGGATGCTACAAGCCCATATGGCACGGTGCTAAGCGCCACACAGCCCCTCCTTGGTCAGCAAATTGATAAAATCCTTGCGTAACGAGTGTTATCAAGAGCTGTTCACGACTTCTAATTGAGTCTCGTAGTAGTCGTCTCCAAATGACTTACGTACCTGAAACACACTGGATTGGAGAGACGAGAATTTTTCCCGCACAAGTAAAGGCGATGCATGTAGTTCACCTCATGTTTGTCCGCCTACAGATGAGCACAGTTCACTGAAATTCTCCCCGGAACATTTGAGGTTCAAGATGTGAATGTGATGTGAAGCGAGACAGTTTTATTATTGCCTTACGGTGCCTGGGCAACCACAGCTATGATGAACCGGAGAGAGAGATTGTATGTTGCGATAGAGAAAGAAGCCGCATCTTACAAAATTGGAATTTAAATCGTAACTTCATCAAACCAGCCACAAACAAATGCACTACATCTTGGAAATATGGTAAATATGGTTATATAAATAAAATCAGTATATTTATAACGGTCGTGTATAGTTCTAGGGATGAGAAGTAGTAGTGATGTGTTGAACAAACGAACATCAGTTTTCTTTAGCAATCAAGGAGATTTTTTTAGCTTAGATCTTTTGTACTGAATGTAATCTAGAAATATGCTACTTCGTATTACCTTTTAGTGAATATCTTAGTTAAAATTACTCTGTTTAATTAAGAATATTGTGTAGTAAGTTGGAGTTGGTTGATTCTTTTTTCCGTCTTACTAGATTAAATATATCCGCGTATCTACTTTGCCCACCCTCGCAGGTATCCAGTGACTACCCTGCTCTTAGGTAATTAAAGGGCGTGGTTTTGATGATGAAAGATATACATCCCTTCTTTGCTCTCCTCAAGATTATATTGACATAGCCTGTCTGGGAGATGCGAGTATATTGTGTTGAATTGCATATTCGAGACAAGGAAGAAAAGTCTTCCTGTGAATTTGTGATTTTTCTCATGTCATCTCTTCAAGTGTGTGTTGCATGGTGTGATGAGGTAAAAACAACAGTTATGCGTTAGCTTATTGTTCCTCTCGGTACGCCCACCCAACCTCCTGAATTAAATACTACAGAAATTGAGGAAACAGCGTGATTTTGTTGGTTAAAGAAAATCTTGAGTTACTCTTGCTGCTTCTAAAGAAATAAAGTGAACAGAAGTCCTGAGTTCCGAATAAAGATTCTCATCTCAATCACACACGCACCAATTTATCCCACAACATAGCGGTCAACAGGATATATATGTAAACAACCTTGTCACATTATCTCCTGTTCTAATGACGTGGTATTGTATCTGAACTATCTCCCTCAGTATGTATGTTGCAAATTCAATGTTGAAGAAAAAAGTAGTACAGAATTATGGTTGACAAGTTTGCGTTGAGTATTAGAGCACCGATCAGAAGATTGGAGTTCGCGAAAGAGGAGAAAATGGGGAAATTAACAGATCAAATAGACTTGAAGCATGGTGAAATCGATGCAAGAAGAAGTTGAGACAATAGACTTTCATCCAATCAATATCATATACAAAATACTATTATTGCGAGATGCTTTTCCAGGGGATAGAAAGAACAGAGAATGCAAAGGCGCCTTTTCACTCTTAATTTTTAGTCAAAGGTTTCCGTACTGCCTGTTTGCCTTTCTGTGATTGCATGCTGGTCTCCGTTCTGTTAATAACACGTTCGTGGATTTGCTCAGTATATCCAAAGGGCTTGCTTCCCGTGCATGTGTCAGCGTTTAAAATGTTAACTCCGAGGCTACTGACATTCTTATGTTAACTGGCCAATGGTTTGGATGTCCATTGACGGGTTTGCATGCGTTTAGAAACTGGTCACGACCTGTGCAGGACGGCAGGAAAAGGAAGTTAGGAAAAAAGGACTTGCGCCAGTACTCCACAAAGCAGTCAGTTTGCAGTTGAAGTTCTTTGTGAAGTGCATTGGAGAGCTTTCACGTCTGGTCTTGAGCTTCAATATGGATATTTTTTTTAGTCATTTTCAGTTCGTTGTTTTCTGCTATATTTGCAAAAAGACTAAAAAGCTATTGATCATCGTGTTTTGTTTTTATTGCTCTGTAACAATAACAGATCCATGCATTCATAAAGTGAGTGAGCACATAAGAGACCATAATTAAAACGCGTCAAGAACTATGATAACATATTTGTATTTCCATGTAATTGCACGCTACATTAATATGTATGTATTAGCTTTTTTTATATTCACGATTATCAACAACTTAAGCTTCTTGATGTCAGAAAATATTATGCGACTTAAGGCAGATATTGTGATTTGTTAGAGGCGGCAATGCAAATAATATTATTAAAAAATTAAAGGTACCAAAACGAGTGAGATCTGTTTAGGATGTTAATGTACATGAAATTACACACACACACACGCAAGAGAGAGACAGAGCGATAGGAATCGAGCCTAAATGAATTTTCGTTTCTCTTGCCATTTTTTTTATGTGAATGATTCATCGCAAAACCAATTCATTTTAACTTACGTGAGCGTGTGCATTAATTTCTTACCAAAGAAAATGGTTCGACTGTATTAAAATATTTTCGTAAGATTGAGTTGTATTCCTCACCATTCATGAAATTTGGTGGAACTTTTAACTAGGCTCATCCTTATGTTAATCTAGAACCTTTGTAACTAAGGAGAAATAAGTGTTTCACATGATATCTCAAGATGTAGACATATTTCTCTGAATTCTGGATGTGGTAACGGGTGTCTGTTGATGATTTGGCGTGTATTTCTATGGTCAATGTATAGTTAGGTGTGTTACCAAGATGTGTGCTTGCTTACTTATTTGCTCCTTTCGTTTATTTCTTCACATGTTAGCTCTTAATTTTCACGTTACATTTTTTTAATAGCCCATTCCTTTGAGACTCATCTGCATGTAGTAAGTCATATCAATGAGTTTTACCTTGTCAACTCTGTTTATTCGAGAACATGAAGAGACTTTCACATCGAGTGCGATTCTTCTCAGATTGTTGTGCTCAATTTTCACGGATAAGACACGTTGACTCGTCGTATTCTTTGTTGCGTCCCAGATCGATAAGAAAGAGCCTACGTGAGCTGATTCGCCGTACGGACACGAGAGGGAGAGAGAAGAATCGGGAAGTGATGGAAATTGGCAAAGTACCCTTCCACTTTTCCACTCCCCTTTTTTTCCCTGGTGACAGGCATTTAACTTTTACCAGGCAGGAGGAAACGGAATGAGGATCGGACTTTGAACAGGCAACGCGGTGTTTCCTCTCGGGAACTCCAGTCTCTTCCTGCTGACAGCACACCTGGAGGAGAATTCTCCAAATCTACAGCGGGAGATGTGAATTTGCAATGGCATGTGCTTCAAGCTGATGTATCAGCGTTCGGAGCTGCAGACTTCCCTCTACGATGATGTTGCTTTTTTCTACATCTCTCTCGAAAGTGCTCCTTCTAAGGGGACTAAGTATGGCTTCCGGTTTCGAATCCCAGCCTGCGCATGGGTGTTCTTTGCGAGTGTACCATAATCAGTTTTATATCATCACTCATCCTCTTCGTCGCGATTATCCAAGAATGCCAGAAAAGAGAGACTGACAAAAATGAAATTAAGGGGATAAAGTACACTTTGGCATAAGGTGCATAGGTTTTTATTTGTAGTTTTTTTTCTCCCTATCGAATGAACTGGAATATTGAAACAATCCTCCGATGTACTCTAAAGGCTGTTAAAGATAACATCAACAAGTGTGTTTACACTCTCGTGTTTTTCTTATGCAGAATGACATCTTTTGAAATTTCTGGTGTGGCGGATTCCCCCCCCCCCCTCCTTTACGTACAGTTATACAAAGTAAAGTATACGTTCGTTAAGATGAACTGAAGGTTTTTGAGAAACACTGCCATGGCAACTGCCATAAACATCGATCTTCTGCCTGATTTTTGTCACGTGCACTAAAGAAAATGGTATTGAAGCTACGCAGGCAGTAGTCCCATGATGTCCGTACCACATTTTGGTCAACATTTAACCTCGGCGGTGTTGAAATTGTGTTGATTAGAACCGTTTATGTGTTTTGTTTTTGACACTACTGAGGTTAAACGTTGACCAGAATGTGGTGTAAACCTCCTGGTACCACTCTGTCGCTTTAACATCGGTATAATCATCACTTTCTAATGAAGGGATTGCGGATTCGAATTCTCAGTGGAGGCCGATTCAGCTATTTATTTTTCACGTTGAAGGGCTTATCCCTGCGTGTGCTTAAAATGTACTTCAACTTTCGCTGAACACCATTCTCCAATCTATGAAGAGAGAGAGAGAGAGAACCCTCTGAAGAACAGAAGGAATAATCTGATGCCAAATTCGATCGTGGTGAAGTCTACAATAGGCCTCTACAAATATCCGATGCGATTTCTCTTCGCAGTTGGACGCGATTATGATTGAAGACTTGGTGTAGGTACAGTGAACCCCTGTTTTAAAAGAGATATAGTGGAATGCAGCTATAAACATTTGAGTACTTTCAGCACGGCCATTAGTTGTCGCATTCGAGCTGCTAACAAGACACTGTGACTTCCGTGTGTGTATAAACAATTCCGTATTATGATGAGAGCGAGGAATGTTCGTGCATTGTGAGGACAAACCAGCCGGAAACGTTTAGCGTGACTAAAAACCTTCGCAGTTTGTTAAAGCGGGTGTTCAGATGCCAGAGATAGACTGTTAAGTAAAAAGAAGGGTATGTTTGCTTCCGACATTTCTTTCCTCGCCGGCACCCTGCGGAAACGTCATTGGTTGGAGAAGCTGTTTCTAGGTTAGTCTCAATCAAACGGCTTGCTGGCGCGGTTCATAAGCGCGATTTGAGCGTTTCTGCATTGGTTGCGGCAATGTTGCAACAAGAACGGAAATTTCCCTTTTTTAGAGGGAATTTTAACCCAAAAATGGAAATTCTTTGAAAAATACCAATATTTCAGGTGAATTTGAAGTCACATGCTCAATATCAGTATAGTTCATATTAGGTTCTATTTGGTATTCACATTTGTTTCTTGTTACGTATCTCCACTCCTTTCAGTGTATGGCTATTTATATTTCTAGTTTGTTTATTTTACATTGCTACAAATTTCGGTTAATACCGACGATAAGGATGAATGATGAACTTACGAAATGGCATTTTCGAATCCTGAAAATTCGAGCTGGTTTACCGCAACAACTCGTATTTATTCTGTATATATTTATTATTAGAGCCCGGAAGTTTGGCAAAATGCCTCTTTTTATCTACTGCATATATTGATAAAATTTTTACGGATATACGTTTCTTATGTTGTTTCGAATGTTTTGGAAGCCTTTTCATTTTGCCTATTTTGCCTATTTGGGACCCCACTGCCTATTTTTAATTATAATGCCTTTTTTGCCCTTTTCAATGAAATTTGACATTTTTTTTAAAAAAAATGTGTATATCAATTATTTTTCTCCCAAAAAACGTTGTTGGCATTTATTTTTCTTCCGTTTATTATGTGAATAATTTTCGCCTTATTTAAGTAATATTGAACTCACGCATGTTTCAACATTGCTGAAGGAGAAAGGTGTGAGAAAAAAGTATTTCATGCTGAGTCAGGATATTGCCTTTCGGTTAACATTTCTTGTGCATGATTGACTGCTGAAGTGGACAGGTTGATTTCGAACACGAAGAAAATATTTCTGAAATCTCCCTCTCGAACCCGAAAATTTCAGGAAGTTGTGATTGAGCTTAGTTTACCTCAGCAACCAGTCTTGACGAGATAGGGAACCTGGATATCAGCAGCTATATATTATGCTAACAACCTTTAAAAAATCAGTGAGGTGATCGATGCTCTTCCAGAAAATGAAGCGGCTTCAATTCGTGAAGTGAAAAAAACTCCTGTGCTATTCAAGTTTACTTTTGCACATTATGGTGCATTGCCAGAGACAATTACAATTTTAGCATCCATGAAAATCTTCGAGGAATCTATGCAGCAGATGATGGAAGTTCCAGGAGAAAAGGGGTGAGCTGTTGCGGAAAAGTGCTGACGGGTAGTGGGTGCAAGTGAGGACTTGAAACAATTGAATACAATTTGTGATATTCTAAAAGGTGAAAATGCTGTTACCAAAATGAGTCCAGCTACATTAGCTTGTTATATGTATGCTCCAATAACTTCTGTCGAAGTAGAAAGATCATTTTCTATTATGAAAAACATTCTCTCTGACAGACGACTATCAATGAATGTTTAGAACTTAAAAAGCACCTTGTAGTTATGTGCAATCAAGACGTAGAAAATTGAAATGCTCTTTCCAATTTAGATTTTAACATTTTGCCAGAAATTATAGATAAAGATAAAAGTAAGCGACTTCTAAATGTGCCTTTTTTCGGTTTATTTTGCCTTTTTTTTTTTTAGTGCCTATTTACCACATTATAAATGCCTTTTTGCCTGCGTAATTTAACGAAAATAAATGCCTGAACTTCCGGGCTCTATTTATTATACACCCTATCTAGATTAATTTGATATAAGGTCAAGTAAATCAAAAACAGATGTTCGCCACCCGATCACTGCTTCGGCTCCCTAGCCCTCCTTGCGTACAATCGGGGAGGTAACCCGTTCCTCAGAAGGGTGCGATGAGGAATAATCAGTACCGTACATAATCCAGTCTTTAACGGCATGGATCAAGGAAACGAGTTTGCCACCCTTACGTCTGAGACATCTGGTGGTGAAACTTCCGAATTACTAGCAACCACCGACGATAGTTTCGCGAGCGGGTCCAACGCATTGAACGCAAGACTGTGGCTTATTCCACGACTGAATATAATTCCCTGTTTGATTTGCATTTTCCTCCGTCGCTGCAGTTCTTCCTCTACAATTTACCTGTACTTAGTGCAACACACGAGACGTAGATGTACTTTGGCTGTATGTTATGCATTAGAATAGACAAGATGAGAAAGGTTGTTTTATATTTCGATTTAATTTAGCTAAAAAAAATAAAAGATGTAGTTGAATGTTTGCAAACTACTGCAAGGAAGTGTTATGGTGTTCTCTGTGTACAATGTTACCATTTGATTCCTTTCCTAAAATATAAGTTAATTACTCTGTATTTTACTTACAAACAGCGAAAAATAGTATACGCTAAAATAAAACTTTCACCCACAAAATACGAAACACGTGCCGACCCTCGTTCAAGCTCCTCTCCCCAAACTTCCGGTACTGTAAATTCCTTCCTCGCAGAACATTCAACCAACACCCTCCGACTGCTTTTGTTTTGATTTTGTCTGTCCCCGAGGCAAGGTTGACCACTGAACTGAATGTCTGTAGTGCTAGCCCTTAGCCAGCGACTCAGATTGGGTTGGAATTTCCTATGTGCGATTGTTTTGGTTTTGGTGATAGCAGGGGTGGAAACTATTCAAGTGGTAAAAAAAACTGACCAAATACTGACACATTACTGACCACTTACTCACTTATTTATTGTAACGAACCAGTCTCGTTACAAATTGTATGGGATCCACCTTTATGTGAATAAGCTTTCTTAGAATCTAAGTATTGAAAATTTAATTTTTGTATTATAGTTAATATTCAGGATTGAATACACTCTTTATAGTTCTTATTTCCTCCACTCGTCTACGCCACTTTTCAGGCCGCCTCGAAAGCGTAGGGGATTACGTTGTGGGATTGTGATCAAGGGCTCGGAAACTCCACTACTCCAGTTCCGATTTGCCTATCTGAGCAACTAGTGAACCAAAAACTTCGTCACTTTCCACGGCAAGGATAAATGGTGATCCTATGATACAGGGAATAG
Source organism: Lepisma saccharinum (assembly GCF_977018435.1). NCBI lineage: Eukaryota > Metazoa > Arthropoda > Insecta > Zygentoma > Lepismatidae > Lepisma > Lepisma saccharinum. Next base: position 36,119,532 of record NC_139249.1, read on the forward strand.
AACAAATGCCCTAAAATATGTAAACCATGGCCATAATTCGAACCTAGAGCCTTTAGAACAGAAGTCAGTTAGTTTTGCCTCACCGAGGTAGCAGCTTTGGAATAATAAACTCCATGGTGAAAATTTCGTCTGAGGTTCAATACCTACCGAATGGCTGCTTATCTTTGGAGTACACCTGCTCAGCGCAACGAGTCCAATTGTTTTTATCGTGCCGACCTTCGTCGCCGAATTGTTGGCACAGCGCGCTACGACGACAGAGTTCCCGGGTTCGAATCCAGGCTTGGTTATGGGCTTCCATGTGAGCGTCGTTTCATCAATTTCATAATATCATATCACTTGTTCTGATCTTCGAGATTAGCAGAAAGTGGCAGAAAAACGAAGAAATATAAACCAAAATAAATCGATCAAACCAATTGTTGCTGTTATTTGGCTTTCCAGGCGAAGCTTAATTGGCTTTCCTTTTCAAGGAACTCATCATTATCCTCACGATGCTTGGCCAACACCAGACAGTTCACACCGAAAGCAACATTTGGCTACCTGGGACTGCATATGAATTAATAATTCATTTCGTAATATTGGTATGAATATTATAAACTCGCTCACACATAAAAGATCGTTATTAAAAATCGTAATTAAAATTATGTTTCAATCTGAAAAAAATTGACATAAAAATATATTAAAGGCCCACATAAATACAACGTCAAGGCAAAAGCAAAATATCTCACCAGGAAATACTGTTCTTTTTGCGAACAACAGAATAAATTACGGTATTTCAAGAACCAAGAACAGTAAAATAATACTAATAATATTAAATAATACAACCTCAGAAAGTGGAATATATCTGACTTCACTGATTCACTCATTCTGTCGTTTATGTAACGAGTAGCTACTTTCCTACTTTTTGTTTACAAGACGGTTCGCGAATAGGAACTCGGATCTTTCCAAGGTTTCTGATTGTCTCGCCTGAGAGTCAACCTCCGTGGCGGAGTGGTTAGAACAGCGCGCTACGGCGACAGGGGTTCAGTGACGACGCCAGGGGGGGGGGAGATGTCCCCTGGCGCCTCGCCCCCTAACACCCAAATGAAGTTAATGAAATATCGAATAATAAGATAGTTCATTTCTAAGAGTATGACAATTTTCACAGTTTTCTAAGTGGTGTATTCTGTATGCTATCACTTTTTCTGCTTATAATACCAACACCACTATAACAAAAAGTAATTTTGTTTAGTATATATATGTGTGTGTGACTTTCGTTCAAGATTCCAGCGCCGACCTGGGCATAGGTGATATTCATTTATGTCCTGTAATTTTCGCAAATAATCTCAGTTTTAACCAGTTTTAAGAACTGGAAAAAGTGTTGAATTGTTGCAATCTACACTCCCTTCCATTTTATAAGGGGTGGTCACGGACTTTTGACTCACCCTGTATATTGCAATATGTATACTTTACATATGCTTCTTCATTGAAATTCGTCCTACAGGACAACTTCAGTTAGCCAACTTAACGTATAGGGTGTGTCTTACTGAGTTTATGTTTGCGTAGCGCAACTGTAAGTGTTGCAAAACTTACCTCAAGTTCTCCAAAAATTAACTTTTCCCCAAATTTTCTTATTTTCTTCTTCTTCTTCTACAAATTGGGCGTGATGGAACCTAAATGTACTTCGTTGGAATCTGAGTTCCATAAGCTTTCCAACGAGATATCATTTGTGATTCTGGGATGATAGCCCCGTCTAGTTGGCTGCACTTTATGACTCGCTTTGACTCTCTTTGCACCGAAGCATCTAGTTGGTTGAACGGTGCAACACCGAGTCCTCTAGTTCGTTGATTTCGAGTCAAGTAGTATATTTGGTGTCTGCACCGTCTGCAGCACCTTCCGGACCGGTGCAAGTGTGGTGTATGGTGACGTGGTGCGTGCTAACTAATCAAATGACCGTTTAAAGAAGCAGACAGGCATTTGTTGAATCTTTTGAACTTGAACACCGCTTTCCGTTTAGTTGGTTGAACGCAAGACTTCTAGTAGTCTTGGGTTGAACGTCATTTCCTTGCACCACCCTGACACTGGATACACCTGCACTGCACCGAGTGTTAAAAAGTGCACCCAAGTAGACGGGGCTAATTAGTAGAGGGGTACAAGGGCCGCCAACATGAAGCTCTGCAATTTCCTTCAAATTTTGGCCGGTGTCTAAAGGTTGATACTATAACTGGCATTAATTCTAAATCTGAGGGTGCAGAACAAAAACCAAGTTCAGATTCGTCTTCAGCAGCTCGAAAAAAAAATCACTGTCGACGAGTGTTATCATTCATTCATCCTCGTTGTCGCGATTAGTCAAAAGTGGCGTAGAAGCGACGTTAAATAAGAAAAAATAGAGTTTCGTCTGAATAAGAAAATTCTCAAAAGTATTTCCTTTTTAATCACTGTCAATACAAGTAATTGTGGAACAACTTCTACTTCATCAAATTCTTCTAACGCTGGCGCCTTTCCTTTCCCGTATAATCAAGGGTCCCGGGTTCGGATTTGGTGAGATGTAAAAGTGGATGTAAAAGAAAAACAGTTGTTTCATCCTTGCATTTGTCTTGGAATCTTGTGTCTGCCCATAATCTTCTCAATATTACATCCTGTCGTATCTTTACGGCATATTTTGTGACCCTCCCAGGAAAATTTTATGCATCCACCTATGCTTGCAGTCAGTCTATTTCGTATCTCCTTTGTCTACAATTATTTTTGTAGGATACCGTACATAAGAAGTACGGATGTCGTGAGAATACGTAAACTATCATTTGTGAAATTATTCAAGGGAAGCATCTAGGTGAAAGAAAATACTTTTACACAATAATAGAATATGCAGCTTATCGTGCAATCAAAACAATAATTATTCGCACATTTTGTAGAAACCCTTTCCCAATGGAAAGACGTAAGGGTTTCCAAAAAGAGGAAATGTTTCTGGTTGTATCGCCTAATCACTGGGATCTGTTGTATCGTAAATAAACACACCGTTGTGTCATTCCGAAAAGTTGACCTTGACCACTCTCAAGTGAAGTGACAAACATTTGGAGCTCGCTCCTACCGAGGGACGGAAAAACCATAGCGGTATCCCTCCCTCAGGCATTTTCTAGGCTTCAGACCAGCAAGGTTTTCTATGTCCCATGAATTTGCGGACAAAATTGTTCGCGTGACGACTGCGCAGTTTTAAATTATCTACATTACAGGAAGTAATATAAATACATATTTACATTTATCTATATTGTTTTTGTTATTCTCGCCAAATTTTCAAGTTAATTGCTCGCCTCGTCTTTCTTTTCCCTGACCTGATAGAGACAATCTTCTCAATTTTTTGGCGATTGTGTTGGTTGACAGCACTCGACGAACGTGAAGCTGCCCAACTCAAATATCCCTCCGCCTCCTGGAAGTTCCAGGAGTAATGGTAGGTGGCAGCACAATATGCTGCGAAAAAAATAAGCTGCAGACTTCGAATATTATAGTAATTGCATTAAAATACGCAAAGTTCCCAGTGACAAGTATACATTAATCGCAGCATAAATGTTTCCTCTAGTGAACTATTATGTTGGATTTATAATATTCTTCTTGTGAAATAAGAAAATTAAGTGGAAAGGCATGTCAGCTGCATTTTGTCAGTTTTTTATTATTTTGCTCTCAATATAATTATAAAATTTATGCTTCGAAGTATTAGAACACAGGGGACGGTTACAAAGAACAAGGCCCTACAAGCAGATGGTCGAAGTTCCATTTCAGAGCAACGCAATTATGGTAACAATTTACCATGTAAATGAATGGGACGAATTTTCAAGATGGCGGCCGTAGTCCATCCCGTTAAGTTCTTTTAAAGAATTTACTGGAGTTCAGGTTTAGAAGCTTGTTTTAATAACAGAACCCGTGACTTAACAGTCCATTGAAAGTCCGGGCCTACCTACCAACTGCCGGCCTCACTCCCACCTGATCCTATTCACTCACCCGAGGTGGAAGATCATCCAATCAGTTACGGGGTGACGTGTGGTCAGCACGGCGAACTCAGGACCGGCTTTCGCTACTCATGCGTAGTTGCCTAATATCCCCACGGTGGTGGGTGGCCACAGGTCCCATACACGAGCTGAAATCTCAGTATAAAAGTTGTTACGCTTCTCCCAGGAGACTCGAACCTGCGCGGAGTCCAAAGCATGACGCCTTAGACTGCACGGCCATGGTGCGGAACTTGTTTTAATAGTTTGCATAATCTATAATGAGCAATTACCGATCCTGTACAGCTTTAAAAATGCCTGAAAACAGAGATTAAAATGAGACTAATACAATCACTGATATTTCCTATACTAGACTACTGCGACGTAATTTACGGAATACACGATTACAAAACAGAGGGAAAATCACAACTTGAGCTTCCAAGGCACACACTAGTGCTTTTTGAATCATCATTCACATGTTCCGCTACAAGAGCGTGGCCTCCTTCCATGACGTCCCTCTCTAATCGCAACAACTTCAAAGACAAACTAAAAAATCTATTGTTAAATGAACAATATCTGTGCTCCAGCACTCACGAATAATAGATCTCATTTCTGCACCAACTTTCTAAAAACAAGTATTTTCATTTTCATTTTGCTTGTTTATTTTGCCAACCCTTGACGATACTGTGTCCTTTCTCGTATATTGAGAACATTTATATGTTTTACACATAATATTAATTTGTATTAACTATATCCCAATTGTGTCAATTAATTTGTGTATCCTTTGTGTATTTGTTTTCAATCTTTTTTTCTTTTTTACTGTGTAGACGAGCCTTTGTTTCAATTTTGTATTTGTTCTTTTTGAGTCTTCTTTTTTGTCTCTTTCTTTGTTTGTTATTGTTTAGTATGTAAAAGTATTCAACGAGGTTAGGTGGTAGAACAGCCACAGGCTGAAGCTTGCCCTTGAATAAAGGAAAATTGAAATGTACACAAATATATGAAAAAAGTTGGTGTACTGCTTGGCGGCGATTGGGTTCCAAAACCGAGAGGGGGGGAGACAGTATATTTCCCTTTTTTTATGTAAGGTTTAGCATAGTGCGGGGGCAAAAGTGGCGAAAAGTGGGGGCAACTGCCCCCCCCCCCCCTAATCGCTGCCACTGTAGTACCAGGAGTAAAAGATGTAGCATACATCGCTGCGAGATGGGTAAGGGAATAATCACAACTGTACAGTCGCGCAACTAAACTCCGTGGTGCAGCAGCCCTCAAAGGGCCAGGTCCTGCCAGAGGAGCGGCTTTTCATTGGGTGACGCGTGGTCAGCGCATCGGATCCCATCGCCGCTGCTGTTCTGACTTTCGTGACCGGAGCCCGCTACTTCTTTCAAGTAGCTTCCCAAGTGTCCTCACGACGCAGGGTCAACGCCGAAATTTTGAGAATCGAACCCGGGACCGCTTGCACCAAAGGCTAGAGCGCTAACCACTTGGCTACGCGGGAGCCCACAACAACTAACAATAAATATTATTATTATTGCAATGTCTTTAGATGGAGGGGAAAATTGTTAATTTTTGCCCTATTGGAAAGGGAAATTGTGCCCTCAGATGGTGACAACACTGAGTTGTGGTGCGTGTAACTACAGTCTCGGTATACGTACTCACCGGAGTGGGAAAAGAAAGTGCGACGGCGACTGTGGGAAGGTTCTCGCACAGCTGAAGAATGCCGGCGCTATGAAAGTCGAGGATATCTGAAGTAGAAAAAGAAAACGATGAACTGGAGATGTTGTCTTGCTCCATTATGAGACATGCTTGAGTTGCCGTTCTCAGGGAGTACACGGATGAAGGTTGTTCCCGATATATAAAACAGGAGAATATCTAAGGTTACGCGATGAATAGAGCGTATGGCTGCGTCGCCCTTTCTCCTCGTGCCAAGGCGCCGTGAAAGGCACACCGAAGGATTAATTACGTAGAAAGCATAAATTGTTCTCCGTGTGAGAAAATTGGAGCCTGCGAACAGGACTGCGTTTTGCTAAATAGTTATCATTAACGCTATCATAATGATGTGTGTTATTCCGAGTTGTCTCAGAAACAGTCAAGAAATCGTCGTGTATAAATTGTGGATGATTATCTTTAATCATCTCGTAAATGGGGCGGGGGCGTGTGTAAGGGGTGGCCCTTTGCAAAGGCACCCTTCCACGTAGGACACCCTGGACTGCATTTTGCAGATTAGCAAGACACTGGTCTCTGGACTCACGGCCAGCATAATCTTCCGGAAGGCTCGAGTTTGTCCTTATATCCATTTCATCTTATCTCCTTTCATCTTCATCTTCGCGATTAGCCAAGAGTGGCTTAAAAGTAAAGTAAAGTAAATAAATCGATCAGATCTCGTGGATGAAGAAGACTGCCTCGTTTCTAGTCTTGAAATAATATATGCAAAGGAGAAGAAACTATTAAAGCGAACTTAATTCTTAAATTTGTGCATATTAAGATCGAATTGGCTCTTTTGGCTTTGGCAAACAACATCGAAAAACCACTGCTATATTCCGTCTATAAAAATTAACACATGTTTAAAATTTCTTGCAGAACATGCAAGTGAATTTGCGTGTCGTTAGCTTTCGCTATTGTCTAGATATCTTGGATGGAAAATATCCTTTCGGTGTCACGAAAGCAAGCAACGTGTAGATTCACGCAAATGCTGTACAAGGAATTGTAAACACATGTATTTTTTCCAGAATTTGGAATATCATGGCGGTTTTTTCGAAAAGGTCTTTGCTTTTGGAGAGACAAAGTTTTAGCGCGGCCTTAAAGAAAATATCTGTAATCCACATACATACGTATTTCATGAAAGTCGAACAGTAAATCAATTTTGATTTATTCGAAATTGTCACATAGTTTATAGTTATTTTATTTGTCTTCTTTTGCATAATTAAGTCGTATACCTTGTCTTACACACACTGTCATAACCTCAAAGAGAACGTAAAAGAAGGTAAGATAACCAAAGTTGTAGTCTAATCCTGGTGATGGAAGCAGGTGTCTTTCGTACAGTCATAGACAGCTCTGCACTGTAACAGCACCATTCAAAGTCGAACGAATTCGTTACAACTTGTCCACAGAATTGTCCATGACCGCACTATGCATGCTTCTGGGGCTCATTTCACAAACTAGAAGATGTTCAACAAACTTTTGGCGGGCCTTTTTGAGGCGAAAAAGTAACGTAAGTATAGCGAATATTAAGAGGAGAATACTCTTGGGTAATATTTTGTGCAAAACTTTGTTACTGGAAGCTCACAGAACAAACAAATGTTTGGAACAAGACAACGAGAGAAATTTATGAACTCAAGTGGGAGACAATGTTGAGGCTTGGAGAAGCAGAACGTGGTCGTGAACATATCGTGTAGTTGTAAATCTGTGAATGACTCCCAAACCACTATTTTAAATAAAAGTATTTTTAAGAATTTCAGAGATAAGATGTATAATACAAGCAGGTTGTGAATATAGGTTTCACAAGGTGTGTAACGGCCAGAAATTCCTGGAATTATGCGGGACTAGTTAGCTGCAGGGTGACGAAAGACCATGGAAAGTTAATATTTATGTTCTACTGCAGTAAAATCTCGGTGTTACGCTTTCCTCTTTTTGCACCTAACAAGCAAGAGCGTTGAGAAAAAGGGAATACTCGACTAAGTATTCAGTCTCCTATGTGTAAAAGGAAAGAAATAAAACTTGTTTGGTACAAGCTGTCATGTTTCCTGTGTTGGCATTTTTTGCAGAAACCACGCGGCGTTGCCGCTATAGACCGAGTGAACCGCGTCTTGGAGGAAGCCGACGTCAGACTGCCATTAAGATACGCGTATTAAGATAACACCACCCGAACTATCACCAAACTCACAAAACAAGCTTCTTCAACAAGACACAAACAAAACACGTGGGAGTTAAAGTACAACGTGGCAACAGCGTCTGCGTAAGCGCCTCTCTTCTGGCTTCCATTCGCTCCTCGCTGCCCAGCAGACGACTTTTTCCTCGTTTCTCATTGGTACAGAAACTGTCTAGCGATCGCTAGCGCGGGAAACGTGACAGGTTGTGCCAAACGCGGTTTACTGCAATATTTAGGATTGGGATCATTTTGAAGATCTCAAAAGTAGGGTAATGTACGTCGTAAAATTTTGGCCCTGACTTAGAATAGCTGCATGGTATGCATGCATTTCAATGTGGGTTGAATTCATTGATTAGATCAAACGGGGTCTCAAGTTCGATTCCTCTGTGGATTAGTTTCCCACGTAAATCTACAGGTCAGGGCGTGTCTCAGAAGGAATACAGATCACTAATTGGAAACATGTACAAACATGTTGACACTAATTGGGGGGTATTATGGATGGAAGGTTATTGGGGTCCTGAGAAGGGTTGTCTTTTGAGGTAAGGTAGGCGTTTATGACTTTCCTGAAGAAATACTATTGCCTGGCTCATCTGTACGAGCAGCACATATTTATGCATGCAGTGCATGTAGAAAGCCAGTCTTTTGGTATCGTACGTCTTGTATTTAATATTCACGTCTAGTTATATACCTAACGGATGTTACAGCAGATACCATCCGGTTTTCCTATCAACAAGCAGACCATTAGATACGGCTGATTAGTTAAACTTCAACAACCAATGAATTCTCGAGCTTAAGGGATGACACCCTCCATTTTTCCTTCCTCCATTTCCAGCCCTGAGTGTGATATTTTAGGCCGCTTTGAAGGTTGAACGAAAGCTTCGCCAGTGATATTTCACTTGTCATTTCCCAGTTGTCTGTTCCTGGAGTCCCGTGTGGGTGTCCTGTTGTCGGAAGATTTCTACGTAAACTTTCCCCGCGGCTTCTTAGGTCATCCGTGAAGGAGACCTGAGCACAGCATTGAAATGCACATTACGTCATGTATGACATCATCCCAATGAACAGAGGTAACTCGAATACACAGCTGTAAGTAGATTCTTGTTTTATGGAATTTAGTGGGTGTGAACCGAAACCAATGAAATTTCCTACTTTCGACTATAATAATGAAGCAAGCATTCTTCAGCCATTAGCGGAACTTAGCATTCAAATACTAAAATTACTATTCATTCTTTGATTCAGTAGTGCATAATTGCCCTATATTCTTCGATGGTCGATTTAAGGGTATGAGCGGAAGTATCATCCACACATTCTTGCTCTCGCTGTAGATAGTGCCCACTTGGTGAACCTCCAAGCCGCATCGCTGAGTGCTGGACTCATGATCTCACCAGTGTCGGAACCAGGTTCGAGTCCTGGTGCGGGCATGAATGAATGTATGTTCCTCTGAGTGTCCATTAATTTGTTCGCCTAATGAGGCAGAAGAGCGACATAAAATACAAATTATTGAAGAAATGCCACTCAATGATGGAATTCTGCTCGCCAGGTTAGTAGCTTGGACCATTGCAATATTTGCATCTATTGTTAACAACAAGTAGTCTACTTCAGAATTCTACGGTCGGCAACACGACCTGATGCTCGTATGTTCAGGTTTCTTGTAATATGGTGTTGGGTTTGCAAGTTTATCCAGATTTCCGTTCACCAAGGAACTGTTTGAGTCTATATTCTACGAAGTCTGATATACTGTATGTCCAATTCTGGAAACGGAACTACATTTTCGACGGCCACTTTGGCGGAGAGGCCAGAATAACGCGCTACGAGGCCAGTGGCTCCTGGTTCAAAGCATGGGTTTATCATTTCGTTTGTCTTATCATCCACTGCATCGGTTCATCTTTCCTCCTCATCGTCGCGATTAATCCAAGATGTATAAAAGCAACGTAAAATAATCGAAAAAGAGAAGGTTATTTTCACAAATGTTATTTCAAATCGTGTATTTTAAGATAAAATTAACTCTTTTTTTTTTTCTTAACAAGAAGGTTAAGGTTGTGAGGAAAAGAACACGTTGGCACCTGGATAACTTGAAAACTAAGAAAATGCAACTTTTAAGAATCGTACAGTATTATTGATATTACTAGTAGGAGTTTTAAAATAGACATGAAAGTTTCATATCCATACTTTCATAAGTCTTGTCGTTCATAGACTGTGTTTTTCTGCTTCTGGTAAATGTGACCTTTGCTGCATTGCAGTAAGTCGGTCGTTTTTAAGCATGATTAACCGTGAAGTAAGACTGTACGCCATGTCAGCATGGATTAGCAGTGGCTGGAAGGGAGACGTCACAACTTTCATTCCCAACTTTACAACTTTTGGGTGACGCCCAGACTCTCCACTCGCATTCTCTAGTACACTCCCTTGCAGCTACCTTGGTTCGTGCAGTGTTCTGAAGAATCGCGTGACTAGCCAGCTGCTTAGAATTCCATCCGGCAGACGTTGGTGAACTCGAGGAATTGTCACTTGCTCGCGCATTCATACTTTTATTTTTTTTTTATTACCTGTTTTTGAAATTGCATAAGTCGCCATATGCACCATTGTTTAAAGGTCACCCTTCGTTGTGATTAGTTACTAAAAATTCTTTAGAAGACACCAGTGACGCATAGAGAATTAAAAATACCCTAATTTCTGCAGCGCTTGTGCAGAAGCTTCTTTGTAGAGTAGTTAGTTTTGATTTCACGCTCAAGTGACGAAGTTATAGTCTTTCTTACTCGTTACGTATAATTAGAATTTTATATATAATCTACACATTTGTGAATTCCAGAAGGTATTACAATAATACAGTGACTCTTTATTTGGTTTTGTTTTGTCTAATTTTCTTGTTTACGCAACAGCCGCAGCACAAATATTGAATCTTACCACTGTTGGGTTATGCCAACATTGTTCAACATTGGAATATTTATAATACTGACCAAAAGTGTAACTTTTTTAATATAAATCCCATGCATGTTTGGAAAAATTTTCTCCAATTTCTTATATCTTCTTACGTCTTGTGGCAACCATGTTCTTCGGATATATTGGTAACGTACTCTTTGAAAGATGCAGCACTACGGTGCTGCAATTGTTGTAATTCGGATTTTTATCAATGAAAACGTGCGTGGATCTTTTCAACTACCCCTATCCCTAGAGCACTTCAAGGACGTTTTCGTACGGCTAATACCCAGCGGGTTGGGAGGTTAAAGATTGATTTGTTTTATTTGACTTCACTTCTGCCATTTTTGGCTAATCGAGAAGATGCAGATGAATGGTGATGAGATGGATATAGACGACACGACACAAACCCTACAGAGGATTATACTGGCCGAGAGTTCAGGCGCCTGAACCTCAATAGTCTGCGAAATGCAGTCCAAGGTGTACTACGTGGAAGGGAAGTTGACATTTTGGTGTCTTGAGAATCACCCCTTACACCCCCGTAGATTAAAGAGTATAGAGTTGCTTTGAATCTTAACAGGAGTTTTTGGTTCACTGGTAGGTAATGCCACCAAAAGATACATACGCTCTATTCATGTAAGCATGCTCATTCGTTTTTCTTGTTGTTTGTTTCTTAGACGTTTTATTTCGATCTCGGAACCTAGCACTGCGTGAAAGTGAGAGACCATTAAGTACAGTGCAATGATGAGAGTAGATTCTTATTTGCGGAAATATGAAATTGTGGTCATAACGGCAGATGTATTCAAGATAGATGTGGTTTCATATCCTGAAGGTACGTGTTCGGTCACTGAATCTGATTACATGGATACCTAAGCCATACTCCACATATGAAACTCGCCGACAGAAGAGCTCGTTAATTCAATGGCAGGCTTTGCTAAAATCAGAAAATGGCGATCAGCGTTCAATCAGCTCGCTTTAATCAACTAGAAACGATCATGAACTCCATAAATCAACCTCCACAGACTGCATCCACTGGGGCATTGCCTCTCGTTGAGTTAGGTTTCCAGACACGGACGTATCTGACTCCCCTTTTGCTCGAGTTCACGCCGTCGGCCGGGGTGCCAATCTCTGAGAATTCTGATGGGATGTGGGGAATGTCTATATCTCGATACGGCCGAATAACGACCGTAAAACCATTAGTTCCCCCACACGCGGGAAACGAGAGAGATTGTTATGTGATGTGGAGGGCCCCACTGTAGGAGAAGCCGGCTCCACATACAAAGACTGTGAGTGAGCGGAAGTCTAATGGCCATCTGCACTTGACGTCCCAAAACGCTCTGAGTAGCCGAAACTCGAGTTGGACCTGGGGGCGAGAATTATTTCTTTTATGACGATTTTTATGGAATGAAGAACCAGATAGCCTCCCAGAATGACTTCCACACATGTTCCCGTCTCTTTCTTTCCAGCAAATTGAGAATGAAGGACTGGCCAATGCTTATTTTAACGTGTCAGGCCAGTCGGTGCTTAGGTCGAAGTTACGTCTTTCATATTTTCCAGATTTGCTGACCCACACCAAATGTTTTTATGAATCAAACTGCATCTAACGTCACAAAAACAGGGAACCTCCCCGCAAATGGGCATTCTGCTACTTGCCGTTGTCTATGCAGTTAGACTAGTTGAACGTTGTATTGAAGGAAACTTTATCTAGACACTTACTTGTTCTTAGCGGTTTCTCGCTGAGTGACGCGTTGTGACCGCATCGACTCTCATCACTGCACTTGCTCTAGGCTTCTTTTAGTCGTCCTATGTGGCGGAGTGATAAGCACACCGCGCTGCGACGCCATAGGTCCCGGGTTCGAATCCCAGCCGTGGCGTTCTTGTGGGTGTCCCTTCATAATCTCTCATCTTCGCGGTTAGTCAAAAGCGGCAGGAAAGCGAAAATAAACAATCAGTCAATCAAACTAAGCTTTTTAGACCGTGGCCCCCTAATATTTATTTTCAGATACTTCCCTAACTGGGCTCTCGATGTTGGATCGACACCGTAATTTTAGGATTTCAAAGAGGAGTGAAACTAGGATCGTTTCCATCACACTAAGGACACAAGCTATTCATCCACACTCGAACTCTCAGAAACTTTACACGTGGGCATTGTCGATGAAATTCGCCATATGAGATCACCTATCTCAATAATTGAACCTAGGCCGGTCGACCTCTGTGTCGGAGTGATTACAAGTGCGCTACTACACTAAGGGACCCAGGTTCGAATCTCGGCCTGGGCAGGAGTGTCCCTTCATCATATAATCACTCTGTCTCGTCGTTGCGATTAGCCAAAAATGGCAGAAAAGCGACACTAAATGACAAAAACCAAATCGAACCTTTGTCTCCCGTGTGAAAGTCGGACGCCCTGCGGCTCCTGTTGCATGCAACCCTTTTTAACTATCGTTGTGTTACCTTTACCTTATTACTTGTCGCACATTTTACCTTCTTCGTTAATCATCACGATGAGGATGCATGATGAATTCGTGCATTGTATATGAGGGAACACACTGTAAGATACGGTCGTGCCTTGTCTTGGAATTGAACCCACGGACGGTTACGTTACCCTTTTAAACCCTGAAAAAAGCACGTAAGCATCATGAAGTAGTCCTTTTAAGTACTCTAGGAGCATGTTACTTGATGTAACTGCACAAAGCTTAAGAACGGAGAGGAGAGAACTGGCTGTTACGAAAAATAGCAAAATGTTGCTATTGCTGTGATTGGTTAAAGAGCGAGCGTTTTCATTCCCCATAAGAAATGCATGAAAGTCGAAACATGTTTTTAATAAACTATTTAGCTTGATGATCAACTTAACGATTTGCTTTTAACTTTAACATGAGGTGAAATCCATAATCCAGAACTCGACAAAACTAGAAACAAAGGGCTTGCCACACTAAACAAAGTACTTTCCATTACCTCATGAAATAACTCACTTAATTCTAACTTTATCGACATTATGTACCTGTACTAGCCTGCATCGTGTGCGAGAGAGAGCGGACTAATCCACCAAGAGAGAATTTTTGTTCCCAACTTCCCTGCCAGACATGCAGAAAGCTAAAACACAAAGAGGGGACCGAACTTAATCAATCATGCCCGAGTTCCTGACCCTTCCACATGGTTAACAACGCGAGGGGAGAAGCAAGACTTGGTGAAAGTTGATCCACTCATTGATCCCCGCCATTGAATGCAGGAGGGACCGAAATCCATCCATCTGCTTTGTTCTTCCCGCTGTGCACAATGTGGTAGCTGCATGTAAGGTGCAGAAACACCATTGGAAATTCGAATTCAAGACCGAATTAATTTCCATATCCCTATGCTGGGATTTCCATCACCATATGTGCTGTCTACGCTTATTGATGGTGTAGTAACAATTACGGCAACGTAGTTAGTCCACGTGTTGTACACCAGCACCCAATTAGAGTGTAACTGATTTCTGTACGTCTTCTACGTGAATTTAGCTGCGAATTATTCGGACAACTCTGACCGAACATTCGTTGTGCGTAATGTATGTTGATCGTAGCTGCTTGTCTACAAAGCCCGTGGCAAATACGTTCCTTGTAAGATTGATACGCTTTCGCGGGTTAAATACGCCTACAACTACGAAGCATCCCATGTAAAACCGATATCAGCGATCGGAGGTTTCAAAATTGGCGGTGCATCTCCGTAGTTCTTATCTCGACCGCCACTTTCCCCATTAGCGTCTGGGGAGGTCTGAATTACAGACTGAATCTGAGTGACGTTACTTCTTCCCCAGAAGAAGCGTTATCGAATTTGGTTCACACCTGGCTGGCTGTTGAAGCCCCCGACCCCCTTGGTTCACAGTTAAATTCTACGTTCTCACCTTAAATCCACGGAACACAACTTCTTAACCTAAAGTTCGTGCTTATAAAAGGAGTGCCCAATAACCTGGAAGGACCGGAAAATTTACTTACTGGAAAAGTCGGGGAATTTTGAAAAAAAGAAAAAGAAAAAAAACTTGATATCTCATGAAAATTGTATGGTGTTCACTTCACATTTTTACCCAACAAGCTTTTTTCCTTCGTTTATTTTTAACAATGTTGAATAAATTGGATTCATTTGATTTGACTTATTATTTATTTATTTTATTTATTTCGTCTTCTTTTACATGGCAAAGTTAAGGCTGTGGAGCCTTTTCTTCCACTTGACCATGTTTACAAAAAAAATTGAATGAGGGATATTGAAATATTTTTGCCCTTACACAGGCAGATACAAGCAAATACATAACAGTACACTTACTTAAGCACAGTCCAACAATACACTTATTTAAACACAGTCTAAAACGGTATACTTTGACGATAATTCACCTTAACTATTACGTTAAATCATTTTTGTGCCTTGTATCATTCTCTGCACCCGCCACTTTATTAGGCCACTTATTAGTTACGTATCAGTAAGTTAGAAAATTATGAAGGGCCTGAAAAGTTACTTTTAAATAAGACTGAGAATTTTTTTTTGTCAAAATTAGTGGGAACCCTAGCCAAATAAGAATTGGTTATTCTGTCCATAAAGTGGAGAAGTGTTTAAGAAAAAAGGGGGCGATACGTTAACCTATATTGCACTACAGCGATTTGCAAAACCGGCACGAGCACCGAGGCAAGTCACCTTATCTGGTGTAAGACGCCGTCTAAAACCATTTACGATCACATAAAGAGGCCATTAACGCGTACATTAGTTTGTAGATTACTCAAGGAACTGGTGTCACGTAGCATTGTAATTCTAATGCGCCTTTCCTGTACGAAAGGAAAGGTAACAGTTTCCAGTCAGGAGATATCCCAATATGGCGCTGACGTGTTGCTCTTTCGATATTTGTTGGCCCAAGAGCGCGTTGTAGGTGGCGTGCCATGTTCCGTGTACGGACAAGATAACTCGGGCTATATTTTTACATAGAAGGATAAAGAGTTTATGGTTCTGGGAGCCTAGTGTGGGAAGACATGCAGTGCGTCGAGGGCACTGACCGAGCGGGTCTTGTTGTTACACATCTTTCCTTCCTGGTTGACAGCGTCGAGTGACTCTTGGAAGGTGTCTTGGCCCCTGATCAGGGATTCCGAGGAAGATCTGGCTGATCCAGGGGGGTGAGGAATTAGTATGCCACTCGGATGGACCGTGGTGATGTTGCTGAATGGCAATAAGGTGCATGCAGACGATCATTTGGTTTGCGGAGCGAAGCAGCTGCTTTCTTAGGAAGTGGAGGGCATGTGGATAATTGTTTCTTCCTGTGTGGATAGCTCTGAACTTGGGCAGGAATTAGCATCCAATTTCGAGGTGAACAAATGTTGATGTTCCCGTCTCTGTGGCCGGACCTGTTGAGTGGTCTACTCGCCAGCGAAGGTTACGGGTTAGGATGTGCCCCTTGTTCAATTTCATCCAATCACCATTTATTCTTGTGGGTATGATTATTCAAAGTGGGCAGAATGCTGACACAAAATAACAAAATTGTATATGTCTTTGCCCTCGATCCAGTTCTTAATCTAACAACTATCAAATTGAAAGTCCGAAATCTGGATAATGTTCTTGTTGCGCTCATTTATTTCATCGGCCCGCATTCGTTATCACAATTATGCTTAAAGCTTTAGAAAACATTATGTTCAAACAACAGCATGGTTGTGTGTAGATAATTGTGTTTCTCGCACATGTGCTTTGTGTGTTTCAACATCCGTAACAGATCATTACAATCTGCATTGTTAGCCGATGGAACGTACGGATATTCCTGTAGTTTTGTAACAACCTTTATGTAATGTTCCTTCATTTTTTAAATGAAAAAACTCGTGTATTTTGTGATTCATACTTTCCTGACCCAACCCAAAGGCGTGTGCTATTTATTTTTCTATGAAAAGGTGATAAAAAAGGGCGGACAGTTCCTCTTTTGGCATGTTTTTTCGTAAGCAGAAAAGAAGTCTGCACTTGCTTCCTGTTTCTGTGTTGCTTTTTTTTTGGATGCTAGTTAAACATCGGCTTCGAAGAAACGGATGCATTCATCCGGTTACCTGTGACATTCAAGGACTTTGAAGTTTTTCTTTCGCTAGTCAGTAGGAACGAGTTTGGCACAGACGTTTCACATAAATTAGCCTAATCGTATATATAGTCAGTTATCGAAAAGGAGGCGTCTAATTTTTACGAAGTCTGTGGCTAATTTTGCAAGCATTGCCACCGACCGTATAGGAGCCTAGAGCACTGCCAAAGGGACAAGAGGTAGTTGCGGGTGGAAATGACGTGAACAGGTCACTGGGGACTGCGTGGAGATGATTGGACTATTACAGAAATGACTCTGTGTCGAGCTGTTAATGAAGAGCAGTTGGTGAGTTTCTCGACTGTAGAAACAAGAGGACAACTGATGTCCACAACATGCTGGAAGAATGTGAATCGATTGGACGATTATGGCTGTGACACTCGCCCTTTCGCGAAATTAATCGCATTTTTAAAGGAATTGGTGACGTGCAATGATAATTGAATGTGTGGTAGGTGAATGATTATGTAGAGCTATTTATGAAAATTAGATAATACTGAGTTAAGGTGAAAATCTAGATATTATTAAATCTAGATAAATCTACGTATTATCAGTCTCCTTAAAAATAAAATTATCATTCATTGCAAAATCTTTTGTCACCAAAAAATGCACATGATGAACTATATATGTGTGTGTGCATAAAAGTTGTAATATTTGAGAAATTACTATAATTTGAAACACATTTAATAGTTAATTCCAAGTAATTGAGTGACTTAGTTCATTTTACTTCGCTTTTCTGTCACTTTTGGCTAATCGCAAAGATGAGGATGAGCGATGATAGTATGAAATTGATGGAGGGGACACTCACAAAAGGCACCCATATCCGGATCTGGATTCGAACCCAGGACCCCCGGTGTCGTAGCGCGCTATGCTTAATTACTCCGCCACGAAGATCGGCTTAATTCCAAGTAATATATACCGAATGTGAACTTTTGGTTAGTTAAGAAAAGTTGTTTTAAGTCTACTTTGTGGTCAGATAGGTTAATCGGGACTGGATCTCTACAGTGAGATCAGAAGCAAACAGGGCTAATCCGAGGTTTTCTGGTATATCCCCAGAGAAGGGTGGCGTACATTTAATTGGTTCGGAAAACAGTGTGTTCCGATCAGCCCGTGTAATTAAAAATGACTTTAAAATTATCCATACCAAAGACAAAGGAAAAGTTATAAGTGTTCTGAATGTAATTTTGTAATGTAGTGGACAATCCCACTTGCGGATATTTCGAATCACAGTTGGTATCTGCATGGTCGAAAGGTTCGTTTAAAAACGCACCTCATTGCACATTACGATGCGTCCGTTCAATGTTCAACATTTTATCCGCAAGTTGTTTACAAATTCTCCTACGGGGCTCGCAAATCGTATTTCTTATGTTTGCTGAAAACAGGTTCTGTGTTCGGAAAGATATCATCAACGCAGCGTGGAGAATCCGAGAGGCCCATGCATTGCATTTTAATCAAGTGTCCGGTGCGAATGCGCGAGAATAGACGAACACGCGTCTTTTTTTTTTTGTACCGCGCCCCTTTTTCTGCCACTTAAAAGCCTCACTTAATGGCACTCCGTTGACTTCGAATAAGTGGTCCTCCGATACGATGCCTGGCATTTAGGTGTGATAGTAATCTAAAGGACCACACTCGAGCGGGGGAAAAGTGGCCATGGTGGGTGATGCCACTGAATGCAAATGCGAGAAAGTGATGGTCATCGCAAATCTTTGTTTGTCCTGTTTATATTTTTTTGCGAGGTGAGGCATGTTGTTTTGTAAACTGCATACAAATTGCAATATCGGCAGAACGTAAAATAATTGTATAAGGAGGCCTTCCCGATTATGTAGTATAAGGTCGTCGCCTTGTAATCAATGGTCCCGGGTTGGATACCGGGTGAAGGCACGTAGTGGTTCGGATTCCACTTTAAACGGGAAGTGCATTCCCGGTTAGCCCCCTGCGCGTAAAGGGGACTTCAAACTCAAATCAAACCAAAGCAATTTTATATAGGTCAGTGTTTAATGTAAATACACGTGCCTAAACTC
Organism: Lepisma saccharinum; assembly: GCF_977018435.1. Taxonomy (NCBI): domain Eukaryota; kingdom Metazoa; phylum Arthropoda; class Insecta; order Zygentoma; family Lepismatidae; genus Lepisma; species Lepisma saccharinum. Next base: position 36,138,339 of record NC_139249.1, read on the forward strand.
TACCTTCCACCCTTTCATGTTTATATGTACGAAAGTTATCATTTGATATGTATGAGGTACAATTGTTCGTGTTTTTTTTTCATCAAATTTCAATATCTTGATGTATTTTCCTTGAATTTTTATTTTCCTCGTGAACGAATCTTTAACCTCCATCGTTGCTTCTTTTCAATATTAGCAAGTCCTAATTTGTATATTTTTTTACAGATATTTTTTTTCATTTGCAAACTTCAGCGCCCTCGACTGGAGAAATGGCCTAAGACCGTCAATTTTCGCTGCCGTCCACTTACCGTAAAAAGAAATGACTTGCCGTTTTTAAAGTATTAACTTCCATTATGTAGTTAATCTAATTAATATGACTTAATGGTTTATTTTTAACAATATATTTATGTGCACTCAAATGCAATTTGTAAAACATTGAAATTTAAATTTTAAAGAACAGTTGTGTCCACTGTCCAGTGCTTGTAACAGACAGATCAAGTGAGTGACTATAAATCACAAAGAACTGGCTGTTCAAGCCAGATTTTGTCTTTTTTACATTCATTACAAAGATGTGTAGAATAGACCTAGTTGACACCGTGGTCACATCAGTATTTTTTCTATTTTTTTTTCATCACAAAATACGAAGTAAATCCATATCCAAGTGCCAAATATAATTTTGTGGGAATATGTTCGATACATCTCGCATACAAGATAACTTCAAAATGCCCTTTCGATGAATATGTTGATGTTGCTGTGATACATAAGGCTGGAAAGAACGAATCCTCAGATTGCGTCTCTTTGCACGTGCGTATGTAAACGAACACTGTGACCTTCCAAAGCATGGGAGTATTTTTTATACTTTTGAGCGCCGAAAACGTTCCGAGGGAAGCTTTTTATGGAGAGGTTCTCCGTTATGGAAACCTTATTGTAAACATATGCTAAGTACGAGCAATTCAGCTCTGTGGTGAACGATGTAATTAAAGCATTTATTTGTGAAAAATGGAAATTACATCCTGATAGTGTGTTTTTTCTCAACGAATATTGTATTGTGCTTGCGGGTCATTTCCATTAACATCTCCAAGCCAAGTCTGTTGAACCAGTAGCGTGGTAAAGTAGTGTCTCGTCATTCTATGATAAGGGCTAGGATTTTCATGACTTAGCATATATATTTGGTAAGGTGATGTGTAGATGTGTTCCCTAAATATATAGAAATTCATATTGTGAAGAAACTAATTGAATTAAGGTGCTTTTTAAGGGCATATTTGCTAATTTCTTAGTGATAGAGCATATTTTGTCGGTCATATTCAGCATATTTTCGCTTTTTCAAGAAATATAATAATTTTCGAAGTGGATTCGTTCTTGCTCCTATGTTCACTAGGGGTCCCGGGTTCGATACCCGGTGAAGGCACAAGTGGTTCGGAGCCCACTTAAAACACCAAATCAATCAATCTTTCTCCTATGTTCAGTCGAGGTTTTTGTTTTCGACTGCAGCAATATCTTTTTTTCATTTTTATTGGAAAATTTACAGAAAGTGCTCATTGTGCATTGCAGCTCGTGGCCCATAAAGTGAATTAAAAATAGTATGTGTGAAAATATTTCAGCATATGTTAAATATTGATGTTTGATACTGTCCAGTTATAAGGGCATATTTTTCAAATTATAGTGCATATTTTGTAAAATTTTAAGTCATAAAAGTCCTAGCCCTAATAATGATAGTCGTAGGCAGTGACGGCTCAAGAGCGGGGCGACCCGATCGGCTGCCCTTTGGGGAAGGTGGGGGGGGGGGGGTTCAAACACGGTTATCCTACTTTAGTAGTGCCAAAACATTAATTTTGCTTATGGATGAGAAGCTATTTATTTTTTAAAAGATTTGTTACAAACCAGGTATTTCATATTGGAAACAAGAACGGAAAGAAAGAAAAAGATGGAAAGAATGAGTTTTCGGAAAAGAAAAATAGATGGCAGCACAAGGTGAAAAGAATATAAATAAATTGTTGGAGGATAATTATCGATTTAGTGAGAGTAAAAGTAAAATTCAAGGATGTAAAAAATATTAAATCGATGGAGAGAAAATAGATTAGATGGAAAGGAAAATGAAAGTGGTTTTGATCATTCAACAAGTTCAAGTCCTACTGTCAATTGTTAGGAACGCATAAAGAAGTATTGAAGGAAGTAAAAATTTAGGGGCTCTAGAAGCGCGGCTCAATATTGCCTTTGTCTTTATTGCTATTGTCCCTCCAAGGAGGAAATATTTGAATTTACTTCTGCATAAAATATAATACATACATTGTAAGGTCATGTAGCAATTTAAGCTAAGAGATTACTGTTATTTTGATAGTAGAAAATGAATTTACATACAACAATAAAGTATTCTTTAACAGTAAAACTTGAAGTATTTAAAAATGAGGGTAACAGTTTCATACATCGGAGACATATTTCTTCATTTTTACAGAAGAAACTACGTACGGAAATGAGTTTCTCTAAGGTTTCCAACATTAGTCGAGGTATTTTCTTTCATCGTGGTATCTATTTGACTGGGAAATCATGTCCAGTGTTTCCAATACCCCTTTATATATATATATATATATATATATATATATATATATATATATATATATATAACTATGCTTGCCTAACCTAACCAAACCTAACCTTATCGGAAATGGTTCGTGGGGCTATCCGTCAGCTACCCGTGCATAATGTACAATTTGCACACTTGACGAACACGATAGTAGGTATTTTTCGGTGAAGAAGGTTGGAAACAATGATATTCGAAAACAAAAGAAGCTATATCATTCGCAAAGTAAGCGATATCGCACCGTTACGTGCGTTCGGTAGCACTTAGAAAAATGCGTTATTTTAGTAGAAAAAGTGTTTGTTTTCGTGTAAAAAGCATAATGGCACCTTGAACTATGTTCCGCAATACACAATTGGTAAGTACGAACCATGCGATACACAAAATATCCGATTTTAATGTGTCTCCGATCTATGAAACTATTACCAAAATGAGGCTATTATTTTTCTTATTTAAGACCGTAAATATTTAACATGGTTAAGGTTTTTAGTGGGAGTGGAAAGTTAAGGGGGGTGCCAGAAATCCACCTGGCCCGGGTGAAAATTTTATCTTCAGCTTCCCCTGGTCGGAGGTTGTCTCTAAGACTTCACAAATTCTTCTGCCTCTTTGACAGTGTCGTTTTGAATTCAGCGACGGACTGTTTAAACTAGGGGGGACGGATACAGCTTAATTCGTCTGTCGTAATAGGAAAAACAAATGGCGTAGGGGAACCTCGATCGCCCATGGAGTTATCAGCATGAGTGCCGCGGAATGGCCCCGTCGAGTGTATTGCCAGTGATTTCTACCCTCCTACCACGAGCGCTAAAGTTCCGTTGTCTCTTTTTTGTGAGGGATTGCCTTCTCGTGTAATGTTCCGGGGACAACTGCGGGGAGAGTGGTCACGAGGGTTGGAATTGCTGGGGACACTTTTGTTATTATTATTATTGTTATGATAGTCTTTCTGCTGGCAGAATATCATAACCGGAGGCTCCGAAATGCTCTCCTCTTCCTGAATCGTAAATTGATATTTCTCGATCATCATGATGACGATCGTGATTCACTGTAAGAACGTGGGTATGGACATCGAGTTGTGAAAGACTCGCAAAAAGAGGATTTGTGTTGCCATTGTCAACCTTCGATTTCCCAAACTACTAAATTATTATCATTATTAATGTATTACTTGTGGTGAGGTTATATTGAAAGGCCGTCATTTTAGTATTTACTTCTCTATATCGAGCCAGTGTCATGAACTTGACGCCGCACGTTAAACATAAAAAGTAATAAGTGAATTTTAACACTTGTCTCGGACATTCCTACAGTAATCACGATAAAGCCTCTGTGGCGGAGTGGTTAGCACAGCGCGCCACAACGCCAGGGGTCCCGGGTTCGGATCCCTGCCTGGGCATGGGTGCTTGTGAGTATACCTTCATCATATCATCACTCGTCCTCATCTTCGCGATTAGCCAAAAATGGCAGAAAAGCGAGGTAAAATAAAGTAAATAAAAAATCAAGTAATCACGATAATATGGATTACTACTTAAAAGTGCAGGAAACAAGTAATTTTTAGTTGAAAATGGCTTACGCAAATAATCAAGATGCATATATCAATAGGTAAACAATACAAAGAGGGAAGAGAAAATTAGTGGGGCTTCACAAGATTGAGGGGAAAACACACAACAGATAAAAGTCAGCAAAAGATAATTTGAATTGAGTTCTGGACGTTTGGCCGACGCAACGAAGCCTTTTTCTAAGGTTCCTCCCATTTTGAAAAACAGCTAACGATATCCTAAAATTCTGAAAAACTACATCTGCTGCGAGTTTTTCTAAAACATTCACGTAAATTATTGTACTTTGCTTTTGGTGTTGTCTAGATATTCGCAATGGTTTCGTGGCTACGAAATCCTATTTTCCATCGCAGATATCTAGACTACAGCGAATGCAAGCCACACGGAATTCACTGGAATGTTCTAGAAGGAATTCTAAACAGATTCAGATTCCAAATTCTGAATTTGGAATACCATAGCGGTTTCTTGAAAGGGGAGGAAAAGTGATTGGTTGCCGCTGGCCAAAGGTCCAGTGGAGCTGTAACAACAGATTAATATCGGAGGATCTGAACCCTAAGAAAACTGGGAAAATCAGGACTAAACTCTGTACAGGGTATTTGAGGATGTTCCTCTGCATGGGGAAATATCGGGGACTTCGTGTGAAGCAATAAGTTCTGTGTGTGTGTGTGAGTTGTTGAGGCGTGGGAAATACATACACATTAGGGGCCCTATCGAAGTTGAGCTCAGCCGGCTTCCGTGGCCGAGTGGCCAGGGTAACAAGCTACGAAGCCAGAGATTTCAGGTTCGATTCCAGGATAGGGCATGAATGTATGTATCATCTGTTTGTCCCACCGTGTCGATAGTTCATACACTAATCGTTGCGATTAACCCGAAAACCGAAATAGAAAGAACTTGAACTCTCCCAGCCCTGTTCAAATTCAAACACGAATTTAATATACCGTATTTTAATGCAACTTATTCAATTTACATGACAGAGGAATAACCAAATGTTTCATTTTAAAGCCCTTGAAAATTAACAAGTTTCACTCCAATGCATCACATGTTAGTCATCCAATCGACCCAAAGGCATGAAGAAAAGTATAAAATAACAAGACCATCAGCACTTCTAAGGTATACTTTGGATAAATTTTTGCAACCCGATGGGATGGGGCGCAAGTATCCAGAAGGGGGAATTACCCTTTATCCTCCCTCTACAAATATCACCCGCTTCTGGTTACAGTCTTGGCAAACTAGTGTCTTCCAAGCTGCTTTTCGTTGTTAGAGAAATACACCATGGATGGTTCCAGCTACCAACTTGCAATTTCGTTTTAGCTGAGGAGGAGCTGTTTACGCGTTAAGCCTATTTCAGTAAATTCCAGTACCTGTGTCCATGTTTTTCTTCTCTTAATTGCCGATTTTGAAACTTTTCTGAAATCTTCACTTTCTCAGTTTCCAAGTAGGGAGACAATTACATTCGTTCGCTCTGGTTTAGCATTAAGGGTTTGTTCATTGCAACGTAGACCATGCTGGTGCGTTAATTATTCGCGGTGTAACGGTGCGGCCACAAAGGGTCTAAGGTCGTTCCAGTGGATCCCGTTGTCATTGGTGCCAGGGACACGGAACTGGAGAGCGAGAGCATTTGGTGCTTTTTTTTTCTTTCCAAGGCGCGGCGAATCAAAGAGGCTCCGTGTCCGAAGGGGTACGAACTAGGAAATCGTGACCCGCAGCTGAAGATGTCGAGTTATGATATCAATCACATTCACGATATGGCCGCCAGCTGGTCTGCTCTCCGCGTTGGCGGTTATGGATTGTCGACATGAAGTCTTTCGCAATGCTGATGATGATGGTCGATTATTCCGGCTATTAATATTGGGTGCTTAACGAGGAAGGAAATCGCATCGCCTCGCAAGATGTATCGCATCGCCCAGATTGCCTCCCAGCGAGATATGCGTGGTGCCGCTCTTCTGTAAAAATGTTGATAATTTTCAAGATAACGTAACAAGCTCTTTTCATTTCTTGTGTTGTTGCGAAATTGCAAAATTAGTGTTCAGGGTAGGGTGGTCCTTGAGGAAATTGACCAATATTTCAAGCTGAATTATCACTAGATTGACAGCGTGCCTGATATGGGTACTGTTGTATTGAAAACATATGGTTTTTCTTGAGTTAAACTGCGTCTCCGATGTTGTCTTTTGTTTCTGTGATCCCGACCACCACGACATTACTACGAAGAGGTCGATAAATTTTCGAAAACGCCAATTCCATTACTCCATCCAGGGATCCCAGGTTCGAATCCTGGCCTGGGCATGGATGTTTGTGAGTGTATATTCATCAATTTCATCCCCCATCTCTGCAAATTAGCCAAAAGTGGCACAAGAAGCGAAGTAAAATAAAGCAAATCAATCAATCAACCATTACTCCATCGGTATCTTGAGCGTTTACCCTTGACACGCAGACAACCCGAATTACAGTGTGGATATAGCGGATTGCATACATCTAAGGATAGAATTTCGAATAGAACAACGAACTCTTCTCTTCCTCCCCAGTCATCTACAGACCTTGGTGAACTTTATCCTCCCCTACTGTAAGCCTTCCCATGTTTCATTCTCCCCTAAAATTTTCCGACTAGTCTTCATCGTCCCCAGATCCTCAACATCCTAATCAAACCACCTTATTCTTTGCCCACATTTCTTTTCTTTTTACAGCATTTATCTGAATAATCCTTTGAAAATATGATATTCTGCTATTTTCTTCCTATGCTCTCGCCATATACGTAATTCTTGGCTCTGTAATGTAACAAATTTATATATTGTAATTTAATGATTTCATTATCCTATATCTTATTATCCAGGTATATTATCTTCTATAATTGGTCCACGTTTATACATTATATTCGTGTGCTCCTGTCAAGACCAGTTTCATTATCGTAACGACTGAACACGCAAGGAACTTGTATATTCCAGGCCTATTAGTTTCGACGATATGAAAGTTGCTTCTTAATAAGTAAGTTTATGTAATGTGCGACAAACTACACACACTTCTTCCTCAAACGTTTCAACATGTTTTCTTGAATTTTCGTTTCAAAATGAATAGGGGCCTTCTTCATGGCGTAGTGGTAACGCGGTCGCCTTGTAATCAAGGGGTCCCGGGTTCGATACCCCGTGGTAGTTCATAGTGGCTCGGATTCCACTTTAAACTGTAGTCCCTGTCCCGATGAGCCTTTCTGTGCATAAAGTGAACTTAAATACAAACGAAAGGTTGCATTTTTCTAAAGTTTCGTTTCCAAGTAACGATTGATTGAAACGGAAATTCTGGCTACGTCAGCACTTGGGGTGTCTGTGCCCATCACATTACAAGGGGCCAAGTCCCTTACCAAATCAACACGTGTCTCCGAGGACTAAGGGTCTCCTTACTCAGGTTAAAAGCTGAGGCTGTGAAGGGTCACTCAGCACATATAAGAACAAAACCAGAACAACACAGCCCTACAGAGGATTATACTGCTATTGGGCCAGACGCCAGAGCCTCGTTGGCCTGCAGAAGTGCAGTTTAGGGTAGGTTGACTTTTAGGTGACTTCTCAGGTCATCCGTCTCGGGTTCGAATCCCGGCATGGGTGTTTGCGAGTGTCCGTTGATCATGTCTTCACTCATCCCCACCTTCGCGATTACTCCAAAAGATTAGCAGAAAAGCGAAGTGAATCAAATCAAATCAAATCAAATCAAATCAATCAAGCAGGGCATCCCTCACACGCTTTCCAAGTGACAAAGTGCCGCTTGTCACTTCATTCCGAAAGCTTCCTTATCCAAGCTTTGTAGTTCGTTGTTGCAAACCTCTTAATAAAGACTGCAGTGCGAACGACAGTAGAAAGTGCCTGATTGCAATACCGTTGCATGTACACTGCACACACACACGGTGTGAGAAGAAATCTAATTATTTTCCTCCATAAATAACGATGGTGTAAGAGCTTTAGTTTCCAGCGCCAGAGGAAAATTGCCAACCTTTGACGTTTGGTAATTTGTAGGGCAGTCACTTGCACATAGGAAAAGAGTTGCCGTAACGTTTCTCTCTTCCTCGTTAGAGGGAGTGGGAGTGGCCGCTGTATGCAAATCCCCTGCTGTGAAATCGAAGCGACGTGTTAACGATTCCTGTCATGCGCCATTGTCTCGGGCACCTTTGGAATACCTTATGATTCAAAGTAATGATCTATGTAGAAGGTAACACGATGTTTGCATCTGGAATGATTGTACTTCCGCTCGGGAGCTTGTGGTTTTTCTTCTCCTGGCTTGGGTTACATAATCCAATGAGCATAATTTACCTCTCAGCTGTGAGATTGAAGTGGGGGTGGTTCTCCTGCCCTTCTTCGCTAACACTGATGTGCTTTGCTTGTGTGGTATTCCTGGAGCGTACGTACTACAAGGCGCGATTGGCTTGGAATTGCCTTTGCTACGAGTGCCCGGATTCGTATATTTGGAGCCAGGCCGGTAGCCAGAATTTTATTTCAGGGGGGCTCATCCTTAATCAGCACCCGCCATTTCAAGGCGAAAACGTAGGGGGGTAGATGCCCTGAAGATGAAGAATTTATTAGTGTATTGCAACTTATTATACAAGATGTTTAATCCTGCTAAGGAAGTAAAATTAATTGCCACTATACACTATTTAAATTAGATATTTGTAGGATTTCGGCGGGGGGAACTCAGCTCCCCAAGCCCACCCCCTGTCTACGTGCCTGTTTGGAGCCGACCTCTGTGGCTCAGGACTGATGGTCATATCCGATTATCTGAATTATCCGGATATTAGGGTGTGCATTATTAGGACAGGTTTATCGTTTAGCCTATCCGTTTTACAAGCTATCTACAAACCGTACACCAAATCTGTTCTATCCGGATTTCGTGGCCATCCCCAGTTAGCACAGCGGGGGGTGGGGGGGTCCAGGTTCGAATCCTTGCCTAGATGTGAATGTTCCTTGTGTCTTCATAAATTTAATCATATCATCACTCATCCTCATCGTCGCAAGTAGCCAAAAGTGGCAGAAAAGCGACGCTAAATAACAATCAAAATCGAATTTAAGAAATCGTGTATTTGGAATCAACGGAGTTAACATAATCACATGCCCCTTCCCCTGTTTATTGTAGGTAATACGATTCTGTGAAATGACGGTAATAGAACGGAAAAGAGGGAGGGGTATCCTAGTTTTGCGAATCTCATACAGAATATTCGAAGATTTTTCTGCTAGATTTTATTTCACCAAATTTATCATTTACCTAGTTAAATCTGTTGTCAAATGGGTAGTTCTTTCCCGTAGTTTTTCAGGCCCTTTTCAGAGTCCTTTCTTTTCAGTAGAGGGCCCTCTGTAGAGGAAAGCATAACCCGGTCATGAGGTTGGGGGTGAGGCCACTCCCGTCTTCCACGTCCTGCAGCCAAGAATAACTTGGAAAGTAACTGTTGGCAAGACGAACTTTTGCAAAGAATACATATTTTTACATGTGGAAGGCAATTATTATATATTCGTTCTCCTCACGGGACCTTTTCTGGGTGACGTGACTGGAACCTCTTAATCATTTATCTTCTTTACTTTCTGTACGTTATGTTATTTCAGCTATTATCCTGTTACTTTTTCATACATTAGTTTATATGCTTTTCCTGCATTGTGTGTTGTTTCCCCCAACTGTTAGAGTACATTGTTTTCAACCCCTGTTTTGTCATTCGGTTGAAGCTTCTTTGCATCCTCAGTAGCGCGAATGTTGATATTACGATTTTTTGTTTCACTGCCTTATAAAGTTAATAAACGTCCTCCACTGTTGTATACTTCTGCGTTGGAACGATTCTGTTGAACTTTAATAGGGTCGTTTAAACTAGTGGCGCAACCACAGGGGTGCATTGCCCCCCCCCCCAACCTTGGACTGAAATGAATTCTAGGGGGGGCAAACATTGACAGACAAGTGCAGGGTACAATTACCGGCCACAACTTCAAATTTTATGCAAATAAAAATACTTTTCTTAAGTCTTATAAAGTTCAGAACCATAGCTATATGGGAGCGGCGGGAGTCGGCCCTGGGCACCGAACGAACTAAATGAAAATAAGTTGTAAGATTGATTGATTGTTTTTTTGTTGTTGTTTAAGTCCACTTTACGCACACAAAGGCTAATCGGAACTGGACCTACAGTTTAAAGTGGTGTCCGAACCACTGTGCCATGTGCCTCCACCGGGTATCGTACCTGGGACCCCTTGATCACAAGGCGACGGTTACCACTGCACCATCGGGGGGGGGGGGCACAAAAGTTGTAAAAGAGAGAATGCATTGGCGTCCCATGAAATTATTTGCGCCCTATTAAGTCAATATTGATCACAGCCTGCAAAAACATTGGATCCAAAAATTTTCTTGCTCGCTTAGCTCGCAATTTATCTTTGTTCTCTGTAATGCATTGTAGATTTCCACACACAGAAATAAGAATTGTCTTAATTGATTTTGTTTTAAATGCATGAACAATTGTTTTGAGGAAAGGGAACGTGCACATTTGACACGCAATTTATGTAATTTTTGCTGTTGGTTTATTGTGAAAGGATGAATTGGATGTGTAATGGATATAAATAATATATGTTGTATATAATATGTATTAAAGAAACTTGGAATACGTATTATTGGTATGTTTATCCTGGTACTTGCCCCCCCCCCCTCCCGACAAAAAATCGTTGTTGCGCCTCTGGTTGAAACCCATAAGTGTTCGTGACTGTACGACAGTTAACATAGTCTCCATAATGACGTTTACATCGTGTATCAAGTAGACGAGCGCGTTGAGTGGTCGATTCACGATGTGTTCGGGTTCGAGGCCTGGCATGGGCATGAAGCGTTCCTTTGCGAGTAACCCTTCATAAATTATACCATTCATTCTCATCGTTGCGATTAGTCTGAAGGGCCAGAAAATCAACTGAATATAAGAAAAATACATTGTTTCAATTGCAATCAACCATCTATGTAGTATCCAATTCAGTTGCCAAAGCATGGAATCTTCGATTCAAGATCTCACCTCCAAAGGTTGTTTTTCGCCAGGACTCACACAGCTGCTACTGTCTCATGCTAACTGTATGGGGTGTACCCTTGTATTTGTTCTTTCAGCTTACGCACAGAAAAAGTTTTGGATAACCAAAGAATAGTTTGTGCTAACCAATCATTTCTTTAAATAGGCGACGAACAAATGATTGTTCATCATTGTCAAATTTATGTAGTATGCAGGGCAACAGGTTAGCCTGCAAGTAAACTTGTTTTGTACAGCAAATATGTGTACGTATGGGGGACGTGTGTGTGTGTGTTACAGGGGTTTATACAGAAATTTCCATCGGGGGGAGGGATTAAGGTAAGAATTGTGTAAATTTAGAGTAAAATGGCCATAATTCTGGCCCTTTTTTAAAAAAATGGGTGTGTTGAAATTTTGGGGGTGTGGATAAATCACTGTGTGTGTTTACATGCTTTCAATGTCAGAAATTCCGTTCTGTGGGGATTAAGTTAAGGATTTAGGGATGTAAGTGTAAATTTAGAGCCAAAATGGCCACAAATTGGGCCTATGAGATTTTTTTGTGGGGGTGTTGAGGACCTTTTTTTGTGTGTGGATAAATTACTGTGTGTGTTTGTGTGTACATGTTGTAAATGTATTTATGCCGCATTTCATGTAAATATGTAATTCGAGACAAGTCTCTGTTGAGGGTTGTTCAGCAGACTAGGTGATAACCTCGGTTATATCTTCCTCTGTGGGATCATATAAACTTTGGATCCATGTTCTAATAGCTCCTCGACCGCAGAACTGCGTGCCGGCCTCTCCTCTGAATCGTCGAGAACTTTTCTGGAAACTCGACGGCGCGTGGCAACGCCGCACTCATAAGTCCTACCTCACCCCCGCGACTCGTGCGCCTTTGGGAGAAGGAAGCGTCGCCATGGAAACGACGCCGTCCAGCATCCCGCTCGGATCCTCGCCGTGTCTTTGAACCCTCTTTCTGTGCGTTCCTCGTTTGCGGAACCCCCAGCGAAGCGACCAACCCCCCGTTCTCGGCGTTTCAGATTGCGATCAATAAGACCTTGGCACAGACTTCACCCGTAGTCACGTGACCTTAACCTACCCTTGACGTCACGTTCACCCCCTTCCGTGCGGATGGGGGATGGCACGTCGACAAGCGAAGTTCCAAGGCAGTACACGCACAGAAATATCAGTTTTTCAAGATTTGCTTATTTTATTGAAGAAACCAGTATTGTGAGGTTATGTAAACAATGCCTATCTTCCCTCCATTCTGTTGTAGTCTTATAGGCATTCTACAATCAATCACTATTGCAATTATGTACTACAGCATACTTGCTTCCATATACAAATTATTTTTTATTACTTTTGAGATGAAATCAAAGGGTGCTGGCTGACCTGGCACAAGAGGTGTGCAAGCTCCCCCTCGGGTGCCGGCTATAGTATCACGTCGAACTCTCATCAAAGAGTAAATGCTTGTTTGTGTTCGTTCATGCGTTTCATCGATTTTTAATCTGTTGTAACTATCTTAAAAATAGCCATATTTTTTTTAAGAAATTGTGATTTTTGCTTTGTTCTTGGTAGTACAAGGTTATGCACAAATCCCTATGTGTGTGTGTGAGAGAGAAAGAGAGAGAGAGAGAGAAATGCAGCAGCAGAAATACTAGCGCGCGTATTTTTAACTTTAGCTTTCAGGAAGCAAAACTAAACTCCGTTTTTTTTTCTATCTTCATTGAACTATGCGTAGTCAACGCATCTAGTCCCATCGCCGCCGTTTTCTGGCTTTCGAGACCGGAGCCCGCTACTTCCTTTCAAGAAGCTTCCCAATTACCCTCACGACGCTGAGTCAACGCCGAAATTTTGGAGCTCCTATCGGGAATCAAACCCGGGACCGCTCGTACCAAAGGTCAAAGCGTTACGCTCGCTTTAGACGAAAGCATTTTTCTTAACATTTGTGCCATGACCAAAATGCTACCGTGTAAAGTGAAAAAATCTTATGGCATCATGGCATTTCTCAAGGATAAGATCCGTCCTATTTCCGTAGCATAACCAATCAGAAGCGACCTCTAGGTCACGAGTCAAGTTGTAATGGCGGCCGCGTGAGATGTAAACAATGTATCACTTCACATTTTTAAAAGCCGATAACTATTCAACCGAGAGGAATAACGTTTCGCATGAAACGTCATTACGAACAAAACAATGGCACTGCTAAAATACATACTTTATAACGTTTACTGTACACGTATGGAACAATATTTTAGTTGTTTCAATTGTGAACACCGTGCACTCAGCCTAGATGGTGTAACTCAACGTGCCATTCGAGCTGTATATGTTATATATTGTAATCGCAAAAGCTAGCCGAAAAGTTACATGAAATTCTTGCGTGTTAAGAGTACCATCTGCTATAAGATTTTTTGGAAGCATTTACGTAGCATTTATGCTAGCAAAAATGTTAAAGGAAATCCTTTCGTGTAAAGCCGGCCTTGCTGCACAAGAGCCCACTGTGGAAGCGTACGTAACAAAAATATGCCAACCTGAGCAACATATGACGAATCCCAGTGTGAATACTTCGAACAATGCCATGCAGATGTACACAAGTGTTGTATTTTGTGTTGAGCGGTGTAGGCATAGTTACGGAGGGGGGGGGGAGAAAGGATCTGGATTATGTGCATTGTGAAGAGCGAATTGCTTCCTCTTTGCGCAGCCGAGCAGCCATCCGAATAAACTGTGTAATGAATCATTTCCCGCTGACTTTTTTTCTGTTCACGCCGTCGTATTCAAATTAGCGCGTTCAACGCATTCAACTGCTGCCGACGATTGTTTCCACAGATGGCGAATAATATGCAAGGTTCAATACATACAGGTGGGCGTTATCATCAAACTTTCATCGTAAATGTTGTTCTCTTCTGATGTATGGAGCCACCATACTATGGTGGTCTTGTGTATTTTGTGATTACTTCCTGTCAATACAAATCCGATATCTTGCTTTCGTTACGAAATATTTCCTTGGCGGTGAAGTGTGAATTAGCCTCCTCGGTGGCAGAGTTCATTGAGTGCTAGCTGGCTTCATGATGTACCCAACGATGGTCCCAGATTCAAGTCCTGGCAACAAACTGACGTAAATAACGGAAAAATTCATCTGGATATTATGTAAAATATATAGCATTCCCCAGGGCAAGAAATCCACGAGTGAATGGGATGCGGTTACTGAAAGGGAATTCCTTCTCACCTCTTCCTACAAATACCACCCTGTGTGTGTGTGTGTGTGTTGTGTGTCACAACTGAAGGGAAGTTTTCACTAAATCCACACAATATATTTTTGAATTTTAAAGGAGAATTTCATTTTTTCCCCTCCCAACATTTGAGGTATGCTTTTGAAACAAAAACCAGTTTGGAAAAAGTTGTATAATTTGTAAGTTAATTTTAGCGAGCAATATTTCGCTAGATATTGTGTTGGGAATGTATCGGATACAAGGTCAGAATATACTATGTCACTTTTATGCACATAAATACATATATGTGTGTGTGTTTGGTGAGTTTTTGACAGTTTGTCAAATCGGACGTTGTGTTAGAAGACCCCTGATTATAAAGATTCATTTAATGAATGATTATAATAGAATCATGCACCGAAGCAGATACATAGTTTCTATATAAGCATGGGTGATACTGACGCATTTCTTTTTTTGTTCATTGTATAAGTAAATATCCTTTTGCGCGCAGTATTCAAGGTCTTCTGGTCCCCCGTTGAGAGAACGTGTCGAGTTGGTCCTCGCAACTGGGAAGTTATGGCGTTGCTCCCTTGCTGGGACAAGCCGTGGAATAATGACAAAAGAAGGGCATAAATAATGAGCTGCTGCGTAGGTGGTAGGTGCAAACTTGCCTTGCACGTCTCATGTGGCATTTCTGCTGTGGGTATAATCGCAAGCGGATATGGAAATCTCTAGCTCATCTGGAGAGGAGTAGTCGTACCTATATTTTAGCAGAAAAATAAATGTAGTTGCACCTGGTAGCACTGGTGGACTGCCTGTCTGTTATTGTTGAATCCCGAATATTGCTTATTTTGTTCCTGTGAACAGATTCAGTACAGATACTCATTTCAGGGTGCATGCATGTTTTTTTTTTTTTTTTATTTTTTTTTTATTTTTTTTTTGTGCCTAAGATGCTTTACATGGGGAAGACAGAACATTGTGTCATCCGTGAAAAGCTTGTTTTTGGGATGCTGATGATGCGTTTAGTTTTCATTATTGAATATCGTATTGTGAAAAATGAAGCGAATGAACATGTGTGGTGGACAAATCGTTTGGCAATATCTATGCATCCCACTGTACTAGGAAGGGAGAAAAGCACAATTATTCGCCTTTTCTTCGACTGGAAGGAGGAGAGTAAGTCTTTTTGCAGTAACACCAGCATTTTGTAGAATTTTCTGATTTCATACTGATTTGAATACTAAGTGTGGATGTTGAAGACCACTTATCTATGATGTTGGATGTGTACTAAACTAAATTCAGGAACATAACAGCTCTTGAGTAGCAAGGCCTGACAAGCAGCTTTTGGTTGAGTGACGCGTGATCAGCGCATAGAGTCCCATTCGCCCCTGTTTCCGACTTTCGAGTACGCCACTATTGCTTTCAATAGCTCCCCGGCTGTCCTCACGATGCTGGTCCAATACTGAAATTTTGGAGCCCTCGTCGTGCGTCGAACCAGAGACCTGTTCCACCAAAGATGCAGCGCTAACCATTCAGCTACGCGCGTGGTCAGCAGATGTGTATAGCAACCCCTCCTTTCAATAATACGAAATTAGAAATCAATGGATAATTACTCCAATTTTGAATTCAGTGCAGCGTGGTCAGTTTCTTTGAGATTTATCTGTTTATCTTCGTCGTTATTGAGTAAATGATCAGTCCACTTCATTTGCTCTTCATTCCAAGGTAAAAGTCTGTTTTTATTTTTCTAATCTGTTCGTCTACTAATGTCCTGTTTTCAGATTTATTGAGGTACTTCACTTTTCGTGTTTTACATTTGGAATAATCTGATTGTACTCTCATCTGTTACCTAGTTCATTAGGAAGATGTTATTAACTTTATCTTATCGTTACTGACTCGGGCAAGATTTAATTATAGAATGATGTTCTCCCGTCGAAATCCAATCGCCCAAGATCCCATTAGGCAGTCAAGCGTTCTCGCTAACAGGAGGGGCAAGGGGAGTAACTATGGAGGGTTGCCTTGTTCCTTTCTTCAAAATAAGCTTCCGCAATGGGTATAAGTAGTGGAGAAAGCTTAAACTTGTCACGGTGTAAATCTTTTAGTGAGGTGTAATGGTGATGCGTAAGAAGAAACCACGAATGGCTAGATTTCTGAACCAGTTACGACTTCCGCTTATCGAAGGGGGGGACTTCCAACTCCTAATTGTCGAACACCTACGCGCATCACAGAATGTTTGGAAATGGCCACCAGCTACCTCGTTTAAAACAAAAGAGGCCGGTGCAGGCACGTTACACAGTGTCGTCTTGAACCTCGGGGTTCTTGAATTGTGTCCACTGGTTCGAATCCTGGTTATCGTTGTGTTGGTCTCATCAGAACCAGTTCAACATTTATACGCATCGTCGCGATTAACCTTGTATCGGTATATTTTGTGCTTTTAAGCTGATTCTCAGCAACATACACAATATACACTACCATACATTTTTGAATCCTTGTCCCGAGGTTCAAAACTTGCAGTACCTGAAGTTCTGTGGATGCTAGTTTAGGCAATAGACACGTACCTCTTCAAATTACAACTTAACGCCCATTTCCTTTTAGATATATATAGGTTTATTCATAATATATTTACAGAAAGGTTAATTCTTGGCCGTTATTCGAAAAATTACATTCCGGTTTACCCTGTCCCCCCTTCCCGAAGAGAGTGTGTAGACTCGCGTAGCCACTGGCTCCACGAGTAAAAAAAAATATAACCCTCAGTACCAAAAAAGGTGGCTGAAGGTATGTGTGCTGTGTACCCGGTTTCCCACATGAAATAAACTATTGGAATAATGTGAAAAGAGCAAGTGTGTGTACTAAAAGAAAGAGAGAAAGTTAAAGTATCCGCCTATTCATATTATCAAGAAAAGTCTTCGTTTCGCCCCATAGAGAAGAGACACCTCTTTACCTCGCCGTATCGCACCAAAACATCTGAGGCCGACTGCTGCCTTCCCTTCCTTTTATAGGCCCCGCTAATGACCTAAACCGTTACTGGAAACTTACCGCTCCCCAACGGCCAAGAACTCAAACGTACAGGACATAGACATAGGCATACACAATTTATAACATAAAAAAGGATCCAGTAATGATCGCATCATTACATAGTCCCCCCTTCCTGAAGAGAGAAAAATCAAAGTTCTGTAACCTAGAAAAATAATAATAATATACACAATACACTTGTCCGCAGTTTCTGTTCACTACAAACACACTTTCATTAGGTCACACGACACTGACAGTCAATGTTCACTCTAATTTTGTCCACAAGTGTACTCCGAGATCTGCGTTCTTCCCTCAGCACTGGAGCTGGTTAACCCACGTCGATTCTTACCCACTCAGCATCTCTTCCATCCTTCCTCCTGGACCAATTAGGGACAGTCTCCTGGAAATCCATCCAAGTCACCAAGGCTGCTGGTTCGACTCCCGGCAACGCCACTGCTCTGCGCTCCTGCCGAGATCGGAAGACACCGCTTCGACCGGCTTCCACATGAATGGGTCTAAATGGCTCTACATCCAGAGATGTCACTGCTATTCACTGGATTTTCTCACCACCGAACTGCGGCTTCTCGACGAAAATACGCGGTAAAAAAATACGCACTAACTTTGCGTTACTTTTGTTGACAGCGGAACGAAACGTTCGCAGGAGTAGTGTGTGAGGTATCAGAGAGAGAAAATAAATGAAAGATAAAAAATAAAGAAAAGATAGATAAATCCCTATATACAATATTTACAAAAATCCCCTTTTGAAATTAGATCAGAATCTGTTTCTCAGCTTGTAACGCATCTGGGGTACATCTTCATTCTCGTCTTCTGGAGTAGATACGTGCGCTCCCTTCGCTGAATTTTGCCCGGCTACTTTCTTCGCGAACTCAGGCGGCGAAGAATAAGGTTTTAACTGATCGCTGTTGGCTCTCAATATTCTTCCGTCCTCGCTGTGTTTTAGTTTGAAAGTATTTGCCGAAGTTTGCTCAACAATTGCGTGCGGTCCAGAGAACTTCCCCGAGAGTTTACTAGTTACTCCACGGGCCTTATCAGAGAGAGGATGTTCCTTAAGCCAAGCTTTTTCCCCCACCTTAAACGTGCACTTGCGGCGTTTCTTATCATATACTTTCTTCTGTGCATTATGCATGCGCTCTTGATTGTTGCAAGCTATCTTCTGGGCCTCTTCTATCCTGAATTTCGTTTCCTCCACGAATTCCAAGATGTCCTCCTGTCTGATTTCAGGTCCTTGAGGCGAAGCGTCCCTGGCCTTCTCGAAAGGACCCCTCACAGAACGTCCAAAATGCAAATATGCTGGACTGAATGTGGTCGTGTTGCAAACTTGGGAATTCAATGCAAACTGCACGTACGGTAACGATGACGCCCACTCGTTGTGCGACGAAATTAGTGTGGAAAGAGCACGTTTAGTTGCCTTTACGTAGCATTCTGCGAGATTGCCCTGCGGGCGATATGGAGAAATTCTGATCTGCTTGGAATCAAACATCTTCATCATCTGTTTCCACATTCTGGAATTGAAAATGCTTTGATTATCAGTGGAGATTCTCGGGTAGAATCCATGGATCGAGAATATATCCAGTAATTGTTCTAGCACAGATTTCGCAGTCACAACGCGAAGAGGGCGCAAGATAGTAAATCTGCTAAAACTATCAACGCATACTAGAACGTATTGGAAATTTCCCTTTTTCGAACGAACGACTGGTCCCAGAATGTCACAGTATAAGTTCTTGCCAACTTCTGTTTCCTTATTACTTGCCATGAAGCCTTGCTTCTTAGTAGTGTCCCCTTTAAATACACAGCATGGTTGGCACGACTTACAGTATTGAATAACGTCTTTTGTTAGGCCTAACCACGTGTATTGTTCTCTGACCTTTGCTAAAGTTTTTAATCTTCCAGGATGAGAAGCGAATGCACTATCATGCAAGGACATAAGAATTTGCGCACGTAGAGAAAGAGGTGCCCATATTTTGCCAGTTCCTTTCTCTTTGTACTTTTCTGCAGGCAAATTTCTCCTAAGGATTCCATCATCGTCGAAATACGAAGATTTGGCCAGTGTCTTCAACTTTTCCTTGTACATCTTCGTCCCTTCCACCTCCTCGTTCCTAACAGTCTTCGCTAAGTCTGCAAGAAAATTATCTTTCATTTGCTCTGAAATGATTGAAGTGGTGTCCAGAAGCCTGCTCGGATCCAGCGGTTCGTGTTCTTCATTCCCCTCGGCCACGGAGAAAGGCAACAATGAAAAGCCCTGCATCTTTTCACTTTTAGAGAGACGAACCTTGGGTAGTTTGATCCCTCGAAGCAAATTTTCTCGTCGTTTCTTCTTTATTTGCTTCGCGCTTTGTATAGTGCACAAAGCACTGAGGTCAGCAACTGGTTTCTGTGCAATATCTGACGAATCGATCACAACTCCGTCTTCCATCTCGAATTTTACGTAACCTTCATCATTTTCATCTTCCAGGGGGAATGTTTCCTGCGCTGCGGGTAACCCGTCGTACTCAGACGGATGGGTGTTGCATACTTCATTTCTCGATAGAAAGTCTACCAGATTTAGCTCTCCTTTCACGTATTTGATGAGCAGAGGGTAGCGCGAGAGACGAGCTGTCCACCTTGACATCTTTGCGCTCTTGTTTTCAGTACTGAATATCGTGGTCAGAGCACTGTGGTCAGTGAAAACTTCCACTGCCGGAGCGTGGCAGATGTACTTGTCGAAAGTCTCGACTGCAAGGAGCAAAGCGAGGAATTCTTTGTGCGTTGTGCTGTAGTTCTTCTGGGCTTGTGAGAACTTTTTACTTCCAAAGGATACAACATGCAGTTTCCCCCCTTGGTCCCTCTGTCCTAGTAAGAAACCGGCGCAGTTATCGCTCGCGTCGCTGTAGATGACGAACGGCTCATTCAGTACGGGAATGTACAAAGAAACGTTATTCTTTACAGCTTCCTTCAGTTTGGTCAGGCACTCTTCGTGAACATCCGTCCACCGAAAGCGAATTCCCTTACGTAACATGTCAGTGAGAGGACTCGTCAACTCTGACATGTGGCTAATGTGACCTTTCAGAAATCCGAAGAATCCTAAAATGCTCTGGAGTTGCTTCACATTCTTCGGAGCCCTTATCTGGTCCAAATACTCAATCTTGGATGGGTGGCACAGCACTTGCTTGTGAGAAATTCTGAAACCCAGGTAATCCACTTCCGAAGTAAAAAGTTGGGACTTCGATGGTGAAAGTGTTAAGTTCGCCTTGTGCATTCTCTCCAAAACTTCTTTCAGCGCGAGCAACAATTCTCCCTCCGTTTCTCCATAAACCAAAATGTCATCGTAAAAAGCAATGCATGAGACACCCTGCAGCTCTCCAAGGACAATATTCATCAGTTTCGCCAGTGTGTTAGGAATCATGCTCAATCCATAGGGACATCTCAAATAGCGAAAGATTCCTCGTGAAGTGTTGAATGCCGTGTATTGGCGTGAGTTTTCTTCCAATAAAAGCTGGCCAAAAGCGTTTACCAAATCTAATTTACAGAAATATCTAGCCTTGCCTAATTTACTCAAAGATTCAAACATATCCGGGACTTCATTCCTAGATTTCTTTGTTACTGCGTTTGTCTTTCGAGGATCCAGGATCACCTTGTATTTATCCCCTTTCCTGATTAACAACGGTGAATTAATGTAATTAGATTTGCAGGGCTCAATGAAACCCCCAGCTAACAGCTCATCGATACAGTTATCCATTATTTCTTGCTTTTCTGGAGTCAAAATACGAAGCTTAGAATAGAATGGTGTCCTATCGGTTAGTTCTATTTTGTGCTGTAAGATGTGTGTAACGCCAGGTTTTTCAGAAAAGACGTTACTGTAGATGTTTAAAATATCTGCTAATTTCTTCTTTACTTCTGGTGAACATTCTGCACGCTCAATCAATTCTGCTATTTCGGGACGTCTTTGGCAATATCCCATCGTCGCGGTTGTTGCATCAGATGTTTCACTTTTTCCCATCGTCGCGGTTACCGTCGCGGTTGCCCCAGCTCCAGCCTCCACAGTCGACGTTATCCCCTGCAGAATCGGAAGACTCATCCCCGCTTCCCTCTTCTCCGCAGAAAACAAATAGATGACGTCACTGTCTGCAAAGCTGTAGCCTCCCTCTTTCAAGTGCAGAGATAATCCGGCTTGCCTTATGAACCCACGACCTGCGATGAATCCCTTGAAACAATCGCGCAAAACGACGAATTTATGCCTAAGTTTCACCCCATTCAAATGTACAGTAAGATACATTTCCCCACATGATTGTACAGAGCCTACTGCCAAAGAAATATTGATACGTTTATTGTTAATCTTATTTCCTTGTTTTTCCAGTTGTTTTGCGAACTCTAAATTTACAGTGCTCACAGAGGCCCCTGTGTCTACGAATAAGGAGAAGTCCTTTCCATTGATTTTACAGGGGACTAACGGCTCTTTGTCGCCAGAAGTGAAATTCCTGCAGTTGCGTATCTTCCTACTCCCCCCTTTGTTTTTCTTCCACGCAGCGCCTGCTACGATGGCGGTGTCGCTCTGTTCGGGCCTAACGAGTTTTTTGGAGCAGTACACATGGCGGCTTTGTGGTCAAGACCGTCACACCGAAAACAACGGATCCCCCTTCTCTTCGTCGGTTCTTCTGCTCTCGACGGGGTCCCAACATTCCCGGAAAAGCTTAGCCGGTTGACCAGTCCAGGATTTATGGCGCTCATTGATACTTCTGTTCCCACGCGGCCGAAAGTGTTCATTGTCACCGCGGCTGCTAATTGCCTTGTGCCACTCGCTGAAGTCGGCATGGCAGACAGATGCGGCGAACTGTTGTCCCTCAGTTCTGGACAATAGTACAGGGCTTCTGAATACAATCTCTTTTGAATGTCCATAGCGCGAATCTCCAGATCTTTCAAGGTTGCAAAGGTTCTATCGTACAGGTGCGTTCTGAATTTAGGATGGGAAAATTTCAAAACGTGCTGGATGACCTCGTCTTCTGTCCCCCGTTTCTCCCTCATTGCGAAAAGCTTCCTGGTGTGTCGAATAAATGCAAGAAGTGACTGGTCTGGTGACTGGTAATTGTTCTGAATGATCCTTGCTATTTCCGAGTCGTAATCGACACTAAAGAATTCTTCCAAGAACGCCTTCTCAAATTCCCTAAAAGTGCCGAATGGTCTCGAAAATCTGAACCAATCTGCAGCGATTTCCTTCAACGAAAGCGGCAAGATTCTATCTAAGAGAAAAGTATCCCCAATTTCCATGATTTCCTGATAATTGCGTAATTCATACAAATAATCGTGTGGACTTACATCGCCGACGTTTCCCTTAAAGATCGGAATGTTAATGTTGCTTTTTTCCAAGATTTTGTTCATTTTCTCCTCGCCCGTCCTTGCCGAAGTTCCTTGCGTAAGGTTTAGAGAAAGTCTCTCAAGTTCCCCAACAATATCTTCCTCAGGCCTTCCCTCCAAGTTCGCATTGCCTAGCAACTTGCCAATGAGCTCCCTGTCTATTTGAATTGCCATTTTGTCTTCTGTTACTTTCTTTCCACTTCGCAATAACATATGCCTTCAGTACTTCTTACAAAAAATATCCCGACTATGAGCCCCCAGTATGTATCGGTATATTTTGTGCTTTTAAGCTGATTCTCAGCAACATACACAATATACACTACCATACATTTTTGAATCCTTGTCCCGAGGTTCAAAACTTGCAGTACCTGAAGTTCTGTGGATGCTAGTTTAGGCAATAGACACGTACCTCTTCAAATTACAACTTAACGCCCATTTCCTTTTAGATATATATAGGTTTATTCATAATATATTTACAGAAAGGTTAATTCTTGGCCGTTATTCGAAAAATTACATTCCGGTTTACCCTGTCCCCCCTTCCCGAAGAGAGTGTGTAGACTCGCGTAGCCACTGGCTCCACGAGTAAAAAAAAATATAACCCTCAGTACCAAAAAAGGTGGCTGAAGGTATGTGTGCTGTGTACCCGGTTTCCCACATGAAATAAACTATTGGAATAATGTGAAAAGAGCAAGTGTGTGTACTAAAAGAAAGAGAGAAAGTTAAAGTATCCGCCTATTCATATTATCAAGAAAAGTCTTCGTTTCGCCCCATAGAGAAGAGACACCTCTTTACCTCGCCGTATCGCACCAAAACATCTGAGGCCGACTGCTGCCTTCCCTTCCTTTTATAGGCCCCGCTAATGACCTAAACCGTTACTGGAAACTTACCGCTCCCCAACGGCCAAGAACTCAAACGTACAGGACATAGACATAGGCATACACAATTTATAACATAAAAAAGGATCCAGTAATGATCGCATCATTACAACCTAATAGGTAGGAAAACAACTTCAAAGAAATATAAATATGGCTCTTCGAATAGATATTAAACTTGAATATCTTCTCTCATTAGGATCAATACCAAGTGAAGTACATGTTTCCTTGGATCACTTTTAATGCAACTGGATGTGACGGTCGCGTCTGTTCGCACATGAGAGGAAACTATCAACATCGTGTGATTTGCCGGTATTTTAGAATTTATTACGAGTACACAGTTGTGTCGATGCAAATAGTACCCAACACTAGCTTATTGCTACTTCATTTTAGTTGATAATCTCTGTTTTTCCATTGTTTTCTGTTTTATGACTTAGTATTTTCTTTTTTTCTCGCGTTGTCATCAATGTTGGCACCGTACTCCTTGGAACAGGTGTATATCCACTGGGGTCTACCAAAGGCTAAAGATATCGCCTTAATCAAGGAGTCCCTGTGGAGGCACAATGCCTCGTATACCGCTTTAAAACGTGGCCGAGTCCCGATTAGCCTATCTGAGCATAAAGTAGCCCCAATTAAGCCTCCACTTATGTTGGTCATCAAGAAACAAAAATGAGATCTCAGTTTTACCATTACTGTCGGTCACGAGACGGGACAAACTATTTTTTTCGAGGCGAGACAGCAATTTTACAAGACAGACCAAAGTCTCGTCTCCTCTCGTTCCGTAGGCAACAAACACTATCTACAACTGACTGAGTTGTTGAGTGGATAGGCTAATCGAGACTAGATCCAGCATTTAAAGTAGGATCGAATCACTGTGTAACGTGCCTGCACCGGCCTCTTTTGTTTACAAGGCGAGGGCGTAACCATTGGAGGAGCTTGTTGCGTAGATAGTTCGGTGAAGTATCAAAGGATACATCTTTTAGTAAATACAGTTGTCCGTGTTCCTATTGTGCGTACGATGTTGCTTTAAGCTGATGTGACATTAATACGATGATATAGGGCGTTCAAACGTGGTGACCAGCCATGTAATGTGCATTCAAATGCTGTGAAAAGCGATGCTTCCAAAGGAATTGTATTCGAGATGATCTGTAAGAATCCACAAATTACGTGATTACGCACAGGAAAGAAGCTGTAACTGCAGACGTAATAGGTTATTGCTTGTAATTTACTTGCGTTGCGTTTCCTTCGGAGCAATAAAGCCAGAGGTCGCTTTTTCCTTCTCTAATCTCCGGCTCATGCTGCTCCATTGAGTACTGATTGATGTGCGTTACAAAAAGCAGTGGGTTTCCACCGTAATTGCGCTTCCGATCACGTAAAACGGGCCTTAATGTCCCTTCGTGTAACTCACATGTTGTTCGGGGCAGTTGGTGAATGGGATGGAGCGATGATGCAGGAGACCGGTATGGATATGTCTCCTGTCATTCTGAATTCCTCGTTCTGGGTTGCTCTTCTCTTTGATTTATTGCCTTAAACTGTTTATGGTGTTAGTTATGGATACACTGCTAATTAGTAAACGGCGAGACACATTTCTTACTGCGTACTTTCCACCTATTTTACAGTTTTCACTGAACTTGCAGTGCTAAGGAAGTGATCTTGCCGTTCATTTAGTTTACTGTGTAAAGCCCGCATCACACGGAACTGGAAATCCAGTAGGTAGACCCTAGTTGGCGCTAGACTGGCTACCCATTTGCTAGTTTTCGCCTCACACGATACTTATCGATAGACTTTTGTTCCCATCTAGAGGTCACGAGTAAACTTGTAATGGCGGCCGCGTGAGATGTAAACAATGTATCACTTCACATTTTTAAAAGCCGATAAATATTCAACCGATATGAATAACGTTTCGTATAAAATGTTATTGGGTACAAAACAATGGCGCCGCTTAAATACATACTTGACAACGTTTACAGTACAGTGTACACGTATGGAAGAATATTTTAGTTGTCAAATGTAAACACCGTGCACTCAGCATATATGGTGTAACTCGACGTGCCTTTTATGTTGTATACGTTATACATTGCTGGAGTAACACTCGGAAACCACAGACAAAAACTCTTCTTTGCACAATCACAGATTATCTTCACAAGGCGAATCTTTGCTCTGATTGGCTGTTCCACAGAATGGAGGAAAGCAAGTAGCAATTAGAACATGCCCTATTCCTCCAAACCAGTCAAGCAGTCAGCCAGGCGGCCATGATGTCTACCTATAAAGTCAGTTCAGCGCCAACTAGGGCATTCCTACTAGAAATCCAGTTCCGTGTGATAGGAGCTTAACTGAACGATTGTTGTTGAACATACAAGTTTTGGTATTGTCTTACTGCAATTTCGGTGGAAATTAGTGACATGTTTTTTAGTGTATGTACATTATGTGCAGCTGTACATACATCCCTGGATTTCCATCAATGCAAAATACATTTCCCCTTTAATTGATTGAGGGTGTTTAGCTGAGAGTCTTGCCGGTGGATGTTTTTGCGGCATCTCCCCTTCAACAGACGGTTAATCAGAAACCAGTACACGGCTAACATCTCAAAGCACTTTGGATCCCACCATCTCCGTCGTCTGCGGTTTCCCCCTCTTCAGCTGACAGACGAGACGAGAGGAGCGGTTGTGGTGCCTGTCAGTCTTGGACCATTGCGTAGGGCTGACTCAGGGCCCTTCAGGGTTGGTTCCTAGGGAGACTTAATCCAAACGCACACATACTTGTGTATAAAACATTACCCTGGGGATTCCTCGTCTCCGGGGCCCAAGGCTAACAGTTGGTTTATTCTGCTTATCTGATTTAGTGGACAGGATGAGAGATTTGTTCTCATTGCAGATTTCGTAAGCAACAAAAGGGGAGCAAGACTAGGCACTAAATGGGCACTAAGATACCTGTTAGGTAATAAAATAAGGGATATACCTGTTAAGCTACTAAGAGAAGGGATCCAAGCACTAAAGAAGCCGTACAACAACTAAAAAGAGGACTCAAACCTCAAAAGAGTAACGTTCTCTTTATTTCACTTTCGGTAGAACACTAAGTCTCCGAAGGAATTATGATAAACCCTCTGCTAATGACATTGGATTTCCTATTTTTTCATGTTCTGTTTCCTGGCGCTAACTAAAAATGCACTTAAATAAACTAATCGATCACTGAAAACTGAATCCAGAACCTGGCCAACAATATATAATATATAGGAATTCAGTAAATATGAATTTCCAGGCAAATATTTATTTTCAAGTGCTGAATCCATTTCTAGGAAATTGTTCACTCTCTCTGTAGGCTACACAGAGTGTAAACCTTTCATTTCCCAAAAATAGAGGGTTCACACTTGACGTTATAGGGTGATTGATTTGTTACTAGCATGCTGAAGTGGTCACGTAACTCTGTGCTTTTTTTCCAATTGACAAATGAAATTGACCGTGAGAACCATTCTTGTTGCTTGAATAAATACTAGTGTAAATAGTGTTACTTGTATTAATGCCTTCTGTGTCTTCAAAGTGGACCATGTGGATGAAACTAACTGTAGTAGAAAGGATGTCTCATGCTCTGCTGCGAAGGTTATTTAGTGGTCATTTGTGGTCGGTACAGTCTTATTACAAACCTAAGTTAGGCACATGAGCCTAAAATGCTGACACAACGACGTAAAATTGGGGAATAATGCTGCGTTCAGAACCTTCATTGAGGCGAATTACAGGCGACGGGAGTGAAAAAGCAAAGTCAAAAGCCTCAAAGTGCGCCGGAAGACATTAAAGGTGTATTACGCACATTTCTTCTTCAATTTTCTGTGGCCATCCCTGCTTCGGTGATCAGATGACTGGCACAATCCTCTCCGTCAGTCGTGGGAAAGTTTGGAGTGTCGAAAAGACGAGCAGACGCCAGATGGGAGAAAAAATGGTACATTCTCGGTTTTGCGTCACTCGGTAATGCTGAAGAAGCACTGAGGTGTTTAGAGAACCTACGCTAATTGGGATTGGCCAAAGGAATGTGCTAATTTAATTTTCTTTGGCGTCGAGAAGAGTCAACAACATGCGAGTTAGCCACTGGTTTTCGAAGCATCACATACTTGCATATCTTTAGAAATGCTGCCTCACGGATCTTGCTGGTATAGTTGGCATCAAATAAATTGATCGTTGTTTATCGAAAGTTGATGGTATCCTTATATACAACAACCTGAATTTCACTTAAATGTGCCGGGTTGCATACCATCTAAGGTAGTGAAGTACTCGGAGAATTCATGAGGATTGTACTCCCTTTTTTGTTATTTCTCCATCCTGACGACAGTCTTCGTCACGGCACTGATAAAGCACATAACTTTCTACTGAGCGGAATCCTTGATCAGAAATAAAATTGTGCGATCTATTTTTAAACTAGACATTTTAGTTCAGTAAGCGCAAAATTTTCTCAAAGTTCTGAACATGGTACAGTCACGAACACTTCTGGGTTTTAACAATGTTTTCAATGGGACCATTTCAAGCCAGAACTGTCCGTGACTGTACAAGTACAACTCATCTCACCGATTGTACAGTCTAGAACAAATGAATGTCTAATTAACAACAATAAATTGATTTTTCTTTAATCCCGTACATTGTAAACTCAATAAGCTGGACAGCTCACTCACTCTTAGCATACATTCTGCATAGTGATACAGTCAAGCTTAATAACTCTGGAATTGCTTATTTGCTTTTCGTTTGAACAACCTAATGTTGCTTTTGACTGTACAGCCAGAGAGCATAGTACAGCCAGCGAAAGAAGCACTGGGCGTTCCTTTTCGACTCTCTCCATTAATCCCAAGGACCTCCCCGATGGCGCAGTGGTAGCGTCGCCCCCTTGTAAACAAGGTGTCCCGGGTTCGATACCCGGTGGAGGCACATAGTGGTTCGGATCCCACTTTAAACTGTAGGTCAAGTTCCGATTAGACTTACTAATAAAGTGTACTTAAACACCAAATTAATCAATCACTCCATTAATCCCATTGAATCATCATCCATCGTCGTCGTTGCGATCAACCAAGGAGACAGAAAGCGACGTAAATCGAAACATACAAAAGAACTACGTGAAGGTAAACATTGCAAGTTGCTAAGTAGCATCCGTGGAAGATATGTGTAACAATTTTTTCTCCCTTCTGACACATGTAGGCAAGGAGTGTTTGTATCACAAGTCAAGGCAATTCATGCCCCATAATCTTGCTTCATCCGCTCAGCCTTCAGCAACCTTCACATCTGAGAGACTGTTTTGCACATCTTGTCAGCAGGTAAAGCGATTTAACGAGCAGCTAAAATTCCGAGCGTGTCTCGCATGGGTTTTTAACTGCTGTGGTCTCGAGACCTGCAGATCTTTTGCAATAATTGCATCAGTGTTGTTAGGTTCTCCATTACACGGTCATCTCCGGCTTTTATTTTCCTTCCTGACTTGCCACTCCTGTAATTTTGAAACCCGCCCTGCAATCATGGAAAATGAAGGCTGTGTAGAGCTGACGTGTTAATGTTGAAAACTGCTTTTACATTTCCATTGCACGGAAAATTTGCGTGTCGTGAGATGTAAAGTTGATATCCCACGTAGCTCAATGGTTGTGGTTTACACGGTTGTGTTTTCGATTCCAGGTGAGATCCACCAAAAAAAGAATGCTCTGACGTCAATCGTCACAAAGTCTCTTCAATTCTGATGTCTGTTGGCGGCACGTGGATAAATAAATATAATGCAAGAGTGGACCTACAGTTTAGTGGGATCCGAGCGACTGTGCAGTGTGCCTCCACTGCGAGCCCTTGTTTACAAGGCGACGACGTTACCACTACGCCATCGTGGAGGCCCTAAAGTAGTGTCCGAACCCCTTAAACGTATCCCCACCGGAAATCGAACCAGGGGTCAATTTAATACAAATCGACAGCATTAGCCAGCCATGGAGAAGTCCTTCTAAAACGCTGAATTCGGCCTGAAAGGTATATCGTTTATCACATTGCAAAAGAATAAAAATATATGTATTGAAGGAAAGTTCATTCTTCCTGAACACTTCGTTTCTGTGTGCGTGTGCTAAAAATAACTCCCTCTGTATCATGCGTTTTACATTCCTGTTGTTAAAATTTTTCTCTATGACAATGGCTGTTTGTAATTTGATTAAGAAATAGATGATGTGATCCGCCTACTCGGCATTGAGTTTCTTTGCATGTTACATTCGTTAGGTTCTTATCTCCGTAGCCAGGCACAAAAGTGTTGATTAAGAATGGAATTAATGAAAGTACTGTATAATTAGTAAGGAGTTAAAAAAAAACTCACTTTTATACTCTGCACTGATAACTAGAGATAGGAAACTTCATATGAATAAGTAAAAGGCATAGTGTAGATTGTCAAATAGGGCAGACCATCCCCCAACAACGGTCCCTAAAATGCTCAGCAATGCAAACACAGAATAATTATCCATATGTTAATTGGCCCAACACGTCCGCCTTACTCATATGGATGTTGGAAATTGCAACCTTATTGAAAGTTCACGGGTTACAGATTCGTGGTTGGTGTTGCGTAATGCCTGTATCGAACGGTTGGCCAAGGAAATTCGGCAACAACACCCTGCTGGAAGGCGTGATGGGCGGCAACTGATCGAGCACATGAAGCGAAGCAGAAAGACAATTGATGACATCATGGAAGATAATACCTTTATTCGTCTTCATTTTGTGCGTAATTCCAATTTGCAATCTTGGTGGAGCTTCGGGTATAACAAAAACTCCCTGCTTTTGTGGAATGAATGCATACTTGTAATGCTTGTAATGCGTCTTGTAATTATATCATGTACTGGTCGGATTTAGTCAATTTTTTAAGATATTTTTTTTTAGTGTTCAGCTATAAATTGAGAAGATGTAACATGGTTCGGAAGGTGGGTTTCATTATGCTTAATGCGGTTTTACCACACATGAATTAAATATAATAGAGAGACAATAAAATTATTGTGTGGAAAAGATGGCACCTGATACGCTGCATTCTTAATGAAATTTATTGTATCAAATTGACATTAGAAATTCCCATAACATTCCTTGACAGTAGTCCAGTTTAGACAGTTCAACGCCTTCTTTTGGGGCTCGGTGGGGCTCGCAGTGTTGCCAACCGCTTATTCGAAAAAATCACCAAGGTTTTTGGTCTAACCTAACCTAAAACAGCAAGGAGTTGGCAACTTTGCTTGAGAGTTCACAAACCGGAAGTGGGGCTCGGTGGGGCTCGCAGTGTTGCCAACTTCTTACTCGAAAAAATCACCAAGGTTTTTTTTGGTCTAACCTAACCTAAAGCAAGGAGCTGGCAATCTTGCTTGAGAGTTCTGCAACAGAAAGTAAAACTCGCAGTGTTGCCAACACCTACTCGAAAAAAAATCACCAAGGTTTTTCTTGGTCTAACCTAGCCTAAAGCAAGGAACTGGCAATCTTGCTTGAGACTTGCGTTACAGTGCATAAAGCAAGGTTGCCAACCTACTGGTACTTTTGCCATAGTTTTTTACAAAAGAGAGAGAAGAGAGGGAGGGAAGAGTTAAACAACCGACGACCCACCTACAGCTTTTTTTGTCTAACCTAACCTAAAGCAAGGGGCTGGCAACTTTGCTTGAGGCTTGCCTTACAGCGCATAAAGCAATGTTGCCAACCTACATATACTAAACAAGGAAAGCGGGCACTGCCGTAAAAGAGAGAGATGGATGGATGGGAACACTACACGGGTTCAACATCATCAAGTAAAAATCGCCTTAATGGTTTTTTCTTGTAAGGTACGATCTCTATTTTCTCGCGGTGTTACCAACTCCTACCTACACTTTTTTTTAGTTGGCAAAAACTAAAAAGAAAAAGAGAAAAACTTATAGCTGGGAACAGTAATGAGCGAATGCGCCATATCGTAATTTTCCAACTCCCGGGGGCCAATGTTTGTATATCGTGACGTTTGTAAACCTCTCTCGGGGGAACATTGTGACGCAAACAAACAAACAAAATAATAATTGTTGTTTTTTTAGAATGCCTGGCCCCTATAACCTCGCCAGGGTGCGTGGTGCCCAACCAAAAATGTAAAAGTTTTCTAATGGCTGCGGTTATAGATTACCGCACCTCTGTAGAGTTTCACGTGTTTTTTTTTTTCCCCCAAACTTCCATGAAACCCTACAGAGGACCTCCGTAATGCATGCAACGTGTACTAACGACTCTAGTGTTATTTGATGTTGTGATATTTTTGGATATAGTGTTTTATTGTGAGATATAGATAAAAAATGACTATGTTTATTATAATATTTTCTTGATGAAGATGGAGAATGTATGTAAATAAAATTGCATGCTTTTTTTTAGTGTGTGTATGTGTTTTTGATGTTTCGACAGCATCTGAAACGATAAAAAAAATTATTGTTAATTTTCACGTGTAAAAAAACAACAACAAATTTTTTTTGTGCAAATTTTCTGATTGTCTCTCGTGCTATAGTGCAAAAAAGATATTGTGACTGATAACTAATGAAATTAACATTTGTAAGTGATCTGAACTAGTGAAATTCGTATTGTGCCATTGTAACTGATTGTGCTAGTGCAGAAAATTTCTTATTGTGCAAGAAAAGATGTTAAAAACTTGTTAAAACTGCTCTGTGACCCTCTCGTTCTTCACGTCGTAGGCGAAGGACTTCTCTGCAATCAGGATGACACTGCATAGGGTATCCTCGGGCAAGGCATCGTGGAACTCGCAGACGACCTTGATGTTGGTGCGATCGTTGACCACAACCTTCTTCCTCTTAGATGTGTTGATGACGGTCATGGGTCTCCGGGCTTTGAATTCGCTGGGCGTGTAGTACATGTCCACGCTTCCCTCGGTCACGCGTTTGTAAGCCGAAAATGCTTCGTAAAGTTTGAGGTAATCGTTTTTGGTCACGTCGAGGTTGTAATTCTCGCGCGGGAACACTTCGTTGCGTCCATTCTTCAGATAAACGTTCTTGATCTTGCAGTCGTCGAACTTGCTGGAATCTTTTTCCTGATTCTTGTCCCTCCCGGTCTGAAAGAGCACTACGACGAAATCTGGCATGTCGAACTGTATGTTGTTGAACTGCGTCGTCACGTCGAATTCCATGTGACTTCCCGACGCTATTTTCTGCACGCACTGGTAACCGTGAAAGTGAATCAACACCTGCGGACTTTTCAAGATCTCCGCTTTGTACTTGAGGGCGTAGTTCGTTTCGTATTCCACCACCGGCATTCTCAATTCCATGCTTTGGATGACGCACTTGGCCGCTTCGGGTAGAGTGTTGGCTATCGGCGTGGTGCCGTCCGGACCCAAAGTAGCGTATCGCATCAGTGCGTCGTTGTCGTTGGCCGCTCTTCGAAATGTAACCCTCAGTCCTCCCTTCCACATGATCTCCTTGTAGTCCGAGAAGAAACCAGGCAGCAGACGCATGGGAAAGAGCACCGTGTGACTTCTCGTCGATATTTTGGTTCCTGCTTCGAATCCCCCGGCCTGGTAGTACGCTGCGTCCGTTTTGGATAATTTCAACGTTCCCACTGCCGTCGACGTGATGCCTGGATAATCGATTCTGTCGATGACGGTGTTGTGTTTCCTCACCTCCACCTGCGAGAACAGGTGAGGCACGAAGTTGTCCACGAGTATCAAGTTTGCTGCTGCGGGAAACGTGTCTCCGCTTTCTTTCTTCACCACGTCGAATTGAAGGTAGAGGTCCGCTCTGTGAGGATGAACGAACCCATCCCCTACGTCCACGTCGTATTCGATCTCCCTGTTCGCTTCGTTCAGATTGGCGAACGTGCGACGGTTGGGAGGGAAAGATTGCAATTCGTAACTTTCGATTTGCTCCATTTTACATGTATGGTTATTTATTATACGTTGATCTCCACGATGGCCGTCGTAGTGGCACCTGCGAAATCCACCACGTCTCCTTTCTCGTTCGTCACCACCAACTCTATGTCGTCTATGCGGTTGCGACATACTGGAAAATAGATCGGCGAAGAGGGCGTGTAGATGATCGGTTCCATGAACTCGGAACTTGGTTTGAAAGTGGCTATGATTCCCGTCTGCTTGTGACTTCCCAGTAATCCGTCCGAAGATTTCGTGATCATGCCTTCCGCTACGTTGCAGTGTACGTTCAGAGTCTCTATGGCCAAGAATTTAGGAATGTTGGTTGCTACGTGCTTGATGCCAGCTTCGAGTTTGGTGTCGTTCTCGAAACCTAAAAGTTCTCCCATGGTGCCCAGGTCCACGGTCTCCATCGCGGATAGGATTTCCACTCTGTGCGTGACCGAATTTTGAGAAAGGTATGTGCCTTTGGGTAATTGAGCTTGCAAAGTGGAAAGATTGTATTGTCCTGGCGTGACGACGATGTGTTCGCTTCCGACGCTAATTTTGTTGTTGTGCTGGGTGACGTTAGGTATGAGGTACATGCTGTAGAATGCACGCAGAGCCACGGATTTAGGATAGACGATGTCGTCGTGCAGCGTGAGTTTCAAGATTGAAGATTCGCTCGTGAGATGGAACACGCCCATCCTAGTGATGCTGTTTGAGGTTCCACAATGCTTTCTGGAAATCTTCGATCGTAGGGTTATTTATTTTAGAGAGAAACGCGAGTACGGAGAGGCAGAGATGGCCGCAGTTCACGTCTCCGAAATTTTGAATGCGTTCGTCGTTGTAGTATATGGAAGTTTTGTTCGTTTTCAGATAATGAATTAAATTTGTAGGTGGAACACCTCCGAAAGAATCGAAAACGAATGCTTTATCATCGTTTTTGTGGTAACATATCCAATGCGTGCCTGGATTTTCTTGACCGTCCAAGTTGACTACTCCACATTCTCTTCTTTTAACGCTTGAAGGTAACGAGTCGGACATGAAAACTCCTCTGAAGTGTTTGATTTGTAACGGTTCGATCAGAGATTCAATGTCTCGGTTGGTGAGTGCTTCTGTTTCTTTTTTTTATATTTCTTCAAAGCATCGAGGTTGCTTTTTTGTTTTTTGGTTATACCTTTCCCCTTCTTCTCCATGGCCAGGTTGTGACGTTTCTGTTCTTCCAATTCCGCCTTGTTCTTCTTCGAGTCGATGACGGTTTTCGCAATGGCGGCACTTCCGCCGGCCAAACTTCCAACGGCCCCCAATGCTGCCAGGATGGCCGGGATGCTGAATATGAAACCTCCGATCTTTTGCTGTTTCCGCGAACGCTGCAATCTTTTCAATTGAGGTGTGCTGAGCAGCAATTTCATTCCGTGTCCTTTGCTCAAGCAAGAACGTTTCTTCTCGCGTTGTTTCTTGGTGAGTAACCCATCGAGAGCACCTAGATTTTTTAGATTGGAGTATGGTATCTGGTACACGACACCCTTGGGCTTCATGTTGATGCTCTATGTGTTATTTTCACGGTATGTTATTTATATATATATTCTGAGATTTTTTTTTGTGTAGTTTTTTACGGTATGTTATTTATATATTTTCAAGGCTTCGCAGTCGTTACACAAATTCTATTACGTGCTTCGTTTTCTTGCCAAGAAGTTCCTTTGTCCCCTTGTACACGATTCGAGTTTTGTTCTCGATTAAAATAGATAGCTTCTCGTCGGATAACATGTTAGCGTATCGATCTGGTAAAAATAGACTGTATTGTGCGTTGAGCAACAGGCGTACCTTGGGACCATACTGGGTAGAAACGATTGAACCGGAAGTTATCGTGTAAGGTTTGTCGACTTCCAATTCCTGAATTTTTACATACTCAACTGACAAATTTAGCATTTGTTTTAATGCTTGGAGATCACTTATTTTTTCGGTCGTCATATCAAAAAAAATTTCAGAGTGTTAGAGAGAAATTTAATTGCTTTTTTTTTTTTTCACGATGTGTGTTATTTATATATACCGAAGATTATTTTTTTCACGATGTGTGTTATTTATATATCAAGTTTTTTTTCACGATTTGTATCGAAGATTTTTTTAACAGAGGAAGAAAGTTCGTGCTTCGGAAAACGTAAGGATCTGCGTAGTGATATCTTCCTTCTCCTGCATAGACTTGTACCAATCATCAGTATACCGTCTTCTTCCCTGCATCGCCTCGTACAGTTCGTCCGACCTCTCCTCCAATTTTTCCCCTGCAGTCGAAAGCAGAATGTTGAGATCACCGCACCTCAGGCCGCTGATCTCCCGAAGAAGGTCCTTGAGAACCATTTCACAAGGGATGCGAAATTCCGGCATTGTTCTTGCTATGTTTACAAGTTTATTAACATCTCCGTTAACTACTTTCTTGAAGATTTTAGATAGTAGCTCGGGTGGCAAATTAGTTATGTAATCCATGTTGTTTTTTACTGTATGTTATTTATATACCCCACCCCAATTTTTGTTTCGTGTTCATGGCGATGGTGGTGCCTAGTGCGGCGACCCGTTCACCCAACGATGCGTCTCTGCTCACGAACCTTTCGAAAGCTGCGTGCTCTAACTTTCTGTCTGCTTCGTGACGTGCATTCAGATCCGTCTGCGTGGTGTTGTAGGCGATGTCGTGATCTTTGCATGCGGCGTCCAACGGATTCACACCCTTGTCTCCTCTCTCCAATCTTTTCTCGAGTTTGGTGCCCGGTCCGCAGTACTGGTAGCCAGGTAGATGCATCTCGAAAGGTAACTTGTTGATGATGTCGTTCACGAGTCCCTTTCCTTCGGCCACGTTCCAAAATTTCGGAGGCAGCGTGTTGATGATTTTGATCAGGTAACCTATGCCCTTGTCGTCGTTCACGATGAAGTTGGAAAGTTTCGTGCTGATCATGTCCACAATACCAACCTTCTCGTTGTAGAAATTACGGTTGCCTGCATTCTCTTCGCCGGCTATCACCAACAATCGGTCCACGAGCTTCCTCACGTCGTCCACCCAAACGAATTCTTTGGGTAACGTGTTGTAGCGTTTGACGCCGCTGCCTGTTTTGACCTGGTTCCAAATCGGTTTGATGAGATTCCTGTACTTCTCGCCGCTGCTCGATTTCACCCTATTCTGCGAGGCGTCGTTGTTCTGGTACAAGGCATCCGTCATGATCAGAATTTCCTTGTAACTCTGGTAATCTTCGTCGGTGTAATCTTTCGGCTGCTTTTTGGCGACGAGTTCCCACAGTCCCACCGTACCCGGATACCTGGTCCAACTATCCTTGTCGCCTAAATTGACTTTAATGTCGTTGCCTTCGAAGGTCACCTTCGATTTCCCAATCTTCCACACCACACCGCCGCCTTCGCTGGTTTCCATGCTGGGATACAATCCGAACACTTCATCCTTGTCGAATTTCCCCGTGCTCAGGTAGTCTCGTGCCAAAGGTCCCAACTCGATTTTATCCGAAGACGTGCTGCCTATGGCTCGACGTCGTGCCGGTGCATCCTTCAGTTCGAACGGCGTCGAAGGAATACTCGAAATGGGTGTGGGTACGGCGTAACTTTTAGCTGCGAGCGGTACGAGTTCATTAATCAAATTTTTATTTTGTTCCGTGACACTTTTAATTTCTTTACCTAGACTGCTGATGGCATCGATCACGGGTTGATCCTGACGTTTCTTCTCTTCGTAGAATCCGCGATTCTCGGATTTCCAACCTTTGAAGCGTTTCGCGAGGTATTTTCGCAACTTGAGATTTTCGTCTTCGATTTTTCGTTTCGTCATGACGTTATTTATATACGTCGTTTCTCACAACGTTGCAACGTTTAGAAAGTTTTTGATTTTGTTTCTGTATTTTCCGTCGTTGGGTTTCCTCGTCATGTCGATCGTCGCGAATCCGAAATCGTCACCGTTCCAGCAAGTAGAGCAGCAGCCTTCCGAAAATTGATTGTAGTTCATGTCTCCGCCTACGTAGTCATCGTACGCGTGCTTGAGGTTGGTGTGATCTTGACGAAACAAACATATGAAATTAGCGTTGTCGCGCACTAACTGTTTTGGAATTTTGGAAAACGTTTGAGCTAGGTAAAAACAATCCATTCCTTTGTGACGACCTTGCGTGAAAAAGTTGCGAATTTCATTTTGATTTTCCAGGATGGCGTCGTCGAACACAACAACTGAATTTTCACGACAATCGTCGAGTGGTTTTATTTCCGATGCGAACGTTGCAATGTCCAGACCATCGTACAGTTTCATCAGTTGCTGGTATTTGGATTGCTCCAAACTTTTCGAGAACACGTACAGGTGCCTGTTCTTCCAATCTAACCAATTCGGCGCGAGGAGAAAATTGTCCACGAGCAGTGTCGTTTTCCCACACCCCGAAGGACCTACGATCAGACAGCGGATGCTGTCGGGAAGCAACTCACCGTTCTTTTTCTTCGTTTGACTTTCCGGATCCGGTAGACGCTTCACCACGTTCCACGTACTCACAAGATCACTTCGTCCGCGTCGATCCAACTTTTTTCCGGAAGTCCCAGCCATTTGACCAAAAGTTTGTCACCTTTCCTACGCAATACTTTCTCGATGAGGTACGTGTCGGGGTGTTTCGTTTTAGAGAGTTCCTCTTCGTAAAATCTTCCTTTCAAAATCTCGCCGCTACTATCTTTTATTATATACGTGTGTCGGTTTCCGGGTAAAACTCGAACCACCGTAAAAAGTTCCGTGCTCCAATTTTTTGTGAATCCCTTCTCGAAGGTGCGTTTGAATTTGCTGATCCTCACCCGGTCTCCAATTTTGTATTTAGCTTTTTTTGTCGTGGGTGTGTACTTTGGACAGTAAACTGTAGAAATTAAACGCTGCTCGTCGGACTTGGTAACGTCAGCTGGCTTCATGCCTATCGTTCTGTGTACCGTATCATTATAGGTGTCGACGAGTTCCGGCAGGATGTCGACCCATTTGTAATTTCCCCGAAGCGTGAATCGTTTCCACATGTGTGTTTTCAAGGTTCGATTGAATCTTTCCACGATGCTGGCTTTGATGTGACTGAAGCTCGAATAATGTCGAATCTTGTGTTTTTGAATAAACTTTTGGAATACGGCGTTGTAAAATTCTTTACCGTTGTCCGTTTGCAGAAACCGTGGTCGTCTGCCGCCGCTTTCGCGAAAAATTAATTTGAATGCTTCCGTGACGCACGTTCCCGTTTTCGCCTTCAAAGGTAGAGCCCATGCGAATTTCGAAAACGTGTCTATGACGGTGAGAAGGTACTTGTTGCCCTTGTTCAATTTATGCACGTTTTTCAAATTGCCGCTGCTCATCTCCACGAGGTCACTTTGCCAGAGGTCGTCGATGCCCTTGGTTACCACAGCCAAACGTTCGTAGTTGCGGCGTGCAGGTTTATGCAATTCTTCGACGATGGCTTGCCTTGACATTTTTTTAGAGATTACGTTTCAAGAGAAGCACAAGCGTGATGGGATTCAAAGAGGGTGGCACTTCGCTCGTGTTTTGAATGATCAGCTTATCGCCGGCACTCACGTCGAAAACGGTGAGATCTTCGTCTTCGTGTATTTCATATATGTTGCGCGTTTCGTTCCAACGTGCCAGAGGAATGTTTCCTGCTTTCTGGACACCACGATTCGATATCAAAGTCATGGTAGGAACGCTAGCTTTTCTGCCGTGAGACCAGTACGAAAATTCGTTTATCTGAATCGTGCCATCGAGGAGAAACTTGTAGTACGGATGATAAGGATGCAACATGTACAGTTTGTTACCTTCGACGAACGTGGAGATTCTCTGTTG
Source organism: Lepisma saccharinum (assembly GCF_977018435.1). Classification (NCBI taxonomy): domain Eukaryota; kingdom Metazoa; phylum Arthropoda; class Insecta; order Zygentoma; family Lepismatidae; genus Lepisma; species Lepisma saccharinum. Next base: position 36,177,498 of record NC_139249.1, read on the forward strand.
ATTGGGTACGCTGTTGATTTCGATGGCTTGCAGAGAATGCAGTTTAGCGAATTTAGTATCGACGCTAACGAGGTTGCTGTGAAGCTGGCCCAGCGTGTTTTGTACGGGCAACAAATATTCGACTATGGTATCCGTTACGGTAGAAAATGACGGTTTGATTTTCACTTCCACGTTCAACTGCTTGTAGCTTTCGTTGAGTTCTTGCAACTTGGCACCGAAAGAGGTCAGCGTCGATTCCTGCGTGGATTCCAGCACTCCGACTTGATCTCTGATGTTGACGACAATGTTCTGAAGGTTCTCGACTTGATTCAATTTCGAGCTCTTCTCGGTAAGATCGTTCACGATGCTTCGCATCTCTGTAAACTGCGTGTGAAGGTCGGCGACGCTCTGCGAAGTGGGCAGCGTCGACACCAGCGAAGCAAGTTCGTCTCGAATCTGTTCCACGTTCGCCGTTTCCGTTTCCAGTCGTTTCAGCATTCGAGATATGTTTCTTTTCAAAGCGTGCAATTCTTTGGAGGTGGGGAGATTGGCCACTTTACTCTCGAGATCGCTCAATGAACTTTTGATGTCGCTCGAATCGGATAGTGCCGTCACCGCCGTTTTCAATTTTTCCAAATCTTCGCTCGAAGGCACGCTCGTCCGTAACGATTCCAAGTCACCCTGTATGTTGTCGAGTACGTGATGAAAATGAGCGAGATTCGTTTCGACGTTCAAATTTTCTAAATATTCGATCTTCTGCTGAACCGTGCTCAACGTGTCTTGAATGCTCGTCAACGCTCTCGCTTCGGCGTGAATATTTTTAATTTCTTCGTTGATCAATTCCAAGGACGCCTGAAGCGTAGCGATGGTGGTTTGAATGTGTTCGAAATCTTGATAGGCCTCCAATTGAATTTTTATGTTCGCGACGCTTTTACCGATGACCTGCAGTTCGTCCGACGATGGTAGGTTCGTCATTGTATCTTCCAAAGTCTGCAACTTGGATTTAATTTCTTCCAACGTGCTGGTGAATTCTTCTTGTAATTTGGAAACGACGACATGCAAGCGTTCTGCGTCTATATCGTTCACCACGGTTTGAAGTTCAGAGAAATTCTTTTCTATTGCGGAAGTTCGTTCTTCGATTTCGAGTTTCAATTTTTCCAAATCTTCATTTTTCGATTGAAATTGCTGTAATTTGGCCAAATCATTTTGAAGCGAATCCACGCTCAACTGTATATTTTGAACGCTGTCGTAAGAAGGTACGTCGACATAATTTTTTATCAGCGTTTTCAGTTCGGAATCGATTTTCAGAATGGGGTCGAGACATTGCGTTTGGAGCGTAGCGATTTCCGACTCTAAACTTTTGTTTAAGGTTTCCTGCAAAGCGATCAAATCGGTCCTCAACTTCTTAACTCGAATGTCCAACATGAGAATTTCTTCTGCGTGGTCTACACGCTTGGTGTTGCCGAAAATGTCGTTAGGCATTTTGTTAACGGTTATTTATAATAGGATAGACGATTCGTAATTCTACGAAGAGAGGAATAAGTTTGTCGTAATCTCCGAGGAGTTCCATGTAAAAATAATCTCCTGCAGACACATCGTACGTAATGTTAGAAAGCATCTTGTCGTGCTTGATTCGAAAAATGTTCTTGCCGGTAGAAATTTTGATTTCGCCTGCGTTTTCCGGATTCACGATGATTTGAAGTTTCCCGTCGATCGGAATTTCGTAGAAATGTAAATTGTTATTAAAAACATAAAACATCTTGCCCACATCGTCATTCAGTTTCGTCCAAATGCTGTTGAGATGAATGATCAACAGACCGTTGAGTTTAGGTAATACGGAAGGTAAGACTTCATGATCTGGTATGGTTTCCATAATGATCTGTTTTTTGAAACCGAACAAATTCATAGGCATGCTGGTTATTTAAGAATACGGTCATAGTTTTTTTTTTTGTAATGACAGTCAAAGTGTTTTTTTTTTGTTTTGTTTTGTTTTATGAATCTTCTGTTGAAGATGGACATATGTTGCAGGTTTTGCTTTCTGCTAAGCGATAGTGCCCCCACGGCAATGTGTGAATACCACACTTGAGGACGCACCTCTTATCGTCGTTGGGATCCAGGGCAATTTTTCTAACTTTGTTTGTGGTGATGATATGGTCGACGCTCTGGATGCGCTGTTCTTCTCTTAGAACCGACGACCTGGTTTTGAGGCAATCGACGAAGTCCTCGAATGCGAGATGCTCCCGAACCACCTGTCTGCCGACACCCTTGGCCTTCTTGGTAACGCTGCCCTCGGCTTTGATGGCATAGGCCTTGGCGCGAAGACCTGCAAACTCGAGAATTACATCACCGTCCTTCTCGTCTTTGAGTTTGCCAGGCACTTTTTTGTTTCGGGGCAGGATACCGTACTGGTTCGGCTGGGGATAGCCCGAGGTGTCGAAGAGGTTAAGCAAAGCTGGTGCCGTGACTATATCCCCGTATGCATCGGCTGAGTGGACGTGGTACACCAAGCTGTCCGTGTCTGTGTAGAGAAGCGAGATGTTGTGGCTATAATGTGGACGTAATATGTCGTAGTACGTCTCGAACATGTGCAGCTTGCTCAGGTCTAATACTGAGGCACCAACATAAATTGGCTTGTCGAGTTTTACCTCACCCTTCCTCATATGCACCAGAGCAAGCTGCTCGTTATAAATGGTTCTCGATTTGAATAACGGGTTCGCTACGAGCCTGCGACATTGTGCTTTCCTCGTTACCAATTTTATGTCCATGCGATTCCGTACATTCTCCATAGTTTTGCCAAACACCGCATTGTTCATAAGCTTGAAGAAATCCTTATCAAGCTCGGACGTGGCTGCGGTGCGGTGTTTGGTGTTGACTTCAATATATGGCTTCAACCATGGAGAATGCTCGAACTTGAGGATGCGGTGAACTGCGTGGACCGTGACCCCTCGCTGCATCAACCACCGGAGATTCTGGTAGTGTAGGACGTAACGCTCTTTGGGCTCGAAATCCATGACGAGCTTCTTCTGGTTGGAATCGGGTGGACACTTGAACTCGGGTGCAGGGGGGAGATCACAGAACAAATCCTGCAGCTTCTCGGAGAACTCAAGGTCCACCTCGGCGAAGAACCCATGTTCCGAATCGTCGAAGTTTTCGACGTCGAAGTTGGAAGGGTCAGCCCACTCGAAGCCTCTAAAAGGGAGTGGCTGCATCATGGAGTGTCCGTAGAGGTTATTGACGTCCGTGTACATGATGTAGCTGGACGGTTGTGAGGGGTCGTAGCCGGTGGCCATGTGGTGATTGTTGGCGCGCGAGTGTCGCTGCGACACCTGGACCATTCCACCCCGCACGGCGCGTTCCACAAACAGCATCATGTCCACGTTCGAAAGAAGCTCCAGCTTGATCTTCGTCACCAGAAACATGGCCGACCACGCCAGTCCGGGGAGACTGTAGAAGTAGGCGGGGTCCAGCTTGTAGATCTTCATTGCGGTCGCACGGAACGTCTGGAACACGTCGGCGAGGAGCGTCACGTCAAGTCTGAGGTAGGCGTCGTGGTAGTCCCCGAGAGTTCGACAGCCCAGCTCGCGCCACATGGACTGGGCGTGGTGATAGTCATCCTCAGAGATGCCCGAGCCTCGCAGCTTGCTATAGAACTTCGCCTGGGGAGGTAGCGTCGTCTCCGCGAACTTGGAAGGATCTGTGACGTATTCGTAGGGATAGACCCCCTTACGCTTGAAGAGACCGGCGTCCAAGTTCGGAAAGTTTCCGGAGGTAATAAGCATTTGCTCGTCGCTAAGCTTCCCTGCGAGAGCATCGAGGCTGGCCGGGAGGAACCTCAGGGAGTCGAGGAAGCGAAGCTCGACGGTAGAGTGTGATCCTGAAATTCGCACCCACTTGCTCAAGCTAATGTAACGCTCCTCGTTCTGCGCCAGGACGTTGATTCGCATGTCGTCGTACCCAAAGTGAGGCACCAGATGGTGGAAGTCGTATCCCGAGCCATTATGAAAAAACACAGGGATAAATCGCGGGTCCCGGGCCATGAGGTTGCATCCGTTGCACCAAGGGCCAACATACCTACCGTCAAAATGATCATGGTGTTGGACTTTACGGTTGTTGGCGGTGTACTCCTTAACGCAGACAGGGCAAGCGATGGACTCGTCGTGTCTACGCTGATCGTCGGGGGACAGTGGGAGCATAGACTTGGGGGCCAACAGTACCTTCCCTATCTCGTTGGCCTCGACAACCATCCTCTCGAGGAAGTGTTTGGCTGCGTCGGGACCGCGATACACATAGGGCTCGGGGGCAATGTGCTGGTCACGTCGCACCACAACGTATGCATAACTCGAAGCCTCGTGGAGTTGGTAAGGGGTGGTGGAAGAAACTTCGGGATCTGGATCGCAAGTGGACAGGGGTTTGAGGAAGGCCTCGAAATCCGCGATGATGATAGCGGGATGCTCCACCATGGCACCGTGCATGTGGAAACGCTCCACGGTGCCAGGTTTGGGCAAGACTGCCACACCAGGCTCGTTGGCATTGCAGTAGATCTTATGGCTGGCAAGCTTCTCTCCAGCGATGTTGGGACCTCTGATGTGCTGATAATCCTGCTGTTTTTGATTGTCAAAAGTTGACAAGCACCTTCGACAAACTTCTATGCTACCATCATGCTTGCTTTTTTGGCTCGACACCAACCGGGAGAGCGAACGGATGAGGGTGTAGTGGTGATTGGTCTCGTCCTTGATGAGCAGAAGGTGAATTTCCTGCGTACCATCAACATTTACGTCGCTCACCCGGATGGGGTACACCGCATTTTCGTCAGTGAGACCGTAAACGTTGATGGCCAACCGCGTACGAGCCTCGAACTTTCGAATGTCCGGGACCTCTACCGGGTAGTCGATCCCAGCCATGGCAACTTCCAGCTCTGCCTCGTAGGGTAGGTAGTGGTTAACTCGGTGTGGATGGTTTTTCCAGTCGACGGGGTGCAACGCTGCTAGCACCGACCAGACGAAGCACTTGTTATCCCTGTTCTGAATATTCAGAACAGCCTTCTTTGCTGCAACATCTGGTGGTAGAGGGACGTAACTAGACCCGGACATTGGTGCAAACTGACTAAAAGTAACACACAATTTATGGGGTTCTCCACACAGCGAACCGCCCGAGCCTGTGGCCTCGTGCTCCTCCTGTTTAACAAGCAGCTCTTCGGTAAACTTGTCGTAAATTTCCCCAATGCTGTCACCATCCGCCAGATGCAGCGTTTTTGCTTTCGTTGCATGAAAGAAAGTGTATCTTTCATCGGTCGGCTTCTTGTATGTGCAACATAGCGTACCGTAGAATTTAGTGGAGGAGTGCGTAGCCAGTGCATTACTAAGAATAGAAACTATCTCTGCTCGCTTCTTCTCTAAAAAGCTACGAACATCGCAAGAGCCGTCCGACAATAGGACATAATCTTCTAATATTCCTCCGAAAGCAGACCGGTCTGCTTTCATCGCAGGCTTGACGCGTTTGGCGGATGGTGGCGAGTCGGCTTCCGCTTTCCTCTTGGTCGAGCTGGTCGACGGTTGTGGAACAGGTGCTTCGACGACAATTTTGCATGATGTTATATGCCTCTTCAAATTATCAATAGTAATATGTATACCGCACCTGGGACATGGTTCGGTGGCAGCCAAATGCTTGCCTGGCACGCAGGTGCGACAATGTCTTGCAAAATGTTTGCTTGATATGCTTATTTTGCACACAGGGCAACTTTTCATGGAGCGCATTTTGTTGAAAATATTTGTGGGTATGTTATTATATATATAGTGGAGTGCCACAAAATAAATACTGTGCAATAATTCACAATAGTGTTGGGTTTGGTGGGAGTGTGCTATTTATGCTACTTCTTGCTTCTTAATAAATCCTGTAAATAATTGAAAAAAAAAATAATTAAGCTTGTGTATAGAAAACACAAAAATATTATGTGTGCATAATTCTACCAAACAATCTTTTTTTTTTTTTCTAACCCTCAGCCCTTTTGGCGTATGAAGTATAAATCATAATTTCAGAAAACATGGTTATTTTCCGCTCGCCATTTTAAAAATCAAACCATAAGCATTATTTATGTTTATAGTATTCGTCGAGCGATAGCAGATAGAGCAAGAATCGTTTTCCTACAACCCATAGTTGATGAATTACAAAACATCTTAGAAATTACATCTTGAAATTTTAATCCAAAATAACTCGAAAACAGCAGGCAGTAGTCATCATCCCACCAATAAGTTGTAGAGTACTTCTAATTTTGTATCGAATGCTATTAAAATTTTCGAATTAGAGTAAAAACTAAGCCGGCAAATCAAGTTTCTCAAAAAAATAAAAAATTGTCTGTATTTCCGAAACTTGGGGGGGGGGGGGTAGAAACGATTTTATTTGCTAGTCGAATAGTTCTCGTCGAATCCTATCCAACAAACCTAAAATCATCATCCTAGCTCAATTAGGAGCCGAGAAAATCAATGTCTTAGAAAACGTCTTAAGATAATTGTCTTAAGAAAATTTTCTTGACAGACCGGAAGTAACATCTTGACAGACCGGAAGTCGACTTTCTTAAAGATTAAGATATTTGTCTTAAGACGTTTTCCAAGACATTGATTTTCTCGACTCCTATGGGGTCTAGAACCATGTAACTTTGGTCTATGCATATACCAACACTTGCCCGACCCTGTGACCGAGTGGTTAGCACATCGCGCTGCGACGCCAAGGGTCCCAGGTTCGAATCCTGGTCGGGCTTGGTTGTTTGTGAATGTCTATTTCATCACTCACCCCCAATCTTCGCAAATTAGCCAAGAGGTACAAAACGTAAAATAAAATAAACTAAATCAATCATTAAGTTCGTGTTGTAATCATGAAATTAAATTTTAATTAATTTCTTCCTATCCATCTCTCAAATCTATATAGCCTGTTCATATTTGGCATGTCGACCATTTTGTTTACGTAGCAAAAAAAAATCTCAATGCTCGTTGTAGCCATAAGTATAATTGGATATAATTGTCGGATTTTATTTAATTTTACGTTTAAAATCAATAAGCGTGCATAAAAAAAAAAAAAAACTAAATATTTTAAATAAATAAGATTCGAATAACTATGTACTTCCACTAGCCTTTGCGATGGCGCAGCGGTAGGCTTGTATTCAAGGGTTCGATACCCGTACAAGTGGTTCTTGAAACTGTAGGTTCAGTCCCGATTAGTTTTACTGTGCATAAAGTGGACTTAAAATATCAAATCAATCAGTACTTCCACTAACCTTTGCGATAACGTAGCGGTAGGCTTGTAATCAAGGGTTCGATACCCGTACAAGTGGTTCTTGAAACTGTAGGTTCAGTCCCGATTAGTTTTACTGTACATAAAATAGACTTAAAACATCAAATCCAACCCAGTGTACACGCGTCAATACTATCCACTATAAGTAAACTAACATGATCATAACTAACAGTTATGTTATTCGCAATGAAGAATAGTTTTTTTTTTAAGCGCATGTTATATATGCTCATATTTTTTGTTTAGCATAATTTCGTTGTTTAATGAAGACAACACTTTCTGTTCACTGACACCACTTGCAATTATTATTAACACATACACATGTAAAAAATAATAAAAAAAAAAAAAAACAAAACTTACCTACAAAAAGCTGCTAGCAATTTAACACACACGAAACAGTAGTATAATTGCGTAAATTTTAGTTTTATAGCTGGTCAAGCTACTTGTGTGTATATAACTTATGCTGATATGGTACACACCTGACAGACCAAACTAATTCGGTTTCTATTACACTTGATATTCCACTTGATATAGCAAACACTTTTATACGACTATCTAGTAGCAATACTCGACTGCAACTGATGTGCGCGAGGTTTCTAATAGAAACTTATACCTGCCGGCAGCTAAACTTTCAAGGTTGGTTCGAGCTATGCGTGAACGCCCTTTCCTAGAAAAAATATCGTTGACGCCCAGCTGTATTCTAGCGAAAACAAGTAGAACTTGTTTCGTGCACAATTTATGACAGCTGTGTGAGTGATTGCTTCCTGTAGTCACCCAGTAGATTTGAATCTTGTGTGCCCTTTAGTGCAATCCAGAAAAAAAATATCGTTGAGTTTATCGCACAGTCTGGGTGCGACTGCAGGAAGCTGTCAATCACATAGCCGTCGCAAAAGCTGAGAATTTGCACAGTTTCCGGCAGTAACAAATAATCTTGATTTTTGTCGAGTAATGATACCATCAACTCGATGGACAGCTTCCTGCAGTCACACCCCAGGCGATTGACAGCTTCCTGTTGTGTGATTGATGGTTTCCGGCAGTAACAAATAATCTTGATTTTTGTCGAGTAATGATACCATCAACTCAATGGACAGCTTCCTGCAGTCACACCCCAGGCGATTGACAGCTTCCTGTTGTGTGATTGATGGTTTCCTGTAGTTACCCGCCCAAGTTTCCACACAACACAGTTGAGTTGACCACAGATTTTCAGCTTATCCTGTCAGTCACCCCCAACAGTCGATGAAAATTGTAGATAGGCTGTGATTGATGGCTTCCCGCAGTCACCCACCCAAAGTTTTTACATGGTTGAGTTGACTACAGATTTTCAGCTTGCCCCTTCAGTCATTTCAGTAGATGAAAATACAGAAATAAAAAAAAAAGTACGTACGTGTGTGTGTGGCGCATCGTTGCCCCGAGAGAGGTTTGCAAAAATCATGATATACATTGGCGCTCGGGACTTGGAAATAATACGTATTCGCTCACCACTGTTGCCAGCTTAGTCTCTCTTTTTATCTTACAGCAACGTTGGCATCTCTATTTTTTTAGTTGTAAGCAAGTTGCCAACACACTCTAGTTAATAATGCTACATATTATACACACACACACGCACACACATACTGCACTACCATCCATCCATCCCTCTCTCTCTTTTACGGCAGTGCCCGCTTTCCTTGTTTAGTATATGTAGGTTGGCAACATTGCTTTATGCGCTGTAAGGCAAGCCTCAAGCAAAGTTGCCAGCCCCTTGCTTTAGGTTAGGTTAGACAAAAAAAGCTGTAGGTGGGTCGTCGGTTGTTTAACTCTTCCCTCCCTCTCTTCTCTCTCTTTTGTAAAAAACTATGGCAAAAGTACCAGTAGGTTGGCAACCTTGCTTTATGCACTGTAACGCAAGTCTCAAGCAAGATTGCCAGTTCCTTGCTTTAGGCTAGGTTAGACCAAGAAAAACCTTGGTGATTTTTTTTCGAGTAGGTGTTGGCAACACTGCGAGTTTTACTTTCTGTTGCAGAACTCTCAAGCAAGATTGCCAGCTCCTTGCTTTAGGTTAGGTTAGACCAAAAAAAACCTTGGTGATTTTTTCGAGTAAGAAGTTGGCAACACTGCGAGCCCCACCGAGCCCCACTTCCGGTTTGTGAACTCTCAAGCAAAGTTGCCAACTCCTTGCTGTTTTAGGTTAGGTTAGACCAAAAACCTTGGTGATTTTTTCGAATAAGCGGTTGGCAACACTGCGAGCCCCACCGAGCCCCAAAAGAAGGCGTTGAACTGTCTAAACTGGACTACTCTTGACGCAAAGGCAAAAGGAAATTTCCACGCAAGGGTTGTTGTTAAAGTGATCTGAAATTGTTTTATGGGTAAAAGTTAGGAGGTCGTGGTTTCGGAATCCGGATAAACGAAGGATGTTACGAACCGTGGAAGAACGTCATTTATGCAATACCCTGCACAGGCCCACGGGTGTACTTACTACTAAATTTTGTTTTTAAGTTTACTTTGTGTGCAGCTAGGCTAATCGGGACTGGACCTACAGTTCAGTTTAAAGTGGGATCCAAATCACTGTGTCCTTTCACTCAGAATCGAACTTGGGACCCCTTGAATGCAAGGCGACCGCGTTACCACTACACCATCGGGGAGGTCCTTACTGATGAAATTTGCAGATTCTACGTACATTCCTCACAAGAAGATCGGAATATTTTTTATATTAGGCACAAAAAGTTTGGAATATTGTTATATTAGGCACAAACAGTTTGGAATATTGTTTTATTAGGCACAAAAACTTTTGAATATTATTATATTAGGCACAAAAAGTTTGGAATATTGTTATATTAGGCACAAAGAAAGTTTGGAATATTGTTATATTGGGAACAAAAAAAGTTTGGAATATTGTTATATTAGGCACAAAAAAAGTTTGGAATATTGTTATATTAGGCACAAAAAAAGTTTGGAATATTGTTATATTAGGCACAAAAAAAGTTTGGAATATTGTTATATTAGGCACAAAAAGTTTGTAATATTGTTATATTAGGCACAAAAAGTTTGTAGTAATATTGTTTTATTAGGCACAAAAAGTTTGGAATATTGTTATATTAGGCACAAAAGGTTTGGAATATTGTTATATTAGGCACAAAAGGTTTGGATTATTGTTTTATTAGGCACAAAAAGTATGGAATATTGTATTATTAGGCAATAGGTGAAACGCACAGTGGCATATGTCGAAAAAAAACCAGGAACGTCCAGCAACCATGTTGTTGCATTCCAAGGCTGTGCCTAATATAATAATATTCCAAACTTTTTGGGAGGATTGTATAAATAAAGTACATGACCTATCTACAAATAAGCATGTAGATATTCGCTTGATATATCTAAGTCTCTATAGAGTTTATAAGGTACTGGTCTTGTTCTCGCTTCGAGTCCAACGTGTGCAGAATTCACTCGATATATGTACTTTCCCAATAAACTTACTTGGCAAATCTTTTGTGAATTTATGCTGAAAATTGAATTAAGCTTTTACTTATCCTCGTGTAGTTTTTCATGCAGTGCCCATGTTCTGCCACGAGAAGCTACAATTGATTCGAGCAACAGAAAAACATGGAGTAAAAGAATGAATGAACATCACAGCAAATATAAAGGTCATATTTGTTTCTTGGTGTATGCAGGTGCTTGGTTCTCAATAGATACATCACAATGTAGGTCTCTCGTTTAGAGAGAATCTTAACGGTGGTGAGCAACCACCTGCACGGATCATATGTCGAAATGGAAAGAGTCCTGAGTCTAAGTGAGAAAGTTCACACGCTTTCCAATGCTTTCATTATCGCTATCGCGATTCGTTAATCAGAGCACTCTATTCCTTCCCATATAAATTGCACTGTGCAGACACGTTATGACCTTTCGTGGTAAGAATGGACGTGGATTGCATTAACTCTCGTGGAAGATTAGAATATTTTTTCTGCTGAATAAAAATTAATGACGCGATTTAATTTCAAAGTATCAAGATTGTATATTCCACGTCGTCCGCGTGCGATATGTAAATATTCCTTTGTGAAATGTCACGTAATATTCTTTTGTCTTTCTGCGAAAAATCTGTCTTGTAATGTTTTTAATTCATTCAGGCTATGTCATCATACTTACGTATTTTTTTTCATTTGTAAGTACAATAGGTGAACTACATCACGAAGAGTTGAGTTTAATACCTGAAGTGTTGTCAGATGACCTTTTATGAAATGGACGAGGCATAGTCTATATGATTGATGGATAATGGATATTTTAAAGTTATCCAAATTGCTGTGGACTGTGTATAATTTCCCTCCGTGTCCCTTCCTTAATTTCATCATATCATCTCCCATTCTCGTCTTCGCGATTAGCCAAAGGTGGCAGAAAAGCGAAGTAAAATAAAACCAAATGAATCTGCTAAATAAGGATCGTGCCGAAAATCTCAAACACATGATTTTGTATGTGTGTATGCGCACGCTGTTTCAACATTTTAAATAGATAATAAATCGCGTATCTTATCATTTGAGTGTTCTAGATGTTCATATAATGAATTATTAAGGGCGAAGTTTTTTTTGTACCCTTTTCGGCGAACACTATAACTTCAATGGCATACCATCAAAGTACAAAAAGAGTTTACACACACACACTTAACCAAGTCAGTTGATAGCAACTGATAATCTGTTTTCTCAGTATTTCATTAGTCACTCTGCCCACAGATTTTGTGTGTCAAGTTTTATTTCACCTACATGAATTGCTAATTTAACTGTCCTTGTCAATTCGGACGAAATTTTTGGAGCTTTTTACTCAGCCAACACGTTGCAAGTTACCGTAAAATTCACAATATTCTAATTTTAAATTTTAGCAGTCTTCCTGTTAATTTACACAAACTGGAAGTAACCTTTTTTTATCATGCATAAAGATGGGAAATCATTTTTCACGTTATCGTGAACATTTGCTTAAGTTCCCAAAGTTTAGTGAAATTTCCGCCAACCTCCGTGGCAGATTGGTTTTCACAGCGCGCTACAATGTCAGTGTCCCTTCATCATATCATCACTCATCATGTTCGCGATTAGCCAAAAGTGAAAGTAAAACGAAGTAAAATAAACCAAATCAATCAAATAGTCAAATTAACAAATAACGTCGTCGCCTTGTAATCAAGGGATCTTGCGTTCGATACCCAGTGGAGGTACATGGTGGTTCGTATCCCAGTTTAAACTGTAGGTCCAGTTCCGATTAGCCTTTTGGGCATAAAGTGGACTTAAAACTTAAATGAAATCAAAGTAGCAAATGTAGTGAAGGATACTTTTTTCGTTATCCAAAACCTTTACAAATGTGTTTTACCTGTGTATGTAATAATAGCAGTTTTATTTTCAGTAGTTGAATGACAGCGGAATTTGACTGTTTTTAGATCGCCATTTGTCCGGCCAACTTTTAACATTTTAGTGCTTCAATAATCGGACTCTGGAACTAACTTCGCAACTAAAGTACATCAAAATCAGGTTTTCCCTCTCCCTCCCCTTCAGTCAAAAGTTCTGACGTTCGTTTGGATTTACGGCCTTCACACAGCTTTTAATATTTGCATAAATAAGTTGCTTTCCATTAATTCAACCCTTTCCTCAAATTGGATTAAGGAAAGCGTAATTTTATGTGCTTCAGTGTCGTCTTTCGCTTAATGAAATGTAAACATCCTTCGATCGCAGTCTCCTCGCTTTGACTGGAGCACTTTCAGAATAACCACTTCTCTCTGTTTCGCCTGATGGTTTATCTCAAAACCACTCTTCCCAGTCATCTTGGGTAGAGAGGGAAAGTAGTTTTATTCAAGAAAAGTATAAACTGACCTCCAATAGTTTGTGGTGCATTCACTTTCCCTACATGTTGTTGTACACTGAGCGTGAAAATTCGAAGGATATCTTCAACACATATTACAATCGAACACACCTGGCTGCATATCATTTAAGGATGTGGCTTCCTGTGGAGGAAAACGTAATGGGAGAAGTGACTGTGAGCTGCACTGTACAGGGTGGGAAATAACCTTTTGCTAGGGGTCCACAGTAAAAAGTAACAACAATTAAGAAATTATGGTAATACCAAATGTTTACTGCGACAATTGTGGTTACAAAAACAAAATTAAAAGTTAGTATGTCCGCCGTTTGCTTCTCTCACAGCACGAAGACGATCAGGGTAGGAGCTCAGAAGATTCGCAAACAGTCCGTATTCCATTCCATGTCACGGAGGACTTGTTCCAGATGTGCAAGGAGTGTTGGCCGGGAATAGCGGTCCGGTTCGTGTTTCACTATCATCAAGGACTCAACTGCGTCCTTCAGAATAGCCAAAAAGTGCTCCGCTGCATTCAGGTCCGGTGATGCACCCGGCCATTCAGAACTGCTGAAGAAGTCAATGCCACTTTGCCGAAGGTCGTCTTGGTTTTAACATTTGCCTTGAAGCAAGGGGTTTTGTCGTGAACTAACTTTTAATTTTGTTTTTGTAACCACAATTGTCGTAGTAAACATTTGGTATTACCATAATTTCTTAATTGTTGTTACTTTTTCCTGCAGACCCCTAGCAAAAGGTTATTTCCCACCCTGTATATTGCTCAACTGCAAGTACTTTTGCTCCGTTTGTACAACCGGGAGAAATATAGGTACTGGGAAAGGATATGTTAACATTTCTATTTATATTGCTTACTGGTAGTCAAAATTAGTGTTATGTCATTACTTTATCTTTGTCAGTATATACTGTCGTATGACCCGCAACCAATGGCTGAGTATTACTGGTCCTGCACGTAAAGAGAATTGGGCGCCCCTGGTGTACGTTTCAGTGTAGGTCTTAATAATTCCATATCAACGCTAAGTCTGTCCTTGCAGGACAACATGCATTCAAGCCATGGACGATTAAAGAGGGAACGAGTGTAAAATCGTCCCGAAATATCTAAAAGTATGCACTTAATCGAAGTCAACTTAAGAGTAAATGGCGATTTTTCGAGATTTTTCCAAAACTAACAATTGATTTTCAGTGACTCAGAAAATGTTGGAAATTAAGATTTAATATCATGTGACGTGCAGGAACTGAGGTAGCTTGAAAAGTGAATGATTTATCTACGTACGAAGTATTCAAATTGCGGTCAGATTTTCCCATTGGTTTTCTGTATGTGTTGGTAGCACATGAAAGATTCACATTGATAAGCGATTACGTGTAAAAGAGCATTCAAGTTTCTTAATAGTAGTGGTAACTAATTACTACCGGTTAAATCGTTAACTTGCGTGCTCGTGGAAGATGACGCTTAGCTCGTTCGTCGAACTCGCAGATCGTCAATATGTAATTTAATGGATGTCGTAACATCGTATGGGTGGCAGAAGCCAAGATGTCTCGTCTTGTCGTCTGCAAGTTTTATCTGCACGAATGGCTAAAACGAGAGAGGAAAATATGGGTTACACTTCCTTCCCGTGTCACTTCTGCGAAGTTGTGCACTCGAAAGTATCACACAGTCCATTCATTCAACATCATTTTGATCCTGTGCGCGCCACACTTTCTTCATCACGGTCGTAGGTGGGGGTGATGTGATCAGCACCACGCCCCTGGCTTCCTTTACCCCCCCCCCAGAGTTTCCTCCAGGTACCCACTTTATACGACGCTTGATGGGTGCCGGAGCCGCTTGAACGGTGTCGGGAAAAGTGCGCTCTCGCAATAAAAGTGGGAAAAATGCGCCCTCCCCAGAGTAACCACAATGAAAAGTGGGAAAAATGCGCCCAGCACACACGACCTTCACCAATATGATAATATGTTGATTAAAACAACCTTTACGCGGCTTCCCCTCACACTTAACACTGGATTGGGACT
Organism: Lepisma saccharinum; assembly: GCF_977018435.1. Lineage (NCBI taxonomy): Eukaryota > Metazoa > Arthropoda > Insecta > Zygentoma > Lepismatidae > Lepisma > Lepisma saccharinum. The sequence continues at coordinate 36,192,573 of NC_139249.1, forward strand.
GTCAGGAAAGATTTTTTTTTTAAAAGTACAGTAAAAATATTATCTTTTCTGGCGTGTTTAGAAGCTGGAGATGATGATGTCCTTTGTCATATTGTTTTTATTTTACTTTTGTAATTTTTATTTACATTTGTATTTTCATTTCTTGTGACCTCCGTTGACGATCTTTTGCTCTATTTTTTGGATGTACTCCAGACTTCTGAGGCACTGTGCTTGTTTTGTAAGTGTGTAAAATTTTGCTAATCTGTTCATCCTCTTCGTTCCTTCCAAACCGATGCTAGCCCTGTCATATTTGTATCCGCTGTATTCCGCTTCCTTCTTCAGCGTCTTCAGAAGGGTGTAGAAGTTGGGATGAAGTCGAACTTTCTCAAGCAGCTTTTTGTTCCACCCTTCGACAGCATTGTTCGTGCGGTGCTTTGCATCTCCAGTGCCACACATCAACTGGTAGATTTGGATTTTGCAGCCATTATTGTACAAAGTAGTCAAGAAACCCTGTCAGTTTCTCTCCTGCTGGCGCCGTACTATGGATTTGGAGCCACCCATCTTCAACGTCCTCGCGGGTGATCATTGCGATAGAAGCAAGCAAATGAACACAGTTAGATAACCGGGAATTCTAACCCTTCAATGGATTAGTTGGTGAAGGTCATGTGTGCTGGGCGCATTTTTCCCACTTTCTAATGTGGTTACTCTTAGGAGGGCGCATTTTTCCCACTTTTATTGCGAGAGCGCATTTTTCCCGGGCGCATTTTTCCCTGATTCGCTTGAACAGGTGGAAAAAATTCCGCCCACCCCCCAATCGGATCGAACCCAGGTGCCGCGCATGGTAGTCAGACCGCTTCAGTACGCTAGTCGGCAAAATTATTAAATGATATCTCATGAGCTTGTCATCCATTCTTTCTTTCAGTTTCTATTCTACGTCGCTCTTCTGCATCTTGGGTTAATCGCAACGATGAGAATGGATGATGGCGACAAATAAAATGCCTTGCCCAGTGTTCGAACTGGGATATCTAGCGTCGTAGCTGCACCACGAAGGCTCGCCTGTCATTCATTTCCATACCCTTGAGATATCATAGAGCGACGTAAAAAAACAAAGGAAAAAATAAGAGTTATAGTCACCAGTTTCCAAGAAGCATTTCTAATAATTTCTCAATGCGCACTCGGTTTCACATTTATTTGGGTGCAGGAAAGGGTAAGTCAACGTCGTTTATCTCATTCTCACACTCATTAGAAAATTAAATCAAAGGAATCACTCTGTTCACATCAAGTTTTGCCCATTTGGAGGGCAGGCTATGACAAACCCCAGGCCAACTTTGAACTCCTAAGTACACAAAAGGAAAACTAGCACACACAAACTTGGCAATACACGAGTGATTAGAGTCACGTAACTACGGATATTAAAATTACACAGTTTTACGAGTCGAGAATCCTAAGCAGTGGCATTACCCGTGGTTAATTGAACATCTTCAATAATTGCCAAGTTATTCACCTCCAACCACACCACTGCACCCTCGGTAAATATTTATATTGTGCTGTCTTCGATTGTGTTCATTGAGTTCTTGTTTTTAACGGGTTCTTTTTCTTCTACTTTCAGGTGGACGTGGAGACGATGAGACTGATCGCATTGCGGTAAGTGAACAAGTCTTTCATTTCTTACTGCAGCGAATACATTTGAATGAGTGTTGATAGCTTAGATTTTGTTTTTAGCTCTTGCTGTGTTGCTGCTTTTCTTCCAACACATGTTTATTATTGGGTCGTGCAATAATAAAAGGCGGGGTCATTAAAGCCCCCCGAAAATATTCTTATCATCGTTATTAATTGTAATGGGGTTACATTGAGAACCATAATTATGTATTTGATCTCTTCATGCAGGCAGACACCTCACGTTAAACATGTAGTAATTCGCGAGTTTAAACAAAGCGCTCAAACTATACTAGAGATTAAAAATAATATTGTACACCTAACGGCAAAAACAATAGTATACGAATTGTTCCTCACCATTTTCCTTCAGTCATGTTTCTCCACAATGTGATGATCGCGAATTGAAATAAAAATGCCAATTAGCGGAGGAAAGATATGCTTAGTATAAAAAAATAATGAAACTAGCGATGGACAATTTGAGTATTATTATCTTTGCCGTTGGCCGCACATGCTTCACACAAATAATTAAAGATGCAGAAAACGAGAGAAAGAAGATAGAAATACTGGAACGCGAAACACACACAAAAAATGGCAAAAGCTAATTCAAACGTAAGATTCCAAGAAATAAAATGAATGGATAAGTATTGGAAAGATGTGAACACGCAGGAGACGAGAATCGGGATTGATTAACAGAGTAATAGACGGTACATATCAAACACTACAATATTTTTCTTAAATAGCCATTCTATATTTGAGTTTCATGCGTACAGAAAATGTTAATAAATAGAGGTTGATATCGGTATATTTGTTGCTATCTTCATTATCAGTTTCATATGGGTCCAACACCTCTCACTCGTTTATTTCGTCATTTTTAACATTCGTACATACATATTCTGCATTGCCAAAGATTCTTCAAGGTTGCATTTTGCTTTTTTCACGAAAATATTTTCAATTTTTTACATGTAATAGTAATTTTTGTTCTTCCTTTTTTCGCTTGCGTAACACGCAATATGGCGGTCACAGCTTGACTACCGTTGTGGATCATCTGCGGGTATGCAGTGTTTCCAACCTTCTTAACCCAGAAATACCTACTATCGTGTTCGTCACGTGTGCAAATTGTACATTATGCACGGGTAGCCCCACGAACCATTTCCGGTAAGGTTTGGTTACGTTGGGTTGCATGCAAAGGTAGCCCCACAAACCACTGAAGGATAGCCCCAAAAACCATTCACAGATAGTCCCACGAACCATTTCCGGTAAGGTAAGGTAAGTTTAGGTTAGGTTAGGCAAGCATAGTTAAAAAAAAGGGGGGTTGGGAACACTGACAGGGGGCTACGTCATCAAACGTACGCAGCATCCGGTTCACGTAGGGGAAGCAAATAAAAGCAATGGCAATTGTGCGTCGGTGAGTATTTCTCTTGAAAAATACATGAGTTCCCGGTCAAATACATTCCACGATGAAAGAAAATACCTCCACGAACTTTGAAAATGCTACAGAAACTCATTTCCGTAAGTAGTTTCTTCTATAAAAATGAAGAAATACGTTGGGCAGATATGAAACTGTTACCATAAGAAGATAGAAATACTGGAACGCGAAACACACAAAAAAAGTGGCAAAAGGTAATTCAAACGGGAGAATTCAAGAAAAAATAAAATGAATGCAGATAAGTATTTGAAGATGTGAACAAGCAGGAGACGAGAATCGGGATTGATTAACAGAGTTAATACACGGGACATATCAAACACCACAATATTTTTCTTAAATTACCATTCTATATTTCTGAGTGACATGCGTACAGAAAATGTTAATAAATAGAGGTTGATATCGGTATACTTGTTGCTATCTTCTTTTCGGGATATGGTGGAACGTAGCAGCAGTTGGAGTCTACGATTAAACGAAAGAAACTAAAATAGGCAGAAAAGTTTCGGACATTCTTTGCAAGTATATCTTACGGTAGAATGCCTTTAAAAAGGCCAGGTCATGGAAATGAGCATTAGAGAAATTTGCAAGGATAATATAAACAATTGACAAGGTAAGAGCAGATGAACTTTAGCTTTAATGATACCGAAGTGTAGTTTTTAAAGCTATCAAGATGCTCTTAACGCTTTCTCTACGATCTAAGAGCATCTCTTAAAATCTGAACCCATCCCATTAGCCGGGAGAGATGGATTTAACAAGTCATGGAAAGGCTGTTCGCGAACCATTATGCTACTACGGCTTTCCTACCGTAACTTAAAATCGGCCTTCCCCGTCCACACCCAATGGAAAACCCCTCCACCTTCAACTTTAGATGTGAAATAGTGGCTCAGATCTTCATTTTGTATCTATTTTTATAAAGTTTCTGCTGTATCACCCAATATAATGTGCATGATTGGCTCATTCACTGCAAAGTATCACGGGTTTCCCAGAGATAGCAACTTTTGTCTGGTGTCGTCTTTACCTAAGTGTGTACGGCATACTGTGCACGCGCGGTATTGGAGAGGAGAATGGAAAGAAATCATCAGATTCTCGTGGAGATGTGACTGAATAAACAATGAGATTGTTGTTCAACACTGTTTCGATGCGGGAGCAAGTCATCCACGAGCAAAGCTTTAATCAAGAGAAGGATAAGGCCCCGTGCTTGATTTGCATCTCATTGTGTTCAAATAATACCGTACCAGCTTGCAGCCACAATTTCAATGCTGTCTCAATGTAAAGGCTGTCAAGGCACGAGGATGGCAGTTGAACAATGCCAGAGCAACATTGTTAAAAGAGAACGAAGGCACGTTATCATTCAGCGATCACAAGCGAATTATGAATTAAAAATTAAGTGTGAAATCTTTGTTGATACATAGAAGTTAAGTGTTAAAAGCTTAGTTGATGTAAATTTCAAAAAGAAACATTGTAATTGAAATAATTTTACGGGCGCCTAGCATCAGTCTTTTAAATCTTACTTTTTAAAAGTAACTTAGTTTACTGTCACTTTATTCTAAGTACGTTAAAACTCTACAAGTAACTTTTTCACTTAAGTTAATTTTCATTAACTTGTAACTAACCCCATGTATTAAAATATGAAAATATAAGGTAAAGAAAATTCAAAAATTCCGTCGCATGCAAAAAAGTAAAGTTGTGCTACTTACACATTTTGAAAAATAACTTAATTACACTTACCGAAATAGTAACTATCTTGTAACTGCGTTGCAAATAACTGATTACTTCCTCTGACTGCCTCGTATACAATCAGAATGGGATTATTAAGCTAAACTAAGCGAAATTGCATACGGCTCGCCAAGGAAATTAGTAAACCTCGAAGTCACTTTTAATATGGTAAACAAGTTTACAAATGTGTTATTTTGTGTGTTGAGGATTTACAGTGAACCGAACTTCAGAATTATTCTGCTATGATTGATAAAGTAATGCACTTTTCTTAATCTCCTTAACCAGGTAGGTGGTTATTCGCGCGTGATTTATGGAAATTTCTGCATTAGCGACTCAAACACGGCATAAAACATTATGATAATGTAACACTGCAGAAACTACACGATTTAGAATTATATAAATGTAGAAACGCAAGCACTGATTTTCTTCAAACGAGCAAAAAGAATGGCACCATGATTAACAGCGTGAAATGACATACGAATTCAACTGAAGCTTGTGTTGACTTATGTGATCAGTCCTCTTCACTCAACCGCAAACACAACTTTCCTCGTTTTTACTGAAATTCACACCTACCAAGCAGTTTAATCTAGCTTTCCTTGTATTCATGTAATTAGAATTCATAGAAGTGATCCAAGTAGATGAAAGTGACAGAAATGTAACGCTATATTTCGTTTCGGAAGTCCTTAGTCTATTTTAATGTCAATAGAGATTACAGCATCGCCTCAGTAACCGACAGTCTTGCACTAGGCAGCGTGTTCACGTGTAAATCATGTCTTGGTGTGATTGGTTGCGCATGCGTCAATAACCACAGCGTTGCCCTATCTAACCACAGAAGCATCACCTCCTGCACATAAGCATTCACACCAAACATTTTCCCTTCACAAGTAAACATTCCAGCAACACATGATGGAAGGAGTCAGACTTGCTGTTAAAACGACTGTATATTTTGTTCAGAGCCTTCCTAATCCACGGCGTATGCTATGTTTAGGGGTTATTGGAATTAGGCATGATATTGAGACTTGGCAATCCCTCGGTCTCATCTCGAGTCTTGAAATGTTTGGTGTAAACAACGTAAAGGTTAATTGCTCTCCATGGTGGGAAATGGGGACGGTGTATTGACTAGTGTTTTTGGCTTTCCGAGAGGCACGGGCCTTTGCACTACATCTGAGGAAGTTTTATATCTCCTTACCTTTTTAGTGTGTTGTGTTTTTCCTATGGAGGTCCGTTTGCAGACTTGCACTTTTAACCACTCAAAGGACTCTTTGCACGTCCCTTTCAGCTCTCAGGTAAGGATTTCCGCACATTTTGAAGGGTGCAAAATGGCCATACGTGCCGACGCACGCATCCCCCAAAAAATCATTCATTCATCGCACAAACTCTCTCAGCGTATGGAGGTCATTATGGCACACAACATTTCTTCATATCATTTTCCTGTTTGATGCCCCGTTCCGACGCTACGAACTCTCGAAGAACGTATTTTTATACTGAATATGTATGCAACCTCGCAGCACATTCACAACTACCATTAATGGTTTGGCTTTGTAATTGCTGTAAACAAAGTATACAATATATCTGATAGATATCACCGTGGTACGTGTGATGAAATCGCATAGTTAAGTAAAACCCAGACCTTGAATAACTCTTGTCGATTTTGCAGAGGTCTGGTCTGGATTGGTCTCGTCTTCCTAATTGAAATGTTTGATTAAGCTTGCGGCAATAATAGCCGGAATATTCATCAAGAATGTGTAGGTGAGAAGACACACAAATCTGGAATTCCTATGCAAGGTAAAATACACTGAAATTACATAACTTGCACTTAACAATTTAATACCACGCCTGATAGCCATGTAGGGTCGGTCGTTCATTGAACATGACTTATAACAAAAGACGAGAGTTTAAATATGTCAGGTCTGGTGAACGATATTAGTCGGTATACGACACAGCATGTGTACTTTTTGTCTCTGATTGGTTATTCCACATGATTAGTATCAGTCTTGTAATTTTATCCTGAAAATATATTGAAGAATTTGCGTTTAAACGTATTTTAAGATGAGCATCTTGTTGTCAAACTTGTAATGATGCCCACGTGTGTGTTTCGTATTTCGGGGATGGGCTTCAGCAGCGGTGATAAATGTGTGGTGTCAGGACCGGGAGATGTCCTTGGCTTGACATCGCTTCGGCAGTCTGTCATTAGATGAAAGTGCGTGATGTGATAAATAACTTTCTTAGGATCGTGCTATGCGGAAACATGTGCACGGCTTGTGCAGACATCTAGTGTTCTACATGACATTAAACTGGATTGGAGAAAATGCATTTAAAGTTACAATTGGAGAAAACTAACTTTTGATTATCGTACAATACATAATTTGTTTTAAGTTGACTTTCTGCACTTTATCGGGACTGGACCTACAGTTTAAACAGGTATCAAACCCGGGATAGCGTTACCACTACGCCATCGAGGAGATAAATATAAAAATGGGACCTGTGTATAGGGAGGGGTTGTCTCTTCTATCTTTTGTCTTCATGACAAGGGCTTTGTTTCCACAAAGGAAATCGTTAGCTCGAGAAATTTCTACGGTCCATTTAAGTTTCCACAACAAGGAATTATCACAGAACTGTAGCAAATTCCTTTGGGAGGTAGGGCGGTTGTGAAGGAGTTAAAAAATCTTATCGCCATTAACTTGTCGTATATCTTGCAAGTAAAGTTTTGCACTACTTCTGTACCTCTCTCAAAGGGATGATTAGAACCCTCAGTTGTTGATAACAGCTAACTTCACCCATGGTGGACATACTAGTATAGTCTCTAACTGCAATGGAAATTCTCGAGAAGAGACATTAGTTTACCATAATACTCTCGCCACGGAGAACAGTAAAAGTTTAATTCGCAAATTTCAAAGTCTGTTCATAGACACTACAAAAGTTCTCCTCAAAAAGATAAATGTACTAGTCCAAAGCAGGGTTTTCGAACTTTTAAATGTGCGTACCACTAAACCAAAATTAATACTTTCGCCGTACCAAGTAATGTTAAGGGGTTTCCAATGCTAATATTTAAAAATACATGAATTTATTGCCAAAGGGTAGTAATAATGATTAAACAAGTACTAAAACTGTACTTAAATTACCTTCTTCTAATGACACTAAATTAAGAAATAATATTAATCATTAATTATATATTAATAAAGGGATACAGGAGATTTTTACAGTAATTTTCTGCAAGCTCGCATACCATAGTTCGGGAAACCATGGTCTAAAGCAGGGGTTTTCAAACTTTTTGATATCATGACTTCCCTCCGCTGCCAAAATCTGCACGCGCCGCCCCTCAATAATAATAATAATAAATAAATAAATACAGGTGACATTGAAAGGCCAGCACAAAATCTCATTTTTTTCTTACTGTTGGTACACATTCAATAATGAAAATATAATATGCGTTTTTAATACAGGTGGCGTACATTTGTTTTTAATATTTACAAGCTTGTGTCAATTCATTTAGCAATAAGATAATAATTTGATAAATAGGATAAATGCAGACAGTAAAAAAGCTGGGTAATATACGAGTATGTTAAAAACAGGCAACAGCAATGGTTGGATTTCTTCATTAAATTGTACGTCTGTTTCTTCCAACAACATGCTCAATGTCCGAAAGCAATTATAATACTTTCATCATTAATATTTCTCTTACAAAGCAGCAACTTCCTTTTGAAGGCCTTGTCTGATAGGTCCAGGTTCACTTGTAGAGATACATTCAGAACTTTCAATTTGTGGAAAATATCATAAAGGTATGCCAGTTTCTGTACAAAGACACTATCGATGAAGCTTTAGGCATTGGCATGGTTTTCTTCTACAAGCTACGACTGTAGTTCCTGTCTCAGACATAGATAGAAAATGACGAAGGATAAACAACGTCATTTGCAATAATATAGAATAAATGTTATTGATACTTGTATATTAGCACATTTTAAACCATCAGAAAAAATGAAAAAAAAAATCGGAAGTCTAGTGCCTCCTGTACGAATGGGGAGGCTCGCCGCACAGTTTGAATACCATTGGTCTAAAGCAATAAAAAAAATTATTTGGAGATTTTTTTTCAGTAGCAACCGAAACCTAAATTATGCGTAATCGTGTGGCCACGAGAAGTCAATGTCAGTACCTCAAACTGTTCCTCTCTTTGTACAGTCAGCCGGACCCTGTGGCCGAGTGGTTAGCACATCCTCGGGTTCGAATCCCGCTCGGTCTTGGTTGTTTGTGATTGTCCATTCATCAATTTCATCATTTTATCACTCACCCCCATCTTCGCAAATTAGCCAAGAGGCACAAAACGCAAAGTAAAATAAACTAAATCAATCTAAAACCAATCAAATCTTCGTACAGTCTGTACTTTCTCAGTTAGGCCATCTTTGTGAGTTTGTTGGGGCTGAAATGTAAAGGAGTGAACATTCCCATGAAAAGCGTTGATATTCCTCCGACTATAAAAGTTCAGTTAAATAGAAAAGTTTTCTTTGTATATTTTTTGAACTTTTAGATACTAATTCTAGGTTTCATTCTTTCTATCCACCTCCGAATTGAAACCTCGGTGTTGCATGCAGCTTGTGAGGTTCGCCGGGTATCTACACGGGATGCGTGGCCTACATTTTTGGGGCGGAGAGAACTGTGTGTTGAAGCACGTTCACCAGAAGGCTTTTGTTGACATCGTGTTTATAATTTAGTCTTGTAATTACATATTTCTCTCTATAAACATAAAAATGTTTCTCGTTTGGAGTTCTCTTAAAAGGTTAAGCCCCAGCATCAGATTTTTGTCGTGTGTGCAACACTGTAAACAGGGAAATTTACATTTCTATTAAAATTTCCTGAGTGTCAATGGATACGAATTATATGACGTGATTACAAGCATTGGCTCAGTGTTGCACTTTACCTCCCCCTCCAAAAATGAAAGGTATCTCGCTATGAAAAGGAAACGAATTGAGTTTGTAAACACTGAGCCACCGTTAACATCTTGGAATATGGTTCTTGTAGTTCAGTGGTATGGGTTGTTAAAGAAGATAAAAACCTTGTTAACATGCCTGGCTTTAATCAACAGCTGCAGTGTTTCCACTGACCTGAAAAGCAGTTTTTTCTTAATTGACAGGATTTGGAAATGAAAATAACCAGTCTCCTAATGGGAGATATATATATAATATAAAAATATTATTATGGTTTTATTTTTATTCATTCATTTTGAACACGGTTTTATAAATGCCATTCTCTTGAATACGAATGGCAGTTGTCGACCTCCGTGGCCGTGTGGTTAGCGCAGCGCGCTACGACGCCAGTAGTATCAGGTTCGAATCCCGGCCTCGACATGGGTGTTATTTGTGAGAGTCCTTTCATCATATCATCCTCATAGTCACAATTAGCCAAAAGTGGCAGAAAATCTAAGTAAAATAAACAAAATCACTCAATCAAAGGATTGGCAGTTAACACGTATAACAGGGTTATTAACTTCTTTCTTCTTCATATGGTTTACTGATAAACCTTGGCCTCCCCCGTGATTTATCTCCATCTATCTCTGCTTTGTGCTACCACTTTGCAATTTCTGCACTGGGTCTGGAAGTGTGAGTTAAAATTGCCCATAAAAGTCTGAGAGTCTGTTTTGAAAAGGATACGTTGGAATCATGCGCTAATTTTCCATTTATGGATGAACTCGTGGCTGAAATCGATACACACGTAGCTTTGGTTTCCCTTGATTTTGTGGAATATTATGTGAAAAAGCTGTATTTTGTAATTTCATAACAGGTATTTTAATATTCTGGTGTTTCTGAATATTTTGAAGCAAAATTACGGTGCATTGATGCTTATATAATTGGGGTAGAATACTCAACATGTTATATTAATACAGTAAAACCTCGTTAATCCGGACTATGGGGGGGATAAGTTGACCAGTTTAACGAATGTTCGGATTAACTGGAATAACCTAAAAGAACAGTAGAAAGTACATTAAAACTCCGTTTATAGCAACAAAACACGTTTATTATGGTGTATTTAAAGGGCATAGTCCTAAATACACTATACAGTAAAGTACAAAGTCTGCGGGAAACAGAATTTCATCAATGGTTGACTGCCTTTTCTTTGGGAAGTTCTCTTGTTGACTTCTAGCCACATTTAAAACCTTACATTCTGCCTTTTTTTTTGTCTGGATTAAGCTAAGTCCGGCTTATCGGGGTTCGGATTAACGAGTTTTTACTGTATTTTGAAAAGCCTTTTAATTGTTATCGGTCCAGCCGTACTTGCAAGGGATATTTTCAGAATGAGTGGAACAAGAATCACAGTCATAGGGTTGTAGAGAGATGGGGAAGAGTATGAAGGAAAGACGGAAATAAAAGAGAGAAACAGGACGAAAGTAGAGTTAAACCACATTTGTGGTCGAGTGCGATGACCGATCCACTCACGATCTCGCCATCAAAGGTTTCGGGTTTCAGCTCCGACCTGGGCATGAGTGTTCCTTTGCGCGTGCGCCACCTTATCTGTTCCATTTAATCATCAGTCATCCTCATCATCGCAATTAGCATAAAGAGAAATGAAAACATTGTTAGATGAGATAAATACTAGAAAGTGTGAGTAAGTAGCCATAGCAGCCGAATCTGAACATATATGAAACCGCCATTGTCTGTCGACGCCACTGGACGGGGATATGCTTTTCAGTTAAATACACCATTGTAGAACACTTCTCAATTGTTTGAGGATCGGGGTGTTTAATCTAATCTTGTTTGAGCCCATCCCCTCTTTTTTGAGAAAATTGATTGTATGTGTAACAGAAATGTATTTTAGTTTCCTCCATGCTCTCAAGTTTCAAGTGGCTTCGTCATGGTTTTTACACAAAATAGCTTTTTAAGAGACCTTGTAAGAGGGTTTACGTAACACGTCATTCACTTTCTTTTTTTGCCCTTACAAGTGAAAAAAAAGAGAATCTTTTATGCACGTGAAGGTGCCGGAGCCCGACATGCATAGGGTCTTGCAAACAAAAAAAAAAAAAAAAAAAAAAAAAAAAATCCGACCTTGATCGATATAGAAACACGGGAGAGTCTGCTGTCGATTGTCTTCTGGTTGCTCCCTCTGGTTTTCCTTCTCTATCGGACATGTCCAGGTAATAGGGAACCGCAAATTAAATACACTCTGGCCATCCATCACTTAGGGTTGGCGGGAACCTTTTCAGGCGACACGTGCTCTGTCTGAGGGAAACAATTAGATTTGGCCTGTTCGGTGATCTGTCTCCCAAATGCTTACAATGTATCAGAGATACACATCACATACTGTAATTTGTGGAGAGAGAAATTAATTTAGTTAGTTTTACTAACTGCCATTCCTAAACACGGTTTATAACCGCAGCCTTCCTTGTATCTGTCCGTATCCTGGACAAGACCAGTCATCGGTTTCTCTTCAATTTATTGTAATAATCACCATTCATCCTCCTCGTCGTGGTTAGCCAAACGTTGCAGAAAAGGAACGCAAAGAGAAATACAAATAAGCGCTAGTAGTGCATGTAATCTTCTCCACCCACTTGTTTTCATCTTCTTTTGTAGGTCAAAATATATATCTAAGATTGTTTCAAAAACTCATAATTTAAGTACCTCTTGCACTTGAAGGCAAAATTACTGTTTCGTTTATTCTTGCTTTTGAATTCTTTGATATTATACGAGGGAATAACAGTCAATGAATTGAAAATAAATTCAAACTAATTAAAAACACTAATATGGAATAACTAGTTGCAAATATAAATTCTCTCCAGGAGTTTTGCAATTATAAACATAAATCTATTTCTAGGACTATTGATGAAAATACAGTATAAGTCGAGAATAAAATAGCATTTTCACAGCAAGAGCTTGGAATTGTGATTAAAGAAAAGTTTGGAAAAGTTTTCTAATTTGTAGAGCTGGTGAAATCTGGGAACTACGTTACAATTTAAGATATGGGAATCTTCATATAGTAAACCTGCTATACAGCTACGGAGATTTCAAACGAAAGCGACACACGTCGCTGGGGAACGAACCAATCAACAGCAACGTTTCACACCATAGCGGCATAACATGCCTTATATTGGTGGAATCCTAAGCAACACTTGTCGCTTGGGAGTGAAATCTCCCTTAAAGATAGATAACGAGTAACATTTTAGTAGGCATTATCGATAAATCTATGTAGGAGGTTAAGGCGTTCTTAATGTTCATTAGCTCAGAATGATAGCCAGTTTTTGTTGGAGCATGTGTCTATTGCTATGGATTGTACGTTTTAACTAACTGAGTCCGCCCAAGAGTAGGTTTTCCAGTAGTATCGCAGAGATTCGACTTTATATGTTTATATTAAAGTACCATATTAAATAATTTTCTTTTACTATGTTTACCTACTTTAATAGGCCAACATTGTTCATCAAAGATGTTCGTCATTTTCATCAATTTCCTTCAATATGAAACATTTTTCCTCTTCTCTCCAAAAACCTTACTCTGCTAGCAAGCCTGAAGGCGGGAGAGCCAATCAGATATTTTCATTGAGAGGAGAACCGCAGCTGATTGGTTAGTACATTTAAACTTTTGGCGGGAAGAAGAACGCCTTGTAGGCCATTATCTTCAGCCGCCTATTGGACAGATTAGGTGGTACTATGCGAAATTATTTACTTGGATCGCATCGTATGATATTGCTGTGGACAACCAATTGTTTACGGGTGGGGTAAACAAAACAAACAAAACAAAAAAGTGAAGACTTGTGTAATTGCATGAAAGACCGCTTAGTTTCGTAAGAAAGTAGTCCCCAACCATCTCTCCTTGAGACGTTATAATTGCTCTGTGTCCGTGCGGTCAAGCGTAAGGTTACATGACAGTTTTGTGTGCTTTTGCTTTCCACTTGATGCTCTGCGCTCAAAAAAAAAAAAGAGAAATTCGCTTCTGTTGTCAGCCAGCTGTCAGGTAGGGTGCCTTTTAAGCAGCAGGTATTCTAAGTGTAAATGTTTAAGTGGTTGAATAGAAACTGGCTGTGGATAGTTCTTCAGAGATAACAATCTACCTCCTGGCGTGTAAAATTACACACTACAAAAATTAGCACAGAAATTCTTGTAATGGCGGCTTAAGATACATATTTTACATGAGAACAGCTCCGTTAGCAAGTAATGGACAATTAATTGCTGAAGAGAATACACCTGAAGATGTAGGTATATCCAGATACTTAGGTCTATTTTTAAAAATTGATTTTAATGTTCAATTCATTCATCCGGGTGTTTTTGTTTTTTTCATAACGGGCTCCGATCTTCCATCTTACATTTCGTAAGGCTTAGTTTAATGTCATATAAAAAGCCAAGGTTGTCAAGTTAGTATGTCGTCTGACTGCCAAACATGAGATCCGGGTTTGATTCTCGGGATATTTTTTTCTGACAGTGCCCTTAAATAAAGTGCTCTGGGGTTCACCCAGCTTCTAGTCAATGGGTACCCAGGACCAGCCGGGGGCGTGGTGCAGATCACATCGCCACCAATGTGGCCTGGATCTAGAATGTGTGGAGTCTACCTCCGCACTCTTTTATGTGCCTTCATTTCCTCCTTGCCGGGGTTCTTCCCCATTTAGCATTTTGTCTAGTACATCTTGTAGCACAGTTCCTTCTTTTTTTCACAAACTCTTTCCAGCACAGTATAATTTCTTTGTCAGCCTATTTTACGCGTTAACAGCTTCAAATCGCTCTTCATTTCTTACCTCCGAGACTCACGCAACGCTACACCACACAAAACACTTCATTTAGTCTATTCTTTAGTTCTTTCCTCAAAAGACCACAAAACACATTTCTTCTATTAAAGGCTTCAGTCGCGCAGAAACGATTTTTTGCTTGAGGAGGTACCAAGTTAACTTTAAAAATCTCAAGAAAGAAAGAGGAAGAATCTACAATTAGTACACGATTGAGATTCAATCACACATTTTAAAATTACAATTTTAAAAAATTCCTGTGTCCTTTCGGAACAAACTGAAGCTAGCATGGAGAGCATGTTCTTGGTTCATTTGGCTTTCTCTAGCTTCGCGTTTCGGAAATTAACATGTTTTGAAATCTTGCACACTGAAAAAACACTAAAGCGTATCAGACAATGGTCCAAGAAGGTCCACATCACATTTTGGTCAACGTTTAACCTTAGCTATGCTAAAATAACACAGATAAATAGTTGTAATCAACACCATTTTAACATCACTGAGGGTAAACGCTGATGAAAATGTGGTATGGAGGAGCTCCTGGGCCTACTGTCTGTCTTAACATCAGTTTTTCTTTGTTGGGGAATATATAAAATCTAATAAACTGTAACTACTTTCACTTATGAGACAAATTTTCGAGGGGGGGGAGGGCATAATGTGGATTGGCAACTTTACCCCCGGTTCCTGCACTACTGAAAGGCTTCCTGAGAAATGATAAGTGGAAAAGTTTAGGTAATGCATAACTGTCGTGTTCGGCGAAACATGTAATGTCAAGAAACGTCTGATTCACCGAAACGTGCTTCCAAATCGAACCTGAGAATCCTTGAATGGGAGGCAACTTGATTAACAATTACAGTTGACGAGCTGTATCTTTGCTGGTGACCTTGGCTACTCCGCGCAGTGATCTACATTTCCGTAGTTGCCACCTACTCGCTGCTTAGTTGGTCGGCAGTAAGGACAACGCAAGGGGAACGACGCGCATTGGCTACGGCAGCCTGTAGCTCCTCCCCTTGCTACTGCGCAGCCGTGCTTGGTCAAGGTTCACCCGCACAGATGCAACTCGTAAACTCTAGGCTACCTATTATAATCTCTAAACTCAAAAACAACAATGATAATAAAACGTAGCTGTCTGATGCATATAGCGATTTTAGCGAGTAGAATATCCTTTGTTGCTCCTTTTTATTTCTTTTTATATTTTTTTCCTTCTTCCTTGTTTTCTTTCTATGTTTTGTTCCGTGGCGAATGTCACATTGAATTAATAAAACGTCCTTGAGAGCAGGATTACTTGGTTTCAGTTTTTGTGGAGAACAATACCTGTGTTTGACTTCGCTAATGCTTCCGTGTTTATCCAGCCACAAACGATAGTATTGTAAGACGAGAGCTCCCTGTTTATATTAGCAACATCATCTCCCTGGGTCTTTCCGTAGGACGGTCCTAATGGCCGCAGTGCCGAAAAGGGTTTCCAAGCAATAATAATTGGACGCTTGTCGAGGCTCGAAAGTGGCCCGATCCATTACTATAAACACATCCTTCTCTTGTGGATGTTTGCGCAAGGATCGAGTGTGCGTGCAGAAGGCGCCCCCTCTCCCCCCAGTGAACCTTTTTCGCTTTTGTATCGTTGACGTCATTTTCTGCTGTGCTCTTTTGCGACCTTGTGCTACCTGCTTGAAGCTCTGCGCACGCATTTTTAATACACATTACGTGTAATGGCGACCTTTGGAAGAATAGTCACGAGTCACTCTCCTTGTTCGCTTGTTCGCACTCCCCTTGGATACTTTGCGGTAAAAGTGTTTGTTCTGTCTATATCCTGGTGTTGTCTTTGTTATCGCTTGCTGATTGTGCGTGGGCGATGCATTTCAAACGTAACATTTAAAAGTGGCAGAGGCAGTGGTTCTAATCTTTCCCTGAATTTCATGCACTTCTAATATCAGGGCTCCTCTCACTGACCTGGTAAACCTGGATTTTTTTTTTGCCAGGATTTGGGAGATGATAATCAAGTTTTGCTTGTTTTTTCTTTCTTTCTTTGAAACAACTTCTTGATGGGTTCATTCATATAAAACTGTTTAGCAATTTATTTTTGATAATTTGCGTTGAAAAGTGTTGAATAATGGAGAACCTGACGGAAAGAGTATCGACACGAGACGTGGCAGTCTTGAATATATATGTGTGTGTCAGAGGCGCAACCACGAATTTTTGTCGGGAGGGGCAAGTACCGGGATAAAAGTACCAATAATAATAATAATAATAATGTTATAACATTATTATTATTATTATTATTGATTTGCTTTATTTTACTTCGCTTCTTGTGCCACTTTTGGCTAAGTTCCGAAAATGGGGATGAGTGAGCATGATGAAAATGATGAATGGATACTCGCAAACATCCATGCCCAAGCCTAGATTCGAACCCAGGATCAACATTATTATTACTATTAGTAGTGGTAGTATTAAAGACTTTATTATCCTCGTCAATTACGCGAAAAGGGGGTAGAAGTTTCTGCTAAAGCATTTGTGTTCGAAGAAACTATTTGAATTATTTTTTTAACCCGTTCAACTTCACATTAATAACGGAAAACGAGCACAAACTATTTTTGAAAGGCAGAAAATGCTTGATAAATGCATTCCAAATATAATTCTTTTTTACATTAACATGTATAAGTTTCATGCACGATATATGTTTCACATATAAGCAAAGTGAAGTATCGTGGACACTAATTGTGTACGTATTCAAAGTTTCTTTAAAATATATTATATACGTCATATATTATTTAAATACATTACACAACCAATTCATCCATCTCACAATAAACCAACAGCAAAAATGACATAAATTGTCTCTGAAATGTGCACGCTCCCTTTCCTCCAAACAATTGTTCATGCATTTAAAACAAAATGAAGTCAAGTCTTATTCTCTGTCTGGTGATTTACATTGCAATACAGCGAAGAAATAGAAATTGCGAGCGAAGCGAGCAAGAAAATTTTTAGATCAATTTTTTTGCAGGCTGAAATCAATATTAATTTAATAGGTCGCAAATAATTTCACGGAACTCCATGGCATTATATCATTTACAACTTTTGTGCCTCCTCGATGGTGTAGTGGTAACATCGTCGCCTTGTGATGTCCCGGGTTTGATACCTGGTGGAGGCACATAGTGGTTCTAAACCCACTTTAAGCTATAGGCCCAGTCTCAATTAGCCTTTTTGTGCATAAAGTAGACTTTAAAAAATCACAAATCCATCAATCAATTTTACAAATGTTCTCATTTAGATCGTTCGCCGCCGAGGTCCGTCTCCCGCCGTCCCCTAGCTAGGGTTCTGAACTCGATAAGACTAAGAGAAGCAGCTATTGCGAGTGAAGCGAGCAAGACAATTTTACGAAAAGTATTTTTATTTGCATAAAATTTGAAGATCGATCTGGGCGGTAATTGCCCCCTGCAGGTACACTTGGCCGTCAATGTTTGCTCCCCTAGAACTCATTTTCGACCAAGGTTGGGGGGAATGCCCCCTGTGGTTGCGCCACTGGTGTGTGTGTGTGTGTGTGTGTGTGTGTGTGTGTGTGTGTGTGTGTGTGTGTGTGCGCGCGCGCGCGCGTACGTACTCTTATCTGGATAATGTCTGGAGCAAGCGAACGAAAACAAATCTCTGCGCAAATAGTGACTCGTGAGAGGGCTCGACCAATGAACGTGTGAGAGTAAAAACGAGTGTGCATGAAGAGGAAAATGCGGCTGAACATACCAGCTGTTAGCAACAGAGCATACTGCTTCGCTCCGCGCACTCGGTTTGCCCCCTTCCCTACCTGTATGCCATGCTCCACACAATTCCCATGTCAGAAAGTAGTGCAAGCAGTATGTACGTTTATGTGTTGATTGATTTTTGGTCACCTTTGGCTAATCTCGAAGATGAGGATGGGTTGTGAAAATATGGAATTGATGAAAGGACAGTCACAAACGAAAATGGACAGCAAACAACAAACGCCAGAGCCTCGCTAGTCTGCAAAATGCAGTCCAAAGTGTACTATCTGGAAGAGAGACTGATACATGAGTCCATCCGGAAAATACCTCGTACGTTACGTGCGCGCACAAACTTTTACATCATATAGAGGCCATTAGAGAATATGAACTCGTACTCACAGTTTTTCTACTTGATCGCTCGTTCCGACGCTACGAACCCTCACAAAGAAACTTTTACCGAGTGTGTGCAACCACGCTGGACAGGTTCACAGTTGCCGCTAATGGGTTAACTTTCCAATTATGTTAAACCAAATATGTGTGCAATATATCGGGTATATCTGCTTAGTATGTGTGGATAAGTCACGTGGTAAAGGTTTTTAACCTCTAAATGTCATACATTATAGTTTGCCGAAGTCTCGAACGTGATCTGGAGAAGTTGGAAAGTTAGGATAATATAATCCAGCACCCACTCAGAATAAAAGTTTGTTTGAAATAACAACAACCAGTCTCTGGTATTTGTTTAAGTAGGTCCAATTTATTATTGGCCTGTACCAAATGAAGGGCTCGAGAGTAATGTATGGTAACTGACATTTTGGTCATTATTGAGTTTATTAAATAGAAAGGTTATTAGAAGCTACAGTGATAAATTGTTTTCGTGTTGTGTTGACCAATTTCAGAAGGGTTCAATGAGTCCAATGCAAATTACATGCAAAAATGTAAGGATGGCTCTTTTTATTTTGTAACTCAATGTGATCAAAATGTCTCTTACCATATTTTGCCCCGATCCCTTCAAATGATTTTACTAATGGTACCCATATGTTTATATTTATCAAATAATTGGTCATAATCATCAAATTTAGTTAAGTTAAAGGCTACCAGATTTTTTGTTGATGGTTAGCAAAAAGCTGAACCAAAACTTATTTTGTTAATTCGAACAAATCCGTGATTTTGTGTGCAAGGGCTGAAAAAATGGATTACGATTTTTACGCCCTTACGACCACTTGCAGAATCAGTAGTTGTCACGGATTTCGTCATAGTTGGAATCCTTGGAGACGCGGCTTCAATGCATTGCGTGATAAAGCTCTCCCCCCCCCCCCCCCCCTCAGCTCGCGAGTGTATAGAAGACATTAGCATTCCGTCCGCTGGGTCTGCAACCGTGCTTCGTGTGCGTACGTGTTTTTTAATAGCTGGCATCAAGGACGGCGATACACGTTTCATGTTAGCAGAATGTGTAAGCGCTAATTCCGCAATATTTTGCGATTACGTAATTTCCATTCACTGCCCAGTGTGGCATCCCATTTCGATTCTTGAGAGAAAATGAAAGTATGCTTAGAAGCAGCTCGGGATCACACTCTCCACTGTTTGCCATAATGACTTTCTATATTGTATTGAGACTTTTTAGTTATTAATAGTTGTTGATCTCCTCCGTCGCAGAATGGAAAGCACGCAGCACTACGACGGCAGAGGTCCTGGGCTCGAATCCCGACCAGGGCATAGCTGTTTGTTATGACAATCCCTCCATCAATTTCATGGTTATCATCACTCATCCTCATATTCGCGATTAGCCAATAGTGGCAGAAAAGCGAAGCAAAATAAACTAAAAGAATGAATCGGTCATCTCTTGCGAAGTATCCAATGCACTAAACGGATGGCCATGAAATTAGGCGGGTGGCAGAAGTTCGCGCTGTTGCCACGTCGGAGCACAACCCCGTGTGTTCGGAGGTTTAAGAGAATGAACGATCTTGTAGAGTTGGTCTTTGTTATCTATGTGATACAAACTGACAGTATAAAGCTCAGCGATGACACAAAAGTGCCGCGGAGAGAGGTCTGTCTGACGCTCGAACTAGGCAACGCAGCTCGATTGACGTTGCCACGCAGTGCGCAGGAACCAGCGACTTTTGTTCCGCTCTCGGTTTGCTTTTTCCATATCTGGCACCAGCGCAATTCTGCCCAGCCGCCTATTTTCATAGCCGTGCGTTTAGTTCGTTGTGTATTACTGGTTGCCTGCCTTTAATGCTTTTGTGGTTTTAACCTTCCCTTTTTGCTTTATACTTGAGAACCAACTCATTTCTGCCTGTGACCGTACATACACGACAGAAAAGTGACATAAATGCTCACACTCCAGATTTCTTGTTATTGTGGCAAGTACCTGTAAAAAAGAATCTTCCGGAATAAGCAAGAAAAGAGTATTTGTTCTGGCAATACTGCCTTCTGATTCGTAATATTCCGTAAGCTGCCGGTTACATAAACCAGCGGATATGACGCAATGGTAGTTGATGTATGAGTTTCGAGACGCTATTTACTGTAAACGGCCGACCCACCTTGCGCATGAAACAATGTTGACAGACTTCGCCGCCTAGTACTTTTCCACGTCCTTGTCTACGATGTTTGCTTCTGCAAATTCACGGACGTGTAATAAGAAGCGGCATGCAATTTCGCCGGAAAGTGAGATGAATATCAAACACCTTTATATTTTGCATATTTTCAAAGGCTCGTAACTCGGTAACCAAGGAAGGTAGAAAAACGCCTCATGTCTCGTTTGAAACTACACGAAACGTACAATTCAAAACAAGCCTTTGGTTTGAGGTTTCATCGGCATACAACTGTTCAAACTTCAGTGGTTCAGATTAACCCATCATAGATTTTGTTGATCTTCAGATATTTTCCTGGCCGAACTTTTCTCTTTCGATGTGCAAAATTTGGCGAAGATATTTTTTCCAATGAGTGGAAAATGTAGTCAGAAAGTTTCCTGTTCGACAGGCCATTGTGGGCTGTCGATGTATGGTACGCATTTCCTGAGCATTTGGAAGACTCAGTTTTTCGTTCATTCAGCTACTACCACTGTGCAAATTAAGCTTTTTGCTTTGTTGGGGGGGGGGGGGGAGGGGTGCCACTCAGTGGCGTATTTGAAATTTCACTTTGGAGGGTAGATTTTTGGGGGGTATGCAAATTCGGATATGTTACCAGCCAGTAAAGAAAATTTAAGGGTGGTAAAAACATCCCTGACAGGGATAAAAATAAGCTTCTTTTGCCGGGGATAAAATTCTCTGTGGGGGCTAAATCCCTGGCATTCCCCTCTCCCCGTTAATTCACGTCACACGCATTCATGACAATTTAGCTAGACAATACAATAGACTATCATCAGTTTCCGTAGGGCTGTACGCTAACTATGGTTGAACTAACACAATGAGAGAGATTAACACACTTTTTTCTTCTTCTACCTCTGCACTATTGATTATCGCCGGTTCTCGTGGCGGAGTGCTCAGAGTAACGCTCTACGTATACAGGGGTCCCTGGTTCGAATCCTGGTCGCGCATAGGTATGTTGAGACTAACTCAAGAGCTTAAAAGAGCGACATAAAATAACCAAAATAAAAACCATTAGTTATCTAGCAGTGTGTTATCAGTGTGTGTGTCTTCCTATATTCCACATCAGCCAAGCATCATCTACAACAGTGAGACCGCGACCCAGTTTTTTTTTTTTAGTCTGTGCCTTGATCTCAACAATTCAGTCATAAATACCTTTGTGTTTTTAACCGTATACATTAAAATTAAATATTAAGTAATAAATTTAGGCATAGTCATAAAGAGTAGTAGTTCGATTATGTCTAGGGTTGTTGACAAATATTAATTTAGGTTTAAATTATTTGTCAACCATTGGATCTGAGAAGACGTAGTTTCTTAGGCCAACATCATAAAGTTGATTTGATAAGTGCTGAATTTCGTGGGCTTGTTGCATTTTGAACGCTGGAAAATTCCAATTAATACTATTATACTTGAAACATTTTGAACTAATTTGATTCTAATTATGTTCTTTAGAAGTAGTTGTTTCAGCGTGAAAAAAATTGCAATTTTTTAATCCACATCCCATTGAATTTATACATATTTATAAATGCTCTTTGGCAAGTTTTTCACAGTTTAACGTTTATTTTTATCGAGGAAGGAACCCTTAAAATACTAATTTTTGTATTTACAATTTTACCTTAAATATTTTCTTTTAGAGAAATTCAATTTATGAACAACCCAATTTGATTCCTAAAAAGTAGTAATTGAAATTCTATTAAATTGTTTTATTATTTGAAAGAAATAAACATTCATTGTAATTGATGATACGAAAATACTGACATTCGTTTTACAAAATATTTTGTAATGAATTTCTCATTACATCGGGAGAACCTCTGCCGGCCAGTTATAATTGAGGCCTGGACCAGCCGGTTGAGAAACACTCAATATACCAAAATTATATATCGTTGAATGACGCTCGACAATTCGATTCAGGAACGTTACAAACTTGAAAAAAGCCCTCTTTTTAACACATATTCATAAAACACCAAAATAATTTTAAATTCCTAGTTTTGATTGCAGGTAGTTAATTAAGTAATTGCGTGTTTCGTTAATCTCTTAAAGTCGTTGCCTCGGTCGATCTTCTCGGAAGACTGATTTATCTTCTGTCTACGTTTCCGTGGCTGATGTATTGCATTCCGTGATCCAAGTTCATCGCCGCCCCCCTTAAGCTCTTGACTGCCCGTACAAGAGGAGTTCAGCAGTTCACAAGAGTGTGTCTAGTGAAAACTTGAATAAAAGAGCAAACCGCCGCATTTCTTTTTTTGGACCTCCTCGATGGCGTAGTGGTTCCGGGTTCGATCCCCTATGGAGGCACGTTACACAGTGGTTCCCACTTTAAACTCCTGTGTCCAGTCCCGATTAGCCTATCTGAGTGTACTTAAAGATAAACCGATACATCGGTATTGGAAAGTACCCGTTTGACTTTATTACCTGAACAGACCGATACTATCCTAGCGTTTTGGTCTTTCACGGGGTCCGTAGAAAATACCGCGCTACTCTCGCGGAGTATAATTATCCCGGAAATTATGCAAAATTCGAAGTTTGTTTTTATTTTGTGTGAAAAACTGGATTTTGTGGTTACATAAATATATTTTAATATAAATTATACCGGGTGTCCCAGAAGTCTTTCTCTGATTACAAACTTTATTCATATCCGCTATATGCAATGTAGAGATGTGAAAGTGGTACCAAAATGTTTGAAAACTAACCAAGTTTATTTGTTGCAGGTTTCAGTTATGTGTCTGTAGTGTAGCAGTGTCGGTGTCAAGGAATCCGGAATTAATGCTCTTGACATCGGGTGGCATCTTTCCATACAATGTTTCTTGGACTTGACAGGATTTGGGAATGAAGATATATTCCATTTTTTAAAATACCAACTTATTGATGGCAGATATTCTAGACGAAAGAATTCTGTACATTTGAAAGTTCCTCTGCACTGTTATTGGTGACCGGGTCTCGTGATACCAGAGGACATGCTGAGCTTTTTCTTGATTTGTGAACATTTCCGGTTTTCTGGGCACTGACACTGCTACATTACAGCCACGTTACTCAAACCTGCAACAAAAAAAAAAAAACTTTGTTAGTTTTCCAACATTTTGGCACCACTTTCATATCTCTACCTTGCATATAGCGGATATGAATAAAATTTGTGATCAGGGAAATACTTCTGGGACACCCGGTATAATTTAAGCAAAACTCTTGGGAAATTGATGCATATAAATGGATGGAGTGGAATTCTTACAAAATAATATGACATATATTTTGAACGACTTTTAATTGAGGGACTCGTGTGTAAAACATGGTGATATTTTGGTCATTTTTGAGTTACAAAGTGAAATGTAACATCATTCAATTTTCGAGTGAAATTGCCATGCCATATAATTTGCAGTGGACTCAGTGAAGCCTTCTGAAATTGGTAAATCCACCAGGAAAAATATTTATCTACAGTATAGCTTCTATTAGCCTTTTTTTCTTAATGAACTCAGAAATTACCAAAATGTCAATTACCATGTTTTACATCCGAGCTCTATTGTAATAATAATTATTACAATTTTCAAGCATCGGTAAGAATATCAGCATCGTTATTTGTATCCGTTCGAGGTAGTATCGACCATGTATCGACTTTGCTCTGACATTTATTATACCACTCTTATACAGCTACAACTATGTTAGTAATCCACTGCTACACCGCGTTGTCTCATTCTTCCTACTCCCATCCTCCTTCTCTTCAATGGGTTAACGTGACCAAGTCGTGCGAGCTGCAAGCACGGTAGGGTTCACCCCCCTTGCGTGTGCAAACTCGGACCGTTTTCGTTCCACCCCACTTTTCCCTCGCCCTTTCTCGCAGTCTTTGTGTTGAAAGACTTAGTGGGGTTAATTTTCAGGGTTGCCAACGTGTCACAGAACCTGGGACGTAGGCTGCCACCCCTAAACGGTATGTTTTAGCTTCCCCAAACCAAAATTAATTTCACTCGTCAGATTTATACACACTCATGCAGGCATTCGTTT
The DNA here is from genome assembly GCF_977018435.1 of Lepisma saccharinum. Classification (NCBI taxonomy): domain Eukaryota; kingdom Metazoa; phylum Arthropoda; class Insecta; order Zygentoma; family Lepismatidae; genus Lepisma; species Lepisma saccharinum. The sequence goes on from NC_139249.1 coordinate 36,217,337, forward strand.
TTTTTTTAATAGTCATGTGTAACGTGCAGTCAGGCCCTCACTCTACTTCTATTCCTTCCACATTTCCTATTATGTACAATTTTCTTCAAATTGCGAAAATCGCCCGTACATTGTCCATCAAAAGATCGTTGTAGATATGTTGTGAATCAATACAGGAAAATGAGCAACTAAATTGAATTAACCACGTATCCTGTACAGGTAGGCAACCTTAAACTCACATCGAATTAGCATATTGCCTAAAATTCTAGGGTGTGTGTTAAGGATAGATACGAGATCGTGACTTAATGTCCGAGACTCTTGGTCTCGTTCGAGATTTCGGTGTTAGATTTGAAAAGTTTCCATTTACTTCACTCTGTGACTTCTTTGCTGTGAAAGTTTACATCCCCCTTTCTCTGTTGCATTTGTTTTTCTTTCGTCGTTTCTTTCTCTCCTTCCCACCGCTCATCCTCCACCGAGACTCGAGACGATGCCGAGAATGAGGCAGGCATCAACAGCTCGAGGCTAGACTGATAGCAAGTCTCGGAACAATCCTAGAAGGCGAGGAGCCAGCGCGTGTCCAGTGACAAACGAAACGAAAGCGCGCACGTCGCGTCGTGCAATTACCGTAGAATGGTAAAGTGGCTACCAAGACTTGAATTAACGAATCACCATTGTCCTTTTGTTCTCGCTGAACCCACAGCGCAGTTGGAGAAGAATGGTAGATCTTCTTAATTGCGGACTGAGTGATAGGTGTGTTGCACGTGAAGGATTGGGCGCACCTCGTTCGGGTGGTGTCACGCCCGCCTTTCATATTTCACATGCGGATAATTAACGGGGCAGGTAATGAGTGCTTTCTTATGCGATGGAATCTGCGTGGTGGCGCTTGAAAATTCCGCGTACACCTACCTCCGTGCATGCAGGGGTCAAACACGGTGACAAGTGAGCATTGTGAATGGGAATTCGATATATACTGTCTGCAGCACACGTGTGTTTTCAGGAGGCACGTTTTCCTCGTTTCAGTTTCAGCCAAGCGCCAGGTCCGTTACGAGGGAGATCAAATGAAAACCTTAATTTGTTTATTTATAAAATAGATTTCTGCGTGTAGGGCTGCACAAGTTTGTTGCATTTCAGCATAGAGTCTGTCCTGGTAATCCCTGGAGCAAGAGAGGGGAAGTGAGTACATGGAGGGGGAAATGCGGCCACAGCCACCAGCCGTTTGTAGTAGCGTCCACTCGCTTTCTCCCTTTCTTTACCGTTATGCGCGTCCTTGCTCCACATATTCCCGTGAGTGTTGAGTGCACGTGCAGCCACTTAATGAGTCCAGTTCCTATTGGCCTATCCGAACATTTTCGTAGATTTCTCAGTTCGATTCTATTGGTTTGAGATCTGGCGACTGCTAAGGCCACTCGAGTATTTTGGAATCGTCATGTAACTGGCACAGTTTTATACTTTATGGCAAGGAGCATTGTCCTGCTGGAAGATATTGTATGCAGGGAGAGGGAGTATGAATAAGTTCCGTGAGGATTTAGTGTCAGAGAGACCTGGTAATACCAATTATAAAGCAACCGTAGTTTTAGTTTAAAGAAACATGTTAACAGTAAACGTATCTCTAAAAAATACATGTGTTACTTTCCGGTAAGTTCGTAACGCCATGGCATCATAAGAGATATCAGCAAGCTATTATGCCTAGTCGTTTGGGCACTCGCTGTTAAGCGCTTCATCATTTTCCGGAAACTGGACATTGCGCTGTGAGCCACACGTGCGTGTCGTTTGTGTGTTTTTTACCGCTCGCCTGTTCCGTGTCCAATGCACAGAGCTGGAAAGGTCCCTCGGGCGGAAAATTGGCGGGAGGCAGAACTCAGGTCTCCCCCTACACGTTTTATTAACCAGACGGAATCGTCGATGTCGGATCTTTTTTTCCACTCTAGTCAACACGAAAGGAAGATTACCGTTTTGCGTGAAGTATTGGCGGTGATTTATTAGCGAGGTTTACGAAATTTTGTGTCGAGTGTTCGCTTGAATGGTTCTGAAGGTGTCATCCGCCCTCTGAACGTTTCTCTGGCATCAGTTTGAATAAAATAAATATGAAGACTTACATGTGTTTTATTATGTTTGTGGCAGTGGCGTATGCTGAGCCCAATACCTGGACTATCCCACTATAACACGTGGCCCTAGGCTATGGAGGAAGGAAGAAAACTAGGCTCGCTTAAACCCCCGGTATAAGTCGTTCGAGACGCACATATTTTGCTCGTTCTTGGCGTCTAAGGAAGCCACGTTACCATCCCAACGGCAGCAGGTTTCCAACTTCAAATAATTCAGGTTTCCAACTTCAAATAATTCAGGTTTCCAACTTCAAATAATTCAGGTTTCCAACTTCAAATAATTCAGGTTGCCAACTCCTAAGAATTCAGGTTGCCAACTCCTAAGAATTCAGGTTGCCAACTCCTAAGAATTCAGGTTGCCAACTCCCATGAATTCAGGTTGCCAACTCCCAAGCATTCAGGTTCGCCATTATATTTTTATTGAAATTAGTTGAATTCTCAGTTTCTAATCAAATTTTCTTCTATATGTTACTCTCTAGGCTTCAGGCTTCTCAGATAGCCTAGAATATACGTTCCTGGTACATGAGTAGCACACTTTATAAGGTTGAACAGTTGAAGAATGTGCCACTTTATCTGAACAGGGATGTAAATAAAATGTCTCATGTATTTACATTATTACAACAAATAAATGGTGGAACAAAAATTCAACTTAGCTTGAACATATGCCGGCTACGGTATTTTGAACTTGTTGGCATTGATTTCACTTGCCTCTCATTCTTTTTAGCTCTACTACTACTTTTCCAAATGAATGCAGCAAAACACTGAAATTTTCGCGCGCAATTACAGTAGAAATGAATTGCAATAAAGCGTGTACATTCTAAATTTAGCATGCAACGAAGCCTAGCCTCCCTGCCGTGCACGATTCCACGAAAATCCTTTCACCTTAGATCCAGAGAAGACAAACAGTTTGAAACAGAGTTGCCAAATTTAGCTCTTCTCCCACGTTACAAATGCTCAAGTTAGCAAGTGTCGTAAAGTAACTATTGATAACGTTACTTCTATTGCCAAAAAGTAAAGGCTACAGTTGCATATACTTTTAAAAGTAGCAAGTTACAGTTAGAATTCCTGAAACAAAAGTAATTGTTACTTGCAACTATTTACTTCCAAACGTTGATATATCGTACAATCAGCCTACAGATAATAGTAGGCAAATTGTCCATCGCTAGTTTCGTTCCTTGTGAGATAGAATTGTACTTAAGTGGGACAAAGGGTTGTTCTTTCAATTCTTTCTCTTTGTGGAAAACTGAATGAATGGACAATTTGCCGTTGGCTGTACTTAGTTTATCAAGACAGTCGGTCTAACAGAACAACTGACTGCCACGCGGGAGAACAGAGTTCGATTACCAGGGTGAATCATCTCAGGTCGGAATTTTTCGACAATTCAAAAAGACGCTGTGGTTCACCCGGGGTTAAAGGCAGCCGGAGCATGGTGCTGATCATGTCAGCTTTAATATGGTCGATGTCGAGGATGTATGAAATCCTACCGCCCATTCCCCGTATACTTGCGTTCAGGACAGGGTACAAAGGACTGGGCAGGGAGAACTTTTCCACCTGGTTAAATTTAATCGCAGGATGTCGATGAACAGTGGTACTACTATGAAATAAAATCTGGTTCAATTTAAAGTGGTATCTGTACTACTGAAAATTTGCCCCGTCGGGAAACTAGGTGTCAGAATTGGTCGCTGGGGATTACATAAAATGTTCGAAAGAACAACCACAGTACAACAGCCATGTCCTGTCAAGGAGTCGTACTCAAAATTTTGGGGGTTTAGACCGCTGGCTGAAGCGTCAAGAGCTTGAGTGCAACCATTTGTAATTTATAGTTCTGTTCTATTCTCTACTCCGATGGATTTGTGAAACCTTGTGGATAGGGCATCACCTTATAATCATTAGATCCCGAGTTCGATTCGCTGGTAAAGGACATTGTTGTTTCATATCGCTCGTAAAACTATGGTATCCGACAAATTGGTATTCACAAAATCTGACTTTCATTTGTAAACGTATAACTCGTACAACACAATTACAAGGAAAACTTCTTTAGATAATGATAAATACACATGCAGTTAAACGGTATGAACATTTTTTCGGCAGTTTTTTCTTCAGTGTTCTTTAGCGTTTCTAAGGATATTCTTGCTTTTTCTTTTCCTATGGCATTTTGTTGCAGTGCCGAATTTTTTGCGTAAAAAAGTTCTTGTGTGGGTGCTTGATATGATACTATAGTTTTAGAAAATGTTGCTAAATTGTACGTTTAACACGAAATATACTCATTGCGACTTCAACTAATTTTTTGGCAGCCGATCAACTCTACGGAAATAAACATTCACCTTGAATTGTGTACACGCCATTTTGCATTCAAGTTTTACGTGAGCGCCACACTATTGTGTATTCGTGCACAAAAACCTGGAGGCGTGATTGCAACTTGCCGTGCATGTAAACAGTCGGGCACACAATAGAAAGCATTTGCGTTTGCATTCAAGGCAGTATGGTTTCCAGAGTCATTTACGTGGACGCCGCACCTCTACCTTAACAACAGCAATCTGAAGGCCCCAAATTCAATATGGAAGCTAGAAATTCCGAGAAAACAGATGCTTTGTTGCGTGTTTACATAAGCAGCCAAATTCCTCTTCGTTTTGCGTGGGTGTGTCGTCGGTGGTGGCGAGTGTACTTAATAATTTTGCGTTCATAATATCCCCAAGGCTACTCACGAAGCTTCGGCAAGGAGTGGCGCTGCTTCACCTTGACCTTCTAAGCCTGTCGCCCACTTCTGGAGGAATCTTTTAATAGTGTTAGTTTGCATGCATTTTACCTAGAATAAGTGACCTACTCAGAAAATGGGATTTCTCAATCTCATCCCATGCTAATCTTAGGAAACTTTAACACCGAAGAGATACGCGACAAACGTCTCTTGGAAACCGACCCTCGGTAATCAGTGCAGCCTTTCGAACCTAAGCGACACGACATATTGCACGTGTCGCTCGGACTGGACTGTTTTCTCAATGGCGTGCATCATATCATCTCGGTCTTTTGTTCACGCATGCACGGTGAATGCTTGCTTACAAGATCGCCTGCAGGATTCTTTCACCGGGGGTGAGCAGTGCTTAAAGTGGGGGAAATGTAGGCTCATGCTTTCCCCCAGTTAAGAGAATTCTCATAAAGCATCCCCAGCACTAGGATAATTTGCATAGGCACTTAATCTGCTGTCTGTCAAGACACCTCTCGTCTGTGTTTTCACACTACACTTTCAAACTTTGAATTGTATGAAATCTTTCCAGATATCTCGGGGAAGGGAGCAATTGGCTCCCCTCTGTGGGCGCCTTGCTTGTAGACTGAAGAAGCCCATGTCGTTTGTCACTTCGGTGTGAAAGCTCCCTGAGAATTCAGAATTTTTATTGCCTGTGGGAGGAAATATGTCAAAACAAAAGTCCGATTACTAAGACTAGCCCCTTTCCTTTCGAAAATCCTGAGTACAGCACTGACTGTCCATAAGTTTTCAAATCAACAGCCGAGGTTCTCTTTTCCCAGCTCCACATTCCGAAGTTTATACCCAACTGAACCAAGGAAAAGGAATCTCCTTCCTTCTTAGAACATTTGGGCTGCCATACATAGTTCTTTTTTCATCATCCATTATATGAATTTTGGTATTAAAACAAATAAGTCCACTTTATGGTAAGATGTGTCAGTCGGGACTGAACCTACAGTTTAAAGTACAGGGTGGCTCAATAAATCACTTAACACCCTCAGTACAAGGCCACTGCGGCATGGAATTTGAAATTGGCGATGACCAATCATTGCCTGGCCAAGGGGGAACCATATTGACGCCACCCACACGGTCGGCGGCCATCTTGATGTCCGGCATCTTGAATTCAACTTCAGAATTTTAAATGGGAAGGGGGTCGTGCGACATATCAAAATGGGCTAGAATTTCACGAGAAATGCAATGGTGAAGGTTTTTTCGACATATCTTTAACCAGTAAAAAGGTATGACTGAATTCTTGTACCAATTTGCTCCTTTTCGAGGTGTTAGAAAAATGCCTTAAAATTTGTTTAGCGCATCGGTAATGCATCGAGATCAAAGTGATGTCTAGGGAGAGAAGTTCGCATGACATTGCACACGATTTTAATCTGATACATCCACGAAGAGCTGCGCATTCTGAATGGTTGTCGCGAACAATTTACAGTGTGACGCTTCCATTGAATTAAAAGTCCTTCACAGTGACAAGGCTAATGTTTATGTTCAGAAGGAAGTTCATAAACAGAATATGCGACCCTTCTCATCTGATAACTAACTTTGGACAGAAACTGCTTCACAACGTTCCCATAGTGTTCTGGCGTTCCTCCCTATTGAAAAAATCTCTGTAAAGAATACCTTCTTCCATAAGCAAGGATGAAAAAACCTGTTTATTTAGCAAATCCAAGTAGCCCTAAGCATTAAAGGTTCCGTTGATGGAAAATTGACTAACCAATCGTGTTCCACACAGTACGCCACACCATTAACTTACCAGCACTAACCATTCAGCTTTGATCTGTCGAAAATGGGTTATCAGATAAAAAGCATCGAATATTCTGTTTATGAACTTTCTTATGAACATAAACATTAGCCTTGTCACTGTGAAGGACTTTTAATTCAATGGAAGCGTCACACTGTAAATCGTTCGTGACAACCATTCATAATGCGCAGCTCTTCGTGGATGTATCCGATTAAAATCGTGTGCAATGTCATGCGAACTTCTCTCCCTAGACATCACTTTGATCTCGATGCATTACCGATGCGCTAAACAAATTTTAAGGCATTTGTCTAACACCTCGAAAAGGAGCAAATTGGTACAAGAATTCAGTCATAATTGTTTACTGGTTAAAGATACGTCGAAACAACCTTCACCATTGCATTTCTCGTGAAATTCTAGCCCATTTTGATATGTCGCACGACCCCCTTCCCATTTAAAATTCTGAAGTTGAATTCAAGATGGCCGCCGACCGTGTGGGTGGCGTCAATGTGGTTCCCCCTTGGCCTGATAACGATTGGTCATCACCATTTCCATGTTGCGCGCTGCAGTGGCCTTGTACCGGGGGTGTTAAGTGACTTATTGAGCCACCCTGTAGTATCTGGATCACTGCATAATGTACCACCACTGGGCATGGAATCAAGGACTCCTTGTTTACCACTAAGACACTGGGCGGCCCAATTTTAATGTTAGAACTTGAACTTGTTTTTAATGCGAGAAAATAATAGTTTTACCATTGGTGTGTCAAAACGTTTGAGAAATGGAAATCCTTAAACTTTTAAGTTGTTCATGTATTTTGTTCAATTGAAACTCTGTGTGCATGTTTTGTTCATCATTTGCAGAACACTTATTTAGTACGGTAACAAACCATGACCACATTTCATAAAAGTTCTACTGGAGCTTGATGCTCAGCAAGAACTTTTTCAAAAATACCTCTCACTTTAAAGAATTGTGTTGATTTTCTAAATCCTAAAATTAGATATCTCTAGAATTCAGAAGAATGTTTGTGTAGAGTGTATTCAGTGTCATTTACATATTTACAATAGAAAGTATGTTTATTGTGCACCATGGTATTTTTAGATATCTAGACTAAAGAAAAAGCTTTCCACACAAAGATGTAAAGTTATCTGTGAGATGAATGCAAGTGTCCAGCATATCCTTATGGAAGGCAGCAATCATGTTGAACATGATAATTCTGTTCTTCCATTCTTAAACCTATAAGGAATCCTGAAGACCTTTATCTTCTACAGCAGTCTTTGCATCCGTTTAGGAAGCTGGGAGTTGCACATCTTTGTTCAAGTGTTTTCCTTGCCCACTTGGTTTTTCTACATACTATGGCTCTTGTTATTGGTTTTATGAAGATGAGCTTGCCTCTAATATTAAACAAGTGTCTTCGTATCTGACACTAGGAATGATTCATCTCAACATTCCCTCATCTCAACACTTCCTGCATGAAAGCTAGTATTTGCGCATCTTGTTAGCACTCTCTGTGTGGAACTTATAGAAGAGTACCAGGTGGTGAGGAGAAATTGTCTCCAAAATTTATTGAATTTCCCTTTTCGTCCTTAATCCATATGCAAGTCTGTGCAATAATGCTTCCTAGACAGAAATGATGCTTCAGTATGGATCTTGATTCACTCAATGGATCTAAAACATTTATACAAAATGTAGCAGCAAGCTTCACTCATTACCAGAAGTGTAATGTAAGCTCAGGATATTTCATTAATATTCAAGAGTTTGGTGTGATCCTTGAGCTTCATCATAAAATTATAGTGATCTCCTACCCAGTGGTGAAGCGTAAAGTTGTTAGCAGGGTAGACACAAAAGTGCGATAATATCCATTACTTGCTTAAATCTGTAAAAAGAAAGGGAAGGGGGCTATGTCATGGAGAGTTGTTCAATGTCTCTCCAGGTGCTTCTTTACTTGCCAGTGGCGTGACGTTTTCAAAAGTGTTGTTACCGGCCATCAGTATGATAATTATGTCTTAGACTTTCTCCTCCTGCCCACCAGATGTCATCGACCTAGATTTTTATTCATGTCGTTGTTTTTTTTTTAACCCCTGATTTATGCATGCACCTCCAGAAAGAACTACCAATCATGAGACATTGTGAAAATGCAACAAATAGTGCTCGATCCCTGTTGTCAATTCTTCATCACTTTTTTGAGAGGAAAATAAGGAGATTTCACATTGAAATGACAAGCGACTCACATCGCTTGAGGATTTCACCAATCAAACACATACTGCCTGTCATGCTGCTTGTGTCACTTGTTGCTTTGGTCTGATATCTCCCTTAAAAAGCAGCCACTTGTAAATGCAAACCTTTATTTAGGTTCTTCAACAAATGCTATTAATTAACTGACAAGGTCTGCAATTTCTGATTGTTTCTCCCTTTCATTTACCACAAAACATAAGTTCTTCTTCATAATACATGAGAGAAAAAACATAGTAGATATAAGGTGATAATTTACTTTTGATAATGAAATTTTGGTGTTTAAGTTATATTAAACTTTGATTGTTGAGACATATGTCATAAAATGAAAGGAAAAAATATTTTATCTTGCAGAATTCAGCAAAGAGAGCCAGTAGTGTGCCAGCACCACGCAGAGCAATATACACCTCAAATAAACCACCACCCCAGTCATCAGGTAAGAATTAATGCATTGGTACATGTTAACATGCTTCATTAGATTCCGAAAGAGGTCACCGTGCTAAGGGTCATGAGAGAAATACCTTAACATTTCTAAGCAATTCGCTATGCCTTTAGACAATAGTCTTGGAGATTGGCCCATTTGCATTTCCTACTTGTAATCTTCTCAAGTACTGTGTGGAATGTGCATTTTACTGCTTGCTCTAGCATTGTTGCTAATAATTGATATTAGTATGCAGTGCTTAATATCTTTAACACATTAAAATACTTACGGAAGTTTCAATTGTTACATGTGAATAGCGTATAAGTACAAACAACCAGTTCTTGTATTGCTGTGACCAAAATAATTTTGAAAGCACAAGTTACCCTTTGTGCAAGCTTTTAAACTGAGATAAGAGTGCAGAGAAATTTACCAATTTCATCACATAAACAATTTTCAAAGATTTGTTTCCCTTTAGTTGTGAATCGATTGGCAACTACTTGAAATAAATGAATAGATTTCATGAATTATTGGTTAAAGTATTTGTATGGTTGTGAAGAAGTGACACTTCAAAAGTACCAATACTTTCTGGCTCTATTACACTACTTGGTCTTATTGAATTCCAAGAAGTTTCGTTAGTGAGGCTATGACTTCATTTTTTAGTTGTTTTACCTTTTTTTTTTAATTATTTGACATTATGTACGAAAAGGTCACCTAGAAATGACCTTGATTCATATTTTCAGAGATGTTTTTTTAAAAAAAAAAATAAAGAAGAGAATTGCTAGAATGCAGGGGAGAAAAACCCAGCAAATGGAATAATAAAGAAAATTGTTTTTACATAATAATGAAAGAAGTTTTGAAGAATGGCCAGTAAACGCTAATAACTAGCCTGAAAATTTTATGGGAATTTTTATTGCATTTGCTCTAGTGTTACATGATCGTTAATACTCTGAGCTTTCAATTAACAAAGAAATTAGTGTTTTAGCACTGCACAGTCAATTTTTTTTCAGTCTTGTTAACAAAGAGGAAGGGTGGAATTCGTCTAAGCAAGTGAAGTTAGCACATAGTAATGTCGAAACTTTTGTGTCAACATAAAGTGTTAGCAATGCAAGAGAAATTTCATGGTGTACTAAGTGGACAAGACGTGATTTATATGACTTTTCAAATTTGCTTCTCTGACAGACTGTGAAATTAACATGGATATTTCCACTCTTGATTTGTAACCTAACAATGAAACTTCCCAGCCTCTTCACTCATAGTGCTTATGCAACACCTGTGTGCACACCATGCAGTGGTTTTGGAAGAAACAAAAGGCTTTTATAGCATGCTTAATTAGTATACTTGAGGTGGAAAATTACTGCTGCTATTGTTTTAAGGTGAAGTTTTGCCATTGTAGGTCAGTATTAACTTGAATTATTTATTTTGCAGTGTGCTGGTATACAACTGAGATTTACATAAGACTTAACAATATTTGAATTGGTCAGACAAACAACATTGTATAAAAATCAAATGCCACAGAAGCAGCAAAGCAATCAACCATAGTGCTTTCTCTTATATGTTTTTCCTCAAGCAGGAAGTTCCGTGGTGCAGAAAACTTCCATTCCTTCATAAAATGTGGCACTAATATATTCTAGAAGCCAAAAACAATTTTTCTCCAATCTAATGTGTGCCAGCAAAACTGTTGGTTACAGCATTGTTTGTGTGACTAATTCAATTGTTCATATAGTGTTATTTGAATGATCTTTTGCGGATGAATTTTGTGACAATTGATCACTTAAATGATGACATTGAATGACTGTTCATCATTAATGAACTGTTCCTCATTAATGATTTTGTACGTGTAAATATCTTAGTTGTGTGACAGCAGTTAGCACAAAATTTAATTTTTGCAACCAAATACAGTAAAATCTCGTTAATCTGGACTAAAGGGGGGATAAGTTTACCAGTTTAACAAAAGTCCAGATTAACTGAAATAACCTTAAAGAACAGTAGAAGTACATTAAAACTCCGTTTATAGCAACAGAACACATTTATTATGGTGTATTTAAAGGGCATAGGTCTAAATACACTATACAGTACAGTACATAGTCTGCGGGAAACAGAATTTCATCAGTGGTTGACTGCCTTTTCTTTGGGAAGTTCTCTTGTTGACTTCTAGCCACATTTAAAACCTTGCATTCTGCTTTATTTTTTTTTTTTGCCTGTCCGGATTAACGAGGTTTTACTGTAATATAACTTCATCTTAAGCAGAATAAAAAGACCGCTATGAAACAAATGCTGTAGGGTAGGCATGGACATTTTACCACAGCTCCATTTTCAGTGTTTTCTTGCGAATTGTGTCAAATTGAGGTTTACTTGAAATTGAAGAAGTGTTTGATAATAACGGTTGCTTTCAGAATGGCTTTACCTGGCGTTACGCCTGCATAAGTGAGTCTAGAGCATTGTTGCATTGAGTAATATTCTTAACATTGCATGAATTAATACATGTATGTGCGTACTTTTGTGCATGTCCGTAGTTAAATGTTTTCTCTGTTAATTAGTGGAGGACATTAATTTGTAACATGTGTGTAGACTGTGATAGTAGACCTCTACTACTTGTAACGCCAGTTTCCTTCTAATACTGACCCCTGTTCTTGTCTTGTGATGCATGCAGCAGGAAGCAAGGTGCGGCGGACATCCTCACTGAGGCGGACCTCTTCGGCGCAGTCAGGTACAAATCAAAGGAATGTTGTGTGAATGTGTTTGTGTGTGTGCATTTTTTTAGCTACTTTTTTCTTACAAAAATTCAAATATAAAATACTACCAAAAAGTATTGAAAGTATGACATTCAACTAGCAAGGGCTGCTGCATGGTTGAATTGTTAGCACTTGATAAACACACCTTTTTCTTTTAGGGCTGTGTTTCAGTCCATTTATAACCAATTATCAGACTTCTCAGGAGGCATCAAGGTTGTTATATATATATATATATATATATATATATATATATATATATATATATATATATATATATATATAAGGACCTAGCCCCTGCTCGTGTAGGATTTGCTGTTTTACCTAGAATTACTTGGAATAAAAAAGTTATTAATTTCTCTTCTTCAAAGCTTGATTCAAGCTTTGGTAGCATACATAAATGTTACACAAGCTTTTCACCTGATATAGCTTGTAGGCTGAAACCTATTAGTCTTTTGGTGATGCAGAGAACCACACCTTGCGGATTCTGGTTTCAAAATACCCAGCTAGTTTGCACCAATATCTGCTTGCCAGAGTGTACCCCAAGTATACAGAAATTTCCTCTTTCATACAGTAAATTTGTTTACATTTATCCAAAATGATGCCATAGTTGTTTGTACATTCCCATAGTTACAAGTGTTTTACAATTTCCTTGTATTCTGCAAAAAGTCAAAATTGTTTACATTATTTTTTTTAGTAAGAAATCAGTTGGGAAAACCTTTACACATATGATAACACAGGGTGGCTACCCACCGGGAATTCCTTGAATTCTGGGAATTATGCGTAAATTATTGGCTCCAGGAATTGTGTGAGAATTCTACATGAATTTTTCTCCATAGATGTGAAAAATTGCAACTTCTGCTATTTCAAGTCCCACTGAATTTATACATATTTATTAATGTCCTGAAGCAAGTTTTTCACAGTTTAGCCATTATTTTTAACAAGGAAGAATAAGAGAGAAAGCTTCGTGGAAAATAAAACTGAATTCTCTCAGTTCCTTTACTTTGGTGGTGTCCTTTGCAGAACAATCTATGTAACCAACTGAAAATTATTCCAAACTAAAATATCTTGAAGTTCATTAGGTAAATTTGAGTTTGAAATTCTTATACAATTAACAATTTCTTTGTAAATTAGTTTATCCCGTAACATTTGTGACTTGTGTTTGTAGATGTATTTCGAATCTTGAGTATGTGAAATGGCAAATGTATACTCTGCACCTTAAATTATATATTTTAATACATGTGTTTGTGACCTTGAATTTTTGGAAAGTCCTCATTGAAAACCGGGAATTATACTTGAATTTTATCATGGAGCTAGAGTAGCCATTCTGGAACAATAAAATATTTTTAAACATCTTTTCCAGAATCTGAGTTAACCACAGATGATTCAATTCCCAATTACAAAGCATGTAGTTGACTAGGGTGACACACAAACTTATTATACAAGCAATTGATTCCCGGTGGCAGCCCCAAAATTTAATTTCTGATCCAGCATCAAGAGAACAATTTGGGTAAATACGAAATTGTGAACTCTGGTAGCAACTGTGCTGGTACTCAATGCAGGATCCACACATTCAGGATGAATGCGTCTCGACATACCATGACCCTCAAACGACTGCTGCATCACAGAGTTCTGTTTTATTCATTTCTCCCTCGGTAGTTTACCCCTGAGACTCAATCACAGTATAAAAGCAAGGCTGTGGCTTCTGAAACCACATTGTTTCTGTTCGCCAACTGAAGCAAATCTTCTACTTGCAGGAGGGAGTCCATTACTTCCAAGGATGGGTGTGATTGCACTGCATGTAGTGGACATTTGATTATAGTGAACCTAAATCTCTGGTCCTGACCGAAATTAATTATGAATTTCATTTATAGTGAACTTTCAACATCGGTTTTAATGAACCTCAAAAATGAAATGCCCATGAGAAATTACCACTGGATGCCTCATAAGTGCAGTACAGTACTTCAAACAAACCTTCTTATATTAACTTGAATACCCGAAGAAATAGGTTTCTTGCCAGTATTGGTAGCATGGAGAGTGACTGAAATGGAATTGAAGAAGGCCGAGAGCGTGAGGTGTAGGGTTGTGACTTATGGTGATGTATGAGAAGGCTTTCGGTTTTGAGTGAGCTTCTGATGTAGTGAACAAATTATCTGAATCCTTAGGGATTCATTATATACGGATTTGCACAAATTAGACAGCTACGATGCATATTGTTGTAGTGTCAATAGCCACTCTTCACACCAATAAATTATGTTAGGCAGTGCAGTCTTGCAGTGGCTCCAACTACAATAATGAACATATATCCAGCATTAACAGTTCAAGTTTTCTCCCATTTGTTCTGTTTTGCTCATATTGATAGCCATGCCTATAATCATAAGCTTTGTAAAGATTTTTATTGTTCTCGGGTTTTAATGAGGTTTGAGATGTCACAATAAGAGGCTAGTGTCGGGCATGTGTTTTATTTTTGCCAGATATCGGTACATAGGTTGTCTTAGTTTCAGTATTGTTCTTGTATTGTGAGATGGTAAATATATATCTTCTAATATCTCCATTTGATTGTAAATCGATGAAACCTTAACATGAGTTTTATATTATTACCAACATTGCCTCTCTGTATTAGTACCTTTCAAATTATATGCACCATATAATTCACTTCTTCTGCATCAACATGTTTTAGCATTGCCTGTCATTTGCCTTGGAGTGCTCTAGTGCTCACTTCAGCCTTATCTTCAGTGTTGCTAAAAGTAATGGTTGCAGATCTAAGTCTGGAAAAATAAAAGAGGATGTTTCTGATTTGCACAGCAGAGCTGGTTCATAATGAACAAACTTGTTTCTCTGGACATCTCTATTTTGACTTTAACAGCCTTCCTTGGTGTCAGAGTAGAACTTTGCATTGATTTCACAATCCATTGCGATCTCCAGTTGAGTAGCTTTGTAGTGAACTTTAGATGTCTCTGTGCTTTTTTACTGACAAGGGAGGTTATCTAAGTGTTCCCCTCCGATTTCCATGAAACTTGGCAGGTGTATAGAGGGGCTGTTTTTTTGTTTCGGCTAAAAAACTGTTTTAGGGGGCACCCCCCCCCCTCAAATGTCAAGATGAGGACAAATTGAAGTGGGATTCACCCCTGTGTCCCCCTCCGATTTCCATGAAACTTTGTAGCCGAAACAAAAAAACATGTATTTCTTCCTTTGGGTCCCTTTATACACCTGCCAAGTTTCATGGATATCGGAGAGGGACACAGGGGTCAGATCCCCACTTCAATTTGTCCTCATCTTGACATTTGAGGGGGGGGTTGCCCCCTTAAACAGTTTTTTAGCCGAAACAAAAAAACACGTATTTCTTCCTTTGGGCTCCTCTATACACCTGCCAAGTTTCATGAAAATCGAAGGGGGACCCAGGGGTCAAATGCTCACTTAAATTTGTCCTCATTTTGACATTTGAGGAGGTTTTGCCCCCTAGAACAGTTTTTTAGCTCAAACAAAAAAACACGTATTTCTTCCTTTGGGCCCCTCTATACACATGCCAAGTTTCATGGAAATCAGAGGGGGACACTTAGATAACCTCCCTTGTGAGTACAAGCTAAGTTACGTGAGCAAATAAGGGAGAGTATTGAAGTGTTTAGGTCTCTGCTTACGATTTGTGCACCCTAGTGAAGTTGAGTGAATGATGAGTGTGTGAGATCTTCATTGATGAGTAGTTTGAAGTTTCAGACTCATTAATTGTGATTTATATGTTAATTAGATTTACATGTGTCTTAATTAAATATGTAGTATAATATTCAGGAGTGTTGTATTGTTCTGCTAGTTGAAGTAGTGCAGAATAAAGTAAGCTTTAAATAAACTTATATTTGTGTAGATGAGTGTATAATAGTAATAATGCACATCTGACTAGGAGTACTGGGTGTATCAAAAGTAAGTTATTTAAAAATTTACAAGGTTGAAAATATAATGCAAATATCATATTATTGGAAACCATTCACCCAAAATATGTGTTAATACTTTCATAACATTATATATCAGTTTTCACTTATTATTTATCCATACATGTTTTTTTTTTATAACTATTCTTAATTTCATAATTTATCTTAACCTTCCACAGATAGGTGGAAATTATGTCCTTCTACCTGGGTAAGAATCAGTGTTGCATGCTCCTAAATGGAACAATCAACTGTCAATTCGGGGAAAATGTTTTATCTTTATTTCTGGCAATGGGAAATAACATGTTCTGTTGGGCATTCCATAATTTTGTCACTTAACGGGAACATTCAGGAATTGCTGCCCTTTTTTATTGGATCAGATTTTGGTGTGGGTACCCCAGCAATATGCTAAACTCACTGTGGTGAAAGAAAATGCAGTATTGAAAGTTGTTGCATAACTTAGCAGATGGAACAAAATTTTAGTGCATTTAAACATTCAATGCAGTAATCAGTTGCATACTTTGTAATATTGACATCAGAATAAAAATAAATTTTAAGATTTTTTTGTTGTCAAATGGAACAATGTGGAAACTATACAATAATGGTTATTAACAACATGGATCTGTTTAATAAGTGTAAATTCATGAAAACTGCTGTAATGCATATTTCTGACAAAATACACCTCACAGATAAATACGACGCTTGCTTCAACACGAATGTACTTGTTTGTGTCCAACATAACTGCTTTGTGGGCTGGAGCATTGCCTTGATAGAGAACCTGGGATAATGTTAACTTTTATTACGCATGAACTAACCTACAGAACCTGTCAAAAATTAACTGCTTGGAAGGGAAAGCTGAAAGCAAACTGATTTTCCTTTCTTTTATGCTCTGGCAATTGTTTTTTTATACAGTGCCTACAGTGGACATGATTAATAGCTGATGCTCACGTGTACAAATATAATTTAGTAGTTATCGACTTTTCGAGAATCTTATGTGGTCACTTTTTTTAAAGTACTTTAAAGTGTGCTTTTGCCAAAGTTAAATTAACTAATGCATTGCAATTGTAGGTCAGGCTGGTGCTGTTGATGAAGAAACGTTCATTCGTTCCTTTGAGGATGTTCCAACAATACAGTTGTTTTCTGCCAAGGAGCTCGAGGAACAGTTGGTGTCAATACGTGAAACAATCGCAGACCCAAATAAGGACTGGGCCAAAAGGGTAGAATCTGTAAGTGAAGTGTTTATTCCCCCATTATTGATGAATTTTATAACAGTATTTTTATTTTTTAATGAAAATTTAGACCGTTATCAGCAATATTAATATTGGTTACTGGACCATGTCCTCAAAATGCCATCAAACGGTTTCTCTGAGTCAATATGGCCTGAAAGTTATGTTAAATTTTCATTAATTTTGCACTAATATTGCATGGTAAGAGTTAATTAAATAGCAATTTTATTATTCAAATTGCCTCATGTGAACCTATGCATATTTTATAGCAAAACTCTGTTGGATTAATATGGTATAGTTGCTATGAAAGATACATTGTTCTGAAAAATATTAAATTGTTACGATGTTCAGTCATCAGCAATATTGTCATTTATGTTAGTATCACTTCAAAGTTGTATCAACTCTGTCATAAAAAGTATTCCATGCAGGTATATCCAAAGTTTATTGTTTTTCATTTTCTCTTTCCCTAGCCCGACCCTGTGGCCGAGTGGTTAGCACATCGCGCTGCGACGCCAAGGGTCCCGGGTTCGAATCCCGGTCGGGCTTGGTTGTTTGTGAATGTCCATTCATCAATTTCATCACTCATCCCCATCTTCGCAAATTAGCCAAGAGGCACAAAACGCGAAGTGAAATAAACTAAATCAAATCAAATCAAATCAATCTCTTTCCCTAAAAATAAAGCAACTAGTATATTTATGCACTGTCATTAATAGAGTCTAGTCAGTTATTTTCACCATTTCACAATCACTGTTATTATCATATCTGCCTTGGTGGTCAGGCATGTTCAGTGGTCAATTTGCAATCTTGTCATCAAAGGTTCTGGGCTGAAGTCCTGGCTTGAACATTCCTTTGCAGTCATTTCTTCACCAGTTTCGTCTGGTTTTTTTTTATTTTTGTTACTTTAGATTATTGTTCTGCCTCTTTAGAGGCTAATCGCAATGATGAAGATGAAGAATACTTTGTTGGAATTGATGAAGGGACACTCGCAAAGGAACACCCAGCACAAGGTCATTGCAGTTAGCCAAAAGTGACACAAAATAATTAAAACGCAAATACTATTATCATTTTTATGTTAGCTTACAATATAGTCTTGTTTATTGATGGCTTATTGTATTAGTTGAAAGAGCAAAATATTGAAGCTTGCATCTGTTCCCGCTTTTTTCCAGTTAAAAAGACTGAGGGCTTTGCTTCTGGCAGGAGCTTCAAATTTTGATGAACTCTATGTTCATTTACGACTCTTGGAACCACCATTCCAAATTTCAGTGAAGGATCTCAGGTAAGCACTAGATTGTAAAAGGTAACTTCTGTGCCAAATATACTCCCAGTATTATGCAGTGACCACTGTCAAGCAACTTGCTTTGCAAGTCTCTTTTTCATTTCAGTTTTTATTCTATTCCCCGTGTAATAATCACTTGTAATATATACTCCAAATACTTCCGAATGCTAATAATACATGCTTTTGAGTGAGTTAATTGAGTGCTTATAAATTTTATTGAAAACTGGATGGTGTAAGTTAAGAACCCTTTTAATAGTTTAACTCTTAGAGATAGTGGCAGAGATGGTGAGAAAGCTGAATCTTTAGTGTCAATATTATGCAGTTTTTCTTATGTAGCTCACACAGCGCCACAGAATAAAGATGCTTTTGGGTCATCATACTTCAAAAATAGTTCTCAAGGGGATGCAAAGCACAAACTGGTTTCAGCCTCCTCCCAACAAGACAGCGTCAAAAGCAAGGGTACTTTCTGCGGTTCTAAAGTTGTCCTACCTATACACCATGCATACTAATCGGAACATGGAATATGTATAGCATATCATTGTAAAGCAAGTTACTACTTACATTTTGGATTTCTTCTTGAAATAGTGAAAGAGATGTTCGGTTTTTCTTTTCTCCATTCTCCTTTCTCAACTTTTTTTTTTGTCTTCAAGAAAGAGCCAAAACATTCCAAATGCTGGTGCCTCAGATGTTCATAACGTGAGGAAATCGATACACAGGGGTGGAAACTACTAATTTAACTGACCAAATACTGATGAAATACTACTGACCTATTTATTTACACTAGGGCTGAGCCGATGTATCGGTATAGGCCGATACCAGGTATTGGTATCGGAAAGGGATCGGTTGGAATTCATCTACCGATACCGGCTGATACTTTTCCTGGCATTTTGATTTTTCACGGGGTCAGCAAAAATTCTATTTGACACTTTTGCAAAGTCTAATTATCCTTGAAGTTATGCAAAATTCAAACTTGCTTTCATTTTGTACCAATTTTACACGAAAAACTTTATTTTG
Organism: Lepisma saccharinum; assembly: GCF_977018435.1. Taxonomy (NCBI): domain Eukaryota; kingdom Metazoa; phylum Arthropoda; class Insecta; order Zygentoma; family Lepismatidae; genus Lepisma; species Lepisma saccharinum. Next base: position 36,236,717 of record NC_139249.1, read on the forward strand.
TAATTACATAACATCTGTGGCAACAGTTTTGAATGGGCCATTTTCACTATCAGCACGATAATGCCCCTGCCCATAAAGCAGGGTCCATTGCAGTGTGGTTTGAGGACACTCAGGTGGGTGTGCTTAGCTGGCCCACTCAACGCCCTGACTGGAACCCCATAAAACATCTTCGTGATGAACTGGTTGCATGCCAGACCCACTTGACCGAAAATCACACATGAACTATTCACAAGGCTGCAAAACAAATGGGGAAGCCTGCCCCAAGGAGTAAATGCTGTAATAATAGCAAGGGGAGGTCCAACATCTTATTAGTTACGTGGCTGGTATCTTGGGAACGAACAGCACTGGGTGTCTGGTGACTTTTGGCTATATAGTGTAAACTCCATAGCAGAAGATCCCTTTTTGTCAGGTGGCTCTTCATTGGGTGATGCATGCTATGTGCATTGACTCCCATTGTCACTGGTTTTTGTCTTTTACGAGGGTCACTATTTATATTTTGAGCCTAACATTGAAAAAAACAGGAATTTGGCATTGAAAACTGCTTTATTGTTTTTCGAAGTATTCTCCGATCCATTTGTCAAAGCAGTTTTTCCAATCTTCTTGAGACACCTCCATAATATGGTTTTTGAACGCATCAACGGCATCTTCCACCGGCGAAAGTCGTTGTCCATGCAATTTATTCTTGACATTTGGGAACAAGAAGAAGTCATTGGGTGCCAAATCAGGACTGTACGGCGGATGACCCATCAATTCGATTTTTTGACTGTTCATAAAGTCTGTTGTTAGACGAGATGTGTGACAGCTGGCATTGTCTTGATGAAGAATGATCCGACGGCGTTTGTTTGTTTGTTTTCCGTATTTGACCGAAGACCTCTGGCAAACAAATTGTTGTGTACCATTCAGAGTTGACCGTTCTGCGTTCCTCTAAAGGCACAGTTGCCACATGACCAGTTTTCCCGAAAAAACAGGCGACCATTTGTTTCGATGTGCTTCGAGCGCGAACAACTTTTGTTGGATTGGGTTCATCTTGAAACACCCATACAGTCGACTGCTGTTTACGTTCTGGCTCATATGCATATATCCCTGATTCGTCACCTGTTACAATCTTATATACATCTTTTGAAGCACCACGATTGTATTTATTGAGCATTTGTTTGCACCAATTGATGCAAGCGTCTTTTTGAGTTTTTGTCAAATTGTGTGGGATCCAACGAGAACATACCTTTCTCACAGCTAAATGATCATGTAATATTTTATATATGCTGGTGGAACTAATGCCTATGGTTGCCTCAATCTCACAGTATGTCACATGACGATCTTGCAGTATTAGGTTTTGCACAGCATCAATGTTTTCTTGAACAACAACTGATTTTGGACAACCTTCGCGAATCTCGTCGGTGAGCGAATGGCGGCCACGATTAAATTCGTTATACCAGCGTTTCACAGTGGCAAAGGATGGGGCTTCATCGCCAAATGTGGAAGTAAGTTGATCGATGCACTCTTGTCTTGATAATCCACGTCGAAAATCGTAAAAAATCATCGCACGAAAATGTTCAGGAGTTAATTCCATTTTATTGTTGTCGCGCAATCTCCAAGGCAACATAAACAACACAAATCAAGCTATTGACAAAACATTTGAAGTACGTTATGGTCAATAATGCCAGACGATTCCGAGCAAATGTCAAATCGTGCCTAACTTCAATCAGTGTTGCCAAGGCTCAAAATATAAATAGTGGCCCTCGTAAAACTAGAGTAGCTCTCCAATTGTCCTCACAATGCTGGCTCAACACCGAAATTTTTGAGGCGCCCACCAGGGATTGAACCTGGGACTCTTTGCAACAAAGACAAGAGAGATAACTATTAGGCTACATGGAAGCTCTAATTAAATGTTCTTATATCCAAAATATACATTTTGTGTGTGGTATTTAGAGGTATATTAAACGTGACTGCTACCCAGAAAATGTTCATGCCCCACCCTGTCTGGAATCAATCATGTAAGTACAGTTGACTCTTTTTTTTTTTAATTCAAACTGCAGGGTGATGCAAATAAAATCAAATTAACAAAAACATACATTATCAAATCAAATCAATGAAACAAAACTACTGTACTACAGTATAAACAAAAATAATGAACATTGAATGGACCTTGCTGTATAAATTGCCATATTTTATATGTGTTCCTGTAGCGCAAGTCAAAAACAATTCCTCTCACAATAGCAATCAAGATAAGAGTAAATGGAAAACACATTTACGTATGTACATTGTATTAACACACAAAATCATATTCATGTGTAACAACATTATCTACCTGTTCTCACTAAAATAAGTTTGTGAATTTTCTTTGTTTTGTTTGTTTGTTTATTTTTACACAGTTAACAAAATCTTCAATTTCATGTATTGCTACAAATTTCAGCATATCATATTAAGTCATCACTAGCGTTTCCCTGAGATTCAATGCACCACGCTTCGACATTGCGAACAACGTACTCTGACTAATCACAATTGACAACTGAGGGCAGATAAGAAGACTTCACAAATCATTGGCTAGTGGGAGTTCAAGGACGTACAACGAACACTTCCACACAAAAGGGTTGGGCAATCACACTTTATTGAGGAGAGGGAGGAGACTGCAAAAATACTTTCGCTTCCCTATGACTGTTTCTTGGATAGCTGCCTTCGAATTATCCAAATGAGAGGTTCTAAAATTCGAATTACATATGATTTTTTAACATTGGTTTCAATAGGAATTCCAAGGGAAATAAACATCTGTTCGAATTACCAAATAGTTTGAATTAAAAAGAGTTCACTGTATTATGTTCTACACATGTCACCATTCTAGAGGCAGCTGTATTATGGTAGAAGGTGAGGTTGAATTTTTGTCTGTTGAAGATTGTTCTGTGGGGTGTCCAGAAAGTCCTGCACTGTATGCCAAATGAGTTTTGTTCTTTTGTTGGCTTTCTAAATACCCATTTCCCAAACACTGGATTGGTCACAGAGGGCCAGTTGAATGGACTCCATGTTTGCTGGATATTAATCTTTTAGATTTTTGCATTCTGGGAGTATTTTGAAATCTCAGGTGTACAGCTTGAAGATTCGCGACTAGGCCCATCTCTGTACCAGGATCGAGGATGAATTACATGCCATAGCCCGAGATGTTCAACAACTTGCAATCACACCTACAGCCATGTATGGAACACTATGGAGGATATATTGAAGAAATACCGATCTAGCCTGTGGTGCAAGACTTTTTGGACACCTTGTCTTAAGGAGATATATTGTACTGTAATATGTAGTGCATGAACATGTCACACTTCATTTTACACCAAACAAATTATAAACTGTGTTGCTTCTGTTTTCAGGTCACAGGTAGTACGGGAGGCATGTATTACAATAGCCTACCTATCACAGCAATTGGGACATAAATGTGATCGTTTTACAGAATCATTGTTTCCGGGGTTAATCTACCTCATCCAGAGTAGTGCAAAGGTAAGTAGTGTGAAAGACCTGTTTATAAGAAGGAATACAAAAAGAAAAAACACACATGTAAATAAAACTACATAGATTTGATAGTTATTGAGATGTATACTTGAAGCAGCGAATGGCCCATTACTAAAGAGAAGTCCAAAGTAAAATCAGACTCAATGATTGCATGAATTGTTTATGACTACAAGTAGTTTCTGCATCACAGTGTTTCATGATTCATATGGTAAAGAATTTAAATATGCATGAAACATATTAAAAGTTGAGAAATTTTAGAAGATGATTTTGTTCTTCTTTACAATTCACTTCAAAGTTTAGCTTTAAATGTTGACTGTGACAAAGTAGAAGCAAGAATCATTATCAAGAACAAAATATGCAGAACGTGTCATGCAGAAATAGTAATTGTAAATCATGATGGATATACATTAGGATGATAGCAGTAAACAAAAATACACACGTAAATTAAATTTATTTTAATTTAATTTAATCAAATGTTTTCGTATTTCTTGTGTTGAATTATACGAGGGTCATCCAAGAAGATAGGAACATTTTGGTGTAAAACACAAACTACAAATGGTGTTCAATTAGGATACCATTTAAAATTAGATTGTTGGCTTACATCTCTTACTTATTTCATTTTGACTGCATTACCCACTGTCGCCTTGTAATCAAGAGGTTCCCGGATTCGATACCCGGAGGAGGCACATAGTGGTTCGGATCCCACTTCAAACTGTAGGTCCAGTCCTGATTAGCCTTCCTGTTCATAAAGTGAACTTAAAACAAAACCTCAAACTGCATTTCCTTTGTGTTTATTAATTTTCTATAATGTAATTAAATTCCCTTTTTCACTATGATTAGTAAATGTAATTGTACATTAGAATATTCATTCATCTTTCTTATTAACTATATTGGAATCATGCAATGACAATGTTGAACTTGGTCATTGAGTATGTGTTTGTTGTGTTCCAGATAAATTCATAAATTGCAGGTAACACCACCTTTAAATACATGCATTACAAGGTGTGTACCGACCAGGAATTCCTTGAATTATGCATGCATTTTCTTCTCATGGAGTAGCTGCCATGCATTAACATGTCCTGTCTTCCCTTTCTTTCCAGGTTATGGCAACAGCAGGTATTGTGGCAATTCGCTTCATCATTCAGAATACACATTCCCCTCGTCTTATCCCTATAATTGCGTCAAATATGAGTTCAAAATCTAAGGACATTCGTAGGGCTTGCTGTGAGTTTCTGGATCAGTTGCTCCATACGTGGCCAACACACACGCTAGAAAGACATATTGCTCTTCTCCAAGATGCGATTCGGAAGGGGATAGCGGATGCAGACCCTGAAGCAAGAGCCTCCTCACGGAAGTAAGCTATTATCGATATTTTTTTCTTCACAAAGCGATGTGTCTCGAATATCTTAGCTCCACAGTTGTAAACAAGAAAAGCTTCTTTGTTTGTGACCTGTGTACAAGTAGTTTTGCCAGAAAGATAGGAATTCCTCATATACGATATTATTTCACAGCTAAAATATAATTTTAAGTTGTTTGATAGGTGGTGAGAGAGAAGGATAAAATTTAGATCTAGCAATAAGAGTGGAAATATTTGTGGTTTGCAAACTGGAACTGTTAGATGCTATCATTTTCTGTAGTCAAATTAGTTTTAACAGCATTATTTTGGTAACTTACCGTCATGTTGACCTTATTTATCTAGGTTCTTCTTAAAGGTTTGCATATTCACTTTTTATAGATGTAATTTATGTACAGTTATTTTAAGTGGTTTATATTTTATTTTTCTTGCGATGTTTCGTGAAGTGTAGAGTGAATAGTCATGTAAGGTTGTGTGTTGTGCATGCGTTATCTTGGCTTGAGGAAGTTCTGGGAAACCTGCATGAAATGTTGCAAGGAAAATAAAATAAACACTTGGAATAATTGTGCATTATTTTGGACTTTTTTTGTGCAGCCACAACTTTGTAACAGTGCAATTTTTGTGAAATACTAATACTATTTAACATATTTTACTATTAATTTTTTTAACCTTGTGCGTGTGTAATTTTTTGAATAGATGCTTTTTTTTTTATTTGTATGTATACGTGAGAGATTTTTATGATACCATGAAAGGCCTTAGTTTATATATGCCTTCTTAGTTATATATCTGTATTTAACATGTTCAAGTAGACTGAGCATGATGAGTGGTCATCTTGTGAACCTTCTATACAAGCATGAGTGGTCATTTTGTGATCCTTCTACCAAAGGTTGAAAGCTCACTGTCAAAATTAGCGTGAGGCAGAAATTTGATTTTCAAGTGGACAGCCAGGGAACATTGTGACACATGGAGATGTGTATTTATATACATATGTTATAAGTTAAGGACATGTTTGTAATCTTTTATTAATGTCTTAATTCTATTTTTCTTATTTTACATTGTCTTCTGCATCTTCAGGCTAATCATGAAGATGAGGGTAAGATGGTAAGATGAAATTGATTAAGGTACGTTCACAAAGAAACACCAAGTCCATGCCAGAACTCTTAACTTGGGACCATCACTGGTGAGATGGCAAGTCCAACTCAACTTTTCTGACTATCAAGGCAACTAATACATTTTTATCTGTCTGTCCACAAAGGCATAAATATCATATCTTTAGAAAACTCCAAATTGAAGTCTAAGTTTAACTCAAAGCAGCATTCGACCTGTAAATCAAACTAATTAACCTGACTTAATGATATAACACTATACTTGTGAAATATTTTGTCAAGTGTTTATATTTTACATTATTGTCCATTTGCAGAGCTTTCTGGGGATTTGCAGACCATTTTCGGGACCAGGCCGACAGTCTACTCAATTCATTAGATGGCTCCTACAAACGACTGCTCCACGGTGAACTCTCGCTTTCAAACTCAAGTTCCAGCAATTCGCTAAACACGACTGGATCCGGTCGAGGTACCACTCCTCGCTCGAGGGCTTCTAGCACCACAGGTAGCACAGAAAACCTTCATCGCGTTCCCTCTCTTACTCGACGCTCGGGCATCCCCGTGCTTGCAAGTCCTAAGAGTGATGCAGGTGTGTCTTTTGTCTAGCTACTAACATGCATGGGCTAGGTAACTAATGCATGCTCTTTCAACACTTGGCAGCATTCATATTCCAAATGTTCACAGTGTACATTAATAGTTACTCTAATGAATCTGATGCGTAAAATAGAGAGATTTAGTAATAACCGTGAGAATTTTACTATTGCGTTAAAGAAAGTAATGATTTATCTTGTTAAAAATTGGCACTTTTTAGACTTATGTTGCAAAGTGGAAAAAGTAATTACTGTTATTCGCATAGAGTTATAACTGCGATAGCTCAGTCATTAGGGCATCTGACTACCATGCGAGAGACCAGGGTTTGTTCCCGGGCAGGGGAACAGAGACTTTTTCAACCTATTCAAGTGAGTCCAGCGCCAACCCAGCGTCATATAAAGTGGGTACCTTGAGGAAACTCTGGGGGGTAAAGGTGGCCAGGGGCATGGTGCTGATCACATCACCACCAGCTCGGCCGAGATCAAGAAAGTGTTGGGCCCTGACCCCACACCCCCTATACGCCTTCATGGCATAGTGCAAAGCACAGGGGAGCACTTTACTTTTTTAATTCTTGTATAGTTATCTAAAACCAAATCAGAATGGAACACTTCTATCATTAGAGCTGGATATCTTGTGTAGTTCCTATTTACTTAACAAAATATGAGGCATAATATTCTGAAATATGTAATAAGTGCAAATAATCAACTCTCACAAAGAAACTTAGGTATTTCAAGTATCAGTAAGCATTAAGTAAGTAGTAATTCGAATATTTTATACTTTTAAAAAATCATTTTTAAAAAGAAGTTTATTGCCGTTATCCACCATACTCGGTAAATTCCATCATAGCTCTGGATTTTTTGGATTTGATTATTAGTTGCAGTATAATGCATAATGTATTGAATTCGTTAGTGCAGTCTTCCAATTTCCTTGTTTTTTTCATCTCCTTTTTTGTAAAGGGTTAAAGTGGGTAAGATTCATAATTCGACAGACAAAATAGGGCAATTTTGTGTGCTCTAATTTTCATATTTCTGCACTTTAAATGGATGATAACTTTTTGAACAGAGAATTACATTATTTTACTTCCATTTTCTTGCATATATAGTTATCATTTGTTGTAAATACATCTGAATATTTGGAATGTTGAAATTACACTTGCAGAACGTGCACGAAATTCAATGTGCTGTGTGAGGAACGATTAAAGTTTCACTGCAAGAGTGGTGGCATTGACTTAATTACAGAGGGTATTATGGTTCTGTCTCCACCCTTACATGCCCTCAGGTATAGTACTAGTAATAGAAGCAGATATATATAGGGAAATGGAAGACAGTACAATGTATGTGTAAGGCTGAAATAATTTTAAATAGGTTTATTTGTAACAAACAAAAATGCTTTATGCTGTAATTAATTAATATAATTGAATGCCGCCAAATGCTTGATTTTACTGTTCCAATACTATCTTCTACAATTTTGTATGTATATTAGCTTTGCATTAAATCAAAGCTTTGAACAAGTGTAATACACATGTAACTCAAACTGAATACAATCTCAAATTATACACTGTGGTCAGAAGTTAGTTAGGACATTTCAGTGATGAATGGTGGACTTATTCATATTACAAAGCAGCCGAAACAGCTTTCAGTTGTTGACTTCACTAGTAGATTGCATCACACAAGACAATCAATATAAAAATGGTGACTGTTCAGGAAACTGCAATGGGCATTTCATAGTTTCACAAGCAGAAATCGGTAATAATCTATGCAATCAAAGTACATGGCATTATTGAACTTGTGGATGGCAGAAGTCATTGGAACAATAATGCCCAAAATGCATGCATAGCGAGAACTGAATAGTAACGAAATATTGCATATGTCAACTGCTGTGATCCACTGTTTAATATGGCTGGATAAGTTATTCAGTTCTTTTTTTAGGGATCAATATGAAAGTTTCTCGTAGTTTGTCCCAAGGCTCGACCTCGATGGAGGCATAGTAGTTCGGATCCAACTTTTAAACTGTAGGTCCAGTTCCGATTAGCCTTACTGTGCATAAAATATACTTAAAACACAAAATCAGTCCCACAATCAAATATTCTTCCAGCTAACACTATCCACTTCAAAAGCTACCTTAATTAATGTATGCAGTCAGATTACTGCAATGAGTTTTGTTTTGAAAATAAACTGCATCACATTTGTTTTACAAAAGTAGGGCATATGAATACATTATTGTACATAAAACGATAACAAATTGGCAGAATTATTGGTAATTTTATTAGTACACTAATGTGCTTCTATAAATGTGCTTCATAATTTGTGACCACTCTGTATAATATCGTGATTGCGTAAAGCAGGTAACACAGCTGTTGGTTTTTGTATACTCTTGACTTCTTGTGAATGGTTCTCTTGCAAGGGTATCTAAACATAATGTGAATTGCAGCCAGTCATTCAGCTTTTTGCAGTCTTCTAGTATTATAAATTAATATCAATACAATATGTTATTTTGTAACTGCCCAGAATGCCACTTGGAGATTCATACTGTGGATAGTGATGTTGATTTTCTTAAGCAGATATTTATTTGTGAACACAACACACGCACCATCTGCAAAGCACAATATAAATTCATCAAAAAGTTTTAGACAAGCATGACTAAAATTGACACAGTTCTAAAACCTTCGCAAGTTTTGGACATTCCAGTTATTTCACAGAATTTGATATTATTATAAGTGGGAAATTTTAATCTATTCAGTTTTGAATTGTTGTCTAGTTAACATTAGTACCACAATGGCTGCAGACTGGTGCCACAATTAAGCACTTTCAACAAGTCTCCCTAGAAGAAACATTAAGCCATGAACAAGACACTATTTAGTGACTAATAGGTCAAGTTGTGAACTATAAATTTGACACTTTGGTTCAGTTTGAAAGGTAGGAATTTTTTTTTTACTTTACTTTTTTTTTACTTCAGATGGACAATATTTTCCCAATTGTGCATATGTCAGTTTTTCATTGATTGTGGAACAGTACATGCATGCATACATATTCTTTTCTTCATTCCACTAACAAGAAGTAACAAGCTATTTGGATCTCTATTTTTCTGTTTATTTGGCCTTATTTTATTATTTTTTTTCCATTATGCATTTTCTAATTTCATTTCAAGTTGTGTTTGTTTTGTGTGTGTAATTGTTTTGCTTCATGCGAAAAAAAATCCTTTTGCAAGCCCTTTGTTTTTTCTACCATAACTTTTTCATTTCCTATTGTAGTGTTGTATTTTTTTAGTATTGTTATGAGAGATTTTTGTTTTTACCTCTCCCATTCCTAGGACTGCAATTTTTCTATATTTTTTTTTCTTTGCTCGTTGCATTTAGCCAATAATTTTTTGCATGATTTCAGTTTTTTTTTAAAAAAAAAATCCAAATTGCATTGTAGGAAAACACTACATTATTATTGGAAGTAATCATGTATAATAATTGCATAGGAATTGTGCAGATTGCAGAGATCTTTATTGGGAATATTATGATTCAATGCAATACTAGATAAAAAGTGAAAACTGTACTTTAATAATATTTTTTTTCAAGTTTTGCTATTAATTTATGTGTCCATTATCACCACTCATCTAGTTTAGATTTTACTATTAATAAAAAATGGCTACAAACTTTGATTTTTGGATGATTATCTCAGATTATGATCATTATTGATATATCTCCTCCTGGTGTGTAGTTTTAAGAACAAGTCATCTACTTCACCATTGGCTCATAAGTTCAAAATGTTAATTAGTATCAAATGCAGTAGAACTGTTGACATTAATCTATTATAGAGGCTGAAATTTCTACATTTTGTCGATGTTTCAATGTACCTTGCTTTCATTTTTTGAGGAAATATGAAAGTATTAACTAATAACAAGTACAGCATTTACATTAATATTAATAGTTCTTCTGTGATTATGGCTCTACAAAGAAGCATCAAAAATATATGAATTGTATTCACTTAAGAATTACATTCTTTTGCTCACCATAATACGCTGAGCACATAAATATGAGAAATTCTATAAGTGTACTTATCTGCTGGATGTCTATCCAGAAATATAAATCTCCTTCAACAGCTATTGTAGGAGAGTTGCAAAAGAAATTGGGTTCCAGGCAGCAAATTTCTATTAACTTGTAGTGAAACTTCAGGTTGTCAAAGTGAAACCTGTTTCTTGTTTCTTCTTTTTTTTTCAAAACCAAAGTAGTTCAGTTCGATTTTGAGAATTTTCTTTTTTTAACTGTGCTTTACTTACATCTCAGAAAGCTAAGTTCATTTTGGTAATTATTGTCAGCAGTGGCAGTGATTGGGTTCCAAAACTAAGGGAGTTTACTTTCCATTGGTAGATAAGGTTTAGCATAGTTCTGGGGCAAAAGTGGCAAAAAGTGCCCCCCCCCTCCCCCTATGCAGTCACTGATTGTTAGGTGAAAAAGTGTGGAATGCTCCTCCATGCTGGGATGTTGTCTTTTTCAGATTAATTGATTAGATTAAGTGCAGTATTTTGAAGTGTTGTTTTGTTAAAGTTGTCAAGATTCAGGGTAAATGTTAACATTCACAGTAATAGAATGGACCTTAAAATCTTTTCTCCCCCCTCCCCCCCACTAAATATGTTAAACATAATGAGATGGATTATTTTGCATTCAAAATCTACAAGAAATGTTTGTCACTACTACGGGCTGATATATTATCAACCATGTTCTGTTTAATAGGCTCCAAATGTAGTATCCCTATGAAAAAACTTTCTCTGTTCCCCAACTTGTTTTGTTTTTCGTATATGCTTCCTGGCTCACTTATCATCCTCAAATTTAATCTCTCTCACATTATATTAATTATATGATTTAGGTACTCATGTTTTCCACAAAGCTGTTTTAAGTTATTTTCTATTAATTTCAGTAGCCACTGCCACCATCCTCGTTGGAATTATGATTTATATGACCTTGGTCTTTTGTATATTTAGTTTTTAGTGTTTTGTTTATTTTCTTTAATACATTTTGGCTTACATTGATATTTTATCACTATCAGTAAATTTTCATATCAGTGATACCCAGTTAAATCAGAAAACATTATCTGGAGACAAGAACAAATAATCACTAGAATTTTTACCAGTTATTGATGTGATTGTCAATTTTGAAATGTATTTTTATAACAGTCCATTGATAACGTCCAGACCAAAGCATATACAATTTACATGGTGGGCAAGTAACTAGGCATTGAAAATTACTGTAGTTTTTGTATATTTAAGCAATCTAAATTAAACTTTCTGTTACTTTTCATCCACCCTACATAATGTAGTTATGCATAAAAATCTTGGTACATACTATTTAAAATGTGTTTGTGGTACAGGTAAGTGGAACCTCAAATATATGTTTTTCAGAGGTCTTGTGCTGGAAATCAAGGAAAATATAAACTTCAGGATAGAAATCGAACTTTTTCTTGCACTAGAACTGAGCCCTACATATCAAAGTAGCAGTTGTGGGAATATACATAGTTGCTATTTTGTATATGCTATTTAACAAGGAAACATTATGAGTTCCCAATATAACCTATATCATTCAGTTTTCAAAACTATATATTTTATGGGAATATTTAAAACTCCCTTCCAGTATAAAATAAATTACAAGGGAAAGATATTCAATGTGATTGTCAAGTCTTCATAGTATCTGTTCCAAATTATTATATACCAATAACAAGAACCAGCTGTTATGACAACCACACATTTACTTTCTGTTAACTACCATCTTTTCTTTCTTAGGTATCAATGTTAAAAGAAAACATATTTGGAAAAAATAATGATTAGAATTACATTTCCCAGGGGTGGTGAAACGGCAGTTGACTACAATGCTGAATATTTTAGTTTCAATCCCTGGTTGGAAACTTGAATTTTTCTATTTTCAATAACATCATTTGTGTGGGAAACTACAAGAAACACTGTTCTAAACTCACATTTTGCTTGTCTTATTCAAAATCCATCTTTGCACATTCACATATGTTTTAGAATTTTCAATACAATAGTCATGTAATATGCCTTGTAGGTTTGTGTACAAGGTACACTTTAACTGACAATTATTAATATCAGTTTACCGTTGGAATTTTTAAATATTTTCCATTTGATAATCCACTCTAGAAATGTTGTCTAAATATTATTACTGTATGTGTAATTGCTTCACCAGTAAGATTGGGTTACCTTGAAAATTAAAAATTGCAGAAGAAGTTCAAAAGTTCAAAACATTTGAATTCATCACCCAAGGATCAAACCTAAAATCTCCAGATTGAAAGGCAACTGACTGCCTTAACCACTCTGCAATTTCAATATGCTTTAGAAATTCACTCTACCATGTCAATATGCTGTAGAAATGTATTCTAATCATTGTTTTGTATACGTGTAGCTTTAATGAAATACTTCCATCGCTTGGAAGTATTTCATTAAAGCTACATGTGTACAATTGTAATTTTTTAGTGCCGGGAGGGGGTTCAATATATGCATGTCAAATACATTGTTTTGAAAACTAAATCGATTTATACGAGTCATATTGTAAACTTCTAGTTTCCTTGTAAGTGTATTGTGTGCAAAAATGTAAAAGTTAGATTCCACTGTTTGTACTTGCATCTCCAACTGTTGGTCTTTAAATGTGATTTTCTGGACAGATGGGCACGGTGGAGGATCTCCAAGACACAGCCCTGCTCTCCGGTCCAACAGTGCCATAGACTTGCAAGCTGCACAGCGTGCGAAGGCAAGAGCCCAGTATGCAGCCGCGGCCAGGATGAAAGTGGGATCGGGAGCTTCTTTACGTAAGTAGAGATGACATTTTCATTTTGTAACTTTGCCTTCTGGTGAGGTAATGTATATGTATCCCTGGAATGCATATGTTGTATTTATTTTTTTGTAGTTTTTCTGTGTTGAGCTTTATTCTTATGTGTGTATTGGTATGCAATTGTTGTAACTGACTTACTAATCCTTCATGTAATTTTGATACTACAAATATTGAAATTGTATACCTTTTGTTGAACATCTCTGATTTTTAAAGCAATGATTCTGTTAGTTAGATAATAGGAAGTTTGGCGTATCAGTAGTTTAGTAAAATAGTTCATTATTTTACTAATTCAATAGCACTCATTTAAGTTCAACAACTCTGTAACTTTGCAATTACAACAAATTTAGAAAAAAATTATAAAAGGGACAAACAGTGAGATTTCTTATTTAAATTCTCTGTTTTATCAATAGACATTCCTTCTTTCCTTAACCCATGACCACTCGGCATCCTCATGGGGACATATACTTTATATTTTTTTTCTGGTATATTACTTTGTTTTTGCATTAATTACCGATTTCTTATTTTAACATTTCTGTTGGTTATTACATATTTATGTTTTTCTCGTTTCATCAGTATTATTGTATTTTTAAAATTTGAAACTCAATACTCATCACTGCAAGGATGGAAAAAGCAGTACTAGTGCAGTGGTGCTCTGTACATGCAGGGTTTTGTAACCTACCACTCCAAATGAAACAAAGAAAAGGGGGGGGGGGGGTCTTTTTTTATGATATTAGCCAAAATCAATGCTTTTTTTCTGACAGTTTGCAACAGTCTACATACCAGCACCTCTTCAAAGGTGAAAATAAAACTAATAACATTTTATTGTAATGAAACAAAAAGAAGAGAGTGAGTGTGAAAAGAGAGACTACATGGATACACGATCACTTGTGTACACACAACACCACAATATTTTGAGTAGTTACTATGATGAATGAACCAACACAATAAATAACAAACCACTTGAAGAATACTGAAACTTTTTTTTTTTTTTACATAAAACTGCTTTGTGTTTGAAAAGACATTTGATTTGTAAAGTTAAAACTGAAATTTAAATTATTCTGTTAAATGATAACTTGCTATCAGTCTGCTCAGCATTATTTAAAAATGGCAATTATCTAGAAAACAGTATATGCAAAAAATACTTTTTCATTAATTTATGCTTATATAACATGGTGTCTACTGACCTGGGAAACCTGGAATTAGCCTGGAATCTACTTTTGTACCTGGATAACCTGGACAAAGCCTGGAATTTAACCAGAAACCTGGATTTTTCTCAAAATTACCATTTTCATTACATATGTCCACTTCACTTAGGGGCTTACGTTTTGTGAGTCGTGGATGGCGACCACGGGGATACCTGAGCAGAGTCTGTCACTGCCTCCACTTGAATTTTAGGGGGAATGCTGCGATTCAAGGGATATATTCGTTAATTTTGAGAAAGTCTGTGAAAGCTTGGTCCTGTGTATGACCAAGTATGTACACTGGTGTGCAAAACCTAAGGACGAAAGTAAGTTTCGCATGCTGTGGCAGTTACAAGCGGCATAGATCGGTGAAACTTGAACCATACATACAAAGTAATGTTACAGTATGATACAGGAAAGAACAGAGAAAAACACGTAATGATCAGAACAGAAAATGACATTTTTACGCATAGACCGGAAATTACACGGAAGGCACTGCGACTCATGATGGCCCCGTGACATTACAGAAGTAATGAAATGGTCCTTAGAAGGGTGTGTGATCACCACGGACAGCGATGCATGCTCTGCAACGTGCTCCCATGCTGCTCACAAGGTTGGTAATGAGTTCTTGTGGTATAGTAGACCATGCCTCCACCAGCGCTGTTGTCAACTGTTGGATGGTTGTTGGTGCATATGGACGTGTTGCAAGACGTCTCCCCATTGCATCCCACACGTGCTCGATGGGATTCAAGTCGGGGGAACAGGCAGGCCAGTCCATACGCCGAATATCCTCTCGTTCCAAGAGCTCCGCCACTTGCGCTGTTCTATGCGGTCGCGCATTATCATCCATAAAGATGAATTCGGGGCCGACTGCACCTCTGAAAAGACGCACGTGGGGAAGGAGAACAGTGTCACAATAACGTTGACCGGTGACTGTACCGCGTTCAAAAATTTGGAGGTCGGTACGCGCATGCAACATTATGCCTCCCCACACAAGAACACCTGCACCACCAAAACGATCATGCTCGACAATGTTCCTAGGTTCATTGCGTGTTCCCACCTCTCGCCAGACGAGTGTACGTCCAGAATCACTACTCAAACTGAATCTGCTCTCGTCTGAGAAGAGAACGCGACCCCACTCCTCCTCAGTCCAGTCCTGATGTTCTTGGCACCACCGCAAACGGTGCCGCCGATGCGCGGGTGTCAACGGAACGCAACGTAATGGCCGTCGGGCAAAGAGACCACACCCATGCAGTCGACGTGTCACTGTGGATCGTGAGATTGGACGAATCGCTGTCCTGTTAAATGTGTTTGCATTTCCACCCGCTGTTTGACGTTGGTCCCTGCGTGCCTGTTGCACAATGTAGCAGTCGTCCGCTGCTGTAGTTGACCGTGGTCGACCACCACCTCTATTTTGCACAGCAGTGCCTGTGGTTCGGAACGCTCTCCATGCACGTGAAACAATGCTGTGGGCAATCCCAAACTCCTGGGCCACACTCGTCACACTTCGTCCTTCTTCCAGTTTCCCGATGATTCTTCCCCGTGTGAACGCATCCAAATGTTGTCTCCGGGCCATGTTGTTGTGAGTAACACCACCACAATGCACCTTAACAGCCCTCTGACTGACACACACTGTCTCGTCCCATTCATTCAACTGCTTCGTGTTGTTGGAGCTGACCCATTCGGCGCAATGGTCACGCTGGCATCATGCCATGCAACTTCTTGGTCCCTGTGCATGTGTAGTCAACCTCTGGCAACATGCTGCCGGGCTTTCATTCATTTGCACCGACTACGAAATATTTTATGTTACTTTATCTATCTCGTCCTTAGGTTTTGCACACCAGTGTATAAGTATGAGTAAATTTTGTAAAAATGAAGTAACTGGCCATTCTCCATCCAAGAAGAATATGCAGTAACATGTAATTATATAAATTAACATATGCTTAGAATTTAAATTAATAATTTTTAGAACTTTTTTAGTAAAAACAAAGTGTAAAAAATATACTACTACCAAGGGATATGAATTACACATTAGTTACTGCAAATTTTTCTCAACTGGCCTTCTGGTATGGGTTATTAACAATAACAACTTTTTCTTTGTTTAAAAAATATAGACCTGGAAAATAATATAGACCTGGAAAAAACCTGGAATTTAAAAACAGACATTTAGTAGACACCCTGTATAAGTAATTTTCCATCAAATAAAGCATGTGCAAAGTAATAAACAAAGAAAAGTTAATTTCACTGTTAATGAGAGTGTCATATCAGTTTTTATGAGATGACAACACTGTTCATCCTAGGCACAAAAAAAAATTTATTTCCTAATTATATTCATAAATTAATCAGTAAGTGATGTAATAGGACAACCTTAATTTGAAATGGTTTGCACATTACACTGATCTTAAGAATATAGGTCATAGTTGAAAAACAAGTACATTATATACACTCCTTAACATGAACATATCATTTATGTGTGTATACCGAAGTAAGCAAAAGTGGTTGGCAAAACAGTTGGCCAATGGTAATTTTGGCTGTGGTTCCAACATTTTGACCAACGTGTGGTTTTACTACGTTGACCCAATGTATGGTTTTGCAACGTTGGCCCAATGTATGGTTTTACTACGTTGGCCCAACATACTGAAAACTAAAGAATGGATAGGTTTGTTTTCTGATATATATACATAATTTATTGTGAGGCCAAATGTAAACAATAGTTCAAGCTATTTATGAAAATAAAAAAAAATACACAGCACTATCTCAGTCACATGGTATCATTGTTTTGAAGGCACCATACCTTCAAGTGGTAGCAGAGAAACCTTCTAGAGTTTACTTAGTTTTCCATCAGTCATGGAATTTAGTCTGCACATAACATTGCTTAACCACGTTCAAAATAATACCTGCAAGAATGTTCTTGTTCTACTACAGCAAAAGAGACAAACAATAAGCAATTCCCAACACATCTTCCATCCATGGTGGCTGACAAAGGACTGGTGAGTGATGCAAGTTAAAAATAGCTTCTACTTTCATTACAAATATATTATATTTCCAGTATGTGCTGTGACTGAAATATTCAAAAAGAAACACTATTACATGTCACTTACTTTACACACTAGAATTTTCAGCATTCTCCTGAAACTTGTCTTAGCTTTAAAAAGTTGTTTATAAAACTGATTTTGATTCACGTTTCCATGGTTGGGCAAACGCTGGGAACCACCGTTGGCCCAACGTAAGACTAACGCTAATTTGCCAACCAACGTAAAGCCAACCTTTTCCACATAAAAACAGACGTTGGCCCAATGGTGGTGGTTACTTGGGTATACAGTATATATACACACACACAAGCCATTAGACTTAAAATGTTGAGCAACATGTCCTCGAAAATATCCTAACTTTTTGAAGGCATCTTGCTGATGTTTTAAGAAAAAAGAGGCTGTCTAAGCAAAATTAGGATTTAGTCAGTGTGCGAAATGCCCTTCCTTTCTCCTATACCATGTGTTGCCCCAAGTAGCATCAATGTTACAACCTGTATATTTCTTTTGTGTTTATTTGTTAAGTTTTAATAAGAGTGATACATTTTGGACATCGATAAATATCATAACGACTCCTTGTCAGTACATCCCTGTGGTAAGTAGCATGGAAAGAAGTCTCAAAGAAATAAATTATTATTAGAGCCATATATTTATGGTGAATCCAGATCAAGAATTTGGTACAAAAGCTAGGCACATTTCAGGATCAAAAGTGGCATTTCGGTGTTAAAATGGTGAAACTACACTTACTACACAAATTTAAAAAATTCGCTTCTAATAGCACATTTTATGTAGTTAGCAGGCTATTAAGTTTATTCCTGTGTAACGTAGTCCATTTTTCCTTCTCAAATATTTACAGTAGAATTAATTAATTTTCCATGATTTGCATAACTCGCAGGATAATTCAGACTTCAGAATGGTAAATAATCTCTAAATTTCGTGTGTAAGAGTGTGTTTTACGTTATGCATCATGTCGTGACAAAACATGGTAGGAAAATCCACCTCATACCTTTCGAAACATGTTCTGATAAAATGGTTGCAAAACTTCCACACGTGATAAAATTGACAGTGATATTTTTTTCTTCTCTTTTGTACTGCTTACAGGAGATGAGCATGGACACGGTAAGTTTGAGACAAGGAACAGAAACAAATACATTTTGCTGCTTTCTTGCTATAAATACGATTTCCAGACTCCTTCATGCTTGCATACATTTCTTACTAGTTTCCATCACAGCTAGGCACGTTATTCTCTCATATTCACTAGCATGTATTCCACTCTTCTTTCATAGATTTCAACAAAACTTGCATAAGTATATTGACAAATCTTATACAGTTTTGTCATTAGATAAAATACTCTAAAAAAAAAATGCTTCATATCTTGAATCTGCACTCTAGACTTACAAATCGAATCTTAATCATATTGCAAAACACACACACGTATTCTTTACTTCAAAGCAGTAAACTTACATAAACACACCATAGAATAAGCACAAGTGTATTTTGTTAATATATTGTTCAGCGACACTAGTTTTAGACAGTAGATAAGCATATAAAAAGTGGAAGAATATAATTCTCGGCATTGATATATTTGAAAGTCTCGTACAGAATGTAAATTGTTTTTAGATTTTGACATTTAATGGGGAAAGAAAATTAATGTAAGATGTTACTTAGATGAATATTTTTTTTGTGGAACTAAATGATCAGCACATGTGATATGTTTCTGTAGGTATTTACACATAGTTGTTGTAGGTTCAATACCTGGTGAGGGCACATAGTGGTTCGGATCACACTTTAAACTGTAGGTCCAGTCCCAATTTGCCTATCTATGCACAAAGTAGACTTAAACTTCATACATAGTTGATCAGTCTGTTTAGAAGAGACTTGAACATAAATGCAATATATATTGATTACATTTTAAAGTATTTTAAAAATGACTGCGTGATATAACCTCACTGGGACATTTCAGTATTGTGTGTGCAGTGTTGAAAGATATACCACAGCTCTATCAATAGGTTTTTTTCTCTTTGAAGTATCATGAGCATATAATTCATGACAATTTAAATTTCCTTACATTTTGCCATTTTCACTAGCGTACTGGAAAAGAATTGTCTTATAAAAGAAAACACCAGTGAGATGTTTTATGCACAACTTTTAATAATTTTGACCATCTACAGATTTCCATGTAATTAAAAATTAACAATAATAATGCTTGACAAAAATGATCAAGACTTAGAAATATTTGTAGGTATATTTTTACTCTTGAATTGCAACTAGTTTCTCCACCTTATGATACATCACAAGTTTAGATATCCAATTGATATGTGTATTGGTGGTAAAAGACTGAGTGTACGACTATCAAATTCTCATTGTTAATGTTTCAATCCAAGGTTGATCATCGTATGTGTTCATTAATTTAAAAAGTCATACTTTGGATAAGGAAAATACTTAGTGTTGTCTTCCAGCATTAATATCAACCAAGTGTGATGATAAATGGAAATCTTTGAAGTATTTCCATGATAAGTAATTGTTTTTATGAACAGCAAACCATAATGCTTCTCAAAGCAAGTGAAAATTAGAATAATGTATGTTAGTGTGTAAATGAGAGGTGATAAAATGAACTGCAATAATTCCCGTGGAATTCCTCTACTCTCAACAACATATAAAATATTATCTAACATTCTTTTAGCAAGACTAACCCCATATGCTAATGAAAGTATAGATGATTACCAATGTGGATTTAAACGTAACAGGTCAACTAAAGAGCAAATTTTTCACATCAGACAGACACTTTAGAAAAAGTGGGAATATAATCAAAATGTCCATCAGCTATTCATTGATTTCAAAAAAACATATGATTCGGTCAAAAGAGATAAATTATATAATATATTAGTAGAGTTTGGAATACTTAAGAAGCTTGTTAATATGATAAAAGTATGCACCAGAGAAACAGAAAGTAAAATTTGTGTGGGTATTAATGTGTGTGACAAATTTACAATTTATGATGGGTTAAAACAAGGAGATGCATAATCTCCATTGCTCTTTAATTTTGCCTTAGACTATGCTGTTAGGAAGGTAAAAGAAACTAACGAAGGACTAAATAAAGGGTATGACTCAGTTAGCATATGCAGATAATCTAGACTTACTGGGGGATGATGTGAATACAATTAAGAATAATGCTAAAATATTTTTCAAAACTGCTAAAGAGATAGGTTTGGAAGCTAGCAAAGAGAAATCTAAATATATGCTTACAGGCCGAAACCAAGTGTTAGGTAGTAATCAAAATCTAATTATTGATAACAACTCGTTTGAACCAGTTTCCAAATTCAAGTACTTAATAGTAATACTAACAAATGAAAATGATATTAAAGAGGAAATAAAAAGCAGGCTTAATTCAGGAAATGCATGTTACTTTTCTCTTCATAAACTTTTGTCTTCTCGTTTAATATCTAAGAAACTAAAATTTAAAATATACAAAACAGTAATTTTGCCTGTATTATTATATGGATGCGAAACTTGGTCCCTTACATTGAAAGAGGAACATAAATTGAGAATACATATTTCAAAATAAGATCCTTAGGAAAATATTTGGACCTAGAAGGGATGAGGAGACAGGTGAGTGGAGAAGGTTACATAATTTAGAACTACATAATTTGTATTCATGTCCACATATTATTATAATGATTAAATCAAGAAGACTTAGGTGGGCAGGCCATGTGGCAGAAATGGGAGAGGAAAGAGGAGTTTACAGGATTCTTGTTGGGAAACCTGATGGTAAGAGACGTGTAAGAAGGCCAAGACGAAGATGGAGGGATAACGTTGAGATGGACCTAAAGGAAATCTGTAGGGATGGAAAAGAATATATAGATCTTGCTCAGGATAGGGACAGATGGAAGGTCTGTGTTGCTGCAGCCATGAACCTTCGGGTTTAAGAAAGCTAGAGAGTTAGTTAGTGTGTAAATGAGGAATTCGTAATCCAACACTATTTAACCTAATGTGAATTGTCTCAATATCTAAGCTACAATGGTATTACTGGAGTTTTATGCTCCATGTGCACATTCTTTATTCTTAGAAATCTTTGTTTGAAGGAAAATACAGTATATTATCAGTCATTGCAATATACTGTAGTAATATATTAATATTATATGTTATTCTTGCTAGGCATATTTGTGTATATTAGGTCATAAGTGCATATTTTATTTTTCATAGTTTAGAAATTTTTAGGTCATAGAAATCCTAGCTTTAAAATGAATCTAGCTCTTGTTTTGTACAGATAGTGTTGATTTGCTCTTGTGACACCTGTTTGCTTTGTTCGAAAGAATAGAAAAAACTTAATTGATTAACCAATTTTACAAGAACAAATTTCCTGCATGCTCTTGCATCCTATCAGTGCACCATCCATTTCTGTGCTTGTGTATACGGGACTGTTCCTGTTTGTTTTTTAAAAACTCTCCTGCTTGATTGACCGTGAGTTTTCCTCCCTTTGCAACACTTCAGCGCGGCCTAGGAAGTCCTCCGATGCCGGGATGTCAGTAAGTGCCATCACATCACCTGAGCGAGTCGGGAGGACACGGACACGTGTGTCAGGAGTATCACAATCTCAACGTAAGTTGTTTTTCATTTAGCATATGTACTAGAAAAACTTTTTTAAGAAAATGCATATTTTATTCACTAAATGTATCAGATATTTAAACACATTCATTACAATTTTCCATCAGGAGATGTACTGTATTTACTTATTTATTACATCTTGTAGCTTTGTAGCCTTTTCTACTACTTAACCATGTTTACATCGAAATTTCAGGACACAAAAGTTAGAAAACAATTTAAATGTATTACAATTAACATAGAGTATAGTGATCACAGTATGTAAAAACAAGAAACGGTTAAAAAAATTCTAATACACAGAAAATTGCATAAAAGTAGAAGTGGTCTCTGATTTAGTGCTGCAACGCCAGAGTCCCGAGATTTGAATTCCCAGGTGTGGTCCTCTTTACTTTCTTATTTCTTGTATCAGTTCATAATTCATCCTCATCTTTCTACATTTGACACATGAAATCAATTGTCTCTTCATATTTTTTTAAAAAAAAGTTTATTCCTAGATCTCTATATTTTGAAACCAGGCTGACATAGATCTTCTTTAGAACTTATTTCGTCAATTGTTAAAAATAAAAATATACATTTTTCAGGACCTTTTCCACTTTTTAAGTTGATAAGAAATGCATCCAGTGATGAAAAACAGGTTTGCATATGTGTGTGTGTTTATGTACAGAAAATATATTCAGCTATTGAATTTGAAAGATGTGTTGATCACAGGGAACTGGGGAATGTTCATTGTACATAAATATATTTGATCATAGGATGTGATAATCTGTCATAGTGTTTATTTTTTAATACAATAACTTCCACACTAAAAAAAAACTTTGGGGCCTGTGTTTTATTACGAAATTAGAAAGAAAACAATAAGAACATCAAGAAGTAAGACTTTCATGAACCAACTGCAGGATTTTAACCAGGAGGCCATGCATAAGGTAACATATATTATGCTGCAGGAGTTGCTGAACACCATGTGGTTCTCAAGGTAGAGAGAGACATGTGAGATATATGCTTCAAGAGACTTGTATGTGAAGAACTTGCTATGAAATGAACATAGATTTAGCATGCTTACGTTGAAATCAAATCAAAACAAAAAATGAGCAGATTCGAACCCAAGATGAACATTTTGATGTGTGTGAATGAGAAAAATTGTTTTTTATCTTTTTAGTGTGTTAATTACTGAAATATTTAGAAGTGAAAATGTAATGGAATTCGTATGTTATAGTAGTAATTGTATTTTGTCTGTTTTATTGTAGTAGATTTTGCGGGTTAAGTGGTAGAGCAGCCACAGGCTGAACTTCGCCCATGAATAAAGAAATTCTAAATTCTAAATAGTAGGAATGCAATAGAATAAATGGAAATTTTGCATTTTACAGCAAGCAGTCGGTCAGGGTCTCCATCGTCTCGGCTGAGTTATGCCACGTACTCTGCTGCAGGTGGAGACAGCAACACCGTCGGCCGGCCGAGAAGGCTTTCAGGAATTCCCCGGAGCACAGGAACTAGCCGTGAAGCCAGCAGAGAAACAAGCCCCAATCGTTTTGCATCTCACGACAGGAGTTTCGGGAGCAAGTTAAGGTAAGGTAGCATCTCCACCATTTTTTTTCTTAAAGTGAAAGATTACCATGTGTTAATGTGGCAAACTGTTGAATGTAATAGCATTAAGTGTTAGCTAAATAAATTATTATGGTGTAAAACTTAGTAAAATAATTTTGACATGAAGTGATAAACTCTACAGGATATATTTTACAATTATAGGCTATTATTGTAAGAGAAAGTGAATGCAAAATATTGTGTGGCAGCTCAGTGGTCAATTTTCTATCTCACCACCAATGTTCCCAGGTTCAAGTCCCCAGGGTGACCGTGAGTGTTCCTTGTGACTGTCTGTTCATCAATTTGATATAATCACCCCTCCTCCTCATCATTTCATCATCCAAATCATCACAAGTGGCAGAAGGATGACGCTAAATAACAAAATTAAAAATACAAAATATTTTATGTAATGATGTTAATATTTGGCAAATTTATTACAAACAATATTGGCAGAATGAATAATCATGATTTGAACACCATATCTAACCAGCTTTTATTTTTACACATGGTCGCAAACATATTTGTTACTCCCTCTGTCCCATAATTATTGTCCGGTATGCCAAAATGGTAACTTTTTATTTAGGTTAATTTGGATACTTGATCGGCCAATTTTGTACTTATCCTTGAGTAATAACGTTGTACGATACATTCCCGTGTTTAATTTACTTCTTCTGTATACACCAATGTCACAGTTTGAATATGGTACAATTATTATGGGACAACAAACAAAAGTGTACCGGACAATAATTATGGGACAGAGGGAGTACTATATTGATTTTTTTCATTTTTCTTGTGTGCAGGTTACTTAAGACTAAGTTTTGGTTTGCACTAATATTGAAAGTTTTCATAATATATACTCTGTGATGTTGTCATGTGAGAACCAGAGGAAACTCAATTTGAAGTGCCGGCCCCGTGGCGGAGTGGTTAACACATCGCACTACGATGCCAGGGGTCCTGGGTTCGAATCCTGGCCTGAGCATGGATGTTTGTAAGTGTCCCATTCATCAATTTCATCGTATTATCATTCATCCCCATCTTCGCAAATTAACCAAAAATGGCACAAAAAGCGAAGTAAAATAAAGAAAGTCAATCAATCAATCAATTTGAAGATCTCCCTTTGGTGTCAGGTCAATGTATCCCTATCTCTTCTCCTTAGCAGTAAAGTAGAGTTGCATATCTCCAGTTTACTTTTTTGAAAAAGATATGTCGATCTGATTTCAAATAGAGTTCTTGAAAGTGAGTAAGTATGTTAAAAAAATGAACACATTCTTGGAGTTATGTTCCTTTGGTTGTCACAAGACAATATTGAACTTCCAGTTTTCCTTTAACCTTTACTCTGCCGAGGTGGTCGTCAGAAAGTAATCCCGGTTTCACTGAGGCCTTTGGCGCGAATTTTAAATTCGTACACTTATTTGACAAAAAAATGTTATAACTCATAGACTATTTGACCAATCTACTTCGGGTAACTTTTGTTTTGCAGCTAAAACATCAGGGCATGCAACCGTGCAGAAATCAAAACTCCAAAGCCAATAAGAGGGGTTGGGTGGACCGCGGTCCCCAACTTTCAATGGAAAAAATCATAAAAATGGGGACTTTGTTTCACATTCTATAATGTAATGCACCCAGGAACATGAAATGACTTTCATTCGGTTGAGAAAGGACCATATTTTGAAAATAAGGCTAAAGTTTGCATTCCCTTCCCAAAATAGCGGTGGAAGAGGGGGCAAACTTCCCATTTTTGTTAATTTTTCATTGAAAGTTTGGTGGCGTGGCCCACCCAACCCCTCTTATTGGCTTTGGCATTTTGATTTCTGCACGGTTGCATGCCCTGATGTTTTAGCTGCAAAACAAAAGTTACCCAAAGTAGATTGGTCAAAAGTCAACCAGTTATAACATTTTTTGTCAAATAAGTGTACGAATTTAAAATTCGCGCCAACTTCCATACTTAACTTTGGACTCGGGGGAGGGGGTGCATCCACATGACGTGCCAAAGCTTCGTTTAACCCACTGTAAGTGTTTTCGACCGAACAGAAAAGTATCAAGATGATAAAAACCAGGAATTTTGTAATCAGCTGCATGGTCGAAATATCGACCAAAATACGAGTAAAGGTTAAGTCTTGTTTATATTGAAAAATGAATAATTCAAGTCTATTTGGGTGACTATTGCTTCTTTACTTGAATACAAAGTATAAAGTCGCAGTTTTAACTTTGAGATGAAGTAAGCTGTTAAGTATTCTAGAATTAATCATTTTACTCTCTGTACCACAGGGGTAGGTCACTGCTGGGAATGACTCAATCAGAGAGGCCTCCACAGCCTGCAAGGCCAGTGATGGCCCAGAAGATCCTTCAGCAGAGCAGGGAAGCAGAGTCTGCACTTGCAGATGCCCTGGTAATATACATTGTAACCAAGTTCTCTCTCTTACAGCCGTATTTTCCAATACCCCCACCCCCATGATCTTCATGACACTTTACTTGTTCTGTGGTTTCTCTGCACTTTCAACAATATTTTGGGTAGCAAAGTACTGCTGAAAAGTGAATTGATAGAAACGTAAAATTTTTGCAGATTTCTTGCATAACCATGTTCGTAGTGGAAGTACTATTATTAGTAAAAACCAGTGCTTTCTTTCTTAGAAGAAATGTTCCGGTACTGTTCTAGTTTGTTTGTCCTTGTGTTCATCATAAGAACTATTCAAAACATTATGGTATGTTGATAAATTATCACCTATAAAAAATGTGCCGGGACAGCGTACCACCAGAAAAAGAGCACTGGTATAAACTGTTATAACTGGCATTTTGTTTTATTTTATTCATAGGCCTTGAGAAAGTGATCATGAATTGCATCAATTTAGTTACTAAGGGTATAGTTTTTGTTACTATTATTAGTGAAACGATTTTTAGGTTTGTAAAACTTGTTTTTATTGTCTGAAATGAGAAATTTATTGGCATGTTTTGTCTAGTGTTTGTAATATATTTCCCGAATGAGATTCTTGCATTTGATTTTGTATATATGGTGTTATCCACTGCAGCAATTATAACCTACATACTGTATACTGACATTATACATACCCAGTCTGTTCAAATGATTTCTTAAGCTGATGTTGAAACTGCCAATTGCTTCGTTACTCCAGTTATGGCTGTATGTTTTCATTCTTATGTAACAATCATTATTTCTTAATTATTGTCCTCCGGGCGCATACTTTATCGGTATCGGTCCAAATTTCATATTGGCCCATCCCTACTATAATGTATTTTTCATTAAAACTATGAAAGGTAACGTAATTTTACATTGTATCTAAAGATATCTGTTGGGCGGTTACGTGGAGATAGGTAATTTACTAAAAGTAAGCTTATCAAAGTAAACATAATTTTATTTAAAATATTATACTTTAGAAATAGTGAATGAAATTTTCTTGCTCTTGTATTGTAATTTTACATAACCCCCTTCCTTTGCCATCATCCCCTTTTTAATGTGCATTATACTACTCATTGTAGATAAAGTCAAATGTAGCAGTGGATAACTCTTTACCCTTAGTTATGTGTGTTTTTTATTGGAAGTTAGTATGAGGAAAAGATAATTTTTATGCAAGATATATATATTGCTTTTCCTTTCCGAATTTTAGAATGTATGTATTATAGTGTAATTTAGAAAATTCAGGCTCCCGTTGCTTGCTGATGCAAAAGCTGTTCGTGCATGTACTTATTAACAGCATGGTTTCATGTGGCATGCATTGTTAATATTGCTGTACATGATGCTAACTGAATATGTAAACCTTTATGAAAATATCTGCATAGTTATGCGTAATCTTCCAAGACATTATTTCTCCTGTGAGGAGAAAGTTGTTTTTTTTTTTCTGTTCTGAATTCTAATTATGTTTTGGCAGTATCATTCCACAGCTCACAAGTATAAGCCGAAAAAAGTTTCTCTCTCAGCATTCTTTAAGGGAACTTTCTAATGTTAGCCTTTCCACTTGAGCACACAAGTTACTTTTAGCAGGTGTCTTCATACACATTAAATATTTAGATTGTAAAATACCATGTGCATTACAAATTGATATTTATAATCCTTTGAAAAAAATTAGTTAACCTTTAACGGATGGCTTGTTCTGTTCATCTCCTCATAGTGCTTGTGAACATCTCGTACTTCATTAAAATTTCTTGTCATAGCATCAGATTTAAAGGAATAAAAGAGAAGATTTAAATTCATTCCCAAATTAAATAATTAATTCAAAGCATTTATTATTTATAATGAACGCAATTGGCTGATGCTTAGTTAAAGAGTCAATTTTTCAATTAATGATTCATAATACATTCAGAAGTAAAGTTCTTTACAAGTTATGTAAATTCTTCAATTCACATTGTTTGACAGAATTTTCATTAATTACTTTTTGTCATAGATGACAGATATGACAGACAAGTATTAATGTTATTACACACTTCAGACTACATCATTATAGTCTTAACCAGTCATTCTTAAGTCTTGTGTTAGTATTATATCCATACAAAAGAACAAAGTTTAACATTAAATATTTTGCAATCAATGGATCCTGCGTATGATCCCTGGTGGAGGCACATAGTGGTTAAGATCCCACTTTACACTGTAGTTCCAGTCCCAATAAGCCTAAAGAGAACTTAAAAAAACTTCCCCATGTATTGCTACAATTCTATTTTCCTGTAGTATGTTTCAGTATTTTAGTGTTCCATATGACGAACCCAAATGTTCACAGAAATTCAAATTTTTCCATAAAAATATTATTTGGTTATTCATGATTATGATGACGACATACACTATGACCTTTCCACCTTTATAGCCAATCACATTGAGTGCTTGTCACATGATCTCGCCAGCAAAGGTTCTGGTTTAGAGGTCTGGCCAGGGGATGGGTTTTCCAACGTATTTGGACTCGCACCTGTTATACATAACATGTTGCTCATCCACTTTCATCACATTTAACCTGAGAGGAGAAAACTAACACTAAAAAAAAAAAATGAATTTTTAGAACACTGTGTTCTTCTTTCTTTTAGTGAAGTTTAGAGCTTTTTCTTTGTGAAATAATTCTTGAAGCTTTCCTTTCGGCGAATATTGAAGAGGTTTTCTCGGGCAATCAGCCAGGTGATTTCCGGAAAGGCTTCCGAGCTTTCGAGAGCTAACATCACTCTCATCTTCAGGGAAAGAAGTGCAGAGATAAGTCAGGGTGACGTTATATGTATGTGATGTGGGAGGGGTCTGGTGTAGATGGCGGGCCAATCAGGTGGCGTTTCTCTGACGTCCGCGCTCCCAGTCGACTATCACTAACCAGGCTGGGTCCAGTTCAAGTCCCGTGTCCCTGTTGAGGTTGTCCTTTTCCCTGTGTATGGCTATTGCTTCTTTGATGAGACGGTCCCAGTAATTTGATGATTTATTGATGATCTCAGTGGTTGTGAAGTCAATTCTATGGCCCTCCTGGATTGAATGTTCAGCTAACCCTGATTTTTCAGGATGAAAATTCTTTATGTAGCTGGTGTGTTCTTTGCAGCGCTGTTCGATTGGGGGGGGGGAAAAAAACAACTCTGAATCCTTTCCGGAAATCACCTAGCTGATTGCCCGAGAAAACCTCTTCAATTTTTCTTTGTGGTTTGTTGGATTCACTACTATTGCATTGGAATCTTTTGAAGCTCGGAATTGTATGTTACCAGTTTCTGCATGTTACGTGTGTCACATTGTTTACAATTTATGTTTCAAATGCCAATATACAACTGAACAAGCACTGAAAGCTATATAAATTTATTAAGTGCATATGCACCTATTATGTTGCATGCTCAAGTTAAGTGAAGTGATTGATGTGGAGTGTGGTATGTGCACATATGTATGTGTGTGTGTGTGTGTGTGTGCATGGTTTATTCGTTTCCATTGATAGTTAATTCCTTTACTAGTGAGTCAAAATAGTGCATAAAATGTAGAGAATTTGATGCAATGATGGAAACTGAAACTCGGAACCATGAATCCATGAGTTTTCGTTTTTGAATATTATTGTAGGCAACTTGTTTTTATAATTAAATCACATCAAGCTCATAAAATCCCTTGATCCTCTCAAAGCAATGTAAAGGTCATAAGCTACCCAATGTAATGTTTTGGTACATTTGAAGAGTTCTGAAATTAGAACAAAAAAAATAACACATTCTGAAAAATCTGAATTGTCAATCACCATGGCATTAGGTATTGGTCTCAAGTTTCTTTCAACTTCCGATGAGCTATGATCTACACTGTCCATATTATGTGTGTATTTCTAATGAGATCTTCAAATTCTCCAGCATCTGATCTGAACTACTGACTAATTCATCTGAGTGCAGAATTAAGAGGCAAATTCTTTGTATTGTGTTAGATGTGAAGAGTTAAAGATTTCATTGCATCTGCAGAATGTTAATGAATAATTTTCAGTAGCATGGTCAATATATTATTATACTTTTAGCTACCTAGTCATGTAAAAAACTAATGAATTGGGCAATATTTGTTTAGAAAACTCTGAAACCAATATTTAACAAATTTTATCATTAGTAGTGGCAACACTGTAGCATTTTCTTCATGCCCAAAATAAATATGCCATAAACTTTTCTGTTTGTATATTACAAATATCAGAGATTTCATGTTTGAGGGAATAAAAGTTGCAATAGCAAATTAATACACTAAAAGGAAGTACTCACATAATTGCAAAATTGATTTTTCTACTGTTCTATTAATTCCGGTTGTTGCTGCCACTATCTCCTCTTGGGAACCTGTTGTGCTGTTGCTTGGAGAGGTTTTTTTTTTTTTGTGTGTGTGGACTGCTGCTAGACACTGTTGTTGCCTGCTTCCACAGACCAATAGACCACAGCTTCCCAAGAGGATAGTGACAGTTGCCACTGAAACACCATAAGAACACCATAAGAACCAGTTTTGCAGATTAATGGGTACTTCCTTGTAGTATATTTATTAGATTGTGAGCTGATTCATAAGCAGTTATGTGTATATATGTGTGGAAAAGAAATAAAAGTGCCTAAGAGTTGACTGTATTGCATAAATGAAATTTAAAACCACATTTCTTAGGGTTTCCTGTACAAGAGAACAATATGACACTATTGTATATGAATTATATGTTCACTTTTGTGAAAGTGATGTAGTCAATAGGGCATCTGACTGCCCACCTGGAAACCCCAAGTTTGATTCCTGGTATGGGTGATCTCAGGTGGAGATTCTTCCAATAATGTCCTCTCATAAAACAGCTCTGTGGCTCACTCAGCCTCAAATTACTAGATAGAAGGTAGGGAAGGAGGGTATAAAGGCAGTCAGAGCACTGTGCTGTTAACATCACCTCCACCATAGCCAAGATTGGCAATATGCAGGGGACACTCCCACCACACCTTTTGTTGTACCTTCATGGCATGGTGCAGTGCACTGAATGAGATATAATCTATGTATCACTGTTGTTGAAAGAAACAATGTCGCAAACTTATATTCACTTCTATTTTATGTTCAGATGCAAATTAGCACTGATGAATGAAAATATGAAGCTATCTAGGAATATTTAGTTAGAATAATTTTATTACAACGATATAGTGCCTTCCATTACATGTATATTGCTGGACCTCCCCAGTGGCATGGTGGTACCGCTGCCACCTTGTAATCAAGGGGTCCTAGGTTCAATTCGAAGTGGTTCAGATCCCATTCTATGCCTTAGGTCCAGTCCCGATCAGCCTACCTATGTATAAAATTGGCTTAAAACAAATGTTAATGTGTGTACTGTTAATCACTTTATTGGTTACGTTCATATTTTCAATAATGCTTTGTCAGTGTTTCTCACAAATAACTCTCAACAGCAATCTGCTGTTGTGATATTTACACAGCTTCTGTTCTGCATGTTTTGTGTGCTGTTCTGTGAATCATGTGCAGCACTTAAATAAGAAATCTCAGCTAATACAGAAAAGAAATAATTTGAGGGATATTTATCTATCAAATGCTTTAATGCTATCGTCTTTTTAGTAATGGCACGCTTCACGAAATTCATTTGCAGTTGTGCATGTTGTGCATGAGTGAATCAACTTGTGTCGTCACTAACACCAGAGGGAGACCTGCAGTAATACATAACCTTTCTTAATCCACAGAATTTTGACAATTTTGATGATTTCCAGCGAACACCCAATAGGAAAGCATACCGGCCATTTGACGACCATTCGGACGACAGCGAAACTTCCAGCGTGTGCTCCGAAAGATCTTTTGATTCCTATAGGCGGCCGTCTGATGTAAGTTGCATCTGTGTATGTGTTTACCTCTTTTACAAGGACTCACGTAAGAAAGGTTGTAATTATGTAATTATATGCACTGAAAGCATCATTTTACTGGTATCTTGTTCTTGCACACATATTCAGCTATATCTGTCGTGCATGCTCTTCAATAAGCTTCAGCTGCAATACTCTATTTGCACTAAATAATGAACATATATCTTATGTATTTTCTTGTATTATGTAGACATACAAATTTCATTCTTCTCTATCTGTAAACGTGATATTGCTTTAATATGTAGTTCATATTGATTGTAGTCTTACTGATAGGTATCTTCAGTATTGAAAAGTGTTGTGTAATTTTCACGTGCATGTAGCTTACAGTTTCTGGGCATTGTACAAAATTACATGTTTTCTTCACTACTTTTTTAAATGGCGAGTTGAAATGCACTTTGTATTTCCTACATATGTCACAAGTATGCTTCTTCTGGAGGACATTTCATGTACAGCAACAAAGCCATTTCTGCAAATTCCCCTGTTTGAATAATGCTGATATTCCAAATTGTGAAAAATGACATTTGTGTAGAGCATTCAAGTGATTCTTCATGTGGTTAGCTTTCACTGTTGATATCTATAATAGTTTTGTTCATGGATCTCTAGAACTAATTATTTCTAAGTAGATAAAATATTTCTGAATGTTTGAATATCATAGGAGGGGAATTTCGGAGAATTTTTCTGCTGCAGGCCAAAAGTCTAGGACTTGAATTAAAATTATGTTGCAAAGGAGCACTGCTGAACTGTGTTCATGTAAGAATCACTAAAAGTCATTTTTATCTAGAAATTTTAGCCTTTCATTAACTAGCATACATACGTAACAATCTCCAGGTGTCTATAAAATGTACTGTTTGAGATCTATAATTAAAAGTAAAAACTTCATTTTCACATTTGGCGGAAAATGCATACTTATGGAACTATTACTAAGAAAGTAGATGAGTAAGATTGAAGAGGGAAGAAGTATGCATGTTCTGATGCTGATCTTTATGTGTACGGAAGGCAGAAAATAATGAGTAAAAGCAAACTCATTTGTGATTTGCTACCGTCAAAATGGCATGTTAAGATTTAATACTAGTTGAACACCAAGAAAGAGGGCAGTAACCAATGTCAAAAGTTGTTTGGAAAACTTGTATATTTTTACATACTTAGAAAGAATAATAAAAAGCATTAGAATAGGAACGAAATCGTACATTTAACAGATGAGAGTCAAATGGAAGTTCTTAAATGGAATATACTTTTCTTTCTTGTTGGAGTCATGTTGATAGCAGCAAATAAAGGTAGGTTCTCCGATGCTGCATGCTAAAGCCTGGAGAGCATGTTGAAGTTAAAAACTGGAACATCTTGACTTCATAATTTAAATTGCTTTGTTGAAAAATGTGTGTGTCGAGGTTTGGCTTTAATAACAGAATGGACAGTTCTTGCTCGTTCCCATTTGTATTGTACTTTGAATTTGCAATTAAAAGATAAGTTACACCAACATTGTTTTGTGGAGCAAGATAAATTGCTGCCTTATTTCTTTGTCAATAACATTTTCTTTTTTTGTACAGTAATTTTGCTGTAAGAAAAGACTAACCATAAAAATCATCTAAGTAAATGAAAATAATAATGCAAAGTTGTATTGATAAATTAGTTATGACTTAAATTCCTGTCAAATGATAGGCATAAAATGTATCCATGAGAGGTATGGCATGTCTAAAGTATATTATTTTATTATACTATTTATGTTACGATAATTTAGATGCAGTAAGATATTGTGTGTAGTAACGACTATGAGTTCCGATGTGGATGGATCACTGAAATTAATCAAATTAAATAAACAGGTATGCAGATACATAAGCACAGTTCATGAGTATATTAATTATTACACTAAATAATAAATTTTTAAAGAATTCTTAATTTAAGTTTATGGATTAATTACTAGGGTTGAGCTGATACTTCTCCAGAGTCTGTGCATCTTGCGAAGTCTACAGGGGCACGTGGCACTTCCGCATACTCGAAATAACCTGAAAATACATAATTTTCATTATTTTTTGCGAGAGCATTAAGAGGAGAAATATATTTTGATTAAATGTTTATCTCGTGTAAAGTAATGAATTTTTATAGCAAAACTTCGGTAACTTGATATGGAAAACTTGCATGTTAAAACTTATACGAGGGTTGCTAAAGAAGTTTCTGCAAACTACCACCAACAGTGGCGCTAGTGTTCCACTATTATGAAAATCGGAAGAATAGAACTTTTTTATGTTTAAATTATCTTGGATTGTTTGTTTAACCCTATTCATTTATTTTTCACAGCAGTTTCGTGTGAGAAATGGAAATTTCTCATGAACACTTTCTGGCAATGATTTTTTATGATTTAAAGTGTAGTTTAACACCGAAACAATGCATCTAGCGACTTAATTTGGCTTTTGGGGATGAAGCACCATCCAATAGCACTGTGTACAATTGGTTTTCCAAGTTCCAGCATGGTCGCACATTTCTCAGTGATGAATTTCGTGAATGTCGTCCATCCACGTCTGTTGTTGCCAGTAATGTGGATGCTGTGCGTGAAATGATTGAGAGAGAGATCGGCATGTGACATACCGTGAGATTCAGGCATCCTTGAACATTGACATGAAAGCAATACATACAATTTTGCATGGTCATCTGAACGTACATAAACTTTCAAGTTGTTGGATCCCACACAACTTGACCGAAGCTTAAAAACAGGCTCGTGTAAATTGGTGTAAAGAAATGCTCACAAAATTCAACCGAGGCAAGTCAAATTTGGTGTACTACATCGTTGCAGGGGACGAAACTTGGATCTATTCATAAGAACCTGAAACTAAACAGCAATCCACTGTAAGGGTGTTTCAAAGAACCAACAAAAGTTGTTCGTTCGAGGAGTGTTGCAAGCAAATGATTTCTTGTTTCTTCAGTTATACCGGACATGTGGCAACAATAGCTTTAGAAGATCAAAGGACTGTAAATGCTGAGTGGTATACAACAATTTGTTTGCCAGAGGTCATCAACGAATTGCGTAAAACAAACCCAAATCTTCACATTATTCTTCACCACGACAAGGCCAGTTCCCACTCCGCACACCAAATTGTTGATTTTTTGTCCAATAAAAATGTCGAATTAATGACTCATTGTCCATACTCACCTGATTTATCAACTAATGACTTCATTTTTTTCCCACACATGAAAAATAAGATGCGTGTGAGAGATTTGTGTCCGCTGAAGCAGCTGTTGATGTATTCCGAACAGCGGTTTCTGAGGTATCAGCTTCAGAGTGGAAATAAATGCTTTCAAAATTGGTTTGAGCGTATACAAAAGTGTATTGATTTTAAGGGTGAATACTTTGAAAAACAATAAAGCCATTCCCAGAATTTCACATGTTTTTTTCATATTGATTGCAGAAACTTTTCTAGCAGCCCTCGTATAAATATACTGCTACTTTGAACTGTTAAGATTTTCAAGTATCGGTGTCTGTGTCCATGGGAATCAGTATGAATATCAGCATTGGTGTCAGGTTAAAATGACATTAGCTCAGCCCTATTAATTTCATGTAATGTAAATTTTTAGACATGCCTGTAAAAATTAACACTAATTTAACCATAATCATTATATTTTGATTAATCGGTACCATCTTGATAAGATATTCTCATGAACAACATTTAATTAAGAGACAATAACAGTATATACAATTTTAAAATCAAGTATATTTCCAGAGAAAAGTAAAGAAGAGAGAGTACAGAGAATTTAAGATTTAGTTGAATCAACATTGCCTTCATGCAATAACAAGGTTTCCACTGAGATGGAAATACTGGGAAACAAAAAAAGTCATGCAAATCAACCTAAGAGAGTAAAGGTTTTAAATTATCTGGAAATTTTGTGTAAAAATATTTAAAAACCTGAAGAAGTCAGGGTTTTATTACTAGGATGAGTAAAGGCCATTATTGACTGAGAATGCAGCACATACCTTTCCAGAAAATCACCTTTTGTCTTTGATGATCAATACATTATCAGAATATAATAATAAAGATTGGGAGTGATTTCCCCTCGCTCGTTCTTCCCCTCTAGACTGCTCATGCATTTTTTGACGACCAATATATTAATCTAGAAATACATTTACAGTATGCTGTATACTTTATGTGTTAGGATATGTGCTCTTTGATTTTATCTGAAATATTGATAAAAATTATGCACAGATTTGCCACTGTGTGTTCAGGCTCGTTAAATTTTAGGGTATTTTATAGTGCTTATAATAAAAGCAGTGTGGTAGTTGCTGGTAAGGAAAGGACCGTAATTCTGTGAATTTCTTTAATAGAAATAAACTCCTTACAGAGCTAATCATATCATGATTATGATTTGTTCACACTGTTTTTGACGTTTAGAGGAATACAGTTAAAGCGGTTTCTGATCTATCAATCTCAACAATATACAATTGACACTCACAACACTTTACAAGGAATTAATTCACAATACAAATTAGATTTAAGAAGTGAGTTCATCACACAGTAGATTCATATGTCTACATGTGATGGATGAATGGTGACAGAATGTTGCAATATGTCATTGTATCTAAGAAGCGAAATTTCTTTTAGTAGCTCAATAAGATAAAAGTACTGGTTCAGAATTCTATAATTATGGATTCAGACCCTAAGTTAATGTACAAGTTATGATTTGTGACTAAACCATTGGTTTTATTTATATTTTTTCACTTAATTCATATTGTATGCAAATTTTATTTAATTTTTTAATTGAGCACCACATAAACTATGTTAAGAGCATTACATATATGCCTCTTCACTCTGATTCACCATAAAAATAATGGCAACCTTCCAACTTTATTACTTCATTTTCTTTGTAATACATGTCACAATGTTTTGGCCTTCATCTTGTGATTTTTTTTCTGTGAAACTTCTTTTTACTTATTATTATTGTTTGTGTAAATTATTTTGTGTACATAGAGTATCAAGCATGAATATTTGCATTCATACTTCTCAACTGTCCCTTATCTTTTGTTTGTTTTTATTTTCAAGTTAGTGGCTGTTGCTTGCTCTAGTTTTTATTTATAAATATATTTTTGTCTTTGAAAGGCATGATGGACAAGGGTTGTTTTTCATTTTTCTTGCACATGTCTTAAGCAGCTTTTTTCCCAACTTTCTGTTGAATATTTTGAAAGCACGGTTGTAGTTTTTTTCTTTTTAATTCTGAAGAACAAACATATAATTTCTCTTGTTTGTATAAATACAAGTTAAATTTATGTAAATTTTGCTTGAGTTGAATATTGCATTAGTGTAAGTTAAAAAAAAAATGTTTCTTTTTTCATAGTTTGTGGCATATCATTGTGGTATTATTCACACTAAGGCCTTTTTTTTATAAAAAATTAAATACAATTATTAGCATTTTTATTCGAGCAGCCCTTATTGCTTTTGCTTTATACTGGAACTGATCTATTGAACTCATTTCTATTTTTAAATATATATACTACATATATATATTCTTTGATGATTTTGTATGAAGCTACAGATATATACATATATTTTTCATGTACATGTGACCTATCATTTAATACGGGGCTGTCAATGTTGCTTGTCTTTTTTTCCTCTGTTTTCTCAGTGTATGTAAGCTAGTAGTATGCAGCCGAATGTGTGCTGGTTTTTTTTGTCTTTTTTTTATTTCTGATGATGGCATTTATTTTCCACTAACCCAGCCATATTCATGGAGTGGTTCACAACAGAGACTCTACAGGGACCTTTGGGAACCTCTGAATAAGGTAGGCATGTTTTCTGTGCTTACACGGGTTGTTTTTTGGCATGATGTGCTATCTCCTGAAATGTCTCTCGTCTTCTCAGCCATGGATCTAGTCTGTGTGTCTATCTAAGAATGTATGTATGTATGTATATATTAAGCTTAGTGGTTGAGAATGAGATTGTTAGTTGCTTGATATTCATGTTAATATGTTGGTATTTAATTGAGTTTGTTAGCGTGGTAAGTACCTGAGGAATTTTTCATGATTAGCACATTTGTAATTGCAGTGGTGGTTTCTCTTATGTTAGTGTTGCACTTCTTTTACGGTGTAGTAGGGGGAATGTGTGCAAATGCCTTGCAAATTTCAGAACAAAATTCTGAAATATGCTTGGTGTGCCATAGTTCTGTTTGTATTTACAGGGTCAACCAGTCATGAAAGTCAAGAAAAAGTAAAGAAATCAACAAGTAGGTCAAAAAGTCAATATAAAGTCAAGAAATTATACTTGTGTCAAGAATTTTTGCCATCACAATGATTAATTGATTGATTTAGTTTATTTGACTTCACTTTTCTGCCCCTTTTGGCTAATCGCGTAGATGAGATGAATGGCAGTAAGATGGATGAAGGGACAACCACAAATATATGAGGATTAAAACACGAGCTGCACATAAGATTATACGCTGTAAGTCCAGACGCCAGAGCCTCGGTACTCTGCCAAATACAGTCCAGGATGCATTAACAGATAAAGCAAGTCTGATCGTCTTGTTAAGTGCAGCTTCAGTTTTCATAACTGGCCTTATTTTAGGTTAACAGATTTTCATTTAATAAACATTTATTTTCTTAATTGCTAATGTCCAACTTTACCTAAATAGGTGTCAAATAAATAAAGGCAAGAATAAGTCGAGAATTTTGGATTTGTTATTTTGGGAGACACCTTGATTCAGCTCTTGGAAATGATTTTTTAACTAACTCTTCCCTGGATGTGTTAGCAAAGAAGTGGCAACATTGGTTAATGTTGGATGATGGCAACCATTTCTGGTAACTGACTTGCAACAACCACCCATGCACTCATTCACGTTCTTTGAAATCTGTTCCTGCTTTTCATAAGTAGATTGCAATAGCAACACATACATTTCGTACATTAAATAATTGGACGATATATTTCTCTATTACGTGAAATTTAGAAATTCAATATTTCCACGTTGCACAATTTAATGGTCAATTAATTTCGAAAATAGTCTTCATTCACTAGGGGTACGGCATCTGGAGTGAAGATGGTACCGCGTGACTGCTTTGTTTGTTCCCGGGCAGCGGTAGTTGCAATTTCTCCCGTTTGGCGTCGCTGGCGTGTGTATCCCTTAGTGAATGAAGACAGAGGATCTTCGAAATTAATAGATTTAACCATTAAATTGTGCAATGTGGAAATGCAGAATTTCTAAATTTCATGTAAGTAATTTTAAACCGCTTACCGCATCCATCATTAATATTTCTCTATATTTAAGTGAAAGAAAAAATGCAAATTGCCTTGAAAATGTTTCTCTAAAAATATTTTGTTGTGCAACACTACAATAATATCAGCAACTCCCACTAGTATTAGGATTGAACTGATAACAATGACATCATATCGGTATCACACTGATAATTTTCCTGCGTTTGGGAGTCAAATTATCTTGGAAATATGCAAAATTTAATTTTTTTTCATGAATATTGTGTGAAAAAAATGTATTTTGTGTTTAAATGACAGCTATTTTATAGATTTGTTTAAATATTTTAAAGCAAAAATCTATCAAATTGATGCATATAATTTGCAGTAGAATACTTACATATCAATATTGATCAATATTTTGAATGACATTATTTCTTCAAGCATCAGTGTTGGTGAGAATTGGGATCAATATTTGTATTCATATCAACTCAGCCAATTTTTACACATGGAGTGTTCCTTTCATGCACTAATGTTAGGTGACATTAAATTTGAAATTAGAATATTTCAGATTTACCTTCAGTTTGCAGTCAACCTACAGGGTTAGCCGTCAAACAATGTTCGACACAATAAATATCTCTTTCCCAGAACACTGAAAAGTATGATACATAGTGACCTTACACCAAGTTGCACAACCCTTCATTTGATTGTGAGGCCTCCCCGATGGCGCAGTGGTAGCGTCTTCTCCTTGTAATCAAGGGGTCCCGGGTTCGATACCCGGTGGAGGCACAAGTGGTTCGGATTCCACTTTAAACTGTAGGTCCAGTCCCGATTAGCCTTACTGTGCATAAAGTGGACTTAAAACAACAAATCAATCAATCAATCAATCATTTGATTGTGAATAAAATCATCAGAGTTTTTCACTTTTTCATTATAAAGCCTCATCCATTAAGATGTCTTGTAATTCCAAATTGTATCAGGAAACACAATACTAGACTATCGAGAAACTAATTAAAGTAGCACAGATTTGCAATTATTTTCGCACAAAGAAGTGAGATAATTGTAAAGAGCGGGACTTACACAAACCTATCCTTCTGATGGACACTTTTCATGTGGACATATTGTCAAGACATGAGGATTTTTTTATATGCATCTATCTAGTAATTTTGAAATCTCCAGGGTTATCAGCTCACCCCCCCCCCCCCCACACACACACATCAGAGGCTACACACAAACCCTGCTGGTTGCAAACTATGTCACATAGCAAGAGTCATAAGCGTAAC
This sequence comes from Lepisma saccharinum, assembly GCF_977018435.1. NCBI lineage: Eukaryota > Metazoa > Arthropoda > Insecta > Zygentoma > Lepismatidae > Lepisma > Lepisma saccharinum. The sequence goes on from NC_139249.1 coordinate 36,277,205, forward strand.
TAAGGCACTTACAGTCTTCTCCAAATTTCAGGCTTATTAAAATTTACAACTTGTGGGTATTTTTGTTAACCTCCCGGAACCTGAGGAGCAAAGTAATAAATTGTAATTTTTATGATTTTAGAGCCGTGTTGGTCTAGTTGGTAGGGGGCATCTGACTGCATGAGAGACCCAGGTTCAATTCCCAGGGGTGGGTGTCAGAATTTTTCCAGCCTTGTCCCCCGCAAGTGCCTTATGATCAGGTGCTCACCCAGCCTCAAATAAATAGGTACCCTGGGGTTCCAGAGCATGGTGCGGATAGCATCACTTCCAAAATGGCAGAGATCAAGAATATGTGGGACCCTGCCCCCACATCCCCTAAATGTGCCTTCATGACATGGGGAACTTTACCTTTTTATGATTTTGCAAATGTAACCATTAGTCCGGGATGCTATTATAATGGGGTGGAAAACTTTTCAAATCTTCCCCTCCCCAAGATACGAAGCTTCAGTTCACACTGCAGAAATGTTTTTAGTCATTGCTTTGGGCATTTGGGGAAAACATTCACTCTTTGAGTGACATTTTTGTTTGTTCCTGTGTGACATTTTCTGGTAAAGAATTTGTGCATATATTTTTTTATTATTATTATTACCATATTACATATTATTTTATGAGTGATCAAAAATCAGGTTGGGTAACTTTTCGATTACTCTGCAAAAGACTGAAGCTAACAAGAACTCCTCATCTTGTTCAAGGACTTATCCCAGTGATAACTGCTTGAATCACACACATGCACACACACAACAAAAGTGTAAAAAACCATTACACAGAAAAGGATAACAGACTTATGAGTTACGTTATGTTTTAAATTTTAAAATTCTGGACCATTCATACCAGGAAATAGAAATGGCCACTCCATTAAATAAAAGGATACAATTTTTGAGCACTCAAGCTTGTCATGAATCAGTTAATTTATTGATGCAAATACAATTAAACAATACTAATTTTCTGTACTTTTTTTTCAGTTATTTGTTGTTGCATTTCTCCCTCTACATTAAATGTGAAATTATGAATAAAGATTTGATGTACCCCTCAGTAAATTAGATAACCTAAGACCCTTCTGTAATATTTGAAACTTTTACTGAGAGCATATTTGTGAACACCTGTCTTATTTGTTGTAGGCATATTGTGTCATTCTTTTCAGTCTGCATTTGCATACCATAAGTGGTTTAATTGCTTACAGGTTTAATTTTTTTTTTTTATGTTCATTTATGTTCTGTTTGAAGTTGATAATTCAAGCTTCAAGGAATTCTGAAGATATTGTTTAGCAGTTGTAACGTAAGTTTTTTTCTCCATATTGATGATTTCAAGATGGCCACTCTGTTGATCATCCTCAAAACTTAGCCAACAGTGTGGCAATTTCTTCATAATATTAACTTAAGAGAAATGCACAATTTCTTGTGAGTGCAAAATTGTTTTAAATTTATAATATGTTAATCTAGGATAATGCAAACAAAATATCAGTAAATTGGAATCACATCTAAAGTTTTATTAAGTTCAAATATTTTGGCATGTGATTTCAGGGGTCTAGTAAAAACAGCAGTGTACGAGAAAATAGTATCTTATTTGTAAACATTGATTCAGGCCCTGACCAACTTTTAAATATTTTGTATGGTTATGAGATAGTTCATATTGCCAATTCCAAATATGTATCAATTAATGCAAACATGCAAATGTTTTCTTGAATTTTACATTTGTAGATCAAAGTACTCCACATGCATGTAGAAATAACATTGCTTCAACATTTTGTCATTGTGAATTTTGTTTGCAGGATATATCTGAAATAATCACCAACTGCGCAAGCACCCACTGGAGCGATCGGAAGGAGGGCCTCGTTGGACTCCAGAACTATTTCCAAACAGGCAATGCCCTCACAGGGTCGGAACTGAAACGAGTGACAGAAATATTCACAAAGATGTTTATGGATGCACATACAAAGGTATTGTAACAAGATTATTTCTTTCCAACAAGACTAGTTTATTAGTGCATTAACGGAAATGTGGTTAAAATTCACTTTGTATAAAATAATATTGTATTTTGTTTTAGTTGTGTGTATGCAAATAAATTGTGTGTTGATTTTGGCAACCTGTTGTCACTATTCACGATTGTTTATTGTGGACCTATATTACAGGATGCAGTCTATCCAAAATATCTAATGTGTGAAATCTGTTCATTGTTGGTGCACTTCATTGTAGTTTAATGTTGATGTTTCAATTCATTAATTATCAGTTTTTAATTTTCTTGAATGTTGGATGCCAAATTAGATATGCTTGTACTTGTCCGGTGTTGAAATGGATTATTGTGAATGTTTATTAAAATTTCTTAACACATTGAAGATGAATGTTGCATATGAGCAATATATCATAATCTTTGATGGTACGTTGATACTGTATTTTGGATCTTGTCTTAACTTTTTCTAAGACAAAGAAAATCAGACCTACCGCAGGACGTATTTTTTGTTCCAGAAAATTGAGGCCCGTTTTGACAAATCTGACTGAACAACAGGCAGTAAAACTTCATGTCACTCAGTCATCACTATTCCTTGTATGCTTTTCTTGAATGTCATGTGTTACTCTTGACTTGAATTTCTAGTAGTATTTGTAATATATATTTTAATATAATGTGCATTTAGTGACTTATAATGTATTATTTTAATAATTTGATACCAGCATACATTATTTTTCAAGATGTTCATTTTGAGTATCTCCTGAAATATACAGGGTAAACCAAAGAAAAGAGGCTCAAAGAGACTTCAGCAGTTAAATAGCTGCAATTTAAAGTTACAAAGGACAAAATCATATTCTTAATGTAAATGCACACGTATTTACTGTTATGTATTTACATGTTTCATTGAAAATGAACAGGGTTGCCCTAAATTAAATGGCTCTTTCTCTTCAGGCCTCTTTTCTTTGACCCACCCTGTTATCTACAAATAATATATATTTTGTATAGCATTAAAATTATGATTTTATTTATTTATTTGTTATTAATTTGAAATTTTCATATGAATTGTCTTAAGAAAAGGAAAGTGCAGTTCATATAATTGTAGAACCAATATGTTTTGTTTTCTTGGCTTCAGGTATTCAGTTTGTTTCTGGACACACTGAACGAACTCATAATAACTCACAAGGCAGATTTGCAGGACTGGCTCTATGTGCTCCTGACAAGGCTACTAAACAAACTTGGTGCTGATCTCTTAGGCTCCATCCAGAACAAAATCCACAAATCGTTGGATGTAGTGAGGTGCGTACATTTTAATATATTCAGATAACTTTGTTCTTGGGTTGTAATAATACTGTATCTTTCTGAACAGTGACATAACTAAGGGTGCTCATGACATAATAATGATAAAAGGTTGTTAATATTGATATATACAGGGTGTATCGTAAGTAATGGCTCAAACTGACACAGTTGAAAGTACACGATAATAGAAGCAAAAAAGTCTCCGTAAACATGGAACGAGCTGTTTTCGAGATAATTGCGAATGTGTGATTACAAGCTGCCACTGACTTCATTGTTTGTAAACGTCATCCTAGTTGGTAAAATGCTAATAATGTGTGTGAATGTGTGGTTAGAAGCCGTCACTGATTGCATTTTGTAAACACAGAGTGCTTTACTCCTTGCACATTCAGAGGTTTGCTCTTTGTTTACAAAACAGAACATTTCCGAGAGGTGGCGTTGTAATCAAACAGGATGGATACAATCAGTACACAGTGTAATCGTACTGTGGGAGTCACGTCAGTTGTGCTGTACTGCGTAGTGAAAATGAAACCTTACAGCAACGAAAATTACTTTTTACCAACTAGGATTACGTTTACAAACAATGAAGTCAGTGCCTGCTAGTAACCACACATTCACAATTATCTCTAAAATGACTCGTTTGCAGACCCATGTTTACAGAGACTTTTTTGCTTCTATTATAGTGTACTTTCAACTGTGTCAGTTTGCTCTATTACTTATGATACACCCTGTATATATTTTTTAATCTCCTCCTATGGGGATCAGACCCTTTTGCCAATAGTTACTGATACTGAAATGGTATTCCGATCGAGAAGACATTTTTTTCTGTACAACTTTCTTCTAAAAACGTATGAATTTCAAATGCCTCATTGTCTACAAGTCTTGAACATAGGTGTCATTGCACTGCTGTTGTGTTTACAACTGGATGTTTGTATATCATGTAAGAACAAGATATTTTACAGATTTTCTGCACTTAGAATTCCGGTGCAGGTGTGATCTACAGACTGTAAGAGAAAATGATACTATACCCAGACCCCAAGTTATATATATGTTACACAGTATGCATTATCACTAGTAGTAGTATATTAGCTATAATGGAGAGAATAACTGAGTGCTGGTGAATCAAATAATATGCGTTGGTAGCTTACCACCTTTAAGTAACCCCAAAAAGTAACATAACATTACTGTATGAATTAAGTCACTGGGTTACTTTTGTGGAGTAAATTTCAAATAATACGATTAATTAGAACTATTTAGTGCAGATATCTTTCAGGTTTAAAAGTGCAATTAAAGAGGTTTAACCCCTAACGAAGCAGTTCTTATTAACAATATTACTGTGACTACACTTGAAATTCGCCAAGATTTAAATGCACAGAGTAACATTTTAACTTACAAATAATGCTGTTACCTTTGTAGGGATTCCTTCCCCTGTGACCAGCAGTTCAACGTCATCGTGAGATTCCTCGTAGATCAGACGCAGACTCCCAACTCCAAGGTGAAAGTGGCTGTCCTCTCCTACCTCACGCAGCTGACGGCTCAGATGGAACCGATGCATTTCAGCAGTGGGAAAGACACGCGGATGGCTCTCTCCAAGATCATTGGCTGGACTAGCGACAAGTCGGTCGAGATCCGGAAGGCTGCTCACAATACGGTGATAGCTCTTTTCAACCTAAATACTCCCGAAGTTACGATGCTGTTGTCACAGCTTCCTAAGGAATATCAGGTTTGTAATGGTTTCTATTTTCGTCTTTGAGGTAATCTCTTCTCTGAAGGGATTGAATTTTGGGATTATGGTCAGTTCTTGAGTTACGGGATGCAGCTGTAATCAAAAGAGTAAAATACAGTTGAACCTCGATTTTACGTTTTTCAGGGGGCGAAACTGAAAAAAAACTTAAAATGCGGGAAAATCTAAAATCATGGAAAATTTCTTAACATTTTGCTATGTTGGGATCATCAGGGTTGAATGCATAATGCGGAAAAATGTAAAATCGGAGCCACTAGAACAGGTGGGGAAAAAATCCCAGTTCTCCCCCTGTGGGATCGAACCTGGGTGTCTCGCATGGTACCCAGATGCTCTAACGACAGCTGCCGCGGCTCCTTAAAATACAGGACGAATTGCAATCTTACAGTTTATTGTTATTTAAACGTTCTTTGAACAACGCATGATATAACAAACTGATAATGCTTTACAAATATCTTTAGATTTCACTGAACTATATCCAAGGTGTAAGACTTATCCGTTCTTTACTTTTACTCCATGAGGTCCAACGGGCTGATTGCCCGTTAAAACCTTTTCATGTATTTAATTGTTGGCCAAGACTATGGTGGTGTCTGAAAACTAAGTATGACTCAGAATCTTGCTTGGAAGTTAGGAGAAATTTTGTGTATTTCTCGCAAGTCAATTTTCGTGGTTTTTGGACTTAACATCTTTGCACACCTGCTCGGAGAATTTTCCTTTCCATGATGCAATAATGTTAAAACTATTTAGAATAAACACAAGTTATGTCAGGTAAGATATGACTACATACTTTGAAAACAAATGTGATATGGAATTTTGATATTCTCTGAATAATAATCTTGATTGTAGGAGGCAGCAGCAGCATTAGTGCAGAATCACTTGCGTCGCAGCAGCACAGAAGGGTCACCGCCTTCTCCACTCGTGTCATCCCCACGCCTGCAGTCACCTGGTACTCCTCAGCCAAAATCTGGAAGGTCATCTCGTTCCAACACCCTTGACCTTGACGACGAAAATTTGAACCCTGAGGAAGTGTACAGGTAGGTGTCTTCCACTTCATATTTCACTGAAAAATTAAGTGTGTGCCGAATTACATAAAAAGAATGTCCAGTACCTTTTAATAATGACTTTTCATTTATTTATTACTTTCCGTGGAAGAGTAAGGCTTTTCCTTTCACTGAACTATTATTAGCCTTTATTTAGTGCTTTTCAACTGTTAATATATTACTATCTTTCACTTTGTATAAACATTTAAAAAATATTAAAGAATTACTTATAAAACCATGCACAAAAGGAAACGCAAGGACACACACACACACACACTATATACACAGTGTGTATATTATATAGTAGTGAAGGACCAACATAAAATTTTGCTAAAGTAGCAATATAAAATTTCAAATGTTTCTTGAACACTAATGGTTCACTCATCTCCTTAATTGTTGTGAACCGGTGACTGCAATGGGTTTTGTCTTAGAAGACATTTACTTTTATAAAGCCAAGGTATATGAATTACACCTTTGTATTCATAAAAAGAGTCCCACACCATGGCCATTCGGTCTAAGGCGTCATGCTTTGGGCTCTGGCTACGGGATGCACACAAGTTCGAGTCTCCTGGGGAAAGCGTAACAACTTTTCTCTTGAGATTTCGGCCAGTGTATGGGACCATTGGTCACCCACCATTATGAGGAAATTGGGGATCTACAAATGAGTAGCGTAACCTGGTCTTGCAAACCTACGACAACTTTGGGTTCATCATGCTGACCACACATCAACCCGTAACTCGTTGGACAATGTCCCACCTCGGATGAGTGAGTGAGTAGAATCAGTGGGAGCGAGGCTGGCAGTCGGTAGTTAATGGGCTATTGCACCATGGGTTGTTGTTATTTTTCATAAATAGATTAACAAAATTACAGATTGGTAAAACTATCAGCCATTTTGACACATAAACCTACCAGTAGCAGTATTGACTATGACCAATCCCTGCTACAGTTAACAAATTATATTGTAATGCTTTGGTACACAGATTAAATTGGATTTAAGTACATTAAGGTAATACAATTACCCCCAATTAAGTATTTTGTTTACTTAATTTGTAAAATAAATCTAATTTCTTAGTACATCTTGTGTTGTCTCAACAATATATATATTTTTTTTTTTTTGGAAATATCTAGTTTTAAAAGGAACCAGTCTTATATTCTAAAGTATTAATTTTGTAAAACTAATAACAACACCTGTTCTATCCTTCTGTAATGCAGGTCTTTACGTCGAACCACAGCAGAAATTCAGAACTACAGTTTTGAATCCCTGGATAGATGCGGTAAATTAGATCGTGACAGGGATACAACATCACAGGATTCCGGAATAAGCCAAATGTCTGCAGGAGCAGGAGACAAGCTGGATACTTTGGAAGAGAGGCTGGAGGATTGCGGAAGCCTTAATAACTCGGTAACTAACTATCTTGTATTTCTACAACAAAATATTCAACTTGTAAATTATCATTGATAAATGTTCTGCTGTTACTTTACCGTTTATTCTTATCTATGAACCATTTCTACAGTATAGTCAGTGTGTCTACCAGTCTGGAAATCCTGGAAAAGTCAGGGAAATTTACTGTGTTTCTGGAAATAGTCAACATTTTTGTAGTAGTGCGCTAAAGGTAAATTTTTGAATAAAGAAAGGAAGGAAGGACAAGCAAGAAAGTTTAACTTTGTTGTGGACAAACTACACTTCAGTTTGATATACTGAGTATTACCAGTAGTAAAATTTTAACTATTTTCATGTAGAAATCTACTACTTTTGTTTTGCTTTTCTGTGTGCATGTTTGGTAAATAGTTATTAAGAACAATACGTGTGTTATTAAATCATGCTATAATTATGTACTCCCTCTGTCCCATAATTATAGTCCGGTATGCCAAAATGGTAGTACAGGAATGACAGACGAAGAGGCAAATGGAAAGCACAATTTGTACTGATCCTTGAATAATAAAGTTGTATGACTCATTCCCGTGTTTCATGTTCTTCTTCTGTATACACCAATGTCACAGTTTGAATATCGGGCAATTATTATGAGACAACAAACAAAGGTATACCAGACAATAATTATGGGACAGAGGGAGTATTAATTATGGAGTAAATTAAGTTTTTTCATAAAAAATTACTCTTTGTTATTCATTAGTACAGTACATGGCATGTACCACACAAAAATTCACCCCTGATACTTGCTTCCATCCCCATATCCAACAGTCTATTACCGTTGACTTTTCCTTCTTGTTATTACGTTTACATGCAAAGTAAATATGCCAGTGCTTGGTTAAGTGGGATTCTAAAAAAGTGTGCATTTAGATTAAATATAGTGACCTCCTTTCAGACATGTATACACTAATTGTCCTAATGATTTGGGCTGGAAAATTTTCGTTCTTGGTCTCGAAAACCTGGAAAGGTCAGGGAATTTTGATTTTACGAAATTGTAGACATCCTGTATAGCGTAAAAGGAAAATAACTTATAAATGTTAATATTAGATCTGAGACATTACCAGCATATCTGTATCAGAAACGCATTGTTCAGAGATTGGGTATGATACAAGCTATGAAACATGAAGGGTTCCATTAATCCAGCACCAAAATTATGTTGTAAAAATGAGTTTCTTTAATAAATGACAGCTATAATAATAATCTGGTTCTTCGAACATGTGTTCTCGGGTAGCCAACCAGGTTAAATTGGTGTTAGAATTAGAATTTCTTTATTCATGGGCGAAGTTCAGCCTGTGGCTGCTCTACCACTTAACCCGCAAAATCTAGTACAATAAAACAAACAAAATACAATTACTACTATAACTTAAGAATTCCATTACATTTTCACTTCTAAATATTTCAGTAATTAACACACTAAAAAGATAAAAACAATTTTTCTCATTCATACACATCAAAATGTTCATCTTGGGTTCAAATCTGCTCATTTTTTGTTTTGATTTCAACGTAAGCATGCTGAATCTAGTCATGTGTACTGAGGCTCTGTCCTTGCTCATGTAGAAGTACTTTTGTTACTGACCTTTTAAAGCTGTTACATGTCGCACACGAGGTAACATCTGGTGGCAGCGCATTCCAACAATATGCAGAAGCAGCTTTGAAGGATGACAGGAATATGGATTTTGAGAATCTGTCCAGAATAAGTTTCTTAGTGTGTCGAGTCGTGTAGTTGTGTATGTCGTGTCTAAATTGGAGTCTGTCGTATATAAGTATGTCGGTGTTTTTGTTTGCAGAATTTTGAATATTGTTCAGGCCAGATGTAGTTTTCTGCGTCGTGTCATATTCAGCCAATTAACATCATTTAAGTAAGGCAGTATGTGATCCCTTCGTTTCAAGCTAAATGCAAAACGTATACAAGAATTCTGTACTTTTTGTGCAATTTTAGCATTCTTTTTTGTTAAATTAACACCGTAAACAACGTCACAGTAATCAAAAATGGGAAGAACTAGAGCTTGCATAAGATGCAATTTGACACCAGCCGAAAGTAAGTGCGATGATTTATAGAGTGATCTAAGTATACCATAAGCTTTTGAACTCTGAGACGTTATGTGGTTTTGCCAGTCAAGTTTCTCATTAAATATCACACCTAAGTTCTTAACAGTTGTGCAGTGTGGGACCCTCGCATCATTAATATTAATTGATAACCCATTTATTTCAATTTTATTTAAGGCAGCGCTAGAACCAATTAATGTAAAGCAGCATTTACAGGGGTTAATTACAAGACCATTACGTTTACACAACATTTCTCTCGTCTTCAGGGAATCTTCGAAATGTTGGACGTTAACACCGATTTATCCTGTCTGGTACCCAAGAACACTTGTTTGAATCACGTCATCAGGAAAGCTACAATTCCAATCTGATTGTTGCATACATGAACCTACAAATTCAGTAATATACTGATTTGCATGGTAAAAGTTGCTTTGTGATCTAATATTTGTGTTTTAAATTGGAACAATTTTAAATGCTAAATGTACAAGTACTGGTATCAGTGCAAGGAGCAGTTTGGTAAGAGCAGTACCGTCAGTATTGGTTCAAGTATGTTCCTTTTTTAAAAAAACTGAAAATAAATCATTGCCACTTTGCTTTATCTGGATATGTTATAGCTTTCATCATTTGTCTTTCTCAACAAGGAGAAAAGGATTAGAGAAACCTGTGGGCATTTTATTATTTTGAGTTGTATTTGTAGGGTTCTGGGCGTTCGTCGTCCCTGTCATCTCCAATCCATAGGATACCTGGATGTCTTCGGGAGTTCAATGGCCTTGATAAGTCTGGAATAGGTGAAAATCCATTTGAAGGAGAGAATGGCTATATATCTAGAGGTAGAGTATTATTATTATAACATAAACTTTTGTCATGGAGCCATAAAAGATTGTGAATTTAGAATTTGTGGCATTTTGATTTCTAAGCTAAGCACTATCTATGTAATTCATTTAGTGAGTTGAATAATATAAAGTAGAGTTGAGCGCATATTGATGCCGATATTTTATTTTTCCAGATGTTTTGAGGGGTGCAAAAATGCCATGGGTAACATTTGCAGAATCTAAATATCCTTGGAATTATGTAAAATGCATAATTTTCATTATTTTGGCAACAGCATAACCGAAAGAAATGGATTTTGTGATAAATAATTATCTTATATAAAATGAATATTTTAAAGTAAAAATTTTGAAACATTGATATAACTTAGTTTAAATTATATTGTAAAATTTATAAATATTGTGAACTACTTAAAATCATTTCAATTTCCAAATATCAGCATTTGTATCGACTCAGCCATGAAAGATGATGTAAAATAAAGTGGTTTTTGTCAAGTTATGGGGAGGGGAACATGATATGATCAAAGTTTATCGTTTGTTTCTCATAAATGAACATATCTACAATTTTTATAACTGTTAAGTTTGCAACAATTCACCATTCATATTTTAGCCGGCATTGTACCGTGCGTTCATTTCGATCTTCAGCCGAGAGATCGGGAGAAGCGTGGCAGGCGGCGCTGACGGAGATGCCGACATTTGCGCCCTGTAATGCCCGCTTATTTTTATGGACATATGCAGACATTTATATAAATATTGCAAAACGAGCACTAACCTGTGTTATAAGAGTATGGTTTTAATTTTAGTAGCTTAGTGGCTGTATGTGCTGATGATTTTGACATGCCCATATCCTGTGAAACACGGCGTAGAGGTTTGTTTGGAGAACGTTCTAACGCTGCACCAATTTCATCGAGTTTTGCTTCGGTGAGAATCCATCGTTTTTGGTTAGGTGTTTTATAATTTAACGATCCAGTTTCTCGTAATTTAAGGACAAGATGTCTAACCGTATCTCTATGTGGAGGTGAAACGCCTGGGAATTTCTGTACAAATTGCCTACACACGTCTCGACACGAGTCTGTTTTCACGTAAGTGTCATACATAAGAACTCTTTGTTCTAACGTGAACCTTGCGGCTGGCATTCCAATCGTCTCACTGACAAAACACACATACACACTGCAATAACACAAACAAGTAACGGCAAGTAACCAAGAATATCACTCTTGCGCACAGTACGAAATTAACACGCTCTTGGTTTACATCTGCTCGCCACTATAGGCCTATTCACAGCTCTGTCTTCATCTAGTCGCGAAGGAACAAAAAACTCGACCTCGGAGATTTTGGATTGCAAGGAAGCTCACGAAAACCATTGACTTTTAACGGTTTCGTATGCAGCGTAATCTTGATACAGTGTTGCACATTCGAAACCTCCAAACGATCCCCATCGCCACAAAACTCTGAATTTCAAGGGTATAAACTTAAGCAGGACGTTACTGGTCAAAACTATGATTAAAATGTTTTATTATTATCTGTGGCTCTTAACATCGTTTCTAAAGCGTATTTATTTGTGTATATAAGGGCAGAACTTGGATGAATTACAGAATAACTTTTGCATGTTATAACACAGGTTAGTGCTCGTTTTTTGCAATATTTATATAAATGTCTGCATATGTCCATAAAAATAATCGGGCATTACAGGCTGCAAATGTCGGCATCTCTGTCAGCACCGCCCGCAATGCTTCTCCCGATCTCTCGGCTGAAGATCGAAATGAATGCACGTTATAAAACAATATGTTAGCTCAACAACAATGGTTGTTCTAATATTATAGATATTTTGCGAATGCCTGTACACAAAGGTGAAAAAAATAAGAAGAGGAGCCAAAGAATGAATAAAAAGCATTAAGTTTGTATGATATACTTTCATTTTATCTGTTGAGTGTTTCATGTTTCCGTGGATTTTGATATTGACCACCCTTTAGGCTCTCAGTAAGTCAAGCTTTTTTATATTACATATATAGGGTAGATTTAATATATTCAGTCTCTGCATCTTGAAGTGAATAACAGTTGTGGTCCACTGGAAGTAACACTTCTTTCACTATTCCAATTATTCTATAGTGATATATTTATTTCCCTGTTGCGCATGTTTTTAATGTGTTGGTTTATCACTATTTCTGTTACATTATTTAGGCTGTAAAAATGTTCATGTTTTTATGAAAAAGCCTATAACTATTTATTCACAAACTTGCCCAGGGACAAGGCCTGAAGTGGGCATTGATATCTTCGGCTATTACTTTTATTCAACATTCACCCTCATTGTCACAATTATCTTAAAGAAGTGGGAAATGGACATAAAATAAGAAAAATAAAAGCTCGTAACAAGAAGTGTAATTTGGAATTTGATTTTTAATCACTGTGTAGGTTTTTTACTAACGTTTCAGTGATTGAGTCCCAGAAATATTGAAATAAACCTACAACAATGATTAAAAATTCAGCTCCATACAATATGAGTCAACAACCACCGATCGCCTATAAAGACAAAATGTAGTTATGCTTGAAACAAGAACTGCTTTTTGTTTTAATTGGCATGTTAAGATGATGATGATGTTTCACATTTCAGAAAGCCACCATCATGATGACAGTGAAGCCATAAAGAAGATCCTGGAAATCTTAAATGGAGATGCAACCGACGGTCGGATAGCTGAGAGAAAAAATGCGCTGACCCAGTTGATCAGACTAGTCAGGGAAGGAAGCACCCTAGCTGTAATAGATCATTTCAAGTAAGTGCACTTGTCTATTCTACAGTGTGTTCAGTTTGAAACCAGAAATATTTGTTCTCACATTTCGCTATGTGCCTGGCAAACCTATGGAGCATCCCATTGTTGATACTCTGAATGGCATTAGTGATGTTCATCTTCAGCTCATCCCAAGGTGTGTTGATTGTTTGTGTATGTGGTTTGTTTTAAGTGTCCCCGCAAAATGTATAGTCTGGGCTTCAAAGTTCATGAGATCTTGGTGGTCATTGTGTTTATATGTGATTGTATTGCCAGAAAATTCCTTCAGCATCATCATGGTAGGATTTGCTGTATGCCAGGTTGCACTGTCTTGCTGTATCCATCAGTGACGTTCATCATCTTGCAGTAAGGCTGTGAGCTACCTGACAGTATCTTGGTAGATCTCAGCATCAATGGTTGTTTCAAAGAGCAAAGGAGACGATTCCACTGGTCAACATTTAAAAAGAAAAAATCAGATGTTTTCAAACCAATAGGTGATTCTGGAAGTATTTTGAATGCTGATGACGAAAATAACATCCATTTTTTCCCATCATGTCAGGATTTTTTCCACGTCACTAATTTCAATTAACCCACCATATTGTAACTTTGAGCATTGGACATTTTGTGAAGGAAATTTTCATGACTGATTTTGAATATAAAACGTACGTAGTCAAAAGTCCATACAATATTCATGCCAATGTGTCATGTGAATGTGGAAGGTGGATTAAGTACATGCTATTATATGTGCATTTATAGTTCAAAATTGGGAGGATTTGTATAGTAGGAAATCAATCTTTTACTATCATCTAAACAGCCATTTATTGGGGAAATGATGAAACAACTCATTTTATTGTGAAATTAAGGCATTTAATATATTGCTGTTTTCTGACGAAACTAGACGTGATAGGTAAAAATGGATTTTATTTTTGGAATCAGCATGCTGAAATTATTCAGACACAACAGTCATCTGCGAGACATCAAAACCCATGTCGACCAGTGTTATTCATCTCCATGAGGTGGCACACCAGATAGATGCCAATTTTCAGATGCAGAGGGAACTCAATGAGATGCAAGTTTCAATTCTCCATGTTTGGTAATTTTGGCTACAGACATATCCACTGAGGTGAAACCGTGCCTTGACTGTGGAAAAAACATGATCTAAAATGAAAATGTCCCCCCAATTTCTCAACAGCAGTCGGAGATGCACAGTACAACCATGTTCAATGCCATCTACTCTCATCGCACTCCTCAGTCCTCACACCAGTTTATGCATCAGAGGAATTCATTCCCTTCCCCTCTCCTCTATTCCCCACCATGCACTTTCTGAATGGGACAATACAGGAATCAATTACCTCTATGAACTAAAAATGCGCAGGGTGTCTACAAATTAGGTAAGAACAAAATTCCCTGGCTTTTCCAGGCCAGGAACCAAAATATTCCAGACCAAGTCAGTAATAATGAGAAGGGAAACTGAACAGAAATTGACTGTTGGATAGGTGTGTCAAGGGGCTGAAGTTTTATGTATTAGAAAAGAATTATTTTCCATAAAAAACCAGCAATTGCAGCATACATAATATACATATAACATTACTAAAATTCAATAACATATGTATTACTCCTAACACAAACACAACCCCTAAGAGTGATAAATTCTAAAAGTCACTGTAATATGTATAATTTCTGCTGAAACTACCAGTAATACTCAGTATAGTTTGTGAACAACAAATTTAAAATTTCTTGCTTAGTCTGTTTTCCTCTGTTCAAAAATCTGCTTTCAATGCATTACAAACAAAAAAAAAGTTTTAATTTTTTTCAGAAACAGTAAATTTCCCTGACATTTCAATGACTTTTCCAGAAAAAGTAAATTCCCTAACTTTTCCATGTTTCCCAAACTAGTAATCACCCTGACACCGGTTTTAAATTGAATGTACTTTACATGTGAACTTAGCACTCTCTATTAGAGAGAATGTGAGCAGGAGATGTACAATTGTAGAAATATGAGTATAATCAAGAAGAGAACTATGTGAATTGTAATAGGTGAAATTATTCTAATTGATGGCACTTTCTTTGCAGAGTTTTGCTCAGGGTCCTGTTGGAGCAGTTGACCAGCCCTGAAGGTGGTGTCCGAGCCCTTGTCTTAGGAGTTCTTATGGAGATGTTCAAGAAACGATCGATGACTGCCTGTTTCCAGAGCTACATAGAACTCTTGATTCTGAAAGTCCTTCAGGCACACAAAGACGGTGACAAAGATGTAAGTTTATTCTGTATTTAAGAAAACATGATCCTCTCACTTGTTTATATCATCACTTAATCATGTGCCAACGCCTGGATAACATGTGGTCAACATCGAATCCCATCTTTGCTGTTCATTATCTGGATTTCTAGGCCAGTTCATATGTGGTCACATATCGAACAATAAATTCAACTTAGTTAAGTTTTCTTAATAAAAACATCAGAACATATATTTGAGATGAGTGAATATATTGCCATCGGCCAATACTTTTCTACCATTTTGATGTTTCACGGGGTTCACAAAGATGCCACATGACAATTTTACACTCTTACCATATTTGCCACATATAACCCCCACATTTTTGAGGAAAAATTTTTATCACCAAATTTATAATTAATTTTCAGTATTTCAAGCATAAAGTAATATGCAATATGTTACTTTCAAAAAATAACTTACTACCTAATCTAACTAGGAAAGTATAAATTTTAATCTTCTTCGTCACACACCGCAAGGAAGCAAGAATGAATTGTCTAACTCTGAACAGAGAAAATGTCCAGAAATGAAGATAATCAAAAACTGAGTATCGGCGTATAAAACTCGCCCTGTTTTTCAGACTAATTTTTTAAGGAAAAATGCACATCTTATACTCTGGAAAAATATGGTACTCTGAAAATTATGCAAGTTCTTTTTATTTTCCACCAGTTTTGTGTGAAAAACTGGATTTTGTGATTAACATGCTTTTTAATATTCTGATGTAATTCTTGAAAAATCAACGCATATAATTGGAATGGAATATTTACACGCTAATATTAATCATTCTTTTTAGTAACTTTAATTATTACAATTTCAAATATCTGTATTGGTGTCAGTGGGAATCAGTATGTGTATTGGCTCGGCCCTAAAATTTTCATAGAAATTTATATAATTTTTCAGTGCCTCATTGCCAGTGTTACACAGAAAAGAAAAAAGCATCTTGTAGCTCATTTACAGATATCATCTATTCCTGTTTTCAGGTTGTCCGAGCAGCAGAAGCATGTGCTGCCACTATGGGGAGCGTGTTACCAGCGGATGTTGTGATCCGCGTTCTCAACCCTCTGATCAAGACCGGAGACTTTCCTGTGAACCAGGCTGCAATAAAAATGCTTACACGGTTAATTGAACAAAAGGATAAGGAAGCGATTGAGCCTCATCTAACCGATCTTATGCCAGGTTTGCTTAAGGTAAGTCATATCGTATGCTGACCCAGATTTTTTTTTTCATCCGCCTCCTTAAACTGTATGTAGTCAGGATACAGTAATGGGTTTCATTTTTGGAATGGTAAAGTTCCCCGTGCCATAAAGGCACATTTAGGGGATGGGGGGGGGGGGGGGTAGGGTCCCATACATTCTCAATCTTGCTCATTTTGGAGGTGAGGTGATCAGCACCATGTTCTGGCCACCTTTACCCCCCAGGGTTGCCCCAGGTACCCATTGATTTGAGGCTGGGTGAGACCGAGAGCCACTTTATGCAGGGACAAGGCCGGAAAAATTCCGACCTTAAATCATCCACCCTGGGAATCGAATCCGGATTTCCCACGTTGCAGTCAGATGCCCTACCGACTTGACCACCACTGCTCTTCACTTTAGAAATAGAAACTATATTTATGTTTCAAATTTGGAAATGTGGAATTTTACTTTATTTCATTAGATACATTTTATTAAGAATTGAAACTTGCATGGATTACAGGAAGACACGATGTTCAATTTCTGTCCTGCCACACTGGGTCACTTCTCTTCATTCTTTCTACAGGGTGCCAACTGACATGAATTCCTTGAATTCTGGATGAATTTTCTTCATAGACATAAAAAATGGCCATATTTAATTCAAAATTCACTTGTTTAGCGTTCTATGTATCTTCATTAACCTTTTGAGGCCCAAGGCCTTTTTCACAAGTAAGCCTCTATTGCCCGAGCCGATTTTGAGCAAAATGCAGAGTTTCAATTAAATGAGTGTAGATCGGAGGCTAATTGCCCTAGAGAGATGAGTGATATACCGTTGTACGCGGAATGAACCAGAGATTCAGACTATATGAAATTTTTGCAAATTCGGCATATATGTGGCTGGGGCTAACTCTCAAAATTCCAAAATTTCGGGGAAAAAAATTTTGTTCCCCCAGCCTCCCCTCAAGCAAAAAGTACATGACAGTGTCGACATGCACATGGAAATGATCGCTAACATGTAAGGAACACAAAAATATTTGCATTATTATCATATGACCAATGTAACTTGAGTTACACCCCCAAAAAGAATTTTCGGCACGCCACTGATTCAAGCTTCAAAATGCAGCGGTACCTTGAAATGACTTTAGCTCAGAGACTATTTGCCCTGGAGATATGAACGATATACCGTTGTATGCAGAATGAATCACAGATTCAGACGATATATAATTTATGCACATTCGGTGCACATATGGAGTGGGAAAGGGGGGAAATCCCTTGAAATTTATTTTTTTAAATGGGGTTTCTCCCCCCCGAAAAAAAAGGATATGAAAAGTTTAAAATGCACATAGAAATTATCGCTGGCATGTAAGAAACAGAAAAATATTTGCATCATTGCCGTATGACCAATGTAACGCGAGCTGTACCCCTGAAACGAAAGGTTTGTACGCCACTGTCTCAAGCTTCGGAATTGAGCGAAATGCAGAGTTACATTGAATTGACTACAGCTCAGAGACTATTTGCCCTGGAGATATGAACAATATACCGTTGTACGTAGAATGAATCACAGATTCAGACGATTTATAATTTATGCACATTTGGCGTACATATGGAGGGGGAAAGGGGGGAAATCCCCTAAAAATCCCTTTTTTAAAAAAATGGGGGTTTCCCCCCACGCCCCCGAAAAAAGGATATCAAAATGCAAATAATTTTATGCAAATTCAGCATATATATGGAGGGGGGAGGGAGTCCTTGGAAGTATGTCACTTCAGTCAAAAAATATCCTCGCACTTGGGCACAAAACGATACACACATACGCACAACTTTCACGGACGAAAAGCTAGAACGCACTGAAAAATGAACGCCGATTCTTGCAGCTGCTTGACATTCTATTTTTAGACAATGCTTGGTGTTCAACAATGTTCAACATTTGTGGAACACTTGTGCTTACAAACAAAGGTTTCCTTCAGCGCACTTCGAATTCCCATTCTCACAACGCAGATTCAACAACCAGTTTTCCACCTCCCCCCCACCCCCACCCAATGCTTCCGCCCTCACGGAAAACTTTCATTTTGACATCGGATACTTATAAACAAGCTTCCTTCGAATGCAGATAGCAGGAGGACGTGAAAAGCATTGCTTTAGAACAACAAAGCCGGTCTTCCTTTGTCGGCAAAAATTTGACGTTGAAAAGAGCCGCAAAAGAGAAGTACCTTTTCCCCTCCATTTTCATGAAGACAAAAAAAAATGCAAAAAACCATTTCTGTTAAATGCATGTGTTAGGAACAATATAAAAAAATAAAATCGAAATTCTAGCCAAAAATAGAAAAGTTATAATGTAAAAACTATGACCTTGACACAGCATCTCGTTTGAGACGCTTGGTTCTGTGAGGGTTACTTTTGGGTATCTCATTCGAGACGCTTGGGCAGCAAAAGGTTAAAGATTATATTATTACTTTGAGACATAGTCTAGGGGAAGGGAGCATGAAAACTGACCTTCACTCGCCTATTAAAAAGTAATCAACAATATCACAGTGTACCATTCTTTCTGCATATATCTTCTTATGTTGTAGATACTTTTTAACATATGTGGATTTCTTCTTTCTTTTTATCAAGAGGACACAATGAGCCCATCAGTTCTACCGTGGAAGATTTATGATGGCAATGTAATTACTTATTTTTATAATATCCAAAGTTTTGTTCAGATGTTTCAGTGGTGGTACCAGTTAATCAGTACATAAATTGTCGCATGATACTGGTAATGAATATGCTATTTTTGATAATCCAGTATTTCTGTTCCATGCCCTTTTGTAATTTTCTTACGTGTTATCTATGTTCAGTGACTGCATATTTTTTCTGGTGTCCCCAGTCGCACAGTGGTTAATGATGTCGCCTCGTAATTGAGGAATCCCAGGTTCGAGTCCCAGTGGCTTGTGCCTCACTTCAAACTAGATCTGGTCTCAATTAGTCTATAGCCAACCTCTGTGGCAGAGCGGTTAGCATAGCATGCTGCAGGACCAGGGATCATGGGTTCGAATCCCAGCCCAGACATGGTTGTTCTTTGTGAGTGTCCCTTCATCATAGCATCACTCATTTTCATCTTTGAAGTTAGCCAAAAGTGGTAGAAAAGTGAAGTAAGATGAATCAACTCAATTGAATCAATTAGTCTATAGTGTGTACACTACCATATTTATGCATGTATAATGTACATCCTGGTTTTGATAGGGAAAAGCTCCAAACAATATCTGGTGGCACAATTTGGGCTCAGATTAAGATGGGAAAGGGGACGAAATATACTGGTGCTTTTAAGTTGCAAAGTTTTGTGGTACATGCAGGAAAACAGTAGCAGTGTTGCAGCTCGAAAATTTGAACTTGGTTATAATCAGGGGTCTGAAAACACAGGGTGCCTGAAAATTTTCACCTGGCACCTGAATTTTCAAATTTAGTTCTAAAAGAAAATTGTATTTTTGAAAAGTATTTCTAGTTCGCTTATGGAAATTTCCATTACCAGTTTTTTTTTTTTTTTAAATAACAATTACACTGTGTTTTTTCAATATTAATGAGTTTTCTTTATCATGTACGTGTACCATTTAATCAGAATAATGAACATACCATTATAAACGTTTGCGGTGCTACTAACCAAATTTTAAAATGTGTGGCGATATGGAAGATTGGCCATATATTAGAATATGTAGTATAGTTACTCATGTTGTTACCGGTAGAGCCTTCTTTAGGAAGGCCACTCCGGTGCAAGAATTAATTACTTTTAATCCAGTCTTGCAGTAATTAATAAATTAAATGTTTTAAAATAATATTCCAAAATGTGTAGCTTTGTTAGTTCGATTTATGGCCATCTTAGATCATATTTGCAAAAGAAGAAAAATCTGGTGCCTGAATTATTTTAAGTTTTTTCTTCCCCTGGTTATAATCTAGCTTTACAGTTTGTTTTGTGTTTTTTTTAATAGTGAAAATTCGTTCTCTCTTTGCACTAGGCATATGACAATGAAGAGAGTAGCGTAAGGAAGTCTGCTGTGTTCTGTATGGTGGCTCTTCATTCAGTGGTTGGAGAGGAGGATATGACCCCGCACCTGAAGCCTTTGAACGGAAGCAAGATGAAGCTTCTGCATCTGTACATCAAGAGATCTAAGCAGAGCTCTGAGCCTGCGTCTCCAAAGAGCACGCCTCCGGAATGAGTGAACCTTTGCCGGAAATCTCCTGGATCGTGCTAATTTAGGAGAAGAAACGTAGCGTGCAACATGCATTCCAGATCACGCAATGCTTCTGCTGTCTACATTTTGCAGGACTCTGTGTTTTCTTGGCTGGTTTGCTAGGCAAGTGTGAGGCTCTGCATTACTTATTCACTCCCGTTGTAGATGCAAATGAAAAAAAATAACAAGAACAATAACAATTACGAGCCCCCCTTTCTGCTACGGTATCAACGCCGTCCTTCGAAACGGCCTTACATGCCCTGCCGAACATTATGGTAGCAAATTTGTTTTGAACTATTGTACATTTTTTGAGCTAATTTTAATTTGTATTTTTTACTCGATACAAAAAAATGGCAGTGTTAATCTTCATTTGCCATTGACAGCAGTGTGTATCTGCAAAGAAATTGATTTTTCATATGCAATGAGATTTAAGTGTAAAACAGAATTAGTTGTAGCATGCTTTCTGTTTTACGTGAATTTGGACCTAGATGTAGAATAAAATTAAGAAGAATTTTAGTCTGAAAGAACCTTATTGGGAATTATGAAGACTGGTGTGCAACTGCATTGTTAGCAAGAAAAGGAGAATCCAGCGCAGAACTTTCCATGCACGGTGGCTTCAGTGAAGGGGAACTAGTCATACAGTGAGAGATTCATGGAAGTGTTACTGAATGTGTTAAAGGAGGGGGGGGAAGTTCAACTATATGTTAATATGTTTGCCAGTTTTTCCTATAAGGTTAATAGCTTGTGTTACCGAATGGATTCACCAAAAGAAAAACATCTCAATTTAAATGCATAAGTTTGAAACTCTTAAGAAAGAAATTGACTATGCCAGTCATGATGTTCACGAGGCATTTGTTTTTTTTGTTTATGTATAAGGGCTCAATTGACTGAAGAGTTGTATTACTGGAAAAACATTTTTTGAATGTTCTTTGTGTGGCTGTGTGTGTGCGTGTTTGTGTGTATGTGCTGTATAATGCTTACATGAGACTGATAACGAACAAGTGAATCAAAAGAAAAGAAACAAAATATCACGTCAGGAAGATTTTCATGGAGAATGAAATGAAATTAGAATGGGTGCATGCATAATTATGTTAATAAACTTCTTACTATGGCCCTTCTGAAATGTAAATAGTAAGTCCAGTATTGTGTAAGATGTCCACAAGGTGTCCAGGTGAGAAGGAAAACGCGAGCCATTTTTTTCTTTTCACGATACATCATTGGTATATATTTCGAAGGAAAGTTTTCTATTCTTGCATTGGTGTACAGTTATGTAACTCTTTTTGAGTTAGTATATTTAATAAGGAATTTAATAATATAGATGCAGTATTGCATCTTTTTATGTTTTGATCTTTATGTGCATAAAATTTCTTACGTTACCAAGGTGCAATGGTTACACAAAGAAAACAGTGAAATGATTATAAGATATACTCTAAATCTGACATTGCATTTAGAGTTCAAAGAAGTAAGATAATTATTACTAAAACTTGAGTAATTCAGTAACGTATCTTTTTTTGAAATCTTTACAATTTCATTATTCAACATGACTTTTTGCAAAGTATGCTGCAAATCCTAATGTGTAAGTAGAAATGCATATAATGAGAGACACCTTGTGCGTGTATGGCCATAATATTCTGCGTAGTATGAAGTTTGCATTTTAGGGCAAGTGTTGCCTCATGCTCGTAGCCTATGCAATGGCTGTTGTAGCCAGATTGGCAAAGTGTTAAGTTTAATTCATAAACTTTACTGTTTCTATGCTTGTTTTGTGATGTAATGAACTATCTTCACATTCAAATTATTGTAATTCTATTTGAGAACTTTATCTTATTCACAACACTGCTTTGGAAGAGAAGTGTAGTATAGCGTTTTTCATAATAGATCATTTGTAAGTGAGTGTGCGAGCGAGTGAATGTGTGCTTGAGTACAAGATCACACCAGCAGGAAATTAAAAGCATAATATCAGCTAAGCTAACCCAATGGGAAGTGGGGTTGCTAAAAGAATAAACAAAGAACAATAGATTATGTACCATAACATTCTCAAAACTTAATATGACTTATATGCCCAAACGTACATGTTCATAGTACATAATTACTAAAATAAACAAGTTTGTAAGACTAAAAATAATTTGGTTATTCTTATTTTCCTCTGCCCTATATTATGAGGTATGTTTAGCATCTTCTTGTTGTGCCCCTCTGCCTTTTCAAATGATTGAAAAGCTAAATCGGTGAAACCTTCAGCTTTGAAATGTTTTTGTTTTTTGTTTATTTGTACCATATTTGACTGGATAATCATCACAGATTTTATTCTAATTGTTTTCGAAAAGAAAAGAAATGGGGCTGTAGGACTATTATGTTAAGCTTTTTAGAAAATATGTGTCAGTATTACTGGTACTTAACAATACTTTGACTAGAGGCATGCATATTTCGTTTTTGACGAAAACACGAAACGTGAAATAACACTTCATAATGTTAATTTTTCATGTTTCTGAAAGATGTGAGGTGCATTTTCCTACCCTGTTTTGTCACGAAATGATGCGAAATGAACTGCAAAATGCGAAATAGATTCTTAAACACGAAATTTACCGTTTATATACTGATGCGACATTTTATAAAAGTATCCTGCGAGTTATGCAATTCACGGAAAATTGATTAATTCTGCTGTAAATATTTGAGAAGCAAAAATGAACCCCTTTTATACAGGAATAAACTTAATATTATGGTAATAATTAAATATGCTATTAGAAGGGATATGTTTATTTTGTGTAATAGTGTAGTTCTTAAATCAAATTTTGGATTATATTCACATTTTTAAAACCAAAATGTCATTTTATATGCCGCTTTTTCACCACTATAACAGCGAAATTCCATTTTATTTACCACTTTTGAACCCAAAATTGTGTCTGGTTTTGGTACCAGAATTTTGCTTTTTTATTTACCAAAAATATGTGCCTCTATTTATGACTAACCTGTCTTTTGTGCAAGATTAGATGCACAATACTCGTGGCAAGGATATATGTTAAAATTGAATAGTCTAAATTGGCAAACATAATTTCTTTGTGAAAGTTCAGCAAATATTTTTCTGGTCTGGAAAAAATTAACACAATAGTAGTTATTGATTTGTGCATTATGGTCGAAATATTACACAGAAAATTTAGTAGTGTCATGAATTACGGACTTGCAAAATGTAATTTTCTGTGTCTGTGCCACTGTTCGTTGGTTGCCTTATCTGATGTGCTGTTATGCAAGATTGTAGAAGGTTACAAACCAATTTTCAATTAAACCAATTTTTGGACAAGGTGTACAGTGAAATACTGTCTCTAGTGAAACTACAGATGACGGGAGCAAATGCAGAAATGCAACAAAGCAAGACGAACATGATCAGGGCTCGAAAAATCCCGGTCGTCATGGCGACTAAAAATTTCAGCCTGGCGACTGTGATCTTTTGCTGTTATATGTACGATATTTTGATGATTCTAAGTTCAAATTGCAGTACAGCGTAAGCTAGCATATGATTTTTTTTTATCAACGTTGTGAACATTCCATAGAGTTCGTAACAATTTCTTACCCTTTGCTCCCAACACCCCATTTCCTGCTTTCTCAAATAATGTAGCGATGTTTTGAATATTGTGATGCTCAGCATCTTATACTGAGTGTTTCAAAAGTTGCACAACCCAAACTTTGGAAATGTGTATACCTATCATGAAAATCATAAGAGATATTTACACCGGGTTTTCTGCATTCATGAAAATCATAAAAGATATTTACACTGGGTTTTCTGCATTATAAAGCCTCATCCATTGAAATATTTTTCAATGCTTAAAATTATCAGTTCACTCCATACAGAAAATTATATAAATTAATAACTGACGGAAAGCACCATTCAAATTTTTCCAGAAATGAACTTTTGAGTAAGAAAAATATGTAAGAAATTATCGAAGGGTCATAATCAGACATTTGATGACTGATGCCATGTCAGTCTGTCATTTGCGACCAATATTCGTCATGTGCAACATTTGATGAATTTTTGACTGGCGATTTTATGGGTTGAGCGAAAAGTGCCATTTTTGGGACATACCTTCGTATATGGCAACACTAGCAGGTCGAAATATTGCCAACAGTCGCAAACATGTGTCTTAAGTATTGGCTATACATTTTCGTGAAAAATCGTAAATCAAGATTTTGTGCCAAAATTGGACTCTTGAGAGAATCCTAGGCTGCCCCTGTTTACATTGAATTATATTTGCTCACTTTCGCTGCTACTGTGCGTGTTTGTTTTAATTGATTCAGTATGGTGTATTCATTGGAGCAGTGCGTGTACATTGCTGAAGAGTATTTTACTACTCATTCTTACACTCATGTGCAAGAAGTTTTCCAATAAAAATGCCCTCCCTGCTTCTGCTGTAGCTACCTCACAAAGCAACTGTTTTACAACCAAACCACCAACAAATGATCCCACAAATTGTTTAAGAGTTGGCATTTATTGTTGAAAATTAATTCTCAGATGTCTTCAGCAAATGAACAATGTTTTTTTTTTTAAATAATGTAATTGCCTTTATTTAGATAAATGCTAACATAAATTTATGAACCCAGTGATAGCCTATAGGATTAGTTTAGTACAGAAAACCCAGTGTAAATATCTTACGATTTTCATGATATACATTTTCAAAGTTTGAATTGTGCGACTTTTGAAACATTCTGTAGTATGCACAATTGCTAGTAGGTGTTTTCCTGGCGCCAGATTTTCAGAGCGGGCGCCTAGCTTTGAAGAAAATTTTTCGAGCACTGAACATGATATAAACGAGTTCCAGTCCCCTTCTGTAAATAGATAGGCACAGGAATCAAAGGAAGGAAAGAAATAATTAAGGAGGGGAGTAAAATATTTGAATTAAAAAACAACTTAGGAAAACGAACCTCAGGGTTTATCATTTAAGAACAACAACAATATTGTTTGACAAGGTGCCGACTTTCAAGTCCTATACCTTATCTGAAATAAATTGGACTCGCCTATAACTAAAGCTGGAAAACACGTCCACAATGTTTTCTATTTCCCCTCATTTCCAATAATGCTATTTAAGTGCGAACCCGTGGCAAAATAGCCCCTTGAGGGCCAGGGCCTACCTACCGACTGCCGAGGTGGGAGATCATCCAACCAGTTACGGGGTAACGTGTGGTCAGCACGATAAATCCCGTCGTCGTCGTAGGTTTCCATGACCAAGTTACACTACTCATTCGTAGCTCCCCAATTTCCTCTTGATGGTGGATCCCATATACAGGATGAAATCTCAGGAGAAAGGTTGTTACACTTCCGCCAGGAGACTAAAACCTGCGTATGTCCCATAGCCAGAGCCCGAAGCATGATGCCTTAGACCGCACTGCCATGGTGCGGAACATTTAAGTGTGATTGATGTGACATTTATGCTGAACTTGCAGAATAGTTAACACAGCAAACTCATGTTGAAACTATCCAACTTTGCCACATACAAATTTCACTATGAAGCCATGTTATAGACATTAAGAGCTTTCTGTGTTGAGTGCAAACTCCCAACTTGAGTTCGTTGACTGCTTCTGGTCCTGCAACCTCAACTGCGTGAACAAGTTATTAAAAGTGTGTATGCTCTATCTAGTTTGTGGGCAAGTTGACTTATCATCTAGTGTAGAATCCTATTTTCATCTCTTACACACTTGTGATCGCAATTAATCACGGAATCCAACAAATCAGAGGCTGAACCCAAAATGAGCATTATTGAATGGATGGATGACAGAGACCTGATTGGCAGTACAAGAAGAGTTGTCAGGAATAAAGTTAGTCCAGGAATAAATCTTTTAAAATGGTTTATACTTCTTATTTTGCTAACCAATTCTATTGCAATTAGCAGCATTGGACATTCCTTCATTGAGGTTTGTTCGACATGACAGAAGATGTACACCATTCACAACAGCTATCATTGTTGCCGTCCTTAATGATATGTCCACAGGGAGTCTACAGAAATCTGTGTGTCAAGAGTCTCATGTAAGTGGCCTCACATTAAGCGATTGTATCTCTCTCTTAAGCCATAAAAGCCACATTACATCCAGCAATTGTTTCCTGACAACTGTGACCAGGGAATGGAATTTGCAGAAAATTTTCTATCGTGGCATGTTGAATTTATAAAATTTTGGGCCCTAGGCTATCCTTTGCTTTGGATACTGCCGATATTATTGTTATTATAATCGGGTAGAAAAACACAGGGTGCCCGGTCATCATGGCACCTGAATTTTCAAATTGTCCTAATTTATTATATTTTTAATTTGAGTTTGCTTATGGAAATTCCCATCACTTGTTTTTAAAAATAACAAGTGCATTATGTGTTTTTTAACTAGGAGACCGGTGATTTCGTAGCTACCTGTTAGGACGAACCATGTTAATTATTTTGTTTATTAGATTTTTATGCAGTCGTTTTGACGGGTACAGTTTTTCCAAGCCATACTTTTCACGGCTTTTATTCTGAGCATGAAACAACATCTGTGTTTCTCTATTTTATTTTCACATCATTATAACCATTCATTCCAAATTCTGCCTCCTACGGTGGCTAATTCATATTCAGTTAAATCATGGAAGACGTAGAGTTAACATTGTCAAAATTATAATTAAATATACACTAGACTCTCGCTAATCCGGCCCTCAATAGTCTGCCCTCTCAGAAGTTCGGCCTGTAGTCACTCAAGCAGAAATGACGTGCACAACAATGAATTATCATGTTCAACAATGTTGTTAGTTAAAAATGTTAAACAATGCTATACATACGTACAGTATTTGAAATTGTGACTTTCTTACAGTAACGTTCAGTATGTACTATGGCTTCTAAAAGGAAACACGTAAAGTACAGCCTGTATGTGTTTAAACTACATAGTAGTACGTAATTTCCGACCCTCTCAATAATCCGGCACCCATATATGCAAGGAATGGCCGGATTAGCGAGAGTCTAGTGTATATGTAAATACATAAATAGATCACCTGTCAACGTCATAGTGTGTATGTGTATTTCATGTATTTATTCATTTATTTCTTCATGCGTATATTTTATTTCTTTACTTATGGTGTATTTCTTTATTTATGGTGTATTTTTATTTATTTTTGTATTTGTAGAAACATTATTCCTTACCATTTAGATTACGAATGCTTTTTTCATTGGTGGGTACTTTAGAAAATAAAATTACGTTAATCGTGAAAATTAGAATTACACGAACACACACTTGGAAGTGAAAAAAATGCTGGTCTCTGTGGTGTAGAGTTTAGCACATCACACTGCAATGGCAGAGTTCCCGGGTTTGAATCCTGGCCTGGGCATGGGTGTTTGTGAGTGTCCATTCATCATATCATCACTCATCCCCATGGGCGTCCGGAAGGGGGGGCCGTGGCCCCCCCTGGTAAAGGAAAGTCAACCAAAAATTATGTATTTCACACATATAATTTCATTTTAGCCACAATAATATGTGTTAATTATTGCATAAACACTATAAATTCAAATTTAAGCAATGTTTTTTAGGGAACAACACTATTTTTGGGGAAAATGTGCGTTGTTTGCCCCCCCTGGAAAAAAATCCTGCGGACGTCCATGCTCATCCCCATCTTCGCAATTAGCCAAAGGTGGCACAAAAGCGAAGTAAAATAAAATAATTCAATAAAGGAGGAAACCTGTATTGCCATCATCTTGCACATCTTCATCTGAAAAATAATTGTAGACAAGTTCGTAAGTCGTATTTAATGAACATCTATTCCGGCATTTTCATTATCTACTCTTAGCTCATGGTATTCATAAATATTGCCCTCTTGCTCAGATTCGACATCTGGCAAATCACGGAGATAATGAGGTACCTACAGCCACATTCGGGTGATATATTGGACACTGCACCAAGCCAAATAGAGTTTGCCAATATACTCTCGAAAAAAATATAAGGAACATATAGACAATATCACTGCAACAATCCTGGAAAACCCAAAAAACTTTTTTAATCTAATAAACTCAAGGAAAAATAACGGTAGGATTCCAGCTGAAATTACGCATGATAGTGAAAGTGCGATAGGTAACCGAAGGGCAGAACTCTTCAATGCTTATTTTCATGGTAACTTCTGCCCCCCGTCTTCCCTTGCAGCATTGCCAAACGTAAGACCAGTCTGTTCCTCCTCCCTAACAACGCTTGTCACTACACCCGATGAGGTGAAGGATCTATTGTCGTCTCTTTCAGTTCACCGTGCCCTAGGACCGGACGATATCAACACCATGTTCCTCAGGAAAACTGTGCAATCCCTGTGCTATCCCCTCTCCATTTTCTTGAACAGATGTTTTTCGGAAGGCATCTTTCCTCACGCTTGGAAACAAGCTAACATCACACCGTTCACAAAAGTGGTAACAAAAATTTTGTTTCATCTTACAGACCAATCTCCTTACTCTCTCCTCTGTCCATCATCTGAGAAAAAGTAATCAAAGACAGACTGTACAAATTTGTTTCTCCGTACTTAAGCTCTAAGCAACATGGTTTTCTTCCTGGTAGCTCCTGTCTTACAAACCTGTCTGTTTTACTCTCACATGCTATGAAATGCATTTCAAATAATTCACAATTAGATGTAATATACTTTGATCTGGCCAAAGTCTTTGATACTGTTAGTCATCGTCTTCTGATTCACAAATTATGCAATAGATTCAACATTCATGGCAAATTTCTCACCCTTCTCACAGATTACCTTAGCGATCGCCAACAACGTGTCGTTCTTCCAGGAACTGTTTCTAACTTTCTTCCTGTCCTCTCTGGAGTTCCACAGGGTAGTGTTCTAGGACCTCTCTTGTTCATATTATTCGTCGATGGCCTTGCCGACCATCTCACAGCTCCCTCTAGCAATTACCTTCTTTTCGCAGATGACTGTAAAATTTTCAGGGAAATCTCCACTTCCGACGATACTCATCTTCTTCAGAATGACATAGCAACATTTACTTCCTGGTGCCTGACATGGGACCTTACATTACATCCTGACAAGTGTACTACTCTCACTATCTATCTCAAGAAGAATATGTTAAAGTCATCTTACTCCATCTCTGGCAATAACATCAAAGCAGTATCCTCTCATAAGGACCTAGGCATTGTTTTCGACCAAAAGCTCACATTCGAGGAACATATTTTATTCACCACAAAAAAGGCCATGCGTCTCTTAGGTTTACTCTACCGTTTCACTGAAATTAGTCACATCTCAGCCCTCACCTTGTACTTCAAATCATTCATTTCCCCAACAATAGAATTCTGCTCTCCCGTCTGGTCCATGGCATGTCCCACTCACCTCTCCAGAATCGATTCAGTCTTTCACTTCTTCCTAGCTATAGTCCGTCACAGGGTTCCCTCATTACGCAATTTTTCATCTCTGCATCTCTTGTCTTTTCTAAACTTACAAACTGCTTATCAGCGACGTTTGCAGAATGATTTCAGTTACTTATACAAAATTGTGAATGGCAAAATCCGCTGCAACACACTCCTTGAGGAATTCCACTTTAGAGTACCTATGCGCACAACTCGTAATACAAGGTTATTTTATACAAAAAAACCTAGACTAGAAATTCAAAAAAAGATCTCTCTTTTATAGACTTGCAGCACAATACAATGATCTCCCCTCAAGTATTGATATATTTTCCTCCGAGTTTGCCTTTCGGTCTTCTATCAGAAGAAATACTTGTAATTAATATCACATAGTGCCATCTCTTACTTATTTTTTGTTAATTTGCTATTCACTTTTATGTTGTTTTGTTACTCTTAATTATTTCTTATTTATTTTTATTTATTTATTTTATTTTTTATTTTTATGCTTATTATAATTATTGCTTTCTCATTGTTGACAATTTCAGTGTAAAATGGCCACCTGTGCTGTATCTGAAATTTTCTCAAATAAATAAATTCATTGACCTATCTGAACGAACATTCAACTTGAAAATACGTCTGTTAGACCAACAACAATGAGCAAAGATGAACTACGGTTCACTCACACTTAGAATACGGTACTGCTATATGAATGTGAATGTTATAATTTTCAACTTGTGGTGTATCCGTACAGTAGCTAGATGATGATAGGGGAAATTAGGAATTGGACATGACATTCTTAATCCACCATGTGGTCTAAATGTAAATATCATTATCTAAGAAAAACTAAATATGCTGACCAAGGCAGTAATTTATTTTATTAAAAACATAAACTAAACGTAACGTTTCAACCTTCCAGCAAGGTCTTCTTCAGACTCTGTATCAAGTACAAAGACGTTTAGTTTATGTTTTTAATAAAATAAATTACTGCCTTGGTCAGCATATTTAGTTTTTCATAATCATGGAAACAAGGCTTAATGATGTTATAATCATTATCTAATAATTTCCAATGCAAATTTTTTACTCTTTAGGAGTAACCAAAAGATAGAAAGGGCTGCTTCTTACATATTGTTCAGTTATATATAAATTGCAGTTCTGTAAAAAATGTGTGGGTGAATAGTTGTGTATGTGTGGAAGGAAAGAGAGAGAAGAACGTGCAAGAGTAATTTAAAGTGGTGACTAGAAGGTTCATCATCATAGACTATCAGCCCTTGTACTTTTATTGCTCGGTAAACTCAACTATCTATGAACCTGTCTTCATTTAACCACAGGCACCTTCACAAGCACATAATTCCATCTCATTCTCATTTATCCATATAATGTTGAGAAACTGTTCTACAGAATGATCCGAAAGTCCCACGTCCCTAACTTTTATTGTGAATAACATGAAAAAATGTAAAACCTCAGCTCAGTTGGTAGAGCAATGGGATGGTATGCCAAAGTCCTGGGTTCAAGTCCTGCTTAAGCCTTACATTTAGATGAGAAGGATTGAACCAGGCAGATACCGTGAAGCACCATGACTCCAGTTCTCAAATATGTCTTGGATTAATTTCAATCTATAGAAGCTCCTTTCGGCACTCACTACTGTTGTCAGTGCTGTTAGTAGATGTATACCTACACTGCGTATGTAATATTTGGTGAAAGTCGCACACAATACTGTTTCAAACTATAATAATTTGACTTGCTGTGAATGTCCCTTCTATGGGAGGAGTTGCAAGGAAGTAAAATTAATAATAATCCGTAGTTCAACAGCCCATGAGGGCCAGGGCATACCTACTGACTGCCGGCCTCACCCCCACCTGACGAGGTGAGAGATCATCCGACCAGTTATGAGCTGATGTGTGGTCAGCACAACGAACCCCCAATCATTGCTGTAGGTTTCCATGACCGGGAAATTGATAGAATATTTTTTATATAGTCATATTTCAGCTGTGGATTTCTTTTACACAAAAGTGGATATGCCGGCAAGGAAAATTTTATCTGCCATCTATTATCCTCTGTTGATCTTCCCCCAAGAGCATGCAAGTGGTACACCCTCAAATTTTGTCTCTCTCAGCTTCAACACAAAGAATCGCAGTGTCTGTACCCTCTCAAACAACAGCTTTTGACAGGAAATTGGTAGAAGATTGGGCCCCAAGAAGAAATTAAACCGTTTTCAGAAATTATTTTCACAGCAAACTCCATTTGAAACATTGGTTCCTTATAAAAACATTTGAACATCAATATTTTTATTAAACACATGTAAGTGATGATCTGAAAGGATCTGGTAACATTGGGGCTTGCTATAAGGTTTGAGAAAAGAACAAGACTGAAATTTTGCAAGCTCCATCAAGCCTCGCTGCAGATTAATTTCCTGACAGGAAATAAAGATTCTCGTAGTCTAGGAAGCTTTCAGATCAATGCGACAGGATGTTCACAGACTAGTGACAGGGGCCCGTCCAGCAGCACCACTCTCAACTGCCATGGTTTAGATATATTATTATGCCTAATATTATTCAAGACTCATTATTTCTGTTATTGTATCACCACGTGTAACAGGCTCGAGAAGTCCACTTTACGCTTATGATAGGCTAATAGGAACTGGACCTACAGTTTAAATTTGGATCAGAACGAGTCTACAAGGTGCGTTAAAAGGGAATGGGACCTTTGTTTATTCTTTTTACTTCTCATAATTGACAGTTTAGCGTGACAATGGGAGGAATTATGATAACAGAGGTAAAGTGGGTGAGCACCTGGGCCTTGCATCCCATGGACTTATTCAGGAGGGCCCATCCCCCCCCAAGGCCAATTGCGCAATCCCCCCCAAAAAGCCAATGAAGCAACCCCCCCCAAAGTTCATGTCATAATCCCCATAAAGTATTTAATTGGGAATTTTTTTAGTTTTAATGTACATTTCACTCGATACTCCCTATCCCGAGTCATTCCTTCTCTTCATCTAACATGTCACTATTACATCAAATACTTATGTAGTGCAAAGGTGAGACTCGATGATCTCTTTTGCATCTATTATGAGCAAGGTTTACTATTAATCAGGGGATAGATGAATTGCCACATCAAACTACGTGGTATAGATATAAAGATAACTCTTAATTTAACGTCATTTTTAAACTGCTTAAATTTATATGAAACAAGAATGTGCGAGTTCTGTTAAGAGAAAATATTTGCATATTTGGAAATACAATATGTAGGGACGTGAAGATTTCGTTTTAACGATAACACCGAAAAGTTGAGGAAAGCACAATAAAGTGTTTAAAATGTATTTGAGTAAGTAAAGGAGGCAAGTTTTCGGTGTTTCGGAATCGCAAAAAATGTCCACGAAATTATGCATTGTAAATTGGATATAACACTACTACTATTAAAAAAGAAGTACCTAAAGCGCTATTATATCTGTCATTTGTAGTTTAGCTGGTGATAGTTCGATTTAAAAGAGATTGTCACGCTTCATTTAGCAGTTTGGCGCAGACATGGCTGACAGTGTTAACCTCGTCCTGAAGTAGAATTCGCTCGGGAGGATCTTCCAGGGAGAAACCCCTGTTGTATTTCGGGAGGAGGGCGTGTATGTGTATGCATACACAAAACGGTATTTTGAGGATGCAGAGGGATCTTTTGGCATTGTTAGGGAAATGTCATTGTATGATTATGTTCAAAAATTTGGGTGTTATCATTCAATAAACATTTCATATTTAGTGTCTGATGAGATTAAATAGTTTTCCAAATGGAAGAAATTTGGTCATTTCTTACAAAGGTAAGCCATATTTTCTTTGTCATTAAAACCTAAATTTGTCTCAATTTTTTCAGAACTAAAACAATGTGAAAATCTGAAGCATAGAAGGAACAGTAAAATGCATATAAAAGTAACACCGAATTTTGCCCTACACCGCGAAAAATAACACCGAATTGCAGTAAAAAAAAAACATCGAAATTTAGCGAAAAATAAAACTAAAACCTCACGTCCCTAACAATATGTAATTATAATTATATGAATTTTAGTAAAGACATGTATTGACTTTTTACTATTTATTTCTTGTGCTCATTCATTAAAAGATGTATATGAACAAAATGTACAATTGTTTTCCTAGTATGAACTAAAAACTTAATATGTTGTAGAAAGAAACCAATGCTCACATAGGCTAATCGGGACTAAACCTACAGTTTAGCATGTAGTCCGAAGCAGTGTGAATTGTGCTTCCACCAGAGCAGGGGGGGGGGGGAGTCGAACACATGACCTCTTCACTATAATGCGACAGCGTTATGCCATTGGGGGAAAATGTACAGAAAGAACTCGCAACAAACGTGTCATTTTATCACCACAGAAGATGCATCCACTTTAAGAGGGTGATTGCCTGAGACAAATATTTGGGACTTCCGGAAAACAATGTCATTGTTCACGGAATTAGCTGCCTTGATCCACTAAGGAAACGCTGTGCAATTGAACTACCACCTCAACTTTCTAAGAAGTATGAACTAATGAAACTACATTTTTGGAAGAGTAAGTTGTGGTTGATTTGTTTTATTTAAGTCATTTTTCTGCTAATTTTGATAATGACGACGACAAGGTTCAATGGTGATTTGATGAAAGTAACGAAGGGGCGAAAACAAACGCATGCTGACACTCAAAATACAAACCCTCATAAATTATTTATTTGACAGTGGTTCCAGGCACCAGGGACTCGTTGCCCTGAAAGAATAAAGTTTCCAGGGTATGCTGCACAGGTTAGAGGTTGACATTCTAGTGTCTTCGAAATGGTCACGCCATACAACCCAAGTCATCTATGAAAAATAGATGAATTATTACTGATACGGTGATCAACTTCGATGAATTCCTTGTGTCCTAAATCATTTTGTTACCTCAAAAAATATGTTCATGTCACCATACGTGTATTGCTTCTCCCGCATTAGTAACATGACAGTTCAGAAAATGAAAAGCAAGTTAGCTAATAATCTCAATTCTGAACAGATTTTTCAATCTTACTTGTTTGTTACTTATGAGTGATATTTTGTGAAAATAGCCTTTCATTAGCCTAGGAATACTTCATGGACAATGAACAAAGAATTGGATTTCCGTGTGTGTTTTAAATCATTCCTAATAAGACGTTCATTTTAATCGAAACATTCATTCAGTGGCGGCGATTGAGTGGGAATGCAGTTCCCCCCGCCAAATTTTGCCACTTTTTGCCCCCGCACTTATGGCCTCTTTATGCCAGTGACGTGCACTGAGGAGTAGCTAGTCTAGCAGAGATAGATCAATCAATCTCACATCTCGAATTATATTCAAATCACAATATTTATTGTCTTGTTAAAGCCACCACAGCTCATACGCAATACTTTCTTTTCCACGCGCTTCTCGTCCATCGGTGTTCTCCGCGGGCAAAGCTGGCTGGATACCCTAGCTCGCTCTTCTTCCGCCAGACCAGTTTCCAGGTAGAAACGGCAGGCCCAAGGAAAACGAAGATTTCTACCTCTACCTCTCTTGTCCCCTCGCCCCCCGCTGCAATGGTTGAAAGCCCAGGCTTTCAGGTCCCCCAGTCTATCTCCTATAGAACAGATAGGGGATTGGTTTCTCATAGATTTTTTGTAAATCCTGTAAAGAACTCAGGGTAAAATTTTCTGCAGTACTTATGTTCTCTGTATTTACACAACCTTTTACACGTTGTGCAATATGAGCGTATGTATAATATGGGATGTAGTTTTATTATTTATGAAATGGGAACGTGTTATGTGCAGACAATGATGTTATGCTTTCTTTCTTTTTTTCTTTTACAAATATGGAATATATAATGATCAAATTACAAATATATGCTCAGGCTCTCTCTGACTCTCGTTTTAGTAGTGTTTTATTTAAATATACTACTCTTGGTCTCTAACAGTCATAAATACGGATGTATTTATTTGGGCAAGAGAACGCGTGTTCATATTGTTGTTGGTTTGGTTTATTTTACTTCGCTTTTCTGCCACATTTGGTTATCGCGAAAATGAGGATTGAGTGATAATATGATGAAATTGGTTAAGGGACCTCATATGAACAATCCAGGCCAGGATTCGAACCCGTGATGAGTGCGCATTCTTGTCCTATGTGTTGCAGTGAATAATGAAATAATTTGGAATAAAAAATGTATCTCAGAACTCAAAAAGTCAAATGAATATCATTGAAGAAACTACAAAAAAGTGTGTTGTGTTTTGTTACCTGTCACCAAATCAACCAAGCGTGGGGGAGTGGTTATCATAGCGCGCTACGACACCAGGATTTCCGGGTTCGAACCCCGACCCAGGCATGGGCGTTCCCTGTGCTCGTCCCTTCATCAATTTCATCGTATCTTCGCAATTAACCAAATGTGACAAAAAAGCGACGCTAAGTAACAAAAATGAAATCAAATCATTGATTGATTGCTCAATTTGGTTCATTTTACTTCGCTTTTCCGCCACCTTTGGTACAACAAAATAGATGAAGGAACACACACAAAGAACACAAATGGCCAATCCGAGATTCGAACCCAGTATCTCTGGCTTAGAGTCAAATCAAATAGTTTTTTACTTTCGAATGTGGGTGGGGGTTACGTGTACTTTTTTCTGGTACTCATTCATAATTTTGCAATCTTTTCCTGTTATTGACATTCTTCTTTTTTGTAGGAATACTGGCCCAAAAGGGAGGAGGGGTGTGACCCACACCAACCCCCCCCCCTTGAGCACGCCACTGACTGCTACCCCAAGTGTCGACGTCACCGCACGTCACTGCTTTATGCTAAGCCTTTTCTACCAAGAAAGAGTATATTGTCCGTACCCCTCAAATGTTGGCACCCAATCGCCGCTACTGCAAACATTCAGATAGATTTTTGTCAGTTGTACAAACCTTGTAAGCTAAGAAAAGTGACCCCCAAGGAGTAAGAAAACTCTTTCAGTTAAAAACTCATACGATGAAAATACTATGCTCAGGAACATGCATTTAAATTACGAGAAACTTCACGATTGTCTACCATCGCACTTTCTATCACTGTCGCCGAATACATATAATCAAGTATGTGCCTTGTATTTACAACACAAGCTTAAACCTAATTCACATTTATTTCACTGTATGTATTAACATTCATGAAAGAATGTGATTAGAATGTATGGCTGGGGTATGGCTGCGCATGGGTAAACACTTCCTTGAAATAATTGTGGCCATCAGAGACAAAACGAAAGGAAATAGAACAAGATGCGAGAATAGATATAAAAGAAAAAAGAGGAAAACAAGGAAAGGGAAAAGAAGTAAGAGGGAAATCGGGAGTGTAAGAGACAGGGGGGATACATACACATATATAGCCTACTATAATATGGTCTTCATGGGCATCCGGAAGGGGGGGGGCATGGCCCCCCCTGGAAAATGAAAGTCAACCAAAAATTATATATTTTTCACATATAATTTCATTACAGCCACAATATGTGTTAATTATTGCATGAATATGATAAATTCAAATTTAAGCATTGTTTTTTGAAGGAACAACACTATTATTGAGGAAAATGTGACTTGTTTGCCCCCCCCTGGAAAAAAAACACCTTCCTTGCCCCTCCCTGGAAAAAATCCTGCGGACGTCCATGATGGTCTTACATTTATACTGCCCATCCAAATCTATCAATAAGGAGCCTCTGCCCACCCGGTCGAAAATTTCTGGCGCCGCCCCTGCCACACACACTACACAAAACAAGCAAACTTGTCAAGCATGAATTCCCCAAACTGGAACTCAACCTACTTTTATTAACCTTTAATCGAAGATCACCTGCCGTCCCTCGTGGTGGAGTGGTTAGCGCATCGCACTATGCCAGGGGTCCCGGGTTCGAATCTCTGCCTGGGCATGTATGTTTGTGAGTGTTCATTCATCAATTTCATCATATCATCACTCATCTCCATTTTTGCAAATTAGCCAAAAGTGGCATAAAAGCGAAGTAAAATGAAGCAAATCAAGCAATCGAACATCACTCCAAGACCGTGGATGCATTACCTCCCCAAAATCGTTCATCATAATCCCCCAAAATAGTTTGGATGAATAAGTAATAAGTGGTGTTTATTTGAATACAATACCACGTTAAACTTTCCACATATTTTTAATAGTTCAGTTTTCGAAATAACTAAGCTAGCACTGCTAGCACATTGATTCCTTAAGTGTAATAAGTGAAATTATATAAATATGCATTTAAACAGTGTTTGTGAATGGAGAATAGGGTTTTTATGAGATTTATGAAGCCATAGAAAATTCAACCTGGGCAAACCAAATAACATGCTGCAGCAGTGTGACCGATTCAACTATCGTTTCATAAGACATTACAGAACCTTAGCAAGAAATTCCTAAACTAATGGCAAGAATTTAATACGGTTCCTACTTCAAAGAATTCGCCCCCTCGGCTTGAGGTAAATATAATGATTTTAGTAATCCATTGCAATAATTACGTGGATTCTATCTTCAGTGCAAATGTCACTTGTTAAAGTAAAATTGTCCTGGGACAAGATGTTAGAAATGCGAAGGAATTTGATATTATTTATTTTTATTTTTCACGTGCAAGGTGTTACTGTATGAAGTACATTTAGTACAATAATTACAGCATACAGGGAATCAATAATACAATAATACTGCTAACAGAAGTACATCATCCAAATGATGCACCTGCTTTAAATTAAGTAGAATACCAACACTATAAGCATTATATTTTAAGAAATGATGTTATGTAATGCGCAGCTATAGTATGAAACTTTAGTAAAATGCGGAACAGCCATTCCCGTAACAGAACAATGCGAGCGAAGCGAGCAAGAAAATTTTTACATCCATTTCTTTGCAGTCTTTCAAAAATATTAATTTAATGGGATGGATGTCAATACTTTCTTATGACCCCGCGATATTTACTCTATTCCAGCTTCTCTTTTCGCATGTTCGGCACCAGAAACGTGTGGATACTATATATCGCTAAATATAGTCTACTAAATATAATATTCGAACTCTCCCCACTACAGAAATCCATTGACAATCTAAGATTTTGACACTTTATCAATAGCTTCATTTCTTCCCCCTTAAATTTAATACTCAATCATCCCACCAAAATTTCCGTGCCAATTTCAGACGCCCTGTTTATGCACAGACTGTTTATGTAGCCGCGGTAGCTCAGTCTTTAGGGCATCTGACTACCATGCGAGAGAACCTGGACTTTTCCCACCTGTTCAAGCGGCTCCAGCGCCCACCCAGCGTCGTATAAAGTGGGTACCTGGAGGAAACTCTGGGGGGTAAAGGCGGCCAGGGGCGTGGTGCTGATCACATCCCCCCAGCTCGGCCGAGATCAAGAAAGTATGGGGCCCTAACCCCACACCCCCTATACGCCTTCATGGCGTGGTGCAAAGCACAGGCGAGCGAGCACTTTACTTTTACTTTTACTGTTTATGTTGAAGAGTGGATGTTGCTTCCTCAAAAACAAATAATTCTCAGTAACCAGAATTTCGCAACATCTAGACAATAGTAATATACAAGAATTGGATACCACCTCAATTTAACGCTCAATCCTCCCTAACTAAAATACCCGCCATAATCTAAGACTTAACACTGATATTCAAGATTTGGTTCTTGTCCCCCCCCCCCCAACATTTAATTATCAATCCCCCCAGAATCTACGTGTCAATATTTAAGAGTTGGATATTTCCTTCCACCCCCTCCCGATAATACGTATTACCTTTTACAATTCCCTTGGAAGTCTACAAATTGATATTTATATAGCAGCAGTGGTACTTTGTGTCCAATGCTATATTGTTCACGTCAAATTTCCATCATAAAAATCCCCCCTCCATATTGGGTGGACGCAACGGACGTCCACAAACCCACCTGTGAGCACCCTTTCCTTAAATACTTTCTTTTCTTCATCTAATGGATTAAATATGGTGCATTTAAGGTGTAAAATGTTCAAGATATATATTTTAGAAAAATATATAAATTTTGAATTTTATGTTATTTGAAAGTGAAAAAATCCCCCCCAAAAAAATCTGGATGGCGCAGTCCTCGTCATAGTCCCCCCCCCCCTTGTGGGCACCCCTGGGTTTATTATTATTTCTTTAAATGTAATAAATAGAAGTGAGAAAGATAGATAAATAAACCGGGTGGTAGCCGTCTGATTTTAGAATATCCACGTAGCCAAACAACAATGAAACGTTCTCTTACAAAGATTGATAAGAATAAACACAATTTTTGACTTCTCATAACTTAGCAGTTCGAGAACATCGAGAAACATTATACACAGCAGAAACAACAGAAAATTAAGGAAAATTCACGTATTTGGTGAAATTTCTTTCGAAATATGACCAATTACCACAAGAACATTTCAGACGTATACAATAAAATGAGATTCACAATAATTATGCACGTTCTGAAATTCAAAATGAACTGATACAGGTAAAGAGCAACGATGTCAAAATGGCTATATTAAAAAAAAAGTAAAATTAGCTAAGTCCAGAGATTTACTAACTTCACGTTCAGTTTCAATTTTTACTTTCTTTATGTTCGAAACTTGTTCCTTTAACTTCTAGATTATGTTGTAAGTGAACGTGACCTAACACGAAACAGCACAACAATGTTTAACATGCAAGAGTTATTTTTCATTGTTGAAGCTCGTTACAGTAGCTATGAAACTACATCCAAAAACTGACGACCAGACACGCATAAGAATTACATTGCACTTCTACTTAAAGTAAAAGTTCTTCATGCGGGATTTCCATTCAAAGTGGAAAGATGCTGACATCTGCAGGATACAACGTAAGTTTTTTAATTTTATTATTTTTCAGTCGCTTTTCTGTAATTTCTGGCTAATGGCGACGATGCTGATGAGTGATGATTTGATTGAATTAAAGAAAGGACACTTTCAAGGACACCTGTGCCCAGATAGAGATTAGAACACGGGAACTCCTCTGGCAAGATCGAAAGTTGGCCACTTAACACACTCGGTCACCGAACTGGCGTGTTTATGTTATTAATGCTGCATTGATTTGGCTTATTTTTCTTCACTTTTCTGCCATTTTTGGCTACTCTCGAAGATGAACTAGATGGGACAGTCACAAAGAATATCCGTTCCCAGGCCATCATTTGAACCGGGAACCTTATTAATGCTATATATGTTCAAAGGTGTTTGTAAAATAGATAAACCCTGTGGCCAACAGGTCTTAGAGTGCCAAAGCCTGCCAACCAGATTTCAGTTAGATGGCGCCTAGTGAACTCAATAGAGCCCCATCACCGCTGCTGTATGCAGCTTCATAGATTACATTGCAGAATGAATGCTAGTTATTCTCTTTATCTGCTATTTTATTTACTAGTTATATCCTGTGTGTTATATTTTGTGCTAACAAAATATAACACACATGATTTTCCTGAAGTAACTTGGATTCTTGGTATAACACGATTGATTATGCCTTGTTTCCATATTAAAAACACTTTGCTAACGAAGGCAGTTTTCTTTTCTAAAAAAAAAAAAATAGGAGCACTATACACGTTAAGTTTCCACCCTATATCTCATGGATTCCTGTTATTTGGATCGCAAGTAAAACTGTAGGACCTCTCCCGATAAGGTTTTTCCCTACCGTTTGGTAGGTGACGTCGTGGAAGTTCCACCTAGGACAATGGGCCTGCCTCTGCGTTGGTGGCCCTATACTAGGTGTGATAGTACATGACGTTTTCCGAGCTGTACGAATTAGTCAGCTCTGGAATATTGCCGGGTCGGGAAGGTCCTACGTTTGCTCAGCATCCACTGTTGTTATTGCTGGGGTGAACTTGGCCAGCTTGCCACGGTACAATTACAGTAATAGCAGTAATCCCTGAGATCTTCCATGTTACTTCAGGAAAATGTAGCTATGTAATGAAGTAAGTCTTGATAGCCAATGTGTGTGTGTGTGTGTGTAGGTATGTAAATAGTATGTATGTAATGTAAGACCACTAACGGTTCTTCCTTTTGGGTCTGCGAAGTAATTCCTTAAGCTTGTACGGTAGGATGAGTGATAGGTATTTCAAGTGCTTTGTGTAATTTTTATTACCTTAGATTTAACCATGTCAGTATTGGAGACCCAAATGGAAGAATGGTGTATTATAAGAGATCGCTGTAAACATGAAAGCGAGATCTTGTCATGCACAGATGCAATCGACAATTATATCGAGTGTATTTGCATGCGATATATCAAGTCGATTGCAGTTGGTTCTCCGGCGCAAGGCTGTAAGGTACAAATGGCTTTGCGTCCCTCTTCCAACTGAAAAAAAGAGGCCCTCACAGATGGTAGAGACGTTGACGGCGTTGTGAGGCTTTGAACTGACATCTACCTGTACCAACCAAGCCGCATCTTTTCAGGATCTTAAGAGACATATAGGTATTGCCCAGGAACCCTCGACAGAATTATGGAAGCTATTGCACCGACAGGAAAGCGTATCAGATGTCCTAACTTCACAGCCTCAAAATCAACAACACAAGGATGTTCACAGAGACGAATTCTAGGTCCAGAATTGTGGAATCTAAACCTGTAACCATCTCTAGAAAAATTAGGAAATATTTCGGGATCAAAAGCACAAATTCCTAGAGTCGTTTTCACGTTCAGAAGACACAACGGCGCTTATGGAGAAACCGCACAGTGTTGCCAATACAGCGCTAGCTCATGTCGCCGGGAAATGATGACCTTCCTTCACAATGAAGGTGTTACATATTTTGTATATATAATGATAATTATATGTAATTATTAATATTAATATTATGCTGTGAACGTTACAGTTACCCTTTTTACTATGATCCATTGCGATCACTACACACGCGAGTGTAATGCACGAATATGACACTTCCGAAATCACTTAAAAAAGTAAAAATCACTGAGAGCTCACACAACTGAAAACACTTTTTCGGGAGAGGGAAAAAGTCTAAACAGACCAAAGCAGATCTCTCACTCAAATAAGGGGAACCTGGCACATGGGTTAGATTAAGTTGCAACCCAAACAAACAAATGAGTTATGGCCCACTTGAACTGATAAAACGTGAATGACTCAA
This sequence comes from Lepisma saccharinum, assembly GCF_977018435.1. Lineage (NCBI taxonomy): Eukaryota > Metazoa > Arthropoda > Insecta > Zygentoma > Lepismatidae > Lepisma > Lepisma saccharinum. The sequence goes on from NC_139249.1 coordinate 36,320,361, forward strand.
GCAAGGCATGTCATATTTCTATCTTGAAGCCCCATATTTTGTCACGTGTTGGAAAGCCTTTCAAAGGTTAATATGGTGTCTATGAATTTATGTGTAAGTTGGAAACTGAAAGGTGATCTTCATTTCAGTATTAATGTCGACAGTAATGTAAACGAAAACAACGTGTATTTGCAACAGCACTAATGTTGCTCACAACAGCAGCATTGGAAATAATTGTCAATTATTAAATTAAAGTAATTTGAATTCTATTATAACAAACTGCATGAAGTTCATATTTTTACTGAATGGAAATAAAATAACTGGAAAACTTGGTGGTGATTAGCCGGAATGCTGCGGTGAGTCAGCTCAAGATGGCCAGACAACGTCTCCTTACTTCGCGCGCGGTTCGGGTTAAAAAGAAACTCCAAATGCATGGAAGTAATATTTCTGGGAACCTTTGAGTGGTTATAAAAAATAATTTCATTATTTTCTCCACAACTTTGTCGCTGGAAGTTTTTACTTGGAATTACAGAACAAAAAATGGCCAGCGACGACATTTTCTACTGCACGAATATAAAAAATCTCCACATACAAGTACTTTATTTGAATATTTTTTAATGCAAATATGCTTTAAAGTATTGATAAATTCTGAGTACCACCGTCACCTATGACAATTAAAAAACAGTGTCAATTTTTTTCATAATGAAAGCTTCAATTTTACGGCATGTTTCAACGTTAGGAATGAAAACAATGTAAAAATTGTGTTTTCACAGAAAATTTGCGTTTTTAATTTATCTAAAATTATGTAAGCAAGTTACCAGTTTTTTGTGTTCACCATCGTATTCTCTACAAAATTTCCTGCAAAACTGCAGGTACCGATTTTACTTAAGCTAAATTTGTAAATCCAGAAATTTGACAACAGCGCGCTCGTATTTCCCATAAGAAAAGCATTGCCCATAAGAGCCCATTGTGTCTTCTGAACGTGAAAACGACTCTAGACTATGCAGGCAACGTATTAATTGTAATGTAAGATAATTCAAGAACAGAGTTGGAAAGGAAGTCCAGCATTGCAATAAACTCTTTCGAGGACTTGTGTGATACGGGGAAATTGATGATTGCCACCCAGGAGACCCACTTTATAATCCTACAGGGCAGTGGCGGTCCCTCCATGGAACAGAGGGAACAGGCTGTTCCCTCCTACTTATCGCCCATTGAAGCTATTTTACTTATCTATATTAACATAATAAGAACACTTCTTTCTCCGGAAATCAACACGCCAAAGAAAACTTTCACAGTGACTGGACGTTTGTTTACTTCACCTACCCTCGTTTTCCCCGACCACGCGCGAAGGTAAACGATCCTCATGGTCCCACTTCCCAATCCCACCTCCCCCACCACGGAAGCTGAACTCTATAGCTGTTCCCTACGAGAGACAGGGAATTAGTTTTCCTTCGAGTTTTTATTATGTGCTAAAGTTTAATTGCGTCGTAGTGATAGTTTTGAGTGTAGTAAGTCTATAGTTTCCTAATCGCATTGCAAAATTGCGTCTGACATTCATAACGAATTGGAAAATCTTCTACAGTTAATCGTCTGCTAAATGCCTTGGCTAAATGCTGCGAAATGGCTTCCGAGGGAACAGCTCGCATCCACCTGTTCCAACAGCCCCAAGACCAGGCGCACGCAGAGGCAGGACAAGAAAGCGAATGTTGCGAGAGTAGTTATGTACCCGCGTTGAAGTCGATAAATCAATTGATTGGAAAAGATCGATCAAAGATCAATTGATGATGTAGGTGTGTGGGCAAGCAAGTGTGGGTGTTTTGAGGGTTTTGATTGGCTGTTGGGAAAAAGGGGGCGTGGCATAATGATATGGGTTTCCTGTTGTTAATGAGGAGAGTGATAAGTGTTTCCGGTCGGGAGTTGATTAGGATTTTGATTGGTTGTTGGGGAGGAAAAGTAGTGGATTCCTGTGACGGTTGGTTTTCTCGGAATTGGAGTACGTGTTTCCGGTGTCTGAGGAAAGATGGCGTTGATGAGTTTGAAATTCTGGGAATCGTGATACGTGTTTCCGTTGTTTGAGGAGAGATGGCGTCTAAAACTGTACTAGGAGTTGAAGTAATAAAACCGTTTGTACATACAAGTAAATGTTATTATTGTATCGAAATAAATAGATGTAATATACGTAGAAAATTCTCTCCCTCCACCAATACAACACTGTACCAGTCGAGGCGTTACGGCAGAATGAAAAATCTGCAGTGATGGTCACAACACATACATATCAGTTCTGTGTAGGGTTTGGTCATTAGCGGAACGGATGCAACTTGTTTGCTGATTATGCATGCCAGAGATAACCAACCACAACTTCCGCGTTGAGTCTGCGGGCAACGGGAAGTTTGCGGTTTGAGCCCGTTGTGTGTGGCGTCGATGATTTTGAAATTCTGAGAATTGGGAGGGGTGAATAAGATAAAAATATGCGTTTAATTAGGGAGATAGGATGGTAATTGGCGTTGATGAAATTGTGGTGAGGGAGGAAATCCGGCGACGATTGGTTGCTTGGTATTATCATTTTGTTGGTCGTTAATTGAAAAGGACGGGAAGGAGTGTGGCGTGTTTGTTGTGGTGGAGATATGGGGTTTCCGGTTGTTATGAAATTCGTGGAACTGTTGAGTGATATGTGTGGTGTGTTTGTCGGGCTGGAGATATGGGTTTCCGGCTGTTAATGAGTCTGGTGATTAAGGGAGAGGGTTACGAAACTTTCGGCAGAGTGCTATGTGCGGTGGTCCGGAAATGCTGAGATAAGAAATCGTGGAAGGCGTATGATAAGAATCCTTGTGGTGTTGAATAAAAGGAGATAGGAGTCTTTGTCAGATAGCATGTGATGGAGGAAGAGCAAAAGAAAAGAAAGGAGTCTGAGAAGCAGGATGTAAAGAAAAAAAATAGAGCAAAAAGACTAGGTTTCTCGGGAGAGGTGACTGTGTATAGTGTACCAGGACAGAAAGAAGATAGGAGAGGCACGTGGGTGTTGGACGCTCTGCGCGAACGAATGCGCACGGAATGTATTGATAACGTAGATCGGAAGGAAGGTATATAAGGGGCTAGTGGATTGTGTTGTTACCAGAATCACCATCTCCATTGTAGAATCAATCAGCAGAGTCGCTTTTCACCAGGAGCAGCAGATATTGGAACACCGTCGAAAGATCATCAGAGTCGTTGCTATCTGTCTGAAATCCGAGCAGGTATCGAAGGTGAAGAACCCTAAGGTAAGTAAAAATGTAGTATCGTGGCTGACACTAGTAATAAAAGGTCCTGAATTAGATCTGGAAGAGATGGTCGGATATTCCGACCGTCCTTCAAGTCACAAGTAGCCTGCCCGATGGCGCAGTGGTAGCGTCGTCGCCTTGTAATCAAGGGGTCCCGGATTCGATTCCCGGTGGAGGCACATAGGGGTTCGGCTCCCACTTTAAACTGTAGGTCGAGTCCCGATTAGTCGTACCGTGCATAAAGTGGACTTAAAACACCCAATCAATCAATCAATTCAAGTCACAAGAATCGTAAACGAAAATATTTGTTTCTTTCCAGCATCAGCAAAGTGGAAGAGCAGTTCGGCAACAGAAAGCCGCATCGTGAATTCCCGGATATCATAGAGGAGACCGACACGTCGGAAGCAGAAAACGATACAACTTGAAAGGTGAGAAAATAAAAAATATTACCTATGGCCGCAGAGGTTTATTTTGAACTTGAGAAGATACAGCTTATGGTGAAGGGGGTGGCTCTTCCCGGTCCTCTTCTCTAGCTGGAGGTAATGGAGGCGTAATATGTCCCTCCTCCTCCTCCTCCTCGTGTTGCACTAAATTGACCTCCACCTCTTCCGGAGCAGGAGAAGGAGGACGAACATAGCCCCTGAGGACCGCAGGAGGTACCAGTAGAAGTAGGTTATCAGCTCTACGAATATTCCGTCGATCCATTCTGAAAAACAATATATAATAATTAAAAAAATATATATTGTGTTTCATGTAGATATCGGCTATAAAGAAAAAAGTGTTATTGTCGGACAATGTCAAAATATACAATGTTATGAGAAATAAATTGAAAAATAATTACCTTTGACGATATTGATGAAAAATGTCTTCCATCCTTTGCCGATTTCGGTTACGCCGAACCGCGAATACGGCAAAGGTGTATTAGTATTGCCGATCTATTTCAGCCTGCTCCTCCAGGCACCTCCTAACACCCCTGGTAAGCTCTGCGAATTGCTCTTCTTCTTCTGCTCCTACTTGATATTCATGAAAAGCATTTCGCAGAGCCTCTCCTTGCTGCATGTTACGTTCCTGAAAATATGTGTGAATTAATATATAACAGTGATTACAGTTTGTGTAAAATATATATATATATATATATATATATATATATTAATATATTTTCTGTCTATTTTCAGATGACTACACTTCCACTAGGGTTCAGTCTACTGTATGGTGACGTAAAAGAGGAGACGGGGACTACAACAGAAGAGAGAAGAAATTTGTGGAGCAAAGTTCACGCACGCCAAGTAGAAAAGCATGTAGTCAGCTACGTCAATTTCTGCGAAGAAAACGGGTTTGCCGAAGATTTATTGCGCCGACTAGAAGAAACGTGTAAATATTTTGAAGTGAAGGTGGACACATTGGTGAAAATATTCAGCTTCATTATTGAAAAGAAAAGAAACGCGGCAGTGTTTGGTGATTTTGTAGAAAACATACAGAGAGTCCAATATGTACCCTCGCATTTATCGTTAAGAATCTGTTTCGAGTTAATAGAACTATTTAAAAGTGTGAGGAATGAAAGAGCAGAAAATAAGAAAACAGGAGGAACGGGGAAAGAGCTAGAGGAACGGATGGTGGAGATGTTAAAAAAGAGAAAACTGAACGAATAAACTAACCATCACTAATACATTAACACTTGTTTGTTCAGTTTTCTGACCGGTCACGGACATTTTAGGCTTGTAACACTTGTATAACCAAGTTGTTGCAAGTCGAAAATGTCTGTGACTGTAGATATTGTGGGGTCCTGCTGGATAACCGAAACTGTTTAATTATTGTAGAAAATGTGATGTGTCCAAAATAAAAATCCCCCCTATTTTGCCTCTCACTATGCTAAACCTTATTTACCAATGAAAAGTAAACTGTTAATATTGTAGAAAATGGAATGTGTTCCAAAATAAAAATGCTATATATCGGACACCCTATGCTAAACCTTATTTACGAGGGAAAAATGAACTGCTTTTGGAACCTAATCGCCGCCACTGCGATAAACCTATACTAAAGTACCAGCATTTTAACAAAATGTAAAAAAATATATATGAAAAACATGTACTATGAGTTGAAGTAATAAAACATTTGTAAATACAAGTAAATGTTATTATTGTATCGAAATAAATAGATGTAATATACTTACAAAATTCTCGCCTTCCATTAATACACCACCGTACTTGTAAAGAGTGTATAGAAGAATGAAAACTTTCCACTGAAGATCCCAACACATGCATATCAGACTGCAACTTCCTTGCTGATTATGTATGCCCGCGATAACAGACTTCTTTGTTCGATGGAGACTAATTAGTAGCGGCTATCGTTATCATATAACGATTTCCGCCTGGAATGCGATAGAGAACCTATTCATAGAAACACTATTTCCTTGTTACATCCTGTCACAATTTCCCCAGCGTTAAACACTTATAACTGGAAATGGAGAACATGCCTGTGAAAGGGGTTTATCTGCAGTATGTTTTACTGGGGGGTCAAACAGGACCGGAACTGGGTTTTTTGAAACGGGGCCTACAGTTTTAAAAGTGGGGATGTGTAGATTTCGAATATACAATTAGTTTTACTCTTAGGCAAACATGCCCGTAACTGAGGACCCTTTGAAACATGAGGTCCGGGGCCAAACAGGGCCAGTAACTGAGGGCCCTTGAAACTTGAGGTCTGGGGACAAGAGAGCCGTAACTAAGGACCCTTTGATGCATGTGCAATCATAACCTCGTGCATTGTGTGCACAGATGGTTATGTTGGTAAACTTATGTTGCAATTCGAGATAGGACAGAAATGTGTCTACAGGATCATCCCAGAATACAAACTCTCTTGTTCCACAGACAGAACATGGAACCGTTAAATCCTCTTTTTTGTAACATGCGTGACAGGCTGTCTGCACTACAATAAGATTCGGAACATGCAGAAAAGTTTTTTCTTTCTCAGAGTAAGGAATATCTGTATAACATTCAAAATCGTAAAATATATAGAGAAATTTTGAATTCAATTTAGGTTTCGGTATAGCCATGTGACAGAAATGATTGATAGGCTTCACACAGTTACATACAGTACAGTACTTCATGTTACATTTATGCACTTTTTCATATGTATTGTGAGTTAGAATAATTCTGAAACATCGGGGACACTGTTGTATTTCACTACAGACTGTACCGTTTCGGAATGGTGTAGAAACGTGATTCGTGAAGCAGTTTTCATTTTTGAAAATTCTGTGACATGTCTGGCATATTCTGCGAACCCCCTGTTCAGGTACACACGGTGGAGTTGAACGGCACATAGAACACAATTGTTTACACAGATGGTTATGAGCTTTTTGAAATATGAGTTCGTTACACCCGCGACATTCTTGTTTTGCCGCAAATGCTCCAACACGGTTCACTATTACATTAATGCTGTCTGGTATTATCATAGAGAAGGTATATAAATTTGGAAGCGTTTTCAACCAGTCCTTCAAACAAAACATCTTTAACATCACGAAGATTGTTGCATACAATAATCTTATATTCAGGGAGAACTTGCTGAAATTTTCTCAGTTCCGGAATTCCACTTCCAGTACACGTATTGTCTGTCAGATCTACATCTGCTTTTCGCATCAGTTCGAAAACAGGTTTAAGAAGATTTCTGTTTCTTCTATATTGAGTATAGGACGGGTCTTTATCAGCATGGGCTTTCCCTATGACCAGAGCTTCAGCTAAACAGAGTGTTTTTTTGCTATTTGGCACACCGACAATACTTCTTTTTCGAGTGCTTAACATGTAATTAGGTAGACAATATGTTCGAGTACCCCCACCCCCTCCAACAGGTATATTGACATGGTCCGCTCGTAAAATTAAGCGATCTGTAGCAGTGAAAGTTTTTGCACTTTGCAATATTTTGTACATAATGTTCCACACCATATCACTATGTAACTGATCACATCTATGCCACCCGATATAAATATCTTTCACAGTTGGGTCAGATATGTTAGACAGAGTTAAACCTATTTTGTCTTCTTCCTTGGTGTCCTTTTTAACGTAGGTGAGAAGATTTTCAACACCTTCGCGAATCCAAGTGTGAGGATCGACATTCTCTGGAGGGTGTGAGAAACTGAATTCAACACGTCGTCCCTTGGAACGGAATTTAGGATATTCGCGTTCTTGAATGTTGTGTAATATTATATTCCCTATCTGTTCACGAGACACTGAAGCACGTTTTCTTTTCTTACCTTTCCCATCTGATACAGAAACATTCAGGGATGGCTGTTCTGCTGGTGGTAAGGGGTCCGGTCTCCATGACGGTCCTGGCAAAGGCTCCGGGTGTGATCCGGATGCAGCGTTCGTAGAAGTTCCTGATGATGTAACGTAGTCGGATGAGACGGCTATCTGCTTCTCCTTGGTGACTGGTGACGCAGGATCGGGTGTCGACGACGTGCCTGGGGACTGTTCGGAAATACCTGTCCATCCTTCTCCGGAAACATCGGGTACGGATGTTGTCACTGTCCGTAGTAAGTGGTCATACTCCTCGACCAAGGAGATACTTTCTCCCGCGATGATTTTCTGCGCAATGTTCACCAACACTTCCCGCAACTGTCTAGGTGTTGTGTAATATCCATCACGATATAGCACTAACAGATCGTCAGCGGATAACTGTACGTCCATGATAGTAGGATGACTATTTCACGAAGACTGTCTTGTGGAGACAACTCCTTTCTTTATATACGCAAGCATGCCGAAGCAGTTATTTCCGTTCCTAACGGTTCTACCGTCTAATCTGTAAACTTCCCGGAAATTTGTAACAGTCTTCTGATGTTTATCTATAACTAATATGAAGCCTATGTAATTTTCCGGAAATGGTTAACCGTCTTCACCACATGTTTTCCTGGGTCATATCAAAGATCATGTACAATTCGCGGAACTCGTTATAACCGCAATAATCTAAGAGTATCTAGAGTTGGATACTGTTCCCCCCAAAGTTTATTTCACAATCCCCCCAGAACCCCCGTGTCAATTAAGGCCTAATATGTAAGAGTTGGATATTTCTCCCCCCTCCCCTTCGATAATACCCTTAAACACTTTATTTTCTTCATCTAATGGATTAAATATGGTGCATTTAAGGTGTAAAATTTTTACATATATTTTGGAAAATATATAAATGTTGACTTTTTTATTATTTGAAGGGACCCCCCCCCCCAAATCTCGATAGCGCTACCTGCGCCATAATCCCCCCCGTTGGCACCCGTCCTGACAAAATAAACATACGATACATACGTTACAAATTGTCAGAAGTAACATACATGAAGCACGTTAAAATTTGGACAATAACAATGTTAAAGCAAATATGATACTATAATGTAAAAATAACATTAAAAACAAAATTGTTGATGTGTAACAAAGAAAATAATAATAAAAGCAATTTATGAGTGATCAGAGAAAAAATGTTTTGTCGAAACCTGTTTCATCTCTCTATTTGTAGATTAAGTTGACTTTTTTGTAGAGTTGAGCATTCTTGTAATTCAGACGTCCTCAATGCAATAATGGCATTCAGATGGGCGAGTTTTTTCATGACGTCCGCTAGATTTGTAGAAATTGTGACAAAACCCGAACTGTTCCGAACTCCCTTCTCGTGAACAAACAAGGACAACAATAATTTGCCACTGGATTCCAGTTAATCATTTTACAGAGTTGTAGTAACTTTTTATAGAATGCCTTGTGTACGATTTCGTTTTTGTTTTTAATTCGGTTAGGGTAGGTCTTGGTTTGCTGTCTTTTCTGTAAAGTTCAATGAACTAAAAGCTTTCGTCTTCAGCCTGTCGATCATACAACATTCTCAACCCTACGCTCGCAGTAGTTATGTACCCGCGTTGAAGTCGATAAATCAATTGATTGGAAAAGATCGATCAAAGATCAATTGATGATGTAGGTGTGTGGGCAAGCAAGTGTGTTTTTTGGCGTGATGACGTCATAAAAGGGGCGTGGCTTATTTTGGGAGGATGATTTTGATTGGTGCGTGGGCGGGGTTTTGTTTTGTGTGTAGGATTTTGATTGGTTGTTGGGTTGAGGAGGAAAAGTAGTGTTTTCCGTTGACGGTTTCTCGGAATTGGAGTACGTGTTTCCGGTCGTTGTTTGAAATTCGGGGGGAAATGGCGGTTGTTTTTCTTGGAATTGTGATACGTGTTTCCGGTGATGGCGTTGATGTGCGTTTAATTAGGGAGATAGGATGGTAAATGTCTGGTTTGCTAATCGGGGCAAGTTTGAACATGTTTTGAGCGTTTACGACCGTTGGAGGATGTGACGTAGATACAAGAAGGTATAAATAGAAGAGTTGGAAAATAGTTATGTTAGAATGGACGTGTGTGGCACAGGATTGTTTAGTAGAGGGCTGAATATTTACGAATATAGTTACGAGGAGTTCTGGGAAATTGTTCGATCTTGCGGGGAGCTGGATAGTGACCGAACAGCCCTGCACCGTCTGTTGAACTATTTTCTGTTTATGTATGTGGGGCTACGTGAACCTCCCTGGTGTGGATGTTACCTGTTTGACGAATTAGGAAATGGTGTCCATGAATATTGCGAGACGCTAAAGAAGATAGACGAGAGAAAAAAAGAGTGGATGAAAAAACAGGATTTTCAAGTCACAGGTGTATGTGCGAACTACATCGCAGGAAGGATGAGGATGAGATCCATGAAGCTTTGAAGGGAAGAGTGAAAGAGTGGCTTGTTTTGCTGGAGAACAGAAGTTCCGTGTGGTGTTCAGCCTGCGACCGTCCTTTGTTACGTAAATTAGAAGGACATCCCTGTTTCCCTGTGTTTTCTTCCGGTGTTCGCAGATCACTGTTTCCTGTTGATGGTGAGGATAACCAGATTGAACATTTATCGCCGATACCTACAACGCCGTCACCTACAGTATCAGACGAGTTTCCTTTGTTCGACATATGAGAGTGTATACTTACCATACTCGTCTGATAGCAGGCGGTCCTTTTACCACCGATTATATGTCGGTGAATGCGAGATACAAGACTTACAGAAAGTGGCCAATAGGATTACGTCAGACTGCTGAAGAATTAGTCACTGCAGGTTTTTATTATTCAGGATTCAGTGATAGGGTAATATGTTTCCATTGTGGGTACGGAGCGTGTGATTGGACATCCGAATATTGCCCGATTCTAGAACATTACCAGGCAATACCAGCCTGTACTTACATACAGAGTGTTGCAGCGTTACACAGTGATTCGAAAAGTTGCAAATATTGCGACAGTGTGGAAACTACTGTAAAAACATCCGATAATCAGAGTGTGGATTCTGTGCTACTCTGTAAAATATGTTTTGAAAACCCTTGCAGTGTGGTAATTCTTCCGTGTCGACATTTTGTAGCCTGTGGTCTCTGTGCCTCTCAATTGGACAAGTGTGCGGTATGTCGGGGCAGTATTGATGATACATTGACAGTGTTCACCTGTTGAACAAAATGGATGCCTGTTTTTTGGACATTCAAGGTTTTCGAGGAGTCGAAGGAGAATTTGTGTGTAAAGAAGTAGGAATTTTAAAATTTCCTTTCGACAGTGCATTTGACTGTTTAGTGAAACCTCCATATGGTTTACACTTGTTGAGTGAAAAGTATCGCCGAGTGAATTACTGGCTCCGTACCAACAAACATGGTCTCGATTGGAATGATGGATGGCTACCGTACGAGAAATTAGAAGATCTTCTGTATTTAGTGCTTATGAATCAGCAAGTTTATGTTAAAGGTACGGAGAAAATGGAATGGGTGAAAATATTAGTGGGGAAAAAAGGTGAGGGTAAGATGACTGTATGTAATATCGAAGAACTTGAATGTCCAAAGTTAAGCAGTGTCAAAAACAGTTCAGAAAGTTTAAAATGTAAAGAACATGGTAAAGGTGAAAAAACCTGTGCAGTTGAAAATGTCTGGAAAATGTACACTTTTTATTGTAATAAATAAAAGAAATGTTCAAAATATACAAATGTTTTATTTATAATTGATAATATGGATATAGAATAACACAAATGTTTTATTTACAATTGATGATATAGAAGGTTTACAATACCTGAAGGGTTATATTACAATACATAAAATAACAAAGACTGATTTACAATACATAAAAATAACAATGGTTCATTTACAATATGGAATAGATTTACAATGGATACTTTACAGCATCAAATACATAACATAACTTATTTACAATATCAATGTGTGTCCAAGATTGTTCTGAAGATATATTTCAATCATCAATTCGTTGTACCAGAATACATAAAAATAGTTCACTACATCGGGTACTTCTTTTTTTCTGAACTCATATTCTTTTTGACACAATATACAAAAGTCTCTATTTCTGGTTGTAATTTATGATAACGGTCGTTCATTAATTTTTGCAGAGGTCTAAAAAGGTTACACAAAAATAAGTGTAGTTCAGAATCTGTGAAAATAAAAGCATCTGGTGAATGATGTTGATACATTGAAATACACCGTTTTCCGAAAAAATTTACGCCACTAACGGTGATATTTCCAGTAACCAAATAATTGAATCGTCGACCTGTTTCGACGTAATTTAATAAGTCAGATTTCGAAGCACACAGTTCTCTAATGTGTTTAGAATCGATACGTACGGGTGATCTCCCCTGTTGCGAAAACTCCCACACTAAATTGAAAGGGGATTCCTTTTCGAATCCTATCGCTACGTACTTGCTCTTCTCTTTGTTCAGAAAATATGTGTTCGCAAGATAGAGATCGAAACATGTCTCTACGGCGTGTAGTTCAGGACACTGAATTGTATCTGTGGAAAAGCCTATTTCCCTACGTCTTTTTATGAAATCACAATCCGTAGCCACATCCATTCCCTCGTCCACCGTTTCGTTCTTGATAGTGACAGTCTCGAATTTAACAGGTTGCACACGTTTGCGAGTGTTACGTTTGGAAGCCTCATCCTGACGGGTCATACGTTTCACAAGTTTGTCGTGTTTTTCCATTGTAGAATCCACAGTGGGTTCCATGATGTGTTAGCTGGAGCTGTCTCGATGACACTGAGAGAAACGGCAGCACACATTTTATATAGCTTTTTTCATGGCACAACACCGGGTCGCGTGGATAGAACAACACCCTTGTTCCCCTCTGACCCACGTGGAATGTTGTAAACATTTGAAGATCTGACGGAAAAGGTGTAGGATATATCCATCTTTACTGATGCCTGGTGGAAATGCCTGAATGAAATCCTTGGTTGTAACATGGCGCGCTTTGTAATAAGCATACACGCAACAGTAATGTCCGCATGTTGTGGCCAATACTCCCTGTAAGGGAATGTTGTTGTAAGACCAAACCGAGGAATGACGATTCAGGAAAGTTACGAATTCTTGATAGAAAGGATGAAATCCGTATGAATCGAAATACTCGGCCACATTGTTTTTGTCGAAATAGAAGGCCACCCAGTGTGTACCCCGGGAGTCGGACTTGTCAGTGTTTGCGATGATCAAGGCCGGGGTAGAAAACGTCCGAGGTAAAAGATCTCTCGGGTAAACACCGTAGAAAATGTTTCTGGTGGAACAGTTACGAGATAGAATCTGTCTGATCTGCGACGTGTTCATGCTGCTTATGTTTTCAATAATGTATAATAATGTGTCTGTCTTTGGTCATTTCTATGCTTCCAGGGCTGTTGTCAAGTAGTTCGGGAAACAATTCTATGTTCACAGGTTTTGAAGTTGTCACTTTCGAAGAAACACTACTATGCTTAATAGTACGGGTTATCACTTTGGTAGGTTTTCCATCACAAGCAGTATAATGTTTACATCGGAGTTGTTTCGATAACACTGTGAGTCAGAAACACAGGCACACATATTTATGGAAAATTCGGTCTCACTGATGGAGGATGACACTTCTATCTTTAGGTATATCTACTGCAGATTCAAATTCAGCATACAAAATGCATGTTATATTTTCCGCCAGCTGAGGAGAAAACTGCATCTCGGCTCCGATGATGCCTTGTTCCTGGAGACTGGTGTGCGTGTCGTTTCCTGAAGAGTCAGGCGTTATGTCGTAAATCAGGAAAAATAATCCGTTCTCGAACATTTTTCGTGTGATCTGGTGTCCGTAATTGGCGTGGTGAATGCCAGTACCGGAAAATAGAGTTTGATAGCAACGTGTTATCAATCCGCTGTTTCCTCCTGTAGTGATCCGTAAAGGTTCGGAAGGTACGAGTTCTCCATTTTTCACAAGATGGAAAGAAGATAGGTTATAACTTCTAAAGTCGAACGGATTTTTCTTACTGTCTCCGAGCAAGCTGGCGGTGGATACCATAGCAAAAAGAACAACATTCGGAAAAGGACCTTGAAAAGCATTATCGATCGAAATCTGCTGCGTTCCAGCGACGTAAGAATAAGCTTTGATGACGCTTCTGGTGAACGGATAATGGGCAGGAGCGTAAGTGAGTGCTCTGTCTATGGCCAAACTGGTGGTAGGAGTAGGAATGATGTGATTTATTTCGAGAACAGCCTTTAAAATTTTTATTCTGACTGTAGGTGATGTCTGGTCTCCCCAGATGTAAAAAGCGTCACGTGATCTAGATAGATCTATGCGTACTTCAACACCGTTGAGCAGGTATTTAGACTGGTGGAAGAAATCTATGTGAAGTTTTCCCATAAGGTCGACCTCGGCTGTCACTTCCGTAGGATTGCCTGTCGTCGGAACATACTGGAAAAATTGTTTCCTGGTGGTGAAACCTGTGTTGTCGGCAGTGATTTTATCTTGATGTTCAGGTGTGTCCAAATACCACAGCGCATTCGTGAGATGCGTGTTTGCGGCATCGCTTCCGTAATTGATAGCTGCTTCGAAGATCGCTTTATATGCGTAATTGTTATCGGCGGTTGTTACAGCAATGCCGTTGAGAGTCACTGTACATTGGGAAAAGAGTGAATGGAGAAGATAATTCACGACCCCGCAGTTTTTTGTGAGGGCATTTTCTGTTTCGGAAGCACCCATGGGACTTCCATCCTGTTTAACCATTTGCGTTTGCAGACGGAGATAGGCAGATGAAAGATCGAGAAAATCAGTTCCTGCCCCCGGTATGACAAACTGAATTATATTCTGATTATCGATGGAAGCGATAGGTTTGTAGGTGGCTGTGTACGTTTTTTCCACATTTTGCTGAATAGGTTTTTTCCGGAAGAGGTCGAACTGCGAGATCATGCACATGTTATCCTCCATCATAATCCAAAAATATCTTTCCCTGAGACCTTCTTTTTTTCTTTTTCTTTTACGTGTTCTCCTAGATTTTGCGGATGTTTTCCTTCGTTTTTTGGATGCTCGTTTTTTACGGATCGTAGATGTTCTAATACGGGTGGCTGAACGTTTTAACATCAACTGAGCAATTCTTGTTGCAGGTTTTCTTCTTATACCGGAACCTATCAGAGAGTCGATTTTCCGTTGTGCTATATGCGTAATAATTGTTATCGGCGGCTGTTACAATAATGCCGTTGAGAGTCGCTGTACATGGGGAAAAAAGTGAATGGAGAAGATAATTCACGACCCCGCAGTTTTTTGTGAGGGTCTTTTCGGTTTCGGAAGCACTCATAGGACTTCCATCCTGTTCAACCATTTGCGTTTGCAGACGGAGATAGGTAGATGGAAGATCGAGAAAATCAGTTTCTGCCCCCGGTATGACAAACTGCGAGATCATGCACATGTTATCCTCCATCATTATCCAAAAATATCTTTCCCTGAGACCTTCTGTTTGATTTTTCTTTTACGTGTTCTCCTAGATTTTGCGGATGTTTTTCTTCGTTTTTTGGATGCTCGTTTTTTACGGATCGTAGATGTTCTAATACGGGTGGCTGAACGTTTTAACATCAACTGAGCAATTCTTGTTGCAGGTTTTGTTCTTAAACCGGAACCTACCAGAGAGTCGATTTTCCGTTGTGCTTTACTTTGAAGATTTTGACCTGCTTCACGTACCCGTTGACGAATAATAGTTTTCGGAGTTTGTTGCCTTGTTGCAATGTCGGTGATAATGTTAGCGCCTGTTTTTAAAGCTTCTCTTCCGATCGTCTTTGCACCACTCCAGAGTAGAGGTTTCACCATTCTAAACAGTCCTGCGAAAAGTGACCCCAATCCTCTCCCTTTTTGATTTCTAGTTGAACGGTAGATGGGGCCAATTCCTCCACGGATTTGGTTACTGTAATATTCGGTCTGCGAATTCATGGTGATTCATTCGCTTTTCGACAAAGACTGAGAGAAATAGCGGTCTACTGTTTTTTAAAAGGACTTTGCTTTTCTACGAAAATGTAAAACAGCGATTGTGGGTACGGACCCAGTTCTCAAAGGTAAGAAATCTCCTTTTCTATCGTACAACGCAATTTCTATTGTTTCGAAAGAGGCTTTATCCAGAGGAACGTAATGAATCGGGTCGAATGTTTGATGGGCTACGGGTACTGTGCAAGACGTATTTGTGTCCGAACACTGTTTTCGGGTAAGACGCAAGAGACGTACCATTTCTCCCCCGACCAATTGTTGTTTCACCAGATCGGAGTAAATGAATATATATGGGTTTTTATCCACAACGCTATTGGACATTGCGTGCGTAGAATAAATAGATTTCAATATGTCATATCGAAATTTAGCATAGTCATCAGTTTCGTCTATGGGTGTAACGGTATTTGTTGGAGCATCGTCAGGTTCAGGCTTCGGAACCCCTATCACGGATAGATGTTTGTACACGGCCTCTTTGAAGAAAAACCTGAGATGAGTAGGAACAGCTACATTAGCAGGGTCTGTTTTCAGGAAATAAACCAGATCCTCTATCGTATATGTTGCTGAAGGAAAATAAAATGGTTGTTCGTTAATATAGAGTGTGTTATCCGTACAGGTAGTAGATCCAAATGTTCCCCATTGCGGTTCCGTCAAAAAATGCCAGAATTTCTCGAGAACGGATCTCCTTATTTCCAGGTCGTCGGGGAGAGATTCGATGATGGTAGAGATCAGGTCCTCAGCACTTGCATATGTCCGAACAGGAAGAGTTAACATTCCAGAATCAGTTTCCAAAACATTGTCGTATAGAGTTGAATAATGTAGTTCTGCCAAACCGACTTCCCACAATTCTGGAGACAGATCGATCCGTTTAGCAAGTTTTACGGTGAAATGGGTGAGTGTGTTGTCTGGAAAATATTCCTCCGATGCAGATGATAGGAGGTAAACGTAGAAATTATCGTCCATTCTCGCCGAACATAGAGGACTCACTGGATCGCAGTACCGTTATATTTTGATATAAATATGTTTTGGAAATTATTTTCCCGATAACTGTTTTACGGAAGATGCCTTGATCCATGAATCGAAACTAGGCGGATATCCGAGCCAACGAACCAGGTATTCCAAATTTTTTCCTTTTCCCCGGGTGTTCAAAATTTTATCAATTTTATACTCTTCGTCAGGATCCGAATAAACTTTCTGCAGTTCATGTTTGTAAAATGTACCTTTTACAGGTTCTTCATTTAAGTCGTCTAATATGTATACAGGTACACGTGTTCGCTGAACAAGGGAATGGATTTTGAAAAGTTCTCGTGACCACGTTTGTTCGTATCCTTTCTCAAAATGTCCTTTGACGACAGAAATTCGTACAATATCACCTACATTAAGATCTGAAGACGGTTGTGAAACATGTTTGTCAGGTTTGTTAAGACGTTTCCACACAATGTAAACGTTTGTTTCGTTGACATCTCGAGGGGCCATTCCTATGGAACTGTGGATTGCTGTATTGTAACCTTCGAGAAGTTGCGGTAAAATATCTACATAACGTCTTGTCTGTTTTGAGGTGAAATATTTCCACATCCGTTCTTTTAATGTTCTGTTGAAACGTTCCACTACACTCGCTTTCACAGGATAATTTGTTGCTGTCGAGAATTGTACATGTTCATTTTTTAAAAATTTCTGGAATGTAGAATTTGTAAATTCCGTTCCTTGGTCGGTCTGTAGTGTAACAGGTTTCCGTCTGTTTTCTTCGAAAATAGTTTTGAAAGCTTCGGTTACCGAATTGCTTGTTTTATTTTTTAGCGGTAATGCAAAGGCATATTTTGAAAATACGTCGATCACTGTCAGAAGATATTTGTATCCGTCGTTATGTTTTTGTATCGATGTCATGTCGTTGAGATCAGCTTCCCAAAGCATGTCTATGTTCCATACATTGTAATGATTTCGAGGAATCCTTTTTCTCGCACGTTTGTGGAGAGTGTAGGTTTCCTGATGCATCAGCCATTTTTTCACCGTATCGCGGGATATATTTTTATCCCGTACCGCTTTCCACAGACGATCTACAGATGAGAATGAAGCATGGTGTCGGGGATCGTAATATATTTTGGTGAAAATTTTATTGTGTTTCAACTTAGAGACTCCCATGACCGATCTCTCTGTCTACGGCTTTTTCTCAGAGGAACCAATTTGTAAGCGTCAGGTGTTCTCAGAAAAGGTGTAGTTTTCCTGGAAACACGGACGGTCACTTTATTTTTCTTCTTCTTCTGTCGATGAGATGGTCCAGGGCTTTCCGTTGGCGACGATGAGAAGTTCAACGTTTTCGGATCCGGAAGTGTTTTTTCCTGACGTTCGTCTATCAAATGTTGTGCCGTAGATTGGTACTCATCGATGATATTCTGTAACTGATGACGTGTATTACGGGGTAACGTCTCGGCCAGGTTCTGAGGAAAATACGTCGATTCTGGTGAAATAGTAGAAGAACCGTCGTTATCTTGAACAATGGGAATCTGTAATGGTTCTTTGGATTTTCGACTCAGCCATAAATACTCGTCCAGTTCTTTTCTGTAAAGACGCCATTTTTGATCGTCTGATATATTTTTCATTTTTAGAATATCATTATCTAGAACGGATAATTTTTGAGTTACAGACAATTTGGAACCACGAATACGTGCTAACTGTTCCGGTGAAAGGACGATCATTTTTTTGTAAGAAGATGTCATTTCTCAATGAGGAATGAGAGTACCGAGAAGACCCGATAACAAGGAGCCTAGAAGTAAAGGTAGAAATCCTCCTTTCTGAACAAGAAGCTTTCTGCGTTTCTCGATGTTCACTTTCGGTTTCACAAGATTGCGTATGACCGACTTGTAAGGTGTCAGACGGCGTTTTGCAGATGGTTTAATTTTCACGTTTCCTTTTAAAACGTTCAAGCAGCATTCGCTGATGAAACGTATTGTCTTTTTCGGAGCACTTTTCAATAATGATTTACGGATTTTGGTAGGTGAATTTTTCAACACGTGCAAGAAAGGTGAATGTTTCTTGAAAGAAGTCGAATGCCTATTCCTGTTAGAACGTGAGTTGGTACGTATCTTCCTCGTTTTCCTCATCTCGATGTTTTAAACATTCCTGAGGAAGATATGCAGTTGAGTAATTCTGGTTAAAAATGTCTGTCTGATAACGTAAAGGATCCGGTGTTGACTGTGAAAGATCAATATACAAATAACTGAAAGGTTGCGTCGTAGCATCTATATATACTTTTTCGAGTTCCTTCATGCGGTGAGGATGAAGTTGTCGTGCAAAAACAGTAAATTGGTTCATATCTCGTGGATTTTTAAAAATAACAAAATGCTTCACGTTCAACGAAATATCCCTGCAATTTTTTCCTTGATGAAAAAGATTCTGTGTTATGAACACCACCGAAATGTTTTTGTGATGGCTACCTTTTGTGAAAAGGTCGGCGACTTTTTCTCCCTGAGCAGCCATCATAAGATCGTCCAGGACTATGAGAGTGGGGTTTTTTCCGTTACACGGAAGGAAACCTCGTGTCATCTTAGATGGAACCAAAATCATTAGTATGACATACGAAAATCTTCATTTTGTGGACAGTCTCAACTACGTTCAGACAAATCTTGCAGGATTTTCCAAACTTTTTGGTTTGCCTGTGCAGAAAGGATATTATCCGCATTTGTGGAACACCTACAAGGATAGAAATTACATAGGGCCGATGCCTCCTCCTTCTGCATACGGATATGAATATATGAAAACAGTTGAAGATCAACACCGTTTTATGTCTTGGTATGGTATTGAATGCAATAAGAATATACCTTTCAACAACAAAAACCAACTTCTCCAATACTGCATCAAGGATGTTGTCTTGTTGAGACAAGGATGTTTGAAGTTAAGACAGAATTTTCTAGATATATGCAAAATAGATATTTTCAAGGATTGCATCACAATAGCATCTGCCTGTTCCCTGATTTACAGAGGGAAATTTATGCCGGCTAATACTATAGGGATAATTCCTAAAGGAGGTTACCATCATGCAGATCAGATGTCCAAGTTTGCATTGAAATGGTTAACCTACGTTGAAGAACAGAATCATGTAATACTTCTTCACGGTGGACGTACTCGTGAAAAATATGTCATAGGAGGACGTTACAGAGTGGACGGATATCACGAGGAGACGCAGACAGTGTATGAGGCGCTTGGATGCTACTGGCATGGTTGTCAACGCTGCATATCAATTAACAGGGATATGTATCCGAAAAATGACGATGAAGATGAAACCGATCAGGATAGTAGCAGTCAGAAACATAGTGACATGTTGAACACTGCAGCCTTCAGATACGAAACAACATGCCGTAAACTTGCTGCTTTACGTTCGGAAGGATACCATGTCGTCACAATGTGGGAATGCGATTTCAACAAAATATTGAAAGCAGATCCTGAACTCGATAGATATCTATCGACACATCCTATTGTTTGCTGCATTCCTTTAAATCCACGAGACGCCTTATATGGAGGAAGAGTTGAAAGTGTCAGGACTTACTACAAGATCAAAGAGAATGAGAAATTGCAGTACAATGATTTCACAAGTTTGTACCCTTATGTGAACAAATATTGTGCTTATCCTGTCGGACATCCTAACATATTTCTAGGAAATTCTATTCCGTCGGTAAATGAGGTTCTGAACATGGAGGGCCTCATCAAATGTACTATTCTGCCGCCAAAAACTGTTTTACATCCTGTGTTGCCTACAAAAATGCATGGAAAACTCATGTTTGTATTGTGTAAGGAGTGTGCTATCAAATTGAAATGTGAAGGTACATGCCAGCATTCCGATGAACAACGCGCACTTTCGGGAACTTGGGTCATTGCCGAGGTACGTAAAGCATGCAGTTTAGGTTACGAAGTGTTGTCGATGTCGGAAGTGTGGAAATATGAAACATCCATGTACAACCCTGTCACACAAACTGGAGGACTTTTTGCAGGATATGTCAACACCTTCTTGAAAATAAAACAGGAAGCGAGCGGTTGGCCTTCATGGTGTCAGAACGATGAGGATAAGAAGAAATACATACAGGAATATTTTGATAGGGAGGGTATTCTATTGGAAGAAAACAGTATAGAAGTTAATCCAGGAAAACGTACTCTGGCTAAACTCTGCCTTAATTCTTTATGGGGCAAATTCTGTCAACGGGACAATCTTTCCCAAACAACCATCATCAAGGAATCGAAAGATTTTCTCGATAAAATGACTGACCCAAATATAATGATCGGAGGAGTTGTGTTCATCAATCAGGATACTGTTTTAGTGAACTGGAAATATGTTGAAGAGGCTGTCAGTCTGAACAGGAAAGTAAATGTTCCTATTGCAGCCTTCACGACATGCCATGCTCGCCTCAAATTGTATGAACTTCTCGAAAAGTTGGGTGACAGAATATGTTATTGTGATACAGATTCTGTCATGTACATAGATAGCCCTGAAATGGAATATCACCCCCAGACAGGTGACGCATTAGGAGAACTCACCAATGAATTGACCGATTTCGGCCCCGATGCAGTTTGTTTCAACGGGACCGAAAAGTTACAGCATGAAAATAACTAAACCATTCTCCGAATCACGGTATATCTGTAAAGTGAAAGGGATTACATTGAATACCAAAAAAAAAAAAAAAAAAGGTAAAGTGTTCCCCTGTGCATAGCACCACGCCATGAAGGCGTATAGGGGGTGTGGGAGTAACGCCCCACACTTTCTTGATCCGGTCGTGAGTGGGGGTGATGTGATCAGCATCACGCCCCTGACCGCCTTTACCCCCTAGGGTTTCCCCCAGGTACCCATGTTATTCGACGCTGGGTGGGCGCCGGGGCCGTTTTCAACGTTAGAAAAGTTCCCGGATTTGAACCGGCCGGGGATCGAACCCGGGACCTTGAGCATGGTAGTCAGACGCGTTACCGACTGAGCCACCGCGGCCATTGAATACCACCACATCGGAATTGGTTAATTTTGATACTATGTGCGACATGATAAATAATGAGAAACCTGAAGTTATAGTGGAAAATATTTTCAGAATTAGAAGAACAAAACAGTTCCAGGTTATCAGTACAAATGAAAGAAAGCTGTTTCAACCAGTATTGCTGAAACGACGATTCGACCATGAACATGTATCGTTTCCTTTCGGATACTGCACAGACTAAAATATGTATGTAGTGGTCCAGAGTTCGAACCCTTCTTCGAACGGTCAGTATATAAAATGTCTTTACAGACTGGCAGATCTTCATTTTTCTTCAGAACCTGTAAGACGTTTCTTCAGCATAAAACATGTTTCCTAAACTTTCCCATCCTTTCACCATGATGGTTTGCGGAGCATCAGGAAGTGGAAAAACTACCTTTGTGACAAACATAGTCGACTCCATCGTTCATCTCGTCGAGGGATCCGTGAAGAAAATCATATGGTGTTACGATCAGGAAAACAGTCTTCCGCAAAATCTTCGAGAAGTGCAATATCATAAAGGTATCGTCGATTGGCAGTCGTGGAACGGAGAAACCCCCACTCTCATAGTCCTGGACGATCTTATGATGGCTGCTCAGGGAGAAAAAGTCGCCGACCTTTTCACAAAAGGTAGCCATCACAAAAACATTTCGGTGGTGTTCATAACACAGAATCTTTTTCATCAAGGAAAAAATTGCAGGGATATTTCGTTGAACGTGAAGCATTTTGTTATTTTTAAAAATCCACGAGATATGAACCAATTTACTGTTTTTGCACGACAACTTCATCCTCACCGCATGAAGGAACTCGAAAAAGTATATATAGATGCTACGACGCAACCTTTCAGTTATTTGTATATTGATCTTTCACAGTCAACACCGGATCCTTTACGTTATCAGACAGACATTTTTAACCAGAATTACTCAACTGCATATCTTCCTCAGGAATGTTTAAAACATCGAGATGAGGAAAACGAGGAAGATACGTACCAACTCACGTTCTAACAGGAATAGGCATTCGACTTCTTTCAAGAAACATTCACCTTTCTTGCACGTGTTGAAAAATTCACCTACCAAAATCCGTAAATCATTATTGAAAAGTGCTCCGAAAAAGACAATACGTTTCATCAGCGAATGCTGCTTGAACGTTTTAAAAGGAAACGTGAAAATTAAACCATCTGCAAAACGCCGTCTGACACCTTACAAGTCGGTCATACGCAATCTTGTGAAACCGAAAGTGAACATCGAGAAACGCAGAAAGCTTCTTGTTCAGAAAGGAGGATTTCTACCTTTACTTCTAGGCTCCTTGTTATCGGGTCTTCTCGGTACTCTCATTCCTCATTGAGAAATGACATCTTCTTACAAAAAAATGATCGTCCTTTCACCGGAACAGTTAGCACGTATTCGTGGTTCCAAATTGTCTGTAACTCAAAAATTATCCGTTCTAGATAATGATATTCTAAAAATGAAAAATATATCAGACGATCAAAAATGGCGTCTTTACAGAAAAGAACTGGACGAGTATTTATGGCTGAGTCGAAAATCCAAAGAACCATTACAGATTCCCATTGTTCAAGATAACGACGGTTCTTCTACTATTTCACCAGAATCGACGTATTTTCCTCAGAACCTGGCCGAGACGTTACCCCGTAATACACGTCATCAGTTACAGAATATCATCGATGAGTACCAATCTACGGCACAACATTTGATAGACGAACGTCAGGAAAAAACACTTCCGGATCCGAAAACGTTGAACTTCTCATCGTCGCCAACGGAAAGCCCTGGACCATCTCATCGACAGAAGAAGAAGAAAAAGAAAGTGACCGTCCGTGTTTCCAGGAAAACTACACCTTTTCTGAGAACACCTGACGCTTACAAACTGGTTCCTCTGAGAAAAAGCCGTAGACAGAGAGATCGGTCATGGGAGTCTCTAAGTTGAAACACAATAAAATTTTCACCAAAATATATTACGATCCCCGACACCATGCTTCATTCTCATCTGTAGATCGTCTGTGGAAAGCGGTACGGGATAAAAATATATCCCGCGATACGGTGAAAAAATGGCTGATGCATCAGGAAACCTACACTCTCCACAAACGTGCGAGAAAAAGGATTCCTCGAAATCATTACAATGTATGGAACATAGACATGCTTTGGGAAGTTGATCTCAACGACATGACATCGATACAAAAACATAACGACGGATACAAATATCTTCTGACAGTGATCGACGTATTTTCAAAATATGCCTTTGCATTACCGCTAAAAAATAAAACAAGCAATTCGGTAACCGAAGCTTTCAAAACTATTTTCGAAGAAAACAGACGGAAACCTGTTACACTACAGACCGACCAAGGAACGGAATTTACAAATTCTACATTCCAGAAATTTTTAAAAAATGAACATGTACAATTCTCGACAGCAACAAATTATCCTGTGAAAGCGAGTGTAGTGGAACGTTTCAACAGAACATTAAAAGAACGGATGTGGAAATATTTCACCTCAAAACAGACAAGACGTTATGTAGATATTTTACCGCAACTTCTCGAAGGTTACAATACAGCAATCCACAGTTCCATAGGAATGGCCCCTCGAGATGTCAACGAAACAAACGTTTACATTGTGTGGAAACGTCTTAACAAACCTGACAAACATGTTTCACAACCGTCTTCAGATCTTAATGTAGGTGATATTGTACGAATTTCTGTCGTCAAAGGACATTTTGAGAAAGGATACGAACAAACGTGGTCACGAGAACTTTTCAAAATCCATTCCCTTGTTCAGCGAACACGTGTACCTGTATACATATTAGACGACTTAAATGAAGAACCTGTAAAAGGTACATTTTACAAACATGAACTGCAGAAAGTTTATTCGGATCCTGACGAAGAGTATAAAATTGATAAAATTTTGAACACCCGGGGAAAAGGAAAAAATTTGGAATACCTGGTTCGTTGGCTCGGATATCCGCCTAGTTTCGATTCATGGATCAAGGCATCTTCCGTAAAACAGTTATCGGGAAAATAATTTCCAAAACATATTTATATCAAAATATAACGGTACTGCGATCCAGTGAGTCCTCTATGTTCGGCGAGAATGGACGATAATTTCTACGTTTACCTCCTATCATCTGCATCGGAGGAATATTTTCCAGACAACACACTCACCCATTTCACCGTAAAACTTGCTAAACGGATCGATCTGTCTCCAGAATTGTGGGAAGTCGGTTTGGCAGAACTACATTATTCAACTCTATACGACAATGTTTTGGAAACTGATTCTGGAATGTTAACTCTTCCTGTTCGGACATATGCAAGTGCTGAGGACCTGATCTCTACCATCATCGAATCTCTCCCCGACGACCTGGAAATAAGGAGATCCGTTCTCGAGAAATTCTGGCATTTTTTGACGGAACCGCAATGGGGAACATTTGGATCTACTACCTGTACGGATAACACACTCTATATTAACGAACAACCATTTTATTTTCCTTCAGCAACATATACGATAGAGGATCTGGTTTATTTCCTGAAAACAGACCCTGCTAATGTAGCTGTTCCTACTCATCTCAGGTTTTTCTTCAAAGAGGCCGTGTACAAACATCTATCCGTGATAGGGGTTCCGAAGCCTGAACCTGACGATGCTCCAACAAATACCGTTACACCCATAGACGAAACTGATGACTATGCTAAATTTCGATATGACATATTGAAATCTATTTATTCTACGCACGCAATGTCCAATAGCGTTGTGGATAAAAACCCATATATATTCATTTACTCCGATCTGGTGAAACAACAATTGGTCGGGGGAGAAATGGTACGTCTCTTGCGTCTTACCCGAAAACAGTGTTCGGACACAAATACGTCTTGCACAGTACCCGTAGCCCATCAAACATTCGACCCGATTCATTACGTTCCTCTGGATAAAGCCTCTTTCGAAACAATAGAAATTGCGTTGTACGATAGAAAAGGAGATTTCTTACCTTTGAGAACTGGGTCCGTACCCACAATCGCTGTTTTACATTTTCGTAGAAAAGCAAAGTCCTTTTAAAAAACAGTAGACCGCTATTTCTCTCAGTCTTTGTCGAAAAGCGAATGAATCACCATGAATTCGCAGACCGAATATTACAGTAACCAAATCCGTGGAGGAATTGGCCCCATCTATCGTTCAACTAGAAATCAAAAAGGGAGAGGATTGGGGTCACTTTTCGCAGGACTGTTTAGAATGGTGAAACCTCTACTCTGGAGTGGTGCAAAGACGATCGGAAGAGAAGCTTTAAAAACAGGCGCTAACATTATCACCGACATTGCAACAAGGCAACAAACTCCGAAAACTATTATTCGTCAACGGGTACGTGAAGCAGGTCAAAATCTTCAAAGTAAAGCACAACGGAAAATCGACTCTCTGGTAGGTTCCGGTTTAAGAACAAAACCTGCAACAAGAATTGCTCAGTTGATGTTAAAACGTTCAGCCACCCGTATTAGAACATCTACGATCCGTAAAAAACGAGCATCCAAAAAACGAAGAAAAACATCCGCAAAATCTAGGAGAACACGTAAAAGAAAAATCAAACAGAAGGTCTCAGGGAAAGATATTTTTGGATAATGATGGAGGATAACATGTGCATGATCTCGCAGTTTGTCATACCGGGGGCAGAAACTGATTTTCTCGATCTTCCATCTACCTATCTCCGTCTGCAAACGCAAATGGTTGAACAGGATGGAAGTCCTATGAGTGCTTCCGAAACCGAAAAGACCCTCACAAAAAACTGCGGGGTCGTGAATTATCTTCTCCATTCACTTTTTTCCCCATGTACAGCGACTCTCAACGGCATTATTGTAACAGCCGCCGATAACAATTATTACGCATATAGCACAACGGAAAATCGACTCTCTGATAGGTTCCGGTATAAGAAGAAAACCTGCAACAAGAATTGCTCAGTTGATGTTAAAACGTTCAGCCACCCGTATTAGAACATCTACGATCCGTAAAAAACGAGCATCCAAAAAACGAAGGAAAACATCCGCAAAATCTAGGAGAACACGTAAAAGAAAAAGAAAAAAAGAAGGTCTCAGGGAAAGATATTTTTGGATTATGATGGAGGATAACATGTGCATGATCTCGCAGTTCGACCTCTTCCGGAAAAAACCTATTCAGCAAAATGTGGAAAAAACGTACACAGCCACCTACAAACCTATCGCTTCCATCGATAATCAGAATATAATTCAGTTTGTCATACCGGGGGCAGGAACTGATTTTCTCGATCTTTCATCTGCCTATCTCCGTCTGCAAACGCAAATGGTTAAACAGGATGGAAGTCCCATGGGTGCTTCCGAAACAGAAAATGCCCTCACAAAAAACTGCGGGGTCGTGAATTATCTTCTCCATTCACTCTTTTCCCAATGTACAGTGACTCTCAACGGCATTGCTGTAACAACCGCCGATAACAATTACGCATATAAAGCGATCTTCGAAGCAGCTATCAATTACGGAAGCGATGCCGCAAACACGCATCTCACGAATGCGCTGTGGTATTTGGACACACCTGAACATCAAGATAAAATCACTGCCGACAACACAGGTTTCACCACCAGGAAACAATTTTTCCAGTATGTTCCGACGACAGGCAATCCTACGGAAGTGACAGCCGAGGTCGACCTTATGGGAAAACTTCACATAGATTTCTTCCACCAGTCTAAATACCTGCTCAACGGTGTTGAAGTACGCATAGATCTATCTAGATCACGTGACGCTTTTTACATCTGGGGAGACCAGACATCACCTACAGTCAGAATAAAAATTTTAAAGGCTGTTCTCGAAATAAATCACATCATTCCTACTCCTACCACCAGTTTGGCCATAGACAGAGCACTCACTTACGCTCCTGCCCATTATCCGTTCACCAGAAGCGTCATCAAAGCTTATTCTTACGTCGCTGGAACGCAGCAGATTTCGATCGATAATGCTTTTCAAGGTCCTTTTCCGAATGTTGTTCTTTTTGCTATGGTATCCACCGCCAGCTTGCTCGGAGACAGTAAGAAAAATCCGTTCGACTTTAGAAGTTATAACCTATCTTCTTTCCATCTTGTGAAAAATGGAGAACTCGTACCTTCCGAACCTTTACGGATCACTACAGGAGGAAACAGCGGATTGATAACACGTTGCTATCAAACTCTATTTTCCGGTACTGGCATTCACCACGCCAATTACGGACACCAGATCACACGAAAAATGTTCGAGAACGGATTATTTTTCCTGATTTACGACATAACGCCTGACTCTTCAGGAAACGACACGCACACCAGTCTCCAGGAACAAGGCATCATCGGAGCCGAGATGCAGTTTTCTCCTCAGCTGGCGGAAAATATAACATGCATTTTGTATGCTGAATTTGAATCTGCAGTAGATATACCTAAAGATAGAAGTGTCATCCTCCATCAGTGAGACCGAATTTTCCATAAATATGTGTGCCTGTGTTTCTGACTCACAGTGTTATCGAAACAACTCCGATGTAAACATTATACTGCTTGTGATGGAAAACCTACCAAAGTGATAACCCGTACTATTAAGCATAGTAGTGTTTCTTCGAAAGTGACAACTTCAAAACCTGTGAACATAGAATTGTTTCCCGAACTACTTGACAACAGCCCTGGAAGCATAGAAATGACCAAAGACAGACACATTATTATACATTATTGAAAACATAAGCAGCATGAACACGTCGCAGATCAGACAGATTCTATCTCGTAACTGTTCCACCAGAAACATTTTCTACGGTGTTTACCCGAGAGATCTTTTACCTCGGACGTTTTCTACCCCGGCCTTGATCATCGCAAACACTGACAAGTCCGACTCCCGGGGTACACACTGGGTGGCCTTCTATTTCGACAAAAACAATGTGGCCGAGTATTTCGATTCATACGGATTTCATCCTTTCTATCAAGAATTCGTAACTTTCCTGAATCGTCATTCCTCGGTTTGGTCTTACAACAACATTCCCTTACAGGGAGTATTGGCCACAACATGCGGACATTACTGTTGCGTGTATGCTTATTACAAAGCGCGCCATGTTACAACCAAGGATTTCATTCAGGCATTTCCACCAGGCATCAGTAAAGATGGATATATCCTACACCTTTTCCGTCAGATCTTCAAATGTTTACAACATTCCACGTGGGTCAGAGGGGAACAAGGGTGTTGTTCTATCCACGCGACCCGGTGTTGTGCCATGAAAAAAGCTATATAAAATGTGTGCTGCCGTTTCTCTCAGTGTCATCGAGACAGCTCCAGCTAACACATCATGGAACCCACTGTGGATTCTACAATGGAAAAACACGACAAACTTGTGAAACGTATGACCCGTCAGGATGAGGCTTCCAAACGTAACACTCGCAAACGTGTGCAACCTGTTAAATTCGAGACTGTCACTATCAAGAACGAAACGGTGGACGAGGGAATGGATGTGGCTACGGATTGTGATTTCATAAAAAGACGTAGGGAAATAGGCTTTTCCACAGATACAATTCAGTGTCCTGAACTACACGCCGTAGAGACATGTTTCGATCTCTATCTTGCGAACACATATTTTCTGAACAAAGAGAAGAGCAAGTACGTAGCGATAGGATTCGAAAAGGAATCCCCTTTCAATTTAGTGTGGGAGTTTTCGCAACAGGGGAGATCACCCGTACGTATCGATTCTAAACACATTAGAGAACTGTGTGCTTCGAAATCTGACTTATTAAATTACGTCGAAACAGGTCGACGATTCAATTATTTGGTTACTGGAAATATCACCGTTAGTGGCGTAAATTTTTTCGGAAAACGGTGTATTTCAATGTATCAACATCATTCACCAGATGCTTTTATTTTCACAGATTCTGAACTACACTTATTTTTGTGTAACCTTTTTAGACCTCTGCAAAAATTAATGAACGACCGTTATCATAAATTACAACCAGAAATAGAGACTTTTGTATATTGTGTCAAAAAGAATATGAGTTCAGAAAAAAAGAAGTACCCGATGTAGTGAACTATTTTTATGTATTCTGGTACAACGAATTGATGATTGAAATATATCTTCAGAACAATCTTGGACACACATTGATATTGTAAATAAGTTATGTTATGTATTTGATGCTGTAAAGTATCCATTGTAAATCTATTCCATATTGTAAATGAACCATTGTTATTTTTATGTATTGTAAATCAGTCTTTGTTATTTTATGTATTGTAATATAACCCTTCAGGTATTGTAAACCTTCTATATCATCAATTGTAAATAAAACATTTGTGTTATTCTATATCCATATTATCAATTATAAATAAAACATTTGTATATTTTGAACATTTCTTTTATTTATTACAATAAAAAGTGTACATTTTCCAGACATTTTCAACTGCACAGGTTTTTTCACCTTTACCATGTTCTTTACATTTTAAACTTTCTGAACTGTTTTTGACACTGCTTAACTTTGGACATTCAAGTTCTTCGATATTACATACAGTCATCTTACCCTCACCTTTTTTCCCCACTAATATTTTCACCCATTCCATTTTCTCCGTACCTTTAACATAAACTTGCTGATTCATAAGCACTAAATACAGAAGATCTTCTAATTTCTCGTACGGTAGCCATCCATCATTCCAATCGAGACCATGTTTGTTGGTACGGAGCCAGTAATTCACTCGGCGATACTTTTCACTCAACAAGTGTAAACCATATGGAGGTTTCACTAAACAGTCAAATGCACTGTCGAAAGGAAATTTTAAAATTCCTACTTCTTTACACACAAATTCTCCTTCGACTCCTCGAAAACCTTGAATGTCCAAAAAACAGGCATCCATTTTGTTCAACAGGTGAACACTGTCAATGTATCATCAATACTGCCCCGACATACCGCACACTTGTCCAATTGAGAGGCACAGAGACCACAGGCTACAAAATGTCGACACGGAAGAATTACCACACTGCAAGGGTTTTCAAAACATATTTTACAGAGTAGCACAGAATCCACACTCTGATTATCGGATGTTTTTACAGTAGTTTCCACACTGTCGCAATATTTGCAACTTTTCGAATCACTGTGTAACGCTGCAACACTCTGTATGTAAGTACAGGCTGGTATTGCCTGGTAATGTTCTAGAATCGGGCAATATTCGGATGTCCAATCACACGCTCCGTACCCACAATGGAAACATATTACCCTATCACTGAATCCTGAATAATAAAAACCTGCAGTGACTAATTCTTCAGCAGTCTGACGTAATCCTATTGGCCACTTTCTGTAAGTCTTGTATCTCGCATTCACCGTCATATAATCGGTGGTAAAAGGACCGCCTGCTATCAGACGAGTATGGTAAGTATACACTCTCATATGTCGAACAAAGGAAACTCGTCTGATACTGTAGGTGACGGCGTTGTAGGTATCGGCGATAAATGTTCAATCTGGTTATCCTCACCATCAACAGGAAACAGTGATCTGCGAACACCGGAAGAAAACACAGGGAAACAGGGATGTCCTTCTAATTTACGTAACAAAGGACGGTCGCAGGCTGAACACCACACGGAACTTCTGTTCTCCAGCAAAACAAGCCACTCTTTCACTCTTCCCTTCAAAGCTTCATGGATCTCATCCTCATCCTTCCTGCGATGTAGTTCGCACATACACCTGTGACTTGAAAATCCTGTTTTTTCATCCACTCTTTTTTTCTCTCGTCTATCTTCTTTAGCGTCTCGCAATATTCATGGACACCATTTCCTAATTCGTCAAACAGGTAACATCCACACCAGGGAGGTTCACGTAGCCCCACATACATAAACAGAAAATAGTTCAACAGACGGTGCAGGGCTGTTCGGTCACTATCCAGCTCCCCGCAAGATCGAACAATTTCCCAGAACTCCTCGTAACTATATTCGTAAATATTCAGCCCTCTACTAAACAATCCTGTGCCACACACGTCCATTCTAACATAACTATTTTCCAACTCTTCTATTTATACCTTCTTGTATCTACGTCACATCCTCCAACGGTCGTAAACGCTCAAAACATGTTCAAACTTGCCCCGATTAGCAAACCAGACATTTACCATCCTATCTCCCTAATTAAACGCACATCAACGCCATCACCGGAAACACGTATCACAATTCCAAGAAAAACAACCGCCATTTCCCCCCGAATTTCAAACAACGACCGGAAACACGTACTCCAATTCCGAGAAACCGTCAACGGAAAACACTACTTTTCCTCCTCAACCCAACAACCAATCAAAATCCTACACACAAAACAAAACCCCGCCCACGCACCAATCAAAATCATCCTCCCAAAATAAGCCACGCCCCTTTTATGACGTCATCACGCCAAAAAACACACTTGCTTGCCCACACACCTACATCATCAATTGATCTTTGATCGATCTTTTCCAATCAATTGATTTATCGACTTCAACGCGGGTACATAACTACTGCGAGCGTAGGGTTGAGAATGTTGTATGATCGACAGGCTGAAGACGAAAGCTTTTAGTTCATTGAACTTTACAGAAAAGACAGCAAACCAAGACCTACCCTAACCGAATTAAAAACAAAAACGAAATCGTACACAAGGCATTCTATAAAAAGTTACTACAACTCTGTAAAATGATTAACTGGAATCCAGTGGCAAATTATTGTTGTCCTTGTTTGTTCACGAGAAGGGAGTTCGGAACAGTTCGGGTTTTGTCACAATTTCTACAAATCTAGCGGACGTCATGAAAAAACTCGCCCATCTGAATGCCATTATTGCATTGAGGACGTCTGAATTACAAGAATGCTCAACTCTACAAAAAAGTCAACTTAATCTACAAATAGAGAGATGAAACAGGTTTCGACAAAACATTTTTTCTCTGATCACTCATAAATTGCTTTTATTATTATTTTCTTTGTTACACATCAACAATTTTGTTTTTAATGTTATTTTTACATTATAGTATCATATTTGCTTTAACATTGTTATTGTCCAAATTTTAACGTGCTTCATGTATGTTACTTCTGACAATTTGTAACGTATGTATCGTATGTTTATTTTGTCAGGACGGGTGCCAACAGGGGGGATTATGGCGCAGGTAGCGCTATCGAGATTTGGGGGGGGGGTCCCTTCAAATAATAAAAAAGTCAACATTTATATATTTTCCAAAATATATGTAAAAATTTTACACCTTAAATGCACCATATTTAATCCATTAGATGAAGAAAATAAAGTGTTTAAGGGTATTATCGAAGGGGAGGGGGGAGAAATATCCAACTCTTACATATTAGGCCTTAATTGACACGGGGGTTCTGGGGGGATTGTGAAATAAACTTTGGGGGGAACAGTATCCAACTCTAGATACTCTTAGATTATTGCGGTTATTTTAGTTAGAGGGGGATTGAGCCTTAAATTGAGGGCAATTTTACAATTATTGTGTATTACTATTGACTTAGACAGACTATTGCGGAAATTCTGGTGTGGAGACTGAGAATTAATTTTTTGGAGGAGGCATAATCCACTCTTCAATATCAACAGTAAGTCTAAAATTGGCTTGGAAACTTTTGTGAAATCTCAGATTGTCAAGAGATTTCTGTAGTGGAGAGAGAGTTCGAAAATTAAATTTTGGAGACTGCATTTAGCGATATGATATCCACACGTTTTCGACCCCGAACGTGCCAAAGGGGAAGCTGGAAAAGACTAAATATCTCGGGATCTTAAAAAGTATTGACATCCCATTAAATTAATATTCTTGAAAGCCTGAAAAGGAATGGATTTAAAGATTTTCTTGCTCGCTTCGATCGCAATGATATGTTACTTGGATGCGTGTTTGGCGCTTGAATGAGGGGAATGTGAAGTTTATATACTATAGCTGCATTACAAGACAAGATATATTCTCGATTATGATGTACGATTTTAGGGGTGGTCTTGAGTGATGGGCACCCTTGTTTAGGAAGGAGGGGCAGATGAAGTATAGTGTTCAGTAAAGCTAAGCAAGAAGTTACTTTCAGTAGACACGCTGTCGTAATTAAATACGTTGTGGGGATTACGATATGGTTTAAGGACACAAATTATATGATTTGGAGGGGATGAGCCATTGGCCTTGGGGGGCACCCCTGTATTTAGTTCATTTCAATAAGGGTTGAATTTTACTTGGTCTACTGTATTATATTACGACGGGTATGCAGTGGTCGAAAGTAGCGCGCTACTTGTAGCGGCGCTACTGTAGCTAGCTACAAAATTTGTAGCTGTAGCTGTAGCGGAGCTACATTTTGAAGATTGTAGTTGTAGCGGTAGCGAAGCTACAAAATTCCTGTAGTTGTAGCGAAAATTTCGCTACAGCTACATTTCTTCTCAGCATTTTGAGGTAAATTTTGAATGTGGCAACAGCATTAAAAAAATCGACAATAACGCTTACTTTTGCAGGAGGATTATAAAGACAAAGTCTATTACATGAAAATATGGATAATGTAGATAATAAATATCTTGATATCACAGTATAGGTATACGCGTAATTTATTTCATTAGTATCTTAATAATTCTAATATCCAGATAACTAACTGACATATATGAATATATTCCAGCTAACAGCTACTTTTTTTGAGATTTTGAGGAAATGCCTCATTTGTGACACCCCTGAAAAAAAAAATACCTCGTTTGCGCCACCCCGGAACATATATTGTGGATATCCCTAGTATAAGAGGCAGCAAAATGTAATTAATTACTGTGTAAAACACAACTTGCAGTGCAAAAAGGAGCGATCCATTTTCCACTAGAATGACAGCAATAGTGCCAGCAATCAATGGCTCAGTATGTTAACAGAACTCTCGGATTTACACATCAGTTTTCTCAATATATTTCTCTTTAGATTTTCTGTTACTTTTGCTAATCATGACAATGAAGATCAATGTTTTATTTAGTAATTATCTTATCTACAGTCAAGTCCCGGGTTCGATACCCGGTGAGGGCACATAGTGGTTCAGATCCCACTTTAAACTGTAGGTTCAGTCCCGATTAGCCTTACTGTGCATAAAGTGGACTTAAAACAAAAAGTCAACCCAATCCAACATATACTATAGTTTTGAATTAGACTACCCCAAAAAGTTGTGCTGCATGTATGGTATTAGTCCATTATATGTATACTATAATCTTATCTAGAGTCGCTTTCTGACACTTTTGGTTAATTGTGAGAATGATGAAAGACGATGAGCAGCGTGGGGAATGGAGGAGCAGGAGGATTCCATCCTCCAGGCGTCTTCCCTAGTTTTTATTTGGAGTCCACTTTATGCACAGATAAGCAAATCGAGACTGGTTTCGAACCACTATGTGACTTAACTCAATATTTATTCTCAAGGAAAATATGTTGATATATAAATGTAAATAATTCTACCAAATTTTATTTGTGTATAGTTGTAATCATTAATTTTGTGTCATCCTAATTGAAATACTCATATATAAAATTTGAATTGATCTGCCGCTTACATAAGTACGTTATTCTGAAACACTATATTGAAAATAAGCAACTGAAGTAACACTGCTATCAAAATTACAGAATGACGGGAATCATGATAATAAATAACAGAATCTATTTTCCAGCAAGTACAACTATTATACTAGGGTCTTTTTGGAATATCCATGTGGTTGTTAATTTCTTTTATGCAAAAGTAGCGGAAAAGTAGCGAAGTAGCGAGTAGCGAAAAGGAGTAGCGTAGCGAGCTACTTCTTGGAAAATGTAGCTGTAGCTGTAGAGAAGCTACATTTTGGAAGAGTAGCTGTAGCTGTAGCGAAGCTACTTTTAAAATGTAGCGTTCTGATGACTGCGGGTATGGGAGGGGAGGGGGCAAGTGCAGGTCAGCTGTTCCCCTGTCTGATTTAGCACCGCACGACACTGCTACAGGGTAAACTGAATGCCAATAAACACCCACAGATGAAATTCAGATAAATTTTTAGAAGAGTAAAGGAAATTACGAGAAATGCAACGATGACATGGATTATGTAACTTCAAGATCTGAGTCTGTAATAAATAAAATGGTAGCAATAGGTTGGAATACTTTCAGACTCCCTATGTCGCTTTTAAACCCATACATATTCATAATCTACAACGCGATTGTTTCTTTCGACGGACCAATCTGAGTAGACTACCTAAAATATACTAAAATAACTGACCATCTACTTCACTCTGGAACCCTTAAAAAAGCTAATCCGTAGAGCATAACTGTCTCCTGTTAAAAGAACCATATATTGTTAATATAAAACAGTGCAATTGTAGGTTCTGTGAGGTACCCGACTCTGAAATTCGCCCCTCCCAAAAGTAATTTCTGGATCCGCCACTGCCCTCCAGTATACAAGCATGCATTATACTTTTATAATTATATTCAAAGCGGAAGCAAGGCCGTTGTGAGAAAGGAGGGCCGGTCGCCGAACACCATATTTTCTGAATTTGATACTCTTTTTATCTACATGCTACAGGCACTGAATACAGACGTGTATTAGAACGGGCCCTCCGAGATGCGCATACTTCGTTTATACTCCGTATACGGGCCGGAACCTGTGATGCTAAAATGACTGACTGATGACGTCAAAGGATTAGTCGTGCGTTTTGGGGAAATACATGTATTTGAATGAGCGATTTGTACGATAAAGAGTTTTACCACTTTGTTTAATTATTTATTTCAGAGTAAGAATAATGATTGTTATCGCAAATTAAACATAGTTGTATCCTGATCAGTTACAAGCAAATTTATGCGTTTGTATATAGTACAACATGTATTTATATGTTAGTAAAAAATGTCTGTGTTCAACCAGTGCGAAGTGTATCACATTTAAGAATTTGTGAACAGAGCTGAATGGTAATATTAATTACATGGATGCCGACCATGTAACTATGATATTCCTTTATTTAACACGAAAAAATGTTGATTGTTATTTATATGTCCGTATTATTGCTCATATGTTGCCTGAAATTGTGCAGTTAAAAGTGCAAGAGTCACGTCTTGAACATACTTTACTTTCTTATAGTCACAGTAGAGGATATTCACTTACTTCTTCATGCTATGTTTCAATTTACAAGAATTATGTGCTTCATGATATACGCGACACGAGGTGAAAGAAATATAATATATCGTACATCATTAGAATTTTACGACTTTATTCAATTTTATTAGTCTATTTCACAAAATACATTGTGGATAATTTTGTACCTTTTTACTCAGTAATGGATGTTATGTTTTCCCTTTGTTGATTATTTCTGTCAAAAACAGGAAGATTTTTTTGATTATTGCGATGTAGTTAGCGAACTATATAAAAACGTGTACTTATGTTACCAACATTTAATGTATTATGGAAATATAGACAAGTTGCTAAAGTGAAAATTTACCATGTAAAGAATAACGATTAGTACATGATTGCAGTCAGTCATTGTGATTTTATGTAAAACATTTGCTTTACATTTATGCTGGGAAAGTAGGAGAGTGAGATATAATTATCAACTTACATGCGAATATTGTATAACACGATTTCAGTACATGTCCAGGTACAGTAATAAGTAAATTGTCGTTGTTAGGGATGAATGAAACACACGCTGATATACAGGGAGGTTATTTCAGTCGTTCACCGCCAGCGTGTCGGCCGTTCGGCGGACTCTTCATGCAACAGGTCCCGGCAAATTGCGTTCAGGAAGTCCGTAACAGAAACCGCTTGTTTTGTAATGTTTCCACTTTTCACAATTACAGTTACAATTACAATTGAAATAAGCACATACCTTGTTCGCAAGGATGCTGGAAAAGGTGTCCTCGCAAATACAAATATTTCTGGCACCTTATTCCTGACATCTAATCTTAGATTAGACATCGCTACTTTATCCTCAGTTGACATTAAGGGAAGACAGCATCCCGGCGCATAAAGCAAACCGAAAGCGTAAAATGATATTTAAAAGTAATAATAATGATGATCACTAACCTCCTGTGTTATAAGAGATGTTGAAAATGACCTCCTTGAACCTTCTTAGGTTCAAGAGATCCTGTCTCTCGTAATTCCCTGACCACTTTTCTGCAAGAATTCGTTTTCACGTAATTATCGTACATAAAAACTCTCTGTTCAAGAGTATATTTGTTTAACGGCATAAGTAATGAATGAATAACAATTAACACACAATAAACACTGGCCATGAGTAGCACATTACAATAACACAGTATAAACAACACGCGTACTGATAAACGCAAACAGAAGTGAACATGAACGTACAGTGACTACGTCTGGTAGCTGACAGTGTTGCTAACCATTTTTCGGCAATGTCCCTACAGACGTAGTCAAAATGTCCCTACAAATGACCAAATGTTCCTGCTCCACGTAAAGCGACTAAAAAAAAAAAAAACACCTCATGAGCATGCAAGACAGAAGATAAAATATACACATTTACTTACCAAATCTTTCTGCTCGGTGCTTCCACAATTAATGAAGGAGCGAATTTACAGTACAGGACCCCTCCCCGATTTTTGTAATATTTGGCATACTCACTAATTGAGGCCTCCTAATCACGAATTTGAAGTTAAAATTTGTGGGTCACGTGTAGAAATTGCAAAATAAGTTAAATTGAGTGGTCCGCGATCGGCACGATTGCTCATTATTTACCGGAAGATTTTGTGTTTCCAATACTTAAAAAACGAAATATACATTCATGATATTACTACGACCCCAAATTTTAACTATGTTTGCTTATCCTAACCTAACCGTACCTGAATGGTTCGTGGGGCTATCCGTCAATGGTTTGTTGGGCTACCCGTGCATGTTTTTTTCGAGCCCAAATTTTAACTATGGTTGCCTTGCCTAACCTAACTTAACCTAACCTTACCGAGAATGGTCAGTGGGGCTATCCGTGAATGGTTTTGCGCTAATGGTGATTACGAACCGATAAAAAATCTTATTTTCGTAGCACTTTAACGGCAAACGTTCATCATCGAAGACGCCATTTTCGTATCCTGCAATTTTATGATTGATGTACTGTTGCCAAATTTACCTGTAATCAAATCAGTTCTTCTACATCGTGATTGTCGCTGTCACATGTAAGGACGTTCTTTGGGCAATATACTGAAATCCATAAGTTTATTAATTAGCCCACAGCCATCCTCCTGCACACTCAACCTAACAATCTGTACAACATTAACAACTTTTTACTGTTCTCTTCCGCCATTATTACACAATTCATGCTCTCCAAGTATGAAATCAACAGTGTGGCAACGCTGTAGAAAGCGTAACTAATTGCAAACGTCAATTGTTCATATCAACAAATATGGCTACCATACTTGTATACGGAGAATCATTGCGAGAATTGAAAAGCTTATTTTACAATTTCTACACGTTAATGAACAATTATTTCACCTCACCCCAACATGTTAACTTGAGATAAATCATCACGACTAATTATTTCGTGAGTATAAGACGTAGCATAGAAATTACAGAAGGGTCCGGTATTGTAAATTCTTGCCTTAATGAATAATAGGGGTGTGCGGGACAGAATGTTTTGGGTCGGGACGGGATCGGGACGGTAATTTTTTTAAATCCCGACATTCGGGACTGAAAAATTTGC
Source organism: Lepisma saccharinum (assembly GCF_977018435.1). NCBI lineage: Eukaryota > Metazoa > Arthropoda > Insecta > Zygentoma > Lepismatidae > Lepisma > Lepisma saccharinum. The sequence continues at coordinate 36,359,436 of NC_139249.1, forward strand.
AATTTCCCGACCAAGTCGGAAAATTTTCGGGACGGGAAATGTTCGAAATTTTCCGAAGCACTGGAAATTTAAGTCATTTTCACTTTAAGTGATTGTTTTTGCATTTCTAGAATAAAAATTTACAATTTTCGATAAGTTCCAAAAACTTACAATGCAGAAAACGTCGAGAATTAACGACTTTTTAAAGTGACCATTCGGTATTTCCCGACTGCTCGGGATCCCGAAAAGTCGGGAAGTCATTTCCCGAAGTCTGGATTGGGACGGTAATTTTTTTTCCCGATCCCGGTCCTGACTTTTCGGGATCCCGCACACCCCTAATGAATAACGTTGAGTCGTTTACTATTGATTATGTTATTTGAAGTCATACATGGTGTTGCTGTGAAGAGATAGATGTTGGTTGGTGATATATGCTGTATTTCCTGCAGTCTTTAACAATTTTGGTCCCATTTTATTTCCCTTTGTTGTTTTTGTATCACTTAACATTGAAAATATTCTTTCCGTTTCCACGTTAGAATGGGGCAATGTTAGCACTATTTTCGCGAGAGTGGAAATGTTTTCAAAAAAGAACGTGCCTTGAAAGTTTTTGGTAACCGATAACATGTTCCAAAATTCTGATGGAGACTTGTCAGTTAGTTCTTTTTTTTCCTCCTCGCTAAAGTATCCAGATAAACTAATACATAAAATGTAATTTTCCAAGATTGAAAAAAGTACCTACGATTTCCCTCATTTGGCAAAATCTGTCCCTACGTCCCTACGCGGGCGAAATTTAGTGAAAAGTCCCTATGCGTAGGGACATGTCCCTACGGTTGGCATCACTGCCGATACGTGCAGTTTGAAGCGCCCTCTCGCGGCTGACAACTCCCCCAACCTCCGATAAGTTGCCGGCGCTGTCGCGACAACTGAGGATAAAGTAGCGATGTCTAATCTAAGATTAGATGTCAGAAATAAGGTGCCAGAAATATTTGTATTTGGGAGGGCACCTTTTCCAGCATCCTTGCGACAAGGTACGTGCTTATTTCAATTGTAATTGTAACTGTAATTGTGAAAAGTGGAAACATTAGAAAACAAGCGGTTTCTGTTACGGACTTCCTGTAATGCAATTTGCCGGGACCTGTTGCATGAAGGGGCCGCCGAACGGCCGTCACTCTGGCGGTGAACGCCTTATTTTGAAAAATAACTTGTCTCTTGGTTTTTACCATTATCTAGCTTGTTTACCGAAAAGGGATATAATTATAAGGACTTTAGAATACGATATTCTTTTAACAATAATCTCCTGATAGAGCATGAGGTTTATTTTGTCCTCTTGCTTTTTGCTTTGAACTTTTTAATTAAAATAAGTTACTTGCATGCTGCATTAATATTCTCAACGAGTTTCATTTTCGATGTGATCGTAAATTCCTTTTCATAACCTTGAATTACTGTTAGATCATTTAAGCAGTGACGTGCACTGAGGAGTAGCTAGTCTAGCAGAGATAGATCAATCAATATCACATCTCTTATTATTTTCAAATCACAATATTTGTTGTCTTGTTAAAGCCAGAGTTCATATGCAACACTTTTTTTTCACGCGCTTCTCGTCCATCGATGCGATCCGCGGGTAAAGTTGGCCTAGCTCGCTCTTCCTCCGTCTCACCAGTTTCAGGTAGAAACCATGGGATGAAACGGCCGCCCGAAGGAAAAGGGAAGATTTCTGCCTTTACCTCCCTTGCCCCATCGCGCCCCGCTGCAATGGTTGAAAGCCCGTGCTTTCAGGTCCCCCAGTCTATCTCCTATAGGACAGATATGGGATTGGTTTCCCTTCAATTCCTTTGTAAATCCTCTAAAGAACTCAGGGGAAAATTTTCTGCAGTACTTATGTTCTCTATATTTACATCACAACTTTTTACACGTTGTACAATATGTATATATAATATGGGATGTAGTTTTATTATTTATGAAATGGGAACGTGTTATGTGCAGACAATAATATTATGCTTTCTTTCTTTTCTTTTCTTTTTTTCCAAAGATGGAATATACAATGATTAAATTACAAATATGTGTTCAGGCTCTCTCTCACTCTCGTTTTAGTAGTGTTTTATTTAAATATACTTAATCTCTTGGCCTCTAACAGCCACAAATACGGATGAATTTATTTGGGCAAGAGAACGCGCGTTCATATTGTTGTTGGTTTGGTTTATTTTACTTCGCTTTTCTGCCACATTTGGTTATCGCAAAAATGAGAATGAGTGATGATATGATGAAATTGATGAAGGGACCTCATATGAACAATCCAAGCCAGGATTAAAACCCTTGATGAGTGCGCATTCTTGTTCCTATGTGTTGTACTCTACAGTGAAAAATGAAATAATTTGAAACGAAAATGTATCTCAGAACTCAAAAAACCAAATGAATATTATTGAAGAAACTACAAAAAGTGTGTTTTGTTACCTATTTTGTTTCTGTGCATAAAGTGGACTTAAAACACCAAATCAACCAATCGTGGGGGAGTGGTTATCACAGCGCGCTGCGACATCAGGAGCTCCGGGTTCGAACCCTGACCTGGGCATGGTTGTTCTTTGTGTTTGTCCCTTCATTACTTTTATCGTATCATCTTCGAAATTAACCAAATGTGACAAAAAAGCGACGCTAAGTAACAAAAATGAAATCAAATAATTGTTTGATTGCTCGATTTGGTTTATTTTACTTCGTTTTTCCGCCACTTTTGGCTAATCGCGAAGCTGATACGATAAAATTGATGAAGGGAAACACACAAAGAATACCCATGGCCATGCCGAGATTCGAACCATGATCTCTGGCTTAGTAGTCAAATCAAATGTTTTTTTTTATTATTTTCGAATGGGGGAGGGGGTTGCGTGTACTTTGTTTTAGTACTCATTCATCATTTTGTAAATTTTTCCTGTCTTTGACATTCTTTTTATTTAATACTGGGCCCTAAAGGGGGGAGTGGTATGACCCACACCAACCCCCCTTGAGGACGCCACTGCATTTAAGATTGGTGATTTTAGCATCTATTCATTGCGAATAGGTTAGGCTAGTACGTTTGTTGATTAGTATTTGTACACTTTCTCTCTTTGTTTACATGTACGATTTTGGTGTGAAAAAAGATTTTTTTTAAAATGTAACTTTCAACCAAAACCACGGGAACTTGTGCATCCAAATATTTACCAGATTTCTAGAAAATTACATTTATTTAAATTGTACACGTGAATGATTTTTCCAAAATTGGAAAGCTCATTTAGTACGAAATTCCAATCTTACATCCCTTTCTTCAACCTTCTGTACAAAAACTTTTGCAAAATTATCTTGCATACATAACTTGGGACCGTAAGTTTTTATTCCACAGCAATTATATAGGTGATAATTCTTTACGAACTTACAGTAAGTTGCAAATGTAGGATAAAATTTTATCTATATAGCCTTTTTTTCATGCCTAAAATATCCTTATATGTCCTTACAGATCCTGTCACCTTTGTAGCTGCGGTACTCATGTATTTAATTTTCCATTCTTTTCTGAAATGAAAAGGTGTCCTATAATTTTTAACTCACCCTGTCAATGTGTGTTTGTGTGTGTGTCTAAAGAACTGTAAATAATCGTGTACTTCCTTTTTGGTGATTTTTTGCGAGGTTTAAGCCCAATTTTGTGGTTATTACAAAAAAGTGGTCATCTGTTCCAATACATGTTTCTAAACCTTAAACGACGCGACGTGACAAATGTCACATTTGGTTTCTTCCGACTTTTGGAGCATAGTGCGACTCAGGCAATGTTCGGAGATAGCCTACGTATTTTGAGTGCTAAACAAAGAGCCTTAACGCATCCTATTAGTAATTAGTAAAGTTCAATTTGATTCTGGATATATTTGGGGGGGAGTGGGCGCAATTTCCCCCGAAAAAATACTGTTTTTACATTATAAATTATATTTTTCTCCGATGGTATCAGAAGCAAGTGCGCAATCCATGCCACAAGAGTGAAACACATATCCGGGAATATGCAGGTTCCGTTTTCAACCATCACGTTAAGACGTTGCCTACATGTAAGGCTTTTTGTGGCATATTTTGGGGTATTTTATTTGCTAACGTAAACAAGCTGAGGGTATTTTGATGCAATACTCGTACACGCGTGTTCCTTGGTTGGGGGTTGGTTTGGTGTGTAAACATCACTAAGCTGTGATCAATAGTTCCAAAGGTATTGAGACCTCAAGTTAGCTCTGAGGCTCATTTCTCAGATTTGGGTCACACTTTTTGTTGCGTTCAACCTTTTTCCACAGGCTATAACTCTAGAACTATTCCTCGGAGGAACCTAATATTTGGAATACTAGCCTTCCGGACATAATTAAATTTTCATGACAAATTTCATCCAAATCCAAAACTATGATCTGGATTTTTTTTCTGAAATTGGTCGATTTGACATGGAATGACCCCATGGCGTCCCGTGAAATAATTTGCGCCCTATTAAATCAATATTGTTTTGCAACAACTGGATCTAAAAATTTTCTTGGTCGCTTCGCTCGCAATTTCATTCTTTTCTGTAATGTACTGTAAATTACTAGAGAGAGAAGTAAGACCTAATATGTACTTCAGACTCTTCATGCTAAACAGTTTTCTTTTAAATGTATGAACAATTGTTTTGAGGAAAAGGAGCACACACATCATGTGAGAAACAATTTATATAATGTTTGCTCTTGGTTTGTTATGAGGTGGATGAATTGATTATGTTATGTATTTAAATATACATATATGTATTAATGAAACATTGAATACGTGCACAATTTAGTGTTAACATGTTGCATATGTGTAAAACATATGTTCTACATGAAAGTTACAAATGTCATATGTACAAAATGAATTATGTTCGTCATTTTTTGTCTTTCAAAAATACAGTTTGTGTGCTTGCTTTCTATTATTAGCTAATGTGAAATTGAACACGTTGAAAAAATACCAGGAAAATGCCAATAATAATAATAATATTGGCACATTTATCCTCCTGTTACTTGCCCCAGACAAAAATTCGTGGTTGCGCCTCTGCACTCAACAGCAGTGACGTGTCCAGGATTTTCGAAACGGGTGGTGGGGTTACGTACACGTTTTTTACTAGTAAGGTTTCATCTTGTCATATTATCATGCCTTTGACGTTCTTTCATTGGCCAAGGGGGAGGGGGTTACGACTCCCACGTGCGCGTGCGTGCGCACACACACACACACACACACACACCAGATATGTATTTGAAGCGTGAGCTGAAGCCTTCTGCAGAGGCATGCATTGCAAACCCCTTACGGCAGCCCGATTGGGAGGCATGGCGTATCCAGTGGGGCAAGGGGAACATTTTCCCTTCATCATGGAAAATTATATATTCACGAAAGTTGCTGGATTATTGCAAAAATTTAATGCTGCTTCAATGATTGAGGACTAAAAGTGGTAAACGTTGTAAGTGCCAAAAGCGAAAGTGTTGGGAAATCGCATCGTTCCGCACATCAGCCCGTAAGAACGTGCACACTAGTGACATCTTTACACGCCCTTTGAACTACTTAGAGGGCTACCAGCCACATTTCACGTTTACCACATTATAAAGCATAGTTTAACGTGGAAAACGGTGTTTGAATTATTGTGGCACTTACAGCGTTTAGCAATTTTAGTGTTCGATTGTGCCTGCTCATATGAATGCCAATTTTTCTCAAAGATGAAAAATGTAGTTGTGTTTCCGGACCGAAATAAAAAAAATAGATATAAAATTAGTAAATACTAAAAAATGTGTTTCTTAGGGTTGTTTGCCCCCATAGAAAGAAGCCTTGATGGGAGGGTGCATGCGCACGCGTATGAATGTCATAATTATGCAATGCTCATAATTAGTGGCGATCATTCTCTTCAAAAGAGGAGTGGCGAGAGCTACAAAGCACCCTCCCACACCTTCATAAAACAAATATGCATTTATGCCAGTATGCATGACACTTGATCCTTCCTTTCAGACTATGTTGACAAAAATATTCAATATCAGCTGAGCACCCATCCGAGTTTATGGAGCGTCCGCCACTGGAATCATGTTTGTTTACAGTCCCACCGCTCTTATATCCGGTGCGGTAACCGCCTTTATGGCAGCAACCTGTTGTCCCCTCCCGCCACCCCAAAGCAGCCACAGTAGGGAAACAGGATTATGTGAAAATAACCATTCTGCTCTTATTGCACCGACGCCCGGACCTTAAGTGTAAAAATATTTACGAGAAATACAAGCAGTCTATATTTGCACTTTTCAAAATGTAAGGTCCATACGGATATAGTTCGCATTTTACTTCGCGTTTCCTGATGGCGGCACCGTTTGTAATGATTTTTTACGTGTGGAAAACCTAAAATCATGAAGGGGGAAGTTGGGGGGGGGGAGAATCGTGAATTAATATTTCCTCCTTCCTTCACCTTGGCGCCTTGAATATTACGCAGACAACGTAATGGAAGTTACAAATAAAATAAATAGGACTAGGATTTTTATGACCTAAAAATATGCAAAATATGCACTATAATTTGAAAAATATGCTCTTATAACTGGTCTGTTTCAAACTTCAATATCTAACTTATGCTGTAATATTTTCATATATTGGTTCACTTTATGGGCCCTGGTGAGTTGCAATGCATATTGAATACTTTCTTTCAATTAAAAATGAAAAAGATTTTGCTGCAGTAAAAAAAAAAAAAAAAAAAAAAAAAAAAAAAAAAAAAAAAAACCTCGAGTGAACATGGGATTAAGAACGAATCCACTTCGAAAATAACTGTATATTTCTTGAAAAAGCGAAAATATGCTGAATATGACCGAAAATCCATCAAAATATGCTCTATCATGTAGAAATGGCCAAATATGCCCTTAAAAAGCACCTTAAATCAATTAGTTTCTTCACAATATGAATTTCTATATATATTTAGGGAACACATCACCCTTATCGAAAATATATATGCTAAGTCATGAAAATCCTAGCCTTAGAAATAAATTTCTAACCTTACTTCCCCGATACTGCGTAGAGGTTTTCATAACTCGTTGCCAAGGTCAAGGTCGTTCATGCAGTTGTCGCGCCATAATACATACAAGTCCCGAACGCTGTTCAAGTACATCGGCGCGATTTCACGAAGGCGCTCTGATTGGTTGCAATTTCTTCCATTCGCAAAAGAGCGGGTGTGGCGAATGTTTAAAGGGGGAGGGCAACGAGAAAAATGATTTGCTGATTCTCCAGTCGGGGGAGGGGTGTTGGTTAATTATGACAAAGCTTTGTGTGTAAACGCAATGAATTTATGTTAATGTCTGAAAGAAAAAAATAGTTTCTTGCAATTCGTTGAAATATTCTTCTCTTCACTTCAGTGTGAAAATCTTCCCATTAGGGGTAAGTTGTGTGCCTACAGCTGCAGGATTGTATCATTTTGAAATATCAGTATTGTATACATTCTCATGTAAAATCTAGATTCAGTACTAATGCTTTGAACCCTTGATATCTTTTACGTTTTTTTTGTGTGCTACGTCGCTTGTCTATCTCATTAAGATAATGATAACGATGACGATGAGTGATGAATGATGAGTTGGATGTTGAAAACAGAATCTTCGGTTGCGGGAACGAAATCGTAAGTCGAACAACATCACCTAGGGTGTCAGTATCAGGGGGCTGGGATGTGAGGAGAGAGATTGGGATGAGAATGATTTAGGGGGAGTCACATTTAACATACCCCAAAATCTCATACAGAATAAGCGCATTTACTTATCTGATTTTTCGTCTTCGACAGTGAGAATCCCCGCCCCCATCCTAAGGAGTTCTTCCCCCCTGTTTGCAGTTTCAGGAGTGAGAATCTTCACCCCTCCTGGGAGTGTTTTCTCACCCTTTAGGTTGAGAAGTGAGAATCTTCACCCCACCCTAGGGAGTGCTTCCTTCACTTTGCAGACAGGTGACAGAATTCTCATCCCACCCTAGCCACCCTCTAGGGAATGTTTCTCTCCCTTTGCAGATTGAGAATCTTCTTCCCCCACCTAGGGACTGTTTTCTCACTCTTTAGGTTGAGGAGTGAGAATCCTTACCCCATCATAGGGAATGTTTCCTTCACTTTGCAGACAGAGAACTGAGAATTCTCACCCCACCCTAGGGAATGTTTCTCTCCCTTTGCAGATTGAGGAGTGAGAATCTTCACCCCACCTAGGGAGTGTTTTCTCACTCTTTAGGTTTAAGAGAGGATCTTCACCCCACCCTACGGAGTGTTTCCTTCACTTTGCAGACAGAGAACTGAGAATTCTCACCCCACCCTAGGGAATGTTTCTCTCCCTTTGCAGATTGAGGAGTGAGAATCTTCACCCCACCTAGGGAGTGTTTTCTCACTCTTTAGGTTTAAGAGAGGATCTTCACCCCACCCTACGGAGTGTTTCCTTCACTTTGCAGACAGAGAACTGAGAATTCTCACCCCACCCTAGGGAATGTTTCTCTCCCTTTGCAGATTGAGGAGTGAGAATCTTCACCCCACCTAGGGAGTGTTTTCTCACCCTTTAGGTTTAAGAGAGGATCTTCACCCCACCCTACGGAGTGTTTCCTTCACTTTGCAGACAGAGAACTGAGAATTCTCACCCCCCTAGGGAATGTTTCTCTCCCTTTGCAGATTGAGGAGTGAGAATCTTCACCCAACCTAGGGAGTGTTTTCTCACCCTTTAGGTTTAAGAGAGGATCTTCACCCCACCCTACGGAGTGTTTCCTTCACTTTGCAGACAGAGAACTGAGAATTCTCACCCCACCCTAGGGAATGTTTCTCTCCCTTTGCAGATTGAGGAGTGAGAATCTTCACCCCACCTAGGGAGTGTTTTCTCACCCTTTAGGTTTAAGAGAGGATCTTCACCCCACCCTACGGAGTGTTTCCTTCACTTTGCAGACAGAGAACTGAGAATTCTCACCCCACCCTAGGGAATGTTTCTCTCCCTTTGCAGATTGAGGAGTGAGAATCTTCACCCCACCTAGGGAGTGTTTTCTCACCCTTTAGGTTTAAGAGAGGATCTTCACCCCACCCTACGGAGTGTTTCCTTCACTTTGCAGACAGAGAACTGAGAATTCTCACCCCACCCTAGGGAATGTTTCTCTCCCTTTGCAGATTGAGGAGTGAGAATCTTCACCCCATCTAGGGAGTGTTTTCTCACCCTTTAGGTTTAAGAGAGGATCTTCACCCCACCCTACGGAGTGTTTCCTTCACTTTGCAGACAGGGGACTGAGAATTATCACCCCCACCCTAGTAAATGTTTCCCTTCCCTTCGCAGATTGAAGGTCCTCACCCTGCCCTAGAGAGTATTTCCCCTCCTTTTGCAGATTGAAGAGTGAGAAGCCTCACTCCACCTGCAGGGATTTTTCCCTCCCTTTGCAGAGTGAGGGGTGAAGTGAGAGCCTTTTCTAATTCTAACTCTTCGAAGCACTCTCTATTACGGTTCCGCGAAGCCAAGCTATACTGGAAGCGGAAGCGTGTTTGTGGATATTTTGACTTATGAGCCTCCATCGCTCTTTGCCAAATGCAGCCCCTGCTCTGACGTAACTCGTTACGACATGCTCCCCGGCCAGATATGCAGAGTTCTCCAATCATCATTAGTATCAGTTAAAGTTTTTTTTCTTTTCTTAGGAACACGTGCAGTACAGCCAGCGACAAATATAGTAGTAGGCACATTTTCCATCACCAAGTTAATTTATTTTGTTTTCCGCAATGTCAGGTTGAAGAATTGAAAGCAAAAGAGAGAAAATAGTGATTAACAGGTTTACACATTCGCTTATCTTTGCGGCAAATTGTCCATCAGCATGTTTATTCTGTTCGTTTTACGGAATGAGAGCTTAAAGAATGCAACGTCCTCCAGTTGGACACCAGTCGCCACAAAGTTAGTCCGCTACTCCTTTTGTCGGGAACATAAGACTCTTAGTATCTCATCAGGCCTTGCTGGGTAACAAGTATAACAACACCAATATCTGAAATTATACACTGTTGTAGGATAACACCTGCATATGCATTTTTTCTATTATATAAGGTTACAAACTGCATACATAATATAGACAAACTGCATAGATAATCCGTTTCTTCAGGCTAACCTCTTAAAGCCGGACGAGATGAAAATATCAATTCTCATAACATTTCATAAAACTAACAATTAAAGCACTAGAACTTTCAAACTAACGTTGTGCAATTCACTCACATGTCGCGAAAGTCTAATTACATAATTAGTTCCTTACTTTCAACTTATCTGCAAGAAGAAAACTCGAAAACCGAAAATTCTCACCGTTACCAAGTTCTTGTTGATTCCATCCCATCTTTTGTTTTTCCGACAGAACCCCTCGTTAGTTGAAAATTTTCAGGCGGGTTCACTCTCTTCCTCTGCCGAGATGGAAAAGTGACGTCATTGGGCACGCCACTGGATACAGTGTAGCTAATCGGTTAGTTCGTATGAACTTTCCAGCCTGATCATTACCAGTGCGTAGTTAGAGATCTGTTAGTTCATTGAACTCTCCAGCCTAATTATTGCCTATTTTTGTGGGAGCAGGAAAAGGTTTATTATCCATTTTGCCTTGACTCATCTCACTCAACAGGTCGCTAGGTGCCGTGGCTTGCCGCGAGTTGATAGATTTCTGGAGATGAGGCCTTGCTCGAAAAGGTTTATTATCCCGATGCAGCGATACAAGTCGTTTAGGGCTACCAGACTTCTTGTTTTACCTGGGCTAATCCTCATTTTCGAGTCCTATAAAAATGGTCCGGGCAGATTTTTAGGAAAATTTGGAAATGTTCTCTTTTCTGTTATTTAATAATAATTGTTAATATTATATCCGTCTTCAATTTCAAAGTAAAGAAATACGACACTCTCAGTTGCAAGCACAAAGCCAAGAAATTTTTCTTCCAACAAAGAAAAAGTATTGGACTTTTGCATAGCTTCTGTTGTCGCCGCTCGTCGCGTAAGGTTTTGATTTCAAAGCATTTATGATATCTACCGCGGCTCATGGTGATCAGCAAGTTTCTAACAATACTGTAGGTAAGAATATGCGATACGCCGCGGCTTTCTTTGATTAAGAGTTTCACGACATCAGAAGTCAGAAATAAACAATAGTTTTTAACTGCTGTTCTCTTAGTTGTTACATGTCAGTGGAGAAGTGAAGTTCTGTGAATCAGCGATCTGAACCATGCCGAAACGCAAACGTGATTTTAGTAACGACTTACCTTACGAAAACGGTTTCCTGGCAATAGGCCTGGAAGAAACAACTCCAAGGCAGAATGTCTTGCAGAATGCAAATTTATGTTATTATTTTAAAGTAAGAGACAGAGTTTCACAACCGTATAATATTACGGGCATAGTGAATAAATATTAGAATATTCAGACATATGCCTATAATGAGGACTATTATTAGTTATACGGAAACGGTGTGAAATTGTTTTACAAGGGTGTGTGATGTATAAGCTCACCAAATGTCGTATATTCTTCTTAAAATTCTTTGAAATGCAATCTAAATAATGCACAGGATAAGCGATACAAAAGTGTTCTGGCCACTGAAAGAAAAGCAGCAAACTGTTTCTGCGGACACGCTCTGCGTGATTGACGCAAATCAACTCCTACGCACTTCGAAAAGGATACTAGACCGCAGCGGAAGGCTTTCTGCTACCCCTAAAATCTGCAAATGGACCGGTCCTTCCCTTCACCCCCAGCTCCTCGTCTCCCCTCGTTTGGGGATCTTCTCGTGAGCGGTGAGCTGTACCAGCATACTTTAAAACCCATTACTTTAAAACACGTAGAATGCAGGACTGGATATAATGAAAATAGTCATGAACAATTTGCCAAGCAATATTTGTGCATCCCACTGTACAGTTATAAGACCAAATTGCCATAATTGAAAACTCGTTGAAATTCGTACAACTTGACACCCTATCCCGGAAAACAACATTGCACACGGAATAAAGATGCACCATGTATTGCCTCTTGATTTTCATCATTAACTGGCTATTCTGCCAAAAAGGAATATAAATTATAAGAACTGCATTTTTCATATTTCCATGATAAAGGTAATTTGCTCCTGACTACAAAGAATATGAAGACAGAAAGATTAACATTTTTTCTTTGTGTGTTACTTCTGCATCTCACTGCACATGGTCAGAGTATTTAGTTCTTTACATTTTATATGGTGTGTTGTTAATAATATTATATTATATATATACGTATATAATATAAAATTATATTATTATAATATAATTTATAAATATTTTCATCTTATTTAGGAAGAATTGAAGATTAATTGTACGAAATTAATACACAGATGTAAGTTCAATACATTCTTTAACAAGTATGCAGTGTAAATTGGAGACTAAAAGTGGTAAACGTTGTAAGTGCCAAAAGCGAAAGTGTTGGGAAACCGCATCGTTCAGCACATCCGCCCGTACGAACGTTCACACTAGTGCCTTTTTACACGCCCTTTGGACTACTTAAAGGCTACCAGCCACTTTTCACGTTTACCACATTATCAAGCATGGCACATTTCACAGTTTAAGTGGAAAACGGTGTTTAAATTCTTGTGGCACTAACAGCGTTTACCACTTTTAGTCTTCAATTAACGAACAGTCGACCAAAGTGATGGAATGCGATGTAACTGATATGTATAGGAAAATTGATTGAAAATCGAATTAGGTCATTTTACATAATTTTCTTGCTATTTTGGCTAATCGCGACGAGAACAAGGAAATTGCCCACACCTAGATACAGGGATGTCTAGAAAGGGGTTTCATGATTCGTGCTGCGTCATAACAGTTTGCGGGACAAAAGAATCATAATTTTGCTAATATAATAAATTATAAATGGATTTGAAGTTTTGAACATAAATTGCTTCAACTTTATCTACCACTTCTGTTATCTGCGGAAAAAAAAGGCGGGAAGAGGTTGATTAATTTTTGTTGTTAAAGATCACAGGTCCCGGAAAAAGTATTGATGCCCTATTAAATTATACGTAGAATAAAAAATATAAAAAAACTCGTGGCTCTACAGCCTGTAAGGGCTTTGGCCTATCTCCTTCCCACAATCCTATCTAGAGGTGTGGAATTCTTCAATCGGTAATGGAATGACGGGGTCAGCACGTCGAACCCCCAGCCGTTAAAGGTTTTTATGACCGGGTTACGCTACACCCTCGTGGTGTCGTCCTAATTGCGAACAGCCCTAGTTGCGAAAGTACTAATTACGAACACTTTCTGCCTGAACAGGAATATCCTCGAAGAACTATGTCCTAATTGCGAACACATTTTTCTGCCTGGGACCTACAACTTCGTCTCACACTTCCCGAGTCTATTTAATGATTTTCTTCTAAAGGGACTAAGTTCCAGACTTGAGGCTGGTCAGTGTTTTGTTGCATCATAGAAAATTCGATATGATTAAAGTAGTCGCCAAAATATAATTTACTAATAGAAGTGTGGTCTATTGTTTATACGTACTGTACACTTCTTAACTGAAAAGAGCTTCGTCATTTAATAATACAATTATTAACTTTACCTAAGTTTCAAATTCAAATTTCAAGACATATGACACTGTTCTTAAAAATGTAGGAATACCACCAATCTCCATATACTTGTTAGTGCTCCTCGCCAAAAAACAAAAACACATTTTTTTCTTACGTTATACACTTTTCAGGCTCATTTCCATGCTAAGAATTATGCCAATAGACTTCTCTGTCTCAGCCTTTAAGCTTTATATAAGGTCTTCCACTCTCGGATGTGGGCTACCTAGCTCACTGTTGATTTTGCTGTTCCATCCCTTCACTACATTATTTAAAGTGCCAAGGGGTTTTCGACACAGGAAGAAAAGTCAGATTACGTCGACAGACTGAAAGGATGAAATAACCTTGGAGGGATTTACAAAGCAGAAGACCATGATAAGTCAATCAGGTTGGCAATTGTTGTAAGTCCAACCTGCTGTCTCTCTGGGTCACTATCTTATCTGGTTTTGAAAACGGGCTTTTCAGTTTCATGTGTTCGCAATTAGGACATGAAATTATTTCTCACTTTTATGTGTTCGCAATTAGGACGATTTAGGCGTTGTTCATAAATAGGACTGTTCGCAATTAGGACACAACCCTCACTCGTAGCTCCCCAATTTCCTCACGATGGTGGGTTGCCACCGGCCCTATACACAGGCCGAGAACCCAGAGACTGAACCCAGGCGGACTCGAACCCAAGCCGTCCCGTAGTCGGAGCCCAAAGGTCTTAGACCGCACGGCCACGGAAGAGGACATTAAATTATAGACAAGATCTAAAAATTTTCTCGCTTCGCTCGGAATACGGCCTCTTCTGTAGGAATCGCATCACATATTATGGCCTTTATACAGGGTGGGGCAAAATAATGTTACCACTTGTATGGTGTTTCCTGTTTCCACTCATATGGTGTTTTCCTGTTTCTTTTCAGGTAAAATCTGGCCACACGATTAGGTATGGAGGAACGAAGGAAGATCGCAGCATGGATGGAAGTGTATCAACCACCCACAGTAGTGAGAAACAAGTTTAGAATGTGGTATAACAAAAAAAAAACAAGTAGATTAACCATTCGGCGAGTGTATGAAAAATTTGAATAAACTGGTTCGGTGGCAAATAATTGCAAAGGGAACAGTGCCATGTTGAATAGCCCGGAAAAGTCACTTTCTCGGTTAAAATGTGAAACAGGAATTTCTCAACGATCTCTTCGACGAATCATGACATGATTTGGGATTAAAACCATATCACATCCAAATTGTGCAAGCACTTAATGACGCCGATAAAATCGCTAGTGTAAAAATGGCAGAACTGTTAGTGGAAATGACAAGAATCGATGCATCTGTGCTGTTTTTCTTCTCCGACGAGGCAAACATTTCATGTAAGGGGTCGCGTTAACAAACACAACTGTGTGATTTGGGCTACTGAACATCCACACGTAGTGAGGGAACACATACGGGACTCCCCGAAGATAAACGTATGGTGTGGTGTTTCAAAGTTGGGAATAGTGGACCCCTATTTTTTTAACACTGCACCGCCACTGGCGCCTCCTATTTGGCTATGTTAACTCATTACGTGGTAAACAACCTTCCATTAGCCATTCTTGCACGTGGCTACTTTCAACAAGACGGTGCGCCTGCACACTATCACGCGGATGTTCGTGGTTACCTCGACAGGACATTCGGTCAACGATGGATTGGTCGGCGTGGTCCATGCCATGGGCGGCAAGATCACCAGACTTCAGCCCGTGCGATTTCTGGTTATGGGGGAATGGTAAAGGGCGTGTTTACGCAACAAAACCGCGGGAACAAGACCTTAAACAAAGAATTTCGACAGTGATACACTCTATACCGCAAGACATGTGTTGAAGGGTCATGCACTCAATGGTTGACAGAATGCTCAAATGGATTCACATTTCTGGTTCACAGGTTGAAGGGGTATATTAAATGTGTGTGTTTCCCCTTTCGGTGGTAACATTTTTTTGTCCCACCGCAACACCATATAAGTGGTAGCATTATTTTGCCCCACCCTGTATTGAAAAGATCGAGATCGATTGATCGCTCACCACCACTGGCAGGAAAGCACTTCCTGTTATCAGTGCAAAACCCACTTTCTAGGTGGGTTCCAGCTCGGGCTGCAAGTCGCTCCACCCTTCCGGCCCTAACTGAAAGGTGCCACGGTTATAATTCAAATTTGGAGGCTGCACGGGTGAAAGCCCCCCTTCAGCGGCTTTGATTTCCCACAAACACTCGCGAAAAAGGATTTCCTCTTTATCGCTGGCGAACGCCGAGCAGAAGGCCATTTTTGCAGGTGACTGACAGCTCGGGCTGCAAGACGCAAACTTCAGGAGAATCTCTGGCGGGCCGGGAAAATTGACCTGGCTAGAGAGCTAAAGAAAAGGATGATGCATGTAAGGACATGCACTAAAACGCTTATAGTTCGGCTAGATGGTCGCGCTCTGATTTTATTATAATTAAGTTGAGTGTAGTGCCGCAGAGATCGTTATACTAATTTTGCGTTAATTGAAATGCCAATGGTGCAAGCCATAGGTGCGCATTTGTTGATTTAGAGATTTGATTAATTTGACCGATGCACCTGTGGAGCGAATGTAAATATGTAAGTATATAGAAACAGGATATAATATACCATACTTTCAATTTAAAGATAAACTCCCCCTAATGAAGGTACTGAAAATTAAAGAGTTATCCATTAATTTTATTTATTTTTATGTTGTCGTATGAACTTAGGGGCGGGTAGAATGTCGTATATGTTTGACCCCTTTGTAAAGTTGCGGCGATATTAATCTGGACTCAAGGCACCGTGGAAGAGGTGTGGAAGGGGACATTAAAAATACAAATGAAGTAAAAGGGTCGGTAAAGAAGGAGAAAGGAGGGGCCTATTAAATTATTCTAATGCCTTCACAATTTGTTTTGCAGGTTTGAGGAGGTAGTGTTTTGTTCACACACCAAAACACCCCAGTGTTTTTCCACCAGGGTCCATTTTTTTATTATTATTCTGGCTGCAAATTTACACATTCAACTCCGATAAATACAAATTACACCCCCCCACCCAGAAAAAATATAGATAAGCCCATTGGCAGTGACGTGCGGTGACGTCGACACTTGGGGTAGCAGTCAGTGGCGTGCTCAAGGGGGGGGTTGGTGTGAGTCACACCCCTTCTCCCTTTAGGGCCAGTATTCCTTCAAAAAAGAAGAATGTCAATAACAGGAAAAGATTGCAAAATTATGAATGAGTACTAGAAAAAAGTACACGTAACCCCCACCCACATTCGAAAATAAAAAACTATTTGATTTGACTCTAAGCCAGTCCTGGGTTCGAATCTCGGATTGGCCATTTGTGTTCTTTGTGTGTGTTCCTTCATCTATTTTGTTGTACAAAAGGTGGCGGAAAAGCGAAGTAAAATAAACCAATTTGAGCAATCAATCAATGATTTGATTTCATTTTTGTTACTTAGCGTCGTTTTTTTTGTCACATTTGGTTAATTGTGAAGATGGTACGATGAAACTGATGTAGGGACGAGCACAGGGAACGCCCATGCCCGGGTCGGGGTTCGAACCCGGAACGCCTGGTGTCGTAGCGCGCTGTGATAACCATTCCCCCGCGCTTGGTTGATTTGGTGACAGGAAACAAAACACAACACACTTTTTTGTAGTTTCTTCAATGATATTCATTTGACTTTTTGAGTTCTGAGATACATTTTTCATTCCAAATTATTTCATTATTCACTGCAACACATAGGACAAGAATGCGCACTCATCACGGGTTCGAATCCTGGCCTGGATTGTTCATATGAGGTCCCTTCACCAATTTCATCATATCATCACTCAATCCTCATTTTCGCGATAACCAAATGTGGCAGAAAAGCGAAGTAAAATAAACCAAACCAACAACAATATGAACACGCGTTCTCTTGCCCAAATAAATACTTCCGTATTTATGACTGTTACAGGCCAATATATTAGTATATTTAAATAAAACACTACTAAAACGAGAGTCAGAGAGAGCCTGAGCACATATTTGTAATTTAATCATTATATATTCCATATTTGAAAAAGGAAAAAAGAAAGAAAGAAAGCATAACATTATTGTCTGCACATAACACGTTCCCATTTTATAAACAATAAAACTACATCCCATATTATACATACACACATATTGTACAACATGTAAAAGGTTGTGTAAATACAGAGAACATAAGTACTGCAGAAAATTTTACCCTGTGTTCTTTAGAGGATTTACAAAAAAATTATGAGAAACCAATCCCCTATCTGTCCTATAGGAGATAGACTGGGGGACCTGAAAGCCTGGGCTTTCAACCATTGCAGCGGGGAGCGTGGGGGCAAGGGAAGTAGAGGTAGAAATCTTCCTTTTCCTTGGGCCTGCCGTTTCTACCTGGAAACTGGCCTGGCTGAAGAAGAGCGAGCTAGGGTATCAGCCTGCTTTGCCCGCGGAGAACACCGATGGACGAGAAGTGCGTGGAAAAGAAGGTGTTGCATATGAGCTGTGGTGGCTTTAACAAGACAATAAATATTGTGATTTGAATATAATTCGAGATGTGAGATTGATTGATCTATCTCTGCTAGACTAGCTACTCCTCAGTGCACGTCACTGCCCATTGGCCAGAAGCCTAAGGCCGTAGATTGGAAACTGCATCTAGGTAGATCCAGTCCCAACTAGCATAACGTGCGTAATGTTAATGTGATTGTTATATTGTTCGTAAACATTTTTCTGCCCAAAATAATCTGCGAAAACAATTTGGCTCAAGATTGGAAGGGAGGCGGTATGCTATCTTCTTGGGAGGATGGGCTGGGCACCTCCTGCGAAGGGAGAAAATGAATGAACAATAGAGATGGACAATTTGTCTAATTCTTAATATTTGCGCATTCCTCTGTGAAATATTTTGTCATTTATGAAATACCGTTTTAAGTTATCACTATTTTTTAAAACATTAATTCTCGGAGCTTAATTCGAAATAATAGAACTGACAATCAAACTTCAGTTTTTTCCACACAATTTTGTGTAGTGCGGTTCGTGCTGCCATCTGCTGCCCAGTTTAAAAGGCGACAAGAAATTCCACCTGCGTGGCACTGCTCCCGTCTTTCGTGGGAAGGAATGCTGTACAGAAAGGACGTCTGGGGATCTTACGTCCATTATAATCCGACCCTCACCATTTGTTCTAATCAGGAAGAAAGACAACTTACCGTCACTGTTTAACTAATACTAAACTGTATTTGGTGCAAAATTAGGATATACGGACGGAACACACGTGAATATACGTTAAAATTACTACTGCGTTACGAAGTACGGACTTACAGCTTTAATCATTTATGTCTAGATTCTGCGCCGATATCATTGGTTTCATTACGCGATGAAAAGTTATAAACAAATTTTTGGGATGAAAAAACAGGGTGCGACGATTGTGCAGAGAAATACGGTACGAAGGCATTCGAAAAGTTCGAAACGAAGCAGGGGAGTAACAAAATCGTCAAGGGCCCGCCTGCAATAAACAAATTTGACTCCATACCCCTTCATGCACAGTCCGCAAAGAAAGTTTCCCCGTAGAAAATTAAGTAATTACTTTGAATGACTGGTTGGGGCTACACTTTCATCAATACAAGTCGAACCTGTACCTGTGAATGATCATATACGTATATATTACAATTTATATACCTTTGACACTTGTTTATTCAAAAGAAGAAGAAGAAATGACTATGCAGTTGCAAATCTTGATTGATTGATTGATTGATTACTTTGTCTTACTTTCGCTTTTCTGCCCCTTTTGGCTAATCGGGAAGATGAGGATGAATGATGATATGATGAACAACCAGGCCGGGATTCGAATCCAGCAACCCTTGCTTTCAAATCTGTTTTTTTAAGTTAAGTAATTACTATGTCCAAACGTTCTAAAAAAAAGTCTCGGAATTTACTAATCTTTCATCCAGATGCGATTCATTGAAATGAAAATTTACGTCTCGAACTCTTTTTACTTTCATATTTTGGTTCAACCATGTTTTATCAAACGATTCAGACGACAACAAAGATTTCTGAAAATTCTGTCTGTCACATTTAATTGCAGAACTTAAGATACCGAATCACTTTTCCAACTATTTTTGTTTGCAACTCTCCAACTTCTCTACTATTTTTTTTTCTTTTTAGTGATAAACATGGAATTTGGACTATATTACATTATATAAACCATATACATTGGTATTTGAAGGATTTAGTAGAGTCCAGACAAAAGAAAATATATAATTACAAAATTTCTATAATTTAAGTATTCGCTCGCTATAATATTCCTGGTTTAATAATAGTTTTTTCAATTTGTTTTTGAACTTTGTCATAATTTCTGCTTTTATATCATCGCTTTTCATCGCCTTTTTTAGATCCAATATTGAGCTTGAGTTATTTTTAAGTCCACTTTATGTATAGATTGGCTAATCGGAACTGGACCTACAGTTTAAAGTGGGATGCGAACCACTGCGTTCCTCCACCCCTGATTAAGATTCGAATAATCTTGAAAGTGTCTCCATAACTTCGAGATAAACAACGTAAGGATCTGATTTAATGAAATCTAGACAAGCACCGGGTTGGACAAAGTTTCTTGAAACCAAAAGTTGCATGGTTTTCGACTTTGACTAAAAAAATGGTATATTTTGTTTTACGTTTTCTCAAATCTGTCTTACTTCAGTGCAGCATCATCCAAAACTAGATTTTGATTCTGGGCTGCACAGAACTATTTCACCGTTTTCTGTTTCCCGTTGTTCTCGTATGAACGCCATTACAAATCCCGGACATACGTACAAGCAGGGCCGGATTAAGACGAAACACAACGACGTTATAGTTACGTCACAGGGAAAAGAATAATAGTAACTGTATAGATAATAAGTAGGGAGCGGAAGTTGATGACCTAAAAAATATAGGAATATGACCTATAGAATGTCCTAAAAATGGGAAAAAATGACGTTAAAAATGCAAAAAATGACCATTAAATTTCTGAGTTTCAGGTTAAAATGAAATGAAAAGGAAAAACAAAATGCAATCTTGCTTTAAAAAAAGGCATCAAATGATACCACAGGCACAATCAATTAAAATATGCAACGAGGATTTCCAATGGAAATGACCGAATAATTTTAAAACAATCTAATGAAAAAGTCGTATACACTGAATGAATTGGTGTAATAAAATGCATTAATTTCCAGCATCTTTGCCTGGTGATGATGTGGTGTGTTTCTGTGGCACTGTAAAGAAAAATAAATTATCACAATCCACGTAAGACATTTTTTGTTTGTTCGTAAATTGCAATCCTGCGTGATATATATATAGGCCTATGTTCACCTTGGTGAAAGACTCAGGAATATTACCAAAATGAAAGAAGTGACAAAATATGACGCAACAATACACCGAATATTGCAAAAAATGACGAAAATGCCGAAAAACGGGGAAATGACCTAAAACCTGAAAATTGACAAAAAAATGCAAAAAAAAATGCACTTTAAAATTACCTTTTTTGGGTTCTAGACGAAGTGTAATAGTGTATATTTAATGGGCATCATGTACGAGATGTCAGAAAAAAGGTGACATTTCATCAAGTTCCGCTCCCTACTAATAAGTAACGCTGTGCCTAGGCTTCCGAAATTGGGGCTCCAAATTTCATTTCAAGATTTATTTTCAGGTTAATATAGCAAAAGAAAACTGTTCAGCTTTAGGAATATTCTCGTCTGTTTTCATCTGGGCCTATTTCAAGAATGGGCCGTCACTGCATACAAGCTGCACCATCATATAGCTTTGGTGTCAGAATTTACTTAACGGAATCCATTTTGCTTCAATCGCGTTAACGATTTCTTTTTCCAATCCAGACGCCCTTTGATCTTCAATTTATATTAAACTTTTGGAGGCACATAGTGGTTCGGCTCCCACTTTAAACTGTAGGTCCGGTCCCGATTAGCCTCACTGTGTATAAAGTGGACTTAAAGACACCAACTCTAGGAGACCTAGAAAGCTTATATTTACTTCACACGGCCATCCACACTCATCAGGAGAAATTGTCACATATCTAACACCTGACTCAACTGATCTTTCTTCGTGGAGATAATGTATGTGCTCTCTTCTTAACAGATAGGAGAGAAGACAAGAAAATATATATTTTTTTAATTCAAGACAAGATTAGATGGGAAAATTTCCAAGCAAGTTGTCATGAAAAGCTACTCTTTAAGCTTGGGGCCAGCCCGCATTGCATGCTCTGCTTGTCTGTATGTTACGTCACGTTAGTAGCTACATCATAGGTAGAGAATTAATCAAAGATTTTGCCAAGACTATCTGCAAGCATGGACATCTGCAAGAGAGGCCACGCCCCCTCCTGGAAAATGAATGTTACCATAAATAACATATTTCACATATATATTTGATTTCAGTCAATAGCCGACCTCCGGGGCGGAATGGTCAGCACAACGCGCTACGACACTAGGGGTCCCAAGTTCGAATCCTACTTATAGCGATAGAATATGAAAAGTTATAATTTATATAATTTCATAGAAAGTAAAAGTTAAAATAAATTCCTCGAATAAATTACTAGTGACTGAAATTTCATCTGATTTTGTTATTTATAACCAGTGTGGTATTTAAGAAATTTCCAGTGGGGGAAATTCTACTGACTGTCTAGGAACAGCATGAGGTAATGACTTTATGCCATATACATTTCCCCCATCGATAAAATTTATCAAGCAGAGGGGGGAAATAAGTACCCAGAGGGGGGAAATAAGTACCCAGAGGGGGGAAATCCCCCCATCCACCACCCTGTTTATAACCCGTGGCTCGACAGCCCTTAAAGAGCCTTGGCCTATCATCGACTGCCAGTCCCCCTCTCCCACAATCCTACCTAGAGGTGTGGATATCTTCAACCGGTAGTGGGGTGACGTGGGGTCAGCACGTCGAACCCTCAGCCGTTATAGGAGAGTTCCGAGACCGGGTTACGCTACTCACTCGTAGCTCCCCAATCTCCTCACGATGGTGGGTTGCCGAAAACCCAAAGACAGATGACGCAGTGGTAGCGTCATTTCCTTGTAATCAAGGGGTCCCGGGTTCGAACCCGGTGGAGGCACATAGTGGTTCGGATCCCACTTTAAACTGTAGGTCCACTCCCGATTAGCTTTACTGTGCATAAAGTGGACTTAAAACACCAAATCAATCAAACCAAAGACAGAACCCAGGCGGACTCGAACCCATGCCGTCCCACGGTCGGATTTCAAAGCACAGCGCCTTAGACCGCACGGCCACAGAGGAGAACGGTTTTCTTATTTACCGTATTGGCTATATTAAAACAGGCAGCACGGATTCACAATTGTCATTAAGATAAAGTATACGACCTGTACGAAAAATCAACAAGATATCGGCCTGAATAAGTCTCACAGTAATGTAAAATTCTAAGTAAATTATTCAAATATTATACCAAAATTTGGAACGAGATCGATCATCTCGGACATGACGTTTCACACACATTTTGAACAATTTTCATCTCCTTAAGAAGCCTTCCAAGAGCACAGATCAATAGTAGGACAATGTAGTATAGATTTAAGTTTTAAAATGTTTTGCATTCTTATGTAAAGGAAGTTAATGTTTGTAAACACCTTGCGTCTGACAAATTATTTGAAGGGGGGTGGGGTACAAGGGTACAACGAAGATTTACTCCCGATCCATCGCTTCTCGAAAAGTGGGCGAAAATGTTTTTTCCGGGTCAGGTGCTCCTGATCCATCGTTTCCGAAAATAAGGAAATGAACACTCACAGAATGTATCGTATCAATCTCCTCTAAATAGAGAATTGTATCAAGCCAGAATTCATAAACTCAATCACCAGCCGTTGCTCTCTCAGGCATTCAAATAATGTCATGTCATTAGTTAACAAATCTTCCTGGATTATTGGCAGTTAAGGTGTTGATCAATAGGTATTGCAGTTGCAGGGCAATGACCAGGGAGACGGAAGAGGGAATAAGTCAGAGAGAAACGGATAGTGAGGGGTCTTTTAACTTTGGTCTTGGAGCGGTAAGAGATTGAGCGACCCAGTGCAGGCTTACTCTAAGAGCTCTCTGTGAGGATCTTCTTCATCAGTGACAGACATCATTTCAATCATGTTGATCCAGACTTGAAGGTAAAATCCAAGTGATTATGTTTTGCCATTACTTAGTGTGTATAGTTAACCTCTCGCGCCTTACCGTCAAGCTATCAGTAAAGGGGCGAGTGCTCTACCTCATCGGGGATGAATGATGAACTGAACTACATTACCCTTACAAGATCCCCATTCCTGATATAAAAATCTGTGCCACATGCACAAACAAAACTAACAAACGTTGTTAATAATAACCCACAGCGCTACAGCCCTTTGAAGGGCCTTGGCTTACCTACCGACTGCTCGTCTCCCTCCCACACTGTTCCTCCGTCACCTAGTATCGCGTGGAGATCTTAGACCAGTAGTGGGGTGACGGGTGATCAGCCCGACGAACCCCCAGCCGTTGTTGTAGGTCTTCTCGACCGGGTTACGCTCACTCACTCGGAGCTTCCCAATTTCCTCACGATGGTGGGTTGCCACCGGCCCTATACGTAGGCCGAATAAATTCCGACCAGAGCCGGATTCGAACCTACGCGTCCCGCAGCGAATGATCTCAAGACGAGTGAACGCCTTAACCCGCTCGACTACGGAGGAGGACAACAAACGTTGTTGCACACATAAATATGTAAAAAGAAGTAAATAAATAAATGAACAGTAGGTACACAATAAATGTAAAAAATGTTTGCTAACCTTACCTAACCTAACCTAACCTAACCCAATAATTCTGGCATCTCTTTCAGAATGACGATGGAGCGGGAACACCTGACGCGGAAAAAACACTTTCGTTATCAGGAGCGATGATGGGAACAAACCACGCCCACTTTTCGAGAAACGATGGATCGGGAAACGATGGAACGGGAGGACACCACAACGAACATCTACGGATTTAGGAGGTACTGTACCTTCCTTAAAAAAATTGGGGGTATAATGTACGCCTGTACCCTCCCGTTCCTGTGCCACTAGGCCTGTGTAAACTTTTACAAAATGTTATTTGAAAAGAAGGATGCAATGATTCAGCGGCAAAATCAGAATCAATGACTTCTCATTCTAAAGGACTGCTTGATTGGAGTGCAGTGCGTATCACCATATTCCAGTATTTATTTCATTAATTAGTTTTCAGACATAAATATTTATTACGAAACAGATTTTATTAAAATGTGTTCATTTTGCCGTCCCGTTTTTTCTTCATGAAATTATGAAAAATATTCCGTTTTGTTGTTTTAAAAATTTGGTCTCCTTAGTTGAGGGATTTTTGGGGTTTTGGCTGACACTATGTGTGCATCGAACAGTGGCGAATTAAATTCACCCTGCCAAAATCTTCCTCGTGTATCCGTCATTGTAGACTTGAATAGAATAGCAGTTTTGGTAGGGAAAAGGCGTCAGCTCAAAGAAGTGAAGTTAGTTTTTGCGGATCTGTATTGCGTGGGGGACATTTAAAGATGTACGCCTGAATGTGAATTTGTCGCGATCGTATAGAAGCGATTCAGTCGCGCGTAAACAGTTTCATAAATGGTGATCACTACAGTCAGGGTCGCCGACTTGTCAAAATTATTGGGGGACTCTGATCTCTGAAATACATAAATGAATGACTCACTCCCTCTCTTTTTTAAAAATAAAAATTACTTCTTCGTATAGCAGTTCTTAAGCAGTATTATATTCCTCATGCAAATGAAATGTAACATGAAAAACGTTTAGAAAATGTTTCAAATTCTCTTTATTATTTCTGTGTCTGCTCATTTGTTTTTTGGATAACAATTAACATTTTTATTGAAAAGTGTGTATTTACATTAAGAGGCCAACCTAACAGTTTGATACCGGCCTCGGTAGCCGAGCGTGTTGGGTGGTCGACTCAACTCGCTTTGATTCGGTGGTCTCGGGTTCGTCCCGGCGAGGGCATGGGTGTGTTTTAATGTCCGCAACAGACCTGTAAAGGAAGGACATGTTACGGGTGTAAATAACCTTTGTGTTGACGTACCCATACAAATAATGAATATTTACAATATTTAACAGTTTTATTTAATTATTTACATAAATGCTAACACAAATCGCAGGAAAATAGTTTTACTTTTTTGTTCTTGCTACACTATTTTACTTTATTAATTTAATTTTGCAATAATAAAAAAATACCTAGCATGTACACTAAGATATAATGTGACATACACAACAAAAACATATGAACATGATTTCAAAATAAAGCAAAAGTTGGTCTACGCACTGGGTTATTCCTTATGAACTCATTAACGAGCGGTCTCAGGTCCAAATTATCAAGCACAGTTTGATGTATGTGGAGTACCGCTAAGCTGCTTAGTCTCTTCTGCCCCATTGTAGATCTCAAATATATCTTCAGTCGGCGAAGAACACTGAATGACCTTTCGGCTGTGGCTGTGGTCACTGGCACAGTGCGGAGGAGCATCATGAATTTGGCAACTTCAGGCAGAAGCTCCTGGAGGGTACTGTCTTCCAAAAGAAACTTCCTTATGTCACGCATGGTAGTTAGAACCACTTTCTTCTGTTTGGCGATATAACCAAGCATGGACAGGTGTAAGGAGAGCCTATCGGCATCCAAATCTTGGTGAAAGAATTCTCGCGTTTGCTCAAAGTTTGTTGTGCAACTGTTCACAGCTGAGATGCATTCTTTCTCTAGAGCTGTTAGTTTTAGTAGTCCTGTAGATTCATGTCTTTGTTTAACACATGATTTTACTGTGTCACACACGTCAGTGTATATTGATTTATAATACTCTTTTGGAGTGTAGAACTTGTGAGGTTTGGCAAGCATGAGGATTGACAAGTCTCTTAATGGCATGACGTTGCCGGGCCAATACTGGCTCATCAACGAGCCTGGGTTTGCCCTCTGTGCATTTCTGCCAGAATTGCTCAAAACCCATTCGCTTTTCTTGAAAGATGTCAGTCAAGTATTTTAGTTTTGATTCTATAGCACCAATGCGTGGAGACTGAATCTCACAGTTTACCCCTTCTATTGAACCCATCACATTGCAGTAGAGGAAGAGAAAGAAAAATGCCTTGAAGTGAAGCATTGTCTCCAGGTATCCAGCACATTTTGATGCTGCGTCAGTAGAATATTCTTCAGAAATTTCTCATAAAAATTGAGAAGGTTTTCAGAGTTCTTAAGATCTGTTGGATACTGGAGGCTCTCAACGCCCACCGACGAGGGCAAAGTAGTCGCAGTCCAGTATGGCCAGTCTTCTCGTTCACATCAATAATTTTCCTAAATATCTGCATTCTTTTATGGGATTCCCTAACAGTCTTTAACAAGTCGTTGGCTAAATTAATTATGTATCTGATACAGGGCAGGTGACGCAAGCTGTCCTCAACTTCCAAGTTCAAGCTATGAGCTGCACAGTGTACATAAATAGCCTGCGGCTGCAGATCTGTAGCTAACTTTTGCAGCCCTTTAAATCTTCCCCTCATACAAGAGGCACCATCGTAACACTGTCCCCTCAGATTCTGTATGGTCAAGTCCAGACGCACCAGAATGTCTTTTACAACGTCAAAAAAAGAGTTTTGGCCTCAGTGTTCGGAATCTCGTAAAAGCCCATGAATTCCTCAAAAATATCAACATTTTCATTCAAAGTTAGAATGCAGAATGTCAATTGTTCACGGATGGATATGTCACAAGTTTCGTCAAATATAATAGCAAAATGTTCCCGACTTTTAATATCTGCTACCACGGAGCGCAAAACAGATCTCCCTAATATATCAATGATCTCGTTCTGAATGTCATGTGAGAGCCATCTGTAGCCCAAACGTCCCATCCACTCCCCTAGTTCATGCACATCGTCTTTTGAAACTCTTTTTAGTAAAAATGTTAACAATACTCATAATTATATACTTAGTATATAGTAATAAGTCAAGTGTTTTGCTGTCTCTGGTCATAGCCCCCCAAAAGTTGATGGTCTAGAACATTTCAAATGTGTATTTAAAGTTAAGTTCATGTGGCACAAAATTCAAAGTAAACTTTAAAAAAGAAGCTAAGTAATACATTAGATCCTCTTAAGCAAAATTATTTGGGGGCTCTGCCCCCACATTGTTAACATTGGGGGGGGGGGGGCCTCGAGCTCCCCCAAGCCCCATGGAGTCGGCGCCTATGACTACAGTTGATTAGTGACATAACCCCATTCCAAGTATTTTGTGTACTTTGCACCGCGTAACAAATATGTATGCAGACGCGCGGGATTTATTTGGATTTTCCATTGTACGAAGGCAGTGCAGTTGAAAGTTGTGTTCAACTCTCCTGGTGACGCGTGAGTATTGTAGATCACTTCTAAGGACGCTGCTCTAGGAATGTCAGGTATCTTCTGGAGTCTCAGGATAGATTAATTCTTCTGGAGGTAAGAAGAAGCTTATTTGTTGTTTCAAGTAACCCGCAGGAAGATGATCGTGGAACGATACGTGCTTATGCTGGTTATATCACAACATGAAATCTTAATTATGTTTTAGATTGTAATTTATCGGAAAATCATTCTTTGATGTTGTGCTCATACTGTTTGTGAAATTAAGTCACAGATTAGAGAATAATAATTCCTTTTGATTAAAGAGTTTGTTAATAATAACAGTCAGGTGTCGAGCAAACGGGTTCAGACTATTGAATTTGAGAAAGAAAATTAAATAATGCATAGGCAAAGTGATCATATAAAACCTGCTTTGAATGTCCTTGGTGTCCTTTTGAAGTCGGGTTGCATAAAGTTGTTTAGTCGAGGATCTTCATTTAAAAGTCTACTTTTCATTGTAATTAAATAATATCTCGCCTAAACAGCAACAACTTTTTAGACCTTTCATGCCTTTTATTAGTGCATGTTTTTTAAAAAATATTTTGTTTGATTCATACCTTCTTTTCGTTGTTGACAATTTCGGGGTAAAATGGCCATCTGTGGTGTATCGGAACTTTCTCACTAAATAAATAAATATTCCCTCGACCACAGCCCTGCATATAGGCTCATTGCAAAACGAATGGAAATAAGACGTAGCAGCAGACAATTATGGATATGAAACTGAAACCTAATGTAATGTCCAAAACTTATAATCTGTTCTGATATTGAATCTGATATCTTCAAATTTTTCTGAAATTTTTCCTCGAATTTCCCTATTTCCCTTAAAATTCGGTCTTAATTTCCCTCCAGAAAGGGAAATTTCCCTTCATGTGGCAACACTGAAGGCAGACCAAACGCACTGGTTTGTCATTTCTCTTGTCCGAGCTGCAAGTAATCCTCCGTCTGGCCGCTAGATGGCAGCACTACATTCTTCAAGAACAGTCGACAGTGTAGCAGTCTCATCAGATATTTCACTAAATGTTTGTACTGCCCCTTTTCCGAGATTAAGAACGTAATTATATTTGTATTTGCGTTACCTTTATAGATTTCACAGTTACCAGCAACGATGAGAATATGATTAATTTTAGCTAATTTCTACTGCATTTTTCGCTCCGAGCGCAATGACCAGGTTTTGCGTTTTCCCTTTGCAACACTGAATAGGTCGGCCGCTCTTCCACTTCATTCTTTCAGTAAGCCAAGAGCACGTGGTCGAAGTTCGTGATTATATTTGTTTGTCGTGAAATTGGGTGTGCCGATCGACGTGCGTATTTTTAGCCATGTGAAATTGAAAATATAGTGTTTTTATAAGTGTGAACTTCTTACGTCAAACCGTCATCGATGTTTAGAATTTCCTGATTCTTTTCTCCTCGTGAAAAAAGGAAATAAAAGTGACAAATCATTCAATCTACTGGATATAAATTAGTATTTCGTTTACATTGGTGCAATTCCATTCCCTTTCCCGTGAATTTTGTGGTGTTTTTTTTGCACGACGTGCCGCTGTAACGCTGCACTACATTTCTCGCTGGCAGACTAGCACAGACGATCGAAAGGAATCTTGGGAATTTCATTCATTCTGTCGTCTGCCGGTCACATTGCACACCGGCGAGTCAAGCTGGACATCAAGAGTGAAGCAATAGAACACTGAGTGAGTGTTTTTTGGAAAGGGGCCTGCAAGAGGTAAGTATTTATATTTATCTTTTATTTACATCAAAGTTATATTTTTTCTGTGCGTATTTCATCGAGTTTTACACCCATTACCCTAGCAATGTTTGTGAAGGATATCAAGGTACTTAGTTGAAATTCATTGTTTATCGTGTAATTCTCGCTGTTTTAGTAAATCTAAAGCTTTTATTAAAGAATCTTGTGTGTATCTGGGCTACATTATGATACCGCGTAGCGATGCATTCGTTACTGTATCCGGGTCAGTCAGGACACACGAACAAAGGAAAGTGCAACGTACGCCGAAATAGGAGGCTTGCTAGGTGCATTTTTGTTTAATTCTGTTGTAATACTGAGAAGTAAAAAATCATTGTTAGTACGTGAATCTGATATCTGTTATTTGCTTTACGTGATACGTATTTGGGCTAGCTAGGACAAGGCTCTGTAGTTACGTACTTTAGAATGTATGAATCGCCCAGTATGAGAGGTATGTGAAAACTATAAAACTTCTGTGAAAGTCTTGTACTTATCAACATTAACCCAAAAAATATTCGGTGCAGTTCGCTTGCCCTTTCAGAGCCCCACAGCCATGCCAGTCAGCCTGATACAAAGGAAAACGAGACAGTCTGTTCGGATGCCGCAGTCTAGGGGGAGTGGAATTGAGGGGAGGTATGTCTGGAGGGGGGTGGAATGTTGAAGATCGGGGAAAGCTACCCCCGGTGTAGCTACGCTCGTCACGTCAAACCTTTGTTCATACAACCTTTATAAAAACACGAAAGTTGTACATTTAAATGGCGAAAGTAAGATTCACACGACGTCTATTTAAAAATATATATTAGTAGCAATAAATAAACAATTTTTATCGACTTTCAAGCTAATTTTGCCAGAAGCAGTACGTAAAACGTAACAGTAAAATTGTATGTGTCTTGGCCAACAGTCTTGTAGCAAAGCAAACCGTGCTTCAGTTCGAGACTGAAATCAGCTGATAGCTGTCATGTTGTGACGCAAGGTGCGAGAGAGAACATTCACGAAACAGTTTTTGTAGGGATATTTTAAGAAATCTACGATCAAGACCACATTGCAACATTTCCGATTCTTTCTGGTTTGTACTTAGGTTTTAGCACTAAGTGAATCGAAGAGTGCAACTAGGAAATGACGTTGCAAAATTTTTAGAAGGGATTTCTGGGAGGGTAGACGAATCCTGTCCACCTTCTGTTGCTATGCAGTTGGAAGACGATTTCTAGGACGTTGAGCAGTAGCTTCGGTAAGACATTATTGTACTCTTTTTCTTAAAGTTTTCTTGCTGTAAAATTCCCTGAGGAATGCAACGCTGTTAGGTGATATTTTAATAAGGATTATGCCAAAGCCTGATTGACATGTAGTTGCACTGAATTCTTATCGATTTTATATTGCTAACATGCTTTCAAGAAAACTTGTCCATTTAATTGCACAACCAGATAAGTAAATACAGGCTATTAATTAAACGATCAGTACTACATCATGTGTTATTTATGCTTCAGTTGCACAGAATAAAAATTAATATCGTAATTTTAAGTGCAAGGCAGGTTAAGTCTTATAAGTGAAGTACTGACGTAAAAACATGTTAGGATAAGGTAGAGAGGGAAGAATAAATAAAAACTAGATGGTACATCCGTTCTAAAAATTGCAGACTGCACGATTATGATGTAACATAATCAGGTTTTTGAGGAAATCACTATTTGTGTCACTAGTGCAGTAATTTAATTTCGTAACGTGATAAACTTGTAATTAAAAGTTATGTATTTGTTTCGGAAATGTTGCAGAATATAGCTGATGTTAATACATTAATTTTGTGTACAAATGTTTAATTTTGTTTAGAAATGCCTAAATGGCCTATCAAGAAGTAAACATAAATTTCAGCGGAGTTTTATATTTCATATTTATGCCCGTAGTTTTTAAATTTTATATGAATTGTAGTGATTTAGTTCTTATTACTTGGTTTCTTAATGTTACGATTCTAAAGATTTTGAAATCACATTGGTTATATTTTAAAGTTATGTCAATATATAATTAACACACTTTTTAAT
This sequence comes from Lepisma saccharinum, assembly GCF_977018435.1. NCBI lineage: Eukaryota > Metazoa > Arthropoda > Insecta > Zygentoma > Lepismatidae > Lepisma > Lepisma saccharinum. The sequence continues at coordinate 36,391,072 of NC_139249.1, forward strand.
ATATAGTGAAAATAGTTTTTGGACTCGAGGATTTCGTTCGTGTTTTTATCTATTACAAAATACACACATTGTTTATAAACAATTTTCTATTTTCGTACGTTTCTAGTTTGTGTTTGTTTCATGTTCATTGTTGCTAGAGAAAACTCGCAGATAAAAATAAATCGCTTTTCGCTTTTGTGTTCGTGATATAAGTCGAACCACAGAACCCTTACTGGGGCCCCCGTGTACTGAAGTCGCATGTGATATGTCGTCAGTGAATGCGAGTCGGTGCAGGAAGATACGAATTTTATTAAAATCGTTCTTGTACCGTTCTTTAACAGTGGTCAAATCTCTTCGTATTTAGCAACATACCATCAACAATGTGCAGAAAAACGTTATGTTTGTTTCGTATTGTTTCATTCCAGAAGCATTTGTATTTCCAAATAAAGTTGGCGATCTCGTGTGTTGTAATTTTCCACTGAGAGGAGTATTTTTTTTATAGAGTGACGTAATTGCTAAAGTGTTATTTTAACGCCAAATTGGCAGATCGGTAGCTTTTAATGGCAGAATCATGAAATTGCTATTGTACTTACTTTACATAGAATTTGTGTACGTATGTCATCTAAGTACTTCCATGCATGAATTTCTCCACATGTTTAGATTTCACAAAACACGTGTTCTTGCTTATTATATACAAGAGTAGTTGTGTTATTGTTATAACGAATATATTATATTTAATAATGCACCCTATGCAACGTGCCCGTGACAAATGATTTATTATGCATTTTTCCTCTCTTATATCTTGTCCGTTTCTTAAAACTAAATATTCTACATAACACCGAGATTATGTTTTTAGTTATGCAATAAATTTTGTGCATTGAAATAATAGCAATGGGAATTTCTTTAATGTCAGCGTTTTCGTGCAGGCAGGTCGTAGATATTGCCCTATAATGATTTTATTCTTAACGTCCAATATTTTTCTTACAATATGCATTTATCTGCAAGTGCAAGGCTCATTATTCGGCATTTTCAAATCAGTTGTACGGGTATTGTAATTCTTAAAACACCAGTGTTATTAGTTCCAATTATTCGAACAGTAATTGATTTTGAGTGCCATGGTAAAATTTGTTCTCCTTTGCAACTTGTACATTTTGATCGCTCGCACAATATTTCTACAATTATTTAAGGCAAAAAACGTTGTAGAATAATGCATTTGATAGTTCATGGACTTAATTCGTAGTGTTGCTTGTATTTTGTATCCCTTACTGCACTGATAAGCCTATTTAACTATGTTATTTCTTAAATTATCAAAAAAGTACAAGGCTAATTGTTCGGTAATCAATTATAATTAACGTTGACATTATTCCGCATATTAATTTATTTGAGCCTTCGAAAATGCGTGATGGAAATTAGCTTAGATCTTTATGGTACAACAGTAATGTTTAACTCCTTTTTAATGGGCGTCCAGGGTTCGCTTCCCGCTTTGACAGTACTAATTCGCGTCAATATAACGTATCTTCGACTACAATTAGTATAAATGTGACAATTAATAACAACAAACATGAGCAAGTTGGATTGTAGTTTAAGTGACGTGTATGGTTGATTTTGGTCTGAATTAGGGGTAAGAATATCTTGAATTGCCCTAAATTGTATTACTTAATCAATCAATCAATCTAAAATGTATTACCGGTAATTTTAGAGACTACAATGAGGCTAATTTCTGAGTCATACATTTTTTCTGGAGAGCATGTTAACATAAGCAATATGCCCAAATATTAACCCAGTCCGTAGATTGAATATGCCGGGACTGTGTTAGTGCAAGGCATAATGTACGGTAATTGTTTCATACGATTTGAAAATTTTATAACACTGCAAATTGTTTTTGCCAAACTATGCTTCTACGTTCGATTGCAAAAAAAAGTTAGGTCCGAGCATAAAAGAGATTTACAAATTTCAAGTGCAAGGCTAAATGTACGGCATTATGTTAATGTGCTATTACCATAGGTTTTACAACTTTCTTCGTATAGGAAACCTTAGGCCTGTTGTATTAAAAATCCCGTGCAGATATTGGCTATGTAAACATAATTTTTTGGAACCGAATTTAGTGTAGGGGTAAATACTGGTAATTGTTTTGCTATGCGGGTGTATTTTCAAGAACGATTTTACTAGAACCACTGGAGTTTGTTGCATCAAAAGACGTTTAGAATACTCTAAAAATGCCCAGTGCAAGGCTCCCTATACGGCAATGAGTGTGCCACTTTTTATGCTGGTTGCGCCAAGGTGGGTAAGCAGGTTCAGTGGTCGACTCACCGTACCCCGGGCCGTGGTTTTATTTGCGATGGTCTCAGAGTAGCGAATCGTTCATAAAGAAAAGACAGACGCGTCTACCCAACAATTTCACTATATGGGAAGATTAGATTGATTTTTAAAAAATACTTATGCGAAGGTTAAGTACATAGCAAAATACGCAAGTTGGCGTTCGATAATTTGCCAAAATTTCACATTTTGATCCATATATTTAAGTTAATTTTTGTACTGAAATTGTCATTCTTAGTTTTTTATTACACGAGTTTCCGCAATTTATCAATGAAATTATTAATTATTAACCTATAAGACTAAATACACATAACTTGTGCATGATGATAAGGAATCTAATTGTCAGATTTTTAATGTACATTTAAGTAGTCTAATATTTTACTGTCGAATGATAGGTGTTCTTTGCAGGAATTTTATCAATTTATGTAAGAAATACGGGTACCTTTTATTAACTTATGTATGAGAGATTGTAGTTATATATGGAGTTTCTGCTTGTTCCAAATTTTGAGTACCCATTTAAGCTGTTTTACTCAGATTGTTACTGTCGTTCTTAGTTTTCATTGGCCAAATTATCTCAATGTGTTAAAAAAAATATATAATGGTGTAATTTTAGTACAAGGCTAAACGTACGGGAGTGGCAGGCAACTTTGCGGTGATAGATATTATTAAACTTTTTTTGTGTGTAAATGTTTGTTCGTTTTTCTAACATAAAGGCCTACGCATTAGTTTAAAGTGGATAAGTTCATCCAGTTTACTAATTCAAATTATTTTGAAAGTAGGAGCAACGCTAAGCAGTGATAATGGTGGTGGTTTTGAGCAGAAGGTTTATATTACGATATTTTATCGCACGAGATCCCCCCCCCCCTCTCCACAAATGCATGGTTTTTAGGTTCAATATATTTCGTGCTCGTATTGATGAAATTACGTACTTACTTATCCGAGTACTACATAGTTATGGGTGAATCTTGGCCAATTACGCATCTTCATTCTTTTCTGTCCTTTGCAGCGTTTCTCCAATTTCTGATTGCAAGGATTTTAAGACCATTCTGCACTTCATCAAGCCAACGGTTTCGTGGTCTTCCATTCTGTCTTCTCCCTTCCGTCTTAACACCGTGGATATCTCTTGGTGTATGTAATTAGTATCGCTCGCTGGATGAAGGTGTTCAGAGTCTCTTTCAACATATCGCTACCGAAGGACCCAAGTTCTGAGTATGGGTGTTTCTTTGTGAGTGTTCCGTGATCAGTTTCATCCTCATCGTCGCGATTAGCCAAAAGAGACAGAGGTGCAATGCCAGATGTATTTTGGAAGCAGTTGAGAAAGTAATTTATTGATCTGAGCAATATAACGGGTGGGTTGCAAGGCAGAAAAACGTTTTTGATCAGTTCGAGTGTTAAAGTGAACCAAGATAAAAGTATCTCCACTCCCACGAAAGTGATTACTTATTTGGGCCTTCAAGTGGACCTTCAGCAAGGAATGGTTATACAGTGCCTCCGAAATACGTTCATATTCTTAAAGCAGTGCCTCGATTTGCCCTAACCTTCAAAAGAGTCAGACAAGCCCTTATGGGTTACATTTCTTGGGCGTGTATAGTTTTAAACCTGACGTATTGTGTTGCCTTCGCCTTGTACCTCAACGACCAAGCTACGTTAGACTGGGCTTTCTCCAAGCTTCAGACCAAACAGTCTTCCCCTTCCATCTTTTTACGGAAGAGCCTATACTGAAAGGTCGAATCCCGCTCGGGGTTGGTTGTTTTTGAATGTCCATTCATCATTTCATCACTCATCCCCATCTTAGCCAAGAGGCACAAAACGCGAAGTAAAATAAACAATCAATCAATATATCTATACTGATGCTACTGAAACGAGCAGCAGCTGCCACCACAGAAGAAGAAGACGTTTTTCTGTCATGTTTGAATCTACCGGCAGAACATATCTTTTATTATGAATTTTTAGCAGCCCTAGGGTCACTATTGTTATGTTATCCTAAATTTACTCATATCTACCTTGATAATCAAGCAGTGTATTTTTGTTTATTGAGAAGAGTGTGTCATATTCCAGGCCTTTTGTATATGACCCATGTTGTTTATTCTAAATGCATGTATGTACCCCACTTTGTATTCTCAAACTTCAATAAAGTAGATGGCCCATCGAGGGCACATCTGATCCCCCGATGCAGTACTCTTAGTGCAAGGACATTTTGTGGGTCTTGAAAGAAAATGAATTTTCGTGAATAGCTTTTTCTGAGGATTCAGTCTCATATGAAAGTGTGCGAGAAGTAGAATCCAGGAACTGTTGTATTTTTTATATCGAGGAGTACATACGCAGGAAAAAGTAGCCTTCGTGGTATGGTGATTTGGAAATCCGCAGGTGTTATGAATGATTCGCGGCATCCTTGGTTTCTCAGTAATTTCAGTTTCCAGGGACGTTGTTAAAGAGGGTGTGGGGAGCCCTAGTCCCCCGAAATGCCCACGTGGCCCCGTTAAAATTTTCTGCATTTTACTGGAAATTTTACTTTGACAAATTTTGCAAAATAGTTATTCAGTAAAGTTTTCTTACAGTTTGAAACACTGCATTTCTTTGTATTCCACATTTTCCGGCATCTTGCCTGTCCAAATCGCACATGCAAGGATGGAAGGTACCGTTATTTATTTTATTTTCCGTCCCGTCCAGAGACGTCGGGAGGCTTTTGAAAATGCACTTTCCCTCCCTGCACACCAGCTCAAAAATTCCATCCGATTGACTGCTATTTTATAATTGTTAGTAGATGTCTCATTTCCCTGGGATCTCATTTGCTTCTTCCAAAGCTCTTCGGGAATGATTCTCACAGTTTATACTGTGTTTTGTTGTAGTATATAGGTGTATGTGAAAGAATTTGCAAGTTTGGAATTTCAGAAATAAACAGTTGCTAACACCAGTGCTGTAGTAAGGAATAAGAAACATATGACAAACGGAGGTATGCGATAGGTAAAATTTTTGCAATATTCAATATATTCTCGGAATGTAAGCTTTTAAAATACTTCAGGCGTTCTGTTTTTGTGTGGTTCTTTCAATATCCACCAGCAGATGCGGTAATGTCGGTTGTTCTTTCCTTTCAAACTTAATTAATGCTAATTTACACTGTTAGTAATTTCAGATAATCATGTTAATGGTCTAATGTTGAATGGAATGATTGATTGGTTTAGTTTATTTATCGAATTTCTGCCACTTCTGGCTAATCGTGACGTGGGAGATGAGTGGTTAGAATATGAAGGGTTAAACACAAACATGGTATATGGACTGCACAATACGAGTCCCATAGAGACTGGCTATGAGTCCAGACGCCAGGGCCTCGTTTATATGCAAAATGTAGTCGTGGAAGGGAGGTTGATATTTAGATGTCTTGGAAAAGGTCACCCTTTAAGCCCCCAATTGCCGACCTCCGTGGCGTAGTGGGTAGTACAGTGCGGTACGACTTAAGGGGTCCCGGGTTCGAATCCTTTCTTGATCATAGGTGTTTTTTTTTTGTCAGTCCCTTCATCAATTACAGCATGCCGCCATCACTCATTCTCATCTTCGCGATTAGCCAAAAAGTGGCAGAAAAGCTAAGTAAAATCAATCAATCAATCAATTAATTACGCCCCAATGTCGAATGAAGTGCAGTAGTATCATCATTAATTCCATCCGAAACATGGAAAATCGCACAAGAAATACTAATTTTCGCTACTACAATTGCTCTTAAAATTGTCCAAATCTTATTCCATGAAAATGTGCTGGTAAACAAATTTTACACAAACAAAATATACCACGTGCTCCTATAGAGGACGTCTGTCAGGTGGGAATTATCCGACAGTGAACTCTGGGGTTCGCCCTGCCTCCTATCAATGGTTACATGGGGGTTACCCTGAATCCAGAAGCGTGGTGCTGATCACATCACCTCCAGTATAACCTAGATCGAGCATATGTGGATGTAACCCTCACAGCCTCTACGATACAATGCACAGGGGGTAGCTTTACTTATATTTAAATATAGACACGTTTCCTATTGTTGAAGTCCAAATTAGAAAGCTGCAGAAACATTGATGTTCAGTCACATGGTTAATAGCTATAATCCATTTTTTTTGTATGGATGGACCTCGAATTATTTTGGACCTAACAGGAAACTAAAGAATAATTTTTAAAATAATTGTGTTAGGAATCACCAAAAAGCTATTTATTTTGGGTAAGTAAAACGAACATTCGCCTTGCACTGCAAAGACGCATATAAACAAAAATGTCACAAACTTATTTCTAATTTTAGCATGTTTTTTCACACTTGCAATTGCCAGGGACACAATATGAAACGATAAAATATTGACCCTCCGATTTGACCCCCCCCCCCCCCCGAGTACGCCAGTGTAGCCAAGTAAACACTGAGACGGTGAGCAAAATTTTCATTTTTTCTATTAACTGATTTTGTAATTTATCTTTTAAATCCAGTGAATTCGTGGAATATTATCTATTGGAATAGACATATTGAATTTATGTCATAGTGCTTTTAGAAATTTACACATATGATTGTTACATGCTCTTGTTCTAAAAGCACTACCTCTAAATTGCATTTATTCACTTGCCCTGCATAGGACTGGCTGAATTAAAGTTCATTTTCGCAGCCGTGTTCCGAACCAAGTGATGTAAAGTTGCAAGACTTGTGTCGCAAGATTTGCCTTTACGTCAAAGTAAACAATTTATCTCATGACGCACCTAATTAGGTAATTATCCAACCATTGCCAACCTCTTGAACGTTTCAAGATTGCACGTGCATGTCAAATAGACCGCATTTTTGCACTGTGGAGCAACCGTGCAGTTGAGATTTTTCTTAGCTGCAATTCAGTAACGCACACAGTGGCGAATACTCTATTCGAAGTAGGGGACTACATAACACCCACCCACAATACCTGTAGCTAGAATTTTATTTCGGGGGTGGCTCATCACTTATCAGCACAGGCGTCGCCAGATATATTTGTAGTAGAAATAATATCAATTATTACCACGGTTATAATTGTCATTTTACAATCACAACTATTATAAGTTATTAAAAATAAACCAATTTTAATCCAAATATTATTATTATATAAATGGACTTTGCTGCTCTTTAGAAGTTAGGGCCAAATTTTACTCATAAAGTTTATATTGTGTGAACTCTCACAAAGAAAACTATACATTTTGAGAGCTGTGGATTAAATGGATGAGTATAAATCTATAACCTGGTTCCTCTAATATGCACTAAACGTTTTTCGATCTAATGTTTAATCCTCCTAAGGAAGTAAAAATAATTACCACTATACACTATTTAAATTAGATATTTGTAGGATTTCGGGGGGCGGGACTTCAGCCCCCTTAGCCCTCCTCTGGCTACGTGCATGCCCACCCATCCCTTCATACGTATATGTGAGATATAAAAAAAGGAGGGGGCGAAAGATGCCCAACATCCACCCGCATTCATTCAGGGGTATGCGCTTATAGTCCTTGTGCCTTTAAATCTGTATTTTCGAAATTGTGATTCTCTAGTTTTTCTTGTGTCCTTTATTTGTTTTATTTTATTGTGATGTGCAACTTTATCTTTCTTTTCATATACTCACTATGTTGACAAAAACATTCAACACCAGTTGAACCCGGGTTCGAATCCTGGTCTGGGCATGGATGTTTGTGAGTGTCCATTCATCAATTTCATCATGTCATTGCTCATCCCCATCTTCGCAAATTAGCCAAAAGTGGCACAAAATAAAGTAAATCAATGAATCAAAACATACACAAACACATATCAAGGCAAATCGTAGGACTCTCCAAAGTTTTCTTCCTTGGTGATTTTGTCGAGAACACAACTTTTCATTTTGTAGTATATTTCCATCCATCTTCGTAAATGTACTCTGGTCATTTCTGATTCTTGCCGTTTGCATTCCGTCTAGGAACAGCAAATACAGAGTTTGTTTTAGTAGATCCGGATATTCGTTGTTATTAAAAATCTTGTCATTTTTGAGGTCATTATTAGTGTCCGGATTTTTATGTATCGAAAACATGCAAAATATGTTCTTAACTATGTAGAAAAAATCGCTGAAATATGTGTAAAAATATGTAAATATACTGAAATATGTAAGTATGTGTATATATATTAAGACATGTAATATGTTTATTTATTCTGTGCTTTTTTTTAGTTCTCTGGCACTAGAAAATATAAATATATTAAATTAATTTCTCAATCTTATATTTTAGGAAGTTATCTTGAAGTAATGAAATTGTAATTACATTGGAAAATTCATAATCTGACAAAATTATGACGTGATTAACAACAGTCACTCTTTCAAGAGTCAACAGCTGTGAATTTTGAATTGAATTGATGTTTTAAGTCCATTTTATGCACAGGCTAATCCGAGCTGGTCCTACAGTTTAAATTGGGATCCGAATCCCTGTGTAATGCGCCTCCAGCAGGTATAGAACCTGAGACCCCTTGATTACAAGGCGACGACGTTATCACTACGCCGTCGGCAAGTCCCTCACAACAGCAGTGATAAACAAAGTCATCTTCAATATGAATTTCGCAACTTAAATGTCATGAAACGAAAGTAAGATGACAGACATGCCACAATCAAATGATTCAGATTTCAGATAGGGTAACGACTCGTTTCAGAGATCCTAACGACGCCGGCCAAATACGCTAAAATGGGCTGTTATCAATTATTTCTAAATTTTGTCTGTGACAATCATTTTTGTAGTCTTGCCTCCTCAAAGGTTTACTGCAGATTTGGAGTTGCATTGGTGTTCACCTTGTTGCTGTTCTTTCATCTCATCAGTCATCGTCGCTATTAACGCGTAGAAGTAGTAGAACACTATTTCGTATGGCTCTCGTCTGGGTTACTTGACATCCATCAAATTGAATAACTTGGAAAATTGTATATTCACAGGAGCAACACCACAAACAGATAACAGCTAACATCCACTCAGAACATGTCTTCGAGACCACTTTAATCTGAAGGGTTTGAAGCCTGAAATCTCCTGTAATTTTATTGTTTAAGTTGGCATCCTATGCACAGCATATAGCTAACTAATTTTCTTTTATTGGCTTTATCATTGTCTGTGCAAGACATTGTTGTAATTTCTAATAATGGGTTAACAAGGATCTTCCAAGAACTTGATTATTTCAACAATACAGTAGTAATTATTGATCGTCCTGATGGTCTCTTTTATTGTTGATTTTATATCAAGAATTGCAGTTACCTGAGAAATGTAAGATTTATATCTCTTCAGAAAATTGGGAGATAAAATTATTCATTGTAATGATTAGCGGCGAAGTGTGTGCCTATCGAAATTTGGCCAAATCTTTCTTAATGCATTGAGTATATTTACAATGGACTTTCTTATACTCACAGCGCTGATTATGAACATCCTCCTTTCGCTGTTTGGGTTGAAATTTCAATTTGGAAGAAGCCAATTCCTTTGATCCATGAACTTTCACAACAATTTTTGACCACAGTGTATAGGCTACTGCAGATATTCCTACCACCACTCTTGAGAGATCGTTCTCTGTGCAAGAAAGCAAAGACTTATACAAGTAATACGCCGGTCCCCGTGGCGGAGTGGTTAGCACATCGCGCCACGACGCCAGGGGTCCCGGGTTCGAATCCTGGCCTGGGCATGGATGTTTGTGAGTGTCAATTCATCACATCATCACTCATCCTCATCTTCGCAAATTAGCCAAAAGTTGCACAAAACGCAAAGTAAAAATAAAGCAAATCAATCAATTATACTTTTGAGCGATCAAAATATATCCAATTGTCAGTTTTAGTTATGCTCAGATAGAATAATCAGAACTTGATCTACAAGTTGGATCCGCATTGCTGTACGCCGACCAACGTGGCAAAGTAGTTAGCACAGCGTGCTACGACGCGAGGTTTGAAACCCGGCCTGGGCATGGTTTTCTTTGGGAGTGTACCCTCATCCTTGTATTCGCGATTAGCCGATCTCCTTTCGATAAACTGCCATGCTATTCCGAATTCTGAAAGATTCCATCTGCTTAGAATTTCTTCTAGAGTATTCACGCAAAATTGTGTGTGACTTGCTTTCGGTGTTGTTACGAAACTATTGCAAATATCTGGACAACAGCGAATGCGAAACACACAAATATTCACGTGAGTGCTCTAGAAGGAATAAGTAGATGCAATGTTTTACAATTTGGGATAATACGGCAATTTTTAGAAAGAAAAGGAATTTTCGAAAACTGTTTCGCCAGGAGCGTATATTCTAGCCTAGCTAGGCAATATGCGAAGCCTGGAGTCCAGAGAATAAAATACAGGAGGAAAATCGATCAGAAATTGTAAATACAATTATTCATATCAGTGAAATAATGATGGTGATTCTGGAGTTGGCAACCTGATTTCCTATGAGTTGGCAACCTGATTTCCTATGAGTTGGCAACCTGATTTCCTGTGAGTTGGCAACCTGATTTCCTGTGAGTTGGCAACCTGATTTGCTGTGAGTTGGCAACCTGATTTCCTATGAGTTGGCAACCTGATTTCCTATGAGTTGGCAACCTGATTTCCTATGAGTTGGCAACCTGATTTCCTATGAGTTGGTAAACTTATTTCTATTCGTAGCCTAGGACCACGTGACATAGTGAGATAGCCCAGATCCACTAGGTTTCGCTGGCGTCTGCCAAAGGTCCTGGCGGCCACGAGGAACAGTTTCGGTGTCTAGCGAGACGCGAAATTTTGGAAAGACCCTAAACCACCCCTCCCCCACCGACCTATCCCCAAGGCGAGCTGGAGAAAGATGTCTCTGCGCTGGATGGTTGTAGGAGGGGGAGAAAACTTAGCATTATGCTTATGAGAGTATTATTTTACTTGTTCTCTTGGGAATATCTAACTTTCGATGGCGTAGATAAACATATGAACGGAAAGAGGAAACGTTGAAGATTATATATGTCGTCGGAAAAGTCGAAAACTCGCATTTGATTAGCCGTAACTTGAAGTTGTTGCATGGGATTCTGAAAATGCTTGCCTTTTTTTTCGTTTTAGTACCAGTTTACATTTGGACGATACTGAAATAAATGCCACTCTTCAACAACGGTCTTGCGAAGGCGACGTGTCATGAAAATATCCGAAGACTATCACCTCCTTACCCATGATAGGAGCCGTGTATGGGTACTCAGCAGACAAGGACGTAACGCACATACCCCAGGCGCTACAGCCTCTTTAACCTCCAAGAGAGATTGCATTACGAAAAGATCTTCCCTCACGAAACCAGACTCTCTTTATTTGTCGGGTGCGCTAAGATAAAAACTTCATCAGTGGCAACATTGATCATTTGTTGATGGGTGTTCACTGGGAAGGAAAGGGGGCAAGGAGTCTCACATGTTGGGGACGTAGGGTAGGAAAATAAGTCGTGGGCGAGTGAATCACTTGTTGCTCGTGAACACCCAGGCCGAGTCTCTGAATCAGGTTCCAATCCCCACCCCTTTCTTTTCCGCGCGACCTCCGACCCGGAAATGGGTTTCGAGAGTCTTCTCTGCCTCAGATTCCCACGTGACAATGCTGCATGAGCTCTGGGCGTGGAGGAGGAAGGGAATTTCCCTCTCTGCGGGATAATTCACACTGCATAAGGCGAAATTTCACCCCACTTACGGTGAAATTGCAGTTTAGCCTAAGTGCCACAGTGGGGATTAGGGATTTTTGTTGCTATAGAGCGACCAAATTCAAAAGAACCTTAGGCGAAAATTCTCCGCACCTCCCTTCTTCCGTTCAGCTCGAGCCATAAGAAAGCATGCTCCACTCTGCCCCTCCCCTACTCGCGGGAGTACGGTGCCCAGGAGTCGCGGGTCTGCGCAGGTTTTTTTTTTGCTTCTTGTTCCACTATAAACAAAATAATTTCTGTCAAATTCTAGAAATTAAACTTGTTGATAAACAAAGGGTTTCGGGAATTGTTGGCTCTCGAGAATTATGCGTGAATTCTGCTCGAATTTTTCTCCGTAGACTTGAAAAATTGCAACTTTTATTAATTCAAATCTCGTTGAATGTATACATATTTATAAATGCCCTAAGGAAAAGAAAGTGGCTTGGAAAATAAAACAAAATTCTCTCAATCCGTTACTTTGTTAGCGTCCTTTGCAGAAAAATCCATCTGACAGACGGACATGTTATTGTAAGTTATGAAACTTATGATATCTTAAACCTGATTAGGTAAATTTGAATTTCAAATTCTAATACAATTAACAGTTTTTCGTAGATTAGTATATCCCGTAAAATTTGTGACTTGTGTTTGTAGATGTATTTCCAGTCTGATTATCTGAAATGGCAAATGTAAAATCCACACCTTAAATTAAATATTTTAAATAAGAATACCGTTTAATTGAATTGAATTAGAATTCTTGGATACATTCGTATCACACATATCCTATGTACTGTTAATATATGTGTGTGTGTGTGTGTGTGTGTGAGGGGTGATGTAAGGCGGTAATCCTTAAGGTTGAAATAGAGAAAGCATCTCTTGTATAGTGGAACCACAAGCAAAACAACCTGCGCAGACCCGCGACTCCTGTGCACCTTACTCCCGCGAGGAGGCCCGAGCTGAACGGAAGAAGGGAAAACTGCGCGGGGAATTTTCGTCCAAGGTGTTTTTCCTTGTGGTCGCTCTATACCCTTGAATTTTTGGAAAGTTCGCCTTGAAAATCGGGAATTATACTTGAATTTTATCACGGTGGGCCATCCCGGTTTGAGCTCTGCTTTATTTAGAGATTTTATCCCTCCCCACCAAAATGTCAGTGACTAACTAATATACTCATTTATTTCATTCATGAAATGCCGACCTCTGTCACGAAGTGCTTAGCACACCGCGTTACGACGCCAGAGGTCCCAGCCTCGAATCCCGACCAGACCGTGGGTGTTCTTTGCATCCATTCATCATGTATCGTCACTCATCCTCATCGTCGCGGTTAGGAAAAGTGACAGAAAGGTGACACTAAATAACAAGAATCAAATCGTTCATGAAACCCCGTGAATAATTTTCTAGAATAAACACAACGGTAGTTGTGTTTGTGTAATAATGCGATTCGTTTTAAAATTATATAAATTTTGTTATCATATATTAATAAGAATAATTAATTGTTACTGTGGAAAACAATTGTAGTTTCTCAGCAGCAATGGTGTTAGTTTTTACTAGGGCTGAGCCGATACTTTTCTGACATATTGGTCCTTCAGGGGTCCATATAAATGCTGCGCAACATAGTCGCGGAGTCTAATTATCCCGGAAATTATGCAATATTCAAACTTTCTTTTTATTTTGCACCAATTTTGAAGAATATTTTGTGATTACATAATATTTATTTTCATATTCTGATGTAATTCCTGAATATCCTAAAGCAAATTTATTGATAATTTGATGCATATAATTGCAGAAGAATATTTACACAGCAATATTGCTTAATATTTTGAACATTTTTTTTAATTATTGCAATTTTTTTCAAGTACCTGTATCGGTGGGAATCTGTAAGAGTATCAGCATCGGTATCTGTCCAAAGCGGTACCTGCATCGGTATCGGTTCAAAGCGGTATCGGTATCGGTTCAAAGCGGTATCGGCATCGGTTCAAAGCGGCATCGGCATCTGTTCAAAGCGGCATCGGCATCTGTTCAAAGCGGCATCGGTATCGGTTCAAAGCGGCATCGGCATCGGTTCAAAGCGGCATCGGAATCTGTTCAAAGCGGTATTGGCATCGGTTCAAAGCTGTATCGGCTCAGCCTTAGTTTTTACTCATAAAGCTCTCCACTCTGCATTTCCAAAACGTTTGTGAAAGTTTGTTTTATTTTCACTTTATGCTGAGATAGGTTAATCGGGATTGGAGTTAAGGTAAAGTTCCCCGTGCATATAGCACCATGCCATGGGCAGGGACACACATATTCTGAATCTTAGTCATCCAAGAGAGTGTCCTCCGGATGCAGATTGATGAAGTTGGTTGAGTCCCAGAGCTGCTTTATGCAGACTTTACACACCCTGGAAATCAAACCCAGCTTTCCCGACTGGCAGTAAGACACCTTACCAATTTGGTCAACGTCATCCAACTTCTTAGTTTTTCTGATATTGAACACTGTATAGGTATACTCTATCCCGGGAAACTCTGGAACAATCGAACGAAAACAAGTCTACGCATGAAGAAGAAAATGCGGCTGCAGCTACCAGCTATAACAGCAGCGCGTACTGCTTCACTCCGACTACTGGCTTTCTCCCCTTCTCTACCGTTATGCGCGGCTTTGCTCCACAGATTCTCGGGGCAGAGTATAGGTATATTGTGTGGTAGAAAATGATAAATTGAACATTTTTTCGGTATTGACAATTATTACTTTATATTTATAATTCTAACAATTTCGAAACTGACCCTTCCTTTGATTCTTGAACAGAATTTGGATCGTTACATTACCTCGAGTTTCCTAGAATTTTTCCACTTTTGTGTTTTTCGACGTAGGTCATAGAGAATAAAGGTTGAGATATTTTTTTTTTAAGTGTTTGTTTTCCAAAATGTATCTAAAATATATTTTTAATGAAAACTGTTGACATTTTTATAATCAACAAGATTGCAATGTCATTAAAAACGTTTCATTAACATGGGCTTTCCCGATGGCTTAGTGGTAAAGCCCTCGTCTTGTATCAAGGGGTTCGGGTTCGCTACCCGGTGAATAGTGGTTGATGACAAATCATCTTTTTTTGGGGGGGGGCTTTGAAGACAATGCTAACCCTTACAGTAGTTCGTTTCACTTCAGTTAGAAGCAGAAAACATTGTTTTTATCTTGCATTTTTTTTCCTTCTTTTCTTTAGATCATTATTAGTATTTTTTCATTTTTACGGCATTTATCATTTTTGTTCTTCGTCCCAGTTCTTTCATAAATTTTAAATTAATTTGACAGCATGAAATGAAGTAAAAATATGAAAAAAGAAGTTAAAATCTACATTAGCACTTCATTGCTTTTTTTGCCCTTTGCTCCGATAGTTTAAGAGCCCGTATCAGCGTCGCTCGAAAAAAGCAGCGGACAGATGTCATTTATTCTTCCTAGTCTTGCCAATATTGATTCCATTTCCCCCTTCGAAGGCAAATCCATTGCATGGGAGACTTTGCTGGAAGGAGGGAGGCTCTGTCGGAAGAAGTAGACCACAAGGTTCCCTGTCCGCTACTCTCCCCCCATTCATGCAGGGCAGAGTCTGACCATAACGGACCTTTCTTTCCAGCGCCCATCGTTTATTACCCCGACATGTTTCCTGTGACAAGACAAAACTTTTTCCGAGTGTCTGAAAGAAGAAAAACACACATTGATGAACATCGCAATACAACTTACATGTAATAGAGCCAAGGACTATTTAGGGGAGGCGGGGTGTCCAGGGAGTCCGAATCTTCCACGAGAGACTTAGTACTAAAATTAAATAATGTAAATATGCTTGTTTTGTTTAGCATCTGTCGTATAATAGAGAGAGGTGTATTTCCGTCAAACATATTCTAAGGGAAGGATTACATTGGGGTCAAACAACTTTGGATGACTGTATCAAATAAGATTTATGCACACCACTACTTAAGTAATATGCTTAAATATTAAATTAAGAGCTTTTCTTTTCGTCAAATGGATCTAACATCCTTTTTCGTTATTCAACAAATATTCAATTCCTTATCTGTTTCACAATCACCTTGCCAGGGCAGTTGTTTTTATACAAATTGAAGCGATCTGAACTATTCTTGTGCTAGATAATGAATATTCTTATGCCGTCTTTTTCCCATTCATGTAATAACAATATTAATTAATATTTTAATTATTAATTTAATATTACAGTTATTTTAATTTGTTTTTATTATTAGAAGAAGGTACCAACATCATAGGCGTGCGCAGACCCTCTGATAGGGGGGGGGGGGCAAAAGCCTTGAAAATTCAGTCAGATCGGGAAAGAAAAACCTCATTTTATCTCACTGTTTTAGTTTTTTGCATTGATGTGATATATATATATACGTGTGTGCGCGCGCGCGCGAACGTGTGTGTATATATATATATATATATATATACCTAGGTATTAACATATTATTTAAATACATTACGTAATCTATTCCCGCCCTTTAACAAACCAACAGCAAAAATTATATAGATTGTCTCTGAAATGTGAGCGCTCGTTTTCCTCCAAACCAAACTGTTATAGCAGCAACTGTCTGAATTACTTATCTGTTCTTACTTTCTCTCTGGTAATTTACAATGTATTGGAGAAAATAAATTGCGAGCGAAGAGAGCAAGAAAATTTTTCGATCCAAATTTTTGAAAGTTGAAAACAGTATTGATTTAATAGGACGCAAAAAATTTCATAGGACGGCATGGCATTCCCTTTTACAATTTTTCTCAATCAGATTGTTCGGCGCCCAGGGCCAACTCCCGCTACTTCCTAGCTACGGCTCGGAAGTTGACAAGACTGCAAGAAAAGCAGGTACCGCGAGCGAAGCGAGAAAGAAAATTTTACGAAATGTATTTTTATTTGTATAACATTGAAAGTCGAGGGGACAATGGCCCCTCTGTAACCCCTTGCAAGTTATCCTGACCGTCTGGAAGAAATAATGCAAGAATGACGTGAAAACTAATTCCGTCTTGGTATCCTTTTGTCCTACTACCGTGCGTCCATTTCGATCTGCAGCCGAGAGATCGGGAGAAGGGTGGCGGGCGGCACTGACGGAGATGCCGACATTTGCGGCCTGAAATGCCCGCTTATTTTTATGGACATATGCAGACATTTATATAAAAATTGCAAAACGATCACTAACCTGTGTTATAAGAGTATGGTTTTAATTTTAGTAGCTTAGTGGCTGTATGTGCTGATGATTTTGACACGCCCATCTCCTGTGAAACACGGCGTAGAGGTTTGTTCGGAGAACGTTCTAACGCTGCACCAATATCATCGAGTTTTGCTTCGGTTAGAATCCGTCGTTTTTGCTTAGGTGTTTTAAAATTTAACGATACAGTTTCTCGTAATTTAAGGACAAGATGTCTAACCGTATCTCTGTGTGGAGTTGAAACGCATGGGAATTTCTGTACAAATTACCTACACACGTCTCGACACGAGTTTGTTTTCACGTAGGTACGTGTCATACATAAAAAATCTTTGTTCTAACGTGAATCTTGCGGCTGGCATTCCAATCGTCTCACTGACACGTCACACATACACACTACAATAACACAAACAAGTAACTGCAAGTAACCAAGAATAACACTCTTGCGCACATTACGAAATTAACACGCTCTTGGTTTACATTGCTCGCCACTATATTTACAACTCTGTCTTCATCTAGTCGCGAAGGAACAAAAAACTCGAGCTCGGAGATTTCGGATTGCAAGGAAGCTCACGAACACTATTGACTTTTAACGGTTTCTTCTACAGCGTAATCTTGATACAGTGTTGCACATTCAAAACCTCCAAACGATCCCCATCGGCACAAAACTCTTTCAAGGATATAAACTTAAGCAGGACGTTACTGGTCAAAACTATGATTAAAATGTTTTATTATCTGTGGCTCTTAACATCGTTTCTAAAGCGTATTTTTTTGTGTATATAAGAGCAGAACTTGGATGAATTACAGAAGAACTTTTGCGTGTTATAACACAGATTAGTGATCGTTTTGCAATATTTATATAAATGTCTGCATATGTCTATAAAAATAAGCGGGCATTACAGGCCGCAAATGTCGGCATCTCCGTCAGCGCCGCCCGCCACGCTTCTCCCGATCTCTCGGCTGCAGATCGAAATGAACACACGGTACTAGTAGATTCTGCTAGTCTTGCTTTCTTTTACTTCAATGTATGCCCCCCCCCCCCCCCCCATAATTGATTTGCGTCCAAGGTTGAAAAAGGCATAAGGCAATGCCCCCCTGTCCCCTTGTGGTTGCACCATTTCCTTTTAGAGTATAATATTATTTCATAACAGCGACAATATTGCTCTCCACTAAATTTCTAGGTGAAAGTATAATAATATAGGGGCATGGAACGTCTGCAAGGGGGCAAGGATGACCACACCTCGAAAACGAAGGTCAACCTAAAAGGATATATTTCACAAGTATAATTAGATTTCAGTCATAGTAATTTACATTAATTATTATGTAATGGGGACACAGGAATGCGATAATTTCAAATTCAAGTGGTGTTTTTTGAGGGAACAGCACTAGTATCGGAGTAATATGCCCCATGATAAAAAAAATACCTTTCTTGTCCCTTTGTGGAAAAATCTGCGAACGTCCATGATTAGGGGGCAATTCCCCCCCTCCCCCGCACGTGCGCACGCCTATGACCAACATATATGGAATAGTTTATAACATCGAGTAGCAGGATCTCTCTCCTGTATGGTGCTGTAAACTAGGGAAATAATGACGATGTTTTGTAGTAGTGCATAGCTATTCAGCCTGTTGCGACACATGTGCAGAACAGGCGGAATACATTGTTTTGTGTTTTCTGCAGTTGGTGGATTATCCTAGATGAGATGATTTTGATGTTCTTTCTTTTCTTAGCGTAATAAAAACGTTTCTTACAACCTAAGGCGTCATGCTTTGTGCTCCGCATGAGGATGAATTCTATGATGAAACTGATGAACGGACACTCACAAAGAGTATCCATGCCGGGATTCGAACTCCCGGATGTGCTAACCACTCCATCACGGAGGCCAATTTCTATTCCATGGAGATGAATCAGATGTTAAACACATATAAAACTATTGGTAGTTATTTTCACTACTAATCACAAGTGCCCAGTGCGAGAGCTGCAACTGTATCCGTTGATTTATGTCAATGATATTGATAGTCAATGCTTTTGTCTCCTAGTGTACGTGAATTTGCAGTGAAAATATGTTTGTTCTCTCAGTGTTACCTTCAGAATACAATTGGTAACATCCTCCAACTTATAAAAATTAATTTTTAACACTCGTTCCAAAAATAGTGACATGATCCACATAGGATAATAATTGTTAACATTTAGCTTCGTAGGCATCGTATTATCATCATCGTTTGACCCTCCAACAACCAAACAGCAATCCCAAAGCCACTGAACACATCCACCTACCAGATAGGCAGCAGAGTATCTGTAAATTTTTTTGGCAAGTTTGGAGACTTGTGATTTAACAATTACTTAGTACGTATTAAATAATCAATGTCCGTTGTTGATCCATGCAGATCTGCAGCTGTCACCTCCAACCACGATTTTACGTACAACACGTTGTATTAATCTTGCGATCTTATAAAAGCAGAAAATGGAAATATACTTGAACATTGCAATGGCCTTGCCCTAAGGGAAGTTTTATAATGGAAAATATTACGTAAGATAGCTTCTACTTCTTTAATTTTCGATCGCAAGGCGTCTACCGTACTATAAAAATCTGGGGCTAAAAAGAGCTTAGATCTGTTGTTGGGGTTTCATCCCCCCTGGCCGTCCCTGACTGTATGTATTTCGTCGAATGAGTACAAGCTAGCAAAACTGTGAATTTCAACAAGTTTGTTGATAATTCTGCAGCTGTTCATATAAACAGACGTATTTTATTAGTTTCTTGCTGTGGTTCATTTTCCCATTTCAGCAAAAAAGTATTCACACTCTTTGCATACGGTGAGTAAATGGGGGGGGGGGGGACGGGAGAAGTTGCCCCTTAATAGTTTCACTTAGAAATTTAGTGCAGAGGAATCTAATAACCGTTCTTAAACAACATTATGCTTTAATAGAAATAAAAGTTAATACTATTTTCAAACCTACGAAAGTTCCAAGTAACTACGTAAGGAAAGGGTGGTGTATTACTTCCTATGTAATTGGACTCTCACACTAGCAAATTTCTTATTAACACCTCCACATATTTTATTCTTTAGTTGTATTGGAATTATAATTTTTAATTGTTTAAAATATATATATATATGTAACCTATTGTAATTGGAGCGAAAGCTCTCTTATAGGTGAAATAAATAAATAAATATTATCTGTATGTGTCTGCAGAATAAATTATGTGTAGTTCTTTTGAATTTGCGGTACTAAACCACGTTTATACGTAAATTAGTCTTTGAACGACAGAGATGGAAAATAAAGCGCCAGCAGAGAACAATGGTGCCACTGAAGTTGAAATTCATCTAATAGTGATTTTAATTGGGTCGGGACACACACGACCCTGTTTTGTTTCCATCAATGTAATAAAAACAGTGAGATGGAATGAGGGCTTTATTTCGTCAGCTAAACTTTTATCAAGGCCCTTGCTCCCCATAATCGGAGGATCTGAGCACGCCTAAAATTCCTTATACAGAAATAGTGTTATTTGTCGTATATCCAGAAAGTTGATTGATTTGCTTTATTTTACTTCGCTTTTTGTGCCACTTTTGGCCAATTTGCGAAGATGGGACTGAGTGATGATATGATGAAATTGATGAATGGACACTCACAAACATCCGCGGCCAAGCCGGAATTCGAAGCCGGAATTCGAACCCGGGCCACCTGGCGTCGTAGCGCGATGTGCTAACCACTCCCCCACGGTGGCCGGCCCCAGAAAGTTGAAAGTGAATGAAATTTTTATCGTGTGTTTTGTATGGTCATTATCAATAGTAAGTCTGTCATATTATTCCACTAAATAATGTATTTGGAAAAGAAAAAACAACATATAATTAATGTATTTTATTTTACATAAGACCTATGCCTAAAAGTATTTTTGTATATATGATGACACAGAACTATCTTATGTTGTGATTTCTTTGGGTCTGACTGTAATATATATATATATATATGTATGTAATTGGTGATAAAATAACGCAGTAAAGTATTCAAAGAGTCAAATTCGAAATTAAATTGAACGGACGTTCAAAATGTTTAAAAATAGCACTATTTCCATAACAGATCATCAAGTATTTTTTACCATTGACCCTCAGAAATATCTCAAACTGACAATGAACGTTCATTGAACTTATTTATGATCGACAGCTAAAAAGTCGTTCATTCGCGTGGCTGGTTGATAATCCACCACCAGATAGAATTTACACAATATTTACCTAAAAACTTTGGGTAAAGTCACCTTCCCCCTAAAAAAAAATCCCTTTCGTGTTCTCGCAAAAAAAAAAGTTATAATTTGTCACAATTTTTTTTTTTTCAGGCAACCCCTTTGTAAAGGTGTACTTCAGTCTGTGCAACCAGCCCTTCCCATTTGTGAACAATATACTGGGGAAAATCCACCATCCTTCACTGTTGTCATTGCACTACAACCCCATTGTGATTTAGTATTAGGATATAGCGTAGTGAAGAACTGTTTACAAGCATCGCCCAAACCATTGATTCTCCCCCAAAACCTTTCCCTGCCTTCTTTTTTCTTTTCCTAGCTCTCAGCATGCGGTTTTCTTGGAAGACGGCCGATTGTGAAAGACAAAAGGGACGGCGAAGAAGTGGGGGGGGGGGGGGTGTTTGAGCGCCAGCTGTACAGAGGGGGAAACGGCTAGCGCGACCAGCTAAGAAAAGTCGAAGTTAAAATTTACATACATTGCTCTGTACGTCGACAAACTACAGACATTCTAAAGAAAATTATGTAAGATCAGTTTCATTTCTTTGCTGTAGAAGAACAGTTGAAGCTTTCTTGCGCTTTAAAATGTTGATTTAAGTTATTACATACAATTGGCGAGCAAGTGATTTTACGACATTGAGATCAGGAAAACTACGTAATATATAATGTATTTAAAAAGAGGCTGCGCGACATAACTAACTTCATATTTGATCTTTAACTCAGTAAAATTTAAATGCCACACACTTGACTGTTCGAGCACAGAACGTCGACGCAAGAACCTATTTTTTAGGTATCGTCACCAGCGGTGATACGGGCTCTTAAACCACCAAACAACAGATTTTATCAAATTATTCAACTAATATCTTGTAATTATGAAAAATCATGCCTTCATGTGTCATTTTTTGAAATTTTTAGGTAATTTTTTTACCAGTTTTTTAAATATTTTTTAGGTCATCAACTTCCGAGTCCTAACCATGAATATAGAATAAATTTCAAAGATACGTTATTTTTTTTCAGAATTGGAACATAACAACATGTTATTTCGAAAAACGCCGCTGGTCTTATCGAAAAACTTTTGGAGTGACAACTACGAATTTTATGAACAAGAATCTGAGAGTAAGGTGAACATTTCTATGGGTGTCATTACTACGAGGAGAAGGGATTTTGTATGGAACAAAAGGGAAATTCCAGCTGAGCAGAGGGAATTTTTACGAGATGAACCTGCTACCATCACTGCCACCTACACGCCCGCCCTGCCTCATCCATCACGATTTGTCTCAACCCGTCCATTCATTTGCCTTCACCGGAAGCAGACGGATAACTCCCACCGACTCCGGCTCCTCCCGTGAGTCACTACGAAAAAAGCTCATTATGACTCATGATCGACACTCAGAGCGGCCCTTTATGGTATAAGATTGCGCCCAAGCAATCTTATACCATACCACCCCCTTTTCAGAATATTTCGAGTGGGCTCATCATAAAAAAATATATAAAAAATAACAAACATAATTTAGTAATCAAAAAGACTGAAAACATGAAAATATCGAGTGTGTAAACAGGCATTAATAAGTATTATACAGCGTGTCCACAATGAGACTCCCAACATTTTGAAAGTCTATATAACTTTTTCATTTCAGATTGTACAGCTGTGATTCCGGAAGAAGCAGAAACTCAGTTTATGTGGTAACGTTTTAGTGCGCACAATAGCCGTAGTGGCGCTGCAACAATCGATTGTTTGAACATGGACATTCCAAACGAGCGTGCACAGGTAGTGTGGTGGTATGCAGAAACAAAATCAGCTATTCAAGTGCAACGAAACTTTCGTCGTGTGTACAATAAGGATCCTCCGACATTCAAGACTATCAAGAAGTGGTTTGATCAGTTTCTGGCGACCGGCAATGTTTTGAAAGGACACGGTGGTGGTAAACCCATGGCGTGAAATCAACCGAGGCGCCCATGTACAAGTGCACTGAGAACTGAATTTTGTGAGTTACACTGAAAACTTGATGAGTTACATTATCATTTTTATGTATAGTAATTATAGTACACCAAACTGATTTTGTTTCTGCATACCACCACACAACCTGTGCTCGCTCGTTTGGCATCTCCATGTTCAAACAATCGATTGTTGCAGCGCCACTACGGCTATTGCGCGCATTAAAACGTTACCACATAAACTTTTTGAGCTTCTGCTTCTTCCGGAATCACAGCTGTACAATCTGAAATGAAAAAGTTATAGACTTTCAAAATGTTGGAGTCTCATTGTGGACACGCTGTATATCAGGGGTTCCCAGGCCTTTTCGTTTCACGGCACCCTTAGTGTTTCAAGATTTTTCCGCGGCGCCCAAGTCAGAATGTAGGTCGCCTATCTATAACACTTGCAACGATCAGTGTCATTAGGTTGCTTGCCTAAAACCATGTGTAGACTAGCAATTCAGTGAAAATATTGGAACATTTCGCGGCGCACACTTTGGGAACCACCGTTATATATTAAGTATAAAATAATAATATAAATAATTGTGTAACTAATATGTATATATAGCTATAGCAGTGGCGTATGCTGAGTCTAAGACCTGGACTAGCTAGCTCACTAGGACACCTGGTCCTAGGCTATGAAGGAAGGGAGAAGACTAGGCTCATTCTTTACGTCTTCAAGGAAGCCACGTTACCATCCCAACGCTAGTCAGGTTGCAAAGTTATATAAATTCAGGTTGCAAACTTCTATGAATTCAGGTTGCCAACTTCTATGAATTCAGGTTGCCAACTTCTATGAATTCAGGTTGCCAACTTCTATGAATTCAGGTTGCCAACTTCTATGAATTCAGGTTGCCAACTTCTATGAATCCAGGTTGCCAACTTCTAAGAATTCACGTTGCCAACTTCTAAGAATTCACGTTGCCAACTTCTAAGAATTCACGTTGCCAACTTCTAAGAATTCACGTTGCCAACTTCCAACAATTCAGGTTGCCAACTTCCAACAATTCAGGTTGCCAACTTCAAAATCGCCGTTATTCTCTTTTTCAAATCAGGTTAATTCACAGTTTTTAATAGATTTTCTTCAGTATTTTACTTTCTAGGCTTCAGGCTTCTCAGATAGCGTAGCTAGCCTAGAATATACGCTCCTCAGCTATAGGAGATTGTGTTGCACAACTAAATAATTTGTGACCGCTGTCAGGAAATTGTTTTTGCATGGGGGTTAAGTAACAGTAGCCTATCTCCATGCCGGAGTGTTTAGTACAGCGCGCTTCGAGGCCAGAGTTCTTGGGTTCGAATACTGGTCTGGGCATGGGTGTTATTTGTTATAACTTGACAAGTTTTAAAAAAAGACGCTGCAAATAGCTGTTGCGCAGCTCACACCACATTTCCCCACTCCATTCTCCGCAGCGACGTTGGTTCGCAGTGTTGCAACCTGGAGGGAGCGGAATGGTCTGAGGATTTTCAACGAAATTTGCATTCGCTTTTTCCTGGGCTGTTTTCTACCTGTCGGAGTACAGAACTTCAGCTCACCTTTGGCCAACGACTCCTTTTCTTCTTTTAAAACTTGAACTCCCCGATGGCGGAGTGGTAGCGTCGTCGCCTTGTAATCAAGGGATCCCGGGTTCGATTCACGGTGGAGGCACATAGTGGTTCGGATCCACTTTAAACTGTACGTTCAGTCCCGATTAGCCTTACTGTGCATAAAGTGCACTTAAAACAACAAATCAATCCAATCCAATTCTTTTAAAACTTAAGAAACCATCCATTTAGATACTCCCGTGACGGCGCTTATGGACTCTACAACATTATACTTAAGTCCCGGGTTCGATTCCCGGCCGGTTCAAATCCAGGAACTTTTCTAACGTTGGTAGCGACCCCGGCGCTCACCCAGCGTCGAATGACATGGGTACCTGGGTGTAAAGGCGGTCAGGGGTGTGATGCTGATCACATCACCCCCACTCATGACCGGATCAACAAAGTGTGTGGCGTTACCCCGACACCACCTATACGCCTTCATGGCGTAGTGCTAAGCAAAGGGAAACACTTTACCTTTTATGTAACTCCTTCTGATTTCGCAAATATGTTGCAACATTTTGTAAACAATTTCTCTAGCCTGTCCTCTAAGGGGCTTTCCAGAGCAGATTGTGGATTTCGTTGGACCCGGCATGATTTGGTTTTTGCATTTCAAAAATATGCAGCCAAGAGTAAAGATCAAGAACATTTCAGTGCTTTAAAAAAGAACACAGGCAAGCGTGTTATCAGATTGCCTTCTCGTAGTGATTGTTGTACGATAAACAAAAGAACCCCCACCCCACGCGGCTTTTTTTTTATTTTTAAAACTATGCCACTGCTCGATGTCGCATTCAGAACATGAAGTAATTCGCCCTGTAGCTTCTCTTCGTTATAAACGTTAACTCGCGTGCATATATTGATACAAACCTTACCTGGTCTGAACACATTAATAATATATGTAAGAAAGCCTATGCCTCCTTACATCTATTATACAAATAAAAAAAAAAAATCTTCCGTCTGTTATTAATGAACGACTTGTACAAGCTTTGGTCCTTTCACATCTTGACTATTGCGATAGTGTATATGCTGATTGTAATGAAATGCTGGCAATGAGAATTCAAAAAAATCAGAACTCATGCATAAGATATATATTTAACCTTAAGAAGTATGACCACTTAACTGAATATTATAATAAATTAGGCTGGATTAAAATTGAAGAAAGACGGAGGTACAGAAAACTAGTGTTGCTATACAAGTTACTTTATACAGGAAGTCCTTTATATCTCACAGACAGATTGCTTCCCTTAGGAAACCCAGAGTTATTCTATATTATGAAATTTTGTATATGGTTGAGTGTAAGAAAAGGCATGAGCCTTAATCTCCGCCACAAATAAACAAGAGACAAATAAATAAATAAATAATACTACAGTTTACGATCCGCGCACCGCACGCATTCTCAAAGACCAGATTAAATCAAATGAACCACTGATAAACTGATATGAGCCGGCACCGACAATCTACACAGTAAAAATAGTTTGTCATATTTATTTTAGCTTAATTTTGCTGAGTTGGCACCACTCGTAGTCTCAAGGCCAGACCAGTACGTAGAAGAGTGGTGCGGAGGATGACGTAATAGGAAGTGCTCCGCAGCGATCTGCGCATATCGGGACTTGTCAGGCTATAGTGTCCCTTCATCAATTTCATCATATTATCACTCATCTCCAACTTCGCGATTAGCCAAAAGTGGCACAAAGGCGAAGTAAAATAAACCAAATCAATCAAGTAAGAAACAGTAGTTGTACACTCCTGTTCACACAAAGCGGCACATATTGTTCAACTCTATAAAATGTGCCACTTTATGTGAATAGGAGTGTACACACACAAAGTATATACATATTGTCCGTAGCTCAGACAAAGTGCATCATCGAGAAGGATGCAGGAAGAATAAAAAATAAACAAAAAACTAATCAACAACTCGACATAGAAAGAAATACTTACTTCGATCATATGATACATTTTGATACATCTACACAAATGATATACAACAATACATCAAACTGTAAACATGATTCTTGGCAAAGGCCAAAAAACATACTAGTGATTAGGAAATTTGGGGTTGTTGAACCTAAAACAAGGGGTGGCGCAACCATCCTAAACGCTTCCTGTGCGACCCTCACCGGCCCCTCGTATACTGTTAAATATAGTTCGAGTCATCTTGAAATAGTATACAAACTTGCTAATGTAGTTTTTTACATGTATTTTTTCTTTAAGGTTACATAAAATACACTGCAAAGTTTTTCTGTATAAGCCATTCACCTCCTTTCAGAGTGGGCCTTGCACAATCGGTCTGTGAAAATAGTTGTTTCGCGTGCATCAGAATATAATTTTTATGTTGTGACTAATTTTATTTAATACTACAGATTAAAGCGATAAGAGAGGCCAGCAAGGTAACCTCGAAGTAGGATTCACCCAAAGTACTTTAAGTTTGCCGGAGGAAAAATAAATTTTCAAAAATTAATTGCCAAAATTTTAGTTAAAAATAATATTGTGTTTTTGCATTGGCCATATTTACGATTAATGGCGTACTTGCTAAATATACCATTTTGGGGAATTTAAATATGTAAGTTGTGCAACAAATGCATTTAGAATTCATTAAACAGCAGAGAATGAGCAAAACGAAACTAAATTATGACCTGAAGGCCAAAAAAGGGCGGAAAATGCAAAATGCAAAGTATGTTTTCTGGTTCTAACTGAAGTAAAACTGACTGCTATCAGATTTAGCATTTTCTTCAAAGGTCCAGAATAAATACAATTTTTCATAAACTTCCGAGCACTATAGATCAACCCTTTTGTAACTCAGTTTCTCTCAGACATAATGTATATATAACACATACACACACACTTGAGAATCCTTCAGAAATTGCTTCGGTTTTTACGGACCTAACACTTCTTATATGTACTACTTCAGAAACTTGTACGTGGATCGCTTCTGATGCCGCCATGTTGCAAAAACTGCAGTTGCGGTCGGCGTGAATCTTATTCGGTCCTAAATATTACATAACAAATAACCTTTTTTGCATACCTTCCGTATGTTTACCGATAGTGGTTTCATTGGCTTACATAACATTCCTCATTCTCCACACTCCGGTGCATCTTGGTGAAGAGTGCTCGAATAAAGAAATACTCGCCTATTGGTATTTTAAGTCCTCTTTCGTCGTTTACTTAATCAACTAAATTTGACGTTCTTCCACTTTGATATAGCTTATATATATATCCTCGTGTTTCCTACTTCAGTAAAAATGTCGTGTCCATTAGTCATGCTAAGCAATTCCTTGAATTGTTGAAATATTAAATATTGAAGGCTTTGTAGGACGCCGACAACTATTTATATTGCGATGCAGGGTGTGGCTGATGGATGTTCAGTGGTTCTCAACCTTCGCGAGATGCAGCCATTGCCCTGATTTCAACAATTTTACTTGTAAATGCCTTTCTATTTTTTTTTAACTTTATACATTAATTATTATGTACCAGAAGGTTTATGGCTGCAGCAACACAAGCTTTCCATCTGCCCTTATCCTGGGCAAGATCAATCCAATCTTTTCCATCCTTTCCGATTTCATTTAGGTCCATCCAGCAAAAATGTTAAATTAGTTGTATATCACTGAATCTAATTACATCTTGTAGTTTTCTCAGGAGAACATCATTAAATTTATTTAACAAGTGCAGATTTTTCATGTGGCATTTTGAAAACCGTAAAGTTCCAATTAATCCACTACAAAATATTCACAAACTAAAATGACAAATTGTTAAGGAGAACAGAACCTATCGCGGCCCGGTTTAATTGATATCTGAGGCCGGCGGTTGAGAAACACTGGGATAGTTGAAACAGAACCGTGTGAAAGAGTAGTGACGTCATCGCGACGGATATGGGATGTACGGAGTAGTACATAGGTCAAGCTGGCCTATATACTTGTAGTTCTTCATTTTCATAGCCATTCTCTTCTATACTTTTTGTTTCCTGTGACACTAATGCAATATCATGTCCGAAAACGTCGTGTCACCTTTGTGTGTGTGTCACGTGTGGACGTTTAATTTTCTAATTTTTCGTCGCTTTTCTGTCTCTTAGGCGAATCGCGACGACACGATTAGCAGAATTTCATGACGGGACCCTCACGTCCATGCTC
Source organism: Lepisma saccharinum (assembly GCF_977018435.1). Classification (NCBI taxonomy): domain Eukaryota; kingdom Metazoa; phylum Arthropoda; class Insecta; order Zygentoma; family Lepismatidae; genus Lepisma; species Lepisma saccharinum. The sequence continues at coordinate 36,420,058 of NC_139249.1, forward strand.
AACCCGTAAGTTCTGGTGACGTTGAACCAAATGCATAGCGATAGATGAAAGAGATTCTCATGGCATAGATTTCTATAGAATTCCAGTGAATCTTAGGCTCAAGGACAAATGAGCCTTGAGCGTATAAGCGCAAAATCTCGCTGTAAAATATGGAGCATAGAACGAACTTTCAAAATTAATTTATTTAAATAGTACTCGATGGTAACCGAACGCGAATACAATACTGCAGTTTCTCACTCACAGCCCCTTAAATTCTGCAACCCAACTTACAAATCGCTGTTATTATTCTAGTGTTTTCAGCATGAACTGTTTATAACTTTATGCGTATTGGCCGTTTGCTTATTTGATTTTCAAATTTAATCTGTTTTGCCAGCGTTCGTAAGCTATCACCTCTTATAAGGAGCTATCTAGTCAGGGGTCATGGTTTCGAATCCCGTGTGAAGCATATCTGTTGCTATCCCCCGGCTAGGATAATTTACATAAAATCATTCCCCTACCTTTCGCCAAGACACGATGAATCATAATCCTCATCCACTTTTCATTTGAAGCATTTCAGTCGAGACATTTTTGTTACGACCATGAATCCCATAATCTGACTTGATCAGTCTATTTCCTTAGAAAAGTTCACTTTATGGAGTTAATATTCAACTTGTATGACGTATTTTTAAATGTTTAATTTTTTTTTTTATTTGTCCATTGGAATTTTCATAGTGATCCAATCAACGTAGTTCGTGAGAAATTGTAACTACCTGGATGTACGTATCCGAACAGAATAATGATATTCAGTTCTGGGACAAATTTTATGTTGATCACACTAGGAAAAAACCTTGCAATTGTTTTAATAAATATATTAAGAAGTGGTCATGCTAGAACAATCATCATTTATTTAAAATACACATTTCAAAATATCCAAATTGTGACTGTGGTAATTTAAGAGGTGATGCACATCATATCATTCTGGAATGTTCAATTCACTCAGAGAAAACTTTATACAAAACATTATCAAAAAGTAATGTTCCTTTTCCCATTAATATGATTTCAATGTTGTATTCCCCAGATACTCGAATTCTAATCAATTTTTGTTACTGAATAAGTGAATGTAGTTATATAAAAATGTATTTAAGAGCGTTTTTGAACTTTGTGTGTAAAATCTATATTAAAAGTGTATCTTAATACCCTGGCCATAAACAGCCACATGTAAAGCTGCAAGTCCAATAAAATTTTGTTGAGTTGGTTCAGGGAGAAATGGCTGGTTAAGAATGATCTGTTAACAGTTTTGTCATTTCAGTGATTATATATTTGGTCTCTGTGTATTATATCGAGCCGTGTTAAAGAGATTGTAGTGGAATTATTGAAAAGTGATTTAAAGTACACAGCCAGCGTTATTTCCGGCCTCCAATAGCATAAGAGCGCGAACAGTTTTAAAGAACATGCTCGACTCATTGGCTATTTCGAGCGCATGTTGTGACGCGAGGGAAAGGCAATCCCGCGAGTGACCAATCACGTCGCTTACTTCCCCCAGTGACGCAACAGCGTAGGTGAAAGGGGTTGGTTCACGCCAGAAACTACAAAGGCTCTGGTATAAGCTGATGTCGATACCGTTTCACACAGGAAGACTCAGCCTTCATCATGAAAATCGTCCGATCTTCAAGAACATCCAGATTCAACTTTCACCCCACCTATGTATGTATTATACATTGTAATTGGAACAGCTAACCGAAATGATCCATGAACTGCTTTGGTGTAGTACTATCTGTTATAAGATTTTTGGAAGCATTTACGTAGCATTTATGCTAGCAAAAATGTTAATGGAAATGCTTTCGTCTAAAGCCGGCTTAAAGGTGGACGAGCAATTTGAAGAATGTTGTAGAGAATTACTGCTTTGTGCTTTTATTAAAAAAGGAAAAGTATGGACTAGAGATTGGCTCGAAAAAAATATGGGAATCAATGCATACCGAACAAGCTTTTTAACTCGGGTTTGCATTATTTATACATGAGATTCGCAGGATTCATTCACAAAAATAAGTCAAACATTTATTAATACACTTGTAATAATAAGGATTTTCATTTTCAGCTAATCATATTTGTCACTTACACATCTCATCGCTTTGCATAAATACCTAAATATTAATGAACTGAACAAGAATGCACTGCACATCATCTCTTTACTTTTTTTATCGAGAAACTGAGAAACTATAACATAAACACTCAGAAACCACAGACAAAAAACCTTAGAGTATGCTCTAAGCAAAAAACGCTCCTTTGCAAACTCACAGATTATCTTCACATGGCCAAACTTTGCTCTGATTGGCTGTTCCACAGAATCCAGTCGAGGAAAGCTAGTAGCAATTAGAACATGACCATTCCTCAAAACCAGTCAAGCAGTCAACCAGGCTGCCATGATTTCTACCCAGAAAGTCAGTTCAGCGCCAACTAGGGCATTCCTACTAGAAATCCAGTTCCGTGTGATAGGGGCTTAAATATACCTAATCAACTCAGCCAAAAACAACTGCCCCCAGGGCATCACCAATAATACGTTAATCTTTTCGCAGCACACCTGCTGCCACCTACCCTCAACTCCTCTAAGTAACACTTTACCTAGACCATACGACAAGCGTTAAATTCTATATTACCAAAGTCAATCCTTACACTTGCGACAGTTGCAAGTGACATTATCCAATTCACGACAAACCAGCATGACAAAATACCAAAGAACTAACTTATATACGGAGGCAAAGTCTCACGACTGGAACTTCAAAACATAGCAACTGCCACGACCCAGGATGCGAGGATGTCTATTATAGTTCAGGCCAAACGTAAAGAAGCTCTGAGCTTATTTTCTCACAATCTTTACATTTGGCCACAAGAATTGGCAACATTGAAGTAACACGTGTTGGCCACACTCGTCGTCAAGATTGTGAGGAAGATATGGTGCGAGTTTCTCTAAGTCTGTCCAGAACTATAACTGCACTCGTAGACGGGTTAATGCAATCCATTAAGGGAATTTGAGACGGGTCTTTAATTGCGATTAAGCCCCACAGGTCTTCATTAAATATGCCACTGGGCACAAGTGGGACCGATGCACACGTAGCATAGAGCATACCAGAAGCATACATTTACAGGTGCAAGCTTTAAAAAACATAGAACACCCCAGAAAAGAATCTCATACTTCATACTTCAACTTTTTTGTCTTATTTTTGTCGCCGGTAGCCCATTAAAATCTTTTATGACCAGAGGCAATGGCGTTGTGGAATGTAAACTGTAATAGCACAGTCACTCACAAGATGGAGTCGTCAGCTTTTTTTTTAAATGGCCCGCACGGAGAGAAAAGAAGAAACGCCTGCAACAGGTGTTTACATACAGCTGTGGAATGCTGGGAACTTCCTCCATTCGCACGGAGGCTGTGTGTGTTCCTCTGGCGAGGCTGGCCCGGGTATCATCTTCCACCAAGAGAGATTACACTTTTGTAGACATGCGACTTCCGGTTCTACCGAGCAGAGAAGCGAATAACAGGTTATCTTGATACGGTGGAATTCCAGTCCCACGTTTCACTTGCACAGGGAGTTAGACTATTCTCCGTCTGTTGTAAGAACAAAGTCAGTGTAAACAAGTACAAGTAGCTTCTGTGAAATCCTATTGGTTGTTCCAATGTAGGAATCTTGTTTGTAGGATGAATGTGATAAACATATCCACTGAACGTAGATGCTATATTGATGTTGTGGGACCTTAATTTACGAGCTGTACGACTACGACCAGTATATTCATGGGCAAAGTAACACACAAATAAAGGAACTATTTTTCAGAAGTCACGTGGTTTTGTTTACATTAACTTCGTTCTTGCGGTGGATGGAGAATAGCGAAATTTAACAAATCAAAACCGAAGAAATACCAACACAATCAGGAACACTTTTCAAAGATAAATTTCTTTAGAAAGAATAAGAACAATTGAAGGAAAATTTGAACTGCAGTTCAAATTAGGATCCGAAGCAATGTCCATTCACCCGGGGTCGAAAACTGAATCTTTTGATTACAAAGTGACCATTACACTATTTGAAAGGCCCGAACATAACATGTCTCAAAGTTAATTATTCGCTGGACGAATAGTAAAAATATTGTAATACAGTTTGCAGTGGTGTTCGCACCACTGGTATGTGCTCGCGGCGGAAATAGACCCCGGACTAGCAGTCTATATTTTTCTTGAGACACCTCCGTCCTTTCATAGTTGTTCACCCTCACCGTCACGATTAACGTAAAGACATAATCATCAAAAAAAAATACAAATTCAATTATTATTCAGGGCTCCCAATATTGAATTTTCTCTCTTTTGGCGTTATGGTACTTTGAAGTATAGCCTCTCAACAATGCCGGTTTATTTCTGTGTGTGTTGTGCATTCTGTCTCCATCTGTGTCTCTCTTGACGTCATCTATGATCTCATCCTGGGTCGCCCGCTCCTTCGTCTGCCTTCAGGTTTTACTTACTGAGAATACTTTCTTTACTACTCTGCCACCATTCATTCTAATAATATGTCCTGCTCAGCTCAACCTCCTTGCCTTGATTTCAGCTGTAATATCAAGGGATTTATATATTTCTTTCACTTCATGATCATAAAGTATCAGGGTGCGAAATCCAGGGGGGACAGGGTGGAATTCCCCCCCACCAACGATCTTGTCCTGAAATCCCCCCCACCCGGGGGGTGAGTTTTTCTTCTAACAGCAAACCTGAACAATTAGTTTAGGAGTCGAATATACTTTACTGGAATAATATCGAAAACATGCACAAAGAACGGACAACAAAGAGCCTCCTCATCTCTAAGGAGACTGAACTCTGCAATCTCCAGAATATAGGAATGAGTCCGACTTGTTATTTCTTCTCCATTTATCATCGCCTTTCGTCAGCTACCGCAAAGTACTTAAATATATTAATAAAACATGTAATAGCATTCAGAGGTGTGCATTTAATTAGGAAACTTATCTTTCTAATGTTTTTTTAAAATTTTTGCTCCTCCCCTAGTCACGAAAATCATTGTTCATAACATTAGTAGTATATTAAAATGTTCAATTCAGAATCTAATTTTTAATGAAGGACAGTCGATATATTATATATTTTATAATATAATTTGATTATTTAATAATTGACACATTTTAATGACATTTATATATATATATATATATATATATAAATGATATGTAATGATACTGGGATATATCTATTGTGTATGTCTGTCTGCTCCTTCCCTCCACCAATCTTCAGTGATTTCGCACCCTGTAAAGTATGCTCCATCTTCCATCATCATATTTTGGTCCATGAATTTTCCGTAGAATTTTCCTTTCTCAAGTCATTAACATTAATACTGGTGTCTTTGTACGTGTCGAGGTTTCACTTCGTACAGTAGTAGGATATTATCACTGTATTACACTAGCGTCGATTGGGTTCGAAAACTAGAGGGACGGGGTGGAGGACAGTTACTATATCTTGGTAGACAAGGTTAGCATTAAGAAAGATGCCATGGGGGGGGCAATATTGGCAAAAAGTGAGGCAACTGCCCCCCCTCACGCCCCCTATTCACCGTCGCACATGTCTTACATACTCTTAACTTCATGTATTAGCAAAGTTATAACGATATTTGTTGCGCTGAAAATTTTTCCTTCATGTGATGTACTACAGTATTTGTTCAGTCATCAATGACGCTATATAGTTATTTGATTGATTGATTTGCTTTATTTTACTTCGCCTTTTGTGCCAGTTTTAGCTAATTTGCGAAGATGGGGATGAGTGACGATGTGATGCAGCGGCGGCTCAAGGGGTAGAGCCGCCGTGCCATGGCACTACCCTCAGAAGAAATTCATACGTCGCCAAGTAAAGTTAAATTAATACATTGATAGTTTACAGACAAGGAGATTCGAATTTTGCAATCGGTCAAGCTGACGTGACGACCGCCCCAACCTCCTCACTGCATCGCCAGCTGTTTCGTTCGTACCCTCGCGAGACAAGAGTCCGTGTCGTGGAAGAGCTGGCCTAATCATGGACCTAACCAAGTTGACACACGTGCAGAGGGTTGAAGAAGTCTCAGCGAGGAACATTTCCACCATGAGCAGAGAACAAAGTGGCAGGGGGCGGGGTTAGCCCATAAGAAATCGTGCCAGTCTTAGCCTGGCCTGGCGAGGGAACTTTCGCAGTGTTGACACGACACAGTTACCACCTTCAGAAAAAAGTCGCTAAATACGACTGGTTTGTAAGACCCGTTGGGGAAGTAATTTCTGCCTACTTTTGGAGAAACGAACCTAATATTTTTCCAAAGTTAAATTAACATTTTTGATAACAGATAGATGCACCAAGAGGGCCATCCAGACTTTTTAAAAAATATCCTATGATGATGCGAGTTTCCTTTGGCATTTCGTCAATTTCTTTTCGTAACAAAGATATTTTCGACATCCAGTTAGAATACGTGTGCATGGGGGAGGAGAAGGTGATTGGATTTGTTTTTCCTTTCCTCTTGTAATTCTTATATTTTTAGGGAAGTTTCCTGTAGTGTATAAAGATAGGTTAGTGAGTGAAGATGAATCGGATTAGTACGTTATTAATAAAACGCATGTTATTTTCCACGTTACCAAACGAGGACAAACATCTTGGCTAGTGGCGCAACCTCAAGGAGGGGGCGGAGGGCATTGCGGAGGTTTTTTTTTCTATTTACTTGATCACGTTGGCACTACCCATCATAGTTGCCGCCGGCCGCCACTGATGTGATGAAATTGATGAATAGACTCTCACAAACTTCCATGCCCAGTCCAGGATTCGAACCCGGGACCCCTGGCGTCCCAGCGCAATGTGCTAACCACTCCGCCACGGGGCCGGCATAGATATTTTACATTTTCCACTTCTTCATGATTATGGTCAACAATCTTCACTTGTCTGAGTAGGGTTACTTGTCAGTTTCATGTATTTTTTTAATGTTCACATCTAATTCGAGTTCTGGAGCTGTTTCTTCAATTGCCAGCATGGCCTCAACCATTGGCGTACGCAGAGGGGGGAGGGGAGCTGAAGGGGCTACAACCCCCTCCGAAATGTTGAGAGAAATCAACCTTTTCAAATAAAAGCAGTGAAGAACAAACCAGAGTGGTAAGTGCAAAACCCCTCTTAAAATGACTCCTGATTGCCATTTTTGGAAGTGGAAAGTTGTAGTAAATATATGAAATATCTTATTGTGTATACCTCCCCCTTGAAATGCACTATCAACCTTTAGAATTGCAACCCTTCCCGAAAAAAAATCCTGCGTACGCCAGTGGCCTCAAGAGATCTTTCACTTCTCCTCAAAACACCTGTGTCATCCGCATAGGCCAGGCACATTCTTTCAAATAATGTTCCTCCGAGTCGGATTTTTAGATTTTCTAGACATGATTTTCTTGTCTAAATCAATTTACTGTTCCAGTCGTGTATGAGAACTTATTTTGAGTTTTAAATTTATGAAATGTGTTAGTGTCTTTTACGTTCATAAATTTCATATTACCGTTTCATATCACTCAATTGTCTTTGTTTCTAAGTAGAAACGTGACATAAATATCGTAAAATAGATATAACTTTTGAGAAACACTTTGGAGTATTTATGTTAACGATAAGGCTAAACTTGTGAAAGTGTCGCCCCCTTATCCCTCGTTTTTATCCGGCCCTCTGGACTACTTCCTACTTTCATCCCTCAATCTCTCCTTTCACCTCATCCTGGGTGCCAAGCGAGCAGATTATATTTGCGCCGGAATTACAAAAGGGGGGTTTCACATAACAATTTATATTTGTATGTCCCTGGTTCGTTTACAAATATACAGCAAGTGAATATACAACTGGTTAAATGGACAGTACCGTAGTTCTTGAAATTACAACATTCTCGTAGGATATATAGGTTTATTATACGTAGTTATATATATATACATATTTTACAGAGCGTTTCCATGAGTGTCTTGCATAGACCAAAATTACTAAATCTCTAAATCAATAAACTTGCGCACCTATGGCATAACCATCGGCACTTCCCTTACCACCGAGTTAGCAATACTATCTCGGTGGGCCTATCCTCAGCTTAAATGATATTCCGTTACAAATGCGTTTTCTTACGCCTTCTCTCTTTCTTTTGGGCATCAATTAATCAAATTCGGAAATATCCATATAATCAAAGCTTTTTCTAAAAGGGGACTTGGGACAGCAACAGGGGCTGGCATAACCAGATGCTACATTATTATATCCAGTTTAGCCACCATAAGTGGACTAAACTTGAGGAGACGTTCCTCTTTCGTCGATCAATGGGGAAACACTGTTTTTTTGCTAAAGCCCACTGGCTCTTTTTATAGCCGGGGTAAACGTCCGTGGACGTGGACCCCGTAGCGTTGGAAAATTCCACTGCCAACGGTCCTTTGTAAGACAGCTTGCTCCCCCAACCGGGGAGGTAAGAAACAGGGGAATCTAACATCCAGCAAAGCACAATTCAATAATATACACTTACATGCAATAATAACATAAAAGTACACTCATGGAAGCATATTACTCAACCCTACACCTTGCAGCTGGCCAGCAATTAATTATTACAATATACCAAAACCAGTAATGGTCAATCCGACCGTTACATAGTTCCCCCCTTCAAGAGGAACAAGAAAAAACAATACACTCAAAGCCAAAATCACCATATTTACAAAACCATCCAACACAATTACTCAACACACACTAAAGATATTCAACTGTTCTCAGAGTATCTGAAAAATGAAATAGTCACTAGTTCATTCACTTTATCACATTGTCCACAATGTTCACAGATTCACCAAGCTTCCTCTTCCTTGTGAAGTCCGCCACTGAAGTATCCTCTCTAGGATGAAGTCTTCCTGACAGCATCTTCCTTGAAGTTGGTTTTCTCTGGTTCCTGGTTTGACTACCCAACGAGTCCCTGGTTCGACTCCCAACTGAGTCCCTGGTTCGACTCCCGACTGAGTCCCTGGTTCGACTCCCGACTGAGTCCCTGGTTCGACTCCCGACTGAGTCCCTGGTTCGACTCCCAACTGAGTCCCTGGTTTGACTCTTCACCGAGTCCCTGGTTTGACTCTTCACCGAGTCCTTGGCTTAGACTCCTGACAGAGTCCTTGGTTCGACTCTCATCCGAGTCTCTGGCTTCGACTCCTGACCGAGTCCCTTGGTTCGACTCCTGACCGAGTCCTTGGCTTCGACTCTTCACCCGAGTCCTGGTTCGACTCTCGAACCTAAATCCACAATGTGTCTTTCTGTTCACAACTTGGAGACACGCAAATAAATAAACAGTGTTGTGAAAATGAAGAAAATGGGGGTAAGTTATATACAAATGAAAACTAAATAAAAAATAACAAATAAAAGAAGATCCGCGGTCGGCTATTATGACAGCTGGGATTGCTGGCTAGGCGGCCCGACGGTAGTCTTCCAAACCCTCATTAGGAGTTGTCGCGTGGCTCCCCTTGGCTGTTTTCTGTCCCTCCACCTCACAGCAAAAGCTGGTGGTTTATGGCTGGACAACTGGCCTGGTTCAGCTTACACAATCGGACAATCCTTCCCATTCTTTGCCCTGAAAGTATCTTCTTTAATCCTTCCAGACATTAAACATGGACCTGAGTGTTCCGTTTCAAGTTCACCATTAACGCCACGCAATCTACCAGATGTAGTGCGCTCTTTCAGCCACACCTTGTCTCCAATGCCAAATTTACATGGCTTACGTTTGATCTTGTTCTCTTCATCCGGGAACATCTGAAGTAAGGCTGGGCTCGTTTTCTTGTATTTCAGTCTCACTTCTTCTGTCTTCCTTTTGCTGGAAACAGTACAGGGAACGCAACTTCTGACGTAGCGAGCGATATCTCGTGTCATTCCAAGCCACGAATATTTCTCCTTGATTTTCGACAAAGTTTTCTGCTTCCCATTGTGCCCTGCAAATTCAGAATCGTGATGTGACGTCAATATTTGAGATTTCAAACTCAACGGGACCCATATCTTGGCTGTTCCCTTAGAATCTTCCTTGCAGTCTATCCTCCTGCACAAAACTCCCTCCTCATCCAAAAACGACTGATTGGCCAACTTAGCAACTTTCTCCTTATACTTCCTACTCCCAGAGAAATGCTTTCCCTTCAGTTGTTTCATTATTTGAGATAACAAACTGTCTCTCATTTGCTCTGAAACAATCGATGAAGTTTCTTGTAGCCTCTCAGAAACCAGTAATTCATCATTTTCATTGTCCTCTAAAGCAAAAGGCAAAAATGATAATGCATGGTTCTTCTTGTCCGTAGAAATGGAATTTTTTCGAGGAAATTTGCATTCCCTTTTTATTCCCTTCCTCCGTTTTCTCTTTACCTCTTTCGAGATTTTCAGAGAGCATAATGCACCAGCGTTTGCAGTCTTCTGAACTTCGAGTCCTTGGGAATCCACTAATTGGCCCGTATCCTCATTCGTAGACTTCCCGCTATTCTCTTGTGCATGTGTGTTGCATCCATCCAGGCGCGAGTGATCTGACGAGTTATTCCTTTCCTGTACCACGTTATTTCTCTGCATAACTGTAACAGCGAATTCTCGTTTACATGCACGCTTCGAGAACGTGTAAATCACGTCGCTATCTTTGAACGACCATCCGTTCTCCTCAATGTGCAAAATTATCCCACTCTGCCTCAAGAAATCCCTTCCAACGATTATGTCACGGAAACAATTCTCTAGGATGATAAATTTATGCTTAAATTTCATGTTATTAATACAAACAGTAGCATACATCTCGCCAACTGATATAACGCTGCCCACAGCTAACGAAATGTTCCATTTTCTCGTCTTCATGAATTTATTTCCATCCCTCTCTAACAACTTGGCTGTCTCCAAACTTAGCGTAGAAGCTGAAGCTCCCGTATCTGCAAATAATACAAAGCGTTTGTTGTTAATCTTACATTGAATGAGAGGTTCGAGGTCTTGGTGAAAACAGCCTTCTCCATTCAAAAAACGGCCTTTGTTTCTGCGTTTTCTCCCGGCGGGCGACAGAAGGTTTATTTGGGGACGCTGCTGACCTCCTTTTCCAGGGGGTTGTCTCCTTTTATTGGCCTGTTGACATTCCTGAAGTTTATGGCCCTCACAACGGCAGCCCCAACAAATTAACTTTGCAGAATTTTTATTGGCCCCCGCTTGTCCAAAAGTTGCATCAAAAGAGGGTCTCTTGTGCCCTACGGTCGCGTCACCGCCAATGCCCCTTCTTGGTAAAACGGTTGTTTCACAGCCCTTGATCCTTTTTCCTAAACCTGGATTGAGAGAGCATAAGGGTAGCTGGTCACTCTCGGTTCCCCCTTCGCTTGTCCTCGCGGACAAAGCCAAATGTTTTACTCCTGTTCTTCGCGAGGTGTCCTCTTCAGTGTTGCAAACTTCAGAAAAAGATAATTCCGTCTCACCGGCGAGTGGTGAATAATAAAGCCTTTCTGAATACAACCTTCTCTGAACAATGGCTGCTTCAGATTCCAATTCCTTCAAAGTCTGAAATTGCATTCCATACAAATGCCTTCTGAAACTAGGGTGTGCATGAGATAGAATATGTTCTATTACTTCACATTCCTCTGTCTCTTTTTGCCTCATAGAAAACAGTTTTCTCATTCGACGAATAAACAATACAAGAGATTCTTCGCTCATTTGGAAGCGATTCAGAATCAAACGGTCGATCTCATTCTTATAATCTACAGAATAATATTCTTCTAAAAATGCATTTTCAAAGCTCTTGAAATCTTCAAACGGGCGTGAAAATCTAAACCAATCCCCTGCAGCCTTCCTTAGCGAAAACGGAAGAATCTTGTCAAACAATGACCTCTCCGAAATGTCCATGACATCTTTATAATTCCGCAACTCCTGCAAATAATCATGCGGCGAAATCTTGTCATCGCTCCCTGTGAAGACTGGAATCGGTAAATTTGACTTATCGAGAATTTTCTGAATTTTTTTCTCCTCTTCCTTAGCACTCTGCTGTTCAGTGCGCGATAAAGCAAGATTATTTAATTCCGTAATAATTTCCTCCTGAGATTTATCGCTTATATCCTGATTACCCAATAGCTGTCCAAGCAAATCTCTATCAATTTGTACTGCCATTTTTTCTACTTTACTTTTTCCACTACGTAATAACATTCACTTCTGTACGATCTTCGTTGTAAAAATTAAAAAATCTATCCGTCCGTCAGTCCGTCTATCTTTCAAACTTATAGACCTGACGACAATTTATACAACAAGATATATCCTGGACAATAGAGCCCCCATATGTGAAAGTGTCGCCCCCTTATCCCTCGTTTTTATCCGGCCCTCTGGACTACTTCCTACTTTCATCCCTCAATCTCTCCTTTCACCTCATCCTGGGTGCCAAGCGAGCAGATTATATTTGCGCCGGAATTACAAAAGGGGGGTTTCACATAACAATTTATATTTGTATGTCCCTGGTTCGTTTACAAATATACAGCAAGTGAATATACAACTGGTTAAATGGACAGTACCGTAGTTCTTGAAATTACAACATTCTCGTAGGATATATAGGTTTATTATACGTAGTTATATATATATACATATTTTACAGAGCGTTTCCATGAGTGTCTTGCATAGACCAAAATTACTAAATCTCTAAATCAATAAACTTGCGCACCTATGGCATAACCATCGGCACTTCCCTTACCACCGAGTTAGCAATACTATCTCGGTGGGCCTATCCTCAGCTTAAATGATATTCCGTTACAAATGCGTTTTCTTACGCCTTCTCTCTTTCTTTTGGGCATCAATTAATCAAATTCGGAAATATCCATATAATCAAAGCTTTTTCTAAAAGGGGACTTGGGACAGCAACAGGGGCTGGCATAACCAGATGCTACATTATTATATCCAGTTTAGCCACCATAAGTGGACTAAACTTGAGGAGACGTTCCTCTTTCGTCGATCAATGGGGAAACACTGTTTTTTTGCTAAAGCCCACTGGCTCTTTTTATAGCCGGGGTAAACGTCCGTGGACGTGGACCCCGTAGCGTTGGAAAATTCCACTGCCAACGGTCCTTTGTAAGACAGCTTGCTCCCCCAACCGGGGAGGTAAGAAACAGGGGAATCTAACATCCAGCAAAGCACAATTCAATAATATACACTTACATGCAATAATAACATAAAAGTACACTCATGGAAGCATATTACTCAACCCTACACCTTGCAGCTGGCCAGCAATTAATTATTACAATATACCAAAACCAGTAATGGTCAATCCGACCGTTACAAACTAAAATGGCGGAAATGCCGCAGAAGAATTTTATATATATATATATATATATATATATATATATATTGCTTGGGTATTAATAAAGTGACCCAGAAATAAAGGTTTGTCTTTTACTGAAATTAGTTTCGCAGTTTTTCTTAGTTTACGTCGCTTTTCTGCCTCTTCAGGCCAATCGCGGCTATGAGGATGGTCGGATGAAATTGTTTTGTATTTCTGTTATCTTACTCCTAATTTTTGTCACTTTTTGCTGATGAGGATGAGTAATGATTAAATGAAATTGATGAAGGGACACTCGCAAACAACACCCACTCTCAGGCCGGAACCGGAAGTTGATCTAGATCCACTGCTAAGTGATAAAAGAGGAATATAAAATATTGCATGGAATTTTAATGTTAGCGTGCAATCTTGGAATTAGAACTGAGTTGAGGATAGTGTGACTCTTGGGGGTTTACCGGACTAATGCATTTGTTCTTGGCACTGGCGTACACATGATTTTTTTTCGGGGGGAGCTGGAATATTGAAGGTGAATAATACATAGCTGATTTCTAGGGGGAAATCATACTCAATATTAATAATAATAATAATTTCCACTCAAAAATGGCAGTCGGAGGTCATTTTAAGAGAAATTTGCATTAGCATCACCAATCTGGTTCACTGCTTTTATTTGAAAATGAGTCTCAAAATTTAGGCTGTAGCCCCCCCCCCCCTCTAGCTACGCCAGTGGTTCTTGAGCTGGCTGGAAATTTCCCCTTCATGTCCAGGTAATAACTGGAAGAATTCTTCAGGGCGCTGGAGATGTGTCCTCCTCGAGGCAACCACCAGTTGGGGGGGAGGGGGGGCTTCGGCTGCGAGTTGCCGAATGCTTTGTCTGATAAATGTCGCCGTCCAAGTGATCGAAAGGACTGTGCCCAACATCTACCGTTTTACGACTCCTTGGCGTCTTGTACGTCTTGGGAATCGATTTATCTCGAACGGACATCGTTTGAGGCAAACGTGCTGCTATTTGATTGGCCGACGTGGACATGGTTCCCTAGTAGGGATGGCCATAAAATCTGGATAACGTATGTCCGGATTTCAAATTATCCGATAAGTTTCGGATGCAACGGATAATCTGTATATTAGAATATGTGGATGTCGGATATTCAGTATTACGTCATATTTACATCAGCAATGTCTCTAGAATAATTGGCAGGAGGGGGAGGGGCGACACTACATCTAAATATCACGTGTAAAATGCTTATTCAGGACAAAAGTTCAATTCCTTCTTGGTCTATGGGTGACAGAGCCATAGATGGCGACATAGGGGCTCTAAAAGGTCTAAATTTGGAGCTAAATTTACCCTCGTGGAACTAAAAAGCTCCTTGGAGAATTTCGATATATTAGGAGCCAAATGAAGGATCAAAAGAGCCAGATCTGGCTCCAAATTAACTAAATTGCCCACAGTGTGCATTGGACATTTTAGGGCACTTTTTAGTATTATATGGACTACTCATTGCATTGCTCAAGTGATTTATTGCTTTGTGTAATTGTCATTCATTATGATAAGTACCTAACCTAACCTAAACAGTGTTCCTATTATGTCCACAAGTGTTTATTTTGCTTTCCCAGAAAACAGACGGTCTGAAATCAGGTAGTCCGTATAATACTAAATTACCCATTTTAGTAACAGCCTTTTAAAAAAGATTGAATTGATACGTTTTTCAGACACAAGGGTAGTTCAAGGTTGACCGGGATTTTCGTACGTAAAAAATCGATGAATAGCCGGATCATGATGAAACGTGCGGGTGACGTAATGTATTCCTTCGCTAGTAACTAGCGCCCGGCATGACGTATTTCGCGCATGCGC
Organism: Lepisma saccharinum; assembly: GCF_977018435.1. Taxonomy (NCBI): domain Eukaryota; kingdom Metazoa; phylum Arthropoda; class Insecta; order Zygentoma; family Lepismatidae; genus Lepisma; species Lepisma saccharinum. The sequence continues at coordinate 36,435,160 of NC_139249.1, forward strand.
AGCAGTTGCAGCGAACATGGCGGCAAGCAGTGTGTCTGTGGCTGTGGAGCAGCGGTGTGTAATCAAATTTCTCGTGAAGGAGAAACTGAAACCAGCTGAGATTTTCAGACGATTGCAAGCACAGTATGGTGAACAAACGATGTCGCGGACAAGAGTGTACGAATGGTGTGAGCAGTTTCGCGAAGGACGGGAGCTGGTGACAAATGAAGCGCATGGACACATTCGCCCGACTGCAGTCACACCAGTGAATATCGCACGTGTTGAGCAAACGATTCTTGAGAACCGGCGAGTAACAGTGCGGGATATTGCTGCCGAAGTGAAGATCAGTGTCGGGAGTGTTGAGACAATCATTCACGACCACTTACGCTTCCGCAAAATCTGTGCAAGGTGGGTTCCCCGCCAGCTGACATTCGATCAGAAGTGGACACGCAGGACGGTCTGTGAACAGCTTCTGAATCGGTTTCAAGCTGAAGGTGATGAATTGTTGCAATCCATCATCACGTGTGATGAAACATGGTTGCACAATTCAACCCCAGAGACCAAAAGACGCAGCATGGAGTGGCGGCATAAAGGTTCCCCACCCCCCATGAAAAGCAAAACGCAGCCGTCCGCTGGAAAGATCATGGCAAGTGTCTTCTGGGACATGAAGGGCGTTATCCATGTGGATTTTATGGACAAAGGGAGCACGATTAGTGCCCAGTATTACTCCACATTGTTGAGTGGTGCTGTACGAAAGTCCATTCGCAAGAAAAGACCTGGGATGTTGTCTGGAAATGTCATTCTTCTCCATGACAATGCCCGCCTCACACGGCCAATGTGACAACAACAACTCTGGCCGACATGCGCTGGGAAGTTCTGCCCATCCCCCTTACAGTCCGGATTTAGCCCCCAGTGATTATCATTTGTTTGCACCCCTTAAAGACCATCTGGGAGGGAAGAAATTCACGACAGACGAAGCACTTCGGAGCGATGTCCTCCAGTGGCTACGACAACAACCAAGTTCTTTCTACGCCAAAGGAATTCGGGAGCTGCCAGAACGATGGCAACGGTGTCTCGGCGCGCACGGAGAATACTTTGAAAAACTGACATAGTTTGGTGTTTCTTCTGCTACCTATTTCCTCTGCAGAAATAAAAGTCCCGGTCAACCTTAAACGACCCTTGTATGTTACGTAGAAGTGTGTATTAATATAAACACTACAAAAAACTATACCCACACGATATTTCTCGAGCACGACTTGAATATATCTTGAAAGAAACTCTCATATCTGTTTCATTTCGACTTGAAAATAAGGCAGAACAAGTAGGCAGAAAATAAAACGGTTTCTTATATCAACGCCGCTCAAAAAAGAAAACATAGAACAATTCACACTAAGCTGTAGGTAATTATCGAAAACCACAAACGGGCCCGCTGAATAAACAAAAGAAGAAACAGTTCTTAACAACAATACTGAGGAAAGCCCCTGATCTTTGTACAGAATGCCGCCAGTATGGGAAAGTATAAATGCGGCTTCTCTTCAATGGCATACAATAATATCGGTGCCACTTTGATACCTAACATCCGACACTCAATTCGACGACTTGGCTAACGTAATATGACACTGTAAAGTTAATGATTATTTTCGGTTGTAATAGGTTTTGGATAGGGATGAGCGGGCATCCCTTCGCACCCCCCTGGCGTCGCTCGTGGAAAGTGGAAACGACGAACCGTAGGCAAATTATTTGCAGTAGCGTCGCTAGGCCATCTGCTTTGGGGGGAAGGGGGCTGCAACCAGATACATGACTACTATTGTAAATATTTTTAATGTTTGAAAATAGCAAAGTGATTAATAAGACAATAATATATAACAATCATAATGAATTAAAACTAACATAGACTTACTGCATTATTTTTTATGAAAACAGATGGATATTCTTGTCGTGTTTTTCTAATGCTGGTGAACTATGTCTTTAAGTATCAGCTGTACTCTGCGGTTCGAATTTCTTGCAAAATTATAAATAACACAATCCACACACAATTCATGACACTCTTCCTTTTCTATGGCCAGTATTGCAAGTGAGGAAAGTCTGTTTTGGCCCATACTATTACGCAAAAATTTCTTGATTCTCTTCAAACAGCTAAAACTCCTCTCACACGATGCTGATGTCGCAGGAATTGTCACTGCAATTTGCAACATTCTGCATAAGTTCGGAAACATGTCTTTTGGAATGGCGTTCATTAAATGTACTATGGATGTGATGGTCTATGTCAAGTTCTTTAGGTAATTTTTTGTATCTAGAGGTATGTTCCTGCATTAACAATTGTTCAAATATGTTTTCTCGAAATACTGTATGTAATAATAGCTAAAAATTGGGGGAGGCTTATCGAGGGATTGGGGGGGGGGGGCTGAAGCCCTCCCAAAAAGGACCTAGCAACGCCACTGATTATTTCGACAATGAAAAATACAATTTCTCAACAACAGAGCGTACTGGAAATCAAACCTATATATCTCGTAACCACTGCTATAGTGGATGACCGTCCGGATGCATTGACATTTGTGAAACTTTAATCCTCTTTTACGCAACACAGTTTTCTTCAACATCACAATGCGGTTGTACACACATAACTTTGAGATTTCTGCAAGGGCGCATTCTTTTTCATAACTCCATCTCTTTATAAAGAGTATACGGGTGAGAGGTCGAAGATCGTCATGGGTAATTCCTTTGCCCCACCCTTAAGGCACAAGTACTCCTGTGCATGTGCACGCATGCCATGAAGGCATATGGGGCGATGTGGAGGTAGAACTGCACATATTTTTTATCTCGACCATAGTTGGGATGATGGAGCAGCATCACGCCCGGCCGCCATTACTCCCCAGGACTAGGGTTGCCCCAGGCACTCATTGATACGAGGCTGGGTGGGCCTCAGAGCCGCGCAGGAACAGCGAAATGACTGGCAAATTTCCTGGTTCAGATCACTTCAACCGGGACTCGAACCCGGGTCTTGAGCGTGGCGGCCAGATGATCTACTAACTGAGGAAAACCCTGATCTTTGTACAGAATGCCGCCAGTATGCGAAAGTATAAATGCGGCTTCTCTTTCAATGGCATACAATAATATCGTGATACCTAACATCCGACACTCTTCTGTTCACTAATCTCGTCGGATCATCATTAGCATAGGCGTGCGCAGTCGGGAAAGAAAAACCTCATTCTATCACTGTTTTAGTTTAATTGTGTATAGGCCTATATATATATATATCAATACATGGACCCCATGGACGAGTGGTTAGCACATCGCGCTGCGACGTTAGGGGTCCCGGGTTCGAATCTCGCTCGTGCATGGTTGTTTGTAAATGTCCATTTCATCCTCATCCCATGGAAGGCAATGGCAAAACCACCATGGGTTCACCTTGCCAGCGACCTTCCGGTCAAAAGACCTGCCTTCAGGCAGCAACTCATCATATATATATATATATATATATATATATATATATATATATATATATATATATATAATGCAGCAACATAGAGGCAGCGTAACGAATAAATAAACAGCAAGAATCTAAAGTTCTTAGCAGTTTTAACTACTCTCTTTGGTAATTTACAATGCACTAAATAAAACGATAAAATTGCGAGCGAAGCGAGCAAGACAACTTTTTGATCCAAATGCTTGCAAACTGAAAACAATATTGATTTAATACGGCACAAAGAATTTCATGGAGTGCCATGGCATTCTCTTCTATAATTTATTTCATTTAGATCGTTCTGCGCCCAGGGCCAACTCCCGCTGCCTCCTAACTACGGCTCTAAACTTAACAAAACTGTAGGAAAAGCAGAGATTGCGAGCGAAGCGAGCATGAAAATTTTACGGAATGTATTTTCATTTGTATAAAATTTGATATCGAGGGTCAATTGCCCCTCTGTGTCCCCCAGGAGGTGCTTTTGACCGTCTGGTAGAAATAATGCAAGAGAGACATTTCATCTTAAGAATCCTTTTGTCCTAATACTCTTAGATTCTAGTCTTGCTTTCTTTTACCTCAATTTTTGCCCCCTTGTGATTCCACCACTGTACGTACCCCCTTCCCCCGTGGTTGCTTTGAACTTTACTCGGCTTGAAAATACTTAATCGTTTAATAAGGGCGACAAGATTACTCTCTACTAAATTTCTAGGTAAAAGTACAATAATGTGAGGCGTCTGGAAGGGGGGCAAGGATGGCCACACCTCCCCCTTAGAAATCGAATGTCAATCTAAAAGTATATATTTCACACGCATAATTTGATTTATATTTATGCGACACTTTCAAATTCAAATGGTGTTTTTTGAGGGGGTAACTCTATTATCGGAGTAATATGTCCCATGGAAAAATAATCTGCTTGTCTTACTATGCGAAGACACCAAAATATCAACCTCCCTTACACGTAGAAACCCTGGACTGCATTCTGCAGACTAGCGAGGCTCTGGCGTATGTTGTGTGGTTGTTGTTTTCCTTTCATCTATTTCATCTTCTCACCGTTCATCCTATTCTTCGCGATTAGCCAAAAGTGGCAGAAAGGCGAAGGAAAATAATGAAGTCAATCAAATCTGATCATTGTAATGACCCCGAGTTAGCCATTACTTCGTGGTTTTATATTATTATTATTATATCTTATATTATCATTTCATGCTTATTATAGTTGAACGTATTATAAGTTAATAATTTCTGAGTTAAATTCTTTATATCTATTTGTTGTTTCATGTTTCAGCCAAACGCCATTCGTTTATCTTATATTTTGAAAGCCATTGTTGATTTATTTAAACACTTGTGGTGTGAGAAGATCACGCGCTTTCATTGCATTGTTGCCACCACATACCTAAATTCACTGTGCCAGATTACTGTACATTTCTAATATATTACTGTTTGCTTTTATCAACTTCCTAGTATTAAAAGGTTATTGTGTCTGGTAACACTGTGTAACTGAGGTGTTTTCGCCTTCCAGAAAAACGGTTAGTAGTTGCGCAGAGAGATTTGAAGTAGCAAGAGGTGCTTCGCGTTACGGGAAAGATAGGCTTACGCATCTCGTGCTGTACCGTTCGAAGGTATTTGAATTGTAATTTTAGTCTTACATGATATACGTGCGTGTCTATAATAAACGTAAAGTTGAACATATTGCGGTTTTTCTTTATTTCGAAAGTGTATTTCGTACTTGTGGATACCTGCATCAGGAGGACAACCTCGTGGGTTGTCATTGGACTTCACCTGTAGATCCAAGGGGAAGGAACGCAGTAACTTAGCCCGAACCCTGGGATTATCCAGCATGCTCTGCTGAGCTTATAAGGTAAGTGTACTTGTGAAGTGCACCGCTACGCGGGACGTAGCATCATCATTATTCTCATCGTCGCGTTTTGTCTAGAGGCAGAAATCTGACGAAGGATAATAAATATACCAAACCGAAAATATAAATTATAACTTGACCCCTCAGTGCTCCATATTGAAGGAAACTGCTGGTGTCAGAGCATTTGACTCTTTGAGGCCCGTGCAAGTGTTCGTACCCATCTACCCAATGCTGATTAAGAGATAGGAATTCGCAGCATCTGACTTTTACCTGTTTTCCAATGTCCTACCTGATGTCTAAATGATGCATGATCCTGTCTACGGCGGTTTTTCCAAGAAGGTCATCGACTCGTCCTAGTGGACAAGTTGCTGGAATTCGGCTATCTGCTCGCACAATGTCGCATCCAAATATTTCAGATCTGTTGCGACACAAAACCTAGGAAAGCTGGGGATTCTTCGCTGACAAGAATATTTGGTCCAGAACTCGTGAATTATATTCGTTCTCTTGCGGTATAAATCAGACTGCCTATGGGTGGAATGGGAGGCTTCGAAAAGATTCCAATTAAGAGACATCCCATACACTTAATTAGCCTTGTAATCGTAGATTTCTTTTACGCAATCGTTTCGACAAAAATGCCCTGTGACGCAGAATTGGAGAATTTTCAGACAAGTTTTAGGTGGTAAATTAATAGCGTGCTTCCTGTAACGATGGACAGTACGATTTGCTGGGAGGAGAATCGGCGAAATACACTAGTTTATCTCCAGCTCAGGAGCATATAATTCAGAGTCGTCTTTGTCATTTAGGTTTTGCGCTGCCCTGTCTTCACAACAATTTTTTTCTCTAAAAGTCTTGTTTTGAAGATCGGCACCAATGTTCTAAATGGGACATGTACGGAGAACAGTAAAATTCAAACGGCGATGGGAGCCGAAGACGGATCAGATCTCGAAGCCAACTCCATCTCTTGGTTAAGATTCAAAGTATCATCCATGAGGTCCTAGCCTTAATGAATTTCTTGGGCTATTGTTGCCTTGTAATGAATGGGTGACAATCTCAATATCTAGTCCTGATTAGCCAACCCGAGCATAAAATCAAAATTGAAGGAGTCTTAGTTTGACCCCCCCCCCCCCCCCGATGTTGTAGTGGTAATGTCGTCGCTTTGTAATCAAGGGTCCCGGGTTCGATGCCCGGTGGACGCTCATTGCACAGTGGTTCGGATCCCACTTTAAACTGCATGTCCAGTCCCGATTAGCCTACCTGTGCATAAGGTGGACTTAAAAAAAAACAATTTAAACAACAATAATAGAAATTCGAAATAATTTATGCAAAACGCTAATGTTTACTGAGACTAGACAAGTTTTATGCACATTAAAAGAAACACATAACTTAGCTGTAAATAACCTCCCGTGGTATGAATGAATAATCCGCATAGTAAAGGATTTTTAATTTTGGATAAGTGTGTTCATATATACACATTACACTCTTACAGAAATCAAGAACGAGATGAGATCTAGTCTTGATTTTACAGATATTTTGTTCAGTGTTATATTATTTGAATTTAGAGATAGAGCTCCGTAAGCTGATACTGTGTCAAAAGAGAAGTGAATGCCAAAAAATCCCGTAAACGCAGTAGGAATTTTGAGACTTAGTTTTGAAATATCGTCCATTTCGTCTAAATCTGAGGGGAAATGGAGTAAAATGTATAATGTTAGGGAAATGAAATCTAAACTCCTCGTGGTAATCGGACCAGTGATCCCTGGATTATAAAACTATAGTTAGTAGAGGGAGATAATTTCCGTATCTTTTCTGGTTGCTATGCATTTGCAGCTTGATAGCGAATCATAACTTCTGCAACCTCCAATCAACAAGCGCGTCATTAACGTCACCTCAACCAAATATCTATCGCTAAGGCCCTTGCTTGCGCTCAACGCAGTTCCGAGGCTCGTTAGACAGATTGTTCAATCAGCTGGCGATGTATCCATTAGTTTCCGTGATATGCTTTCGACGTTCCCGGACATTCCCCATGCACATGTGTAACACAGGTTGTTTGTCCTGTTTACATGCTGTAAATTTATTAGTTCTCCTCTTTGCCAATTTTACAATAGCAGAGCAACCGGTCCCTTTGCGCTTGACCGAAGCACCAGGAGACCCAGTTGCCCTCAAACCTAACAGTTAACATCCTTCTCGGGGACATTAGCGGAAAGAAGGATAACTATTCCGGCAGAGAGAATATTTATCTACATGACGGAAACGTCGTAAGAATGAGATTGGAGGGGAGGGAGTAGGAATGTGACTGGAATGTTTGTTGAGTTGGCGCCCACACTGTGAACAGGATGATTCAGTTAGCTTCACTTTGCCTCGAGTGGTCGCGTTTGAAGTTGCAGTGTGAAGCAGCACGGTGACCACTAGGCAAGGTATCGAGACGAGATTTGGCAGTATCTCTGTCTCGTTTCGATTTCCCAGCGCAGTCTTGGTCTGGGGTCGATTTGCAAGCTTCTGTTTCGGTCTGGATTCTATTTAAAAGCTACTCTATCGGTCTGCTCTCGATTTGCAAGCTCCTCTCTAAGACTTGGCTTAATTTGCAAGCTCCTCAATAAGACTCGGCTTAATTTGCAAGCGCCTGTCCCGGCCCGGTCTCGATTTGCAAGCGCCTGTCCCGGCCCGGTCTCGATTTGCAAGCGTTTGCCTCGGCCCGGTCTCGATTTGCAAGCGCGTTTCTCGGCCTGGTCTCGATTTGCAAGCGCGTTTCTCGGCCTGGTCTCGATTTGCAAGCGCGTTTCTCGGCCTGGTCTCGATTTGCAAGCGCGTTTCTCGGCCTGGTCTCGATTTGCAAGCGCGTTTCTCGGCCTGGTCTCGATTTGCAAGCGCGTTTCTCGGCCTGGTCTCGATTTGCAAGCGCGTTTCTCGGCCTGGTCTCGATTTGCAAGCGCGTTTCTCGGCCTGGTCTCGATTTGCAAGCGCGTTTCTCGGCCTGGTCTAGATTTGCAAGCGCGTTTCTCGGCCTGGTCTAGATTTTCAAGCGCGTTTCTCGGCCTGGTCTAGATTTGCAAGCGCCTGCCTCGGTCTGGACTCGGATTTGCAAGCGCCTGCCTCGGTCTGGACTCGGATTTGCAAGCGCCTGCCTCGGTCTGGACTCGGATTTGCAAGCGCCTGCCTCGGTCTGGACTCGGATTTGCAAGCACCTTTCTCGGTCTGCTCATGAAAATGCTATATGAATATATTCTACCTCGTGCTGAGTTATTGGAGAACAGATGTATCGTAGGCCTATGTGCAGGGTCGGCTTGGCTTTGGGCGTTTCTCAACAATTATCATATTCTTAAAAGTATATCTTGTACGGACGAATCATTACACTTCAGGATTACACTCATGGAGCTAATAATTATTACAATGTAGTTTTTCACAACTGACAATATCGTTGCGGCTCATCGCAGCAGAGGGTATCTTGCTCTGTGTGAAAGGAAATCTGTTATCACTGATTTTTTTACACAGTATTTTTCAATCAGATTGGAAAACCAGCAGTTATTCTGCGGGTGCAGGAATAGAGGCCCTCGCCTAAAAGTTTTACTTGTGTAAAACGTAGTCTCAGTATGTGAAATTAGACAACGAGCTAACGCTTAAAATGTAAATTTGTATGAAGTAAGAAATAGTCATATGCTAAAGGACTCGTAATATGTGCGGGCTCCTGGGAGGGGGCTAAGTGAGGACGGATATGGACATGTAAGCGGTAGGAAAATTTGGAGAGACATCCGCACACAGATTTCAGCAACAGTCGAGTGCAGAGATACCTGTATATGTGTGGTGCCCTGAAGAAAACAGGATTGGCCTGGTTCAAACAGGGAGAAGGATACAATTTTCAGTGTAAAGAATGCGCCATTTCGGTTGTTTTCTGGGCAAAGGGAGAGACAATTACGAATTCTTCTCCTAAAGACTATTCGATAGGAGGATTCAAGGCGATTGTGGCAGCCGGTGCCCTAAGCGCAGTTCCATTATGTTGGTGTTGAGAAAGGTTGGGCCTCATTCATCCTCGCGGAGAACGTGGGTGCATATGCATCAGTTAGGAAACAGGTGTTGCATACCTTTGGGAAATCTGAGGCATGCTGCTTGCAAGGTGAATCACCTGGAATGGGCGAATATGAGTCGTGGTCTCCGCTGCTGCTGATTACTCCTCGCATGCAGTGTTGCCATATTCGGTGGACATAATTATGCTTTCATCTCATTTTGCCTTCATCTAGAAGTTCATCAGTCTTTATGTTTTCAAAACAGCTTTCCTATTTTATGGTTCCAAAACAGATTTTATGTTTTTAAAAGCAGGTATTATTTTTCTAAATTGATTTTTTCAGTTATTAATGTGTGTGTCCACCTAATCTCCCTCAAATTAATCATAATAATAACGAAACTGTTCATTGATTTCGCCCTTCGAAACTGAATTTGGACTTTGCTCTTCGAAATTGATCTTGGACTTTCCTCTACGAAACTGATCTTGGACACTTTCCTCTACGAAACTGATCTTGGACACTTTCCTCTACGAAACTGATCTTGGACACTTTCCTCTACGAAACTGATCTTGGACACTTTCCTCTACGAAACTGATCTTGGACACTTTCCTCTACGAAACTGATCTTGGACACTTTCCTCTACGAAACTGATCTTGGACACTTTCCTCTACGAAACTGATCTTGGACACTTTCCTCTACGAAACTGATCTTGGACACTTTCCTCTACGAAACTGATCTTGGACACTTTCCTCTACGAAACTGATCTTGGACACTTTCCTCTACGAAACTGATCTTGGACACTTTCCTCTACGAAACTGATCTTGGACACTTTCCTCTACGAAACTGATCTTAGTAACGACTGCTACTAATAAGTGCTCGTAGAACTTTCATATTAAAAAAAATAACGATGAGCCTAAATACATAAGCAGAGGCACGATCGTGAGACATGCTGTCAGGAAGAAAATTGAAGTAATGAATAATGACTCCAGATTGGAAGCATTTCTGGACAACAAAAATACAAAGGCAGAGAAACACCAGGGATTCGAACCTGGATCCTTGTCTTCGTAGCACACCATGCTAATATCTCTCCCACAGAGTAGTGTCTAATACCGTCGTATTGTAATGAAAGGGGTTCCTTCGTCGATCACAGACGAGATCACATTTCAACTGTTTGGATTACACTTTAAATCGTAGGTCGCGTTTACCTGCGCATAAAATAGTCTTGAAGCAAGCTTTGTAAATCAAATTCTTGAACATACAGCAAATTGCCTTTTTATCATATGTGAACTTGACCACTTCTATGATGTCCATTCTAATTGCGCGGTGGTAACACTGTCACCAGTTAATCAATGGATTCTTCTCTGGAATTCAATTCTCGGTGAAGACAATTTTCACAATGGTTCGTTCGGATTCCATTTCCAACTGTAGGCCCCTGCTTGAGTTTAAGTGGGCAAGAACAGACTTTGACGAACAGTAAAATTTTGTGCACCATTGCTAATGGAAACTACACGTAGTTTCTTCTGGTGTCCGATGATTTGTTTCTCGCAACCGGGATTCGAACCCAGTTTTGTCTTCCTAACCAATTAAAAGATACAATAAAAGTGTATTTTTTGATTCATTAAAGGAAATGGTTGGTTTTATCCAATTTTGACATGGTAATGACAGAAATATCAGAAGAAAAAAAATATTGGGATTTTATATATATATTTCCCTGCAAATGTAAATTTACTGCATCCCGGCAACACTGCTCGAGCCCGATTTGGGTTTCTTTTCTAATGAAGTCCCCCCTCCTCCTCCTTTTCCGTCGCAAGATCGTCTCTGGAATGCGGTTCCCTCGTCAGCCCTTTTAACTTGGCCGAACTGCCTGGATATATGGCGAAAAGAGGTGGGGATTTCTTGGAAGGGAAATTGGGGGGGGGGGGGAGGTGATGGAATGAAGGAACCTTTTCTTACCTCCCGCTAAACCTTCGTGAAGGCCGGACGGCAAGGTTCTTCTTGTTTCCCTCTTCCGTTCGCTCGTCTTTTCTTTGTTGCCGTGACTTCATACATATACATTCTGTTTCTAGGAGAGTGCATTCCTACCTGATGTTCTGGAAGAGTAAGGAGATGTTTCTAGTCACTGCTTGATTCTTTTTCGCCACTAATGGATTTTAGTAGAGTGGGATTACTTTCGTAACATATGCAGCTGTTATGTATTTGCAGCTTGTACGGGAGTCATAACTCCCGAAGCGTCCAATCAGCAAGCGACCCGCTAATGTCATCTCAATGCAGCACCTATCCCTGACCCAGTTTCCCACGCTCTAGGATCGCTGACTAGCCTCGCTGTCAGCTGGAGATGTTAATGAATTACTTACTTCCTCCCCTAACTTTACCCTGGATGTGTGGCTATTGGAGCATCGAACCAGAAAATCTTGGTATCGAGAGCTCCTTCGATGTCCGCAACCTCGCACCACAAAAGAATAAAACCGGTTGCTGACCATTCAGGATATCTTAGAACATCTTACACTTGCTCGGCTTTCCCACTTCCGAGATTGCTGGGAGCAATTGAAATGGTGAGGATGTTTCGGCGAAGAGAAACAAATATTGGAAGAAGAGACTGAATCAAACTATTTTAAACAAAATCCAGTATTAGAAAGAAAAATGGTTTGGCTTTCTTTCATGATTGAAAGAAACAAACACATTGAAATATATATTTTTTTTGTAAAAAAAAAAATGAATTCACATTACATTGTGCTTTATTGCATCGCCCTCGCGAAAGTAGGGCTCCACATATTCTCGGTCTCAGCCATAACGACGATGATGATATCGGCTCCAATCCCGCAGGGCTGTCCCCACATACGCGTGATGAGTGGCTTTGTGAATCAAAGATCCGTTTACGCCTCACCAGTGGTGTTCACCATCTCGAGGGGACCCTCTTGAGGTGAGACGTCCCCCTCCGGATGACTAAGTGTGAGGGTGATTGTAAGGTCGATCCTTTCTATTCTGGAACCCCGCATTACATAAAATAACGCAAATGTGGTTCTCATTGAAAATGTAAAATGTTGAGACTGTCATTCAACAATTGTTCCAAGATCAGATCCTTGTTAAATAATGGTTTCATCACTATTAATCTCATGAGCTTGATCATGAAGTAACTAGAATATAGCCCTGGAAATGTACAGTGCGTCCATTTCGATCTGCAGCCCAGAGATCGGGAGAAGCGTGGCGGGCGGCGCTGACGGAGATGCCGACATTTGCGGCCTGTAATGCCCGCTTATTTTTATAGACATATGCAGACATTTATATAAATATTGCAAAACTATCACTAACCTGTGTTATAACACGCAAAAGTTCTTCTGTAATTCATCCAAGTTCTGCTCTTATATACACAAATAAATACGCTATAGAAACGATGTTAAGAGCCACAGATAAAAAAGCATTTTAATCATGGTTTTGATCAGTAACGTCCTGCTTAAGTTTATATCCTTGAAAGAGTTTTGTGGCGATGGGAATCGTTTGGAGGTTTCGATTTGATTTGATTTGATTTAGTTTATTTTACTTCGCGTTTTGTGCCTCTTGGCTAATTTGCGAAGATGGGGATGAGTGATGAAATGATGAAATAGATGAATGGACATTCACAAACAACCAAGCCCGACCGGGATTCGAACCCGGGACCCTTGGCGTCGCAGCGCGATGTGCTAACCACTCGGCCACAGGGTCGGGCGTTTGGAGGTTTCGAATGTGCAACACTGTATCAGGATTACACTGCAGACGAAACCGATAAAAGTGAATGGTTTTCGTGAGCTTCCTCGCAATCCGAAATATCCGAGCTCGAGTTTTTTGTTCCTTCGCGACTAGATGAAGACAGAGTTGTAAATATAGTGGCGAGCAATGTAAACCAAGAGCGTGTAAATTTCGTACTGTGCGCAAGACTGTTATGCTTGGTTACTTGCAGTTACTTGTTTGTGCAAAACTCGATGATATTGGTGCAGCGTTAGAACGTTCTCCAAACAAACCTCTACGCCGTGTTTCACAAGAGGTGGGCGTGTCAAAATCATCGGCACATACAGTCACTAAGCTACTAAAATTAAAACCATACTCTTGTAACACAGGTTAGTGCTCGTTTTGCAATATTTATATAAATGTCTGCATATGTCCATAAAAATAAGCGGGCATTTCAGGCCGCAAATGTCGGCATCTCCGTCAGTGCCGCCCGCCACGCTTCTCCCGATCTCTCGGCTGCAGATCGAAATGGACGCACAGTATTAACATGGAAAAGTCAGGGAATTTCGAAAATACGCCCCAAAACAGAAAATTCATGTAAAATCAAGTGTTCTTTGTATTAACAGGATTTCGGAATGAAAATATATTCCACTTTCTTCTTGTAGCAGCTTGTTGATGAGATGAATTCTGTATAAAAATGTTTTTTGTAGTTTTTGTTCATTATTGTGAATCATTTCGAAGAAATTTTATTTCCTTCAAGAGCAAGCGCAGTTTAATACTTGCTTATTAGCATGTAAAGTACCACATAATAGGTTTTTTTTAAAAAAATCAAGCACCTGGATTTGGGAATGAAAATATACGTATTCCACTTTTTTCTTTGATGGGAAGCATTCCATGTAAAAATCTGTTTTAGTTTATGTGCATTTATTGGGAACAATTTGGAAAAAAAACTTTATTTCCTTGAAGAGTAATATTTCAGGGGGGGCGTGGGTCCGAACCAAGTGTCTGAAAATAATAATAATAATAATGTTGATATAATAATTATAATTATAGTAAATTAATTAAAATGGTATAATTAAAATATTCAAATTAATAATATTTTATTACACGAATAGGTTAAAAGACAGTTAAGGATAATTATATAACACGTATTAATTATCTAGCTTACGTATAGTTAAGGTTGGCAAAATTTGTAAAAGATGGTAAGGAAATTAATGTCAAATAGATAAAGAATTGAATATTTTTTTAATATCAAAAAGGGACGATAGATCCAGTTGACGAAAAGTAAAGTTTCTGGTAACATTTTATGCATGTTGTTATAAGTAGTAATAAATCTTGCATAAATCTTCTTTTGTACTGTCATTATAGTCGTATGATGCCAATATAACCCCTGCCTTCCACTAAGTCTGGCAGAAATAAATAACCTTCGATTAAGCAACAATTATATTATTACTTAATTTTTAGCTATTTTATTATTCCAGTATTTTATTATTTAATTTTTGTACTTAGTAAGTCTTTCGGGGGGTCCGAACACCCTGGAACCCCCTAAATACGTCATTTTTTCTCGCATGTTTCTTTTTTAAGCTGGGTCGTTGGGATTTAAATCTAAAGCACCGCCATAGCTAACGTGAAAGGAGATAATGATTTCTCAAGGCGCCTGCTTATTAGATTGGAAATTCTTTTGTGGGTGTAACCAATGAACAGGATGCAATTCGTGATCTCTTGGTCCTAGAGGAGATTGTATGCTGCATGTGCAAGATGATGGAGGGGCTTAAAACGTCTGCAAAGTGAGATGAAACGCGAACGTGTGTGGGTTCACCTTCGTTCGCCACATTAATATGGCGACCTTCAACATGTCCGGAATCAAGGTAAAATTCGAACGTTTTGCAAGCTTTAATTTCTGACCGGTCACGATAATCGGTAATGTAAGTGTCTCTGTTAGGTCTCTTGCGACGAAATTCCTGTTACTTAACTCACTCTGCTGCAGCACTCTTAACTAGGGACTGTGATTTTTCGCAAACGCGATACCACCGAAAAATGTTTAGAAGAAAAAGTGCTTTATGTATGTGTAGTGCCATGTCCTCAGCACATTTTCAACCGTTCTAAATCGCGAAACTCAACAATTTTTGTTCTTAAGAAACCAAAATCTATCATTCTTGTGTTTTAGACTTAAAAAAATAAAATGTGCCATATTTACGCATGTGTAAAGCACACCTTTTCCAAAATTTCATCCAAAAGGTAACTATGGTTTGTGTTATACATGAAATAATCCCATGAAGCCAGAAACCACATGTAAATGGACGTTTCTCACGATTTTTCGCCTTCCATGAGAACGTTTTGGATCACCGATGAAAGTGGTGGATATCCGGCAGGAGATCGAGTGCTCATGTACCGTCACACGGAAACCGCAATATCGGTATTTGTTGCGGGAGAAATGAGGGAAAATAACTTCCTCAAAACTCGTTTCCAGTGTATGAAACTCTTGTCACGAACAGGCCGTGTGACATAGAATTTTAAACAATATTTTAAGAGCACAATGAGGTTATAATTTTAGGTAGAGCTATATTTGGCAGAAAAGTTAAAATAAAAACGCGACAGTAAAGCATCGACGCACAACACACCCAACAAGAAGCAATCCATCACAAGTGCTTCAACTAGAGTGCGCGTCAAATCTCCTGCATTTGGCCTTGAACGGCTGAACAGCACCAGCGAATCACAGACGTGCGGCGTTGCCTTGTTCCGTGACAAGGCGTTTCGCTCAACCACGCTGTCTCTTTTCCGAGTGAGATTTCGACATGGCACCGCTGCAGTGCGCTGCTATTGGCTATCGCCATATGCAGGATATTTGACGTGCACTCTGGATGTAAAGAGGCATAGCCAACAGGATGACACCGCAAGTATACTAATCCGTCACAATCACCGTTCGGTTCGGTAGCTCCCTGATTTTGAAGTGGTAATAAGGACGCACTTATGATTTGATTACAGATTCTCCACTCAAACATCACGCCATACTCCAAGTTTGTGTAGTAGTGGTTTCTTACCGCTGTGCGGCAGCAGTGCCGACGAATTTCCCGATCAGCACATACCGTAAAGGTAAATGGGCCGTGATGGACTAATTACATGGCCAGCAATGTCCCCGGACCTAACACCATGCGTTTTTTTTCATGTGGGGATTTTTGAAGGATACAGTGTACGTTCCTATGAAACTTGGATAGGTACTGAAACAGTTACTACAAGCAAGGACGTATTTATGGTGGGGTCCAGGGGATCCAGACCCCCTCCCCCCCCCGAAAGACTTACTTAGTACTAAAAATAAATAATGAAAGAATAAACTAACTGAAATTAAATAATGAAAATGTACTTGTTGTTCAGTCGAGGGTGATTTATTACCGCCGAACTAATCGGAAGGCAAGGATTATATTGGGATCATACGACTTGGAATGGCAGTACAAAAGAAGATTATTATTATTATTATTACTTATAGTATGCATAAAACATTACCAGGAACTTTACTTTTCGTCAACTGAATCTAACATCCTTTTTTTATATTCAATAAATATTCAATTCTTTATCTATTTGACATTAATTTCCTTGCCAGGGCAGTTGTTTTTAAATTTTTTTATTTATTTTTTATTTTTTCAAATGTTGCCGACCTTAACTACACGTAAGCTAGATAATGAATACGTGTTGTTATATCACTACCCTTATACCTCTTGTCACCTATTCATGAAATGAAAATATGAAAATTAATTCTAATTAATTTAATATAATCGTAATTATTTTAATTTAACATTATTATTTTGAGACTCTTGCTTCGGTCCCCTCCCCCCGAAATATATTTCTAGATACGTGCCTGGCTAGAATCTGTGTACCAATTTTTTAAAAATTTATAAAATCTTCTAATCAGGGAGCTAATTTGTTAAGATCCTGTATTCTTCACTCTGCGTCTGCACATCTCATTAAGCGCCATGTAAGAAGCTTCAACTTGCTTGACTAAGGTAAATTGTGACTTGGCTATTGAGTTGACATTGTGAGCATTCGTATTTTCTTTGCGGCACAAAACAAAGGAATTTACTCAGTGTGAGACTTTGTCTTGGATTATTTTTGAGGCGTCGCTTCGGAGAATTCTGCGAAACAGGAGGTTCCAACAGGAAAGGCGTTGCCAGTCTGAAGACATAAAGTAGAGCATTTCTGTGTGACATTCCATATTCTTCAAATGTTGTTATCTTGCGGTGTAGCTTTGAAAAGAAAAAAAAACGACTGGATTTTCCAACAGATCTGCATTCCGGATATAAACGTTTTTAGCGTCAATGATTAGGTGTTCGTAGGCATATACAGGGTGACTTGTAATTAGATGTATTCCCTGAAAGGGGTTATAGTAGAGACAATTTGCAATAAATTTGACCATATGATACCCCGTCCGAAAATTATCGAGATATTCGAATTTCAATTTTTTATTTTTATTTTTTAAAATGACAATTTTCCACATAAAAAGATGAATTGAGAAAAAAAACAGCTCATTGTATGGCACATATTTCAGCGTTTTTCTGATAGCTAACAAATAAGTGAATCGTTGAAAAGAGTTTGTCCCAAATAACAATCACATGTAAGTAACGGGTGGATCTAAACTTACAAGTGGTGATAAAAAAATCCAATCTTAGTTTACTTGGCAAAATATTAATAACAAAAATGGTATAACACGAAGCGTACAAATTACTTAAATTACTTCCTTGTGTCATCAGCTATCCAACAAGGTACAAATGTTGCTAACATTCACATTTGTGTACAAGAAATAATACTTCATTCATATTCATGTGAATGGAATCAATGAACAATACAATTAAAGAACATTATACGTCTTGTTCAAAGTGGGCACCTCGGTTACGAATGTAGGCACGCAGGTTTTTACGGACAATTGGCCTCTTATCTCGTGATGTGATGGTGTCCTTGATGTGTTGAACAGCTGTTAAGATCCTCTCCCTGAGCTCTTCTTGCGAGTTTACCGGTGTCTTGTAAACTAAGTCTTTCATGTGGCTCCAAATGTAGAAGTCACAAAGCGTGAAATCGGGGGATCGAGCCGGCCAGTGAATCGGGCCGCCTCGGCCAATCCATTTCTTTGGGTAATTTTCATGCAGCCACTGTGGTACGCCCAGCCAGACGTATGGATGGGCGTCATCAACAATCATTTGATCGAGCCATTTTTCCTGCCCCAAATCTTAAATGGCATCACTTATGAACATTTTTTGATGAACGGGATGGCGATGTTGTTGGAGAATGTGCCTCTCTACAAGACGTGGCATGATTAACCAGCATGATGGCTGCCCAGCTCGATCGATTTGACGCCTTGCGACTTTTACATTTGGAGCCACATGAAAGACTTAGTTTACAAGACACCGGTAAACTCGCAAGAAGAGCTCAGGGAGAGGATCTTAACAGCTGTTCAACACATCAAGGACACCATCACATCACGAGATAAGAGGCCAATTGTCCGTAAAAACCTGCGTGCCTACATTCGTAACCGAGGTGCCCACTTTGAACAAGACGTATAATGTTCTTTAATTGTATTGTTCATTGATTCCATTAACATGAAGATGAATGAAGTATTATTTCTTGTACACAAATGTGAATGTTAGCAACATTTGTACCTTGTTGGATAGCTGATGACACAAGGAAGTAATTTAATTTGTACGCTTCGTGTTATACCATTTTTGTTATTAATATGTTGCCAAGTAAACTAACATTGGATTTTTTTATCACCACTTGTAAGTTTAGATCCACCCGTTACTTACATGTGATCGTTATTTGGGACAAACTTTTTTCAACGAACCACTTATTTGTTAGATATCAGAAAACGCTGAAATATGTGGCATACAATGAGCTGTTTTTTCTCAATTCATCTTTTTATGTAGAAAATTGTCATTTTTTTAAAAAAAAACAATAGAAATTCGATTATCTCGAAAACTACTAATTTTCGGACGGGGTATCATATAGTCAAATTTATTGCAAATTGTCTCTACGTTAACCACTTTCAGGGAATACATCTAATTACAAGTCACCCTATACAAGTCACAAGTATATTATGGTCTTTTTTTTCTCATAAACTTGAAAAATATGCCACTAATTTGGCACATAATCAGTCGTAGCATTCATACTTGTTGTATGAATGATAATTATGTTTCAAGATGGAGAGTTTATGAAATTTTACTCTTCCTATGTATTTTTCAATATACAGTAAAACCTCGTTAATCCGGACCCCGATAAGCCGGACTTCGCTTAATCCGGACAGGCAAAAGGAGAAAAAAAACCACAAGAATGCAAGGTTTTAATTGTTGCTAGAAATCAACAATCGAATTCGTCATATTGCTCCGTAACGGCCAAGAATACGTACATCCACCGTCCGTGGGAGAACTTCCCAAAGAAAAGGCAGTCAACCACTGATGAAATTCTGTTTCCTGCAGACTTGTATTTAGGCCTATTCCCTTTAAATACACCATAATAAACGTGTTTTGTTGCTATAAACTGAGTTTTAATGCACTTTCTACTATTCTCTTAGGTTATTTCAGTTAATCCGAACTTTTTGTTAAACCGGTCAACATATCCCCCCCATTAGTCCGGATTAATGAGGTTTTACTGTACTTAAAAAAATATATTTAGGTTTTTCTCGTTTTTCCCGTGTACAGCAGTATGTCATAGCCATATATCACTCTCCTGGAAACTTTTGATCATTATTTTCTAGCGCCGTCGCCGCCTTGCAATCAAGGGGTCCCGGGTTCGATACCCGGTGGAGGCACATAGTGGTTCAAACTGTAGGTCTAGTCCCGATTAGTCTTACTGTGCTTAAAGTGTACTTAAGACACCAAATATCAATCAATCAATCAATTATTTTCCAGCGCAAGGGAAGATATGGCCGTTATGGGGAAATGAGTCAGTTTTTGACATTCTGATATGACAGCAAAGGAGGTGTCATGTACAGTCACGGATACACTTGGGTGATAACAATTCCATTAACTTCAATGGAATTGTTACAACCCAGAAGTGTCCATGACTGTACAGTCACAGTCAATAAAAATGAGACACCTTTATCCTGAAATGCTGCCTTCCTTGCATAGCGTTATGCGTGTTGCCTAACTCTACGACGATGACCTGACTTCAAATGCAATAAAATTACAACTATTAAAATATTTTGATGAATAGTATAGGTAAAAATAAAATATATTATTGCTAACTTTAAGTTTTATTATTCTCGAGGTCCCTTCCATTGTATTTGGGCGGACCTATTGAAATGTTTGCCGATATCGAAATAATATGTTTTGGTATTAACTAGGGCATAGGTGATTGGCCACCACGGTCGCCGGAGCTAACACCTCTGGATTTTTAATTGTGGAGACATAGCTGAGGGGAAATCTGTTTACGAAAATGTAAAGGGCATCGGGTTCGCTAAGAAAATTAAGAGCCCTGAACACCTCAAAGAAATTATTACATTAGCCATCTAAAAAAAATCACCCCCTCCCAGCTGAGAGTGTCGAACTGAAGCATACATTCATTCAAGCAAATGGTGCACATACCAGTGGCGTACACTGAGTCAAAGATCTGGGCTCTATCACTATGTCACGTGGTCCTAGGCTATTAATAAAAATAAATTTACCAACTCCTAAGAAATCAGGTTGCCAGCTCATAGGAAATCAGGTTGCCAGCTCATAGGAAATCAGGTTGCCAGCTCATAGGAAATCAGGTTGCCAGCTCATAGGAAATCAGGTTGCCAGCTCATAGGAAATCAGGTTGCCAGCTCATAGGAAGTCAGGTTGCCAACTCATAGGAAGTCAGGTTGCCAATTCCAGAATCAGCATCATCATCTCACTGATATGAATAATATTATTAACAATTTCTGATCGATTTTTCTCCTATATTTTATACTCTAGACTTTCGCAGATAGCGTAGCTACTCCAGAATATACGCTCCTGGCACGTACTGTAACTGGAATCATGTTTGTATGCACGTATTTGTTGTCGTATGTAACCTGACTTTTGTCTCACCCTGTATCCATGAATATCATTGATAATGATATATATATAATGATTGATAGAAAAACGAATCGGTAAAATTATTGACAGATACCGATCGAGGAACTGTTCACGGAGAACGGGTCACAGAAATGAACCGAACGTACCTTTTGTACGGAACGGATACGACCATGCGGAAAACTGACCTTACGGTAAGGAAAGGCGAGTATCTTTTGAGCCACCGTGCATTGGGTATTTTTACCTGGGTCCGCCTAAAACCCGACCACCCAGCCCGTCCCACCCACAGCCTCATACGACCTTGGGGGACAGGGACTCCCCGCTCCCTGCGCACGCATCGTGGAGCTGAAACTCGCTCTGCCCCCTCCTCTTCCCTGCCGCCCGCTGCATCGCGTCAACCCCCGAGGGCCCGGCATTCCACGCTGGTTTCCCACGCCCCCGCTTGTTCTCCAGTCACAGCTCTGGAAGCGGGGTTGCCAGTGCCTTTTGTTTCTACCGTGTGTAACCGAATGTTTCGACAGGTGTCACTTGACTTCCGTATTTGCATACTGGAGAACTTCTGTCACAGTTAATCATTAGATTAGGTATTTAGGCCGGCCCGTAACACGCTGCTAAGCCAGAGGTTACAGGTTCGAACCCTGGTCAGATGTGGACACGTTCATAAACGTCCGCAGAATTTCTTTCAAGGAGGGGCAAGCTAGGTATTTTTTCCAGAGGGCGCAAAGCAGGCATATATTTGTCAATTAATAGTGATGTTCCCTGAAAAATCACTATTTCAGTTTGAAACGAATTTATAATAATTAACAAATTATTGTGAGTGAAATGAAATTATGTGTGAAATATATAATTTTTAGGTGGACATTCATTTCTCCATGCCTGCATGGCAGCATTCTTGTTCCAGAAATTATACCAACATGTTGAGCATGTTGTCGTTGTTAGTTAAAGTTAAAGATTTTGAACAAATCTTATGACCTGTTTTTTTTTGTTTCTTAGCTGATTGTGAGTTGGAGATATTGTTCATGTGAGAGTCAAGCATCATAAACATAATGGCTAAATATTTACCCCTAACTTTTCAATCTTTTTCGTGAATGAAGTATTGAAAACTAATAACAAAACTTTATTTCTACTGTTCGAGTGGTATCAATAGCTTGACCCAGTGGCGTACGCAAGGGGGGGTTACGGGGTTTAACCCCCCCCCCTTGAGCTTGTGAAATATTATGAAAAATGCTGTGGAAAAAATTTCAAAAGGCCAATTTATCACAGTCAAAGATCTGCGACAATACTATTACTATTACTACATCTACTACTACTACCACTAATAATAATAATAATAATAATTTGAATTATTATTTCCATGCAGCATGAGAAAAGCACAGCATTCCAAACACACGCGTCTTTCAGAGTGATGCCTTTAAAATAAACAAGAGTTCTTGAAAATAAAATATGAGGGTAAGTATGATTTAAAAGAGAAGAAGAATGTTTTGTATCTCGGTTGCAACAATGTTCAATACACTGGCGTACGCAGGATATTTTTTTTCGGGAGGAGCTGGAATAGTAAATGTGGACACATGGCTTCGTGTTGGAGGGCAGGATGCATAATAAAATATTTCGTATTTTTGGAGCTTTTCAGTCTATTAAAATTGTATTCAAAGTCAAAAATGGTAATCGGGACTCACTTGAAAAGAGGTTTCGCATTTACACATTTTGATCTTTTAAAGGTCTTAACGAATTTTTATTTGAAAATTCTGATTTTCTCAAAATTTCGGTACGGGCTGGAACACCATCGGCAACCCCTGTACGTACGCTAGTGTTCAACGAACATGTATTTTTTTTGTATGTGAACAATGAGAATTAACAAGATAAAATTCTTGGTTCGTTGTAAGAGGCTAATGTATAGACAAAGGCTAGGCGGACAAGAATACAGTCACCAGTTCGCCTTCCCATTTTATTGTTTACCGCAGCACGTTTGAATGTCTCTTTAAAATGTCTCACCTTGTTGACTAGACAATTATTCAAACGACAATAAGCTTAACTATTGTACTCCCTCTGTCCCATAATTATTGTCCGGTATACTTTTGTTTGTTGTCGCATAATATTTGTCCGATAGGCAAACTGTGACATTGGTGTATACAGAAGAAGACAATTGAACACGGGAATGAGTCATACAACGTTATTACTCAAGGATCAGTACAAATTTGCCGATCAAGTATCCAAAAGAACATAAATAAAAAGTCACCATTTTCGCATACCGGACTATAATTATGGGACAGAGGGAGTACAATGTTTTGTTGGCAAGAACAGCGAGACAATCCAGATGTGAATTATCGGGAACATTTATGTGGGGAAGAAGCCGGAAAAATTCCAACCAATTCCGGGAATCGAACCCGTATCTCCCACGTGGTTGTCAGACGCTCTACCGACCAGACCACCGCAGCTCCTTGGATGAGTTCCATACTTTGATTATTTCAATTTATTTTAATATATTTTCTTGTTTTTATGGATTTTCTTCATCCTTAAAATGTCTCACCTCGTCGACCAGACAATTATTTCGTAACAAAGAAACAAAAAAATGCTCCCAGAATTTCATAGAAATCGAATGAGTAGAAAGTAATTTCGTTCTATTGTTTTCATAAATACTATATTTTAGATCTCTACTACTTAATAGTGGTAGTAGTATTATTAGTAGTAATTCAGGTAATTAATTAATTAATTATAAGTATTGTTAATTAATTGTGATGATTATTATTATTTAATTAAAGTATAATAAAACAATGGTAATGTGAATTTGGAGAAAGTTTTAGAAATAACCCCCCCCCCCTGATGAAATCCTGCGTACGCTACTGGCTTGACCCACCCTCGCTTACAAAAATGTCTGGCTACGCACATGCTCGTATAAGGAATACTTTATTTATTATTGCACTCCAATCATAATGAAAATTATTATTTGAAGTTTACGGCTTAGTAAATCGACTATTGCGGAGACTAGAAGAAAAGCATTGGCACTTTCAAGACCTTTGTATTACACAATGTTATTTGAACAGTTTCCAGTGGCAACGCTGCCCATACATTCGCCAGACTCAGTGTTGCAGGTAGGTTTACTTTTTTCGTATTTTAATAGACTGGTTTCATTAGCAGGGTGTTCATTCTTCCTTGAATTGCTTAAATTGCGCTCTAGATTGTAGCTGTTTAAAATTCCGTACAGACAGGTAATGTAAGACAACTTGAAGCATACAATCTTTCAACATTATCACTTTAGCGTATGGAATTCGGCGTGTGCGGATACTTTGAGTGAACCATACACCACATGAACCTCATTTAAATTTTTGATATGTTCACGTATGTCATTGTGCCTTGTTCTGGCTCTCATTTTTTGTCCCTTTCGGCCTCCCCGGTGGCGTAGTGGTAACGTCGTCGCCTTGTAATCAAAGGATCAAGAGTTCGATACCCGGTGAAGGCGCATTGCACAATGGTTCGCATCCTAGTTTAAACTGTAGGTCCCCACACAGCACACAAAATGGATATCTTTTGGATATGGATATGTTTTGGACATTTTCGGATCACTTTTGGACATGTTTTGGATATCAAAACTGGACGTGTTTTGGATATCCAGTTCTGGACAAGATCTGGCAACATATTGGATATTCGGAATTGGACAATGTTTCTGACAGCTAGTTCTATACATGTTTGGGCTATGTATTAGATGTCTAGAATTGGTAGTTTCAGATATCTAGTTCTGGATATCCAATCGACGTCCCATGGATATCCAGAATTGGATATGCAGAAATGGATATCCATAATATCCATGGATCTGATCTAGACATTGTGGATATCTCTTGGAGGTTTGTGCTGTATGGGTCAAGTCCCGACTACACCACTCTCTGTGCATAAAGTGGAGTTCAAAACAAACTCTTTGTTTCTTTTGCATTGTCTCGGGTATCCTAGTCGTTCAAATAAGCGACGTTGATTGGAACAACCAATCTGTGTCGACCAATGTAATTAGGAACTGTTATTCACAATTTCTTGAGCAATGATGATTATAGAAGAACTAGAAACTTGCAGCCTCATTGGCGGAGTGGTCTGCGTAACCTAGGTTACGATAGCAGAGAGGCTCCAGGTTCGAATAATGGCCAGGCATGGATGTATCATTACGTGTATCCTATCGTCCATTAAATCACTTCTTAAGTGTCGGAGACTCTGCCTCCTTCGAGACTTCGGTGTGCTGTTTAAAAGATTTACTTTAAAAAAATTACTTCAGAAGTTACCGTCAAATTTATAGCATCCAACCGTTAAAATTTAACGGTTAATTTACAAAAACCGGGACGCAACCATTTTTATTTAATTTTTAATATTTTATCGTACGTACAGAATAGATAATGATCATAAATTATGTGTTTACATCTTCAAAACTGAATCATTAACATTGCATTAGTTAAGGTAACATAGCCTTCGATACTTTATTAACAATTATGCTTTTAGTACTTTGATGGCAGTGAAAATTAGCGGTCTTGGACCGTAATTCTGTAGTCAACTTTTACAGTGTATGCAACTTCTTCAGACATACCAAGTGAATTTACAGATAAGTCATATATTTTGCTTATGGAAATTGCAGGGGTGTAAGGAGTGACCCTTTCGGACACTCAACGACAGAGATAATGGTAGGCAAATTGTCCACTGCTATTTTCATTACTTTTTTCTTCTACATCCTGTGTTGGTTTAAGGAATGAAAATATGTTGGCTCGAAGCATGGTTCTAAGACTCGAAGTATGTATTGCACTCTTGACGTCTTTATTTCAATTCATTGCCATTATACTGTGTAATACAGACAGACTGAAAATGGTGGTGGACAATTTGTCTACCGTTTCTTTCGCCGTTCGGTGTACCAAGTGTCAGCCTCACTTCCACGTAGTAAGGGTAAGTCGCTTCCACGTAGTAGCTACTCTTACTGCGTTTTGCAGACTAACGAGACACTGGCGCCTGGACCTGCAGGCAAGATAATCTTATCTTTGTAGGACTTGCGCCGTTCATGTGTGTGATTATCCTTTCATCCATTTTATGGTATCACCATTCGTCGCGATTTGCCGAATGTGAAAGAAAAGCGACGTAAAAAACCTAATTGAATCAATATAGTAATTAAAAGTGAATTCATCACTGGTAGCTGTGAGCCTGTGCTGCGTAGCGTCGAAACGAGGCGTCAAACAGTAAAAGTTTTGTACAAATATTTTGAAACTCTACTCAAAAACGAGACTTGCCTTTCAAGACTGAAAACTAGACAGGCATTATCATATCGAGACGAGACCGAGACATTGCAAAGTCTCGTTGTGACACCATCCGTAAAATAGCCCGAATGATTCATCCTAATGTTAAATTATGATAGTTGAATCATCTGCATTTGTAGCATGCCCGAATGATTCAAACTAGAGTTAAATTGCAACAGATGAATATGATTAAGAATGAACATGACTGGAAACGATGAATCACATCTCTCGTAGATGAACAATTACTGTTTCTTCTGAAAACCTGACGCATTTCCTGTTACATCGTTATTACGCTGCAATATTTATTCTGTTTGTTCCTTTCTTGTTTTAGCTTAGCTGTCACACTGCCCTTTCAATGGGTGAGTGAACTTCGCCTCTCATTTCCTAGTTGGCACAAGTATTTAAGTCACATTAACATTGTTTTGCTTACTAATGACGCACGGCGTGTTATAATTGTGAATCTTACGTTGTGATTCATAAACAGGCTCATTATCATTCATGACCTGGGCTTCATTGTGTAGGATGTGAGGGCTGCTGGACCATGGTTTTATCGGGTCCAAGCTAATGCTGTCAAAACTGGTTTTCAAATTCGAATTTCGGATTTGAAAACAAGTTCGGTTTCGTATTTTTAAACTAGTAGTTCTTCGGTTTTGGATTTTAGCTTTTCTTTGATTTCGGATTTTGAAACTAGATTTTCTTTGGTTTCGGATTTTGAAGCAACTTTTTTCTTCTGTTTCGGATCTTGAAACAACTTTTTTCTTCTGTTTCGGATCTTGAAACAACTTTTTTCTTCTGTTTCGAATTTTGAAATAACTTTTTCTTCTGTTTCAGATCTTGAAACAACTTTTTTCTTTTGTTTCGGATCTTGAAACAACTTTTCTTCTGTTTCGGATCTTGAAACATCTTTTTCATCTGTTTCGGTTTTTGAAATCCGTATTGGGAAGCTTGGAAACCTATTTCCGGTTTTAAAAAAATGCTTTCTTGAAAACCGAATACCGGAAGTCTTAAATAATTTCGACAAAACTAGTCCAAATCTCCGCCATTCGTATAATAAATACTTTATATTAAGTATATTTATACAGGGTGTTTCCGGGCTGATGGAGAACTGCACATGCATCAATTTGAGATAAGGGACCCTGGTCCGGAAACGACTTAGTCAAAAGTTATAAGCGAAAATCCGTGTATGAAAATGTAATACTTTTATTACCTGCACAAGTTTCACAAGCTGCTACATTTTCAACAGTTGTTCAAAGTGGCGTCCCCCAGCTTCGCTGCAGGCATGACATCGTCCCACAAAGTTCTGGCGTTCCCTTCGGAGTAGCCTGAAGAGGATCTCCTGGCAAGAATTCTCGCTGCCTGTGACATTGTTCGAACGACCCCTGGGTTGTTCCAACACGTACGCCAAAACTTTGTGCAACGATGTCATGCCTGCAGCGAAGCTGGGGGACGCCACTTTGAACAACTGTTGTGAATGTAGCAGCTTGTGAAACTTGTGCAGGTAATAAAAGTATTACATCTTCATACGACGATTTTCGCTTATAACTTTCGACTAAGTCGTTTTCGGACCAGGGTTCCTTATCTCAAATTGATACATCTGCCCTTCTCCTCATCCCTGAAAGTTTGTATCATCAGCCCGGAAACACCCTGTATAATAAATGAATTGACAGTGAAAGGTTTTGAAAATGTATTTGATTTAATTTGGAGATTTTTTTTAATAATCTGTCCATATTTATTTCATTACTGCATTACGCGGTGTATGCCAGAATAGAGTTGTGTTGTTAATATGTTGTAGGCGCCTTCTGTACACACAATTTCATTTCTCCAAGTCTCGTAGTTCTTGAGATATCAGTAGTCTACAGGCGAATGCAACACAAAGTGTAAATATATGCTTTCATCGTTACGTAGTGGGGTTTTTAACCCTCAGGATTCCCTTTAAATCCATTCCTCCTATCACCTCTCCCACTCCCCTCTCTTCGTCACCAGGCAGATAAGTCGAGGCTAAAGGTCGGGACGGGGAATGAATGGGAAACATGTGACTTATGCGGGATGCTCTTGATCTTGCACCGAGAAGCTGTGGTGCCGGAAACAAAGTTCATTTCACGTTCCTTTATCTCGTGGTTGGAAAACGAGAAAAGGAGGCTGCAGTGAAGATGATCAGGAAGTAGGAGCTGGAGAGAGTTCACAGAGATAATTTCTGTCTCGTTTCTTTTCTATCTTTCATTTTTTAAAAAGCTTTTCGTTTCTGCATGCAACGATGAGTTGCGTTGAGTTTGAATCGGTCTTGGCCACAGACTCCAAGCTGTATTGCATACAGTGGCGTATTATCCATGTTGTCGCGTTTACCGCCGGCAAACCAACTTTTCTAATACATTTTAAAATACACTTATACTGTTCGCATTTCCAGGTGGCGGCTTGGAAACCACGGATCAGCGATCAGTTGAATTCTCTTCGACTGACATCGGGCAGATTCGTGTCACTAGGAACCGAAAGTTGCTGACAGGACGAAACAAAAGAGCGTCAGATACACTGCATGTTGCCAAACGTAGCTACTGGAAAACTGACGGCGGAAGAGTTGATCAACGGTGTTACTGGATAAAAGTTGTACAATAGTACACAAAGCACGAAAAATTAGTGCCCAAAGCACCCACACACTTTACAAACAAGCTAATAAAAACGGTTGGAATTAGTACCACAACACTCTTTCTTCTTCTTTTTCTATCTAACCCAACCCAACCCAGCCTAACCTAACCTAGCGTCCCTAATGACGTCACATCAGCCAGTCGGACACGTCAGCCAATCGGATTGCTTAAAACTGTAGAGGCAGCAATCACTACCAATAAATACAATTGACAAAAATAGACGAACTGTGCTTTGGGAGAGCGATGTTACCACTACAATTTTGACTTCCCAACTGAGGTTGTTGACACTCATCGAACCGGACCCTGTGGCCGAGTGGTTAGCACATCGCGCTGCGACGTCAAGGGTCCCGGGTTCGAATCCCGCTCTGGCTTGGTTGTTTTTGAATGTCCATTCATCAATTTCATCACTCTTTGCAAATTAGTCAAGAGGTACAAAACGCGAAGTAAAATAAACTAAATCAATCAATTGACACTCGTCGAGCCACACACACCCAAAGGTGACTGGTGGACAGATGGGGCTATATACGAGGTCAGCTGCCAGTTGGGCCTGCGATCAAACAGGGTGTTCCGCTTAGAGGTATCAAGAAAAAATGCTCACAGTTTAAAAACGGGAAGATATCACGACAGGAAGCGTCACAGACGGCGATCAAATGTCACGTTGGGTTGCAAGCCTATATGCGGCACAAAGTTCAAAGCGCCTAAACGACGAACCAGTGACTAAAATGGTACCAAGACCAGTTTGCCGGTGGCACCATTTTAATAACACTCTGAGCATGGTATTTGTAAAGCACTCGCAGAAGGAATAACTTGGCAGTGACGTCATCTCCCACCTTCACCTCTCCTTCCAGAAGCGAAGGTTCATTCGCTAGAGCGGATTACAAGGTGACGTGGAAACCAATCGACATCATTCCGAGAGGGGTGATGCAGGCGTGCAAACCCCCACACTGCTACATTAGCCTAACAAACCGCAGCTACGAGCGAGGGATTGCAGGCAATTTTGTTTCTTTGTTAGGGAGTTTTTTTTTGCTGGTTTTGTCAATGTGTATAAGTACTTTGATTGCGATGAAAACAAAACCACAGCTGTTCACAGAACGTCCGTGGCGACAGGTGTCAGTTAAAGATCTGTGTGGAGAATTTTGAAGGAGAAAGACAAAAGTGTTGCGAGTGCGAGCGGGAAACCTTTTTCAACGGCGGGCAAAAACCGACCGAACGCCCAGCAACGTGTCACAAATCTGGATTCTTTTGATGAAGCAGTCGTGCGCCAACAATCCATGATTTATACACGAAAGGCATTGTTGTCACCGTACATAAACTGATGAATGAACTGCAAGAAAATATTAAATTTAAGGGTTCGCGTTGGTCGTTGCGTATGACCATAAGAAAATTAGGATTCAGATTTAAAAAGAATAGCGGAAGCAGTAGAAAGCTAGTCCTTGACCTCATAGAATTCCTTCTCTGCGGCATCTTCAGAAACCTGACATCCTGACTACTTTGAACATCCAGTTACTGCAGACCCGACGCGACATGGCCGATATGAAATTTTTCTATAAAATCATCAATGGAAAATTAAGATCTGAATTTCTGCTTCCAGAATTCAACTTCAGAGTTCCCTCTCGATCGACCCGAAACACTGAATTGTTCCAGACCTCCACCGCTAGGCTTTCCCTTATACAGCGCGCTCTATTCCACAGGCTGCCCCAGTTCTACAATAAACTACCCATAAACATAGACATTTTTGCCCCTGAAAGTATTTTCCGATCTTCCCTAAAAATGAATATGTATATCTTGGTTTCCTTGTTTATGCTTTATGTTTATATTCAACCTTTCTTGTTTTTACCTTAAACCATCTTGACTTGTTCTTGTTATTTGTTAAAGTTTTCAGTGTAAAATGGCCTTAAAAGTGCTGTATCTGAAACTTGAAATAAATAAATAAATAAACAGCATCGTTGCGTTGCGGGCGGCGTTCATCTTTGCGTGAAGTTAAAGAACTAGGCAGAGAACAAACCGCCGGTCTTGAATTTACATGGATGAAAGTTTCGTGAACACACACTACACTGTACCCAAAGTTTGGCTGGATTCCAAAGATTCGGGGGGGGGGTCTTATATTATTGCGCATGCCGGTGGTGAAAGTGGATTTGTGGAGGGGGCGAAGTTAGTGTTCCTTTCAAAAACAACTTCTGGGGACTATCATGGGGAGATGAACACTAACAATTTTATGTTGTGGTTCGAAGAACAGCTTCTTCCCAATCTGCCCCCAAACTCTGTTATTGTGTGTGACAATCCTCCGTACCACAACAAGTTAGTGGAAAAAATCCCAACATCAAACAGCAGGAAGGATGAAATAAAGTCGTGGCTGTCATCTTACAATATTCCGCATGCAGATGGTTTGCTGAAAGCCGAATTATATGAAATAATTAAAATAAACAAACATAAAATAAGCATCTAGCAGTGCTAACATTAAATTGAAAATTGGTAGTTTGCACCGTGATCTTACTGCTCGTACTCTTACTTGTGCCATGGTTCCTTTCATAGTAGTTGGCAACGCTGACTTAGCAGGGAGTGACGTCACTGCCAGGTTATTTCTTCCCGGTTGTAGTGTCTCGGAACGAGATCGAGAGTCTCGTTCAAAAAGTTAGTCTCGTGATTTTACGCAATTCTCGTCCTTGTCTTGGTACCATTCCTCCACGGACATTTCTTCGTTACTTCTTTATTTTACCAATTTATCTCACTATTACTTTTTCGGTACCTGCGTTAGTAACGCGTTACTGAACTCATGCTAGCAATTGTGAACCTTCATAAAATGAGGACTGTAGGATTTACTTGCTAGAAAGAAACATGCTGTGTTGTGTCGTTTGAAACTTAAGTGTGTTAAGTTACATTGAGCAAATACGTACTTTATAGCAGATGTGATATTTATGTAAACGGGTACATGTCTTTACTGTATGACGAACAACGGAATAATGAAGTATCATTACTATTCTAAGGCGTTACTTTCTTATAGTGAGTTATCGAACCCGATTTCATCCTAAACGTCACTTTACAATAACCTCCCCTCCATTATCCCCCCTGGGCCTCCCCGTCGTCGCCTTGTAATCAAGGGGTCCCTGGTTCGATACACGGTGGAGGCACATAGTGGTTCGGATTCAACTTAAACTGTAGATCCAGTCCCGATTAGCGTTACTGTGCACAAAATTGACTTAAAACACCAACTCAAATCCATCATCATCATCCTAAGAGAGAAGGGGGAGGAAGGATAGAGGCTTTGCCTCTCTTTAAAACTCTTGTCTTTCTCTCTCTACCCCTCATTCTTCCGCTTTCCTTTCTTTTTCTCCCGTCTATTTATGTTTTTCCTTCCTTTCTCTGCATGACTTTCCCCCTGTTTCTTTCCTTCCCTCTATCAACCTCCCTATTTCTTTAGTGTCTCTTCTCGCTTCGTTCCCCATTCTTTATTTCCTCCCCTCTCGATCTTATCTTTCTCCCTCCCTCTGTTTGTCTTTCTCCCTCTTTCTTTAGTCTTTCTTCTCGCTTCGTTCGCCACTCTTTCTTTCCTCTCCTCTATATCTTATCTTTCTCTCTCTTTCTTCAGTCCTTCCTATCGCTTCGTTCACCACTCTTTGTTTCCTCCCCTCTCTATCTTCTCTTTCTCCCTCCCTTTGTCTGTCTTTCTCCATCTTTCTTTAGTCTTTCCTCTCGCTTCGTTTCCCACTCTTTCTTTCTTCCACTCTATCTTATCTTTCTCCATCTTTGTTTAGTCTTTCCTCTCGCTTCGTTTCCCATTCTTTATTTCCTCCCCTCTTTATCTTCTGTCTCCGTTCCTTTGTCTGCCTTTCTCCATCTTTGTTTAGTCTTTCCTCTCGCTTCGTTTCCCACTCTTTATTTCCTTCTCTCTTTTGCTTTAGCTCCCGCTTTATTTCTTTCCCATCTTTCTTTCCTCCTACCACCTCTCCTCCTCTCTCTTTAAGGGAAAGATTGAGAGTGTGAAACAGGCGCGCGAGTGTGTGTGTACCTGAATGCCTTACAAAGGAATAAAGGTCTCACTCATACACAGTAAGGTGAGCTGCGGAGCTTAGTTCTGACATTCGTTCCCAATGAAAATTTACCGTTCATTCTCCATGTGTATTGTTTTATTTCACAAGCGTTTTAAAGGGACCATCCGAAATGAGTATATTCATTATAATTTTATTGCACTTCATGTATACAAAGTTGCAAGAATTCCGGAGATAAGCTCCTCGAACATTGCTTGACCTCTGAACTCCACATTTAATTACTACATAAGGGTGCCATAAATCTTATCTGCCTTGATCCTGCCGGTGGCGAGCGGAACTGGGCAGATTACAAATACTTTGTTGCATTTTTTCTTGTTTGGAAATTGTTGAAACTGAAGTCTTGATTGGATTGCGTTCTGAAAATGCATCAGAGCATAGTTGATGCACTTTTTTTTTTTACTGCGCAACACGAAATAGCACCTAAGAAAACTCGTTCTTTTATGAATTACTCTAGACTTTATTTTTATGCACCGGCAAGTGCACTTTACTATACTACTGGAACCTGCATTTTCTTTTGTCGGTTGACTTGTGTTCTGTGTGCTATAAACTGCTATAAAAGCCAGTTCGGATTTGAAATTATCTATAGGCTAATTCAGACAATCGGAATATATTTTTTGTGTATGTAGTGTTTCAAAAGCGAGTTCTTAAAATCAGCACTTGTTAAAATTTATAATATTAATATGAAGTATGTTTTGTTATATTCTTTTATTTGTAAGCTAGTTTTTCTTTATCCTATTTTGGTTCATTAATTGTAAGCTGGCTCATTTCTTCCGATTTTATCATTGTAATCATATTAAGATTACTTCTAAAAACATCTCATCCCAGATAAACTTATAATAGGCAGATATTAAACTCAGGTAGCAAAACATCTTCGCTATGAATTACTGTCCGTAAGAGGTTCTGCCAGTCACCGCTGAGAGGCGCCACTGGCACCTTTAGACCAAAACGTTTTACAAGAGATCAAGAAATGGCGCTGCTAAATTTCAACCCCCTGATATCTTTTGTTTCAATCCACTGGCGAAGCGTGACGCCAACAGAGCCAGAAATTCGTTTATCTGTGATTTCATTTTCTACCTATTACTGACCCACGCGTTCACAATTTCTGCCATTTGGTGAAGATGATGTGATGAGCACTGCACTCAGGCCGCCTTTAGCCATTTATTTGCGACTGGGTGAACTCCAGAGCAGGCTTCATGCAGAAACATTGCTGGAACTACTAGTTTGTGAGGCACAATATACGAATCCAAATAAATGCATTGACTTAATATTTATTGTGTTAATGTTCTGTCGCTGTGGGATGAAGATGAATATGATTACATGAAATTGATGAAGCATAAATGTATTAGAACTAGTAGGATTTGATCTCTACCACATCTCTTGTCATCTGTTCGGACAAAATATATCAACTGATAATTTCATTTTTCCATGCACAGTCATGGACACGACGTTATTGAATAAAAGGGATCGTTGCAATACATTTATGCGTGTAGCTGTACACATTGCGCTCTGGGAAGAAAACATTTCGGAAGGTTTGTAAGCCATTTGCAAATTGCAATAAAATTAGGTGCGCACATAAGTTCTTATTTTTATATTTTAAAAAAATAACTAGCGGCGGCATGTCCATGACTTTTGTAGAGGGGATTTGACCGTAAGGGGGTTGGTTATTCATTCCTATTTTCTTCAGTTGTCTCCATCAAAACCCCTTTCGGCACGCCATTGCCGCTAACCCTGCATAGTACTCAGTGTATTTCGGTTAGCTCCTTGGATAAGAAAAAAAAAAGTTCAGTTTGCGTTTTTCTCGGAGCTGTCTATGTGGAGGAATTCAACATTTCAGATGAGAGTTTCGGTAGGCCAGATTAGAAGGTAGAGAATTTTTCAGTAATCGCGGGACACCTGTAAGATTACCGGAAGCTTGGCTACAAGGAGGAATGTTGCGGGGGCACAAGAACAGGAAATGGGAACCCTTCCTCCTCTTGTTAATGTTAGTCTACGTCACGATTCATTACGGCACGTGACTGACCGTGACGCGCGTAGGCGAATGCAGCGTGGGCGTGGTTTCTTTGTAGTCCACAGGCATTATGTTGCCTGTTATTTGGTAAGCATCGACGGAGCAACATGTGTTCTTCCTCTTTGATTAAGATGCTTCAGCCGTCTCGTATCAGGTCGATCCGAGAAATCGCGAAAATGCAAAATTCGCCCTTTTCTTGTTTGCTGTGTTAGTTCCCTCACGTCAGTGGGTTTTTTTCCCGTTACAGTTCATTTCATGCGTGTTTACTTCTTGTGATGTTCTCCTTTGAAGAGAAAGATCTTCATTTCGTATTTATGCCTTTCATAACTATTTCAACTGGTATTTGAAAGTTGTCACTTTTCGAGTTTATTCCTTTCAGCATGACGATATTCGAGATTCATAATTTATTTCTGCTTGTAGGTGACATTTTTCTGTTTATTCTTTTCGTCGGGCGTCACTTTCAATCTTATTCCTGTCGGCGGGTTCATCTATCGCGCCTATTCTCATCGACGGCTGCGCGGTCTCCCCGATAGCGTAGTGGTATCGTCGTCGCCTTGTAATCAAGGTTCTCGGGTTCGTAATCCGGTAGAGGCACATTACACGAAGTGGGTCGGATCCCACTTTAAACAGTAGATTCAGTCCCAGTTAGCCTATCTGTGCATAAAGTGGACTTGCCGACCCCCATGGCGGAGAGTGGTTAGCACATAGCGTTACGACGCCAGGGATCCTGGATTCGAATCCTGGCCTGGGCTGGATATTTGTGAGTGTCCATTCATCAATTTCATCATATCATCACTCATCCCCATCTTCACAAATTAGCCAAAACTGGACCAAAAGCGAAGTAAAATAAATAAACCAATCAACCATAAAGTGGACTTTAAACGATAATTCAAGCAAACCGCTCGACGGGTGCACCTTTCGCGCTTATTTCCATCGGCGGGTGAACCTTTCGCGCTTATTTCCATCGGCGGGTGAACCTTTCGCGCGTATTTCCATCTGCGGGTGAACCTTTCACATTTACTCCCATCGACGGGTGAAACTTTCGCGCTTATTCCCATCGACGGGTGAAACTTTCGCGCTTATTCCCATCGACGGGTGAAACTTTCGCACTTATTCCCATCGACGGGTGAAACTTTCGCGCTTATTCCCATCGACGGGTGAAACTTTCGCGCTTATTCCCATCGACGGGTGAACCTTTCGCGCTTATTCCCATCGACGGGTGAACCTTTCGCGCTTATTCCCATCGACGGGGTGAACCTTTCGCGCTTATTCTCATCGACGGGGTGCACCTTTCGCGCTTATTCTCATCGACGGGGTGCACCTTTCGCGCTTATTCTCATCGACGGATGCACCTTTCGCGCTTATTCTCATCGACGGGGTGCACCTTTCGCGCTTCATAGTATCGATGGGTGCCTCATAGTATCGATGGGTGCTTCTTTCGCGCCTCATAGTATCTATGGGTGCCTCTTTTGCGCTTCATTGTATCTATGGGTGCCTCTTTTGCGCTTCATTGTATCTATGGGTGCCTCTTTCGCGCTTCAAAGTATCGATGGGTGCCTCTTTCGCGCTTCATAGTATCGATGGGTGTGCCTGCACGTTTCACTCTTATTCCTATCGGCGGGTGCCTGCACGTTTCGCGCTTATTCCTGTCGACGGGTGTATAATTTCGCGCTTATTCCTATCGACGGGTGTATAATTTCGCGCTTATTCCTATCGACGGGTGTATAATTTCGCGCTTATTCCTATCGACGGGTGTATAATTTCGCGCTTATTCCTATCGACGGGTGTATAATTTCGCGCTTATTCCTATCGACGGGTGTATAATTTCGCGCTTATTCCTATCGACGGGTGTATAATTTCGCGCTTCATCGCGTTACCCCCACACCCGCTATACGCCTTCATGGCGTGGTGCTAAGCACAGGGGAACACTTTACTTTACTTTTTTTATCCTATCGACGGGTGTATAATTTCGCGCTTCATCCTATCGACGGGTATTTTGCGCTTATTCCTATAACTGGGTACCTCTTTCACGTGTAATACTTCTGGGGCAGAGAATTCAGTTTGTGACCATAAAATGATCAGGTTTCTTCCCAAACAGCAGCGAAAGTTGGGTAACCGATGGATGTGAGAAAGATAAATTTGTTTACCTCAGGGCGACACTGAATGCCAATGAGGTGCCCAAATATGGCAGACTGAAGACGGGAAGGAATGTGACAATGTTGGAAAATTCCCACAGTCCGAGCGGGCATTGTTGACACCTTTGCCCTTGATAAGTTGATCAACTCGGTGCTTTCGTTTTTCCTTAATGTCTTGTACGTGCACGGAAAAATGCATGCACGCTCCACGGAACATGAAAAAACGGAGTTTTTATGCCTGTCTTTGCGATACATTCCTGTGAAAAACTGTCTCCGTTTTTTTTTGTGCTAACGTAAAAAAAAAAATCTGTCGGCAAACCTTAAGATGGTGAGCCTTCTTCGTTAGCATGGAAATGGATACCAAACAACTCTTTCGGCATTCTCCGAACCAAAAACCAGTCCCATTTCTCGTTTACCAAACGTGCCACGGGCACTTTTGTGCAGCCTGTTAAAATGTTAGGAGCCGATGCTTAAGCATACGAATTATGGTATAATTACCTTCTGCTTATTAGTCGGGAAATCCAATCGTTTATCCGCCTCTTCCCCTATTCATTAACTGTAGTTGCCTTCTCATTCATATATTTATAAATTGCCGACCGGCGTGTCGCCCAGAGTTTGTTCACGTTCAGCTTTCTTCACGTGTTGGATATATATAGTCATTGCTAGTTTTGGAAAGGGGCCTTTGAATTAATGTTATGGCCTGTTTTTGTGTGGAGGTATTTAAAATATGCCAGTTGTCTCAGACCCTTTAATATACCCTAAGCAACATATTTGAAAACCAGGCGAAGATGAAAAGAAAATTTCAGTATTTGTTGGATTAATTGGTTGATTGAGTTGGTGTTTTTTAAGTCCACTTTATGCAAATTAAGGCTAATCGGGATTGAGCCTTCAGTTTAAAGTGGGATCCGAACCACTTTACGCTTCCACAGCATATCGAACCATTGACTCCTTGTTTTACAAGGCGAAGACGCTACCACTGCGCCATCGGGGAGGCCCCAGAATTTGTTGGAGATTTTTGATTTCGTAGCTGATCGTGTGTCGGGAGATTTTTTGTTATGGTTGCTGATTATGTGTCTGATATTTTTGATTTCGTAGCTGATTGTCGTTATTTTTTTTTATTTTTTTTGTAGCTGATTGTCAAAGATTTTTGGTTTTGTATCGATTATCTGTCAAAGATTTTTTGTTTTGTGGCTGATTGTTTGTCAAAGATTTTTGGTTTTGTAGCTAATTGTCTGTCAAAAGATTTTTTGTTTTGTAGCGATTGTCTGTCAAAAGATCTTTTGTTTTGTAGCGATTGTCTGTCAAAAGATTTTTTGTTTTGTAGCGATTGTCTATCAAAAGATTTTTTGTTATGTAGCGATTATCTGTCAAAAGATTTTTTGTTTTGTAACGATTGTCGGTCAAAAGATTTTTTGTTTTGTAGCGATTGTCTGTCAAAATATTTTTTGTTTTGTAGCTGTTGTCTGTCAAAATATTTTTTGTTTTGTAGCTGTTGTCTGTCAAAAGATTTTTGGTTTTGTAGCTGTTGTCTGTCAAAAGATTTTTGTTTTGTATCGATTGTCTGTCAAAGATTTTTTTATTTGTGGCTGATGGTTTGTCAAAGATTTTTGATTTTGTAGCTAATTGTCGGTCAAAAAGGGAGGGGGGAATTTTTGTGATATTATTTCTAATTATAATTTAATTTAACTCATCTTACATAATAATATGTACCTCTCTTTTAAATTTAAATTAATTTTTTGTTTTGTAGCTGATTGTCAAAAGATTTTTTGTTTTGTAGCAATTGTCTGTCAAAGATTTTTTTGTTTTGTATCTGATTGTCTGTCAAAGAGTTTTGGTTTTGTAGCTAATTTTCTGTCAAAATATTGTTGTTTTTGTAGCTGATTGTCAAAGAATTTTGGTTTTGTAGCTGATTGTCTGTCTGAGATTTGTTTTATCATGTTCTCTAGCTATTACTTTCACCCAATACATTAATATTATTGTAAAAACGTAGGTTTTAGCACTAATTCACGTAACGAAAATACGAAGCACATTCATTCACTTCAGTTCCCAAGAGAGACAAAATAAAAATACTGGGAAACGAGCATTCTTCATTTCAAGAACATGAGACATTACGTCCGACAATCTTAATCTCGTATTTCTCTTTGGTACCATAGCTCAATCTATCCGTAAATAGTATACAAGCCGCAAAATTGTAATGCTAGGTGGGATGTCTATACGCAAGGCGCTTGGCGATCAGACATCGAGGGCTTACTTCATTCCCTTTTGAATATGGTCGTAACAATCCGGATGTGTTCAAGACAGTACAACAACGTAGTCTTAACTTTTTCAATATTTAGCTAACGCAGGTGTCCAAATTGAATTTCCTGTCCCTCATTTGCAGATAACGATAACATGTGTTGGCTTACAGATCATACTGTTATCAATTATAGTTCCCCTTCGCTCATGTCTAGTGATGGTCTCTCGTGTGATCTTATTCGGAAAGCCAATGTAAAGGTCACACTAACTACTGTGCATTGGTGAGTGCAATTTTTTTCTGTTCCTGTGTTCTCTGTTACGAGTTGTATACTAAGGCACATACTGCTTTCACATTGAGTACATAGCTGTAATATGTGTTTTTTTAGTTGTATTCTTTCTGCAATAGCGGTATTGAATACTTTCTTTGTTGCAATTCTAGGACAAGACCAGTTGCAATCACCAAAGTTAGGTTTTACTTCCTAAACTTTTTATACCTAGGTATTGGAAAACGAATTTGTAATTTTTCCGGGAAGTCTTCAGACGATAGTCCTCGCCCTCAGAAAAACACAAGCCAGGATTATCATTAAATGTCAATTAGTATAGATACTTTGGGGACAGGCACGTATCTAGAAATATATTTAGGGGGGTCCGAACCAAGTGTCCCACAAATAATAATAACGTTTAAATTAAAACAATTACATTATAATTAAATGAATTATTAATATATGTAAATTTAATAATATTGCATATTTATTATTACATGAATACTTATATTTATATTCTTATATCATCTTTATAACAGCATATACCGTGCGTCCACTTCCTACGAGGTCGAGATATCGGAAGAAGTGTGGCGGGCGGCGCTAGCGGAACCTTATGGAGGTTTCGAATGTGCAACACTGTATCAAGATTACGTTGCAGACTAAACCGTTAAAAGTCGATGGTTTTCGTGAGCATTGTTTGCAATCTGAAAGCTCCGACCTTGAGTTGTTCTTTCTACAGGTGCCCTGGACAGAGCTGCGAATGGAGTGAGGAACAGACCTTGAACCAAGAGCGTGTTAATTTCGTACTGTGTGAAAGAGTGTGGATTTTGGTTACTTTCCGTGCTAGTATCGACGAACTAAAAGACAATATATGGGCAGAACTTGGTATAATTACGGAAGAACTACTTTTGCGTGTGCATCAACATTTCATCAAACGATGCCAGGAATGTGTGAATGTAGGTGGACATCACTTTGAACAACTCTTATAACACAGGTTAGTGCTCGCTTTGAAAAACTAATATCAATATCTGCATGCTAAAAATATGTCCATAAAAGTAAGCGTGACATTACTGGTCGAAAATGTCGGCATCTCCGCTAGCGCCGCCCGCCACACTTCTCCCGATCTCTCGGCCTCGCAAGGAAATAGACTCATGGTATTTATTATCTAGTTTGCGTGTACTTAAGATCGCCAAATTTGTACAAAAACAAGGAAATTAATGCCAAACAGATAAAGAATTGAATATTTTTTGAATAATGAAAAAAGATGTTCCTGATTAATATTTTATTCATATTATCACATAAGTAGTAATGTGCATAAATCTTCTTTGGTAATGTCCTGGAAAGCATTATGATCCCAATGTAATAATCCTTGTCTTCCAAGTAGATCAAATGCTAAAAAAGTAAATTTTCATTATTTTATTTTAGTACTTGGTAAGTCTTTCGGGGTCGTCCGGACCCCCTGAACCCCCCTCCTAAATACATCCTTGTTAAAGTATAGGATACCATAAACCAAGAAAAAGTAAGCCATGGTTTGATAATGAATGTCATAATCTAATAGAAATAAGAAATCAGGCTAGACTTAGGTTATTAAATAACTCTGATGATAGAAATCTAAGCAATTATAATAGAATAAAGCGAGAAGTTAACCGTATGTTTAGAAGTAAAAAAAGAGATTACTTGAAGAGCAAAATTAACGAAATTGAAACAAACAGCAAAAACAAAAATATCAGAGAATTTGTAAATGAATTTAGAAAGGGGTGGCAACCTAAAGTAAACTTGATAAAAGATAAAGACGGTGATTTTCTAGCTGACCCAAGTAATATTCTAAATAGATGGAAGAACTACTTTAATGACCTTTTAAATGTTCATGTAGGAGATAAATCAGAAGTAAATGAAGTACACACAGCAGAACCTTTAGTTCCAGAACCTAACTTGACTGAAGTTAAAGATGCTATTAAAAGGCTAAAGAATAACAAAGCACCTGGCATTGATTTAATACCAGCTGAGTTAATTAAATATGGTAGAAATTCGTTAATATGTCAAATTCATAAATTAATTTGTTTAATATGGAATGAAGAAGAAATACCTCAACAGTGGAAAGAATCCATAATTGTTCCTGTGTTTAAAAAAGGTGATAAAATGAACTGCAGTAATTACAGTGGGATTTCTCTTCTCTCAACAACATATAAAATATTATCTAACATTATTTTAACAAGACTAACCCCATATGCTAATGAAATTATAGGTGATTATCAATGTGGATTTAAACGTAATAGATCAACTACAGATCACATTTTTCACATCAGACAGACACTTCAGAAAAAGTGGGAATATAATCAAAATGTCCCATCAGCTATTCATTGATTTCAAAAAAGCATATGATTCGGTCAAAAGAGGTCTCTTACCATCGGGTTTCCCAACAAGAATCCTGTGAACTCCTCTTTCCTCTCCCATTCGTGCCACATGGCCTGCCCACCTAAGTCTTCTTGATTTAATTATTCTAATAATATCTGGACATGAATACAAATGATGTAGTTCTAAATTATGTAACCTTCTCCACTCACCTGTCTCCTCATCCCTTTTAGGTCCAAATATTTTCCTAAGGATCTTATTTTCAAATACTCTCAATTTATGTTCCTCTTTCAATGTAAGGGACCAAGTTTCACACCCATATAATACTACAGGCAAAATTACTGTTTTGTATATTTTAACTTTTAGTTTCTTAGATATTAAACGAGAAGACAAAAGTTTATGAAGAGAAAAGTAACATGCATTTCCTGAATAAAGCCTACTTTTTATTTCCTCTTTAATATATTTTGCATTTG
Organism: Lepisma saccharinum; assembly: GCF_977018435.1. Lineage (NCBI taxonomy): Eukaryota > Metazoa > Arthropoda > Insecta > Zygentoma > Lepismatidae > Lepisma > Lepisma saccharinum. The sequence continues at coordinate 36,477,569 of NC_139249.1, forward strand.
TTAGTATTACTCCTAAGTATTTGAATTTGGAAACGGGTTCAAACGAGTTATCAATAATTAGATTTTGATTATTACCTAACACTTGGTTTCGGCCTGTAAGCATATATTTAGATTTCTCTTTGCTAGCTTCCAACCCTATCTCTTTAGCTGCTTTGAAAAATATTGTGCATTATTCTTAATTGTATTTATATCATCCCCTAATAAGTCTACATCATCTGCATATGCTAACAACTGAGTCACACCGTTTGATTTTAGTCCTTCGTTAGTTTCTTTTACCTTCCTAACAGCATATCCTAAGGCAAAATTAAGGAGCAATGGAGATAATGCATCTCCTTATTTTAACCCATCATGAATTGTAACTTTGTCAGACACATTAATACCCACACGAATTTTACTTTCCGTTTCACTGGTGCATACTTTTATCATATTAACAAGCTTCTTAAGTATTCCTAACTCGACTAATATATTATATAATTTATCTCTTTTGACCGAATCATATGCTTTTTTGAAATCAATGAATAGCTGATGGACACTTTGATTATATTTCCACTTTTTCTCATTCTGAATTTAGATTCTCAAATATTGGATATCGCCAGTCTATCCGTCTCTGATGTTGTGATAAAACTGGGTCAATCCTTGTTACCAATCCAAGAAAATTGCCATTGTTGAGACTACAGGAGGAAACGTATGTATGTATGTGTCCCGTGCTAATTTTTTAATGGTTTAAAAAAAAATATATCTTACATTTGCCCCCCACCCCTCCCCAAACTGATCAACCGATGTAAGTTCCTGCCTAAAATAACGTCTTGAGGTAGATATATGAGCTGGTAAGGTAACGGTGTTCGCTTGAACGATGCCTTTCTTTGGACAGGATGTGGTGTAGGTCGGGCCATATGAGCAGTTAGAGGAAGATTGGAGAAGAGCAGTTTCCGTGTCTCGTAAACGCCGCCGACAGACAAGAACTTGATGGCCGGTCGTTTGGACCCATAGACCCCCTTTCTTCTTTGGAAGGTCCAGGAAGAAGGCGGGGTTAAAAAGTACCCTGAATTTCCGGTCCTTGGGGACGGGTTTTTGAAGTGTGTCTCGTATGCTTTTTCTTTGCCAGTTCTTGCCAGACCAAAATAGCGTATGGGATCTATCGCTATACCCATTGGCTTAGATTTTCTATTTTAATTATAACGATAAGTTGGATATTTATTTAAAAATGTAGTATACTACAAAAGAAACAGCCTTGGTGGAATCAATAGACCTGGGTTCGATTCCCTGAGCGATAGATCTCGAAAAGAAATTTCTTTTTGATGACCCTTTGTAAGCAACTCTTCGTTTCCTTAGCCGCTCATGATGGTCGGAGCGTGGTGCTCTTTACCACTTCCTCTATAGCCGTGGCCAAGAACGTGTGGAGCCCCTTTTGCATGGTCTAATATGGAGTGAACGGATTTAACATGACCATACCCTTTCTATTGATTTAGTAACCATCTTTCAGCAAGTATTTAGTCAAACAGTATACCACAATTGAATGGTTAGCTGGAAGAAGAAGGTAAATCAGAAAATATACTTTGGAGATACTGTTCACACTGTCCTGGAACAGGCAATATTCACGTACAGGAGCGTATATTGTAGGCTAGCTAGGTTATCTGCGAAGCCTGAAGTCTAGAGAATAAAATACAGGAGGAGATGATGATGGTGATTCTGGAGTTGACAACCCAATTTCTTGTGAGATGGTATAACCTGATCTCCTGTGAGTTGGCAACCTGATTTCTTGTGAGTTGGCAACCTGATTTCCTGTGAGTTGGCAACCTGATTTCCTGTGAGTTGGCAACCTGATTTCCTGTGTGTTGCCAACCTGATTTCCTGGGTGTTGCCAACCTGATTTCCTGGGTGTTGCCAACCTGATTTCCTGCGTGTTGCCAACCTGATTTCCTGCGTGTTGCCAACCTGATTTCCTGCGTGTTGCCAACCTGATTTCTTATGAGTTGGTAAACTTCGTTCAATTCATAGCCTAGGACCATGTGACATAGTGAGATACCCCAGACCTTGTACTCCGTGTCCGCCACTGACCTGCAGTGCGTTTATTTTGGCTCTGGGGCGAGATAAGTGCCGATAACCAAAATGAACGCACTGTACGTGAATATTGCCATGTTCCAGGACGGGGTACAGATAGTGTGAGTACTGTAGTACTGCATTGGACCACTTTCGCTCGAAAATACTCGATCGAATCTCCCACGCTCGAGCGTAATTCGCTCGAATATATAGAATATCAAATATCTTTTTAATGGGACAATAATCGTACACATATGCGTAAAAATCCGTCCTGGTAGTTTCAGCCCATAATCATCTATTCATTTTCATACATTGCTATGTGTTGTAAAGATGGACTAAATTACATTTTCACATGAAAATGATTATGTTCACTTCAGTTTCAATTTCACTGTGTCTTTCACTTCACGATCCATGTCACGGTTACACGTGAACTACTGTGTTTCGAGCGTATACTGTTCGTTTTGCCTGTTCGAGCGAAATTCGCTCGTGACGTCATGGTGATCGAAGAGCTGTCAGTTCCTAACGCTATCTAGCGTCGTCCGTGCGAACTATTTGCCGGTCGAGCGTAAAACGCTCATTGCAGCGCTCTAGTGAGTACAGTGTGTCCAAAGTATATTTTCTAGATTTACTTGCTTCTTGCAACTAACCCTTCAATTGATAACACTGGAGAGAATTTTGAAAATTCTATTTCAGGTCAGTGAGTGGTTTAAAAATAAAACACTTTTTCAAATTAGAAATATTTTGATCGTTAATTCTTCTCACTTAATAATGTTAAGTTGAATTAATGCATTACGTCGAATGTTTCTAGTTCTTTGTAAATACGTGTGTGCCTACCTCCACCCCCCACCCCCCTCAGGCGCCTGTACGGTTGTCCGTTTATCAGACGATAGTCCAGCCGCTGTGCGTTGTTTAGCTCTAGATGTGTGTGTTAGCTCCTCATTTTTCACTTTTTGTTTTTCGCAAATGTTTGTCAAACTTCGTTTTGAGTTCACTTTATTCTCAGATAAACTAACTGGGACTGGACCTACAGTTTAAAAGGTTGGATTCGAACCACTGTTCACCCTTGGAATCAATAACAAACGTTTTGATTACAAATCTATAGCGTTTTCATTACGCCACCTGGAGGCCCCTACTGTATTTCAATATCAGTACTTTCTTAAATTACGATTGTAAGCAGGTATCAACAGTTACGCAAAAGCACTATTTAAAAGGGACAGAGAAGCGACGCAAAATATGAAAAATGAGAATTATATGTGTGTGTGTCCCTCACCCCCACCCTGCTGCAGACAAATTATTTGCGGTTGAATGTAATTATTAATAACACTAAATTTCTAATATTTTTCCGCATGTTGCAACACTGTCTGCCAGGTGCTTCCGAAAGCTTGTTTTTCTAAAGGTTGGGCTGTGAAGAAAAGAAAAAAGGTGAGGAATGCATTCGATATTTTCCCTTTCTCGCTTCCTCCGTAAGATGTAAGCAAGCACCAAAGCAGGGCATAACGAAAAAAGAACAGAAAGATGACGCTGGTATCGTATCTTCAAGAAAGATGGCGTATGAAGACAAACAGTAGATCTCTTTTCAGAAGCTGCTTGATATCTGGCGGTGATTACATTATTACAATGGTTTCGTTGTGCCTTCCTCCGTGGAGGTCTCGTGTTTGCTTGTTTAAAGGAACTTTTTTTTTTGTGGCGGTGTCCCGAGAGTATTGGACTTAAAGGAAATTATAAATCGACCTTTTCATGCGTTATCTGTATGGATGAGTTAACATTTGCTCTTGTTAGTTTCTCACACGTGTTTTTTTTGCTTTAGATTGAAGGCCAGACTTTCCACGTGAACTGGAACGAGTACGTATACGTGAAAACCTGATATATTTTTTGGGAAACAAAAGCCTTGACATTATAGTTGTAATGCTGGTTGGTATATATGCCATAGGAATATATTTTTTCTATCAGAACCGTCCCGATATCGCACTCGTTAACGCTGTAACGTGTTTCTTTTATATACTATTAACGATATTTGTAGTGACTCCAATGAAATTCAGGGGTGTAAGGGTAGTAGTACATCCAATTGTCAACCTCACTACCACACAGTACACCCTGGACTACATTTTGCGCTAAGGATGTCGAATCGACCCTTCCTAATAGAAATGTACAATGCATCGTTGGAAAGGGTATGAGTCAAGGATTCCAGAAATGTACGATTTATGGTGAGGATACAATTGGAAGTGGAAAAAAACGTAGTTTGAGAAAGCACCATTATAACTGAATCATAATGAGCCTAATTTACGTGCAAATGTAAGGCTAAATGCCTAATTAGTTATGTTAAGCTTTGTTGGGTTTAGTTATCTTAGCACAAATAATACATTTACAGTGTATTTATGCTAAGATAACCAAACCTAACAGACCTAACCTAACAACGTAGGCATTCCTCGAGTGACGTCACAATGCAAGATTGTTCTCATGTTGTGCGATAAGGGAGACAAGTGAAGTCAGGGTCTCCCTTATCGCACAACGCTAGGACAACCTTGAATAATAACAAAAAACCATATATATTTGCCAAACAAATTGAAGAAAAGCAATTTAAAATAACGAAAATAATTTACAGCTATTATAAAATTGAAACGTCAATATCAAAATATATAAGGAAAGTCATAAATACGGATGAAAACACAAAATAAAGGTAGTTGAATCCTAGTGGAAATTCGAATACATATATACGTTAAAAACCAAAGTTCGACCTGGCAGTTGTGTGTGTGTTTATAACATGGATATCGAAAAAGGAAACCACATATGGTAAGTAATGTAAGATAGTTTGTATTATTTCACAGAACAGGAACTTCTAATTGAAAAATGCACAGTGCCAAATCGAAGCACGAATTAAGTACTACGAGTGAAGAAATTTTCTTTTACGCTGAAACGGTAAAACACAAGGGTCGATTGTGCAGTATAGCAAGGGGCTGGACCCCGTATCATGTGACGTGTGCAAACTAGCCTAAGTGCTGAGGGACCCAAAATTTTCAATTCGATCAATTAGTCTAATGAAATTCAGTGTGTTGGTTTTTCTCGATTTTGTTTCAGAGCGTCTGGTCTGGTGTCGAAGGATCAAGTCTGGTTTCGAAGTGCGTTGTCTCAAGGACCGAAAAAAAATCGGACTTTTTATCACCCACACCAGGAATCAAACCCGTGTCTTCTGCGTGGTAGTTAGACGTCATACCGACTAAAGTATCGCGGCTCGATCATATAATTAAATTTCCAATATATTGGGGTGAAACTGGGAAAATATTAGTGAGGCAAAATACGGTCAAGGTGGCGCTGCCCCCATTGAAATGCAACTGGCCTCTATAGTGCAGGAGGTCTTAGAAAGATCGCTTCGCGGGCTTGCAGCAGACGACAATATGGGGGTGTGTCTGCGAGAACCAATCAGGTCCGCGAATGAGCGAGCCTGGTTGCCACAGCTAGCTCGCTGCACCCTTCTGGAAGGGTGAGTGACCTCTGACTCTTGCTCCCTCGGCCTGTTTGTTCGGCTGAGGAGCAGACGACACGAGAGTAGCGGCAATAGTGTGCGAGCGACGTCTGCTGTTAGCCCGCGAAACCCTCTTTCTAAGGCCTCCTGCACTATAGTTTCTAGAAAAAAATATTTTAATTGTCAATATATGATTGCATCAGTATAACCAGGGTGGCATTTGAAGAGGGGAATAAGGGGAATTTCCCATTCTGGTTTCTATGTGCTAGTGGACGGGGTTGAGATCGGGTGTCGAGAAGGGGAGATGAATAAAATTAACATCAGCACAAGCCTTTCAACTCTCCCTATCCTGGGCAAGATCAATCCAATCTTTTCCATTCTTACCGATTTCCTTTAGATTCATCTCAACGTTATCCTTCTATCTTCGTCTTGGTCTTCCTACAGGCTTACCATCAGGTTTCCCAACAACAATCCTGCAAACTCTTCTTTCCTCTCTCATTCGTGCCACATGGCCTGCCCACCTAAGTCTTCTTGATTTAATTATTCTAATAATATCCAGACATGAATACAAATTATGGAGTTCTAAATTATTCAACCTTCTCCATTCACCTGTGTGTCTCCTAATCCCTTTTAGGTCCAAATATTTTTCTTGGGATTTTGTTTTCAAATACTCTTAATTTATGTTGATCTTTTAATGTAAGGGACCAAGTTTCACATCCATATAATACTACAGGCAAAATTACTGTTTTGTATATTTTAACTTTTAGTTTCTTGGTATTATACCAAGTTATATAAAAGTTTATGGAGAGAAATGTAACACGCATTTCCTGAATTAAGTCTGCTTTTTATTTCCTCTTTAATGTCATTTTCATTTGTTAGTATTACTCCTAAGTACTTGAATTTGGAAACTGGTTCAAACGAGTTGTTATCAATAATTAAATTTTGATTATTATTTAACACTTGGTTTCGGCCTGTAAACATGTAGATGCCCGTAAAATACACAATCACCAATCACGCATTCACAAATATATATTTCACTGCAACCACCAACGTTCCAAACCTCGAGCCGCCACTGCCGACAATTTTCTGTGAAGCAAAACTGGGGTCTACGTCCGAACAGGACACGCAGCGAAAAATGATAACGAGAAACGTCAAAATTGAAAAAAATAAAATAAAATCTTTTGGTTTCCGTGATATCATGCGGAGGAACTTGAATCAGAACAGAACACACAAGGAGAGATTGACCCCTGTTCTTTCAGGTAGATACTCCCATACTTTACTAACTTCATTCCTTGGTTTTAGGCCTTGATCAAAAAATCCACGTCCAACTGCACGCGATTTATTGAAGTTCTTGCCGCCTCTGCCTGGAAGCGTCCATCTCGTGCGATTTGCTTTCCGTGAATTCTTTGATAGGATCGAAACCTTATTTTTTTTTTTATCTAGTGATGTTCTCTCTGGCTGTATTTGACCATGTAAGGTTAGATTTGATGATTTATCTGAGATTCCTCAACATCTCTGCCGGCCTGTAGTCTGACTATTGCGTGATTTGATTTGATTAAAAAAACAAAAATAAAAAAAACGTTGTGGTATCTCTTAAACTTTTTAGTATCCCTTGTCCACTGAGTGGCGCCTTTCATTAACATACGCTAGATTCTACTGTAGGACGGATCCATTTAGAAGGGTTCCAGGTGGTCCGAACCCCCCCCCCAAAAAAAAAACACCCAAGTTCTAAAATTAAATAATGAAAATATAGTTATTGAGCATTAGTTGTATAATCAATAGTTATTTCTTTATTGGAAGGCAAGGATATTAGGATCACATGGGTTTGAAGGGCAGTGTCAAAGAAGATTTATGCCCTACTGCTTATACATATTATGATAATGTGCATATAATATTAATCAGAAACTTTAATTTTCGTCAACTACATCTAACAGTATTTTTTGTTATTCAATAAATATTCGATTATTTATCTATTTGAATTAAATTCCTTGCCGAGGCAGTTGTTTTTGCACAAATTTTGGCGAACGTATCTACATCCAAGCTAGATAATGCTGTTTATCTATAGGTATTCTTACATACATGACCTCCGAATATCAATATTTCATGTTCTTCCGTCATTCAACGAATATTTCGCCAAATCTATGCAGAGGAACGAGTTAACGTGCTGTAGCTATAGAAACGGACTGGTCTTAGGGTGTCTGAACACAACGTGTGTGGTACACGATGCGAAAAATATCTTCCCTTGTCAAATCAACCTTGTTAAGAAAAGGAGGGAAGAAAAGCAACATAACATTTAGGTGATGGAAAAATATACTTTTGACATTTTAAATTATTGCTTTTCAAGTTGTTGTAATTGCTTCCCAATTATCTGAATATATTATATTTACATGATCGTGCCTGGCGAAACTAATAACCAACAATTACTTAAGTGTTTCCGTTTGATATGTAGAACTGCAAACCTACTCACGTGATCAGAATTCATCTTCAGCGTAGGGCATTGAGAAAAGTTTTTTTGTAGGTATTTAGATTAAATGTGATAGTTAGTCCACGTTATTCACATATACATTAATCGAGACTGCACTTAAAACTCGAAGGGGGGCTCGAACCACTGTACCGAGTCTCCAGCCAAAAAGAAGTGTGTTTAAAAAGTGGCAGTTTTTGAAAATAATTGTTAATTGGGCACGTCATTTGTATTAAGCCTGTACTTTTAAATTATGAATACTATAGAAAATAATAATTATTATTTCTACATCTTCAGTTAATAGCGACAATGAGGATGAATGATGAACTCGTGAAGTGGGTGATAGAACAGACACAATGCTATTTATGACTGGCCAGGGTTCGAACCCGGAACGGCAGGCCCCACAGCAATGAGCATATATAAGGAAAACACGAAAACTTATTATTTTGTCATTATTTATATCATTACATAATTTCTATATATGAAGGGAAAAATGGACGAAGGGAAATTTTGCTCCTTGCAGAGGGAAATTGTCCTTGGATTATGGCAACACTTCGTGGTAGATTGAAGAGGGCGAGAAAGTGAAGGTATATAGAGAATGGTACTTTTATTTTAAGCTATGCACAGAAGTTAGGCTCCAGACGCGTAGTCAGGGGGAGGGGCTTGAAGCCCCTTTGAAATTTTACAAATATCTAATTTAAATAGTGTACAGTGGTAATTATTTTTACTTTCTTAGCAGGATTAAACATCTTGTATAATAAGTTGTAATACACTGAGAAATACATCTTCAGGACTTCTATCCCCCCTGATAAGGGATGAGTTCCCCCCTGTGGCTATTGGCCTGATAGGCCTGTACCAGAATAAACGAGCAAATTTTCCCAGATTTTTAAATATGAGTGGAATTTTTCGAAGCTATAGGTATTTTCAAAACCGTAGCTTCCGAAATCTCTCTATTTTAGAATTCTTGGAAGGGCACAGTGGCGTGTCTAAGGGGCGGGGCGGGGGAGCCCTAACCCCTTTGGCCCAGTATTGCTAAAGAAATAAAGTCCAAGGTAGGAAAAGATGGCAAAATGAGGGCTGACTACCAAAAAAATAATTCCTTTCGAAAATCGTGGCACGCCACTGGAGGGGTAAGAATTCGCCCTGAACCGGAATACGTTGAAGCAGTCTGCGCGAATAACTGTCATACGTGAAGATTCCTGGAGAGCAGCTGCTATGCGCCAGAAGGACGTTGAACTTTGATATTGTGTTGGGATGGAATTTGGCAAGGATGGAAACAGGATGCGGTACACCTTCCTTCTCGGTGGAAGGGGTGGCAGGTGTTTTCGGACGGCCCTGTGGATCCAAGCTGGAGGTACCGTTGGGGGAAATGGCTGTGGGGCGCGGCGTAGGATGCAAGGCAGGCCAAATGGTCAACCCATGCACTTCCTCTTTATGCAAGTTGGAGAACGCAGCTTGCAACTTAAAATGATTCAGGTTCGATTATATTTAGCTCGTAGGACACCAGTGGCGGATGTTTTTTTTCCCTGTTGATTGACATCCCCGTATAAGGCGACGATCTCGAAAGTGAAGTCTTGATTTGGTCTGAAGTCCCTAAACCAGAGATTCCCAACCTTTGTGAGCCTGCGGCCCGGTAATTTCGTTTTTTTAAAAAGGCTATGCCCTGATCCCAACAATTTTACTTGTAAATAGCATTCTCATTTCTTTTAAATTTATACGTTAATTACGACATACCTTTGAAATTTAATGTTAATAAATTATAGCATAATCATAGATAGCTAGTATTAGTTGGCTTATGTCTAGTCTTGTTGTCAAACATAAAGTTTGGTTTAAATTACAGTAAAACTTCGTTAATCCGGACTAATGGGGCGATAAGTTGACCGGTTTAACGAAAGTCCGGATTAACTGAAATAGCCTAAAAGAACAGTAGAAAGTGCATTAAAACTCCGTTTATAGCAACAAAACACGTTTATTATGGTGTATTTAAAGGGCATAGGCCTAAATACACTATACAGTACAGTACAAAGTCTGCGGGAAACAGACTTTCATCAGTGGTTGAATGCCTTTTCTTTGGGAAGTTCTTTGGTTGACTTCTAGCCACATTTAAAACCTTGCATTCTGCTTTATTTTTTCCATTTGCCTGTCCAGCTTATCGGGGTTCGGATAAACGAGGTGTTACTGTAGTTGAAAGCGACTGGATCTAATGGCATAGTTTCCTCTGGTCACTGTCATTTGGTAAGTGCTCATTTTCATTGCAATGTTCCATTTTGGATACCGAAGAATTCCAATTAATCAGAGTATATCTACTTGAATATATTTGTTAATGAAAATTCCTGAACAATCTCAATTGGTCGTGGCGCCAGTCCGTCAACCTCCAAATTTGGAGACGGGAAGCAAAGCGCCCCCTTGTTAGGTTGTTCGATCGCACACCACCACTGACACGGAGGCATTTTCTGTTATCGCAGTGGAAACCTGAATGAAAGGCTATCCAACTGGTTGCCAGCTAGGTCTGCAAGTCGCAAACTTCAAGAGAACTTATCTGGTCCGATAATATTGGCGCCATTGCCCCATCGGCTGAGAGACACTGGCCTAAACACAGTGTAATCCATGAGTGAGGCCAGGATTGGGGGGGGGGGGGCGAAGTATGAGTGGTATCGGTATCGGAATGTATCGGTTGGATTTTATGTATCGATACCAGCCGATACTTTCCGGCGTTTAGAATATTCGCGGGGTCCGCAAAATTGCAACGACACGCTTATCATGGAAGTTATGCAGAATTCGAATTTTTCATTGATTTTGTACCAGTAGTATGTGAAAACTGCATTTTGTAATTACAAAACATATTTTTTCATTCTGATGTAATTGTTTAAAAGAATTTAAAGTAAACCTCGGGTAAATTGATGTTTACAATTGAAGCATTCAGTGGCGTATACTGATTCCAAGGTCTGGCCTACCTCACTGTCACATGGTCCTAGGCTATGAATAGAAATAAGTTTACCAATTCCTAGGAAATCAGGTTGCCAACCCAACTCATAACAAATCATGTTGCCAACCCAACTCATAACAAATCATGTTGCCAACCCAACTCATAACAAGTCATGTTGCCAACCCAACTCATAACAAATCAGGTTGCCAACCCAACTCATAAGAAATCAGGTTGCCAACCCAACTCATAAGAAATCAGGTTGCCAACCCAACTCATAAGAAATCAGGTTGCCAACCCAACTCATAAGAAATCAGGTTGCCAACCCAACTCATAGGAAATCGGGTTGCCAACCCAACTCATAGGAAATCGGGTTGCCAACCCAACTCATAGGAAATCGGGTTGCCAACCCAACTCATAGGAAATCGGGTTGCCAACCCAACTCATAGGAAATCGGGTTGCCAACCCAACTCATAGGAAATCGGGTTGCCAACCCAACTCATAGGAAATCGGGTTGCCAACCCAACTCATAGGAAATCGGGTTGCCAACCCAACTCATAGGAAATCGGGTTGCCAACCCAACTCATAGGAAATCGGGTTGCCAAACTTATAGGAAATCGGGTTGCCAAACTTATAGGAAATCGGGTTGCCAAACTTATAGGAAATCGGGTTGCCAAACTTATAGGAAATCAGGTTGCCAACTCCGGAATCACCATCATCTCACTGATATGAACAATTTTATTACAATTTCTAATCGATTTTTCTCCTGTATTTTATTCTCTAGACTTCAGTCTTCGCAGATAGATTAGCTAGCCTACAATATACGCTCCTGAGCATAATACAATTCATATTAATCAGTATCTTAAACAAATTCTAATTGTTACACTTTCAAAGCATCGGTATCGGTGGGAATCGATAAGAGTATGGGTATCGGTTAAAAGTGGCATCGGTTCAGCCCTTAATATTGATCATGATTTTGATTATTATGCAAGGCTTCCCGCGAAGCCAAATGATCAGCGCTCTCAGCTTTGGTGCGAGTGGTCCTGGGTTCGATTCCCGGCCGGAACTCACTGTATCTCAGTGTTGAACCAGCATCGTGAGATCAATTGGAGAGCTACTTCAAAAGATGTATCCGTCGTCACCAGGGGGCGAAATCATTTAAGACTGGGGAGGGGGAGAAAGATCTTAATCTACAACCACCCTACACACAAACATACATATAAATTATACGATATACATATTTATGATATTAAAAGTAAACATTATTTACTAAATTAAAAAAAATATTATTAATTGCCAAAAGTAAATTAATTTGTTACTTTTAAATATATCAGATATTATAAAATACCAAACTACGTCCTTGAGTTTGAGTTGGTGTTTTAAGTCCACTTTATGCACAGTAAGGCTAATCGGGACTGGAGCTACAGTTTAAAGTGGAATCCGAACCACTATGTGCCTCCACCGGGTATCGAACCCGGGACCCCTTGATTACAAGGCGACAACGCTACCACTGCGCCATCGGGGAGGCAACTACGTCCTTGACTAACTGGTTAAAGATATTAATAAATTATGAAATAGTTGAAGTGGTTTTATTATGTGTAAATTTTTATTTGATTTTTTGCTTTATGTTAATATAAATCAATTAGATTTCATACTGCTTATTGTTTTGCATTCATGTTTTACTTTTATTGTGCATAATGAAAACTTATTGAACACTCACAACTACACTAATTTGTGCATGTATTGGATATTATTCTTAGTACAGTATATTTGGAATTAAAAGTAATTGTTTATGTTTTGTTTCTTGTAACAAAAGCTCTCCCCGCACGGAAAATTTTTCGTATTTCGTAGGGGAGATTTTTGAGGCCAAGACACCCCCCCCCCTAAGGATTTCGCACCCTGGTCGTCGCCTGGTAATCAAGTGGTCCCGGGTTCGATATTTACTGAAAGCACAAAGTAGCTTCTGATCCCATTTTAAACTGTAGGGATAGTTCCGATTAGCTTATATGTGCATGAACTGGACTTAAAACAAAAATTCAAAGAAGTAGTGGGCTCCGGTGTCTGAGGGCAGAGAAACAGCGGCGATGGGACTCGATGCGCTGACTGCACGTTACTCAATGAAAAGACGCTAAGCAGGGTTTGGCCCTTAGAGGGCAGTTACGCCATGCAGTCTAGTTCTATTAATATACAATAACAAAATATAAACCAATGAAAATAAATTAATTTTATTTACATTCTTGGGGAAACTTTGCTACTCGATCCGCCAAATGAGTGAATATCCAAAACAAATGTTTTCCATTATTATTATTATTTACATTTCGTAGAGTTGGTGTACTCAGATGCATAGTTATTACTAGGGCTAGGATTTTGATGATCTTAAAATTGCCAAAAAATGACCTTTAACAAATGCATTTATGACCTAATATGACCTAATACATGCAAGAAAATGCCCTATAAACTTAGAAAAATTACCTAAAAATTCTGAAAGATTTGTAAAACAAATTTATAAACTACCAAGAGAAATTCAAATTACAAATTAACGTTACAGTATCTATCACATGTTCATTGCGTATGGTAGTGCAAGTAAGAAAGTTCACTTTTTGTCACATTTTACGCTTTAAGTACCGAGTTGCAGTACACAACGAAAATCATATGCAAATTTTTAAAAGTGAATGATTGTCGGTTGTCGGACAAGAGAGCCTTGTACACGGAAAAATTTCTCTCTACTTCCACCGACACAAGATGAGCGTACTTGAAATGAACAATATCACTTGCTGTTAAAATCACTTTCAATTCCATAGAGTGGAAATTGCTTCCCTGACAAAATGTCAGATACAGACCAAGCACAAAACTTTGTACCCCTTGTTTTTTTAATAATAATCCGGTTGGCGACAATGTATTTACTGATAGAGGCAGAAATCACATTGTTTGTGCTGAATTGTTACACAACAGTTCGTGTCAACAAATACTGCACAGAATTTCTTTGTTTCTTCAAACACAGTCGTTCAGAACTGCGCTGAAGGCAATGAGACGAGAGTCGGGAACCTCTCTCCTTCAAAGGGTTACATTTGCATGTAAAATGTTCCTTCTTTCATCAAAATGTAGAAAAAATGCATAAGATGGCTTTTAAAAGACCGAAAAATGACTTAAGCGGTTTAAAAGTTTAAAAAATGACCTCTACTCCAAAAAGGGTAAAGAAATGCAAAAAAAAATGTCCTAACAAGAGCATCCCAATTTATTCACTTCGTGTAAAACACGTTCCTCTCGTACATATGCAATGTTTCTGCCTTACGAAAGATCAAAATCCTAGCCCTACTTATTACTGTTCTTATTGACGTTTTCATGTTAGATGCCTCATTTGGCTGATACAAAGCTCCAGGAAACGTAAGTTTATCCTGAATGTACGCTACCACGCGTCACACATTCACATTTACTACAAATGAATTGGCTTAGCAATTACGATAAAGCAAATATATGACGTATCTATAAATAATCAGATATTTGCGTAGGATGTCTGAATAAGTCGCATTTTAAAGTAATTTTGGTTTTCGAATATCGCGAGACCGAGAGTCTCCCGACACTAAGTTCTCGTAAAATTCTGTAACCGAATGACCACAGAATCATTTTTTCTTTACTTTTTGTTGGTCGCATTTCTTTTCTTATTGCAATTTTTTTTTTAAAAAAAAGCCTGTACACGTTAACATGTTTTATTTAAAATGTAGTAAAAAGTTTCTACTCCTACGTTTCCGTTGAACAAAAGTGACTTCATTTTCTATTAAAGAGAGGTTGCCTTTGAACCATCCCCTAATTTCTCCTCCTTTGTTGTTTTCAGGAAAAGTCGCATTCCCGCTTCTTGAAGAAAAGATCAGGACAAGGGCATCTGAAGTTCTTTGTTATTTGTTAGCAACCACGTGAAGGCTTGTCACGCTGCAAAACAATATTTTCACAAAAAACTCTCCAACTCCCCATTTTCTCCAAGAAAACATCCTCCCACATTTTCACAATAGACCTACACCTCCCAGGTTGTCAAAGTGTTCCACCAGCGCTGCCTCCCACGTTGCAACAAAACGAGCAATCCGGTGTTTTGTGCCCCATTATTATTATTATTATTATTATTATTATTATTATTATTATTATTATTATTATTATGTTGTCATTGCTATGCTCAGTTCTAATGATCAGTAAACTATTGTTATTAAGAAAAGAAAGCGGTCTGGCAGTTGTTGCCGGGGTATTTATTTACAGGAATATAATGAATTCTAACTATAGTGTAAAATGAACATGAAGTTGAACGACATTGGGAGTGTCACTATTCATCTTAGCGACCCCGAAAACTATGGATTCCACACTAATATCGGTTGTTTTCGATTATTTTTACATGTCACCCCCTTCCCACCCCCACCCCTAGGGGTACCAGGGGTGTCTTGGAGTTGAACGGTATTGGGAGAGTCACTATTCATCTTAGCGACCCCGAAAACTATGGATTCCATACTAACATCGGTCGTTTTACATGTCACCCCGTTCCCACCCCCACCCCTAGGGGTGTCTTTGAGTTGAACGTCATTCGGAGTGTCACTATTCATCTTAGCGAACCAGAAAACTATGGATTCCACACTAATATCGGTCGTTTTCGATTATTTTTACATGTCACCCCGTTCCCATCCCCACCCCTAGGGGTGTCTTGGAGTTGAACGTCATTCGGAGTGTCACTATTCATCTTAGCGAACCAGAAAACTATGGATTCCACACTAATATCGGTCGTTTTTTTATTATTTTTGCATGTCACCTCTTCCCACCCCCACCCCCACCCCTAGAGGTGCCAGGGGTGTCTTACCCCTACAGTATTTCTTTCCAGATTGCAAGTGATACGTGTATCAAGTTTGGTTGAAATTGCTCGAGGCGTTCGAGAGTTATGCCGGAACAAACACACACACAAATATATCCATTTTTATATATTAGAATATTATTATGTTGTCATAAGTGAAAGAGACTGTTTAAGATCATTAATATCTCAATCGACACCACGTGAAGAACTAAACATTAAATAAAGTTGCAATGTCGTTGAAACATGGTACTTAAGTTGTATAGTATAAAAGCTGATTTTATTACTTATGTAGTATTCGTACTTTTGCCTAACCTACTTATGTGTTTATTTTCGGTGTGACGGAATTATTTGTCGCGGTTGTACAGTGGGATCCATGAGTATTACCGTGCAAATTGTCCATGACTATTTTCATTAATTTTTCTCTTACATCCTATGTGTTTTTAATCGATGGATTTTTATGTATGCTGGTGCAGAAGTTGTCAACAGCTTGTTTTGAATTTTCTTTCAATTCTTGAAGCTCTTATTGGGTCAAATAAAGTGCACGAACATGGTGATGGACAATTTGCACGGTAAAACTCATGGATCCCACTGTACGCTTTCGTGAGTAGATTACACAGGAGTTTCAGTTTCATTTCTGAACAATGTTAGCCCAATTGTCATAACTTCATGTTCTTTTTTTGGTTCGCGTTTAATATTTTCGCTCTTGGTCCGTTTTACGCTTAATCTCTTTCACGGTTATTCCAACACTCCTAAACAATATCACATTGTTTTGGAGATAGATGGGGCGGGGGGAGGGGGAGGGGGGCAGGCACGTATCAAGAAATATATTTCGTGGGGAATCCCACGAAGTGTCTAAATAATAATAATTTAATATTTAATAAATAATTTTTAATTTAATTTAAATAATACCAATTAAATATGTATATTAATATTGTGTCACTACATGAATATGCAAAAAGACCGTATAAGAATAGAGACAAAACAGCACGTATTCATTATCTAGCTTACTTGTAGTTCTGCTCGCCAAAATTTGTACAAATACAACTACCCTGGCAAGGAAATTAATGTCAAATAGATAAAGAATTGAATATTTATTGAATAGCAAAAAATGAGTTAGATCCAATTGACGAAAAGTAAAGTTCCTGATTACTCCCTCTGTCCCATAATTATTGTCCGGTACACTTTTGTTTGTTGTCCCATAATAATTGTACGATATTCAAACTGTGACATTGGTGTATACAGAAGAACAACATGAAACACGGGAATGTGTCATACAACGTTATTTCTCAAGGATCAGTACAAATTGACCGATCAAGTATCCAAAAGAACATAAATAAAAAGTTACCATTTTGGCATACCGGACAATAATTATGGGACAGAGGGAGTAATATTTTATGTATATTATCATGAGTAGCAGTGTGCATAAATCTTTGGTAATGTCACTCAAAGCCGCATGATCCCAATTCCTTCTTCTCCAGTAAGTTCGGCGACAATAAATAGCTAACCATCGATTATGTAACAAATGCTGAAACAATTCTATTTTCACTACTTAATTTTAGTACTTGGTAAGTCCTTCGGTGGGGCTCCGGACCCCCTCCCCCGTAAATACGTCCTTGGCGGGGTCATCTAATGTGAAATGAAATTCCTTACTTTTCTAACACTGATCTTATTTTCATTATTCTAATGATAGTATGTACATTAAAAAAAATGGAACCCCTGGCACTCCCTTGCGCACGCCTATGTATCTTGTTACTTTTAACAGTAATTAACTGTAACAGTTATTTTTTGCAATAGAAGTAAGGTTATCAACAGTTACTTAACGACACCGCAGTTGTTAACTTGAAACTTTATAACATGGATCAGTAGCCAAATTTGTCAGTGTTTCCTACCATGCGTCTTCTATGGATGCTAAGGTGGAAGGTTTTCCGTAGAATTTAGTAAGGTAAATGCTAAATTTAGAACATCTACGCTTTATTGCGATTCGTCATTCCTAATTGCACTTGAAGACTTCGGGGTTTTGTTCAATCTTTTTTTTCTGTGTCCTAATATAATATTAATATATGAAGACATAAATAATACGCTAGTAAGTCTTCATATATTTATTTTATTACTAATGATCATTGATTGTGTGTAATTTGTTTTTTAAAAAAACTGTCCAGCAGAAAATTACTGTTTAAGTAACTTAGTTACTTCAAGTTCCAGTAACTGTAACTGAGTTACTTTTAAATAATGAATCGGAAATTAAAAGTAACTTTCCGATCACTGCAAAGCGATCTCGTAGTATTACTCCAAAGCCACGTGGGCCTCCCCCATGGCGCAGTGGTAGCGTCATTGCCTTGTAATCAAGGGGTCCCGGGTTCGTTACCCGGTGGAGGCACAAGTGTTTCGGATCCCACTTTAAATGTAGGTTCAGTCCCGATTAGCCTTACTGTGTACTTAAAACACCAACTCTACTCCAAAGCCACGTGTGTATTTGTTTACAGTGACTTCGTTCATCCAGCAGATATAGGTGCGCTAGCCAGCACAAGTAAAGCAGAAGAGGAGAGAGTAGTGAAAGACTCGCTCTTAAGTGCGTAATAAATGAACTCTTGTTTTTTCATTCTTCATGTTAGCGTACGTTGCGGCTTCCACCTGGCTTCAATCGAAGGGGTGGTTTGGTTACCAAGAGCCCAGGTGCGTAGCTTTGCAGTGTAACCAACCATGTGATTGGCGAAGTGTTCGTGCAATACGAACCGATTCAGAGATCTGTCCGATTGAAGATATCAAAAGCTGGCAGTTGGAAAGCAACGAATCAGCGACGAGTTCATTTGTGTTCGGCTGACATCGTTTACTGTCGTAGTGTCTCGGAAGAGCCGAACTCGGCTTGCGGGAGATACAAATAAGTGTCGGGTACACCGCGTGCTGCCAAATGCCCTAACCTACTGCATGTACACTCACAGGCAATAAAAATGTGACGCCTACATCCTGAACACTAGTTTCCCTGCAAGCCGTTATGTGTGTTGCCTAACTCCAAGGCGATAAGGATATTTTAATAGCAACATTTCAATGTCAACTTCTACCACTGCCGTAGGGGTAGTCAACCCGCATAACATCTTGCAGGGAAGTGAGTATTTCAGATGTAGGTGTCCCAATTTGTATTGCCGGTGACTGTACATAGATTTTGCCGCGTGGAAAGTCAAAAATTAAAAATTAAATTAAAGAAAAATACAGAAGCATTTCATATAAAGAAAATAGAGACGTGGTTGTTATGTAACAAACACACGAAAACGCAAAGGCAGAATTTCGCTTTTCAACATTGCTACAGGACAGCTGATCTTGCTCATGTACCATTTATTTGTCACTAAGATCAAGGCCAGCCGCCAATTTGGGCGGCTACTTCTTTGTTTAATGTTTACAAATGTAAAATGGCGTTTTGAATTGTGACAATTTTTTTCTTGAAATTTATTCATGCTGTATGTTGTATGTAAAAGCAGATAGCATTTTGAGTGAGTTCCCATGGTTTTTTTTATTGATTTGTTGTTTTAAGTCCACTTTATGCACAGTAAGGCTAATCGGTACTGCACCTACAGTTTAAACTGGGATCCGAACCACTATGTGCCTCCACCGGGTATCGAACCCGGGACCCCTTGATTACAAGGCGACAACGGAACACCACCTACATTTTCCAAAACGTTTTGATTTATTGTAATTTTGGAGACAAATTTACCAAGACACCTAAAATTCGCAGGCCAAGACCGGCCTAACGGCTTTTTAATGGCTGGCGCGTCGTCAGTGCATCGAGTCCCATCGTCGCTGTTTTCTATTTTTCTAGAACCGCGTCTGCTACTTTAAGAAACTCCCAACGGGGATCGAACCCGGAACCGCTCTTACCAAACGCAACGGCTGTAACATACTGTAGCTGTGCGGGAACCTATATTCACAATGGCACCTATGTAAAACCATAGCGGTAACCCTCACAAATTCAAAATCCTTCCTAAAACACCCCTAAAACGTAATGTGGAATGTAACAATAGTTTCGTCAATGTGCTTGCAGTTGGAAACCCTGCCAACCCCGCACGTTCACGTGTTTCCTGTACCCCAGTGATCCTTTATGGAGAAGATAACCGTTGGTTTCTTCAGAGCACGTGCACAGTTGTCCTTTTAAAGATTGGGGGGAGAAGTAGTGAACGGTTGAAAGCATCGGGTACTTTTCCTCTAGAACCGGCTTCGTTCATTCGCTTCTCGGTTGTTTGGTCAAAGCTTCTTCCTTCACCCCTTCCAGAGCTCTACCTCCCCTTCTAGTACTGGTGTGGGGTGGGGGATTCATTAAAATTTCTTTGTTATGCTTCCCGTAGCATCTCCAGTCACAATTTCAGCAAAGCTCCTGAAGTACTAGCATAAAGTACACAGTGCCCATAAATATACTGTCATACTTTAAAGTGGTATTACGTCGCTTTGGATAATCGTATTTAAATGAAATTGGTGACATTTGAAAGAAAAACTCAAATATTTTTGTGCATGTCAACAATAGACACCAATATCAACAATGGCAAACATAGAAACTGAAATAAATTCACTCCCGACAACAATGGACGATGCGGGTTCATTGTTGGATATTTAGCAGGCAGGCAGGTTACATGTGAATGTTTTCCTTTAAAATTGTGTTGTTATTACAGAAGATTTACGAACGTAGTTGGGTGTGTTTTAATATCATTACACGCAGAGTTTGGTGAACGTGGATCGTGGCTACATATGTCATCAAAGGAAAGGCCATAGACTTGACGGTCTGTGACTTTTTTTATGGGGTTACATAAAAGATTGTCTATGTACCCCCATTGCCTCAAAATCTGCAAGAACTGCAAATTCGCATCACTTCTGCAATCCAGTCCATCCCTGTGTATATGTTGGAGCGTGTGTGGCATGAATGGGAATATCGCCTTGATGTCTGCAGGGCCAGTCGTGGGGGCCACATTCAATGTCTGTGAGTTGTAAAATAAAATATTTGAGTTTTTCTTTCAAGTGTCACCAATTTCATTTAAATATGATTATCCAAAGCGACGTAATACCACTTTAAAGTATGACAGTATATTTATGGACACGCTGTATGTTCAGCCAGAGACGGCAAAGGGATTATTAGGTCGGGGTGAGAAATAACCCCTCCCTGCTCAGAATCATTTTTTTTTAAAAAAAATCTATTTTGCATAAAAATCCGAAGGTGAAAATGCCGCTAATAAACACCTATAGTTATTTCAATCACCGAAGTCATAATTCGTCTAGTTTCTGCCCAAAAGGTTAAAGTTCGGATCGAAGCACTGTGCAATCTGTGCCTTCATCGAGAATCAAACTCGGTACCCTTTGATTACGCAGATATATTAATTGCTAATCAGTGCCTCCCCGATTGCGTAGTGGTAACGTCGTCGCCTTGTAATCAAGGGAGCTCGGGTTCGACACCCGGTGGTTCGGATCTGTGTGATTAGTCTCACTGCACATATCTCGAAAACGGCTCGTTTGCAGACCCATGTTTACTGATTTTTTTTTTGCTTTTATTATCGTGTACTTTCACCTGTGTCAGTTTGCACTATTGCTTGTGAGACACCCAGTGTGTGTGTGTGTGTGTATATATATATATATATTCTTCACACTGCAAAAGTGGGTATTTAACACCGTATTAGCAATCCCGGCCTGGGCATGAATGTTTGCGAATGTCGATTCATCAATTTTATCAAATCATCACCATCTTCGGAAATTAGCCAAAAGTGGCACAGAAAGCGAAGTAAAATAAAGCAAATCAATCAATTAACACCGTATTTGTCAAATTAATTTAACTGTGATGACTATAAGTTAACATCTTGATTTGGAAGTACAAGTTGTGAAACTTGAATTTATTAAGTTCTTTACAAACTAATGCTTAAGCCCTGGGCGAACTTAAGAAACCTGGAATATTGACGAGGCGTAAAAGTGGTTGGTTCATTTTTATCTTCGCGATTAGCCAAAGGGACAGAAACGCGAAGTAAAATAAAATCATTCTCATCGTCAGAATGAACTTAGAGAGAGAATTTAGTAAACTGGTATGAAGATATTAAATAAAAATAGTATACGCATATTTCTTATGCTATTTTAAATGGCGTTTTAGGTTTCACGTTCAACATGTTTTTGTCGCCCAATAGGCCTAATTGTGACGGTCCAGTTTCAAAACGTGCTTGATAACAACAATGTTTTATATTCATAACTTACAATGCAAAACATCGGTCAATTTTCCTCAGCGGCCTATATTGGGCCTGCGGTACCTTCGAATGACAGGGCAATCTGGCATGTACAATAGACAAATGATACTTGAGCCGAAGCTGAAGGGCATATGCAGATTGTGTGGCGAATTCGCAGCTGTCGCGAAGAAAGATATTGAGCTCAGGTTTTTGTAGCAACTGCCTTGCCACACAAGAAAATATTGTGCATCGCCTAAAGTGTCCAACCATCTGCCGCCAAAATTTTAATATTGCGTTAGGCTCAAGACTGTTGCTCGTGACGACAGGCATGATTTCCATACTGCTTCTTTTTTTCTTTCTGGTTCTTTCAGTGAATTCACGATGGAGCTGGAACGTTGCCCTTGCGAACTTTCCTGCTTCCTTTCGCTTTTCTTTCCTCTTTTGTTCATTATTTCTTTTTAAATTAGATATTAGCCACTCAAACGCCACCTTCGCTGTGCTAAAGGAAAATACAGTGCAGTGTAGCCATCTTTGAACAATATTTTCTCTATAACAAGCAATTTTGCAATGCTTTAATGCATGCCGTCTACTTTTCCTGTTTTTTTGCACATTTTTTGATATTTCCCTTTCTTGTAATTTTGGCTCCCAAAATTTCCCATTTCTGGGAAAATTCCCAGCAGAGAACATCTCTGTTGTGTTCCTCGAGCTGAGCAGTTTTCTCAGTTTCACATCTCGTCTGGTGGTCGCAGATTCGCAGTGACTTTTTTTCCCTTCTTATTTTAACTGACGGGAGGGTCCCGTGTCGATTGTGGCTTGTCAGTTCGGTGTGAAAGCTCCCTTAAACTTTTGCCTTGTTTTCTCTCTTGTGTTCTGGATGTGCTATTTCGCGACTCCAAACGAGAACGGGACTTTCCCCTCATCAGCCGAGAATGGGACTTGAGAAAGCGGGCTTCCTAGTTTCGAAATCGAATTGAAATAAAAGTCCTTATCTTGAAGCAAGAGCGAACTACTATATTTATATATGCGAGCTAACATTCCACCATGACTATGAAAACTGAGACAGGAAAGGGACACAATTCACAAATAAACAGGAAAATATTAAGTATAGGAATTGTCACACACAGGGATGTGAAACATAACATGAGTAGCCGATGAAGAACTGCTGTCGTACCAGAAAGAGAAATTCCGCGGCCAACTCGCGAACTAAAGTGGACAGTTATTTGTTTTGTTCTTTCCCAAAAGCCGCAGACGAAAATGTTCCCCTTTGCTTTGTTACGGGCTAATTTAATAACTAATTAACTCAACTAACTCAACTGAGCTGAGCTTAGCAACGCAACAACGAAGAATCGCTCGCCTCACCTGCTGGGCGAATTAAACATTACATGAATTATAATACGGTCAGGATAAGTGCCTAACAGTCGGAGTTACCGAGAATAAACCTAGGAGGATTTGATTTTAAGTACCTGAAATGACGTTACATAATACTACGGTGGTTCTGAATATACACATATATTGAAGCACAGATAAATACACAGTACATCTTGCCCTCTTTCATTCGATCTCACATTCATACTCTCACTCCATGGCATATGGCGACAATATGACAATTACAAAGGTTAGATTCATTAATACTTTGACCATACTCTTGCTATGACTTGGCTACATTGCCTATTACAATTTATCGTTTAGGATTTTAAGTATAAAGTGAATAATTGTTCCTTGTGCGAACCCCTTCTATCTTTTCTGAAGGTACAAATATAATTCAATGAGCTATTGTTTGCTGTTAACATAAACTCTCATCTTTAACATTGATTACTCCGCCGGAATACCGATGTCTAGGGATGCCATAGCACTGATTTAAGTTCTGCAATGATTTGATTTACGCAGATTCGCGGTAGATAGGCGTCATCTCTCTCACACACGCACATGGTTGGATCTTACCTTCGCTGCATTCCCTCTGACCTGGGTAGGGTGAAAGTGGTCCTACAGTTCTGGAAGACATCCGCACTCCAGGGTTGCACTTCGCGGTTATTCTGGTTGGCGAAACTGGATCAGTCGGCAGCTCCATCTGGCATCATCGGATCCTGGCTTCACTCGTTCACTTCGCAGGGACGTCCAGGACAGTACACGTACACTGTCGACTCCTTGCGACAACTTGCGCAATAATAGGTCAGTTCTTCGCGGTCACTCGTAAGTACAGATACGTGGCTTGGGCGATGAGACGAACATACGCGATGAGCCATTCGCGGTTTCACATGGATATCAAATGTTACTAACTTTTACTACTTAGGACGTTGATTCGAACGATTGACACAGGTGGACGTGTCTGGCGTTATTCTCACATAACCACACGTATGTGCACGGATGCGTTGACGGCGAGGGGGAGAACGACCCCCTGGTTCTATTCTGCTCTTCTCCATGGCTCTAAAACACTCACTCGAGGAAAAACAAATCCAGACCTCGGGTCTGATTGTAGCTCGCAGCTAGGTCGCGCGTAGCTCACACTCCGGTGGCGATTGTAGGCAAAACTGTGTCTCGCTATTCCAAATCATCCCTTTTATTCCAGATTTGAACGAGGTGACGCTCTACCCTCTATGATCAGGTGCTTGTTTATTGTTTCTGGTGCTTTGACCGTTGTCCTCCTATCCTGGTCAATGCTCACTCCGGTCCTTAACCTCTGGTATCAGCCCCTCGCGCAGAGATTAGGTTAAATCTAGTGTTGCCCACGGGACGAGACGGGACAGGCTTTTAAAAATTCGAGACGAGACGAGATTGATCATGTGTCCCTTTGACAAACGAATATTTTCGAGACGAGACAGCATTTCACAGCATTTTCACGAGACGAGACAGGCCAAAGTCTCGTCTCGTGGGCAACACTAGTTAAATCCTCCTCTATTGTGTCAGTCACGGAAAGCAAGGCCAAATCAGTAGGGTAGCGTCTCCCATTCAATTCAGCGATGAATCTTTAATAATTCATAACTCCCGTAGTTCTGTTCTGATAAGGCTCAAATCTTGGAATCAGTACTTTGATGATGTGGTCTTCCGCTGGTTGAAATCTCATCCAATTCGGTCCATTGGTTTAGAAGTTGCATTTTTCTTGCTATTCCCATAAGAATGCATGTAAATCCGAATTCGGGCGAAAAACGGTGGTTGAGCAAGCTAGTGCTGGCTAAGACAGTCGCTAGACACCTGTATTCGCGACGGATATTAATATTACCAATTGCAATTAATTCCTACTAACGGGCAATTAGATTAATTACTTGTCACTCAATATTTGACCGTTATAGCTTGTGCCCGAATCCCTCCGTGTCGCCGTATTTATATATATATATATATATATATATATATATATATATATATATATATATATATATATATGTGTGTGTGTGTGTGTGTGTGTGTGTGTGTGTGTGTGTGTGTGTGTGTGTGTATGCATGTATGTATCCATTAACTTTGTTTAAATAACGAGCGAGTACAGTATGTGTTTTTCTAATGTTTGTGCGTTTTCTGTATCATATTATGTATCATTAAATGAGAATAATAAACATACTATTATAAATATTTGCACTGTTGCTACTGCTAGGCAAATACCAAGATCTACAGCGATATGGTCGAGCAGGCCATATATTACAGTGTATTGCATAGTTATTCATGAATCGACTGTTGTCTTTTTCTAATACTCCTAGGTATTTGCACAGAATTTAAATATAAACTGTGGATTCAGTCCCGATTAACTTGCCTGTTTCTTGAATTCCGAATCCTGGATTGGAGTCCCGAATTCTGGATTTTAACCCCGAATTTTGAATCCCTGGTTGGAATATCGAATTCTGGATTTAGCCCCAAATTTTGAATCCTTCTTGGGTTCGAATCCTGCCCAGGTCTTCTGTTTCCCTGTACTTGGTTCACCAAGCCATTGGTGTATTGCCTGTTCTTCTCGTTTAACTTGCCTATACAGAAAGTGGATTCCGACACTAATTTATTACCTTCGAAGTGGGATATTTCCCTGTACGAAAGAGACTTTTTCCTTGGTGTGGCAACACTGCTTTAACGGACGCAGCTGTCCGAGCTGATCTTGAATCATCTAACAATTTTCCGAAGCGGGGCAGGTGCGAGCTGGAGGCACGCGACATGGAGGGACAGCTGGCCAGCATTGCTTCAGGTTTTCGTAGGTCCTAGCGGGCAGCTGCTCCGGGATTGCCAACCTGCATGAAAATAACACAAGGATTCCTGTTTTTTATGCAAAATACCAGAGCTAGCCATTTAAAACACCTGCTGGATTTTTTCAGCAACTAGGAAGCAGGATTCAATCTTCGAAATCAAGTTCAGCCGTTGCCCTTACTGGATATGTGACTCCACTACTAAGTGCCGCTCAAAAAATCTGGTTCTGAATTCTTGAAATGCTTCCTTAGTGGTCGGTTGGCAAAATTCCTTAGGTTGGTGTCACCAACCAGGAATCGATCCCAGGACCTCGAAGTGGAGTGATAGGCATGCAGAGCACCCCCACCTTTCTCTAGGAATTTGCAACGGCTTTCTATCGTCTACTAGTGATCGAACCAGGGGCGTGTGGGAAAGGAAATTTGGGAAGGAAAGGCAGTGGCTGTTTCATTTCTGCTATTATTCTTCCCAGTATTCGAAGTATGTGTGTGCGTGTGGGGATGGAGTATCGCCCAGCCAAAATAATTTGGATGGGCATTCCCCCCCCCCCCCCCAGGCCGCATTTTCTCCATGTTGATCCATACAAGCAACTTGCCTCCTACCCAAGACTCGACCAACTATGTCAGAAATATGTTCTTTTCTGTCAGTATTAGGCTTTTACCCGATTTTACTCATCAAATTTCACAAAAGTATACCATATTTCTTTTTCCCTGAGTCAATTCAGAATCTCATCTGGAGATGAGCATATTCAAGCGTAGTTCTTTTAGAATTTTAAAATTTCTGAACAGATATCAAGCTTATACAGTGCGTTCAGTTTGACTCGGGGCCGAGATAGCGCGTGACTGCAGACGGCGAGACATGGCTTAGATGCAGGCTTTTCCGATCCGTAACGTCCCGTTTATTTTTACTCGCTTATCTTTAGCATGTAGACAATTATATTTATATTGCATAACCAGTACTAACCTGTGTTATAAGAGTTGTTGAAAGTGGCCATGTCTCGCCGTTCTGCAGTCACGCGCTTTCTCGGCCCCGAGTTAAACTGAACGCACTGTATTCACTGTATCAGTATCTTTAAGGGTAAATCATGCCTTTCGTTCAAGCTCGGCTATTAGGTTTCCGCAATTGAGACCATTGAACGGGCAGTTCTACGCTGTTGCCAAACTTAATGTAAATTAAACCAACTATCAAACCATTTGTGATTTTAAAAAAATGAATTTACGGACCATGAAATACACCTTTCAATAACGCCCTTTAAAAATTTGAAGGCCGCAAGTCCAATACTTCAGGTGAAATAGTAAAATTGTTCTTTTAATGTAATCAAATGGGGAAAACTCGTCTGTCTCTCTTCAGAAAAAAATGGAGAGAAACGGCCGCGCATGAAGGAAAGGCATGATTTCCCCTCAAGAACGTGTAGTGACGCTACATATTGTAGCGTTCTCCTCTGTGTATTACACTCTACCGTGGGGTAAGGGGCGATCTCCATGCATTCCGATTTCGGCCATACTGGAGGAGGCAGGGCAGGGAGCGTCAAGGTGAAACCGGAAAACGTCCACCCCAGGAATCGAACCCGGATCTCTCACCTGACGATTGGACCCCCGCCACTATTCTTAATTCTGTGTAATTTCCTACGTCCCTCCACCTCCCCGCATCGAATAGCTGCAATATACCTGCACACTTGAAATGAATCTCCCCCTCCACACGCTTGATTTTTCCCATTGAGCGAAGGATAGTTGACGAAACAGAAATGGGTGGGTTTATAAGTCAGTGGCGTACTCGGGGATTTATTTTAGGATGGTTTGTGCAAAATAGGATTTCTAAGCATAGAAAAATAATAATTCGAGCTCAGATGTGTGTGTGTGTGTGATGTCTTTTGCAGTTCTTGCCGACGCATCCAAAAGTTTTAATTCATTCATTCTAAATTACATTGATCGGGAGGAATTTCCAAAATCCAGGCTTTCAATCGTAGCAGAATGTGAGCATGGTGTACCTGAAAACAATATTTAGTTCAATATTGTAGGTAAATTTGGGAAGGGATGCGGCCCTATCAAATCCTACCTTAGGTAGGTACGCACTTGGAGTGAGCATGTCCAGTATGAATCTAAGATCCGTGGCACAACAGCCTTTTGGGGCAATGGCTTATCGAGATGATGTCCTTAGGGTGGCGCGTGGTAGTCTCTCGTTGCCGGATACCTGCTGTTTTAGATCAGAGCGACCTCTTCTTTTTTTTCAAGTAGCTCTTCTTATTGTCCTCACAGTCCCGCGGACCAAACCCCGTACGCTCGTACAATAACATCTATGAGTATTACCGAGCAAATTGTCCATGCCTATTTCATTAATTTTTCACTTACATCCTGTGTGTGTGTTTTTAAGCGATTAATTTTTATGTATGCTGCTGCAGAAGTTATCGTCAGCTTGTGTTAAGTTTTCTTTTAATTCTTGAAGCTCTTCTTGGGTCAATTAAAGTGCACGAACATGGTGATGGGCAATTTGCACGGTAATAGGCCTACTCATGGATCCCACTGTACCAAACACGAGGAAGCTACACGTACTCTGGATGTCATGTGAATATTGCGGAAGTTTTAGAACAGGGTATTTTTATGTACTTATTTGACGCACTGTACGAGCCTGTTCACATCTTGTTTCAGGTTCCGGGTTCGATCCCCAGTCCGGGAAATTCTTGTGGTGGAGGTTCCAATGTAAACTGCTAGAGTTCAAGTAACCTACTTGTTCATGAAGTGGACGTCAAGCTAGTCGAACCAATATCTAAATGAATCGAACACTGAACTCCTTGATTAGGCGACAGTAACCACTTTATAAACATTAGTTTAGATCCTGAAGCTATTTAAGTCGCTTTTTTTTTTTTTTTTTTTTTTGCAAAGACCAAAAAATATAACCTTCATCAACAGCTTTTTTTCGTGATCGCAGTTGGCAACGCTGCTCATAGGTAACTACCATTTATACTGTATTATATAGAAGCACGAGTAAAGAAGGGGGAATGGGTTGAGGTCAAAGCCTCAATGGTAGCAGCTGCCGAATGAGTTCCACCGGAATCACACTCTTACTCTCCCCCCTTCTTCCACTTTGCCCCCCTCCCCTCACCCCACGTCTACCTTCATCTTCACTTTTTAAGTAGTCCGAAATTCTTTGCATGACAGTGCACACGCGTGGTAGTTGGTGCCTTAAACGTTATTTGGCCTTCGGTCGGGCATTTATGAAGTGAAATTGCTTGTTTTATTTCTGTGTTACCGCTTTGTGATCACTCCAACCACCGGCCAGGGGTTTGCTGACTAGTGGATAAAACAGAAAGCCTTCACAAATCCTGCTTAGGGTATGGTTAACCTGCGCCAACCTTTTAGCTGAGAGCTGAAGAGAAGTGAATTGTGGGAAGTGTCGTGTTCATTCTGTGAAGTTGCCACTTTTAACACTCCTCCCTCCCCCTATCTTTTTTCACCATTGAAACCAAGATTCCATTCCCTGGTTCGCGCTTTCCTGGAATTTTGTACAGTCATTCACACTGCAAGGTAAGATTCTACCCAGGTAGACATTCTTTTTTCTATTTTAGGTACAGTGGAACGCTTATTTTTAGTTGAGGAAAGTGTTTGTGTGACCAGTTTTCGTCGCGGGTACAGTAATTGTTCACCTTTTCGGCTGAAAGGCCTCCCAGATGGCGCAGTTATAGCGTCGTCGCCTTATAATCAAAAGGTGTCGGGTTCGATACCCCGTGGAGGCACATAGTGGTTCGGAACCCACTTTAAATTGTAGGTCCAGTCTCGATTAGCTTATCTGGACTTTACAAAAAAAAAACACTCAATTTGTGTTGCATGATTTGGGATCGAAATACATTTATAAAAGTTTGTGTAGAGAAATCTTTATTACATTACGCTGAATAACATTCGGAAAACGCACCACAGGCTTACAGTTTGCTACTAATGGATTGGTTGATTTTGTTTAACTGTTTGCCACTAATGGATTGATTGATTTGGTTTAGCAGTTTGCCACTAATGTATTGATTAATTTGGTTTAGCAGTTTGCCACTAATGTATTGATTGATTTGGTTTAGCAGTTTGCCACTAATGGATTGATTGATTTGGTTTAGCAGTTTGCCACTAATGGATTGATTGATTTGGTTTAACAGTTGCCACTAATGGATTGACTGATTTGGTTTAACAGTTTGTCACTAATGGATTGATTGAGTTGGTTTAACGGTTTGCCACTAATGAATTGATTGAGTTGGTTTGTTTTACTTTGTTTTTCTATCACTTTTGGCCTACCCTCGTATATATGCAACCACACAGCATAGGTTCACATTTCCCATTGACTAAATTTGTAGTTAATATATAGAAAATATGACTTTTCTTTATATAAATCAGGTAGATATCCGCGTAGTGTGTCTGAAGTCACACATTAAAGTGAATTTGGTTTATTTGAAAGTTACAAATGTGACTAAAGTCTCTAACGATACGAAGTGTCTCGAATTGAAGAGTTCTCGTTTCGATTTTACGGAGGTCTGTCTCGGTCTCGTCTCGAAAGGTCTGGTCTCGTCCTAATCTGAATTGTTCAAGGCCCATACTGGTATCGCGACCGAGCGGTTACCGCCACGCTACGACGCCAGGAGTTATCGGGCTCGAAGCCGACCTAGCATGGGTGTTCTTTGTGAGTGTCCCTTTGGTAGTTTCATCGTATCATCACTCATTCTCATCTTCGCGATTGGCCAAAAGTGGCAGAAAAGCAAAGTAAACCCAATCATTGAAGGTTCATTCATTCATCGTTCTTTGTCCTCGTGTAGGCAGGTTTTTTTACTGCAACTTCCAGGCTTTGCGATTATGCATCATGTCAACGTGAAAAGAACTGGTAAAGAAAACCTCGTCTTATCCGCTATCCGCGATTGAAATCAAGTATTTGAGTTTGGAAGAGGAAGAACAAACTTAAATTTCATTCAATACCATAACTAACTTGGAAAGAAATTTGCAGTCCAGATACGTCAACCCAGATTATCTGGATTAATTCAGCTAAGCCTGTTGCTGGGACATCTTTCCAAGTAGATTAACTGGCGTCATGCAGTCTGTAACGAATCTCTCTTAACACCAGGAAGTGGAAGAACTCATGAGTGTCGTGTTAGGTAATAAATATCCCACAGTATGTCTGTGAACAATTTCATTTCATATGTACAAGCTTATTTTACTTGGCAATTAATCTGCGCCAGTAACATAAAAATCAAACTTTCGCCCATGCCTTCATTTATTTGTGTCTCCTCGATGGCTTAGTCACCTTGTAATGAAGAGATCCCGTGTACGGTTTGCGGTGAAGGCACAGTGCAGTCGTTTGGATCTTACTTAAACTGGAGGTCGATATCTTTGAAATACAATTCTTCATATTTGTTTTAATTTTTTCGCCTCCACAAGACGAGACAAGTTAAAATTTTCGCAGTAATCCCAAAGAATAACTGTGGTTGACAATTTCTCATGGTACAGTAGAAAGATACGATTTAACACACCGTTGTGCGTGCTTGGTTCACGAATTCAACTTCGAAAGTATTAAGCCAACCTCCGTGACGCAGTGGTCAGCGTAGCGCGCTACGCTGCCAAGGGTTTCGGGTTCGAATCCCGACCTGGGCATGAGTTTGTGAGTGTCCCTTCATCATATCGTCAAACGTGGAAGAAAAGCGACGCTAAATAACCATAATGAAATTCAATCTAAAGTTGGATTTGGGTCTCCGTATAGCGTTGTTGGCATTCCTTATATATTTACTTGTTCATATCATCATTCATCCTGATGCCAAAGAGATAAAATAAATCATGCCAGATAACCGACTAAGAAGGAAATCGGAACATTAAATTGAATCAACGGTATCGGATTACATGCAAATATAGGGTGAATCTAAAGTCTCGAACCATCTTACTATCTGTAAGACATGCATTGTGAAATTGAACACACAAATACCATTGCATACATGATGAATATTTTGTACTCGCCAGTACTTGACTCGTATTGAAGAATAAAGATACATGTGGCCAGTCAAAGCAATATAAACATTAGTAACAAATGCAATCAGTTTTAGTCAGTGGCGACGATTGTGTTCCGAAACTGGAGGGGGGCCAAGGACATTTTACTTTCCATTGGTAGATAAGGTTTATCATACTGGGAGGGCAACTTGACAGACACTGCCTGCTGACACATGTATCGACAGTGCGTTCGCTCTTTGTCTGTACCACACGGTGCGATTTATGCCTAGGCGTATCAATGGTTAATGCAGTAATTTCTGCGTTATTTCTACCAGACCACACACTGAGAATTTGTTTTCACTTTTCGAAGGTCACATATGCATCATTGTCGAAGCGGGTCATTTCTCGCGCAGCTGCTGTACTTCCGGTTGCGTCATCTTTTTTCGGCACCAGCTGGCAAATTGTTCCTATTTGTTCAGTGTTGCCAAACTCCTGTTTATTGAACTAGCACCTT
Source organism: Lepisma saccharinum (assembly GCF_977018435.1). Taxonomy (NCBI): domain Eukaryota; kingdom Metazoa; phylum Arthropoda; class Insecta; order Zygentoma; family Lepismatidae; genus Lepisma; species Lepisma saccharinum. Next base: position 36,510,071 of record NC_139249.1, read on the forward strand.
GGGTTATGAAGAAACTAATGGGGGATTGTAACTAATTAATTTGAAAATGCGCCCCTTAACTACGAAGTGAAGGCATACTGATGGTGTGTGCGATAGAAAGTCCATCAGGGAAGACACGGTTATGCCATTTATTATCCACTTAACTTTTTGTGCGTACTTACCACGGGCGAAAGGGGACACATCTCCCTCAATAATTCAAAATGTATTATGTGTATGTATATGTAAGGTATTGGTGTGCTATACAACATGCCCCCACAATAACTTAAAGGTAACAAACGCTTGTGGTACTTAGTTGCAGTACTGAACACCAGGTGGTGTTCGAGTTGCAGTTGTAGAAATTGAGATCATGCAGTTTGCAGGTGGTCCAGTGTTCATGATATAGCGTGTTTATAGGTTGAATTAATTGACGTCGCTTGTTTGTACTTGAGATAACCGCGACTCGGACTTGAGGATGATGGAAATGGGAAAATGCGAATATGGCCTTTGTTAAATATACATCCCTAATCATTTTAAGTGAGGATTGATTAAAGAAATATCCCTCTTAGGTCATGTATTTGTGTCTGTGCATTGTAATGAAATTCCAATTGTCTGCTTTACTGAAAGAGGAACATTTTGCAGAAACTTTGTACAGTGCGTTCGAAAAGTAACTATACACCTGTCATGCACTATTAAAACTTAACAAAGAACCAGACACACCATCTCGTCACAAAGCACCAGCCTGACTGGCTCGCGAAAGCAAACTGCACACAACGCAGGATTACCAACCTTTGCAGAAAACATTACAAGTAGTGCACGGAATACAATCCCTCAACATATAATCGTGTTTATATAGGTGTATAGTTACTTTTCGAACGCACTGTATTACGCAGGAAAATTTGAGTCTGAAATATTCATCAGCTATTACGTTGCAACTTATAGTCACAGCGCGTTGAGTACTACCCGGCAGTTGTATTTTTTTTAAAGTTTACGCCATTGTTCTGTTTCTTTAGGCTAAACGTGTCAATAACGATGAGTGATGATGAGATGAAATTGAAGAAGAAACACTCATAAGGAGCGGAGCCGGCGAGGAACTTTTAAATGTAGTTAGCACAGCGCGCTGAGAAGCCAGGGAACCCGGATTCGAATCTCGACCTGGGCGTTCTTTATGAATGTCCCTTCATGAATTTCATCATATCATCACTCATCGTCATCTTCACGATTAGCCACGAGTGTTAGAAATGCGAAGTAAAATAAACCAAATCAATCAATCGGTAAACGAGCGAGAGAGATTTATGAAGAAGTCCTCTCGTGAAGGAGGAAATCTGTCTTGTTTCGAAATATTGACAGTCACACCTTTTAGATGTGGCCTAAATAGCTACATAGGAAAACAAAAACTAAATATGCTGACCAAGGCAGTAATTTATTTTATTAAAAACATTAACTAAACGTTTAGTTTATGTTTTTAATATAATAAATTACTGCCTTGGTCAGCATATTTAGTTTTTCATAATCATGGAAACAAGGCTTAATGGTGTTATAATAGGAAAACAGTTTTGACTCGGGTGAAATTTTACGTCTTGTAGTTCGTGACTGGGATTCCCTGATGAGTTGGGTATGTCGTCGCCTTGTAATCAAGGGGGCCCGGGTTCGATTCCCATTGGAGACAGCAGCTTGGGCAGTGGTTCGAATTCCGCTTAAAACTGTAGGTCCAGTCTCGATTAGTTCATGTAAACACAAGATTAACTTTGCAACGAGACAGCAGACTTCTCTCTTGTTCTCTAATTTAGAGCCGAGACGAAGACTTCTTCTGGTACGTACCTTACTTATCTGAAACCATCCTGTATAGAATGAGATTACTTTCATAACGTCTCATCGTTGTGAATTAACAGCTTCAGTGCGAGTCAACGCCACCCCAAACTTCCACTCACGTAGGGCATTTTCCAGTGAGTCGCTGACGTCATCTTGACTCTGAACCTATCCCGTTCCCTGTAGATCACACTGAACCCAGCTCGTAGGCTCGCTCACTGGACTATGCTACCTGAGGGTCTTGTGGGAACAATGCTATTATACTTATGTTTACATCACACGTCACTAGGTAACCGTACTGATAAGTCATGAAAAGAAACATGAAAGACCTTGCGCAATATTATATCTCATACCACCTAGTATTAAACTTCAATGCCAACAGCTAAATCATGATGACTGGTTCTGAAAATTTCTTAAATTTGGACCATAATGGCGGTACAAATGGAAGAAAAATATATTATTCGTCCGGAAATGTATCGTTAAGAAAACCAGAGGCGTGAGAGAGATAGGCACTTGTAGTATGGAGATATGGAGAAAAAGATTGTAGACATGACGAAAAGCTTAAAAGGAAGCCGCTAATGCATGTTGATATAACCTTTTTTTCTCTGTGTTTTTCTTGTCAGAATAGTCTTCGTTCTTCCGGGTTTTATTTAAACTTTCATTCCCTTTTTGTGCATGTTTAAATTGTTGTTTTCCAAGCACAGATGCTACAATTAGGATCAGACTTCTCTCGTTACTAACTTTACTACTCCGGATTATCCAAGTGATTATTTATCCACGGATGTAACGGATTATCCGTAAGGCTATTGGCAGAATGGACTAAGTTTTTCAAGCGAAACTGATTATTTCAATGTTATCATCCAGGTCCCACAAAGCTTTCGCGGCCTTCGCGTCTGAGTAGTGGCTAACTTAATCAAAGGCGTCCCAGGTTCGATTCCCTTAGAATCACAATGTACAGTGCTTCGTAATCCACTTTTATACTGTAGCCTATTTCAGCAAAAATGGGGATACCCACTCAGTACCCAAAAATAGTTATCAAACTATTAACACTTAAAACTTGACCAAATTTCTATTTTGAAATTAAAAAAAAGATCTCTCTTCTACAGACTTCCCACGCAATATAATGACCTGCCATCAAGTTTTGATAAATTCAATACAGAGTATGCTTTTCGGTCTTTCATCAGGAAAAAAATGTATGTAAATAATATGTATAATAGTGCCATCTTAACTTACTTTTGTTAATATTTTTGTGTTATTTTGTTATTTGTATTTTTCTCATTGTTGACAATTTCAGCGTAAAATGGCCATTTGTGCTGTATCTGGAACTATCTCATGAAATATTGCCATGTTCAAACATAACCGCCTTCTAACATACCTACAACTTTCTTGTGGACAATTTATACATGTAAAATATTTATTTATTTATTTATTCAATTACTGCCTCAACAGAGGTAAATCCTCCAATTATAGAAGGTAAGCAATCTTACAAAAGATAATAAGTTTATAAACACACACAGGCCTACACACTCACAAAAAAGAAAAACCTAAACAGAACAAATGCAATTAGCATACATACAAACATGCATAGACTGATAGTACAAGTAATCAATTACATTATCGCAAATAATCAACTTTAACAATCTGTATCTTTCAGTGGAATTTCACCATACAAGTACAAATTAGTTGTAATTAGTTATAATTACATACTATATTGAATATAATATTTGTACATAATTGTTGAATAAACTAGAAGATAAGATATTTCTGTAAAATAATTACAATATATTTATTATTATACTTTTGATTCAATCAATTTTTTGTAAAGGGTGAAAGGCAATAAGAAATCTAAGCTCTGGTTATTAATTGAAAGCTAATTATACAAATCACACATTCTACTTAATGGACTACTCTTATATTTCTGAGTTTTAGATGTTTTAGGAATAAGTAAATTTCGCCCACGTAAATTATTTTTCCTCGAATTGCAGTTGGCTGAGAAAATAACTATTGTCCAATATACAGTTTAGTTTTATACAAGTATAATTGATATAGTCTAAAAATTAAATTCTTGTAACAAAATTTTATATGTCACATTCTGTCGCAGTGACTTATTATATTTTATATAATATAAATATCTCAAACATTTCTTCTGTATTCTCTCTACGGCATTTTCATGAGATTTTTACATTGGTGACCATATACTGGAAGCATATTGCCACCTATCTGTGCGATATCAGCACTATGCCATGAAAACTTATTTGAAAAACAGGCTGCTGTTGCCTCAGTGAGGTTGGTCAGTTGTAGAATGGTGTCTTGTCTTTAATCCACACGACTGCATACTTGCCGGCAAGGAAATCTTTGATGACTGGACCATTAATGGACAAGAATGATTTTTCAATTGTGTTCGTTACGTAGTTAGGAAATGGTATATTATTGTCTTTCAATTCCATTATTTGATGGGGATAAAAACATCCCCCATGAATCTTGCACATAGGAACGTAATACATGCGGTCAAGTCATAAAGTTGTGGGACCTTGTATTACGAGCTGTACACCAACGACCAATGTACTCATGAGTAAGGCTAGGATTTTGATGACCTTAAAATTGCCAAACAATGATCTTTAACAAATGCATTTATGACCTAATACATGCAAGAAAATGCCCTATAAATTTAGAAAAATGCCCTAAAAATTCAGAAAGATTTGTAAAACAGTTTATAAACTACCAAGAGAAATTCAAATTACAAATTAACGTTACAGTATCTATCACATGTTCATTGCGTATGGTAGTGCAAGTAAGAAAGTTCACTTTTTGTCATCTTTTACACTTTAAATACTAAGTTGCAGTACACAACGAAAATCATATGCAAATTTTCAAAAGTGAATGATTGTCGGTTTTCGGACAAGAGAGCCTTGTACATGGAAAAACTTCTCTCGAGTTCAACCGACACAATATCACTTGCTGTTAAGTCACTTTCAATTCCATAGAGTGCAAATTGCTTCCCTGACAAAATGTGCGATACAGAGCAAGTACAAAACTTTGTACCCCTTTTTTTTTTTTTTTTTTTTTTAAGAATAATCCGTCTGGCGACAATATATTTACTGACAGAGGGGGAAATCACATTGTTTGAGCTGAATTGTTACACAACAGCTTGTGTCAACAATACTGCACAGAATGTATATGTTTCTTCAAACACAGTCCTTCAGAACTGCGCTGAAGGCAATGAGACGAGAGTCGGGAACCTCTCTCCTTCAAAGGGTTACATTTGCATGTAAAATGCCCCTTCTTTCAATAAAATGTAGGAAAATGCATAATATGACTGTTAAAAGGCCGAAAAATGACTTATTAAAAAGTTTATAAAATGACCTCTACTCCAAAAAGAGTAAAAAAAATGCAAAAAATGCCTTAACAAGAGCATCCCAAGTAATTCACTTACGTGTAAAACAAGTTCCTATCTACTTATGCAATGTTTCTGCCTTACCAAAAAAAAAATATGCATTTGCATCAAAATCCTAGCCCTACTCATGAGCAAGATAACACCGAAATCAACAAATAGGAAAGGAACTATTTCTCACGTGGTTTTATTTACATTAACTTCGTTCTTACAGTGGATTGAGAATAGGTGGCAAATATTTTCGACAAGGTGATAGCGCACAGGAAAAGGCTACAGTTCTGAAGATAATGATATAAACTTAATTTCCCTGTTTTCTTGATTAATTCTCCCCTTTTTCCTCCCATTGTTGCTTCAGAATTCCTAAATCGCGGATAATTCGCATCCCCCCCCCTTACAAGTGACCATTTGATTCGTCCCGATGGCAACACTGTAACTCCGAACGGGCGTTTTCTTGAAACGCTGTAATTAGTTGTCTTGTATAACCGACACTTATTCGCATGTGAGGATGTACAGATTGCGTGCTCACATTTATAATAACGTCGGAAACAATAGCGGCGATAAGATTGTCTTTGTAGCAATGAGGGGAAAATTGAAAGGGGAAAAGTTTTGTCACGCCATTTGTTTTCTCTTTCTCTGACTATAGCTTACTTAGATTTCTTTTCCAAGTACAGGGTGCCCCAAAATTAACAAACAAGTTTAATGACATAGGGTGAGTAAGGAAGAGGAGTAGAAATGCATTTTGGTAATTCTAGTGCCATGAATTTTCATGACATTAAATATGCCTGTCCCTTACCGTAGTGCCAATATATGAGACCAGAAGTTGCAGAATGCGATGTGTTCAGAGTTTTTGGGTTAGGCCCGGAGATTATGGTGGCCACTGCTGGTGACATATTGTGTATGATAGTCAAAGACAACGGCATGGTGCGATTGAATCAATTTAGCAGCTAAATTGAGCTTCTTATCCGAAGTATTCCTGAAGCACTGGAAAAGCCTTGACGTCCGAAAAGGCAAATAAATGTCCATCTACCAAATTTCATCACTCAATGTTGCTTCTGTTAAAAATTGGTAGGTATCTTTTGGAACATCTTCTAGATACATTTTCCTCTCCTTGTCTCGGTTGATGCAATTTTCCTGTCTTCTTCTGAAGGTAAAAATCTTTGTCTTTCGCTTTTCTGCCAATTTAGCGTAATATAATGTAGGCTGGATACACTAGGTATTTCTCAGGAGTATCGAAAGTCGCAATTTGCTCTTTAATTTTATTATTAAATGAATCGTGAATCCGTCTGCAAACACTGCATGACAGTGCATCTTGCCCCATTTCATCGAGTATCCAATTTTCTAAGTGGTATTAAAATCCCACATCTTAGCACCGTTGGTAGGTGCCAAGTTTACATGTAAAGCTAAATGTTGGTACAAAATCATGTTTTCATAGGTACTTAGTGTCGTCTTTTTTCAGTTCAACTACGTTTTCCATATTGGATTATATGCCCGTAAAAATGGCAAATAAGATTTTTTTTCCCATACGGCAGCGAGAAAGCGTCGATACCTAATCTGTGGCTGAGCGCGTTGAATGTTCGATTCACGCTCCCGATTCCCTACAATTGCTTCAAGTCTCGTTGTCTCTCTTCATTCATCGTCGGGATTAACCTAAGCGAAGTGAAGACATAGAAGGCACAATAACCAGGCTTTGCAAACAGGGCGGTGCGATTGAATTTTAAGATCACGTCAAATTTCCGGTTTCGCTGCTTTTGAATCACCGTGTAATTACGCTACAAGGAAACGCCAAATAACTTACACCACCCGCTGATGTTCATAAATATGAAGCAACTCGAGTTAAAGAGATCTAAGTCCGGTTGCTAAGGCCTTGTATGTAGGAGGCAAGGTCGTGAGGATGTCGGGGGAATTGAAGCGCGTTTCCGAGACATCTCAGAGAGACATGATTCAGAAAGCGGAAACAGGTGCTGCTGGATTTTTTTTCTGCTTTTTAATTCCGGCCGAAGAATCTGAGTCATTATTCCCACACTTATTCTTCCGATGCAGATTTCCTTCAGCCCTTGAAATTATCCTGTGCATCTGACGATGTCTTTACCCCGCTCCCCCTCCCCTATCTCGCATCGTCTAACTCGGAAGTTAAAGAAGAAAAAAATGAAGAGTCTAATGGTTTAAATGACGTGTACAGTTTTGTGGGCGTGGTTGTCTACTTTGTATGGAGTCTAACTACCGCGCAAGGGTCTCGGGTTCGATTTCCGGGGTGCATGATATCAAGTGGGAATTTCCCCGAAATCCCTGCATGAAGCTGCTCTGTGGCTCACCCAGCTTCTAATCAACGGTACCTGTTGGGAGAGAGGGCTAAAGGCAACCGGATAATGATTCTGATAACATCACTGTGACGGAGATCGAGAATGTGTGGGACTTCTTTGTGTCTTTTGTCCATTCCTTCAAAATAGTACAGTTATGAATATAAAACTTTGTGTACTTAAGATCTACTAAATACTATTTTAATGCAACATATACAGGGTTATTACAAATCATCTTTCCGATTACAAACTTGAATAACTCAACGTTTAATAACACTCAGATACATGAAAGTGGTTATCAATGGAAAGGGAAACTCAAAAAGTTTATTACATTTGGTTCACAACATCACATCACATGTGCTCAACGTGTGCTCCCTTTGTCACGCGACACACATCAAGCCTGTAGTCCAATTCCTGCCATACACTTTGTAACATTGGACGATCCACTAATGCAATGGCCTCTGTGATGCAAACACGAAGATCCTGGATGGTAGGTGGTAAAGGTGGCCGATACACTTGTTGTTTGACAAAGCCCCAGAGAAAAAAGTTACAAGGTGTAAGGTCGGGGGAACGTGGAGGCGAACGCAAACTCTTGAAGATAATTTCCATCGTGCTCAAATGTAGTAAAGCTTAGGCAACCAAATTACGAACGAACTTCTTTTTGGACCCAACAAGCTTGGAAATATTGGGCAATGAACAGCCTCAATCAAGTGACAATTTAAGGCTTGCTATGTAAGAATTGAGAGCCTCGGTGATCTAGTCGGTATGGCGTCTGACTGCTACACGGGAGACCCGGGTTCGATTTCCGAGGTGGCCGATCCATATTCGGAATTTTTCCGGCCTTCTCCCCGCATAAAGCGCCTCTGGGGCTCACCCAGCCTTAAATCAATGGGCAACGGTGCAACCCCGGAGGATAAAGGCGGCCGAAGCGTGGTGCTTATCACATCACCTCCAAAATGACGGAGATCGAGAATATGTGGGGTTCTACACCCACACCCCCTAAATATGCATTCATGGCACGGGGAACTGGATTTCCCCCAATAATACGTAATAGGTTACTACTAATTATTTATTTGGCAAATTACAATGCAGTGTTGTATGTAAGTGTGTGTGTATATCCATTCAGGTTGTTGTCATGATCGACCTATATATGCCACATTTATTCCTGCCTGATTTATGCAAAGAAATGTGAGATAATTGTCCCAGACGCAGGGTGAACGATCAAGTAAGTATGGATACATACATTCGCTTCAATTCGATCAATTTCATAGTTTTTATTCATGGGCGAGGTTCAGCCAACCTCACAAAAGAAATGAAGACATGGCAGAGTACATGATTATAGCCTACATGAAAATTATGAGACATTACATGAACGATATAACAAAGAAGAACTTGTATATATAAAAAAGATACTATGAAATGACAAAAGAACACAGATGAAATATATAGAGTTTGTGCAGTGCCGGATCTACAGATCTTGGCTCCCCCGCAAAATATTACCTGCCTTTACACACACACGCATACATGTGCAATTCTTGATCTCATGTTGACAAAGCCACATATAAGGGCCTACAGGGTGATTCAAAAGTTCCTTAACACCTTCTAGAAAAAGTAAAGGTAGGCTGGGTACAATTGGTCATGATATAAACAGGTTAGGCTTAAGGAGAACCACATTGGTGTGTTCCAAGTGGACGTCCGCCATATTGAATTCAACTCGAAATTTTTAAATGGGGAGGTGGTGATGTGATATGACACTGTTTTCTCACATATGTGTTACAATCATGTAGTTATAACTTTTTCCTGATTAATGATAGATTGAAGGAACCTTCACCACTGCATTTGTCGTGAAATCAATAACTACGCGACAGTTGAACCAATGACTGAAACTTTTTGAGTTTCCCATTGATACAACTTTCATGTATCTGAGTGTTATTAAACGTGAGTTATTCAGGTTTGTAATCGGAAAGATCATTTGTAGTAACACTGTATAATAGTTGGGTCCATCTATCTACGTATGTGAGCAAGTTCAAGACATTTTCACGAGGCCTATACGTACGTCTAGTAATAGATGAACTTTCAAATCGGCCTCCGTGGCGGACTGCTTAGCACAGAACCGCAAGTTCGAGTCCACGTTCTCTGTATCCATTATTCCGAGTGGTCCCGGGTTCGAATCCCGACCAGGGCATGGATGTTCTCTGTGATTGTTTCTTCATCAATTTCATCATACCATTACTCATGTCCAGGCCGGGATTCGAACCCGGACCCCTGGTAATAACGGATACAGAGAACGTGGACTCGAATTCAGCAGTTAACACGGAACGGGTAGGGAGGAACGAAGCAGTGAAAGAAGGCTGCGCTCTTGTTGCACGATAACGCCACATCTCACATTGCAAACCACGCTCGAGAATTCTTACGGCGCTTCGATAAACACCTCGAACTGGCACCGAAGAAAATCGCGGGTCTCGCCACGCCACACATTTCTTCTATGGTGGGACGTGTGCCTCGATTTGTGTTGATAAATGACAAGCGATTTCACGAAAAAAGAGGAATTTTGGAACAGGCGAAAAGTTTAGCGGCGAAATAACCATGTGGCCTTACTTATCGGTCAACCCTCGTATATTACTTTCAAATACCGTAGTTTCATGATCGATCAAAGCGGACCGTAACATGAGCGGTACCGATTAGTACCCTAAGAGAAAACGGACCTAGTTACCTTATTTCACGAACCGCTATCTTTGCCGCTTCTCTAATGAGTGTAAGTTTTCTGTACCCAAAGAGTCTGCACAGGCATAGAAATCTCATTAACGTGATTACAGTATTCTTCTCACTTTTTGCACTCGCTCCGCAAGTTCGAAAACAGTTTTCCTTCCACCGAGATAGAAAAAAAACTAAGGGGGGGGGGCACGACAATGAGCATGGCGGATGTGGACTTATCCACATAAAATTACAGAGCTACCAGTTGTTATCTTTAAAGTGTGTGTTTTCGGCCCGGAATTTAATTGCAGCGACAGGCTAATTGCACGGCTGGGGGCTGTAATTTGTCTGTTCATTTAGGGAAAGCTTTGTGGCCAGTCACGCTTTATTGGGCGAAAGGGTTGTCGTTTATCAAAAGGAGGCGGGGATGGCCTCAAGTCTGAACATGACCGGTGTAATCTTCACCTCCTGGCTCTGGGGTTCCTGCTAAATGAAGCTTTACAGTGTATTTTTGCTGGAAAGAGTTAATTAAGAATTGCTCATGGTTTTTCAGTGAAGGTAGCCTATGAAATTGTTTCTATAGAAAGGGTAATGTTTGTGGTGTTCTTCACGATGTTGTATTCAATGTTTGGCAAAGTTTGTTCACAAGGATTTTTTCTCAATCGGGGCAGAGAGTAAGATTTCATATCTTGCTCTTCACTCATATAAACTTTTATTATTATTATTATTATTGCTATTATTATTAGTATTACTTTACAAATCATAAAATTCAAATTGATTTGGATTTTTTTTTTGGCGTTGTATACAAGTTTAAACTCGAGTCTAGTATTTAGATAAGAACTATATTTGCCTTGTTTCTTTCCATAAACATATTGTCACTTTATTTATGACTGTTCTTTGTTTGTTTTTTTGTACTTTTCCACCATTCACAGATATGAAACAGAAACGACTTAATCAACTGTCCCTCTGATCCATGTTTGTACGTGCCGAAGGGTACTGTGAAAAAAGAGAAAGTAATACTTCAAAATAACGGGGTGTGAATTATGAATTCCAGATCCCGACTTTTCGTAATACCGAACAGCCAAGAAGTTACAAAGGATCTTGTTTAAAAGAGGTTAATTCTTGATATTTTCTGCACTAGAAGTGTCTAAAATTTCTTGAAATTAACTGTTTATATTCCGAAGTGCAAAAACATTCACTTGAAGGGAAAATAGTGTGCACAATTCGAGATTTTCACCGCATTGGGAAATTTCCAAAATTTCCCGACCTGGTTGTGATATGGAGATTTTGATCAGTCCCGAATGTCAGGATTATTAATATTTCCTTCCCAATCCCGCCTCAACCAAAAATTGTCCATCCCGCACACTCCTCGTTGCAGCAGTAATGTCTGGTGAAAACGTTCTGACGTTGTTTTCCTGGATATGGCAGTTAAGTGCTGTAACTGACAGTCTGTAAATCGCAGAAAACATTATTATTTGTAATAAAATATAGCTAAAATTTCGGCTTTCGAATTGCATGAACTTTTTACAGATAGGGAGGAGGAGGCCCTTTCTTGTTCATTCTTGCTAACCATGGCTAGCCTAATTAGTGGTACTAAATGTAAACTTTCTGCAATGAGGGAACTAGCTCACTGGGATGTTGGGGTGATAGTCACGTGGCATCCCGTTTCAGATGATGCATGAGAAATTCAAATTTGACATCCGCCATTTTATGCACAACGAGAATTCATGTTTCACGTAATATGGTTGAAAGAAAAAAATGTAATTCTGCCAAGTAACAAGTAATAAATAAAATACTTCGTCGTGTTTTATACTCTGTATCGGCAATCTGTGGAGCAAGTCCGCGCATAATGACAGAGAAGGAGAAATCGAGTGAGCGCAGCAAAGCAGTTCGGGGCTGGTAACTGCAGCCGCATTTTCCCCTCCATGCACTCACTTCCCCTCTCAGGCGTTCATTGGTCGAGCCCTCTCGAGTCACTACTTCCGCAGAGACTCGTTTTCGTTCACTTGCTCCACAGATTCCCGGGACAGAGTTTAGTAAAAAAAGAAACTATTCTATTCACTGTTTTGTGTATGCCGCCACTAATTACCTTTTCCTTTTCTTTTCAGACATGAGATGGCGATTGTGAATAGTATCACGTGACATGTCATCAAGGTCACGTGTCGGTGCACGATGCCCGGTTCCTCCAGCGCCGGCGAAGCTTCTGGCAGTTCCCAGTCGCCCCTTTTCCGGGATCCCAAGAACTACCAGGAAGTGTCCCTCATCGGCAATGGTAAGTTTCACCAAATTCTCACTCAACAGTTCCTGCGCGCGTTGCCGATTCTTGTAAGGACACCCATGTGGACATGTGGCCACACTGCTCGTCAATCAATGTGGCTTCCACCAGTTATGCGACACACATCCCATCGAAATTCTAGTTCTTCCAACACTTTTCACAAGAACTTCTCGTCCACCAAAGCAAGGGCGTTTCTTAGGCTGTGTCCGAAAGCTGCAAGGCCATACTTGAAGCGAGCATACTTCGAGAGCATACTCGCAGTGCGGTCTTGAAGCCTGGAAGCCGAAAGCTTTCGAACTGCACTTCGACCTACGACTTCGACTGCAGCACCTAATACGATCACATCACCCACCACCTATTGGTTTCCGTGAACAACAAACATGACTCGGCGTGAAGTTTATATAACACAGCACGTTATTAATTATAGAATTATGAAAGAACTTTGCTCTTCTAAGTTAATTTTCACACATTCCGCAACATGGTTTACGATTGGGGGAAAAAATAAAAAATTGCTTTCACACTTTTAAACACTTTTCACTATAGAAGAAAGAAACCATGCATATATGAATAAAACCAATAAAAAATTACATAGTGTTTTAAAAACTTGTTATACTTACATTTCCACACAATGGAAGATCTACAAGTAGCAGCTGGTTGACTTCCGACGTCCATTATTTCAAACAAGCGAAAAGCAAGCACAGAAGTCCAGATCGCAAGTGTACACCGCTCGTTTGCTTGGCGCTTTCGAACTGCACTAGGTGACGTTACTTCCGCCAAGACTGTACTTCAAGTCTGCACTTTGTACCTTTCGGACACAGCCTCTTTCTCTGCTTTAGCTGTTGCACATTCTGTAGCATAAGTGGCACATAGACTTTGTCTTTCACAAAGCCCCAAACGCAGAAATCGAAGGGTGTAAGCAGGCACGTATCCAGGAATTCCTTTCGGGGGGGGGCTCAACACCATTTTTTTAAGGGGTATAGTAAGAACCTCACAATTGTGTGTTTAAAACCAGAGGTGTCAATTGGGTTCCAAAACGGGGCGGGTGGGGGGGGGTGCGGAGGGCGTTGCAAGGAAAATTTACTTTCTCTTGGTAGCCAAGGCTTAATATTAAGAGATCATAATGTTGAGGCAAAAAAATAAAAAAATTGGGAACAACTATCTCTTAAATCGTTGCCACTGTAAGGCTGTCATTTTAATCATAACGTGAAATCGGAACATTTTTTACCACTCGACTCCTCTTGTTTCCATGCATTAATATTGTGTGCCGGAACCATCTCAGTATGTGTGTTTGTCCATTTCATCTCATCAGACATAAAAACATCTATGGTGTCTTTGAGTGTTTTTACGAAGCTGTTACACATGCACGGGATGGACAATCCACTCGACAACGCGAGATTCAAATTGTGGGCTGCGAACTGGACGCAGACAGCTCTCGAATATTTCTCTCTTATTCGAGCCTGAACACCACTAACGTGTCTTGTCCTCCCATTTTTCAGCTCTTATAAAAGCCGAAACCCACCAAATTCTTCAGATTCAGGCCTTAGCACTCACAAGTGTTCAAAAATGCCTGTCACAGCTTCCGCTGTCTTGTCATATATCGGCACGAAACAAAGGAAGTCTTCTCGAATACAGGTGGATCACGAAACAATTAATGCACAGTGAAAACCCTTCCATTCCCAACACATCTAATGTTTCGTCTCCCAGTATGATGAAATGCTTACTCATTTATCTCCAGTGACGTGCCCAAGGGAGGTTTGGTGAGGTAATAACCCCATTTGACCCAGTATTCCCCCTCTCCCTTCCGAAAATCCTGGGCACGCCTCTCTTTATCTCGGACATTTTTTAAAATCAACTCACCAGAAGTTTTTATCATCGTATTGGAAATTGAAGTAAGATGCGTTCTTCCTGCAGGTTTGGATATGATCCTTTAGGGTGCTGTCGTCTGCCTGCCTTCACACCTAACCTTAACAAGACCCTAATTTTCCATCCTTGTGACTTGGATTTGCAAGACTTAGGAAGGTTTCAGACCGAAGGGACACGCGATACATGTCGATTGGAATGGGCCAATCAACAGCAACATTTCACACTGTAGCGACACAAAAGGCCGCAGAAACTTAATTTCGATTTGTGAAATCCTCAGGCGACACGGTGTGAAATTTCCCTTATTAGGCCACTGTCATTGTCACCAAGAAGTAGTAGCTCTTGTTGACCACAGAAAAAAATATCCTCAACCGGTGGGAATGCTCCTCAGTTTTCTTCTCTCCTATATTTTCCGTGCTTGTTCACTATACAGGCAACACTTTACGATTTGATATACACAGGACATGTACTATGTAGACATTTTAACGAAAAATCGGTTGAAGTCAAGGATGGCTAGGTGGCTCAGTTGGTAGAGCCCTGATTTGGGTCCTGGTAGAGCCTGCAATTTCCGCCTAAAATGTCTACATATGCAACATCTTCTTGCTTTCTCTTCTCGACATTCATAAAATTTTCTGCTGTCTCTTTATGGTAGTTAAGTGTTTTAATGTGTTTCGAACCCAGTAGGCTTATACCAAAGTATTTTTTATACCATGAAATTCTCGGACTGCATATACGAAATTTAGTTCTGGCAAAACTAAATCATCACTCAAAACTTTGATTTTCAGTTGATCTATGCAGTTTATTTCTGTTTTAATAAACCACTCCAATATCCGGTACTGCTGAAATATTCACTTTAGAGAGAGACCTTTGATCTCTTCGGCCCTCGAACCGAAGTAGCACTACACTGAGGCCCCGGAAATTCTGCTGTCGTCAATGTCTTCATTTTCGAATCACTATATCTTATAAAGCAATCAGAGGACGCTGACTGATCTGATCACCAAAGACTGTATGAATTGTCACACTTACCTCTGAAATCTCATTAACCTATTCTTTGTACAGATCAACCGAAAAATTGAATCCGCGTATTTATATCCTCATTATATTCTAGAACGTTCCGCAGATAAAACGATTCGTTAATATCGCCAGTAGTTGACTCCTTCTCTCATTCAAGAACGTACCCCCTCCCGACTTCCAGGGATTAGAAATTACAACGAATCGCCCTACGTGTGGCGCTACCTTTGTTGTGCAGCTTCCAAATGCTGACAAGTATCTACATAGTGCTCAAGTGCGCTGCGAGAACACCGAAAGCACAAGAAAAGTGTACGTGCAATATTATCAACAACAGGGTTATAGAACATTCTCCGTCTTGCCTCGATAATTGTCATTCCTTAAATCATCGTCACATTATTCAAAAAGCCAAAAACCTAATTTTATCTAGTGTAAAATAAAAAAAAAATCCTGGGGGGGGCTCGAGCCACCTCAACCCAAGCTTGGATACGTGCTATTAACAATAACAGGGTTATAGAACATTCTCCATCTTGTCTCGATAATTATTTCTCCCAAACTATCATCATATTATTCAAGAAGAAAAAAATCCTAGTTTTATCTAGTGTAAACAGAAAAGAATCCTGAAGGGCTCGAGCCTCCTGATTCCCACCTTGGATACGTGCTATTGACAATAATAGGGTTATAGAACACTCTCAGTTTTGTCTCGATAATTATTTCTCTCAGATTTATAAATTAATTATCTTCACATTATTCAAGATGCCAAAAATCTAATTTTATCTAGTGTAAATTGAAAAATTTCCTGAGGGAGGGGGGGGGGGCTCTAGCCATTAACTATAACAGGAGTATAAAACATGCTCCGTCTTGCCTCGATAATTATTTCTCTCCTTACATTATTTTCACATTATTTAAGAAGCCAAAAACCTAATTTTATCTAACGTGTGAAAAATTTCCTGGGTAGAGGGTCTAGCCCCCTGTGGCCCATCTTGGATACGTGCTATTATCAATAACACGGTTACGGAACATTCTCCGTCTTGCCTCGATAATTATTTCTCTCCTTGAATTATTGTCATATTATTTTATTTCACACCACAAGAAATCAAAAACCTCTTTTTATCTAGTGTAAACCTAAAACTTTCGGGGGGGCTCGAGCCCCCTAAGCCCCCCCTCTGGATACGTGCCTGGGTGTAAGGTCTGGGAACTTTCTGCTTTTTGTACACCTGTAAAAGTCGCCACTACATCAGCGCCACAACGGCCGTGTTTACAAAAGTATTGCGTTTAAAAACAAAACTTGAAGATTTTCTGATTGTTATTCAACAAACCTCATTGTTGTGTTTCAGATAATTGTTGTTGTTTACTCTATTATCATACACGCTGTACATGTGATGTGACCATGAAAGATCAACACAAAGTATCTTCGTGTGATTTACTGTTAGTCCCCATTCAAGCAATGAAAATATAATGTGTGTGGTTAATACAGGTGGTGTACAATTTTTTAATATTTTTAAGCTAGTGTCAATTCAGCGATACGATATTCATTAAAGATACAAAAGATAAATACAGACAATACAGACAGCAAGAAAAACTGGTTAATATAATCACAGATAAATATATATATAAGCAGATCTTCATCTAAGGCAGAAGAAAAGCCGGTGCACTGACCTGCTGAGAAACCCCATTCGCAAGAAGTTTTGTAATAATCCGCTAAGAGGCGCTGAGAGCACCACTCGCACTTTTGCTTCCATTTCTTCTACCAAGCAGAATAAGAGATGGCGCTGCCGAATTTCGCCGCTGTCTACATCAAAAACTGACGTCACCAGACTCCCCCTCCCCGGAGGGATGGTGGTGTCCGGGAAAACGGCCCCCTGCGATTGTGCGAAGCATTCTTGTTTCGTCTAACTCTATGTACAATAGCAATCACCAGTGCTTTCATCATTAATCTTTATCTCCCTTTGAAGACTGACACCTTGTCTGATGCAGGATTCCCTTGTACAGTGACCGGCAATAAGACTGGGACACCTTGCTCCAGAGATTCCCGGGATTTAGTACACGAGTATAGTTCCTGTCTCAGTTCAAAGGCATGGGAGATGGCATTTCCGAGGGGCAACCAACGTGAGTTGCAATAATACATACGATAATATTGATATATTTTTATTAACACGTTTTAAACCAGGGTTGATAAAAGTCCAGGAATTTTGAATACGAGTATATTCAAAACCGGCCCAGGAGAGAAAATCATTAAGCGTAAATGGGTACTGGACCGTAAAGAACCTTTTTAACTGTAAAGTATTTCAATTCGGTCCAGGAACCTTTTTTCTGGACCAATTTTTATACGGTCCAGGAACCTTTTTTTCCGAATAAATTTAATTACGGTTTAGGAACTTTTTTCTTAATCAGTTTAAATACGGTACAGGAACCTTTTTCAATGAAACGATACGCAACTTGGACCGAATTTAAATTGTGCGAGAAAATAAGGTTCTCTTCTGTTGCGGAACCCAAGAGAACCCATTAGAGAAAGTGGCTTCCTGGCAACCCTGTTTTAAACTTGTAGAAAATAGGGGGAAATGTTTTTTTCGGATGTTCGTGCTCCTCCCGTGCAAAAATTCGGCACCTTCTCAGGTCGCACAATTGTAAAATTTAGGGAATTTCCAAACGACAGGATCCGCAAGTATGTCGTCTCTCGCAAATCGTCTGCACACCGTTGCACCTAGAACGTGATAAAACAAAAGCACTGGTTGTTGTTTTGCCGTTGGAGAACAAGAAAAAAGGACATTAAAACACTGAAAGGCGATGTTCCTTTATCTAGTTCCCATTCCAGGGGAGCTTATAATGCGTCTGGCGCCCGTCTGCCTTCATGTATATGCATGGAGACATACTTCGCAAGCCGCGGGCATCACCCATGCGCGCATTGTGTGGTTTGTGCGCGCTGACGTTGTGGCGATAAAAGGAGAAACCGCAGCTTTTCACGCCTTGTTAAAGGGCCAATATGCCGTAATGGCGCTCCTGAACTGCGCTATTACGACTGGGGAGGTCGAGGGAAAATTTCAGAAAAATTATCTCCGTGGGGAAATTTTGAGGGGATTTTCTCCCGGGAGTTAAAATTTACGCAATTAGATGGAATATTTTCCAAGATCGGAAAATTTGAGGCAATATTTTAAAAGGTCGGCATAGTAGACTCGGATATTTTAAAGATAGTTTATTTTGATGCATTAAAAAAATAAAGATTGGATAGTGTGAAGCAAATAACTTTTTGCTAATCTTATGCAAATGATTCTTTAAAAGATCCAGTATTTTGAGACAAATATATTTAAAAGATTTGATATTTTGAAGAAAACATATTTTTTAAAGATCCAGTATTTTGAAGCAAATATATCTGAAAGTTCGGCTATTTTTAGACAAATTATTTTTCGAAAGATCCAGTTTCTTGAGGCAAATATATTTGAAAGATCCAGTTCTTGAGGCAAATAAATATATTTGGAAGATCCAGAGTCTTGAGGCATATATATTTGGAAGATCCAGTTTCTTGAGGCATATATATTTGGAAGATCCAGTTTCTTGAGGCAAATATATTTGAAAGATCCAGTTTCTTGAGGCAAATATATTTGAAAGATCCAGTTTCTTGAGGCAAATATATTTGAAAGATCCAGTTTCTTGAGGCAAATATATTTGAAAGATCCAGTTTCTTGAGGCAAATATATTTGAAAGATCCAGTTTCTTGAGGCAAATAATTTGAAAGATCCATTATCTTGAGGCAAATATATTTGAAAGATCCATTATCTTGAGGCAAATATATTTGAAAGATCCAGTATCTTGAGGCAAATATATTTGAAAGATCCAGTATCTTGAGGCAAATATATTTGAAAGATCCAGTATCTTGAGGCAAATATATTTGAAAGATCCAGTATCTTGAGGCAAATATATTTGAAAGATCCAGTATCTTGAGGCAAGAATATTTGAAAGATCCAGTATTTGAGGCAAGAATATTTGAAAGATCCAGTATCTTGAGGCAAATATATTTGAAAGATTCAGTATCTTGAGGCAAATATATTTGAAAGATCCAGTATCTTGAGGCAAATATATTTGAAAGATCCAGTATCTTGAGGCAAATATATTTGAAAGATCCAGTATCTTGAGGCAAATATATTTGAAAGATCCAGTAACTTGAGGCAAATATATTTGAAAGATCCAGTAACTTGAGGCAAATATATTTGAAAGATCCAGTAACTTGAGGCAAATATATTCGAAAGATCCAGTATCTTGAGGCAAATATATTCGAAAGATCCAGTATCTTGAGGCAAATATATATATTTTTAAGGATTAGGCATTTTGAAGCTATTTTTTTCATAAAGGATCGGAAATATTTAGTCAGTATTTTAGTGTTTTTCCAAGTGTCATGGCTTTTTCAGGAAAATTTTTCGATCTGGAGGTACTTGAAACAAATTTTTGAAGGTTCAGACAAATTTGAAGAGTACTTTATTATACATTTATATAAAGCTCAAGAATAATTCATGGATACTTCGATGATCATGGCGAGGAGGGGAGCCTTTATACACGATGACGGAAATGATGAGAATTTTCTCCGCGTAGATAATAAGAAAGCTACTGAAAAAATGCTACACTGTAGAATTTCCTACAAGTCTACTTTATTTAGAAATGTGTCAGCAAGACTGTTTCAAGGACTATTTGCATTAACCATTTAAACAGTGTTACTTCAACCACTTTTACCAAAAACTAAAATTTCCCTTTTAATGTTTCAAAATTTCCCTCAGGAAAAATGAAAACTCTGTCAGAAAACTTCATCGCCTGTAACTATTATTATTATTAGCATCAGTAGAATTTTTAGTAGTGTTTTCACAGAATTATAGAAAGTTTACGATTTATTGCATGGATGAAAATCAAGGAAGTTTATTGTACACTTTGCCGAAATGTACGAAATGTCGACATTTTTAAAAAGTTTAATATGATAATGGAAACATATTAGTTGTGTCAAGGCCCAAATTTAATATACTGAATTATATTTCAGGTATAAATTGTGCGAAAAACAAAAAAAAAATATTTCGCATTTTATTCGCCTTGACTTTAATATGCGTATGATGCGGATATCTTCAAGTGTCCGTGCAATTTTGATGTTTTTATATTTTACTTTTCACCTCGAATCCTTATCTGCACAGAGGATATTTCCCCCTCATGTGGCAACACTGCTTTTTAATGTTACTGTAGAATCGGAGTTGTTTTTTGTCACGGTAGTATGAGAGCTCGGACACATGCCAATGATTGTAATTGGCTCTTCGATGCGCCTGGTGTGACGTGTTGGAAACATCCCTCCGTTAAGACCAATCACGTTCCCTGTCTTATTCACGAAATAGTGTAGCCATCCGGCCGGGTGAAAAGGGATTTTTTTTAATCAAAGAGGGAATTTTTGGAGACGCAACCCTGGTCGGAGGGGATAAAGAATGCAGGGCTTCACGGATTTCCTCCTGCCGCATGTAATGAGTGCATCGGAATGTGCAATGCAAATCGTGTCGGCTCTTTGCTACCCAGTTCGAGTCGACAGTGACTTTTTTTCCTGTTACAGCTGATCCTGTTCCAGTTTCAAGTCAATCGCCGTGATTTTTAACTCGACAAAAATGTTGACACAAGTGAGCGAGGATCGATTTGAGTAACCATCAGCCCTACAGAAGAATAAATCATTATCAGTGAAGTCATTATTAAAGAATATTCAGTATGCACAGTCCTCCCCCTCCTCTCGAATAAGTTTACATTAGGAACGAACGGGATTCCAGAATGTCGCTACCGGAAAAAAATGCCGTCCCAATCCCGCATTTGGGAAATATTTTCGGAGTTTTCTGGCACCGGTCCTCGTGGTGGAGTGATCAGCACATCGCGCTACGACACCAGGGGTCCCGGGTTCGAATCCCGGCCTGGATATGGTTGTTTGGGAGTGTCCATTCATCAATTTCATCATACCATCACTCATCCCCATCTTCGCCATTAGTCAAAATAAGAATAACACAATAATCAAGTCAAGCCAAGAACCGAGGTGCTATCACAGCTCAGAACGGTTATTTTGACAAAATCCTGTTTCCCTACTGGTTGCTTTGGGGAGGGGTATTTTTAATGTCGGCTCTTGCTAAAGTACTAGGCCTTGTTGGTTGTTTGACAGCGAGTTCCTTCGTAGGTAAACGGGTCAACACAGGGTCACTGTCATAAAGGCGTTTAGAGCGGTCTCACTGTAATAATAAATGTAGAATAAAATTTATTTGTTTTTATTGTTATATATATTTTATTTTGTTATAATAGTAGCCATAAACTAATAATAATAATAATTGTTATTAGTTTTATTATTCGTCTTGTCAATGGCCTGACCCCCCCTTACAATTTTTTTTCCAAACGTCCATTGTAAAACGTACATTATACAGCGAAAAATGCAGGCTCGACCAGGACTCGAACCCGGGTCTAGCATTCCGTGCCATTGCTCTACCACTGAGCTACCGAGCCGGCCTGGATTCGCCTGGTTATTCGCTGTCGCTGTTTTACCTGTGTGGAATCGTCTCTGCAAGTGCTACCACAACGGAATCTGTTGCCTTAAAAAACACTGTACACGTCGACTTTGCCTTGTTCCTCGCAGCGTAGAGATGTCAATTCCTTAAATTAGGCACACACAGGAGATGTACTACGTAGATTTTAGCAATTGCTCTACCACTGAGCAGAACACTATAACCCACACAGATAAAACAGTGACAGCGAAGAATCAGGCGAAGCCAGGCCTGCACGATAGCTCAGTGGTAGAGCAATGGTACGGAATGCCAGAGACCCGGGTTCGAGTCCTGGTGGAGCCTGCATTTTTCGCTGTAAAATCTACGTAGTACATCTCCTGTGTGTGCCTAATTTAAACTAAAGCCGGCGGTTCCAATAATCGTGCCTCATTTCTCGACTCATATGAGAACGTAACCTCAAGATTGTACTCGGCCGTAAACCAACATCTAGTCTTTACCCTAATTTGAATCCACTTGGCCCACAGTGTACACGGGAGTCATCTTTCACGTCTTCTTCTGTTTGCTTTCTCCCCACGCATTTACTTGCTTTTTCTCCCCTCCCCCCCTCGTACATATTTTCCTTTGTCCACTGTACCTACTTGAATTCCCTTCCCGAGCGTCCTTCGCAGCTTAAAAAGGTTGTAAATTCCATAACAAGTGCGGCTTTCCTACCTTTACACAGGTGGAATGCGCCGTCTTGTAATTGGAGTTTGGTGCCGCGCTCTGGGTCGTGATTGGACAAGAGCTGCCCAGGGCGACAGCCGGCGCTGTTTAGGGCAATGATGGATGTACTGGGAACCGGGGTGTATTCAAAGTGAAACGAAAACTGGCAATTTTAGGCTGGTTGTTTAAGGATGTGTTGGAAGCTTTTCACACATTCACGCAGCTTGTCGGCGGTTACGTTATTTGTGCGTAATAGAGTTGATAACTGCGTAATTGGTACCACTCTGCCCTACATGAGGTGGAGTTTTCATTCAATATGACCAAATTCGGTATTATTATGCAATTCTACACTGTATTCCAGTACAGTAACATAAATCGATGAATGATTCCAGTGAGGCGCTCATATTAATTTTACATTTTCTACCTCTTCAATCAATTATAAATACATGGGCACATATATGTGTATATCACCTAGTGATTTTTCCATTAAATTTCATATTTTGATGTTCAAAGAATCCCCGACCCGCACCGCGCCCCCAAGAAGAAATTTCCGTTGTCTGCTTGCTATGCAAGAAGCGGAGTGTCTAATTTCCATGCCGGAAGTTCTAAAATTTTTGCTTTTTTAATTATTATTTTTTTTTGGGGGGGGGGGGCGAGGGAGCGCACCACCGGATGTGCTTTCGTGTTCTTCCGGCATTCATTGTAGATGTAATCCAAAGGCAAATGCTGTCATTTCCAAACGTTCTCCGAAAGACCTGTGGAATGTTCCACACGGCGGTTCGGAGCGGCGCTTTCCGAAAGACTTACGGAACGTTGCTCAAGGCGGTTCGGAGCGGCGCTCTTCGAGAGACTTAGGGATTGTTTCACATGGCGGTTCGGTTCGGAGCGGCGTTCTTCGAAAGTCTTACTGAATGATGGTCCACATGGCGGTTCGGAGCAGCGCTCTTCCAAAGTCTTACGGATTGTTTCACATGGCGGTTGGGTTCGGAGCGGCGCTCTTCGAAAGTCTTGAATGCTCCACATGGCGGTTCCGAGCCGCGCTCTTCGAAAGTCTTACTGAATGCTCCACATGGCGGTTCGGGGCGGAGCTCTTCGGAAGTCTTACGAAATGCTCCACAGTTTCGAGCGCTAGCTGAAATTTAATCCTAGCAGAAGACAATACAAAGCAATATGCACGACTGTGACGTGTTTAGAATGAGCAATAACACTTGCACTTTACTCTTTCAGAAAGATCCACCATCCTCTTCCGTGTCATTTAAGCTTTCATAAACAAAACAATAACCAAGATAATATCATAGCAAATGACTTTTCATGATCTCAAGAACAAACAGTACATGGGACATGACCCGCGCGGAGAATGTACATACCGTCATGTAATCAGTTAAAGGGACATGCTTGTATAGTTTCGGACAAACTTAAAGACACTCGAGCCTTATCTTACTCACAATCTCTACGCCACCACATGTCCCTTCAGTGTTGCCAATTCCTGAAAGGATACCCCCGTGGGTATGTGTAGGCCATACGCCTCGTAGATTGTGAGTAAGATAAGGTCAAAGTTAATTTTTGTCCAGAAATTTCCAGTCCGGAGAATTCAAACTAAACACATTCACATAGAAGACGAGTTTGCATATTCTGTTCGTCAAGAGTCGTAATATTATATTGCGGCTTGTATTTATACATGTTTCTCTTTGATCTGGCAATTGCTTTTTATACTGTAGAAACATTGCAGTGTTTGTGGCATTGTATCTTATTGTACACTATAAGCGACCCAATGTGATGTACACTATTCGACAATAAAAATGGGATACCTACATCCTGAAATACTGGCTTCCCTGCAAGGTGTTATGTGTGTTGCCTAAGTCTAAGGAGCTGGTAGAAGTTGCCATTCAAAATTTGATATTAAAATCCACCTGTCGCCTTAGTTCAGTCCCGACAGTGGCGTATACGGAGTCCAAGGTCTGGGATATCTCACTACGTCACAAGAAATCAGGTTGCCAACTCGTAGGAAATCGGGTTGCCAACTCGTAGGAAATCGGATTGCCAACTCACAAGATATCAGGTTGCCAGAATCACCATCATCTCACTGATATGAAAAATTTATTTACAATTTCTGATCGATTTTCTCCTGTATTTTAATCTCTAGACTTCAGGCTTCGCAGAAAATGCCTAGCTAGCCTAGAATATACGCTCCTGAGTCCCGATTAGCTCCGTCCATCAAGTGGGCTCGAAACAAAGAATCAAACATCAATGAATCTAGTGAAATGTAAGTTGGAAACACTTAGCCGCTGGAATATTGAGGATGTGGGAAAATATATTTCCTACACATGCTGGATGAACTATTAAAGTACTTTTGAACTTCCCGTGTGTTATCTAGGTCTTATTAAATATGTGTAGTTGGAAACCCTTACCTCGTACCCCATTGCATGGGAACTCGTTGACATAAGAGCGCAGTTTCGTTACCAAACTTAACAACGAGAATTACCATTACCACCAGAGGATGCCCGTAATACATAAAATCTTCGGTCTCCAAACACCTCCCGAGATTTCAGGCATTCCATCCCGGCCGGGGGCAATCACGTGACTGCACGGAACGTGACGTCATAAATTACCAGAGCTGCTGGAGTCGGCGGGGTTCGCTCTGTAATTTGTAGCGCGATAAAATGACGGTCTACGGCGTGAGGCTATTCGTCACCGGTTTCCACACATTAGGTGCATGGGCAACCTTGTGGTCACGATACGCTCACGGGGCGTGCGAGGGAGGTTTTGTGTGATGCTCGCGTGTTTTCTTCCCCTCCTCGAGCACACGGCACAAAGGAGATGTTGACGGAAGGGATCACCCCTGGGTGACGGCAATGAAATATCACGTGTTGTATGCATTTTGACAGGCAGATCTGGTTGTTAGGAATGGGCGTGTCCGAATCTGGATATAGGATACAGCGTTTGGGATTCGGGCACAGGAACCGGGGTTTTGGGATTCGGGTACAGGAACCGGGGTTTTGGGATTCGGGTACAGGAACCGGGGTTTTGGGATTAGGGTACAGGAACCGGGGTTTTGGGATTCGGGTACAGGAACCGGGGTTTTGGGATTCGGGTACAGGAACCGGGGTTTTGGGATTAGGGTACAGGAACCGGGGTTTTGGGATTCGGGTACAGGAACCGGGGTTTTGGGATTCGGGTACAGGAACCGGTGTCTTGGGATTCGGGTACAGGAACCGGGGTTTTGGGATTCGGGTACAGGAACCGGGGTTTTGGGATTCGCGTTCAGGAACCGGTGTCTTGGGATTCGGGTAGAGGAACCGGTGTCTTGGGATTCGGGTAGAGGAACCGGTGTCTTGGGATTCGGGTAGAGGAACCGGTGTCTTGGGATTCGGGTAGAGGAACCGGTGTCTTGGGATTCGGGTAGAGGAACCGGTGTCTTGGGATTCGGGTAGAGGAACCGGTGTCTTGGGATTCGGGTACAGGAACCGGGGTTTTGGGATTCGGGTACAGGAACCGGGGTTTTGGGATTCGGGTACAGGAACCGGTGTCTTGGGATTCGGGTACAGGAACCGGGGTTTTGGGATTCGGGTACAGGAACCGGGGTTTTGGGATTCGGGTACAGGAACCGGGGTTTTGGGATTAGGGTACAGGAACCGGGGTTTTGGGATTCGGGTACAGGAACCGGGGTTTTGGGATTCGGGTACAGGAACCGGTGTCTTGGGATTCGGGTACAGGAACCGGGGTTTTGGGATTCGGGTACAGGAACCGGGGTTTTGGGATTCGGGTACAGGAACCGGTGTCTTGGGATTCGGGTACAGGAACCGGGGTTTTGGGATTAGGGTACAGGAACCGGGGTTTTGGGATTCGGGTACAGGAACCGGGGTTTTGGGATTCGGGTACAGGAACCGGTGTCTTGGGATTCGGGTACAGGAACCGGGGTTTTGGGATTCGGGTACAGGAACCGGGGTTTTGGGATTCGCGTTCAGGAACCGGTGTCTTGGGATTCGGGTAGAGGAACCGGTGTCTTGGGATTCGGGTAGAGGAACCGGTGTCTTGGGATTCGGGTAGAGGAACCGGTGTCTTGGGATTCGGGTAGAGGAACCGGTGTCTTGGGATTCGGGTAGAGGAACCGGTGTCTTGGGATTCGGGTAGAGGAACCGGTGTCTTGGGATTCGGGTACAGGAACCGGGGTTTTGGGATTCGGGTACAGGAACCGGGGTTTTGGGATTCGGGTACAGGAACCGGTGTCTTGGGATTCGGGTACAGGAACCGGGGTTTTGGGATTCGGGTACAGGAACCGGGATTTTGGGATTCGGGTACAGGAACCGGTGTCTTGGGATTCGGGTACAGGAACCGGGGTTTTGGGATTCGGGTACAGGAACCGGGGTTTTGGGATTCGCGTTCAGGAACCGGTGTCTTGGGATTCGGGTAGAGGAACCGGTGTCTTGGGATTCGGGTAGAGGAACCGGTGTCTTGGGATTCGGGTAGAGGAACCGGTGTCTTGGGATTCGGGTAGAGGAACCGGTGTCTTGGGATTCGGGTAGAGGAACCGGTGTCTTGGGATTCGGGTAGAGGAACCGGTGTCTTGGGATTCGGGTAGAGGAACCGGTGTCTTGGGATTCGGGTAGAGGAACCGGTGTCTTGGGATTCGGGTAGAGGAACCGGTGTCTTGGGATTCGGGTACAGGAACCGGGGTTTTGGGATTCGGGTACAGGAACCGGGGTTTTGGGATTCGGGTACAGGAACCGGTGTCTTGGGATTCGGGTACAGGAACCGGGGTTTTGGGATTCGGGTACAGGAACCGGGGTTTTGGGATTCGCGTTCAGGAACCGGTGTCTTGGGATTCGGGTAGAGGAACCGGTGTCTTGGGATTCGGGTACAGGAACCGGTGTCTTGGGATTCGGGTACAGGAACCGGGGTTTTGGGATTAGGGTACAGGAACCGGGGTTTTGGGATTCGCGTTCAGGAACCGGTGTCTTGGGATTCGGGTAGAGGAACCGGTGTCTTGGGATTCGGGTAGAGGAACCGGTGTCTTGGGATTCGGGTAGAGGAACCGGTGTCTTGGGATTCGGGTAGAGGAACCGGTGTCTTGGGATTCGGGTAGAGGAACCGGTGTCTTGGGATTCGGGTAGAGGAACCGGTGTCTTGGGATTCGGGTACAGGAACCGGGGTTTTGGGATTCGGGTACAGGAACCGGGGTTTTGGGATTCGGGTACAGGAACCGGTGTCTTGGGATTCGGGTACAGGAACCGGGGTTTTGGGATTCGGGTACAGGAACCGGGGTTTTGGGATTCGGGTACAGGAACCGGTGTCTTGGGATTCGGGTACAGGAACCGGGGTTTTGGGATTCGGGTACAGGAACCGGGGTTTTGGGATTCGCGTTCAGGAACCGGTGTCTTGGGATTCGGGTAGAGGAACCGGTGTCTTGGGATTCGGGTAGAGGAACCGGTGTCTTGGGATTCGGGTAGAGGAACCGGTGTCTTGGGATTCGGGTAGAGGAACCGGTGTCTTGGGATTCGGGTAGAGGAACCGGTGTCTTGGGATTCGGGTAGAGGAACCGGTGTCTTGGGATTCGGGTAGAGGAACCGGTGTCTTGGGATTCGGGTAGAGGAACCGGTGTCTTGGGATTCGGGTAGAGGAACCGGTGTCTTGGGATTCGGGTAGAGGAACCGGTGTCTTGGGATTCGGGTACAGGAACCGGGGTTTTGGGATTCGGGTACAGGAACCGGGGTTTTGGGATTCGGGTACAGGAACCGGTGTCTTGGGATTCGGGTACAGGAACCGGGGTTTTGGGATTCGGGTACAGGAACCGGGGTTTTGGGATTCGCGTTCAGGAACCGGTGTCTTGGGATTCGGGTAGAGGAACCGGTGTCTTGGGATTCGGGTAGAGGAACCGGTGTCTTGGGATTCGGGTAGAGGAACCGGTGTCTTGGGATTCGGGTATAGGAACCGGTGTCTTGGGATTCGGGTATAGGAACCGGGGTCTTGGGATCCGAGTGCGGTAATCAGGGTCTTGGGATCCGAGTGCGGAAAACGGGTGTTTTGGGACACGGTTTTGGAAACCGGGGTTTGCGATCCGGATACAGGGACCAGGGTTTTGGATCCGAGTACAGTGACCGGGATTTGGGACACGGGTCTTGAACTGATCTTCAAGTTAACCAAGTGTGCTTCCCTGGTTGCGTAGCGACTAATCCTCGTTGTAATCAAGGTACTCGGGGTTCGATTCACAGTGGAAGCCTATTGGGCAGTGGTTCGGATATCACTTTAAATTGTGGTTCCAGTCCCCCAATAGTCTACCTCAACTTGTCCTGAGTTTCTGACAGTTAATCCTAGAGTTGGTATAGAGACCCATTCGAGACTTGGCAGTGCCTCGGTCTCATTTCGACGCTACGAACACTCGAGAAAATTGATTTTTTTCCTGCATGTATGCAACCCACGCGCCACAGAACCACAGTTGCCTCTAAGGAACATACTTTGCAGTTAATATGAGTAAAATATGAAACTTATCTGCTTTCAGGTAAGATATCCGTTTGATATGCCCAAGAATTTGCGCAGTAAATTTGGTTAAGTTCTTTAAGATCACACAAAATCTGGAACGAGATCGAGAGTCTCGAACATCAAGTCTCGGTCTTGTCTCGATTGTTACAAGACGGTCTCTGTAACATCCGTAATTAACTCTACTCCCTTGTAATCAAGGCCTCTCTGTTCCATTCGTGAGTTCACTTGGATCGCCTATCAAACTGCAACCCAGTTGCAAACAAAAAAACTTCGCGCGTATATTGCTGTTTATGTCTACGTTGCTTGTGCAAACGCAGTTTGGCCATGTAAACTAAAAGTGAATTTTATTCTATTTCTGCAGTGCGTTACTGGCAAGACGGACAAAAGTTTCAAGCGAGTCTTGTTCTACGATTTCGTCCTTTTCGTTACTTTTCCAGGAAACGCTGCCTATTCCCCCCTCTCCCCTTTTTAAAGCAAGGGACGGAACCGTGAGAAACAAAAAAAGAAGGGAAAAGATTGTTTAGGAATTTTTTCCAGCGCGATGGCAACACTGTGCATTCAGAAACCTACAGAACCCTGTTGTTTTCAGGCCTACCCCACTGTCGTTTGTCCCCCTCCCCGCTTATTCTTGCTAGTTTTCTCCATAGTTTCGTTGTGTCGCTCCTTCCTTTCCTAAAGCTTTAACAATTTCCTCCCCCCTCTCCTTGCCTCGCGCCTCCCCTCCACTTGCGAGTTTCATTCATGAGTACGGACGGCGTTGCCATGTTTACATCTACTCCCACTGTCTGGGTTGTTGCCGTGGAGAAAGGAGAAATTAGAATCTGTTGCCCGAGCTCAGCTGAGACGAAGTTCGTGGTGGCATTCCAGACGAATTGATCAGGGTTGCCAGCAGCTGCGATGTTATGTGATTTTACGATTTTGAAAAAAAAAAACCCTCTTATTAACAAATAAAACTAAAACAGTTCGTCTTGTGTACGTTTGTCAGTGTAGACTGTCAATATCTCACGAAATTCGTGAGCTATAAAAATTGCAGGTTGTAGACTGGACCTACAGTTTAAAGTTGGATCCGAACCACTGTGCCATGTGCGTCCACAGGGTATCGAGCCTGGGACCCCTTGATTACAAGACGACGACGTTACCACTACGCCATCGGAGAAACCCATACATATTATTGCTACATTGATTTATTTACTGAACAATCATTTTATACTGAAACTGTTAACAGTAACAAAAGCAACGATAACAAGATAATACAAGATGACACAGAAAAAAAGTAACACATACTTGGTTACAGAATGTCGGAAACTGTTCTGGCAAGATAATGTCGAGATTTGTTGGTGTAGAGAATAATAGATTGGAATAGATTCTTATAGAAGTGCGGGAGCCTATAGAAAAAGCGCATTATATCAAGCGACTGCAAACCAAAGAACCTCGGCCAGAAGCCTTAGCGCATCTTCCCCTCCATCCGTTCAACTCGGGCCATAGGGAAGCCTGCTCCACTCTCCCTCTCCTCTCCATGCGCGAGTACGATGCACAGGACACGTTCTGCGCAGGTCCTTTTGGCTGTGGTCCCACTATAAAGAGGACAGTTTTGTAATAAAATAGTGAATGAAAGGGCTTGACAACATTGCTGGTTGGTCGTGTCAGTTCTCCAAGATTAAATTCATTAATTAGAAATTCGGTTTTACTTTTCCCATTGATAATTTTATGCAAAAAAAAAGTTAATGAATGATGCTGGAGTTCCCGATGTGAATTACAAATATGGATATCTTGAGTGCTTTTTTTTTTGTTTAATAACACGCAATCGTTGGAGTGGGTCAAATCATTTGGATAACCCTACGCACAATGTGTACAAATGACGCACACATTGCAGTAATGTATGTGTAATGCAGTTAAAAATACAGCTTTGTAACATTCCTGAAATATAATGAAAATGGGGGGGGGGTACAAAATGTAGCAAAACCTGGACTCAAGCTGTGTTTCGTGTCCATCTGTTGAAGGGGTGGGGGGAGTAAGGGTAGGTACTACTGACAGTTTATTATTTTCTGGGGGAAAAAAACATTTTATAACTATGCCCGCCACTTTGCTCTGTTGGCATATGTAACGTGAAACCAAATGTTCCACTGTCTTTTAGCTAAGTATTAGACGCCAAAGATTAGTTAGTTCATTTGCTTTGGAGAAGAAAGAACCCTTCTGTTACCGTTGTGTTCTTTTTCCATCCACTGTAAGAACTAACTTGTGTAAACAAAACTACATGAGAAATTGTTTCTCTCCATGTGATAGTTCTGGCGTTTTCCTGCTTATGAATAGTTGTAGCTCTACAACTCATAATGTAAGTCCCTCAACTTAAATACAGCAGTGTTGCCACAATCTCAGGTCAACATTTCCCTTTTTGAACTATTTTGTCTCTTCACTTAAAGAAATATTATAATAATAATAATATAATTAGTAGGAGTAGTATTTCCTTTGGCCATTACCTAATCACATGCTTGTCAGGCTCATCGATTCCTGGGCAGACGTCCCAGGTTCGAACCCTGGTCAGGCATCCGTTAATGGTTCATCTTTATAGTTGTTTTTATCCCAAGATGCAAAGTACAATAAACAAGACAGAAATACGTCTGAATGGATATAGGCTTACACTTAAAGGAGCAGAAATTAGAGGGAACAGAAAAAAGACTAATATGAAACTGGAATGTAATATAATCTGTACAAATAATGAGCCTGATGTCTTCAAATTTCCCTTCATAGAATTTCTCTTTTTCCTTTTGGCTTAAAATTAGGTCCTAATTTCCCTGCAAAATGGGAAATTTTCCTTCATGTGGCAACACTGCAAAACGGCAGCTGTGTTGAATGGTGTTGCTTTATCACCCACATTATACATACCTACGCGCATGATTCCTGCGCAGCTTCCATTGGAATAACCAATAGGGTTTCTCAGAAGCCACTGACTTCGTGCTCACGGCGGACAGAGAATAGTTCTCTTCCTGTGGGCGAGAGCTGGTCACACGCAGTTCTTCCCCCAATAAACAGAAAATGGGTCATTCAGTGGTAACTAATGAGATGTGTCAAAAGAAAGCATTAAATTTCTGTGGCGCTGAGATTATTGACGGTCCCTAGAGTTCTCTTCAGCTACGGACAGAGGGTGGTTTCTGAAGCATTTGACGGGGTAAAAGCTGGATTTCCGGAACTAACCCTATTCTGCTCGTGGAAAAACCTCCCAAACTTCCTGTGGGGCTTCTGGGGAAACTTCGGAAGAAAAATATACTTCAATTGACACAGCCTGTTAGTTAATTGAACTATAATTATTTTCTTTCGAAATTTTCGAAAAGTTTTCTAACTAGTCTTCGGCTGCCGTACCAACCGGTGTCAGTTCACAGTGCGGAACGGTTTTTCTGACAAACTCCTGTTTCCCTGCTGGCTGTTTCGGGGAGGACGGATTTTATGGTTGCCGCTTCTTGCCCAAGCGGTAGGTCTAATTGGTTGTTTGACCGCGAGTTCTTCAGTAGGTAAACGCAGCAACAGACGTGAATGTCATAATGACGGTCTCCGCGCCGGATCCTAGACCGTTGCGGCTATAACTCTAGCATTCTTAAACGCGAAGGTTTATGGCTGCAGCAACACAAACCTTCCATCTGTCCCTATCCTGGGCAAGATCAATCCAATCTTTTCCCTCCCTAACGATTTCCTTTAGGTCCATCTCAACGGTGTCCCTCCATCTTTGTTTTGGTCTTTCTACAGGCCTCTTACCATCAGGTTTCTCAACAAGAATTCTGTAAACTCTTCTTTCCTCTCCCATTCGTGTCACATGGCCTTCCCACGTAAGTCGTCTTGATTTAATTATTCTAATAATATCTGGACATGAATACAAATTATATAGTTCTAAAATATGTAACCTCCACCACAGTATATTATACTTCAATTCTGTAGAAAATTTTCTCAACATGTCAATGTGATTGCGCAATCTGGCTAGCGAGTCTACCAGAAGTGTAGAACGTGAGCGGGAAGGTTAGCGATAGGTGCTGGGTTGAGATGACGTCAGCGGCTCGCTTGTTGATTGGATGCTTCTGGAGTTATGACTCGCTGCCAAGCTGCAAATACAGAACAACCATGGACGTTACGGAAATAATCTCTCTCTATCGATACACACAGAGCAGCTCGCAAGTTTATATTGTGTCGGTCTTCCATCCATCTTTGAGAAAAGAAATATGTAGTTTTATCCGCACCCTCCCAATGCTCACCTCTCAAATTTACTGCAATAGAAAATCAACGGAAAAAAATTTTTTTTAATAAACTTCCAAACTTCTGTTGGCTTCAACATTTTATATTGTAATTGAACAGAATTGTAAATTATTATTTTTATCTATTCTTTTCCTTTTGTAAGAATTAATTGGTATGTTCATATTTATACAATTATTAGCCTTGTATGAGACTTACCCTGTTTCAGTGTAAAATTAACCTTATTATATTCTTATTTGTTTTAGGGCCTCCCCGATGGCGTAGTGGTAACGTCGTCGTCTTGTAATCAAGGTGTCCCCGGTTCGATACCCGGTGGAGGCACATGGCACAGTGGTTCGGATTCCACTTTAAACTGTAGCTCCAGTCCTGATTAGCCTTCCTGTGCATAAAGTGGACTTAAAACAATCAATCAAACATATTTGTTTTAATAGTATTTCAAGAACGGAATTTTTATGGTGATATGCTTCAATTTCTTACGCCATGCATACCTAATGGGAAGTTAAAGAAATGCAACTTCAGATTTTTTTCGGTACATCAATATCAACTTTTTGATTTTAGGTTTTGGGGCAATTTCGAACTTATTTAATATTTTCAGGGGAAAAACAAATTTATAAGTTAATTGGTTTGTGCTCAATATTGATACTTTCATTTTGTTATAGTTTAAAAAGGATATGTACTAAATTCCATGGCGAAACAGTCCTCTAAGGGCCAGAGGAGCTTTTTCAGTAGGTTTCTATGAAACCACGTGATCGGCGCATAGTCCCATCGCCGCTGTTTTCTAGCTTTCGAGACCGGAGCCCGCTACTTCTTTTTAAGTAGCTCCCAAATTGTCCTCGATACGCTTGATCACCGCCGAAATATTTTAGAGTGCTCCTACCGTGAATCGAACCCGGGACCGCTCGCACCAAAGGCGAGAGCGCTAACCATTTGGCTAGGTAGGGCCTCTAAAAGTTATATACGGTATATTTCCAAAATTTTGACAATTGTTTTTTCAATGCCGCAAAATGTAAGAAATATATGACGTTTCATTTAAAATATCGTACTAATTATTTTAAATAAAATCACCAGTTGCCGAATAGTTCGGTGAAACTAGAATAAAATGTTAAAAAAGAAGTCGTGTCTTTTCATGAGGAAGACAATGAGATTAGTACGACACCCTTCTGTTACGTGTTGAGTTCACTCCATTCTTCCGAGGTGAACTATGCATCTTGGTTAGGTGTTGGTACGGGAGCGAAGAATGGTTCGTCCACTCGAGTCGGAATAGCAGCATACCCGTCGATGCATAACTGAAGAGACGGCCGCGTAATGCGATTATGGTTCCGCAATGGGGAAGCGCTTTTCATCATTATCATCCTCCGACGCGCCTCATTGAGCGCGTGGAAGCTGATGAACCCGGCTCTTCTTCGTCGCCCCGCTTCGGTGATCAATGGAAGCAGGCCGGCGACGTGAGGAACTCACTTCAAGGTGCATTAGAAGAGTTCTTCGTCCTCCTACCGTTCTATACCTGTCTTTACGAAAGTTGAAGCATGAAGACTGTGTTGTGTTGAAATCTGCAAGCGCGCTGTCCTGTGACGCTGAGGTCGTCCGAATCGAAGGCTCCCGTGTAGTACAGTTGCCACTTTTCCCGCCAGGTGTCAGTTCAAAACGTTACCCACCGCGCTCTGGGACACAGGCGCACAATACGAATCAGAAGGCTGACATCAAGCAAGCATCCACCTATTTATTACTTATTTAAAATGTTGCAGGTGATTTCTTTGCAATTGTTCTAAACATTATTTATTTACTTCTTTTTTATGTGGCGGAGATTAAGGTTCATGACCTGTCGTATCCTCAAATACAGTGTCATCGATAAAATATCTAAATAGCACTAGATCGTCTCGTCTATCCAACGAACTTATTCAAAGTGAAACTTGCAATATGGCTACCAAGCGCAGCGCTACAGCAAGTTGCACGTGTCGCACTTTCCACATCTCCCCTCCAACCCCATCCATGATGCGGATTCGGACTACAACAGTATGCGGGGATTCCAGGGTTGGATCGGTGCTTTAGGTGGGGTAGCAGCTGTGGATTCGGACTGCGAGATGGAAGTAGCCGGACTGAAGCCTCAATGCCACAGTGCCTTCTCGTGAAAGCTCTTTTTCTTTACGGATCGTATCGAGATGAAACCTCAGAAAAGATTTTTCTCGTTTTCGGTCTTGTCTCAAGATACATATTATGCCAGTTCATCATCCTTCAATTGCAGTACAGTGCTATTTCTGGCATTTATTCGAACATATTTCAAAATGTATTGTATTTTAAAATTTCTTTGAGGACAGCATTTGTATCATTGACCCAGAGTGGGGTTGTTCGTGAAAATCATTAGGCCTAACTCCAGTGGCGGATACAGAAGTTACAGTAGGAAGGAGCGAATTTCAGTCGGGTTACTCACCTCACTGAGATTAAATTCTAACCCACACCTGGAGCATTGTTTTATGGTTCTGTTAGGAACCTTTTGTGGTCAAATAATAAAAAAAAAAAAAGTCCTGGTCTGGAATAGATGGTTATTATCGCATGTCGTTATTATCATAATTCCTCCCATTTGTCACGGTAAATTGAACTATCAGATATGGGCATTCAAATGAATAAACAAATTATCAATGAATCCCATTTTACAGTGGTTTCACGTTCGATTCCCTTTTGAAGCATCTTGCAGTTTGATTCGGACCCAAATTTAACTTACAGGTCCAGTTCCGATTAGCCTATCATGAGCAAAAAGCGGGCTTAAAAAAATGCATAATAATACACTCCTAAACAAATTTGGGATATTATGCAACGTCCTCCAGTTGGACACCAGTCGTCACAAAGATAGTTCACTACTCCTTTAGTCGGGTACATGAGAATCTTTGCAAATCATCAGGGTTTGCTGGGTAGAAAAGAAACAC
The DNA here is from genome assembly GCF_977018435.1 of Lepisma saccharinum. Taxonomy (NCBI): domain Eukaryota; kingdom Metazoa; phylum Arthropoda; class Insecta; order Zygentoma; family Lepismatidae; genus Lepisma; species Lepisma saccharinum. The sequence goes on from NC_139249.1 coordinate 36,546,211, forward strand.
AACACAGTATTCAAAGTTAAAGGCAGTTTTATAATCACCTGTATTTCCTATCGTATGTGGACTTACAAGCAAGGTACAGATTTGCTTACATTTCTGCCTGAAAAGGAACAATTCTATAGCATATTAAATCACATCACAATCACTAAACACACTTGCATATATAATTAACGTTGGGCAAGACAAACGTAAATACACGAAAGTTTCTGTACTTAATTATTATTTCCGAGTATAGCCAGAATGAAACGAAAATAATTAACAAATTACACTATTCGGGCATTCCATTAACCGTTACTACGTTTCTGTTGATTTCTCACCTTCACCTGTTTTCTAACAGTCTGTCGTCAGGTGAAAAACATTCAGGCGGGTTCACTTCCTCTGCTGAGATGAGAACGTCAACACGAACAGATTATGACGTATTTCTAAACATATACATAAGTTCCAACCACAAGTATCAATCTAACTATAGTTGTCTGTGACAGCTTGCACATTATTTGAAGTAACAAACATTTTTAAAAATCTTCTTACAAATATAAAACCTTAAACTCTCAGGTTCGTTACAATTATTACATTAGACAATAGGTGATAGGCACGGTGGCATATGTCGGCGAAAAGACGAGAAGGTCCACCAGACAGATACCAAGGGTTGTTGCATTCCAAGGCCGTGTCTATCAACTATTATCTAACGTAAAAATATTCCTACCTTTTTGTGAGGAGTGTATATAAAAAAATTGGCAGTTGGGAGGGGCGATCGCCCTTATTGTCCCCCCCCCCCTGTGGATTCGTTCCTACCAAACTCTCCTATCAAGACCTCTTTAAGTGTGAAGTGCCTGTTAAAGAAAATCGCTGTACATACAGTACTTTGTATCGCTCATAATCAAAACCAAATTTCACTTAATTCATATTCATAACGGATGCGGAAGAGAAGGGTCGCAGGTGTCGGTATACCGTTACTGCAGAATATTCAACAGTGTTTGTATTGGTGAAATCATTCATGACCTTAGACAGTGTTTGAATCGAGAAGCAGAAGGGAGTTCCCTCATTTGGTTTCTCTTCTGGCTCTAACTCATGTTCTAAATTAGCTTCCAAACGAGAATATGTGTTAGTTATAGCATCCAAGGACAGATTTAGAGGGATCAAGAGGCTCTGGGTGCGCCCTTCCTCCGGCCCCATCCGAAAAAGTTCGTGTTAATCAGAAATCTGCGAACAAATTTGTTGCTTTAGTGCAGTGGTCTTCAACCTGCTATCTTTACTTTAGCGACCCGCTAAAGCTTTCAATGAAACAACGAAAACAGTGCGATCCAAAGACTGAAAGTGATTGGATGTCGAAGATGCTCCACGTAGCATGTAAGTGGAACTTATCGTATTGCATTGTAATACTGAATTAAGGGAGAAATATAACAATCTGTACGTGATGGAGTTTTATTCCAAATATGTGAGGTTGTCAGAATTCCCTTTTCCATATAATCATCAGGCGCGGCGCCTGATAATGTTCGCATGATCACGTGAACACTCATGTATATGTCTTAAATTACGTACATATTAAATGCACACAGACACATACGTATATTTATTCGAAGAAATACTATGTTTGATGTACGAGTATATACACACAATTTAATCTGACAAGACTTCTTTCACGTCTGATAACTTTTTTAGATAGTTGGTAACACTGACTCCCACGGTGTTCCACGGAGGGCGCTGAACACAATTGCTGTGCGTGTTGCATAGAGCTGACAGCTAAGGGGCTGTAGGCCACTATACCCGGAAGATGTTCACTTCGCTGTGTGAACACTGATGCAAGCGAAAATATTTCTTACATTCGGCACCAGAGTGCAGCATATACAAGGCATGTCTAGGGGGACTCGAAAAGGTCTGTGCCACATAGTTGCAAACTTTAGCGATAATTCGCTAAACCTGGAGGACTTTAAGGGGGAGAGAGAGACAATTTCCCCTAGGTCCTTCTTGTATTACTTCAAATATAGCGTGATTTTGGGAGGAAATTGTTGAAAATAAATTGAACTGTTATTCTCACTTTTTCAATTGAATATGAAGATACAAGGGAGAGGAGTAAATCTGCGTTCAGTACAAAAACATTATTGTGAACACTCGTATGCGAACCGCACGCGACGCCACTGATAATCAAGCGCTGTTCATAGCATCTCAATTCGGTACCATCTTTGTCTGCAAACAGCTCTTCCCCAAAATGAAAAATGTGAAATCGAAGTTGTGGAATCTACTAACGGACACACACCTTGAAAACTTGTCTGCGAGTAGCATCATCCAACTTCAAGGCGAATATTGCCATCCTAGTGAAGAAAAAAACAATCACAGTCCTCTCATTGAAACGGTAAATGACAATTCTTGTGTATGAATGGTTAACATGCTTTTTCTAAACAAAATAACAGTTTTGTTTCATTATGGTTATTTGTTGTGTTGAAATGCCTAACTCTGCAGCTACCACTGCTTCTGTGACCGTGCCTGGAACAGTGCGACCCGTCAGCCCCTTGTGAAAATAGCCCGCTATAGGATAAACATTGAAGACCACTGCTCTAGCGTGTCTGTTTAATAATGTAATAGCCAAATAAACTATATAAAAAGTTAACTTTAAATTTTCGCGAAACTGACGCACGCGATATAACCCTGAAACTAACAGCGTTTTCATTACCCAGTACTTATTAATTTTTCTATTTATCTTGACATTAGTTGCTTTTCATAGAACAGCTGTATTTATATTTAAAATGCAATAAAAGCGGATAAACTAGCAACAAACCAAAAGTGCAAAATAGTATTTTCTGACCTTCCCGGTAAAGGGAAATTGACTACGTTGAAGAAATAATGTTTTAGCAACTTCCGAATTCTGAAAATTACATTAAAATCCTCGATCTAGACATAGCTCTAAAATAAACTCAAAATCCGAGAAGAAGAAATCTCCCGGCGTTGACACATTTTTTTTCAATTAACACTGACCTTAGCTAATTTATTACAGCTGTTTTAGTAACCTCTTGCCTTCGCGTGACGACCTGTGTTGACAGTTTATCGTCTCTTTGTCGCCAAGGGATAGCCAAGTTTCCAAGATTCCTGGCTCCAAAAGCGATGCATGAAATTTTGCAAGTGTCTATCGGCACGTGTTGTGCAGCTTATCAGAGATGGAATGTGTGTGTCCTAACCATAGTGGCATCCGTGACATGTAACCACCGTATGGAATAGAGAGCGAATTAGCAATTGAAGACCGAAAACTCTATTATATATCTCCGAATCACGATTTGATAGGATAGTGAAGAACTTCAGTAATGGCCTGGAAAAACATGAAATATTTGGGAATTGAACTTACATTGTTAGAAGTTACACACGGGTGTTCTTTGTTTCTCTTCAACAATTTTATCTTGATTGATTGGGTTGATTTTACTTCGCTTTTCTGTCACTTTTGTCTAATCGCTAAGATGATGAGTAATGATATGATGAAATTGATGAAGGGACACTCACAAGGAACATCCATGCCAAACCGGGTTTCGAACCCGGGACCGATAGCGTCGCACTGCGCTGTTAACCACTCCGCCACGGAGGCCGCTCAATTTCATCTTGTATCACTCATTCTCATCTTCGCAATTAACTAAAACTGACAGAAAATCGAAGAAAAATAAACCAAATCAGTCACTGAAATTTAAATTTGAAGATTTTATCTTACCTAAAGATAAATAAGAATTTACGTATACCATAAAATGTATTAAAAAGAAAGATGAATCGTTTCCACTGTGTCTATTAAGTATATTTTAACATTGACAACACTGCTGCAAGAAAAACGCAAAATGCTATCACCGTCGAGCATTTAAACTTTTAAGTGCGCCTCTCTCACTATATACGTCAACTACAATGATGAATGCCTAGAATCAGTAACCCCTCAACGCGCAGTGCTAACCATTACACCACTGAGAGCGTCTATACTTGTAAACTTGCATCAATAACATTGTCGAACATCCTAATAGATGCATTATCCCGCCACGCTTAACCGCAATGCGGGTCACCTGTTCTCAAGGATGAAACTGCCATTTAACCTTTTAATGCAAAAAGTTGAAAGAAAAATTGAGTGTTATGGTAAATCGAAATTGTAAATAACTAACTATTCATTTTACTAGCTATAAAGCTAGTTATTGGAACGAGAGTAGAAAATATATGCTGAACATTTTACAGTAATTACTTAAAGTTCTAAACAGGCGTCCAACTAATAAAGGACATAAATATCTTAATTTTTACAGTATATTTTATCCTAGATAAATCGTTATATACTGTCCAGTAATCACAAAGAAAAGGTCGTTATATGGTAAGATATCGACTGAATTGTAGTTGTTCGTGGTTGTTAATTCATCAATCCCCACTTCGCCAGTGGGCCCGGGTTGAATCCCGATCTGCTCATGGATGTTTGTGAGTATCCATTCATCAATTTCATCATATCATCACTCATCCCCATTAGCCAAAAGTGGCACAAAAAGCGAAGTAAAATAAAGCAAATCAATAATAATAATAACCAATCCCCACTTAGGATGCAGGATCTCTGCGACAAATCGAAAGATGATATCGGTAACTTGGGTTGCTAATTTTTTAATAAACAAAAACAATATCTATGTATCTTTCATGCATATTCTATATATATTTCTTTACTCTTCCAGTTTTGGAATCAATATTCCTTTTCGTTGTGTCCCATTTTGTATTACTAAAATTGAGCTGTCATAAATGTACAATGTACTACTTCGACTGTTGCTAAATTATTTTGGTCTAATTTCAATTAACCAATTTAAGGACGGGTAAATAGAGATACCATGTCTTGCCCTGCCTATGGTACAACACGTGGTTATATATATATATATATATATATATATATATATATATCAAATATTGCTTCTTGAACCAATTATCCATACTTGTTTGTTAGTTTGCACCATCTTTAGATGTAAAAAATGGTTCAGTAAAAAAAATTGTTTGAAAAAATGGCCTGTCTTAGCCCACGCTTCCATACATAAAATACAATGCCAATACTTCCTCTGAACTTTTTGCTAGTTTGTACTTTCTCGAGTTGTAGAAGAGAAATATGTTTACCACCAATATTCCTGATTGGATGCTTAATACAAGAGTGTTCGCAATATTTTTGTAATTGTATCTTGAAATACAGGATTTAAAGTTTTCAAGTATTATGGTGTAATAATAACTAATATAATATTAATGAACATTGAATGATGAATTTGGTTTATATTACTTCACTTTTCTACCACTTTTGGCTAATCGCGAAGATGAGGATGAGTGATGATATGATGAAATTGATGAAACGACACTCGCAAGGAACCCGTACCCAGTCCGGGTTTCGAACACAGACCCCTGGGTCGAAGCATGCTGTAATAACCACTCTGCCACGGAGGCCAGTTTTTAATGAAAATTATAATGTATAGTAATAAGTACAATTATTATGTGGGCTATTATTATTTACATTAAACATTACTCCAATGTTTAGAACACGTACACAACACTTATTCGTCTTTTACTTTCTCTCTTCCAGGAGCTTATGGAACCGTCTATAAGGCAAAAGACTTGGCTAGCGATCAGATAGTGGCCCTGAAGAAGGTTCGACTGCCGTTAACGGAAGATGGCGTCCCCATGTCCACGATTAGGGAAATTTCTCTGCTCAAACAGCTGGACCAGTACGAACATCCTAACATTGTCAGGTAAGTGATGAGATTTGCATTTTGAACCCAGTCGTACAAAAGTATTCTGTTTTTGCGACATCACATAATTATTAGGTCCGAGCCCATACCAGATACTCTTACCGATGCGATGCTTTACAATTTCAAGAATTAAAAGTTGTTCAAATGTTGATTAATATTAGTGGATGAGTATTTCATTCCAATTTAACATAGTTTTGCTATTAATGTTCAAATCACATCAGAATATAAAAGTACTTGTTATGTAATTTCAAAGTTTTTTTCCGCATAATATTGGTACAAAATTAATGGAAATTCAAATTTGGAATAACTTCCAGGATAATTATACTTAGCGAAAGTGTCGCACAGCATTTTTGCGGACCCCACAAATAGTCAAAATGCATGGAAAGTACCGATGCCCTACATATTATTAATATTCTTTAACTTTTGTTACTTAAATGCAGCGGCGTCGCGTGCGGTTCGTATGCGAGTGTTCACAATAACGTTTTTGTACTGAATGCATATTTACTCCTCTCCCTTGTAACTTCATATCCAATTGAAATAGTGAGAATAACAGTTCAATTTATTTTCAACAATTTCCTCCCAAAATCACGCTATATTTGAAGTAATACAAGAAGGACCTAGGGGAAATTGTCTCTCTCTCCCTTAAAATCCGCCAGGTTTAGCGAATTGTCGCTCAAGTTTGCAACTATGTAGCACAAACCTTTTCGAGTCCCCCTAGACATGCCTTGTATATGCTGCACTCTGGTGCCGAATGTAAGAAATATTGTGGCTTGCATCAGTGTTCGCACAGCGAAGTGAACTTCTTCCGGGTATAGTGGCCTACAGCCCCTTAGCTGTCAGCTCTATGCAACACGCACAGCAATTGTGTTCATCGCCCTCCGTGGAACACCGTGGGAGTCAGTGTTACCCAACTATCTAAAAAAAAGTTATCAGACGTGAAAGAAGTCGTGTCAGAGTAAGTTGTGTGTATATACTCGTACATCAAACATAGTATTTCTTCGAATAAATATACGTATGTGTCTGTGGGCATTTAATATGTACGTAATTTAAGACATATACATGAGTGTTCACGTGCTCATGCGAACATTATCAGGTGACGCGCCTGCTTAAATGTCCACGCGCGAATCGCTTTGGCCCGGCAGCCATCTTCCTAGACAGTGGCGTTACAAGCTCTGACACCTGATCAACAGATGGCGTTAGTGTTCTTGATTTGAGTCCTTGTAAGTTTATTGCGAATGATGTGTCCTATACATACCATACATTATATTCGTTGTTGGACAATAATAGTCACATGAATGTGGGATGGGGATTGAATGAATGGCTAACCTGAACATGTTCGTTTATAAGGAAATATTTTTAGTATCTTGCAATGATTAAAATAATATGGCCATTATATTGCTGTTAGAAGTGCTGTAGTAACGTAGATCAGTGGTGGACGTGTATCGCCGTTCCCTGCCAGAGTTGGCGTCGCGATTAACGTAAAGTAATTGAAATAGAAAGAAAGAATAAATGAGTGGGGAGATAGAGGGGGAATCCGTTGGGGTCACATTTTATGTCAGTAAATACCATGCAAAACAAGTGATTTTGTGGCTAAAAGAGCATTCTATTATCTAGTTTGCACGTGGGTGGCCCAAAAGTCAGTTTCCCCTGAGAGAAACTGTATATGTAATTCTAAGAATTAAGTTTAAAGTGTTGTTACGAGTTGCACCGCAAAAACGGCGTTAAGCATTAACGTTATATGTGTAGAGACTGCTGAATTGCGAGCATCTGGTGGTGGGAGTAGGAACTAACGGAAGCAAGAATGCAGAAGTCCTCCTCGATCATACGATCTTACACCTTGTGATTTTGCATTATGGGATATAATTAAGGATGCCGTCTACGCTGCAAAAACACAAACTCTGAATGATTTGCGACAAGAAATTGAAAATGCTTTTGATGAACTTAACGGAAATAAGGGTTTCTTATCAAAGATATGTGAATTTGTGTACCATCGTTGCTTAGAATGTATTGCAAATGATGGGAAACATGTTGAGCATGTACGGCAGATTGTGTTCTCTTACCTCTCTCCAGCAATAAATACACATTTCCTTACTACAAGTATCATAATTTTGTTCTCTCCTAGGGGAAACTGACTTTTGGACCACCCTGTATATGATATGGCTAGGGGCAGTTGTAATGTGTATAAGCAAACGGTCACATATCCCAGGGAGTGGATCCACAATTTTCCATCTGGTGGGGTGTAAGTTCGTTTTTAGGAGGTTTATGGGTAAATTCAGAGCCAAAATGACCATAAATTGGTGAAACATTTTAGAGGAGAAATTTTGGGGATGTGTGGATCCAAACTCTTAACTTTTTATTTTTGTCATTTAGCTTCGCTTTTCTGTCACTTTTGGCAGACGATGAAGATTAGTGGCGATATGATGAAATTGATGAAGAGACACTCGCAAAGAGCATCCATGCCCAGGCCGAGATTCGAACCCGGGACTCTGGCATCGTTGCACGCTGTGCAACTACTCCGCCACCGTGGTCGACTGCATTATATATATACAGGGTTTCCCAGTAGTCTTTCCCTGATTACAAACTTGATTCATATCCGCTATATGCAAGGTAGAGATGTGAAAGTGGTGCCAAAATGTTGGAAAACTTACCAAGTTTTTTTTGTTGCAGGTTTGAGTAACGTGGCTGTAGTGTAGCAGTGTTAGTGCCCAGAAAACCGGAAATGTTCACAAATCAGGAAAAAGCTCAGCATGTCCTCTGGTATCACGAGACCCGGTCACCAATAACAGTACAGAGGAACTTACAAATGTACAGAATTCTTTCGTCTAGAATATCTGCCATCAATAAGTTGGTATTTAAAAAATGGAATTTATCTTCATTCCCAAATCCTGTCAAGTCCAAGAAACATTGTATGGAAAGATTCCACCCGATGTCAAGAGCATTAATTCCGGATTCCTTGGCACTGACACTGCTACACTACAGCCACATTACTGAAACCTGCAACAAATAAACTTGGTTAGTTTTCCAACATTTGGGCACCACTTTCACATCTCTACATTGCATGTAGCGGATATGAATAAAGTTTGTAATCAGGGAAAGACTTCTGGGACACCTGGTATAATTAGCTGATTACCCGGCGTTGCCAGGGTATTTATTTATCCCAATCTTGTATTAGACAGGAAAATAATAAATTCTAACTATGGTGTAAAATGTAACTAATTTTAAATGTGATCGTGAATGTCACCAATTAGCTTAGCGACTCCGAAAACTATGGATTCGACACTAATCTAGGTCATTTGTGGCATTTTATTTTTCACCCCCTTTCACCCCCATGCCGATAGGTGTTGAACTTGAAGTTGAACCGCATTGGGAGTGTCACGAAAACTATGGATTCCATTCGCAACACTGCCTGAATGTTAGACAACCCGAGAAACACTATCATTGTGCGGATTACATAGAGTCACGGATGTCTGTTTGTGCGGAGTTTAATATCGGTGGTTCTCGATTATTTTTACATGTCACCCCTTCCCACCCCCACCCCAGGGGTTCGAGGGCTGTCTTACCCCCACAGTGTTTCTTTCCAGGTTGCAAGTGATACGCGTACCAAGTTTGATTGAAATCGCTCCAGGCGTTCGAGAGTTATGCCGGAACAAACAAATATACACACCCACACATACATCCATTTTTATATATATAGAAGATTATTACATTAATTAGATTAATTATGCCATGGCAGTAAATACTTTATGGTCATTTATTTACTGTAGTTGATATATTTTACTCCAGTCAACTCTTTACAGTGTATGGACGTGGTAGGCCCGTGGTGGGTTTGTTGTGTAGGATATTTTTTTTCCATTCCGTATAATAAAATGTTTCATTCGTTGGCACTCACCAGGATAGAGAAATTGCGCCTCACTTTACTATCATTTCTCTATCTCAGTGTGGCAGAGAGGCCGCTTCTTGGAATCCCAATCTAATCTGTGCGGACTTCCGATATGCTCTCCTCTTGTTCTTCCAATAATGTTTGTTGTTCTGCGCCTGTTTTTTGGGCACCGTGTTTTCCTTGTTAATGATAACCAGCTTGAATAACATTGGTTGTTGGAGGAAACATCATGTTCCGGAACGATGAGTGTTTGTACATGTGGATTACAGAACTCTGTAATATTATTTTCTCCTGATTAGAAGAGAGGTTGGTTACCTTTTCTTTTTCGACCTAATACCCTTTCTAACTATAAGCATACTTTTTCGGAACTCATACTCTACGTTGGATTTTATTTACGTGTGTGCATTGGCTAATTAACAGTTTGGTTTACTGTTGACTTACTAATCAGTGTGATTAATGTTTAAGTTGTTCATATTTACTCAGTCTAGTAGCCACGGTGGTCAAATTTGGTAGGACGCCGGATTGGCACGCAGGAGACATGTGTTCTGTTCCCAGTGAGGGTATCACGTGGGAATTTTCCTCTTAATCATTTCATAAGCGGCTCCATCAGCCTGGTCGGGCATGTGTAGAGCCGTACCTCCTGACGACATTATGTAAGATACAGGAGAGAACTTTCACCTAAGAAATGCAACATGGAACACTCTTTCATGTTATACCATCCTAAAGCGAAAGTATTTAAAGTCATTGTTATACATATTACTTTTTTATCTATGCGTAGAAAAATTGTTTGTTTAACCCCAACAGTGGCGGCGAATGGGGGGTGGGGGGATTTGCCCTCCACTTTTTGCCATTTTTGACCCTCCACTATGGCATCTTAAAGCTAAGCCTTGTTTACCAAGATAAAGTACTCTCTCCTTGCCCCCGCTCCCCAAGTTTTTGGCATCCAATCGTCTCCACTGAACTCCAATACAGGTGCTGGTAGGGATGGTACTGAAGCTGGCTGTTAGAAATCGGGATAAGAACGAGGCCCTTTAAGACTTACCGGAACTATACAAGACATCTAAGGACATTAGGCACTAGTTAAAGCTCACAAAAAAATATCGTTAATAAATATGTTTCGAATCTATGATGATCTTACGGCAAACGAATACGCCCGCTATTCAACTTAGTTTTCACCATTCCCGACAATCCTTTGCCTATTTTTCAATTCTTATTCTTTCCTGTAATTTTTCCCGCGTAAAATTGTAACCAGGCCGCGTAGATGGTTGTAAAGGTGAGACAATAAATTTCAATAATGAGTGAGATGCTCTTTCAGAGTAACTATTTGAACCAACGCAAATGTACCTCAAAGCCGCGGTAGCTCAGTCGTTAGGACGTCTGACTACCATGCGAGAGACCCGGGTTCGTTCCCGGCGGGGGAATACCGGGATTTTTTTCCACCTGTTCAAGCGGCTCCGGCACCCACCCAGCGTCGTATAAAGTGGGTACCTGGAGGAAACTGGGGGTAAAGGCGGCCAGGGGCGTGGTGCTGATCACATCACCCCCACCTTCGGCCGTGATCAAGGAAGCGTGGGGCCCTAACTATAAACTATACGCCTTCATGGCGTGGTGCAAAGCACAGGGGAGCCTTTTACCTTTGCCAGTGTTTTATTTCCATTACTTTCAAGATTCACAATCAGTCCTAAATTCTTTCGAATTGTTAACCCTTCCCACACCCACCCCGGTCAAATGATTTGACAGACGCAAGATGCTGCCGCTGATATAATCTCGTTTTTATCAGGTAAACGCAAAAAGTATGTTTCGTCTACATTATTTCCCTATCCAAATAACATATTAGCTATACTACACTGGGTTACAAGCTTGATCGATCTCTGCTCCCGGAAAACGCTGAGGAAGTAAAAACTGTTTATGATGTCTAGAATTCAACACAATGTCTCGGGGAATCTCTGGAACAGGATACGGAGCGGCGATCCTCCGCCTCCACTCGCCACTCTCAGTTTTGGTACCCACTCACTCAGGTCTTCTTTCTTGATCTTATCTGAGTGTGGTATCCGTATCCCGGGATAGGATATAAGGATTAACTTGGTAAGTGGAGAGGCCAGAAGGTACGTAAGAGAGAAGAGGCGAGTGCTCTGAGTCTTGGTACCTAAGATTTAAACCAAGACGTTTTTGAAAAATTGATATTGTGAAATTGAGTAGCTCCAAACAATAAGCAAGATATGAAATATAAATAAAATAATGAATATATAAGAATACAATATAAGAATGAGAGTATAGAGTAAGATATTAGAGGAATCCTTAGATCCCATAGATAAGAGAATAATAATGGCACTTAATGCTTCAGGAATCCTTAGATCGAAGAAAAGTAGATATTCATAAGAGTTATATTGAAGAGACATCCCCGAGGAATAGGGAGTTCTGAAGCCTCCTCTTCTGTCTTCAATCTTCTACTCGCAGTCCTCAACTGGTAGACAGCATCTGGATACTGGAAATATATATATAGTGATTTTAGTCATCCAATTCTGGTATCTCAGGTTCTCTTCTGAGAGATGTAAAGTAGTGCTTTCTTCTATTCAGGGAAGCCGATCCTTGTTCATCTTATTTCATTTAAGCAATTATTTTATGCAGAGCTGCTTTCTCCCAATAATTGGGCAGCAAGTCTTATGCTCGATCTAGTCTTAGTTCCAGTGGGTTCCATGTTTTCAATAAATGATGATATTGGAACCACTTGTCGGGCTCGTGACTCTTGATGGTGTTTGAATTCCATTTCCTCAAGCGTAGATATCAGCTCAGCCAAGGCATTAATTGTAGGAAAGGTTCGTTGACAAGTAAGTTGTTGTCCTACAAGGCCTGTCTCTGGAACAGGAGAACGAAAATAAGCACAAGTAGAACTCGACCATTGAACGCGTGAGAGAGGAAGGGGGCGCGCATGGAGGAAAAGAAACGCGGCTGCAGCTACCATCAGTTTGCAGCAGCGCGCACTTCTTTGTTCCGCCCAGTTGTTTTCTCCCCTTCCTTGCCGTTATTCGCGGCCTTGCTCCACAGATTCCCGAAAAAAACGAAAAAACAGTTGAAACCAATCTTGAAATTAGCCTTATTTAAAAATTCAAAATTATTTTAGAAATATTTGTTTTGTATTGGTCGTCCGAGTTTATGCAAATTTTACTTTAAAAATTGGAAGCTTTGAGACTGTAAGATGGTAAGAGACCTGTGGGAAGGCCAAGACGAAGATAGAGGAATAACGTGGAGATGGACATGATAACATGGAGATCAATTTAATTGAATTATCTGAAATAAAGCTGTTCTGATATGTTCTGTTTGCTGATAGAGTATATGCATGGTTTTAATTTCGTTCTGAACCCTTACATAATTCGTAAACATCTCTCTGTATTTTGGCGGCGATGTTACTGCGCTGAAACTTCATTGTTGTTTCCACAGCAGACGATTTTCAAGGAAACCGCTTACTGCCCAAAGTACCGTCACCCCTATTTAGCCACTGAACACGTCCGGTTGGCGCATGCGCACTTCCGTCCATGGTCTCGGCTAAGACAGCCAGACAGTATTCACTATGTACTTACACCAGGTATTGAATCTGGCGCCCCTTCATTAAAAGTCGATGGCACTACCACCATCGGTGAGGTCCTCACACACACACTTACACCGAGTGAACTTTTTTCCTTCCTCCCAATCAAAATCGTTCCTGCGCCACTGTCCACAATGTTCATTAAGTTGGAATCGCGCTGTTCGTGAGATGTAAATCTGAAAATTGCCAGGTATAGAATCGGACATGGTCATGCAACTCGCACGGGAGATTCACTAGGAACTGTGCGCGCCTCTCCCCAACGCCCCCATGCACACGCATGCACGCACAGCACCAACAATATTGCACGTGCGTGCGTGTCCGTTGCACCCACCGCACCAGGAATAACGGCCCTCACGCAGCTCTGTAATCAGAATCCATGCAGGCGGTGGGTGACTCAGCCTTGGTACCCACAAGAGAATTCCTGAAGAGGCCCGCGCATGCTTTGGCCGAAGCATTGAAAGAAGAGGACGAAAAAAATTAATGTACCTGAATAACAATGGGCCACGAATATCAAAGCATTCGCTCGCATCCTACGCAAATATTTCTCGAGTGGGCACTGCCTGAACGTTTGGCGGTATCATACATAGCACGTGGTCAAACAAGCTTTCCACCCTTCTTTCTCTTTTTACCCACATAGTGGCGTGCCCAAGAGGTTAAGGGTTCTAACCCCCCCCCCCCCAGCCTAGTATTCCTAAAAGAAAGAGCGTTAAGTGCAGGCAAGGATGGCAAATTATTCGAAAATTGTGGACACGCCACTGTACCCACACTTCATGTACGAATAGCAGTGCTTGGAAGTTACTAGTAACGCAGACTAGTAATGGTTACTTTTTCAGGAATTCTAATTTAATTAGCCACTTTTAAATGTAAGTAGCTATAACTAACAACGTCAACTTCACTTCCACGTAGTACACTTCCAAGTACAGAGTGATCAGAAAGTCACGCAACCCATGGAGGGACTATAAAAGATGTTGGAAATGGCCACCATTCAGTTCCTCACACATGTGCACCCTTTCGATCATGTTCCTGAAGACCCTCTGGAGTGTATCACATGAAATGTTGTCCACAGTACGTTGAATATTCGTCTTCAGTTCATCCAAAGTGTGTGGATGCGTTACGTAGGCCGCAGACTTCAGAAATCCCCAGAGCAAAAAGTCCGGCGGAGTGAGATCGGGAGACCGGGGCGGCCATAGTGGCTTCGTACCTGCGCCCAGGTAACACAGATTCAAACAAATGTTACATGTGTTGCGTGACTTTTTGATCACTCGGTAGTATAGCATGGACTGCATTATGAAGACTAACGAGGTTCTGGCGCCTGCAGCCAGGATAATTATCTGTAGGAAAGATATTGCTGTCTTCCATCCATGTGTGTTTGTGACTGTTCTTTCATTGTATCACAATTAATTCAAATCTTCGCGATTTGCTTAAAGTGGCTGAAAAGCGAACTCAAATAAAAACAATCAGTGTAACTGTAGCACTGTTACTTTTTTTGCAATAGAAGTAACGTTATTGACAGTTACTTTAGCAGTTACTTTAGGTCGCTTAAATTGGTAACTTGAAAATTTGGGAGGAGAAAGAGCTTCTGTGTATTCTCTGGATGTTTAGGTGAAAGGATTTTTCAGGTATAGGGAATCTAAATTTCGCGACGAAAGAAAGGTAAAGAGTGTTTAACACGCCAATGAGCTTGTATTTAATATATGAACCGGATATCTTCAAATTTCCCGACAATTATTATACATTTTATGAAATTTCTCTGTCCATTTTCTTTTGAGTTTCCTAGACGGCTCCGTGGCGGAGTGGTTAGCACATCGCGCTACAACGCCAGGGGTCCCGGGTTCGAATCCTGGCCTGGGCATGGATGTTTGTGAGTGTCTATTCATCAATTTCATCATATCATCACTCATCCCCATCTTCGCAAATTAGCGAAAAGTGGCACAAAAAGCGAAGTAAAATAAACCAAATCAAATCAAAAATCAAATTTGATTTTCCCTGCGTTGAAGGTTATTTCCCTTAATGTGGCAACACTGTTCGGTGGTCGAGCAGGTTGGGCGGTAAGATCTCGTCACTGAAGATACTGGGTTTGAATCTCCGTCTGGGCATGCGTTTTCCTTTGCAAGTGTCGTTTCTTCAATTTCATTCAAGTAATCGTCGCGATTAGCCATGAAAATTGTAAATAAAAGTAAAATATGCACGCGAAAGAAAATTGCACACACTAATTATATTCCCTAGTTAAAAATACATTCGCAGTTACAAACGGGTGACAAAAGAGAAATTAAAAGTGCAAGGGGGCAAAAAGAAAATATTTTATGGCAAGAATGCAGTGACGTCACAAGGTCTGCAGCATGTCGTTTGCATCTTTTCAGTCCATTAACCTCGACTGCATACCAAGGCACTCGTGGGCGATTCTCGTCCCCGATTTCCTCCGCTGGGTGAGTTAGTACGGGCAAGCCAACCTGTTCTCTGGATGCGATCGCCTCCCAGACCGAGGGAAACATTTCTCCCATATCGAAGAGATTCCCTCTGAGTACCATAGTTTCGAAAAAAAATCGGAACTTGGCAAGTGAAAGAGTGATGGCGTAGTAGTGGTCATGCCGTCCCCTTGCAATCAAGGAGTCTCGAGTTCAGATTCTACTTTAAACTGTAGGTGCAGTCCCGATTTTTTACTCGTGCATAAAGTGGAGCTTATAGAAAACCCAAAGGATTGAAAAAGACTCAACTGATCAGAACCCACTCTCACTGAACCCTGTAGCATATTTTTGCGCTCTCTCCAGATTACATGTAAATATGAGTACAGAGCTTTGATGTTCGATTCCCAGTGCCTCTTCTCCCTTGTGCCTCCCTAGATGCTGCGTGGATTGTCCACCCAGTAATGTCTGTGCGTTACATTCCTCAGTAGTGGTATTGACTGTACTATAAACCCGAGAAAGTACGAGCCCCCCTCAAGCAGATTTGCTACACTTAAAACTTGCTCAACATGCCCATATGAGTTTTTTGCTCAAGTGCGGAGCTCTTATAATTCAAGATTTTTGTAAAAAATGCCCTCGGGAATTTTTCAGAAAGTACGAGCCCCCCTCCAGCAGATTTGCTATACTTAAAACTTGCTCAACATGTCCATTTGTTCAAGTGTAGTACCTGCCTAACCCAAGAATTTTATAATTCGGAAAATATCAAACCCCCCTCAAGCAGATTTACAAAAATTGCATCAGTTTGTCTATAAACTTGTATCCATACCCACCTATACATATTTACTTCAGGTTTAAGTTCAATTGGATACCATTCAATTTGCTTATCCAATATTAAAACAATGCAATATGCAGAGACCTTCTCTAGTCTAGCCATAACCTTGTTATGTATTGATTTTTGCTTCCCGAGTTGTGCGTAAATGGGAAAGAGCGAACAAATATGCTTCCATGTTCCTATAATCTTTTGATCAGTCCCATTAGTAAATGCCTGGAAGTTGTATGTCAACAGATATAATCTATATTGTGTCTTTTCAGAGTTATTCATCGTCATTAGTAAATGCCTGAGTGATTATATCTGTTGATATTACCTACACTGTGCCTTTTTCCGAGGGAAATTACATGTCATTTGTCATGGAACTCAAAGAGAAATTCTTATCTACACTATGCACCCTTTCAGGGACTATTCATCATATTGAGGAAATTCCTTCTCGGATATTGTCATGCAAAGGTTTGGTCTTGTTGCAATAATATAGGCTCAAGTCTTTAACTTACAGAATAATCATTGCAATATTTTTGTATTTCAGCTTTTGGCAGATGTGTTGTGTTTTGGGTAGGTATCTGCTACGAGCAGAGGTGGTATAAAATGGGTAGGTAACTGACGGTAAAGTATTGTTTTATATCCAAAGGGCTTCTGTGTTTGAATCGTGCTTCTAGAACTGCTCTGTGACCCGCTCATTTCTTACATCATAAACATATGATTTTTCACCTATGAGAATGACGCTACAAATGGTGTCATCTGGTAATGCCTCGTGGAATTCACAGATAATTTTAATGTTTGTCCTGTCATTCACCACAACCTGTTTTCTTTTTGAGGTGTTAATTACAAACATGGGTCTCTGTGTTTTGAATTCATCTGGTGTGTAATACATATCGGTATTGCCAGTAGTGACTCTTTTGAAAGCCGAAAATGCCTCATATAATTTAAGAAAATCATCCTTGGACATGTCTAAATTATAATTTTCTCTAGGGAATACCTCATTTCTGCCATTTTTAAGATATATATTCTTGATGTTGCAGTTATCAAATTTACTTGAATTTTTTTCCTGATTATTGTGTCTTCCAGTCTGAAACAGTACCACTACAAAATCGGGCATGTCAAATTGAATACTGGAGAATGAATTTGTGGCATCAAACTCATAATATGTGCCAGATGCAGGCTTCTGTACGCATTGATATGTGTAAAATTGCAGAGGAATCTGTGGATTTTTTACTATATCAGCTTTGTATTTAAGAGCGTAACTGGCCTCATATTCAACAACCGGGATTCTTAGCTCCATAGTCTGAATAAGGCACTTGCCTGCATCAGGTAAGGTATTAGGCAGAGCTTCCCCTGTAGGGTTTAATGTGCTGTACCTCATCAAAGCATTGTTATCATTGGCAGCTCTTCTAAATGTAATTCTTAACCCGCCTTTCCACATAATTTCTTTGTAATCCGAGAAGAATCCTGGCAACAGGCGCATGGGGAACAGCACAGTGTGGCTCTTGGTTAATATCTTATCACCAGCTTCAAATCCCCCTATTTTGTAGTAAGAAGCCTCGGTTTTGGATAATTTTAATGTAGCCAAAGCTGTGGAGGTAATGCCGGGATAATCCACTCTGTTTATAACAACGCCATGCTTTCTGATCTCAATTTCAGAGAACAGATGCGGCACAAAATTGTCTACCAATCTTATATTAGAATTTGCCGGGTAATCTGTACCATCGAGCTTTACAACATCAAATTTGATGTATAGATCTGCTCTGTGAGGGTGTATAAATCCATCCCCTACATCAAGATCAACCTCAATCTCTGTGTTGGGTTGATTTAAATTTGCAAATGTCCTCCTGTTTGGGGGGAATGATTGTAGCTCATAACTCTCAATATTTTCCATTGTATGTATTTTTATTTAAATATTAATCTCTATGATAGCAGTTGTTGTGGCTCCAGCAAAATCAACTAATTCTTCTTTTTCATTAGTGACCATCAATTCAATGTAATCTATTCTGTTGTGGCACACAGGAAAATATAATGTTGGGGATGGATTGTAGATGATTGGCTCCATGAATTCAGAATTAGGTTTGAATGTTGCAATGATGCCGGTTTGTTTGTGAGTGCCTATGCCATTTGATTTGGTGATCATACCCTCAGCCACATTACAGTGAATATTCAGAGTCTCTATGGCTAAGAATTTAGGTATATTCATAGCAGTGTGTTTGATGGCCGGTTCGAGTTTCGTGTTGTTCTCAAAGCCTAACAGCTCTCCTATAGTACCCAGATCCACTGTTTCTGTAGCAGACACAATCTCTACTCTGTGAGTGACAGAATTTTGACTTAACACTACACCTCTGGGTAATTGAGCATTTAGAGTGGACAGATTATACTGCCCTGGAGTGATGACAATTTTTTGATCCCCTACTGCAATTTTGTTGTTGTGGTGTGTAATATTAGGGATCAGGTACATGCCGTAAAATGCTCTGAGAGCTATTATTTTGGGATACACTATGTCATCATGCAATTTGAGTTTCAATATTGAATTTTGGCTGGTGAGATGGAATACCCCCATGATGTTTCAGATACCACAAGGCTTTTTGAAAATTTTCAATTGATGGTTTATTTATTTGAGACATATATCTGAGAACAGATAAACACAAATGTCCGCAATTAACATCTTTAAAGTTTTGAACACGGGCATTATTGTAATAAAGATTAGCTGATTTTAGATATTTTACTAAATTTTCAGGTGGAACACCTCCAAATGAATCAAACACAAATGCCTCATTGTTTAAATATTTAAGATAACAAATCCAGTGAGTGCCCTGATTTTTGTACTCATCCAAATTAACAATGCCACACTCTTTGTTGAGTGGTTGTTCCGGTAAAGAATCAGACATGTACACACCTCTAAAATTTTTGATGCCCAGTGGCTTGATTAAAGCTTCAATATCTTGGTTTGTAAGCGGCTCTTGTTTTTTTTAAACTTGCTCATGGCTCTCTTAACACCTTTGCCTTTTTTCTCCATTGCCAGGTTATGGCGCTTCTGCTCATCTAATTCTGCCCTATTTTTCTTGGCATCTATTACTGTTTTTGCTATGGCAGCTGATCCCCCAGCCAAGCTCCCAACAGCCCCGAGAGCAGCTAAGATGGCAGGGATAGTAAATATAAATCCCCCTGTATGCAATTTTTTCCTGGATTGCTGTAATTTTTTTAATTGGGGGGTACTAAGCAACAATTTCATACCATGGCCCTTTGCAATACAAGAGCTTTTTTTCTTCCGCTGCTTTTTGGTTAAAAGACTATCAATAGTTTTAAGAGATTTAAGACCTGCATAAGGTATTTGATACATAACACCCTTGGCCTTCATTGTAGGTTTATTATATACATATTCACAACCCCCACCCCAGTTTTTGTTTGGTGCTCATAGCTATGGTGGTCCCCAATGCTGCTATTTTTTCACTCAAAGAAGCATCTTTGCTTACAAATCTGCCAAATGCAGCCTCTTCTAATTTCTTGTCTGCAACATGTCTCTTGTCAAGATCAGAATGTGTGTTGTATGCTATGTCATGGTCTCTACAAGCAGCATCTAAAGGATTAATACCAGGATCCCCTCTGTTTAATCTATGATCCAATTTTGTGCCTGGACCACAATACTGATAGCCTGGAATGTGTAGTTCAAATGGCAGCTTGTTTATGATGTCATTAACCAAGCCCCGACCCTCAGAAATATTCCAAAATTTAGGTGGTAGAGTATTAATAATTTTTATGAGATATCCAATCCCCTTAGGGTCATTCACTATAAAATTAGACAATTTTGTGCTTATCATGTCCATAATTCCAACCTTTTCATTGTAAAAATTGTGGTTCCCAGCATTTTCCTCCCCAGCTATCACCAGCAACCTATCTACAAGTTTCCTGACATCATCAACCCACACAAATTCTTTGGGCAGGGTGTTGTATTGTTTGATTCCACTGCCAGTCTTGATCTGTGACCATATGGGCTTGATTAAATTATTGTATTTTGCTCCACTGCTCGACTTGACTCTTTTTTGTGTGGGATCATTGTTCTGGTATAGAGCATCTGATTTTATTAATATTTCTTTGTAATGTTCATAATCTTGATCTGTATAGCTGCCAGGCCTTTTCCTAGTCATCAGTTCCCACAACCCAGGTGTGCCGGGATACTTAACAAAAGCACCTTTTTCTCCGAGACGAGATTCTGAATATACAATTATATCATCTCCCATAAATGTTACTCTGAAATTGCCAATTCTATGAATGATGCTCCCATCAAGCTCTGTGTCAGCATATAAGCCGAACACCTCATCTTTGTTGTCTTTAGGTGTGCTTAAATATTTTTGAGCAAGAAGACCCAATTCAATAGGATCCTGAGTAGCTTCAATTCTTCTAGGAGCAAGAGGACTAGGTGTATGAATACTGGAAAGTGGGGTGAATGGATAATCTAATATGTTCCTTGCAGCTACAGGTACAAGCTCTGTGATCAAATCTTGATTTTGCTCTGTAACAGTTTTGATATTTTTACCTAAATTATTAATAGCATCAATGACAGGCTGTTCTGTTTGTTTGTGTTTTTCATAAATTCCCCGGTTCTCTGATTTCCATCCCTTAAATCTTTTTACAAGATAATCTCTTAACTTAAGATCATCAATGATTGGCCTTTTCATGGTTATTTATATACGTCTCAACGTCTAGAAAATCGTTGATTTTATTTCTGTATTTGCCACTATTGGGTGTTCTTGTCATATCAATTGTGACAAACCCATAACTGTCCTGGTTCCAGCACCTACTGCAAAACTTGGAAAAGTCATTGTAGCTCAGGTCCCCACCTACATATTCATCATGTATGTGTTTGAGGTTGGTATGATCTTGATGAAACACACATATAAAATTGCTGTTGTCTCGGATCAGCTGCTTCGGTATTTTAGAAAAAGTCTGTGCCAGGTAGAAGCAATCAATGTTTTTGTGTCGGCCCTGTGTAAAGAAATTTCTAACCTTGTTTTGATTATCCAGTATAATGTCATCAAACACAAAAACAGAATTATCGAGACATTCGTGAAGTGGCTTAACATCTGGTTCAAAAGTGGCTATATCCAATCCATCATATAGCTTCATCAGCTGCTGATATTTTAATTGTTCCAAGCTCTTAGAGAAGACATACAAGTGCCTGTTTTTCCAGTCTAACCAGTTGGGTGCCAATAAAAAATTATCAACCATTAGTGTAGTTTTACCACAAGCTGATGGCCCAACAATAAGACACCTAATATTATCAGGCAGCAAGTTGCCATTTCTCTTATTCTGTTGTTCAGGTTCTGGCAGCCTTTTTATAACATCCCAGGTGCTCATATTATTATTTTGTCTGCATCGATCCAGCTGTTTTCCGGATGACCTAGCCATTTGACAAATAACTTGTTGCCTTTTCTGCGGATGATTTTTTCTATGAGATATGTGTCAGGCTGTTTAGTTTTGCTGAGCTCTTGTTCATAAAACCTGCCTTTGAGAATTTCTCCTCGATGATCTTTTATTATATATGTGTTAAGGGTTCCGGGTTTAACTTGAACCACTGTAAATAATTCAGTACTCCAGTTTCTTGTAAAGCCTCTTTTGAATAAGTGCTTATATTTGCTGATTCTTACTTGATCACCCACCCTGTATTTGGCCCTTCTTATTGTTGGCTGGTATCTAGGATAATAAACAGTGCTGATCAATTTTTGCTCATCAGATGAAGTTACTTCAGAGGGTTTCATGTTGATTGTGGAATGGACAGAGTTGTTATATTTATGTAGAAGTTCTGGAAGAATATTAATCCATTTATAATTACCTTGAAGTGTAAATTGTTTATACATAAGATTTTTTAGGGTTCTGTTGAATCTCTCTACAATTGAGGCCTTGAGGTCACTGTAACTCGAGTAATGTTTTATTGCCTGGCTTTTAATAAATTGTTGGAACACTGAATTATAAAATTCTTTGCCATTATCTGTTTGCAAATAGCGCGGTGATCTTCCTGAATGATTGATGATTGTTCTGATGGCTTCTGTAACACATTTTCCAGTCTTGGATTTGAGTGGCACAGCCCAGGCAAATTTTGAAAATGTGTCTATTACAGTGAGTAGATACTTGTAGCCCTTGTTGATTTTGTCTAAGTTTTTCAACTGTCCAGTTGCCATTTCAATCAAGTCGCTCTGCCATAAATCATCTATGCCCTTTGTGACTACTGGGAGTCTCTTAAAATTATGCCTGGCTTGTCTGTGTAGTTCATCAACAATAATTTCTCTAGACATAATATGTAAACAAGAATATTGCAACTATGGGGTGTTCAGCAGCTGATACTACAGGATTTTCTAAATATAATTTGTCCCCTATTTGTATTTTAAATTCCAAACTGCCATCATCTTCAGTATAGGCTGTTTCTAATGTATTGGGGTCTGTAAAATCCTCTAACTCTACACTGGTGATTTTCACTTTGTTCTCTGCATTTGTTATTGATAAGGTAGGGTAGTGGTGTGCCTGTGGTTGATGCCAATATTTGATCTTGATTGGTCTCAATGTGCCCCCAACAAAAAACTGGTAATAAAATTGTGCAGGGGACAGCATATATATTTTGCCACCTGGTGTAAATGGTGAATCATATTCTTTGTTGGGGATGCTGTACAATTCAAGAATTACTGTATGTTTTGGATTCTCGATTATGCCTGTTATTTCCTTTTCTGCTGTGAGCAATCTGCTTGTTACAGATTCAAGATGCTCATTGATGGTCCTAACAACATCATCATGGCCTGGCTTAATTTTTATGTCCACAACAAGTTTCTTGTATTGTTGCACAATCTCTTGAAGCTGGGTGGCAAAAACAGACAGAGCATTTGCTTGATTGGATTCCATGGTTCCTAGCTGTTGCTTGATATTAGCTACAATTTGTTGCAAATTTTCAACAACTGCCAATTTTGAATTTTGAGCAGTAAGATCATGGACCTGTCTTCTGATATCCTCAAACAGGGCATGCAGTTCATTAATATGTTGATTGGTTGGAAGAGTGGCCACTGTCTGAGTGAGTTGTTTGATCTCTGCTTGGATATTCTTGATATCTTCTGATTTCAATATCCTATTCACAGCTCTCTTAATATTTTTAAGTTCCTGTGATGTGGGAAGATTTGATACTGTATTTTGCAAAGATTCAAGTGCCAATTTTACATTGTTTAATTCAGAAGCATCAGCCACATTTTGCATAGCATTTTGGAGCAGGGCTATATCTGCCTGAGAGGGTGTGGATTGTTGTAAAATTTCAAGTTTTGTTTGAATATCATCGATCAAGTGATGAAAATGAGATAGTTCAGATTCAGTGTTGAGGTTTTCAAGCTTTGTGATTTGTTGCTGGACACTGACAAGAGTATCTACAATCCCGGGCAGGCGAGTTTCTTGTACATTTGCCAAATCACTTTGCACTGCTGCTATTGTACCTTCAAGATGGGTTATGGTACTTTGAATTTTTCCAAAATCTTCATATGTTTCAAGTTGCAGCTTAATGTTTGCTACACTCCGAGTTATTGCATTCAAAGCATCAGAAGATGGCAAGTTGTTCATAAAATTTTCAAGCGTCTCAATTTTTTCTTTAACCTCGGCTATGGCATTGTTCAGAGGGTCCAGATTAGGTATCTGGAGTGACTGAATCTGTTCTTTCAGAGTGGAAATGACTACATCAAAATCTTCTTGTGATTTTATGCTTTTGACAATTGTTTGGAGCTGTGCCTGGACATTATTTATTTGCTCTTCCAATTGCTGTTTCAATTGCTCAGAGTTGGTGGCCTGGGTCTTAAATTTGGCTTGAAGAGCTGCCACAGCTTCTTCCAAACTTTGAAAATTATCTAATGTTGCCAAATCAGTATATTTCTGAAGCAATAATTTGAGTTCAGAATCAATTTTAAGAAGAGGGTCCATGCATTGTGATTGCAAATTTGTAATTTCTAATTGAAGACTGGCATTGAGTGTAGTTTGCAAAGCTTGTAAATCACTTCTTAATTTCTTGACTCTGACATCAAGCATCAGAATCTCGTCACTGTGATCTTCATGTCTTGTATGGCCAAATATATCATTAGGCATTTTCTTTTAATGGTTATTTATTATAGAGTATCTGATTCTTAATTCTATAAAAAAGGGTATAAGCTTGTCATATGATCCAGGGACCTCAATATATAAGCAGTCACCAGCAGAAACAGTATATACAGTGCCAGAAACCATGTTTGAGTGCTTAATTCTATAAATATTTCTCCCTACTGAAATCTTGACATCACCCTCAGGGGTTGTAATAAATTGCAATTGCCCACCTACAGGTAATTGGTAATGATTTAAATTATTGTTAAATATGTACAATGTTTTACCTGTTTCTTCATCAACATCTGTAAGTATGCTGTTCAGATGAATAATTAACAAGCCACTCAGTTTAGACAGCATATCAGAAGAGGGTTGTGGTGTTGGCAGGTCCATAATAGCCTGTTTCTTGAACCCAAATAAGTTCATAGGCATGTTTATTTATTTCAAATCATGCTCTGTAATTGGGCATTGTTTCCCATTTTTCAAATCACAATGACCCCATGGTAAAGTATGTATGCCACATGATAAAATGCATCTCTTATCATCATGTGGGTCCAGGGCCACTTTTCTTACAATATTTGAAGTCAATAAGTGATCCACACTCTGGATTCTGGATTCTGATGTTTTGATTGAATTCTGGGATTTGAGGCAATTTTCATAATCTTCAAATTGAAGATCTTTTTCAACAGTTACTTTGCCAATACCCTTGGCCTTTTTGGCAACAGTGCCACTACATGTCTCAAAAGTGTACATCTTGGCACTTAACCCAGCAAATTTCACAATAACATCACCACATGTCTCATCTTTTAACTTGCCAGGCACCTTTTTGTTGTGGGGTTGAATCTTTGTATGTTCACTGGTATCAAAGTATTGAAACAATTCAGGCTGTGACATATCTTGATAAACATCTTCTGTTTGAATATCAAGAATAAAACTATCCGTGTCCATGTACAATAATTTTACACGATCACCATAAAAAGGTTTCAACACATCATAATACAATGTTAACATATGTAATTTGGCCAATTCCAATATCACAGCCCCTACATAAATAGGTTTATCAAACTTGATCTTTGTTTCCTTCATGTTGAAAAGAGCCATGTGCTCATCATAAATTCTTCTGTAATTGAAATTAGGCTTTGCAACCAATTTTTTGCTCCGGCTGGGGTCAGTAATTATTTTAACATCGGTATGTTTTCTGACATTTTCAATAGTTTTGCCATAGACAGAATTCACCATCAATTTAAACAAGGCCTTATCAAATTGGCTCTTTGCAGATGTTCGAAGCTCTGTGTTTGTATCAATGTATGGTTTCAACCATTCTGAGTGCCTGAACCTCAAAACTTTGCCAACTTTGGTCACTTGAACACCATGATTCATCAGGAACTGGAGGTTTTTGTAATATGTGACATAGCCTTCTTTTGGCTCCAGGGTCATCATGAGCTTCTTCTGTTTAGAGCCAGGTGAGCACTGAACCTCGGGAATTGGGGGCAGATCAGAAAATTTGTTGTGCAAATCATCAGGAATGGCCAGATCAACCTCTAAGAAGAGGCCATAGTCACTGTCATCAAAGTCCTGAAGATCTTCAATATTGTAATTTTCAACCCATTCAAGCCCTGCATATGGTAGTTTTTGCATCATGGCATGACCATAGAGGCTGTTTGCATCTACATACAGTATATAATTTGATGGCCGTGCTGGATCATAATCAGGAATATGCTTGTTATTTGCTCTGGCATATCTCTGGGAACATTGCACCATCCCTCCTCTTATACATTGCTCCATAAACAGATACATATCTTGATCGTGGATCAGATCCAATTGCTTTTTGGTGTTGAAAAACATTGCGGCCCATGCTAGGCCCGGGGCACTGAAAAAATACACTGGGTCCAGTTTATAATTTTGCATGGAAGATTTTCTGAATGCTTGCAATATATCAGCTAAGAGGGTGACATCAAGTTTTAAATATGCCATGTGATAATCACCAAATGTCTTGCATTTTAAATTGTTCCACATCAACTGAGCATGGTGATAATCTTCATCAGTGATTCCAGATCCTCTGATTTTGCTATAAAACTCTTCTTGTGGTGGCAGGGAACACTCATCAAATTTAGAAAAATCTGTAACATAGTCATATGGATATACACCCTTCCGCCTAATTAATTTCAGGTCCTGATTTGGAAACGAAGCACGTGTGATTTTGAATTGATCATCAGATAATTGAGTGGCCAGTATAGCCAGGCTAGCAGATAAAAATCTGTAAGAATCAAGAAATCTTATGTGAATAGGAACACCATCAACTTTAATTATCTTGCTAATAGATATATATTTTTCATCATTTTCAGCTAAAATATTTAAATTCTGCTTGTCAAACCCCTCGTACCTGATTAAATGATGATAATCATAATTGGATGCTCCATGGCAAAATATGGGGATAAATCTTGGTCTCTTGATCTTAATATTACAGCTATTACACAGGGCCTGTTTATATCGACCATCTGTATGAGAATGGTGATGTACCTTGATATTTGTATCTGAAAATTCACAATCACATACCGGGCATTTTTCTGTATTGTTGAAATCTTCAATCTGTTCCTCTGTTAAAGGCAACATGGGTTTTGATTTTAATAAGATGTTAGATGCTATGTCACGGCACACATTTTCTATTCTATGTGCAAATATTTTGATGGCATTTGGTCCCTTGTATGAATATTCTTTAATAACAACACCATCCCGTATAACCATAAAACAAAAGCTGGAAGGTTCATGTTGCTGGTATGGTGTAATTGAAGATTCTTCGGGATCTGGATTGCAGAATGCAAGAGATTTGAGGTTTGATTCAGAATCCCAGACAATATATACTGGGTGTTCCAACGAGGCTTCATACTTTTTGAATTTGCAATTTTCACTTGGCATTGGCATCACCATATGAACAGGTTTATGGTTCCCACAGTATTTCAGATGCTCAATTAACTTGTTTTTTGCAATTTCTGCACTCTCTTCACGAACCCCTTTTACCATTTTTTGACCATAAAATACAGTTAAGCATCTTCTGCACAACTTGAATATTGTATGAGTTTTGTCTAGTTGTGTTCTCACTAAAGCTTGAAGACTGTGTATCAGAGTATAATGATATGTGCTATCTCCTTCAATTAAGAGCAAATCAATCGGAATTGCAGCTTCATCATCAAGTGTACTGATTCTGAGAGGTGCTATCGGGCAATTGCCAGTGGAACAAATAAATACATTAATAGATAATTGTTTGCCATTGATGTGCCTGGCCTTTTTTTCAAATTTATCAATATTCTGAACTGACATTGGATATTCTAAACCCTCCATTACATCGTCAAAATCATGTTCATGTTGTTTGTAATACGTTATTCTCTCAGGATGCCTTGAAACTGGATACAAAGCAGCTAAAATACACCACAAAAAGCATTTCTGGTCGGTATTTTCAATATTGACCACGGCTCTTTTGTTTTTGATATTAGCAGGTAATGGCAGATATGTAGAACCTTGTAATGGGTTGAATTCAGAAATATTAACATATAACTTGTGTGGAGAGCCGCATAGGCTCCATCCTGACTCTTTTGCCGCAAATTCAGAGTGTTTCATATTCAATTGATCTATCAACCTGCTTATTATTTTGTCCGAATTTGTATTTGAATAAACCGGTACAGTTTCTGTTATGTGGGGCTGTGTAAATTTTGTGTCATTTGGCTTCTTATATTGAGTATACAATTTGAGGGACAGCTTATAAGAGCCATTTTGTGCATTTAGAATTGCCTGTATATCAGGTTTTTTACTGTTCAAAAAATTCTCAATGCCACATCTTGGCTCTGATACAAACCGGTGATCTCTTAATTGGCCGTTAAAACTGCTACGGATGGGTTCATGGCGTGGCTGTTTTGCTGCTCTGGCATTAAGAGGTGCTTCGTGCTTTCTTTTCAGACCAGATGTTGATGATTGAGCAGAGCAAGTATCTTTATGTTTATATATGAAATATTCCATGTTATATTCTCTATGGCATTTGTGGCAAGTTATTGTGGGAGTTCTGTATTTATCTGGGTTACAAATCTTTTGATGCTTGGCCCAATTGGAGCTGGATATATTTTTATTGCACTGATTGCAATATTTTTGATTCGGCATTTTTGTTGTTGTTTATTATATACAATTTCTTGGGATTCAATTCAAAACTTTATGCTGGATAAAAATATCAGTTGGGTTCAGCTGTGTGATTTGTATGTGTATATGTGTGTATGTGTGTATACACTTAATATTTTTGGTTTTGGTATTTATATAAAATTTCCTGGGATTCAAATCTAATCTCTATGGATTAATATTAATAATATTAATCTTATGACAGGTTGTAAAGCCAATAGCCCACAAGTGGAAAATCATTCACACTGACCCAGCGCAAATGCCTGCACGAACATGCATATCTTGAATGGCAATAACCTTGTTATGTATAACAGGCTGGGACAAATATAAGCTTGACTCTAAATATGAGTGGATTACAACAAATATCAGATTTTATATTGTTCAATATGAATTTAAACCAGTAAGTATGAGAAGCACTGTATCAACACATCTGCTCTCCTCAGTCAGTCTCACAATACTAAATGATGCAATACTCGGGAATTTCTGTAAATACTGGCGCTGAGGGCAAGGCAAAAATCAATACTACCGTCTCGGGAATTCCACACACTGACACAGAGGAGAAACATGCAAACACAAAGCAATTCTAGAGGTAGGCTCTGCATATTGCATTGTTTTAATATTGGATAAGCAAATTGAATGGTATCCAATTGAACTTAAACCTGAAGTAAATATGTATAGGTGGGTATGGATACAAGTTTATAGACAAACTGATGCAATTTTTGTAAATCTGCTTGAGGGGGGTTTGATATTTTCCGAATTATAAAATTCTTGGGTTAGGCAGGTACTACACTTGAACAAATGGACATGTTGAGCAAGTTTTAAGTATAGCAAATCTGCTGGAGGGGGGCTCGTACTTTCTGAAAAATTCCCGAGGGCATTTTTTACAAAAATCTTGAATTATAAGAGCTCCGCACTTGAGCAAAAAACTCATATGGGCATGTTGAGCAAGTTTTAAGTGTAGCAAATCTGCTTGAGGGGGGCTCGTACTTTCTCGGGTTTATAGTACAGTCAATACCACTACTTTCCTCCCATTTGTGTTGTCTGAAGGCCGCTGACCAAACATTCACCCCATCGTTTCTTCTTCATCGCATAGCCTGCAGATGGCAGGACCATCCACCCGCTTGAGCTGGTGTTGCATCCAGCCCCCTAGCAGGAACCAGGCGAGTCCACTTCCTTGCTGTTCCTTACTTCATCCATCAATGGAGGGGCAGTGGCAAGATGCTACTACACCTCAAGATGTAGGCCTGTGGTTTCCTCTCGGACCATCGGACCGAGAAAACAAGGACGTTATCAAGTTCAGGACTGTGTTGCGAGTAATAAGATCTCTCCGGGCAACTTCATATGATGGAAGGTCTATACCCTGTACCAGCTAACTGTGGAGCAAGGCCACACATAGCGGTAGAGAAGAGGGGTGGTCGAGTTGGCAGAGCGAAGCAGTACGCGCTGCTGCGAAGTCTGGTAACTGCAGTCGCCCCACACCCCTCCACGCAATTCTGTCCCTCTCACGTGTTCATTGGTGTAACCGTCTTGCGTCACTACTTGCGCAGAGACTTGTTTTCGTTCGCCTGCTCCAAAGTTAGCTGGGACAGAGTATAGGTGCCATTTTCTCAGGACAGCCAGTGCTCAAACACATTCTCCTTACAAACTGAAGTTGTGCTGTTAGCTTTTTAATAGTTTAAATGTCATGTGCGCACTGGCGTAAGCAGGATTTTCTCGGGGGGAGGGCTGGAATTTGTAAAGGTGGATACTACATGTCTGCGTTGGGGAACGTAATAAGATATTTCGTATATTTGGAGCTTTTCACTATTAAAATTGAACTCGGACAAAAATTGTAATCATGTGATCATTTTAAGGGAGTTTGGTTTTTCCCGAGTTCTTTGAAACTTTTGAAAAGTTTGATTTTCTAAACATTTATGGAAGGACTGTAGCCCCATCAGCTCCCCCTCCTTACCTACGTCAGTGCATGTGCGTGCGCTAATAGACTTACTGTTGAAGTTGAATTATAAATGACTAATGTATAACTGAAAATTCTTAAGAGAGACAAGTTCGGTGTGGTCTCCCTTAAAACTTCACTACAGATATATAATATTATTCTGTGCTGGTTTATTGGTATTTGAAACAGTTACAATCCTTTTTTGCTACAACTTCATAGTAAGATACTTTATTATTCCTAATCACATCCTGTGCAAAAATGAAAACCTGAGACTGAAATTATGTATACTGCTTACTGTACAATCGTTTAAAATCCAAATTGTTATTATTACATGGATTGGAGGGATTTTTTCACAGAAGGGAATTTTTTGCCGAAGGTAAGGGAATTTCCCCAGGTGTGCATCCTGACAGACCTCCCGTGCAGAACCATCCCGGATGCTGTTCGTCTTCCCCTGGGGCGTGCCTTCATACATGGCTTTGCAGACACCTTAAACTATGATTTGGAGGGGCTGAGGGGAAACAAAAACAGGATTTATGATCGATTTTTATAAGAGCTATGCCTATAATAGCCACGTTAAATGAGTCTTACCCCTTCCTCAGTGGATGATGCTGGTTTTGAACACGTCTATCAATGTACCAAATCTGAGGACAATGTTCTAATTTTTCTTGATAAATTTTAAAATGTTTGCCTCACGATCTGTTGTTTGAAACGTTTAAATACATTGTTTCCAATTCACATTAATAGAACATCCAAATTACTTTTCAGCAAGCACGATTTTCCTTCTTGTCTATTATACGCAGTGTTGCAACAGCCAGCGAGCATAATTTCCCTTTTTTAGGTACGAAATTTTACTTTTTCATATAAAGTCTTCTTTCGTGTAATAAGAATTGATATCGCGATCCCAAAACTGAACTGTTCCAACTGACCCATAGAAAACGTAAATTTTAAAATATATTAGGATAGATTGAATGAATGAATGAATATAAGAAGGGAATTACTAACCTAAAATAAAATTAAAGCTACTAAATTTATATTTTGTTGCTTCAATGCATATTCTCCCTAAGAAACAATGCTCACAAGCTTGGGTTTCGTGTGTGTGTGTATTTGTATACTCTTCAGAACGCTTGATTTTAGGTGCGATTTAGCTCTTTTCTGCAATTAGATCTGGCAATACTGGTCCTAAAGTACCACCACGAACATCAAAATTCACATTGTTTCTTCCGGCCATGCACGTGGCCTTCACTTGAAATTCACTCGAGTGTTCTGAGCTGTTCAGTACGCAGAAAAACTGCTCATGATTTAAACAATGAATGAGTGACAGGACGACGTGACGTCACGGAGTATGTATGGATTGGGAACTACAAGACCATCCCACTTGGTTCATATATTGCGGTGTTTCCCTTCACTCGTTGTCTCACGTATTCCCAGACCCGCTCTGACCGCTTGTTTTGCCTTGCAATTGAAGTTGCTGTGGAAGCTGTTTCGACAATTTTAAGTATCTGATCGTATACATCCCAAGAATTTAGGAATGGTATCTTGATTGCCCATTAAAACTCGAATCGAGACCGGACGCTCGAGCGTGTTGCTGATCAAAACGAGCCCCTCCGGGTCTTTCCACTCCAGGCGAGATAGGACCCTCCGCGGCTTGCTGGTCGAGGCGAGATCGGACCTTTCCGGTGGTTGCTGGTCGAGGCGAGACCGGACCTTTCCGGTGCTTGCTGGTCGAGGCGAGACCGGACCTTTCCGGTGCTTGCTGGTCGAGGCGAGACCGGACCTTTCCGGTGCTTGCTGGTCGAGGCGAGACCGGACCTTTCCGGTGCTTGCTGGTCGAGGCGAGACCGGACCTTTCCGGTGCTTGCTGGTCGAGGCGAGACCGGACCTTTCCGGTGCTTGCTGGTCGAGGCGAGACCGGACCTTTCCGGTGCTTGCTGGTCGAGGCGAGACCGGACCTTTCCGGTGCTTGCTGGTCGAGGCGAGGTCGGACCTTTCCGGTGCTTGCTGGTCGAGGCGAGGTCGGACCTTTCCGGTGCTTGCTGGTCGAGGCGAGGTCGGACCTTTCCGGTGGTTGCTGGTCGAGGCGAGGTCGGACCTTTCCGGTGCTTGCTGGTCGAGGCGAGACCGGACCTTTCCGGTGGTTGCTGGTCGAGGCGAGACCGGACCTTTCCGGTGGTTGCTGGTCGAGGCGAGACCGGACCTTTCCGGTGGTTGCTGGTCGAGGCGAGGTCGGACCTTTCCGGTGGTTGCTGGTCGAGGCGAGGTCGGACCTTTCCGGTGGTTGCTGGTCGAGGCGAGGTCGGACCTTTCCGGTGGTTGCTGGTCGAGGCGAGGTGGGACCTTTCCGGTGGTTGCTGGTCGAGGCGAGGTGGGACCTTTCCCGTGGTTGCTGGTCGAGGCGAGGTGGGACCTTTCCGGTGCTTGCTGGTCGAGGCGAGGTCGGACCATTCCGGTGGTTGCTGGTCGAGGCGAGGTCGGACCTTTCCGGTGGTTGCTGGTCGAGGCGAGGTCGGACCTTTCCGGTGCTTGCTGGCCGAGGCGAGGTCGGACCTTTCCGGTGCTTGCTGGTCGAGGCGAGGTCGGACCTTTCCGGTGCTTGCTGGTCGAGGCGAGAACGGACCTTTCCGGTGGTTGCTGGTCGAGGCGAGACCGGACCTTTCCGGTGGTTGCTGGTCGAGGCGAGACCGGACCTTTCCGGTGCTTGCTGGTCGAGGCGAGACCGGACCTTTCCGGTGCTTGCTGGTCGAGGCGAGACCGGACCTTTCCGGTGCTTGCTGGTCGAGGCGAGACCGGACCTTTCCGGTGCTTGCTGGCCGAGGCGAGACCGGACCTTTCCGGTGCTTGCTGGTCGAGGCGAGACCCGACCCTTGGAGAGAGACTTCTGTAGAATCAAAAAATGTTGCCTAATTCAAAATTTGTTTACTGTGGACATATTCAACTTTCAACTTTATTAGTTATAAATACAGACTGTTGTTGAAGGTTAAAAATATCATGTTTCTTATGTGCTTTATTGGTGTAATTTTTATTTTTGATATCGATTATTTCATCACTTGACATTGATAGCTTCTCTTGAAGAACGAGACGACACTGTGTCACGTCTCGGTACCACCCGTACAAGAATTATTTGCGAAGTACCAAAGCTTTTAACGCCACGCAGCAGGTGCAAATATTTTACACAGTCGCCTTTATCAGCAGCCAATGCATCCACACAGTGATAAACAGTGCCAGGCTGTAGGGGATACTGGAAAATCATTGACCACATGCTTGGTTGGAAAAAAAAATTCCGATAAAAATACAAAAGGTGGTTTATAGGGCAAGACAACTTCCCGTGGGTTTTCTTTGTTGAAAAATTCCTTTCTTTCTTTCTCTGAAGCCAGCTGCCCACGGGGGAACTTAAAAACTCAGTCGCGAAAGGCGTGGTTGCCAAATTGTGGTAGGATTTTCGTGAGCCTCCTGGAAGTTCGCAATGAAACAAGTACAAAGGAATGGTTGATTCTTCGCAGCAAAGTGCGTTCGGTAATTTATAAGCTGAGAACAGATTTATATGTAAATACATATTTATGTATGAAGCTGAAATCAGTTATATTTTGTATTATCTTTGCGCATCATGGCATGTAGACTCGAAAAAATCCGTTTTTACTTTCCATAATTGTACATATATTAGGCTTTGGCTCATATTTTAGTTATTTTTACATATTATTTCCATATTTCGGAACATTTCTCAACATATACTCCATATTCGTGCAATAACTACATGTGTCCGTGTGACGAAAAGAGTTGGGTGAATTTCTTAGGAATAATTGACCATCGTCCGAAGTCACGTTAAACAAACTAAAGTTTACCACCTTTATTTTATACCCTCCAATTGTGTTAATTACAAGTTTTCTGTCATCCGAACAAGTTTATTTTTCTTCTCAAGTTTACACCTCTCAACTGTTTAGTTTTGTTATTGTAAAACACTTGAAATTCCTGTTTATTTACAATTGTTGTCAATAAAGAATGAGGGCTCGAGCATCGGCTCCTGGTTGTTACAAACGTTATTTTGATAACGTTTGAAGAGAGTCCCAAGTCTGCAGAGGCGTAACCACGAATTTTTGTCTGGGGGACAAGTACCAGGATAAACGTACCGGTAATAATAATAGTAATAATAATAATAATGCTAATAATAATGTTATTATTATAACATTATTATTATTATTGATTTGCTTTATTTTAATTCGCTTCTTGTGCCACTTTTGGCTAATTTGCGAAGATGGGGATGAGTGTTGATATGATGAAATTGATGAATGGACACTCACAAACATCCATGCCCAAGCTGGGATTCGAACCCGGGACCAACATTATTATTATTAGTAGTAGTAGTAGTAGGAGTTGTAGTAGTAGTAACAAAGACGTTATTACCCTCGTAATGCTAAAGCATTTGTGTTCGAACAAATGATTTGAATTATTTTTTGAACACGTTCAATTTCACATTAATAATGGAAAACAAGCATACAAACTAATTTTGAAAGACAGAAATTGCTTGATAAATGCATTCCAAATATAATTATTTTTTGCATTAACATGTATAACTTTCATGCACAATATATGTTTCACATATATGAAACATGGAGCGACGTGGACACTAAATTGTGTACGTATTCAAAGTTTCTTTAATAGATATTATATCCAACTTATATTATTTGAATACATTACACAACCAATTCATCCATCTCACAATAAACCAACGGCAAAAAATACATAAATTATCTCTCAAATATGCACGTTCCCTTTCCTCAAAACAATTGTTCATGCATTTAAAATAAAATCAATTAAGACAAGTCTGGAAATTTACAATGCATTACAGAGAACAATGATATATTGCAAGCGAAGCGAGCAAGAAAATTTTTGGATCCAATTTTTTTGCAGGCTTAATAGATGGTGTAGTGGTAATATCGTCGCCTTGTGATCAAGGGGTCCCGGGTTCGATACCAGGTGGAAGCACATGGCACAGTGGTTCGGATACCACTTTAAACTGTAGGTCCAGTCCCGATTAGCCTT
Organism: Lepisma saccharinum; assembly: GCF_977018435.1. NCBI lineage: Eukaryota > Metazoa > Arthropoda > Insecta > Zygentoma > Lepismatidae > Lepisma > Lepisma saccharinum. The sequence continues at coordinate 36,581,829 of NC_139249.1, forward strand.
TCTGTGCGTAAAGTGGACTTAAAACAAAAAATAAATCAATCAATCTTACAACTTATTTTCATTTAGATCGTTCGGCGTGGCGCCCAAGGCCGACTCCCGTCGCCCCCTAGCTATGGTTCTGAACTTGAAAAGACTAAGAAAAGGAGGTAATGCGAGCGAAGCGAGCAAGAAAATTTTACGAAAAGTATTTTTATTTGCATAAAATTTGAAAGTGTGGGCGGTAATTGCTTCCTGCAGGTACACTTTGCCGTCAATGTTTTCCCCCCTCTAGAACTCATTCCAGTCCAAGATTGGGGGAGGCATTGCCCCCTCCCCCCGTGGTTGCGCCACTGAAGTCTAGCAGCCCATTGCTAACCCCGACCTCCAGGATTCGCTTCTGGTTTCTTTTCCAAGACAGTCACGGTAATTTTTACAATGCCGAGACACTTTTATGTAGCTCGTGCAGTGTTTTATATTAATAAGGTAATTTTTTACAGTTTTAAATCCATATTTTGGTAAAAATAACTAAATATATATTTACATATTTTGCACATTTATACTACATATAAATCCGTTCCCTGTTTATAAGTTATTTCCCCCTCCCCAATATTAATTATACATACTAAACATTGCCTGGTGATCGCTTAATGTATGTACAAGTTGCAGTGTTTTTTCGACCTCACACTAACAGACGCGTCCACACATGTATATGCATGTATGTTTACGCGCACATGTTGAATGACCCCTCAAAACCATTTCTCCTCCTCTGAATATACCCATATTTTTGGACACTTTTATTTCGCTCTAAACCGTAAGAAATATTAGTGAGCTAACATCATGCACCCCTCCCCCATTTTATGATTCAATTCAGTTGTTTTTTTTCTTGCAAATACAAATCCACATACTTGAAAGACCCATTTAACTTTTTTGTTTCTGCGGGAAGTACCATAGTTCCATTTCTAATCTGCATTCACTGAAAGAACGAAGTTAATGTAAACAAAACCATGTGACTTATGAGAAATAGCTCCTTTCCTATGCGTCTGGTATTATTTTGCCCATGAATATATTGGTTGTAGCTGTACACCCCCGGAATATACCGTATAAGGTCCCAGAACGTCAATATAGCATCCACGTTGAGTTGTATGGCTTTGTGACATGCTCTCTATTCTAACACGCAAGCTTCTTACAGCAGACCGAGAATAATAAAGAATTGAACACGTTTGCCCGTATCTTACCCCCTCCTGGTAGAATACAGCAGGCTCGCTCTTAGGTTATACGTTGCCCAGTCCTGTTTGGGCGTTGGCTAGCGATCCTGTAGCGCCAATCTAATGCTTCAGCAATTTGTCACAAGTTGCATCACATTACGTTTTACTTACGCTAAATGTTGTAATGCCTCAAGGTAAATTATAGGTTGCATCAGTAATAAGGCGGACCACATAAAGAACCTCGGCGGGCCGTAGTTTGGGCGATCCTGTTATACAGGGAGTGCCAAAATGATGTTACCACTGATATGGATATGTCGAGGTTACGGTTAGTATATTGTTAGGTATTTATTTTCACTGTAATTTACATGTGTATGTATGTAGGTATGTGAATGGTACAAAGTGTATCTCAATTACAGTTTCCTATAACATGTCTCCAATAATCACTTGCAAGGCATATAAACATATGCCATCATGGACGTCCGCAGGATTTTTTCCAGGGAGGGGCAAGGAAGGTATTTTTTTCCAGGGGGGGCAAACAAGGTGAATTTTCCCCAAAAATAGAGTTGTACCCTCAAAAAACATTGCTTAAATTTGAATTTATCATACTCATGCAATAATTAAGACATATAATTGTGGCTGAAATGAAATTATATGTGACAAATATATAATTTTTGTTGACTTTCATTTTCCAGGGGGGGCACGGCCCCCCCTTGCCCCCCTTCCTGGCGCCCATGTATACCATCCTCCATTCAAATTGCCATATAAGTGGTAACATCTTTTTTGGCCATCCCTGTAGATGTGCCAATTATCCCAGTGGTCCAGTGAATGGAGACTGTTCCGATTCGATTGGTTTGATTGTTGTCCGTCGCTTTTCTGCCACTTCCGGCTAATCGCGACGATGAGGATGAATAATAAGATGAAGCAAGGACAATCGCAATGCCCCCACAGAGAATTAGACTGGCTGTGGGTCCAGTCGCCAGAGCCTCGTTAGTCTGCAAAATGCAATCAAGGTTGCAATACGATTGTATGCTTTCTGAAATGGCTACTCCTTGCACCGCACGATCTGATTTAAAAGGTCAAAGCGCTTTTTAACTCTCCCCTCACTCGGGAGTTAATGCAGACCGTATGTAATTCCTAGATGCGTTTCATTCACAAAGATTCTGCTATTTGTTCCTTGTCTGAGAAGGGGGGAGAGGTGAAAGCATAGGGAAAGAAAAAAGAAGATATGTTGACAGTAGATTCTGGCATTGCCACTCTAAACAGCTGTCGATCCTCACTTCCCGTCTCACGGTCTTTTATCCGACATATGACGTCAAACAGCGCCCGGCGGTATGTCAACAGAAGGTACAATGTTGCCATGTCTCGATATTATTTTGTCGTTTTATTTATTATTTTTTTTAACTTCCTGACTTTCATTCTGTGGGATCTGGTTAAACACGCAGTACTTTTCCTTTTTTCGTGCCTTGCGGTTAAAAATATCTTTCAGACGTCTTTGTTACCCACGTATTGCCGTTTTTCTCTCTAGCTATTTGTTGAGAAGTGGCAGTTAGTGTGAGTCTGTCGTAAACGTAATTGTGGCCGCGAGAAAAGACAAAATTGCTAACCCTTTACCTCTAGACTATCCGGAGACTTTTAACAGCAGGTGGCCCGCTGGAAATAGGTTAGCATCACTTTTTTTTAGCTTTCAGTGTTGCCACTGCATTAAGATAAAACATATTGCTTCATTTTTCGTATTTGGAAAATCGTCTTGTGTTGATTTGAGGAAAAAATATATACACGATATATTTATATATTGCGACCACCCTGAGGAGGACTTTACAGACTTTAATCCCTCCCATTGGTTTAGTAAACATTTTGCACTGATTGTATAATTAATTGCATTGGTAATTGTATAATCCTTGGACTGCTGTAAGTTGTGCCCACTCTTTATTTCTGAGCACTTTGTCCGCGGGTATGCTAAGTGTTGCCACAATATGAGGGCACAATTTCCATTTCCAAGGGTCAAAATTTCCCTTTTTGACCAATTTTTCCCTTCACCTGAGCAAATTATATAATAATAATAAAATTAGTAGTAGCAGTATTATTAGTGGTGGAATTATTCGTTAGAATAAAAAAATATTTTTTAAAAAAAATCACATTTCAGTTTAATCACTTCCTGACCAGATGTCCCAGGTTTGAATCCTTGTCAGGAATCTATTTAATCGTTAATCCTCATCGTTACTACTTATCCAAAGATGCATAAAAGCAACGTACAATAAACTTAAAGGAGCAGAAACAAGTAGGAATAGAAAAACAAATAACATAAGAAAATGTGGATATGAAATTCGAAATTAACATAAACTGTAGTAATGTAGTCAGATGACATTAAAATTTCCTGCAATTGTGGTATTTTTCATCGAATTTCCCTTTTCTCTTTTAGCTAAAATTTCGGTTTGAATTTCCCTGCCAAAGGGAAATTTCCCTTCATGTGGCAACACTGTGCTAATCTGGACTGGCCCTACAGTCTGCAGTAGGCTACCAACCTATAAAACAAACACCCTTTTCTGACCACCTGAATTCTCGGGGTCGAATACTAGCGTTGGGATGGGTGTTCTTTGTGAACGTTCATTTTCATCGTATCACCACTCACCCTTATCGTCGCGTTTAGCCAAAGGTGGAAGAATAGCGACGAGAAATGACGAAAGGACAAATACAAAGTTGATTATGGACATATATTCCCATGTGTACTATAGCACCCAACCATCACCACCGACGTAAACAGCACGTATCTCTAGAAGGTACAATAGACAAACTGAACGCATATATACACACAAATTGTTGCTTCTAAAAATGTAGAAAACTGTTCAGCTTCAGACATTGGGGTGATACAGGGAAGTTAGGCTACGTTTACAAAATACTGCATGCATATGTAGCGAGGAGGACACGGTTGGTCCACGACCGTATGTTTTTTTTTTTTATAATGAACTCTTGATGCCCATTATAACGAAAAATAAAGTTCTACACAAGTTGTTGTTGTTGTTGTTCATTCCACAAATGTCGTAGAAAACATATCGATGTTTCTACTTCACTTTTCTGTGATCCTGTAGACACCTCTCATTCCCCAGTAAGGTTCCGGTGACCTCTTCGTCAGTGGCGTGCCCAAGGGGGGTTGATGGGGGTTATAACCCCCCCCCCCTCTTCGCTCAGTTTTACCTACACACAGATATGTCTATGTTGGGCGATAATCTCCTATAATCAAGTCTGGGAATGTGGCTAAAAGTACATATGACAAGATTGTTAAGCCACAAATCTACAAAGAAGTTACGTTAATTGGAGTTTTGCCAGTGCTCTAAGTGAAGGAGGATGTGGGGGTTGGTATCCCTTCAGCTAGGAAAGCACCCCCCCATGTTAAAACCTAGGAACATCCCTACAGTTATCCCAAGGTTCAAGCAAACATCACCCAGTTCAGGTCCGTAGCCAGGATTTTATATCGGAGGAGGGGGCGTCATACTTTATCATATCAGCAGGCCGCTGATAAAACTTGATTAGTAGAATTAACAATGACAATAATAATTATTACCACGGTTATAATTGTCATTTTACAATAATAACTATTATAAGTTATTAAAAATAAACCAATTTTATTCTAAAATGATTATTATTATTATTATAATATAAATGGAGGGACTTTGCCACTGAAATTATTTTTCTTAAATTCTGTACAGTTGTGTACTGAAATTAATAGTTATTGTATTTTGTTATTAACTTTTACAAATCCCGTTAAAAGAAAATACTTTAAATGTTAGGGGCGAACTTTTATCACAAAGAAAACTATACATTTTTGAGAGCAGTGGATCCATTTATTCTTTGGACTAAATTGTAGAATATAAAAATATAATCTGGTTGCTCTATTAGACACTAAACTTTTGTTCGCTCTAATGTTTAATCTTGCTAAGGAAGTAAAATTAATTACCACTATACACTATTTAAATTATATATTTGTAGGATTTCTGAGGTGGGGCTTCAGCCCCCTTTGCCCTCCCCCTGTCTACGTGCCTGCCCAGTTAAAAAATGGCACTTCGAACATCGGTGCAGCAATACCGTCAAAAGAACAATACCAAATGTAGTAGAGAACATATAATATATATAATGTAATTGGGTGGGTGGAAGATCGCACACTATTATAGTCTGCTTACAGTTCCTAGAACGACGTATCAACATATCGGCGGATGCGAAGCATGGCAACACTGAGCAGGAAAGCAGGGTGTCAGTTGTCTGTTAGATAAGGAGGTTTCTCGCATCAATGAGGCGCCTGACTTGTGAATGACACACCCTGCCATTCAGGGTTGCCACGTCGCGACCGGATATCGGTGGACAAGAAAAAAAAAATATTGAGTATTGTTCCTCGGAAGTAAATAAGATATTTCTTCTCAAATGTAGTAATTTTCCAGACCGGGAACCCTTCCAACACGGAGATGTTGCCGTGTTTTTTTTTCCCACTCAACCCAAGAACAAAGGACTGAATTTTATCGTGGTTTTACCCGGTTATTCAAGCCGAATGCCGGATTGGTACCTTTAGACGATTCCACCCATTCCCTTGTCTCTGTCAGTCTTATCGTTTTCCAGTCCCACATAACCCAGTAACAAAAATATGTGATAATTAGGGCTATGATTTTTATCACCTAAAAATCACCAAAATATGTAAAATAAAATATGCTCTTTTGACCAAAAATTGTAGAAAATATGCACCATAATTTGAAAAATATGCCCTTATAACTGGACTGTTTCAAACATCAATATCTAATTGCCGAGATATTTTCACATTCGTACTATTTTTAGATCACTTTATGGACCATGAGTTGCAATCCACAATGCCCTACTTTCTGTAAATTTTCAAATGAAAATGAAAAAGATTTTGCTGCAGTAAGAACGAATCCACTTCGAAAATAACTGTATATTTCTTGAAAAAGCGAAAATATGCTGAATATGGCCGAAAATCCATGAAAATATGCTCTATCACACAGAAATGGCTAAATATGCAAAAATATGCCCTTAAGAAGCACCTTAATTTAATTAGTTTTTTGATAATATGAATTTCTATATATTTAGGGAACACATTACCCTTACCAACATAAATAAGCTAAGTCATGAAAATCCTAGTCCTAGTGATAATAATAAAATCAGGTACACCCTGTTCCGGGAATCTCTGGAGCAAGCGAACGAAAACAAGTCTCTGCGCATGTAGCGAGACTAGTGACTCGAGAGGGCTCGACCAATGAACGCGTGAGAGGGAAAGTTAGTGCATAAAGCGGAAAACGCGTCTGCACTTACCAGCCGTTTGCAGCAGCACACACGCCTTTTCTCCGCCTACTCACTTTCTCTCCTTCTTTACCGTTATGCGCGGCCTTGATCCACAAATTCCCGAGACAAAGTGTAACTACAAAAACTGGAAGTGTCATAATCCTTGGTATTATTCGCGTGATGGCTATGGAGTCCATTAGTGGTGACGTCACAAGCAGACGACGAGCTGGAACTGAGTCTACACAACGAGAGAACGTGTTTTCTTCCTATCCAATGCAATGCTATTTTCCTTCGGAAGGGGTAGCTTTAATTATTGCGACAGTAGTTACGAAACAAAATTATGATGCGTATCGTACATTAATGTATTCGGAGAATACGACTGTTATATCACACGTACCTTACAGAGAATAAGGTAAAGATTAACTGGAGTAAGAAAATCATGCATTTTCACATTACAGTTCCGAGCACAGCCGAAGCCGACCCGAAGCTCACCCGATCTCAAGTCGGCCACGCTGCCGCTATGGATGATGGGAAACCGTGGAAAACCAGCAGCCTCAGGCGATTGATCTGACGGCGCCCATTGGCTGAGATTTGCTTGGATTGGAGAATTTGCTTTACTCGATTTCCTACTCCATTTATTCTTTACATTGTCATCTGTAAGGTATTGCTCCGAAATCTCATCTTTACATTTATGTACGATGCACATCACAATTTTGTTTCGTAACTGCTGTCACAATAATTAAAGCTACCCCTTCCGAAGGAAAAGAGCATTGAATTTGATAGGCAGAAAAGCACGTGTTTATTTGTTTAGACCCAGTCCCAGCGCGTCGTCTGCTGTAACGTCACACTATTGGACTCCATTCACTATAGACCAGAAGACTCGTCCTGGTACGGTTTTCGCTACTGGGAGATGTGTCGTCCGCTGGAAGACCTACAAATATCTGCCAACCAGATCTCGCTGTACCCTACCACGTTCACAGCAGAGGAGAGGGGAAATGAAAACCCCCACAGGCATATGAGATGGCGAGGGGAAAAGAATTAGGCTTCTAAGGGTTGAATAGATCGTTGATATTATTTTCTTGCCCGTTCGAAGGACTCTTGCAACAGCACCATGAATGCACCATATGAAAATTTTGCAACAGCCTGCAGACAAGATCTCTCAGTGGCGGGAACTGTAACTTCTGGCCTGTAACTCACAATTGTGGTTTGCAAATATCTTCTTTCATATGTATAGTATGTACCCACCCGATGCAGTCGATATGTCGTCTGTCTGCCATGCGAGAGATCCGGATTCGATTCTTGGGGTTGGTGATTTCAGATTACAATTTTTCCGATCATGTACCTACATAATGAGACTTCGTGGCTTATATAGTCTTTTTCACTGTGCATCTGCAGGCGACCTGGTGGAAGGGGGAGGGGTAAATATGACCGGATCACATCTGCTCCGATGTGGCCGAGACTGAGAATGTGTGGAGCCCTGAATCAACACAAACTTGTTGCCTTCATGGTGTGGCGCAATCCACTGGCTTCACTTATACAAGTGATTTATAAGTTCCATGCGAGTCCTATAGTTCCCAAATGTGGGTTGTTATGAGCAGTCAGGCATAGTCGAGAGAAAGGGTAGTGTGGTCACCATTATGAAGTCCACATAATGGGGGGGGGGGGGGGGCAGAAAGCGGAGGATATTGCTAAGCACCAACCAGTCATTATTTTTTAAAGTAGCCAGTTACTTAATTTAGCAGACACAGCAAGGAAGACAATGGTGCCGTGTGAATATTGAAAACTTTGTAATATAAAAATTCACCTTTACTTTTGTGATCAATATATTGTTATTTGTAATGAATTGTTTGTTTCTGTAACGCTTGTTTGTGCATCCTATGTTCTAAAATGTACCAGGAAATACTCGTAAATATGTAACCTAAGATATTAGTAGCAATTAATTTGTATTATAAAATTCCTATATTTAGCATTGAATTTATGGAAAATTCGCCTTTGAAAGCCCTGAATTTCATCTCGGTCCTACTGTAGCCAATCCGAGAGAGAGAGGCCCTGAAAGAGATAATATGCTGTAGGTACCGGCATTTCCTTAGCGGTGTTCAGGTGATTTACGTAGCTGTAAAAAGAGTTTTTTTTCTTTTCTTTACATTCCCGCAACTCCTAGTCTTTGCCCTTTGTGGTATGCAAGCAAATATTTAAGTCTGTGAGTTCCGATGCTGACTTGAGTTTTCGTGCGAAATAATTCACCAGGTTGACGTAATGCCTGCGTTGGGCGAGTGTAGGGTTTTCCCTGCTTCAGCAGATTCAAGTTTACCCAGAACTACATCATGCTAGTTACCATGTGAGCTTCCAACCAACCTCCGTGGCGGAGTGGTTAGCACAGAGCACGCTACGAGCCCAAGGTTCCCGGTTTAGAAACAGCTTTGTCGTGGGTGTTATTTGTAAGTATCGCTTCATCAATTTTACCATATCATATATCACTCAACCCCACCTTCGCAATTACCCAAAAATGACAGAAAACCTAAGTAAATTAAATGAAAAATGGATGTGTGTATGTATGTTTGTTCCGGCATTACTCTCGAACGCCTGGAGCGATTTCAACCAAACTTGGTACGCGTACCACTTGCAACCTGGAAAGAAATACTGTGGGGGTAAGACCCCTGGCGGTGGGGGTTGTAAAGGGGGGGTGACATGTAAAAATTATCGAAAACGACCGATATTAGTGTGTAATTCATAGTTTTCGGGGTCGCTAAGATGAATGGTGGCACTCCCAATGCCGTCCAACTCCGAGACACACCTGGCAACCCTAGGGGTGGGAAGGGGTGAAATGTAAAAATAATCGAAAACGACCGATATTAGTGTGGAATCCATAGTTGTCGGGTCGCTAGGATGAATAGTGGTAGTCCCAATGCCGTTCAACCACAAGGCACCCCTGGCATACCTAGGGGTGGGGGAAGAAATGGGGTGACATGTAAAAATAATGCAAAACTACCGATATTAGTGTTGAATCCATAGTTTTGGGGGCTGCTAAGAAGGATAGTGACACTCCTGGCACACCTAGGGGTGGAGGTGGGAAGGGGTAAAATGTTAAAATAATCAAAAACGACCGATATTAGTGTGGAATCCATAGTTTTCGGGGTGAATAAGATAAATAGTGACACTCCCAATGCAGTTCAACTACAAGACACCACTGTCACCTCTAGGGGTTGGGGTGGGAAGGGGTGACATGTAAAACGACCGATATTAGTGTGGAATCCACAGTTTTCGGGGTCACTAAGATGAATAGTGACATTCCCAATGCCGTTCAACTCCCAAGACACCCCTGGTACCCTTAGGGGTGGGGGTGGGATGGGGTGACATGTAAAACGACCGATATTTGTGTGGAATCCATAGTTTTCGGAGTCGCTAAGATAAATAGCGACACTCCCAATCACGTTCAATTTATTTATTCTTGCTCTTGGAGGTGGAACTAAAAATGTTGTTCATAAATTGTTGTTAAATTTATATAATAGTGAATTTGTAAAAAATATTACTTCATAATTTGTATATTGTACTTATACTTTTAAATACCCGTAAATAAAATTAGTTACATTTTACGCTATAGTTAGAATTCATTAAACACCCGGGCAACGCCGGGTAATCAGCTAGTATACTGTATATATAAATGGGTGTATGTGTGTATATAAGGGTGGGGGTGGAAAGGGGGTGACATGTAAAAATAATCTGTGTGGAATCCATAGTTTTCAGGGTCGCTAAGATGAATAGTGAGACTCCGAATGCCGTTCAACTCCATGTTCATCACCTGTCGGCATGGGGGGTGAAAAATAAAAGGTCAAAATTGACCTTACCTACATTAGTGTCGAATCCATAGTTTTCAGTGTCGCTAAGCTATAATTGGTGATATTCACGATGACATTTGAGAGAGAGACAGACAGACTTACTTTCTCGGTCACGATCAACAAGTCACAGGGGCAGTCTATTAAGTACTGCGGAGTGGATTTAAGATCGCCATGTTTCTCCCACAGACAACTTTAATAGAAGATTGGGATAAATAAACACCCGGACAACGTCGGGTAGCTAGTCTATTAATAAAACTACGTGCGCTTCCAGCTTTCATGTTCTACAGAGTTACCGGAACTAATATATATAATATATTATTTATATAATATCCCGATGTTTCAATAGAGGTTATTGAAAGTTCGGACACTAGAAAATTTTCAAACGCCCACTGTACTGTACAACTATACGCGTATTTGCCCCCTCTTTTTTTGTCCACATTTTTGAGGAAGAAGCTTTATCACTGAATATTATAATTAATTTACATTGTTTCAAATATAAAAATATATGTAGGTCTATTTTCAACTTATCTAATCTAACTAGTAAAGAATACATTTTATGAATCTTCTTCGTCAAAAACTCGAACATTCATTCAACTTCAGATCAGAGCTAAATAGAGAGTCACTTGATCTGATTGATTGATTGAGTTGGTGTTTTAAGTTCGCTTTGTGCACAGTAATGCTAATTGGGACTGGCTACAGTTTAAAGTGGGATCCGAACCACTATGTGCCTCCACCGGGTATCGAACTCGAGAGGTTGATTACAAGGCGACCACACTGCCACTGCTCCATCGGAGAGGCCCACGAGTCACTTGAAAAACCTCTTCCAAATCAGGATCTGAGGCCTCATTCAACAAATTGTCCTCCGTACCATCCAGTGCATTACTAATGCCACACTTCTTCAATGATTTAACCACTACAGTGTTGGTTTTCACAACATCGTATGAAGCTTTCGCCCACTCACAAACGCGAAAAATTGAGTGTCTGCGTATAAGACACGTTGTTTTTCAGACCTCTTTTTAAAGGAAAGAAGTGCGTCTTACACTCCGGCAAATACGATACTGATAGGGAAAACTAATTTGAAGTGATTTTAAGTAGAGTAAGATTACTTCCGTAACATCTCTGGCTGTTATGCATTTGCAGCTTGGAAGAGAGTCTCAACTCCTGAAGCCTCCAATCAAGAAGCGAGCCGCTGACGTCATCTCAATGCAACACCTATCGCTAAACCTCTTTCTCCCGCTCTGCACTGTTGGTAGACTCTCTAGCTAGATCCACACAGTCAGCTGGAGATGTTCCGAAACTAATCGGACTATACAACAATGTGTGTGTATAGAGCTGGAACATTGTACGATTTCATAACCACGAAAGACACACTAATCGTGAGTGAACACCAATTACAGTTTTCACAACATTCAGTGGAGGCTACTCGCTACTCCGCTTCTGGTTTACCGAATCCTAAAGACCCCCCCACCCCCCAGGGGCAAGCGCCCACCCAAAAATTCCTTTGCCACCTGAACAAATTCAAGATATAAGTGTTTAGGAGAATATGAATGGTTCGATAAAATTAAGTTCGCGGCTTCAAGTTTCGACCTGGGCATCTGTGTTCTTTGTGAGTGTCACTTCATCAATTTCATCTAATCATCGCTCATCCTCGCCCAGAAGGGTGCCCAAGGGGGGGTTGATGGGGGTTATAACCCCCCTTTCGCCCAATAAAAATGAACGTCAAAGGCAGGAATATGACAAAATGAGGGCTTACTACCTGGGCACGCCACTGTCCTCGCCGTATCGGGCTGTGCCAACCAAAAGTGACAGATGATGAATATAGTTGGGAGACATTGAGAGAATATATTTCGAGGGGTAATCACGTTAATATAATCAAGGAGTCCACGGTTTGATACCAGGTGGAGGCATGTTGCACGTAGTTCGGATCCCATTTTAAACTGTAGGCCCGGTCCCGATTAGACATTTGCGAAACATAAAAAATACTCCCCAAGCACCAGGAGGTTAACAAAAGTACCCTTAACGTGCAAATTACGTAGAATAAACCTGAAAATATTAGTTACTCTTATGGATAGAGGGCGGGGGCTCTGGGACTGTCTTTTTGTCTTCTCTTTGTATTCCGATCAGCTCTGACGTCAGTTATCATTGTTATTCCCCGGTTAAAATTCAACAATTTGATTTATCATTAATATATTGATGTCTGTATATGACATTGCCTGAGTGGAGAGTCGATTGTGGTGGTACTCTGGAGAGGACGGCGGAGAGAGCCACTGGATCAGTAGGTTACGATGGTACTCGGCCGATTGGCTCATATTCGTGAAGCAGACTCGCGTCTGGCGAGCAGTGTGACAAGAGGACACGCAGCTGAATGTGCGTAAGTGTTGCCAACCAATGATCATGTATTGCCACTAGATGTTAGTTACTGTAAATTTCGTCTTTCTTGTGTGAAGGTTTGGTTTAGTGAAAAGGAGTTAGATTCCTGTTGGGGGACATATTTCAGTTCGGGTTCCACATATACTCTTTAATGCCTTAATGTGAAGAAGAAATTAAAAGTATAATTTTCCCTTGTATCGCACCACTGCATGAATTAAATGGACAGACAGGCAGTCCAGTCTCCTCTAACCACCCCCCCCCCTTACAAAAATGCGTTAACACGAGGCTGGACGAATCCCAGAACCCCTTATTCACCATGTGAAAAGAAGCACCCGGTAATTGAAGATGTGTTCTCTACCTACAACACCACCGTCAAGAGTAATTCAGAACTTGCAATACCCAAGGCAAGGTACGATAAAGCTCCTAGTGCACAGTAGGAGGAGGGCCCCACACATTCTCGATCTGGGCAATCTTTTGGAGGTGATGCGATCAGTATCACGCTCCGGTCGCCTTTGTTCCCTATGGTTGCCCCCTCCCCCGGTACCAATTTATTTCAGGCCTGCCAGATGACGTAGTGGTAACGTCTTCGCCTTCTGTGAAGACACATGGCGCAGTTGTTCGCCACTATAAACTGTAGGTCCAGTACCGATTAGCCTTACATAGCATAATATATGGGCATGAATTGGACATAAAACAACAATTCAATTTATTTAAGGCTTAGTAAACCACAGAGTCGCTTTGTGTAGGGAGAAGGCTGGGAAAATGACTATCCACCCCTGGTCTTTCGCATGACAGTCAAACGCCCTGCCGGCTATCTAGACCACTTCGGCTCTTATGTAGGGTGACCATACGTCCTGTTTTGACCGGGACAGTCCCGTTTCATAGACGTGTCCCGCTCGTCCTGTCCATATTATTAAAAGAAACACTATTTGTCCAGTTTTATAAAAGTGCGGGAGTTATCTTGAAAACAAAGTCTAAATTTGAGACATTTCATGCTAAAAAAGATGTATTGCTTTTATGTGTTCCGTTACTTGTAGAGCAGTAAATAAACATGAAGTTTCTTTACGGAATTGCAACAAGAATTTAAATTTCCTGTGTCTTGACACAAACTCAAAAGAGAATCGAGAGATGTGTGGGGTAAGGTTTTCGGGGAGATTAATGACCGATTGTTGAGGAATAAAGCTGCCCTCAAGAAAATTAGTTCTTCTGCTAAATACTTCTGGCATTACTCAACTTCAGCGTAAAGGTTGATCAGAAAGGACGAGAAGTCATACCGCGATTATAATAATTAATACCTTTTGACATGGAAAGATAATATTTCATTTATTGTTTATGATCCATACTTTAATAAATAATAAGAATACGTTATTAATAACAATACTTTAGGATTATGCCTAACCGATTTTTCAGGAAAGAAAGGGGGGGGGGGTTAAATTGATTTTCTTGGAATGTCCCGTTCTTAGGTCAGGATATTATGGTCACCCTACTGTTATATCTGTAGATTAACATGAAATTAGAGAGAAGAGCTTGTCAAATTAATTAACCCGCAAAACATTAAACAGTTGCATTTGCCAACTGGAGTTCCCGGGTTCGAGACCCGGACTCGGCATGGGTGTTCTATAGGAGTGTCCTCCATTGGTTTCATATAATCATGATTTATCCTCATCGCTGCGATTATAAAGCGACACTAAATAACCAAAATTACAAAAAAGTCAATTACATTGGAGCAGGTACTTACTCATTGCAGCACGACAACTTACCTGCTGTGGCACCTCAGTAGCTCCATCTATAATTGCATAAGTTAACATTTTTCGATTTTGGGTTTCTTGTTTAGAATAACTTGTTCGTGGTTTGCAACACTGTTGCGTATACATTGACCTTGAAGCCCAGCCCGTCTCTACGCATGCGCGTTACTATGTCAACATCACATGCAACAGCGGTGCAGTTGATTAAAGAGAGGGGGGGGCACCGTGTGAATATGTCTCATTGGCATGGCACCAGTGGCGGCGATTAGAGGGGGCAGTTGCCCGCCACTTTTGCCCCCGCAGTATGCTAAACCTTATCTACAAAGGAAAATAAACTGTCTTTGCCCCCCCCCCTTCAGTTTTGGCACCTTGCCCCCCTTCCCCGGTTTGGGAACCCAATCGCCGCCACTGCTCGCCCCTGTTTAAACATTCAGACGAGCCTGGCTCGTTGAGTGGGTAAACTTTCGATCTCTTCATTAAAGTTCCCGGGTTCGAGTCCTTGCATGGGTGCTATTTTCAAGTGTCCCTGACTTCACTTTCATTTAATCATTATTCACCCTCATCGTCTTGGCAAAAGACGAATAACAATTAAAAATGTCGAGACTAGACTTAATTAGAATATGAAATATCGTGCGGAGATTTCGCCAAATTCAAAGCTGCCTTACTACATGCGACTTATTCAGACTTAATAAATAAAGCCTAGCGTGTATGTGTGTGTGTGTGTGAGTGTGTGGATTACATTTATGTGTTGTTTTAATAAATATTTTCTCTTCTTGTATGTGTTATTTCCGCACTGAATAAGAGAACGAGCAGGCCCGGTGGCGGAATGGCCAACGTACCGCCTTGTGAGGTTGCAGCTTCAAATCCTGATTAACTGTTTCATTGTGTTTGTCCTCTCATCAATTTCATCTTTCATCCGTGGTTAGCATAGCGCGCGCTACGACACCAAGAGTCCCAGGTTCGAGTCCCGGGCCTGTGCATTAGTGTTCTTTGTGAGTGTCCCTTCGTCAATTTCATCGTATGATCACTCATCCTCCTGATTAGACAAAAGTGTAAGAAAATCGACGCAAAATAACAAAAATCTAATCGTCATTCATCCCCATCGCCGCGATTAAGCCAAGTGGTGGAAAAGCGACGTAGAATAACCAAAATACAAAATGAAACCGTTAACGCGTCAGGTCTCGCTTCAACTCGTTCACAAAACACAGTTATCTCAAGTTCCCAAAGCATTTTGCAGACTAGCGACGCTGTGGCGTCTGTACTCACAGCCAGCGTAATCCTGTGTGGAGCTGGTGTTGTGTCGTCCATATATATATTTGTGATTTTCCCTTCATTCACCCGATCACCATCACGATTAGCCAAAAGTGGCAGAAAGCGAAGTGAAGTAAAAAATCCAATCAATGTCTTGGTCTTGTTTATCTGGAGAGTGCGTGTAGCGAAACTTTTCTAATTTTTCATGAGTACTGAACAGAGCTATTTTTCAAGGGTCATTGTTTTTAAATTTTGATTTTCTTCATTTCCGCCATGAAAAAAAACAATCTAGTTCGAGATCTCTCCCCCCATTTTTATATGGATATGATAATCTTTCACTGTACCTGCAAGCAAGCATTCTTCCAATGTTGTAACAGTCGCTTTGACAATGAAAGTGCTCGTATAAGCCTAAAAAATATTCACCACATTGATTCCTCAGCCCTCCTCGAGCAAAAAACACATTCCTGACTAATGATGAGACAAACTTAAATCCTCGCTTACAAATTCAGTAGCTTATCTTTTTTATTGACCCAAAACTAATTACGAGAATCTTTGCAATTGTGTTAAAGTAAAGCCTCGGTTATGCAGGTTTCTGCCAAAAAGGAACAGAACCAAAGAGAACATTGTTTCAACATGCAACCTTGAAACAAGAGCTGAATTGCTCAAGGTGACCATGTTTCCAGCAATGCGTGTTCCTTTCTCGGTGTATTTACATAGTAGAAATATCTGTTTGGTCAGTGGGAAAGCCAGTGTGATATAATCGCCGAATATTGTACGGGGTTCATTAAACCTGGGTCCTAACTTTAATTTTTGGGGTACTTACGAGATGGAAACTTAATCTCAGGCCCCACAAACAATAGGGAATATCTTAAACAATACTGCTTGGATTTTGTCAATAGTCGGATATGTTGTTATCGGTTGCAGTAACGGTGTTCGAAAGCACGAAACCCACATTACTTTACCAGCAAGTTTATTTATATTTGAATTTTTGATGCTGAGCAGTGGCGTAGCATAGACATTTCGGGTGGGAACGCCAAGTCCGAAGGAAGGGTCGGCCCTTTCTTGCTTAATAATTTACTTATGGTATTAGTCGCCACAGGTATTGTTTATTTGCCTGAAGTCAGCTGGGTTTTCAATAAAACATCATCCATGCATGTTTTAGCTAGAAAATTACATGCCTCACTATGCCACAAATGTTTTGAACTCTGGTGTTTTTATACCTTTTTTTATATCTTTCTGCATGACGCAAGTCATTAAAAACCTACCTGAATCACAGGCGCCTCTGCACAACAGTAGACGTCATTGTTGTGGATGATCCAACTACTGATTGATTTGGTTTATTTTACTTCGCTTTTCTACCACTTTTGGTTAATTGCGAATATGAATATGAGTGATGATGATATTGATGAAGGGACACTGACAAAGAACACCCGTGCTCACGTCGGGATTCGAATCAGGGGCCTCTGTCGTCTTGGCACGCTGTGCAAAACACTCTGACACGGAGGTGGGTGGATGATCTAAATATCGTACACTCTACTGATGTAACAGTGCCGATTAGTAATTCAGACCACTGTTTATTACATCTTGAGAATGCTGGTAAACATTTTAAAATAATTTTGTCCAGAGACAATTCGATGTTAAGAGTTTTCAAATGAATGGTGAACATTTCCATTGACACAATATTAAGCAGTTAGATAATAACGAAAAAATAATAACAATAAAAAAATAATAGTTTTGCGGGTTAAGTGGTAGAGCAGCCACAGGCTGAATTTCTACCACAAGGAAGGGTCACATGAACCAATCACGGTAGACCTCTGCTGGCGTACTGTAGACATCGAAGCTTTCCCTCCAAAAAGGCAGCAAGGAATATAGAGTCTTTTACGCCGAACCTGCTCGGCGTCCGGCCGGGAAAGGCATTGACAAGAGATGCTAGAACGAGTGTTGAGAGTGGAGCGTTGCAAGCGGATCGCGAAAAATAGCTATTATAATGCCATGAAGGTCAAACATATATGGAATTAGTCAAGTTTTACTTTATATTCACAGCATTTTTGAAATTTTAAATCTGGGAACGCCAGGCGTACGGGCGTACTATAACGCTACGCCACTGGTGCTGAGTACTCGTCACTGACTTGTCTGAAGATTGGCACATGAATTACAGAGATGTTCAGCGAGACCCTAACATTTCTGTTTTGGTTTAGGGCAAAACATTTTTGCAGCGACGTATTTTAGGGCAAAACAGTTGTACGGCGACGTATTTTAGGGCAAAACACTTGTACGGCGACCAGTGGCGTGGCGTGGATTTTTAAAAGTGTTACCGGTTATCAGTAGGACATTGAAGGGAGACTTGGGCGCCTCCCCACCTCACGCCCCCCCAATGTCTTCCAAGTAGTTCATATAATATTAATCTGGTACGTAATTTGATACTTCAAGAAACATCGAAGGCTACTTATAGAGCAGATCAATCAGACTTTGAAACCCATCTTCGCAAATTAGCCAAAAGCGGCACAAGCGAAGCAAAATCAATCAAAACAAATCAAAAAACTTCTATGATGCTGTCATAAAGAGAAGTTTTTCATTTGAATTTGAATTTTTGGGTGCGTCATGGTCCATGTTATCCACATCTGAATTCGACACGTTTTTTTTTTTCACCCGAAAATAGAGTACATGGCCAACAAAGAGTTTCGACAACTGCACACATCCACATAACCACGGATAGTCATTATGCCACGAAACATTGAAATGTCGGTCATATCCAGCAGACGACTTGGTTTTTAAATCGTTCAAAATAGGCTTTGGCCTCCCTTTCGTCACAATTTCGATTTTTTCTGCAAAATAACGAACCAAAAGATTGCTTCAAAATATCTTCTATCGCACGATTACACACACACTCCAGATAGGATGAACCCGCCACCTCGGAACTCGGAGCAAGCTTCATTAATTAATTGACAATGCCCGAAAACAACATAAAGACGAAAGACACCAGTCACAAAACTCCCACTTCACCGTCCCTCCCACAAACCGTTGTTTACTTTTGTAACACGTGAAGCACCCTCCTTGCCCCCTCCCCTCTTAGCATCAGCCCTTCCCCAATATTTCCTTCGGAACCTGCAAGAAGTCCAGTTCTACTAATGTTGCCATCTTAGTTCTTTTGAAACCAGATTTGCCCAAATCGCGAAACTTTTCGTTTCAAATAAGACGTATGTAGAGTAGATGTAGTCTTCATCTGTTTCCTAACTACTCCCACTCCCATGTTTCGCTAAATCCACTGAAATCTCATTTCTGATACCACTACTATTTCGTATATTTTACGTCCTTTGCTACCTTTAAGGCTTTCGCTTTATAGGATAATCGTGACGATGAGGATGAATGGTGAATTATTGAAATAAAATTATTATTTCTTTGTGTATGTAATTATTAATTTTTATAATTATGTAAGTTAAATAATAACAACGACCACTGAAATAACCATTTCTTGCTGAGGATTCGAACCTGCGACACCTGACACTTCAGAGCGTGCTAAGATAACAATCGGGAAATTATGCTTGTAAGTATTGTTTTCACCCAAAAACAGTTCTACCACCTCAAAAACATTGCTTCAATCCGAAATTATTGCATTCCTGCGACAACGTATGTCAATCTCAATCAGTATTAGGCTATCAACAATTATCACAAATTAATGTAACCGAAATAATATTATATGTGTGAAATATAGAATTTTAGGTTGACATTTTTAGAAGGACAGCGCACCCCTTGACCATACCCATCCCTCTCCTCTCCTTCTCGCCCATGATGTCGAAGAAGGACAAAGAGGACTTTCATAATCGCTGATATTTAGTGTAAATACAAAATATCACTTGGTAGTTTGCTTTTGCCCCAGTGTGATTTGATTTTTTTTAAATTTTGATTTGGCGATTTAAGTCCACTTCATGAACAGTAATGCTAATCGGGACAGTTTAAAGTTGGATCCGAACCACTTGTGCCTCCACCGGGTATCGAACCAGGAATCCCTTGATTATAAGGCGGCGACGCTACCACTGCGCCATCGTTCCCCAGTGTGACTGGACACCTTCACAGTAAGATAGACCCGATTAGGCGACTTAGCTCTTTTCTGTCAATTGGATATGGCAACACTGATATGTTTCCGGTAAGTATCACCGGCAACTGCGGCGGCTAAACAGTCATGCCATTAACCCGCCTCCTCCTCCCGCCGAAACAGTCTTTGCTGCGACGAAAAGTCTTCCTTGGGTGGGCTCAGGGCTCTTTCCTCATGTTGCCTGTGGAGGGTACCGGATCAGTCCTCCTCTTCGCTTTTGCCGGTGTCAGAAAAAATGTCAAGTCAGCTATGTTTACTTTACGACAATATTACCAGTTTATGTACGTAATAATATTTTAAGACGGGTTCTTCAATTCTTTATATTTTGGTGTTACCTGCGGTAACAGCGGCTATATGCACGCCACGCCTCTGACGGCGACGTATTTTAGGGCAAAACACTTGTACGGCGACGTATTTTAGGGCAAAACAGTTGTACGGAGATGTATTTTAGGGCAAAACAGTTGTACGGCGACATATTTTAGGGCAAAACAGTTGTACGGCGACATATTTTAGGGCAAAACAGTTGTACGGCGACATATTTTAGGGCAAAACAGTTGTACGGCGACGTATTTTAGGGCGAAACAGTTGTGCGACGACTTGTTTTAGTTTAGGGAAAGGCATTTGTGCAGCAACTTATTTTGAGACAAAACATTTGTACTGCGAAGTTTTCGGGGCCAAACTGGTGTGCTGCGACGTATTTTGAAGCAAAAAAATTGAGCGGCGACGTATTTTGGGGCGAAACTGTTGTGTGTGTTACGTGTTTCAGGGCTATTAACTATTGTGCGGGTCACAGATCGGATTTCAGGGTGAGTCTGTTGTGTGGGCGGCATATTTCAGAGCGAAACCACAGATGCGAAACTGATGTACGGCGACGGATTTCGGGGCGAAAATGTTGTGCGTGTGACGGATTTCAGGATAAAACATTTAGGGTGTCGATGCCATTACTTGTATGTAGGGACATTGAATTTTCGCGACGCGCGAAATCGCGAAATGTGAAAAAAAGATTCAATTTTGAGCATTCTGCACGTAACTACACCCCCAATGATGAAATATGCATGAGTTTTATTCGCGAAGTAACGCGATATGTGTGCTTTTCCACGAAATGAACGCTTTTTCGCGAAATAACCGTGAAATATCATCAAATTAAGTAGGAAACATGCAAAAATCGTGAATCGAGGTTGCGCGCGCAAACTGTCGATTTGTATCGAAACGTTTGCTTAAAGTTTCCTACCACTAGCAGCTGAAGAACGTTTTATCTTCGATCACATCAGGAAGACGCTGTAAATTGGGATTTCCCATGCACATAATCTCAGTTCGAAAACTTCGTTCCCTGTCAAACTGCATTCCTTTCTTCCCCCGAATGTCTACTCAACTTCGAGTTTCATTGAACTTGCTAGCTGTAGCAGCGATAAGATTAGTCTGTTCCCGCACATCAAGGGAAACAATGGTGCCATTGGTGTTCAGTCATGAATGAATTTTGTTTATCATTATGTGATTTTTAACATGTGTTTGTGTAGCTATGTGCAGTAGTGATTATTTTATTTGTTGGACAGCAAGGATATCCTTTAAATACATACAATGAATAAATCACTTGAGATATGCAATTTAGAAATGAAGTGATTTTGTGTTGATGTTTTCTTTTTGGTTGGACAGCTAAGTACTTGTGTATGTGTACAGTATATAAAAATGAAGTAGTTTATCAATTTATAGCTCTTTTGTATGTTGTTTCCTCTCATAATGAAAAAGTGTGTGCATTTTTTTTTCACCGCTGGTATATACCGCTGATGTAACATTTTATTTACCGCTCTCCTCAGTTTTTATTTACCATAAATTTGTGTCCCTACTTGTATGGCATGGACACACGAAGAAAGTGCAATGGAAGAGCAAAAGTAAGGCAAGATACTCGCAACAAAAACCAGGCGAGGTCCTTATGGCAGCCCGTCTAGACAAAAATTCCACGGAGGCTCCTCAGGCATCTCACAGATAACGCGAGAGCCGGTTATGCATGAGGCCGAAGGTGTAATTTTGTGTTATTGAGTTTTACGTTCCGTAACCACCGACGATTTCTTCTTTTTTTCGGTCGATTCCATCAAGGATCTTCCGGTGGAGAGGCTCTTCTTTGCTCCGGGATGATTTTTTCGCACGGGTTCACCGAAGGAAATCGCCGAAAATGCATTTCAGCACGTCTTGGGACGGCGGCTGCTCGGTTCAGCCGTTGCCATCTAATTGTCT
This sequence comes from Lepisma saccharinum, assembly GCF_977018435.1. Lineage (NCBI taxonomy): Eukaryota > Metazoa > Arthropoda > Insecta > Zygentoma > Lepismatidae > Lepisma > Lepisma saccharinum. The sequence continues at coordinate 36,603,820 of NC_139249.1, forward strand.
GCGGGTGTTGCCATACCTGGGAGGTGGACATTTCAAACTCTTGAACGGTGTTAAGTGGAACTGAATGTCAGGACGTGGAGGCATGTGAACTCTATTCGATTTAAGGAAGGCATTGCCTTAATGCTAAGATAGTCAATATTCATGACAATGTGAATATAATAACCCTTGGCTCGACAGCCCTTGAAGGCCCTAGGCAGATATCCCAACTGCCAGTCTCCCTCTCACATTCCTACCTAGAGGTGTGGAGATATTCAACCGGTAATGGGGTGACGTGGGGTCAGCACGTCGAACCCCCAGCCGTTATAGGAGATTTCCGAGACCGGGTTACACTACTCATTCGTAGCTCCCCAATTTACTCACGATGGTGGGTTGTCACCGGTCCTATACACAGACCGAGAACCAAGAGACTGATCCCAGGCGTACTCGAACCCATGCCATCCCGCAGTCGGCGCCCAAAGCACAGCGCCTTAGACCGCACGGCTACGGAGGAGGACATAATGTGGATATAGTCATTGGAAAACCAGGTATCCACATATCTAGTAGGGGTCCTCGTAGAATCACAAAGTATAGATCCGCCACGTTTAATAATAATAATTCTTATTGGCATTCAGTGTTTGAGTTGGCTAATTGGGACTGGACCTACAGTTTAAAGTGGGATCCGAACCACTATGTGCCTCCAACGGGTATCGATCCCAGGACACCTTGATTACAATGCGACGAAGCTACCACTGCGCCGTCGGGAAGACCCCGGAATTCAGTGTTAATTGGACATTATGCACTAGTGCTTCTGATTCTTATAGGGTAAAAGAATGGATGTTCGCCATGCTGGGAATTTCGCCGTACTTGAGGTTTTTGTAATCGTAGATAGAAACTATAGGTTGGAAACACTTACTGATGCCTGTAAAAGATCCAGTAACATGTCTTGTTTCCACTGAAAACTACAGTGTGGTGAGCGAACTAGCATCTAGCAAGCAAGCAGTACATTGGAATGTGCAGTTGCGTGTACACAGAAGACAAAGAAAGGTGCCGAATTTCAATACTATAACGTTGTAAATTGTCATTTCGTGGCAGATAAGAATTATTTTTCTTCCATTTAATTATTGATATCGTAACCTCAAACCTTAAGAATGTCTTGAAAAGATTTGCTTGTACATGTACAAGTAAACATAAGTTGTTTTCTTTCGACTATGCATTTGCTAATAAATTCGCCAGAGTAACAGAAAATGTGTCGAATTTCCCTTCTTACAGGCGATCTTTCACACACAATTTGTTCACAATGCATATGAACATTTAGTCCTATGTTTCTTAAACATGTTTGTATTGTATCTTTTTAAGCAGTTTTGTATTGTCATTTGTAGGTATTTTACACTTTGTTGTCTGACTTATTGACAACAACTTGGTATTTCATACACTTAAACTCACGATAAAATGATAAATAAGTTATATGGCGAATTTCCCAACATGTGGTGAGAATTTCGCCACTTTTTCTCATTTTAGTATTTTTAATATCACGTCATAAGTATAAGTAACACAGTATTTATGTTATATTCCTCATAATCCACAATTACTACTTTTTGTATTGTATACATTTTGTCCTTCTCCCCCAATTCGTTTAGAAGGAAAAAAATTAAAAGCATTTTGGTGGCGAACTTCCCCTCCTTTACCCTACCTATTCTAACACTGCGTTTCGAGAGCGCACGTTTCCTGTCGTAGGTATGAGGATTTAACTGGTCGCACACCTTATCTCCAACACAAACCCCGCCCTCCGTCTTTCTGACGTCACGGTACATACAAACGTTGTTAACCGAAATGTTTGTGACATCACAAGTCGAAGGGCGGGGCGGAGGCCAATAGTGCGTGCTAAAAGTGAAAACCAAGGTAGAAGGCCTCCCAGGTGTCGTAGTGGTAACGTCGTCGCTTTGTAATCGGGGTGTCCCGGGTTCGATACCAGCTGGAGGCATATAGTGGTTCGGATCCCAACTTTAGAAACTGTAGGTCCAGAGTCCCGATTAGCCTTTCTGTGCATAAAATGGACTTAAAACCAAAACTCAAACTCGTAGGTATAAATAGTAGATAACATTGGATGTTAAATTACTATCCTGTATTATTTGAAAAAGATATAATATGGCGAAAAGATAAAAATATATTCGTTTATTAAATTTATTTCGAGGAGTCGAACACGAGATAGACTCCTGGTGTCGAACGGAAACTAGAATTTCACACGAGCGTTTATGGAAATATTCCTTTTTAGCTATAATCCAGGCAGGGCCGGATCTGCAAACGAGCCGTTTTCGAGATAATTGCGAATGTGTGGTTAAAGCCGCCACCTGACTTCATTGTCTGTAAACGTCGTCGTAGTTCGTAAAATGCTAATAATACAGTAAGAAAAGTCATTAGAGATCTCATTGCTTTTATTAAACATTCTACTTACTTTAACAAACGTTAGTATGTTACAATTACTGTACGCATTGAGTTTCGAATTCTTTCGAACACCCTCGGTTCATTTCGGAATTGGTCACAAGCATGTAGAATTCTCTGTATAGTCGACACGCTAGCTACGTTAACGACCGACTGGCTTTGAACTCCACGGAACACGCCCACCAGCTGCAACAATACATTCACAGCACGGTGTTGCCACACATCTACTCTACGCCACCTTGTCCCTCCGCCTTCCCACGGTCTCCACATTGAAGTTGCAAAGTACGGCAACAGCGTATCCGCAGTCATGTGACTGAGACTCCACGTGGAGTAGACGAGCAGAATGACAGCTGCGCCCATTGGCTGAAGGTTGAGTGTTATTGGACGAAAACAACTCGCCCGCTGTTTATCCCCACCCACGTTCGTGGCGGCATCTCGCTTCAGATCTTACAAGTTTAAAACATTAAACGCGTCAACTTTACATCCTGTTTGATTACAACGCCACCTCTCGGAAATGTTCTGTTTTTTAAACAAAGAGCAAACCTCGGAACTCGCAAGTAGTAAAGCACTCTGTGTTTACAAAATGCAGTGACCGCTTCTAACCACACATTCGCACACATTATTAGCATTTTACCAACTAGGACGTTTACAAACAATGAAGTCAGTGGAGGCTTATAACCACCACACATTCGCAATTATCTCGAAAACGGCTCGTTTGCGGACCCTTGTTTACTGAGATATTTTTGCTTCTATTATTGTGTACTTTCAACTGCGTCAGTTTGCGCTATTACTTATGATACACCCTGTATATTACACATTTTGTGTAATGTGAAGCTAGTATCATTATTATGATTTCCATTTTCACTTTCAACTGCCTTTATTGGCATTATCTATTATACTGAACGCAACTCCAGCTGGCGGCTGGGAAACCGCGAATCAGCGATCAGTTGAATTTTCTTCGACTGAGATCGGGCATTTTCGAGTCACAAGGTATCGAACGTTGTTGGCGGGACGAAACAAATGAGCGTTGGGTACACCACATGTTGCCAAACGTACCGTAAGGCGAAAAACAGTCTTCTCGGGCAACGGTATCGTCAGCACCAGAAATCAGCGGGGGTTGATGGTACAACTGCACACGCGGTCCTGAACGATGAAGTGTCCGGAAGGACCACCCACAGGTCGGAATGCAAGCGGACACACAGTCATATAAAGACAACTGGCAAAAACAGAAGTACGCTTGGCAACGTTGATTCGGCAGAGCGATGTGATCTCTTCAGCTTTTACTTCGCATCTGAGTTTGTTGACACCCATCGTACCCAACGCTCCCGAAAATGATTGGCGGACAGAAAGGGCCAGAAATAGCCTTCAAGGTCAGCCGCCAGTTGGAGTTGCGATCAGTATAGTTTGTCTACCAAAATTCAACTTTTATTGTCGTCTTTGATGCAAAGTTATCAATGAGCTCCCCGTAATCTAGAGACGAGGAAATTCTCTTCTCAATGCGACGTAGTTGGTTTCAAGTAATTTTTTGATAAGTTTAAGCTTGGAAAAACTTCTCTCTGAACTAGCCACAGTAACAGGTATTGTCAGTAAAATTCTGAATGCAATGCCGAATGTAGGGAGGTAAGAGATCAAAGAACACTCAGTTTTGAACATGAATCACTGTCATCGATATCGCGACATTCGCCATGGCTCAATGTTATATGCAAATCCTTACAATGCTTGCCTAATTCTTCTCATAGCCCTTTACTCATTGTAAATGTAAAACAGAATTCGTACAAGTATTTTTAATATTGTATTTGTCCGAAAGATTTTTTTTCTCTATGTGAATGCCCTGGCGCGTGACCCCCCTGATGCGCGGTCCTCGACCGAGTGACCAACTTGCCACCCCCTAACTTCATGAACATGTTTCTTGAATTGCACAAAGTACATGGACGCGGAAAGGAGAATGGTCGAAGAAATGCCAACATGTTATTGAATAGTGACAACGTTAAAGAGGGGAGTTCTCATTCTTCATAAGAAGTATGCTGGAATATAAACACATTTTGATAGCAACTATCTTGCCCAATAATCAACATATTAAGAGGGAAATACATTCTCTAGGATACATCGGAGGATTTTTTCACTACCCAGGCGCCAACTTGAAAGAAGCTGTACCTCATGCCGCTAAGAAAGAGGTGATCAAAGTGCTGTGCAGAGGTATGCATTTGGAGAAGAATGTTACTCTGGTAACGTGTCGCCTTATCAACGGGTCCCGGGTTCGAGACCCGCTGGAGGCACATAGTGGTTCGGATCCCACTTTCAACTGTACAGTGTGGTCCGAAAGTCTTTTCACCCCCTACCGAAAAGTAATAACAACAATAGAGCAACCTTTTGCAACAATCACCAAAGCACAGCTTCGTAAAATATCACACAGTACATGGCGCCGCGTCATTTTGTGCCACGAAAATGATGGTGCTCATACAGACCTTCTCGATGTGTGACGGTGTCAGTGTCAATGAAAGTGAATAGACTAAAACCAACGCATGTGTTTGATATTATTATATTGTTCCTCTATTGTTCTTATTACTTTTCGGTAGTGGATGACCGGCCACCGTGGCGGAGTGGTTAACACATCGCGCTACGACGCCAGGGGTCCTGGGTTCGAATCCTGGCCCGGGAATGAATGTTTGCGAGTGTCCATTCTCATTCATCAATTTCATCATATCATCACTCATCCCCATCTTCGCAAGTTAGCCAAAAGTGGCACAAGAGGCGAAGTAAAATAATCAATCAATCGATTGAGAAGACGAGAGACGGGACAGAGTCCACGAGAAGCAACGCAAACCTGTTTGAATGTAGGTAAAACACACAGGGAGATTTAAAATCAAAGCGACACGGGGGATTTCAGAACAAAGTGACAATCGACAAAAGCACATCCGGATTGTAGGAAAACACTCACTACGAATGCGCGATCAACAGACTGAGGCGACACGTGCACCTTGTTGTGTCACATCGGTACGAAAGGTTACATTTATGTCTGGAAGTTCGTTTCCAGTGGCACGTAGCGCAACAGCCCTGTCGCATGGGATGGGATATAAAGAAATGATTTTCATATGGCAGAAGAAAGAGTACAGTTTCGAGTGAGTTTCTTTTGACGACTGGACAACTGCAGAGTGCTTCGTGGGTTATTTAAAGAGGTTTCAAATACAGTAACATTCTGTTGAAAGGAATGTCGGAATGTATGTGTAGGCTCCTTCCCAATGAATGTTGACGAGTAGTGTTTTTTTTTGGGGGGGTGTTGGGTTTCAAACATAAATAAATTTAAAACACTCGGTACGTAAGAATAGTTTCGTAGTAAGGGTTCCTATTTTATTTCTGATTACCCGGTATTTATTTATTCCAATCTTGTATTAGACAGGAAAATAGTGAATTCTAACTATTTGTGAATGTCACCAATTAGCTTAGCGACTCCGAAAACTATGGATTCGACACTTAAAAAAGGTAAAGTGCTCCCCTGTGCATAGCACTACGCCATGAAGGCGTATAGGGGGTGTGGGGGTAACGCCCCACACTTTCTTGATCCGGTCGTGAGTGGGGGTGATGTGATCAACATCACGCCCCTGACCGCCTTTACCCCCCAGGGTTTCCCCCAGGTACCCATGTTATTCGACGCTGGGTGGGCGCCGGGGCCGCTTCCATCGTTAGAAAAGTTCCCGGATTCGAACCGGCCGGGGATCGAACCTGGGACCTTGAGCATGGTAGTCAGACGCGTTACCGACTGAGCCACCGCAGCCACCTAGGTTATTTGTGGCATTTTATTTTCACCCCCTCTCACCCCCATGCCGATAGGTGATGAACTTGAAGTTGAACCGCATTGGGAGTGTCACGAAAACTATGGATAGGGTTCCCATTCGCAACACAGCCTGAATGTTAGACAACCCGAGAAACAATGTCGTTGTGCAGATTGCATAGAGTCACAGATGTCGGTCTGTGCGGAATTTAATATATGTGGTTCTCGATTATTTTTACATGTCATCCCTTATCACCCCACCCCTAAGAGTGCCAGGGGTGTCTTACCCCCACAATATTTATTTCCAGATTGCAAGTGATATGTGTACCAAGTTTGGTTGAAATCGTTCCAGGCGTCCGAGAGTTATGCCGGAACAAACACACACACACACACACACACACACACATCCATTTTTGTATATATATAATAAAATATAGAAGATAGATAGATGAGTATGCAACTATAATTGAGAACTTTACATTTGTAACATATCGAAAGTCATTGGATACGATCCCCAAATCGGTGACGCAAATAGTAAATTGATTGATGTAGTTTATTGTACGTCGGATTTCTGCCACTATTGTCTAATTCTGACGATGGGGATGGATGATATGATGAAGCGGATGAATGGACAATCCCAAACACAAATGGACGACACAACACAACACAAGCGCGCACATCGCTCTGTGACGCCAGGGGTCCCAGGTTCGAATCTCGCTCGGGAATGGTTGTTTGTGAATGTCCATTCATCAATTTCATCACTCATCCCAATCTTCGCAAATTAGCCAAGAGGCACAAAACGCGAAGTAAAATAAAAAAAAAATCAATCAAACAACACAAGCGCCACAGAGGATCATACTGTCCATGGGCCCAAGCGCCAGAGCATCTTCGGCCTGCAGGTCTCCAGTTACCGGTATTGCAGTGGTCGAAAGTAGCGCGTTACTTGTAGCGGTAACTGAAGCGGCCCTACATTTTGAAAATTGTAGCTGTAGCGAAACTACAAAATTCCTGTGGTTGTAACGAAGATTTTGCTACAGCTACATTTCTTCTCTGCATTTTGAGGAAAATTTTGAATGTGACCACAGCGTCAAAGGAAAATTCCACAATAACGCTTACTTTTGCAGGAGGTTTATAAAAAAGTATATTACATCTTACATGGAAATACGAATAATCTAGATTATAAATATATTGATATCGCAGATTATAGATATCTGCGTAATTTATTTCATTAGTGTAGAATAAATTTAATATCCAGATAACTAAACTGAACTGGCATGTGTGAATATATTCTGGCTAACATAACAGCTACGTTTTTTGAGCTGCATCGCTATTTTGAGGAGAAACATACCTCATTTGCTGCTCCCCTGAAAAAAATGCCTCATCAGGAACAAATCCTGTGGATATCCATGGTGTAAGAGACAGGTAAATGTAATAAATTACTGTGTAAAACACTTCTTGCAGTGCAAGAACGAACCGTCAATGGATGGGCAATGACAAAGCAATAGTGCCAGCATTCAGTGACTCAGTATACGTTTTCAGCATTGATCATTGTTAGTAAACAGGGTCTCACCAGCAAGAAATTATTGTTACAAGAATGATAGACATACACTTTCTGGAATTACAATTATTTTCGTCATAATATTTGTTCACAAATTTTAAAAATACAATAGCGTTTAGAATAATCAGGTTTACACTTCAGTTTCCTCAATATATTTTATGATATTGTAAAAATATGTACGAGTTAGTGACTCGTCTGCAGAAACTATTGTCATTTTCTTTAGTTAATAAAAAAATATACAGTTCCAAATGTATACATTTCTTCTACTTTTACGCTGTTTTTCTGTAACTTTTGCTAATTATGACAATGAGGATGAATGGTTTATTTTGTTATGCTGTTATCTAGAGTCGCTTTCTGCCACTTTTGGCTAATTGTGAAAATAAGGAAGAATGATGATGATGAATAGTGTGGAGAATGGAGGAGCAGGAGGATCCATCCTCCCAACTAGGCGTCTTCCCTAGTTTTTGTTTTGAGTCCACTTTATGCACACATAAGCTAATCGAGACTTGATCAGAATTACTAGCGCCTCTGCCACGTATCAAACCTGGGGCCCTTTGATTACAAGGTGACAAAATTTCCACTATGTCTTCAGGGATACAATCCCAACAGGAGACTTACGTAAAGCATCGCTCCACCTCTTGCTCATTTAGCTATACCAAAGCAGCATCCCCCAGCTATCGGCAATGTTAGAACAAACATATAACGAATTACGGGAATTATGATAATAAATATAGAGCTATTTTCCATTAAGTACAACTATCATACTAGGGGCTTCAATATTTTTATGCAAGAGTAGCGAGCTACTTTTTGGTAAATGTAGTTGTAGCTCTAGCGAAGCTACTTTTTTGGACGAGTAGCGGTAGCTGCAGCCAAGCTGCTTTTAAAATATAGCGCTCTGATCACTGCCAGTATGTAGCACGTCGAAGTGAGGTTTACTATTGCCTATTCCCCGCAGTGCAGGTAGCTTCAACTCTTTAGCTTTTCTATGCATTTAGCGCTCTTTAACCCATAGGCTACTGTGGTAAATACGGGTTGAATGTGTAAGTTGGGTTTCAAGTCTACTTCTTGCGCAGATAGGCTAATCGGTACTGGACCTACAGTTTAAAGTGGGATCCGAACCACTGTTCAATGTGCCTCCACCGAGTATCGAGCCCGAAATCCCTTTATTACAAGGCGGCGACGTTACCACTACGCCATCGGGAAAGCTTGAAATAGGTTGAAATCAATAATGCATCCACAGTTTCTTCAGTAAATTTACAGTTGTAAATTATGACTCGTCCTTATTGATTGATTGATTTAGTTTATTTTACTTCGCGTTTTATGCCTCTTGGCTAATTTACGAAGATGGGGATGAGTGATGAAATTGATGAATGGACATTCACAAACTACCAAGCCCGAGCGGGATTCGAACCCGGGACCCTTGGCGTCGCAGCGCGATATGCTAACCACTCGGCCACAGTTTCGGCTGACTCGTCTTTATTATTTATGTATATATATAACGTCAGTTTGATATTATCATGCTTACATATTTTGCTCTTGGCGTTTTTAGCGCAATAATTGTTAATAAATCAAATAAACTGTCAGAATTTCATAGGATACTTGTAAGATGAATTAGTTCCTAGCTGAATATTAGAACGCAAATTTTTATTCTAAAAAGAAATGAATAAACGTGCCATTGTAGATTCGCTATCTTCACATATGACGCAAGAGCCGCCTTGGCGCCAGCCATTTTCTCACGGCGGCGCTGTAGGCCTAAACGGGTGGGCGGAGCGTTGTTCGTCGCATCACCATGGCAACCCGGAGAACGGCCCCGCCCCCTGTTAGTGTTTTTTTTATAAATGTCATGCGCATCTCAATGCTCCAAGCATTGCGGAAGGCTACGGGAAGGTGGCACGACACGTCTATTCAAATCGTGCGTGTATCTTGTGCGTTCACGCACCTCATTTGCCTCCATTCATGAAGTTCTGTTCATGTTACAGGATGTAGAAGAGGGACGAGTTTTTAACACCGAGTGAATAAGCGGCAACCAAACAATTAACATGGTGCGTTTGGCGAGATTTTAATGATACAATATAAGAATTTGAGTTTTTTTCCTTTTGAAGAAAGAAAATTGAGAGTTTTCAACATAACAAAAGTGGATCCAGTACTGGAATTTTTCCCACGGGTAGAAACTTTGGCCTCCCCGATTATGTAGTCATAAGGCTGTCGACTTGAAATGAAGGGTTCCCAGTCAGGGTTGTAAATAATTTCAATTCCGGTCCGCGAGAGAAAATCAGAAAGCGTAAATTTGTTCTGGACCGTAAAGGACCTTTTTATCATTAAATTGTTTCAATTCGGTCCCGGAACCTTTTTCCCCCGATCAATTTAAATGCGGTTCAAGTTCGGCACTGAAGTCAAACAGTACGCAACTTGTACCGAATTTAAATTGTGCGAGAAGAAAAGGTTCCGGTCCTTTTGCGGAACCCAATAGAACATTAGAATGTATGGTTTCCTGCTACAGTGGTTTACTTTAAACTCTAGCTTCAGTTCTGATCAGCCTATCTGAGCTTAAAGTGAACTTAAAAAGAAAATGTTTGACTTCGAAAATCTAATTGTGGTGCTCTTGTGAAACGCTTAAAAATAATAATTTTGTAATATAAAAATGCGAATTTTATTATTTACGGATAAGAGAGACTGCGATATATTATTTTTGTCGGTATAGCATCATGCCAACTATAAGTGGAGATACTCTGTGATAAAATGCCAGTATTCTCTCGCGTTCTAGAATTTCGAAAGTTACGAAATGAGATAACTTTGCAAAAATTAAGGTGAAAATTGCAAATCTTTAGAGGTAACCAATATTATGAAAATAAATAAGTTTATGTATGAAGCGGGAGTAGTCAGTGTTAGTGTAAATATGTTTTTTTTTAAATTGAAAAGTTTAGTGCAGTTGGGTAATATAACTGAAGATACAGTATCATATTAAGAATAACACTTCTCGTTTCGAATGTAAAAATATATATGTAAAATTGTGTGTTCGATAGACACGGGAGCTGATTATTAGGCGCCTAAATGCAAACGATCGTCGTTTAATCCATTCGGAAGCTTTGTAATGGTCGGATTGGCCATTACTGGTTTTGGTATATTGTATTAATTAATTGCTGGCCAGCTACAAGATGTAGGGTTAAGTAATATGTTTCCATGAGTGTACTTTTATGTTATTATTGCATGTAAGTGTGTGTGCTTATTGGATTGTGCCTTACTGGATATTAAGATTCCCCTGCTTTTTTTATCTCCCCGGTTGGGGGAGCGAGCTGTCTTTCAAAAGACCGTTGCAGTGGAATTTTTCCAACGCTACGGGGTCCGCGTCCACGGACGTTTACCCAGACTATAAGAAAGGCCAGTGGGCTTTAGCAAAAAATAGTGTTTCCCCATTGATCGACGAAAGAGGAACGTCTCCTCAAGTTTAGTCCACTTTTGGTGGCTAGACTTAATATAATAATGTAGCATTTGGTGTAAGGCAACCCCTGTTGCTGTCCCAAGTCCCCTTTTAGAAAAAGCTTTGAATATGTGGATATTTCCGTATTGAATAATTGATGCCCGAAAGAAAGAGTGAAGGCGTAAGGAAACGCATTTGTACTGAACGGAATATCATTTAAGCTGAGGGTAAGCCCGCAGAGATAGTTTTGCTAACTCTGCGGTAAAGGAAGTGCCGATGGTGTAAGCCATAGGTGCGCAATTATGTTGATTTAGAGATTTGTTAATTTGGTCTATGCAAGACACCCATGGAAGCAGTATGTAAATATGTATAATCAACGTATAATAAACCAATATATCCTACTAGAAATGTTATGATTCCGAGAACTACGGTACTGTCCATTTAAAACCAGTTGTTTATTCACTTGCTGTACATGTGTAAACGAACCAGGGACTAAAAAATATAAATTGTTATGTGAAACCCCCCTTTCGTAATTCCGGCGCAAATATAATCTGCTCGCTTGGCACCCAGGGTGAGGTGAAAGGAGAGATTGAGGAATTAAAGTAGGAAGTAATCCAGAGGGCCGTATTAAAACAAGGGACTGGGGGGCCGAACTTTCACAGCTTTTTCCTTGATTTCCCAGGTCAAGTAACTTATGGACCTTGATAGCTGAGGAGTTTCTCTGAGCCCTTTCGGTCCACATTTTAAACTCTTACTTCCGATTAGTCTGTGTATACAAACCGAACTTTCAAACAAACTGCTCGCCCCTTTCTCACAAAGAAGCCATATTTCAATAGCACTCTATCACATTTAGCCCCATGCATTTTATATAGGCCTAACTTAGCGTGCATGATAAATGTGTGTAATAAACAACTGATTGTGTTTTGTTCTTTGCAGGCTACTCGATATTTGCCACGGCCAGCGGTTGGAGAAGGAGCAGCAGTTAGTGCTGTTTCTGGTCTTCGAACATGTGGACAACGACCTAGCCACGTACCTAGAAAGATGCCCTCCTCCCGGACTAGGAGTTGACAGAATAAAGGTAACATTTTTTCCTGTATTATTGCAATTACCGTGCGTTCATTTCGATCTGCAGCCGAGAGATCGGGAGAAGCGTGGCGGGCGGCGCTGACGGAGATGCCGACATTTGCGGCCTGTAATGCCCGCTTATTTTTATAGACATATGCAGACATTTATATAAATATTGCAAAACGATCACTAACCTGTGTTATAACACGCAAAAGTTCTTCTGTAATTCATCCAAGTTCTGCTCTTATATACACAAAAAAGTACGCTTTAGAAACGATGTTAAGAGCCACAGATAATAAAACATTTTAATCATAGTTTTGACCAGTAACGTCCTGCTTAAGTTTATATCCTTGAAAGAGTTTTGTGCCGATGGGGATCGTTTGGAGGTTTTGAATGTGCAACACTGTATCAAGATTACGCTGTAGAAGAAACCGTTAAAAGTCAATAGTGTTCGTGAGCTTCCTTGCAATCCGAAATCTCCGAGCTCGAGTTTTTTGTTCCTTCGCGACTAGATGAAGACAGAGTTGTAAATATAGTGGCGAGCAATGTAAACCAAGAGCGTGTTAATTTCGTACTGTGCGCAAGAGTGTTATTCTTGGTTACTTGCACTTACTTGTTTGTGTTATTGTAGTGTGTATGTGTGACGTGTGACGTGTCAGTGAGACGATTGGAATGCCAGCCGCAAGATTCACGTTAGAACAAGATCAAAGATTTTTTTATGTATGACACGTACCTACGTGAAAACAAACTCGTGTCGAGACGTGTGTAGGTAATTTGTACAGAAATTCCCATGCGTTTCAACTCCACACAGAGATACGGTTAGACATCTTGTCCTTAAATTACGAGAAACTGTATCGTTAAATTTTAAAACACCTAAGCAAAAACGACGGATTCTAACCGAAGCAAAACTCGATGATATTGGTGCAGCGTTAGAACGTTCTCCAAACAAACCTCTACGCCGTGTTTCACAAGAGGTGGGCGTGTCAAAATCATCGGCACATACAGTCACTAAGCTACTAAAATTAAAACCATACTCTTATAACACAGGTTAGTGCTCGTTTTGCAATATTTATATAAATGTCTGCATATGTCCATGAAAATAAGCGGGCATTTCAGGCCGCAAATGTCGGCATCTCCGTCAGTGCCGCCCGCCACGCTTCTCCCGATCTCTCGGCTGCTGATCGAAATGGACGCACGGTATTTGACTGGTAATGCACGTCGTAGCTGAAGTCATTTGCAATACTATACCCTGTCCCAGCTAACTGTGGACCAAGGCCGCGCGTAGCGTCAGGGAAATTGAGTGGCCAGAGCGAAGGAGTACATGTTTCCCCCACTCCACGCAATTCCGTTTCCCTCACGTGTTCATTGGTGGAGCCTTCTCCCGTCAGCGGATTTACAAACCCCATAGTGCTGCAGAACATCCAGCGATATGTGGCTTCTGATTGGCTTTCATTCCGGAAACGTTTCATTATGTAATGTTCCTTCAAAGAAAATGGTTTTCAGTGAAGATTTCATAGATCCATCACAAGTTAAGAAACCCTTTAAAATTAAGTTAAATTTTAACACATTTTTAAAATTAATGTTTTGAAAGACAGAACAGCAAAACTCTTCTTGACGGGGAATGATGTTTCATTTTCAACATTATTCAGCATTTTTGTGATATTTATTCTTTTATATTGTCTTGTTTCCATGATAATCAAAAACTCAATATGCTGTTTAGTTTTATGTTTTAAAATAAAATAAATTCTGGCTTGGTCAGCATATTGAGTTTTTGATTTATTATTTGCTTCGCAACATTTTCCGTAAGTTTGGGTTCGTTCAACATATTCTCTATAATGCATTAGCTGCATTATAAATCCAACTGTCCCATTTGCGAGAATTAAATGTAAAATTTCAGAAAAATTATCACAAGAATAAACATCCGTCACCATTACGCCCCTATTGTATATTTACTATGTCACGTCCATGGTTGATTATACAGAAATGACGTTTTTAGCATTTGATGATATGAAAATTTTTCTCATATAATGCAGTTGTCACTTCACATATATTTCAAGCGCTTTCAGAAATATTCAACATTGTTATTTTTCGATGGCTTCATGTTGATTTTTATCACAAGAAAAAGGTTGAATAGCATCTTTCCACACAAATATAGTTTACATAATTTCAACAACTTCATCGCAAACTTTATTACTAAATAATTACTGATTTTTCCATTCTTTTTTTCCCCCTGTCAACAAACAAACAAGGAACAGTGGAAGCAGAACATAAACACTACCGTCGCGCAGCCAATAAGGGACTATTCGTCTGGTTCTACAGGATCATAGTTTAAAAATTGAAGCATAAGTATTTAGAACACATATATTGCCGTACCTAACTAACGTATTGAAATTTTTTCCTCACTTCCCCTCGTGCGGATCTTATATGGAAGTGTGTACTAACCCAATAGTAGTACATTCTTCATTCCGCATATTTGCTTTTGGATATAGGAAACTAAGCTATGTGTGATAGTCTAGTAGTGTACAGAGAGAAGATTGAGTTAGTGTGAACAGGCAGGTATCTAGAAATATATTTCGGGGGCTCTGAGCCAATTGTCTCAGAAGTTTGATATAATTTTGATTTTTTTTTGTTTAGCGTCGCTTTTCTGCCATTTTTGGTTAATCGCAACGATGAGGGTGAGTGATGTTATGAAATTGATGTAGGGCATTCACTAAGAATACCCAGGCCGGGATTCGAACCCGGGACCCCTTGGGTCGTATAGCGCGCTAAGCCACAAAGAATATACTTTATAGGTGTCTATTCATAATATATATGAATTAATTTAGTATTTTAATTATTACATGAATAGATAAAAAGACTGTACAAGAACAGAGATGAAACAGCACATTTTCATTATCTAGCTTACTTCTAGTTAAGATCGCCAAAATTTGTTTAAAAGCAACTATCATGGCAAGGAAATTATTGTTAAAAAGATAAAGAATTGAATATTTATTGAATAACAAACGAATGTTAATAGATCCAGTTGACGAGAAGTAAAGTATGTGATTAATATTTTGTATATTGCATATTGGATATTATAAGTAGTAGTATGCATAATTTTTTCTTAGGTACTGTCATTGAAAGCATGTTCCCAATCTAATCCTTACCTTCCAGTAATGCTGAACATTATTTAATTTTAGTATTTGGTAAGTATTTCAGCGGGTAGGGCCGTGTGAAATATACGTTCTTTACACCATACGTAAAGCCATTTTACACCTTAATTTCAATTTTCCTCACGTATTATATTTCGCGTTTGTTTATCTAAACACCAGGCAAAAACTAATTGCATTCAGTCGAAGCCTAAATCTATAGTGGAATCTGTTTAGAGCTGTAGCTCACGACCAAGCATTGTGTCTCAGTCATAGTGATCTTATGCACTCTGCATAATCCTTCCATATACAATAATGGAAATTCCATTTCAACTATGCAATCTAAGTGGGCGTGTGAATGCACGGAGAAATTCTTCACCATCCCACCGGTGCGACGACAAAGTTCCTGTAGAACTATACCCACGTCAAGAAGAAACATTTGACTTCGCTCCTTTAAACAATGTGGCCAGGTCCTGGTGGCCATGTATGGAAACTTGCAGTAGCCAACTGCCTGGCTACAGCGGCGAATACCCACGCAGCGGCACCCCGGATTGTATTCTTCAGTTAAATATATGTGTCCCGTCATTGTTAATTCGCTTTAAATGTCATCGGTTACGGACAAGGCTGGAGATCGGATATCAGATTTCGCCTCGCTGTTAATATTGACTGGGTCTTATTCTGCGTTCAGCCGCCAGACGATCCGGGGGGGAAGGGATTCACGGATTGGGGCGCTCGCCCCTCCCAACTGTTAGGTTTTTGATTAGGTTTTTGAATATAGGATTATGCCTAATATTTTTGAAGGCTCTTAGGTTCTGTCTCATATCAACAACTTTAATGTCGAGAATATTTTTTCTAAGTTTGAAACATTCAACTTTATCCTCAGGTTGGTCAATCGGAACTGGACCTAAGAGTTTAAATTTGGATCGGAACAACGGGCGCAAAAGAGGATCGAACCAGAGAACCCATCGAAACACGTTTCATAAATAAATATTTACGCTCTAGAAAAATACTTATGTTCAATCAATCAGTAAAGTAAAAGGGTAAAGTGCTCCCCTGTGCTTTGCACCACGCCGTGAAGGCGTATAGGGGGTGTGCAGTTAGGGCCCCACACTTTTTTGATCACGGCCGAAGGTGGGGGTGATGTGATCAGCACCACGTCCCTGGGCGCCGGAGCCGATTGAACAGGTGGAAAAAATCCCGATTCTCCTCCGCCGGGGATCGAATCCGGGTCTCTCGCATGGTAGTCAGACGTATATCAATCAATCAGTAGCTCTAGACCTAATCTATTTCTCTCAATGCACATTTTTTTACACACAATAATAATCATTTATTCCAGCCATGGACACGTATTTTTTGTGAAACAATACTCTATTCTCTAGAACAGCTTGGTTCCTTTTTACAGTATGATATTTGTTTATATAAATCTGTGCAATTGTAAGTTATAAAGGCTATTCGGGGAGGTGAGATACCTAGACTGAAATTCGCCCCTCCCAACTGTAACTTCTGGATCCGCCACTGCGATGCGCATGCATATGTGCTGAATGGTTTCATTCCTCGCATACTTTCAAAAACACATATTAGAGGCCCATTTCTGGTGTGTGGTCATATCCAGATAAAATTATATTTGCAGCGGTTTAATGTATGTACAAGTACAAATTCATATCTTCATACGACGCTAAAATAACTTCATGCTGTTACTACATTTCTCTTAAATACAAAGGTTTTCCGTTCTGTATTCTGTTTATTTTATTATACAGGGTGCCCCCAAAAAAGCTAACCGAAATGTAGAACCGTTGTGTTCGGTTACATTTTTTGGGCCACCCTGTATCTTGACAATAGGCAGTGCATCTGTTATTCTAACTTTCCTTTCAACAATAGAAAATGAAAGCTCAAGCTTTCCATTATTTGAAAGTCAGTATATTCTAGATGTGTGACAGTTTCATGGTACCGTAAAGAAAGGCGCCAACTTTTTTTTCTTTGTGTGTGTGTGTGGGGGGATGGGTGCTAGGTTGGCGGAATAATATTTTATATGTGCAAATATATATGTAGGTGCCTTGCCCCCTGAAGTTGGCGCCCATTACCGTAAGCCTATTTTCTGTGTCAGATATCCAGACAACAGCATTGGGCATTAAATTGAGGGGGTATCCAATTCTTGTGTGTTACTATTGTCTTAGACTGTTACGGAAATTCTGGTGTGGAGACTGAGAATTTTTGTTTTGTAGGAAGCAATATCCACTCTTCGATATAAACAATAAGTCTAAAATTGAAATTTGATGAGAGGATTGAGTATTAAATTTAAGGTGGGACATGTGAAACTCTTGATATAGTGTTAAATCTTAGATTGTCAAAGGATTTCTGTAGTGGGCAGAGAGTTCGAATATTAGGTTTTGGGGACTATATTTAGCGATGTGGTATCCACACATTTTCGGCGCCGAACGTGCGAAAAGAGATGCTGGCAAAGATTAAATATCGCGGGATCATAAAGTGTTGACACCCAATTAAATTAATATTCTTGAAAGCCTGCAAAGAAATACACGTAAAAATTTTCTTCCTCGCTTCGCTCGCAGTGATGACATACGAAATTGCTCGTTTGGCGTTTTGTTAAGGTAAATGTGAAGTTTTATACTGTAGCTGCATTACAAGACAGGAACGATATTCTCGATATTTTCTTTGTTTTGCTCAGGTTGAATTTTCTATCTTAAGTTGTGTAACAATTTGGGGGGTGTACTACATCCACTGTCTTTGGGTGATGGACACCCCTCTTTATGGAGGATGGGCAGATCAAGTGTAGTGTCCAGTAATGCTAAGTTACTTTCAGTAGAGACGCTGTCGTAATTAAATACTTTATGGGGATTATAATATGATTGAGGGTATGATTTGGGGGGGGGGCACCCCTGCCTGTAATCATACCTTGAATCTCTTCGGCAAGGACCACACATACAATGCATACCCGGCATGTTTTCAGCACAGGATCTGATCTGTTTGCCCGAAATATGGCGCAGTGAATTATGGGGGAAGTTGTTCGCTAAATGTCCAATGCTAACCGACATTGGATGTCATTGATATTTCAATAATGTATTGGCTTTAGAAAACCAATTTTCGTGACGTTAACAAAAGGGTGATCGGTGCATCGAGTCTCATTGTCGTTCTTTCCAGGCTTTCGATGTTCCACAACTGTCCTTGCAGGTAGTTCCACAACTGTCCTTACTATCCTGGGTCAACATCTAAATTATAGACCTCCCAGTTCCACTGGGTATCGAACCTTTGCTTCCAGGTGGAGCGAAAGCAGGAACAACGGCGGCACCTCGCAGCCAGAACAAACGCACACGAGTTTCTGATCAGCTCCACCGCAACAAGGTCGTCAGTTACTCATTGCGACCTTGCGAACCAGTCGATGTCTTCTTTTTTACCATTCTCTTCCCTGGCCTCTTCTCTCTGGGCACACGTTCGCTTATATTTGCCCACCACGAAGCCGGTTTGGTGTTCGGTATGCCAGCTATGCAGGCCACTGAACTCCTTCACATTGGCCTGTGGCGACTGGCTAGCGAATGTTTTATTTTTTTTTTCTGTCTCACTCCTCTTGAAATCTCTGTGCACCGTACCCTCTGACCCTCCCCCTTTGTCGGTTATGAAAGGCGCACGCTCTTTCTTGTGCTGAAATTAACAAAAATGATGGGTTATTGCGACATGCACGCCAAAAATAGTTTGCGTTGGACAAGGTAAAGGAAATTCAGCGAAGTATGGCAGTTTAGATAGTTCACGCTGACACTAGTCATGCATCTAGGTGGTCTACACCAAAAGTTTAAACAACACCCCTTAAAGTAGTCGTTAAAGTACTATTTATCGGTTCATTGGACCATTACTTACTTGTCAGAAAGGTCTAATTTGTGGTCAATTTGGCTCGAAAATTGTCCTTGCAACCCCTAAATTTGAACTTATACCCCTCTCCCCCCCCCCCCCGATGGAAAATTCTGCAGAAGGTATTTGGGTATATATAACGGAAGATCAGGAATCAACCCTTTATAGCGGAAGATCAGGAATCAACCCCCCTCCCCCTTCTGATTTCAAGTACTATTTATCCTAGGGGCATGATATTCGGGGTGATGCAAAGTATTCTGTACAAGTTTTTGTGATTTCCATAAATTCTAATGGATTCTATTGGTTTTAGTAACAGGACCGGAAACTTTTTACTCCCACACTTTAAATTAGGTCCAACTTTGTGTATTGTTTAATTTCAACGGATCTTTGATTGTATTTAAATTTATCCTGAAATAAGGTTCCTGGACCGCATTTAAATTGATCCCGAAAAAAATGTTTCTGGACCACATTTAAATTGATAAGGTTCCTGGACCGAAATGAAATACTTTAAACATAAAGGTTTCTTTACGGTCCAGAACAAATTTACACTTGCTGATTTTCTCTCCCAGACGGGAAATGAATGTATTTACAATTTCTGGACCATAACAACCCTGTTAAAGGTCCAGGTTTCCATAGATTTCAATGGGTTCTATTGGGTTCCGTAACATTTCAATACGGAACTTGGACCCACATTCTCCCATTTCCCCGTCGCGGTTAATCTCTATGTTAAGTGAACCAAACATTTGCACATCTAAAACCCAACCTCTGTGGCAACAAAAGTGCCCCCCCCCCCCCACCTTATTTTTAAAGCAACACGGCCGAACAAGCTTTAAGTCTTTAGGTATTCAGAGGGCAGTTTTTTTTTAACTGCATACGGATGCAACAGGTAATTTTTTTCCGTTCTGCAGGAGTAAAAATCAATCTTACTGATGACAGAAGTAATTAACAACGCAATTTCAGAAACATGGCCTGCATTATGTACTCGTTAACAAATTTTCCGCCAAGAATGAAGGCGAAAAAACAGCACTGCACCTGCTTCCTCCTCCCAGTGATTGAGCACTTCCTGGCAGTAACTCTTCCACCTGCTTCGATCAAGGTCATCGTTTTCCTTACGTTTGGGGAGAGAGATTTCGCTATCGGAGACTACGATATGTGCTGATAGTTGACTGGGTGTGGGGATAATTTGATTTATTTTACAGGGTGAGTCAAAAGTCAGGTTACATAGGGATTTATAGTATATATTCAATGTGTGCACCTTGAACATCAATGCATTTATGCACGCGACGTTTCCATTTCTCCAGAACCTTTTGCAGAACGTCCAGCATCATGTCTGCACATAGCACAATGCTTTCCTTCAGATGCTGGATGTTCTGAATGTTAACTGAGTAGACGAGCGCCTTTAAATCACCCCAAAGGAAACAATCCATTGGTGTCAGGTCTGGAGACTGCGATGGCCACTCAGGAAAAACGCCTCCACCCTTTCGTCTTTTGTCAGCATCTTCTTTCACTCTGTCAGAAACTTCCTATGTAACCAGACTTTTGACTCACCCTGTATTTTACTTAGCCTTTCTGACAGTTTAGTTATATGAACTCCTGATTGGAAATTCTGAAGGAAACTCTTATTGCATTTCCCATCTGGCTGAAGAATTTAGCACAATATTCCCACTATCCCCCCCCCCCCCAAATACCACATTAATTATCTATATAGTGGTTCCTTTCGCATCCAAGTTATTACAATGTTGTCAGAGCTTCAGGCGATGTGAAAATAAACTAATCTGAAAAATTCCAAATTATAACTGGAAATGGTTAGAGTTTCGACTGCATAGGCACGGCCACGTGTCCTCTTTTCGTTCATGTGTTTTTCAACACCATCGGAAATTTGGTATTCCCAAGAGAAAAAGTTAAATAATACTCCCATTAGCGTAATCCTAAGTTTTCTCCTCTCCTCCATACGACCATTCACCGCACAGACCTCTCCCCCCCCCCCTCCAGCTCGCCGCGAGGAAAGGTCCTCGCGCTTGACTGTTAAAATGGATAATTTGACATATTACGTTTCGTTTGTCTCATGGGTTGTGGTTTTTGTTCATCTAATAGGTGATAAAATGTGCAAGAACCGTGAGATAACTTCATATACATATAACTAAAATGTTGAGAGATTTGATCAACATTGAGCATGTGGTATTAGAATGTATTTTAGTCATCTTGTGAACTAAATTTTTAAAGAATGTTTATTATCTTTTTCAGGACCTTAGTTTCCAAATGCTTTGTGGTGTCGACTTCCTCCACAGCCACAGAATAGTTCATAGAGATCTGAAGCCACAGAATTTGTTAGTCACAAGGGAAGGTCGTGTCAAACTAGCGGATTTTGGTCTGGCCAAAACCTACGATTTTTCTATGAAGCTCACATCTGTGGTAAGTATACTGAAGGGTAACTCTGATACCGTTTGCATCAACGTTGCACAAACTCGCGAGTTTGAAAATCTACGGGTCAGGGTAACCCTCGAGTTAGGATTATCTTCCATTGTATCAATCTGAAAGGCGTGGTCGGCTGTGCAAGTCATAATAAATATAAGTGTGTTACAGCAAAAAGAAGGCACATTGGTATCTGTTATTATTCATATTATTCACAAGCAACTGGCACGAAAAAAATTCACATCTTACTAAAGATGGAAAAAAATCATATTTACTTGAATGATTTTTGATCATTATTGGAGCTTGCAATCACAGTAAGTAGCTTTATGACCTGCAAATAGCATTCACTATTGTTTTATAGCTAATATTTACATTGTTATTTTATATTTACTTTTCTTCATTTGTTCTGCTAAAAAATCTATTTTATAACAAGTGAAAATAAAAATTTAAGAAACAGCATTTTTAAATAAATTACGTCAAAGTACTTTATTATGTATAATTTCCGTGTTTTAAATACAATTGCTGTGGGTCTTGTTGAAGAAGATTGTTGGAATGTTATTTATTAAGCTGTAGTTAAGAAGGTTAAACACACATTCTCATCAGAGGTATGACATGTATATATTCGCGCCCAAAATTACACTAAATATGTACAGGAATGGGTTATTTGGTACAAATATGGCAGGGATAAGTGTATCTATTTAGGGAATAAAATGTTATTGATCAGTGACTTGCACTGAGGAGTAGCTAGTCTAGCAGAGATAGATCAATCAATCTCACGTCTCTAATTATTTTCAAATCACAATATTTATTGTCTTGAAGCCATAGTTCATACGCAACATTTTTTTTCCACGCGCTTCTCGTCCCTCGGGCAAGTCTGGATACCCTAGCTGGCTTTTCCTCCGCCTGACCAGTTACTGCCCAAAGGAAAAGGGAAGATTTCTGCCTGTACCTCCCTTGCCCCATCGCCCCCCGCTTCATTGGCTGAATGCGCATGGTTTCAGGTCCTCCAGTCTATCTCCTATAGCATGACAGATAGGGGATTGGTTTCCCTTCGATTCCTTTGTAAATCCTCTAAAGAACTCGGGGGGGGGGGGATTTTCTGCAGTACTTATGTTCTCTGTATTTACAACACAACTTTTTACACGTACAATATGTATGTATAATATGGGATATAGTTTTATTTGTATATGAATGGGAACGTACTTGTATTATGTGCAGACAAAAAAGTTATGGTTTCTTTTATCTTTTTTAAAAAAATATGGAATATATAATGATTAAATAACAAATATTTGCTCACGCTCTCTGTCGCTCTCGTTTTAGTAGTGTTTTATTTAAATATTCTAATATTTTGTTCTCCAATAAAAAAAATGGGAAAGCTAAACAGTCATAAATACGGATGTATTAATTTGGGCAAGAGAACTCTCGTTCTAATTGTTGTTGTTGGTTTGGTTCATTTTACTTCGCTTTCCTGCCACATTTGGTTATCGCGAAAATGATGATGAGTGATGAAATTGATGAAGGGACCTCACAAAGAACAATTCAGGCCAGGATTCGAACCCGTGACCCATGTGTTGTACTCTGCAGTGAATGAAATAATTTTGAACGAAAAATGTATCCCAGAACTCCAAGAGGCAAATAAATATTGTTGAAGAAACTACAAAAAAGTGTATTTTGTTACCTATTTATCGCCTCTAATATCCATCACTTTTTCTAGCTGTATAGATTTAATCGCGATAAGAAGCTAATGAGTTTATGGAAGTCACGAGGGACAATCACAAACAGAGAACTCGGGACTCCTGATTTCACAGTGCCTTGCAGATGCACTGTTAGAAAATTATTTGTATTTTTTCCCCTTTCTTTGGCGTTGCTTTTCCATCACTTTACCTAACTTCTGCCATGACGATGAACGTTGATTAAATTAAACGGATGAAGAGTGGTTACAAAGGAACACTCATGCACAGGCCAGGACTCGAGCTCAGATCCTTCAGTAACGAGATCGTGATATGGAGAAATTATGGAAATCAAGCAATGCAACTTTTTTTATATATAAAAAAAACGTTAATCATATACAAAGATGGTGTTTCAAAAATCCAATTGAAATTTACCACTGAGGAAATATGCAGTTTGCTTCACCGATCTTTCCACTCATCTTTGTTGTCGGCCGACCTCCGTGGGGGAGTGCAAGTGGCCCCTGATCGGTACCCGGTTTAGGCACATAGTGGTTTGGATCCCACTTTAAACTGTGGGTCCAGTCCCGATTAGCTTTTATGTGCATAAAGTGGACTTTAAACACCAACCGCGGGGGAGTGGTTATCACTGCACCCTACAACACCAGGAGTTCCGGGTTCGAACCTCGGCATGGGTGTTATTTGTGTTTGTCTCTTCATTAATTGTATTGTATCATGTTCGCGATTAACCAAATGTGTCAGCGACGCTAAGTAGCGTAAATCATTGATTGATTTGGTTTGTTTTACTTCGCTTTTCCGCCACTTTTGGCTAATCGCGAAGATGATACGATAAAATTGATGAAGGGACAAACACAAATAACACCCATGCCCAGATCGGGGTTCGAACCCGGGATCTCTCGCTTAGTAGTCAAATCAACATGTTTTGGATTTTCGAAGGGGGGGGGGTGAGAGTTACTTGAACTTTTTTTCAGTAGTCCTTCCTCATTTTGCAATCTTTTCTTTTCTTTGATGTTCTATTTTTATGAATACTTAGCCCTATAGGTAGAGGGGGATTATGACCCACACCGCAAACCGCAACTTCGCTTCAAAAATCTCTAAAGAAACTGAATTCGCAACATCTCATTTTGTCCACGTGGACTTGACGAGAGTTGTCATTTCTTGGACGAACGCTATTGGTGGAAAAGGTTTCGAGGGACGATTTATTGGACTGCACATGGACCTGACATTTGGTTGTTAGGGGGAAAACGGAACTTTCTTTGAAGTAAAGTGAGGTTGGAATCAGGACGGCAAGTATATACCGTATGTCCGAAAGATCAGTTTTCCCCCTAACAACCACATGTCAGGTCCACGTGGGTCCAATAATTCGTCCCTCGAAACCTTTTCCACCAATAGCATTCGTCCAAGGAATGTCAGCTCTCGTCAAGTACACGTGGACAAAATGGGATGTTGCTAATTCAGTTTCTTGAGAGATTTTTGAACGCGAAGTTGCGGTTGCGTTATCTTTGCTAGGTTGTGTTATCGTATTGTGCTACTTTTTTATACAGTATAAAGACCTTGGGAGTATAACCTGGCAGTGAATGAATGGATGTCTAAACACTGCAGGCAAAAGCGACAACATCGCTTTACAGAAAAACAGGTGGTGGCTCGAAACCAGATACGGTTCCGGTCAGCTTCCTCTGGGGTTGTCAAAGATGCCCTACTGCTACTACATTCAGGACTTCAGCTATACCCCAAGTGTCGACGTCACCGCACGTCACTGTTATTGATGTTGGAGCAGAAGGTTGTCAGCGGAGGAAGATACTTAAATACTTAACTTAACCTGTGGCACAACAGTCCCTGAGGGCCAGGACCTCCCTACTGACTACCTACCTCGCTCCCACCAGAGGGGATGGGAGGAGATCACCCAACCAGTTACAGGGTGATGTGTGGCCAGCAGGACGAACCCCCAGTTGTTGTTGAAGATTTCCATGACTGGGTTACGCTACTTATTCGTAAACTCCCCAATTTCTTGACGATGATGGGTGGTTACTGATTTCATACACAGGCCGAAATCTCCGGAGAGAGTTGTCACGCTTCCCCCAGGAGACTTCAAACAGTGTTCATTCCATAGGCCGAGCCGAAAGCCTGATGCCTTAGACTTCACGGCCATGGTACAGGAATAAATTTAGATACAAAATGGCCAAAATGTGGACTTTTGGTAAAAGTTTTAGGAGGGCATTGTGTAAATTTTGGGGTGTTATTGGTGTCAGCATAAAGCACAGACAGTATATCAAAGACATGGATTTAAGTCCAAGTCGAGCCAAACATTGTGAAATTTTTTTCTACTTGAAATTGAAATTAGAGAAAATAATTTTAGTTGCCATTAAATTTCTATTATATTTGATTTTTGTAAAAAATTGGTGTTCCAAAATTATAATAAATTGTTCTTTATTTACAGGTAGTAACTTTGTGGTATAGGTCACCAGAAGTTTTGCTAGGCCAGTCATATGCGACACAAGTGGACTTATGGTCATGTGCCTGTATAATGGCAGAATTATATCGTCGTTCACCATTATTCTGTGGTAATTCTGAAGTTGACCAGTTAGAACGAATATTCCAGTAAGTTTTTTAAAATTCTGTCTCTATCCAGAGAGAGAACTGAAATAAAGTTAACAATAACAAAAATAAGTGTGATAATTCAAGAATTTGGTAATTATAGGTGATTTATTATTTTAATAATGAAACTTATACTGATAACATAAATTGTTGTTATTGTTGTTAACTCAGGGATTCTTTCTCTTTTAGATTTCTGAAATGAGTATTTGCTCCCTCCCCCGTTATCAATAATCATTGCCCCCCCAATCATAGGCGCAGACTCCATGGAGCTTGGGGGGCTCGAGCCCCCCCAATGTAAATGATGTGGGTCAGAGCCCCCTAATAATTTTGCTTAAGAGGATCTAATGTATTATTTTGCTTCTCTTGTAAAGTTTGCTCTGAATTGTGCCACATGAATTTAACTTTAAATACACGTTTGAAATGTTCTAGATCATCAATTTGGGGGGCTGAGACCGCTAAACCATCAACTTTGGGGGGGGGGGGGGCTATGACCAGAGACAGCAAAACACATGACTTATTACTATATACTAAGTATATAATTATGAGTATTCTTAACATTTTTACTAAAAAGAGTTTCAAAACAAGATGTGCATGAACTAGGAGATGGGACGTTCGGGCTACAAATGGCTTTCACATGACATTCAGAACGAGATCATTGATATATTAGGGAAATCTGTTTTGCGCTCTGTGGTAGCAGATATTAAAAGTCGGGAATATTTTGCTTTTATGGTTGACGAAACTTGTGACATATCCATCCGTGAACAATTAATATTCTGCATTAGAACTGTGAATAAAAATTTTGATATGTTTGAGGAATTCATGGGATTATATGAGATTCCGAACACTGAGGCCAAAACTTAAAAAAGGGAGAGAGTGAGTCATTCATTAATTTATTTCAGTGATCAGAGCCCCCCCCCCAATAATTTTGACAAGTCGGCGCCCCTGCCCCCCATTAATTTTAAGCTAGCAATGTTTAAGATAAGTACATAGTGTTTTTGATTTCAGTGTGCATTAAATCAACATCACACAATCAAATCATTCATCAACAGTTATTGTAAATATGTGAAACCAATAACTGGAATATATGCAATGTCTCCATAAAATAATGGTGGATTTATAGACAGACATAATTTTGGAATAAATCATTATAGAAACAATAAATTAATGGCCAAATGAGGAGAAACCATTTATGTTGTTTAATTCTTCAGTGGGGTTTGATCTGATGTCTTTTGGTCATCCTGCAGACGAAAAGGTAGCGACTCGTGGCTTTTTTGGAAGGTAAGAAGTTGTGGCAAACCGAGGAAGGTTTGAAAAATGCATTCAGTTACAGTCACACGTATCCATTCCATTCAGAATGTAGGGCAAGGGGTCCTTGCTTCCCTTGAACTATGAAATATTTTAATGTGAACATGTAAAAACCTACTAAAGGAGCATTAACGATATTTTAGATTTTGTACCACCTTCCCAACCTCGCTGTCATTGGATTGAGGATAATGAAAAGTGCTGCTTAAACTCTGAAATAATGCTAAATGCTTCTAAATTGTGCTAGGATTTATTACTAATTATTGTTTTCGGATAACTAGTTTTAAGTTCAGCATCTACTTTTCGAGTTTTGAACTTGCATTATTTATTATTCACTGAAGTTATGTAATATTGTTAATTTTCTCACAAGATTGTGTACAATGGCTCAACAAATGAAATGGGTTAAGCACAGAACTTGAAAGGGTTTAAGAAAATGGTTTGTTTACCTCTAACCTTTTACTGATTTCCTGCCATAAAAATATCCTCGCGAACAAAATCGGGCAGGATATAGAAAAGATAGAGGATGGATCATGACATGGTTGTCTCTGTGTAGGCACACACTGTTTTATTTCAAACATGTCCACTGATGAAGTAGAAATAAGATTTGGACATTTTTTTTTTTATTTCCTGAATACATATTGCATTGAATTAGATTTCCTTCTCCCAGAGACTCACATTTGCAGATTATGCTAGATTTTACCATTATGCCAAAAGCAGGGTGCCAACAAAGATCAAACTGTGCTAGGTTTAATACCATTTTGCTGGGGTTGGTATCCCTGATGGAGGAAACTCTTGGTGCATCCTCGCTGGATCTTTTAAAAGTGCAATCTTCCCCCCCCTGCTCCTTCCACTCCTCACCCATCTGTTTGTAGAGCTACCAGCGAGGTTCCTCAGGTGGGGCAGTAAAGTGTGCGTGTCCATTGTCTTTGGCTATGGCTGGAGTGAACGACAGCAGTCAACTCTTGACATTATCTAACCTAGTCAATTGTACGTACATACATAAATTGTGCTCATAATTTTATAATGTGCATTATTATTAAACCCCTAAAAAGTAGAGAACTGGAAGCAAGTATAAATTAACTAGGAAGTTCCTCACTTCCTACATGGAAGAATTGCCCCTGCTCCAGATCGTGACATACACCGCCAAGAACATCTGGTGTTACAGGTGAAACTGCTTTCTTGATCCAATGGTTTCAAGTGCTCCATATTTCTGATCTGGACAAGCACACTTGTTACTTCACCTAACCCCATAGATCATGAGGAGGTAAAATCTGTGACCTGTCGCAGAGGAAATACACTATATAGCCAAAAGTCACCGGACACCCGAGTGAGCGTGGTGGTAGTGTTATGGTCTGGAGCTGTTCTTCCTGGATTGGGCTCGGGCCATTAGTTTTGGTCAATGGCAACATGAACAGTGGTGTTTATGAGGACATTTTAGACAATAGCATGCTGCCCACACTGTGGTAACAGTTTGGAATGGGCCATTTTCTCTATCATCACAACAGTGCCCCTGACCATAAAGCAGGGTCCATGGCATCGTTGTTTGAGGACAATCAGGTGGATGTGCGTAGGTGGCCCGCTCAAAGCCCTCACTGGAACACCATAGAACATCTTTGGGATGAACTGGAGCGTCTGTTGCATGACAGACCTATTCGACCAAAAATCACCCATGAACTATTCATGAGGATACAGGACGAATGGGAAAAAAATCCACCAGCAATATACCAGAACTTAGTGGAAAGCCTGCCCTGAAGAGTAAATGCTGTATTAGCGAAGAGAGGTCCGGCATCTTATTAGATACCTGGCTGGTGTCTTTGGAGTGAACAGCACAGGGTGTCCGGTGACTTTTGGCTATGTAGTGTATCTGACATACCATCACATAACTGGGAAATGTCATTCTCCAGCATTTGATGCGTGGCATAATCTTCTATCCTGTCCAGGAAGTTATGTGACATCTCAGTTTGTTCAGCTAAAAGAGAAGGCCAGCCAATCACCTGTCTTGTACAGTCACGGTCACTTCCAGCTTGTAACGATTCCATTGAAAGTCAATGTATTCATTACAAGCCGGCAGTTTTCGTGCCCATAGGCGTAGCTAGAACTTTATATTTAGGTGTGCACAAAGAAAAAAGAATGAGGTCTTGTACCTTTTTAATAGCATGTTTTGCAATACAATCACTTGGCTCTTTAACTGCACTGATGTTTGTAAAGAAATATAAATTCACTAAATGACAGTGTTGAAAATTTCTGAATATATGTAGTAGAAAAAAAATCAAATTGCATAGAAATTACACACACACAAAATGTTCATAAATGTTACAAACAAATACATCAAAATACACGTCATCTATAATAAGAGACGTCTGTCAAAAGGTACAGTGTTCTTAAACTCATCAATAACTTCATATACATCAATAGACGAAGCTTTTTCCTGTTCCACAAAAAGCAAGAGCAGGGCTTCCAATCTATCCTGCTTCTGAGTTGCTCTTAATTTAGTTTTAACTTGGGTAAGCTTGGAGAAACCTCTCTCACATGTGCAGCTTGTGACAGGTATAGAAGAAAAGCGCTGTAGTACAGAGTAGAATGCAGTAAATATCTTCTTTCTCTCTTCTTTCTCCAACCACCCAAACCACTCCTGTAGCATAACAGAAGAACTTCCCTTAGGTACAGAGGATTCTCCTTTCAGAAGTCTTACTTCTGCTGCCAACTCGTCGCCTGACAATTTGAATGTTCTAGCTAAGATGGCTATTTCTTCATCCTTTACATTCAAGTCAACCAGATTTCCCATGGCACTGATGACCCCAACAGTTTCTTGACGACGTCTCTCATCAATACCACACACAACTGAGTCTAAAAGAGGATAATAACCAGTGTCGTAGCATGGACATTTCGGGTGGGAACACCAAGTCCGAAGAAAGGGTCGCCCCTTTCTTGCTTAATAATCTACTTATGGTATTAGTCGCCACAGGTATTGTTTTTTTGCCTGAAGTCAGCTGGGTTTTCAATAAAACATCATCCATGCATGTTTTAGCTAGAAAATTAGATGCCTCACTATGCCACAAATGTTTTGAACTCTGGTGTTTTATACCTTTTTTATATCTTTCTGCATGACTTGTCATTAAAAACCTACCTGAATCACAAGCGCCTCTGCACAACAGTAGACGTCATTGTTGTGGATGATCCAACTACTGATTGATTTGGTTTATTTTATTTCCCTTTTCTACCTATTTTGGTTAATTGCGAATGTGAATATGAGTGGTGATGATATTGATGAAGGGACACTGACAAAGAACACCCGTGCTCACGCCGGGATTTGAACGAGAGACCTCTGCGTCTTGGCGCACTGTGCAAAGCAGAGTGGATGATCCAAATATCATACACTCTACTGACGTAACAGTGCCGATTAGTAATTCAGACTACTGTTTATTACATCTTGAGAATGCTGATAAACATTTTAAAATAATTTTGTCCAGAGACCATTCGATGTTAAAAGTTTTCAAATGAATGCTAAACATTTCCATTGACAATATTAAGTAGTTAGATAATAACGAAAAAATACAATAAAAAAAAAATAATAGTTTTGCGGGTTAAGTGGTAGAGCAGCCACAGGCTGAATTTCTACCACGAGGACTTCACCAACTTACTTGACAAAAACTGTGTTGATCTTTTAGTTTCTAATGCACATCGCTGTTCGTGCGATAAATCATACAATACAGTGGCCATTAAGAAGCAGCATATTTGAGATTGGTAAAGTTATGTCAGTCAATATTGCATATTGTAGCATCACATAGCACAAGTTGCATGAGCACGAAGAGCGAAGAACCGGGTAGGAATTCTACAGCTGTCGTCTGCTTCAGAAGGCAGGAAGGGTCACATGAACCAATCACGGTAGACCTCTCTGCTCCGTACGCTGGCGTAAGAGAGAGCATTTACGCGCGTGCTGAGAAATCGAAGCTTTCCCTCCAGAAAGGCAGCAAGGAATATAGAGTCCTGTACGCCGAACCTGCTCTGCGTCCGGCCGGGAAAGGCATTGAAAAGAGATGCTATAGTGGAACCACAAGGAAAGAAACCTGCGCAGACCCCATCGCGCTGGCGGGGAGTGATACTCCACTCATCCATGAAAAGTGCTGTTTGAACTGTGAAATTATGCCAAACGATACTCAATTGTGCTACGATATTATTATTATTTTATTACTATTACTACATTACCATGGGCGTCCGGAAAATGAAAGTCAACCAAAAATTATATATTTTTCACATATAATTTCATTTCAGCTGCAATAATGTGTGTTAATTATTGCATGGATATGATACATTGAAATTTAAGCAATGTTTTTTGAGGAAACAACACTATTATTGGAGAAAATGTGCCTTGTTTGCCCCCCTGGAAAAAAATACCTTCCTTGCCCCTACCTGGAAAAAATCCTGCGGACGTCCATGTACATTACTATTTTTAGATGGTTGTATTTTATCCCACCCGAAAATCTATTTCTATTTTAGTTATTTTACGTCGCTTTTGTGCCTCTACGCGTAAGTACGACAATATGAAAAACTGATGAAATGAATGAAGTGACACAAAAACAGTGAAACGTCCTTGCCTTACTCAGTAGAAACACTGACTTCGTAGCATGGACAAATTATTTTATACATGTATGTGTGTGTGTGTCTATTATATATTAGGGATGGGACCAATTAATCGGAACTCTATCGGTATCGGCCGATATAGGCATATCGGTGTATCGGTTTATCGGTAAAATTACCGATTATTTTACCGATCCGATATATCTATTATTTTCTGATAATTTAGTGCAAAATTCTGCCATTTTGTTGTAATTTTTATGGATAATATACATGCCCTACTTTCTAAAAAAGTAAATGTCTAAATATGCAATTTCTCTTGCACTGCAGTCACCTTCAAACACACATTTATTAAAGAGGGCAGTGAACCTTTTAGGTTCTTCAAGGACTATTTCTAATTTTATATCGGATCGGTAGAATATCGGTTATCGGTATCGGTAAATTTTATATCGGTACTTTATCGGTATCGGCCAAATTTTCATATCGGCCCATCCCTATTATATATTGAATGCAGCAACATAGAGGCAGCATAACTGACGAATAAAGCATGGGAGTGTTAATAACAAGAAATTTACTAGAGAACGAAGCGGCATAGTTCAATTACAAAGGAAATAATGCACCCCCTCCCCCGTAGTTACTTCCAACTTTCATCGGCTTGAAAATACTTAATTTTCTATCCTTAATATACTATTCTATACTTAAATACTTAATTTTCTTCAAAATTATATAGCGGCATGGACGTCCAGATGGAGGTGCAAGGATGGTCGCCACCCACCCTCTCCTCTTCTCTTCTGGAAAATGAATGTTGACATAAAAGTACCTATTATTTCACACGTATGAGTTGATTTCAGTCACAGTAATTTACATCCATTATTATAATAGGGATGTAGGAACGTGATAATTTCAAACTCAAGTGGCGTTTTCTGAGAGGGCAACATTATTACGGGGTAATATGCCTCGTTTACCAGCCTCATAAAAATACATTGTTTCCCCCTCGCTGGAAAAAAAATCTGCAGACATCCCCTTGCCCCCCAGTGCGCACACCTATGATGCCCCCGAGAAGGTCGTTCATCCGCTACTATTAGATCATCGGATTTTGTAGCAGATTTCTGGTTTCCCAAGGAACAATCTCCCGATTTTTTAAAGTCTGACCTGGCAACACTGCCCTGAGCACCGATAAGGGCAGGGAAGATGCGCGAACACTTTTGAGGGAAGGTTTTTTTCCTTGTGGTCGAGCTATAGAACGAGTGTTGAGAGTGGAGCGTTGCAAGCGGATCGCGAAAAATGGCTATTATAATGCCATGAAGGTCAAACATTTATGAAATGAGTCATGTTTTACTTTATAATCACAGCATTTAAGCATTTTTGAAATTTTAAATCTGGGAATGCCGGGCGTACGGGCATACTATAACGCTACACCACTGATAATGACAAGACATTATAATCTCCTCTTCCTTTGTTTTGTACAAATACTGCGAGCTGACTGATTCGTCAAGAGTCTTAGCAATTTTGCGTCTCTTCACTGGAGGAATTGAAATCTCCAGACTATCACAGACTTTAATAGCTTCGTTGAAGAGTTCCATGAATTGAGATGAATTTCTCATGGATTGCACAGCATTGCAAAGCGATCTGACAGTAGATACAGCCGAAAGTAGATTTACGTCTGGACTTTGGAGTAACTTGCTAACCTTCACTATCGTTTGTATGACTGGATGCAGCATTGTGAGACAAATGACGAACTCAAACGATCTGACTTGTTGTTTTAGTCCATTCCCTTTAGCTCTCACATCACCCTGATTACTGTTTTGAGTGATTCATTCCAAAGCCAAAATAATTGCAGAGTAGCTCCTTTTCACTGCAGAAACAGCTTCAGAACGGCACTCCAATCTCATTGTTGCAAAGACTTCAGTGTTCTTAAACTTAGACCAATTTCCTGGCATACACTTTCAAAAACTGCATGCCTTGTCGAACTACCTTCAATAAAAGAGTAAAGGAATTGAATTGTTCTGAAAAAATCTGAAACTAGTCTATTTTCGGGTCGCCAATTACATGAGTCCACCAGTACAAAATTCACACAATGAGCATAGCAGTGAACGTACATTATTGAACTGTTCTTTTCTTTGCACCCCAGATTGTGTCCCAGGCATTGTTGAGGCTCCATCGAAGCAAACTGAAAGAACATTTTGCCATCAACACCAAACTCTGACACTACTAGTGCTAACGTATTCAAAATTGTCTGTGCATCTACAGAAGATAACGAGCCACTTAATGCTCAACAGGTAACTGTTTAATGACATCAAAACATCGAAAAACTATAGACATCTGTTCATGATGACCACAATCACTCGTTTCATAAGCGATAACGCACACGTTTGTACCAAGTAATGATATTTTCAACTTCCTTACAAGAACATTTTTCAAACTGCGGATTAGATCATTCTGAATTTGTGGACTTAAGTGCAATTTTTTGGCCCGTTCACAAAATGGGGTCATATTTGGAAATTAAATCAACTACATCTAGAAATAACCCCCTGTCGTATGCTTCTTTATTCTCAATTTGACCTCTCAATGGGCGGCCTCCTTTTGTAAGACAAAGAATTATGTTTATTAGCCTCTCCATGATTTGTCGATTTTGCAGTCTTGTTTGTTCTTGCTTTGAAAGAAAAGCTTTCTTACACTCATCTAATTGGACGTCAATTGGTTTTATTTTATTGTAGTTTGCTTACTTAAGCCTTGCTGGTGTCCTTTAGATTTTTCATGACTTCGAAATCATTTGTTTGCTCTATGCCAGTTTTTAAAACCTCGTGTAATGAATGCTTGATCAAGGTGTCCTCTCACTGATGCATTGTTTGAAGCAAAAGCTCTGCAGTAAAAACAAAATGCAGAGTCAACAACTATACTATATTCCAACCATTTGTAACTGTGAAACCAGCTGGATTGAAAAGCCCTTTCTTTCCCACCTATTCTACGTCGAGGGAAAACCACCAGGTTTGGTTGGTACTGTCCTAATTTTACCCTTACATCACATTCTGTTCTGTTATGTGGTATTTCATTCAGGGTCACAAGGATCTACTGATATGTCAATAGGCTTACCTGGTGTTTGTTCAGCGTCAGGAGCATTAAAACAGGATGGTTTGTCATTTACAAGTTCACTGATACCACTACAACTGGCACTATCACAGGCGTTTAAACTTTCAACTGTCTGCTTCTTCTTGTAGAGCATAAACTCACTATTTAAGAAAAGTACGGTAAATTTACACAAACGAAATATCACGTCCACAAGCGGCAATTTTTATTAAATAATGGCTCCTTAGATCATTCCGAGAGACGAATTTGCAACAAAATCCGAAAAAGCAAGTACAACGACAGTTACAACGAAGTAAACTAGTGGGTTCAGGGATAAATAAACTTCCAACAATGTAGTTGCATTGTCAAAATGTTTACTGATAAGCTTTCTGCCCCACAGAAAGCATACAATAATTAGTTGATTGTGAGAATGGAGGGGAAGGCGATTGTTGGCAAAATATGTTACTGTGACATTGTTGTTATTGTTATACATATTGTTTCCCTGTATTATATCAGTTTTTAATTTCGAGCGTTCAGTAAAGAAAAGAACCTATTTCCACAAATATAAGTAAGTTTTAGACCAATATTGAAGAAAGGGGTGGGATTCGGGGGTAAACTTAGCGAGTTCAGTCTTTCGAATAATCTCTACTTTTAATAATTTTGTCCTGGAAAAAGAAAGATGCCGCTTATTTTCTCTCATATTGAAATATCTGTCTTTAATTCTCTTTCATAAAGCAGCCCATTAGGATGTGCCTAGGCACACCCGGCACACCCCGTAGCTACGCCTATGTTCGTGACTCTACAAGTGTACATCAAAGGGTTACATCGTTTTTATGTTGTTTGATAATGTCATGGGCAGTGTTCGTTCTAATATATCCTAACATTATGGCAATGAACTCATTCCCCACTTCCATATAAAGTGTGTGTGCTCATACGTGCACGTGTGTGTGTGTGTGTGTGTTGCATGCATTCAGCCACTGTTTCTATGGCAATTTCTTCAAAAACAATGACTGCCCATAACCCCACCATTTATTTATGCATACACTCTATAACACTGAAAATACGTGATTTCAGAATATATATGTTTCATGTGTTCCTGTGAAAATATATTTTCCAAATTTCTTGGAAATGCAGATCTTCTAAAAGTTAAACGTGTATTTGAATATATATTTCAACTTCAAATCTCCAATTGGTTTAACATGCTGATTTTTATTTACAGGGTAATAGGAACACCGCCAGAATCTGATTGGCCAGAAAATGTATCACTGCCACGGAGTTCATTTATTGAAAGTACTCCAATTCCACTAGAACAAGAGGTTCCTGAAATTTGTCCTCAGGGAAAAGATTTATTACAAGTAAGTATTACATTATATTTCTCCCCTCTGGCTAGAATGGATCTGACACTCTTCACACGAAATGACTGAATTGATAGATATTGAAGTTGTATCTAATTTATATCTTACACAAAATAACAATATAGCCAGGTATATTGTGAATTATGTAGAGTATTAATAATCCTTTAGAATCAATATTAAAAATTCCTCTCTGAGCATAGAAAAAATCAAGTAACAGCCACATCTTATTAATAAAACATTAAAATGCAGACCAAAGCAAAATTTATTGTACATTTTTTATATACAATTCATTGTATATTTTTTATAGCATTTTAATGTTTTATTAACATGGAAACAAGGCTCAACATTGTTACTGCATCTTGTGCGTTTGACAGGTTTTTATGCACATTTTTGATGAGTGTCTGAAGTTTGGTAGGAGCTTCCATAGCTCATCGCCAATTGTAAGAGACCGATATCCAAAGCTGAAATGCTTGCCATAAACTTGAAGATTTGTAATGTATAATAATCATAATTAGTACATAT
The DNA here is from genome assembly GCF_977018435.1 of Lepisma saccharinum. Lineage (NCBI taxonomy): Eukaryota > Metazoa > Arthropoda > Insecta > Zygentoma > Lepismatidae > Lepisma > Lepisma saccharinum. The sequence continues at coordinate 36,640,549 of NC_139249.1, forward strand.
ATAATGTATTTATTCTCATTGATTAATTGAATGATGCTGTGGTGCAATAATTACGAAGAAATATGCATACCATGTACTTTTGTATTTGCGTATGGTTTAAATTATATCCATTTGTGTGTTCGAGGGGAAGGGGGATAGTATCTCCCCAGTTAGAAAAATTACCCCCTGCGCTGTTCCATTGTGCCCATGTTAAAGCATAGAAGCTATCTCCCAGCTAACCCCCAAGGCTCAACCTTGTATTTTCCACCTCAAGCACTTTCAAGGAAGAATGGAAGAGATTATATTGCTCAGTTCCTTAAGTAACGTTTTATTATTATTATTTTAGTTTGTAAAAATGGAAAATGGAAGGGAAGTGTGCTTTGAATAACTTTATTCTACCTACAAATGCATGACAAAGAGTTTTGTTGTGAACTTGATGTACTTAATCTGTCACAAGAATTCTGCTGGGAAGTCAGTGGAATAATTCTTGACATTGTCCTCACAAATTCAAGTTTTACCACCATGAGCTGATGCAAACAGATTGGAACTCAGCCTTGTCACAAAAATTCCTCTCTGATTACAAATTTAAGTGCATTTTACTCACAGCTTTTCCAGTTTTTTACCTATACAGGGTTATTTAAAAAACGATGGTGCAAAAGTAACAATGACATATTCACAAGCAAACTGATAGAATTTTTTTTTCAAATCATCTCCCCAGCCATCTCACTGTCGCCACCTTATACCATAGGAGCATCCTCAAGGCTCAACCAACCTCCCCCCCATGATATTATTATTGACTTCTCAGTAGCTGAGGTGCCTTGTTAATGAACGCTAGCCTGTCAGCGAATCTATCCTCTTCTAACAGGTCATGCAAAAGTTACAGCTTTTGAGCTTGTCATCTGGTGTTAAAATGTGCAAAACCTCTAATTTGTATGGCATCCGGCACTGGTGCTTTCATGAGATATTGCCCTTGATTGTGGCAGTACCCACATTTGAATTTCTTTAGAAGTCCGCGTGTCGCTTGTAAACATAAACAGCCTGTGGATTGAAACTACTTTACCAAAGATGCTGTGCAGCTTTCCTGCAGCGAGACTTACAAAATTTTGTCCAAAAGGTTAGTTGAAGTGAGAAATATAACCTCTTACATTCATCCTTGACAGTTCTCAAAGTAGAAATTGCTAGTTAGGGAGGATATTTACTTGAGCTTTCGGGCTAGCTCCTATGTCATGACAGACCCTGTCCATGCAAATTCTGTCACACAAAATGCCTTTTTGTGCTTTAGTGTCATTTTGGGCACACACAGTGCCACTACCAGTGGTTACTTTTGTTTGTATATGGAGACAAAAACTTGGTTTTTTTTCTTCATTTCCTTCCATGACTGGTGTTCATTCTCACTAGAGATCTTTCTTTTGCACCATCCTCTTTGCACAACCCTGTACTTTTGCAGGAATTCAGTGAATTGCACGCAGGGATAAGGCCTCTCCCAATACCTCCACTCCACTAACCACACCATCTCCTCCATATCCATACTTCACCCAACCGGCTCTGTCATAGAAAACACCATCAAAGAAACCCATGCTATCATCCAACAGAAACCAGCACTGAACCTGGACAATGGACAGGCACACCCAACTTGGCACCCTGTCCTCAGAAAGATCCCCGACCTGAAAAAGAAAAGATGCGGTGCACATACTCAACCCCTCCCCCCCCCCCCCTCCAGCCACGCGGGGAATAGGATCGGCACATTGCCGAACAGCACGGCCCAGCCCCCCAACCCCCAACTGGCAACGCCACCTGACAACATGAAGCAGACGACGCAAACCAAGATGCGCACGCCAGCGCCGCCGAACGGGAGAAATCGCAACTACCGCTGCCCGGGAACAAACAATGCAGTGATGCGGTACCATCTCCGCTTCAAACGCCGTACCCTTTTGTGAATGAAGACAGTGGATCTTCGAAATTAATAGGATTTAACCATTAAATTGTGCAATGCGGAAGTGCGAAATTTTCTAAATTTCACGTAAGTAATTTTAAACCACGTTTACCGCAACCATCATGAAGATATTGTAGAAGTTTCAGACTTGTTCTTAATTTAATGGTGCCTATTTTTCCCCCTTATCACACAACAGTTCTAATTTGAGAAAATGCATTAAAACCTCCACTACAAAAAGTAATAATTATGAATTTGGAACTCTCTTCTAATTAAACAAAATTTAATTTCTAAGAGAGTTTACATGATTCTGTGACATATTGTTTTCTGCACCTTAACTTATATAGTTTAGAAAATGCAACAATATTGCATTAAAAATTTTGAATGTACTGGAAATAGCTAAAAACTTTATTTACAGTGTTGATATTATGTACTAAATAGTATCAAAATAGGGAAACCTGGAATTATTTATTTATTAGCTGTGCTGATGACAGCATCAGCCAGCCAAAATATAGCACTGTTCTCATGAAGTAAATATTAATGAAAAATTCAAATTACATTGTGTTGCAGTGACTGATTACAAACAATTACTGTATTCATACACAATTGAATCTTACACACATAAAATGATAGTTGTACCAAGTAGAAAGACCATATAACTTTGTAGGGTTTTTCTTCTTCCTGATGATAAAAACATTTCACACTGAATGAAGGTGACAGTGAGGTGTTGAAGAGTGCCACACATTTGACAATGTATGGGCAGAATTTTATGGAAGCAGTTGATTGCGTCCCATGCTCCTTTCACTTGCTTAGGGTTCAAAAATTAAGGACAGCACCAGTGGATTTAATAAAACACCAAGGCAGGCATGCAAGTAAAACAAAAATCAAAGTCACAACAAAAAAAGTTGGTTGACTGTAGGGTGGCCAGATGTCCTCTTTTATCTGGATATATCCTCCTTTTTAGTTGTGTGTCCAGCATCTGGAAGGATGTTTTAGAAATATGTAAATGTCCTCCTTTTTTGGAAAGAGTATAAAGCATCGACAATAGCAAATGTGCTGCATAGAGAATGCTTCCACACACAACAATCATTATTTAAGGCATATCACTTGGGTTTCATTAAGTATTCGAGCAATGCTCGCCTACCATCTGGGAGCTGAACCTGATCACTTTGCCCGACTGAGTCATTACTGCGAGGGGCATTTCATAAATAATGCACGCACAAAGTGGCAACACTACAGAATGGATGATGCAATCAGAATAAAAGTTAAGCCAGTTGCAGTTGAAGATATGCGAGATCGTCAGTTCCCTAGTGTAGGTCAGTTGGAAGTGACAAGTGTTAGCAATGGTGTCTCCAGGCACCACAGGTACTGTGATGACTGAAGGAAGACCGAAGATCGTGAATTAAAATTTAAAGTCTGTGAAAAACGTGACACACATTCACAGTGCTTTGCGTAAAGTTTGTAGTGAGCAAAGAGTGAACCATAGATTTTGAACCAGAGTTGCAGCTGCAGTCAAACAAATTGAGAAGTACATCATCTCAACGACCAAAAGAAAATTTCGACAAGCACAAGCAAAGGATTATCTTCGCCAATGATCACCATGGAATCATCATGTGAAACTTGTATGACAGCAGCATATTATTGTGCCCTGGATCAAAAAATTACACAGAAAACAAAAAACAAACAAACAAAAAATAAAAACACAACCTGGTTTGTGAACTCCCGCATCTGGGAAAGGTTGTGATCGATTTGCTGAGCAATTATGAGCCATGCCGTCCAGACATGAGTCCACCAGACTTCAACTTATTTCCTCAATTTGAAGTATCCCATGCATGGCCAATGTTTATTTTCCATAGAAGAGCTTTCTGCAGCTGTACCAGAGTCATCCACGGACTGAACAACAATAGTGCCCTAACTGGCACAGCAAATCTTCCAGGATGTTGGAACACATTTATTGAGAAGCAGGGGGAATACACTGAAGGATTGTAAGGACATACTGTCTAACATACAATAGACATATCAGGAAAAAAAAATAGTGTGCATTATTTATGAAATGGCCCTAACTCGTTACTTCGCCCTCTCAATTCATCCCAGACAGCTGGAATGCATGTAATCTGTGCAGCTACTTTTGGCTAATTGTGAAGATGTGGTTGAGCGATGAATTGATGATTTTGATGAAGGGACATTCACAAAGAATGCCCATGCTGGGATTCGAACCTGGAACCCCTTGTGTCTTAGCATGCTGTGCTAACCACTCCACCATGGAGGTCGGCCAGTTCCTTTTCGAGTCATACATATGCGATACAGAAGCGGGTAGTATTATTTAATTTTATGAAATAACGATGCAAAAGTGTAAATTCAACAATGATCTCGCAAGAAAATGTCCACGTGTTGAAGGATGTAGGAAACTAATATGAGATGAGATAAAGTGTAAGGTAGCTGCCACTTTTCCCTTTTGTTGAAAGAGTGCTAGAAATGTCCGCAACATTAAAAATAATGTTTCTTGTCCCAATCTAAAGTACCTGAAAATTTAATTCGGTTTTTGTAAGTAAGTTAAGTGAAGCTTACATGTTACATTTGTATTCACTTAGGGACATTTTATTAGAATATTGAAGAATTGGAAAAGGAGTTAAATTCTGTGCTTCAAATTATAGATGTTCTTAGTTATGATTGTCAAGTGTTAAATAATAGGTTAAGGGATTCTTTCTTTGCTTAAAGGTAAGAGGAAATTATTGAAAAAGATAATCTGATCTTTGAGCAAAGTGTTGGTAAGATTTTTTGTATTGATTAAATTATGAGTAATAGCAAATGTGTTGCCATTTTGTTCGGTGTCCTCTTTTTTGTTACTTTGCCCTCCTTTTTCGCCATCAATCGATATCGAGTCATATCGAAAATATAGAATCGATATATCGAATATCCAAATATCAACATCGATATCGATAATACCAATATTGATGATCCAGACAATACCGATATTGATGATCGTGACGATACCAACACATCTGTATTTTTCAATTTGAAGTTTCGTTCCGGCCCTCTTCTAGAGCTGTCCCTGCTCGTAGCATCGAAACTATGCATCAAACAGAAATGTTATTACAAAATATTTTGTGCTGTGTATATGCTGTATATTGATGCGAGACTAAGAACGAGACAATCATTTACAACTTGAGACAGAGTCTTTGCCAAGTATTGTCTCGTATTGCATCGATACCATCCTTATATTTGGACACACAAGGTTAACGAGCAAGTTCTATAAAGTAGGAACCTTGTTCTCTTTATTGGTTGTTGGGACGTATTTGCTTTCCATGTTAATCAGTGGCGAGCGTATTACTTGTTATCTTAACATCATTATGCTGGACTTAACTTGCACGTAAGGAATGCAATACCACCATACATCAATAATATAGATATCGAATATCTATATTGATGTCGATATTTTTGATATCGATATATCAACATCGATATTTTAAAAATATTGACTCTATATCGGTATATTGAAATATTGCACAGCCCTACGGTACACCAGGTAACATGGAGAATATGCCACTGGTTTTTATTTTCCTGGTTGAGGAGTATATTTATATAAAATATATAAGTACCTGGGGGCATCAAGAAGTTTTGCCTGCTGAGGCATAATTTCTTTAATAATAGAAAGATTGAAACAATGAACATAACATATAGTTTGCCTATAGTGTTCTCTACTCAGAGTTACCCTTCCACACAGTTGCCATCACGTTCGATGCATTTGAGTGAGTGTTTTACCAGGCGTCAAAGAAAGTTTGGAAAAATTCCACATAGCAGTCCCTTCCCCACCCTTCAGAGCTGCTTTAACCTCGTGTAGGTCCTCGAATCTCATGCCACGAAGCACAGACTTCAGTAGTTAAGTTAGAAGTGAGAGAAACCGAAAGTGTGGACAAGACAATTAGTGACAGACTATCAACCACCACAGGGTTGATGAGCTCATTGTCATTGTTTAATTTGTTTCCACTATAAACCAGTTGATAAAGGTGGAGACACCCCAATGTCAACCTGTCTTCCACATTGTACACCCTGGACTGCATTTTGCAGACTAATGAGGCTCTGGGCATCAGGACTTGCAGCTAATATAATCCTATAGTTGTGTGAAGATACCTTCAGTAACATTCCATTTCATAGGAATCACAATTTCCAGAAATAATATTGTTTGCAAGTGTGTTACTGGCATTTAACTTTCTCGCCTGATTTCTGATCTCCAATGTTAAGATATTCATAAAACCACTCATTACACTTGGGGCCAAGAGGGAGGGGGGTCAAACTAGTACTCCAATCCCCCCTGGAAATTGGTATCTTTCATAACAAGTTACAATAAAAGAAGAAAGCTTTGTTGTAACACAAATAAGGTTCGAGGGGTTAATATTTGAAGAAAAGAAAACAAAGTAAAAACTGCATTAGAAAAAAAAAATTAGTGTAAAATATAGGAAGCAGGTTACCATTTAATTCAAATTCCACAGTATTCAGAATTCCAAATGAAATTTAGACCTAAGTGATGATAATTTTATTATTGTTTTTACATTCAACTTTGACCAATGGCACTACAAAAATTTCTGTCAGTGCCCATGATTTGATTCTCTTCTGTAATTTACATTATTTGCCGTAAGATCTGTAATATTTGGCACTAACGATAACCTTTCCTTTTTACAGCGAATGTTGACATTCAAGCCAACGCAACGTATCAGTGCAGCAGATTCACTAGTTCATCCTTACTTCCGTGACAGTGGCTACACAACTGCCCAGCTCTCCCCCAGCAACCGCTCAACTCCAGTATCTTTAACCTGCAGCACCTCAGATGACTCTGGTCATTCCGCTGAAAGCCACCCGGACAAGTGACGAGCATGCTTCGTCAGTTACATTAGCAAGCGATTAGTGGCTCTGCTGTCTTTCCGTTCCTGGTTTTGGAGACTTCTTTCATTTTGGCCGATTTTGGTCATGAGGATAATTTTTCCTAACTAAATAACTATACTAGTGAGGATTGTGGCATTTCTAAGTTTGAACTATTCTCTCTCACTGCCAGAATTCTAGGTTTGTCTCAGGGAACTTCGAAAAGGGACCAAACCTTACGGAACTGGACCAACATATGCCCTCGGAATAAGGAACTCAACTTGTAATGCTAGTTACATTGAATATTTAGTCCAATTATTTTTTTTCATACAAATTTACTACTTCTAATTGGTGCTATGTGTAAGTGAATTACTCTTAGTGTGTTGTACCATCATATTTTTTTGAGACAAAATAAGTGTGTGTGATTGGATGTCTCATAATGGAGATAGATATATGTGACGTCTTGTTGAGAATATGTTGTATGAGTATCCTGGAAGGACAAGCTTATGAGGATACTGAAGTGTAAAATTTGTGATACTTTCCCAGAAGACCTGAAGTTTTAATTTTTACTGTAGTTTATAGAATTGTGGCATTAAAGGCATACTATATACTTGGGATGGAACAAATAATTGATACTCTTATCAGTTCAGGCCACTATAGGCATAATTAGTGTATCAGCTGTATTTGTAGATATATCGGATCAGTAAAATTATTTGTAATTTTACTAATCTGATAAATCTATAAATATCTTATAATTTAGTGCAAAATCTGTCATTTTGATATAATTGTTATGTGTATAAACATATAATGCTCTAGTTTTTTGAAATTATGAATGTATAAATATGACCTTATTTTGAATTGCAGTCATCTGGTAAAACATATTATTAAGGATATCCACAAAGCATTCAGGTTCTTCAAAGAGCATTTGCATTTTATATCTGATCAGTAGAATATCATCGGTATTGATAACTTTCATATCTGTCCATCCCTACTATATACAATGTTATGTGCCTTCATTGTTTACAGGTGGTGTATTTTATATTTCAGGTATGTTTTCAGGGCTTACATTACACATTTTTTCCTCCGGGAAAACTTTGGAATAGTGTAGCATGTGTGTGTTTTTAATAGTATTTTTATCTTTCTGTATAATATTGTATTATCGATGAATAAGTTATTGTTTTATGTCTGAGAAGTAAGTGACCTTTGGTCATTGGGGACTACAATGATTGGTTGGTTGAAAGTGGATGAACAAAATTGTTTCAAAATTGAATGTGGATTTTTGTCCTTGTCTGTTCCTTCTTCCAGTAGTGAACTTGTTGCTGAATGAGGACAGCACAATGGTGGAATTGTGGAAATATATCTTCACTGGAGTCAGGCCTCTACCCATCATTTTTTTTTATTGGTGTGTGTTTGTGTGTGTGTGTGTGTGTGTGTCGGGGGGGGGGGGGGGGAGGAAGGCAGGTCTGATAATGTGGAACAAAGAGATGATCTGAATTGCTGTCGGAGCATTAGATATGACCACCAGTGCTATGGTAATATTGCAGTTAGACAATTAATGATACAAATTAGCAATGATTCTTACAATGAGAAACACATCTGAATGCAAGTTAACAAACAAAAACGAAAAGGGAATATTCTTCCATCGCAACTGGAGTTTGAAAATGAACGAACTGTCCCAACTAAATGCATCAATTGTAAGAAAACTAAAATTATCAATTAATACAGACATCTGAAGCCTGCCTCTCCCCACAAACAACCCATTTAAGTATGCATGGACAAAATTGAAATTTTGAAAAATCGTCAATACTTTTTTATTTTTTTAGGTTTACATGTATTTCATAGTTCGAGCAAGAGGGGGTGGGGGACATGACCTTGGGTACAGGCCTGACTGGAGTTAATCATCTTTTGATCTGTTCTTCGAACTTAGTTTTTTAAATATCTCTACTTTCTATTAACATTGTTCAAGAAAGCACTCTAATGTTGTATTGACCTATTAGTTGTGACCACATACCCTGTTCAGAAAACCAATAGCAATGAGACTCTGTTCTCTGACCACGCATCACTGTCTACTTCTAAACAAAGTTATAAATTATTTATTCTATTTATTTCAACTTTTGCCTACATTGTGAAACCACAGTGTGCTGTGGGAATTTCATAATTGAAGAAAAATAGCAATGATTTAGTTGTTACCTTATTATTTTGTGCAGAGTCTAAACTGTTGTATTGTATCAACCAGACAGACAAAGCACATACAGTGTAAAGTTATGCAATTTAGCCTTTCATATTCTGATTTTTTCATTATAATTTATAAGTTCTAAAATACTAGAAAAATATTTGCTTTTTACCAAAATTAAATCAATTGTCCATTTTCTTATGATAATAGCATCTACTAAGTGTATTACCATCTGATTTTTTTAAGTTTCCATTATGTTTTCAGTGCTGTCCCTCCCTCTTTGTATTCTAACACAGATGCAAGCAATTTTATTTTCAGTCTGCTTTATGAACATTATATATTGTCCTCTATTTGAATGCTTTATTTAGTGTGCGTGTGTGTATGTGTTTACACGTGTCTGGGTGCACATGTGTGTATATATATGTGTGTGTGTGAGAGAGAGAGAGAGAGGAAGAGAAGAGAAAAGAAGACCTACACATAAGTGCACGTATGCACACACATACAAACACACTAATCTCTCTCTCTCACATGCACACAATAACACACAGGGACAGATAAAGGAAGAAATAGTAATCAAGGGGAGAAAAGAGAGGGGTATAGTGACAAAAGAAGATATAAAGTAAAAGAGAAGGCAAGACAAGAAAATGAAAGAGAAGAGGTAGTAAAAGAGAGTATCAACAAGTAGGAGGGTTAGTGCGAAAAACAGATTCTACAACTGCGACGTAAGACGAAAATATAAAGAAAAAATTGCATGGATAGGAGCAACTCCCTGTGAACACCTTTGTGTGTATATGTATGTATGTAAGAGCCAGTACTGTAGCAGAGCGCATTAAGAGCACCTTCACTAAATCCATCTAATCACCACTCATCCTTGTTGTCACAATGAGCCAAAAGTGGTTGAAGTGGGATGCTAATGAATAAAATTACAAATACAAAGTATGTATGTAAGAACATGTACAGTTTATAACATGCGTACATTTGACAAATTTCGTTCGGATTTATGTACTCTGTAGGCATTTGGACTCCACACGATGAATGTCAGTAATTGAATAATTAACATTTTAAACTTTTTAATTTAATCGAAAATTGGGAAATGGTTATTCAGCAACAAATGATCCACTTTTAACTAATTAATAATCAATAGATATTTGGACTGACTTGTCCTTACAAGAAATATCATCTTGAATTAGAGATAAAAGACTCTGATACTACATAGTAAGCAGGTTTATAAGTAAGATATGCATACTGTTTACTATGTGTTGTGTGGGTATTGTAATTATTATTTATTGAACCTAACTATCTCATTCTATGTTGATGTGTACGAAGAATGTAAGCTTTGATGTTAAGGTTTAATAAAAAAAAAGTACATTTTATATTTCATGCAGAAGTATGGAGATACTGTGAGATTTGTAATTCTTAAAAACCTGTTTCTTGTATCTTATCCCTTGAACCTGCGTTTGTTTTAATTATTATTAAATATGTTTTGAAAACCATTTTTTTATATTCACATGTGATTATGTAATACCATGTATTCTTTGAACCTTTTATTTAGTAGAATATTATTTATTCAGTGTTTGGTAAACTAGTAAAATGATATTTTTATCAAATATTAAAACAGTAGTGGCTTTTTCATAATTGAAGGACCTTCCTTTGGGAACAAATTGACAGTAGCACTCAAATAATTCACCTTAGATGCAGTGAACTCACAACAATGTAAGAAAGAAAGTCAGTATATTTTTCCACATTAGTGAATCATGTAACTTGTGTGGTCAAATCGGTGTATTCTAACTCATGCAGTCAAATTAGTGTATTCTAACTCGTGCAGTCAGGTTGGTGTATTCTTACTCATGCAGTCAAGTTTGTGTATTCTAACACATGCGGTCAAGTTGGTGTATTCTAACTTGTGCAGTCAAGTTGGTGTATTCTAACTCTTGCAGTCAAGTCAGTCTATTTGAACTCTTGCAGTCAAGTCAGTCTATTTGAACTCGTGCGGTCAAGTCAGTCTATTTGAACTCATGCGGTCAAGTCAGTCTATTTGATGGTCAAGTCAGTCTATTTGAATTTATGTGGTCAAGTCAGTCTATTTGAACTTGTGCGATCAAGTCAGTCTATTTGAACTTGTGCGATCAAGTCAGTCTATTTGAACAAGTGCGATCAAGTCAGTCTATTTGAACTCGTGCAGTCCAGTTTGTGTGTTCTAACTTGTGCGGTCCAGTTTGTGTATCCTAACTTGTGCAGTCAAGAAGGTGTATTCAAACTCATGTGGTCTAGTTTGTGTATTCTAACTTGTGCGGTCCAGTTTGTGTATTCTAACTTGTGCAGTCAAGAAGGTGTATTCAAACTCATGTGGTCTAGTTTGTGTATTCTAACTTGTGCGGTCAAGCTGGTGTATTCTAACTCATACGGTCAAGTTTGTGTATTCAAATTCATGTGGTCAGTTTGGTGTATTCCAACTCATACAGTCAAGTTGGTGTATTCCAACTCGTGCGGACAAGTAGTCAACTATCTTCTTTCCAAAGCCTCTTCTAAAGCAAGCAACACTACCTTTGACACAGAAACGCTGCTGCTTTCCTTGCATATTCTGGATCTCCTCAATGGCCCCAATCTTGCCTTCGATAATGCCTTCACCCACTTCCTCTGTGGTTTTCTTCAGTGGTCTCAAACCCCCCCCCGGAGATTTTGTAGCATTTGAGATGAGTCAACAGATATACTATCTGAAACACTGTCCAACATTTGCCAGTCATACAGTACTCAAAAATTATTGTTGCATACTTTGAAAGCATGATACATATCGTACATATTCCTGATGACAACTTATTCATCCAACTTCAACTACATGGAAAATGCATTGGATCTCCCAAAGACAGCTATTGTCATTCACCACAACAGGTCGTGTAGAGAGATGCATACATGCTCTGGGAGGGCCCATTGTCTCCTGAAGATCAGGAACGACTTCATCATTGAGGGCCGTTGGGATTGTTGACACACATAATGCACTTCGGTTGTTTTGGTTTGCTTTGTAACAGTCTTATGTATATTTTTTCCTGCTTGTAGTGTGTAAAACAGTTCGCCTTTGCTTTCAAATAAAGATTTTTGCTTTCTGCCTCACTTCCTGACATAAGATCTATATCACATTCCATTCTGTAAATATCAAATAATGCAACAATTATTAACATGGTAGATAGCAGTCAGCAAGACCTGTATAGTGAAGTTAGGATGGTTATTAAATGGAATAAGTGACAAAAGAAAGAAGAAAATTCTTAAAACAGAGAAGATCGAGACTGTCTGTATGTCAGTGTTCAACAGTCCCCAGAAATCACTTCGTCTTCGTTAGTAGGAGCTGAGTATACCCAAAACCTCCTTGTGCAGAATATTACGTGCTGACTTACACACACACATGACCCTATAAAATTCAAATTGTTCAGAAAGTAATGCCTAGAAACATGCAACAAAGGTTACAGTTTGCACATGAGTTCCTTGTGCTGGCAGAACAACCAAATGGAAACATTAGCTGGCCTCTGGAGATCACCAGATCTCACAGCTCCTATTTTTTGTCCTCTGGGGGTTCCTCAAGGATAATGTCTACAATTGCTGCTCTCAAGGACAACATTTGTACAGTCAATCGTCGTTTCTCCCAAGAGACTTTGGAGAAATTGTGGTGCCTCGAATCCGTCAATGTTGGGATGTGAATGGTGGTCATATGTCCAATGTTATTTTTCACACGTGATCTCCAAAGTGTAGGCTTTCCATAGATATCTTTATTTTTGTTGTACCTTATAAGGTTGTTTCATAATATGCATGACAAATGGGTTTACTTCTTTTGGTACACCCTGTATAAGTTGTTAATCAGCATATTTTCATTGCCATTCCCTCAGCCAGTATAATTTACATAAAGCACTCCTTTGCCAGCCTATTCCCAATTGACTTGCCTAGGAATTTGCACCTTGAGCACAAAAACTATGAAGAATTATAATTACCTTTACAGATTGTTCTATCATTTCTGAAACTTGACCCGAAGAAGATATTTAATTTATTCACGAGAAACTAGGGATGTGCCGAAGCCGATTACAGATGTATGAAAATCGGCCAAAATTGACACATCGGCATTGGTATCGGAATCGGCAAAAATCCGATATTTAAACCGGTACAAATTATACTAGAGTTTTTACCTTCTAATAAGTTTTATATTCTAGTTTTGTAAGATTTATTGAAAATTTGGTTATGATTCGTCATTATTGTAGAGTTTTTGTAATAAAATTATTGCAAACTCATTCAGAGGATCAACCTAACTATAAATCTGAAATAAAACAGTACATTGCTGAACCAGGATCTGCTGTTGTATTGGAAATTCAAAAATGAATATTCAAACCTGAAGCAAGTCCTGAGATAATACTTGGGCATACCTGCTGCATCAGTATTCAGTGATTGAGTGTGCAGTGTTGCTGAACAGATTTGAGATAAGAGAAGAAGTAGGTTACTTCCTGAAGTGCTTCCAAATCCGTGTTTCTGAAGTTGAATCTGGCAGAACAGGAATTAATTTTGCATTTCAAAGAACTGGTTATGTACTAATGTTTAATCTCTTGAGAATCCATGTTCTTCTTAAAGGTTCACATAACATTTTGTAGATGCAAATGTACATTCGCATCTCTTGAGAATATATATGTATATACATATGATATGCAATAGAAATGTACATAGCAAATTTATTTTTGTCATGCTGAAAATAACATTCCATTTCTGTTTAATAATCTTATGTATCGGAATCGGTTAAATATCGGCATCGGTTCCAAAAATTATCGGAGAGTACATCGGCATCGGTAAATTTTCAGCTTCATCACATCCCTATGAGAAACTATAGATTTATAACTAGTTTACATGGAAATCTCCCTCCTCTCCGGTCTACCTGAGCATCAGAGACTAATACATGTGTCTTTTTTGTCATTGTAATATCTTTCTAGGAATATTGGATTTCTTTTTCCACTGCAAAAGATGGTGATTCATGTGTGTCAACTGTATTTGTGCCAGCCATTTCAAAATTGTGGAAAATCAACACAAGTCCATGGAAAACGTAGGCAAGGGGCACATGAACAAATTTTGAAAACACTATCCTTTCATAGAACATGCAGAAAGCAACAAACTCATGGAAAAATGTTCTAAGAACTAGGGAAAAAATTACGCAAGCAGTGTTTGACCTGCCTCTCCTTAGTGCATGTCACTGAATTTTTCAAATACCACACTTTATAATTGGAATAAAATAAAATTCTGTCTTCTCCTGACCTCAGTACATCTCTCTTATATGCCTGTATTCTGAGCTTCGTTTTTACAAAAAAGAAGAGTGGGAGAGTGAGAGAAACGATGTTTAGAAATCCACATGAAAATTAACATGTATGCCCAAGGAGGATTTTGACACATCTACGAGGGTCATCCAGAAAATAAAGACAGTTTGGTTATACAAAATGAAAAACACAATATTTATTGGAAAAAAAAACAATTCTGTCACATTCCTGAATCTTCCTTCACTTCTCTACATAATCACCTCCTACATTTAAACATTTGTCGTATCTGGGCAAGAGCTTCAGAATTCCCATGTTAAACTCTTCTGCCGCCAGTTCATTAAGCCAGGTGGTCACTGCATTCTCAAACTCTTCATCACTTCCAAAACGTTTACCGCCCAGAAACCCTTTCAGCTTAGGGAAAAGGTGGAAATCGCTAGGAGCAAGGTCTGGACTAGAGGGTGGATGATCAAAACTTTCCCATCCGAATTGATCCAGCAATTCTTGAGTTGCACCAGCAGTGTGAGGGCAGGCATTGTCATGCAGAAGCACGATTCCTCCAGAAAGCATTGCTCGCCTCCTGTTTTGGATGGCTCGCATTAGTTTTCTTAGTCTCACAATAACGATTTGCCTTTTGGTGGAAATGCGCGAGTGGTCTTGAATGCAGTGACCACCTGGTTTAATGAACTGGCAGCAGAAGAGTATAACATGGGAATTCTGAAGCTCGTGCCTAGATACGACAAATGTTTAAATGTAGGAGGTGATTATGTAGAGAAGTGAAGGAAGCTTCAGGTATGTAACAGAATTGTTTTTTTCCAATAAATATTGTGTTTTTCATTTTGTATAACCAAACGGTCTTTATTGTCTGGATGACCCTCGTAGTTCTCCAGAATGTGAAATATCAGTGTAGTTCTTCAATGTTAGACAGGGCCACCATTAGGAAATGTGGGGCACTGTGTGGTTTGCATTGCTGTTTAGATATGTGTGATGGAAAATAGACTTACATTGCCACAACTCTATTGCATGTATCTAGACAGCAGTGAAAGCAAGCCTCACATTCATGTAAATGCTCCAGAAAGAATTGTAAGCAGATGTAATTTTTTCAGATTTGGAATATCATAGGGGTTTTTTGAAAGGAGAGGAATTATGGTGGTGGAAAAATAGAGCCTTAAAATCAACATGATTGTGTAATTATCACCCCCCTCCCCAACACAGAAAATTTCATGTCAAACCACCAATGAAATTTGGCAATAATTTTTTGTTTAAATCTAGTTTCGACTCTACCAGGCCAAAATTGATAATTTTATCCTGTCAAATAGCACACTAAACACGTTAATACTCAATGGAAACTAGATAAAACAGCTAAGGTTAACACTTTCGCTCAATTCATGCATTGATTTGTTACCTTTGCATGAAAGACCCAAGTTTTATTCAGAGATATTCATATTCTGATGATAATTTTTTACTCTGCCCTTAGCGTACTAAAGATTTTGTCTGAACTGCGAACATAACAGGATAAAAATGGTCCTTTTTGAGGGCTTGTAGCATCAAAAAAGCCATTCACATTTTTGTCCTCGACAGGCTGAAAGTTTGTTGGTGTTTTCTGCGATACCACATGTTATGTGTATATCCATATGCATGTACTGTTCATACCCAAGTAACCAAAAGTGGTTGGCGCAGTGGCGTTGGGTCAGTTTGATGTTTGTGTTGTGAGCACTGAGCAGACGACAGAACTCTGCTCCTTTGTGGAAGGGAAGCCCAGCTGTAAGCACTACTGTTGCCAACTTAGTATTTTGGAGCAAGGTTTGTCCAAATCATGAACACACCAAGGAACTATATTTTCATCTATTATCTAACTGGTCTCAGATGTAGTTCAATCCAGCCTTGGCTCTGCAGTCTACCTCTAGTTGCTTCACAGAAATGGTATTCCTATTTTAGGCAGGATTCAGCTCTTTTCTGCCAATCCGATGTGACAACACTGGCTGATCCGGTAGGTACGAACGGCAACAGGGCCCCTTAACAGGCATATGAATAATCACATAGTACACTATGCTCCAAAGCCCTTCACCGCTCTTTCCTTGCATTGGCACCCCTCTTCTCCCTTGTTGCCTCTTCAGGGTAGCGGAATGACCTCCCTCTTCGCTTCTGTCGGCTGCAGAAAAAATGTCCTAGGCAATATCTACTCGACGGCAATGGTATTCATTAACGTATTTAACAATGTTGTCATTTTATTGAAACAACTTTTTAATTCTTTACACTTTGCTGTTACCTGCGTTAACACCTTTGGGTACCGTACTGAAAATGGTTGGCTCAACGTAAAAACTTGGGCAATGGTAATTTTGCCCATGGTTCCAACATTGGCCCAACGCATGGTTTTTACATTGGGCCAATGTATGGTATACATACATATGAGTCAAATGTAAACAATAGTACAAATTTATTTATGAAAAAAAAAATACACCACTTTCTCAGGTCACATGGTATCATTGTTTTCAAGGCACCATACCTTTAATCAAGTGGTAGCACTACTACTTTCTAGAGTTTCCTTAGTTTTCCACCTTTAATGGAATTTGGTCTGCACATATTGTTTAACCACCTTCACAATAATACCTGTAAGAATGTTCTTGTTCTACTACAGCTAAAGAGAGAAACAATAAGCAATCCAAACACATCTTTCATCCATGGCGGCTGACAAATGACTGGCGAGTGACTGCAAGTTAAAAATATAGCTTCTTCTTTCATTAAAAATATATTATATTTCCAATGTGCTGCGACTCAAATATTCAAAAAGAAACATGTCACTTATTTTACACTAGAATTTACAGCCTACTCCTAAAAGTTGTTTATAAAACTGATTTTGACTCACTTTTCCATGGTTGGGCAAATGTTGGCAACGACCGTTGGCCAGTGGCAGATCCAGAAATTACTGTTGGGAGGGGCGAATTTCAGAGTCTGGTACAGAACCGAACCTACAATTGCACTGTTTTATGTTAACAATATATGGTTGTTTTAGCAGGAGACAGCTATGCAATACAGATTAGCTTTTTTAAGGAGTCCAGAGTGAAATATATGGTTATTTTAGTATATTTTAGGTAGTCTACTCAGATTGGTCCTTCGAAAAACAATCGCATGTAGATTATGAATATGTATGGGTTTATAAGCAACATAGGTAGTTTAAATGTATTTATATTTGAACCTATTGCTACAAATTTATTTATTACAGACTCTGCTCTTTAAGTTACATACTCCATGTCATCATTGCATTTCTCGTAATTTCACACCTAGATATTTAGCTTCCTTTACTCTTCTAAAAATTTTCTCCGAGTTTCATCTGTGGGTGTTTATTAGCATTCAGCTTACCCTGTAGGATTATAAAGTGGGTCTCCTGGGCTGCAATCATCAATTTCACCATATCACACAAGTCTTGGAAAGAGTTTATTGCAACGCTGGACTTTCTTTCCAAATCCGTTCTTGAATTATCTTATATTACAATTAATATGTTGTCTGTATAGTCTAGGTATTTGTGCTTTTGATCCCGAAATATTTCCTAATTTTTCTAGAGATGGTTCCAGGTTTAGATTCCACAATTCTGGACCTAGCATTCGTCTGTGACAATTTTAAGGCTGTGAAGTTAGGACCATCTGTGAGGGCCTCTTTTTTTACAGTTTGAAGAGGGACGCAAAGCCATTTGTACCTTACAGCCTTGTGCCGGAGAACCAACTGCAATCGACTTGATATATCGCATGTAAGTACACTCGATATAAATGTCGGTTGTATCTGTGTATGACAAGATATCGCTTTCATGTCCACAGCGATCTCTTATAATACACCATTCTTCCAATTGAGTCTGCAATACTGACATGGTTAAATCTAAGAAGGTAATAAAAGTTGCACAAACCACTTGAAATACCTATCACTCAACCTAACCTACAAGCTTAAGGAATTACTTCGCAGACCCAAAAGGAAAAACCGTTAGTGGTCTTACATTACATACATACTATTTACATACCTATACACACTGGCTATCAAGACTTACTTTATTACATAGCTACATTTTCCTGAAGTAACATGGAAGATCTCAGGGGTTACTGCTATTACTGTAATTGTACCGTGGCAAGCTGGCCAAGTTCACCCCAGCATAACAACAGTGGATGCTGAGCCAGAGTAGGACCTTCCCGACCCAGCAATATTCCAGAGCTGACGAACTCGTACAGCTCGGAAAACGTCGTGTACTATCACACCTAGTATAGGGCCACCAACGCAGAGGCAGGCCCATTGTCCTAGGTGGAACTTCCACGATGTCTCCTACCAAACGGTAGGGAAAAACCTTATCGGGAGAGGTCCTACAGTTTTACTTGCCATCCAAATAACTGGAATCCATGAGATATAGGGTGGAAACTTAACGTGTATAGTGCTTCTATTTTTTAATTTTTTTTAAAAAAAGAAAACTGCCTTCGTTAGCAAAGTGTTTTTAATATGGAAACAAGGCATAATCAATCGTGTTATACCAAGAATCCAAGTTGCTTCAGGAAAATCCTGTGTGTTATATTTTGTTAGCACAAAATATAACACACAGGATATAATAACTAGTGGATAAGATAGCAGATAAAGAGAATAACTAGCATTCATTCTGCAATGTAATCCATCAAGCTGCATACAGCAGCAATGATGAGGCTCTAAGAGTTCACTAGGCGCCATCTAACTGAAATCTGGTTGGCAGGTTTTGGCACTCGAAGACCTGTTGGCCAAAGGTTGATCTATTTTACAGACAAATAGCTTTGAACATATATAGCGTTATAATAAGGTCCCCGGTTCAAATGATGGCCTGGGAATGGATATTCTTTGTGACTGTCCCATCATCTTCATCTTCGAGAGTAGCCAAAAATGGCAGAAAAGTGAAGAAAAATAAGCCAAATCAATGCAGCATTAATAACATAAACACGCCAGTTCGGTGACCGAGTGTGTTAAGTGGCCAACTTTCGATCTTGCAACAGGAGTTCCCGTCTTCGATTCTCGATCTGGGCACGAGTGTCCTTGAAGTGCCCTTTCTTTAATTCAATCAAATAATCACTCATCCGCATCGTCGCTATTAGACATAAATTACAGAAAAGCGACTGAAAAATAATAAAATTCAAAAACTTACGTACTATCCTGCAGATGTCAGCATCTCTCCACTTTGAATGGAAATCCGGCATGAAGAACTTTTACTTTAAGTAAAAGTTCAATGTCATTCTTATGCGTGTCTGGTCGTCAGTTTTTGGATGTAGTTTTATAGCTACTGTAACGATCTTGAACAATGAACAATAACTGTTGTATGTTAGATATTG
Organism: Lepisma saccharinum; assembly: GCF_977018435.1. Classification (NCBI taxonomy): domain Eukaryota; kingdom Metazoa; phylum Arthropoda; class Insecta; order Zygentoma; family Lepismatidae; genus Lepisma; species Lepisma saccharinum. The sequence goes on from NC_139249.1 coordinate 36,660,088, forward strand.
TTGTGCTGTTTTGTGTTAGGTCCAGGGACGTAGCTAGGTTGATCAGTTTGAGGGGGTCCTAAGCCAAAATGTAAGATTTTTTTCTATCAAACCATTAACAATTACAAGCTATTAATATAATGTACCATTTTTCTACCTCTTGGGTTAAATGCGATGATGAGATTGAATGATGACACGTTGAAATGGCGATGGGACAGACATGATGCAACCATAACTGTCCAAGGTCCGAACGTGGGACCTCTGGTTTCGTAGCGGTTTATCATTACGCCAGGGGTGCGGTTCGAATCCTGGCATGCACATGGGTATTTGTAAGTGTCCCTTCATCAATTTAACCATTAAACACGGTGAAGCACAAGGACCCTTGCTCATCGTCACGGAGACAGGTCAGGTCATAAACATTTTTTTGGGATCCAACAGATGGTCACACTTTGAGGCATCTCCCTCCCCCAGCATAAACCGCTCTGTTCGCCAATTGTTTCAGTTGAGCGGCAATAATGACCGTGTTACGCAGTTTTCTTTTAGGTAAAATGTCCGCTGATATTGGTAGTGAAGATTAAGATTAAGATTAGTTTTTATAGTTTCGAATATTTGTGTAACTTCGTGCGAATAAACTTTCAAGAAAAAAAGAAAATATGCAGAATGAAAGTCTTGGAACCCCCTTACTCCTTCTCTGCATTTGCATAAATTCCACACTGCTTCCCAAGATGCCTAAAACTAAAAGTAAATTATCAATTACGAAGCTTAGGAGTAAAATGTGATCGCCCGACTTCGCTTCCCCACCCACTTAAATATAAGCAGCCTCCTATTTGAGAGTCCTATTATAATCCCACCTATCGCATTGTAGAAAGTAAAATTGTTCACGTAAAAATACGTAGCACAATATATTGCATGTGGCGCGAGTTAATCGAGTATTAATAGTGGTTGAGTGATTTGGTTTATTTTGCTTCGTTTTTCTGTCACCTTCGGCTAATCGCGAAGATAAGGACGATTGATGATACGAAATTGATGGAGGGACACTCACAAAGAACATTCATGCCCTTGCACGATACGAACCCGGAATCCCTGGCGTTGTGGTGCTCTGCGCTAACCACTCCGCCACGAAGGTTGGAACGAGACATAAAAATGTAACAAATAAAATAATTACTGTAAATAATTATATTTGGATGGAATAACAATGGGTCTACAAATACATACAGTGTTGCTAATACGAGTAGTATTGGAATTATATATTTATTATTAATATTTTTACTCTTAATTTAAATATGTCATGTGGTGTAAGGCTTGATTTGCAAATAAATAAAACTAGTATTCCACCTGAGAATACCACAAATTGATTGAAAAGTTGCACATTCTTCTGTGACCATGCGCGCCGAATACGTGGGTGCTCCGGGGCTCGAGCACCCACATAAATAATCTTGTGGGTGCTCCGCACCCACAAGATATTTAGTTTGATAAAAACAAAATAAAGTAAATATTTCTCACTTGCCATTATAAAAAATAATAAGCAATTAAAACATTGAGATGGAAGTTAAAATTTCTAACCTCTAAAACATAATTGTTTCAAATGTGTTTGTGCAAAGGCAACCAAGCAACACATTCCCCCTTCCTTGCCTGTCTCTGACCAAGTCAAAGGCAGTCCCCACAATAACAATGGAAGTATATTGACATTACCAAAATTGCAAACAAATTCATAAGTGCAAATGACGTAAGAAGGAATGTGTTTTATATTTAAAGTTAACATCAGCCCTGGCCCAAAACCATGGTAACGGTTGAAGTTTTTGCTTGCGATGACGTGTGACCGGCCAAGTGAATCCATCACTTCAATGTAAAGTCACGTGAAATGACAAAACGACAGTGTTGCAGTATGCAGATATTAAACACCAGAACAAGAACAATGTCTAGATGAGGATGTGTACTATAGGCTGTGGAAAGGGAGATGTGATAGCCACTAACGCCGTCAAACGGTTGAGCGGGAACTGTACGTCACATACCATGAAGAAGTAATAGGATCTGAGCTGATTATGTCCTTTGCGATTAGTCGCTTCATTAAATGATTTACTAAATCTCATCAATTTACATTAATATTTTGAAGGCATTTGCTCATTACATTACGTGGAATAAGAAGTCATACGTACCATATAACTAGTGAGCAAAGAAATGTAAAGCCACACAACTAGTTTGCAATACACCGAGCCTCATGTGCGACCATTTGGACAGTTTTATTGTCGCCAATTATTTGAAGGAGCGCATCATAGACCTCTCCCATTTGACATCTCAACAAAGTTAAGGCATATAGTGCTGATTAAAAAATATAAAAAAGTCAAGACAGCGTTTGTAATTCTTCTCCTTCGTGACCCTCACCGCCGGGTATGTGGCAGTCTTGGTCAAGAAGGTGTACAACACTGGGAATTGTGGAGGAGTACCATAGAATTGAATTCGTAGTAGTAGCTGTGGTCATATAGATATCGCAATACTATACTTCACTTCACTGACCTGTAACACTGATCACAAACTTGCATATACACACAAATTTTAAAATTAAATACCAATCTGGCGTGCAAAACTATACAGTATCCACATTGTACGAGGGGGTGGGGAGACAATAACAGGGAGTGTATGATACAGGAAATGGTATCTTGGCTCTGTGTAGTCTGTTAAAAAAGGGGCGTGTCTGTGTTTGTTCCTTAACGTGCAATGGAAGAATAGATAATTTGGCGTTCGTTTGATTACTCTGCAATCACATGCAGGAGATTCATAACGTGATGTTCTTTTGATTGTATGAAAAAAATACTGGTGACATTTTGAAGGATTCTATAGAGCACAAGTTTCAAATGTATTATACAAATTAGTAATAGTATTTTAAATATTTGTGGCAACGTGTTCAATTCACTGAAGTATTCTTAAAAATGTATACTACTATGTAAGACCATTACAGACACATTAACATTTATTTCATAGAACGTATAAGCGATATTAAAAAATACAATACTTCTGCAACTCAATTCTGCTTTATGGCCAAGTTACAAAGCAAAAATTAAACCATTAAGCTAAACTCCTACAGCTGATCAAAATCTAATTACGGGTTCGCAGTAACGCAACTTAGCTTTGAACAAAACTTCGTGTATATGTTGTGCTTATAAAATACCGACACGAAAGTTGTATTAATCATTTTACACATCTGTAAGAAGCCACACTTGGTTTCTACTGCAGAAATTAAAGACTACACATCGAAAGGTGGAAAAAACCTGCTCTTGCATGTTGACCTGAGACTGCAGTGGCGTTCCCAGGATTTTCGAAAGGGAGGGGTTACGTACACTATTTTTGGTAGTCATCCCTCATTTTGCCATCTTTTCCTACATTTGACGTTCTTTCTTTTTAGGAATACTGGGCCAACGGGAAGGGTTATAACCCCCACCAACTTACCCTTGGGCACGCCACTGCCTGTGAGAATGAAATATTACTTTATGCCAAGTTTGCGTGAAAGCAAAGTTGTACAATATTACATTTCATGTCAGGCAGACTTTGATATATTCGCGGAAACATGTTGTGCACTGAAGAGAAAAAATACAAGTGCATAGCCTAGTGTAAATATAGCGTACATAAATGCTCATTTGAACTTTTCTTTTCTGGTATACACAGTACATTATGTTCAACGTACTTGGAAGATGTATCTTGTAATAAATAATAATAACAAGTGGTGTGCGGTATCTAGAAAAGTCGGGACCGGGATCGGAAAGAAAAATTCTGTCCCGATCCCGACTTCAGCAAATGACTTCCCTACTTTTCTGGATCCCGAGCAGTCGGGAAATACCGAATGGTCATTTCAAAACGGTATTAATTCTTTTCTTTTCTACATTGCAAGTGCCTGGAACTTATCGGAAATTGTTAGTTTTCATTCCAGAAATACAAAGACAATCACTTAAGGTGAAAATGACGTGTAGAATTTGAAATTTCCAGAGCGTCGGAAAATTTCGGAAATTTCCCGTCCCGAAAATTTCCCGACTAGTCGAGAAATTGCGAATATTTCCCGTCCCGAATGACGGGATTTTAAAAAAAAATCCCGTTCCGATCAATAATATTCTGTCCCGCATAATAATAAGTACCTATCGATATTTATTTTCAATTTGTCTAAAGCCCCAAAATGTAAATGGGTGGAAATGCTCATTTGTGTACTCGATTTCGTGTGTTCAGTTTCTGGTATGGTTTTTCTATCTGCATAGTGCAACACTAGCGCATAGATTTGGAATTCATTTCATTGATAAATTCACTTCTTACCGTCGTTTCGTCATCACGAGTAAACAACGGATTGGCCCAACCTATACTTTCTAATAACCTTGGTTAACATGTCATGATTATCATTATTATTATTTTGTACATAAAGTTAGTCATTTTGTAGTTTCTGTTCACAAACAAAATCCTTGCATAGTTCTTTCTGCAATACAATTAAAATTATTTGCATTTATGAAGATTTTTTCATTTTAATTTGTATGAATGTGGTATTTTCTTTTAGTAACGTTATAACCAACCAAAGGTTGGGTATACATCCCCAATACATACAGGCAGCACTCCACTCCAACCAAAGTACAAGGCCAATTCAATTCAGGTAAAATTAATAGGAATAGACATTCCCAGATATGTTAAGATTAACAGAAATTAGGCCTAATTAGTAAAAGTATGATAAAACATCAAAATATTAAGTAAATAATAAGCCCCAGACCAAAATTCATTGGTTATGAAAAAGACAACCTTTTGTGGAGAAACAAAATTCAGAGAGCACATGTTGCTTTTCATGCAAATTTTTTATTAACACACATATTTTCAGGATAACATTTGTGCAAGCACAAATTAACTTGCTTTCCCTGAAAATAACTCCAAGTCACAATTATATGTGCAAACAAACCACAAAAACATCGATTTTTTGACAAAAGACAATCGGTCTCACAGCACCAGAGCCATCTGGTGAGAGTCAGTGGAACTAGCCCTGACTAGACTGCCATCTATTGGGCTTCTCAAGGTACTTGATGAAAGCAAGTAACCCAAGGTGCTGTGAACCAATCAGATGGCCTCATGGGCGTGGCTATCAGACAATGAGACTGAGATAGCTTTTAACATGTGAGGAAGCCATCTTGATTTCACTCTGTGTTGATAGTTGGTACAGTTAACATCGCTCCAAGTTTTGGGCCAGAGTAGGCCAGTGGAGAGAGGACAATGGAGTAGCCATTGTGTTCCAAACATGTGAAATATCTACAAAGTGATTGGAAATAGCCCTGTAGTGTATAATATGGACGAATTACAGCACTTAAAGTGCCTTAAAGTGCATGGAACCAATATCCATGAATATTCGGAAATTTTCAATACCACATGGTGAGGACAACGAGCCGTCAGGAAACCATGATGCTTTGTATCCAAAGACATCCACGATTATTCGGCCCATCCTTTGTGATATAGCTCCCTGAAACAGTTCATGTGCAAGCCAATACCCATATGTCTTAAGATATCGCTATATTTATAGTTGGAGTGAAAAGTGTTTGTTTCAAGGCCCATGTGTGATGAGGTGGAAGCAGAAGATGTAAGTACAATGCTTTTGTTACCCATTTTGTTGGTCCCATGTGTAAAAACAATCTTATAAGTTTGTGCAGTGCTTGTATATAAGTAAATGTCTTAATTCCCAGAATATTAAATGTGTCTTTCCAACATCTTGATTTGTTAATTCATATTTGGGCGGGCAAGCCCGGGAAGCGTGCTACTCGCTCCGGAATAAATAGGCTGAAAGTCCTTATGATAAACCAGCAATCATTCCTCGGAATGGATGCTGGTCTACTGGGGACATCCTCCATGTTAATGGTCACTGGAGGACAGCATAGAGCTGCACGGGGATAGGTGCGTCCAGGTTGCATAGCCAGGTAGCTTCGTAGGTTCAATCAAGCCCAAAGTGGGTGAGTAGGTTAGGTTCACCTATCCTATTATTCGGCAACGTAACCTGGAGGCACGTATCCCTGGACCAGCCGCGTAGACGAAGCCATTCAACTCCCGAATCTATCGTCTGTCTTTTGTCTCTCGCGGATCGCAACATTATGAGACTCAGCACCGGCACTCCCCAAATATGAATACCAGATCAGGGTCGTTGGAACGGCCAGCAGGTCGTGGGTTCCCACCCAACGGTAGTGCAAGTACCATTAATAACCCCCAACTTGACCTCATTGTAGCAATGCTCCAAGAGCAATCTAAAGTCTCTGAAAGTGTTAATCAGAAACTTGATGCGCAGGGTCAGAAACTTGATGCGCAGGGTCAGAAGCTTGAAGCACAGGGTCAGAAACTTGATGCGCAGGGTCAGAAACTTGATGCGCAGGGTCAGAAACTTGAAGCGCAGGGTCAGAAAATTGATGCTCAGGGTAGGGAATTTGCCAAGGCATCGGCGGAAGTAAATAGGAAACTTGAAGCCGTAAGGACGGAATTCCAGGCCAGACTGGACTCCATCCACAATGCCACCACGAGGACCTCAGAATTGTTAACTAAGCAAGTAGCGACCAACACCAATAGAATTAACCAAATAGAGATCCAATGTAATGACTTAGAGTTAAGGTTAGGAAGGGATTTTACACAAGTGTCAGGCCAGATTTCGCAACTGAGGGAACTCGTGGGCGAAGTGCAAGGCGGTGACAATCAGACCACCACAGCTCAAATTCTAGGGAGGTTAGATGCCCTAGAAAATATATGCAGAGAGCTCACTTGCAGTGACCACATGGTTACGATCGAGAACAGGGTTCTCGAGCAAGTGAGGAAGGAAATGCCGAACTGTCAGGCGGAAAGCCGCAGCTCGCATGTACGCATTTCCGAGGGCCAAGTCACTGAGCAGCGCACCTCCTCACAACAAAGGGTTGGTGAGGAGCAGCTGCCAGCAGAACAAAGGTCTGACGATGCAAGCCTAATGAGGATTCTTGCTTGCCTGGAAGGGATGGAGAGACGAATAACTCAGTCCGCCCTTCCACTTACTCAGCCACCATGCCCGTCTCACCTGCACGGAATGTGTCTGTCCACCAGGCCTTGTACAAAGCCAAACGACGACCTAAGGGTTACGAAAGCTCTGACCAGAGTAGTGGCTATGTGTCTCCCCCTAACAAGTACCACCCACTTGGTAACTCCCCGGAGTCCAACTCCGAAAGCTCGGACGCCGAAGTCCGCAGCCAGAGGAAGAGGAAGAACCGGAGGAGGAACAAGAGCAAACCTAGGGTTAGGTTTGCTGATCTCAAACAGCTCCCAACCTTTAACGGGCAGGGGAACAGGCTGGCCTCCGATTTTGTGCAGGAGTTTGAGAGAGATCTCACTCTCCTGGAGGTAGATTTGGCGGATGCCCTCCAAATAATCTCGTTCTGTCTACGGGACGAGGCAGGGCAGTGGTACGAGAGGAACGAACGAAAGTTCAAATCCTACTCGGATTTCAAAAGGCAGTTCCTCTCATATTTCCAAGGGGATGGGTGGAGAGCTTCTTCCCTGGCGAAGGCTCTCAACGAAAGGTACAACCCATTCCAGCACAGACCAGTGCACAAATATTTCTGGCGCCAAGTCAAAATGATTAGGCTTGCGTTGCCAGAAATCGCCGACAACCAGGTTTTCACCCACGTTGTGCAACAGCTGCCGCGCAGCTTGAAGGACCAGTTAATCATAGCTCCCTTCGTCTCTCTTCAGGAGGTGGCCAACTCCATACTTCGGTATGAGAGTGTGCAAGTGCCACAATATCCTGTGAGGGAAGTTGCAAGGCCAGCACGACCCAATTACGGGAAGACCACGACTCGCATTAACCGGACCTATGTGAGTCGTGGTCAGGGTGAAGCGAGCGGTTCGTCCAAAAAGGAGGACGCTCACATGTGCAAATCTGCGAGGGGCTCCCGGCCTAAGGAGTACCCAAACAGAACCAAGGTAGACCGGAGGAAGGGTGGAACGTCCCAGCGTAAGAGTTCCGCCAGCTCACACGGGTCTTCCGAGCATCTCGCTGAGGTGCATCCAAATGTGCACAACCAGGGAAACTAGGTAGGCAACGTCCTGACGTGGGGAAGGGCGATGCCAAACCTAAACCTGTCCCACAATGTTCAGATTCATGCAAGCACACTCCACTGATAAATCAGTATCAGGCAGTGGGTGATTCAATGTTGTCACGTCTTGCGCAAAGAAAATTCGGGTATCCTGTCCAAAGAGACAGTGATGGTAATTACCACATCGGACAAACATATCTGGACAAACCTCAGCGCAGTTGCTCAGTGCTTTGAGAAGGGAAAAGTGTGTTCATAAAAATGTGTTATTAATGGTATCCACAAATGATATGCTCCGAGGGAAGGACACCAATCAGGTGTTCCGGAACCTCCAGGATATCATTTACACCCTAAAGAGGAAAGGTGCTCAGAAGGTCATTGTTCTGACTCCTCCACCAGTTCCCAGGTTAGCCAATGAGAACCGACACAGGTTCTGGGCCATGTATGACTCACTAATTGCAAAAATATTATCCCTTGATGATAATAGCAATGTAAGGGTTCTGGATTCCTCATCGAAATTTGTGCACAAGGGCCAAGAAATGAACATGTCGCTGTTCGAAGAAACCATGGGTTACGGTCAAAACATGAGACCCGACCTGGTTCACTTCAGCCCACGAGGTATGGATGCCATACTCAATGCACTCGATGAGGTAAAATGGTTCACCAAACCAGGTCACACACCCAAGGGTAAACAAATGGAATCTCAACAGAGCGAGATGAATGCCATTCTGCCCTATGAGCAACCCTCGGGAAACTAGCCTGTGCTATTCTCGCTGGGGGTGATGGTGGCCAGGGTGTAACAATTCCTACTCGGTTAGTAAGCATGGAATTTAATAGTGAGGAAACTCATTGATATATGTTTTGTACATTTTTCACTTCCCCAGAGAATCATAGTAGACAATGGTCCCCAGTTAGGGCCAAGCAATTCACTCAGGAACCCAGTTAGGGAACACTTTCATATTCCTACAGGTGAACAAACCGAATGGGATCAGCAATTGTTCATGGCTGTATCCCGGACGGCCGAAAGGCGAAACAAAGCCAACGATAAGGTAAATGAGTCACAGCAAAACAGAACTGTGATCAAAGTGTACGACTTAGTTTTTCTTAAATCCCATCTCCAAAGCAAAGCTCTAGAGGGACAGACCTACAAATTATTCCACACCTTCTTCGGTCCATTAGTTTGTAGTGATCAGGTGACAGACAACATATTTAATCTCGTTCATTGTGTTAGCGGTAAGAGCCTATCCAACCAACATGTCAATAACATGAAGTTGTGGAGGTGTAGCTATAAGGTGTATAGTCATTACATTGAGAAGCTCAGACTACTACATCCGGTGTTAGCATCGAGAGTACCTCAAAGAAGTTAATTCAAGCCAAGGGGCCTCTGAATTCAACGAGGACTCAACCTCAATCCCGACGGGGTGCAGCCGTTTCCCTACGACTTGCTTTGTCTGTTGGTAAGACGAGTAACTGCGCACAAATGGCTCCACCCTCGTACCCTTGTGATACTTCCCCATGGAAACTGTAGATGTCTGCTCGTCAGCTCTACGTTTCTTCCTAAACCCGATATCAGTAGGACCTAGGAGAGAAGTACGCGACGGTACGGCTCCTGCGCTATAGTATTAGTCGCATAAGAGGTATTGGTATCCCTCTAGCGCATCCAGGGTAAGACGCACGGATAGGAGTGTACAACAGGTACAAGATGAGGAGAAAAAGCTACACATTTTTTGAACACTAGTATTAATATATGTTAAAGGTCAGAGGTTTTGTGGATGAGGTTCTGTCTGGTCTGTGACATTCACCCATTTGTACATAGGGTAGAAAAATTTATGTCAAGATCGTGTAAGGGATTATTTTATCATTGTATGCAAAAGTCAATTTCATTGTTGTGTACAAAAGTATTATCTCATGGTTGTATACAAAAGTATTATTTCAGTATTATATGCCAAGGCACTTTCATTGTGGTATAAAGGGTAATTTCATTATTGTCTACCAGAGCCATTTCTTTGTGGGACACAAAAGTGAGTCCAACCGTCATATAGAGACCTATTTCCCTATGAGTACAAATCTATGCTAGATCACTCACTACCAATCAAGCAAAATATTGTTTAGCAATCATTGGGTATTTGCACTACCGATGGGTTGGGTTCGACCAAACCAGGGTTAGCGGTAATAGAGATATGCAAGCACCCCCAAACATATAGGGCTGTTTAGGAGGAACAACCCAAAACCAACAAGGGTAAGGTCAAAGCCTGCGTGTGAAGTGGGGCCAGTGAGTACATCACTCCAACTCCCCCTCAGTGTCACCACAAAACCCCGGAGCAAACATACAAAAGTGCATGGTGTCATAGGCAGCAGCAGACCCCCAAGCATATTATGCCAGGAACCAAAGACAATCTTTTCAGCGTTCCAGCAATATGGGGAAGCAGGGAGTGTGTCAGGGGTTCGTAATCGAACATTGACATCCAGGAACGAACCACCATGACAATCCGACAGACTTCAAACAAGGAGTGCATTCCACAGATTGTTCACAATCCCAATGGGTAGCCAGGTCGAAGCATTGTTCCGCCAAGCGAGCAACAAAAACATTTGCTGGCAACGGATGCTGCGCAAAGCCAGGCGACAGCGAGCTCCACCTAAGGAGATATTGAAGAACAATTGTGAGGTGACCAAACGTGGACATCATACAAAGGTGTATGATGAACATTTCTTCAAGGTACTGCACCCTCAAGTGAGTGAGGGGCAGACAGTAAATACACATCTAAAAACTACTATGCAGCTCAGGTCGAGTACAAAAATTGTATTCAGTGCGACAAAAAGCAGACATTATAACATGAACATTTATTGAAAACTTTTAAGTGTGTGTTATATTAACCATGTATATACCGTCTAGGAAATCGTTCGACATATCAAACAGAACAATATCTCAAACATATATCCAAGTGACGGACAAGAATAATTGCAAATTTATTTTCTTTCATGTATATGTTCTTTTCGGACCAGCGTGGTCATAACAATTCAGTGTGTATATAAATATTTTGTGTATGTATTTGGGTATAGTGTAGTAAAGGGTAAAGAAAAATGATCCGCTTCACGTATCCTTTTTCTTTTCCCGAGGGCCCGGGATATGTATAACCAACCAAAGGTTGGGTATACATCCCCAATACATACAGGCAGCACTCCACTCCAACCAAAGTACAAGGCCAATTCAATTCAGGTAAAATTAATAGGAATAGACATTCCCAGATATGTTAAGATTAACAGAAATTAGGCCTAATTAGTAAAAGTATGATAAAACATCAAAATATTAAGTAAATAATAAGCCCCAGACCAAAATTCATTGGTTATGAAAAAGACAACCTTTTGTGGAGAAACAAAATTCAGAGAGCACATGTTGCTTTTCATGCAAATTTTTTATTAACACACATATTTTCAGGATAACATTTGTGCAAGCACAAATTAACTTGCTTTCCCTGAAAATAACTCCAAGTCACAATTATATGTGCAAACAAACCACAAAAACAAAAAAATCGATGTTTTTGGACAAAAGACAATCGGTCTCACAGCACCAGAGCCATCTGGTGAGAGTCAGTGGAACTAGCCCTGACTAGACTGCCATCTATTGGGCTTCTCAAGGTACTTGATGAAAGCAAGTAACCCAAGGTGCTGTGAACCAATCAGATGGCCTCATGGGCGTGGCTATCAGACAATGAGACTGAGATAGCTTTTGACATGTGAGCAGGCCCGTAGCCAGGAATTCTTAGTAGGGGGGGCAAAGTCAATTCTTGAGGGGGCAATTTTTTAATATATTATTTCGCATTGGCAGATATAGTGGGGTACATAGGAGGACGCGTTGCCTCCCCCCCACACACAAAGCAATTACTAACCGGAAAGGGATGATATTGTGAAACTCCAACGAACAAAAGAAAAAAAAAGTCTAACATCAAATATGGATAAAATTTAAGATAAATAGGATAATCCGGACTGTATCTACTTGAAATTTAAGTGTTCTGCCACCGAAAATCGAATCTGAGGCAACTAGATTGCAGGTCGATAATGTTAATAGTCGATTAACACGTACCAACTTTATAAATCGTGCTTCATAAGTTTTCCCTCTAGTTTCCAGTATGCAAGATTTTTACGTATAAACGGATCTAACAAGAATTCAATAACACCAATGTGTTGTGTTAAGCAATAAAAATCGAATAAAGTGAATAATAGTGGTTACATATTATCTACACTTTGATGGATACTGTAAACATTTGTAACGTACAATGTCTGTTACATTTTTTGTACATTAAAATATGGGTCTCTTAGGACTACCACGGATCCTATTTGCTTCAAAGGGGAGACTCTTACATCACTACAGAAAATGTTGGCTTGCTGGTCACGTTAACCAATTTGCAAAATATTGTGTGAATTGTATTATTTTATTGTTGAAAACACATTTCTTTGACACCCGACAAACAAATGGTAACCCCTTGATTGATCAATGACTTCTTGAATTACGGTGTCATTTCATACTAAGTTGAATAGTGGGGAATTTTGTATCCTCTTTACATTATAATAAAAATGCTCCTTTATGACTATAATATGAAATCAACTATACAGTGTATAAGGGGCCTCCTTCACCTTACTCCATCCTTGCTGCGTGAGGTCTCACGGATACCTGTCACCACCAGAGCATACAAACCCCAAATATCAGGGGGTTTTTTTATACTGATACTGGTTTCTGTGAAAAACAGAATGGCTTAAGATGAGTAAAATTAGGAAAATCCACTCCACAGCAGAAGAGTTGACAGAATGTTTTGGCAAAAAATTAGGTTATAAAAAAGGCAAGGTCTCCTGTATATAGCACCGTGCCATGAAGACACATTTAGGGGATGTGGGGATAGATCCCCAAACATTGAAGGTGATGTGATCAGCACCATGCTCCGGCAGCCTTTACTACCCAGAGTTACCCCCAGGTACCCATTGATTTGAGGCTGGATGAGCCCCAGAGCTGTTTTATGCCAGACAAGACCGGAAAAATTCCGATCTTAGATCACCCACCCCAGGAATTGAACCCCGGTCTCCCACGTGGCATACAAACGCCGTACCGACTTTTCTTATTTTTTAAAGGAATACCCCTAAGCGGTAGTATGCCCTGTTATTCACTTTCTCTCAGGTTGTCATTTTTTACATTTTTGGACAAATTGTCATTTTTTACATTTTTGGACAAACACAAACATCCATGTCCAAACCGGGATTCGAACCCGAGACATCTGGCAACGCAGCGTCTTCTTTTTCGAACCTATATACGCAGGGCAATTTTCACAGTGTGTAGAGGACATCAAGGCGAACAACTTTTCTTATATTTGCTCTTCCAGTTCTTGTTTCAATGCTACAATACAAGCCATCGAAAAATGGCATCATCTGTCATCCTTAATGTATGCAATCCCAATTAGCTTCACGGTTGCAAATGGCATTTATTTTTACTGCCGCTAAAAATTCTAAAAGCAATAGAATACTATGGAAATGATAGCATGCCGACAGGAAGTCAACACTTACTCTTTCCTTTATAAAATACATTTATCATATCACACACCCATGTTGCTTATCATATTTGCCCCCCAAAAAACACCATTTGAATTTGAAATCATCGCATTAATGTAAATTACTATGAAAAATCAAATTACACGTGTTAAATATATTATTTTAGGTTGACATTTGATTTCTAAGGGGGAGGGGTGGCTTTGCCCCCCCCCATGTCCCTACATTATTATACTTTCACCTAGAAATTTAGTGTAGAGGAATCTTATCACCGATCTTAGACGACATTAGACTCTTAAAGAAAATCAAGTATTTTCAAGCGATTAAAGTTGAAAGCACTACGGGGGAAGAGGGTGCAGTGGCGCAACCACAGGGCATTGCCCCTCCCCAACCTTGGACAGAAATCAATTCTAGGGGGACAAACATTGAGGTTAAAGAAAGCAAGACTAGGAGAATCTAAGAGTAACAGGTCAAAATGATACTCAAGATACTCTTTCTTACATTATTTCTTCCAGGCGGCCAAGACCATCTGCAGGGGGGACACAAAGGGGCAATTGCCCCCTCGATATCAAATTTTATAGAGATAAAAATACAATTCGTAAAATTTTCTGCTTTTATTGCAGTTTTGTCAAGTTCAGAGCCGTAGCTAGTGGGCGGCGGGAGTTGGCCCTGGGTGCCGAACGATCTAAATGAAAAAAAAATGTAAAAGAGAATGCCATGGCGCCCCAGGGAATTTTTAGTGTCATATTAAATGAATATTGTTTTCAGTTTGCAAAAATTTGGATGTAAAAGATTTCTTGCTCGCTTCGCTCGCAATTTTATTATTTTCTCTAATACATTGTAAAGTACCAGAGAAGGAAGTTACAACTAAGTACTTCACACTCTTACTGCTAAACTATTTTGTCTTAAATGTATGAACACAATTATTTGATGGAAAAGGAGGCCAGCATATTTCACAGATAATTTATTTATTCGTTATGGTGCCTCTATGTTACTGCATTATATATACCCACCAATGCAATGAAACTAAACAGAGAATAAAATGAGGATTTTCTTTCCCGACTGAACTTGCATCAAGGCTTTTGCCCCTCCTAATCAGAAGGTCTGTGCAAGAATCTCGATCAGTAGAGAAGAGGATGGTGGTCGCCTTTACTGTAAGGGGACTTGTGGAGCACGTGGTGCTATTAACACAGAAGACCGTCACCGCGAAGTGGTACACCAAGGAGTGCCTGCCCAAGTAGTTCAAGCTCTCAAAAACACTCGTCCACGCTCGAAGGCAGACGCTTAGTTGGCATCAAGTATTTGGCACCTACGGGACTGAAAGTGCTGGAGCATCCTCCCTACGGTGCAGACCTCGCCATGCGACTCTGCACTGTTTCCTCACGTCAATAACAGGCTAAAAGGAATAGATTTTCCAATGAAGAGAACCTTCTAAGGCCGTGGGATGACGAGTGTGCCCACTTCCCTCAGGAAATATGGAAGAGTTGGTTCGACGAATGGTTTTGAAGATTGAAGAAGTAGTGGAAAGTATTTTCAAAGATTTCGAAAATGAGAGGTGTATTGCAAAACTTTCCTAGAACATTTTCTATTTACACTCCAAAAGATACCTGGTGTAACCGACATCACACCACAATTTTTATTGCTTTCTAACAGAAATAATAAATGTGAAACACTATCACATTTTCGTCATGTTTGATAACTGACCCAGTAATCTGTCCTACATCTTTCACTAACTTCCATGGTGGGGTGGTTATACAACGCACTGCGACGTCAGGGGTCGGTCGCTGTGCAAACCCCAGCCTGGGCATGGATGTTGTTTATGAGTGCCCCTAAATCAATTTCATATCATCACTCGTTCTCATCGTCACGATTAACTAGAAGTGGCAGAAAAGAGACGTTAAGTAAATAAAATAAAATATCCACTCTCTCTCTCTCTCTCCCTCTCTCTACCACATGCATCACGATTAGCAAAAGGTAGATGTGGGAAACAAAAAATTGAGCAGTTCAAACTCCATAGAAATACATTCAAGAAAACATATCCAAACACATTACGCATCTTTAATAATATAAGATCACTCAGAATGTCTAGATACTGAAAATCGTGAAATCATTTTCCGAAATCTGAATCTGGAAAGATTTTTTTCCCAATTCTGGTACGACATTATGGAATCCAACACACGTTCCTTAATGAATCACCAAATCCATAAGTGTCTTTGTTAAGTTCCTAGAGCAATATAGGATATAATTGTAAAGAACAGTGAGAATTCCAGATAGAAATGGGAATGTGTTCTATATTTTTCACAGGGGGGGCAAGGCAAGGTCTCAGGGGGGGCAGTTGCCCCCCCTGCCCCCCCTCTAGCTACGGGCCTGCATGTGAGGAAGCCATCTTGATTTCACTCTGTGTTGATAGTTGGTACAGTTAACATCGCTCCAAGTTTTGGGCCAGAGTAGGCCAGTGGAGAGAGGACAATGGAGTAGCCATTGTGTTCCAAACATGTGAAATATCTACAAAGTGATTGGAAATAGCCCTGTAGTGTATAATATGGACGAATTACAGCACTTAAAGTGCCTTAAAGTGCATGGAACCAATATCCATGAATATTCGGAAATTTTCAATACCACATGGTGAGGACAATGAGCCGTCAGGAAACCATGATGCTTTGTATCCAAAGACATCCACGATTATTCGGCCCATCCTTTGTGATATAGCTCCCTGAAACAGTTCATGTGCAAGCCAATACCCATATGTCTTAAGATATCGCTATATTTATAGTTGGAGTGAAAAGTGTTTGTTTCAAGGCCCATGTGTGATGAGGTGGAAGCAGAAGATGTAAGTACAATGCTTTTGTTACCCATTTTGTTGGTCCCATGTGTAAAAACAATCTTATAAGTTTGTGCAGTGCTTGTATATAAGTAAATGTCTTAATTCCCAGAATATTAAATGTGTCTTTCCAACATCTTGATTTGTTAATTCATATTTGGGCGGGCAAGCCCGGGAAGCGTGCTACTCGCTCCGGAATAAATAGGCTGAAAGTCCTTATGATAAACCAGCAATCATTCCTCGGAATGGATGCTGGTCTACTGGAGACATCCTCCATGTTAATGGTCACTGGAGGACAGCGTAGAGCTGCACGGGGATAGGTGCGTCCAGGTTGCATAGCCAGGTAGCTTCGTAGGTTCAATCAAGCCCAAAGTGGGTGAGTAGGTTAGGTTCACCTATCCTATTATTCGGCAACGTAACCTGGAGGCACGTATCCCTGGACCAGCCGCGTAGACGAAGCCATTCAACTCCCGAATCTATCGTCTGTCTTATGTCTCTCGCGGATCGCAACGTGTTGATAATATCATTGCCTCTTGCAATCACTGTGCATGTAAGTTGTTTAAAGTATACAATACTTGATAATTACAGATCTAACCGCCATTGATATGCACCCACAGAAATTTTGGAAAGTCGGCGCCCTTGTCTGTGACACACATGGGTCTTATACTAATGGACCCATTATGGTGATGATTACAAGAGTAATGTATATTTCCGTGGCGGAGTGGTTAGCACGCGCTACGATGCCAAGTATTCTTTGTGAGTGCCCCTTCATCAATTACATCTAATCATCACTCAACCTCTTCGTCGCCATTATCCAAAGTGGCAGGAAAGGGACGTCGAATAACTAAAAATAGAGATACAGTTAAAATGATTAATTACGAATATTGTTGGGATATATCGGTCTCTATGAATCTTTCTATATATCCGTTAAAAAAGGCACTTAAGCATTTTCTTTGCCGATCTATGGAGCAACGTGCTTCCAACATTTGCAAGATGGTATTTAATGCAATTTGCCGGCCCCCTTGGCGGAGTGGTTAACATATCGCGCTACGACGTCAGGGGTCCCGGATTCGAATCCCGGCCTGGGCATGGATGTTCGTGAGTGTCCATTCATCAATTTCATGCTATCATCACTCATCCCAATATTTGCAAATTAGCCAAAAGTAGCACAAAAAGCAAAGTAAAATAATTCAATCATTCAATCAAAATTTCATGCAATTTATTACCTATCGCAGGTTTATCTCTATTTACCTTGACGAATTGAGCTTTCGTTTCATTCATATTTTTCCGTCCCTATTTATGTCACAGTAGCACGTGAAAAGGAAAGGAAAGGGTTACTTCGAGGGAGGGGGAGTAACCTTGAGTGGGCCAATCACAGAGCTGCCACTTGGAAAAGTGACCCAAGATCAAACCTTGTTTGTTCTTGGGAACCTCTCGCCAGGAGCGGGGCTCCACTATGCTGTTCTCCATTTAACTCCATGGGTTTGAATTGCCTGAAACTTCTCCTCGCGAGTTTCTGGCAATGTGAGACTTGTTCTGTGCTTCACTGTATTTTTACCCTTAGGCTTCGCCGCGCTTGGACTTGTTGAGGGTGCCACCTATTTCGGAAACTACTCGAAACTAAAAATTTGGCAACGCAGAGTACCACGAGAATTTCCCCTCACCACGGCAACTGGACAAATCCGATTGGTTCAGCCATTCGTGTGACCCTCCTTGGCTTTCGACGGAAAAGATAAAAATATAATTTCCAAGTCCATTCTTTGGCCGGAACCACTGTAGCAGTCAAATGGGAAAGAAAGGTATTGCTTGGGGATCGTGAAACTCAAATTGAAGAACAGTGTTTCAAACTGAAAGCAAAATTTATTAAAATCCTATTTTGCAATATTTGTCATCAAAGTAAAATTTTCAGCAAATGTATAACAGTTTGCCGGGGCCACATGAACGTTTCGGGAGGCTGGTGCCCCCGCGGTCCCCCTCCTAACGACGTCCCTGGTTAGGTCACGTTCACATACAAAATAATCTGGAATGTAAAAGAAGTTTCGAACTCAAAGAAAGTAAATATTGAAATTGAACGTGAAGTTAGTAAATCTCTGGACTTAGCTAATTTTACTTTTTCTTTAATATAGCCATTTTGACTTCGTTACTCTTTACCTGTATCAGTTCATTTTGAATTTCAGAACGTGCATAGCTATTGTGAATCTCATTTTATTGTATACGTCTGAAATGTTCTTGCGGTAATTGGTCATATTTCGAAAGAAATTTTACCAAATACGTGAAGTTTCCTTAATTGTCTGTTGTTTCTGCTGTGTATAATGTTTCTCGATGTTCTCGAACCACTAAGTTATGAGAAGTCAAGAATTGTGTTTATGCTTATCAACCTTTGTAAGAGAAGGTTTCATTGTTGTTGTTTGGCTTCCTGAATATTCTCAAATCAGACGGCTACCACCCGGTTTATTTAAAATACTAAATAGTTGACGTATTCAATCAAAGTGTAATGTTTCACTAGAATTTACAAACCGGTTAAAATGTTGTAGTTTTATCGGCCACAAAAATTAGCCCTTTCCATCTATCTTTCTCATTTCTATTTATGACATTTAAAAAAAAAATAATAATAAGTCCATGGGATGCAAGGCCCCAGGTGCTCGCCCACTTCGCACACCCTTTGCTATGCCTCTGTTGTATCATAATTCCTCCCATTGTCACGCTAAACTGTCAGATATGAGAAGTAAAAGGAATAAACAAAGAAATAAAAACGCATTCTCTACAGTGGTCTCAGGTCCCATTCACTTTTAAGGCACCTTGTAGACTCGTTCTGATCCAAATTTAAACTGTAGGTCCAGTTCCGATTAGCCTATCATGAGCATAAAGTGCACTTCTCGAGTCTTGGTGATAAAATAACAGAACTAATGATTCTTGAATATTATTAGGCATAATAATACTGGGTGAGTTTGTTAAGAGCTCCTTGAAAAATGTGCTCCTTTCAAGTAGGCAACCCTTGTACACCGAAGAGAAGAGTGGGGTAGAGAACAGTCCAGGATATCGGTGCCAAGCAGTTTAGACAACTTGACATAAACGTAAATGAATGAAACATCTCTTCTGTAAATACAATACAATGTGACAACAACCTACTTAGAGGAGGTGCTGGAAATGTCCTCCGTTGACCTCGAGGCACGTGTACAGACGATACCACATGTTCTGAAAAGCACGGGCGAGGACATCCTGCGGGATGGCCTGGATAGCTGTCATAATGTTGTTCTGGAGTTCATCGAGTGTGTGAGGGTTCTTGCTATACACCTGTCCCTAGAGCTCCCCACAAGAAGAAATCACAGGGTGATAAATCTGGAGAACGAAGTGGCCAAGATTGGTTCGTGCCACGGCTGATGAGGCGATCAGGCGGGAACACTGACTCAATGCGCGTGATCGTTGCACATGCTGTATGCACCGTGACTCCATCCTGCTAAACGTAAGCGTTCCTTCGCTCATCCTCAGTCAGTTGTTCAACAAACACGTTGAATATGCTACTGATGTTGATTGGATTGATTTGTTGTTTTAAGTCCACTTTATGCACAGTAAGGCTAATTGGGACTGGACCTACAGTTTAAAGTGGGATCCCAACCACTATGTGCCTCCACGGGGAATCGAACCCGGGACCCCTTGATTACAAGGCGACGACGAAGTGTGTTTGTGTGTGTTACTTAAAATCTTTAAACGCTGGTATTATGAATGCACGAAGACTCGGGGAAATTCATTTAGAAAACACACAGGCTCTGTCCGAAAGGTACAAAGTACAGACTTGAGGAATGGCCTTGGTGGAAGTGACGTCACCTAGTACAGTTCGAAAGCGACAAGAACAGAAGCACGCAAGTACACATCTCGCAGTACAAATGGTTGGTGACTAGGCAGGCACGTATCCAGAGGGGGGGCTTAGGGGGCTCGAGCCCCCCCCGAAAGTTTTAGGTTTAGACTAGATAAAATGAGGTTTTTGATTTCTTGTGGTGTGAAATAAAATAATGTGACAATAATTTAAGGAGATAAATAATTATCGAGGCAAGACGGAGAATGTTCCGTAACCCTGTTATTGATAATAGCACGTATCCAAGATGGGGCACAGGGGGCTCGACCCTCTCCCCAGGAAATTTTTCAGTTTACGTTAGATAAAATTAGGTTTTTGGCTTCTTAAATAATGTGAAAATAATGTAAGAAGAGAAATAATTATCGAGCCAAGACGGAGCATGTTTTATACTCCTGTTATTGTTAATGGCTCGAGCCCCCCCCCCTCCCTCAGGAAATTTTTCAATTTACACTAGATAAAATTAGATTTTTGCCGTCTTGAATAATGTGAAGAAAATAAATTTATAAATCTGAGAGAAATAATTATCGAGACAAAACGGAGAGTGTTCTATAACCCTATTATTGTCAATAGCACGTATCCAAGCTGGGGTTGAGGTGGCTCGAGCCCCCCCCCATGATTTTTTTTAAATTTTACACTAGATAAAATAAGGTTTTTGGCTTTTTGAATAATGTGACGATGATTTAAGAAGATAGACAATTATCGAGGCAAGACGGAGAATGTTCTATAACAATGTTGTTGATAATATTGCACGTACACTTTTCTTGAACTTTCGGTGTTGTCGCAGCGCACTGGAGCACTATGTAGAGACTTGTCAGCATTTGGAAGCTGCACAACAAAGGAAGCGCCACACGTAGGGCGATTCGTTGTAATTTCTAATCTCTGGAAGGCGGGAGAGGGTACGTTCTTGAATGAGAGAAGGAGTCAACTACTGGCGATATTAACGAATCGTTTTATCTGCGGAATGTTCTAGAATATAATGAGGATGTAAATACGCGGATTCAATTTTTCGGTTGATCTGTACAAAGAATCGGTTAATGAGATTTCAGAGGCAAGTGTGACAATTCACACAGTCGATTGATGATCAGATCAGTCAGCGTCCTCTGGTTGCTTTATAAGATATAGTGATTCGAAAATGAAGACATTGACGACAGCGGAACTTCCGGGGCCTCAGTGTAGGGCTAGCACGGTTCGAGGGCCGAAGAGATCAAAGGTCTCTCTCTAAAGTGAATATTTCAGCAGTACCGGATATTGGAGTGGTTTATTAAAACAGAAATAAACTGCATAGATCAACTGAAAAGCAAAGTTTTGAGTGATGATTTAGTTTTGCCAGAACTAAATTTCGTATATGCAGTCCGAGAATTTCATGGTATAAAAAAATACTTTTGTTTAAGCCTACGGGGTTCGAAACACATTCAAACACTTAACTACCATAAAGAGACAACCGAAAATTTTATGAATGTCGAGAAAAGAAAGCAAGATGTTGTTGCATATGTAGACATTTTAGGCGGTAATTGCAGGCTCTGCCAGGACCCAAATCAGGGCTCTACCAACGGAGCCACCTAGCCATCCTTGACTTCAACCGATTTTTCGTTAAAATGTCTACATAGTACATGTCCTGTGTATATCAAATCGTAAGGTGTTGCCTGTATAGTGAACAAGCACAGAAACTATAGGAGAGAGAAGAAAACTGAGGAGCATTCCCACCGGTTGAGGAGAATTTTTTTCTGTGGTCAACAAGAGCTACTACTTCGAGGTGACAATGACAGTGGCCTAATAAGGGAGATTTCACACCGTGTCGCCTGAAGATTAGGTTTGTGCGGCCTTTTGTGTCGCTACGGTGTGAAACGTTGCTGTTGATTGGCCCGTTCCAATCGACATGTATCGCGTGTCCCTTTGGTCTGAAACCTTCCTAAGTCTTGAAAATCCAAGTCACAAGGATGGAAAATTAGGGTTAGGTGTGAAGGCAGACAGACGACAGCACCCTTAAGGATCATATCCAAACCTGCAGGAAGAACGCATCTTACTTCAATCTCCAATACGATGATAAAAACTTCTGGTGAGTTGATTTTAAAAAATGTGTCCGAGATAAAGAGAGGCGTGCCCAGGATTTTTGGAAGGGAGAGGGGTTACGCATACTATTGTTGGTGGTCAGTCCTGATTTTGCCATTTTTTCCCTGTCTTTGACGTTCCTTTTTTATTATTATTATTATTATTATTTTTTTTTTAAGAATACTGGGTCAAATGGGGTTATTACCTCACCAAACCTCCCTTGGGCACGTCACTAGAGATAAATGAGTAAGCATTTCATCATACTGGGAGACGAAAAATTAGATGTGTTGGGAATGGAAGGGTTTTCACTGTGCATTAATTGTTTCGTGATCCACCTGTATTCGAGAAGACTTCCTTTGTTTCGTGCCGATATATGACAAGACAACGGAAGCTGTGACAGGCATTTTTGAACACTTGTGACTGCTAAGGCCTGAATCTGAACAATTTGTTGGGTTTCGGCTTTTATAAGAGCTGAAAAAATGGGAGGACAAGACCGTTAGTGGTGTTCAGGCTCGAATCAGAGAGAAATATTCGAGAGCTGTCTGCGTCCAGTTCGCAGCTCACAATTTGAATCTCGCGTTGTCGAGTGGATGTCCATCCCGTGCATGTGTAACAGCTTCGTAAAAACACTCAAAGACACCATAGATGATTTTATGCCTGATGAGAAGAAATGGACAAACCCACATACTGAGATGGTTCCGGCACAGAGGAGTCGAGTGGTAAAAAATGTTCAGATTTCACGTTCTGATTAAAATGATAGCCTTACAGTGGCAACGATTTAAGGGATAGTTGCTCCCATTTTTTAATTTTTTTTGCCTGAACATTATGACCTCTTAATGTTAAGCCTTGGCTACCAAGAGAAAGTAAACATTCCTTGCAACGCCCTCCGCACCCCCCCCCCTTCCGGTTTGGAACCCAATTGCCACCTCTGGTCTTAGACACACAATTGTGAGGTTCTTACTATACCCCTTAAAAAATGATGTTGAGCCCCCCCCCCGAAAGGAATTCCTGGATACGTGCCTGTGACTAGGTCACGTGATTTCCGCACTCGTTGTTCATTTGTTTAAAATCACGGAGGTAGAAAGCCAGAAGCACAGGTAGATATACGTTATGGGCCAGGAAGTTGTTGGTTATAGTTCTTCTAGTGTGTGGAAATGTATGTGTACGAACATTTGAAAATGCTATGTGATTTCTGTGGTGAAAAAACAGGTGTTTAAATGGCGATGAAAACATCGAGTACTCAGCTTTATCTAATGATCGTATTTGGCGCTGCAGTCGAAGTGCAATTCGAAAGACTTCCACTTCCAGTCCACGACTTGAAGACCGCACTTCAAGACCATACTCGCAGGATGCTCGCTTCAAGTATGGTCTTGCACCTTTCGGACACGGCCAAAGTACTCTGTCCCAAATATCTCTGGAGCAAGAAAACTAAAACAAGCCTCTTTGTAAGTAGTGACTCGAGAAAGCTCCACCAATGAATACTTGAGAGGAACGGGATTGCATCGAGGGAGATGCAGTTACCAGCCTTCGCAGCAGTGTGTACTGCTTTGCTCTGCCCACTCGATTTCTCCCCCTTCGCCGCTATGCACGGCCTTGCTCCACAGGTTCAGGGGATATAGTGTAATCTATTTATACGTATATATATATAAAATGGATGTATGTGTATGTGTGTGTGTGTGTATATATATATAGGGTGGCTCAATAAGTCACTTAACACCCCCAGTACAAGGCCACTGCAGCGCGCAACATGGAAATGGTGATGACCAATCGTTATCAGGCCAAGGGGGAACCACATTGACGCCACCCACACGGTCGGCGGCCATCTTGATGTCCGCCATCTTGAATTCAACTTCAGAATTTTAAATGGGAAGGGGTTCGTGCGACATATAAAAATTGGCTAGAATTTCACGAGAAATGCAATGGTGAAGGTTTTTTCGACGTATCTTTAACCAGTAAAAAGTTATGACTGAATTCTTGTACCAATTTGCTCCTTTTCGAGGTGTTAGAAAAATGCCTTAAAATTTGTTTAGCGCTTCGGTAATGCATCGAGATCAAAGTGACGTCTATGGAGAGACGTTCGCATGCCATTGCACATTATTTTAATCGGATACATCCATGAAGAGCTGTGCATTATGAATGGTTGTCGCGAAAAATTTACAGTGTGACGCTTCCATTGAATTAAAAGTCCTTCACAGTGACAAGGCTAATGTTTATGTTCATAAGGAAGTTTATAAACAGAATATGTGACCCTTGTCATCTGATAACTAACTTTGGACAAAAACTGGTTCATAACGTTCCCATAAGTGTTCTGGTGTTCTTCCCTATTGAAAAAACTCTGTAAAGAGTACCTTCTTCCATAAGCAAGGATGAAAAAAACTGTTTATTTAACAAATCCAAGTAGCCCTAAGCATTTAAGGTACCGTTGATGGAAAATTGACTAACCAATCGTGTTCCACACAGCACGCCACACCATTAACTTACCAACACTAACCATTCAGCTTTGATCTGTCGAAAATGGGTTATCAGATAAAAATCATCGAATATTCTGTTTATAAACTTCCTTATGAACATAAACATTAGCCTTGTCACTGTGGAGGACTTTTAATTCAATGGAAGCGTCACACTGTAAATTGTTCGCGACAACCATTCATAATGCACAGCTCTTCATGGATGTATCCGATTAAAATAATGTGCAATGGTATGCGAACGTCTCTCCATAGACGTCACTTTGATCTCGATGCATTACCGAAGCGCTAAACAAATTTTAAGGCATTTTTCTAACACCTCGAAAAGGAGCAAATTGGTACAAGAATTCAGTCATAACTTTTTACTGGTTAAAGATACGTCGAAAAAACCTTCACCATTGCATTTCTCGTGAAATTCTAGCCCATTTTTATATGTCGCACGACCCCCTTCCCATTTAAAATTCTGAAGTTGAATTCAAGATATCGGACATCAAGATGGCCGCCGACCGTCAATGTGGTTCCCCCTTGGCCTGATAACGATTGGTCATCGCCAATTTCAAATTCAATGCCGCAGTGGCCTTGTACTGAGGGTGTTAATTGACTTATTGAGCCACCCTGTATATATATATATGTTTGTTCCGGCATAACTCTCGAACGCCTGGAACAATTTCTATCAAACTTGGTACACGCATCACTTCCAATCTGGAATGAATATATTTGGGGGTAAGACACCCCTGGCACCCCTAGGGTGGGGTGGGAAGGGGTGACATGTAAAAATAATCGAGATCGACCGATATTAAATTCCGCACAAACAGACATCCGTGACTCTATGCATTCCCGCACAACGATAGTGTTTCTC
The DNA here is from genome assembly GCF_977018435.1 of Lepisma saccharinum. NCBI lineage: Eukaryota > Metazoa > Arthropoda > Insecta > Zygentoma > Lepismatidae > Lepisma > Lepisma saccharinum. Next base: position 36,685,694 of record NC_139249.1, read on the forward strand.
GGGTTGTCTAACATTCAGGCTGTGTTGCGAATGGAATCCATAGTTTTCGAGGCACTCCCAATGCGGTTCAACTTTAAGTTCATCACCTATCGGCATGGGGGGGGGGGTGAGAGAGGGTGAAAAATTAAATGTCACAAATTACCTAGATTAGTGTCGAATCCATAGTTTTCGGAGTCGCTAAGCTAATTGGTGACATTCACGATCACATTTAAAATTAGTTACATTTTACACTATAGTTAGAATTCATTATTTTTCTGTCTAATACAAGATTGGGATAAATAAATATCCGGGCAACACCGGGTAATCAGCTAGTTAAAATATAAAGAGCAAAACATCTAGCTTGCCTAACTAACTAACTAACTAACTAACTAACTCTCTAGGTTCATGGCTGCAGCAACACAGGCCTCCCATCTGTCCCTATCTTGAGCAAGATCTATATACTCTTTTCCATCCCTACCGATTTCCTTTAGGTCCATCTCAACGTTATCCCTCCATCTTCGTCTTGGCCTTTCTACAGGTCTCTTACCGTCAGGTTTCCCAACAAAAATCATGTAAACTATTCTTTCCTCTCCCATTCGTGCCACATGGCCTGCCCACCTAAGTCTTCTTGATTTAATCATTCTAATAATATCTGGACATGAATACAAATCATGTAGTTCTAAATTATGTAACCTTCTCCATTCACCTGTCTCGTCATCCCTTTTAGACCCAAATATTTTCTTAAGGATCTTATTTTCAAATACTCTCAATTTACGTTCCTCTTTCAATGTAAGGGACCAAGTTTCGCATCCATATAATACTTGTTACCCTGCCCCCGTGTCAGGGCAACAGTGTTTCTTTTCCTTATTGAAATATTTATTAATATGTTAATTAATTAGGTAATTACGTGTATATTATGTAATAAGGGTATCTCAATTTATTATGCAATTTTAGGTTCATATTATTCCATGTATAAATACCATGTAGCTCTCTGTTCTTGCTTCGTGTTTCGAACGTTCAAAAGAAAGGCGGGCAGTTAAAGATTAAAAATTTTGAAAGAAGGGCGGTTGGCAACAGACGCCAACCAAACATATATAAACTCCCAGATGAGAGTAGGGGAGGTCGGCTGTTGGAACTGAGACTTGGAAGGGAGAGGCTGTTTTTGCTTCGGTTAGCTAGGACCGGAGGACAGGTCTCCCGAAACGGATGCTGTAAGAGATTGGATTGCCGGGCAAGCTAGTGCCTTGGTGTCCAGTTTACAGGTAAAAAAGGTAGTTTGTACTGGATGTTATTTTGAAGTAATTACGGTGCGCCGGACAGCCTAGTGCCTTGTCACCGTGGAGGTTGAGAAATGTACACGTCGGGCGGCCTAGCGCCTGTTAAGACGTTTCTTGGAGTAACGCGAGTCTACCTTGTGACAAGCGTACTCCCGATGTAATTCATGCAATGTAAAGCATCCAGGTACAAACAATAGAGATTTTCCAACATCAAAATTAGAGTTTTGGCCCGATAAATAATTAGAGAAATGAACGTTCGGATACGACTTGTATATACTTTAAATTTTACGTTAATTAAACTATAGAAATTATCCAAAATTTCCGTTTTTAATTTCACACATGCAGGACAAGGTAATTTATCCCCTATAGCAATAAGGTTTCGCAAAGGTTTCCGTTGTCTCTTGTAGTTAATTATATAATTATGTTGACTTGTAGCAACCCACGTGCATTGTCGTACAAAGAAAGATACCCCTAGACAAATCTGAGCCGAGTACGAAGTGCACCGAACCTCGAGTGCGGAGGTAAAGTGTGGGGGGGCCAGGCGAGTAACATATTTATTTGGGGGCTCGTCCGGGATTGAACTTAGTTATTTGAGGTCTTGTCGCAGGATATTGAAAGAGATTTTTGCTTGAAAGTTGAGGAGAGAAACGGACGAGGATCGAACCGATGATCTTGCGAAACAGAAAAGGGGAAGTTACAAGAATGTCGCTTGGTAACTCGAGCAGGTCCAGCCCGACCGAGTCAGAGCTTTCTGTTGTTGAGGAACAAAGGTGCGTTCCAAGAGTGACAATGGAGGAAATTCGTTTGCCGCTTCCGACATTTGAAGGAAATGTAGGGAAGGAAGATGCTTTTTCGTATCTGGATAAGATTCAAGATTATGCGAGAACGTTGAAAATTGCTGAAGATGATCTTCTGAAGCAGTTTATTCCTCTTTCGTTGAGAAATGAAGCGAGGGAGTGGTTTTTGTTCACGGAACCGTTCGGAGATTTTTCACAATTCAGGCATAAATTCTTGCAGGCTTTTCATGGATTGGATTATCAGAGAGAAGCAGAGTTATTTTTGTCGCAAAGGTTTCAACTTGCTAACGAGGGATTGGCGGAATACGTTCGCAAAGTTGACAGGCATTTTAGTAGGATAAGGAATTCGGCTTCTGCACAGGAGAGAATTGACTTTGTGAAATCGCACTGCAATCCGGTATTTAGGGATTATTTGTACAACAAGACATTCACTTCTATGAGAGAAATGAGCGAGTACTCGCTAGAATTGCAATCGGAGTTTTTGGAAAGGCAGAAATTCAAGTCTTTCGTTTCTGAAGACGAAATTCGCAGCTGGTCGCTGAGGCAGGAATGCGAAGAGGAGAGGGGGAGAAAGAAATCTGATATTTTCTTGGACCCTGTGAGCATTGGTTTTGACCGCCCGAAAGTCGAGTGCTTGAGGGCTGAACATGTGGTTTCACGCCCTCCACCCTCGCGGCTTGCGGTGAGGGATGAAAACAAACAGAACCGCTTTTCGAAGGAAGATTGCCAGAGAAATAAATTATGCTACACTTGTGGACAGAAAGGTTGCAGAGCTTCAAATCACAAATTCAATCACCGTAATGAACGTGGGAATGAAATAACAAAAAACTCGTAGAGTCGCCACGAATTTGTCAAGTTCGTGGCGTGGAAACTGCAAATTTTACGCGGAAGGAAAATTTTTCACCTCACAATGTAAATGTTAAAGAGATAAGGGAACCTATCGTTTTATGCAACGTGGCTAATGTGGAAATACACGCATGTATTGATACGGCGTCGTCCAATAACTTTGTGTCTTTGGAGGTTTTCGAGAAAATGAAGACAAATGGAGTGAAACTGAAGGGTTGCAAAACGAAAGTAATACTTGCGGAAGGAAATGTGGAATCTTTGGGGAGCGCTTACGTGAATATTAAGTTTCACGGACACAAGGCTCGGGATCAGATATTTGTGTTATCTAATGCTAATCATGAAATGTTAATGGGAAGGACATTAATGGCTAAGCTGGGACTTATACCTATGATACATCGTAACGGGTGGGCAATTGAGCCTGATCTTTCGAAATCGTGATTCGCCGCCGACACGTGGCAGCGTTGATGCTGTTGGTTCAAGGGGACTGGGTTCGACCACGGATGGAGTCGAAGGGGTCCGAGAGAACGTTTCTGCTTGCGGAGCGGAGACACGTAGCAGCGACATCAAAGAGGAGGGGATTGACGAAGAGAGAAGGATTGCCATGTTGATGGAGGGTACCGATATCTCAGAGGAAAACAAGCCGAAATTGATTGCCATACTGAGACGGCATATTGATGTTTTTCAAGATAAACCGGGATTAGCAAAGGATTACGAGGTTCGTTTGGATGTGAATAACGAAAAGCCGTTCCGAGCGAAACCTAGGCCACTTTCTGAGCAAAAGAGGAAATTAATGAATCAGGCTGTTGAGCAGATGCTTGAAGACGGGATCATTGAAAGGGGTGATACAGATTACCTTTCGCCGCCTATCCTTCATGTGAAGAGAGATAACACATGTAAAGTGATCATCGACAGCAAAGGCTTGAATAAGAGATTGGAGGCTAGACGTAGAGGAATACCTGATATTAGGTCGACAATATGTAAGCTTTCTGGGGGAACTATATTTACAGTTCTGGATATTCCGTTTGCATTTGCAAATATGCAGATTTCTGAAGATACAAGAAAATATGCAGGTTTCTTGACAGAAATGGGGACGTTTAGATACAAAAGGTTATTTTATGGCTGTCGTAGTGGACCTTTTCACCTTGCAGAACTGATGCAGAAGACGCTAGGAGAGCATTATCAAACTGATGCAATATGTTATTATGATGACGTAGTGATTGCAAACGCTACCGAGGAAGAACAACTGAGAGTGTTGGATTCTGTTCTGGGAAAGATGAAAGACAACGGACTGACGATTAGTTATCGAAAGTCGCGTCTCTTCAGAAAGAAAATTGATTTTCTTGGGTTTACAATTACAGAAAATACCATATCTTGTGCAGAAAGTAAGAGGAAACAAGCAGAGCAATTGCAGCGCCCGAGAAATATCAAGCAGGTTAGGAGACTAGTAGGCTTCTTAAATTTTCTGTCAGATTTCATAAAGTACCAAGCAAAGATATCCAAACCGATCACGGACTTGTTACAAGGAAATAGGAAATTTTCTTGGGGAAAAGAACAAGAAGAGAGTTTGCAGAAGTTGAAGGATGCAATTGTAAATAGTCCTGATCTCAAGATTCCTGACGTTTCGAAACCGTTTCACTTGTTTGTGGACTGCTCTGACATAGCGCTTGGCTATATCGTCGCTCAGGAGGACGATAAAACCAGAAAATTGCAGACTGTTGTATTTGGGAGTAAGAAGCTGTCTGAAACTCAGCGTTCTTATTCTGTCACAGCGAAAGAGTTATTTGCGTTGACCATGGGTCTGGAGAAATTTGAATATTACTTTCTGCAAGCACCGGAAGTGATCGCTTACACTGACCATTCTGCGCTCGTGGATATCTTGAAATCTTCTCACATTCCGAGCCACATAAACAGAATGATAAACAGGGTGACCAGGTTTCCAGTTACCGTGAAATACATTGCCGGTAGAAATAACACAGCGGTTGACTACTTGTCGAGGATCGAAGCGGGATTCTCTGAGAGGGAGAATTATACTGGATCTTCGGATGCAGAAGAGAATTATCCGATAGAGGACATCAAGCCTGAAGGATATTTCAGATTAGAGATGCCGGATGGGACGATAAAGGAACACCATGATATTCCTAAAGTCGAAGGAAAAGTGTGTCAGAAATTCGACGGGAAGCAGAAAAGGAAAAAGGAAGCTATGTTTACAGATGCAGCTGGCAACACTGTAAACGGAAGACAGACGGCCGGACAGAAAGAAACTTCGCCGCCCGTAGATCTTAACGATAAAGATATGTGGAAAGGAGAACAACAGAGTGATCCTTACTTGTCGAAATTAATTGGATGTTTAAATGGAGAAGAAGTTGAAATAAAGGATGCTCGAGAGAAAAGAAAATTTGACTTTTATCTGCAACATTCCTGTCTCGACGATGATGGACTGCTTTACCGTTTCGTTGACGAAAACACTGGACTTTATCCACCGTTTAGCTCCAGATTGAAGCTGTGGGTACCAGAGAAGTTGAAGAATGAAGTACTTAAATCTTCGCATGATGATTTATTATCTGCGCATTTAGGACATGGAAAGACATTGTTTAAGGTCCTAGAGAATTATACTTGGGACGGAGTAGTCAAAGATGTCAGTAACTATTGCAAAAGTTGTATCACTTGTCTTCAGTATAATCCTGACAACAGCAGAAAGATGGGATTTATGAACTCGAGGAAATCTACTGCGCCTGGATACAAAGTGTTTCTGGACATTTTTGGACCACTGCCTACAAGTACGAAGGGGAGATACAAGTACTCTTTAGTCATTCAAGATGAGTTCTCAAGGCACATTAGTTTGACACCACTTAGAACTACAACGGCGAGGACGATCTCGCAAGCATTTTTGAAGTACTGTTTTCAATCGGGGTTCCCGAAATACGTTGTCAGTGACAACCAGAGTGTATTTCGAAGCAAACTGTATTCACAAACGTTGCGTTCGGTAAATTGCAAGCCTGTCTATATTACGCCATATAGACCGAAGGGAAATAAATCAGAAGCAGCTATTAAGATAATCAAGCAAGCACTTGGGAAGTTCTGCAGAGAGCACTCGTCGTGGGCTGAAAATTTGGACGCGATAAGTTTTGCCATCAATAATGCAACGAATTCGATGACTGGATTGAAGCCGTCATTCTTGTTCTTTGGACGTGATTTGTATACACCGCATGACATTCGGAAAATGGAGCTTCAGAGGGAAGATGGAACCGGGGAGAACGTAACGGCGGAGAGACAGATGGATTACGTCATACAGTTAAAGGAAAGAATGGGCGCGGCTTTTGAATTTGCAAGAGAAAAAGAAGAAAAGACGAGGCAAAAGGCGTCAAGGGCCTACAATAAGGGCAGAAGAAGGGTTAATCTTCGTGTCGGAGATCGAGTACTGATTCAAGAGCATAGGATTTCGTCTGCTTTTAACAAGCAAACTGCGTGCTTTTTCCCGAAATTCAAAGGGATCTACAGAATTCAGAAATTCACTACTCCAAATAATGTTGTTTTGGAAAAGGAAGGTGAGGGGAAGAGAGTTCTGGCTAACGTTGACCAGCTGAAGGTCATTCCAAGAAGAAATTTGAGAAGTGTGAGGGAAAGCACTCGTCCCTAAATTGTACCCTGAGAATCCATCTCAAGGGGAGGGGGTAGAAGGGATGTGAAAAATGATGGAAAGGAAGCCGAGTGACCGACTTCTTGTTTGTACAGTAGTAATTAAGTTCCTGATTTATTGTCGCTACACATTTGAGTTCTGGTAAATTTATTTCATGTGAATGTAAGATTTAATTTACGGACTGTTGGATTTTATGTTATGTCAACCTTTTGCCGATAAAGGGTGGTGACAATTGTGAACATGAAGACATGAGATTTTCATCGCTAAGAGAATGCTGAAGGATGGCAGTTCGATGCCCGAAGAGGGAAAGGAAAGTTTCCTTATAGATGAAAAAAAAATTGGAAAGCCATTTTAAAATCGGGTCGTGTGATCGAACGATAGAACTTTTGAAAGCATTTGAAGCTGAAATTCGGCAGGAGTCGAACCGAGTACCGCGGATGTCCCAGACGCAAGGACTAGGGGACTAAGAAGTCGGGAGTTCTTCGGATGGACCGAGGAGGAGGCTGACACGACCCTAGAGCGGGAGCCGGACATTTTCGATGGAAGGTGGAGGAGCTGAATCCGTCTGCACCTAGGAGCAGTCCAGATGACCAGATGACCGAGATGTCCAGGAGACGTTCCAGGATTCCCGGAGGAAGAAACCGTGTGGAAATAGGATATTTAGTGCAGTGAAATCGAGACTTTTCTTTTTCAGAGAGACGGTTGTGATGTGTAGTGAAAAATAACTTTTCAGTGAACTTTTATTTTTCAGATAAAGTGCTTTAATTTCTCTCAGTGACTTTAAGACAATTCACATAGACTGAAATTTAAATTTCAGGTTGAATTGTAACGCTGGGGAGGGGGAATCTGTTACCCTGCCCCCGTGTCAGGGCAACAGTGTTTCTTTTCCTTATTGAAATATTTATTAATATGTTAATTAATTAGGTAATTACGTGTATATTATGTAATAAGGGTATCTCAATTTATTATGCAATTTTAGGTTCATATTATTCCATGTATAAATACCATGTAGCTCTCTGTTCTTGCTTCGTGTTTCGAACGTTCAAAAGAAAGGCGGGCAGTTAAAGATTAAAAATTTTGAAAGAAGGGCGGTTGGCAACAGACGCCAACCAAACATATATAAACTCCCAGATGAGAGTAGGGGAGGTCGGCTGTTGGAACTGAGACTTGGAAGGGAGAGGCTGTTTTTGCTTCGGTTAGCTAGGACCGGAGGACAGGTCTCCCGAAACGGATGCTGTAAGAGATTGGATTGCCGGGCAAGCTAGTGCCTTGGTGTCCAGTTTACAGGTAAAAAAGGTAGTTTGTACTGGATGTTATTTTGAAGTAATTACGGTGCGCCGGGCAGCCTAGTGCCTTGTCACCGTGGAGGTTGAGAAATGTACACGTCGGGCGGCCTAGCGCCTGTTAAGACGTTTCTTGGAGTAACGCGAGTCTACCTTGTGACAAGCGTACTCCCGATGTAATTCATGCAATGTAAAGCATCCAGGTACAAACAATAGAGATTTTCCAACATCAAAATTAGAGTTTTGGCCCGATAAATAATTAGAGAAATGAACGTTCGGATACGACTTGTATATACTTTAAATTTTACGTTAATTAAACTATAGAAATTATCCAAAATTTCCGTTTTTAATTTCACACATGCTGGACAAGGTAATTTATCCCCTATAGCAATAAGGTTTCGCAAAGGTTTCCGTTGTCTCTTGTAGTTAATTATATAATTATGTTGACTTGTAGCAACCCACGTGCATTGTCGTACAAAGAAAGATACCCCTAGACAAATCTGAGCCGAGTACGAAGTGCACCGAACCTCGAGTGCGGAGGTAAAGTGTGGGGGGGCCAGGCGAGTAACATACTACAGGTAAAAATTACTGTTTTGCATATTTTAACTTTTAGTTTCTTAGAGATTAAACGAGAAGACAAAAGTTGAAGAGAACAGTAACACGCATTTCCTGAATTGTCTGCTTTTTATTTCCTCTTTCCTAAGTGCTTGAATATGGAAACTGGTTCAAACGAGTTGTTATCAATAATTAGATTTTGATTATTACGTAACACTTGGTTTCGGTCTATAAGCATATATTTAGTTTCCTCTTTGCTAACTTCCAAACCTATCTCTTTAGCTGCTTTGAAAAATATTTTAGCATTACATCTAGCTTACCTTGCATATAAAATTTCTCTCTTGCTTTTCGTGTAGCCAGGACGTCATTCAATCACGTCATCGAAGTTGAATTTTGACACCACATCACTTTCTATTGATAGTGTGGCGAGTGATGTATTTTTTTGTAAATGCATTTGGTTCTCAAGTACGTCTTGTTTAATTTCAAACAAGAGAAGCTCCTTTCGCCAGTGGCAGATTTTGCGTACGTAATAATACTTGGATGGTTGATTGATTGATTGGTTTGCTTTATTATACTTCGCTTTTTGTGCCACTTTTGACTAATGTGCGAAGATGGGGATGAGCGATGACATGATGAAATTGATGAATGGGAATGGACACTCACAAATACCCATGCCCAGGCCGGGATTCGAACCCGGGACCCCTGGCTTCGTAGATGTGCTAACCACTCCGCCACGGAAGCCGGCTAATACTTGGATGGAAGCTGCACGTATTATACTGTGACTTTACTTGAAAATTTTTGGCAAAATCTGCAAACGTCTCTTCTGCGGGAAGGGTTTTGAGGAAGTTTTCTAACGATAGCCTACCGAACTAGAGTGCGCGTTAAATCTCCTGCATATGGGGATAGCCAATAGCAGCGCATTGCAGCGGTGCCATGTCAAAATCTCACACGGAAAAGAGACAGCGTGGTTGAGCAAAACGCCTTGTCACGGAACTAGGCAACGCCGCACGTCTGTGATTCGCTGGTGCTGTTCAGCAGTTCAAGGCCATATGCAGGAGATTTGACGCGCTTGGAACACAGAAATTAGTCCGACTTGTTTTTTCTTCTCCATTTGTCACGTTCTTTCGTCAGCTACTTCAAAGTATATAATTATGAAAATAAAACATGTAATATCATTTAGATGTTTATTTTTGTAGGAACATCTTCTTAAAATCTCTTATTTTTTGCCCCTTAATTACGTAAGACATTGTTCAAACCATTAGTATACTTTAGATCTTAAATTTGCAATCGAATTTGCAGATGTGAAGCGTGAACAATAGCTACCACACACCGCTTGAAGAAGACGTCGGCTGATCGAACAACAGATTGCAATAATATCCATGCCCATATTTCTTGAATTCAAACTTTTCTTTTCATCGGATTCAAAACATAATAGTAATTGTATAGGTCCATAACATCACTTTAATATCTAAACATGTCAGCTAAGTTCGGTGCAAAGGTTGTGAAAATCCATTTTGTCCTGGACGCTGAAATCTCTAGCTACAACTCTGAAACAGAAATTTTTCGTTTCGAAAGACCAAACAGATCTACTACACCAATAGCAACATACACAAAATAAAGATAAAGCACAAATGCAAGACTAATACTATAAGTATGAAATATCATTGATCGTTATAAATAGAAAGCAAGAATTAAATAACATCTAAAACTTAATAAAAACATTTAAACTATTTGTAATTTCTTGACATTTTGAACCAGTTGGTAGTTTATAAATATCACCTCCCCCCACAATTTTCGGATCTACCTCTCCGTCAAAAAATCCTGGGTACTGGGTACGGGGCCTGTCCTCCAGTCCAACTCGGTTTTGTTTCCAGTTTCATGTTCAAGTAAAGTAATAGACGCTTTTGTAATGTACCAACTTCCCAGGCATTTTCCAAGAAAATGATCTTTATCCTGTTATCTGTAGATCTGGTGGAAAATTGTTAACTGTCAGCTAATGTGAAATAGGGTTTTGTGGTCCGAGAGGAATTTGTGGTTATATACGATCATCTTTAAAAGAGAAAGTGGCAAAATGGCAGTGTATCTGAAATCATTTCCACATATCGCGAGTGAAATGCCGAGTGTGTAGCTACCTGCCAGCATCTCTTTTTCTGTAAACAATGGATAAGAATCAACTGATCGATCCTTCATCAATATCATATCATCACTCATCCTCATCGTCACGATTAGCCAAAAGTGATAGAAAACGACACCAAGTAAGTCAAATCAAATCAAGAGACACGAGTTGGGCGGAGCAAGGCTTTAAGAGTCCATGGTCTTCCGGAAACTGCAAAGCGGCGATTTGTCTTTAGAAGTAAGGCTTGTTTATGCGCCGGTCCTAAATTCCTAAGCGCTTTTATTAATCCGCCTTTCTATAGCTTTTTTCTTTATCAATAAATCACTAAGCCAAGCATGTACGTCCCGCTGTGTGAATTTCACATAACGTGCAGGATGTTCTAAATACTTTCCTTTTAATAATTGTTATGTAACACCTTGACTTACATAAACGTTTCTCTTTACTCGCGCATGCATTTTATTGGTCGGTCAATCGAATGGTCATGCCCTCTGCTTTTGCTGGGTATCCTTTATCGCACAATACGAGACCAACTTTGTGTTCTGACGTCAGATAAGAATTTCTTGCTTTGTTATGTTAGGTTCTTTTAGCATAAATACACTGAAAATGTATTATTTATGCTAATCGAACTAAACAAGAGAAGCGTAAACTAACAAATTAGGCACTTAATCTAACAATAAATGCAAACAAAGGTGACGCCAGAAATCAAAGTTGTTCTAACGTTGTGCGATAAGAGGGACCCGTTCCTGCTCTCATCTGAAATTATCGTCTGCTGATGGAAGAACGTTCATGGTTCCAGTGCGATCGAAGATACTAAATATTATGATTTTTAGTACACTATGTGCGACATTAACACTAAATGCATCCAGTTTATTTCTGAAAGGAATATAGCAATAATTAGATATTTGATGAAGCGAATTTATTCTTTATAGATACAATGTTTCTTCACTTAACTTGTGTAAGGTAGTTTTATTACGTCAATTAATCCAAGATGGTAGAAGTGATGCAGACGTTTTGTTGAATGGTCGGATTCTAAAGATGACAGCTTCGTTACAATCTGAGAGGTCTCCAGATCTCGATGATCTAGATAGATATGACGATGCAGTTGATCCTCGAGTACAGGTATGTCCTTATTTCGTAACACTTAAGCCAAGAGTTTTTTTTTTTTAAAAAAAATATGAAATCATATTTATATGCCGGAACTTGCTTTTGTCACTAAAGACTTGCACTGTCGGCCTTCGATAAAATTAATTTTGTCATTTCGTGGAACGTTTTGGGTGAAGACAACATATAATTTTCAGTAAATATTCGCGATTAAATAGAAGGGGAAGGAATATCAAGTCTAGAAGAGTCTTTCTCACTAATGGGAAGCGAGACAGTTCGATCCTACATGAAGTAATTTATCCGGATATAAGAAATTTACCATATTGATTACCGGTGAGAACAACAAATGCACACAATGAAGCTAGAGGTCGATCGTTCGAACCCCAGTCAAGCATGGATGTATCATTCCATCATTCACCTTCATCGTCACAATTAACCCAAATATTTACACTTGAATGTGCAGAATTGTATACCATATAACATCTAGGAAATGTTTATATTATATAAATCAAGATGCAAGATTGATCAGCTTGTTAATACTACACAATTCATTGGAGTGATATGTGGAAAAGAAGTTGAACTAGAATGAAACACAATAACCAAGATTAGGGTCCAAGTTCCGATTGTTTAATTCCGAACTAATCATGGTACACACGTATTGGTACTACTTCCGTATAGTGAAGATACCTAGAAATCCTTTATTTCGCACTTTTTTACATTGCTAACGTACAATTCTTCATTGCGGAACATTTCTTTAGGTGTAATAATGAATTTCTAACGGAAATAATGTCTATTTCTTACATTTACGAGTACTTACTGTTCTTTCTTTTCTCGGTTCTCTAACACGCAATATGGCGATAGCGTACTGGTTCATTGCTCGATGTGGCAGTGTTTGTCGATTTGGAGTGTGAATGCAGTGTTTCAACCTTATTCACCAAAAAATACCTAATTTCGTGGCCGGATTGGAAATTATGCTAACACCTTGTTAGCCCCACAAACCATTTCTGGTAAGGTTAGGTTCCATTAGGTTAGGCAAACATAGTTAAAAAACTTCATGACGCATCCTAGACACGTCATCTTCTTGCGAAAACACGGCATGTTTTGCAACACTTATTGGGGGTTACGTCATCTAAAACACGTGAACATTGTGTTCACGTGCAGAAAGCAAATATGGCAGCAACAGCAATTCAGTGTTGGAGAGATATTTTCCCAGAAGAAAACATGAATTGGCATTGAAAAGGATAAAAACTACATTCCCGAGCCTCAACAACGCTACAGAAAATGATTTCCGTAAGTACTTTCTTGTGTAAAAAAGTAAGAAATCCATCTCCACTATATGGAACTGTTACCCACGTATTTTGTTTACATGGTTCGATTTCTCTTTGTGTATGTTAACACATGCTTGAGAGACTTAATGATTAGCCCCGTCTTGTTGGCTGCACTTTTTGACTAGCTTTGACTCTGTTTGCACCGAAGCATCTAGTTGGTTGCACGGTGCAATACCGAGTCGTCTAGTTCGTTGATTTGGTGTCTGTTTGGTGTATGATGATGTGGTGCGTGCTAACTAATCAAATGACCGTTTAAAGCAGCAGACAGGCATTTGTTCAATATTCTGAACTTGAACACCCCTCTCCGTCTAGTTGGTTGAACGTCATTTCCTTGCACCACCCTGACACTGGATACATCTGCACTGCACAGAGTGTCAAAAAGTGAATGCTTCTGGAGAATGATATTTCCCTTCTGTATATTCATGTGTGTATTTTTTTTTGCTAGCAGCTATTTGTTTCCTGTTGTCTTGGATATGGATAGCTCCTGCTACTGTGTCATCAAAGGGGGTAAAAATTTACTATCGCACATACAGATTTCTTCATTTTTACAGAAGAAACTACTTAACGGAAATAAGTTCCTGTAGCATTATCTAACATCTGCAAGGTGTTTTCTGTCATGTGTGAATGTATCATAGCGGAAATTATTATTATTTTTTTAAAATTAATTGTCCGATGCACAATATTGCTTTCATTTACTTCCTGTGTTGCGTGAGTTGATGACGTAACCTCCTGTCACTGTTTCCAACCACGCCATTGTTTTCCGAAAAGGTGAATGGTTCAATGAATTTTAACTATGTTTGCCTAAACTAACTTAACGTTACATAATGTTTCTTGGGGCTATCGTCAATGGTTAACTATGTTTGTATTTTTTGGGTGAAGAAGTTTGGAAACACTGCATGTCCAATGAAAATAAAAAAGAAAACACAAGCACGACACGCGATGATCTACGAAGATGTACGCGCCATATTTTGCCTTGCGTAAGCGAAAAAACAAAAAGAAAGAAAAGGTTTTTTCGGGCAATCAGCCAGGTGATTTCCGGAAACCTTTCCAGAAATCACCTGGCTGATTGACCGAGAAAACCTTTTCAATATTCGCCGCCAGGAAAGCTTCAAGAATTATTTAGAAAAGATAGAAGTACTCGTAATGTAAAAAATTGAAATTACTTTCATGAAAAAAATGTAAGGACACCTTGAAGAATGTTCCGCGAAGTAAGGTAATCAGGAATGTTAAAAACGACGAAACGAAGAAGTGAGATGTGTTTGTGCGATAGTAAATATTTAATCAAAGGGGTATTACATCCCTAAATGCTTTCGTCGTTAGGTTAGTCAGGTTTAGGAATAGAATAGATGGGTTTATTTAAGCAGGGGTGGGCCCAAATTCCTTTTGTTTTATTGCGATTTCGTCATACTACAAATACAATTTTTATATGGTTCAATTTAGATTTACTTCTGTTAACACATACTGCAGAGTTTTAGCAAGTATTTAAGATTTTGTTCAATGTATGCTTTCGTAGTTAGGTTAGACAGGCGAGTTTGGTTCTCTTAGCATTAAATACTAACCCTGAACGCGTTCTATTAAGGTTCCGATTTATTTCTACATTAATTCCCACTAGACTACGATACTTACAGTAGCTTGCCAGTGGAAAATACATTGTCCATGGGAAGTGTGCATGCTTGCGTAAGGTAATTTTCAACATAACTAACTTTCTTTCGAAATCCAAACAGTGCTCATTACTACTTTAGGGGTTCAAATTTCGTGTGACAATGATTGCCAAAATTCTACGATATTAGTCTTCCTGCTAGAAGAATTTGAAAAGAATAATAAAACAATCTGAACTGTTACCCATGGGTGTTTTGTTTTAGGCTTGTGGGCCATTCTTGCAACCAAGACATAATGATCATGATAATACAAAAAAGATTATACAATGATAGAATAATGTGTACATTGAATTGATTAGTATTTATACTGCAAATTAAAGATATGTAATAAGTCATTAGTAGTGTATTGTAGGGGAGAGTAGGTATGCATTATATGGCAGATGCAATTATTAAGATTGATGTAGGTTAATGATGTTGTTGGGGCAATAGTAGGTTCTATAGTTTTTTTCTTAAAATTTTGGTTACAAATAATGTTAATGTTAAAATAACGTCCCTCCTAAATGTTTCCAACATCTGACCATATAATATAAGATCTAAGGCATGAAACTTTCTTCAAGTCGGACATGAAACTTAACCAGTGCTCTGTGTCTGAGGCAGCATTAAACCAAAAACAATTGTGAAGCACAGATGCTTGCCTAAGCTACTTTTCAAATTATAATTTCTCCCATAAATAATACTTTGTGAAACTTTAAAATGTGCTAAAGAGTTTCTTCAGGCTTCGAACCAACTTCCACAATCATTTCCAGTATTCGAAAACCCAGTGACATGTGGTGATGTCGACACTTGGGGTAGCAATCAGTGGCGTAGGTCATAACCCCCCCTCCCTTTAGGGCCCAGTATTACTAAGATAGAACGTCAAAGACAAGAAAAGATTGTAAAATGACGAATGACTACTAAAGAAGAGTACACATAACCCCCACCCCCTTTCAAAAATGATTTGATTTGGCTACTAAGCCAGAATCCCGGGTTCAAATCTCGACTTGGCCATGCCCAGGTCAGGGTTCGAAACTGGAACTCCTGGTTCGTAGTTAGAGTTGCAAAAAAGCTCGCTTTTTTGAATGGACGTTTTTTTTCTGATAAAAAGCTGGCTTTTTACCAATTACAGCTAACCTATTTTACTTGAAGTTACTGTTATGAGTTTACATCTTTGTAGTGACATTTTACAACTAGCTAAAAGAAATTTACATGATGTAGCAGCCAAGAGACGGATATTGGCCAATCCCAGGAGACACATATTGCATAATGGTTCAGGTAGCTTACCGAGGGGGGGGGGGGGGGGCTTGCTGGCCCCCATATGTATTATGTGAATTTGTATATACATCCTGTTTAACAGAGCTTTGAGATGGACGTGACACGTGGCTCTTGGAAACCAACCCTTAGAAGTACATGCAACCGTTTGAACTGAAGCAACATAAGCTGCAAGTGTCGCTTGTCATTTGGCCTGTACCGTTTTCTCAGGGAACTTTCAGACCGAAGCAACAAGTGACATGTGTCACTTGGAAGCAGACCCTCAGTAATCCATTCAATCCAAGCACAACAACAAGCTAAACATGTCACTTGCATGTTGCTCGGACTATACTGTTTTCTCAGTGGCGTGCATCGTGCCGCTTCGGTCTGTTATCCTTGCATGCATGGTGAATGTTTTGCTTTATACTGAAGGAGACTGTGTCGCTTGTCATCTGTGACTTCAGTCTGAAAGATCCTTCATTGGCACGCATCATGTAACCTCAGTCTTGTTTGTGCATGTGTGGTGGATGTTTGCTTAGACTGAAAGGGCTCCTTGTCTCTTTAAAGTGACACCCTCCACTGTCATGTGTTGCTTTGTTCTGAATGTTCTCTATACTTAACAAGATTGTTAGCTACTTCATCAGAGATTAAGATCTAATTTAGCCTGTAAATCACAAGAGAACAAAGTGCAAGTACTGTTGATGGAAAAAGGCTGGCTTTTTGATAGATGGTTCCTTTTACAATCATGAATGACCCCCTGGAGTGGAATAAAGTAATGCTGTTGTCTTGTAATAAGAAGAGGTCTGAGGTTGAATCCTCTCTGGAGGCAGAGTGCTTCGGATCTCATTTCAAACTTTGGGTCCAGTCCACATATCTTTAATAGATCATTTTTCGCCATTTGCGCCATCTTATTTGCTTCTCAAACGGTCCGTTGAACCCAGGGGTCGACGACTAATATTTTAAATCTAATGTTATATTCGACAGCAAGTCTATACATAATTGAACTATGATTATGCCATACGTGATATATTAATTTTCATATAAACTTTTAAGATCAGAAATGTATTTATGAGTGAAATTGTTGGGATCAGGGCATCGACATGTAAGAAATAAATTTACTGGGCTGTGGTCTCACAAAGGTTGAGAACCACTGCAACAAGCAGCCAAAATACATCACTGGTTGCTCCATCACTAGGGTTGCCGCCATTTAACCAAATTATACATATACTGGAAAGCCAGAATATAAATATATATTTTACTGAACACAAAATTTAATGTAAAGAGATTTGATACTAGATTTTCAAAAGGTAGAACAGTATTTTCTTTTTTGCTTCATGTATGTGTTTGTATAACAAAATTCAAACATTGAAAATCTTATCATACTACGAGGGTCACTATTTATATTTTGAGCCTAACAATGAAAAAACAGGAATTTGGCATTGAAAACTGCTTTATTGTTTTTCGAAGTATTCTCCTTTATGGTCAATACACTTTTGCATTCGTTTGAACCATTTGTCAAAGCAGTTTTTCCAATCTTCTTGAGACACCTCCATAATATGGTTTTTGAACGCATCAACGGCATCTTCCGCCGAAGAAAATCGTTGTCCACGAAATTTATTCTTGACATTCGGGAACAAGAAGAAGTCATTGGGTGCCAAATCAGGACTGTATGGTGAATGACCCATCAATTCGATTTTTTGACTGTTCATAAAGTCGGTTGTTAGACTAGATGTGTGACAACTGGCATTGTCTTGATGAAGAATGATCCAACGGCGTTTGTTTGTTTTCCATATTTGACCGAAGACCTCTGGCAAACAAATTGTTGTGTACCATTCAGAGTTGACCATTCTACGTTCCTCTAAAGGCACAGTTGCCACATGACCAGTTTTCCCGAAAAAACAGGCGACCATTTGTTTCGATGTGCTTCGAGCGCGAACAACTTTTGTTGGATTGGGTTCATCTTGAAACACCGATACAGTCGACTGCTGTTTACGTTCCGGTTCATATGCATATATCCATTATTCGTCACCTGTTACAATCTTATATACGTCTTTTGAAGCACCACGATTGTATTTATTGAGCATTTGTTTGCACCAATTGACGCGAGCGTCTTTTTGAGTTTTTGTCAAATTGTGTGGGATCCAACGAGAACATACCTTTCTCACAGCTAAATGATCATGTAATATTTTATGTATGCTGGTGGAACTAATGCCTATGGTTGCCTCAATCTCACAGTATGTCACATGACGATCTTGCAGTATTAGGTTTTGCACAGCATCAATGTTTTCTTGAACAACAACTGATTTTGGACGACCTTCGTGAATCTCGTCGGTGAGCGAATGGCGGCCACGATTAAATTCGTTATACCAGCATTTCACAGTGGCAAAGGATGGGGCTTCATCGCCAAATGTGGAAGTAAGTTGATCGATGCACTCTTGTCTTGATAATCCACGTCGAAAATCGTAAAAAATCATTGCACGAAAATGTTCACGAGTTAATTCCATTTTATTGTTGTCGCGCAATCTCCAAGGCAACATAAACAACACAAATGAAGCTATTGACAAAACATTTGAAGTACGTTATGGTCAATAATGCCAGACGATTCCGTGCAAACGTCAAATTGCACCTAACTTCAATCAGTGTTGCCAAGGCTCAAAATATAAATAGTGACCCTTGTATTAGGTTCTATTAAAAACACATACAAAACTACTCTGGTTATGTGAATCTGTTATACTACATAGATATATTTAATAAGCCTACCAAAATATGAAGATAACAGTCTGAAAGAACCTCCCATTCAAAAAAGCCAGCTTTCTTGAAAACACTGTTTTTGTCTAGGTACGAATTTCATATTGTAAATTGTATTTTATATTTAGAAATGAATGTCTATTTTACAGTAGTTAGATAAATGAATACTATGGAACAGGAAAAATACTGACAACTCCTGTATTTTCATTGATTCGAGACCCTTTTGTGAAAAAAGCCGAAGAAATCCCAACCAAAAAAGCCACGGAAAAAAACTCCCCGTTTTTTTTCTTCAAAAAAGCAAGTTTTTTCCCGACTTCTTCCAACTTTATTCATAGTGCACTGTGCTAACCACTCCCCTCGGTTGGTTGATTTGGTGGTTTTAAGTCTACTTTATGCACAGAAAGGCTAATCGGGACTGGACCTACAGCTTAAAGTGAGATCCAAACCACTATGCACCTCCAATGGTTACTGATCCAGGAGTACTTGCACTTCCCCACGGAGGTCGTCCGACAACAAAGACGAGAGGAAAGGCTAACTATTTGGATACGTGGGTATCACAAACGGTAAAGCAAACTGGTAATTTTCAATTGGATTTTTGAAACACCATCTTTGTATGTGATTAACATTTTTTCAAAAATTTTGCATTGCTTGATTTCCCTAATTTCTGTATCTCACGATCTTGTTACTGAAGGCTCTGGGCTCGAGCCCTGGCCTGTGCATGAATGTTTCTTTGTATCCACCCTTCACCCGTTTCATTTAATACTAAATGTGGTTCATCGTCATGGCAGAAGTTAGGTAAAGTGATGGAAAAAAAAAACAGGGCATTGTGAAATCAGAAGTACAGAGTTCTCTGTTTATGATTGTTCCTCATGACTTCCATAAGCTTATTAGCTACTTATCATAATTAAATCTATAGAGGTAGAAAAAGTAATGGGAGGTGGCAAAAATTCAGTATATTAAAGGGGATAAAGAGGTAACAAAACACAGTTTTTTCTAGTTTCTTCAATAATATTAATTTGGCTTTTTGAGTTCTGGGATAAATTTTTCATTTCAAATTATTTCATTATTCACTGCAGAGTACAACACATAGGAACAAGAATGTGTGCTCATCACATGTTCGAATCCTAGCGTGGAATGTTCTTTGTGAGGTCCCTTCATCATTTTCATCATATCATCCATCACTCATCCTCATTTTCGCTATAACCAAATGTGGCTGATAAGCGAAGTAAAATAAACCAACAACAACAATAAGAATGTGCATTCTCTTCCCCAAATAAATACATCTGTATTTATGACTGTTTAGCTTTCCCATTTTTTTATTGGAGGCCAAAAGATTAGTATATTTAAATAAAACTCTACTAAAACAAGAGCGTGAGAGGGCGTGAACAACTATTTTTACTTAATCATTATATATTCCATATTTGAAAAAAAAAAAAAAGGAAACCATAACATTTTTGTCTGCACATAATACGTTCCCATTTCTTAAATAATGAAACTACGTCCCATATTATACATACATATTGTGCAACTTGTAAAACATTGTGGTGTAAATACAGAGAACATAAGTACTGCAGAAATTTTTACCCTGCGTTCTTTAGAGGATTTACAAAGGGATCGAGGTGAAACCAATCCCCTATCTGTTCCTATAGGAGATAGACTGGAGCACTTGAAACCAGTGGCGGCCAGTGACTACCATGATGAGTAGTGCCAACGTGATAAAAAGAAAAACCTCCGCAATGCCCCCTCCTTGTGGTTGCATCACTGGCCAAGTTTATCCTTGTTTGGTAACGTGAGAAACAGTCTGTGTAATAAGTAATAACACTAATCTGATTCATCTTCACTCACTAACCTATCTTTTATACACTATAGAACATTTCCCTAAAAACAACAATTACGAGAGGAAGGTAAAAACAAATCCTCTTACCTTCTCCCCCATGCACACGTATTCCAACTGGATGTCGAAAATATCCTCAACATTTGTTGTAAAACAAATTGTCGAAATATCAAAGGAAATTCACATTACCATAGGATTTTTTACTTTTTAAAAAATATGAAAGTCTGGATGACCCCTTAGACACACCTATCTTACATCTAAATATTCATTTAACATTGGATAAATACTACGTTCGTTTTTCCAAAAGCAGGCAGAAAAGTAGATAGGGTGAGTTCACCAGTATTTCTAAGTCAAAGCAAAAGTGAATCCAAGCAAATTGCATTAATGAATTCGGCATAATGTTGGGTTTCATTTAATACTATTTTAAAGTAAATACATATCATTAGAGCCCGGAAGTTCAGGCATTTATTTTCGTTAAAATAGGCAGGCAAAAAGGCATTTATAATGTGGAAAATAGGCACTAAAAATGAAAAAAAGGCAAAATAAACCGAAAAAGGCACATTTGGAAGTTGCTTACTTTTATCTATAATTTCTGGCAACATGTTAAAATCTACATAGGGAAGAGCATTTCAATTTTAACCGTCTTGATTGCACATAACTACAAGGTGTTTTTTTAATTACTCAACATTCATTGATAGTAATCTGTCAGAGAGAATGTTTTTCATAATAGCAAATGATATTTCTACTTCAACAGAAGTTATTGGAGCATACATAAAACAAGCTAATGTAGCTGGAAGCATTTCGGTAACAGCATTTTCACCTTTTAGAATATCACAAATTGTTTTCAATTGTTTCAAGTCCTCATTTGCACTCACTACCCGCTTGCACTTTTCCGCAACAGCTCACCCCTTTTCTCCTGGCACTTCCATCATCTGCTGCATAGATTCCTCGTACATTTTCATGGATGCTACAAGGTGTTTTTTTAAGTTCTGTAATTGTAATTGTCTCTGAGAATGCACCCTAATGTGCAAAAATAAACTTGAATAGCACAGGAGTTTTTTCACTTCACGAATTGAAGCCGCTTCATTTTCTGGAAGAGCATCTATCACCTCACTGATTTTTTGAAGGTTTTTAGCATAATATATAGCTGCTGATATCCAGGTTTCCCATCTGGTCAAGACTGGTTGCGGAGGTAAACTAAGCTCAGATGCAACTTCCTTAAATTTTCGGGTTCGAGAGGGAGATTTCAGAAATATCTTCTTTGTGTTCGAAATCAACCTGTCCACTTCAGCAGTCAATCATGCACAAGGAAATGTTAACCGAAAGGCAATATCCTAACTGAGCATGAAATACATTTTTCTCACACTTTTCTCCTTCTGCAATGTTGAAACATGCACGAGTTCAATATTACTTAAATAAGGCGAAAATTATTCACATAATAAACGGAAGAAAAATAAATGCCAACAACGTCTTTTGGGAGAAAAATAATTTATATACACATTTTTTTTTAAAAAAAGTCAAATTTCATTGAAAAAGGCAAAAAAGGCATTATAATTAAAAATAGGCAGTGGGGTCCCAAATAGGCAAAATAGGCAAAATGAAAAGGGTTCTAAAACATTCGAAACAACATGAGAAACGTATATCCGGAAAAATTTTATCAATATATGCAGTAGTTAAAAAGAGGCATTTTGCCAAACTTCCGGGCTCTACATATCGTTATGAAAGACTAAATATGCTGACCAAGGCAGTAATTTATTTTAATAAAAACATAAACTAAATGTGACGTTTAGCCCAACCACATTCTATATGGATGTAAATATGTTTAGTCTTTTAGGTGAAAGTACAGTTGACAAGGGAAAGCCACCTGCTAGAAAGTTCCAGAACAACTTTCTAATAGTCTGGAGGGAGTAATGTTTGTGTATATATAATGCCATGTTTTTTTATCTTGTTACTTTTGTACTTGATACAGAATCTGAAGAAGACCTTGCTAGAAGGTTGAAAGGTTACGTTTAGTTTATGTTTTTAATAAAATAAATTACTGCCTTGGTCAGCATATTTAGTTTTTCATAATCATGGAAACAAGGCTAAATGGTGTTATAATATCATTATGAAAGAAATAGGTAAAGATTGGTGAATTCCAATCAAAGCACTAGTGAATGACCAGCAAAATTCAGTGAATTCACCTCAGTACCAGTGAATGACCACAAACATTTTTAATAATAATAATAATAATGTTTCCTGAACAAAGTAATTTGAAAAAGTTACAGACTGTTTTTTTAAATATATTATAGCATTTCAGGTATTGTATAGTAAGCACCATAAGACCTTTCAAGTGGGATATTTGTGGAGCTTGAATACACTCCTTGATGTCTCAATGACTGTACCAAATTTGATCAGCTTTGTTTGACCATTTCCATTTGTCAGCTTCACAGTTATGCAAAACTTTTATTTCAGATTCATCCTTGAATTTATTATGAATCACTATTCCTGGAAAATATTCACCATCATAACACACTGTAGCATAATTACCAACATTGTGCATAATGCAATTTTCACTGCTTGTTTTGCACAACAGATAATGACAATTCATGTAAATCTCCTTCAGGTTCCGATGCCAAGGACATCTAATCTGAATCTATTGGTCTCACTATATTCTATCTTCTTCCGATGTGATAGCTTTTGATCTCTTCTTAACATCCACTTTCACTTGTTGCTGTTTTCTCCCTCGTTTTAGTTCATGATATTCTTTCCATTTCTTTGATGTTATTGCAAATGGTAATCTTTCAGATCTTCTTTTGTTGGCTGTTCATGTTTTTGTCGTGTACTTTAGGCCAATGCAAGTGAGTAGCCCACTCTTCTTCTGGAGATTTTGGTTGTTGGCACTCAACCACGGAAATGATTCTTTCCTCTTACTGTCAGTGACCAAGAACTGGCCTGCATTAGATGTACAAGGTTAGATTAATTTTTGGAGACTGAGGTATTGATGTTCATATCAGTGTTGAAATTTCAGCTTGACTTCTTTGAAGTTCACTTCCTTCATGTAGCAATGAGCAGGACAGTATTTCCTTCCTCATCAAAATTAAAATCACAAGGTTCATTTCCAGAAGCTTTCTCTTTGATTTTTTCCCCAAAGATAAAAAAGAGGTAGTTGGTTATATGTCAGTGTTGATGATTGGAAGGCATTAACAAATTCATCTGGATCTTCCTTTCTATTCTGACTGCAGTGGTCATTTTTCTGATTTCATCATGTAACCATTACATAAACACAAATTTCACACATCTTGAATGTTTCTTGTACACATGATTACAATATAGTAATCCTTACCTTAGTAGCAATACCAGATTCTTTGTCTCGTCTGCTGAACTCAAACAAGTGTGCTCTTGAACTCCCTATCTTATGACCTGGACAAACCAATCACAACCTACATAAGAGAATATGGATTGTATATGAATGCAATATCATTTCTTATTGGCACAGTTTGATGTTGCCGCGATGGCTCAGTCGGTAACGTGTCTGACTACCATGCTAAAGGTCCTGGGTTCGATCCCTGGCTGGTTCAAATCCGGGAACTTTTGTAACGTTGGAAGCAGTCCCGGTGCCCACCCAGTGTCGAATAACATGTGTACCTGGGACGTAAAGGCAGTCAGGGGCGTGATGCTGATCACATCACCCGCACTCATGACCGGATGAAGAAAGTGTGGGGCGTTACCCCCACACCCCGTATACGCCTTCATGGCATGGTGCTAAGCACAGCACTTTACCTTTTTTTTTTTTATTGGCACAGTTTGTTCCAAGCCTTATTTTGCTTTGTAGTATTTGGGAATGGTGCACTCACCCTATATAATTTAATGCTATGCCATGTACTTAGTGTATTTGTACTTACCATATATTGTATTATAACTTTATTTATGTTGCGTTTTTAATATTGGGAAAGAGCTATATCCTTCAAAGGATTCTTAGAATGTTGCTAAAATTTTTGTCATTATTTCTAATACATGCTACTTCCGTTTCAGATTGAGCTGGAAAGATTGAACACAGCCACAGATAATATAAACAAACTTGAAGTCGATCTTGATGTAAGTGGTATGCTCATGTATATAATGTGGTCCTCATTGCCTCGTATTTGTGATTTTTTTTTTGGGAGTTAGGTATTTTGGGTATGCAAATTTGTATATGTTACCAGTCAGTAACTCTTGTCTTGCACTTCTAAGTACCGTACACCATTGGTTATAACCTAGCTCATTAAATCTTATGATAACATTTGCACATAATTGAGAAACACTTAGTATATTTACATTATAAGAAAACCTAAAAAATTACACAAAAATAGCTATCTAACTAGTAACACTGAAATCTTGACCAAATTTCTATTGCAAGTTCAAACTTAACGTCCATCTAAGTTGCCTACAAGTTTTTTGTGATCACTTTAATGCATGTAAAATATCAGTACTATGCTATGAAAACTTTGGGAAACAGGCTGCTGTTGTCTCCGCTTGATGAGGTTGGTCAGTTGCAGAATGATGTTCTTTTTGGCATGCTTTTTCAACAGGGAAATGGGTGATTCTCCAAAAAGTGAACATTTTGAAAGCAAAAATTTGCGAATTTCAAAACTGTTCTAAAAAATCTGAAAAAAATCACACTTACTCTACATGAGATCATAAACAAGGGAAAAATAAGGGGAATACACCTTCATGCTCCAAAGTGGTTGAAACAAGGCATTTAAATTTCAGCCACCAGGAGAGTGACGGATGATACCAGGAGAGTGACATAATTAGTACTGTTGTAGCTTAGCTAAAATATTACCCCAAAAAACACACACACATTCCAGGAAAATAGAAAAATTATTATTTACTAAATTATAAAATTGAATACAGCTGTTGAAAGATAAAGTAAAGCCTCTAGATCAGCCATAACTTGAAGCTGAGCCAAAAATATAAAACACAACGAAAGCTTTATATGGAGCGGCCAAAAAACAAGGTATTGGTTTAGCCTAAAAACTGTCCAGGAAGCAGAAATTTGCAACTCTATGGCTGCTTCCAATGGGTGTTGGAGGGTTAATTTTTTTTATGACATCTTCGATGGGGTAGTCATGGATGTCTTTAGTTTTCGGCCAAGACCAGGATGTTCTTTTGGAATTGCTTGGTTCCATGGCATTGATGAAAAGTTTCCCTGGTCCAAGTTCAATTATTTCTCCAGGGAATATCAGGTTTTCATAGTGAAATATGACCCATTCTCCTATATTGTAAGTCTGCATCAGCTGGGCTGAAATTAAAATAAAATCTAACATATAATTTACTATATAATGATAACTTTTAATGTGTGAATGTTAGTAGCAGGGCTACTTTAAATTATTGCAAACATTAAATAATTTGAAATTAAATTTGGCCTTTAACTGCTGACCTCATTATATAGCCCACTTAGAGTTCTACTATTTTTCATTTATATATAGTTTATTTATCTTATTCTATGATTAAAGTATGCATTGTTCTTTATATCTTTTAATCCTTTGTCTACTAACAATTTGAGAAATCAAGACAATTTAATTTATTTTACTTTTAACATACAGTAGGTACCGGTATTAGATTTATGTAGGCCTACTTATGCTTATATCAAAAACTAAAATTGTAGGTATACTACAAAATCTACTATAAATTGTAGATGAAAAATTTAAAAAAAAAAATTGTCGAACATACAATGTGGACTAAACTTAGTCAAATAAAATCAAAGAAATTTTCTTACCTTGTGTCAGATGAGTTGAGTTTGAAACAAAGATTCCATAATGCTCACAGTTTTTGTCAGCCTTGCATTCTTCACAGCTTAGGGTCCTGTAGTTCATCTTTGTGTCAGTCTCTCCAAGTGCAGCTGTGACCTGGTGAACCTTCATTGTTCCTTTCACAGCTTTTAAATCGCCCGCAGATGACAAAAATGAATCAACCCTCAATATGATGTCCTCCTCAACAACCCACAATTTGATGTTTGGACAGTTTTCTTTCCAAATTTTCTCAAGAATAATGATGTTGTTAACATCATATCCCAAGGAAACCATGTTATCCGCTGTACGTTTCAGGCAGCCACCTATCCCATCAGGGGCACCTTTTCCATGACCAGCTTCTGTGAAGTTCCAAATTGCCTTTTTGATCCTGGGGAATTTCTCTTGTAGGTATTTTTCAAGTAGGTAAAAGTTCTTTTTGTTTCGGTACTGAGTGGATGGTGAGTCGGACAAGAAATGGAGAGCTGTAATTCTTTTATCTTGTAGCACGTCTGTCAAAATAGGCTCAAGGTGTGCCCAAATTGCAGATGGATCATGGCGAGGGCTTTCTGACAGTGTGCAAAAAGAAACTGGTTTTATTGAAGTGTTGTCCTCAGTCATGTGGTATGCTACACCAGTATGAAGCGTAATTTCATTCCTTGAAGCACCAAAATGCATTGACTGGACTTCTTTAGCATACTTAAGTGCATAGTTTTCACTAAAATCTATGTGAATTAATGCTTCCTCACAACTCAGATTTTCTTTAAGCTTTCTTAAATACTGGTGCTGATGTCTAATGTTTGCAATGTGGATCATGAACTTCTTAATAGACATTTCCAAATCATCAATGGCTTTTCCAATAGTACTTGTTATTGCATCCTTTTTGATAATCTGAACAGTTTTCTCTTGGTCTTTGATTTTACGTTTTTCTTTATGCAACATCCACTTCTGGTATGTGAAAGTATCATTTACATTGAAGTCATTGTAAGGAATCGTGTTTTCGTTGCAGTCATTACATTTTCTCAACAGGCAAGCCTCGCGATTTTTCTCACAACACAAAATTTCAGCCAATTCTTCTGGGTTCTGTGCATCAATCACCTTACTCTTGTTCAGTTTATCGACTAGCATTTCCATGTTGTGATGTACTCTACACAAACATGTGTCTCTGCCCTTAAGACTTGGTTTGACAACCCAGAACGGACGTAATTTACAATAAAATGAATAACTTATAGAAACACCAGGGTTCTGTCTTCTAAATCGTTTATGCAGCTCGTTCATTGTATTATTGAGGTATCTTTTCTGCTTTTTAATTTTATTTCTGGTAATGAAATCTTTTTTTCCAGGGCTGACGGTGGTATTTTCATCATCATGAAAGAAATGGTCAACTTTTTCCCTGATCCTTTGCTTCAATTTATTCTCATTCTGGGCAACCACAGTACGAATTCGGATAAACGGCAATGCTTTTTGCATCCTATACTTTTTTATTATCTTTCCACTCAGAGACTCCTACAGGATTGTTTTGGTCTTGTAAGAATTGATGGATTTGAATGTGTGAGCTATTTGTGACTTAATGACTTCTCCTGTGAACAGTTCTCGTCTTACATCTTCATCAACAGTTCTGCCTTGGAGAAAATGTTTAACTTTTGTGCGAGGTGTCATCTGTTCTTCCTTATTCAGTCTTCTTTTCTGTTCAATTTCTTTCTTCAACAGCCTTTCATAACGCTTCCGATATTTTTCAGCTCTTTTCTCACATGCATCTAAATCCAGCTTCAGCCTTTTCAGTTCTCTCGATTTCCGTACATCATTACGACGCTTTCGTTTCCTTGTTTCAGCTATCCTGCCATCGGAGTTTTTCGACATGACATATAAAGATGCATCGCTGAACTTATTTGTGTCTGGAGTTATGCTACTTGAGGCACGAGTAACAATTTGGATTCGAGGACTTCCATTGGTGAGGTTTGTGTTTGGATCCGGAGTAGCCTGCCTACTTTCTGGTGATAGTGAAACAGGTTCTCCATTTACTAATTGATCAAGTTCTTGACTTGGATCATCAGGGTCACTATCAGAGGGTGTGTTATTCTCTACAAACTGGTTTGTTTGCTGTTGAATTTTGCTTTTCATTCTGTGTTTCTTTTGGCGCACTCTCCACTGTTGCCTTGTAGCCCTTTGGTCTCTTGTTGATTGTTGTGTAATTAGTTTCACTGTTCCCTTGTTTTTTCTTGATTCATATTTTGTTTTGCACTTGGCCTTCTCAATTTCCAATTTTTGTGGGTCATTTTTCAATCTCTCGTACCTTTTCCTTTCAGCTTCTCTCTTTTTCATTAGCCTCTCCTCTCTAGACTGTGTTGTCTTTTTTTTCTTTCCTGCCATTATTAGTGATGACTCTGAAAGAAATTATTTAAACTGATGTCAAATTTGATGGCTTTATTTTAATATTATTTTTATTTAATTAAATCAAACTGCATAATTCAGTGTGTTCCAAATTGCATAAATTGTCCAATAAAGGTAATTAAAAATGTAATTTAGGTTTAGTTAAAAATCTCTTTAGGTATGGGTTTTTTCTAGGTTTTAAATATACCCTGCAGTGCAATATTGAAATAGCCTATGGCCAGATTCAATTTAATGATAATTTTTTTTTTGTGCTATCTTAAAATGTAATTTTGATTATAGTTTGTGGCCAAAATGCTAACACATAGAAACAATTGAAAAAGTTAGCCTATATAAATGTAGGCTGCACTATTTAAGAATTGCTGAATGGTCACCCAGCTCAGTGCTCAAAAGTATATTTTTATGTATTTTATAGGATCAATATTGGGTAAGTAAAAATGGCCTGATAAAAATTGTAAAATTCAGAACTTGGGCCTGATGTAAAAGCTCCATTACTCTGTGATAGTGCACAGCAGCTGTATAGGCTTACAAATCGAATGTACACAATGAAATTGATCCGAATTTGTTCCCTTCATGTGATAAGTGTCACTCTCCTGGCTGATAAGTCACGCTCCTGGCACAAGAAATACCAGGAGTGTGATATTATTGCCAGGAGTGTGACAGCCAGGAGTGTGACATTTGGATGGATTAGGCCTAATAATCAAAGCCTAGGGCAAAAGTTGAGATTACAAATTTCTGTCAGGTGATGACATTGCTTAATGGCACATAATCATAGTTATTTCAAAATATTTGGGTTATTATTTGTTATAAATAAGTTAACCAGGAGAATGACAGCAAAATATGTTACGAACCTGAATTTGGAACTTCCCAATTTGATAAAAACACAAGGACAAGTAGCTCTTCCACAGTACTCTACAGCTCAAACAAGATGGCTGAAAGAAACATTGTTGCCAGATAACAAACCAAAAAATCCTTTTCTTTCACTGTAAATATTTAAAAAATTCCTTGAGCCAGGAGAGTGACATGAAAACTTCGGACCCACTTTGAAGTGGTGTAACAGGATCATGTCAAATGATTAAATTTAAAACAAAAAGTTTTTTTATACCTTCAACTATGTAAAAATGAATAATATTAATGAAACTTATGTAATGTTAATGATAACATTTTAAATGAGTATAGTTTGTTTTAACAAAAGATCCGGACATACCAGGAGAGTGACTTTTAGACCCTTATACATATTTTATATTAAAAAATAATTAACTATTTCTTTTTGTATACATTGGGATGGCTAGAGGTCAACTGCTTCTACAAATTAAAAGAAAAGTAAACTTTTTACGTCAAGTCATTCTTGAGTTATTATACTTGGACATGATATTGCTAGGTTTTTGGAGAATTACCCAAATCTTTGATGACGACCATTAATTGATGGATGGCGTTTCAGTTGTGTTCGTTACATTGTTATTAAATGGTATACTGTATGCTTTGAATTTCATTTTCTCTGAGGGGGATAACAACATCCCTGGCATGGTTATAAATAATTTCCTTTTGTTGGAGATAACATTTTTTGTGTTACTGCTAATTCGCACACACTGGCCTCAAGTACCCTAAAAGAGTGTTGCATGAATGGGAAAAAAAAATTACGTCACTGACAATTTAAAAAAGTTTTGGTATATAATATCCTTTGTAGTCTCAGAATAGTCTTAAGCCATCTTGATACCGTAAGTTTCCTAAGGTACTGACAAATGGTTGACTATGTTGAGTGGCAACATAGCAGGTAATATGGACTTGTTGTTGGTGGTTTGTGTGTGAAAAAGAAGTGAATTTTAACCTTATTTATTTAACCTGCTTTTCCATTATTATTATTATTATTTTTTGGTGGGAACTGGGTGTGTAGATGTACAGGGTACCCGAAAAGTCTTTCCCTGATTACAAACTTTATTCATATCCTCTATATGTAAGGTAGAGATGTGAAAGTGGTGCCAAAATGTTGGAAAACTAACAAAGTGTTTTTGTTCCAGGTTTCAGTCACGTGGCTGTACCGTAACAGTGTCAGTGCCCGGAAATGTTCACAAATCAGAAAAAAGCTCAGTGTGTATCATTAGGCAACAAAGCCTGTACAATTTGCACTTTGTATGCACGAAACAATAAACGTTTGTGTAAGATATCATGACGATAACTTTTTGGCTGATGTTTTACATTGTTTGAAATCGCTGAGGTTGATGGTTGGCCACTTCTCAGTAAGTCAGCAACAGATTCTGTGGTCTTGAACTTGTCGTACCACAACTTAATGCTCTTGACATTCGGGCGGCATCTTTCCATACGTTGTTTGAAAGTTCCTCTGCACTGTTATTGGTGACCGGGTCTCGTGATACCAGAGGACACACTGAGCTTTTTCCTGATTTGTGAACATTTCCGGTTTCCTGGGCACTGACACTGTTACGCTACAGCCACGTTACTGAAACCTGGAACAAAAGAACTTGGTTAGTTTTCCAACATTTGGGCACCATTTTCACATCTCTACTTTACATATAGCGGATATGAATAAAGTTTCTAATCAGGGAAAGACTTTTCGGACACCCTGTAGTTTTCAGTAACTTTTGGATTGTATGCTGCACTTTAATGCATTGTTAAGGTGCATCCAAAATTTTTATTGGCCCTCAATTCTTTCATAAGTTCTTTAAAACAACCCCTTTCATTTCCAGTGCAAGTGTAAATGGTTTAGGTCTGATATTCAACTCTAAATCCAGTCTCAATTAGCATTTGTGCATAAAGTGGTAGAATGTACATGGTATTTCATTGTTTTGCTAACCATGAAATAAGGTTTAGTTAAATACTTACATAACTGAGGAGGAAGTATGGTTTCCAGTACTAAACATTTATTTATTTTTTGCAGGAAGCCCGAGCTGGATTCAGGCAGCTGCTTAGTGAATCTTCAACTCGCATTGATACATTGGCAAAGAAGATAGGGACATGTGTGGAGAGAGCCCGCCCATATTATGAAGCTCGGATGAAAGCTAAGGAGGTATTGCGACTTTTGAATCAAACATTATGTGACATGTCACTGGCTGATGTTACATGTTAATGCATCACATTCGGAAGCAATGTATCTGGATATCAAGTGGTGTGAATTGTAAACAATAATATGTTTGCACAAATTTTGTGTATTCAAAATCCACATACGTCAAACTTCAATTGGCTTGCCTGAAAAGTTAGTGCTGATTGACATGCGGCAACATTAGTCAACTGGTGATATGTAGGCTGACCAGATTCTCGAATACAAGAAACTGGACACTTATGTTTATACTTTGCTTCAGCACTTGAACATTTAACATTTCAGCAGCTTCAAAAATATACCAAGTGCACAGCTATCAGTAGGTCTAGAATCTTTAATATTTCAAATGGGAAAAATCAAATGAAGCAGTAAAGAGTTTCGAAGTGTTACAAACAACTTTTAATTTACATTTTGAGAGTAAAATAAAATAAAATAGCTTATACTGCATTCTTGTACAGTGCAAAAGAAAACAGAAGTACTCGGCAGTCCCAATTTTACGCATAAAGAAACTTTCACTGCAGTATGTGTTACATTTATAAGATGATGGTAATGATAAAATCAAGTTACGCATAAAGTATTACATATTGTGCTTCTGTGATATGAAATGGGGCAATGGTATCATCGTTGCCTTGTAATCAAGGGGTCCCGGGTTCGATACCAGGTGGAGGCACATAGTGGTACGCATCCAACTTTAGACTGTAGGTTCAGTCCCAATTACCCTTACTGTGCATAAAGTGGACTTAAAACACCAACTCGATCAATCAATCAAACCATGATATATCTTGGTACACTGTAACTTTAGGTCAAAACTGGAACATCTGGTCCCCATAGATTTATTTGTGTTGTTTTATCCATGGAAGTTTTGAGGTTGTTTTAGGATCCTAACATATTTCAACAGTGAACACTGATTGAGTGCACAAAGAAGTGCATGTTAGATGAGTATAAAGTCTTTCAAAATGTTGGGAAAATATAAGTTACCACTAGGAGTTCAATCATTTTATGGCTGTTGTTAATTTATCTGTTTCCACAAATTCTCTGCCGACTCATGCACTGCAGAATTAATCACAGAAATAGTAGAAATATATAATTTATGTCCTCAATTTTTCAGTACATACACTTGTCTTTCAAGAGAAAACAAACATATTGTGTTGAGAAATATAACACATTTCAAATAATAGTGAACCCACAAATCTATTTACAGTAGATGTTGCAATAACAGTTGAATTATTCAATTTGAATTTTCATCATGTAAGTAAATGTGATTCTCCTTTTCTTCCTTTCTTTCATTTTTTTTGTCTCTCTTTTTCAGTTTGCCTTGTCAGTAATCTCAGGGGCCTCATATTCATTCTATTTTACTTACTATTCCTGCTTTTTAGTAGGAAAAGTTTCTACTTTTCAGCCCATGTGTGCAAGCTTTATGTAGGTGTATTATTTGTCATTTTTTGAGTGGAAACCATTGTCATTTCAGTTACAATGAATGCTCTATAGTTCACATCCATCCATAATTAATGTTCCCAGTGAAATTGATAATCTGCAATTTTTTTTAGTATTTACATGTTTTAGAGATCCATTTGATAGGGCATATGACCTGAAGGGTATGATCTCGGAAGAAAAATTTTACAACAATGTGGCTGCATAAAGTAACTCTTCTGGAGCTCATCTCCAATCAGTGAGTATCTGGGGACAACTCTGAGGGGAGGGGGAGGGGTGGTTCTAGTTGTAGCATGCTGCTGATCATATCACATCACATCACCTCTGCTGTGACAGAGATCAAGAATGTGTGTGGCACAACTGCTACACCCTCCGTGTTCATATGGTGCAGTAGAAAGCTTTACCTTTTTAATGTTTAATTTATTGATGGATTGATTTGATGTTTTAAGTCCACTTTATGCACAGTAAAGCTAATCGGGACTTGACCTACAGTTTAAAGTGGAATCCGAACCACTATGTGCCTCCACCCTTGATTACAAGGCGACGGCATTACCTCTGCACCATTGGGGAGGCTTTTTAATGTTAAGTTGCACTACAGGCTTACATGAAGGTTAAAAGCATGTCACCTTCTGGATTTCAGGCTGCAAGGAAGATATTGTAAGTCAGAGCTCTTGTTCATTATTAAATGCATTTCTGTGTTTATGGCTTACATGTACAGAGCTAAAACTGCACCCCCTAAGCATTACTACTGAAAACATAATCTTCAAGAAGTAAATCATGGGATAAATTCAATCATTTTTAGTATTAATACACACACACTCAAAGTGCTAACGTATCCACGCATCCGCTTTTATGTGTGTCTAAAGCTCCCTAACATGAATTCAAGCATTTTGTTTTTAATTAGGCACAAATCAATTTTTGTGTCCAAGTATTATGTTTTTCATCCAATGATTTTATAATTTTCCATTGGAATCTCAGTGCTCGAAGTGAAAACTACTAACTGGGGAGATGCGTGATTGGGGAGGGGGATTGCTTGTACGAGTCAACATGGAGACAGTGCAGTAAGTGGGGGAATACTCATGCAAATTATCCTACCTGGGGGCATGCTTTAAGATATAGCGTGCCCCCCACTCTGAGTGCTGCCTAAACTAGATTCCATGGCTGTCCTGAGGGCGAGGGCATGTCAAGTGGCACCAAGGACAAGCTCCCATTGTCCTCACAATGCTGGGCTAACACTGATTTTTTTTGGAGCCTCCACCGGCAATTGAACCCGAGACTGCACACTAAAGTCTAGAATGTTCGCCATTAGGCTCTGCCACCTTGTGAGCAAAATTATCCACCCAACGATGTTCATTCATAAAGAAAGACATAATGTTGGCAATTCATTTCACTGAACTTGCCCAACCATGCCAGCCATATTGACAATAAAAATTGGTGAATGGCGGGAGACGTCTTCAATCTCTGCCACTGAGATCAGGGATATACTGATTTTATATTTCTGTAGTTCAGAATTTGTTACAGTTACTCAAGTGTGGAAATGTAAGCAAAAAGATGCAGGCTCGACCTGGACTCCAACCCAACTGTTCTTGCATACCATGCCATTGCTGTACCAACTGAACAACCAAGCCAACACTAGTTTCGCCAATCTTTTGTTTCTGCTGATCTACCTGTGTTGAAATTGTCTCAGTTAGTATTACTGCGTAGATAGCACATCGAGTCCCATCACCATTGTTTTCTGACTTTCAGGTGCCTGCTACTTTTTTTTTCTTTCTTTCTTTCAAGTATCTCCCTAATTGATGCTGGGTCAACACTGAAATTTTGGAGCTCCCATTGGGAATCAAACCCAGGATCGCTCACACCAAAGGTTAGAGTGATAATCATTTGGAGGGACAGGGTACACCCCAAAGCTTGTAATGTACAGGAGTTTGAGGTTTTAGGTCCATTTCATGCACAGAAAGTCGAATTGCGACTGGATCTACAGTTTAAAGTACGATCTGAACCACTATGTGCCTTCACCAGGTATCGAACTCGGGAACCCCTGATTTCAAGGTGACAATGTTACCACTACACCATTGGAGAGGACCAGTAATATGTAGGAGAGAAGTGTAGAAGGTAGAAGTAGTGCAAAAGGCATATATGGAACAATTAAACAAAGTGTATGGAGAAGCAAAAATTCTAGTCCAGAATAGGCAAGCATACCAATAAAAAATTTGATGACCTAATAGTTGCAAAAATACATTAAATTTAAATTAGTTTTCAAGTGATAGTTTCCAAAGCATTAAGTAATTGCTGCTGTTTGTTTTTAAGGCACTACAAGATACTCAACACGCAGCTGTTAGATTTGAAAGGGCCAACTCAGCTCATTCAGCAGCCAAAGAAATGGTGTACCTGGCAGAAGAAGGCCTTTGCATGGAGGGTAGAACCTTCGACCATGCCTGGCAGGAAATGCTAAACCATGCAACAATGAGGGTAACTCCAATAGGGATCAATTGAGTGTTTTATTCATGCAACATCTAATTTATAGTTGTGTTGTTGATTGAAAAAATAAACAAATATGCTGTAGATGTTTCAGGTGCCTGTCTTTCTTTATTCAGACTAGGGAAGTAATGCATATAAAGTGGCAAAATGTAAAATGAAATAACATAATCTTTGTGTGTGTTAGTTTGTATATATTCTTCCCAGACCAATATATCTGGTAAATGGTTTATGTTTTCTTAATTTACATTGGATGTTCAATATAAATGCCACATTCTACTTTAAAAGTTACATAACAATTGTTAACCTGTGGTTTGAATATGACATTGTTGTCAGAAATGGCCGAGAGATTTGAATACAACTGTTAGTAATGCATTGTTTACAGCAATAATAATAATAATAATAAAATACACAACATACCTATAGTGGGTACAAAAATGTGTAGAGAAATAGAAGACCGTGAAATAACATAGAGTCCTTGCCAAAGATTTGACAACACAGAGGATAGTGAAGCACTTTGGTCCTCTCATAGTATTCCATCATGAACGCGGGGACCTTAAATAAAGGGTGTAACTTGCCCCTCCTGGTTAATACTATTTATGGTAGAGACAGCCCTGAAAGGGCAGGTACAAATATCTAAATTAACATTAATACCAATGTTCGACAAATACTTCCGGATCTGTTTAAGTTTCTCGTTACTGCTCTCGGAAGAGGTGCTCCTATCCAGCAGGTTGCGATGGAGATTCTGGATTTTCGAGCAGAGTTCCAACTCCCCTGATGCTGCCCTCTCCATGGCCAGATTCAACTGGTCGATGGTTGACTTAAGAGAAGAACATCTTTCTTCCAGACTGGCTAAGTTTTGTGCCTGGGTTTCATTTTTGTCTTGCAGTTTCTGTGCAATTGCATCTTTCCCTTGCATAACCATTTGCAATCGCTGTAGATCTAGCTTCTGCTCTTCCCAGTTCGTCCTGTAAGCCCCACTTCTCTTGTTCCAGTTTTGCCACAGACTGGCGAAGCTTTTCCAATTATATCCTCAAACTGTTCCTTTTCTTCTGAGCCGCTATGGACAGTCAACTCCAAGGAAGTCATTTTCTCTCTCAT
The DNA here is from genome assembly GCF_977018435.1 of Lepisma saccharinum. NCBI lineage: Eukaryota > Metazoa > Arthropoda > Insecta > Zygentoma > Lepismatidae > Lepisma > Lepisma saccharinum. Next base: position 36,722,277 of record NC_139249.1, read on the forward strand.
CTGCTGAGATTCCTGCATTTTTTGTTCTAAAGCTTCCGTCTGTGCCTGAAGAGCTGTTTGCTTGTGAGCTAGCTTCGCTTCCATGTCCGACTTCTCGTCCTGCAAGCTTCTTGCACTTTGCAAAGCCTGGGACAATTTTGTTTCCACACTCTTTTGGATATCCTGCACTTCCTTAAGCTGCCGTTTGTAACTTCCCACTTGGGTCTTCAAGTCATCTCTCTCTCGTCCAATCTGAGCAACCTGCTGCATAAGTGACCAAGCACCTTTCCTTACGACTTCTGGATCCACATCGAATGCTTCAATTTTTTCCCTCACCTGAATCGTGAACTCTTGCTGGACTCCACCTGCGTGTAGGACCGAGGAGCTTAAACGGAAGGCTCGCACTGCCATCAAGCTGGATTCCAGCAATCCTCCTCAAGGTAGATCCAACGCTGGACAACCTTTGCTCCACCTCTTTCTTCGCTTCTTCCAACTGCATCAGCTGACTGTCGAGAGCTCTTACTCTGCCCTCTGCACCACCAAGCTTTGCCTTACGTTCCTGAATCTGTTGTGTGGCATCAGCCAAGCAAACTTCCAGATTATGTTTCTGATCTTCAAGTTTCCTCTCCCTTGATCTGCTGTCTTGCAGCCGAACCAGCAACTCTTGCTCTCTTCTTCGCCATCGTAATTCCTCTTCATCTCCTCGCATCCTCACGTGACGCAGTTCTTGTCTACTCAGCTCCAAGCTACCATCCAGATCCATGATTTACTTCTTGAGCAGTGGAGTTCTTGCTCTCCTCCGTCTCGCTGTTGAAACGGGCCTGCACTTCCTGCATCTCCTGCATCTCCTGCAGCTGAGAGCTCTGAAGCTGTGCTTTCTGAAGGTCATCCTGCAAGCCCTTAAGCTGGTGGCCAGACTGCAAACTCAGCCTTTCCAAGTCTCGAACCTGTGTCTGCAGTCTCGCCTGTTCCAGTTCCAGAGCTGCTTTCGCATCTTCCAGTGTACTGATTTTCTGGAGTGCCTCTTCTAATGACCTTCCCTGTTCACGCTTCTCCCCTTCGATTTTCTTCACGTGTTCTCTCGGCTCCTTGTTTGTGCTGTTGTACTTCTCCTTCTCGTAGCTGCTGTCTGCCAATTGTCGCCTCACATCTGGTAGCTCCTTTCTTAGTGTTTCACTTGTGTTTTCAACTTCTTTCAGCTTGCGTGATGTATCTTGTAGTTGTGCCTGCAAGCTATCGTGACAGTCTTCAGTAAGATGCAGTTGGACTTTTAATTCCTCACAGTCTTGTTGCACAGAATCTCGTTCTTTCTTCACTTTCGACATCTTTGCCGCCAGCTGGAAATTCTCCTGTTCTGTTTTCAACATTGCTTCTTCCAACTTGGCTTTTAGCCTACCCAATTCATCTCTTAATTGGTTCATGGTACCCCTGTCCTGTTCAGCTCTGGAGACAGCCTCTCGCCGTAACCTCTCCAGACTGGACTGCTCCTCCTCCATGTCTCTCTTCATTCCTTCTAGGCGCTCCTGCAGTGCCTGCTGATCATGGTGCGCCAGAAGTAGAGACTTTTGATTTTCATTTTCGGCTCTCAGCGAAGATTCCTCGTGTTGCTGAGCGATGTTTTCAATGTGTTGCTGCAAGGCTTCAAGTTGATTTTTCAGATGCTCTATTTCTCCATCCTTCTCACCTCCTAGTTGTTGAACAGTCTGCTGCAAACGTTTCTCCAGAGATAGCCTCACTTGCTCCTTTTCCTCAGACAACTTTTTCACATTTTCCTCATTCAATTTCTTCAGATTGTGAATCATCTGCTGAAACTCCGCCTCCCGTGCACTTGCTTGCTGGGCAAGGCTCACTTTGATGTCTTGTGCTCGCTTCTCTGAGCTCTCCAAATCCTGAGTGAGCCTCGTTACCTGGCCCTTCAAATTCTCTTGGTTCACTACAAGATCCTGGCGATCTTTCTCCAGTTGTGAGCACTTGGTTTCCGTCGACTCCAAGTTGGTCTGAGTGTCAAACAGAACTCCTTCCAGTGCTTCTTTCTCGCTCCTCAACGATGCCAGTTGCTCTTGGACACTCTGTAGCTCCTTATCATTTGCTTCCAGAAGAACCTGTTTTTCTTCCTTTTCCTTGAGTAGCTCCTCCAGTTCCCTATTGATTCGGTTGTTGGTTTCACTAGCCTCGTTCTCTGCAGTTCCTCGTTAAGAGCTTCCTTTTCGCGAGCCAGGACAGACAGCTGGTTTGTCAGGTCTGTGCACTGGCTCTGAAGATTCACCTTTTCTTCTTCTAGCCTCTTTAGATCATCTTGTAACCTCTTCTTATCCTGTTCTAGACTGGAACACACCGATTCAGATTTTATGAGAGCTTCATGGACATCTGATTTTGCCAATAATACTTTTTCAAAATCCAATTCCAAATCACCTTTGTTTTTTTCTATTTGAGCAATGACACTTTCTGACTCTTATCTTCTGCTGTTGTAACAAGTCTCTTGCCAGGTAAATCTTATTTAGCTTTTCTCTCACTGTGAGCAGTTCCTCTTGGAGTCTACTGCACCTTTCCTCTTCTGTTCATAAGTTCATTTCTCTGATTTCGGCATCCTTGTTTAACCTGTCCATCTCACTTTGTAAGAACAATTTCTCATCTTCCAAACTATCAGCTAATTTTTGTAATCTGTTGTTGGCTTTCTGAAGTTTTTCATGGTCTCCATTCAAGGACTCCATCATGGAATTTAGTTCCTGTTTGTTCTTCTCCAGGTTGTTATTGTCGTTTCGTACCGATTCCAAGGATTTCTGCAGGAGGTCCTTTTCCTGTTTGAGCTGAGCACTGATGGATCGATATAGACCCGTGGTGGATTCTGAAAATTTGACCTTGTTTACCAGAACAATTCTTATTTATTGTATATATATGTATTTATTACATATTATTTACATATAAGAGAAATAAAACACCAATGCAGCCAGTTACTTTAAAGAAAATAACAAAGTGTGAGAATTGTGCACCGTATTACGAGGGAGTGCTGATAAGTTCCTGGCTTTGCTCTCTCCCCATCGTTTCCCATTCGCGATTCATATCTCATTTGAAAGTGTGTAATATGAGTATATCATGGTGCAAAATTAATATTCCTTCCTCAATAGCTTCTTTCTATTTTTCAGGTTTGAAGTAGTTATGGCGGAGGTACAAGTCAGTTCCATGACACCGGAGGTTCGGGGTGTGATCAAGTTTCTGTTCCTCCAAGGAAAGTCTGCGAAGGACATCCACGGTGAGATGTCACAAACACTGGGAGATAAGTGTCCTTCATACATCACCATATAAACCTGGAGGGCTCGATTCATGACTGAACATTTCAGCGTCGAAAATTAGGTCCACAGTGGGCACCCTTCATCAGTGATGGATCCGGCAACATGTCATGCTGTGCATGACATGATTCTTATGGATCGGCAAGTATCCGTCAAGAAGATTGCAGAGATAATGAACATCTCCCGGGAACGTGCAGGATTCATCGTACGTGATATACTGGACATGAGGAAATTTTCTGCCAAATGTGTTCCGAAATGCTTGAACAGTGATCAGAAACGGCAGAGAGTGAAGTCATCGGAGGCCATTTTGGCTCAGTTTTATACTGGTGAAGAGGATTTTTTGGTCAGATTAGTGACTGAGGATGAAACGTGGCTATATATCTATGATCCTGAGACCAAGGATCAGTCCATGGAATGGCACCACAAGGGTGTCACCCCGTCCGTTGTGAAACTGACTTGTGCCTCCGCCATGACTACTTCAAACCTGAAAATTAGAAAGAATCTATTGCGGGAGGAATATTATCTTTGCACCATAACATACTCATATTACACACTTTCAAGTGAGATATGAATCGCAAATAGGAAACGATGGGAAGAGAGCAAAGCCAGGAACTTATCAGCACCCCCTCATACAGAGAAATTACATAAATATTGGATCATTAAAATCATTGTCTGTTTTACCTATAAATCAATCTGCCAATACACTTATATCCATCAGGCCTAGGCCCCATCCTGAAATATTGCCAAACTAATCCACAATGCAATTTTTGAAGAAACATACCTGTACCTTACAGACTTCGGTAGGTTGAACTCCGAAATTATATGATTGACTCTCATTTTCATGTTCTTCAGGAAACTGTGACTGGGCCCACCTGTAAATACTGTATCATGTGCCTTAAATGTAGGTAAATTAATTTTTGCAGTTGTAATAACGCCAAACAATGTTAATCGTTGCCAGGAATTTGGTATAAGTGAGTAAAATGATATACTGAACAAATATTGTACACATAATAAGTTGTAAAATAATTCAAATTTAGTATTTTCTATGATTTGTTGGTATTTCTTACAAATATCACCATATTTTGCACATATTGTGTGAAAATTTCTGGTCATAAATTTTCTGTTATGTGAGAATATGTTCAATAATATTCTGGCAAAGATGGTAATTTATGAATATAGTAGTCATAATTTATTTACCTACTGACAGCTTCATTGTAAGTTATGATTTCAGTACTATCCCCCTTCCCCAAAAAATTTCTGGCAAGGCCGTGAATGTACAGGTTGCTGCAGAAATATTGAGACTATTTAAATTTGCAGAATCTATATTACACTTCAGAATAACAATGACACTTACATGACTGGAAAGTTCATACAAAAGCATTTCGTGTGATGCCTATGTCTTGAAAATAATGTCACTTACATATCACATCACGTTGACGTACAGCAGCCATAGTCTTGTGCAGCATATCCATCGGAATTTGCTGTATTACAGTAGACTCCTTTAAGTTATCCCGCTTCTCCCTCCCTTCCATCCAACATGTCAGCTCGGGTCATGTAGACCTTTTGCTTGAACAGCTCCCACAAAAATAAATCTCACAGATAAGTCTGGCGAACATGTAGGCCATGTGACATTTACCTGACATGACATGATCCTTCCTTGAAACATTCCATAAAGAACTGTCATCAATGTCCCTGCTGTGTGAGCTGTGGCACCATCTTGCTGGAACCATACACAGTGCCTATGAAGACCGAGCCTATGCAGTTCTGGCTTTAGAAAGTCTGTGAATATGGTCACATATTGATGAGATGTTACAGTTATCCATTATCGTCTTAAAAAAATACAGCCCGATAATTCTGAACCAACTACAGTCACACCATACTGTAACTTTCTAGCTGTGGAGTTGTGATTCATGCAGCAATTGTGGGTTTTCGGCTGCCCAGTATCTGCAATTGTGTCTATTGACAGATCCATTCAGGTGAAAATGGGGCTCTCGAGTAAGTCAGGTTGATCCTGAATCAAGCGCAACAATTGTCCACAGAATCATGTCCTGCCAGTGTAATCTCGGGGACGTAGCTCGTATACCATTTGAATTTTGTGTGGGTGAAAATGTAAGTCCAAGTGTAAAATCCGTCACACACTTCTGTCGGACATGCCTAGCTAAACTGCATGCTGACAAACTGAGTGCTTGGGACTACACAATAAAGCTTCCCTGACCCTCCCCACAGCTTCCAGAGTTCGCACAGTACGTGAACTTCCTGGGCTCTTCTTGTTTGTGGTTGATGCAGTCGGTCTGAAGTTTCTTACCCAGTTCAGAATTGTCTCTCGTGTTGGCACTTTTCCATTTCTTCCATTGTTGAACTGACACCTGAATCTATGATACGTTAATAGTGGCAGAATCGTTATTCTTAAAGTAACATTCCATAAAGTAACATTCCACTGCGAATACATGATTCTCACTTGACCAACGCTCCATGGCTACTGAAGACTATGCACTGCTGCACACGACAACACATGAATTTGTGCACCATCTGTCAGGAGATTCTTGTGGCACGATTTTTAAATCTTGTCAATATTTCTGCCGCACCCTGTGTTTACCAACACTAATACAGTACTAGTTCATCTCAGGTGTAAAAAGACGAATCAGAATTAATATACATGAATCCAGTCAAGTAATCCTTTTGTTTTGTAGGTTAATGAAGCAGAGAGGGAAAGGACACTTAGTGAATCGGAACATCGACGCACATCACAGAGTTACCACCGTGCCGAGATGAGGGTGCAGCAGCTTCAAAAGGAGTTGAAGAGAGCGATTGCAAAATCCAGGTGCTTACAGAGTAGTAGGGTCCATAATTCCATCAAGGTTGTTATGCATATTAAGCATGGAATTGTACAGTATGGTGTTGCTAACATATTCACTGGGATCCTGGTGTATTTTAAAACTAACGCTGTGATACAATACAATTCAATACAATAGTAATTTTACGTTAGTTTTTCAACATGCAGCACATTTTCTTTTTGTAAAGTCATTAACTTTTATGTCTTGTTTTTTGCTGTTTGTGAAATTGCTGCTGTCTATTTTCACTAATATCGATAAATTTGTAGGATTAAAGTACCGGGGAATCAGTATTTGTTTTCATATATTGTATGAAAAATTATTGTCATAAGAGGTGAAATACCCATAATGCCAATCTGTGTGTGCAGTGGTGGAGATTGGGTTCCAAAACCAGGGCGACAAGGTGCCAAAACTGAGGGGGGGAAGAAGACAGTATATTTCCCTTTGTATATAAGATTTGGCATAGTGCGGGGGCAAAAGTGGCGAAAAGTGGAGGGCAACTGAACCCCCTCACCCCTCCTAATCGCCGCCACTGTGTTTGTGTGTGTGTGTCTGTGTGCATGCGTGTTTCATAAATACATAATTATGTTGACTGAAAATAAATTTGAATTATGTGGTGTTCAGTTTCAGTTTCAGTTTGCATGAAGTTTAAATTTAAGAACTTTGTTTTTGTTTATAATCCATGTTTGTATGAAATTACTAAGACTCTTTTACACATAGGGTGACCAAACGTCCTCTTTTATCCGGACATGTCCTCCTTTTTAGGTGTCTGTCTGGCATCCGGGTGGATTTTTTAGAAATCGATAAATGTCCTTTTTTGGAAAGAGTATAGCATTGACCATAGCAAATGAGCTTCATACAGAATGCTTCATGTGGGGCACGTTTATTCGAGCAATGCTCACCTAGCATCTGGGAGCTCAATACGATCACTTTCCCGACTGAGTCATTAGTAGGGCACGTATTTATGGCACTAAAAACCTCTGAAATAGGCAGTCAAATAGGCACCAAAATGATGAAAATAGGCACTTAAAAGCACCATAAACTAAGAAAAGGCACGAAAATAGGCACTAAAGAGGCACCCTAAAATTAAAAAAAGACATAAAAATAGGCAATGGATGTGAACTTATTTCAATTTTCTTCTTACAATGCACAGTTATACTGTATTAGCACTTCAGTTTATACAGCGTGTTAAAAAAGTGACGCAACCTTATGGGAAATCTCATGAATTGTTCTTGTTTTGTTATAGATGCTCAGTTACTTATTGTAATATATGTTTGTAAACCGGGACTGTTCAGGAACTTGTCGTACAGCCGCTTGATGAAGGAGTTGCTCTTATGCATCCACTACACTTAACTAATGACGTCCTGGTATGCGGGTGGAGGCTGGGCATTCTTTGGGGTTTCTTAATGATTCAAGGTTGTTAACAGAAGAAAAGTTGCGTTTGGTGTGCCATATCACGTAATCGCGTGTTCATTACATTCTTTGAACAGACTGTGACCTCTGAACGGTATGTGACAATGGTTAGAGGATTTGTTAACACATTGTGAGCTGAGAAGTTGGAACGCACATGGTTTCAACAGGACAATGCCACAGCCCACACAGCTTGGAACACAATGCGTTACTTGGAAGAGTGTTTTCAGTTCCAGGACGACTGATCTCAGTGGGGTTATGGCCACCGTGATCTCCAGACTTCTTACTGTGGAGTTACCTTAAGGACTCCGTCTACTCATCCGCACAGTATTCCGGAATCGAAAAACAATATTCGTAGCTGTGTTCGTAAAATCTCACAGATAACATTGAAAAGGGTTTTCAACAACATTATTCGTACTGTCCATTTGTGTGAAGAACAAAACGGCAGTCACTTCCAGCACTTAATGTAAAAAATGTGATAAGAAATGTTTTCCCATAAGGTTGCGTAACTTTTTGAACACCCCGTACATAAAAATGCGCTAGCGAATAACATACTATAATACTCTTTTGATCGAAATTCACATTTGCAGGGAATCGTCTGTTAAAGTAATTCTCACAAAAAGAGCTTGTGCTACGACTGTGAATTTGAACAAATGATGAATAAACAATTTGCACCATTGTAACAAAAAAATATTTAAAACAATGTTCCAATTCAGACCATCAAATTTGGCGAATTCCAGATTTCAGTCAGTAGAACATCAAAAGCCTTACATCTTTCAATATAGGGAAAGCCAAATGCTGAAGTATGCAAAAATTGCAGAATATCCATTTTTTGGCACGATTAAGCAAATAGGCACTAACCATCAAAATAGGAATTTATAGGCACTAAAAAATGTGTTTTTGGAATAGAAACTCCATGAAAAGAACTTTAAGTTTAAATATGAAAGCCTATGGTTTACTACAAAGGAATAAAAAAGGCAAATAGGCAAATTTCCGCACCCCAGTCATTAGTATTAAGCGCTGAGACTGCTGGAACGTATGTAGTCTGTGCAGTTCTTTTTCAGTTGATTGATTTAGTTTATTTTACTTCGCTTTTTTTCCCCACTTTTGGCTAATCGCGAAGATGAGTATGAGCGATGATATGATGCCCAGGCCGTGATTCGAAACCGAGGCTCCGGGCGTTGTGGCATGGAGTGCTAACCACTCCTACACAGAGGTCGGCCAGTTCCTTTTCGAGTTATAAATATGCGATACAGAAATGCGTAGTGAGAATTTTGATTATTAAGTAATATTTACTTTCATGAAATAACAAAGCGAAAGAAAATATCCAGTTTTAAAGGATGAAAGAAACTAATATGGGGTGAAGTGTAAGGTGGTTGTCACTTTCGCCTGCTGTTGAAAGAGTGCTAGAAATGTTCGTGGCATTGAAATCATATTTCTCTACCCAATCTAAAGTACCTAAAATTGTAATTTGGCTTTTCGAAATAAGTTAAGGGAATCTTACTTGTTACATTTGCATTCACTTGTGGAGATATTGCAGTCTAATATCCAAAAATTAGTAAAGGAGTAAAATTCTGTGCTTCAAATTATAGATATTCTTTGTAATTTGTTAAAAAACAGATTAGGAGATTGCTTTCTTTGCTTAAACGTAAGATAAAGTTATTGAAAGAGATCTTCTGAAAAGCATCTGTGAGCAAAATGTTGGTAAGATTTTGTATATTGATTAAATTATGAGTAATGGCAAATGTATAGCCATTTTTTGCGGTATCCTCTTTTTTATGACTTTGTCTTCCTTTTACGCCGTGCTCTGCCCTCTTTTTTTTAATGTATGTGTCTGGTCACCCTATTAACACATTACACCTCTGGTGTGTGTTTTGGGGTTAATATTACTAGTGGCATATCCAGGGTAGGATGTTGGTGAAGGCTATACATTAATTATATATTAATAGTATATTTGCAATGGAATACTTACATTACAATTCTCAATCATTGCTATCGGTATTGGCATCAAATTGTTATCAGTTTAAATGAGTAGCAGCTCGGCCCTAATTAATTGTGATTATAGGTAATTAACTCGTTACATTGAGTGGCCATCTTTCTAACTTAATGTTGTGTGTCCTTATTCACTGGTTGGAAAGAATTTCATTCATTCTGAACCCAGTAGCCTCCATCTTAAAAGGAATTTTGCCAAAACCTTTTGTAGAGCATAGGGATTTTGCATTGACCAGAAATACTTTTCTCTATTTCTGGGGGTTGGTTGTTTTAGTACTCAACTTATCATGATATTAGTGAGGGGGATAAGGTTTTTAAGTGGGTTAGTGTTTTTTTCACATTATGATAAAGCTAGAAATATATTTTCAATTTTGGTCTATATATATTTTCAAGGCTGATAGTTGCCATGGTCACGTGTAGTGGTGTTAGAATTTGTAGTGAAGATCATTCGCAGACTGGATTTCTCATTGCTTACGCGATTTCCAGCGGTTGATGAGCTCCAAAATTATTCTCTCTCTGATTGGAGTAAACCCAAACACCTTCGCCATGGCACGATTTCCGATCATGAAGTCGTAGGCAGTTTGCATGACATGCATGTTGCAGGCAAAGGGGTTGTGAAAAACATGTTCAGTTTTAATGTTTTCTCAATCCTTCTTAGATACATTCCTAATTTTTTCTATACTTGGAAAGTAACTATGTATTACTGTTTTATGAAATTAATAATTATACTACAGTACACTCTCTTTAATTCAAACTTGGATAATTCGAACAAAAGCACATTCCCCTTGAAACCCCTATCTAAAACAATGTTAAAAATGACTACTTATTTTGAATTTTAAAGGTTAAATTTGGATAATTCGAAGTCAGGATTCCAATAATTTAACATAAATCTTTCCAAGAAAGACCAAAGTGGTTGCTACAGAAGAAATTTCAACAGATGACTCGTCCCCCTTTTCTTCTTGAAAAGGTTGTTCTTATGGTTAACAGATGTGCCGACGGCAGATAAGAGAGGACAGCGGGAATCCCCAGAGCTTTTGTTTGTAGGAATGTGACCTTCACCCTCTCAGAAACAAGTTGAGAGGGGAGGAGATAGCGGGACAGAAGGGGTCATTTGTCTGTGTGTTTTAGTGGAGTCACAATGTCGAAATGTGGTGCATACAGTAGCTTAACATTAGATAAGAAAGTTGAAGTGCTTAGAGAGGTAGAAAGAGGAATGAAAAAGAAGAGCCAAATTGCCAAGGGATATGGTATATTGCCCAACACATTATCGACGTACAGTGTAATGTAGTGTTCCTGGATGGAGATATGGATAAAACATAGCAGTTGTAAGGTAAGGTGTACTGTTTGCGTATTAATGCAGTTTTATGTTTAATACAGTGTGTTATTTCATTGGTGTGTTTTTTTTATTATATTCTGGTTAATTCGATTTTTTCGTATCCCCTTGGAGTTTGAATTAAAAAGAATCCACTGTACTAACTTAATGTAGACATGACATAATGTACCATGATTAGATAATAGATTTTTACTATTTATTTTTCATATTGTACATTTGTATTGTAAATATCTCTTGACTCATATCAAGTTTTATTGTATGTAACAGGTAATGTTGAGTATATTAATAGGCAATTTATAAAACAAGGTTGTGGTAGCCATTAAAATTCTGCATTGAGAATACAATGATTATCTGTTGGTTTACAGCCAAGGACCTTAAAATAACATGTATGTTTGTGAAGAACCATGCATTGTGTAGCATGCCCACCCTTCCCTTCCTTTTTTTTTTTTTTTTTGCATTTAATTTAGTTCAGATGGACTACCCAAGGCATGACACAATGTGCTCTACCCTAAAATGGATTTATGTAGGTGATTTTACATACAATTTATGCAACTCCCCTGTTCCTTTTGTAGTATACCTAAATTTAACACAAGCAAATGTGTTTTTGTTACCTAGAACAAATGTGTCAGGTTAAATTGCACTTTTTGTTTCTTAAAAATTATAGTGGAAAGTTCCGTTACGTAGTGATTTTTAATTAGCATCCTTTATTTTTTTTTCTTTTGCATCTTGCCAGTTTGAATGCACGGCGCAGCTTGTTGCAGCTGAACAGTCTAGCCTACCGACATCAGCTGCTGCTTCTGTAAGTAGTGGCATGAAATTTAGCTTTTATGTCTAAGTTATTTTTATAATTAATGTTCCTGCTTCTTGTGCTGCATTCCGGCATGTCTCGTGCTTCTTTTGCTGTTTATTTAACCATAAGATCCTATTTCCTTTTAATAACAATTAAACATGTTCTCATGTAAATTGTAAGTTAATTTAATTACTGGCCCATACTCTTATAATGTATTATTTATGCTTCTGGCACATTTTAATGTTACACCCTTTCAAACTTGTTATCTGTTACAGTTCATCCTACTGCCTTCATGCTCGACTCATAATGTTGCCTGCATTGCTTGAGTTTGAATCTTGACCAGGCCATGGTATATTATGAGGGCTGTTCAACTAGGACTGAGACTGATTTTTTCTTTAGTTCTCTCTTATGTTATGATTTTTAATTACCATATTTGAAATGAGTGGGTTTTCATACATAATACCTGTAGATGGCAGGAGCATATGTCTTCAGTTGGTAGCACTGTTTCTTTATTTGATTGTTGTTTGTTTCGCCTGACAAAATTGGAGTAGACGTGAGACGTGCAGTTTAACCCTTAGACGACGGAGGTGTTTTCAGCGTGAATCTTAAACTTCCACATGTTATTAAATAAAAATTTTATATTTCTGGAACTAAGAACACTAGAGTTACAAATTATACCTCATTTTGTTCAGTACACATGGGGCTGTAAGGCTATGCTATAAATGCCAAATTTTCCGTTATAGGGTAGAAGAAGAAAAAGAAAAGAAAACTTTTTTTTTTTTTTTTACGAAATTTGAAATTCGTCGGACCCCCACGCTAGCAACGCCAGGATGAGAAGGTACAAAATGGTACCTACATATTGTCTGACATGTTTTTCTTTATCGTGGAAAAAATTGCTCACATATTGCAGATACTTCCCGAAAAAAAATATTTTCAAATGTAAAGAAAGAAAAATCGAACATGATTTTCAGAGGGCTGCCCCCCTCCCAAATGAAATTAATTAAATCTTACTAATTACATACCTCAAGACTCATGCAGAACTCAAAACCTGTATATCCGAACATTATCCGAGACATAGTATGTCCAAAAAGTCACATATTATGAGAAAAAGCACCTTTTGACAATATGCCACAAGCTGGCATTGGCACAAATACCTGGTGTGACTGACAATATGTCACAACCTGACATTTAAAGGTTAAAATTATGTTTCCTTTTGAAGCATACAGCTGCCGAAACTTGTGAAAAGTTTAAGCAAGCATATGGTGAATGTGCGCTTCCTCGTTCTACTGTCTTTAGATGGTTTAAGGAGTTCAAAGAGAGCAGAATTTCAACAGTTCAGAAAGGTGGGCCTGCACTTCAGAAGTCAACATTAACACAGCTGCTGTGATTGTCCATGAAGATCAGCGAATAACAGTAAAACAACTTAGTGAATCTCTGGGAATTTCAACAGGTAGAACTTCCACAATTCTCCATGATCAACTACATATGATCCAAGTTTGTGCCCGATAGGTGCCATGGGCATTGACTCCAGAGCAGAAGGCTGTTCGAATGGGGACATGTGAGGCGTTGCATCTGTTTTTCTGATAGAGACGATGCTTTCCTCGAATCAGTTATCACTGGCGACGAGTCGTGGCTACATCACTATGACCCAGAGGGCAAATCACCACCATCTCCAACTCCAGCAGAACTCAAAAGCAGTGTTAAAGAGGTTTGAGGCAATTCTGAATTACGTTGCAAAAATTGCTTACATCATGTGTTTAAGGACTGGCAGAAAAGTTGTCATAAGTGAATTGAAGTGAGTGGGGACTACTTTGAAAAAGATCATGTCAACAATGAAACAGAGTAATATATAGTTGTAGAAAAGAAATCAGTCTCGGTCTTTGTTGAAGAGCTCTTGTATGTAATTGTTGAGCTTGAAATTCAGATTGGAAAGTTTTCAGACAGGGTGTGTACCCAATGGGATTTCCTTGAATTCCAGGAATTGTTGGCATCAGGAATTCTTCACGAATTTTTTGTGCAAATATGGAAAATCACAGCATCTAGTAATTAAATCTAAATGTTTATCACGTAGCAGTGACAATTTAATGGAAAATTCAATATGAATTACACTACCAAAGAGGAATATTTCTTCTCTTCTTAGTAAACAACACAATTTTTCTAAGTGGGTTTACATGATCCTGTAATGCATTATTTTATGTGCCTTAAATTGCATACTTTAAAAGGAATAAGAATATTGCATTAGAGTTTTTGGATATACTCAAGTATTGTCAAAATAGGAAAAATATGTTTTTGCAACATTCAGTTTTTAGCCTTGAAAATTTCATCTTTGAAAACCTGGAATCATGTTCGAATTTTATCTTGGACTTAGATTAGCTACCCTGTCCAGTATCCAGATCTGCATTTTGTCACACCTAATCAGGGCTCGCCTGAAACTCCTGTGTAATCGGGGAATATTAAATAAGAATGTTGTACATGCCATGAAAATGTGATTTTTCACATAGTTGTAAACCTAATTGGATACAATACCTTCTTGTAAATAAAGAAAGAGCTTCAGTGGTCCAGACGGCAGGGTAACTGACTGCCACACAAGAGATCTGGGGTGGGTGATGTTAGGTGGGGAATTTTTTCCACCAGGAAGTGGCTGTGGGGTTCACCCACCCTTTTAATAAAAGGGTACCTAGGGGCAAAATGTGTGAAGTGGAGAGGTAAAGGCAGCTGGATCATAATGTTAATAAAGCATCCACAATAGCCGAAACTGTGAATATGTGGTGCAATACTGCCACATTCCCCACTTGACTTCATGGGATGTTGCACATTACAGATGGTATGGAATGCAGGGTTGCTACACATTTGGAAAACGGAAATCTCGGGGAATTTTGCAGATCATCTGGAATTTACGTGCATTTTGGAGTCTGCAAGAGACAAAGTTGCAAAATGAACAAGCAGTTCACTTCCACTTCTGTATTCAGTTCTTGTGATTCCACTCCCAAAAAAATTCAGTTTAGAAATTTGTTTGTTTCATTCTTATGATTCTCAGTCTTGTGCAAAATTATGGTTCCTTCGAACTTCTGTAATAAATTTTCACTTCTATAATACTAGTAAAACTTGGAGTCCAGATATCTGATTGATAACTAAAGTATATTGACAATATGATCATAATTATCGGAAAGGTTGGTGAAGATGAGGTTATCGTCATCTATTATTTTATAGAGCTTAGTCTTTTTGGCATTTCCTATAGAATTCCTATATGCAACAAAAATTTCTCCAGATGCTGGGTACTTCTAAATGTAAGCAAAAAATCAGCATTTTCTACGACACTATAAATCTGCCAGAGAATGAAAAGTTGTGTATGGTTTATGAACATTTTCTGTTGTTTTTTTATATTGTGGAGATCTGTTATGGTGAAATAATGTACCTTTTACTTTAGCCTGAAGGCTAGATGCACATGATCGTAACATCCAATACATTTGATGCCGATTGTAATTTTACATTTTACTCTTCGAATTTTCACATGTTCTTGTGTGTGTAGAATGAAATTTGCTAAAAAAAAAAAAAAAAGTTGTGAAAGTGAATATTAATAGTAATTAATGGATTATATATTTAATTGAAAAGCACAAGGTTCAAAATTAAAAATTAATGATGATAAACATGTCTGGACTGGAAAACCTTGAAATGTCAGGGAATTTCATAATCAAAAAGTATTAGCAACCCTGGAAATGTTATTTGTAAATACCCAAAAAATCAAAGAATTTAATTTGGCAAAATGAGTTGTAACTCTCCTAATAATCATCATTTGTGATGAAAGTTATAGTTAACCCAAGGAGTTAGAGAGGCAATTTATTAATAAAAATACAATACCACTTACCCTCAAGTAAATCACCTAGTGACAATTGACAGCTGTTGGTCAGTATCAATACAGGTATATTGTACAACACATTAAAATGTGTCTTAAGTATCTGAACACATCAAATTGAGTTGATTATAAAAATATATATTTATACATATTTAAAGATGTCACTAACTCAAGACAACATCTCTAATGAAAATTCTTATTGATTTTTTTTTCCATGGCATGTTACTATCCTAAATATGAACTCCATCCTTTTATTGCTTTTATTATTTCACTTCTAATTTTGTAGAATAATTCTACAAGTTGTCAATTCTAATCTGGCTTTTAACGTTTTGGAGCCCAAGGTCATTTTCACATGTAACCCTCTTGATGCCCGAGCCGATTTTGAGCAAAATGCAGAGTTTCAATGAAGTGAGTGTAGATCGGAGGTTAATTGCCCTAGAGAGATGAGTGATATACCGTTGTTCACGGAATTAACCATAGATTCAGACTGTATAAAATTTATGCAAATTCGTCGTAAATGTGGTGGGGGAAGGGAGAGAACACTCAAAATTCCAAAATTTTGAAGGAAAAAAATGGGGATTTGCCCCCTCCCCCCAAGGAAAAAGTACATGACAGTGTTGACATGCACATAGAAATTATCGCTGCATGTAAGGAACACAAAAATATTTGCATGATTATTGTATGACCAATGTAACGCGAGTTGTACCCCCAAAAAGAATGGTCAGTACGCCACTGATTCAAGCTTCAAAATGCTGGGGTACCTTGAAATGACGGTAGCTCAGAGGCTAATTGCCCTGGAGAAATGAATGATATACCGTTGTATATAGTGGCCGCGGCGACTCAGTCGGTAACGCGTCTGACTACCATGCTAAAGGTCCCAGGTTCGATCCCCAGCCGGTTCAAATCCGGGAACTTCTAACGATGGAAGCGGCCCCGGCACCCACCCAGCGTCGAATAACATGGGTACCTGGGGGGAAACCCTGGTGGGTAAAGGCGGTCAGGGGTGTGATGCTGATCACATCACCCCCACTCACGACCGGATCAAGAAAGTGTGGGGCGTTACCCCACACCCCTATACGCCTTCATGGCATGGTGCTAAACACAGGGGAACACTTTACCTTATTTTTATCACTTTTTTACCATTGTACGCAAAGTGAATCACAGATTCAGATGATATAAAATTTATGCACATTCGGTGTATATATGGAGGGGAAGGGGGTATCCCCCAAAAAAATTTTTTTTTTTACATTATTACGATACAGTTTCAACAACCCCCTCTTCCCCCCCCTCCCCAAACTCCCAACCCCCGCTTGCTCCTGCATGGAAAACATTCCTTTTGACCTCGGATACCGATATACAAACTTCCTTCCAAAAGTTTCCAGGGGTGAGGGAAACGCATTGCTTTAGAACAACAAAGCCAGCCTTCCTTTGTTGGCAAAATTTTTCCCTTAAAAAAAGATGCAAAAAGGAAGTCGCTCTTTTCCCGCCATTTTCATGAAAAGCAAAAACGTGCAACAATCATTTCTGTTAAATACATGTGTTAACAACAATATGAAAAAAGAAAATTGAAATTCTAACGAAAAATAGCAAAGTTATAATGTAAAAACTACGACCTTGACAAAGCATCTCGATCGAGATGATCAGGCTCCTAACGGTTAAACTGGGCTACAGTGTACAAGAGACAAAAGATGTGGTGCTATATCTCTGTTATGTTTTGTTATGAAATGATTTCATTGAGTGATAACAAATTTTATTGACATGTACTATATACAGTATATAATGATTGTGTATTAATTAGGGCTGAGCCGATACCACTTTGAACCGATACCAATGCCGATACTCTCACCGATACCAATACTTGTATAATTCCAAATTAAAATAACAAAATCTATATTATATGTTTGTATATATATATATATACAAATAATGAAGGAGACAGTAAACACTTACCACACGAATAGAAATAATTCAATATTTCGCGATCTGAGTCGCATTTTCAAGAAGAAAGATAAAAGATCGACGACACTTTGAGTAGAGGCTCAGAATACTAACCGTAGCGTATATATATATATATATATATGTATGTGTGTAATTATTATTATTATTATATTTTTACGTATACATCTCTGACGCGTGGCGATGAATAAATTGACCCACCAAATGATGTTCTGTTGCAACGATGCATCTCAACTTTTCAGTCTTTTTTTAGATCAGTGTGACAATTGATCAGATGTTTCAAATATCAGAGAAATATTAATAGAAGCTAAGAGCAAGGCAATCGTGTCGTCGTCGTCACCCTCTCCCCCAATGTTGAAAAATAAGTTCATGCCTCTTCAACCATCTCTAAAACTAAGAGATTACTCTTCCCAAATCATCCATGAACACAAGAATAATTGGCGATTTACCAGTCCCGGTCACGACATCTAAAACTAACAGTAAAGCTATAATGTGAAACCAATCTCATATCTTTTTTTCATTTATGAAAGAGAATAAAAGTTAGTAAACGAAATTTAAGGAGAGAAAGAAAACTTATCAGTCTCTTGCATCTATATTAGGCGATTGACTTCAGTACAGTGATACTGTATATCCGACGATATACAGGGCTAGCATAAATGATTTATTCGTTTTGAAAAGGCTATATTTTCAAAAGTATTACACGCACACATATGAAAGATGTATGAAAAGAACCACAAACTCACCAAGTTTATACACCCTCTACAAATGTTCGATATGTGCCCGTTTGGTTACACGACACACGTCCAGACGATACTCGAGCTCATTCCATACATTTTGTAGCATAGTCCTGTCAATGGTCTGCACTGCAGCACTGATGCGTTCTTTGAGCTCGACTAAGGATTGCGGTAGTGGGGGTACGTAAACAAGGTCCTTAACGTACCCCCACAGGAAGAAGTCGCAGGGCGTTAAATCAGGAGATCTGGGAGGCCAGGGGAACGAAGCTAGGTCATCCTCACAAATACGCCCAATCCAGCAATGCGGAAGTTCATCGTATAGGTAGTCACGAAGTGGGATGTTCCAATGAGGGGGTGCCCCGTCTTGTTGGAAGACAAAATCCCTGAAGTCAGCACTGAGTTGCGGGAACAACCACAACTGCAACATATCCAGGTAACAATTACCGGTCACAGTTTGCTCAGCGAAGAAAAAAAATGGCCCATACATCTTTGTTTGTAACACTGCACAGAAAACATTCACCTTTGGCAAATCTCTTTCAACTGTCACGACTGCACGTTGGTTTTCCGTGCCCCAGAATCGCACATTATGGCGATTCACGTTCCCGGATAAGTGGAACGTTGCTTCATCGCTGAATATCAACTTGGCAGCAAAATAATAGATAATAGAAAAATATAATGATCTCGTGCTGCCACCTGGAATACACAATACAAACTTGGTGAGTTTGTGGTTCTTTTCATCTATCTTTCATGTGCGTACGTGTAATACTTTTGAAAATATAGCCTTTTCAAAATGAATGAATCATTTATGCTAGCCCTGTATATACAATCGGCAAATGATTTCTAAAAAAAGATAAATTCATAGTTCTATCGCTTGGCGTGAAAGGAAATCCAAACCCACCACTACACTTTCCAGAAAGTAACTGCCATCAACTCTTGTTCAAAGAAAATTATTCCCTTGCAGCATTCCTTGTGCCGAAACATGCCTGTTGAAACCCAGTTATCCAGGTCGGGACAAACAAAAGTCTAAGGTTGGAAAGGAAAGGGGGATTAGCCGAGATATTTGAATTTCCAGGAATATGCTATGTACTATGTCTGAGACATGACCACCACTTTCATGGGCCATGACCTTTTTGACTGCGGGAGGTCTCTAAAGAGAGAGATGTGCGCAAACACCCAAGAAAGTGGAAGGATTACCCACAGGTGCATCGTTGGCTTTCAGGACCTCATTGGGGTTATTGTTACACGAGACCGCATCTGTACGAACAAAGCCTAGTACACTTCGAAGAGAACTAAACAGAAGCAGTGAACTCCTATGGAGATAATTTCACGTTACTCTTGATTTGCAAGATACTTGACCGCGAGTCTTACCTGTGTACGGATCTTTGTGTCACATACTTGCTGTTCACAGAAACTTGAGTACAGGTTCATTTAAGAAATGCACAACTATATTTTTTTTTCAAAACCAAAGGTGAGTTGGAAAAGGTGAACGAACCTGCGAAAGGGAACACATTTGGTTTTGGCCGAGTTTCTAGCGACTCAAAAACAATGGTATCGGCTAGTATCAGTGCAAAAATATCAACCGATACTTACCGATATCGATACCCCTGGTATCGGCTCAGCCCTAGTATTAACTAAGTATCTGCTATAAATTAGCAAACACTTAATTTTATATTTTTCTTAATTTAAATAACATTTCTGCCTCTTTAGGCTAATTCCAATGATAAGAATGAACGAAGATTAAATTAAATTCATGAAATGCTGCCAGGAATCAAAACCAGAACCTTCACTTGGAAATTGTCAGTTGACAACTATACATGCTTGGCCATTAAGGCGGCAACAGATACTTGTAATAAATTGTTGTGAAAATGTTAGAAAATTCTGTTCTTATATGATCAGGTTTCGTACCAGCCTAGAAATCCTGTCATCCTGGAAATGTCAGGGATATCAGCTTAGGAATGAAAAGGTCATGGATATTTTGAAAAAGAAAGAAGTTGAAACACTGGAAAAGTCAAGAGAAATTGAATACTTTTTTGCTTATCAAAATTGGAAATTGAAAAAGAAAAAAAAAATATATTTTTTCTCCCACCTGTATTTTTAAAATATTTTGCAAAGAAGTCCTTTTATTTTAAATATTGTTCGAATAAATGAGTAATTTTATTAAGATGCAAAGTTGAAGGCATAACACTTTTTAATAGTATGTTAAATTATTATAATTTGATTTGGAAAGTGAAAGTAGCTGGAAAAATCAAAGAATTAGGTTTTTCTAAATGAGTGAAATCCCTGATAATATCTTGAAGATTTTATTTATCACTTTCTTGCGCCTATATCAATCATATTGTCATCATCAGGTGAGGATTACTATTATTCCTGTAGTATATACAAAGAAACACATCTAAATATGTGAAAAGAGTGTACTTATCACAACTGTTGAATTCCAGGTCCTCTTTCTAACATTTCATCATGCTTGAAATCCTAAAACTCTGGCAGATTAGCGAATTGAGGGCTTTGTTAGTTGTGTGTGAGGATTTCCTGCTTCTAAATAGAATATAATTGAATATAAAAGTAAGTAAAAGCAGGAAACCCCAACACTGTAATGAGAAGGTCTATCTGATTTTTAGGGCCTCCAGCAAGATCCTGTTTTTTTTTTAATGTTCTTCGAATGGTTCTGAAATGTGTGAAAGATGTGACATTCACCACTTCAAGTGCATTCTTTTCATGTTTTTAAACATTTTTTCTACAGAGTGGTCACAAAGTGAGTGTACCTCCCTTTATTTTCGACACTACGATTCTTATAGTTGAATGCATGATATGGACACATACCCGATGGTTAAACAGCCCAGAACATCGGCATGGAGACCATCATTTTTGTAGCATATCTGAATTCTGTGCCATGTTCTGGCACCCTTCATTTTTCGAGTCTGCCATTACCTGAATAAGACCTTTCCCTGGTGGTATATTTTAAGAGATTCAGAAAACTAGCCTGCTTCCTTAATCTTGCCTCAAGAAGTCCCAACCTCACCTTCGGGGGTTCATCAATGACCGGGTCAGATATAACTGGTATCGCACAACACAAGAGTTACGAGCAGCGGTGAAAGATGCCTTCACCTATGTGAACCCATATTAATCTCTCCAAAACATCTGTCAGTACACGGTGCAGACAGTATATGGTGCAGAATTCGGCTGTGCTACGAAAATGATGGTCTCCATACCGAATGTTGTTGACTGTTAAACCATCAGGTAAGTGTTCATATCAGGCATTCAACCATAATAGTATTGTTGAAAATAAAGGGGGCTATGCCCAGTTTGTGACCTCTCCGTATACTTTGCTAATCTATAAGTAAATGAAAGGGCTCTTTTTCAGGTTGAGATGATAGGTTATGTAGAGTTAATGATAGATTATGTAGATTTGTTAAGCAAGTAGTGCTTCGAAATCTAAAACAATCATTGCTTTGTAAATTTTTCAGCAATAAAGTAATCTCAGTTATTGATAGTTGCTTTGTTCTTTTCACTCGCAGGCCTTATTTCGAAATGAAGGCCCACTTCAACCAGCTCTTGGAAGACCAGAAGAAGAGGGTACGGCAGCTGGAGCAACAGGTTGGACAGGCCAAGTTATGTTATGCGGAAGCATTACACAACCTGGAACAAATAAGTGATGAAATTCATAGGGTAATTAGCTGTAGGCTAATGTTCACACAACAGCAATACTTCTTCCCCCTGCCATCTTTTTTTTGTTACAGCAGGTTTATTTAACTGGATGTTTGTTTGTTGTATTTACTGTAAATGCATGCTGCATGTTTTAACCCTATTCTAGTATCAGACTTGATTGGTTCTCTCTGATGTTTAAAGTAACATTAATTGTAGCTCATTCAGTCACCTCCATTTCAAAACTTATTCTCTCAACCCCCAATAAAAGAAAATCTCCTCCTCCCCCATCATATGAGGGCTGGGGCATAAGCATGGCAACTATATTTGTTCTCTAAGGTCAACAGTGGTACCCAGGCGCGGCTCGTGCATAATTTTCCTGGGGGTTCACCAAAATTATGCAAAGTGGAGACACTACACACTTTGGTTCGTAGAGATAGTAGTGGGAAAATTATCAAATTTTGGCCGGTAGATTACTGACAAAGTTAATTTGCTTTATGTTCAGATAACAGTGACAGCACCAAGGAGTGTGTGTGTAGGGGGCGATCATTTTAATTTAAGATTTTGGTATGGTATTGTATTTAGGGGTATCTCAGAATTCAGAAAATATTCTCGCCTCAATTTTGCCTCTTCCACTCTTGCCAACTCTTTTCTGGTCCCACCACTGTCAAATAGACTATATTATTGGAACTGGATCCTGAACCTACAGTTAAAAATACAAATCTCTGCCTGCTAAAATGAGTATGTATCAGTAATCGAACTCAAGACCCCTTAATTACAAGATAATTCTTATATAACTATTCGAAAGTATATCGCTAAATCAAAGCGATTAGATTCTATTCTATGCAATATGTTAACTTCTCGCACAGCAACAACTACACTCCTTTCAATACACAATCCACCTCACTTCACTCAACGTATCACTATGCCATATATATTTCAATCACCAGCCATGCACTTCAAAACAAACTAACAAGTATGGAGACAATGACACGTAACAAAGTTAAATGCGCGCGTCCCTTCGA
This sequence comes from Lepisma saccharinum, assembly GCF_977018435.1. NCBI lineage: Eukaryota > Metazoa > Arthropoda > Insecta > Zygentoma > Lepismatidae > Lepisma > Lepisma saccharinum. The sequence goes on from NC_139249.1 coordinate 36,745,109, forward strand.
ACACCCTCTCGCGCTAGAGTATAACTGATCGCACGAAACCCAAACAACTTTTTGGTCGTCTTCTGACGTAAGTGCGAAATGCCTTCATTGTTAGGTTAGGCTTGAATAAATAGCGAATATTACATTTTTGGTCAAGCACGGTAAGCCCCGAAAATTGATTGTATATATTCTTAGACAACTAAACCTAAAAAGCCTAACATGTCAACGAAAGCATTTAGTCTGACGTAAGAAGATCAAAAGCAAATCTTATTCTCTTTGACCAAAGCAACCCCTCGCCCTCGCGCTATTTTTGACTTTTCGGCTCCTTCCACCTGAAGTGTTTCCATCTTAAAGATGAAAACTCTGAATGTGTAGGCAAGTTGTTTTCTATCATATTTATCTTATTTGTCCCATCATCTTTACTTCTAGCTTTCGTTTGGGGTCACCTCTACATTTATATTACACCCTCTTCATTAATCTAATAAGTCTTGTAAAATATAAAAATACAAAGAGAATGCCAAATGAATTCAAATTTAAACACATAGTGCAACACTGGAAGAGAGAAGAGCGTGGTTGACTCCAGCTCGCTGGTGATCCTACGAACTGCGCATGTCCGTTTTGACGAGACGACCTTCCTGGAGTAGCCGACAGCATGTATTTTCGCCATTTGTACGCGTCGAGCTTCTGCTAGCCGTCCTATGCTTTTAGCATGGTAGGGGTTGCCTTGCGGAGGTTCAGCGGAGGCTTTGCACGAAACGGAACTAGAGGGGAGCTGAGTGGCTCTGGCCCGCGGTTTCTCCTTCTCACTAAGATAATTTGGCACTCTATGCTTACGAACTTCTCAGTTATTGTTTATTTTGTATATTACTGGGGGTTCACTGCACATTTGCGCTATACAGCCAACCGCGCCTGGTGGTACCACAATATGATTGTATGTCCCGGAGAACATGGCACCTGTAATATGTGAACATGTCACTAGATGGCAGTGTGATGAGTGGTTATTGTACAGAGAACATTGTCGAGTCAACCGCCATGCCATAGCATGAACATCATTCATGTATCAAAATATCCATTCTTCTTAGAAGAAATGCCAGAGAATGCCACGGGGAGCTGGTGGATATTGTGGGGAATATGACCTACCATAGTATGAGCCTCTTTTGTTCCTGTAATGCTAATGTATGCTTTCTGATTGTAAGCACATATGGCACCACAATGCTATCTTTTGTACCCTCTTATAAAATGGGTACCTGTGGCGTAAAGGTGGCCGGGCATGATGCTGATCAGATCATTCCAACTATGGTCGAGATCAAGAGTATGTGGAGCTCTGTACATTCATCATCATCCCATATGTCTTCATGGCATGTATGCACACGCACAGGGGTACCTTTACCTACAATACGTGTAAAGTAAATATGTAAATACACAGTTTACTTTTACTGAGGCAAAACTCATTGCAGTCACATGATAATATATATTAATTAAAATGTACAAACCAATCAGGTTCTTCATGGACAATTTGGTATTTAGTATCGGTAAATTTTGTATCGGTACCAGTGAAAATTTTATATCAGTTCTATTTATAGTGTAGTTTAAAAACAGGCCCAGAAAGGCAAGTTTCTTTGACCCACTGACATCATACACTAAAAAAAGAAGGGAAGATTGCTCTAAGGACTTATGCTTATTTGTAGATTTGATTGCCAAGCAGTCCATTCCACATATGTTTAGTAAATATACATGTTGTAAGTTTGTCTGTTTTACTCAAATATTTTTGAAGACACGTGCACATTTTCACTTTTCATTGCAACCGTCAATATTCCAAAATAGAAGCCACCTCTGGTAATAATGAATGCAATTCATATGAGACTTCTTGTTTGTAAAGGGTGTGTCAACAAGAAAGCTGGATTTAATAACGCAAAAAAAATATTTTATTTTTGTGAAATGGCATATATTTCTGTATCAATAGGGGTGTAAGGGGTGCTCCTTCCATGTAGTGGACCCAATAGTCAACCTCACTTCCACTTCGTACACTGTGGACTGCAGACTAACGAGGCTCTGGCGACTGGCCCCATGGCCAGTATAATTTTGTTTGTGTTGTCCTGTGTTTTGTCCTTATTTGTGCTGAGTGCTCCTTTACAGCCTGAACTTTTAACGAAAGTCAGAAGATTTTATGATTTTAGTTATGCAACGTTAGAGTTGTTATGTGTAATGATAAGGGACTGGACCCCGTATAATGTGACAGGTGCAAAATAGCCTTAGTGCTGACGCACCCAAAATTTTAAATTCAAATTCAAATACAAATTCAATTTATGTATCATTACAAAGAGTACATGTTGCCAGGTAAGTATGAAAAACAATATCTGTCATATGTGCCCCATGACTTGCTCTGATGACTTTTACACAGACTTGCTCCTCGATTTGGCAGATGACACTTCAAATTTCCTCCTTGTGTTCTGGTACGGTTCGGGAATTGTTTTCATAAACCTGCGATTTCACATACCCCCAAAGAAAGAAGTCTCAGGGTGTCAGGTCACATGACCTCGCTGGCTAGTTCAGGTCACTGTTGCGCGAAAGGACTCAGCCCGGAAATTCATTATGCGTCAAGGCAATCGTCTCATGGGAGGTTTGGCAGGTAGCACCATCCTGCTGGAACCACAAGTGTTCAATATCCACACCATTCAAATAAGGTCACAAACATTTCGTAACCATATTACGGTAACGTTCTCCATTCACTGTCGTGTCATGTTCCATCCTCAAACAACAAGACAATGGCACAATTCAATTGCAGCATTCTTGTTGGTACACCCTTTACATTGTTTGCACGATATGTTTTCTTTCTTTAGGCATAAAGCTGCTACAAGCACACAAGAACTTATGTGGCAACATTTCAGATTACAAATTCCCTCATCAACCCTTCATTCGTAGTCAGAATGGCCAAAATTTATGTCCATGAGTTGCATGTCTATGAAGTCATTGCAGATTGTCAGTGTGGTAATATTCATATTAGAATGAATATCAATAAAAGCACACCTGTTGTGATTGACCTTTCCTTATTACTCAGGATTGCTTTTCATTTAGCTTGTAGTAATGTTTCTCAACCGCCAGACCGCAGCCCAGTACTGGCCTGCGAAGGATTCTCATGCAGTTTGCAACTTTCAGCTGAAGCTGGCAACCACCTGGAAAGAGCCTTTCGTTTTGGGTTTACCCGTGATAAAGAGAAAGTTCTTTCTCACCAAGCTTGGTGATAAATCAAAGCCACTGAGAGGGGACTGTCACCCATGCAGCCTCCAGATTTGTGTTACAACCGTGGGGTCGTTCTCGAGTTATAGCTGGAAGGGTGAACTGACTTGTAGCCTGAGCTGGCAACCACCTGGAAATATATCCTTTTGTTTGGGTTTCCATTGCGATAACAGGAAATGCTTTTACAACAGTGGTGATGAATGATCAAACCATCTAACATGGAGGTTGGGGGTGGGGGGGGTTGCTTGTTACCTCAAAAATTAAGCAGTTGATGGATATGCACCACAGTCAATTTAGTTTAGCAATTTTTATTAACAAATATATTGAAGTGGAAATATTCTGATTAATTGGAATTTTCGGTGTCCAAAAGGAACATGCCTATGAAAATCAGCATTTACCAAAGTAATTTAACAAACTAAAACATATCATTAGATTCAGTCAATGTCAACTAATTTAAATAAATAAATATAAATAACCCATGCCTAGACAGCCCTCGAAAGAACCTGGGCCTATCTCCCGGCTGCCAGTCTCCCTCCCACAATCCTACTTAGAGGTGTGGAGTTATTCAACCGGTAATGGGGTGACGCATGGTTAGCACGTCGAACCCCCAGCCGTTGTAGGAGTTTCCTGAGACCGGGTTACGCTACTCACTCAGTAGCTCCCCAATTTCCTCACGATGATGGGTTGCCACCTGCCCTATACACAGGCCGAAAATTCCCTGAAACTGAACCTGGGATCGAACCCATGCCATCCTGCAGCCGCCGTCCAAAGCAAGGTGCCTTAGACTGCACGGCCACGGAGGAGGACCAACTAATTTAAACCAAACTTATATTTCTCAACAAGCCTAGACCTACTCTATGGTTATAGCATAATTTATTTACTTATTATAAAATTTCAAGGGTACTTATTAATTAACGTATAAGGTTTTTTTAAAAAAAGCTATTTACAAGTAAAATTTGTGGGATTGGGGCATCGACTTTTAAAAAATGAATTTACTGGGCTGTGGGCTCAAGAAGATTGAGAACTACTGACTTATAACACCTGAGAAATGCATTATAAAATATTGAGTAATAAAAGAGTTGTCACTACAAGTGCATTATTTTTTTCAACTAATATTTCATGAATAATATTAAAATGACATTATTGTAGTTATAATTTTAACCTATTCACATAAAATTGTAGTTCCTTTATCATACTTGTATAAACTAGGAGTATACAGTGACTAGAGTTTGGAAGTTGATGACCAAAAAAATAAAAAAATATTACCTATAGAATTACCTTAAAATTATTTAGGAATGACCTAAAATTTTTAAAAATTACCTCAAAATAATTTTCTCTTAAAATGAAAGCATGTTTTTTCATAAATTACAAGAGAGGAGTTTAACAATTTGGTAAAACCAATTGTTTGGTGGTAGTTTAAACTACCGAAGCAAGGAGGGAAAAATAAATTTAGTGCTAATGTAGTTTTCTTTATTTTTATTTCAAAATGCACAGCAAGTTTTTTTTTGTTTCTGTATAAATCGTTCACCTTCTTTCAGAGTGCGTCTTGCATGATTCAGTAGCCCTTCAGCATCTGAAAATACAGCCGTGTTTTGTGTGCATCAGATTATAATTTTTTTTAAATGTTGTAACTAATTTTACTTTAAAACTACAGATTAAAGTGATAATTGTGGCCAGCAAGGTGAACCTCAAAGAAGGCTTTGCCCAAGGTATTTTAAGTTTGGTGGAGGAACAATAAATTTACCACAATTAATAATGTAATCCATTGCCAAAGTTTTCATTTATATTGTGCTTTTGCATTGCATATTTTCAATTAATGGCAAACTTGTTAGCAAATTTATACATGTAAGTTATGTTAGCAAATTAATTTAAAATTAACGACAGAACAGGGAAGGATTACAAAGAAACCTAACAAATGGAGGAAAATGCAAAAAAAAAAGTGCAAAAAATATTGAAAAATGACCTAAAACCCAAAAAAGGACAGAAAATTCAAAATAGAAACAATTTTTTCTGGTTCTAACTGAAGGGAAACTGACTATCAGGTTTAGCATTGTCTTCAAAGGTCCAGAATAAATATAATTTTTCATCAACTTCCTAGCCCTAATAATGATAAACAGCATTATTTCTCTTGTTTAGAAAGTACCAAGAGCATACGAACAAGATTTTTGGCAAAAGATACAGACCTATTTATGTGGCTAAATTTTGCCAATTATACTCACGAACCCATACACAAATATGCTATTATTGACTGATTCACTCAATATTTCGCTGACTGCACCCTGTTTTCATGTTAATTATGTCAGCAGGAAGCTTGCAAAATGTTGGTTACATCAATATGTGTTTTCTTATGCTCCTGGTTTTACACAGGCAAGATTAACAAATTAAGTCTTACTTCAAGATAAACAAGTTCTGTTCAAAACTTGTGTAGAAAATTATACAGGGTGTCTACACTGAAATGCCCTATTTTCAATTTGCTCCATATGCAAAATGAAATGAAATTAATTAATTTTTTTCACAAAAATAAGTTGTATGTCAAGTTAAGTTTTAGAAAAAAAATTACAACAACAAATCAAAACACTTCCACATGAGCCCCCTGCGGTGACACGAAGTATGTCTAGTCTATATTCAACTTCCATCCATGTCCGCTGCAACATGTCCAGAGGGATGGTACCAATCACTTCCACAAGCCGAGTATGGAGATCTTCAAGGTCTCGCACTACAGTGGCGAACACTCTGTCCTTCACGTAGCCCCAGAGAAAAAAATCTAATGGTGTGATGTCCGGAGAACGTGGAGACCAATGCACGGGTCCATCTCGTCCAATCCAGCATCCTGGAAATGTTTCATTCAGAGTTTTTCGAACATCCAGCGACCAGTGAGGTGGAACACCATCTTGCTGAAATAAAAGGTTTGGTTGCAGGTCTTCAACCTGGGAAAAACAAAACAACTCCAGGATGTCTAGGTACGTCGTTCCTGTGACAGTCTCCTCAGCAAAGAAGAATGGTCCAATGATCCTATCACACATTAAGCCACACCAGACGTTCACTTTCGGGCTATCTCGCACCTTTTCCCTGATACTGTGTGGATTCTCTGACCCCCAAATTCTAACGTTATGCTTATTCACAGTACTAGAGACATGGAATGTGGCCTCATCAGAAAACATTACACTTGACAAGAAGGCAGGATTCTGGTCGATTCGGTTAAGCATGTCGCATGCAAAGTCATATCGTCGTTGCTTGTCATCAGGCTTGATGGCCTGCAGAATCTGCACCTTGTATGCATACAGATACAATTGCTTTCTGAGGACCTTATGAACAGTTGCACGTGGCAACTGAAGTTCCCGTGAAGCCTGACGAATTGATTTGCGTGGACTTCGCTGGAACGCTTGGTGGACATTCTCAACTTGTTCTTCGGAGACACGCCGACCCCCTCCATGCCGCTTCAGAATGCTGCCAGTGTCCAGAAACTGCCTGTGCCATGATTTTATCCTCTTGGCGTCTGGCGCGGCTTTCTTGTAAACACAACAAAACTGCCTTTTCACCAACACAATGGATTTAAACTCCGCGTACCAAAGCACAGTTTGTGCCTTCTGCACTGATGCCATTTTGGTTCCGATGGACAACTACACCAACACCAATACGTGCCACACGTTGAAAAAATTTAGGCAGCAACTTTAAGTCCTTCTGCACCCAACGGACAAGTCAGACCTGAAACGAGAAAGATTTAATATTTTTAAACTGCCTCAAAAAATAGGGCATTTCGGTGTAGACACCCTGTATATGTGAATGAAACTAGCTTTTCATGTTTATTTCAATGAATTACTTGGTAGTTTGTTCCATTGTTTTCTCTCTTTGTAGACACGCAGCTACAAATCTGAATCTGATACATATCTTGGTGCTAGAGTGGCAGGTGTGGGTGCTGAATCTCCTATTCCAACTGCAAGTAGTCCAGAGCTCACGAGTGAAGACATTCATTGCGACAAAGCGAGTTCTATAGGTCAGAGTTCAACCTCCCTCCCTGATACAGGTGAGTTTCAATCTATTAGAGCACTCGAAGCATTTGGCCACCACGGTTACAGTTTCTTTGAATGCTGTCTTAAGTGTTTTCTGATATAAATACAGGATAATTCAAAAGGAATGAAACATCTTTACTCAGTTATTATGACAAAATGATGTATGATAGAAAATCAAAAAAGGCATCAATAAAAATATAAACTCTGGAAGTTTTATTCCCACTTGATGAACTTATGCTGTTTTGCCACTGCTCTGCCAGGATCGCTAGTGGGGCAAAATGGCGAGTGACCAGCAGAAGGTGTATTGTGTGTAGTTAGCGAAGACTGATTCGATCAAAGTGCTGCAAAGAGATTCCTGCACATTTCGGTAGTAACCAACCATCTCAGAAGCTAAGGCAGCACCTCATTATCACTGTGAGGTACGATGTTATCTGAATAAACATCTGCCTCACCACTGGATTGGCCCTGTGGTATTTCACAGTTGGCCATGAATGGCACCTAACCTTACTCCTTGTCACTATCTTGGTGAATATGTGAAGGCTGCTGTGTACCCCTTCCAAAAGATATGCCATAGTTACAACAGAGAATTATTAGTACCTTCGAAACTGTAGACGACAACAAGCTATCTTCATGTATAGCAAGTGTTTGATTATCATTTGGACATTTGCCCTGTGACACGTGGTTTCCATATTGAATTTTTGTAATGTGAGTAAAACTTCCAGAATTTTTCTTTGTACAGTATTGATGTCTTGTTTGATTTTCTATCATAAATGGTTACATCATAATAAGTGTGTAAAATTGTTTCATTCTTTTTGACTCCATTACCCATACTAATGGAGTGCAAATGTTAAAGTAAAAGATGTATTTAATAAATAGTGTGTGCTAATTGTGCTCTTATTTAAAAAGCATAAGAGTGTTCGCGCCCGTCATCCAACAAGAAGACACTTTTCTTGTTTCGGCCGCTGTTTGTAGCATATCCAGGAAGGTATGGTGCTGTAGGTAGACTAATACACATAAATGAAACACTCAATTACATCAAACTGATGTATTCGTTGCAATTCTACATTATTTGCAGCCAACCTGCAATACATCTCTGGTACAGCGTCGCTTCTCTCTTCACAGACTCTTCACTCTCTCAATTCCAGTAGGCACTAGTGTTCAGAGAATAACATGGCGGCCATCTTGGCTCCAAAAGCACAAGGTACGGAACAAGAGCAAACTAACAAAATTGTGGAAGAAAGATACAATCCTATTTATGTGGTAATAATTTTGGCAATTATGCTCATGAACTCATAACATATATGCTATTGTTGACTGATTATTCAGTTTCACCCCTATTATTTCCTGTTCCAGAATACACGGTGCACGCTGTGCCATCTGTTTTATGTTTTTTTTATTATTGGGCTGAGGTTTATTGGGCTAACAACGTGAGGATAAGATATTTGAAAGATATGATATTCATCATACCTTCCACTTTACACATTCAAACAGTTGAAGGAAATTTCGTATGTCCCACTGCCTTTTAACTGAATAAGCAATGTCTTGTTCATTTTTAAATTTTTCTTTATTTCTTGCAAGCATGAGCACCACATGCTAAACAAGTCACAAGTAGTGACATTTTTATAAACTTCTTATTTGCATCTTCAGACTGAGTGTGGTTTTAAGAAGCAATCGTTAAGTCCACTACATTTTTGTAATGAGCCACACACAGAATGGTTGATTTTTGATATAACCCCATTGAGGCTGTAGATGTCATTTATACAAATGGCTTCATACACACAATATAATTCACATAAACAGCTTCTAACATAATTCACATTCTAACACATGCTGAATCTGTCTGTCTGTAAGAAGAAACACAAAAAAAAGTAACAGGTGACATATATGTAAATTTGTTAAAAATCCAATGTTTGCCAGCTTTCCGCCAGCACTGTCAAGGTTAACCCTTAGACGTTGAGGCTGATTTTCCAGGTATTTCCACTAATGCATGCTTCTAAATGAAATTTTATATTTCAGGAACTAATAACGTTAGATACCTCGTTTTGTTCAGTATACTTTGGGCTATAATCCTGATGGAAAAAACAAATCCGTAATCAGTTAGAAGAATAAGAAGAAAAAAGAGAAAGTAACTATTTTTTTACACAAAATTTGAAATTCATCAGACCATCCACGCAGGCTACGCCAGGACGTGAATCTCCAAAAGGTACCCCATAAAGCCTGGTATGTTTGCCATTGATGTTGAAAAATTTACACAGTTATTTGTAATACTTTCGGAGAAAAAGAATATTTTTCAATATAGAGCAAAAAAATTCGAAGCTACAAAAAATAATGTGTTATCTTACTTTGACCCTGCCTGGTTGCCAGGTGTCACAAGCCGTCCTTAAGGGAAATACCCGCTGTGACACCCATGTCACCGCCCATCCTTTAAGTGTTAAAATAGAGTATAAAAACAGACGTGGGAAGTGGGCGGAGGAGGAGTGGAAGCCCACCATGCAGATTATGTCTGGAAATTGTGATAAGTAGTTTCCACAACTTGTTACATAAATCCAAAAATTGATAGAGAATTGCCCATATCAGACACACAAAAGTACGCCATTAATAAAACTACGTATATTAAGCATATGACAAATAACTTCTTACCTCACATGCTGACAACTTTCTTCTTAAGAACAACACAAAACAAATAAACAGCACAATACGAGACACACTAAAAGATTGTCCAAGCTTTAGACTCCACTGCAGTTGCTGCAGACACAGCAAGCAATGTCATCGGAACATCGATCATGTCTTCTTCACCATCTCTCAACCAGCTCGAATAATGACCCCGAGATGGAGTCGAAAGCTTGGACAAACTTTAAAAGTGTCTCGTATCATACTATTTTTGTGCTTTGTGTTGTTTCTAACAAGTTTATTAAACATATTTCAATGAAAAGAACTAGTGATTATACATAATGGGAACTACTTCATATTTATTAGTGAACGATGACAATCCATAGGCTATATCTAAAAATAATGTAAATGGAATTCATATGTGTATATTTCTTTAGGTATGTTTTTTTCTAGTGTTTTATTATCTGCATCACATAAAATTTGATTTCTGCAATATTGCCTTTCCATCATTGCAGATATTTGGTCAGATTCGACAGGTACAGGCCCACCTGATTCTGATCCAAGTGAAGAATTTCTCAAGTTGCCTGAAAAGCTTGGACCATCATCTTCCCCATTTTTACCAAAGGTAAATAAGATGTATTTAATATTTTGCACTGGATAGAACATAATGATGTTTTTAATAACTAAAGATGTATTTTCAATGGAAAAATTAAGTACTTTATTTCATTGTGATTCATTGGGCCACTTTGGTCCAGTGGATAGCACATCTGACTGCCATGTAGGAGAACCAGGTTCGATTCCGAGAGTGGGTAATCTCAGGTAGGAATTTTTCTGACAATATTCCTGCATAGAGCAGCTCTGGAGTTTGGTCCCCTGAAAAACATGAAATCAAGGTTTTACTGTAATTCATATGAAAATATATTAATGAACCTTATATGTTTTCTTCTTCTAGAGCTGCGGCAGTCTAGTCGGTAAGATGTCTGACTCCCACATGAGAGACCCAGGTTCGATTCTCGAGGTGGGTGTTCTAAGATCGGATCTTTTCAGCTTTGTCCCTGCATAAAGTGGCTTTGGGGCTCACCCAGCTTCAAATCAATAGGTACTGGGGGCCAACTCTGGGGGTAAAAGCAGCTGGAGCATGGTGCTGATCACATCACCTCCAAAATGGCACAGATCGAGAATGTGTGTGTTTTCTTCACGGAACTGGTCATTTTACATGAGATCGCTAGAATGTCAGTTATTGGTTAATTTTGTAGTGGTCCTTTAGTGGTAACAGTTACATTTTCATATCAGACCATCCATAAAATGATCAAGAGAGAAGACATTTGTAATAGCAATATTAATGTAATTGTATCAGTTAACATCCATTGATCATATGTATCTATACTCCCTATGTTGCCCTTATGCCATGATGGTAGGACCCCACACATTCTCGATCTCTCTATACTGGAGGTGATGTGATCAGCACCATGTCATGGTCCCTTTACATCCCAGCCTTGTCCCAGGTACCTACGAGGGTCACTATTTATATTTTGAGCCTTGGCAACACTGATTGAAGTTAGGCGCGATTTGACGTTTGCACGGAATCGTCTGGCATTATTGACCATAACGTACTTCAAATGTTTTGTCAATAGCTTGATTTGTGTTGTTTATGTTGCCTTGGAGATTGCACGACAACAATAAAATGGAATTAACTCGTGAACATTTTCGTGCGATGATTTTTTACGATTTTCGACGTGGATTATCAAGACAAGAGTGCATCGATCAACGTACTTCCACATTTGGCGATGAAGCCCCATCCTTTGCCACTGTGAAACGCTGGTATAACGAATTTAATCGTGGCCGCCATTCGCTCACCGACGAGATTCACGAAGGTCGTCCAAAATCAGTTGTTGTTCAAGAAAACATTGATGCTGTGCAAAACCTAATACTGCAAGATCGTCATGTGACATACTGTGAGATTGAGGCAACCATAGGCATTAGTTCCACCAGCATATATAAAATATTACATGATCATTTAGCTGTGAGAAAGGTATGTTGTTCTCGTTGGATCCCACACAATTTGACAAAAACTCAAAAAGACGCTCACGTCAATTGGTGCAAACAAATGCTCAATAAATACAATCGTGGTGCTTCAAAAGACGTATATAAGATTGTAACAGGTGACGAATCATGGATATATGCATATGAGCCGGAACGTAAACAGCAGTCGACTGTATGGGTGTTTCAAGATGAACCCAATCCAACAAAAGTTGTTCGCGCTCGAAGCACATCGAAACAAATGGTCGCCTGTTTTTTCGGGAAAACTGGTCATGTGGCAACTGTGCCTTTAGAGGAACGTAGAACGGTCAACTCTGAATGGTACACAACAATTTGTTTGCCAGAGGTCTTCGGTCAAATACGGAAAACAAACAAACGCCGTCGGATCATTCTTCATCAAGACAATGCCAGCTGTCACACATCTCGTCTAACAATCGACTTTATGCACAGTCAAAAAATCGAATTGATGGGTCATCCGCCGTACAGTCCTGATTTGGCACCCAATGACTTCTTCTTGTTCCCGAATGTCAAGAATAAATTTCGTGGACAACGATTTTCGTTGGCGGAAGATGCCGTTGATGCGTTCAAAAACCATATTATGGAGGTGTCTCAAGAAGATTGGAAAAACTGCTTTGACAAATGGTTCGAATGAATGCAAAAAGTGTATTGACCATAAAGGAGATTACTTCGAAAAACAATGAAGCAGTTTTCAATGCCAAATTCCTGTTTTTTCATTGTTAGGCTCAAAATATAAATAGTGACCCTCGTATTTATTAAGAGACTGGGTGAAACCCCAGAGCTACTCTATGCAGGGACATTATCAGAAAAATCCATACCTGAGATCACCCACTCTAAGAATCGAACCTGGGTCTCCCACATGGCAGCCAGATGCTGTTCAGTACTGTAATATAATTATAATTAAAAATGATAGAGTTGCTCGCTAGATGGCACTGTGGAACTGCCACGTGCAATACGCGTCATATGCATGACATAATAGGACTGAACTCAGTGTCTTTGTGTGTGTATGAATGAGTGCGGCCACAAGTGGTGGTACTTTGTAGTCGTATAAACTGTGTTTTTCTGTACAATATCCGTTATTATAATACATGTTTGTGTTCATGCGCTATGAGAGACTTCATTCTTTCACCCAACACGAGATCAACACACTCCTGGACCTGGGAAAGTTACGCCAAGTGTTTTAATGGTGTAACACCGCTTCAGATGCCCTATTGACTGAACCACAGTGGTCCAATGAAAATGTAAAATATCTGAAAATGTAAAAGCAAGGAAAATGTTTATAACATTTTGCTATGTTGGGACCATCATCATTGAATATACAATGCAGGTAAATGTAAAAGCCCCATAACGTAAAATTGGGGTTCCACTGTACAGAGGTTGTTCGCTTTATTTCCGACCATTGTCGATTCGGTGCTGCCACCTGGCGTATTATGCTGGAACTATGGGTCTGCTGGTGGGAGCAGTGTTGTGTCTGACCTTGTAGGTGTCTGAGTGTTGGTAGTGAATGTTATCAAATGGCGCCGAAAATCAACTGGTATTGGGAGGGTTACGTAATGGCCCTTTTCCATGCCAAGTTTTCATACGTACGCATTGTGAAACAGTGTCGGGAGAATGGGTTGACACTTGGGGTGACTACTGCGAAAGCTATTGTGGCCCATTACACACAACAGGCTCTCCTTGCGAAACATTCACCCACGAAAACCACCAGGAGAAGGGCTGCAAGCAAAGTGTCACCCGTAGTGCTAAGGGGGATCCGTCGATTGGCGTGCCAAGAAAATCCCCAGACTCAACGTGATATGACCCACAGATTTCACCTGGCACCGTCAACTGTGAACAAAACAATTCGCAAGCGCCTCAGGTTGAAGTGTGTGCAGAAGGTCCGTGTACACCACCTTCTATGGTGTCACATTGCCGAACGTAAGACGAACTTCAGGAAACTGTATGAAAAGTACCTGGCGGGTTCCAAATGGAAGAAAGTTATCACAATGGATGAATCATATGTCCATCTCACTGTTGGTGGTCACATTCAGGTGATCACATACCGTGACATTGACGGCAAGGGGCGCAGCAACTTTGTTCGTCAGTGCAGGGAAAGTTTCCCTCGTGGCTTTATGGTTGTGACTGGATTCGGATATGAGGGTAAGTTGATGATGCACAAGGTTGACAAAAAACGTGAAGGTGAATGCCAGATACTTCCAAGACTCCATTCTGACACCTATCTATCGGAGAGACATCCCACAATTGTATGGAATGGACGCGAACCAGGTGATGATCCATATGGACAAGGCTTCGAGTCATACTGCCAGAACATCACTACGTTTTTATCAGGAAATTGCAGAGGAATTAGAAATTCATGTCATTCCGTTTGAAGACATTCCTGTGAAAAGCCCAGATACCAGTCCAATGGATTTTTACGCATTTGGACTGTTGAAACGACATCTTCAACATCGCCGCCCGTGCACCCTGGATTTTCTATGGAAAACTTGCAGGGAAGAGTGGGACAGAATTCCCATGCCTGTCGTGCACCGGAGCTTGCTGCAATGGAAACTGGGATGCCGGGTGATAGTCCACAATGCTGGGGGTCCAATAGAACATGATCGGTGGTGGCGACGCGGTATCTCTTAAGGTGAGTACCCGTCAAACATGGTCGGATATAAAGCGAACAACCTTCTGCATATGTTTATAATGATAAAAATACAGGGTCTTCAACCTCAGTGGACGTGGAACAGCGGCTAGCTCGGCAAAAAGTTAGAGGGCATCGGCTGGCATTTAGACCTGCAGCTGTACGTGTCAGTGCTTCATTATCCAGATAGCTAGTTTCCAGTTTGCAAGTGTTTGTGATGTGTTAAGGTGTTAATAAGTGTTTTAGATTGTTTTGTTTTAGTTTACGTATTACTGGTGTTTTTCCGCAGTCTTAATAATGCCACGTACAATTTAAAACAACAAATTTTCATGTATGACTCTTGCATCGTTACGAATTCTTGTAGGGAAGTTAGAAGGTGTTTTGCAGCAGAATTTCCAGATGTTCCCTTTCCACACAGAGAAAGTGTTTGGAAACTTGGTAACAAATTTAGGGAAACATGGTCAGTTCTTTATAATAATTGAAGGGTGGATCAGCGTGTGGTTACTGAGGAGAAATTAGACGACAGAGCACGATTGGAACATACTCCTCAAAAATCCCACCGGAAATAAACATCTCCTGTCTATGTCGTCTGCATGGCGAGGTACCAGGCTTTTAAACCTGAAACCATACATGAGAAAAATTGAAAGAAAATACCAGGAGAGTAATTGAAGTAATTTCGGAAGAGGAACTGATACATGATAGTGAAAATTTCCTTAAAAAATGAGGTAAATGTGTGGAAGGAGGAGGACATCATTTCCAACACCTCTTGTAACAAGGTACGTGCCCATTTCAATTGTAACTGTCCATGTAATTGTACGAGCTTATTTCATTACATAGCTATCAGTTCCACTTACGCAGATGTTGAATCCAGTTTGCCGGCAGACACGCTCTCGTTGACCTTTGCGCCAGCTGCTGCTGTGCGAACATCGAGGCTAAGAAAGGCACTGTATAATGCGTAGAATAACAAATTTTGCACAATGTTACAGACTATTGATAGATATATGTATATGATTATTAAAGCTATTGGTAATTTTACCAGTATACCTACACAGCAATATGCCTTTGTTGGCCAGTACTGATTGATTACTGACCTACCTTGAAGTAGATAAAATAGAAGCACCCCTCCCCAAATAAAAAAATATCTTTAAACAAATCATGTATCCTTTTCCCTTCCAACCTATGTGTGTGTTTACCTGATGGCCCTGAGCTCTGTTTTAAAGTTTTAATTTTGTTTGTGCCATGCCTTCTTTTTTCAGATATTATTTTGAAATTTCAAAATGCTGAGTAATTTTCCCATCCGTAAAAGATTTCATTGTTTCCCAAAGCTTATCAATATTTCATTTTACATTACTGTAAGCGATAATTTCTGTAGAAATTGTTGTGAAGATAATGCCACATTTATTTCAGAGTCTTTATGCTTGTTACTAATACTCACAAGTTACCATTTTGTTGTGTGATTTTTATTGAGTTATGACACCTGGGCTATTTTATTCAGTTGGTGGGGGGAGTGCAAATCTGAAATGTATTCCTATGATGAAACTATTACCAGGAACGGAAGCTCAAGAACACTATATATATTAACGGAAAAAAACCATAGGCTTGAGTATGATTTATTTTTGCCAGTTCCAAGTTAATTGATTTTTGTGTAAAAATTATCACAAGAAATAGGAATTTATCCATTAAAAATGGGAACACACTACAACACTATAGAACTCTTCCCACACACAAACAAATACACATTGACTGCACCAACAGCAACTCAAGACGAGATACTTACAAGAACACAAAACTCTGAAGTTGGATCAGAGAGATATTTTAAATTTCAGATCATTATCAATTCTAGAGCACCATGTATCTCCCCCCCCCCCCCCCCCTACTGTTGACCACAATAGGCTTTGATTTACAACAAAAGGTTCGAATGTCTGGTAATAACTGCAAGCCAGGCCGATTATATGATTTTGTTTACAAACCCGGTAAGCAACAAAAGGGTGGACATTTTGGTGTCAAACATTTCCTTCTGATGATTTTCTTCAAAATGGCAAGTTCATACCTGTGCATTGTTACAGCTCTGCTACAAATTTACCAGAAAATTATGCATAGTAGATAATTATGTCAAATAATTTTTATTCTATCAAAATTTGTTACAGTTGTAACTGGTGGGGCCATGGTCCCTCTGGGCCCTCCCCTAACGACGTCCCTGTATGACACTCAAATGGGTTAGAGAGTATGTTTTCCAATGTGCCGCATCTTGACTTGAAATATATTAATGTAGACATGATTTCATATATTGTCTTCAGATAACTTAGAACTTTTGTCTTCTTCAGGTTAACAATGCATCAGATTCATCTGACTTCCTCGGACTGCCTATTTCCACAAAGAATGATACTAAACATAGGAAGGAAAGTACAGAGTCATCAGCGTCAGTTTTTGTAGATATCCCGCTTGAAGAATCTCCGCTTCACACTCAGGCATCTGAACCAACAACGCCTATGCAAAGCCAAAATGGCTCAATTGCACCTCAGGTGCAGCCTTCAGCAGTGAATAAGGACTCAAAGCCCCGTCTCCACAGCGAGCCTTCGGTCTCGGAAAGTTCAAAACCAAGCAGAGTGATGGAAGCGTTAGTGAGGAGGGAGAGCTTGGATCTGGTCCCGCAGATACTGTGGCAGAACCCCACGGACAGGGTGAAGGAACTGTTAACCCACGGCATGATGATGCTCAACATTTCTTCCATGACGTCGTCTATCTCGGGTGAGAGGCGAGGAAGCGGGATCAAGGATTCCAACAATGTCGCTGTGGTCGAGTCGTCTCTGGAGGTGAGAGGGACAGATAATGAGGCGTTTGACTGGAGCAGCATCAAGAAGGTTCCGTCACCTTTGGAGAAGACTCTGACGTACCTCAATGCCGAAGAGGATTGTGCTTCTGATAGTGAGAGTTTAGCAAGGTATGACTTCTATAATTTGCGTTCTTTTACAAAAACCGAGGGGGGGGGGGGGGGCTAATGTGTCCCAATTAAGACTGAGTCAATAGTGATCCATCAGTAGCAGCTGGTGGGCTTCCTGGGTGGCATAGTGGTAACCTGGTGAAGACCCATAGTAGTTCGGATCCCACTTTAAACTGTAGGTCCAGTCCTGATTAGCATATCTGTGCATAAATTGGACTTGAAACAACAACTCACAGTTGGTATAAGTGGTATTGGAAAGAATCAGTTGGAATTAAATCACTGATACCAGCTGGCACTTTTCCCGAGCTTCGTGTATTTAATATCCTATTGTCTCGATATTTACAATAATTTTGTAATACCATAAGCCTATTTTTACGATTCCCATTATTGTTTCGGGAAAAATTCTAATTCTAGTTGTGGTTCTTTGGAATTAGACAGTTTCGAAAAAGTCATTATCATACAGCTGACCTCCATGGTGGAGTGGTTAGCACAGCTTGATAGAGTGCCAGGGGTCCAGAGTTCAAATACCAGCGTGGGCATTACTCCTCTTTGTGAGTGTCCCTTCATCAATTTATCATATTATCACTCATCTTAATCTTCGCAATTAGCCAGAAGTGGCAGAAAAGCAAAGTAATGTTTAAACTAAGTCAATCAATCATTATTGTACAGTCTCAAGTTTCATGTGTACTGCAGTAACAACATCTTTTTATGCAAGAAACAATCTTTAACTCTTAAAGTTTAGTGGCTGGCTGTTACACAAGTGTAGCACCGCCAGTTTTCAGCCCAGGCTGCATGTACCAGCCTCATGTGGCAGCAACTAACATAACATTTCTTCAAAACTACATGTGATATTCCAGTTCTGTCTTTTTTGTTCATTTGTATACCAAATATATATACATACATATTTTCCCCTATAATTCACCTTTTTATTTTAGCATCCTTTTTTGCCAAATACCCCTAAAATGATACCTTCATTGTGTCGTTTGAAACTAGTACTAGTATCTAAAGATATCTGTTTGGAGATAGGTAATTAACTCTGATAAACTTACTTTTCATTTATCTGCGTAAATTTCTTTCGCGATTGATTTCGCCACCCATCTGGTGGCTTCGTCAGGTGTGTACAGTACACGGAAAAATGGAAAGTAAGTTTATCTGAGTTAACTAGTACTAGTGATATGTCAAGAGTTAATTTTGTAATTTGGTTTATTTATATTCCAGTGTGGAAATGTTGACTGATGAACAAATTTCTTCCCTCATGTTGGATCAAGACATACAAGAAGCATGCGAAGAAGTGCTGGGGACTCCTGTGACAGAAGCTCTGCCTTTGATTCCTAACTAGAAACATGCCATGCGTATACGTATCATATTGTTGAAAGTTTCGAATTTCTATTTTCAGTTCATTCCTTGCATAAGTTAAAAGTATATCTTTTCTCCTGTTGTACCACATTTATTTTGTTACTATGCATTTTTTTTTTGCATAATTTTGCTTTCCTAAAATTTATCCAAAGTTACCAGGAGGCTGTGGTATTAATGCATAACAAGCCAAAGATCAGGGCATTGTATTTTATTTAGACTTTACAAAGATGTGACTTTGAAGTATGTATTCGTAAAGGTATATTTTATGGATTTGCAAGCAAATGCAATTAATGTAGCTATTGTAGGCTAGAGCAGAGGTGCTTATGTGCCCAGTATATACAATTGAGGGAAATTGTTAACACACACACATTTGTGTGATTGTTTATATGAAAACATGAAGTATCATTTAACAAATTAAGAGATGTTATGTTTTAACATAAAGCTTAATCCATCCATTTATCTTAGACTTGAATCTATACAGAATATCAGTTGATTTGCTTTACTATCTGTTTACTCCTTAATTGATTATGAATTAAATTCTTAGTAGGTGTTTAGTTTCCATCACCAACTGTGAAGGGCCAAACAAAAAGATGACATACATGGCCTGATGCCAGACAGGAGCTAGAATTTTACAAGAATGCTTAGAACAGTATTACTTTTTAAAGTGCACTAGGAAGATATTACTTAGTAAAACTGCACAATGCATAGGGATGGAAAGAACAGAGGTTGAAAAAGAAATGGCTGTCACAAAAAGAATATTTTCATTCTCCATAAGAAATACTTGGGTACTGAAACATATTATTTTAATAAGCTTTGTCTAGCTTACCAGTCAACTTAAAATCTTAAAGCCAAGCACACCAAGTGATTACTAGTTTTACAAGAAGTATATATGTAAAGAGTGTTGTATTTGGGTTTGCTTTTTGTATACGAAAGGGGAAGGGCATAAAGAATAGATAGGAAATTCTTCAACTGTCTGTACTTGAAAGTCCTGTAGTTACTTGATAGATTTTGTTCACATAATTAACAATTTTATAATCCAGTACTGTGTACAGCAAATTACCTTTTCTTTATATCTGCATTGAAAATATTGTTTTTAAAAGAATACACATTTTATTGGACACTGAGTTTAGAGATGGAGTGATAAGGGAATTGAATTGCCTGTCAGACATTCTGAATTTGGGTTTGGTGAATTAAGTGTGGATTAAGGCAAGTAGTAAAAATTGTGCCGCAATCATAGATCGAACTTGGGTCCTTGGTATTTCATGCCATTTCTCTAGTACTGAGCTACGAAAACAATCTCTGGCCTCATTGCAATTTCCACTATGTTTTCCAAGTAACCAGATGTGCTTGGCACAACTTTACGCCAACAATGCTAAAAATGGTACATAAAATATGAAATCATGCTGTGGTGCTAACATTGGGTCAACAAATAGTTTCTATGTTTGGCCACTTTTTTTAAGAAGCGTAAATCTGGTTTCTTTTACCCTGTAGTTACTAAATAAAGAGTTATCTGGTTATAGCAACCATAGAATAAAAGCTTACACATGATTAAAAGTTCAAATCAGAGTGAAATTTCTTCGATAGCCATCATTTCCAATTTTTTCTCTACAGGATCAGATCAACAGTTCTTGCTGCTAAAACTATTCCCTCTTAGCATATGTTAGATATAACTCAGCTTGCTTCACAAAACTTTCCATTAACAAAAAGCATGCTGATGATCATGAAACAGTCATTTTTCAAATCATAAGCAGTTCACAACATAAGATAAATCTTTGTCCATGGCGGCTGACAAAACATAGTCAAGTAACTACAAGTTATGGATAACTTAAATGAGTGGAAACAAACGCTAATTTATTTCACATTCTAAAAGTAAAGAACACTTTTGTATATGATCTTAACAAGGGAAAGCAATTGAAAACTGATTTCAATTTCTTTTCCAGGGTTGGGCAAGAGTTGGTGCAACATAAGACCAACTTTAATTTGCCACCAACTCAAAACCAACCATTCCCACATAAAAAGTAATGGACCCAATGGTTGTGGTTACTTGAGTTACTTCTTTGGAGGCATGATTCCTTGAACCATGTCATGAGGAAGAGAGATTTCTTGTGTAGAACATTAACCATGGTGTATATAGCAGGTCTGGAAAGTGTATACCAAAAGAAGAGAAACTTGACAAATGAAAACACTGAAAAAGTTTATTTCCTTACTAATAACTGAATTTATTATTATGTTGTTGTTCCCAGTGTGATTATCCAATGTTGATACCCTGCGAAATTTAGGATTATTGCACGTTTTAACCAACATATAATTTAATAACTGTGATTTTGGAAGACCTGATTGCTTGTGATAAACGATATTCGGATGATAAAAGTGCCTCGTGTGGAAAGTAACAATAACTACAATATTGAATGGGTTACAAAGAAACTTACTTTCAAGTAAGTTTAAAATATAACTATAATCGAATATTTTTAATATACGAGGGGAAGTCATAAAATGACGAATTTCATTCTAAACTTCATGGAGATTTATGCACAATGAAAATTTGTATTTCGGGACTCAAAATGGTTCCTTAGCAACTCGTCATGAAGGTGTTGTGATGATCTAGCTGTATGTACCTGCATAGTAGCTTGTACAACATGACCGTTCCACTGTTGACTTGCACATAAAAGAGCAACAAAGTGTTATTCTTTTTTTGTGGTCAGAGCAGAGGAAGTGAAACCTTCTGAAATCTACAGCAGAATGAAGGTTCAGTACAGAGACAATTGTTTTAGTTAGGGGGTAGTGTATGGGTGGAAAGATTTAAAGATGGAAGATGAAATGTCAGCGATGAACACCAGAGTGAGAGGCCAGTTTGCTTGGCAACTGAGGCAGTGAAACAGCAGATCATCCAGCGAATCTGTTAATTTAGTACACTCTGACCTGACTTAAACAATTTTCTCCATACTGAACCTACATTCTGCTGATGATTACAGAAGGTTAAATAATTGTCTCCATACTGAATCTTCATTCTGCTGTAGATTTCGGAATGTTAAACAATTAAGGTGCACAGAATAATAGCAGCAGATCCCAACCAAAGTTCGTTTTGAGAAAAATGACATTATCTGTTTAATTTCAAAACTCGGAAGATTTTTGACATTATGACGTAATTTTTTTAGGTTGTTTTAAATATGCAAATTCTTGAACCATTGTGACTAATAGTTTCACAGATTTTGTGATTTTTACTAGGAAAAAATATGCACAAGTGAAAAAATGGGGTAAAACTTATTTATTGAGTTTACCTTTATTTAACAGGTATTAATCCGGCTCCATTCCCAGACTTTCACATTCTTCTTTAGCATCAACACCATCATGAAGAAGATTTTTATAAAAATGATGATAGACGGGTGGTATATATTTCAATAGTTTCATTAGGTCATTGTTTCTCTGTTCATTGTACTTCTGCTGCAACTTAAACAACAAAACCTCTAAAGTTTTACCTCATTTCCTAAAATTAACTGTTTGATGCACATCAATGTCAGAATAAGATCAACTAAATTTTACAATATCAGGATTATCATGTTCCACAATAATGGAAGTAACCTTACATAAAAGCAGAGGACCACCATCAACATCTTTTTTTCTGATGACAAAGTTTGAAGTAATACCATTTTAAATATCAACAAAATCTTCCCTGTTCATTTTATTAATGGTGAAAGGATTTTTTACTCTTGCTGCTTCAATGACATCACACCATTGGTTGGGGCAATACAAACACTGCATCTTCCTTTTCTTCTTCTCAATAGCTTCATTCTTCACCGTAACATGATACTTATAGGTAAACTTACATCTTTTTTCATCTCTGATTATTCTGTCCTTTTTGTATGCCTTTCGAGGTTCATTTTTCTCGATTCAATTAAACAAATAGGTGTTCTGCTTATTACAATCACCAAGGCCATAAAACTTTAAAAACAACATCCTTCACATCGCCAGACAAACGTTGAAACAAGCAAGTTAAATCAGGAAAGTTACAACACCTCTCTAATGGTTGAAGTCTTTTTTTCTGGAACCGCAGTTAAATTTTTTGTTAGATATGA
Source organism: Lepisma saccharinum (assembly GCF_977018435.1). Classification (NCBI taxonomy): domain Eukaryota; kingdom Metazoa; phylum Arthropoda; class Insecta; order Zygentoma; family Lepismatidae; genus Lepisma; species Lepisma saccharinum. Next base: position 36,767,996 of record NC_139249.1, read on the forward strand.
CTTGCCACTGTTTCTGCATAACTTCAGTTTGTTTATTACCATTCAGTTGAGTTTTTGACTCGTTTTGTAGCTTTTTTGCGGAGATTCGGGCATAACAACACACTCAGTCACGGACGTTGCCATATTGTCTACAATGCCACCACACTCGTAGCAGACATAAACACAGTTGGGATATGTCATTTTTCCACTGATAATATTTTCATTTTCCTTACGGATGAATTTTAAAGGTGGAATATGAGAGTTTTGGCATATCCCACTTATTTTGATACTTCAGCATATGAAAGGTAGGTGGCAGCAGTATACATACCATCATACTTATATCTCAAAATTCGAGGTCGGTTGGGATCTGCCGTTATTATTATGAGTTCCTCAATTGTCTCCATACTGAACCTTCATTCTGCTGTAGATTTCAGGTTTCACTCTCTCTGTCCACAAAAAATGAATACTGTAACACTTTGTTGCTCTTCTACGGTGCAAGTCAGCAGTGGAGCAGATTTGGCACACATGTTGTTCGAGCTACTGCACAGGCACATACTGCTCGATCATCACAACAGCTTTATGATCCATTGCTAAGGAACCATTTTGAGTACCGAAATACAAATTTTCATTCTGTATAAATCTCCATGAAGTTTATAATAAAATTATTGTTATTTAATGACTTACCCTCGTACTTTCATTGGGTGCTCAATTTTGCACTATTGGTCACTTGAAAGTTTTGAGTGCTATGAGGAGGAGGAGGGTTGCACCTCTGCTTGCTTTTGGTATTGATATTAGATTGCTTTACCTGGTAAATGCTTTGCATTAGATAACTGAAAAGCAGTAGTGAAACATGTAGAGAAATTTGTAAAAGTAATCTATAATGTAAGTGCTGCGTCAAATGTCACAGATAACTATATTTCCTAGATGTATACCAAGCCTAATATCCGCTGATATGTTCTCAGGGTTAGAACATAATAAGAATAACATGCTGTAACAGTATCATTGTTTGTATATATATAAACAAGGTGTAACATTAGTGGTGGCAGATACTCGAAATAATTTTCTGCACATGAATGCAGGTTCCTATGCATAAAAGGTATTATTGATTTTCAAACACAGGTGGCAGTTGTCTTGATAATGATACTTTTGAGAATGCTTTCTTTCAGATACATATATATCTCCCTTTAAGACTGTCATTATTAGCCACAGAAAGACAGTACTTAATGTTGACACATATTCTTAGTGAGTTACAGCCATGGATAGTTAAGTTAATGTCAGCACAAAAAGACTGCACAGAAAGACGTGATCTGTATTGGCTGTCTGCCAAGAAAATGTAAAAGGTAGGCAGAATTTGTCTTTATGGTCTAGCCACAGGTATTTTCTAATTAATAGTGCTAGTTTGAAATGCATTATTCAATTCTTCAACACACACACACTTCAAAGAGTAAATAGGAATAGATCTGTGTGACACAAGATGCTGTTTTCTCCCTAATAATGAAAAAAAAATTTGTTTGCTATTTATCTTGGAAAGCGCTTATTATTACAATAGGCTAATGTTCAATAAACCTCTAGTTTGTACAATTAGCAGCTAAAATAGTAGGTAACTATTTTTGTTCTTTTATCTTCCAAATCCTGTTTTTCTGACCCTCGGTGGGAATTTTTCCACCAATGTTCATGCATGTATCACTTCTAGGGTTCATCCAGCATCTAATAAATGGGTAGCTTGTGGCATCCCTGGGGATAAAAGTTGCTAGAGCATGGTGTTGATCACATCACCTCCACAAATGGCCAAGATTATGAATGTGCAGGGTCCTAGTCCACGTTCCCTCCATAGACCTTTAAGGCATGTTTCAGTGCATACAGGGGGCAGAGTTGCCTTTTTTGTATGCTTTTCTGATGGATGGGATTACATTGATGATGATGCAGATGTTTTCCTCTGCATATTGTTGTTTATGTTTCAATTGTTGAATCTCACATTGTGGAAAGCAGAACAGATGAATGTAATGATGAACAGTTTGCCTATAACTTCTTTGCTGAGAACACAAGTTGTTCCAGCCTACTATGAGGCCACCTCAGAAATGAGATGCAGAATGCTTTTTTTTTTACAAAAATATTATAAACTTGCAGAGTCAGGACTCCATAAAACTACCGCTGATATTATTTACCACAATCTGCACTCGCAAAAATAAAATTCTAATTCAAGATACAACTGTATTAACTTTCAAAATCTTGTTTGATTGCACCAACAAAGTCGCACATTTTAAATCAACTTAAACCAACCATCAAAATCAATAAATCCCATGACCTAGGAACCAAAACTGAAATCTTAACATTAGGCAATAACCATTATAAGTTTACAAATTTGCGTCAAACAAATTATGGCATCATACTATGAAAAAACATATTAAACAATGAATTTTGTAAATTATGTATAACAACTTAATGGAGTTCAAATAAGAAACCACTACAATGAACTACATATTGTATTGAATCAGATCTAAGATGATTGGCCATTCATATGTGACAAAGGGTGCATTTTGATTAAAATCTCACGAGTATAACACGTTAAATGAGTTCTGGCCCGTGGCAGTTCCATTGATCCTAGTGTGAAGTTGGTGAAGTTTATTATTCATTCCTTGTTCAGTCGTTGGAGTTGATTTTTGTGTAATGCATGAAGCTCATTCTTGCACGAAATGCACAGGCCAGGATGCTGATTTATTCAGTGAAAATGTCTGCTACTCGCAGACAATGCACATGCATGATGGCTTCAAACTGAACTAGTTCAGAAAATCAATATGAAGTCACAGGCACAACATAAGTGTGCCTTAATTGTTCGTAAAAGATGATTGAAATGAACATGAATGTCTGCAATAGAGTTTATTTCTGCCAGAAGGACTGGTCTCCCGCTGGATGCGACCAAACACTACGACTGACGCTTTTGCTTAGTGCGTTCCTTAACTTGGTAAAATAACTGGTTTCACCAGATTCACAAGGTCAGTTATTTTCGTTCGATTTGTGCATTTTGTTAGGACTTTAGAAACATGCCCAAAATGTATGTACCCAGCTGGTGTTCTGCTTGTAATATTTCTAGCCTCTCACACCGAATCGACAGGCAACAAGCGGCATGGAGAATTCACACCGAAGCAGCAAGCGACAAGTGACATGAGCCCATTCAGTCTAAAGCAAACATTCACCGCCCATGCATGAACAACATAAAGCGAAACAATGCACAGTAGTGAGAAAATGATCCAGTCCGAGTGACATGTGTTGCTTGTCGTCTGTTTTGTGTTATTTGTCACTTCGGTGTAAAATCTCCCTTACAGTCTTGAATGTCTTGACTGTTGGTACACACCATGAATTTTTTCAAATGAAATGTTTCTGTTACATGTCCTGCAAATCCTGAACATTTTTTTTTGTGTACCTAAATTTTTTTCACATACAAATAATACATAGTTAGTTCATCATACTGGTTAGTACTACCAACTTCATTGGATCTGGTGGTACAGAGGACTGTGGATTGTTGTTTCTTGTAGTAACAAGTAAAAATGTGCTTTTCAAGATATTAAATAGCATTTAAAAAGAATTAAGAACAATTCATTGATATTTGTTAGGAAATGCATTGATTGCTATTGTTATTCACTGTTAAATATAACAAACATGAGTATGGGAAAAAGCAAAGCATTTTGCTGACCAGTAGATAAGGCTGTGTGTAAATCCAAAACTTTCTAAAATTTCATATCCTTGTGCATCATTTTGTAAATACTTTATCAGGAGTGTTTTTTGCCCAGCTAGCAGCAAGGATAAATTTCAGCTCTATTTCTATGTGAATGAGTAACTCTTGCTTAGAATATCCATCGACCTTTATTAATGTTACACCTTGTACATTAAAAAAAATACATGTTATTTATTGTACATAGCAATGTATAGATGAAATGAATCGGCTAGTGTACAGAATGAAAAATGTTGCATATTACCTTGTATATTGAGATTGAAAGAAAATGCCAGTAAAGATGCTGTTTAATAAATTGTTTAGTGATTTTATTTTTTCTCTTATGCTTTCCGTTTCTGTGATTTACCATATGCTGCCTCTGTGGCATATTATGTATTCAATTCTGGGTTGTAGTTCCTTCAAGTGCATGTATGGGGTGTAAGGGATGATCTTCCACGTAGTACACCCAATTGTCAACCTCACTTCCACATAGTACACCTTGGACTGCATTTTGCAGACAAACTAGTCTCTGGTGACTGGCCCTATGGCCAGTATAATTTTGTGTATGTTTTCCTGTCCATGTGTGTGCTGAGTGCCCCTTTACAACCTCAGCTTTTAACAAAAGTCAGAATATTTTAATATTTTAGTAATACAACACTGCTGTATTTTTTCATTCATCTAATCATCTAACCCAGTTGTTCTCAAACCTTTTCCAGTCCGGGACCTGCATTGAAGGATATGACACTTCATGGAACCCATGAGCATGGGCGCCGGCAGAATTACTTGTAAGGGTGTGTACCCAGTTTATAATCATATTGTTGCTAACATCAAGTACTTTAAGAAGTCCTCATTTACGCTTGCTTAAACAAATTACACCTACTTCATTCTAGAAAAGTAAATATGTAATTTAGAATTTAGTCTAACATCTAACTAAACACATGCTGAAATTGTGAGATGCCGGTAAAAAGCAATGGCAGAGCGTGAATAACAGAAATGTAGTTTAGACTAGGATACATACAACATGGGTTAAATTTAAATTGTTAAACCAATATATAATAGTAATTTAAATGTAATAGGTTTTTAAAACACAGTACATCAATTTCAGAGCCCAACTTCACGACCCACCAAACACCCCTTTGGGACCCGACAGTGAGTCGTGCCACATAGGTTCAGGAATGGTGATCTAACTTCCCATCTAAGTGGTTGTGGGCATCTTTTCTTCTGTGTGTGTGTGTGTAGGTGGGGGGGGATGGGGGACGCATGAAATTAAAGGTAAATTTGCTGCCAAAAATTACCATAAATTGGGCTTTGTGAACTGTTGTAAGGGTGGGAGAGTAAAATAGTGATGTGTGTGGATAAATCACTACATTCTCATTAGTGAACTTAATCTGAGGAGACTGTCGCTTGAGGATTTCACCAATCAAACGCAGGCTTGTGCCGCATGTCATGCCACTACTAGTGAAACGTAGCTGTTGATTGGCTCCTTCCCAAGTGACATGTGTAGTGTGTCACTTCTTGCTTCGGTCTGAAAGTTTTCGGTCTTCATCTAGTTAATCAGCACCAGGTGTTTCAATGTGAAAATAAGCTACAGGCAACTACTCTCAACATCACATTTTAAAATAGGAAATTGGCAATGCTGAAACATGGAAATAGGAAATCGATGTGTGTGTCATCTCTTAGTATAGTTTCAAACCAAATTAATTGACACAAAACCTGTTGTTGAAATGTAGAACTGCAAGTGCATGTTTTTGATCGGAAATGATTGGAACAATCTTGGGTCACCCACAACGGGGGAATTGAACAGGGTTTCCCGCATGGTAGTCAAGACTACCTACCGACTAGAGAACAGTGTCTCCTGCCATATATTACGTATTGCCTAAATCTTACTTCAGAAAAATTTCATCTTGAATGCAAATTAACTTCCTCAGCATTGGAGAGAGAGAAAACAGTTTGGTTACTTAAATATTTTACCATTTTCTTCATTTATCCAACATTTTTTAAAACTGGACTGGAAAAGGTTCTAATCTTCCATCAGTCTACTCTGACTATGTCCCTGTTAGTATTCACCTGTTTGTCTATCCATACCACAGAAGGAAAATTATTTTCTCATTATCACTACTATCATCACTTCTTTTTTAGGTGGCCGCGGTGGCTCAGTCGGTAACGCGTCTGACTACCATGCTCAAGGTCCTGGGTTCGATCCCCGGCCGGTTGAAATCCGGGAACTTTTCTAACGGTGGAAGCAGCCCCGGCGCCCACCCAGCGTCGAATAACATGGGTACCTGGGGGAAACCCTGGGGGGTAAAGGCAGTCAGGGGCGTGATGCTGATCACATCACCCCCACTCACGACCGGATCAAGAAAGTGAGGGGCGTTACCCCCACACCCCCTATACGCCTTCATGGCATGGTGCTATGCACAGGGGAACGCTTTACCTTTTTTTTTTTACCTTTTTTATCATCACTTCTTTTTCTGTTCTGTAGGTCATGACTCCATTCCTGTATTATTATTATTATTATTATTATTATTATTATTATTATTTTTATTTTTTTTTATTTTTTTTGCAGGATAGCTCCACACACACACACCAACAAACGATCAGTTTACATTTAAAACCTCATAAACAAATGTTGTATTGGGGTCCATGGTTTTACTACTGTTCAGTTGCACTAGTTTGAGGAAGAGGTATTTCCAGTTTGAAGTGAAATACATACATACTCGAATAGATTTCTCATGGTTAAAGGTTATATTGTACATGTAATGTGGTGGTATATTTTCATAAGGACAGTGCCACCCAGTCAATATGTAATAGTCAAATTTCATGTTAGAAATAAACACGCAGAAAATGATGAATATAATTGAAGATTCAAATCCACGATCTCTGGTTTCCAAACATGCTCTACCAACACCTGAATCATGTAATATGATAGCATTTTATCCTGTTAACACATTATTTTATTATTAATTAGTATATAATTTTTAATTATTACTATATAGTAATAATATATATATATATATCATGTGAAATGTAATCAAACCTGAATTTTAACACATTTCCAATGCAGAATTTGAATTTTTATTTCGTATAATTTCTTTTTACTCCAATATTTAAATTTCCTATTATTGGTTAATAAATCCTTGTCTGGATAACATAATAATGTGAAAAGAAGTGGCCCACTCGCACCAGAAAGTCTGGTACCACTATTGATTTCCATGGACCTGTGTTAAAAATGTAATTTTCTCTCTGAAATAAGGATGTAAATCAGAATTTAAATGTGTCAACTGTTCATAGGCCACCTTGTACACTCAATTAGTACTCTGGCAGTTTGTTTCTTTATACAGAATATTTGCATAGGGGTGATCACCCCCCCTACCCAAACTGCCCAGATGATGGATTTTTGGGATATAATAATGATTGATATTACTAATAATTTAAGTGCTGCATGTATGTTTTTTAAGTTACGTTTCCCTCATTAACAAGGTAAACGTCATTTTCCACAACAGGAGCTTCGTTACTCCCTGTTGAAGTGAAATTTTGGTTTCCTTCCTTCTGCTACTGACCAGAAGGACAAAAAAAATAATAATAATAATTCAGACAACACCAAAAAGTCGCAGTCTTCGCTGGACCAGCACAGTAATATGATATCCACGCCGGACTTGAGGGGTCCAGCCGGCACCAGTCAACGTAACTTTGGGTTTGTCAGTTCTCTCGTTCTTTTCCGGTCGAGTGAATGGGTAGTGTAGTTTGGTGCGATATGTTTCCATCTTGATAGTGTGTTGTAGTGTAAAAAAAAAATATGAGTTGTGAGGACAGGAAAAAAATTAGCAACGGATAAAAGAAAACTCCAGTCAAGGACAGTAGAGAGTTATTTAAAAAAAAAAAAAAAAAAAAAGGCTACGGAAGGGAGCAATGAAAATGGGGAGGGAGTAAATTCAGTTAGTAGTCTGGACTAGGGATGGCCCGAAATTTTTCGGATCCGGATCCAGAACTTTCGGATCCGCATCCAGAACTTTCGGATCCGGATCCGGAACTTTCGGATCCGGATCCGGTACTTTCGGATCCGGATCAGTTTTACCATCCCACATGCGCTTCTTTGGAAAGTAAGAATGTGCTTATAAAACATATTGTTACCTGCTAATATACGTATATATATAATATACACACACACACACACACACACATATATATATATATATATATATATATATATATATATATATATATATATATATATATATATATATATATATATATATATATATATATATATATATATATATATAGTGTGTATGCGCGATTCGTAATTAATTAATACACTTACAAGGGAGGTCTAAGTCTCCCCCTCCGATTTCCATGAAACTTGCAGGGCCCAAATGAAGAAATACGTGTTTTTTTGTTTCGGCAAAAAAATTGTTCTAGGGGGTAACCACCTCTCAAATGTCAAGATGAGGACAAATTGAAGTGGGGATCTGACCCCTGTGTTCCCCTCCGAAATCCAGATCCACAACTTTTTTATTTTAATTTGTAGAACTGTAACTGTAGAACAATTGTATAATTTTTGTATAACATTTCTATCTTGTTATATGTGTTAAAGGTTTCATCCTGGAATGGAATGTCTCACATTTATGTGTGTTTTCATTCCCCCCTCAAATGTCAAGATGAGGAGAAATTGAAGTGGGGATCTGACCCCGAAACCACGTAAATATGGCATAGGAAGAAACAGGGGGGATAGGGCCTCTCTATACACCTGTCAAATTTCATGAGAATCGGAGGGGGACACAGGGGTCAGATCCTTACTTCAATTTGTCCTCATCTTGACATTTGAGAGGATTTTGCCCCCTAAAACAGTTTTTAGCTGAAACAAAAAAAACACGTAATTCTTCCTTTGGGCCCCTCTATACACCTGCCACGTTTCATGGAAATCGGAGGGGAACACAGGGGTCAGATCCCCACTTCAATTTGTCCTCATCTTGACATTTGAGAGGAGGTTGCCACCTAGAACAATTTTTTTGCCGAAACAAAAAAACACGTATTTCTTCATTTGGGCCCGTTTATACACACACCTGCCAAGTGTAATGGAAATCTGAGGGGGACACAGGGGTCAGATCCCCACTTCAATTTGTCCTCATCTTGACAATTGAGTGGGTTTCGCCCTGTAAAACCGTTTTTTAGCTGAAACAAAAAAAAACACGTATTTCTTCTATTGGGCCCCACTATACACCTGCTAAGTTTCATGGAAATCGGAGGGGGCACATAACTTAAATGCCCACTTAAATTTGTCCTCATATTGACATTTGAGGGGTGGAGTTGCCCCCTAAAACAGTTTTTTAGTCGAAACAAAAAAAAAACACGTATTTCTTCATTTGGGCCCGTTTATACACACACCTGCCAAGTATCATGGAAATCGGAGGGGGACACAGGGGTCAGATCCTCACTTCAATTTGTCCTCATCTTGACATTTGAGGGGGTTTTGCCCCCTAAAACCGTTTTTTACCTGAAACAAAAAAAACACGTATTTCTTCATTTGGGCCCGTTTATATATACACCTGCCAAGTATCATGGAAATCGGAGGGGGACACAAGGGTCAGATCCTCACTTCAATTTGTCCTCATCTTGACATTTGAGGGGGTTTTGCCCCCTAAAACAGTTTTTTAGCTGAAACAAAAAAACACGCATTTCTTCCATTGGGCCCCACTATACACCTGCCAAGTTTTATGGAAATCGGAGGGACACAGGGGTCAGATCCTCACTTCAATTTGTCCTCATCTTGACATTTGAGGGGGTTTTGCCCCCTAAAACCGTTTTTTACCTGAAACAAAAAAAACACGTATTTCTTCATTTGGGCCCGTTTATATATACACCTGCCAAGTATCATGGAAATCGGAGGGGGACACAGGGGTCAGATCCTCACTTCAATTTGTCCTCATCTTGACATTTGAGGGGGTTTTGCCCCCTAAAACTGTTTTTTAGCTGAAACAAAAAAACACGTATTTCTTCCATTGGGCCCCACTATACACCTGCCAAGTATCATGGAAATCGGAGGCGGACACAGGGGTCAGATCCTCACTTCAATTTGTCTTCATCCTGACATTTGAGGGGGTTTTGCCCCTTAAAACAGTTTTTTAGCTGAAACAAAAAAACACGTAATTCTTCCTTTGGGCCCCACTATACTGCCAAGTTTCATGGAAATCGGAGGGGGATACTTAGATAACCTCCCTTGTTAGTCTTACACTTTGTAATTATTTAACACTGCATATATTATAATGTTTTATTTTAATTTGTAGAACTGTAACTGTAGAACAATTGTATAATTTTTGTATAACATTTCTATCTTGTTATATGTATTAAAGGTTTCATCCTGGAATGGAATGTCTCACATTTATGTGTGTTTTCATTTCCAATACATTCGAATGAATACATATTCGTTTCAATGGCATTTACAAAATCACCTCTGACATGTGTGCACGAGTGTGTTAGCCGATGCGTAGCAAAGTATTTTAGGAACAACACTTGAAAAAATTCTTGTAGGACTAACGAAAAATTTCTTTGTAATCGAAGATCATAATACCTTTTAAGGTGTGGTAATATTATAATGGGATTGAGATACGAAACTCTCGGATCCGGATCCAGATCCGGAACTTTCGGATCCGGATCTAGATCCGAAACTTTCAGACCCGGATCCGGAATTTTCGGATCCGGATCCAGATCCGTAACTTTTGGATCCGGATTTTTCGGATCCGGATCCGTTTGGCCATCCCTAGTCTGGACGAGGATATTTTATGTGACAGTGCAGAATCTACAGATTCGACCAAATTGAGTGCAGACAATGCAATTTGCGCGGAAAGTGAAACAGCTCAGCGAGTTCGAAACATTTATGTTTTTTATATTGGATTGATTTTTTTTTTAGATTAATTGATTTTTGGTGTTTTAAGTTCACTTTATGCACAGTAAGGCTAATCGGAATTGAACCTACAGCTTAAAGTGGGATCCGAACCACTATGTGCCTCCACCGGGTATGGAAACCGGGACCCCTTGATTACAAGGCGACGATGCTACCACTGCTTTTGATATTGAAAAATTCCTGCGGGACAGATAGATAATTTTTCAAAAGATGGTATTTTAAGGTGCCATTGGGTTCCACTGGTTGGATATAAATATCCGTTCTCCTTGCAAAGGAAAGGCGACAAAGATGGTCATTCATACGCTTCCAAAAAGCACCTGGAATCGTTCGAGTGGCTTGTCATTTCAGATCATCTTCAGGGCTACCTGCGTAAATTTTGTCCCATTTTCGTACCTAGTCAAGTCGGGGGAAGGGGGTTAAATACAATGCCACACTCGGGGAAATTAGTTACGAAATCTTTGAAGGATTTTTCAAATTTAACAATGAAAAATGGTGATTTGGTCGTTCACGAATCTAAAGATTATCACAAAAAGGCAGTGGAAGATGTGAAAGTTTTTGAAGCGAAGTGATCCTAGTCTCGATGTAATAAATATTCAGCAAAACAAATAGCTGAAAACAGGGAAAAGTTACTTACTACCTATTGTGAAAACTGTCATACTGCTTGGACGTCAAAAACGTTCCCTTCAGAGGTTCACAGGGATGACTGAAAACTCTCCGAATGTGGAACTAAAGCTATGGAACTATTTCCCTTGCAATGAAGGCAATTTTAACGAATTTTTGCTATTTCGTAATGATCTTCTAGCTTCTGTATCTGCCCCGATATCAGGTACAGTACCAATATTTTATTCTTGTTAAAATAACTTTAACTCTAAACGTATATTATAATTATTAGTAGCATGGAGGAAGTGTATTTGATATTTACATTTTAAGTTATGAAGTAGATCTGTCGCACTACATTGTAGTCAGAAAGATTGATTTGTTTTATTTTACTTCGCGTTTTGTGCCTCTTGGCTAATTTGCATAGATGGGGATGAGGGATGAAATTGATGAATGGACATTTACAAACAACCCGCGCAGGATTCGAACCCGGCACCCCTAGCATCGCAGTGCGATGTGCTAACCATTCGGCCACGGGTTCCGGCTGTAGTCCGAAAGAATATCACAGTCTGCCAAGGTGACAATATTTCCTCAGGAGCATGTAATGAGTGACAGTTTTGTTTGTCATCAGCTTATTTACAGATTTATGATGCATATTTTTATGTGTGACACGAAGTTGGAATTAATTACGATAATTATGAAAAAAAAAAAAAAAACTAGTCTCGAATTGGAATTCACAAACCCTTGTTTCGAACGCTACCAATGAGACCTCAGGTGACAACTCCACTTCTCTTTGAAGCAGCATTGTTTAGATAACCATTGAAAATGTGTCAGGATAGTTTCCTGGCTTGGTAATCTACCTGGCAAATATCGCCCCTCCTAACTGCCAATCCTGGATCCGCCACTGACAACTTGTTGCAGGTACTGCATTCGAATCATTTCTGTTGATATCCTACAGTGTTCGCTGGACCCTCTCTGCTAGTGGAAGGTTCAAGAATATGAGCTGAAGTCCCCTGTTGCCATAGCCGTAGCTTGAACTTTATATTTAGGTGTGCGCAAAGAAAAAACTGAGGTCTTGTACCTTTTTAATAGCATATTTTGCAACACAATCACTTGGCTCTTTAACTGCACTGATGTTTGTAAAAGAATATAAATTCACTAAATGACAGTGTTGAAAGTTTCTGAATATATGTACGCGTAGTAGAAAAAATCAAATTGCATAGGAATTACACACGCACAAAATGTTCATAAATGTTACAAACAAATACATCAAAATACACGTCATCTATAACAAGAGACGTCTGTCAAAAGGTACAATGTTCTTAAACTCATCAATAACTTCATTTACATCAATAGACGAAGCTTTTTCCTGTTCCACAAGTAGCAAGAGCAGGGCTTCCAAACTATCCTGCTTCTGAGTTGCTCTTAATTTAGTTTTAACTTGGATAAGCTTGGAGAAAGCTCTCTCTCACATGTGCAGCTTGTGACAGGTATAGAAGAAAAGCGCTGTAGTACAGAGTAGAATGCGGTAAATATCTTCTTTCTCCAATAACATCAAAGAATCGAAAATCTATACACACTCGTTTCATCAGCGATAATGCACACGTTTGTACCAGGTAATGACATTTTCAACTTCTTACAAACTGCCGCTTATTTTCTCTCTCATTGAAATATCTGTCTTTAATTCTCTTTGATAAAGTAGCCCATTAGGGTGTGCCTAGGCACACCCCATAGCTACGCCTATGCCTGTTGCGCAAAAGTTTGTCAAATATCTCCTTGCTGCTTTTGCACTCTTGAACATATTTGTCTGTCCTTTTAGTGTCAACTCCTACTCCAGAATTCTGCTGCTCTGTTTTCATGACTTTTATTTTATCTTTTTTCCATCCCTTTTTCTCTGTTAGCATCTTCCTTCAGTTTGTTGTCATGCAATTTTCTTCAAATTAAAAAAAGGAAACCTGCCAATAACTGGTATTGACCCATTATTTCATTCCACTCAAACAACATACAGGTTGGAGTTACGAACTTCATGTTTTAATGCAGAACTCCACTAAGTATGCCGATAATCAGAATACATAGAGCAATGCTTTCAGTTGCATATATATTTCGGAAATAATTATGAAATGAAGCAATGCTCTTAACATACTTTTAAGACAAATTGAACAGCTTGCAAACAACTTCACTGGCTGGCAGCTAAACAGGTCAACTTCTTACAAATTCTTCAAACAAATTCTTAACCTCGCCTCATGAATAAAAAGAGTGCCAATAACTGGAGGGGTGGCAATAATAGGGTCATTTATCCTAGACAAAGTGACCATAAATTGGGCCCTTGTGAAAAAAATGGAGGGGTGTTGGTTGTGGAGGATGGATAAATCACTGCCCAAGAATAAATAATCAAACGGGGTTCTAGAGGCTGGCTCTACAATAATTGGTTAATCTGTGGTTTTACTTAAATTGGAATCTTGATTGGGATCGTGTTCTCACCCGTCGTTCCAATAATAACAGCTTTCCATCATTGTCATTGACATCATCAATAAGCACCCTGAGTAAGCTAAAAGGCGTTGCCCGAGAGAAAGTTTTTTCTGCTATTGGCAGAGGCGTGGTGTGCATGTAGCCGGTGTTACCGCAGGTAACAGCAAAATGTAAAGAATTAAAAAGTTGTTTCAATAAAATGACAACATTGTTAAATACGTTAATGAACCCCGTTGCCGTCGAGTTGATATTGCATAGGACATTTTTTCTGCAGCCGACAGAAGCGAAGAGGGAGGCCGTTCCGCTACCCTGAAGAGGCAACAAGGGAGAAGAGGGCGCAAATGCAAGGAAAGACTTTATGGGGTTATTCATATATGTACCTGTTAAGGGGCCCTGTTGCCGTTCAGACCCACCGGAGCAGCCATTGTTGTCACATCGGATTGGCAGAAAAGAGCTAAATCCCTCCTAAATAAGAATACAATTTCTGTGAAGCAACTAGAGGTAGACTGCAGAGCCAAGGCTGGATTGAACTACAACTCAGACCAGTTAGGTAATAGACGAAAATATAGTTCCTTGGGCTTGGTATGATTCGTGATTTGGACAAACCTTGCTCCAAAATACTAAGTTGGCAACAGTAGTACGTACAGCTGGGTTTCCCTTCCACGAAGGAGCGGAGTTATGTCGTCTGCTCAGTGCTCACCACACAAACGTCAAACTGACCCGAGAAAAGTGTGGTTCTTCTTCTTCCCCTTCGCACCTAATTGCAAAGAGACAAGGGTCTACCACTATTCATTGGATTTTCGTGGTGATGAGTGGTAGTTCTTTCTAGGAATGTTTGTGGCTAAATCGCTGTGCTGATTGCAAAACAAGAACAAATTAACAAATATCTAGCTCGAAGAAATGTTTTCTTTACCGAAGGGGGGGGGGGGGTGTAATAACGTCTAGCAGGCATAATTGTCGTACTGATAGCCGGTAACACTTTTTAAAAAGTCACGCCACGCCACTGCCTATTGGAGTCAATTTGTCTCTTTCGTCATCGATAAATCAAAAACACGGATCATACCGGAAAGTGCTTTTTGTTTTTCTAAAGGGATTCGTTTTAAAAGTTCTCGTTTACAGTAAAGAAGTTAAACACTACACGCAGTTCGACTTTTGGAATCGATAATCGATACACCTGCTGGAATGACAACAAGATCAGGTGGTAAGCCAAACAAGTTGTTGCAGCAGTTCTATTTTATTGTGACTTTTTGGAGTTTAATTCAAGATACATTGATCGTGTGTGTTAGGTGAGTCGTCAGTTCGGAGTCACATATTCGCAGGTAGGTGCATATATAAATTGTTTCTGTGAACCATATTGCCTGTTGCGAGAATTAATTCAATTTTGTATGTGAACATTTTTTTTGTTCTCTCCTTACTTTTTTTGTTATGTCCAATTTACGAAAAGTGACTATAAAGTAACATTTTCGTTGAAACACAACATATTTGTCTTTACTTGTTTAACCTTGTACGTTTTGTATATCCATAAGATTATTGTGATACATTTCTTTTTATGTTAAATCGAAATTCATGCTTCGTGCTTTTCACAGCAGCACCAATTAGAAACTTAGAAACGAATCTGAATGTGGTACTACTTGTTTACTATCTTTCGGACACATTTATTTATTTTTACAGAAGAAACTACTTACCGTAATAAGTTCCTGTAGCATTGTCGAACATCGGGAAGGTGTTTTGTGTGATGTGGGAATGTTTCATAGCTGAAATTCATGTTGTTCGTTGAAAATTAATTCTCCGACGGATAATAGCTAGCCCCACGAACCATTGGCGCGTGGGTAGGTTAGGAAACATAGTTAAAATTTGGTGTCGTGTTAGTATCAGGATCTAGAAATTGGAAATAATTGCTAACCATTGGCGCTGGTCCCACGAACCATTGGCACGTGGTTACGTTAGTTCGTCTCAGGCAAGCAATTTTTCACATTACCAGTAAGTCTTTCTGATAGGCCTTTTCGCTTACCTGAGACGAACTAACCTAACCACGTGCCAATGGTTCGCAATTATTTCCAATTTCTAGATCCTGATACTAACACGACACCAAATTTTAACTATGTTTCCTAACCTAACAGAACTAACCTAACCACGCGTCAATGGTTCGTGGGGCTAGCGCCAATGGTTCGCAATTATTTCCAATCACCCTATATATATATATATATAGCCTATACACACACACAAACACATACATAGAGGACAAATTTTGTACCTCACAGTTGAGAAATGTTTCTGCGCCACTGTTTATGCACATTCCAAGTTCACAAGTTCAGCTCAACCCCCCCCCCCCCCCCAAAAAAAATCCTGGGTACGCCAGTGCTTACTATGGAATCGGATTGATGAACTTGGAGGGGCAATACCCTTTTCTGACATCCTCTGCAGATCCTGGTAGTGAAAATGATGTATATATATATATATATATATATATATATATATATATATATATATATATATATATATATATATATATATATATATATATATATCTTATATTTGTGTTTTTTTCTTTTGTATGCATCACTTGTTCAACATTTGGATTTGGCTGATTTTTATGATACATATGAATGGTGATTAGATGCCATTGATAGAGGAACATTCATAAAAGAACAAAAAAACATCCATGACCAAGCCAGGATTCAAACCCAGAATCCTTGGTAGTACAACTAGATGAACCTTTTACTCGTCTCAGCCAACAAGGTGGCAATAGGTGCAAGCTTTGGGCTTCAGCTATGCGAGACTCTCAGGTTCGAGTCTCCTGAGGTAAGCATAACAACTTTTCCTGAGAAAATGGGCCTGGGGGCTACCCACCGTCATGAGGAAATTGGGGAGCTACAAATGAGTAGCATTACCCAGTCATGAAACCCTACAGCAAGGACTGGGAGTTTGTTGTGCTGACCACACATCACCCTGTAACTGGTTGGGTGATCTCCCACCTCGGCAGGTGGGACTGAGGCCGGCAATTGGTAGGTAGGCTGTGGCCCTCATGGGCTGTTGCACCACGAGTTAAATGGCTGATGGTTATGCGGACAACCTGATCATAATTGATAAATTCTCAATTATGTGCAAAGGCCAATGTCCTTTTTTTTTATTGGAATGTATAATTATTTTGAATTCATTGAAAGTTTGTCGTTAATTATGGAAATAGATCCTTGGAGGATGTCTTAATTTTAGACATGAAGGTGCTAACCACCTTCATACACATCTAAGTAGGTGATCACTATTGAGGGAATCACATTTACTCTTGTGATATTTTACTATTTATAATTAGTTTTAGATGTCTGTGGGTTCATTGCTTAAAGTCCGTCTCCCGTGGAGCTAGAATTCCTACTAGAAAGGCCTTCTGGCTGCTGGATTAGGCACCAAATTGTTACCCTGCAGAGGCCAATGTAACCAAAGTTTTTGTTCCACACGGTATATATCACATCAGTTTTGTGAGCATGTGGTTCATTTCTTTAGAGAGCATATTTGCCAAACATTTGAATCATCTCATATTTCTGACTATGATTATGAAAATTATTTTTTAAATTATGAACTATATTCATGACTTTTGAAATAACCTATAGAATAAGGTTTTTGTGCATTTTGGTGGGCTACATCCAGCATGAAGCCGGAAACCATCAGTGAAACAGAATATGTTCTAAATTTTTTTTCCGAAGTACCTAGTCCAAAGTCAGAAACGTGATCTAGTAGGTAATCTAGCTCTATCTGGTATGTCATGGAGGAATAATGTGGTTGCTCATTACTTTGAATTAATTGACAACTTCGCCTTCCCTTTAATCGGCCATCCAGTTGGAAGGCAAACAAGAGGAAATTTCTTTTGTATCATTTGATATCTTTTCCAGCATTTGATGTCCTAGCATTTCTTAAAGAAATATATGATCATAGGAGGGTATGGCCAGGTGTTTATCCAGAATTTTTCATCTGTGGTGTAAGTTTACATTTAGAGGGGTGCATGTGTAAATTTAGAACCAAAATGACCATAAGTTTGGTCTTTGTGAACATTTTTATGTGGGTGTTTAGGAAAATTTGGGAGTATGAAGAGGTGTGTGCATAAATCACTGAGTATGACCCCCATGGACATGGACATCATCAGAAATTGTTGTTAGGGAGATCAGGCCATGATAAAACTTGAATGGTAGAGATAATAATTATCATAGGATTGTTAAAATACAATAGTATTACACAGTATTAAAAATAACCATGCCACACTATGATGCCAGGGGGTCTTAGGTTCGAATTCCAGCCTGGACATTGGTGTTATTTGTGAATGTCCTTCATCAATTTCATCATGCCATCATCACTCATCCTCATTGCTGTGATTAGTCAAATGTGACAGAAAAGCTAATAACAAAAGTATCATTATCTAATAAAAATATACTATTTTTTCCAAATTAAATTATTATTATTACATATCATGTCCTTGGGAGAGGTTTCTACTCAATTTCAAGATAGAGCTTTGAAAGCTAAGGGAAATCTTGGTCATGACCTTGTGTGACCTCTATCATCAGAGTAGTATTTTGAATTTTTAAAACTGTGGGACCATCTATTCTTTGGATTAAATGGTAGAATATTAAACATGACCTGGTTCCTGTTTTCCTGCTCAATTTTTTTTTCAATTTAGCATAGTTTTTAGTTTGGTTATTCTGTATGAATACTATCTTTAGCTTTATTTCTGTTATTAACTATGAAAAAGTAACAAGCTCTCAGCTTTTTAGTAACTCTAAAATGAACGACACCTATATCCAGGAGGGTCGACGTGTGGGTTCGACTCCCCCTCCCTTTCAACACCCTTGCGAGTGGCAAACCCAGGATTTTCGAAAGGGTGTGGGCAGGGGCGCCGACTTGTCAAAATTATTGGGGGTGGGGCCTCTGATTACTGAAATAAATTAATGAATGACTCACTCTCTCCCTTTTTTAAGTTTTGGCATCAGTGTTCGGAATCTCATAAAAGCCCATAAATTCCTAAAAAATATAATTTTTATTCACAGTTCAAATTGTCCATGGATGGATATGTCACAAGTTTCGCCAACCATAATAGCAAAATATTCCCGACTTTTAATATCTGCTACCACGGAGCGCAAAACAGATCTCCCTAATATATCAATGATCTCGTTCTGAATGTCATGTGAGAGTCATTTGTAGCCCGAACGTCCCATCCACTACCCTAGTTCATGCACATCGTCTTACTTAGTATATAGTAATAAGTCATGTGTTTTGCCCCCCCCCCCCCCCCCCAAGTTGGTTTAGCAGTCTCAGTCCCCCCCAAGGTTGATGGTCTAGAACATTTCAAATGTGTATTTCAAGTTAAGTTCATTAGGCACAATTCAGATTAAACTTTACAAGAGAAGCAAAACAATATATTAGATCCTCTTAAGCAAAATTATTTGGGGGGCTCTGCCCCCACATCGTTAACATTTGGGAGCTCGAGCCCCCCCAAGCCCCATGGAGTCGGCGCTTTTCTAAGTAGTCAGCATTGTTTTACTTTCTTTCAAGATGGGTTGATTTAAATCAAGATTTAAAATATAATTTATAGAATAATGTATACAATGATTTTGTAGACATCAGAATCACTTTTGGTAAAAGTACATTAATCTCGTAATCATTTAATGGTGTTTATTAGGCTCTAAGATAGGAAAAGAAACAAAATATATATACTGATAGGTGAGCGTCGTAGGAAAGAAAATGTAATATGTAAACTGCAAACACACTTAAATTTATCTTGATTTAAAATCCAATATCTTTTATAGGCAAAATTAGCAAACATTTTGAGTAGAAAAACAAACAAAAAATACTAATTATATTAAACCGTAATTAAACGTTAATTATCATTAAACTGTAAATAAACATGGCAGCTGATATTTTGCAAACTATAATTAATAAAAATTTCCAAAATTCAGCTACAAAGACTTTAGAAAATATTTTAAGTTACAAATTATAGAATACATCCAGAATGTTTTATTTTCACTGGAATAAAAGCTACTGAAATTATTATAGTTTCGGTAACACACTCAACAAACATTTCCATAGTAGGTTCATGTATACAGTATCAGAAACAGAAAAATGTATATTTGCATGCAATTTTTTATTTGTTTTAATCAAACTGTTCAAATATTTTACAGAGCCATTTACTAGAAAAAAGCATTTCTGTAAAAACAAACATCTATATGTATGGTGGCAAAAACATAAAATCAATGTAAAGAGTGTTGCTTAAAAAAATTAAAGAAATCATCAAACAATTATTTTTCAAAATAAAAATCATGATTTTTATCCAGCCTGCTTCCTTTGACGTCTTTTAGGAATATTGGTCCAAAAAAGGGAGGTATGAACCCCACCACTTCCTTCCCTTGGTCACGCCACTGGTCCTTGTCCATACGAGTCAGCGGAGATTAGGAAACCTTTATGGAGTAGGCTTCCTTCATTTTTGTTTTGAAAGTCGTTCCCCCCCACCCCCCGGGACTCAAAACATTTTTTTTACGAAACTGAAGGCTTTACTTTCATTAACGTGGAATTGCTTTTTTTGTTTCTGACTACTACAGCGATGAGATTAACGAATGTGAAATGATATGCTGAATTCAAATTAATAATAGTTAATATGTAAATATGAATAATAATTAATATTAAAATATTTACATGAATGTCAAGTAATGTAAAATTGGACACGAGGCTTATAGTATTTTCTTCTTTTTAAAATTTGTAGACTGAAATCATGCATGTAGTCATCTCGCATAAAAGGGGTAAAAATTTTTAATTAAATGTACATATCCTCAATAATTTGTCTTAATAATACTTATTAAAAAATCAGTTTTGCAAGTAAAATATATTTTTTATTGTTATTTTGCGTGTGATCAAGGATTGGATTTATTGAATGACTGACTTGAATTTTTACTGTTGGGTTAATCGGGGCAAAGAAGAAAAAGGTCGACAGAAAAACACTGAAAAAGGGAAAAAGGAATTACTGCAGAGGATGTGTTGGTTGAAGTTCCAGCGCTCTTTACTTTTTTCCAACTTAGGCAACATACTCTGATAAGCTCCCTCGCGGCAACGTCACATCTCCACCTGTAGGGGAAGCTTATATGAATGCTATAATATGTTCTATTAAAGAGTATTTAGTTTACACTGAAACGGAAAGTGAAGTGATATATCCAGGGGCGACTCAAGATAAAATTCTCACCCTGGCGAGGTGGATTTTTGCCCCCCAATTTCCACATTGGCCCTCCTACTTTTAGTTTCAACCCTAATAAAAACCTTGACCGTGTTACATATTTATGGTTTTAAATAATAACTTTATTTTGTAAATATTTTGTGTTACTGTTAAAGAAAATAATACATTTATTGTATGTATGCATTTATTTAATACCTACATAATGATATCCAAATAACAATAATCTCTTAGCTTTTGCTACATGATTTTTGCAATATACAGTAAAACCTCGTTAATCCAGACTAATGGGGGGATAAGTTGACCGGATTAACTAAAAGAACAGTAGAAAGTGCATTAAATCTCCGTTTATAGCAACAAAACACGTTTATTATGATGTATTTAAAGGGCATAGGTCTAAGTACACTATACAGTACAAAGTCTGCGGTAAACAGAATTTCATCAGTGGTTGACTGCCTTTTCTTTGGGAAGTTCTCTTGTTGACTTCTAGCCACATTTAAAATCTTCCATTCTGCTTTTTTTTTTGTTTGCCTTTTGCCTTTCCGGATTAACGAGGTTTTACTGTATTTATTATGTTATGCTGCACTAACTTCAATTAATTCTTGTCTATACAAATTCAACCTTTTTAAAAAAACAAATAGCCACGCTTATATAATAAGAGACAAGGTTGTGGCACTACTCAAGGAGGATACCCCGGACACTCGCTCGGGTCGCCCCTGAAATTATCTAAATTAAACGAACGGGAGCATCTCATTCACATTTCTGACAGACGGAACGGGAAGGTTTACAGATATTCACGAACCGGAACGCCGTTCCGGTCCATTTAGAGCCCCCCACATCTTTCTTTCTGAACCGGATTGAAAAATACAAATGCCACGAATAACGGTTTTTCGAGACGCGGGCCTAATTTGAAAATACACTTTTTTCTTTAAGCAAACCAGCGAAATTTGTTTTGTGAGTGTGTGTGATACGTCTTGCAGGGCGCGGGTCATAAATTTTCCGAACGATAATTCGTGTTCCTTTTATTTACCATTTGTCACGAAGCCGCTTTAAATCGTGATGTATTCCAAGTTTTATGAGAGGTGTGCGTAAGGTTTTTTTTTTTTCTGTTCTTACCCACTGTACGTGAAAGTGGGCGCTCCCAGGTTTCTTTTCTTTGGAAGAATAGAAGAGAGGTTTTTGACCTTGTAAAATTGAAGGCAGGGCATTGGGAATGGCAAAATCTTTATACTTTTATCTCTTCAGCCGGATATTTGGGAGTTTCTGGTTACTTTCACCGCTGTGCCGACGTCCATGGTCTATCGGTTAGCGCATTTATTCTCATTTCGGGGTTAAGAATGACAGTAAGGAAGATACGTGAACGCAAATTGTCCATGCCTATTTTCGCTCACATTCCTTCTACATCCCGATGGCGTAGTGGTAACGTCGTCGCCTTGTAATCAAGGGGTCCCGGGTTTGATATCCGGTGGAGGAGCATTGCACATTGGTTCGGATCCCACTTTAATCTGTATATCCAGTCCCGATTAGCCTATCTGTGCATAAAGTGAACCTAAAACATCAATTCATCATCAATTCTTTTTACATCCCATGCATGTCCACTGACGTTGATGGTGTTGCAGATGGTATGTTCTACTTCATCGTTTTTTAATTTTTTTTATAACAATTCCTGACCCTCAAAATGGGGAAAACACACTTGCCAATTATGGTGATGGACAATTTTGAGTACTTGTGTTCTGAAACATCCCCAGATAATTTATGTCACAGAAATTAAATTTTTTTGCTTCCAAAGGTTTAGAAACTTGTTTCCATTTTGGGGAATGTTTCGTGTAAAAAAATATGTTTTATCTTTTGTTCTTTATTTTCAACAACGTTGAATAACATGTAAAATTGAAGGTGATCTGGAAAGCATGGGTTTATCAAAGAAAAAAAATCCTTCTGGAGGTGCACATTCAGGGAAAATGACCATAAACTGGGCCTTTGTGGGGGAACAAAATAAGGGGGTGTTGGGAGTGTGGGTGTATAAATCGCTGTCTGAAAGTTAATGCAATTTGATTTTGCAAAATTGAGGTGAGCAGCTGTGCGTCAAAAGTTGATTTGCAAGGTTTTATTATATCTGAATACGATTTCAGACATAAAATCAGAGTATTTACTTCGTTTTCCCACTTCGTTTGCGACATTTCAACGGCCAATAATGCTCGAGTGGAAGGGCGAACTTTTGGCTGTACAAGCCGGCGGCGTTTGATAGCAGAAGTACCGTGCGTCCATTTCGATCTGCAGCCGAGAGATCGGGAGAAACGTGGCGGGCGGCGCTGACGGAGGTGCCGACATTTGCGGCCTGTAATGCCCGCATATTTTTATGGACATATGCAGACATTTATATAAATATTGCAAAACTAGCACTAACCTGTGTTATAAGAGTTGTTCAAAGTGATGTCCACCTACACGCCTGGGAATTTCTGTACAAATTGCCTACACACGTCTCGACACGAGTCTGTTTTCACGTAAGTGTCATACATAAAAATTATTTGTTCTAACGTGAACCTTGCGGCTGGCATTCCAATCGTCTGACTGACACAACACACATACACACTGCAATAACACAAACAAGTAACGGCAAGTAACCAAGAATAACACTCTTACGCACAGTACGAAATTAACACGCTCTTGGTTTACATCTGCCTGCCACTATATTCACAGCTCTGTAGTCGCGAAGGAACAAAAAACTTGAGCTAGGAGATTTCGGATTGCAAGGAAGCTCACGAACACCATTAGCTTTTAACGGTTCGTCTGCAGCGTAATCTTGATACAGTGTTGCACATTCGAAACCTCCAAACGATCCCCATCGACACAAAACTCTTTCAAGGATATAAACTTAAGCAGGACGTTACTGGTCAAAACTATGATTAAAATGTTTTACAGAGTGGCTCTTAATATAATTTCTAAAGCGTATTTATTTGTGTATATAAGGGTGGAACTTGGAAGAATTACAGAAGAACTTTTGCGTGTTATAACACAGGTTAGTGCTCGTTTTGCAAGATGTCCACAAAAATAAGCGGGCATTACAGGCCTCAAATGTCGGCATCTCCGTCAGCGCCGCCCGCCACGTTTCTCCCGATCTCTCGGCTGCAGATCGAAATGGACGCACTGTATGTGTGAACGACTTCCCTTTCTATGTCTCAATAAAATACAGCTAAATTCAAACTTCCCAACCCTCTACTCGAGTACAACATCGACAAAATTTCACAGTACGTAGAGGATGGTAAGATGGAAAACTTTTCGTAGCATTTTGCTTCTCTGTGTGTGTAAGGGGTGACCCTTCCACGTAGTACACTCAATTGCCAAGCTCACTTCCACGTAGTACACCCTGGACTGCATTTTGCAGACTAGCGAGGCTATTGCGTCTGGACCTACAGCCAGTATAATCTTCGTAGGACTGTGTGTGTGTTGTCCTTGTTTGTGCTGAGTGTCCCTTTACAGCCTCAGCTTTTAACCCAGGTAAGGATATTTTAGTTTTGAGACACGCTTTTAATCTGGTTGTGATAAGGGACTGGGCCACGTATAGTGTGACGATGGCAAAATAGCCTAAGTGCTGACACACCCAAATTTTTAAATTCAAATTCAAATTTTGCTTCTTAGTTTTGATGCTGAGATGCCTCAAAAACGGCACTTATATATCCTGCTTGTGTGCAAACAAGCGGCACATAATCGCGGTTGCCATTGACAATTTCTGTTTTCTTTTGTTACACAGCATACAAAAATCTGTATATATTGTATATATTATTTGAATAAAAGCGCAGATTTCCTCCTATAGCTTCAGAAATTCCTCATATTCGGAGTTTCTCCAGATTTTTTATTTTATCTTGGGGGGCTTAAGAACTTTAAACTGTAGGTCCAGTCAGCCTTTCTGTGCAAAAGTTGGTCTTAAAAATAAACGCAACAAACTCCAGTTGTGCCTAAAAGTGTCCTTGTTTCTAGTAGGGTGCGTAGTTTTCCTAGTACGCAGAAAGGACTGTGGCCGTGTGGTATATGTTACACGCACATGCAGGGGCGTTGTTATTGCGTAGCAATGCACGTACCATTTCAACGCCCTCTGGCCATGTGCTGTTTCCACAGGATGCATGTCTCTGATAAACACGATCCAGCATCAAGCTGGAAAAATCGCTGTATGCTTGTCTAAAAGGATTGATTATATGGGGCTGCTTGGCACTCTCTTCGTAGGTATAGGAGTTTTGTCAGTTCTTTCAACTAGAGAGGGATGGGCGATAATTTCCCGTCATATTTTATGTACCACCACCTTAATAAGGGGTTATATTTCACGGTCATCCCCCACCTGGAAAGGACAGGGCTAAAAAGGTAATAGAAAAGTCAGGGAATTTGACATTTAATTTAATTAATTAACAGACATTCTCACTAAAATACATGATATGTACACGTGTAGTCATTGCTCTCATATTTTCTCTAAAATATGCCGTAAACTGATTAAAGCAAGAGAAGACTTTACACAATTGCCTGGAAATAAATATGGTGTGTAAAGTAAGAGGAATGATTTTAACGTAATAAAGGGGATTAGCTCCTTTTTTAAATTAAACTATTTATATATTCTTTTGATAATTTAGAGGGTTTGATTGATTGATTTTATTTTACTTCGTTTTTCTGCCACTTTTAGCTAATCGCGAAGTTGAGGATGAATTGTGATGAGCAGGGTGATATGTTTCCCAAATATATAGAAATTCATATTATGAAGAAACTAATTAAATTAAGGTGCTTTTTATGGGCATATTTTGGCATATTTGATCATTTCTGTGTGATAGAACATATTTTCATGGATTTCGGTCATATTCAGCATATTTTCGCTTTTTTAACCCAGAAATATAGCCTACAGTCGTTTTCCAAGTGGATTCGTTCTTACTCGCATGTTCACCCTAGTTTTTTATTGGACTGCAGCAAAGTCTTTTTCATTTTTATTTGAAAATTTACAGGAAGTATTCATTGTGCATTGGAGCTCAGGGCCCATGAAGTGAACTAAAAATAACATGTGAAAAAATATGTTTGAAACAGTCCGGTTATAACGGCATATTTTTCAAAGCATATTTTATTGTGCATATTTTGGTGATTTTTAAGTCATAAAAATCCTAGCCTTAATGATGAGATTGATGAAAGGAAATCCAAACACACATGGGCAGCACACAACACATGTTTCACAGAGAATTATGATACGTTTGTCTGTGATTATACAGGCTGTGGTTCCAGACGCCAGAGCTCCGTTTGTCTGCAAAATGCAGCCCAGGTGTGTACAACGTGGAAGAGAGGTTAACATTTGTGTGTATTTGGAAATGGTGACTACTAACAAGGGAGGTTATCTAAGTGTCCCTCTCCGATTTCCATGAAACTTGGCAGGTGTATAGAGGGGCCCAAAGGAAGAAATACGTGTTTTTTTGATTAGGCTAAAAAACTGTTTTAGGGGACAAAACTCCCCCTCAAATATCAAGATGAGGAGAAGTTGAAATCGGGATCTGACCCCAAAACCACGTAAACATGGCATATGAAGAACACGCACATCACAGAGCTGTATCTGCCAGTACTATTAGCACAGAACTTCAACCGCCATCGTCCTTGACGATAGCACTTGCGTTTGGTACCGACAATCCTACAGTTCTGTGCTGTGTGTGTTCCAATTATATGTGCGTGTTCTTCCTTTGGGTCCGCCCCTCTATACACCTGCCAAGTTTCATGGAAATCAGAGGGGGACACTTAGATAACCTCCCTTGTAAGACAAGACCCAAGACTAAGCATAAATGATGATTGACTATGAGAGAAGCAATTCAGTAGATCACTGTTGGCTTTTTGACTGTAGGCTAGTTTATGTTGATAAGTGGATTTTAATAGCAAATAATTAATGACAACTTCTATCACCGCCGTAGAGTTAGTCAACACACATGACGATGCATTGCAGGGAAGTATTTCAGGATCTAGTTGTCCCATTTTTACTGCCGGTGGGTGTACATAGGCGCATCCAGAAAGGAGAAGCTCAGCTGCTGAAAAATATTTTTGAATGCCGTTTAGTTAGAGAAAAAATAGCGAAATAATTATATTTACCTATTTTCTTCGAGAGAGTTAAGTTGAAATAAGGGCTCTGCCCCCCCATAACACCCCCTCCTCTGTAAAGTTCTGCCTTTCTTTCTATTCAGGTTATTTTAAGTCTCCGGTTCGATGCCTGAAACTTTAGGGCATTGCAGTGGTGTGGAGATTTATTTACGAACTTCTGAAAGTTACGGAAAACGGGGGATTTCAGTTTGGCAGAATTAGTATGAAAGCTGTATTAAATTCCGCACCATTCTCTGCTCGAACTAGTAAAAAATGTGTGCACTGAAGAATTGGGATGTTATGTAAGCTCGCGAATGAATCGAGAAATTCTTGCTTCGAGAAAAGCTTAGGTTCTATCGCATATCGGCGATTGTTAAATGATCGATTTCTTCACTTTTAATCAATTCAGTCGTAAACTTCGTTTTATAGAGGTCTCGAATACTAAATCTCCCAAGGCTACAGGAGCTAGCCATACGTGCTAGTTTATGTATATCCGCCAGCAAGTGGATATCGACATGCTGGAATGTTCCACGAATCCTTTGAATCGAGTTCAAAAGGTCGCGCTGTATTTTTTAAAATCTCAAAATGCACAAACATCTTTTTTTGCAGTCAGATTATTTTTACCAACCTGCGGGCGGACAGTGGCGTGCCCAGAATTTTGGAAAGGGAGGGTTTACGTATACTTTCTTTGATAGCCAACCCTGCCTTTGACTTTTTTTTAGGGATACTGACGCGGGGGGGGGGGGGTTAATGACACCAACCAACACCACCTTGGGCACGCCACTGGTGCTACGAAGCCAGGAGTCCCGAGTTTCAATCCTGGAACAAGCATAGACATTTCCTTGTGTTTGCGGCATGTTTCATCTTAATCGTCGCGATTAACTCAAGAGGTGGAAAATCGACTGGAACTTATCAAAATAGAAACTCCAGATACTCAAGTTGGTTTGTTATTGTGTTCATATGATTGTGCATCCATATAGTTAAATACACGTACACATACACAAACTTATTTCGTTAAAATGAAATGTTATTAGTTTTAATATAAAGGACGGCGTACCGTTGCGTACCGCCAGAAAAAAGTCACTAGTACCAATTATAATATTTTACTCTTCTTTGGCTCCGAAAAATTAAACCCCTGATATTATTTATCTCTTTATATACAGCAGTGCCGCGTCTACTCTGTTCTGGGTTCGACTCTGGCGTTGACCCCTCCCATAACATGTCTCGTCGCCACCGCGGTCAACAGGATAGGAGGAACACATGTGACTTTGCACATCGAAATGCAAACAAGACGAGTGCGTTTGTAAAAGGTCATTCGCTGGGCTACGTGGTCATCTTGCGTTCGGTGTGTAAATATGGGCTTAATGCATCCAATGGTAGTGACTTCTCTAGTGCTCTTAGATGCAAATGCATGCATCTTTGAATCTCGAGTACCAGGACTGGTTTACAGGTCTTGTAAGGTAATCGAAAGATGATTCGACCGGACAGGTAATTGTGGAGTTACGCGCGTCATAAAGCGAGATATGTGGCCTTGGGAAATAATAAGTGCTTCTTATATAGACGAGGAACTTGAGGGGGGAGGTATAGAACTGGAATAGGGCGGTCTTTGTAACAATACATGCAGATGGATTGATAGTCGCCATGGACGCAATGCTCACGTTTCTGCATGGTCGATTAGAGAATGCAGTCAGCGTCAGTGTTCAAAACGAGCGTTCGCAATTTTCGGGTTTGCGCCTTTGGATTCGCCACTTTTGCCTGTCTCCATGACGGAGGTTCGAACCGTGGTCAGGGCACGGGTGTATCATTGTGTTTGTTCAATTCATATCACCTGTGCTATTATTCATCCTCGTCCTCCTCCGTGGCCTTGCGGTCTAAAGCCCTGTGCTCTGGACTCCGACTGCGGGACGGTATGGGTTCGAGTCCGCCTGGGTTCAGTCGCTTGGTTTTCGGCCTGTGTATAGGACCGGTGGCAACCCACCATCGTGAGGATATTGGGGAGCTACGAGTGAGCAGCGTAAACCGGTCTGGAAATTCTCCTATTACGGCTGAGGGCCCACGCCAACCCATTACTGGTTGACGATCTCCACACCTCTACACCCTGTCCCAGCTAACTGTGGTGCAGGGCCGCGCATAGCGGCAGATGAGGAGGAAAATCGAGTGGTGGAAGCGCAGCATTGCCAACCAAACTGTCCTGACCGTAAATGTACGGAAATTTCATGGCATGTACGGACGTACGGTCCAGACCTTAGTCCGTGCATTCAGCGTACGTGTCAAAATTTGCACTTGCTGTTTTATCCCTATTTCCCTAAGAAATTCTTAAACCAAGCGAACGGACCTGGAGGCAAAAATACGGTCCGTTTGCCACGTGCGTACGGTATTGTGGCTTTCAAAAGTTTGCAACGCGTGCAGAGTAAAGCAGGAAATCGGGTAAGTCCAGTCGCCCATTACGCAATCTCTTTTCTCTCACTGTTCATTGGTGGAGCCGTCTCGCGTCACTACTTGCGCAGAGACTTGTTCTCGTTCGCCTGGTCTACAGTTAGCTGGTATGTACTGTAGGCGGGATTGTGGGAGGAAGACTGGCAGTCGGGAGATCGGCCTAGGCCCTTCAAGGGCTGCAGAGCCACTGGTTATCATACATCCTCATTGTCACGATTAACCCAAAGGGTAGAGAAACGACGGAAAATAACCGAAGTAGAAATAGAAGTCGCCGCTTTTCGACGGACAATGTCCAAATCAATTCACCAACTTCTTACAGACTCTTACACCCGCAGACATAAGCAACTCTTCGGCCACCCAATATTTGCCAGTGGCGGATCCAGAAGTTAAAGTTGGGAATGGCGAATTTCAGTTGAGTACCTCATCTCACCGAGAATCAATTCTAGCATACACTTGCACTGTTTTATATAAACAATATATGGTTCTATAAGCAGGAACCAACTATGTTCTAGAGATTAGCGTTTTTTGTTGCAAAAATTGATGTCCAGGATGTCGTTATTATCATAATTCCTCGCATTGTCATGGTAAACTAAACGATCAGATAAGATGAGTAAAATGAACAACTGAAGAAACTAACACACACGCAAAAAAGAATATATATCTATAGTGGTCTCGGGTTCGATCCCCTTTTGAGGCATATTGCAGACTGGTCCCGGTTTGCCTGTCATGAGCAAAAAGTGGGCTTAAATCAGACTTTAAATAACAATTCTCAAGCCTGTTAAACTTGGTGAAAAAAGACAGAACAGTTGAATCTTACATGGTTGTCGCCTTGTAATCAATACCTTGTGATACCCTGTGATACCCTGTGATTCGGATCCCACTTTAAACTTTAGTTCCAGTCCCGATTAGCCTATAAACGTGGATGGATTGATTGATTGATTTGGTGTTTTAAGTCCATTTTATGCACAAAAAGGCTAATTGGGACTGGACCTACAGTTTAAAGTGGGTTCCGAACCACTATGTGCCTTCACCGGGTATCGAACCCGGGACCCCTTGATTGCAAGGCGACGACGCTACCACTGCGCTGTCGGGGAGGCCATAACGTGGGCTTAGAAACTTAAAAAACTCAAATTGAAAGATATTAGGCATAATAATATCCTAAAACCTGATAGTTGGGAGGGGCGATATCCCCTATCGCCCTCCCCGTGGATCCGCGCGTGATATTTGCTCTCCTTTCGCATTTGGAACATCTGTGGGGTGTAAGAGGTGATCCTTTTCCAAAGGCCCCCAATCCACGTAGTACACCCTGGACTGCATTTTGCAGATTAGCGAGGCTCTAGACTCACTTCTAGTATAATCCCCCGTGTTGTATCGTCCATAAAAGTTTGTGATTGTCTTTACATTCACTAATCTCATTTTAATTAACGTAAGACGAACAAGTTTAACGTCTCGTGTAAACCAAGCCTGTACTGGTTGAACAGAGTTGGTAATTAATTAATTAGAGAAAATAGTATTGTAACCATATTAATAGTTAAGAAATAAGTTTATAAAAATATACGGGGAAACCGTACAACTTCCGCGGAACAGACGTCCTGGTCTAAACTTAAGGCACCAGGGCAATAAGCGAAACCTCCGAATGTGTGCGGGTGGGGGATCGGCGCAACTAGGTGTTCCCCCCTTAATTTTTTATTCTTTTTATTGTTATCTTATCACCATTAATTCTCATCCCGATTAGCCAAAACTGGCAGGAAAGGGAACAAAAATAAATCAAGTCGTTCAAAACTGGGTTAAGGTTCTTTGTAAATTTGCCAATACATTGAAAAAAAAATTCATGTCATCATGGTAAAGTTGGTTGGTTCAGTTCTTGTATCCCCACTTTGTACCCGAATTCTTAGGGCGGATTGTATAAAACAGTTGATCCTAGATTAGCCAGTAAAATTGATCTGCAGTCACGCTGAACTCTGATTCTGTGTTGTACAAAAGTTGAACTGAGATTATGTTCCTACGATCTGAGGTCGAAGTTAACCCGCGATTTTTTTCCGATCTGCAGACTTGAACGTAGTTCAACTGGTTTTCCGTGGTTTTACTAACGAATATTTGCTTAAAAAAATGTGTTGCAAGTGAACTGAAATATATTGTATTTTAAAAGAAACAATAGGCCTATTTGTAATGAGCTGAAAATTCAAATACTTTTTATTTTTTCTAATTTTATTCACTACAAAGTGGTAAAAATGGTTGTGTATTTCATACTTTTTTTTATCCATTTTTCTTATTTTCTTACCAGTGAAGAAAGCATGTCTTGAGCATCGGCTTTTTTCAATTGCTGTTTCGTACTATGCTATTCCAAGGTTATTCCAATGGCAGCTGTGCAGGAATGTTATATGATTAAATCTTGCATTCCACTCAACGTAGCTGCTATATTGTTCTTGTGGAACTATTTTTCTGAAGTCACGTGGTTTTGTTTACATTAACTTCAGTATTATATAAAAACAAGAGGTTTCTGTGATGTTTCGTTAATCTGTGACATTAACCCTGAATGTATATTTTTCTGTGGCGGTCATAACGTTTACAGAATGCG
Organism: Lepisma saccharinum; assembly: GCF_977018435.1. Lineage (NCBI taxonomy): Eukaryota > Metazoa > Arthropoda > Insecta > Zygentoma > Lepismatidae > Lepisma > Lepisma saccharinum. Next base: position 36,799,950 of record NC_139249.1, read on the forward strand.
AGTCCAGATTATTCTTATTTGGAAAATAAAGTTGTTTACCGCTGTTTCACTTCTTAAAGTATGACCTAGCGTCTACGTGGCGATAACATTCATTACGGACGTTGTTATTATCTACCTCTGAAAGTAAAGCTACCTCCTGCAAATTGAAACATGCCGAGAAGGCATATGGGTAAATTCGGAGTTAGGGCCCCAAACATTCGCCATCTCGTCCATTGTGGAGGTGAGGTGATGTGATCTGCATCATGCTCCGACCGTCTACGTACTCAGTTTTGACACGCACGCCCATTTTCTACTCAACCGAAAATTATTTATGAATTAGTATATAATTATGTATTTATGAAATTATGTTGTTCTGTATGGCTTTGTAAAATATATTAATTTCACAAATTCGTGAAAATCAGTTATGCACCCCCGATTTAAATGCACCTATTTTTATGTAGATTTCCAGTATTTTATTGGTATAGGTCAGTGAGTATAGAATTTTACACTTAATTATATCTTTAGGCAATAAAATTAAGAGACGTTATTGAAGGATAATATTGTAATAAATCCTTCCCTGCTGTGGACAGTGAGAAGAACATGTACGTAGGGGGACCCAAAAGAAACAGGAATTTTGTAATAAAAATTTGTGCATTTTTTCAGGTGTTACAAATTTAATCTCCTTAAAAGTACTATCCATTTGATGCAATGCACCGGTCTAACGTGTTTTCCACTTTTGTAAGCAGTCCTGAAACTCTTGCAAAGTGATGCCTTTTAAGGCCTCCGTCGTTTTTTTCTTCACCTCTTCCACACCCGCAAAACGTTTTCCTTTGAGGACTTTTTTCATTCGGGGGAATAAAAAGAAGGCGCACTGTGCGAGATCGGGTAAATATGGCGGGTGGATAAGCTGGGTCTTTACACTCAAGCCTTTGTGCGCTGGCGCGTTGGCATGGTGAAGCAACCACTCCCCACTTTGTCACAACTCTGGGCGTTTGCGTCTCACTAACGTTTCACAACTTATAGGTAAAACGCCTGGTTAACAGTTTGACCGTTAGGAACGAATTCTGCGTGAATGCTATTTGCATCAGAAAAAGGAATCAACATTGACTTGACATGTCGCCCTGAGCGAGGTTGGTCTGCAAGCAGCTTCCTTGTATGCTGTTTCAAGCATTACAACTGCCGGCCCCGTGGCGGAGTGGTTAGCACATCGTGCTACGACGCCAGGGGTCCCGAGTTCGAATCCTGGCCTGGATGTTTGTGAGTGTTCATTCATCATATCATCACTGATCCCCATCTTCGCAAATTAGCCAAAAGTGGCACAAAAAGCGAAGTAAAATAAAGCAAATCAACTAATCAAGCATTACAACTGTTTCCCCTAACAGAAAACAGATTTTCACAGCCGCACGTTGTTCAAACTTTTCAGCCTTAACAAAAATCGCCGAACAAGCGAGAGGTGCTTAACAAAAAATTGACAACGTGGCACCCCGACTTCTCTCGACGACGCCGGTCGGCAGACTGATGCAGAAGGGTCCCCGCAAAAGGCATCTAGCGGCAGAAGCATGTACACTCGAAATCGAATGAAACGCCCCCCCTTACGGTTATGCAACCCGGAATTTTAATACATCTAGTTTCGCCAGGAATAGCAGCTCGCGAGAAGCGTAGTGTTTCCAACTCTTGAATCTAGCCACAGATTCACGCGACCGGGTGGAGATCTTGCTTTCCTCTTGATTTGATTTTAACGGACAAGAAGTTTATTTTGAGAATGTCTCTGGTAATAATAACAAGTGTTATTAACATTTATGCTTGAGTTTTTTATTATTCTTTTACCACTTCCGAACGAATATGTGAAGATTTTTTTTTTTTCATTTTGCAATAACGCTTTCGGCATTTTTCCTTCAGTGTTATTCTTCTTGTTTTTAAATTTTTGGCGACATCTGATGTGGAAAAAGTTCCACGAAGTTTGTTTTAAGTGTAAATGCATCTGGACATACAGTGTAGAGTGGGATTCGAACAACATATTCCGTCGCGAATCGAACCAGCGATGTTTTCTTTCCACGTTTATTAAAATTTGCTTCCTTCAGCCTACTTCCGATTGTCGTATATTTTAATTCGTATTCCCGTTTTTTTTTCATTTGCATTGTTCGAGCCGTGATAACTTTCTCTCTTAATCTGGTTATTCGAATACTTTTATACTTAATTTTTTTTCCTTTTCTCGATTTTCCCTTCGCACTCATGACAGATTTCGGTATCGCGCTTTTCCATATTTTCAGTAATTTAATTCTTTGACTATTTTTAATTTGCCCTTAGTCCGAATCAAGAAAATATGTTAGGAAATGTTTCCCGTGTAAATCTTATTGTATGGTGGTGTAAAATTGATGCCAGCTTTTTCTTGCGATAAGGGTTTTGAAAGTGCAAGGGCCTCATTTATTAACCATGGTGGGAAGGGGGGGGGGCGGAGGAGTGCCAGAAACCTTCCAGTCGGAGTATGCCTGAAACGAAAAGTATAGATCGACCACAACGAAAAAAATCCTTGGGACGAAAAGTACCCGCGCAGATGTCCCTTCTTCCCTTCAGCTCGGGCCATAAGGAAGCATGGTCCACTCTCCCCCGTCCCTCCTCGAGGGAGTACGGTGCACAGGAGTCCAGGGTCTGCGCAGGTTGTTTTGCTTGTGGTTCCACTCTTCCATCAGCAGGTGGGCTGCTGAGAAGGCTAGGCTATCTGCGAGTGAGGGGGAGGGGGTGACGAGCAACACTGCCACAGCGAGTCGCTGTAAATGATTTCATCGTCTGTGCTGGGTGAAACCGGTTCTTGGTGCTCCTATACTTTTCCGATACATTTCTGCCAGCCTTTCTAGGGAAGCGAGGTCATATGTTCCAGATTCGAACTCTGGTCAGGCATGAATGTATCACTGAGTTTGTCCCGTCACAATTTTATAAATTGATAATTCATCCGTATTATCGCGATTAACTCAAGAGGCAGAAGAGTGATGTAAAATAACCGAAATAGAAATTGATGCATTTGAGCCTGGTGCTAGTGTAACGACGAAGTTAACTCTTTATAAATGATGAAATAGGTAGCCCTTGCGCTCAAATACACTTATACCTTGGCACAAAAAAAAAATTCAACTTATCGTTGATCTCTTACTACATTTGGAATACAGCCAAGAGCGATGTAAAGCAATGCAATTACATTGTGAATGTTTCACATCCTATAGTCTTTCTTTTTCTCGTAGCGGGGGCGGGGGTTCATTCATTACAAATATCTAGGAAAGGATTTAGCAGCAATCCGTGATATACTTAAATATCATAACATGCTGCGTAGCCAGGGTTCTTGGTCCTAGCCTCTGATAATGAGTTTTTCTTTTTTTGTTGTTTCTTCAATCTTCATCAATTTCCCTGAAGCATCATTCATCCTCTGTCGCCATTGGCTGGCTATATGTAAAAGTTGACATAAAATTAGTAAATTTTGAAAAGAAAACACAAGGATATGCTTTTCTCATAGCTCGCCAAACATGCACATTTCTGTATTTTATGCTTTCAGCGCTATCATTATTCTTGGCAGGCAATGGAATTGAAGCAACTCTCACAACTAACGTAAACTACATGTCACTCAGGCATGACAATTCTCGCGGACAAAGAGGATTTTTTTGTCACATGGTAGCGCAATAACTATCTTCTGGCCTCCTACATTTAAATCCGTACTTTTTATTCCAGTTGAGTGATTGACTCACAATTTTGCCATTGAAGGTTTGGGTTGTATTTGGGTTATACGTATTGTGTTTTTGGTGCGCTATGAAAAAGCAATCCCAAAGGTTCGCACTGAACAGAAAATTGTGTGCTTTTCCTCTCTCTCTCTCTTCCAACTTCGTCCCTCTCTCTCACCCCACGTCCCCACTATTTAGGTAAACTGTTGTTAGAAACATATTTTCCGAAAAATATCCACATTGAAAATAATATTCCCCAATTGTTTTGATAGGGCATTTCTATTGCTCCGAACGAATTATCTCCGTAAGAGGACTAGGGCCTCCCCTATGGCGCAATCGTAGAGTCGTCATCTTTAATCAAGGGGTCCCGGGTTCGATACCCGGTGGAGGAACATAGTGGTTCGGAACCCACTATAAACTGTAGGTCCAGCCCCAATTAGTCTTTCTGTGCACAAAGTGGACTTAAAAAACAACAATTCAATTCAATTGCATCATCTTATCAATATTTTTAAATCTGCATGCACCTGCTTAATTTAATAGATTATACATTTATATTCATTGCGGGCAGAAATGTGCGAGATAACAATGCATTTTTTTCAGGGAATGCATGAGTCAATAATAATGTATATTTTACGGTATATACTCTTTTATATTGCATTGATTCAATAGTATCCTTATTTCCTAAAGCAAGCGTGAGTTTCTTTGCACACACCACGCAGGCCCTGCTTGACGTAAATCTCAGATGCAGTAACTTCACGGTTGCCTTTTGCCACCACGCTTTGGCTTTAATTCGAGCCCCGGTGGGTGCTTCGTTCGAGATTCTGCAGCAGTTTTACTCGTATCTATGCCTTGAGCATGCCACTTGCAACGGAACCAATAAAATGAAACTTTCTGCACCGGAATGGGCGTGAAACTCTACATGCACCAATGATAAGGTGTTTTCAAGAAGCATCTGCCACGTGCAGCGTGTCCCTTCGGTCCGAATGTTCCTTTACGATATAATTTCATCATGTCTTACACTTCGGAATTTCCAAGAGAGAAGATAGTCCGTATGTTCTTGTGCGGCGGATCTGCACTACTGATACGACCCTTGGTGTGGACGATTCATGCGTCAGGCGTTGGATTCGGTGTTACGAGGAAGAAGGGGACCAAGGAATGAAGTCAAGACCCAACAAAGGCCGGCCGAGGAAGACAACCAGGGAAGAAGATGCAGGCATCATTGAGATGAGCGAAGGCAATCCCTTCATGGCTACAACGAAGATTCGCCAAGAGTTTAAACTGGAGTGCCATGCTGCAACAGTTCGGCACCGTCGAGCGGCAAAGAAAGAAGCAATGATGCATTTCCATCACGAAGCACGGATCAGTTTTGCTTTACAATATTTACCAGCTCCTCAAGAATTTTGGCATAACGTAATTTTGAGCGACGAGAAAGTATTTTCGTCTGACGAAAATGGTCAGGTTTATGTTTGGAGGCACGACAACACTCGCTACGGCCCCGAGAACATTTCTACCCATGCTAGGAGTGGCAGGATATACGCGGCGGTGTGGGGATGGATCAGTTCGTCTGGAGTAGGTGGATTGTTTGAAGTGTCCTCGAGAATGAATTCGCAGGAATACGTCACAGTGCTGGAAAACCACATGCTTCCCAGCGTGCGAGAGAGACACCTTGAAGATGAGATTTCGCACGTGACTTTCGATCAAGACAACAGCAGCGTCCATACATCGAAAGCGAACACCACCTGGTTTAATCAGCACCCAGGAATTTCAAGAGTAGATTGGCCAGCGAAGTCTCCCAATCGAAAACATTTGGGCGTTGATGGTGAGAGTGGGAACCTAGACAGCTGAGAACAATGAAAGCTCTACTGGCTCACGTGTTTGATGTTTGGGAGAGTTTAAGGAGAAGACCAAACATCTGCTCGTGGAATCCTTGCCTCGTCGACTAGATGCAGTGCTTGAATCCAACGAGGGTGGACACAGTATTGAAACCCCGCACGGTTTAACCGATGTTCTTTGCTACATCCCAGAACAAAACTAATTACACACATCTCAATATGCAACTTATGTTTCCAATTCTTTCTTATTGATACCTTGGTGCTCATGGTTACTTTTTCACACACCTGCACAATGGTTCTTTAATTTCCCGTCGCTCTTTCAGCCGGCGCGGGAACCACCTTTATGGCAGTGATCCTCTGTTGCCGCGTTTGCCTACGAAGGAACTCGTGGCCAAACAACGAATTAGGTCTACCGCTTGGGCAAGAAGCGGCAACTTTACAAAGCCCTTCTCCCCGAAGCAGCCAGCAGGGAAACAGGATTTTGTCGAAATAACTCTTCTGCTCTGTGAATGAACACAGGTTCTAACAGCGTTTCGACTTAATTGGACATTATCCATTGTTTTTCTTTTTGATTGACTATATATTCTATCTATATATTTGGAGACATATCAAGAGATCACCTCTTCTCTCATCTTCAGGCGAACAATTTTTGCTATGTCTGTAGTGTGATTGGAACTATGACAGTCCGTGATTTTTTCCAAATCCGGTCCGCTAAGCAACCAGTCTTAGATGCCCATTCGAAATCGACAGCTATAGAGCAAAATATGTTTGAAGTGAAGAGTCTTATTGAATGAAAAATAGCTCGACTTACCCTCACATTTGAATTTTTTTAGATAACTTGCTTGCACTTCGTATAGAAGGCACCACGAGACTGAAAATGCACACTATTTGACATGGCAAATAGACCTTATTCCAGCTTCGCTGAAAGTTCGATGTAGTTGTCAGTCATTAAGTTCAACGGTCTCTGCGCGTGTGTTGTGATGGGTTACCGTGTTCCAATTTTGTTTTAATTCCATTTCATGCTCAAAAAGGCTACCCGAAGTGGGACCTACAGTTGAAAGTTGGATCCGAACCACTTGGCAGTTGTGTCTCCACCAGGAATCGAACCTGGGACTCCGTGATTATAGGGGGTTAACGCGTTCATGGCTTTACAGTTTCGTGAATTCAAGGAAGCCAAGGTGAGAAAAAAATGTGAAGAAATATCTTCTACACGGAGCTAACTGTGTGTATGTATGTAAAACTTTCTAGCACATCCATTTTCCTACCTTCATTTTATCATCATTACGTTGAATTTTGCACCAGTGATTTTTCACTACGTTCTAGGTCACGTCACTTTGAGTCGTAAAGTATTGTCTGTAATTCAGTTTTAGTATAGTTTGTAGCCTCTCATCCAAGAATTTTTAAGGTGGGAGAAGGAAGGGGGGGGCTCAACTTCTGGAAAAAATAGTGCGAGTTCAATTGAGAATACAAAAATAGAGCGGAATGATTATATTGCTACAATATCTTCAGAAAAGTAAAGCGTAAAATTGAATTCAGCCTCTGAGTGAGTCCATGATATTGTTTATGTTTGAAGGTAATATATTAAACATGACTATCAGCATAACCGAACGCATATAATGAGATGATTTATTAGTGTTACCAGGCTAAAGGTGTGGAGTGCGGCCTGTTGCCTCGTTCATTACGGAATTCCACATGTAAAAATTGATCAGCTCTTATAGCTAGTAACCATTATAGGCTTAGACCAAATTCTGGCGTTTATATTTCAATTCACTTCCTCAACAAATCCTTTCTCGATTGACTAGATTTTAAGCGGAGCGTCATTCAGTTGTTTGGGAGTGTTTTTTTTGCAGAAGCAACAGCAGCTCGCTCGCACCCACAGTGCCCCGCCCACTCGACGAGACGCGAGGTCTGTGCAGTGCAGAACAATGACAGTGTTGCCTCTCTATTCGATCTTTGTATTCTCTTTTGCCTGCCACTACACACACATTTCAGACAATTCTTCCCATGCAACAAATGGAAAAGCAATCAGGCAACTGTTAAATGGCTCTTTTCTAGATTTTGTATTAACACTTTCCACGGTCAAGATATGTTAACTTGGTTCTGTTTCGTATTCCCACAATTTGGCTTCGTGCAGTAGGGCTTTATATTGCAAGCTAAAAAAAACAACGTAGGCAGGTATTTTAACATTTTAATTTTCATCCGTTTCATGATTGTGTGAAAGAATATGGTGGAAAAATACACTACTTGAGACAATATCACTAATAATAATTGGCCGCCGCTGTGCCCGAGCGTGGTAAGCCGTCGGCTTTTGATCTCGCTGCCGAAATTCCCGGGTTCGAGTCCCGGCCTGGGTATGATTGTTTATGAGTGTTCCTTCATGAATTTTATCATACACTAATCCTCATCGTTGCGACTAGCCAAAAGTAAAGTAAAAAAAGAGAAAGATATTAGTAATAATAAAAATATGAATCTAGCTCCCCATGGTTTCTTTATGACTGTCCTTTTATCAATTTCATCGAGTCATCATTCATCCTCATTGTTGCGATTAGCCAATAAATGGTAGAGAAGCTGCGAAAAATAAGATGTAAAATAATAACAGAATTTTCTCCACAGAAGGAAAAATAAATGCTCCAGAAAACATGCAATACAGGAAATGAGTGTCCTGTAATGTGAGTCTGTAAATCAAATGTAACTCACGAATGAAGAAGTTTACGTGAAGGTTTCGTCTTCTACGAAGCAATACAGGCTTGGATGGCGCAGTGGTAGCGTCGTCGCCTTGTAATCAAGGGGTCCCGGTGGAGGCACAAAGTGGTTCGGATCCCCCTTTAAACTGTAGGTCCAGTCCCGATTAGTCATACTGTGCATTGTGGACTTAAAACACCAAATCAACAACCAACCAACCAATACGGGGTTGGAAACACTACGGTTATAGGTTTGGAAACACTGCTCCTCTCGGGAACTACTCTACCAGGCGAAACTAGATGATATAAAATTCCAGGTTGCATAACCGTAAGGGGGGGCGGGGCGTTTCATTCGATTCCCTGTGTACTACAACGAGCCTGTCACCCCATGTACCATATCAATCCTTGACATGCTAAACCTACCCTTCTGAACAGGATCCTACGTCTACAGGGAAGATGCGAGTAAGGATGGAAATGATTACATAACCTTTAGCGAGGACTAGCAGCCATGACGGCGCTAGACAGGATCATCTGACATGGAACTTAAACTGTGGTATCGGGGAGGGAAGTGGAATTGAAAATGTTGATATTTTTACCTCTCATGTCGTACAACCTATCCAGACTAGTCTTGCGGTTGGTGATGTTCTGGGAAATCGTCATTGAAAGGGTGGTGTAAAATCAAATGCTCTATCACTGTTACGTTAGCGACTGCTACTCACACGTCAGCTTCATTATGGTCATGAATTGTGTATTGCAGAGTGTGGGATGTGGATACGCAGAATTGGTAGATACAATCTTTTACTTACAGTCAGTGCAAAGCCCTTGTTCGTACGCCACAAGCTCCACTTCCTCCCTCACTACAGTTTTCGATCGATATGCAATTAATCAAGCAGTTCTTCATTCTTGCGGATGATTGCGGATTGTCCGAAAGGCTTTATCTTATCCGTTGTTTCACTTTCACTAGCGAGCTATTCGAGTGCCGTGAAGTTGGCAAGAAAAGAAAAATGCTGTTACAACAGAAAAAGTTAACAATGATCGCCGTTACGGTCGGTAGCGTATAACGGGTGTGTGCATGGTTAAAGCTTAGGACGTAACGTTTCGTAACCCAATTTTCGCTCAAACACGAGCGTGACGTGCAAAAACACTTGGTAGTTTGATAACTGGCTCGCCCATCCCCTCGTGATTTGGCGGTTTGTAGGAACTGCGGGTCGTTGGTTCGAATCCCGGACAAGTCCCGTTCTCTTTTGTTAGAAGTTTGCCGAAAACAGGGAGATTCAAATAATATGAATTCTAAGACCACTGACTGTGACAGAAGAATATTTTTCCCGTGGGTTTACCTTCGTTCCGCGGGGCGTATGTTAAGAGTGACTGGTGTACGCAGAGGGGGCTGAAGGGGCTATAGCCCCTCCGAAATTTTGTGAAAATCGACATTTTTGAAGAACTCGGGGGGACAAACCAGAGCGGTAAATGCGAAGCCCCCTAAAAATTCCCCGATTTCCATTTTGAGAGAGGAAAGTTCTAAAAATACAAAATATTTTATTGTGTATGCAGCCCCTTTCCCCAGAAAGCATCTACCACTATGTACTATCCACCTTTACGGTTCCAGCCAGTCTCGAACAAATATCCTGCATACGCCAGTGTTGGGAGTGCAGGTTTGGTGAAGACCACGAACGCCTCGCATCCCCCAATCAAGGAAAAGAAACGAATCTTTCTCTTCTTGTCATCGCAACTCCCCGTCGCAGTTAACCCAAAGTGGAATAAGTAAATCACGTCAAGGGGCCGTAGCTTTGAATCCCTGATCAATAACATGTTTCTTTACCCTTTTTCTGTGAGGGTGTAAGGGTGGTCTTTTCAAACGGCACTCAAGAGTCAACCTCACTTCCACGTAGTACACCCTGGACTGCAATTTGCAGATTAGCGAGGCTCTGGCGTCTTGACTTTCAAGACAGTATAATTCTCTGTGGAGCTCATGTCGTTTTGTCCCTATATGTTTGTGATTGTCCCTTCATCTGCCTCATCTCAACACGTCATCCTTATCTTCGCGATTAGCCAAAAGTGACAGGCGAAGTAAAGCTAACTAAATAAATCAACTTTTTTTCTGTCAAGGGGACGCATCCCCACCAAAATCAAGAAACGATGCTCATGCATAAACTAAACGTAAAGAAATAAGGAACATTCACTGAGGATGTCGCACAGATAAGCTAATCGAGATTGGACTTACAAAGGAAAATGGAACCCGAAACATAATGTGTCCAGAGATTATTGCTTTGGATGAAACTTATACCCTAAGAGTATTTTTTTTTCTAATTTTGTGCCAGCCCCTATACTGATCGCCACTCCAACTGGCGGTTGACCTTGATGGCTATTTCTGGCGCTTTCTTTCCCCCCAATCATTTTCAGGGGTGTGTGGTCTGATTGGTGTCAACAAACTCAGTTGCGAAGTAAAAACCGAAGGGATCACATCGCTCTCCCGAAGCAACGTTGCTAAGCGTACTTCTGTTTTTGCCAGTTTTCTTTATATGACTGTGTATCCGCCTGCATTCCGACCTGTGGGTGGTCCTTCCGGAAATTTCATCGTTCAAGACCGCATGTTCAGTTGTACCACCAACCACCGCTGATTTCTGGTGCTGACGATACCGTTGCCCGAGAAGACTTTCTCGCTTTACGGTACGTTTGGCAACATGTGGTGTACCCAACGCTAATTTGTTTCGTCCCGCCAACAACGTTCGGTACCTTGTGACTCGAAAATGCCCGATCTCAGTCGAAGAAAATTCAACTGATAGCTGATTCGCTGTTTCCCAGCCGCCAGCTGGAGTTGCGTTCAATATAGTGGTGGAGTGATTAGCGTGATACGCTACAAACTGGGGAAGGCATGGTTTGAGTGATCGGTTTAATTTACTTCGCTTTTCTGCCACATTTGAAGATAAGGATGAGTGATAATATGACGGACAGTCACATCCATGCCGGGATTCGAACCCGAGACCCCGGGGAAGAGTATGCATTGAGCTTGTTCTATTATCTATTGCAACGGTTTATCCTGAGCGTCGCGATTAACCTAGATGGGTGGAAAGCAACTTAAAGTAACCAAAAATACAAACACGTTCATTCCTCTCTCTCTGTTCTTCTGCAGGGTGTACCAGAAGTGATAGCGCAAACTGAAACGGTGAAGAGTACAATATAGTAGAAGAAAAAAAAAAGTCCCAGTAAGCATGGGGTCGTAAACGAACCGTTAAGTGAGATAATTGCGAAAGTATGGTTACGATCCGCCACTGATTTGATTGGTTGTACACATCGTATGCTTTTCACGTGTGAGGTACAGTAAAACCTCGTTAATCCGGACTAATGGGGGGGATAAGTTGACCGGTTTAACGAAAGTCCGGATTAACTGAAATAACCTAAAAGAACAGTAGTAAGTGCATTAAAACTCAGTTTATAGCAACAAACCACGTTTATTATGGTGTATTTAAAGGGCACAGTAAAATGTAAAGCAATACGACAATGCAATGCGATTGTTGACTTCTAGCCACATTTAAAACCTTGCATTCTGTTTTTTTTCCTTTTGCTTGTCCGGATTAAGCGAAGTCTGGCTTATCGGGATCCGGATTAACGAGGTTTTACTGTAGTTAGTAACGATTAACAGAGTTAAAAGGTTCACATCGCTAGACATTTCTGTTGTTGCTTTTATTACCAAGGACTATTGTACTCTAGACTATGTTACACGTTCGGCAGTGTTCAGTTTTAAACAAAGAAACCTCGGAGTTCGCAAGGAGACAAGCGTAAGATGTATCGTAACCATACATTCGCGCTTTTCACCGTTTCAGTTTGCGCTATTACTTCTGACACACCCTGTATATACAGATGGAAAAGTAATAGCAATTGCTCGTATATTGTACTGAACAAAATTTGTACCTGTGATTTACGCTGGCTCTGAGTGACGTGGCAATTAGAATTATCAAATTAAGCAAGTGCTTAATTGTCTGCAGGTGACAATGGCGAGAAAAAAGTGACAAAACGTGACCTTCGGTGACTGCGTGTTACGTAACGAAGGAATTGAAATCACCGAGATCACCATCAGCAGGAGGGGGAAACGCAAGGAGTATGCTATTGCTGCACATCCTCTTCGTATGCGAAGGAATGTCCCAGCATCTTTTGCGAAATGGAGGTAATTAGGAACGATTTCGTCACAGAAATCCCAACCTAGGAAACTATTTATTCCGGTAGGCTTCGCGGCAAAGAAGCCTAACTATCAGTGTATCAAACCGTAGGAGCATGTTGCGCTTATAGTAATTAGTTTTCTTATAATTTCCCTCCCTAAAGGCTAAGATTTATATTTTATTGTGAAGAAATCCCTCCCCTTTCTAAACATTCGTCTCGTTAGCCTGTCCTGAAAAATGTTGAAATAACAACATAGGTACATAACGTGTCACACCATTCACAGCGGCCAGGGGTCCCGGGTTCGAATCCCACTCGGGCATGGTTGTTTGTGAATGTCCATTTCATCACTCATCCCCATCTGCGCAAATTAGCCAAGAGGCACAAAACGCGAAGTAAAATAAAATAAATCAATCAAACTCATTCACAGCGCATAGAAGTCGTTAACGCGAACAACTTTTCTGAATAATTGTTTTTGTTTGACGATTGGATTCGACGCTATAGTAGCCGACCTCCATAGCAGAATGTTTAGCACAGCGCGCTAAGAGGCCAGGGGTCCCGGGTTCGAACTCCGGCCTAGGCATGTGTCTTCTTTGTAAGTTTTTCTTCATAAGTTTCATCATTTTATCACAGTCGTGATTAGAGAAAAGTGACAGAAATGCGGCGCTAAATAAGAAAAAAAATCGAATCAAATCGACGCTAGGAGCCTGCGATACCTCGAGAAAGTTTCGGTCTCGAGAAATCTCGAAGAACCTGGTTTCGGTCTCGTTCTCGTCTCGATTTTTATGGACCGTCTCGGTACCCCCCCACAAGAAACTCTTATGTTCGTATTTTGTTTTTCATACAAATTTTTCCACTTCAGTGTCTATTTCAAAACATGAGATCGAGACCTTTTCCTGTAGACCGAGACATACATTTGCAATCCGAGACGAGAACGTGAACGGTACAGGATTGTTCATTTATTGGAAAAAATTAAAGAAAAACTATTTAGGTTAGAAGAAACTGCATTTTCGCCAAGAGATCTGAAATAACGCCATGGATTCTCTGAGAAAATTTTGCGGGATACCTGTTGCATATGGATGAGTGTCTCGTGCCGCACCTACAGAGATTGGGAACGCAGGTCGTGCGAACACGCACTTTCTTGGAATGACTCCAGCGCTTTGGAGAAGATTTATAGGGTCCTTTATGCGGGAAAAGTATCGTTAACAACTATTTGACGTTCTGCAGAGGCAGTGTAAGATCCTCTCAACTACACGGGTGAACCATTGTGACTGGGTATTTTAACAGACATGGATACATGCGTAACGTTTTGCAGGTTTGCTGGTTAGTATCCTAAAAGCGACGTCCAAAGACAGATATCGTTATATTGTCCCCTGCTTGATTCTCGGCGAGGCCACAGGGCTCGCTTTTTAAAACTGTAGGTCCTTTCCCAGTTAACCTACTTGTGCCAGAAAATGACTGAAAAACTTGGGTTGACGTTTTATTGGTCTTTAAGAAACAATGAAACATCACCTCGGTTGCCAAATGCGTCGACGGAGTGGTGGGTTGAAGGTCCCAGTCTGGGCACGGGTATTCCTTTGTTAGTGTCCTTCTATAGATGCCCTCTAATCCGTCATTCTCATCGGCGTGATTAGCCAAAGGCATAACGTGATGCAAAATAGGAGATCGACAGTAATGAATCATGCATTGCCCATGATGAGTTTCAAAAGTTGTAATACCGCAGGCAATAGTTGAGGAAATCCTCGGATAAGGTGGTCGTAGAATATTTATGGCAGACAATTGTTGAGGAAATCCTCGGATAAGGTGGTCGTAGAATATTTATGGCAGACAATTGTTGAGAAAATCCTCGGATAAGGTGGTCATAGATTATTTATGGCAGACAATCGTTGAGAAAATCCTCGGATAAGGTTGTCATAGATTATGTATGGCAGAAATTCGTTGAGAGAATCCTTGGATAAGGTGGTCATAGATTATTTGTGGCAGACAATCGTTGAGAAAATCCTCGGATAAGGTGGTCATAGATTATGTATGGCAGACAATCGTTGAGAGAATCCTTGGATAAGGTGGTCATAGATTATGTATGGCAGACAATCGTTGAGAAAATCCTCGGATAAGGTGGTCATAGATTATGTATGGCAGACAATCGTTGAGAGAATCCTTGGATAAGGTGGTCATAGATTATTTGTGGCAGACAGTCGTTGAGAAAATCCTCGGATAAGGTGGTCATAGATTATGTATGGCAGACAATCGTTGAGAGAATCCTTGGATAAGGTGGTCATAGATTATGTATGGCAGACAATCGTTGAGAAAATCCTCGGATAAGGTGGTCATAGATTATGTATGGCAGACAATCGTTGAGAGAATCCTTGGATAAGGTGGTCATAGATTATTTGTGGCAGACAATCGTTGAGAAAATCCTCGGATAAGGTAGTCATAGATTATTTATGGACTTCAGTCTTTGAGAACATACTAGGATAAGCCGGGATAATGACGGATCACCAGCGAACGTATTAGCGTCAATTATTGCGAAGCGGAAAGTACTGGATTATAATCTTGGGCCGACCTCCGTGCCGGAGCTGTTAGTACAGCACACTACAATCACAAGTTCGAATACCGTCTGGACATAGCTGTTCTTTGTGAGTGTTCCTTCGTCAATTTCATCATGTTATCCTTATCTTCGCTATTAACCAGAAGTGGTAGAAAACCGAAGTAAAGAAAAGAACAATTGAATCTTGTGTTTGACACGTATGTTTCCGTATGGATCAAGGACATATTTAGGGGAGGGAGGTTCAGGGGGTCCGGACCCGCCGAAAAGGCTTAAAAAGTACTGAAATTAAATAATGAAAATATAGTTTTTTTTAATAGAATTTCTTGTATAATTGAAAGTTATTTTTTCCGCCGAACTTATTGGAAGGCATTGGGATCATACGGTTGTGAAGGGCAGAATCAAAGAAGATTTATGCACACTGCTATTTATAAAATAAAATATTAATCAGGAACTTGACTTTTTGTCTACTGGATCTAACATCCGTTTTTGTTGTTCAATAAATATTCAATTTTTATCTATTTGACATTAATTTTCGTAGCCAGAGCAAATTTTGTAATGCATTTTTTGCGCTATTAATTACACATAAGCTAGATAATGAATACTTGTTGTTATATCTCTATTCTTATGCCGTCTTTATACCTATTAATGTAATAATAACAATACTTATTAGTTAATTTACATATTTAATTAATGTCATTTCTTTAATTTGAACCGCGGTAGCTCATTCGTTATGGCGTCTGACTACCATGCGAGAGCCCCGGATTCGTTCCCCAGTGGGGGTGGGGGGACGGGGATTTTAAGGCGGCTAGGGGCGGGATGCTGATCACATCATCCCCATATTCGGCCGTGATGAAGAAAGTGTGGGGCCCTAACTCCACACCTCCTATACGCCTTCATGGCGTGGTGCATAGCACAGGGGAGCACTTTACTTTTTTTACTTTAATTTGATATGATTATTTTAATTTAATCATTCATATAATTATTATTATTTCTGAGACGCTTGACGGACCTCCAGCGATATTTACGTATTTCTAGATACGTGCCTGGTTCGGATGTCATCACTTCATCCTCATCGTCGCGCTTAACCTACCAGACGCTGAAAAGGCAAAGCAGAGTAGCCGCAACCCAAATTCAACAATGCAGTGCGGTTTTATCCCCGGAATATAATCGAAGCAATGGTTATTACTCGGTGCGCACAGCCGCCATACTGTTTGGCAGGTGCCTCCGCGCTGGCCCTCTCACTTCCCCACCTTCGCCGCTCCTTCGCATACGACCCTGAGCACTCGCTACTCGCTGGCACAAAACGATACGTCAGTCAGTAGAGTGCTTGCAGAGGAGTCGGATACGACCTCTTGGTTGCGGGGGCATGATTATCATATCCTGAGGCGAGATTTGTATGTGCAGTGTCGCATGTGTCAGTGATTCCTCCAAGTATCCCATACCCGACGCTTGCAAGAGCGTATTAGCCTGCTTAGGAAAGTGTCATTGGACTGGAGGACAGTTCAATCCACCGTGGTAGCTCCAGCCAACGCGACAAGGTGAGTGGATTGAATGTTAAATTGCTTTTGTGTTCTGTGTTGTTTGTTAACCTGTACCAGTGTGGTGGAGTTTAAAGTTTAAAACTGTTCCAACAGCAGTCCTTCAAGTTGCGTTGGACTTTTCCTCGTTGGTTTTAGCCCCAGGCACTACCATAGTAGATTGCTTCAGGCTTGAGTGAAGGTTCTGCGAAAAACCTGCCAGTTTATCGTCAATTTTTGTGCGAAATATGTAATTTCTAGAAACGTAGAAGTCCTCTGTAGGATTTTTGCGGTGCCGAAGAGAAAGCTGCGGTTCTGTGGAATTCCTGGATGTTATCCTGCGGTTGTTCAGGGATAAATGGGACTGTCTTAATCTACCTGGTTCTGTTTTACCCCAGATGTATATCTCTCCACCTTATTGGAAAAACGATTAATCTTAATACCTTAGCTCATATTTCTCGTGAATCATATTAGTTTTAAAAATTATCGTGAAACCTTTTCGACTTTTCACACGTAACTTTTAAGTCAAATGCTGCCATCCATGACTGGGCTGAGGTGCGTCTTTTAGCACCAGAGTTCTAATTGCAACGGCATTGTTTAGATTAGAAATAATACATTTTACTCGTAATTTGTGTATTAAGAGTAAAGCTGACGAAATTAAACTAATCTACATATCAATTTGCATTGTCGCCGAAAATAGCGAACATCTTGAAATTGACAAAAGGCCAAAAATTAGTTGCATTTTGCAACTTGTGACCGATAAGACCCACGTAGTTGAAAGAAATATTAGAAATTTGAAACATAGTTGAAAAGTGGAAATTTACAGCACTGTTTTTGGGCCTACTGTTTTCAAATGTAGTTTATTATGAATTCAGGATAGGACGCACAGTCCAGTCCACGCTATTCGTCACAGGCTGGCTACTTTCAAGGACTAATCCAGGCCAACTGTTCTTTCTGCTATGTGGTAGGATATCCACATTTTAGCTGTTTCTGATAATAGTGACTGCCTTCTTAATATTAAAATTTTAACATGTAATTCGAGTGGGCGTGATATCCTTTTCTGCAAATCGCTGTGGTATGCTCGTACTGCTTATGCTTCTTTTATACAGTAAAATAGCCTGTCTGAAAACTGCTTTCTGTGGTATGTATTTCTCGAAGTGCTAGACTCATTCTGTGATGCAGAGTTGCTTATTTTCCTTTGTACAGTGCATTTGCATGACATGCAATTTATTGATGTTTAGATGGATTTTGTTCGTGAAATAGCTTTCTATTCGGATAGAAAACCTCGAACTTTGTAAACAGATCATCCAACCTTCGCGGTATAGGGGCCATTTACCCACTGTACCTCCTCGAGAATTGCGTAGAGTTTTTTTTTAATGGACAGATTTCAAGGTTTTACGTAATGTAAAAGTGGTTCCAGCGTTAGGAAAGCACAAATAACGGAGGTGTTTGATCCTAAATGGCCCCGTAAATTAAAACCTGCAATTTCGGAGTATTTCGTCACTATTTATTAGTAAAAACTGTTTATATGCATAATAATAGAAGAGCACGTCGAAAATAACTATCAGTACCAAATCTAACAATCCTAACCTAACTAGCCTACGTAAAATTATAGCTGCTGTTGTGGAAAGTCGTTTTGGGTGCTATATTCTCTTGCGCGAAGCCTTCGGGCTGTCCTGCTTCACAGTTAAGTAATAACACATTTCCGAGACCTAAAATAAACTGAAAACGTTGATAAACAAAATCTTCATAACCATGCAAGGTATTTAACTTTTCCCAGGTGGTACAGAGGGTCAAGGGTACCGCGGTATGTTGACTAATGAATATATGTGGGGAATGCCTATAGTCGGTTAGTCTCCTTGTGGGAACTGGCTCGAAATACCTCAGAACGACGCAGTTCTCAACAAATAGATCGTATCTTCTCATAGAATTATGGAGAATCTTCACACCCAGAGCTCAAAATGTACCTTTGGTGCATCAATTTGACAGTTATGTGTAATTTCGGATTCTTTGAAATTATCGTTTCTTATCAAGTGACGCATTTAGCAGTTCATGCATTTTAATGGGTATACCTGGAGTCGGCATATTTATAATTTGATACATTTCGGGTTGTTCATTTGTTTCATACGTTGTCGTGGTTTTATCAGTTATTTGGAATATCAAAGTCCAGTGGCGTGCCCAATATTCCTAGGAAAAAAAAAAGAAACTTTGAAGGCAGGAAAATGAAAAGTGAGAGCTGACTACAAAGGACGTGCATCCACCCCCACCCTTTTCGAAAATCCTGGACACGCCACTGTCCACCTCGATGCACAGGATATGGCTGAGATTTATCTAAAGCTTTATCATTTTAGGGTGTATCTTAAATGAAACTGTTGACGTGATTTAGGTCTAGATTTATACAGAGTATCTATTGCTTGCAGGAAGTTACGATGATGCTGCCTCGCGATCTCTCCACCGAAGATCGTGTCTCGATCTGAGTAATCGTGATCAACGTATTCACCCTAACCGTCCCGATTAGTCAGGAGTGGCAGAAATACTACCCCAAATAGCTTCTTTCCTGCCTCAGCAACATTAGTTACTCTTTGGGGAAATCAAATCAGCTATGACTGAATTGTAGATGAGGTGCCAAACTTTGCGCTTTTTCTTCGTACTTGCCTACTTGGAAACTCTGTAGCATTGTACGAAATAGCTGCATTGCTGGATTTACGCTGTGAAATTAAGGCTACGAAGCTTCTTGCGAGCTGAAGATCGCCTGGGTCTTGTTCTCGTAATGGGGCCGCCGCTTTCACTTTGATTTCAAATAACGGACATTGACGATCTTTCCTCTTGCGCTGGATGTGCAAAGAGGAATTTGTTGCATTGAAAGCAGGTTTTTAATGGAGATGTTCTGCAGCTTTCGCTTAATGTAGATTCTTCTGTGCTTCCAGTGATGTTTGGTCTGAATGTTTACAAACTGACTGCTTTCCCTCCTCCCCTTCCACGCAGTAAATTGCGTAGTTGGTCTAGAATTGATCGTGCAATTGTCGTGCAAAATTTTAACTATCTGCTACCACTAGCGTACCCATGTCTTTATTGGATGGGGGTGGTGAACCTGAAGCCTATATCCTATAGTAAAACGTGGCAAACTTGGACGCATCCTCCTCTAATATGCCAACCCTCAGTGGGATGTTAACCTTTTTGTGCTTAGTGGTGGGGGGCGGAGACCGACCGTACACCTTCGAAATTGTCAAATTTTTAAAATTTAAATTAATGATTTTACTTGGGGATATAACAAAATGTATTTCAAAATGCAGAAATCAGTTAATATCGAAGTGTCACCAACGTTCGTCCAATTTATTATATCCTGGAACAGTTTCAGGTTTCTTAAAAACAAAAAGTATGGACACACACACAGAAGGAAAAGGAAGATAAGTAGAATTCCAACATTAAACTTGGCACTCCTAAGGTAACAAAACGTAAAAATTACTATCAGCAACGACGTAATGAAGTGATAAATTATAGTCCATATAAAATCATCAATTATCTCCGCTAACCGGAAACAAAACGTTCATGTTATAAACAATGTAAAATGTTCCATTTTATCGCAGTGTACGAAGTTTCACCGGCGACTGCTTAGAGTGCAGAGTACCCCTTTCAGCCCAGGGGCGTATCCACAGGGATGCGATGGTCACTCCCAACTGCCCAGATCAGGTTTTTATTACACCCTGTTCCTAATATTATCGGTGACAAGTATTACGTGTTTTCTACCTCTTATAGGGATATGATTCTGTGTAATATATTAGTTTTCTGTACATGACGTTTTATACCATTGGGTTATACCGCAACAATTGGATCAATTATGGTAATGGAAGAGAACTGCTGACGTTCAGGCCGTACCAAGGATTCGAAACTATTTTTGCAATGCGATAAGATAAACTCTTGGACCATAGAGGCCTGTCGGTTTTCTCTAAAGCAATGTCGATATAGAAAATATTTTCGGCTGGGTGAGAAGCTGGACTAAAGTTAGGCACTTCCATCTATAATTTCTGGATCAGTCTGAAGACGTGGGAATTTTGGTTCGCGGCTACATTTATTGCGTTTTGTATTGATAAGGGTGGTCAGCTGGTCTCTATGACGAAATGTTCAGCATAACGCTCTGCGCCGAGATTCCAGGTTTGAACCATGGCCTGTCGCCTTTTAAAATTTTTATTCATTCTCCAGAAGAAATACACGGAAGTACACACACTTATTAACTGTAATGTAATACTTTATCTAGCTTAATGATACTTAAATTCCGTGAGGGAGAAAATGTGTAATCTAAAACTATAACTCCATTAAGCCTTGTTTCCATGATTATGAAAAACTAAATATGCTGACCAAGGCAGTAATTTATTTTATTAAAAAACATAAACTAACGTTAGTTTATGTTTTTTAATAAAATAAATTACTGCCTTGATCAGCATATTTAGTTTTTCATCTAAAACTAATTCTTTTTCCCAATAAACCGAACATTTGATAGAATTCATATAAAGGTCCATCTTACGCGAATCAGTACCTAATCACTTTAATTCGATGCAACAGGTATTCGTAGGTAAAGAGGAAAAATGTGTTTCATGCAGCCGAAGTCACTTTTCTCACCACTGGAAAAATATTATGTAGGAAGAGTAAGAAAGTTGTACAGAATGGTCTGGTGATTCACTATGGGAAGTACCTGCAGCAGTTGGGGATTTTGTTTTGGTCAAATGGCTGAGAATCCGGTTTCATCACCAAAAGCTGAGCCCAGGTCGCATTGGTTATTGTGTTCAAAGGCATCCATTAGGCGCTTTTCGCTGTTAGGCATAGCCTATTCTATTTACTGCTTTCATCTACTTTCTAGACTGGTCTGGTGGCTTAAAAATTGACCTGTGTAGACGTCAAAATCTTGGAAAATCGGGAATATTAACCATTAAGAAAAGCTGAACTTCTTCAAATTTTATCATGAATCTGCAACTGTTTGTTTGTTTGGACCACTCGTTTACATTACCTTAGATGTAAGGAAGTTCACTAATATAACTAACACAATGTTGAAAGTTTGCTTGTGCACCAACATCTTATTGGGGGGGGGGGACCTGGTGTTCTTTGGTTCTTGTTACCTTGCGAAAACAGTCTTTCACTTTCATATTATTCGCTGTGAGTATGAGCATAGGCGTAACCCAAATTTGTCCAGGGTTCGAATCTCGCCAGGATGTTTTTGAGTGTCATTTCATCATATCACTCATCTTCACGATTAGCCAAAAAGTGACAGAAGAAGCGAATTAAAATAACAAAATCAATCGTGTAACCCAAATTTGCAGGTTTATTAAAATTTGCGAGTTAATGGTACTTTTGTTAACGCCCTCGGGCCTGATAAACAATGTAATGAGTAATTTTTATGATTTCGCAAATTTAAGTTATTTAGTAAAACAGTCCTGGACGGTATTTTTATATCACCTAAAACAGAACTCTGGCTCAAATTACAATAGGTGTGCATAAAATAAGACAATTCATACATATACCTATTATAACAATATAACAGAAAGAGATAAAACCACTACACTGATAAGTGCGTAAAGAATATGTGTCTTAATGAAATAAAGCAACATTTGCAGAGGTATACCCAGATACATATTCGCATATATACTCATATATAAACACATATTCAGATACGCAGACAAATACATATATTTACATACTTACTCATGTACACAGAAACACACATAATTCTTGTAATTCTTATTCTTAATGTTCTTTGAAGAGAAGACAGGAACTGCTTGAAAGGCATAACGAAACCAAAGTCTCCAGTTTCTTACTATTCCATTGTGCTTAATGCATAGTCTTAGAATAGGCGAATTCTGGTGTACTGTTGAGTGGGATTTGTCGTAATAAAAAGGCTTCCTGAACCGTATGGAATAGAAAACGTTTTGATTCGGCTACCCCAAAGTCCCAAGTTAAGTCCATGAATATGAGCAGAAAATGTCCACCAGACATTTGAAATTTAAGATTATTGTTCGACTTGGAATACATAATGGCAGCGATGTTCCAAAATATCTTGCGCAGTGCGGAAACTGGGATGTTCAGCCATAAGGTTTACAGGGACCCGCAACAGGTAATGTGCTTGTTCAGAGTTTCCCCTGCGTTCTTGCATTGCGTTTCGTTATTGTTCTTGACCTGCATTCGGAAATTGCTGGCTTGATACGGTCATTTGCCTCTCTCGCTCAGGTTTTTCTTTCATCTCCCAGGCAGCGCTGCAGGAACAACTTTGCAATAACTATCCAGGTCACTCTCTTTTCATGTTGTGTAAATAACATACTAGCTCTTCTCCCAGACTTCGGGAATATCTTCGAGGGAAGAAATTTTTTGAAGAAACTTGAGGCGACTATGAGAAACTGTGCTAATTTGGGTCGAACACACGAAAGGGTCGTATCTCCAGGGTATTTACGTGTTTATTATTTTTTTTCCAGTTATTTACCGTGTAGCTTAGCTACTAGTTTTTTTTCTCCAGGTTCATGCTCAAGTGAAAGTCCCAGCTCCCATGTTTACAATAGGCAAGTTCCTGAAATTAGTCTGGATATGGATAAGTTTTCTCCAGTGACGTTGCTGTGAGAAGTGTGGAGTTCTATAGTTGGTTGTTTCTCTTTATACTGAAAAGTGTATTGGGTGTTCTTTGTATGTAGAGCATGTCTGCTTGGTAATTGTGGGTCCAGGATAGGGTACATATAATAAATCGATAAAATTGTAAATTGTGAAAACCACAAGGAAATGATTATTATTAATACCACAACTTTCCTACTGTAAATATGGAAGGAGGAAGCTGGAGTACGTAATGATTATGACCGGGTAACATTCTCTGAAGACTGAAAGAGTTTGTTCACTTTATACACAGAAAGGTAACCGGTACTCGACCTGCAGATTAGTGTGGCATCCGAATCACTGTGCAATGAGCCTCAATCGGGTATCGAACCAGAGGCCTCTTGATTACTGTTGCGTTTCTTATTTAAACACTGGACTGATTATATACACTATTTAATGTACACTGACACTGGACTACATTGGAATGGAGTCGACCACCGTGTAGCAATGTCTCTCGCTGTTCTCTCGTTCAGTGCGGGTATTTCCCGATATGTACCACGCCCTGCACAGTCTCCGAAGCAGAGTCTGCACTGTCCTGCCACCTAGTGGCGACAAGTATAATGAATACTTAAGATATACAAATTTTCACACATTGATAACACAAATAATAATACATACACTAATCTGTCCCAAACATAGTCCCCCCTCTTGATCGAGTCGATCAACAAAAGTACCACTAATGATCTACTGGAAGAGGCACTAGTTTGTTAACTGGACGTTTATAAGTTGAAGACGAAGTGCGAACAGTTGCAACACGCACTAGTCCATCCGCACCAGGATGCACTTGTTCAACTATAGCAAGTTTCCATGTAAGTGGAGGTAGGTGATCTTCCTTCACTAAGACCACTGTTCCTGGTTCCAAATTCTTCCTTTGGGTGTTCCACTTGGTCCTCTGCTGCAGGGAATGCAAGTAGTCCTTTGACCAACGGTCCCATAGTTGTTGGTACATCTGCTGCAATCTCTGCCATCTGGATAAACTGGATTCTTTGATGTTAGTCAGACTAGGCTCAGGAAAACTAGTTAGGGGTGCACCAATAAGGAAATGGCCAGGGGTTATAAAACTGGGATCTGTAGGGTCATGTGACAATACTGTGAGGGGCCTGGAGTTAAGACAGGCTTCGATTTGAACTAAGAGTGTTTCAAGTTCTTCGAAAGTGAGAGCAGAGTTCCCTACGATTCTCCTCAGGTGATGCTTCATGGACTTCACTCCTGCTTCACAAAGTCCAGCCATATTTGGGCTATTGGGTGGTAGAAAATGCCATTTGAATCCTTCCTGAGCTGCATGGTCTTCTAAAGACTTGCTGAAGTCTGATGATTGGAATAAATTCTTCAAGTCTTGTAATTCACGATTGGCACCGACGAAATTTCTTCCGTTATCGCTGTACAAGTTCAAACATTTTCCTCTGCGTGCCGTAAATCTTCGCAAAGCAGCAATGAATGACTTGGTGCTGAGATCTCCGACCAATTCTAGGTGTATGGCCTTTGTGGCAAAGCATACAAATACTGCTACATATGCTTTCAGCCTTGATTTGCTTCTAGTGATTGACGGCTTTATGATAATTGGTCCAGCGTAATCAACTCCAGTGTTTAGAAATGGTCTAGTGGACTGTATTCTGGATGGTGGTAATTGTCCCATGAGTTGGTTGGAAATAGATGCTCTTAATTTGAAACAAATGAGGCACTTATGCAGAATAGCTCTGACCACTTGTCTGGCTCTTGGTATCCAGTACTCCTGTCGTAATGAAGATATAAGGAGTTGCGGTCCTGCATGTAATAGCCTGTGGTGTTCTGAAAGAATGATCAATTCAGTTAAATGATGCTTCGGTGGCAATATGATTTGATGTTTGCTATCATATGGTAGCTGTGAGTGCCTAAGTCTTCCTCCAACTCTGAGTACTTGTTTGTCATCTAGGAAAGGATGCAAGTCTGAAAGTTGACTATCCTTTGACACCTGACTGTTAGAAGACAATTCTCGTATTTCCTTGCCATAAACTTCGTGTTGCATGCTTCTAATGCAAGTATGCAATGCTGATCTTAAGTCACTTGCTGACAATGATCCTATATGTTTCTCTTGTTTGTTCCTCGCATTGTGTAGAAATCTCAAACAATATGCAATCACTCTTTGAAGTTTCAATAACGACGAAAATTTGCTGATGAATTCTATTTTTGGTGCATTTGTGACTAGACTTACTGTAGTTGTTCTTTGTTCTTCAAGTTCGTCGAGTTTGAAGTCATCATCCCTTGACGATGTTGGACTCGAAGGCCATGCTGTTGCTGGAAGTGATAGCCAATCAGGGCCATGAAACCACATTTGAGAGGTGTGTAGTGAGTCTACATTTGTCCCTCTGCTGATTAAATCTGCGGGGTTCTGTGCTGACACTACATGTTTCCAGTACTGAGGCTTCGTACATTCTTGAATTTGTGAAACTCTATTCGCTACAAAGGTTTTCCATCGTCTTGCAGGTGATGCGAGCCACGCCAGTACGATCTTCGAATCGGTCCATAGATTGATTCTACTGACTTGCAATTGTAGTAGTTGTAACACCTTGTGTGTTAGTTTCGCCAGCAACAAGGCAGCGCACAATTCAAGACGAGGAAGAGTGATTCTTCTTATAGGTGCCACACGCGAACGTGAACAAAGTAAATGTACAGTGGTTTCACCATTTTCATTTGTTGATCTAAGATACAAACAACAGCCATATGCAACTTGCGATGCATCTGAAAATCCGTGGAGTTGAATGTCAACCACTTTTCCTTGAACTAGCACAAATCTGCTAACTTGTATCTGATTAATGTTTGGTAACTGTCGAAACAAACGTTTCCACTCCATGTTGAGTTTATCTGGTAACTTATCGTCCCATTCCATGTTATGGAACCATAATTGTTGTAGAAATATCTTGTAAGAAATTACTATTGGACTCACTAGTCCCAAAGGATCAAAGATTGATGCGACAATAGAAGCTACTTGTCGTTTAGTGATGTTGTCTTCAAAACATGACACTATCTCCTTGTTATTTGCTTGCAATTTATCGGTGACTGGATCCCACGTGAGGCCTAAAGCCGTAACGCTTGCTCCCTTGTCGAACTGAAATGGTAGTTGCATTTCTCTATGAGTAGTTGGTACTGCTTCAAGAAGTTCTGGATGATTAGAACACCATTTCTTCAAAGTGAATCCTGCTGAATTCAGTAAATTGATTAGTTCTCCTTGCAATTGTCTAGCTTCTTCAATACTGTTGGCTCCAGTGAGGAGGTCATCAACGTAAACATCTCGTTGTAAAACTTTGGATGCATTCGGAAACTTGGTTGCTTCCTCTTCAGCTAACTGCTGCAATGTTTTGGTCGCCAAAAACGGTGATGATGCCAAACCAAATGTGACTCTTGTGAGCTCGAACGTTTGTACTGGCATATCTGTAGATTTTCTCCAAAGTATGCGTTGAAACTTAGTGTCATCTGGATGAATCAGGATTTGTCTGAACATCTTCTCGGCGTCTGCCGTAAATACAACCTTGTGCGTTCTGAAGCGAAGAGCTATAGACTGAAGATCGTCATGTGTAGTTGGACCGACCATCAGTATATCGTTTAATGAGACTCCATTTGTTGTTTTTGCTGATGCATCAAAAACAATTCTGGTCTTCGTGCTGCTGCTGCTAGGTTTGAATACTGGGTGATGTGGTAAATAGTATGACAAGTCATCATCTTCATTTAGATCTGGTTGTACTGGCTTCATGTGTCCCAACATTTCATACTCCTCGAGTATTCTGCTATACTCCTCCTTCAACTCTGGTTGTTGTTGAAACCTCTTCTCTAACTTATGTAATCTGAATAATGCCTGGTTGTATGAATGTCCTAGCTCTGTATGATCTGATCGAAATGGGAGACGAACAATGAAACGCCCTGTTTCATCTCTGGTGGTGTGTTGATTGAAGTGGTTTTCACAAGCTACTTCTTCAGCTGTTTTTGGTTTCGAGTACATTTCCTCCAACTCGAAAAAACGCCGTAATTGAGAATCCAAATTATCCTCCATGCGTACAAAACATGCTACTGTGGGTGTACTAGGTTCTACAGGCTGTTCCATCCGACCAGCTAAAATCCAACCTAATTCAGTATTTTGAAGAACTGGATAGTTTTCATCTCTCGTTTGTCTTTCAGGAAGAAGTAAGTGCAAATAAAGTTCCGATCCAATTAGTAGATCTATCCCTTCTGGTTTGTAGAAATCTGGATCTGCTAACTCAATGTCGGTTGGTAGCTTCCAATGTTCATGATGAATAACTTGAGAAGGTACGTTCCCTGTGATGCGTGGGAGTATCAGACAAGTAAGTGAAGTCTGGAAGTCTGACACTCTTGAGCGCAGCTGAATGTCTACACTGTGCTTGGCTTCCGATGAAACATTATTGATTCCTCTGATTGGAATATGATTTTTCTGCTTTCGCAACTGTAGTCTCTGGACAAGATCTTCCTTGATGAAATTTGACTGAGACCCACTGTCCAGGAGAGCTCTACATGTATGTGGCTGTCCCCTAGAATCGACGACTTCTACTAAAGCTGTTGATAGCAGAACGTGTGATCTTGGTTTACTCTTAAATGTGCAGTATGAAGATTGTACTGAAGTTGTCCTTGCAGCTTCATTCCTCGTGTCTGGTGAGTCATTCCTTGGTTGGTCTTGCCTTAGAGGACCTCCTCGTTTACCGCCTTCGTCTGGATGCAACAGTGAATTGTGTTTCAATCCACAGCGCCTACAATTACCTGAAGTACAGTTTCTTAAATTATGATTCGATCTGAGGCAATTGTAACAAAGTTTGTTGTTGCGCACACACTCTTGTTTCTGCTTCAGACTTGCGCCTGCAAAAGACTTGCATGAATATAAGGAATGTGCTAATTTACAGAAATAGCATTGTGTATTTGTAGTTGTCAGGTAAGAATTTGACTGACGGATGTGTTTCTGTTTAGGGCTAACCTTGTGTTCATTGACATTTTTGTTTACGTGAACAGACTTCATTGATTCCAAAGCTTGACATTTTTGTTCTAGAAAGGTGAACAGTTCCTTTAGTGTAGGGAATGACTGATCGGTATGGCTTAATTCCCATTCCCTTCTTGTGTGAGAATCAAGTTGAGCCAAAAAATGATGTATCAAAATAACATCTTCTAACGGTGTTTGTAATTCAAGGGCTCGAAGAGCATTTAAGTTACTGGTGATGTCATTAATGAACTGACGTAATTCTGTGGCATTTTCCTTGTTAACTGCGTTCACATGCAAGATGCTATTGACATGACTTGCTGCTATCAGTCGTTTATTCTCATACCTATCTTTCAACAATTGCCATGCAATATCGTAATTTGAGTCAGTCATGGGCAAAGTATCGATAAGTGTTCTTGCTTCAGATTCTAATGATGAACGCAAGTAGTGGAATTTCTGTATTTTAGGAATATTGTCATTTGTGTGAACCATAGCCTGAAATGCATCTGAATATGCTAACCAATCCTGATAATTACCGTGAAACGTGGGTAAAGATACCGTGGGTAATTTAATGTGCTTGGTGCCTAATGATGAAGCATTGTTTACAACATCCGATCCATCTGTAGGTGCAGCTTGTGCTTGTTTATGTTTCTCTATAATGGATTCCATTTTACCCCGTACCTTGTAGTAAACTTCTTCAAAATCCTCCCTGTGAGGTTCATGATTTTCGTTTATATCTTCTACTTCTAAACGTGTTTGAACTTCATCATATTTTTCCCACAAAGGTGTTAAATTCTGCAAACGGACCCTTACTTCTTGAACTTCCCCCATATCTTCAAAGGAATTAACAAATGCTTGTGTTCGTGTTAACTGGCCCCTAAATCCAGCTCTCTTACGTATCAACACTCTTTTCTCTTCTTCATCCATCGCGAAAGAAAGAGGGAAAGATATGTAGGAAATTGTACGTGAGGAAAGAGTAAACAAAATATGGTGCGAGCCTATCTAACTACTGACCTTGACCTGAAGCTTCCCTGGGTGTTGGCGATGACGTCACTTCAGCCGACAGCAGGATACTGTAGTGGATGCTTGAAACTGTCCAAATTTATGATACTCAGTCCCGTGATGAGTTATCGTAGCAGATAACTTATTGTCCACTGAATACAACCGTGTATAACTCGGTCTTATAACAAAACATTCGACGTACGCACGATAACGATACGGAATGTCTGTTCAAACCACACGCGTAACGGTTGTGATCGAAAATTACACGTAATACGAAATAAGTACTGTAACACAGAAAGTTCTACGATTGAGCACATGACATGCAACCGTACATTGACGTAAGTACGAATGTCAGTACACATCTGTAACTGGAACACTGCATACAAAGTCACTTCGACACCGCGCGAAAACACTCGTTCTTTCCATGGCGGGCGAGCTGAGACGTTTTTTCTGATGCGTAACACGTCATATCTCACAGAGATTGTTCACTCGGTAAACTAATCCTGCCCGGAGATGACCATAAAATGTTGCGTTTCTTATTTAAACACTGGACTGATTATATACACTATTTAATGTACACTGACACTGGACTACATTGGAATGGAGTCGACCACCGTGTAGCAATGTCTCTCGCTGTTCTCTCGTTCAGTGCGGGTATTTCCCGATATGTACCACGCCCTGCACAGTCTCCGAAGCAGAGTCTGCACTGTCCTGCCACCTAGTGGCGACAAGTATAATGAATACTTAAGATATACAAATTTTCACACATTGATAACACAAATAATAATACATACACTAATCTGTCCCAAACAATTACAAAATGACGACGTTACTACCACGCCATCGGGAGGCTCTAAAACAGAAAAGAGCTGGATCAAGCCAGGATTGAGAATACTCTTAACCTCTTGTCAGTTGATATTAGAATCCTATAGCCAGTGCTCGAAACATCATCTTCAGAGCTAGGCGCCAGCTCTGAAAATCAGGCGCCAGGAAACCACCTACTATCAATTGTACAAAGGGTGCGAAATCATTGAAGACTGGTGGGGGGAAAAGTTCTTAATCTACAAACCCCCCTCCCCCACATGTGTATTATTAAAAGTAAAAATAAATCACTCAATTAAAAAAAATATTATTAATTACGTAAAGGAAATTAATTTGTTACTTTTATACAAATCAGATATTGCAAAGCAGCTAACTAATTCCTTTAGTAACTGGTTAAAGATGTTAATAAGCTATGAAATAGTTGAAGTGGTTTTTATTATGTGTAAGTTTTTGTTTTATGTTAATATAAATTAATTAGATTTCATAGTTATTATTTTCTTGCATTATTATTTTACTTTTATTGTGCGTATTGATGTAGATTTGTTAACGATCTCTTGAGAGAGAATGCATTCAATACTCACAACCACACTAATTTGTGAGTTTTTCGATATTATTCTTAGTAAAGTATATTGGAAATTAAAAGTAATTCCTTATCTTTTGTTTATTAACAAAACTCTCCCCCCGGAAATATTTGGTTGGGGGGATTTTTGAGGCCAAGATTGTTTGTGAGGGGGAATTCCCCGCCCTCCCTTCCGGGATATTGCACCCTGAGTGCATACTATAAGAAGCTGAGTGGGCCCCTGTGGCGGAGTGGTCGCGTTACGATGCCAAGGGTCGCGGGTTCGAATACCGGCCTGGGCATGGATGTTTGTGAGTGTTCATTCATCATATCATCACTCATCCCCATCTTCGCAAATTAGCCAAAAGTGACAAAAAACGAAGTAAAATAAAACTAATCAATCAAAAATCAATCAGTCTATAAGAAGCTGAAGCATCACTGCATTAAAAACGTCGCTAAATCATGAGAAAGCGGGAAATGGGGGGTTCGGGGACAAAGAGTAAGAAATTGTTACTGATTCTATGGAATGTTCACAACGTTGATAAAAAAAGAAACATTTGCTAACTTACGCTGTACTGCAATTTTAACTTAGAATTTTCAAAATATCGTACATGCAAACTTAAAAAAGGGCAATATTACAGCAAAAGCTCAGTCGCCAGGCTCACATTTTTAGTCGCCATGGCGACCGGAATTTTTCCAGCCCTGCTTATAGCTCTCGTCACGAAAACAGTCCAGGTCGGAGATTCCCCTTGCCTCCTCCACACCCCTGGCCCTCCAGGGTTGCCACACTTCGTCTAAGCTTCTCGGTAGACACATCGCGCGTTGTACACTTCGCAACATCTTATTTGACCGCCCCGAAAGAATTCTAAGTCCCGAAATCGTAAACTTAGCAACATTGCACTTCAGCTCCAGGTGAGAGTAGCCAACTTTGAGTAGGTCCTTCCACTAGACGAAAAACGCTGCGGTGATAGGTTTTCAATTGAACACTTTCCATGAACTTAGAAACTATAAACCGTTATTATAATACGCAATCAAACAGAAATAATAAATTGGAAAAAGAACCTTGAAGGATATTTACGATTCTGCTTGCTCGACTTGAAATTTGTGGGGTTTGAAACACTGAACAGAGTTTTTCTCCACCTGGAGGAAATTGCCATCAAGTTTGTGCAGAAAGAAGCAAATTTGTGAAGAGTTTATGCGACATTTTATTTACAATACCTTGCATAATATCGAACAGTTCTCAAAAACATATATTGTACACGACTTGTCGAGAAAATGTGCTTGAAACACAGGAAAGTGGGAGTCTTCATAAACGTCAACATGTTTTTAAGGGTATAACGTCATTAAGTTAACGTAGAGTAGTTGATTAGCGCTGCTATCCTTATTTTTCGTCAAGCGTGAAAGGTCGCCGGTTCAAATCCCGGCCTCTCCTCTTTATTTTTTTTAATTTTGTTTGCTGAACAGATACCGTTGATATTAGAATATTTAAAAAATGAATCCGATGCACACTTGAGGGACGTCCCTTCTGCGCATATTTCCCCTTAGAAGTTGGAGATTTCCAGGATTTAAAGTTAAAACTTTTCTTTTTAGTTATTGTTCATATGTTGTGTTAACACACATATCATGATTAATTCACAAATCACATATATGTATTCAGGATGCAAAATGTAATGTTATTTAAGTTATGTATTGTTTGTTCTTCACTGACACCTAAAATATTTATTATTTGATTTCGATAGGTTCGAATCCGGCTCTGGTCGGAATTTATTCGGCCTACGTATAGGGCCGGTGGCAACCCACCATCGTGAGGAAATTGGGGAGCTCCGAGTGAGTGAGCGTAATCCGGTCACGGAGACCTACTATAACGGCTGGGGATACGTCGGGCGGACCCCCCGACCATTCTAATAATAGTGTCCAGAAAAAGAACCTCAAAGTAGATCTTCACACAATGTATTTTAATCCACTGCCAAACATTTCAGTTAAGAATAATATTATGCTTTTCCATTGACCGTATTTTCGATTCATGGTGAATTTGCTAAAAGGACCATGTCAAGAAATCTAAATATGTAAGTTTTACTAGTAAATGCATTTAAAATGCACGAAACAACAGGGGAGGAATAAAATAAACATTTAAAATAAGTAAAAATGCAACAAAATCTGTTAAAAATACTGACAAATAAACTAAAAGCCAAAAAAGGCCGAAAAATGCCAAAAAAAAAAATGTAAAATAGAAAGTATTTTCCGGCTCTAACTGAAGGGAAACGGACATGATATCAGGTTTAGCATTTTTTTAAGGGTCAGAAAAAAAGTTGATTTTTCATCAACTTCCGGACCCTAATTAGTAATTATGACCATAGAAAAAGTTGGAGATAGCTTACTTAAAATTTTCTTGCTGAGGGATCGTATCGTCCCATATCTCCACTTCATAATAAAGAAAAAACATCAAGTTCATATTTCGAAAATGACTTGGAGTTTTCCACCATGAAAATATGTTTTTCATAGTTTGAAGTTCGTTAGTATAATCTTTCAAGGTTTCCATTGTTTTAATTTCACACATATTTCATATTTCATACGTTCCTCTCTCTTTTCATACAGTCTTTGGAAAAAAGCTGAAGTTTCTTGTCAAACGGAGTCTGGTTTAAATGACTCCTTTTCGCTCTCCTGTTCCTACTTTAAACAAACAACAAAATACTTCGTAACTAAACGATTGCTTGTTCAAAACACGGAATTTTTACACAATTTACAAAATATGACAAAACGCCAATAGACATGTTCATCATTTTTCCCTTTCAGTGTTTCTCGATTTTATCTGAATTCGTTTCCTCATAAAAATTGCCATGAGGAAATTATAGATATGACATTATGTGTGAATTGGTTTCTTCAAACTGGTAGCAAATTTTAACTTGAGCTACCTGGAGCTAACATTACATTTTGCATCCTGAATACATATATGTGATTTGTGAATTAATCATGATATGTGTGTTAACACAACATATGAACAATAACTAAAAAGAAAAGTTTTAACTTTAAATCCTGGAAATCTCCAACTTCTAAGGGGAAATATGCGCAGAAGGGACGTCCCTCAAGTGTGCATCGGATTCATTTTTTAAATATTCTAATATCAACGGTATCTGTTCAGCAAACAAAATTAAAAAAAATAAAGAGGAGAGGCCGGGATTTGAACCGGCGACCTTTCACGCTTGACGAAAAATAAGGATAGCAGCGCTAATCAACTACTCTACGTTAACTTAATGACGTTATACCCTTAAAAACATGTTGACGTTTATGAAGACTCCCACTTTCCTGTGTTTCAAGCACATTTTCTCGACAAGTCGTGTACAATATATGTTTTTGAGAACTGTTCGATATTATGCAAGGTATTGTAAATAAAATGTCGCATAAACTCTTCACAAATTTGCTTCTTTCTGCACAAACTTGATGGCAATTTCCTCCAGGTGGAGAAAAACTCTGTTCAGTGTTTCAAACCCCACAAATTTCAAGTCGAGCAAGCAGAATCGTAAATATCCTTCAAGGTTCTTTTTCCAATTTATTATTTCTGTTTGATTGCGTATTATAATAACGGTTTATAGTTTCTAAGTTCATGGAAAGTGTTCAATTGAAAACCTATCACCGCAGCGTTTTTCGTCTAGTGGAAGGACCTACTCAAAGTTGGCTACTCTCACCTGGAGCTGAAGTGCAATGTTGCTAAGTTTACGATTTCGGGACTTAGAATTCTTTCGGGGCGGTCAAATAAGATGTTGCCAAGTGTACGTATGCGGTTGACTTCGTCGGTCGAAATTGTTGCTCATTGGTATCACTGCAGGTGGGTGGCGTGACCTTGACTGGACTGTTTTCGTGGCGAAAGCTCTTAAATGCCATGTACTGTTACTTACATGTTTGTCAATTTTAGCAGGGTTATCATACCTTTCTTCCACTGACAAATTTGTAGTTTCATTTTGCAAGTTTTGTGAATGGCCTATCGTATGGAGTGCTAAACAAAATTTGAACCGCTGCTACCACCAGCTATGAGAGGCAACATTTAGCCGATACATGCGACTACCGATATTTGTTCGGTCGTAGTTTCCTTCCTACGTAATGTATTCTCCAGCTTGCAAGTTATAACATTCACACTAACTTTCAATGTTCTAGTTCTTCTGCAAGCTTACAAGGCAGTACTCTTTATGCATTAGTGCCGCACCGCACAGCAACATAGTTATCTTCGTTAATTTCCATTGGTAAATATGGAATGGAAATTGATACATATAAGAACACATGCTGGATAGCAAGTCCGCTTTAGGGCAGTGTGAGCGGTTCTACCGCACTTCAGAACGTTAAGATTACGGCTCATTTTATCTAATTCATTTGCCTATATTAGATTTTTTGATGCGACGAAGTTCTTTGTACATTTTCATACTGCACTACTATATTAGTAAAGTTAGCTTCAGTTGCCCGTACACATTACACCGTTCTATGAAGGCACATAGGGGTATGTGGTGGTAGAGTCCCACACATTCTCCATCTTTTATTTGGTAAGTGATGCAATCAGCATCACACTCCGACCGCCTTTACCCCCAGCATTGCCAAAGGAATCAATTTGTTTAAAACTGGGTGAACTGGAAAGCCGCTCCAGTTCATCCATCCTGGGAATCGAATCCGGGTCTCCCACGTAGAAGTCTGACACCCTTCCGACTAAACCACCGCTGCTCCCACTACTGTATTAAATGTGGTAGAATTTTGTTTTGTTACACGTAACAAAAGTAAACATTTAGAGGTAAGCAAATGCTCCGCACATTGTAAATACCCGAGTATAGTTTCCGATGTGTCTGTAGGTACCGTGTGATTTCATCCGACGAATGCAACTGTTAAATGTTGAATTGTGCTAGTAGTAGAGATTTCGTAGATCCATGTGGGAATCTCCAGTTACATTCTAACCGTGTACATGGAAGTTCCCGTTCGAGAACAAGTACATGTTGCTTTGGGAATATTGCAAGTTCCCTGTCTGTGGGAGTTTGAGGTAACATGCCTTGTGTACATTATGGTTCCCAACAGAGCTGATGAGAAAGAGGTGGCTTATTGTCTTGGGTATAGCGGGCGTAACAATACCAGAGTATCTCCATGTGGGAATTCCTATTCACTGTTTATTCGTTGCGTTGAAGCAGCGAGGGTTTGTTTTCAAGATAATCAGCCGCCCACATCAAATACACCAGAGTATTCCTAGCAATAAAGGTGACTGTTCATCCCTGCTTTGATTCCACCATAACAGTGACAGCTTTGTAACAAAATTGTTATTTGGAAGGATCATTTGAGCTTTCAAACACCACCCGTTTGTACAGTCGTCAGTGACGATGCAAATATGGGCCACTCCCCCTCAGAAAGCTGCTAACCCATTTTTTTACATCAGTATGGTATAATTACCGTATGAAATATTCTGTATTAACTTTCGAACTTGTAAATAATTCTGTCAACCTGGCACCACTACTGACCAGTCACAACACAACCCAAAATGAAAACATATACAATATGATAACATTGTCTCCATAAAAATTATAGCTTTGTGCTCAGTAAAAGTGTGCCAGGAGTACTTATATACTAAGTACTCAACACTGTTGAACTCAACAAGTTGGCAACACTGTTGTTACGTATCGATACTGCCATCTGTAGGGTAGGGGAAATGCATAGTGAAAACGCACAGGTCCACACAGTTGCTTCGTCATTGCTCAGGAGGTGAGTGTAGTGAAAAGTGTGTTCGTCCAGCATTGTAAATGGAGGCAAGCAAAGAAGAGCAGAGAGGTGTGGTTCGTTTCTTGGTGGCTGAGGGTGCTGGAACACACGAAATTCATCGTCGCATGTCTGCAGTGTATGGCGAACACTGCATGTCCCTGACAAGTGTGCACGAGTGGTAGAAGAGATTCCGCGAAGGACGCACATCACTGCAAGACGATTCGCGCCCGGGACAGGCCCATCGAGCCATTAGGCCTGATGTGATTGCGAGGATCGATGGTCTGATCCGGGAAGACCGGCGAATCACAGAGGAAGAAATTCGTGTTCAGGTTGGCATCAGTCATGGCTCTGTGCATGCCATTATCAAAGA
Organism: Lepisma saccharinum; assembly: GCF_977018435.1. Lineage (NCBI taxonomy): Eukaryota > Metazoa > Arthropoda > Insecta > Zygentoma > Lepismatidae > Lepisma > Lepisma saccharinum. Next base: position 36,836,418 of record NC_139249.1, read on the forward strand.
TCACCTGCAGTTCCGAAAAAATCAAAAGCCATAAAGTCAAAATGCCCTGGAATGCTGTCGGACGGAATCATCCTTTTGCATGATAACGCCCGTCCCCATACTGCCAATCTGGTGAGGGATAAGCTTCAGACATTTGGCTGGGAAACGCTTGAACATCCTCCGTACAGCCCCGATCTTTCCCCTTGTGACTTCCACATTTTTGGTGATCTGAAGAAAGACATTCGTTGACGTCGGTTTCATTCGGATGAGGAAGTGCAACAGTGGGTGATTTTGTGGATCCGTCAGCGACCTACCTCTTTCTACAAGACTGGAATTGATCGTCTCGTCTCCCAGTGGGATAAATGTCTTAACACTTGTGGCAATTACTTTTGAATAAAACCAACTCCATTGTCACTTTGTAGCGGGTGTTCGGTTTTCATTTGACTGCCCCTGACATATTTTGGTCAGTTCAATCAGTAATTTGGACCCTTTGACTAGTTTCCACCTATGAAATTTGCATGAGAGAAATTTTCTAAAATAATTTGAAGAATGTTAAAACTTGGTTTCATTGTTGAACATTGTGACACCATATTCGTTACCTTGTTATCCTACATAGACTATTAAATGACGCAATGACATATATAGTCACATTTCCTTAGCAAGCAACCCCCGATCTGTATAGTTCAGATACATGGGCGTCGGGAGAGGGGGTTGGTCGAACCGAACCTTCAACCCCCTCCCCCCAAAAGAGCAGAAAGTTTATTTTTATTGTTAATAACAGAAATGAAGTTGTTAGTTTGTATTCGAACGGAACAACCGAAGTAGAAACTGCCTCAGATCGAAAAAATGAGTGTAAAGTGCAGGAATCAGGGTTTTATCATTTTCTACCATTTAAAGTTAATCCATGGAATAGATGGTTCCACATTTTTCAAAATTCCAAAAATTTAGGTTTTTATGCAAGATTTCAAACTTTGACTATAATTTTCTCAACTATTAACCTTTATCTTGAACGAGTTATGTAAAAGTCAATAACAAACCAGAATAACTTTGCTTTTCAGTACACTGTGAAATTTAAAAAAAAAGATAATGAAACACAGTTGTGCTGGTCAAGTCATCTGGTGAAGCGAGTTGAAAAGTCTCTCCAAGGATGCAATAATTATTATAAATTTGGATAAAATTGGTTTGCTTTTCTGAGATTATATTTACTATTGTATAATACTCATAACAATGATAATAAAGTTCCTCGTGCGTATAGGACCGTGCCGTGAAAGTACTTTTAGGTGATGTGGGGGTAGGGCTCCATATATTCTCGATCTAGGCCATTTTGGAGGTGGTGTCAGCACCACGCTTCGGGCGCCTTAACCCCTCCACCCATGGTTGCCCCGAGGTACCCATTGATTTGAGGCTGGGTGAGACCAGGAGTCGCTTTATACCGGGATAAGGCCGGAAAAAATTCCGACCTTAGGTCACCCACCCGTGGATTCGAACCCCTCTCTCCCGCCTGGTAGTCAGACGCCATACCGCTCTTGAACCATGATAATAGTTTTTATTAATTTTTCTCTTCAAGTTTTATTAATGGCCTGATCCCCTTGGCGACACTCATCTTCAAATAAATATGCCAGGTATCAACAACGTTACCTATGGTCATATTTAAATGGTGTGTATGAAGTTCATTTTGTCTTGTGCACCTCCTTTGCACGCGGGATGGGCAGAGGACGCCGCCACAATAGGCGGAAATGGTCGTTTAGTGATGCATTGTGATGTGAAAGCTGCATGATGGAGCTCCACTCGGATGGAAGGGAGTTGAAGCCTTCCTTGCTCCTACCATCCTGGTGTGTGACAGGGTGAAAGCTAGCACCGATCTCCCTCCCCTTCCCCCATTCGCCTTCCAAACCCAAAATAGCCATGTATATTTCCTGATATGCCATTTCCGCCCAGTTTATATTTTTTTATTCCTTTTTGCGGTGATTCAGTCGCAGGTATTGCCCATCACGTCTCCGCCGCCTTTCTCCGGCCTCACCTCGTGCCTGTTTGCACGGCTGGGTCGGTTGATGGGCGGCTGGAAAATCACTCGATGAAGCGTCTCTAACCTCTTTCCGAACGACGTGCAGGTATTAATGGCGTAATGCTCCAAATTTTTCCAGTTTTTCTTTTCTGCTTCCGCTCTGGGTCAGTCAAGAAACATGAAAGAGAAAATGAAACGTTGATATAGTAATATCAATGTATTCTACTAAAGATGTTGAAGTAAGAAATAACCAGCTACAATAAGAACCGAATATGCAATACTAAAGTTAGCCCACCTTGGTTGCCGAGCGCGTTGAGTAAGCAATACGATGAGTTTAGAGCTGTGTGTAGGCATCCCTCTAGCATATTTCAGTTTCGGAATGTGAGTGGATAGTGTGTGTGTGTGTGTGTAGTCATATGAAGTTTCCGAAAGAGTAATATTTCATGTGAACAAGAGGGTACTTCATTGATTCCAACAATATGAACCACGACAGGAAAGTGTAGATTCACAGGTTAATCTTGAAATAATAATAAAAAAAGGGCCTGTTTCCTGTGCCTCCCTCCGCCCCTAACTGTTGAGTTTCATGTGCTAATTCATCCTCATAGTCGCAAACCAGTGTTACCAATGGCTGCAAATTGAACTTAAATGAAAAAGTGCAGATAATACCTGTGCATCGTACTATGCCAAGAAGGCACATTGTTCTTTGTGTGGTCACTATCATTCCCTGGTCACCTTTAACCTCTCACTTGGGTTAAACTAAGAATTCATGTGAAAGATTGTGCCGGGAGATAGTTTGAACAAAACTCCTACTGAAATTACCCACCCATGGAATCCGGTAACCGTGTGTTCTCTATGTATATTTTAGTGACAGGTTTTATCCGAGCTGGTAAACACAGTGACTGTACGTATCAAATTGCAAACAACGTAAGTGCTTTACTGCCCTATATTCTCAGTTGCAGTGTCGAAGGTAAGAACCTAACAGATTTTGAAGTTCCTCAACTTATAACTTAGGGTAGAGAAATAATATCCCACATACCCGCCTTTCAAGTTCCACACACCGAAGAAAAATTACCGTGATACCACCGTAAAATTATACTGATTTCAAAAGTAAAAATCGACGAAATTGCATCGTAATTTTAAAAGTTCCACCATTTCAGTTACAGGTAAAGTAGGGTAACAACAGTTCACTCTAATTTTAGCCAAATGCCTGTGACAGCAACAGTAACTGTACTTATTTTTTTACATGTTTTCATTGTAACAATTGTTATTTTAATTACTTAAAAGTTTGAAAAACTAGGTTGACCACAATGCACACATTTGTACAAATTGCACGTGGTGATTTTCGTTGTCACGTACAGTATTTAACAAGGAAATTCTCTGCATTCAAATTCATTGAATTTATGGTGAATATACCAACGAATGAACCTACGGGGAATCAATACAATTACGGTATAATTAGTGTGCGAATTAACGGGGGGATACCGGGGATTGCCCCCCACAAAAAATATTTACAAATGATTTTTTTTATCCCTGCCGGGATGTTTTTATTATCTTTAAAGAAAATAAGATTGAACCCTTATACTACACCATTTTTTAAGTAAGTAACAAACATAATTGAAAAATCGTTTGTGTGTGTGTGATCCAGTCATCAAAGATTTCCCTATCCGAACGTATGCATCTTTGTGAATTAAAGGACTGCAAACTGACCAACCTTATCGAGCAGGCTGTTTTCTTAAGTTTTCATGGCACAGTTCTGATTTTTACGTGCATTGAAGTGTTTACAAGAAACTTCTAGGTAGGTTAGATAGCTCTTTTTGTGAAAGAGTCTGGGTTTCTTAGAATGTAAATACAGTAAAACCTCGTTAATCCGGACTAATGGGGGGGATGAGTTGACCGGATTAACTGAAATAACCTAAAAGAACAGTAGAAACTGCATTAAAACTCAGTTTATAGCAACAAATCAAGTTTATTGTGTATTTAAAGGGCATAGGCCTAAATACACTGTACAGTACAAAGTCTGCGGGAAACAGAATTTCATCAGTGGTTGACTGCCTTTTCTTTGGGAAGTTCTCTTGTTAACTTCTAGCCACATTTAAAACCTTGCATTCTTTTTTTTCCCTTTTGCCTGTCCGGATTAAGCGAAGTCCGGCTTATCGGGGTCCGGATTAGCGAGGTTTTACTGTATACTAGTGTTTCTGAAGTACGTGTAAATGTTATAAGATTTATTGACTTAGGCTAGAACCACTGTTCTAAGGCATTTAGAATCGCAAGGCAACAGTTTAGTTTGCTGACTGGTAACATACAGAAATTTGCATACCAGAAGAAAACCTACCTCCCGAAATGAGATCACAAATACGCCACTGAGTGGGCATCCCCCACCCTCCACCACCAAAGTAAAAAGCTTAATTCGCACAGTGCTACGTACAAATTTCCTTGAAACTGGGTGTGAAAATAAGCACAGATGTGTGCTTCAATCTGTAGCTTGATGGCATTACAGCAGCGAATTGTTTATGAAGAACATTTTTTCTTTCGCAGTTAATAAAGTTATTTCGTTCCATGAAAAGGCGTAATCTTCTGAGATTTTTTTTTTACGGTTTCAAACTGCGATGTTACATTCTGTGCTCCTGCTGGGAAATGATCAGTTCGAAGTGGCTTGGGGTCGAACGGATACATCAGCTTTTGAAGCTAAAATTAATGTTGAATTGCGAAATATGAATAGCTGCGTGTTAGGTTGGGTCTTGGTATTTCCGCACTTATTTGAAAGCATTGAGCGGAGTGCTATACTATAGTGTGAGGTGGTGACCTTGATATTTTACCGATTTTGGTTTTTACTGACTTTCAACATCCGTTTAATAGATAATGAAACGCTGAAAGTCCATGGAAATACCATTGCAGCATCCCGTATGTTAATGGAAATCTTGGCAATGTTGTCAATGTTGTCCATTGCTTTTTTTTTTTTTAATGGATAGAGTTTAGTTGAATGAAGTGAAGATATGGGAATCAGGAGTGCCACTCTTTTTTTTTAGGGATTGTAAAAACAAACCTTCACTTGTCCTTTTCCCAACATTCGAGTTGTAATAGTTAAGAGATTTCAGCTCTTAGCAGCTTGAAGTTATGAGACAGCGCATATTATGTACAGTTATTGTAAATGGGTAAGTAGAATTTCATCCACCTAGTTCATTTTAACTCTGCTTCGCAGTGAACACAGCCTTCTCTCACAGCATTTGCTGTAAGGACTGGACCCTCCGCTGTTGCGTGTCTGTAATATCGTTTTAATTGTTCGACACATCCATCTCTTTTCGAAAGACACCGAAATGTCAACACCTCCCTTCCACGTAGTATACCCTGGACTGCATTTTACAGACTATAGCGAGACTGGTGTCTGGTTCCCTGTGGGGCTCGTGTTGTCCCGATAATGTTTGCGATTCTCTCTTCATTAATTTCATCTTATCTTCGCAGTTAGTCAAAAGTGGAAGAAACTCGAAGTAAAATATATCAATTCATTCATTCATCCACTATAGGCAAATTACACTGTATGCCAGACTGCATTTTCCGTTGAAATTTCTACATCTCCTGTGTGTGCCAACTCGTAAAGGTAATTTCTTAGCGTCTATTGATTTCTTATCTCATGCACACCTTACATGCGCTGCACTCAAACAATTGTTCTCTCTTCCTGGAACTTCCAGCGCAATATTGCAGACATCCGTAGCGCGCTACGACGGCTGGGGTCATGGGTTGTATTTAGTTGTATTAGTTAGTTGTTAGTTGTATTTAATACATACACTACATTGTGTATGCGTAGTTACAAGTATAAACTGTTTCACCATTGGATGCATACAAGACCAGATTTGAACTTCATTTGTGGCCTGCGAGCTTCGTCCCGACTTCACAAAAACCATGCCACCAACTTCGTAGAGTTCCACATGCACTTCTCTTCCTGACCGTAGTGCACATCCTCGTTCCATTGTGTCTGTTCCGCATGAAGTATACGCGAACGCGACGAATGGAGTAAAAAACCACTCCTGTGCAGAGCCCGTTTTGGGCTTTGCGAGGTTCTCACAGCGCTCTTTCTCGATCTCACAGTTGGAGGAAAGTGGGTTGGTTGCGGTCGGGTTGACCGAGGCACTTTCGCGGTACACCAGCCTCGTTGCTCGCAGACTACACGCTGTATAGTTCCTTCTTATCTCGAAGAACTTGTTCGGTATTGTCTGGGACACAATGGAAGCCGTATTGTAGGGTTGTAACCTTCCACAATATACAATATCCTTTGGTTCCTGGTGTCTCACAATATTGATGCTGGATGTTCGTTTCGAGCGTTAGCACTTCCAATACATTGACAATGGGTATTGTCGAGTTTGAGCTCGTTTCTGCGATAGAAGAACTGTTCCACATGTCGTCAAACATTGGAATAGAGATATGCTGGATTCAATTCTGCTCAAACCTGATTGAAAACATTTCTTTGCAATTAGGTCGATACTTGCTCTAATCGCTATGCATCCATTTTTCACGAGTCGAAATGGTTCTCACTTCAAAATTCTAAACACACAATACACACTTGCAGCTCTTCACAATTGACACCTTGTGATATGCAAGCCACACACGACATCCATATACGATCTCCAAATGTTTTCACGAATTTCTAATTTGTTTATTTTAATGCGAATTCAACCCCTCCAACAGAAATATCCTCACTTCCCCAGACTGAAAATTCTGACTATACCGTTGGTAAATGGTAATGGTAAAATTAAATACTTGTTCCGTGGCGGAATGGTTAATACAGCACGCTACGACGCCAGGGCTCCCGGATTCGAATCCCTGCCTGCGCATGGTTGTTCTTTGTGGATGTCACTTCACCAGTTTCATTTCATTTCAATTAGCCAAAAGTGGCAGATAAGCGACGCTAAATAATAAAAATAAAATCAAGTAATTGTGAGGGAACTGTCGAGTGTTCCCACAGACCTCACAACGCTAGAGAAATGGACCTGTGATTGAAAAATCAGGAAATATCAGATATGTGAAAATCGGGAAACGTCACGAAATACTTATGAAATATATTCGTATTCTATACATAGACTTAAGACTTGATGTTGTATTTATGTTCCACCATAAGGGTCTCTGCATTAGAGCATTGTCTTTGGAGAATACACTGCAGCTTACACGTACTGAATATGGAGTTTTCACATATTTGTAAACACTAATTTGAAAAAAAACCACTTAAAAATGATTTCTCTTTTAACTGGAACGAGTTTTCATATTTCCACTCTAAAAATATACTGTAAACAAAGTATATCTATATTGTTCGGTGAATTTGTGTGGGCAAAAATAGGGTAAATTCTACAGAATGAAGTAATTTCATCAAACCTGCGTAATCGTCGCAAATTTCCGTGCCTTATTAACAGCGTATGGCATTTTCTAAAATACGCTTGAAGTTTTCATCATATCCGTATGAGCTTGGATATACCTTCCGTTTAATGTCGCTGTTCTTGTAAACGTCATACCCGGGAGAGGCCTGAGAACATGCAGAGGTGCCCTTGGTGCTTGGCTTTAATTACATCCCAAGACTGTTGCATGGCTTAACACGCCTTCTTGCTTGCCCGTGGAGTGTGTGAGTGCGATAGTGAAAGCTGGAATTGCGTGTACACGGCTTGCGTATTCAGTTTCTGTGCTTGAAAATAAAATTAAAAGTGCGTTAACGTCGCTGTCAGTGGTGGTGAAACCAAGTTTGGGAGATGAACACTTCCGTCGAAGCTGTAATAAAAGTGGGTTCAATCTTTTACATTTGTGTGTAAATTTTGAAATGATTGAGCATGGCTGAGCACTAGACTACCAGTTGGACTCCTTCGTATATCTAATTGAGTTATAGCGTCCATTGGATGTGAATAAATCCTTTGGAAGATAAAACTACCGCTCTTTACTTCTCAGCAATCCCCCCGCTTTTCTTCAAGATGGTTAACACTGTTGATTAAACATAACTACCCTTAAAATGCTTTCACAGATTTTGTCACGGATGGGACAGACGAAATACTGCATCTTTACTTAAGAAATTTATTTTAATTTCTGTAAATTGTCAAATGATGAAAAATAAATTTTAGGACAAAAAAAAAGGTAATTGACCTTTGAATATTCTAGTCTGGTTGAAGGTGAAATGCAACAGTTAAGGAGATTTATTTTGTAAGGGGTGGGAAATACTGACGTCGACCGTGCATTGTATCTCCCAGCGTAAATTCAGCGGTATCTTAGTTGGTACAGCAATGGCACGGAATACCAGGGATCCGCGTTAATTCCTCATTGAGACATTATTTTTCGCCTATAATGTAATGTTATACCACACTTATAAAAATGTTTGTTGGTCTGTCTTGTTAGGTTCTAATTACTTAAAATATTGTTTGGAAGTATTAAATAATTGTCATGGTTATATATAGGTAATCTTTCGAGTGGACCGGGGCTGAGCTGAGAGGTGATTTAAGATGCAATCTTGTTTCTTGAAGTCTCTAAATATTATCGAATAGTGCTTCTGGCTGAGTTTTAGAAAAAAAAAACATTTATACGTGCAATTGAATGTTACATCCCGCACACACAAGGCACAACCTGAAATATTTCAAATGAAGGAAATTTGAACTGAAATACATGTCAGGAGTAATCTCCAATCCATGCTTTTCCCCATTATTGCGCTCAATCCCCCAGTTATCCCTTTAAAGTGCAAGTGGTTGACTTTCGATCAGTGGCCAGGTTTTTTCTCAGGGGTTAGTTTATTTTAGAAGTCTGTCCTAGATTTTGCCATTTTTTTAAAAAAAAAATATTTGACGCTCTTTTTTTAAGAGCTCCCAGTGGAGAGCGGGTCATGATCCCACCAACCTCCTTTTGGGCACGCCACTGACTTTGATGAATATATCAGTGAATATACCAGCAAAATTCTTGATCTATCCCAGTACTAGCTTCAGAAAGAGGTCAATCCTGAATAAATTAAATTACAGCAGGTCCTATTAGGTAGTTAGTTCACTGCCAGCTGAACTTTTGGCTCTCAGACATAGGTCACTCTGATATATGTATTTAGAAGTTGCACATCGAATGCAATTTGCTTCTGAATATGTCCCCACAGATAAACGGTCAGTTCACTCGCTTGCGTTATTGATTTAAGTGTAAGGACTTTGTTTGGTCTGTGGGCACAGGTCAGGTCTTGATAACCCGAGACTACACTTTGCAGAGTGAATGTGTGCGTCTTGGTCTGAAAGATAAGTAACGCACACTGTTACTATCGGCTGTAAATATGTGTGGCGAGTTCAGCACCACGTTTCATCCACCTTTCCCACCCGAGATTGACACATTCTGTAGGACGCTGCGTGGCATACTTTATTTTTTAACGAATCTATTGTCCCATCAGGGGTCGGATTAATTGATCGATGGTTATGTTCCTAAGCAAGGGAGGGTTAGGAAAACTATGAATTTTGTTTGGCATGGAATAAAATTGTAATTTAAGTAAAAACTTGCATTGTCTGTTGCTTTTTAAGAGGTTAGTATTCTGAAACCTGCAGAACGAATAAAGTCAATTCAAGAGAGGCAGTGCTCACATTGTTCGATCTCTAGCGGGAATATATTTAAGTAGTTTGTATCCTACTTGAAACTGTAGGACCAGTACAGAATAGTCTGGTACTATAAACTTTTTTCGGGCTTCTCCGTTGCCTTAGTGGTAAAACGAAAGGTTCCCTCGCCTTACAAACAAGGGGTCCTGGGTTCTGTTTCCAGTGGAAGCACATTGCACAGTAGTTTGGATTCCACTTTAAGTACATTCCCGATTAGCCTGTCTGAGCGTAAAAGTGACCCTAAAGCTTACTTTCCCTCAGAATCCAAATACTCTTTGTGAAAGAAGTGAAAGAGAGTTCAAACCTCCCTTTTTTCACGGGAGTACTTGTGGTTGAGTTGCACTTGCAGAACTACAGATAAATTTAGTAGAAACTTATTTCTGTGAGATTCCTGCTTTCACATGATTGGCTATAAACTTTTTAAGGTGCTCTCGCAAGTACCTCGAACGGAGCACCGTTGAGTTTTAAGAGTAATTTTACCCTAGGATTTCTTGATGTGACATTGATATTGTATGTAGACAGACAACCAGTCTTATGAATGTACGTTACAGTGTCTTCTAAGCGACTTGTAAAAGAGTTCGTTCCTTCAAGAAACACTCAAGCTTGTAACTCGCACAGTGCATCCTGGAAAGTACAACACTCCAGCTAATACATACATTGAGTGTGGCCTTGACCCTTAACCATTTATCATATGCATGATCTGTTCATTATAGTACGTAGGTGTTAGTAACTTTGTTCGTGTCAGTATTAGCACTACCATTATTATTAATCCATCAGGCAGAGTTCAAGACTGAGTTTTAGGAGTTCGTCCACGTACTGTCCCCCTTCATATGAAGGAAGCTAATAGCCATAATTCAATCTGCAATAATGTCAAAAGAGGGTTGTAACAACCACGATTAGTATTATTAAAGTTTTCTTCCTCGTATAAATTATGCAGCGTGTTCTCGGAAGCTGTAGTTTCTGGTTTGAAATGTTCCTGGGAATCGGGTATTAATAAGACACTTGATTTTCTCACTGAATGTTCTGATGGGTATTTTCCGAGAAGAATCCCTGGCTGTAGTTAGGTATGAACTTGAGGAATAACCTTGAGAACATCTGTCGTGAGGCAGCAGCAGCAGTTTTTTCTTTATTTTTCGGCCCAAGAATCGAGTCTTCGTCGAAATGAAGCAATTCTTGCGTGCCAATTACATGTAACGGGAGTTGGGCTTCGTTTGAATATGGAACGTCATCTCCGGGCTCAGTCTGCTGCCGAGTTGGGTCATGAATACCGTTTTCCACTGGCGGATTGTCTTCAGGCTGCCGCACGACGGTAAAGCGAGGAGCGGATCATCCAAATACACATTACTGGATGGAGAATCAAATCTCTTCGCTGTTTCCAAGCATACCCTTAACTCAGAATATTCCTTTTTATTGATCAACATTCCCGTCAAGGGTGGAAGTTTTCGTTTAGCTTCACTTCTTACTTTTTCTAAGGGCATGGCCTTCGTTGGGGCCTTCCTTGCAAATGAAATTAATAAGGCAATGTAAGCTTTGTATTACTTACGAGATCGTCCAACCATTTTTCAATATTATGCACCCTGCATAATCTACACCAGTTTAAAAATGGACGAGAAGGACTGATTCTAAATTGTGGTAAACTTTCCATGAATTGTTCTCCGGCTTGTGTGCAAACGCGATGATAAATTACGCATTTCCTTACAATACTACGAACTACATCTCGTCCTCCAAGTATCCAAAATTTTCGTTGCAATGAGGCTAACGCTGAGGAAAATTATTTTCGCCTTTTGCAGTCGTCCTCCAACACGAATGGTTGCTTCATCAGTAAAGGGTGCCAAGCACAATCATCTGCTTTTCGTTGACAGAGGAGTTGTGGTTTGTAAACAATGTAATTCTGATGTGAATTCACTTTTTCTAAGCTTGTACTTCATCTTCCACGTAGTAGACATGGAGAACCGCATTCTTGCAAACAAACGAGAGTGGTATCTGGATACCTAGCTAGCCAAAGTATAGCCCACTGTACGGTTGTATCCTGTCAAAGTGTGGACCATGTGCCATTTTCAGCCTAATCTTTTATCAATGGCGCAGTGATCTTAGTCAGGGTATAAGGGATGACCCTTTCTTTAAACACCCAAATGTCAAGCTCTCTTCCACGTAGTACGCCCTGGACTGATTTTGCAGACTAAGGAATCTGTTGCGTCTGGACTCTCAGCCAGTATAATCCTTTGTAGAATTCGTGGCCCGTCCATGTTTGCGATTGTCCTTTTACCAATTTCATCTTATCTTCGCAGTGTCAGAAAAGCAAATAAAACAATTTTTAGATTCCATTTACTTCGTTAGATTTTGACTAGAAAAAACAATCTGTTTTTGGTAAGGAGTTGTCTGTATTATAAGGGGGCGGGAGGGGCAAACAACATCAGTGTTGACGTAAAAGGTAAAAAAGGTAAAGTGTTCCCCTGTGCATAGCACCACGCCATGAAGGCGTGTAGGGGGTGTGGGGGTAACGCCCCACACTTTCTTGATCCGGTCGTGAGTGGGGGTGATGTGATCAGCATCACACCCCTGACCGCCTTTACCCCCCAGGGTTTCCCCCAGGTACCCATGTTATTGGACGCTGGGTGTGTTGACGTACCCATTATAATTTGTAATAGTCAGTCAGCCTATCCTGACACAAGTTCGCGAAAGTGCCTGCAATTAGTACTGTTCGTAAGACTTCTCATAAGTGTGGATTTAGAGTAGATGTTTACTTACGGCTATTTTGGGAAAATAATATTAACCCATAATTGAGTTATCAGAATAGTCTTAATTAGTGCTGAGTGAAAGTGCACGTAATGTAGGAATATAACCGGAGACGTACTTGTTCTGATTTTACCCGTATATAGTACGCATTTGCGTAAACTATGGAAGTTAACATGTACAGTCATGGACGCTTCTGGGTTGTAACAATCCCATCAACTTTTAGTGGGATTATTACCACCCGGAAGTGTCCGTAACTGTACATGTACAATCATGACTGTATGGAAATGTATGAAGTATTAGGTTGAATAAATTTTATCAAAGAAATTATATTCTGGCTAGAAAATATGAAGCAAGGATGGTATAGTATTTGCGTTGGAGTATTTGCAGATTTTTAGAACTAAGCATTGTGCTTATGGAATAGTCCTTGCTTTGAAACACCCCCTGGATATGGCTGAGTAGAGCAAGGCGCAAGAAATGGACCGTTATTCAACATTTCAGGGATTTTCAGCTCTCCTGCGATTGTACACTTCTGTTTACATAAAGTGACACATACTTCAACTGTCCAGCCTTATAAAATGAGCCACTTTATGTGAACAGGAATGTACCAAGAGATTGTCATCTGTACTCCGTAAAGGTGTTTTGAACGTAAATGTTCTGTTTTGCAAAGCTGGAGTGACGCACCTGCAGGTGGTGATCTTTGCTGTACCGGTATTTACAACAACGCTAACGCTTACATTGAAAAAATTTCGTGCATGTCTACCATCGTGCCCATTTAATTTTGAAGTGTTATTTTCTCTAAATCCTTCCGTTAGCTCCCGGTTTTCATTTTGTATATTCTAAATCTTAAATTTACTTAAACTTGTAGCCGTATATTGTCAGGTTTGACACAAGACAAAGAACGTTCATTTATATAAAATTACGTAATAGGTAATGCCTTTTATAATTCGCATGCGAATGAAATTATACAAGATCTCGTACAAGAAATGTACAAAGAATTTTTAGCTCTTAATAGAAACGTTTGCAGTTATATAATACTGGAATTTTTCAAACAAGACATGAAGAAAGGAATGCGCAGGTGTAATTGAACCGATAATATAGGTTGGATATTGGTTGTAGTAATTTTAATTTCAGACTGTTCCCGTAGCTCAATTGTTAGAGCTTGCCCTCGGTGCGTATGGGCCTGGGTTCGGACTCTTCAGGTCTCAACACAGGATGATGAAGCTGATGGAGTTCCGGTGTAAGGTCAGGTGGTGACACCCATGGCCGTATTTAGAGGGGGGGTTTCTAGGGTTCAAACCCCCCCGAAACTTCTGACATGTTGGATTAATGGAAGTTCAGAAACCAAAATCTGTAACAAATTTTCAATTTTTTTTTCGAAGCATCACAAAAATACAAGGAGACAATGTTGAAACGATCGAGCTAGAATTTTCATACATTCAGAATTTGGAATTCTGAAAGTTGAGTGAAACAGGATTTATTCTCGGAATCGCAGCCCACCGGCGACCCCTCCATTATCACTTCTGCTGTCATCTTTCCAGTGTTGTTCCTGCGTCACAAGGAATATAGACTGAAGATTCCCTTATGATTGTCCCAAAATTCCCTTTCGAGCTTTTAAATTCCCCGTCCGATAAAGTCGAAAATAAATCCCCCTTGATAGTTCAAACCTAGTACCTCCAGTTTCGTAGCGCATTACGTTCGCGATTGAGGTTCCAGTCCATGCACCAGGCTAAGCTTTTAAAGAGAATAACTGGTTCCACACTTTTCAAAATTCCAAAAATTTAATTTTAAAGTCAAACAACAAAAACTTTATGACTAAAATTTCCATCTAACTTTTAAAGTTCTTTCTTGAAGGTATCTAAAGTTTAATGACGAAGTAAAATAATTGTGCATTTCAGTACACACTGTATGAAACGTAAAAAAAACAAAGAAACTTCTGGATATTCACTCATCTGCTGGATTGAGTAAGCCCCCTCAAGGATATAACAATAATATAATAATTATTATTAGTAGTATTATTACTATAGAATAAAATTGTTTTATTATGAAATTTTAATTATTATTATTATTATTTCTATTATTCAAATTTCTGGCGACGCCCTGGGAACAATTAGGAATGACCCCCCCCCCCAAAAATTTTTCCTGCCTACGGCCATGGTGACACCATTCTCAGAGCGCGTTAGGGGTTTGGGTCATCTTCCTGGCCTGGGCATAAGTGTTTCTTTGAGAGTGTCCCTTCATCCTCATCGTCGCGATTAGCCATGTAAAGTAAGGGAAATACAACTAACTACAAAATTGAAACCGACTCATTTCGCTGACCATGCGTCGCTCAACTAATTGGCTATTTCATTTCTTGTAAAGTTAATATACGAGGTTTCGAAAGTTTGTAGTACAAGAACTTTAATACACAGCAAAAAGGTGCATATCAATACATAAATATTCTCTCCCCAAGTTTGGTACGTACATTACAGGTGCTCGATATGTGCACACTTGATGACGCTGCAGACATCAATCCTGAAATAAAGTTCCTGCCACACACGTCCCAACATATCACGATCAATACCAGTCTCCTTGAACTTGTACCACGCAAGAATTGTCTTGTCTGTAGGTGCTTCTGTTCAATATTTCTTTCGCACGAAAACTTCGTCGTACAGTCACAACCGACTCGCATTTAGCGAATTCTAATATGCGGCTAAATCTGTAAACTTGGAGAGATTCTTTATGTACTGATATGCACCTTTATCCTGTTATAGTTCTTATGCTATAAACATTCGTAATCCCGAATCGCCCTATATGTATGGCCTTGTCTTGAGGTAGCAAGGTTTTTGAGTGAGGTGCTCGCAGTCGTGGGCAGGTGAAAATTGATATTGCTGCTCTGTCTGAGTTCTGGCAGCCTCAAGGCAATGAAACATTAACCTGCATTTCCAGAGGCGCTCAAATTTCTTGACGGATGGTCGTCACTCGCATGCAGGAGGCTGCAGAACGTGTCTCGTCTCCTTTGGACGTTGCTCTGAAGGAATGCGACCGAGTAGGTTTTCGCTTGCAGTTTCCCGCTGATTAATTTCGCTTCGGGTTTGGAGATGACCTGAAAGTTGTCAGTGACGCACTTTCTTTGTTGTCGCTGCTGTTTGGCGGAGAAGCCTCATATGGCTTGACGTAGTTTCGCTGAATAATTTGGAATTGGATGTCGTAGATTCTGTTTCGGTTAGGTTCCTGGGTTTATCCACAATTCTCATTCGCCCCTTTCTGTGTGCTTGGGAGGCGAGGGGTGTCTTTTGCATGGATCAATGTTTCCTTCCCCTAAATTGAGAGCTAGCCCCGTGTTCACTGTATGAACTTTCTGATACATGGAAACCGAACTGTACGATATATTTGCGGTCTAGTAATTACCTGAGAGTTTCCCAGTCTTAGGTTTCAAAGTTTAAATCCACTTTATGCTCGTGTGGACTAATTGGGATTAGACCCACAGCTTAAACTGTGCCTACACCGGAGATCGAACCCGGAACGCCTTGATTACAAGGCGATAGCGGTACCACTGTGTGATTGGGAATGCCTAGTCGAATGCTTCGAATAACGGATTCGACCAATTTTCGATGGTGGTCCCCACGATATTGCCTGACCTTAAAAGCACTTTCGCATCGCAGAGTTCGGTGGAGATGTAGTAGGCTTTTTCTGAGCTGGTATCTAAAATTACTTTACTTATTTTCTGGGTATAAATTTACGACCAGATCCACGATTAGCATTCATGGCATAATGCTCTGGTCTTTGGGGGAGCAATCATGGCATACATTCCTCATAGCTACCAGACTGTCTGTTGAATAGGGGCCGAACCAATTCCTACCTAGATGTCCATAAAATCAGCTGTGTTTTGGTAACGTAAATTCATCCAGAAAGGCTGTTCAAAGAGCGATTAGTACGGCAAAGCATTTGATGACCTCAAAGTGACAAATAGAAAATACATTTGACTTAAAAATAATAAAGACCCAAATAAAAAGAAATACCAATAAGTTTTTACACGTTTCCCTATTAGTTGAACAGGTAATAGTTAATTTTAAATAATTTAATGAATGGCATTACAAAATGTTTAAATTTACGATAAAGTGTTCGAGAAGGGGGGTGGGGCGGAATACTTCCTGTAAGAAAGATTCTGATTGCGAAACTGGCAAATATATGCAATTTCAAATCAATTTACAAAAACTAATCTTATCCTGTATTGGCATTGAAAACGCACACTGAATTAAAACTAACAATAAACACTTGGAGATTCTTAAACAAAAATGTTTTAACTATTGGTCTCCTTAGTAATAACTTGTACATGAAGAAGTTCCTCTCCACTTGAACTGAATAATTGGAACTTACTGAAAGCAAGAAAATGTCTCTTGTATTTATTTCATAGTCAACAAGACACACGTTTTTACCTGACAATATTTGAGGAAAAGTAGATAGACGCTATTGCTATGTCTTTTTGGTTTCCTAGATATTTTTTTTTTTTTGCTTATGTATGAACAAGCATTAAGAAGCAGAAATATTCAATAAGAAAAACTCAAGATCTAGCAAAAAATGCCATTGCCTTCCAAAAATCTATTTAAAATGCTCAAAATGACCTAAAAAATGCCAAAAAGTTAAGTCTCTCGAAAATGTCAAAAAATGAAAAAATGCTTCATACAAATTACCTTTATTTTACCAATTATTTCACGATAAACATGTTTATATATTCTAGCAATCTTTCAACCCTTTTTTAAAAAAGATGAAAAATTAACAAATGCCTTGCTATAATGATTATTATTCATTATAACCGCGGTTTTTGCTTTTGGGAACACAAGAAGATATCATTGCAAATGTCTTGAAATGAAACTGCCATTGCTCATCGATAAATATCTCGACATGCATTGATCTGATACAAAAGGGCACTCATTTTTACAAAGGAACTTGGAGTTTTAAAGTGAAATTATGCCCATTTGCAAAGATAAATTACATAATTTCACCATAAGTTCGAATTGAAACCTATACTTAGTGACGTTTGAAAAAATGTACGTGGCAGGAAAGTCTCGAATCGTTTTCCGAGACCATGTTGGCCCAATGATATTTCATTTTTTTCAAACACTGAGAACCGGCGTGGGAATCTTTTCGCGAAGTCATTCACTTGTGTCGTCATTGAATCTCTAGGAAAACATACCAGTGCAGTAAGGCTGTCATTACTCGGGGAAATCCGAGTGGTGAAATCCTCCGGCTAATTGCATCGGTGATGCTACTTTGGGATCTTCCATCGAGCCCTTCATTAAAGAACAAAACGCCGGAAGGTGACACTTTCTTTTCCACAAATGTGCCTCCAGGATGTTTTTCTCCTTTCTCTTCCTACATTGTTGGACCTTTCCAATGATGCCATATTTCTCTGGTCGTTGTTTCGTAGTCTGCCTCTACCGCTGGATGATCAGGGAGTAATGAATGGAAAAGCTAGAAGAAAGTACGACTTGCTCACGTTTCCAAGCCAAGAATGAGTGAATTAATGATTTAGTTTACGTCGCGTTTCTGCCACTTTTGGCTAGTTGCGAAGATTGAATGGTGATTAGATTAAATAGATAAAGGAACAATCACAAACACACATGGACAGCACACAAGTACCACAGAGGATTACACTGGCCGTGGGTCTAGACGCCAGAGGCTCGCTAGTCTGCAAAATGCAGTCCGGGACACATTTTGATTTTAAGTTACAAGAGTCTGGGCACTCGCCCATCTTTAAAATGTGTTGTATTTCATAGTCTGACTTTGGGAGTTAATGTTGGTCTCCTCTTCAAGTCATTGATCCTTCACGATTTTGCCATGGACGCCAACAGATATTCCATATGTTATGGAAGCATTTCTCACCAGCAGAAGCTCGATCGTCACAGGACAAAGGCGATTCGGACAGCATTTCCAGGAGCGTACGTCAGCGGAAGTGTTCGGAAACACCACATAGCTCTGAAACTCTGAGAGCATCTGGGATGAAATAGAGGTCATCTTAGCTGATGTGCTACTCCTCGCCATAGCGAGGATGACAGAGACAGACAATGTTCTCGCTGAGGTGGGGAGCATCAAAGGGACGTGATATTCAAAACTTGAACAGTGAAAGTAACTCATGTGCCTTTATTCTTAATTACGCATTATCCTTAATAATTGTGATACTTCCGGTCCTAGGTAATTGCGATTAAAATGTCTCCCATCATTATGGGACACCCTGTATAAGCAGTAAAATTTTCTCCTCAAACAGTTTCGATCTAAATATTTGCCTGGTATACATTAATTATATTAACCATAATATTTTTACATTAAATTTCGTTAGTTTGATATTTTTAGAACTCTGTGTTTGTGTGTGTGTGTGATATTAATATAATTTCATAATCTTTTCAACCAGTGTATTGTTTGGACCAATGTTGACATTTCTTTGATTATACAATATGCAAAACTCTTAAAACCAATGGGAAGGATTTGGATCCGTTGAACTCTCCCCTTATGTACGGCAATGGCTTATGCAAAGGTTCAACTCCCAGGTTCAAAGTGTATCTGCAAGAGATCCACACCATAGCATATCTCGGTTGTTCTGAAGCCACACTGTTGGGCTTCGAAGACAGTGGCTGGAAGGAAAGGGCCGGAAGCTTTCAAGATGTGGTGCTAGGGGAATGTTGAAGATCAACTGGATAGACAGGCGAAGATGCTCAGAGAATCGGTCGTCCAAAGAAGTGACAAGATAGGAGGCGAAATTCTGAGACTGAGAGTAATGAAAACTGTACTTGAAGGAAGAATATAAGGAAAAGAAAGCACACCGGCAAACTCAGGATGGAATATATCAAACGAACTCTGAAGATGTGAATTATGACAACTACAGATAAATGAAAATGAAGGCATTAAGTATTAATAGAAGACAGGAGCAAATTGAGGAATGGAACAAGGTTTGAACAACAAGATAAACCAGTTCCACAACTATCCTTGTAATCAGGGTGTCCCAAGTAGACAATTTGCACAGTGGTTCGTATGTAACTTAAGGTTCAGCGCCGATTAGCCGGTCAGAGCATAAAATGGGCTTTAAACAATCTTTTAGTAAATAATAGCCCGAGAAACAGAAAAAAGTATGAAGTGAACCGATAATTAACGAGGGAAAGAGAACGGGCCATTTTTTTTTTTTTTTTTTTTTTATGGAAACAAGTTTGAGTCCAAAGAGTGTCAAATTCTAGAAATCTAATTCCTTCTGCACGATTAATTTTCAACTCCTTTGACGCACTACCGGTGAATTTGGCCCGCATATTATAGTCTTGCTATGTTGCTCATCTACAGTATCACTGCGTGGAAAGCAGTGACTGAACAGAGTTATGTAAATATACATCAGAATACACTTCAAACCACGCGAAATCAGCGATGCAGGGACGATATCTTCACACAGTCTTAGTTCCAAAGTGTGGCAGATTTTAATCAGATCTCTCTGATAAGTCATGAAATACTCTTTATTATGCAATACGTCATTCTTCGTAGTGTTCGTATGGCATGGCACACTGCCTCAGATTTGTTTGTTCAGTGTTCGTAATGTTGTGTAAAATTTTAACAACCACCACACTTCAACACCCACACTGCTTGGCTAAACAGGAGATTCCAATTCATGCTGTCTTGCTTTAAGGATATAATTTATTGCAATGGTCTGCAGTCCTGGAAAGTGAAATGGAAACAACCTTAACCCGGATTTTTGAATCAATGGTGTTTGAATTTATTTGGAAATGTTACTTCATTTGTTTTATTTATTCGTTTTTCTGTCACTTTTGGCTAGTCGCGAAGATGATGAAATAAGATTAAATTGATGAAAGGACAACCGCAAGCACACATGGATAGGAGCACAACACCAAGCCCCACAGATAATTATATTACTTGGCGCTCAGACGCCCGAACCTAGTCAGTCTGTAGAAGTGAAACCCCAGCAAATGGTACTTGTCTTTCGTAATTTCTATATGAATAAGTTAACATTACTAGATTACCTTAGACAACACAGAACATACGCAGGTTCAAAATTATAACAGGACTTGAATGTCCGGAAACAATTTAAATACTTTACTCGTTGTTGCCAATACAATTTCACTACTGTATATTGACAGCTTTGTATGCCTTTGTTATATTATATTATTTTATTTGGCGTGTGCGAGATTCAGCCTGAGGCTATTCTACAGCGTAAGCCGTCATAAGTACAATACGTATGAAAGGTTAATTTCCAATATGCAATTGCAGTATCAATACAATTGAAAATTAGGTTAGACCTACAATATATTTAGACAATTACTATACTATAATACAATGTCTGGCCATTCGTCACCGGACACCCCACCAAAGGCGTGTGGAAGCATCATGGTGTGGTCGTGCTTCTCCTGGTATGGTCTTGGTCCCCTTGTGTTAGTGCGTGGAAACATGAATGCAGATGCATACCTAACGATCCTGGACAATTCTGCGCTACCGACATTGTGGGCACAATTCGGTAGTGGTCCTTATCTGTTTCAGCATGACAATGCCCCATGTCATACGGCAGGTGTGATCAACACGTGGTTCGAGGATATGTTTGTGCAAAAACTTGATTGGCCCGCCCATAGCCCTGATCTCAACCCGATTGAGCATCTTTGGGACGAGTTGGAGCGCCGGTTGAGAGCCAGGCCACACCGCCCAAAAAACACTAAAGAGTTGTTCGCCGCTTTGCAAGAGGAATGGAGCAGGATTCCCGTCGAAACCTATCGCAATTTGGTGGACAGTCTTCCTCAGAGGGTTGCGGCTGTACTTGCTGCGAAAGGTGGCCCCACACGATACTGACGGACGCCTGAAACCGGATTAAAGTACTCGTTCCAGGTGTCCGGTGACGAATGGCCAGATAGTGTATAAATCTTGTCAAGAAAAACGCAGGCATACGAAAAGTAATTACATAAACTACGAAGAATATCTAATTACAAGATAATCGTGTAGCTTAAGTCGTGGCGTTTGAATGGTGTCTTCTCTGCTAAGAAGCAGGGGTCCCGGGTTCGAATCCCGGCCTGGGCATGGATGTTTGTGTCAATTCATCAATTTCATCATGTCATCACTCATCCACATCTTCGCAAATTAGCCAAAACTGGCACAAAAGCTAAGTAAAATAAAGCAATTCAATCAATCTCTAAGAAGGAATTATTTAATTCCTCTCAGAAAAGTTCTGTTCTTGAGATTTTACGAACTCTTAGGAAGTGCATTTTAAGTTTGTACCACCACAACTGGCAACCGGGACTGGTGTGATTTAGTGTTGCGGTGAGGAATATTAATTATTAAATATGAAATTATTTTGCTCTGGTACTTTATGTAGTTTGCATTAGAAATAATGTACGATTTACAATCTTAACGTTTGTATATCAGCTGAGTTAGTCAAACCAAAATTGAACTGTGTTATATAGTAAGTGGTTCCGGTGTAGAAGTTAGTCAGTGCCGAGGTAGGAATTCAAGACGAAGGCTATCATTATACTAGTAACTCGTAATGTGAAGACCTAAAGACAACCTTGGAGAGACTTAACATTAAATTCTTGAACATAGGCCATTCTCGGTTTCGCTTTTAAACCATTTGATGTAAAACTATGAAATGATAAACCATAAATTACAGAAACGACAGCCTAGCATCTACTAGAGCTTTCCTGGTTTTCTAGATGTCTCTATTTTGAGAATAGGCTGATTTGGAGGTTCTAACGAGTACTATTTTGCATTCGCAATTTCGAGAAGCGTTATGAGTTAAATGCATTAACGTTGGTCTAAATATTACCTTGCATTAAAACAAATGCACAAGTAATGCGCATCCCACTACTTCTGATCTTAATTCAACGTTCTTGACCCACGAAATTGAGACTATGAAAGTTTGACCACAACTGAAGCAACGGTCTTAAATGAAGACCCAGTATAGGTGCAACATTTCGAAAATTCCATACTGCTGATAATTTGAATGCAGCAGGGATTTTGTGTTACGTACGCTACAAATGCTTTGGATTACTGCATTGAGGCATGCTATCACGTTACTGGATGAGTTCCAGGGTGACCACAATAGAAAGCTCCTCGATGCTCGGCGCTGCATTCACAATCAGAAGCCTTCGTTATTTCGCATAATACCTACATGAAATGGAACGGTAGACCTCGTCCGGTCGCCTCTTCATACTGAAAGGCCTGAGGCCCAAGTCTTTCCCAGGACGTTCACCTCCACCAAGTGTTGAACAAGTGAGCGACTTCCACCGGCTGTCCAGAAAGTCCAACTCGTAGGAGGTCACGAATATTGTCACAGCCATCTAGTTTGACTTATGTATTAAAGATTTGACATTAATCTTTGATGGGAGCATAGTTGTGAAATTCATACATTTTTTGTCATACTACTCTTGAACCAAGTGCATGTAAGTAGTTGAAGGGCATCAATGACGTGCCGAAGTTTTTCGAAAGGCAGAAATATGATTTAGGGGGGAAGTTATGTCTTTGTTTAATGGTAGGTCCTATAATTTTGGTGGTTTTCCAGCTTTTGACTTCTTTTTAGGAATGCCGAGCTAAATAGAACTACAAATATTTTTAAAAAATGTGACTCTTAGAGCTACAAAGTAGTAGCTCAATGCAACATTAACTATATTTACCTGTCTGGCCTTGAGAAAGTACAATCAATTTGATTCGTGAAGGTCTTCCAAAGAGAAGTGTGTGTGTGTCTATATATATATATAAAATTACCTCGTATGTTTATTAAGAATAATAATTTCATGGCATCTTAAGTTTTCATGAACCAAGAAATTGTCACTGCTATAACAGTGAATCCACCCTTGGCAGTTCTCCACATATTTTCAAAAGTAGGAAGTAGATTCAATGGCTCGGGATCTCTGTATTTCTTGTGGCAACGGTCAATCTTTTTTGAGCTCTAACGGTCTTAGTCATGGAGAACAATCTGTATTCTAAATTGAAAATTTGTTAGTCTCATCAGCCCTCCCACGAAAGGAAGAACAACTTATTTGATTTTCAACGCTCCTCCCTGCTTTCTCCTGCCTGACCACGCCATCATTTTTCCCCAGACCTTATGCGTGGGCTTCAAAGTCGAGCGAGAGGTGGAACCGGGAAACAAAAAGTGTTTGTGCAACGGGTGGAACGAACTAATAAGGTTACTGGACGGTCTACGTTGGACATAATCCTCCAGCGATGATCCGATTGTGTAGTTTTCTCCAGAAGAGTAAGAGGTCTTCACGCTCGCTGATGGTTCCGCTGGTTTAACTTAACCTTCGACGTTGCTGATTAAAAAATTTACCGTATATGTAGCTTTCACTCTTTTCAGCCTTTTTAATGAAGTAAAACTCTTGTTTGCGCACGCATTTTCACTTGCAATGACCTACTCTTTCTTTGACCGATCACTTTCATCATCGCTGTAAAGAAGTTTCAGTATATTCTCCTGTTTTGAGAATAACCTACAGTCACGCATACTTGTGCGTTGTAACGAACCCATTGAAAGTAAAGGAGTTTGTTTGCAACCCAGAAGTATGTGCGACTATAGTCTTCATTACCGTGGAGATAAGCTGGGTAAACAAATGCTAATCAAATTTTGCTCATACTCTCTCGTCACTCTGAATTTTTTTAAAAAATTTATTTTGTGTTCAGATTGCTCGTTCTAGGAAGATCCTTAAACTTCCAACATGCACAAAGAGTATTATTGTTGCGATGTGTGATGTAAATTTTCTGCAAATTGTGGAAGGAGTTGTTCTAGAGGCATATTGAGTACTTTCATTTATATGCCTAAGAGAAGTCATTATACGGTCCTGGGAGTGGCCACAACGAACCTCGTAGAGTTGTTTCTGTAACAGTCGAGGCTACATTTTACCACCTTTTCACGCATCTAACGTTCCTTCGATTTTAGAAAAATCCCATTCAAGAAAATACTTGACAACCACCATTCGTTTTGCACGCCATTGCACATAGTGAACAGTTTTTAAATGCAGGTTGTACGTCTTGTGGTTGCTATTAATATATTCATTCAACATTTTATCACACACACGTCTTTCTATGATTGGTTTTGCTCTTGAAAGCCACGCGTAGGTATGGAAAGGAATTAATAAGTATCAACCACAAAATGTACATTAGTGTTTCCGATACGTTGTTTACAAGTAGCACACCGCTCTTGTTGGATTGTAACATGAAAGGTTTTGGTGATGGGAGACACAAACATCTTTGGTACCAAGGGTACCCAAGGGTTGCATCATGATGCGGACGGCGTCATAGGAATTTTTGGAGACAAAAATAATTTACTTTGATAATGATTATTGTAAATTATTATGATTTTGTACTTTATCTAGCACTTTAATTTTTGGTTATTGAACTTCTGTTTTGTACGTGTTGGTTAATCGCAAAGTGGTGATGTCTGGATGATGTGAAAGGAACCACACAAATGTATTTTTTCCTTACATTCCCTAAAGAATTTAGCATTAAGGAAGAAAATATCCTACCCTTTACGGGGGTGATAAGCTTTGAGGGTGGCACCCCTGTCTGGCACGGATATTTTTAGAGGTGGATCCCGAGAACCATCGTTGATTAAAAGGATTTCTGGTTCGAGTTCTGTTTGAGCCAGTTTCTCAGAATTCCTACACGTTAATTAGTACCCATAGATCATAATGTAATTAAGGTCGTTTGAATAAAGACATCGCACTGTCTCGTCGTATTTTAGGAGCGAAATCGCCTCTTGGATAAGATTTGGGTCATCGGCGTGCGTGCCCTTCGAGTCGGGCTATGTTAGATAGGAGGCCATTGATTTCTCTCAGGTTCCACGTTCTTCGGTGCTTTCATCGCTTTGTGGGGCCGGACGGCGCCGCCGAGGCCAAAGGAAGGAAGAGAGGAAGAAATTAGGCTGTTGGGGGGGCGTGGTGATTTTTCTGGTTGATCGTGCGTTGTTTGCCCCACTTTTTTGGAGCACCTCACGATCTCTTCATATCCCCTACAATTACTTGGTTTATTTTAAGTGCAATGGAAAATTTTCTCAACTCTCTGTTCAGATTTCCCACAATTGAAACAGAAAGTCCACTGTGAGGGGCATTTTACGATCATAACTACAGTCATATTTAAACTGTTCTTTCACTTTCCATGAGCAATGCAGTACTTGGTTGAAGACCACAAGGAACTATCAATCAAATATAAGAAAACATAAGTTCAATGTTCTGCTGGATTTTTAGTTAAATCTGGGGATATGTTGAAGAAAATCTGCCGAATTCAGTAAATAGTGCCAATACACGTTAATGAAGACACGTGATCTCATTTATTGTTTAATGATGAATATTTTTTTCCGTCAGGATCTTGCCCAATTTTTCTAAAATGAAATTTTAATGCGAGACTTCTCACAGCTTAAATTTCTTGACTTAAATTATTTCTCCCATTCTTCGAGGCCTTACCTTAATGGAGTTGGTAAATTTTTCCTTAATGGAGTTGGTAACTTGTAACAAAATCTGAGAATGAAAATGTATTTAGTGTACAAAAAGAAATGAAATTGGTTAAAATACAATGATGCCAGATATTCTCTCGCCTGGTCTATGGAGTAGAAATCTAACTAATAACACAAAGTGTACAAGAATTGCTGTTGGTGACTATACTATTACTTCTAACTCAGTGGTGCGAAAACCCTTTGAGGACCATGGCCTGGCAAGTGACTTTTCATCTGGTGACACGTTGTCGGAACATCCTGTCCCATCGTCGCAGTTTTCTGGCTACCGAGAACGTATTTCGTTACTATGGCCTTTGAGTGGCTCTCCAATAGTCCTCAATGCTGGGTCCACAGAGAAATTTTACATCAAAGTATCAGACACCCCTACACATATTCTGACGACACTCCTACCTGAAATAACATTTTACCTCTGGTGAAAAGTTATTCTTGCCTCTTCCTCACATTTCTGTGAACGCCCTTGCTGTCCACAAATTTTCTAGACTAGCTGAACAACTGCTTTTGTGAACTAGATCATGTCCAGTTGCGCGACTTGCTTGTGTGCTAGGCGCAGGGCGCAACCAATCACAACATACTTTCGTTGCACGTTTGTAACCAGTCTGTGTACTGTTCATTCGGCGGCCAAAGTCGAATTCTCAATATCTCTTCTGCAATAAGTCTCAGGAATAAACGATACTGTATATATTTCGTCTAATTATTCATATTGCCGCACTCTTTCTAAAGAGGTAAAAAAAAGGCATGGATAACAAATACAAATATTTTGTTGGGGTAAAAAAAATCAAATGCACAAATAATGAAATCAATTGTTTACTTATTTTTGCCATTTGACTATTTAAGAGTATTTGTTCAAGATTTAAGGTAATAATTAGCTGTATATTTCTGACATGTTTTATGCCTTTGTCATTAATTTTACTTTCTTCTTACAGGTGAGTGCCGTTCATCTTCACCTACTATTACTGTATATTAAGGTAAGTAAGAATTTAGTATGTTACTAGTCATGGTTTCGGTTTACCTCAGTCATATGCAAAAGTTACAACTTTTAAAGACAAGTCGTATAAGCAGGGATTGTGTAAGTGCCCTGGCATCAATGTGGTATAGTTTTGGCGATATTGGTCTTACATGCAGTGTCGTAAACATAGTATCTACTTGTAGACTATGTAAGAGGTTGGACCAGGCCGTCTTTGCAAAAAATACCTAGCGTTTTCGTAAATCAAACCTGTCATCCCTAGCATCCTTCTTCTGTGAGATATTATTTTAGAAAACGCCTATATTTTTTTCTTTGTAGCTGATATGTGGTGATTGATTCATGTTAAATTTTTGGACTTCTAACTGCGGTTTTTAGTTTCACTGTATACCTACATTTCTAAGACTGGTTGTATCTTCGACCTCAGGGTAGTATGTTCGGCGGCTACTGACTGACACACACCCCGAAGACAGACAAAACCACTCTCTGAAACGTAGATATAAATAGAAAATAAAAACTGGTTAAAATTCCAACAATTCAACATGAACATAATTTTTGCACAAACTGATTTTTTATTCCTGCTGCCGTTTCGATAATTGAGGAAAATATCCCTGTCCTTGAAGCATTGAAATTGTCAATTGAATTCTAAGCCCTTTAAATACAGGGTCATCGAGAATGATTGCCGGGATTTTAAACTGTTATTACAAAAGAAGTATTTAATGGATATATACGTGTGGCATCGTAAAATGTTCAGCAAAGTTTAAAGTTTTAGACTTACCTTAGTACACTTGGTACTATGGGCGCCATTTGTAGCTCTGGTGATGTCTAGACGGTATTCAATCTCCTGCCACGTCTTCTGAATCGTTTCCAGAGTTAGTTGCAATTGCTGCATCGACCCTCTTTAAGGTGCTCCCGCGCATGCTTAGTTTTAAGCCACACGGTCACACACAAGTTTAAACTTTTCCGAAGATTTTAAGATGCCACACGTGTATATCTATTAAATACTTATTTTATAATAACAGTATAAAATCCCGGCAATCATTCTCGATGACCCTGTATTGTTAGCTGAACAGACAATAAGATAGTAGCCCGGGAACTCTTACCCTAGCTTACCCGTGCCGTACGAGAAACAACTTACCTGAAGGGCTCACAGGCCCACACTTTTTTTATCATAAAAATGCAAGAAAGAATTTCGTTATTGAATCACTGCTTCTTTTGTTGTGCAGTTATTTATTAATTATAATTACAAAAACTATCATCATTAATAACCAATTATTGCATAAATATCACACATTTTTTATAATTTTCTAAAACTCGCAAAAACCATAATTTTTCATTTATGCTTTTTTCTCTATAGAGGTGGACTTGTTTATTAATTGTAATAATTACAAAAAAATATCACTACCAATCAATTGTACCCTCACTGGCATGAGTGTCTCGAATGACACTAATTCAAATATGGCTCTTGATAGGCCTATAGTACATTTGCCTCATATTTAAAATACGTTTGTTTTTATGAACACAAGTAATACAGAAATATTGTGAGCACCCTAGGGAACAATGTAATTTATTTTCAATTTTTTATAAAAAGTTTCACAGTTGAAAAATCTGAAAAAATAAGAGGTGGTGGGCCTGACAGCCCCCCCTTTCCCCTCGGGTAAGCTGCGGTTAATTTGAGTGCTGCTCTGTCGAGCCTGTGGTGTCTTGTGAAGGGTGGAGTCTCAGCTTTGAACTAGGGTATATACATGAGGATTTTTCCCCTGTCCATGTACACATTGGAATACTGCTGAAAAATTAGCTCGTTCAGATTGGCCACATGCTCGTGACCTATTAAGGGTTGACTTGACCACGTGGTGGGTACTTTATGAAGAGCCCCGTGACAGCCCTGATTGGGAGATTGGGCGTAGGAGATGCTGCCGTGCTCGATCACGTGGTGCTCGGTCTTCAGCATTGCAAAACTAGCTCATTAATAGGCGTAGGACGTCTGAGATTAGCTGCGTGGGTGGACAAGTGAAACATACTCTTAGCCACTTGGCCCTCACATGCTAATGCATGTTCAACATCTTGTGTGAACAATGCACTTGAGTTCCAGTGACCAGTTCGAGAGTGCAAGGTTTAGAAGCGATCAGTTAATAGTTATTTGTGCTCATATCAAAAACTGATAAGTAGATTCTGCTGCACAAAATGCAGACACCTCCAGTTGGTTAGCTAGGCTATGTGTAGGCTAGGTACGAATTGAGGTTTCCCTAAGGCCGGCTTTAGACGAAAGCATTTCCTTTAACATTTTTGCTAGCATAAATGCTTCCAAAAATCTCATAGCAGATACACAGCACAAAAGGCACGTTGAGTTACACCATCTATGGGGAGTGGACGGTGTTTACAATTGAAACAACTAAAATAGTCATCTATACGTGTACAGTGAACGTTATAAAGTATGTATTTAAGCAGCGGCATTGGTTTATACCTAATAACGTTTTACACGAAACGTTATTTCTCTCGGTTCAATAGTTATCGGCTTTTAAAAATGTGAAGTTATGCATTGTTTACATCTCACGCGGTCGCCATTACAACTTCACTCCTGACCTAGAGGTTGCTTCTGATTGGTTATGCTACGGAAATAGTACGGGTTCTATCCTTGAGAAATGCCATGAAATATGCCATGGCATCTGAAAAGCCATAAAGTTTTTCACTTCACACAGTAGCATTTTGGTTATGGCACAAATGTTAAGGAATATGCTTTCGTCTAAAGCGGGCTTTACTGTGACGCAAGATATATTCATTCGATAATATTGCATCAGTTCTTCCATATTCGTACGTGCCTTTAGTGATCACTTCCGTTATACAGAACTGCTGTATCCTTACAAACTACTTCAGAATTTATTGTTTGGGGTTTCAACAGTGTTGAGTTCAGGCCATTTACTTCATACTTTTTTGTTACTTGGTGCAACAATGTTGTCCTTGCCAAATGCATCTCAGCACAGTTCAAGGAAGAATTTTCACTTTTCGTACCTTAGTGATTCCAAACTAAAACAATATCATTCCATTAACTTTATTTATCTGGCAGAATAACAATAATTTGAAAGGCGCCAAAGAATACATTACTCTCATATTCATTGCATTCAAATTACCTTTTCAGTAAGTTCAGTAACAGAATACAACCCACATCAACTAGCACAGACTATCGTCACACTTAATTTTCTTCCTGGTCACTTGCTTCTGAAATTCACCTTGTCACAGGAAGCAGTATATTTTCTGTAATTTACTTCCTCAGCTGAGATATTTCAGGAATGATTAGGTATGAAACCAGGCCATGTTTGATTGGCTCACTGCAATAAAATGGCAGAGTATATTTCTTGGTGCCAAAAGTTATTATTTTGAGATTTTCTGGTACCGATAAGGTTTCCCTAGAATGGTAGCGTTGCATGACGAATACTATTACTTACTCACGCTAATACATTAGCGACATTTTTAGTTCATACAAACACCATAAAATAACAATTTAAGGTTAAATAATATCATATCGAATTTTACAGCTATCCGTACTTACAGCATTCAATTGATTTGAAACTGAGATATTCGTAGGGAAATAGCATTAATATTTTTCTGCTTTAGATAGGGTGAAGGTTAAATTGTTCTTAAGGGCAAGGGTAGTTTTTTCACACAGCGCGATGAGTAGGAATTTTTTGCTCAATATAGCTGCATAAACTACATGAGCAGAAAGAAGGGAGGTTGGAGAAAAACTGTCTGTTAACAAAAAAAAAACAAAAAAAAAACAACTGATTAGTAAAAACTTAGTTGAATAGCCGGCGTTTTCATTCTCCATATGAAGTACGTATAGGAGGTGAAAGTAAGTTTATTAATTGCATTTTTAATGAGCTTTACCTTAATCGACTTGGAGATCCGCTTACAACTGCAACGCGAACAGAAATCTACAACCTAGGACTGACTTATTTTTTTTCTAGTACCAGCGAGCATTTTGACAGAACTGAAGTAAACGTGCACCTTACGCGATCTGTTTTTGCACCTAATAGATGCAGGTACAGTAGTTTTACTGGAAGCATTATAGATAAGGTGGAGTTCTTCAGAAATTTCTCTGCATTGATGTATTATGTATGAGCTGTAGCAGCGGACGAGCAGCTGGGAGGAAGATACAAGGTCACATCATTGTTTAGGCGGAAAGATTCATATTCCTCTCAAAATCTGAAGAAACACGTGACTAGTTTTATTTTCAACGTGACGAAGGCCAGAAAATACATGTTCAGACGTTTTGGGAGCATAAATCTTTCAAAATAACTTAAACAAAAAAAAAAATAAACCCATGGATGTTGCACGTAACGAAGATTGATCTTCAAGGTGGTTTGAGTGAATGTGTGTTCCTTCGTCGAACATACTGTGTTGTGGTTGGGAGCGATTTGAGGTTGAGCGTTGTCTTGTCAGACATTGGCAAATGTATTGCTGTTGTCCCTATTGTCGTACATAAAGGTGATTTAAACATTATTACTATTAGTTCTTCACGAATGTTCTGAGAACCACATCGTTTACTTTGCTAACTAGACACAAACATTTGCCACCGCCTTGAAGAAAATGTGTAATATAGCCACTTCTCGTCTCGCCATTTTTGATTTGGTTTTTATTTCGGGCGACAAAACTGTGCTGCTGGTTTATTTTCTCACGTTCACTACTTCAGGCTTTTGAGTTTCAGACCCAGGGCAGTTTAATCTATTCATTACTTATCGCGGTTTACCTAAAAGTATAGGAATGCGACGTAAAATAACGCATACAGTAAGTAGACCCAGTAGTGGCTGATCCAGAAGTTACAGTTGGGAGGGGCGAATTTCAGTCGAGTGCCTCACCTAACAGAGAAGCATTTCTGACATACACTTGCACTGTTTTATGTAAACTATAGGCGTAATTTGCGGAGCAAGGGCGCACCCCCCCCCCCCCATTTTCAGGTTTATTAAAATATATACTTTAACTTTACGTTTCCTAACCTCCTAGGACCTGGGGAGCAAGGTAATGGGTAATTTTTATTTCATAAAAGTAACAATTATTTAGCAAATAAGTAGCTGTTTTTATAGGATAGAAAACTTTGTTCTATTCTCCCCCCCCCCAAGTTACGCCCATAAATTGTATACAATATATTGTACTGTAAACAGGAACCAAGCTGACTTCAATGCTTTAGAGATTAGAGTATTGTTTTGCCAAAATAATAGTTTCAGGGTTGGAATAGAGATGTTATCATATTTCCTCCCATGTTACGGTAAACTGAACGAATCAGATATGAGGATTATGTGAATAAACAGAGAACAAAAACCTATTCTCTCAAGGGGTCTCAAGTTCGATATCGAGAGGCACGTTGCACAGTGGTTCGGATCCAAATTTAAACTGTATGTCCGATTAGCCTATATCCGTAAAAAGTTGACTTAAATGAAACTTTAAAAATATTCTCGAACCTCTTAACTTGGTGATGAGTCTAAAAATTTTAGGGATAATAATGATGTATTCAAAAATTGGCAGTTGGGAGGGACAATCGCCTGCAACCCACTCGGTTTTTCATCTCCAGCGAGTTCTACTCGATGTCCTTGGCCAGTTGATCAGCACACTGAAACTCCTACCCGGAAACTAAACTCAAACCATGCAATTTCCACCTTGTAAGATCTGGTAATGTTGATATTACGAAGCGAGTTAAGGCTTGTGGTCATTCTCTGCCTACAGTGCGTATCGCAACAATTTTACAGTGACCGCATCATAGCAGACAGACGGAGAAAGTGGTAATACTTTGATGTACGGCTGTTTATGGGGCTCTTGTTCCAAGGATACCTATCTCGATTCACAGGAATATGTAGAAATTACTTCACTACTATGAGGTAATTCCGTGACAATGCTGTTTGTTCGTGTTGATCGAATTCCGTTATTCACGAAGAAATTCGTGCACGATGGAGTTGCAGGTGAAATTTTACTTTCTCAGCTCGCAATGGTGAGATATTGTGGTTGGCTGGTGGTACTGAATTCGCCTTTTGTTTTCTGCTTTATCTGTTCAGTAAGCAATTTTCTTTCGGGCTTTCTTGCCTGACACTTCTTGATACGTGGTTTGCTAGTATATACATTACTTATGTTCTGTGTAATGAATTAGGACGAGACAAACTCCTGTAAAATCGAAACTTGTCCTTAGAGACAGATACTTGGGGTATTGTATCATCGTTCTAGTCTTGAGTTGTGCCTGCCTAGTGCGTTCTTGTTTGAGCAAACACTCTAAATAGTTTAATAGGGCAATCCTGTTTAGCTATTTGGCTAATGCAAACTCCTTTGAATGGCCTCCCCGATGGCGCAGTGGTAGCGTCATCGCCTTGGGGTCCTTGTGTTTCGATACCCGGTGGAGGCACATAATGGTTCGGATCCTACTTTAAACTGCATGTCCAGTCCCAATTAGCCTTCTTGTGCATAAAGTGGACTTAAAACACCAATTCAATCAATCAAGCACACGCTTTTGGTACGAGCGTTCCCAGTTATTTCGATATTGCTCCTGAATCGTGAGGACAGTCGGAATTTCTCATTGAACATCAGTCCTCATTTATTACAATAAGTCTAAGAAGAGAGAGAGCGCACCCTTGCATGTACGTACAAGGGCCCCAATAAAATAGCCTTTTTAGATAAAGCGAGAGGTTTGCAGATGAAGCTGCCCTAGAAGAACTGCATAAAGGAAATGCAATTCTAACAGATGGAATGGAATGGTTATTGCTTTGGTTCTTTCGATTTTATGGTGCCGGTTTTTAAGCTCGTCTAAATGACTTATGAGTACTTCGTATTTATCCCTACTGTAAATGTCACATTTCAATCGTTTCCTGACTTAAGTTACTCGAATTGCTATGGCATTGGTTGCAGGGGTGCATTACATTGAACAATGACGGAGGCTATTCTGCGGGAACCTGGCACGGGAAAAGGATATCTTTGTTAATTGCACGGAAAATGCATGTACAGAGTGAAAACATGGCGTTAGTAATGTGCAAACAGCTATAAAGCTCTGTACATTATGAGCAATCTCCTTTGTAGGCATGGTGACTTCCTGTTACGATAGCAGGTCCTTATCTTTATTTAATCAGTGTAAACTGACCAGACGTGGCCTATCGTATTGGCAGACCTTGGCCTTGAAATAGTTGAGATTTCCGGTAGTGAAATGAAACTATACTTGATCCGCCTAGAATCAAAACCCTCCAAATCCATAGCAGATTTTCAGACAAGGAGGACAACTATGTCTAATAAACCTGCAGTGTAGGAGAATAGATTTTAATTGATTTCCCATGTGTAAAAGTGATTATTTTTGCGCTATTTCATGAGTTGTAGTTCATAAACAAGCAAACTACAGAGCAATATTGATTGGATATGGCAGATTCTGATAATAAAATACGGATTTGGCGGTTTTTGTTTCCAAATTGAACTACAGTACCTACAATATGATTGTTTACTCTGGGTTTCCATTATACTAAAATAAGAAAGGGAAATAAAGTTAACTTTACATGTTTACAGACATGTTTATTACCTAAATAATGAGCACGTTGTATCAACAGCTGTAATGATAATTAGGCTCTTATCGTTATCAATCATAATTTCTCGTCTACATTTAAAGACAACGAAATAACTCAAGGGAGAAAATGGCGCGTTCTGAATGGACCACAGGGTTGTACAGTGTTTTGCTTCTGAAAATAGTGAATGTCATGGATGTGACGTGTATTGAAACTGAGTTGTTTTCAGCATTAATTTCAACAATAATGAAGGGGCTTGTGAATGAAAATGCCAATTCCTTGTACGTAGAAATACAAGATTTTTTTAAAAAAAAATTTAAAATTAATTTGGAGATTTTGATTCTATATACGCCTGAATTGTCAGTGCAGAGAGATTCGAATAATATGCTGAACGGTACAGGAAACTTGATGAAAAGATCTATTGTAAATGGATACCATAAAAATGTGTTATGCTGTGTTGTGATAATTTTCACCCTATGGAATTTAGTAAATGTTGAGCTGCTGCGTACAATTCTTAATCTGGCGTTGCGTTGGTCTTGTCAGATTGGCTTGCCCTCGGGAAATTAGTCACTTCTTTTTAAATATCTTGGCAATCTCCATAACATTTATAACATGTGATAGTTTAATTTTCTTTTTCTCATCTACAAACTTGATGGGAGCTTTGAAATGGCTAGCTCAAGAACCTTACAATGGTACCACCATAGTTGACCGAGCTGTGAAATTCATTAGGGAAGTCAGAATGAGACTGTTGCTGTCGCAAATCAATTGTAGTAGATGGCCTGCGGCGCTTAGCATTCCCCAAATGGATTCTGTTTACATTATACACCCAGTTAGTATCTTGGTGTAGTTTTCACGGTTCAGTGCCACGGATAAATTGCTGTTTCTCTGTACCGCTAAGAAGCCTGGAAGGGCAAATGCACTTTTTGCAGTCTGTGCAGTGAACCTGCATTTCTTCTAATGGCGATGACTGAAGATGTGATGCTATCTTACAAGTACGTTCTTTGTTCTCTTAACTCAGCTCATTTCGAACTGACGAAAAGCAAATTGCTGAAACAAGCAGGAATGCATTTTGTTTGTAAACATAACATTGAACCGCATTTCGGTCAGTGGCTTTGAAGCTAACCTCGGGCATATTAGATCAAATGTCTTGATTGGCATTTGTGTTTATTTTACGTCTCTTCGGCTTTTTAGCTTAATTGTGATGATGAGGGTGAGGATGAATGATAGATAAAATTGATGAAGGCTGAACTTTGAACCTGGAGGCTTCGGTATAAAGATCGTGAAACCACGGAACACACTCTATTACCATCATACTATAGATTTTCTTTTGATGTTTATCGTGGAAAAGCAGAGAGAAACTGTTTTTTTAAAAATTGAGTCCTTTAGTATCATGGCCGTACAGCATATTATAATTAATAGTACTAGGACTTTTATGAGATAAAAATCGCCTAAATATTGCAAAATAAAGAAACGAACTTAGGCATAATATTAAATTCCAATTGTTTATTTTTCAAGGTGTGAACTAATTGTGTAAGAATAAAATAGAGGATAAACTTGTAAAAATTATTAAAATTTACAGGTACGTTTTATTATATCATTTCAAGTATCAATACCATATGTGGAGATATTTTGAAATGCTTAGTTCATTTTATGATCCATGATTGCAATATATAGCGACTATTTCTGAAAATTTTCAAATGATAGTCTGTTAGTCTTGTACAGTCACGGACACTTCTGGGTTATAACAATTCCATTGACTTTCAATGGAATCGTTACAACCCAGAAGTGTCCATGACTGTACATGTAAAATATTCTTTCTATTGTGACTAACACAAGACGACCTATCAAATTTAATACACTTGGGAAGTAGCGAAGTGTATAACAAGTTCTTTATAAGAATATGATAAATCTCCTGAATATGATCGATATATGGTTAACATATGCTCTTGTCAAGTAGGAAATATGCATACATGTGTGTCCTAACGAAGCACCTTGATCTTAGTTTTTCTCAGCGTTAATTTCTGTATATTCAGGAATATATCACACTTTCCGCCCTCCACCCAATAATCATCCCCCACCTACTGCATTGTTTACTTCTTGATCCACCCCATCATCTCCAAACTCAATGATGTCTTGAAATCCTACGACGCCAGGTGGCCCTGGTTCGAATCTCTGCCTGAGAGTGTGTGTTCTTTGTGAATGTCATTTCATCATATCGTCACTCGTGATTAACCACAAGTAGCAGAAAATAACCAATCAATGCGTTCGATCTGTCAAGGAATCATTCCCATGATATACACAGAATCAAAAATAAACTGTGCTCTGCGTGTGACGGAGAAAGTTGGAAATGCTAAGGAAGTAGCCACGTGTTCCCCCGTGTACCGAGGATGATTCTGGACGTTCAACCCGTATTGGGCGTCACACACACACATCCAGGTATCGTCATCGCATCTCCTATGAAGCTTCACACAGTCTAATGGCAACGACCTTATCAGCTGGTTGTATGCAGGTGGGCGTTGGTGAATGACGCATGTGAAGCAACATGCCGCGTCAGGTTTCTGCATGTAAGGCCTTCGGTAATTACATTCTTGGTGAGTCTTCGTCCTTAACGTAGGTGCCAGATACTGGACCTTGTTTCTCTGGAAACTGCACACGCTCGCAGAATTATGACTGGAGAATTTTCGATAATACTGGCAGTATACATGATATGTAGCTGAACATCAGTGAAGAATTGCCCCCAAACTTTGAAATACAAAATAACTGTGCTCTTTATTTGCAACATTTCCGCAATTTACCAGGGTTACGAGGTGGTAAAGATTGAAATGAGGGACAAAATTGCAATCACGAGTGGGAAATAAGGGGCAAAATTGTTCTTCAGAATAGCTTTTTCTTGTGAAACTCCCCGAAGTTCGGTCCCAGGTTACTCTTGATTGGTTACCCTACATGGATTGTTACCATTTTCTCTTTATAACTCCCTTTATTCCATCCTATCAAACCTTTATTCCATCCTATCAACAGTTGCCCGAATGTCGAAGCAAATTCTAGGGTGCTGAGTGCAATCATATCGGTAATCTTCATAATAAAATCATTGTCATATTTAATCAATGGAAATTACAAATTTCATTTGTTTTAAAACCAGATAATAATTAGTTCAAAGTTTGTTTTTAAGATTCACTTTATGCACATATGCTAATCAGGACTGGACCTACAGTTTAAAGTGAGATCAGAACTGTTGTGTACCTCCAGCGAGGATTGAACCCGGGGTCCCTTGATTACAAGGTGGCGACGTTACCACAACGGCATTGGAGAGACCTAAAGTATAAGAAATTAGATGACAGTCCGAATTCAAACTGGTCAACTTCTTTTCAAATTAAACGTTCCTTCTTCGTCGTATGTTTTGCAAGGATCTCCTTTGCCGGATCCCCACAACACAACATATATTGGCCTATTCAGTCTTGAACAGATCATACGGGGTGTATGGAGTGATCTTCTCTGAAGTCACTCAATTGTCAACGTGTCTTCCACGTAGGACACCCTGGGGTGTATTTTTGTATGCTAACTAGGCCCTGACGCCTGGTCAACAACCTGTATAATCCTCTGTGGGGGTTTGTATTTTGCCGTCCAAATGCGTTTGTCCCTTCATCCGTTTCACCTCGTCACAATTCATCCTTATAGTCGCGATTAGAACAAAGGGGCAGACGAGCAACATACTGTGTAAAGTAAATCAACAACAGATCAGACTGAAATTGAAAGTTGTGGGCCTGAAGTCTGTAGCATTAATCTTGCAAGGAGAATCTTTGCTTCTGGAACAGTCGGCGCTGGAGGAAAGTGTGTATTATGCATGGAAGGGAAATTTGTCTTCGTACAAGAAACCGGTAACGTAGCGAAGGCATTGTCAACAGTTGTAGTGCACGTAACAGAAGATCCACCGCAGCCAGCAAGTCCCGAGTTGCTCAACCGTCAGTGACAATTCTTGAGCTCGCGCTGCAGTGTTAATTAGGGAAATTCTGCATTGGGCTCCATTTACGCAAGAATCTTAACTGGAGACAATGATGCCGGCTGGGTTTTGTTGGCACAATTTGCATGCTTTATTAGAAGCAAAGAGCCTTTGTTGGAAGCAAGTGCTTTGACACACTGCTGCGGGCAAGAAGATATGGACAAATGTTCTTGATAACCTTGTCGGATGGCCTGTCATTGGTATATTGCGCAGCGCTCGGCAGTACGTGTTTTTTTTGAATATTAACTTATCTTGAGCGTGTCCCAGTGGAAAAACTTGATGTCCTTTTACAAGTGTATTTGTTTAGGTTTGCGCCACTTGGCCCTCCGAAGGGGGGAAGAATGTATCCTAACCCAAAGCACGTACTCGAAGATGATTGCAATAATCTTCAGCTTTCTTGACCTTGCCAATTGCGATGGGGCCGAATTGTGATAGGGCAAGTCTGCGAAATGTTTTTTTTGCTCACTGGAATGTATATCTGAGTGGAGGCGTCTCAAGACCTCATATTCTTGCTGTGCACTTTGTCGAGGGTTCTCAGTCTTTCCTGTTTGGACATACTTTCGAAGGGCGGTTCGCCGATTTCTTGTCGCATTAAGGTATGTAGTAATTTTTAAGGTGAATCTGATGCAAAAGGTTCAAAGCAAGGTAAAGTTCAAAGAAACGTTGACGCAGATTCACTCAATTTGTCTGCCAGAAAAAGGATTGACATTTTAGGCTGTTTAAATTTTCTACAGACTGAAGAATTTAAGTTCGGTATCATCTGCATACAGCCGAAGATAGGAATCAGCGATTTATCGACACAGCCTCAAATTTTCACACACACACCCATCTAAAAGTTTGTACATGCATAATTTGACATTTTGGAGATACTTTCATGCCCCCGACCCCACAACTTGCACCCTGCTTGGAGGGAAAATTCTGTAGGAATCCCTGAGGGAGCGGAAGGAACCAAACGAAACAGTCTGTGATGGCGAGAGGATGCAGATGTTTTATTTTGCGGCGCATAGGCTTTGAAATAGTCGCTGTAGACTCCATATATTTGCCATAATCAGAGTAGCTAAAGATGCAAAATACGTAGAATGTCCATTGGTGTTACATTGTCATACAGGAACAATGCTGTTTATTTTGAGTTTGTTCTGGCATACGTTTCATCACTTCCCATTTCATTCTCGTTGTTCCGATTCTCATTGGTAGAAACGTGAGATTAGAAATCTATTCACACAAAGTTCTACACGAGCTAATTGTCTATTTTTAAAATCAATATCAGCACATGAATAGCTGTAGTTAGTGTTAATACTGTCTTCTGTACCTTACTTGGATATTTTTTAGACTAATCTTTCCGAAGGAATGAAGATACTTGGTTCCAAGCGGCATTACATACTTTTGTTTGTGTAAAAAGGTGAACTAATTATTAAGTGTCCTTTTCATTTAACTAATTCATGCTTGTGTGTGTGTGTATGTGTGAGATGAGTTTGTGGTGGGCTCGTGCCGGCTATTTCCCCTTTGTGGCGACCCAACTTGCTGCTCTTATCAGTTCAACTTAAAGGACTCGTAACACGGGAACTATAGTCTAATTGAGTTCATATGAATAGTAGCTATAAGTCAAGAATTTGTAGAACGTGTCCATTTATCTCTTTAACCTTAATCCTGCATAACCTGTTACTTGTAAATTAATGAAGTTCAACTCAAACATGGGTGTCGGGAAGGTGGGTGTTGGGGTCGAACCGGTCCATCGAAATTGGCATCGTGCATTTCAAGTTAGTAAAAAAAATGGTAGAACAGTAGCTTGTTTTTGTTAACAGGAGAAATGTTAGTATTCGAAGAGAATAACCAAAGTAAAAACTACTTTAGATCGGACAAAAATGCGTAGAATACAGGAACCAGGTTATGTGTTTATATTCCACAATTTTGTCAAAGGAATAAATGTTTCCAAAGTTTAAAAAAAAAGTGTTATATCAGAGTTCGAACAACAAACCTTTGACTATTAGTAAGTTTGGAATAAAGTCGGTTTGATTGTTATTAGTTTAAAATATTTTATAATAATTACTACTAGAAAGTGTACTACTAGAGCCGCAGTAGCTCAGGCATTAGAGCGTCTGACTACCATGCAAGAGACCCGGGTTCGATCCCCGGCGGGGGAGAACCGGGATTTTTTCCCACTTGTTCAAGCGGCTCTGGCGCCCACACAGCGTCGTATAAACTAGGTACATGGTGGAAATCTGGGGGATATAGGCGGCCATGGGCGTGGTGCTGATCACGTCACCCCTACCTTCTGCCGTGATCAAGAAAGTGTGGGCCCCTAACTCCACACCCCCAATACGCCTTCATGCCGTGGTTCAAAGCACTTTTTTTTATACTAGAAAGTGCTATCAATGGCCTGACCGCCCCTTCAAAAATGTCTGGCTCATGACTGCAAACGCATGTCCTTTGTATCCATGTGAATAAACATGCATTGCTGTACCAGCATTGTCGACACCCTGCAGCGAGAGAAGAGACCGCAACGAGGTAACTTAACTTTCCAAATGCTGGCATTCCGTACCCGCGGCATAATTGGCTCGCTCGAAGATTTCACTTGTGGACTCTCCGTTCCCCTAATTACGTTCTGTTTGAAGGTGAGCAAGTATCTCCACGACCCACCTGAAAAAATGATTGTGATAACTATACGCTGTTCATGCCTGTTATTACTGTAGGTGTTCTGCGAGGAGGTGCAACATCTGTCCTGTGTCCAGTGTTGCCAAACTTAACTTTCCTTAGTAGCACTTTTGTTTTTCAGTTGAGCGAACTTGGTATTCCGCTAGTAGTACACTCTAAAAACACACACTGATTATCATAGTAATCATTGCAATGGGTGCAACACAACGCCAAGTGTGGTATTCGAAAATTTCCCAGTTGAGGGGATTCTATTAACTATCCTTGAAGCACCGGCATAGTATATAAATTATATCCCCCCCTATCCAACAGCTAAAAATTGGCAAGCAGAAAGTGAGAAGACTTACAGGTGTATACTTGGTTTTAGGTTTTGTTTCAAGCCCACTTGATGCACAGAAAGGCTAATCGGGACTGGACCTACAGTCCAGTCCCGAACCACTGTGCCTCCACCGGTTATTGAACTGGGGATCACTTGGTGTTGGACAGCCAGTGGCATAATAAAGGTGCTGAACAACATCAATTCCACGTTAACACATTTTTTTTTTTTTTTTTTTGCACTAAGTCTGGGTGTTTTGTAAGACCACGTTTGGTGTTAGTTTTTATTCTACCACAGTTTTTACAGTGTAGAACCGTAACTATAATAAGGAATGGTGTGACCTGAAAACTTTCAGCCGCGTTTTTAAATTCAGAAACTTGAAAAAAAATACTAAAGAAGGGATGAATGGGCAAGTGGGTACTTGACGGCGCAAGAAAGGTAGTGAACTAAATATTTGATTAGAGCTAGGGAAGTATCTTCAAGAAATTTATAACATGTTCGATTGTAAAACTACATTTTTTAAGTGTATCTATTGCCAGTGCTTTTATTGGTGTACTTGCAATATTAGTACAGCGTTAGAGGAAGGATTGAATTGAAAGTAAATCTGGCTACTCTTGTTTTACCTTACAAAACTCTCTGAAACTGCATTTACACTAACATACCAAAGTGTGTAATCTCGATATGCGTTGTTAATCAGTAGCCAGTTTTATATGAACAGAGGCATGATAATGAAAGTATAAGTATGTGCATGGTATAGTTTGAACCAAAAGGTCTGAGGGATGAGTTTGAAGGGGAATGACAATGCCAGTGTTACAAGGGGTGAGTGATGAACTTGGAAGTGGATTAATGACGTGAGACAAGAATGTCATTGAATTTGTAAGGTAGCTCAGAGACCATACTTGACTGATACGGTCATTGCAAAATTGCCGTTCTTAGGATTTTTTTGAAAAACAAGTGAGGCCTCTTGGATGGTGTGGTGATAACGTCGTCGCCTTGAGATCAAAGGGTTCCAGTGTAGTCTCATAATGGTTCGGATTAGTCTCAGATTAGCCTATCTGCATACAGTTGACTTAAAACAAAACCACCTCGAAAAACATTGACATTCCTGCACCCTGCACCCTATCTTGAAATGCAACCTTGCATCGTGTATTACCGGTATGTCTTGATATTTACATTCCCGCCA
Organism: Lepisma saccharinum; assembly: GCF_977018435.1. Taxonomy (NCBI): domain Eukaryota; kingdom Metazoa; phylum Arthropoda; class Insecta; order Zygentoma; family Lepismatidae; genus Lepisma; species Lepisma saccharinum. The sequence goes on from NC_139249.1 coordinate 36,878,800, forward strand.
AAAGGTTATATAGGAAATATGAATTTTAGGGCATGTTTTTATTCCAGAAATCCTGACTGTACGCGTACAGGAGGACCGATGTCTATTGGTATATAACTAGTCGCTGTACGAGGTAAAGGAAGAACGATAAATGTTGATCATGGTGATAAGTACTGCAGGTAGCTTTGTTAAGTTGCCACGTGTACGCGGAGTACCGTAATGTTTTTGCCATCAGTCTTGCATAATAAGTAGGTAAAGGATTTGAAGGTGCAAGATTATGGTCGCGAAAGGAAAAAAATAAGGTTCTGAAAATGTTTTCAAAAAAGAAAATGGTGCTGATAAAATGCCTTTATTCAATGATCTTTTTTTCTGCGCCTTCTGTATATAATGAGCGCGGACCGCATAGAGAACTGTGATTATGCCGAATAGGTTTTGTTGAGGTTTGATTTCTCTCGCGGGTTTTGCTACATTACATTGGGAACTATTGGGGCTACAATGATTATATTATATCATTTTATAGCTCTCGTTCTGCTCTACAAAATTAGACTAGGATTGTATGTAGCTGCTCAAGAAGAATGAAAATAGTTTATTTTTCTGTCAATTTTTTTTAACAAAACATGACAGAAAAGGAAGGAAGAAGGTGCTGAAGCATCAAAGAGGGGATAAAAAGAGGATAAATTGCTAATCTCACGAAAAGACTCAACAAAGTGTGTTCATTTTACTTGATTTCTTGTCCTAAAATATATATCTCAAGCGATCGGTATAAAAACAAACTGCTATATAAAATCGGTTTGATTGTTGTTAGTTTATAATATTTTATAATAATAATTACTACTAGAAAGTGTACTACTAGAGCCGCGGTAGCTCAGGCGTTAGGGCGTCTGACTACCGTGCGAGAGACCCGGTTTAAAATCCATTCTCTAATGATAAGGTAAGTTGGAGAGATAAAACTGGCGCCAAACATGTGGCTACACCATTCATGCTTTCTGTCTTTTCGTCAGTCATTAAAAAAAGGAAAGAAAAAACATTGATGAAGCACTATCTTCTTTTTTAAAAATCTATATAAAAATGAATGTGTGTGTGGGTGGGTGTGTGTTTGTTTGTTCTGGCCTAACTCTCGAACGCCGGGAGCAATTTCAACCAAACTTGGTACACGTATCACTTGCAACCTGGAAATAAATACTGTGGGGTTAAGATACCCCTGGCAGCCCTAGGGGTGGGGTGGGAAAGGGTGACATGTAAAAATAATCTAGATCAACCGATATTAAATTCCGCACAGACATACATCCGTGACTTTATGCAATCCGCACAACGATAGTGTTTCTCGTGTTGTCTAACATTCAGGCTGTCTTGCGAATGGAATCCATAGTTTTAGTGACACTCCCAATGCGGTTCAACTCAAAGGTCATCACCCATCGGCATGGGGGGGGGGGGGTGAGAGGGGGTGAAAAATAAAATGCCACAAATGACCTAGATTAGTGTCGAATCCATAGTTTTCGGAGTCGCTAAGCTAATTGGTGACATTCACGATCACATTTACAATTAGTGACATTTTACACTATAGTTAGAATTCATTATTTTCTGTCTAATACAAGATTGGGATAAATAAATACCCGGACAACGCCGAGTATCAGCTAGTTTATAATATAATGTTACTGTGTGCAGTGAGAAAAAGAAATAGGCACATCGCTCACTGGGGCAGGAACATGAGGAATGACATAATTATTTACGTATGGATATGGACACCTACTGTAAATTATTAACGCTAGTAACCCCCAGAAATGAAAAAAAACAAACAAGGCATTACTCGTCCAACATCAACGAGACCCGGCACAAAATTAAGCAAAGTTTGACCGATTATCCGGATCTATGTCTACATGCAACGACTTGTCTTAAGTTTTGCTTGAAAACAAAGCTCCAGCTCGTCCGTTTTTCGAGCGGTCGTCAAACCTCATTCGGTTCATGCAAGACGTCAAACTTGCCTTCACACGTAATGTTGTGTTTGATCCATCTGGCATGATCATGCAAAACTGTGTGTGTGGACCAGGCTTAAAGGTAAATGCAGAGCGGGAGGTTTTCCATCGCAACAGAAGTTATTCCGAGCCTACGACATTGCTTGGGCGACCATTCTCGAACATCAAGCTCCGAGACCACAATGCCTGGGAGGCCAGGGCAGTAATGGCCGTGTAAAACGTGAGAAGTTTTCAAGCCTTCTCAAACAGCTTGTGCGAAACACCAGGAAGCATTCACTCGCTACATAAAATTCTCAATGTCGAGCACGTGATGGAAGACGAAATCTAAAATGTATTCATGTATTCCGTGTGCATTCCTTTCCGGTGCATATAATCTTGTGCGTGAAATTAACGATGACGTCAAAGCCTGCGGTGGCATGTACTGTTTTATAGCTAACTGCTGTTCTTCAAAGTACTCTGTATGCATCGTAAAATTGAAAGGGTGAGATTTGTAAGGCATTACAACTTCGGTAACAATTGTACGTCACGTTCAAATAGGTTTACGGAATCGGTATGCATGCATATTATACGAGGGTTGTTTGAAATGTTAATGACCTAGAGCCTAGTCATTTTTTTTGTAATCGTTACTGATCTTTCATCTGGAGATGAGCGCAGGCGAATTTTTAAGTTTGCATTGCCGACGTAATTTGCGGTTTTGAGTCCGCTCTGGCCTTGCAACCACGTTTACTGTGCTGTTGCAAGATGCATCTGTATGCACACGTAACAGCAGCGATGTATATATACGAAAACCGCTCGTGCACAGCTGTGGCTGCAACAGGCAGTTTAAACGAAGCTGTCTATTGAACATTATATGTGACCGACTGACATTTACAACACCTGTCAGTATGTTCCTAAGTGTGTATTCCACATAACCTCTCCGGCACACCCAACAACTAAAAAATCTTGTGCAAAGCATCCTGCGCTTGATGATCATCACTGTGCAGAGAGCTATGGCTTGAGCAAACATCCTCCATCTGACACTTTCCACAATATTTCAATAATTTCTTCATAGATATTTCATAGATATGCATCTCGGGTGTTATGTGGCGTGCCTAGAAGCGGTTGGTGCAGGTACTCCCTTGACCAAGCTTTTATAGAAAAAATCCAACATGTCAACTTCAAGGACGTATTTAAGTGGGGTTCAGATGGGTTCGGACCCCCTGCCCTCCGAAACTTACCAAGTACCTGCATTAAATAATGAAAATGTACTTGTTTAGAATTTGTTGTTTAACCGATGGTTATTTATTTGCTCTGAACTTATTGGGATATTACTGCTTTCAAGGGCAGTACCAAAGAAGATTTATGTACACTTTACTTATTTAAATATTTATATTATTATTTGAGACTCTTGATTCGGACCACCCCCCGAAATATATTTCTAGATACGTGCCTGATCAACATATACCTCTTGAGTATTAGGAAAAAGTTACCCCTTTACGAAATTCGTGGGTAATTTCTTTCACCACGACAATGCTCTGCCTCTCACTACTAATCCTTCGATAAGAGCTTGTTAAAGTTATGCCTGTGTGGTACTAATGAAGCTGCAAGTCATTCACGAGGCTGGTTAGACAAAGACCTTTTTGAATTGGCTACAAGGGGCGTCGGCAATTCCAATGTGGCTTCGTGTAACTACACAAGAACTACACTTCACACGGGCGCAACATCACGGTAGCGCGGCGCGTGTTTTCATCTTTATTATTATAACCCTATCTCAATCAAGAATTACATAGATTTTCCTGTTGTAAACCTCTACTTTAATCGCCACTGTCATCCTCCTGTGTTGGTATTGCTGTTTGTATTTCGTACCTAGTTCTAGTGAAGCCATATCATTTGGGGGGGGGGCACTACTGAGTATCAGGGAAGATCTGTGCTCCTTCGTACTTAGACTCAGAGCTAACCCTTGTGCTAGATTTCTCACGTCGAAGTAATGTGCAAGTGGTTTCCTCTCTGATTTGCATGCTGTATCACAGGTCATCGAAATTGAACGTGCAACAATTGTAAGAGAAAACTTTCGCCTTTTTCGGATTTCTCTCGCTTTTTAAATTAGATACAGCTTCGCACCTTTGTTTCCATTGGCCCAGTAACCACTTTCTCCCTTTTTTACCTGTTTTGTAACACCTACTTGCCGTTTCCAAAAATTGGCTAATCCCTCTTAATCAGTAGGCTAGTTCTCTACCCTCAGATGTTACGTATTGTTTTCAACCCTTAACCCTGTACCGATTATAGTGAGATTTTCCTACATAATTTATGAGGTTACTAAACTGTTCGCACGTGTTGTGTAGTAATGGCGAAGAATGGAGAAAGTTAATGTTGATGGGCATTTAATAGCGTTAATTATGCATCTCCTCGTTCGTTGATACCGCAATTGTCTTGAACGTACCGACTTGTAATGATAGCGGTGAAAACTTGGTGTTGACCATCCATCTCTCATCTTTTCAAGCCCATCTGGTCTTCATATTATGTGAATGCCAGAATCCACCCTTTATGGTTCATTAAATAAGCTTGAAGCCATTCCTAATATAGTTTCATTCTCATTTTTTGCAAGCGCTTCCTTACCAGTGGTTTTCATTTGTGTTTCGGTTATTTTACGACGGTTATGGTTATTCGCGACGATGGGGGATGACTGATAACCTGATGGGATGGGACAAACACACTGATACATCCATGCCTAATCCAGGGTTCGAATTTGGAACCTCTGGCTTCGTATAACGTGACGCTAACCACTCCGCCACGAAGATTGGCACCAATGTTTTTTTTTGTTTTTTTTTTTTACTGAAGTTATAACTGTAAGCATAGCTTATAACACGAACAAAATGTAGTAGTTTCAACATTGTATTGTTGTGTACGTAACAGTGCTGATATGTGTACAAAAACCTGTCGGTTACAACAATATATGCTCGTTCACAGCTGTTGCAGTAGGCATTTTAAACGAAGCTGTCTTTTGAAAGTTATGACTACCAGACTTTTACACCACCAGTGAGTATACTCAGTTGTGAACGTAGAAAGGTAAAAAAGAAACCTCGACTCAACCCGCTGGGTTTGAAACTCATCGGCGTTCTTTTGTTAGAATAAAGGGACTATCATTCATCCTTATTGTCCCGATTAACCAAAGGAGGCAGAAAGTAAGCAAAATGCTTGAGGGAATGAGGTAGAGTTTGACATAGGGTGCACATATTTGAATTGTCCACTTCATGCACAGATAAGCTAATCGGGACTGGACTTAGTTTAAAGTGGGATCCGAACCACTGTGCAATATGCCTCCACCGGGGTTCGAACCCGGGGACCCCTTGATTGGCTTTATTGTACTCTACTACAACATGGGAGAGGCCTTATTGAATTGTCAAAATACTCGCTTGTATTAGAATATAATGGGAACTTTTTCTAAGCTTACTGATTTTTTAGTGAAAATTAAATTGAAGAGCCCACTCTTTTCTTCTCCAGAAGAAAATAGATGAAAGGTGAAACAGATTTTAAAAGTGTGAATTACCTTAATCCACTACAACTGCAACGTGAGGCGAAATCTGTAACTTGTAATGAAACTACTCTCGTATTTTCTAATACTCGCGTGCTATTTGACAGAATGGAAATAAATATGGCACTGGAAGTGGGAATTTCTAGGGGGGGTTACTTGGTCGTGTTTGGGGATAGGTGGAGGATTCTTGTATGGATCATCGTGGAGACTGTCCTGTAGGTGGGAACACCTATGCAAATTATCCCAACTGGGGATGCTTCAAGCTATTACTTAACTGGCAGGGAGAGCATCCCCCCGAATTCCCCCTCCCCCACCTCGAGCACTGTTTATCAGTAAACTTTTTACAATCTAACATTATTCAGTTGCAGCTGTACAACTTGTACCCGAACAAAAGTATGACTTCTTTTATTGTTTCCCGCAAATAACATTCGTTCAATTGTTGCAAAGTTCCAGTCAGCAAGTTTGAAAAATAGCACTGTTTATGCTGGAATGGCTATTAACAGCTTCCTGGCTGGTTGAAATATGAATTTGCCTCGTCACAAATTACTACTTGGGATGAAGTACCGTTCCAGGTAGTAGTTCGTTTTTCAATTGTATTCGTACAGCTCAGGCCTTTTTATTTTGCATTGCTCAACATAATAAGCACGGAATGTTGTATACAAAAACAATTGGACCTATCCTTTTGAGGTGATTTTTCTTCTGTTCGTCGGATATGCTATGGTGCGTGTCAAAACACCTTGTTCACAAAAAGCCCCAAATGCATAAAATTTATGTACTAGTGGTGCACCTAATCTATGATTGATTTCCTTGAAATGATCGTTCCTGATCTGGCCAGTTGATGCATTTTAATTGCATAAAACTGAATAGCAGCTGGAAAATGATAACATTTTGATGTTATTTCTCTGCATAATTTGTCCTCGCGCGTGCTGGTACATTACAAAGTATTTTATGCACTTTAATATATTACAGGAGCAATAAAATAATTGTTTTTGTTAATTAACTCTGTTTGGATTGTGTGTATAAGTGTTTTGAATTCAAACCCTTATAATATTGCATGAAGTTCTAGCCCTGTCCTAGTTGTCAGTTTGTTGTGCATGTATACTTAGAACGTAGATATTCCACGTTCATTTAAAAGGGGTAATATACAGTATTATGTGCATTGGATAATGGTTTCAGAATGACGTAAGAGATTTCAGACCGTATGGACACAAGTTGCTTGAACTAGAAATTTTTTTCAGCGGCCAGTATAGTGTCGCCTCGGTATGTTCGCGCATGAGCGGTGAATGCTTGTGTCGCTTCGGTCTGAAAGCTTCCCGATGCTCAACGCTCTTGCCTTAGGGTAAAAATAGTCCCACGATCCATCTCCACTGCGGACACACATTGTTGACAACTTCATGATGCGACGATGAAATTGATGAGACACAAAGAACACCCGCGACCCTTGGCATCGAGGGCGCCGTGATAACCACTCCATCACGGAGATCGGCTTTTACACTTGTGTGTAAACATATTTGTGTTGTCACATTTTGGATTCTGTGTGTAATATGATTAAGACTTCCAATGAATTATACATTTAAGTAATAGCATACTGCATATGATGGTGTAGTCAGATTTAACCTTGACCTATAAATAAATTGCCTGAAACTATATTTCATAAACTGTTCTTGTGACACGATGTAGGAAGAGGGAGAAATTTCGTTCGTGTCATTACTAAAGAAAATTATTAGTTTTGAGTAATCGTTTTTTTTTTGTCTGAACTTAATGTGCGTGTCGCAATTGTCGTTAAGGTTCAAAGTGAACAGAAAGACTAGCATTTGTAAGCACCAATTGAGGTGAGACCTGATAGCAGTGCGTGTTTTATGTTGCAAAATGGTAACATTTCGCGTTTATCGCTTCCTGTGTCGTAATCTCCTTCAGTGATGGTTGTGACAATGCTTGTACACTAACCACAGTCGATTACAAACTCTTTAGTATGCAGAACACTAAACTCAAAATAGCTCTTCAGTCATCTTGGGACGCAGTTGTAAAGCCAAACTTTAAAAATACTTTACATTAGACCAATTCGCTACATCAATAAAAGCACATTTACATAACACCTGCCGAAACTTACTGATCCGCTCAGTGGCAACTGTACAGTGGGATGCATAACTATTACCAATCAAATTGTCCATGTTTATTCTGTAACGAGAGCTTCGGAAATTGAAATAAAACACCAAGCAGCAGACAAGGTCTCCACCAGCACACGTAAGAATTCAGTCCCTAAAACAGTAGGATGCAAGGGAAAAATTAATGAAAATAGTCATGGACAATTTGCCTAGCAATTCGTGTGCATCCCACTGTACATTATGAGTGACACGCAGACGATGAGTAGATTTTGGATATTTATACAATTTAAAAGTTGAATTTCAAGTCCTTGTCAACTGGGTTTTCTGCATATGCAAGCTATAAACCAAACCTTGGCTGTCCATATCAGACATATTTGATTTAAACTTACCTTGATGCAGTTGTACCCTTGTTGTTGCACCGGCAAATAACAGAATAAGAGCTTTCTCAGTCTACATTTTCCGTATTTAAAGATTGAACCTGCAAATACCAATTTGAAAAATTATCCACGTACGAGCATGGTAATGTGTAAACCTGGCTACTCGTAATTACATTCTTCCGAAATTGCACCAAGACAAGACATTACTTAAGCCTTGGCATTACTTGCAATCAATCTTCGTCGTACTAAACGAATACTAATTCTGGTTAATTTATAAACATGTCTACAACAGCAAATAAATACTTATTAGGGAATGTAGAAGACAAGTCTTCTCTTCAAACGATCCATACTTCATCTCTCGTTTTTCGATCTGTTTTCCGATATGTCTTTCTTATTGGTTTTGTTCGTTATACCAGTTCTGCTGTACGCCAAGTATAAAGACATCGGCGTCGGGACTAGATGCGCTGACCACGCGTCACCCAATGGAAAAGTATACCCTGTACCAGCTAAGTGTAGACCAGGCGAACGAGAACAAGTCCCTGCGCAAGTAGTGGCGCGAGACGGCTCCACCAATGAACAGTGAGAGAAACGTGATTGCGTAATGGGCTACTGGAGTTACAGATTTCCCTGCTTCGCTCTGTAAGCGTTGCAAACTTTTGAGAGCAACAATACCGTACGCACATGGCAAACGGGTAGCATTTTTGTCTCCAGGTCCGTACGCTTGGTTTAAGAATTTCTTAGGGAAATATTAGGGATAGAACAGCAAGTGCAAATTTTGATAAGCCGTACATTTAAGGTCTGGACCGTACGTCCGTACATGCCATGAAATTTCCGTACATGTACAGTCAGGACCGTACGGTTGGCAACGCTGCGCAATCACCACTAGATTTCCCTCGTCCTCTGCCGCTATGCGTGGCCCTGCTCCACAGTTAGCTGGGACAGGGTATAGTTTGGCAGACATTGACCCTAAAAGGGTTGTTGCACCATAAGAGTTTAGTAAATGTAAAAGAACCGGTAAAACAAGTGAATAAGTGTACGTACTCGCAGAAGAAAGAAAGGAAAATTAGGAAGTAGATATTCATTGTATATATTAGGAGATTTCAAATACACTAAACCAGACTTGGTATCAAAAAAAGAGAACAGCAAGTTGATGTGGAGTGCGCAACTATGCGGACAGACATCGACCTTGATGAGGAATAAGGAAAAGCGGGAAGTTGGGGGATGAGGGTAGGAAGCATGTTAAAAACTCATTGGGTAGATAAGATTACAAACGAGGAAGAACTCTGAGAGAAATTGTATGCACAATGGCGGCGATTAGGGGGGCGTGGAGGCAGTTGCCTCCCCCTCCACTTTTTGCAGTAAAATGTCCTTGCCCCCCCCCCCTACCCCTTCGTTTTGGCACCCAATGGCCGCCACCGTGTACGCAGATATCATCCGGGAACAGTAACTGCTTTAATAAATGCCTGTTTACTAATTGAAACTATAAGTTAGTGGAGGTAATGAAAGGAAAGCTGAAGAATTATCATATCAAAATGATAGGTTCGTGTAGATTTGAAATTTATTTATTGGGAACACAGACAGATGCCCAATTACAGCGATATATATATATATATATATATATATATATATATATATATATTATACATACATGTTTCTCTTGAAGGGGCTATTGTGTATTATTGGATTACCTTAACACTTAGGGTGATTTTAGTACTTGTTGATATTACATTGATTTTTGCAACGCGGCCCTCTATTGAGGTAGAAGTGACGTATAACCCATATGTCGTAAACTTCTAAAGGTAAAGACTTTTACGCATACTTGGTGTATAAGGGGTGCGTGATCCTTCCACGTAGTAAGGGTGATACTTTCCAAAATTTGACTGTCGTTGCGTGAACAAACACAAATGCTCTATTACAGAATTTTTTTATGCATCATTAGGCCAAATTTTAGTCCGCGAGTGGGCCATAGCAAATACTCTCACCTGTATCGTCGGTGAACCTAGTTTTCGACCTGAAACTAAAACTACAAATGGATTTGGATGCAAGACAAGTTAAGAGATGTTAATAATTCCTAACTTTCTACCTAGTACTCAGGTTGTTCGGTTGATAAGATGTCTGACTCTCGTGCGAGAGAAGAGTTTTTGATCGGTCTCTTGTATGAATTTTTCCGTCGATATGAGGTTCTGGATACTCAGTAAATGAGTATCTGAAGGTAGAGGTAGCTGGAGCGTGATCGTATTATATGTGCATTCTTACTTCCACAGTCCATGTGTGCCTTCATAGCACGACGAAATGCACAAAGGGCAACTTTATCCAGATTGGCATATACTTCATGTATAACAGAGTATCATCATCTTCCAAACAGGTTATGTTGTTATGAGACTTGATGCTGTAATCCTGGCCTCAACTTGTTTCACTACGGTAATTTCTCTTTAAGCGACGTGTCGCAATTGTCTGAAAATTTGTGACCAGAATGCTACACGACCACTATACAGTACTTAGGATTTATAAGCGTTCATCACATAATTTTGCTCTCTCGTTCCTTTCTCGAAATTGGCGACGTGGCCTCTAAATGCTGAGATTTGTTTCGCGAGGTTACCACGTATGTTTTACAATAGACGAGACGAATCGAACATACTTTCCGTGGTCATAGTAAAATATACATTTCTTGCGAGAGGTACTGGATTGGAACTTTGTTTCCATTGTAGCCACCTAGGTGTGTGTGAACAACTGAAACATGATGTACATATGCATTTATTTAACTGTCGGCTATTATTAAAATTGCTATGTATGGTACATAGATCATAGCACATTACTTGGAAGAAATGGCTTGCAAGATGATTCGCGTATGTTCAGTGTGACTCTTGACAGGCATGACTGTGTGCACAATCATGCCAGTTCTGCTCAGGATGCACAGATGGCTACCAGATTATCGCATACTTTTTGCGAATATGATACATGTCGTACGAGACATGCAACTCATTATTTCGCTGTGCAGAATGTACTGTGCTGAGCAATTGAATGTTGTCTATCAACTAAGATAATCGTGAAGGAGAATATCCTCCTCAGAAGTTTTTCTAGTAATATGTAGAAAGGGGCAGGTGCGTCAATTTTTGCTACTTTTGCCCCCGCACTATGCTAAACCTTATGTATCAAGAGAACGTACACTGTCCTTTCCCCCCCCCAGTTTTCGCAACTTTCCCCCTCCCCCCAGATTTGCAACCCAATCGCAACCACTGGTCCCACTACAAATCTACATCAAGGAGACGAGGTACAGCTTTGCATACGGTGCAAACACATTTATATTAATTAGGTTGAAATGAAAAAAAAAAGCCTTTTATGTACTTGTCATGTGGCACATGTGGCTGTAGAAAATATCAAATGTTTAGACCTAATGTCGTATATTTCTTATGGAGAATAAAACCATCTCCATCTTAACTTCGTTTTTGTATTTATACACACTTTCGTATTTCTAGTCTTACCATTACTCTTTTCGGCACTCTTTTCTATTCATGTGCTTCTATTGTCAAATATATCCCTAGAGTAAATAAAACAAGGAATACTTCCATAAGCGCTTGTGTAAAGTTCAAGCTTCCGTCCGACACTAGACCTCGTACATCTTCCTCAAGGAATGTGTCTAGAAATATATTTCTGGGGGAGTGGGTCAGAATCATCGAAAATAATTTAAACGTTTTAAATTGATACGCAATTATAATTTATAGGTCTATATATAATATGGAAATTAATATTGTATTATATGAATAGATAAAAAGACTGGATTAACAGCACGTGTTCATTATGTGGCTTACGTGTACTTGGGATCGCCAAAATGTGCATTAAAACAACCGCCCTGCCAAGGAAATTAATGTCAAAAAGATAAAGAATTGAACATTTATTGAATAACAAGAAAGGATGCAAGATCAAGTTAACGAAAAGTAAAGTTGCTGACTAGTATTTTATGAATATTATAAAGAGAAGTGTGCACAAATCTTTGGTACTGTCGTTGAAAGCCGTGTGATCCCAATCTAATCCTTGTCCTCCAGTAAGTTCGGTGGAAATAAATAAATAAACCCTCTATTTTGCAACAAATGCTATACAAGTATATTTTATTTTTTTAATTTTAGTACTTGGTCTTTCGGGGAAGAGGGTGGGTGTCAGGACCCCTCCCTAATGTCTTGATCCTCTCGTCCATCTCTTGCCCTTTGAAGCCTTTACCAAAGATACATTGGTCGGAATCTGACAACACTATAATTCGCTTTTAATTACCACATCAGGTGAAGTGAAACAAGACTTAATTCTCAATCGGTACATATACATATAAAACTTTACGTAACGCCGGACGTGAATCTGTTGGCGACCTTGAGACGAAGTCGATCCGGAGCTGATCGAAGAGGCTGAAGGCCAAATCGCCACAGCCCGGTGGTAATCATGAGCCAGGTAAATGCCAATTTCATCCCCCTGGAACCTGCAAGATGAAGATGATAGCTTACATTGCGCGGGGATTCCCGGAAATACTTGTAGATCTTGTTGCATTCCGTATAGAGAACTACTTCGAACAAAGGAGCTTTTAGAGGAAGACCTTGGCATTGGAGGTTCTTGCGTCAGATGCACGTGGATCATCGGAATATTGGATAATAACTACAGGCATTGATTGCCTTTACCTACTGATTTGCACATCCTTGTGCTGCTAAAATGTTAGTTCGGGCTGCTCCTTCTAGGGCTGTAGGTGCGCAACGCCTCTGACAAGTTAACCAGCCATTGGCGTCGGGATGGGGCCGTTGAAAACTGACACCTTTCATTCATTTCATCGTAGAAAACAGCAAAAGCTTATGATAATTGATAAAAACCTCTCTTGGCCAGGTCTTTATACCCAGGAATGTTAAGTTGCAGTAGTGCATGAAGTTAATGCTAGTAATAATCGTGGAAATTGAATCAATATTATCAGTATGTTCTCTGGTAAATTATGTAGATCAACAACCTTAATAACATTTGATAAGTTCATATAGTTTTTTTTTAAAAAAAAATGCGTTGATATTGCAAAATAGTTACGTAAATTACGTAGATATTAATATTCACTGTATACATTCAGGGTGGAGTTGACCATACCGAAGGTCTTGGGCTGTTACTTTTCGCAATCCAGCCATGCTGTAAAATGCAAGGTCTATAGGTAACCTTTTACATACATACAATATATATACATGTATGTGTGTATAGGGCCACGGTGGTCTAGTAGGTGGGCGTCTGACTGCCGCGCGGGAGATCGGGTTCGATTCCCGGGGTGGGTGTTCTAAGGTTGGAATTTTTCTGGCCTTGTCCCTCCGGGGCTCACCCAGCCTCAAATGTATGGGTACCTGGGGGCAACCCCGGGGGGGGGGGGGGGGTGGTAAAGGCGGCCGGAGCATGGTGCTGGACACACCTCCAAAATTGTCAAGATCGAGAATGTGTGGGGCCCTACTCCCACCTGCTCCTTCATGGCACTGTGCTATATGCACGGGAAACTTTGCCTTTTATATATTTATATAAATTGAATAGATAAGGATAGCTTTAATGTTCAGTTCGAACTCTCATCACTCAAAGTATTGCATGCTAATGCAGGATTAATTTTTATGTGCAAAGTTTAAGTTTACACACGCAATGAATACGAAATGACGTCAGTAGTGAAGTTGGAAATGAGTGCCCAGCACATGAGACTACGACGACAATGTGTGTTATGTGATGTGCTCTTGTCTTTCACATATTCAGTACAAAAAGGGCTCCTGGTTTATTGTTTTTATTTAATAATAATTAAGTTGGCATGCAGTATAGTGTCAAGGAAACGTCATTCGTGTTTTTAAAGAATGCAACAGTAGCGTCTTATTGTTGATTTTAACCTTACAGCACTAGGAGCCCTCAAGGTGCTGATCACCACACAGCAAGTTCATATTATCCCCGTCTAGTTGGCTGCACTTTTTGACTGCACTCGCGCATCTAGTTGGTTACACGGTGCAACACCGACTCGTCTATTTCGTTGATTTGGTGTCTGCACCGTTTGCACTACGTTCTGGAGCGGTGTAATGTGTGGTGTATGATTACGTGGTGCGTGCTAACTAATCAAATGAACATCGTTGAATCTTGAACTTGAACACCTTGCACGATCCTAAGACCGGGATATACCTGCACTATACCTAGTGTCGACTTTTACTTGAGTGCATGTTCTGGGCAGTTTTGGCATGCAGTTGTCTGCTTTCACGTCCCCTTTATTTGCTGTGCATGCACAAGAACTGTTGCGTAAGAGGGTGGGTTGGTTCCTTCGTGACTCTCTCAACGAAGTGGATGGTTGCAGGTGGTTTCTCGGTTTGCATTTCGCTCCGACCTTAAAGAATGATGCAATGGAAAGGAGGTTCATTCTCTTGTGGTTCTTTCTCTTGTTTGCCAATTTAGAAGCAAATCACTTGTGACGGCACTGTCGCTGTTTCAAAGCAGTGCTGTTGGCAGGGTTGTGCTAAAGAGGGCGCGGTCAGTAACTAATTTACTACAAAGTAAGTTTCTGAAAGTTAGTGCTACTTAGATTCGACTTTTCGAGTAGCTGTTGTCACTTAACCCAGTTTAGCGTATGCTTCACTTAACGGACTAATTTGTGAAAACGTAAGGGAAAACTTGCAGTGCATTTTCTCTAGATGCAATGGTACGATAATACGATGGAGAATTTCTCTTGATACAGTTTACTTTCATGGATACACATACATGCATATACGGAGGGTTTGTCTGTGTAGGTGCATAATTGTTGCAGTATCCCTGGTTATACCTTACACAATGGCTGTACAAGCTCACCGCTCACGAAGATCCCCAAACGAGGGGAGACGGAGTGGGGGTGAAGGGAAGGACCGGTCCATTTGCAGATTTTAGGGGTAGCAGAAAGTCTTCCGCTGCGGTCTAGTATCCTTTTCGAAGTGCGTAGGAGTTGATTTGCGTCAATCACGCAGAGCGTGTCCGCAGCAACAGTTTGCTGCTTTTCTTTCAGTTGCCAGAACACTTTTGTATTGATTACCCTGTGCATTATTTAGACTGCATTTCAAAGAATTTTAAGAAGAATATACTGCATTTGGCGAGCTTATAGATCACACACCCCTGTAAAACAATTTCACACAGTTTCCGTATAACTAATAATAGTCCTCATTATAGGCATATGTCTGAATATTCTAATATTTATTCACTATGCCCGTAATATTATACGGTTGTGAAACTCTGTCTCTTACTTTAAAATAACATAAATTTGCATTCTGCAAGACATTCTGCCTTGGAGTTTTCTTCCAGGCCTAAAGTCAGGAAACAGTTTTTGTAAGGTAAGTCGTTACTAAAATCGCGTTTGCGTTTCGGCATGGTTCCGATCGCTGATTCACAGAGCTTCACTTCTCCACTGACATGTAACAACCAAGAGAACAGGAGTTAAAAACTATTGTTTTTTTCCGAATTCTGATGTCGTGAAACTCTTAATCAAAGAAAGCAGTGGCGTATCGCATATTCTTACCTACAGTATTGTTAGAAACTTGCTGGTCACCATGAGCCGCGGTAGATATCACATGCTTTGAAATCAAAACCTTACGCGACGAGTGGCGACAACAGAAGATTTGCAAAAGTCCAATATTTTTTCTTTGTTGGAAGAAAAATTTCTTGGCTTTGTGCTTGCAACTGAGTGCGTCGTATTTCTTTACTTTGAAATTGAAGACTGATATAATATTAACACTTATTATTAAATAACAGAAAAGGGAACATTTCCAAATTTTCCTAAAAATCTGCCCGGATCATTTTTAGCACTCGAAAGAGAGGATTAGCCCAGGTGAAACAAGAAGTCTGGTAGCCCTAAACGACTTGTATCGCTGCATCGGTTACAGCGAGCCCACATGTTTCTCACTCAGGGTGCACTCCCCTAACCCTAATAGTGGAGTCGCCTGTCGCTACTTCACTGCACTTCCGATGGGATCATCTCCTGAACGGTGAACAATCCAGACTTATCTTATTGGTTAAGCATTTTTATTTTCACAAAATGGCAATTATAACAACCATTGATCTAATTAGAATAGTAGAAAAGAAAACATGGCAATGAGAAATATATAAACAAAATAAACTAATATATTATTACAAATTTCATAAAATACATTAGTTCGTAAAATATTGTAAATACTTATTAACATATAATGTCGAACACACATTCAGTACAGGATTTTTCGAGAAATCTCAGAGAAACGAAGGACGATTTAAATATATAAAATATTGATAGTTATCTTCAGATGTTTTGTTTCCAATATTTTTGGAATAGAAGATACACACACTGCTTAAATGACTTTGCAAAATCAGTTCACCTTTTCTGACCATTTTGCTATATTTAGTACTGTCTTACAAGATGTGAATTTTGGCACGTGGTAGATTTACCATTAAACAATCATTAGAGAGAGTTTCGATTATCGACTTTCTCTCTTTACATACAAATAAGTATTCTTTGACATTACACAACTTGAAAGGGTTTTAAAACTTTTGATGCCAATTGGTGGTTTTTACATAAGAGCAATTTGTATTAAATCTGTTATTAGGGATAATATATAATTCACGTCAGTATTTAATTCAAGTTATTTAGAAATAATATTTTATTTCTTAATTTAAATTGCTTAATAAATTAGATACAGCCGTAGCTTGCACGTTCGATTCGAGTCTAGTCAGACAGAAGCCTTCACCCACATCGCCTTTCGTTCTGCGTAGAGGCTACAGCGCATGTAGTAACGCAGTCTTCGCGCAAAGCTAGTTTCAGGCTCGCGGCTTAGCGAGCGAGCACTTGGTGGCCCGAGGCAAAGAACTGTGGATCTTTGACTTCAGGTAATGTCTTAATGCAACGATAGAACCGAAGGGAAGGTGGTTATCCAAACGTAAGTTTTGTGTACGAGAATTTTATGAACGATATTATTTTGCATGCGCGATTTTTGTTTAAATTTGTCACTTCATTTTAGTTGCAACTGTTAGGTCAAGTTATGTCGAATAGTTAGTTCGTTCTCGTAATTTCTTGTTACCTTTGCAGCATTTAATTTTAAACATTTTGTGACCATATTTATAGATGGGAGCCTAGGGGCTGAATCCTCCCCCTCCTCCCAAATCGAAACCTGGTTTGCTGACGATCTGTAAGTTAAGCTCGAAATGTTAACGTATGTGGACAGACTCGCGCACTGCCTCTCGAAAGATCCACTAGGAATTGTGTGTATCGTTGTTAATGTATAGGTTTAAAAAATTAGCAGTTCTAGAAGGTAGCAGTGAACGTGTACAGTCTAGAACACTTCTGGGTTGTAACAATGCTATTTTGACTCAATGAAATTTCTACAAGCCAGAAGTGTCCGTGACTGTACTAGAAGAGCTTTTTAGAAGTAGTCAATATTGGAAGTGTTTATGCATGGAATTTCCTATGACTGCAAATATTCTATGTCGAGGCTGTAATTTAGCACACAATACATGCACAGCCGCGGTGGCTCAGTCGGTAACGCGTCTGACTACCATGCTAAAGGTCCCGGGTTCGATCCCCGGCCGGTTCAAATCCGGGAACTTTTCTAACGATGGAAGCGGCCCCGGCGCCCACCCAGCGTCGAATAACATGGGTACCTGGGGGAAACCCTGGGGGGTAAAGGCGGTCAGGGGCGTGATGCTGATCACATCACCCCCACTCACGACCGGATCAATAAAGTGTGGGGCGTTACTCCCACACCCCCTATACGCCTTCATGGCGTGGTGCTATGCACAAGGGAGCACTTTACATTTTTTTTACCTTTTATACATGCATACGTAATGCACCCTTCTTGATTTTTTGTATAGTTGGCCTATATAAGTGAAGTAAATGCCACACTGTCTCGTTATGAAGTAATGTTGATTTTTCCAAAGCGATCAAAGCGAATGACCTGTGATTTGCCGCTCTTAACCCACGTTTCACCAGCTCTAAGCCCCCCCCCCTCCCCATCCGACGGCGAGACATGATCCTCCTTTAATTGGTGTTGGGTGTGTTGCGTAAAGGCGTGACTGTGCATTTCAGTTCTCTGAAACATGTGCGCAAACTCTGCAACTGTGTGCTGTAGACCTAGAGCTTTCCTGCAAACTTACATGCTGCTTATTCAGTTGGTTCTTGTATGATCAAATTGGTTTCTTAACATTCTGGGTTAACCGAGGGAACTTGCTTTACCCACAATTCTTATCGTGTTAACGTCAACCTTAGAGGCGCGATGACCAACATCATACTTTGTAAAATACCTTTACAAGAGTTATATCGGTGAAGGTAACTTTAAATTTGCTATGCAGATTGGAACACGCACATTTGTTGTATTTTTGTACCGTTGCATTCTGCCACTTTTCTCATCGAAGCTTAGTGTAAATTGGCAACAGGAATGGATGGGATGAATCGGAATTTGACTTAATTTAGCAGGTGTGTTTCGACCTAATTGGCCCTTCTTATTACCAACCCTTATCCAAAATTATAAAAAGGAAACTAACAATCAGAATACATGAAAAATTACAATGAAAACCGTATTATAAAAAAGATACTAAATGAATAAATGCCGTAGAAATAGTGTTGCCCACGAGACGAGACTGGCCTGTCTCGTCTCGTGGAAATGCTGTGAAATGCTGTCTGTCTCGAAAATATTAGTTTGTCTCGGGACACATGATCAATCTCGTCTCGTCTCGAATTTTTAAAAGCCTGTCCCGTCTCGTCCCGTGGGCAACACTAAGGTAGAAAATAATGTCCAATGCACACATGTGGTCTTGTTTTAAAATATTTAGAAGCGAAGCAATTCATAAAGCTTATAACAATTATATTTGACGTGATAATGTTAGTTTATAAGTCCTTTATTCTCAAATATGCAAATCGGAACTGGGGACGTAATTTGTAGCTGGATCAGTGATTTATTCACACACACCCCAAATTTATTAACACACTGTAACAATTGAGAAAGGCCCCTTTTGTGCCTATTTTGGCTCGAAATTGCCCCTTTTCTCTCTCTCTCTCTCTCTCTCCAAGGCGAACTTGCACCCATCAGATGGAAAATTATGGCTAAACCCCTGAGTGGGATCCGAACCGCTATGCAATCGGAGAGGCCCAGAGGATATATAAGCATATACAATTGCTACACCATTACATTCCTGGGTACAATTCGCCAAAACAGTGCAATTGTTGGCAGCTGAACAATTGTAACATTATCTTGCGAAAAAGCATTGTTGAATTATTCAGAGATCGTGGTGTTCCTGTTTCGAAGTGCATAATTCATGTCTGATATAAGCACACTTTCAAGGCTGCTCACGTTGATTACATCAGACAAGATGTGATTAGCTTAAAATTTCAAGCCCCCTCTTTTGTTGGTACACAGGCTTGATCATGTTTAATTTAATCTTTTACGTAATCATATGCTTCCCTTATTTGGGCGGCCTGTTGGAGGTGCTCGAGAGGTGAAATTATGGTGGTATTGTACCTGCTCTCGCGTTTTCAGATGGGAATTGTGGCTACCAAACCGGATCAGTTATCCCCTTCGGGAACCTGGACCTGTGGCCTTGAACCGGTAGAACGCCGCTGCCTTTCGTAACATTGTATATGTTGCCCCCTTTTTGCGGAGATTATATTGCGGTAACGTAACGTTACAACTTGGGTAACGGCGTTAATGTCGGAATCCTTTTAACGGTGACACGTTACTATAGAACTGCCGGTGTTTGTAATTTTCTGTTTTACTTTTCCTCCGCTATCCGCCAAACTGAGACCTTTCTCTAGAATTACTTTCAAAATGTAAATATATTTTTAAAAACACTGGTATTCAAATTACGAAAAAGAAAATTAAACACTAAGGATTTCTGAAGAGAATCTTCATATGTTGGAGTTTCCTCTTGTCTAAAAATCAGACCACCCTTTTGCATCGCGCAGTACTCTGGGGGCTGTGGTGTGGAAGTAGGATTCCACACATTTTCGATCTACCATCGTATGGGTAATATTATCCGTAGGTGTCAATTTCAAATACCTAAAAAAAAAACTAACTATGCATAATATTCAAATAAATTTTGTTTTGTGCTAAAGTGGTCCATACAACATATTGTTTACCGTGTAGAGAGAATTTTCAAATTTGCATTTGCGTAATTTTAAGATTTCTGAGAGAAGTGGGGGAGCGGGTGGAAGTAACCAGGATTCCTTTTAATTGCCTGCCAAACATGAATTTTGGTGAAATGTTTAAAGCGCCCAAATATTTATTTTCATTTTGTTGGCAAAAATTACCTAAGGTCAAAGCATAATCAATAAAACCAGCCTCATCATGCTCACAAAAACTAGGAACGTGTTGAATTAGGCAGGAAGAGAAAAGAAAGCGGTAGTGATCAGCATCACGCTCCGGCCGAATTTACTCCCCAGGTGTGTCCCCTGCGCAGGGACGCTAACGTAAAAATCCCTTCCCGAGGTCATCCATACCGGGAATCGAACCCGCGTCTCCCGCGCGGCAGTCACACGCCATGCGGAAGGTCAGATGTTTGTAATTAGTTTCGTGGCGCAGATAACTTTCTATTACTCGATAACAATAGCTTGCTTCTGCGTCTCTTTCACATTCTGAATGTAGAATAGGGTCGTGGTTGTTCGAAACGAGAGAATGAGGCTTTGTCGTCTGGACTCGCAGCCAGTATCTCTATGGGGCTCGTGTTGTCGTCCATATGTTCGTTATTGTCCCTTCATCCATCCCCATTTTCACGATTAGACAAAAGTGGCAGAAACGCGAAATAAAACAAATCAAGAATGAGAACAATTACCCGGAAAAGGCCCAAAGATTTAGATTTTTCTAAACTGCTCCGACTAAACGTGCAGTGTGTTTGGTGGCTGAACGCGTTGAATATTCTAACAAAAACCGGCATGAAATAAGCCAACGGAATTAACTTCCTCTGTAAATGTTCAGTTTCGTAACAGTATGAATCAAGGTCGTTTCACGTAGTAAACTTCAATTGTCAATAACTTTTTACGCCATTCCACCTTTGTTTTTTTTTGGATTGCAATGCCGCCTCGACTACTGAGAATTTTAAATTTTGATAATAGGCAAGAGATTTGCATGTTGAAATATTAACTCGAATCTAAGGGAAGGAAACTCACGTTATCGGCATGTCGTGATATCAAAGGTTAAGTTACCGTGCCACGTTTTGCTTCGTAGGTGTATTAAGAGGCGCGTGGCTATCAGGCCGGCCATGGGTGTAACTTGACGGGGACACGTCGCCCCAAATTTGCAGGTTTATTAAAATTTTCAAGTTAATGGTACGTTTATTAACCTCCTCGGACTTAAGAAAGGTAGTGAGTATTTTTATAATTTCGTTAGCAATTTTTATGGGAGAACCCCCCCTCCTCAAGGTAAGTCTAAAGTTTGATTCTGGTCCCCCCAAAAATTGAGGTGTGGTCGTCCCTATATATAATTCCTATTAAAATCTTTGGGCCAAGCCATGTCAGATAGTTGGTTATATTTTTTGTTTTACGAATTTAAAATATTATATTTCTTTATTTGTGGCCCTTTTGAAACACAGTGAAGGCCCTTTTCTAGGTAGATCCGTAGCCCACCTCCCTAAATCCGGGTCTGACCACTTCAATATGAATGTCCCGGGAGTATACGCTGTATCGAGTATTGTACTTTTATCTGTTCAGGAGTGTACAACTGTAGTATACTAAAGGGCGTAAGTGTGGTTAACTTTATTCCTTAGTTATATTGTAACTGTGGACTTGAACCAGTTTGAGCCTGGTCCCTGTATTGTATAAGGGTCAAAATAACCTGGGTGTTGACGCATCCATAGTTTCATAAACTATACATATCAGTGGCGTATGCTGAGTCTAAGACCGGGGCTATCTCACTATGGCACCTGGTTCTAGGCTATGGAGGAAGGGAGAAGACTAGACTCATTCTTGACGTCTTCAAGGAAGCCACGTTGCCATCCCGTTGCAAACTTATAAGAATTCAGGTTGCCAACTCCTAAGAATTCAGGTTGCCGACTTCAGAATCGCCATTATCTTCTTTTTCAAATCAGCTTAATTCACACAGTTTCTAAGATATTTCTCTTCAGTATGTTACTTTCTAGGCTTCAGGCTTCGCAGATAGCTTAGCTAGCCTAGAATATACGCCCCTGATACATAGTTTTTGATTTCGTCTAGGAAGCATATATAAATATTCATAAACCCGTGTTGCTTGTTTCGTAAAACACAGAAGAAACTGGTATAGTGCTAATTGCATTCCTTAAACGTCTGTTTAGCTATAAATTAACACTTTAGTGTTAGTATCCTGTTCTTGACCAGTACTGATTGAAGCTAAAGTGTGTACTTTTTTCCTTCCAGATAATTTGGATGTCGGATCGGTCGTAACCCCATCATGATGAGGAACTCAACGCTTCTGAAGTGGACACAAAACAACAAACATGCGGGTAAAACAGGTGAATAATACGCACTTTTTTGAATGAAAATGCACCTTTTTTGCGGTGGTATGATGCATGTCCATGTCTTTGGGGTAGTCCTGTAAGCAGGACACTTGAGTTTTTATCTATATCTAGCTATCGTAAATGTTTGAGTAATCTTTGGCCGTATATGTAAAGTGATCATGCAGTGAAGCTTGAGTGTGTGTACTTCAATAGTTTTACTAATGGTTATGATTAATAGTCAAAGTTAGAGTAGTGAAAAGGAATCAGGGAAAAATGCGCCCGGGAAAAATGCGCTCTCGCAATAAAAGTGGGAAAAATGCGCCCTCCCAAGAGTAACCACATTAGAAAGTGGGAAAAATGAGCCCACTACACATGACCAGTCAGCAGGAGAAAAACTGACAGCGTTTCTTGACTACTTTGTGCAACAATGGCTGCAAAATCCAAATCTACAAGTTGATGTGTGGCACTGTGGAGATGCAAAGCACCGAACGAACAATGCTGTCGAAGGGTGGAACAATAAGCTGCAGGAGAAAGTTCGACTTCATCCCAACTTCTACACCCTTCTGAAGACGCTGAAGCAGGAAGCGGAACAGCGGATACAAATATGACAGGGCTAGCTAGCATCGGTTTGGAAGGAACGAAGAGGAAACGAACGTACATAAAACTGGATGAACAGATTAGCAAAATTTTACGTACTGTACGTACAAAACAAGCACACACAAGGACCTTACCAAGTGCCTGAGAAGTCTGGCGTACATCCAAAAAATGGAGTAAAAGATCGTCAACGGAGGTCACAAGAAATGGAAATACAAATGTAAATAAAAACTTTAATGAAATAAAATAAAAATTACAACATATTAAATAAAAATTACAAAAGTAAAATTAAAAAAAATATATGATAACGGACATCATCTCCAGCTTCTAAACACGCCAGAAAAATTAATATTTTTACTGTACTTTTTTAAAAAAAATCTCTTTCCTGACAGTCCCAAGCCTGTGTTAAGTGTGAGGGGAAGCTGCGTAAAGGTTGTTTTAATCAACATATTATAATGTTGGTGAAGGTTGTGTGTGCTGGGCGCATTTTTCCCACTTTTCATTGTGGTTACTCTTGAGAGGGCGCATTTTTCCCACTTTTATTGCGAGAGCGCAATTTTCCCGGGCGCATTTTTCCCGACACCGTGAAAAGGACCACCCTGCTTCTTTTAGGGTAATCTCTATTGATTTTTGAACTTAAATTAAAAAAACACTGTTCATACACTCTGAAATTTGTCCTATGCTTGCCAGTATATGTGGTAGCAACAAAGTAGCCACACAGTTGGTGTGTTGAAGGCAGTGGCGTGCCCAAGGGGGCTTGGTGGGGATTATAACCCCCTCTTTGGCCCGGCATTCCCCCCAAAAAAACCATCAAAAGCAGGAAAAAATGGCAAAATGAGGACTGACTACCAACAAAATATAGATAAACCCCACCCTTTAGAAAATCCTGGGCACTCTCTCTGTACTTGTTTGACAGAAAATGGTGTAACAAGGACCCAAGGATGGCACTGAACAATGCCAATTCTGCATTACCACTAAAATGTGTTTGGTTTCACCAATTATGAGTATTTGTAAGCAGTGGCGTGCTCAGGTTTTTCGAAAGGGGGATGGTACGTACGTTTTTTTTAGTATCTGCCCTTATTTTGCTATATTTTCCTTCTTTTGGGCCAGGGGGAGGTGTTATTATTCCAACCAACCCCCACTTGGGCACGCCACTGTAAGATCATGCTTGGTGTTACTTCACCACAATATTTAATGTTTACTCTGGGTACATGCATTTCTACACACTTTGCTAGAAAGTGGACAACCCTACGACCGAGCCCCACACTTACAACGTCCCTCAAATTTTACTGAACATTCCCAGAAAATTTTTCACAAGTCCAATTAATGTATTTATTTTACGCGATGATGAGGATGGGTGATTAGATTAAATTAAGGGACATTCGCAACGAGTCTCCGTGACCAGTCCGGGACTCGGTTGGGAACTTCGGTGACGAGATAGTCACGTAAACTGGCTCGGCCAGTGAGCCAGAGCACAAACCCAATTTATGGCCATTTTTATAAATTTACCTTTACACCCCTCGAAAAACTGACTTGCACCCCCAGATCAAAATCCTGGATAAATCCCTTGGGCTTGGTTAGAGTCACGAGCGTGTGCGTGTTAGGAGTGACACCCTCCACGTGGTACGCCCTCTGCTGCATTTTCCACATTGAGTATCTGACGTGTGGACTCGCAGTCAGTATAATCAGGGGTATAAAAATATAGGGCGCCCAATCGCGATGACGCCTGGAAATTTTCACCTGGCACCCGATTTATAGATTCAGTTCTATTTTCTTTTAAATTTAGAGTTCACTTAAAGAAATTTCCATGACTTGTTTTAAAAAATAACTAGTACAGCACCATTAAATCAGAATAATAAACGGTCATGGTAAATTTCTGCACTGTTGCTAGAAGAATTTTAAAATCTACAGCGAGCATTTATTAGATTGTATTGCTATTGCCGGTAGAGCCTTCTTTAAGAAGAACACTCAGGTGCAAGAATTAATTACTTATAATCCAATCTTGTATAAATTCATAAATTAAATGTTTTAAGATAACATTTTTTATCTTAGTTGGATTCATGGCTTTCATAGCACGTATTTGCAAATATACATACTATGTGTGTTTGTGCGTGCATATACGCTTATAATTCTGGCTCTTGAGAAAAAGGGGCTAGCGCCTGAATTTTTTTCTTCCCGAGTATAATCCTCTATGGGGTTCGTGTTTTCTTGCCCATTTTTGCTCTTTCACAAACTTCATTTTATCACCTTTCCTCTTAATCTTCGCGATTTGCCAAAAGTGCCAGAAAAGCGAAATAAGACACAAATCAATATTCTCGTGCTTTGTCTTATCGTTCTTCCTCGTCGTTGCGATTATCCTGACGTAGAAGGGAGACGTGAAATTGAAGAGAATATTGCGAGATTGATTTAACCAATACACCAAACCTCCACTGGGACGTAGGTTGAAAGCAATGTCCTATTAAATTGAAGGCACAGGAAGTACGTAATGCGATCACCGGTAGTCAAAGGGCTCGGCAGCTGAAATTGTCGCACGCAACCTCCGAAAGAAGGCTGGCTCGTTTTTTCGGTCGTCAGCGGTGCATCGGATGACATCCGCTCTCTTGCAACCGCCTAACGGTGGATGGCCTCAACTGCGCTCGCTGCCAGGGGGAGATTGCAGAGCGTGTCAATGGGGAAATCCTCCATCGCCGGAAGACCAGCATCCGCTGCGTTTCCGCAAAAGAACGGGCGAGGAGCTTCACAGATAAGCTGAAGATGTTCTGCTTTCTCTCGTTGCTAAAGAATGAAATCCTTGGCTCTTTTGCAATGGGATGTGGTCACGGACGCTTCTGCTTCGAAGGCGATGGGATCTGTACAATCCAGAAGTGTCCCTGTGGCTGGAGGTAGAAGCAAGTGCGTAAACTGAATTTTGCAGCGATTTGATTATTAAAATCTTTATCGTGACGTCAGCACTGACTTATTTTGCATTATTCACACAATATTGGCGAGGGGCTTAAACTAATCAAACTGGAGTCAGAAAATTGAATGTCTTGGTTAAAACGAATCGTTTCGGTAATAGCCAGGACTGTTCCGGATAGGCTTCCGGCCGCTAACTTCATATTTATCTTCATTCCTGAAGTTGAGTGAAGTTATTTCTCGAAAGCCTATCTGGAACTGACCTGTCCGAAATCCACAAATCTTACGGAGCCAGA
Source organism: Lepisma saccharinum (assembly GCF_977018435.1). Classification (NCBI taxonomy): domain Eukaryota; kingdom Metazoa; phylum Arthropoda; class Insecta; order Zygentoma; family Lepismatidae; genus Lepisma; species Lepisma saccharinum. Next base: position 36,904,945 of record NC_139249.1, read on the forward strand.
CCAGAATGGGTATATAGTCACATTTTATACACTCCTCACAAAAAGTTTGGTATATTGTTATATTAGGCAATAGGTGATAGGCACGGTGGCATATGTCGGCGAAAACACACGAACGTCCAGCAGACACAGATACCATGTGTTGTTGCATTCTTAGGATGTGCGTATCACCTAATGCCCAATATAACAATATTCCAAACTTTTTGTGAGGCGTGTATAATCAACATAGGCGTAGCAAGGGTTTGGCGAAGTGAATCTGCCAACCTGAATGGGCCTCGCGTCCTATGGGGCTTAAAAAGAAACAACGTAATAGATGGAAAATGATAATTTTTGTGGGCGATTAAACTACAACATTGTTTTTATCAGGTTATACATTTTAGTTCAGCATTACAATTTGAATGAATACATCAAATATTTAATATTTTAAATAAACCGTGCTTTGTAGTGTAGGTTTGTTTACTTTGTTAGTGTAATAGTGACTTCATACAACAGAGCATTAATGTTCTTATTCTCTTGTTGCAGGAAACAGAAATTGGATCCATTCTCCAGATGCACTTCAAAGAGGCCACATTGCATATCTAGTCAAGGTAAGCAATAGACTGTGTTCTCAAATCCTTTAGATTTACTAATCCCTTCTTTGAATGTTAATCTAATTTAGCATCATGGAATCTTAAACGGACATATCAATTTTTCTTTAAGTTCATTATTTATTCTGACTGAACATTCCCACGAAGTACCTTTTTTTAGTTTTTGGGTGCATTAGTTAGTGGTGGGCATCGAACAGACGTGTGAAGAATTACTAATGCGGTGATATAACCTCCCGCTCCACCCAGAATACTATACATATACTTCTTCACCCCTATAGTAGAGCTAGTTGAGTGACTCACGATTTCGTCACCGAAGGTTCCGGGTACTAGTCATGGTTTGGTCATGGGGATCCTCCGTCTAGTTTCATGTAAGCATCATTCATTATCATCCCATTAGCCCGAAGATGCAGGGAAACTACGTAAAAAGACAACATAATACAAGGAAATACTACCACATTGAACTACATTTATTATTTCTGAAGAGAACAGAAGAGACTCCGATAGCACCAAAGCTTGTGGCAAGTTCAAGGTAGCTTGCTTGTGGCTTGTCAAGCTTGATATAAGCATGATGCAAGCTTGTTTCAAGCATGCAGCTTTCTGTGACGAGCTCGATGCAAGCTTGACATGTCAGGTTTGCTGAATTTTGACACGGTAACAAGTTGGCTTGATTCAAGCTTAGAGCTTGGCATTATATGCTTGCAGCAATCTCATTCACTTTACATAAAAAACTTGATGTGCTATCCGGAGAGCTGCTCTGTCGAAACATGGTAATTCCCAGTATCCACATTTGTCTACTACCACAGTTTTCTTGGTATAAAGAGGCTCCGGTTTAAATTCCTGTCTGAGGCATATTACCCAATGTAGGTCCAGTCCCGATGAGCCTAAAATGAACTTAAGACGAACTGTGCTCCTAGCTAATAAAAAGCCATTGTCATCCACATAGGGACACTGCTAGTGTGGGGTTGTTTCCAATGTTGTTTCCCTTAAAACATCCTGTTCAGAGGTAGCCAGTGTTACACATGTGTCCACTAACCAACCTTGAAGTTGCCGATAGGAAGATAATTCCAGTTCCAAACCTTTGGAAACCTTCTTGAAAGCGTAATTTATAGCTGGAAATATTGTGACTGTATCAACTCCATGCAACGACTCGGTATAAAGGTGTACGGGATGAAAAGAGATCCCGCACTACTGCAAAGTTAATTTTTACGAATTATTTAACCGATGCGCGATTTTGCGTCTATCTGGGTGAAGGCAGAGGAACGGCCGTAGAATTGTCACGGTACTAGGCTTTGTTCTTCGTCAGGATCATGGAGATATTGTAGAACTTATCATCAAGATTAATGCACGTATGTGCATGTTTTCTGAAGCTGGAAATTGTCTAAATCCCCCCCCCCCAAAAAAAAAAACCATCGAAAACTAATATGAGCCGATTCAGAATCAGGGGTACTTCGTTCTCCACTGAGTGTGATCAGCTAAATGTATCACGAGGAGACATTTAAGGTAGTTTAAAAGCTTCAAAACCGTGCAACTTGTGCACAATCACACTAATCAAGAATTACTTTTGGTCTGAAAATTACTTTCCTGTAGCCTCTCTTAATAAACGAGGTATGTGGAACTGACCAGACACAGCTTTTATCTTTCTCCCCCACACTGTTTTTCAATCTTTCTCTATTCTTTCATGTTCATTCTCTTAATTTGTTTTTCATTCTTTCTTTTCCCCTTCTGTTATTTTCTTTGTCTTTACCCCATTCGGTTTTTATTTTCTTTGTCTTCACCCCATTCGGTTTTTATTTTCTTTGTCTTCACCCTATTCGGTTTTTATTTTCTTTGTCTTCACCCCATTCGGTTTTTATTTTCTTTGTCTTCACCCCATTCGGTTTTTTATTTTCTTCACCCCATTCGGTTTTTTATTTTCTTCACCCCATTCGGTTTTTTATTTTCTTCACCCCATTCGGTTTTTTATTTTCTTCACCCCATTCGGTTTTTTATTTTCTTCACCCCATTCGGTTTTTTATTTTCTTCACCCCATTCGGTTTTTTATTTTCTTCACCCCATTCGGTTTTTTATTTTCTTCACCCCATTCGGTTTTTTATTTTCTTCACCCCATTCGGTTTTTTATTTTCTTCACCCCATTCGGTTTTTATTTTCTTCACCCCATTCGGTTTTTATTTTCTTCACCCCATTCGGTTTTTTATTTTCTTCACCCCATTCGGTTTTTTATTTTCTTCACCCCATTCGGTTTTTATTTTCTTCACCCCATTGGGTTTTTATTTTCTTCACCCCATTGGGTTTTTATTTTCTTCACCCCATTGGGTTCTTATTTTCTTCACCCCATTGGGTTTTTATTTTCTTCACCCCATTGGGTTCTTATTTTCTTCTTCTTTCACTTTATTTTCTTCGTCTTCCACCCCTTGGGTTTTTATTTTCTTCGTCTTCCACCCAGCCCGACCCTGTGGCCGAGTGGTTAGCACATCGCGCTGCGACGCCAAGGGTCCCGGGTTCGAATCCCGGTCGGGTATGGTTGTTTGTGAATGTCCATTTTCATCCATTTCATCATTTCATCACTCATTCCCATCTTCGCAAATTAGCCAAGAGGCACAAAACGCGAAGTAAAATAAACTAAATCAATCAATCAATCAATCGTCTTCCACCCCTTGGGTTTTTATTTTCTTCGTCTTCCACCCCTTGGGTTTTTATTTTCTTCGTCTTCCACCCCTTGGGTTTTTATTTTCTTCGTCTTCCACCCCTTGGGTTTTTATTTTCTTCGTCTTCCACCCCTTGGGTTTTTATTTTCTTCGTCTTCCACCCCTTGGGTTTTTATTTTCTTCGTCTTCCACCCCTTGGGTTTTTATTTTCTTCGTCTTCCACCCCTTGGGTTTTTATTTTCTTCGTCTTCCACCCCTTGGGTTTTTATTTTCTTCGTCTTCCACCCCTTCGGTTTTTCACGTACTTTGTTTCTCGAACACTACAATCTTTGCTAAGCCCTGGCCTCTCCGCGTTCAACCTAGAGTTCTCCCTATTTATCACCTTCAGTCTTCAAATTTTAGCAGCATCCCTCCATCCCAGTCGTGGCCTGCCTTTCGTTTCACTTTTGTCGTATTTTGGACATTGTCTTATGCTAACACCCTCACAAACCCTAACTGCCGAAATCATTGTTCTTCTATCCATATTACGCCCCTGAATGATTCAAGTCTAAGTTGAACCACGATGCACTCGATATATCCGAACCAGTTTCTGCAGTCCACAAGTTCAGTCCTTGGTTGCGGCAGGATCTTTCAGTTTGAATTACGTCACGGTTGCTATGCTCTCATGTGATGGATTCTTTTTGCAATAATAATAATAAAAAAAAGCATAAAAATATGAGGGAGAAATAACCGGTGGTTGGCTCGTCGATTTCGTCATCGCAAGAGATTCCAGGTTGTGTGGTTCAAGGTCCGGGGACCGGTTTCTTCTCTTCTGTACTTTCTAACAGCGGTGGGAACAGAAGAATTAACATTACTCATACCGTGGCTGCATTTCTGCTCATAATTGGGAAAGAAACTGTAATTTATTCACTCCAATTACAGCAAAGCATTAACATGTGAATAATGACGTACTTGGCGATCTACTTGTGAGACTGGAGCTATAGTAGGAATTGCAGATGCATGTTTTGCACGATCAGGCTGCAGTTTTGCAAATGCGAATGAAGAGAAGGTAATGAACGGGGCAACTTTGATGCGCCATTTGCTCACCCTCCGGCGGTTTTCTTTTAATCACCACCCTGAAGCCTGAGAGTTGCTCCGTCACAAATGATGTTTCTGTGAGAAACAGTTGGGCATTCAATGCCGATTTGCCGGTATCGTATCAGTATTGAGTGATGCACCTGTTGATCTCCCTTCCCTTGTTTTTCCACGTTTGATTCTGACACTCACTGGGCTAGTTTTTGAAGTTTGTTTTTCTTGGTTGACAAAGCCCTGTTGACTTGCTTTGACAATGGGTTTTTCCACGGCCACCTATATTTTCTTTCCTCTTTGTATGGAAATGCTATGTTGCTCCATTGTATTCGGCACGTTTCACGCATTTTTTCCTTGTTCAGCTACTTTACCCTCTTTTCCCTCGCCTGTTTTGTTGACATCCTCGTCAAAAGATATCCAGTTTGTACATTTCCTGTGGTAAGAGGGTGGAAGATTGTCCGTGGATATTGTCGGTTCCCAAAAATATTGCCACGACTTTTACCTTTTCGTCATAGCTTGTCAGTAGTTTACTGCAAGATTTGTAACAGCAAGACCGAGGGATAGTTACCCTGAAATAAGGGCACTTCACATAAATTGTGGTGTTGTCCTGGACCTGCTCTGTTTGAGCAACCACTTTTTCTAAAGTATCTCTCCAGAGTCCCTAATGTCTTGGAAAAGTCAGGGAAATCAGCCTGCGAGTCTAAAAGTCGGGGAATTATAAAAATTCACTCCAAACTTGCAAGGCCAGGGACTTTTTTTAAAAAAAAAAAAAAAAAAAAAAAAAAAAAAAAAAAAAAAAAAAACTTGCCACCTTCTGGAATTTAACTTTCTTTTTCCTGAACCACTTTCCTCCTGGGAGATTTTCAGTTTCCGTATAAAATTCTTATTCAGTTTATTTTTGTTCATTTTTTTTAACAATGTGGGATAAACCTCAATCCTCTTGAATAGCAGGTGCATGTTAGAGCACCACAGTGTGATCTGCGATTTTTTTTAGTTAGCAGAAAAATCTGGAAAAAGTGAATGTGATGAGTGAGGAACCACCCTGCTCAGTTTCGAAAAATCCCTTTCAAATTCACAGATGGTTCCTGCTCATGTGAAGCAACCAGTAGCGGCGAATGGGTACCAAAACTATAAAGCCTGAATCACACGGAACTAGATTTCCAGTAGGAATGCCCTAGTTGGCGCTGGACTGCCTACCCATTTGCTAGTTTTCGCCTCGCACGATACTTTTGTCACCGTACTTGTCGATAGACTTTTGATCTCATAAAACATTGCGCAGAGCAGACAATCTGTAAAGATGGACGAGCAATTTGAAGAATGTTGGAGAATTACTACTTTGTGCTTTTATTAAAAATTAAAAAAGGAAAGTATGGACTAGAAATGGCTCGAAAAAAATATGGTAATCAATGCGTACCGAACAAGCTTGTTTATGAACTCGGGTATACATATTATTCATACATTAGATTCGCAGGATTCATTCACAAAAAGAAAAGAGTCAAATTTTTCTCTTACATCCTATGTGTTTTTAAGCGTTGGATTTTCATGCATGCTGGTGCAGAAATTCTCAACTTGTTTTGAGTTTTCTTTTAATTCTTGAAGCTCTTATTGAGTCAAATAAAGTACACGAACATGGTGATGGACAATTTGCACGGTAATACTCATGGATCCCACTGTACCCCCTTTTATGTTCGACACTACGATGGCAATAGTTGGGTTACTTGATATGAACACATACCTGTGTCATTGATTAACCACCTCTAAGACTTCTTGGAGGTAGATGTCATAGGTGCAGTGCCTTATTAGACATAGCATCCGCCGTTGTGGTCTAACGCCAGCCAGAATGGCAAAATCTGCGAGGTGCCGTTATAGCAGCTCCAGCTTCTCTTCGTTGCTGTTTTCGCCGAGGACAAATCGTGATCCACTTGAAGTGACGGGACATCCTTGGCAGTGAGAAACTCTGGCAGGCATTGCGGTAGGGAGGAAAAGCTTCATGTGCTCATGCAAACTCGTCCTACCGGTTCTCTTGTTCCAGTTCAAAGAAAAAGTATGGAAGGTGATGAGAGTGAAGGAAAACTTGCATGTTGTTGGGGCCGAGGCATTCCGGGAGAATTCCCTCGCATCCTATTCTTCTGGAGCTGGAGCGTTGCCATAATTGCTTCGTTTTAGAAGTTAGGTATTGTTAGCTATGTTTTCGTGCATCTGCTTTGAAACCGGGCAGATACTATAGTTAAGCTATACTAAACGCCAAATCTACTGGCAGCTGACTTTGGGTGCTAATTATTTCAGTCGTCTTTGAAGGGTGTGTGTGCTGGAGCGGGTGGCAATCTCACTTGCGACCACGTTTTAGGAGCAACTATGCACTTACAATAAGTTTGGTAAGATCGGATCTCTCACAATATGGTTCTTCATACTGCGAGCGAAAGTAAACGATGAAAGCCGAACGCAACTTAACCGATCACTGATTGGTTGCTTTCCACCCGCCAGTTTAGCATAGGTGCCTTAGTTATACGTGTAATAGTTTCATGACACATTAGGCCTGCTTTCTATTTAGATAGCAGCGAGAAAGCAAATCGTACGAAATCTTACTTCATTGTTCTAGGAATTTCTAAACAATGCAATTTTAAATATCGTAGCGGTTTTTCGAAATTAAATTTTCAGAAATTTATTTGCTAAAACAGCAAAGGTTCCGTGACATATGAACAAATGATCAACTTTAGGTGGATGAAGCATTTCCTACTAATGTTAGCACCTCACGTCAATGCAATGAACGTTAATGTAGATTCGCAATATTGACAATGTACAGTACGCCTGAAACTGCTACTTTTCATGCATGGCCTTTCATTATGTTAGAATCCTTGCACAAATTCCTCGCTTGTAATTTCCCCGTTCACGGTTTGAACGAAGTTTAACGAAACCACGTGACGTTCGAGAAATACTTACTTATGAAGTTCCCAGTGTTTTGCCCACGAGCATATTGGTCGTAGCTATACAGCTCATAGTCTCACAACTTCAACGTCGCTTTATCACATGCACTATATTCAAACGCGCAAGATTGCTGTGCACAGCTGATATTGGAACAGCCAATAGGATTTCTTAGTCACGTGTATTTGTTTACATTGCGTATGCGGATAGAGTAGATTTTTTCATAGTGATTGATCTTTGCGCTATCCTCCACCTCATTTATTGGATTATAATTCCCGTGAGGTTGGATCAAACTATTAACTGACGATCCGGTCTCTAGTAGCCTGTCTGCGCCTTCTTATTCCAGCCATTAGTGCAGCCTAGCTCAAGTCCTGACGACTTGCACAAGCTGAACCAAAAATTTGGCAGATGTCAGTGTAATTGGATCTTGGTCTCGTTTGTTGCTATTCTCCATAGTTGGAACCAAACCCATGTTCGTGACGCATGTACGACAAGATCGCAACGTAGACAATTAAATTCCTTTGCGTTACGAACGTGCGCTGAATTCTTCCTCCACCTTGTCCGTCGAGTAGCTTCTCGAGTGAAGGACTGTGCCGAAGCACGCGGAGCACCAGGTGGTACGTGATTCGCCAAGGTCAGATCGAACACTTCCTCCTCCTCCTTTAATTTTACGCGAGCTCTGGCGGTAAATCCTGTGATTCCTCCTCTGCTGCGACACTTAACAGTGAAAAAATCCGTGACTGGAATCGCAGTCGGGAAGGAGACTTCTTGCCCTCGCGGCTGACAGAGCACCATGGCAAGGGAACCAAAAAACATTTTGCTTTCGTCGCAATCTCAAGTTTTGTTCCAGATTTTGCATTCCCTTGGATCAGATGCATAGCGCGTTTAGAAAGTTCCTGTAACAAACGCATGAATTTTATGATATTTTGGAATTTCAAGTTTTGTCTGTGATACAAATGTCGGTAATCATCCTAGTGCACCCTGGAAATTCTGTCTCGACAGTCTTGGATTACACCCAAATAATCATTCCTTGTGCTTGTATTGATGGATTGTTGTAATTTTTGTCTTGGAGATGCCGGGTTCAAATAAATTATACTGAACCCGTTTCAAACTGACTTATGACAGGAAATTCGACCTATGACTGAAAGTCATTGTTGTACATGGACTATGAAATTATGTAGTAAGCTGAGCTAAAGTAAAGGGTGACTTGTGGGAAACGGACGTTTATCAAATGAAGAGTACGCAGTTACTGTGAAAGAGAAAATGAGTTTATTGGTACGAAACGTAAGGGCAGCAGTTACCATTTGAGTTGACATAGTCAGGTATGGAAAATGTCGTAACGGAGGTGGCGGCCATCCTCTTGAATGCAGAGTTCCATTCTCCGCCAGAAGTCTGCCATGACGCGGGCCAACAGCTCTGTCAATCAAATTCACTTCGTATGTAATGGCAGCTTGCAACTCCCGTAATGTACGGGGTGTGTGGCAATAAACACGTTCTTTCAAAAATGGAATTGAAATGGCGACGGAAGTTCCGCTGTGTTGCGTTGAGACTCCTCATTTCGAACAAATGTTTTGTACGCGAACATGCGATGCTGTATCGTCCACTGCTCCATTGGAAATGAAACTGCAGGCTGCCCCGAAGCGAATGGTCTCTCCCAGAGCTCCCTTCCACAACTACCGGCTGTGTACTAGCCACTCGCAAACCGTCAGTTTCCCCACAAGTCACCCTATGTTAATACTCTAAAGAACGGTCTGAAAACTTATCTATTACGTATGTGGTAAACCTGGAATGGTGAGGGAATATTTTTTTGCAAAATTAGAGGAAATCCTGTTCAAATAGTGATCTGAACTTGGTAGAACCTTCACCTATGTCATCAGAGAACTTGCAGTGATTTTAGAATACAACGTGGCGTAGTCGAAGGTTAAACTTTGCTATAAATCCACTTTATGTACAGGTACTTGCATAAAGTGGGTTGGAACCACTGTGCCTTTACCGGGGACTGAACCTGGAACGCCTTGATTACAAGACAACGTTACCACTGCACCGTCGGGGACGGTAGTACTGTAGACTGTAGTCAGTAGCTTATGTGACGGGGTGGTAAGGGGCTTGCGTCTCCGGAAACTCTTGAATCGGGAAGAAATTGGGTTATCACTTGTTGGCTAGGAAATTCTCATTTTGCAAAATACTTCAAGTATATTTGGGAAAGGCCCGAGCTACAGTGCAATCAGAGGTTCGAGCGTGCTGTCTACGCCTTAACCCCAAATCCTCCCCCGAGGGTCGTGTTTCTGCCTCATGTTAACGTCAGTTGATTAATGTAAGCACCCCGAAGTCCTTAACGAAGCAAGGATTGAGTTCTTGGCGTCTTTAGGTTTTTACTTGTTCACAACTAGCACACTGCGTTGTTTTTCCCAGCGGGGCAAATGTAAGCCATCTTGTCTGCACACAAAAAAGAGGGGACACGTCTGAACCTAGCCGGAGTCGACCATGTGCATCGTCGCTCAGCTGCAACGAAGGCAGAAAAAAGTTTAATGGGGCTACTTAAGGCGACGGCATGTGTGAAAGTTGCCCGACTTCCATTGTGAATGCGCTGGGTGTCGTCCTCTCTAATATAGTCCGTCATCGTGAATGTTTGTCAGGGCTATTTACGCGAGAGGCAATCACGTGCTCCATCCGTATGCAGATTTCGATCCTCCCGCCTCCTCTACACAGCTGAAGTGGCTTATTAGAGGCGCTCTCGAGATGCTCTCCGCAGCCCTGACCCTCTTTGCTCGCAATTCCGGAAATGTGACCTCGTGAGCTTTCTGATGAGTGTGTGAATCAGGTCTTTTTGGTCTTCCTCGCGTCGTCGCCTTTCCCAGTGCAATTTTCTCTTAACGATCGCAGCCACCTTGAGTGATGAAATTCGTTCTGCCCGGGTTGATTCTGGTGAAAGGGGTTGACGTTTGTAGCTGTGCTTCCAGGAGTTGAGAGCGTTGGATTTCTAGATACCCTACCAAGAGCTGTTGGAATTGTAACAGTTACTGAGACTCTTCGTTATCGTGGGATGCGAGTGAAGCTTCAAAAGTCCACTTTGTGGTCGGATAGGTTCACTGTAGGTTTCAGCTGCAGTTGAAAGTGGGATCCGAACCACTGTTAAAATATAGTCAAGCTTGAAGGATGATTCAGATCAGAATGGCTATAACGATAGGCATATACCTCAATCACTCCAGCGGTAATGGAACCCAGGAACCTTTGTAAGTTTCTAGAGATGTAAATGTCTACCAAGAAGGGAAAAAACTCCGGTAGACCTGCAAACTAAAGTGACCAATTATCTCTCGCTTCCCCTCAGATTGTGTCAGTATCCCCGTGTTGCCACATGCAGCTCTAACTTCCCTCCCTTGCGTCCTTGTAAACAACTTCAGCAACGTACGTCTCGACGGTTTTCCCTTTCGTGATGTCAATTTTATTCAGTGCCAAGTGGTTGTATCGACGTTGAACACCCCCACATTTTGGCAACGCAGGGGCACTGTTACATCGTAAACAACTGACTGCATCGCCCATTCTTCCTCCCCTCGATTCTGATTGAAAATTCGACCACAGTGCCAAAGGGTTATTTATTTGTTTAAGCTGTAAAGGTAAAAACCAACCCCCCGTGACATTATGGTGTGAGAATTTAGGATGTTATTGGGGAGGAGTGAATATATCGCTGGAGCCGTACATTACTGAGTCTGCCTCCCCGTTGGCGCAATGGTTGCGTCGTCGCCTTGTAATCAAGGGGTCCCGGGTTCGATACCCGGTGGAGGCACACAGTGGTTTGGATACCACTTTAAACTGTGTGCAGTCCCAATTAGCCCTACTGTGCATAAAGTAGACTTAAAACACAAACTCAATCAACCGTATATTACTGTGGTGTATATATACACCGGGTGGTCAGAATTTGTTATCCAACTCAGAGCCCTCTGTAGCCTGTTTAAGGCATCATAGAACTCTGAAATTTGGTGAATCCACTATGCAGACCATGGGGAAAAGGATGGCGATAAAAAAGTTCAATTTTCTGCCACCAGGTTGAAATTTGGCGCTGTACTTCCATGATGGGTTGTAATAATGACGTAAACGGCTCCAATTGGTTATGGATTTGCCTTTACCTTGCAATCTTGCAACAAACGAGAGATTTTCTCGCAACTTCCAGCCACTAACAAATGTCTTTCTAATTAATAACTCAGCTAAATCACTTAACGTGATTATTTGTACAACCCATCATGGAAGTACAGCGCCACATTTCAACCTGGTGGCGGAAAATTTAACTTTTTTATCGCCATCCACTTCCCCATGGTCTGCATAGTGGATTCACCAAATTTCAGAGTTCTACGATTCCTCAAACAGGCTACAGAGGGCTCTGAGTTGGGTAACTTTAATTCTGGCCACCCGGTATAACAACGTGTGTATCCAGGGTTCCGGTACAGGCTTTTTGCAGAATATTCCTCCCATGTTACTTGGCACTGCAGAACTTGTGGCCACCTTAACTAACTTCTAATCTTTTAAACTTTGGTGCAGATTGCACACACGAACATACATGTGTAACTTCCTTGATGCTTCATTATCCATACACCAGGCGGAATCCCCGCTGCTCATTGTTTTCCCATCACAAAGCTGAAGAAAAAATAAATAAAGCATTTTATAAGTATAATAATATAAAAATAAATAAGTTAGTACTTTTGTTTTAATATTGGAAATTCCTCCCTTTTATAATGGTGAGCAAGCTGAGGCAAAATTAATATATTATGATATTTGGCAAGATTATGTTCCCTCAACATAAATTAGAAACCGCTGTCGCCAGCTTATTCCAGAACTGAATCGCTGGAAGCCTGGCCTCCAGCCGTGTAATCCAATCCATGGAAACTAGTTCGAGGTGAGCAACGGGAAAGTTGTCATTTTCCTCTTCAGCCTTTTATTAGGATCTTGCGTAGCCGGGGGAACCCCTCTTCGAATTTTCCTTCGCTGTACCGTCTTTGTAGGTTGCTGATGAGGAAATGCAATAGAATGTTCCAACTCCCATGAGCATTATTTTCTTGGTGTCAAGTGTCTCCAGGTAAAATGAGCCCAATTCACATTATCCTTGCCAATTTACTGCAAAACCACCTTGTTAATGTTCTGCTTTTTCCTAATCTCGAAGCTCTTTGTTTCTTCTCCATGATCTATCCATTTATTATATTTTTGGGAAGGTTTGATTGATTTTTTATGTATTTTATTAACGTGAGCCACAATCACTTCTGGGAGTAATCAGCGTAAATTGCGCCTAACTTTAGGGAAGCATAACATGAAATTAAGTTCACAGGAGATTAACAAAAATACTCTTAAAAATTGTAATATTTAGTAAACCTGAAAATTGGAGGGAGGTTATCATACTCGTCTTCGGTGCGAGCCGTCACGGGTTGAATTCCCGGTAGGACAACTAGGAACTACTTGGAAAGTAGCGGGTTCGGTCTCGAAAGCCTGAAAACTGCAGCGATGGGACTCTGTGCTCTGACCACGCGTCACCCAATGAAGAGCCGCTTTGGCAGAGCCTGGCCGTTAGAGGTGAGCTGAGCCGTGGAACATCTTTTCTTTTTACACAAATGTAATGGTTCTAACAAGAAATAGGCTATATAATGAATGAACAGTGTGTTCGATTTGGCTCAGGGCCGAGATACCACGTTTCATGGCGCAGATGCCAGCATTTTCTTCCTGTAAATTTCTTCCCGCTTATTTACGCACATGTCTTTAGCATATAGCCAATTATATTTATATTCCATAACTAGTACTAACCTGTGTTATAAGAGTTGTTCACGCGCTCTCTGCGCAGAGCCAAAACGAACGCACTGTATATATCTATTTTATGCCATCTTTTTTTTTTTTCATGTAATTGTTTTGAACATACGTATTATAATTAACTAACTAACTAACTAACTAACTCTCTAGCCTTCTTAAACCCGAAGGTTCATGGCTGCAGCAACACAGGCCCTCCACCTGTCCCTATCTTGAGCAAGATCTATATACTCTTTTCCATCCCTACCGATTTCCCTTAGGTCCATCTCAACGTTATCTCTCCATCTTCGTCTTCCTACAGGTCTCTTACCATCAGGTTTCCCAACAAGAATCCTGTAAACTCCTCTTTTCTCTCCCATTCGTGCCACATGGCCTGCCCACCTAAGTCTTCTTGATTTAATTATTCTAATATTATCTGGATATGAATACAAATTATGTAGTTCTAAATTATGTAACCTTCTCCACTCACCTGTCTCCTCATCCCTTTTAGGTCCAAATATTTTCCTAAGGATCTTATTTTCAAATACTCTCAATTTATGTTCCTCTTTCAATGTAAGGGACCAAGTTTCGCATCCATATAATACTACAGGCAAAATTACTGTTTTGTATATTTTTAACTTTTTGTTTCTTAGATATTAAACTAGAAGACAAAAGTTTATGAAGAGAGAAGTAACATGCATTTCCTGAATTAAGCCTACTTTTTATTTCCTCTTTAATATAATATTAAAATATTTATTAGCGTGCAAGGATCCCCCTACCGAATATTCTGCGCACTTGCAACCTCCTTGTCGAGTTGTTTCGGACACAATCAACCCCGTGTGGGTAAATTCGCAAGAAGGTCTAGTTCTTAATCAGATATTCCCTAGGCTTCCAGACTCGTGAAGCAATAGATTGCGTCAACGTGCGAGGTGTTGTATGGCAGCGAACGCTGGGAAAGTGGGTCCTGCCGAGGAGGCATGCCACTCACGGGCCTCTTCAGAATGAAAGTTGAGGACAGGCCGTTGACCTAGTAGCGCGGGACACAATTATTTGTTGACTAAAAAGGGTGTCGTTTTCTTAATGCCTTCGCGTCAAACGAGTCTGTTCTCATATCCGTGTGTTTTCAGAGGGTAAAAGTTGCCCGAGATAAACGAACTGTCTTTGGCTTTGTGCTCAGGTGAAAGTGTCTGCGCGTAAGAGGCAGGACATTAGGTTCGGTGCTGTGCGAAAAAGCATTCAAGATGGTTGTATGAAGCAATGGCGTGAGACTACGGTGTGGAATGGACGGGGAATGAATGCCTGTATTATTTGCATGTTGGCGAAGAAGTGTGTGCGTTCCTGTTCTTTACGACTTCCACTATTATCGTGGTAAATCTTTGAGGATACTTGCCTTCACATGGATATGGGCGTCGTCAAATTTTTTTAAATGGATTTTTGTCTATTGATAAAATCTCAATAGTAAAAATAAGTCATGGTTATGATTCCATAATTATTAAAACTAAAAATAAACAAATTTCACTCAATTTATTATTACATCCTTTGAGACTTTTCTACTAGATCCAGCATATTAGTTTCCATTCATTTTATTTTTACAGTTAGTGTACTGGAATGCCTAGTTATATGTATTTTGTTTCCAACTTTTACATACATTGTTCAGGAAATTGCTTTAAAAGTTGGAAATTTTTTGATGGGAGTTTGTATGACCTCTCGCACAAACTTCTAATTTTTGGAATTATGAAAGCTGTGGAACCATTTATTCTGTGGATGATATGGTAGAATATTTTTTAAAAATTAAGTTCATGTAATTTACTTTTTTTTTCGATCTAATCGAATGTAGTTTTTGCTTCAGTTATCCTGTTCACATTAACTGACTTTTTATCTGTTAACATTAAAATAATAATAAGCTTTCGGATTTTTTGTAACTCGATGATGCTAATTTCCAGGGGATCGGTTTGACAATGTTTTCACGCCTATTACGTCATTCGAATTATATTAAGTTTTTCTACTGATACCTTAGAGGGGTTAGTGGTCCTCCCCCGGTCCCCCCTCTGCGGGCGCTCTTGATTTAAGATAGTTGGAAGCCATCTTGGTGCACAGTCGAGCATAAAGGAAGACTCGTGCAAACTGTTTAGTATCTGGAAATTACGTGCTCTCGCGAACAGTGTCGGGGAAACTGGAAAAAGCATCCTTTGTGAGAAGAGGCAGTGCGAGTAACGATGCTGCCCCGGTGAACCGTTAAAATGCAGCGATGAATATCTGACCGTGGCCTGCACGGGATTTCGTCGGAATTCCTGTTTCTCGCCAACCCGTTGTGTATCGTAGCGGAAAGAGGCGAGAGGAAGAGCTACAGTTAAGATAGGGACTGCCTCTTAACGAAAGGCATATGTGGGAATTGGGAAATTCTTGTTACGAAAGAGGCAGCGAGACTGCGAATTCATTGCCGTCGGAATATTCCCGCTGTGGGAACCTGGTAACACCATCCAAGCACTGGAAGGTGACGAAACGTCATTAGGTGGACGTTGTCTGTTCTCGATTGCGTATCGTACCCAAGGCGTTGGGTAGAAGTGACAAGTCTTCTGTTATTCTTATAATTATTTTGCTCTTGTAAGACAGGGAAACGTAAACTTAGTTTCAGGTTCCTTGCAGTAAAATAAATGTGATTGAAGATAAAATTGAACGTTCTATGTTTTCTTAGACATTTCAAGTTTATTTGTAAGATGCCATAGCTCTCACTTTTATGGTTGCAGATGAGACTTCCGCACTCCTCCTCTGGGAGTACGGGTCTCGCTTATAGCACAAGACCCAACCAACGTCCCCGCTTTTCGCCTTCTCTGCAGTTTTTCGGAAGTTCGCAAAAAATGTATTATTTATGCTGAGAGAACTAAACCTAACAAAGCCTAATTTAACAATGAATGCATTTCGCAGAAGGCGGGGGAGGTGGTTGAGTCTTGTGCGATGAGCGAGACTCTGGGATACTCTTCTTCCTTTCTAGAACTTTGGTCCTACGTATTCTTTCCTTATGTCTAAGATTTCATTTCTAGTTTGTCTTCAGAAAGATGTTTTCATTTGGAAGCCTTTCCTTATATCCTTCACTCTCGCATACTTCATAATTGCTATTATTTTTTCAAGTTCTTCAGTTTAGCATTTTCCTTCTCCGGCACACACTATCTGCTTCCTTCCTTCGTCTATACTCTTCTGTATTATTCAGTTTTCCTGTTACGTGTTCTTCCGTGCCTAATTTATTTTTGTTCTAGTCTTAATCGAACCGTCAGGTTCTTCGTATCTTTTTAGTGTGGTGTAGCGTAGTACTGCGCAAGCGTCACTCGATTGTCTTGCCGAACAAAACCCGTGCCGGTAACGACCTTTCCTCGGAAAGCCGGAACCCCTTCAGAATACGTCCTTGGATCGCGCATGGATTATTGCACAGCATGATGTTATACAGAACTACTTCGAAATGCACTCAAATGTCATCCTCTTCACCGCGTACTACATTCAGGCTGATGAGGCACTGACGCCTGAATTCAGTCAGTGCAATCCTTTGGGGGTTTATGCTCGGTCGTGTTTGTGATTCTCTTCACCCTCATTGTCGCAATTAGCCAAAAGTGCAGAAAATCGATATGAATAATACAAAATACCTTTCCTTTAATGAAGTTTCTCTTGTGATGAGTCAGGTAAGTTGACGCACTCTTCAAGGAAAGCTTAAATAATTTTCATCCTTTTAATTTTTTTGCAGTCTAATTAGGAATTATGGCGAAATGAGGAATGACTACTAAAAACAGTAAGTTTTCTTTCGAAAATCATGAGCAAACTGATTCACCCTGATTTGGGATAACTTATTGAATTCCCTACTTCTCCTCGCCATGTCAGATTTTTCTCTGGGAAAACGCATGTCTTCCCGTTGAACCCGCCTTTCTTGAAAATTCGCGTGCGTTGACCTCCGGGTCGTGATCCGTTGCCGAAAACAGGACACTGCTCACCGCGTACCGTTACAAAGCGCCAGCACCGCATCACAAAGGGAAGCGCTCTCGCAGGTCCACATTAAAGCTTTACTTTTTTCCCCATGGAAAAGAAAGGCGGCAGATTGTCTATGGTGCGTTATGGATGCTTGCTTGACCTCGATCAGCTTTGGTCTGCAAGGCGTGGCAGGCCATCATTGGCACTCGCTCCAGGTGGGCACTCGTTATGCCTCATAAACTGGTTGATGGACCTCTGCATAGCAACTGGCGGCTTTGTATTGTAAGAATTATTTTCATTGCAGGTACTAACAGTGCCGTAGGTTCGAATCCCTGGTGAGACGTGGTTTCTTGGTGTAAAATAACACAATTGTGGTCGGCTCTGTTTCATGTTGATGTAATAACTAGCCATTGGCTAGATTAGTGATTCCCAATTTTTTTAGTTTCGCGGCGCCCTTAGTGTTACACGATTTTCTTTACGCGGCGTCCAAGTCAGAATGTAACACTTGCAGCGCTCAGCTACTGTGGTTAGGTTACTTGCCTGAAGTTAAAAAATAACATTTTATATGTGAAAAGTATGCGAGACTAACAAGTGTCATTTCAGTGAAAATATTGGAACATTTCGCGGCACCCCTGTAAGCCAGCGGGGCGGCAAGGCGCACACTTTGAAAGCCTCTGGGCTAGACAATGGATTTACCTCGTAACATGTAAGAATCTCATAATTTGCTAATGGATTCTTCGTCTGACCACCGACGTCAATAACGACGACAATAATATAATCTTAGGGTCATCTGTGTAATTTGAATTGCTTTTTATATTCATATATTTTGTTTAGGAAAGTTAATTGTTCCATTGACTTGGATTGTCTCCCTTGTTAGGATCTTATTTATAGCCTAATGGATAACGCTGTCGCCTTGTAATGAACAAATCCAGATGAAAGTAGTAAGCTATGATCTAAACATCAGCAATAAGTAAATGTGGGGTTGTTCCAAAAATAAGAATATTAAAATGTTACTTAATGTAATTTGAATCGTGTAAAAATAAAAGCTGAACATTAACGAACTTTGAATGTAAGAAACAGAACAAAGTTTGTCACGGGCAAAGGAATTGGGTTACATCGTCAATATTTTTTTCAATGTCTGGAAGTACGTAATTGTTTTTGTCTTATGTCCATGTAACACGCACACTTATAGGGAAAATGACAATCAAAAAATTTAGGTTTGGGGGGGGGGGTCGTCGGCGACGCCGCCAGAGGGGGACAAACACGTCCATGAAAAGCCGTAAAGTACTGCAGAGCTGTTTTCTGCATATTTGTGGAGGACCCTGACCAGGACGAATTAAGGAGAAAAGGGTCCCCTCAGACACACAACTAATGAGAAATCGTAATGTAGGAGTAAGATAGTACACCTCCTCCTTGATGTCTAAAAATTAAGCTATCACCTCAGTTTCTAGAACTAACACCGAATCGTCAATGAACAAGGAAAGACCCCTCCCTCCCTTTCCCCATTGAACTTGAAAATGATGCTTGTAACTAAAGGGACGAGGGACGAGGGGCGGACCGCATGATTTTCAACTGACTCCTCCGGTCAGTGGCGGCGATTTGGTTCCAAAAGTGGGGGGGTAAGGGCAGTTTACTTTCCCTTTGTAGATAAGGTTTATCATGGGGCAGAACAAAAGTGGCAAAAAGTAGGGGGCGACAGCCCCCCATGCCCCGATAACCACCGCCACTGGCTCCGGTAATTTTATTCATTACTATTCAAAGGTGTAAGTAAAGTAAGTGTAAAATTAACTTACTTTCTCAGGTAACAAGTAAAGATGTTGCTTCCAAACACTATATTCTCCATCCACTTGAAGTAAGAAATTGATGTAAACAAGACCACGTGACTTCTGAGGTCGTTCCTTTCCTGTATTAGTTCTGGGGGTTCTCTTGTCTGTAAATATATTGTTCGTAGCTGTAAATCTCGTAAGGTCCCACAACTTCTATATAACAGCTAGGTTGACTTGGCTTTATCACATGCACAGTGTTCCTACGCGCAAGATTGCACAGCTGCATTCGAACAACCAATATGATTTCTCACAAGTCGCGTGCTTTTGTTTACATTGACTTCGCTTTTACAGAGGACAAGATATGCTACGTTAAGGTAGGTCCTATGTAGCCTGACCAAAGACGTACTTAAGAGGGGGGTCCGGATCCCCTCGAAAGACAAACTTTCAATAATTAAATAAGCAAAATACTTGTTTACTGTTCTGTAATATGTTGATTTATTTCCGCAGAACTTACCCGAAGCTCTTGTGATTATACAGCTTTGCATAGAACATTTATACGCAATAATACACACAACCTTTCTGGTTATCAAAAAATCATCCATTTGATTTTTTACATTGCGTTTGGTAGAACAGCTGTTTGTACAAAGTTTAGCGATCTTAACTAGACATAGGCTAGATAATGAATACGTACATGCTGTTATGTCTATTATTATATCATCATTTTACCTGTTCATGTAATAACCAGGCCCGGAGCGAGATTTTTATTTCGGGGGAGGGGGGGGGGGCTCATACCTTATCCCTAAAATGTGGAGAGTAGAAGCTCTGAAGATTAATTTCTCAGTATATTAAAACTTATTATACAAGATGTTTAATCCTGCTAAGGAAGTAAAATTAATTACCACTATACACTATTTAAATTAGATATTTGTAGAATTTGGGGGGACACTTCAGCCCCCCCCCCGGCTACGTGCCTGGTAATAACAATACTTATTAATTATTAATAACACACACATTTTGTTTACCCCACCCGAACTATGGTTCTAGATACGTGCCTGAGCCTGGCATATGGCGCAGTGGAATATTCCAGAAATTTCGCGCCAAGACCTGACAATTTCGAGACCTTGAGCGCCAGCTGAATTTCATACACGGATCGTGGCGACGCTCCCGTCATGCCATAGAAAGTCTCATGTCGTGCAGAGCTATTTACGTAATTTCCGTTTACCTGGCGATGGACAAGATAAACCCCGCGAAGCACGGTAATTTACTCAACCAACAGGATGATCCCTGGAATGCAGAGGCGACTTGAAGGCAGCCAAGAACAATGGACTTTTGTTACAAACTGCGATTTTATTACATAGATGCATCTTAAACCGGTTTTATATTTATTCCGATACTACCATTGTACCTTTTTCTAGGGATTTCCTGACATTTTAGTTGGAGCCACTGAACTGTTAAATCTCGAAGTGCCCCCCCCCCCCCCAGTACAGCAAAATATCTCCCAACCAGGCAGGAGTCCATAACTGTCAGAACCAAGTCTCACGTGTAATAATTATAAAGTTCATAATCATGGGCGTCCGGAAGGGGGGGGCAAGGAGGAGCCACGCCCCCCCTGGAAAATGAATGTGTACCTAAAATTATATATTTCACACATAATTTCATTTCAATCACAGTAATTTATGTTAATTATTATAAATTCGTTGAAGAAACATGATAATTTCAGACTGAAATAATGTTTTTTGAGAGGGCATCACTATTTTGGAGGAAAATATGAGTCCTTTACCCCCCCGGAAAAAATTACCTTGCTTGCCCCTCCCTGGAAAAAATCCTGCGGACGTCCATGTTCATAATTAATATTATTAAAATAGGTCAATAAAATAATTGACATGAACAGGTAAAAAGATGAATAGATGCAACATGTATTAATTATCTAACCTATCTAGTTAAAATCAGTACAATGTGTAAACAAAGAGCTGTGTGCCAAATAAATTAATGTAAAAAAAATAATGGGTTGTTTATTGAATACCAAAAAGGTTGTTAGGTCCAGTTGATGAGAGATAAGTCTCTGATCATATTTGTGTATTATTATTGTTGATATGCATACATTTTTGTAGGCACTGTCAACGCAAAGCTGTATATAATCGCAATCTACTCCTTATCTTTATGTAAGGCGAAAATAAATACAATTGGTAATTTAATTTTAAACTTGGCAGCTCTTTCTGGAGGTCTGGTCCCCCCCCCCTACTCTAAATGCATTCTTGCTCCCCACGTGTTCGTGTTTGGTGATCCGAAAGTGTCGGGGGGGGGGGGGGTTTGTAGAATTTTTCATAAGGGTGTGGTCAGGTTTAGGGGGTGTAAACTTAAATTTAGAGCCCGAGTGATTAAGCAAACATAAAATAAACTTTTGTGAAAATTGCTAGGGGTGTGTGGATGAGTCACTGCCTCAGTGCCAGAGCAGACGTCCTCCAGCATCATTAAATGTTTTCACTTCAGGTGCTGATGTAGGTTTTTTTTTAATGGAAATAGTTATAATTACTTGTCATAATTAGCACTCATTTAAATGTCATGTAGCCAGTATAAGTATAAACGTCAAAATGGAAAAATGTGACTGTATAACCCCTAAACTAACTACATCCAGATAAAAATGATTTTTCACTAATTTCATTGCACTGTGCTTGTGGCAGGCGTTTAAATTGTAACAAAGGGTGTGTTGCAGCCCTCCTCTAAATAAGAACAAATAATAAATAGTATAAAAGTATCTCGTATATTCAATTTATGTAAAGTAATAAATCTATAAATGGGGGGGGGGGACCTTTTCGTACACCAAATATCACCCTTGTTTCTCGTCCACCCAATCTACTGTGTATATAAACGTACTTTTATTTCAGTCTCTTATAAGATTTCATGTTATCTTTCAGTTTTTGGGTAACACAGAAGTCGACCAGCCAAAAGGAATTGAAGTAGTGAAAGAAGGAATTCGCAAACTGAAATTCAACCAGCAACTTAGGAAAGCGGAAGGCAATAAAACTCCAAAAGTTGAGCTCACAATAAGTATTGATGGAGTTGCCATTCAAGAGCCAAAAACTAAAGTAAGTACAAATTTTCATTTTTATGTAATTTCAGCTAACTCGAGCATTCAATAATTCCTGGCACAAGGACATACTGTATCCCTCCCCAAAAGCATAGGCCGGAACAAAAATCTCATTAAAATTTATATTAACCATTCAACTTGCATGTTACCATATTCTTTACTAACTAGCCTGTTTATGAGGCTTCATGATTCATGTAAATCTAGTGTACAGCTTTTGTCTGTGCTCCCTCGGAGAGTGTGGTTGATTCACAATTTATTTCTGGCTTAGATTCCCAACTTGGTCAACGATGTTCATTCCTTTGTGAATCAGGCCTGTAGCTAGAATTGATCTCCAGGGGGGGGGGGGGGGGCTGTCAACCTTTGACGCAGACGTGGAAGGACTGTGGATGATCCTTCGCAGATTTCTGTCTAAAGGGGAGGCCGCAACAGGGCCAGCAAAGGTACAGATAAAGAAGCTCTCATATGGGAGAACTTTCTAAAGTCTAGAGAATCTTCGAATACAAGTTGCTGCCACTTAGTCTTCTGTTCATAAACATGATGAAATAATGTAATAGCTGCTCCTTCACCAAGTTGTGAGCAAAATAATATCTCTTCACTTCAAACAAATTATACAGAATAGTTTTACCTAATGCCACTGTTACAGACGGCAGTACCAGGGGGAAGGGGGTCTGAGCCTCCCCTGGCCCCTGCCTGTTGCGAATGTCCATGCATCAGTTTCATTTAATCATCATTTATCTTTATCATCCCAATTAGCCAAAATGACAAAATAATGCCTCGCATAAGAAATACAAATTTTAGCCCATCTTAGGCCTCTGAAGGCAGAATTTTTCTAGATTAGTATTGTATCTGGCTTTGTAAAACCTCTAACACACACACACACGTAGGTGGCAGGCAAAAAATTATTTGCAGTTGGGAACTTTTCAGTTGTTCCCTTGAACATGTATTAGGCTACTCCCCCCCCCCAAAAAAAAATAATGGGTGTGCTACTGTCTTGGCATATTGAAAAGGAAGAAATAATATTTCATTAGAAATATTTTAAAGAAAGCCTATACAATATGTTGGATCAAAAATATTGTTTTTATTTGAATAGCAAATAGCAAATTTGTGCCTCCAGTTATATCTTAAATATCTATACTCTGTCCCGGGAATCAGGAGCAAGACTGTGCATATCTGTAGAGAAGGGAAGACTGCAAGTTGGCGGAGCGAAGCAGTGGTACCACACTCAATTCTCCTCTCAAGAGTTCATTGGCAGAGATCTCTCGGTCACTGCTTGCGCAGAGACTTGCTTTTGTTTGCTCACTCCATAGATACCTGGGATAGAGTATACCAGTCTGGAAATTCGGGAATTTACTTTTTGTGGAAAAGTCTTGGAACTTTTTTGTAGTAGTGCACTAGAAGTAGGTTCACGAACAAAGAAAAAGAAACAGCAAGCAAGAAATTTTAAATTTGCACTTGGTACTCAGTTTAGAGAATTACGATCAGTATAATCATTGATATTAAGTGTAACATTGAATGCTTAAGTAGCTAACTTCTGAAGTTTGAAATGAAATTGTATGCATGACAAGATATTAGTAGAACATGCATTTAACAAAAAAATATTTTTCTTCCACAGCGCATAATGCACCAGTATCCATTGCATCGCATATCCTACTGTGCCGATGACAAGGGAGAGAAAAGATTCTTTAGTTTCATTGCCAAGGAAGCAGATTCAGAGAAGCACATTTGTTTTGTATTTGTAAGCGACAAACTGGTAAGAGCATAATGCTTTAATTTGTAAACATTTATGCAGATATAATAAAGGTCGATCACTAAGAACTGTCTGTCTGATCAGTTCATGCAAGGGAAATCCACAAATCAAATTATGGTTTCTTTAATGATGTTCTTTGTGCAAGTAGTTAATTATCAGAGGCGAAGCATCCGGTCATCGGGAGATGCGGCGATGACAAAACAAAATAATCCCTTTTTCTTTTTTCCAAAAAAAAATGCTTTTTAAATATTTAGAGAAGTAAAAAATAAGTCAGAATACTCTCATATTTGAGCTAAATTAGTCACTCGATGCCATGAAACAGCTAGAAATACGCAAGAGATTCGCTAAGTTTAGCGAATCTAAAGGAGAGCCCAGTTCTACTCCCAGTTTCCTGTTGAGTGCAATGGTGTCAGACGGGCCAAATCATCGCAGCAGTTCTGCGAATCCAAGATCCTTCGACCGCTTTTCCCCCGTTCTTGAACGTCTGGTCATAAGAGGCCTTTTTTCAGCCCCCTTGTTTACAAACACAGCAGGCTTTGTGATATCATAAGGCCTTGAATAACGTAGTGTGGAAAACGGCACGGTTCTTGGCGCTCTGGCTGGTTCCACTCGAACCTGGCTCGTTTCCAAGCGACATGTGTCACGTCTTGCTTCGGTATGAAAGTTGCCTTGGACCGAAGGACCTGTGTCACTTTGGTGTGAAATCCTCGTATAGTTTGTCGCGTGTCGCTTTTGGTCTAGAATCTCCTTGAGGAAACGGTGCAGTCAGAGCTTGTGTCCTTGTGGTTCGAAAGACTGCATTGATTACAGACTGCTCGCTTTCAAGCGACAGTTGTGGATTGTCGCCTCTGTATGAAATATCTCTCAGGATACTATTTATATTCTAATAACATAGAAAAATAAACTCTAATACACAGTCCAAAACCTGACATCCGGAATCACAGTGCGATGTTTCTTCTTGTTACGCACGCATGCTATTTATTTATTCATTTTATTTTGTTTCCAAATTAATGCCATTTCGTGACTGCAAATCACTCCACAAATATAACTGTTTCCATCAATTCACGTACCACCTTTCAAGACAAATCTACATAATATATTCCAAAAACTAACGAAGCCACATTACTTTCATAAGAAAATTAGCACCGATACTGATCGCACTGCCATCTATATTCTCATCCATATCGTGAACCAGATTCTTGGGTCGTTTTCCACGCTATGTTATTCAAGGCACTGTATCATAAGTAAGCAAAAGCATAAATTTCCCCACGGTTAGTGCTAGAAAGAGCTGGGGGGGGGGGGGGGAGCAGTTCTGGATCCATTGTATTTCCTTCACAGTATTTCTCCTTTGCAATTTTTTCTTTCATTTGATCCTGCGGTTCAAATATAGTTTTCTGATAATAATGTTCTTACTTTACAAAACACGAAGTACTTCAATGTTTTGTGTTTACTATGCTTACGAATGACAAGATTTTTGTTCTCGAGGTGACAGACATACTTACTTAGACAAAACCTTTTCCGTAACATATCTTACTTACTCACCAGGGATGGTCAACATCATCAGGATTCCGGAAAATTTAAAATCTCTATTCGGAAATTTTACTACCTGGATTTTGGAGAGAGACGTTGAACAATTTTTCCATTTTTCGGGTAGAATTTAAGAAAGTTTAGTCTTCCTTATTTTACGATCATATACAACGTAGAAGAAAATTAATTTGGCCATCTCTACTACACACGTCTGTACGAACACTGTTATCATTATCAATGTAGAAATCCCCCCTCCCCCTCCACAGTTGAAAGATTGACCCTGACGTTTGGCAAGTCTTCTGATGACTACGTAAAAATGTCACGCTTCGCCACTGTTAATTATGGTTGGTTTTCCCAGTCAGCTTCCTACTATTTTTCTCATAATGTGTAACCAGTTAGAATAATCTACAATTAGTTTTTTCATTCATCTGTTAAATTTTACATAATTAGATTCAGTTGTGTATTCGTTTTTTCCTTCTTTTTCAGAATTCAATGTTGTAACAGATTTCTTAGTGCGAGAGATGAATTTTATTCTTACTTCAGTTTAGTCTAAAAGCATAGTAAAAATTAGTTTAGCAACTCAAATTCTAAGCAAATGAAATTACAAATAATTGCGTGGTAGAATTGAACTACTTTGATGTTTTTGATTTTCCAGTAGAATTGTTTTTGTAGTTATTGATGTCAAAAGTACAGCTTTTTCTTTCAATTTACTGTACAGGGTCAGTCCAAACCAAATGGTCCAGCACTGGTTGCTTGACATTTTTTTTAACCCCATATGCAGTTCAAAACAAGTATCATTTCATTTTTGTGACTTTGTTTAAAAATGGTGGCCATTTTTGTTTCATGGCTTCTGGCACTTTTGGCCTTTGCAGACAGTTGCAGCTAAAATGATAGAAAGTGGGGGTAAAAAACATTGATTCAAATTTTGAAAACACATGAAAAAATAACATTTTCAAAGAGCAGATGTAACTAAAAGTGAAAGAGCTCGGATATTTTCTGCTAATACTTTGGATGTATATCTTCCTTCTAAAGAAAAAATTAGCTAATATTATGGTCCTACCCTGATAAAAGCAAGCAAGCAAAAAAAAAAAAAAAAAAAAAAAAAAAAAAAAAAAAAAAAAAAAAAAGTTGAAAAGCTAATCAGTTTTGACCTTAAATTTAAGCCATGTGCAATAGAAATGGTAAAAAATCATATGGGACATAAAATGTAGCTTAACATATACTGAAAACAATGTTTACCCAAGTTTTGTCATTTTTCTTGGCTTAGTCAACAAATTTATCCCAACTGCCTGTGAAGGCCAAAAGTGCCGGAAGTCATGAAACAAAAATGGCTACCATTTTAAAACAAGGCCATAAAAAGAAATGCCTGTTTTGAACTACCTTTGCACAGGGGTTACAACAAAAATGCATTTTTTTGAAAAAGTGTCGGGCAACCTTTATTATTATTTGATGCGGATTGACTCTACACTCAGTATCAAATAATTGACTGAAATCAGACATTTCATCTCTTTGAGAATTACTGTAAAGGTCTCATTGAAGAATTGATTTTTCATAAAACATAGAATCAATGCTTCTACAAGCATGTATTAATGGTACCTCAAACATTCTGCTGACCATTTTATTGTCTGCCAGGCAGTGCTTGAAGTGGAAATTGCTAACTGGGGGGATGTTTGGTGGAGGCTTGCATCTAGTTGGGGGGGATGCTCCTATGTTTTACATGGTAGCTATACGACAGTTGGGGGGGAGGGTGCTTTGCGAAAATTTTGCTAGCTGGAGAGGCCGAAAACAATCCTCCCCATCCCAGCTCACTTCGAGCACTTCTGCCAGGTCATATCTTTGAAAAACATATTTTATAATTGTTCTTGCATTAACAGCTGAAAGACACTGCATTATCTTTTTGTTGTTAGGCAGAGGAAATCACGTTAACCATTGGGCAAGCCTTTGACTTGGCCTACCGAAGATTCCTAGACACATCAGGTAAAGATTTGGAAGTGCAACGAAGACTTATCTTGCTCCAACAGAAAGTAAAGAGGCTGGAAGCAGAAAATGGAATATTGCGGCAAAGACTTCAAGAAGTGGCTCACATCAAAGGCAGGGTGAGTGTAATTATGTAGTAATGGGAATATTACATTCCCCAAGTTTTGATCATGAAACCATTTGTTATATCTTGCCCACAGGGTGGGTCAAAAGTTATAATTGGCTATTTATATATTGTTATTGTGAAAAAATGTGACAATCAAAGCAGAAATTGTATTGAATTGAATAGAATACATTAAAGAGTGAAATGGATCAAGAATATCTAAGTTTTCACTGATTTTATCACACATTTCATCAGTTTGTCTCTTTTTATGCATCCATACAGAGATGTTCCTCAATATTGTTTCATTATTTATAACGTGCAAAAGTCACCTCTGAACCATAAGGTTGGAAATCAAACAATTGAGTAATGTATGCTTCCACAATGTGTGTTTTAAACTGCAAGACTTGGACAGACATCTATCGGAAAACAAATTAGTACCAAATTAGTATTATGTGAGGAGGAAAAGGATTCCTCTCAACCTTTAGTGGCTTCTTAGCCAATCTTGCTTGCAAATAATAAATATGTTCTTGCACTATAAATAGTATCATATGCATTTTGGTGCATGGTGTAAAAGTGTGCCTGTCCACACACTTGGTTCTAGTATGCTTATAATTAGACCTCGGATTTTTAGGTTCTAAAAAGTATGCTTTTAGGTTCCTAAAATAGGCTCTAAAAACCTTAAAATAGGCTCTAAGAACCTTAAAATAGGCTCCAAGAACCTTAAAATAGGCTCCAAGAACCTTAAAATAGGCTCCAAGAACCTTAAAATAGGCTCCAAGAACCTTAAAATAGGCTCCAAGAACCTTAAAATAGGCTCCAAGAACCTTGTCAGGCTCCAAGAACCTTAAGTCAGGCTCCAAGAACCTTAAGTCAGGCTCCAAGAACCTTAAGTCAGGCTCCAAGAACCTTAAGTCAGGCTCCAAGAACCTTAAGTCAGGCTCCAAGAACCTTAAGTCAGGCTCCAAGAACCTTAAGTCAGGCTCCAAGAACCTTAAGTCAGGCTCCAAGAACCTTAAGTCAGGCTCCAAGAACCTTAAGTCAGGCTCCAAGAACCTTAAGTCAGGCTCCAAGAACCTTAAGTCAGGCTCCAAGAACCTTAAGTCAGGCTCCAAGAACCTTAAGTCAGGCTCCAAGAACCTTAAGTCAGGCTCTAAAAATCCTGAAGTAGGTTAAAAAAAACTTAAAATACTTCAAAATTCCTGAAACATGCTGATTAGGTATAGTCAACGGCAATGAAAATGGGACACCTATTCCTGAAATACGTACTATCTTGTATAACGTTGTGTGTTATCTAACCCTATGGCGATGGCAGAACTTACCATTGGAAATTTGCTATTAAAATCCACTCTTTGCCATATAGTTAGGCAACAATCGTTTTTCATGTTATCCACAGTCAAAACTCCGCAATTTTGTCTCTGAGGATCATCTTATATGACTAAGACAACATTTCAACAAAAACATAGTCAGTGGTGCAAACTTCAATGCTGAAATGTTAGTTTGCAAGGCGTGAATGCAACAAAGCACCAGACGTGAAAGTGAGCAAGACCACACAGATCAGACCACTTTGGATTGTACAGGTAACAGTGGCACCAGACATTTTGCTTTGTTTAGAGCTTTGAAAAATCACCATGGACTTGGAGGAAGGGAAATAGACAGAGCAAGTTTCAAACACGTTCATCATTGAAATTTTTCGTGACCAAACTAAGCAAATGCCTCTGCGTGACATAAAAATCCTGTAAAACCTTAAAAAAATATATAAAAACCTAAAAAAGGCTTGATTTAGGTGCATAAACCTAAAATAGGTTCTAACAAGCAAAATAGGTTTTTAGGCACACTAAAACCATCAGTTGTTGCATTTTTTAATGAAACTCTGACATAACTTATTATTTCTTACATACCTGTAAAGGAAAACATAGGTTAAAAACCTAAAATCAGAGGCCTACTTATAATGTACCATTAACATTTAGTGAATGGAACTTTATGTTGTCAACGTTCTCCAATTGAGACTTTCAGGCCTGTGCTTTTCAAATTCACAAAAATGTATTACTATAGTGTGACCACAAACAAAAGAACTTTTGGCCAGAAGCCTTTGTGCACCTTCCCCAATTTAACTTCGGCCTTAAGGAAGCCTGCACCACTCTCTCCATGCACATGAGTCACGGTTCTGCACAGGTTCCTTTGTGTGTGGCTCCACTATCCTTACTATAGAATTGAATTTTTTTTTCTTCAAGGAATTTTTATCAGCCTCTTCTTTGAAGTGTCAGTATGGCTCTAACAAAATTTAATTTAATTTGTGTGATTGAGCAATGACAAAATTTCACTTCCCAGAAAAGTTCTTGTAGTTTCAATCACAATAAATTGAACACCAGCCTTTTATAGCCAACAGTTCTCATTTTATATTTTCTTGAAAATATGCTCTTATTTGAAAAGCTCCTCACTTTTAAATTCAACTCTTATTTCTTTAATAACATACAGTTTTTGACAAACTAACAATGCATTGCTTTGAAATTCAAGTATGTCATACCTCCACATGTACATTGTGTGTGTGTGTATGTGTGTACACACATTCATTCACACAATGAGTTGTTCCAGAGAAGAAATAAACGTGTGCTGCTTGTGTCTGCTGACATTTAAAGGCTTAGTACGATACGCCTTTGTCAAAGCAGAGCAGTTGAATAGGTTACCAATAGGGTTGAATAGATAGAGGGTATGAATCTGCAGGGGAAAAAAACCCAAAAAAAACCTTTTCTATTTTTTGTATTTTACATTTGTAACGTTGTATTGTGCTGTCTGGCAAGAGAAGCAAGCAATTGTGATCTGCTGGATTGAAAAATTTAAAACTGACCATTGGTTACCCTATGAAAAAGCAACTGGGCAGGCCTTTTCCTTAGTGTTATTATGTGCTTTATCTGTTACTAATAAATTTTATTTTCTTGCAGAAAGATGTGGATGAGTACATGCAGAAAAATAACATCACAGACCTATTGGTGGTGAATGGTGAGATTACCGATGAATCCGATTCAGACACTACAAGCAGTAGCACCACAAATGGAAATGGCAACTTGCTGAACCTGAGCTCCAACAGCTTCACGTCGAATGGCATCAACTCTAGCTTCGGCATGGACAACCATCACATGCAGTCTCCGAACTCCATGCAGCCACCTCCTGTTCCTCCACGAGCCTTTGAGTCGAAAAGCGATGGATTTGGGGATGATTTCATAAGGTTAGAACTTACTATTTGTATCAGTAAATATTAATTCTTTCTTACTCCGTGCAAAAATATATTTGCATGTCATTTCCTGTGAACGTTCGGGTTTGGAGAAAAGTTAGTTGGGTCGAGTTCGGTGAACAACAGTCACTAATTGTTCAACATTCCTTTGCTATAGGGTATGGTTTTATTTTTAGAATGAGACTATACCTGCCGCAAAATTAGTTTGGTGTTGAGAACTGAAGGAACACTCGTCACGGTGTTGCCATATCCTGCGGTACGGTACGCAGTGTAGCCGTCGGACACTGTGTAGAGGAAAACTTGTTATGAAATGGAACAACAATGATGAAATGTGTTATTGTTTTCTCTCTTCATTTCCATCTCCCTTACAACATGAACGAATTAACGAAACTAGCATTGTTTACAGGTTACCTTTTCAATCCATTTTGAAAATATTGAATATACACACTTGCAATAACCATTTCTTTCCGAAGTCTCCGTTAAAGTCTGCCATCTTTCAATTATACCACAACTGAAGTGCACAAAAGTGCAGTTGGTGGGGCGTCGGACTTTCACGTGAGAGACCCATGGTGGTTTGTGGAACGTTTTTCAAATATCCCGAGCAGCAATCCCATCGTACCCTCAGAGGTGTCATCAGTCCATTCTTTATTCACACTGTGATTGGAGTTTACCCAGGTTTCGTCAAGCCAAACGATTTCGTCAAAATTGTGCTTCGTAATTTCCCTGACGAATCTACATCGCCATGAAGAAATGTAAGGTTTCTCCATCAGTATTTTGCGTCCATTAATTTTTTTGTATGAGAATCCCAGAGATTTTATGACTGTCTTTAAAGATGTTTCCCCACCTTGAAAAAGTCCCGAATCTTTCAAAGAAACTCGCAGTTTCCCAACAGTGGGATGATCTTTCCTCCAATAATAAGAGTAAATATAGCGATGAATAGTCTTGCTGAAAGGTATCTAAATTTGTCACGAGTTTACTGATATTCCTCTTCTTTCCTGGGGTTTGCAATTGTCAAGCCTTGCATTGATTTATTTCCACCACATTATATTTTTCTTTCCCTAGTTTAACAACAGTGTTCTTAGACATGCCGACAGCAGTAGCAGTCCTGTCCAGAAGTTTATTTACAGAAATGATTGGACCCCCATTGTTTTTCTCTTGCTCAAAATGTTTGCGCACAGAACAAACGATCTCCCGCGTTTTGCCTTTGAGAGGAATTCCTTTACCGAAAGCTTTCTTTCTTTCAGTGCATGGCCTCTTTGGTACATTGTCATCTCTAGTATTGTCTCCTGTGTTTGACATTCTTGACACAAGCAGAACACAGAAAATTATGTACAAAAAAATTACACACTAAAACAACACTCTATATACAACAAAGAATGCGCTAAATTCAATAAACACTACACAAACGGACCGGTTAAAAATATCACAGCAACGCAACAAACAAACATGTCCTCTCCCAACTTCAAAACTGATCGCAGGAACAATCACCCGATAAGCGGCAACACCGTGATAAACGTTTTCTGTTGCTAGGTAACCAGGGCTTGTGTGAAGCTCTGGGAAGATTTTGATTGGCTCGCATGCCAGCAAACCACCCTCCCGCAGTGACGTAGACCCGGTTTCTCCACGTGCTTCACAAGCGTAAATACCAAACTAATTTTGCGGCAGGTATAATATGTAGTCTCAACATACTCTTGTATGTTAGTACAGTAATTACACATACTAGTATATAGGTAAAATTGCTGAAACTTTTAGTAATTCAATAATTCTATAAATAATTTAATTATATCCACAATTCTTTTACAAAATTAAAACTGCACTTTTTCTGAAACAAATTGTAGAACTATGTAAAAAGAATCTTGGCCCATTAAAGAGGGTCAAGGAATCATTAAAATTTCTGAAATGTTGTGTTGTGTTGTGTTGTGCATAGTTGGTAAATTTTATATACCTATCTGTATTCTCAGTGTGAACATAAACATCACACTGCTGTAGTACTAATTTTTTTTACAAAAGTGTATCTTTATTAAATGATTATTACAGTTCTGATGAATAAGATGAAAATTTAGTAAATTTTAGGTTCAAAAGTTATTCACTTTCATAATCGTGCATAAAATGTAATTTTAATTAAACTAATTTCACAGTACATGTACAGAAGTTAAAACCCTCAAGCCTTCATGATGCCTGATGGTACAAAACTGTGTGCAGGAATTCTATGGTTAAAATTAATGTTATTGTGGGACCACAAGCAAAACACCATGCACAGAACTGCATGTCTTGTGCATTGTACTGTGTAGGGGAGGGGCAGAGTTGAGCAGGCTTCCCCATGGTCTGAGCTGAATAGATGGTGGGGAAGATGCAAGAAGGGTTCTGGCCAAAGATTCTTTTGTGTGTGGTTGCTCTACAGATAGCTGTTACAGCACTAACTTCTAGGCAATTCTCTAAGGGAGCTTTCAAACCCAAGTGACATGGAGAATTTACACTGCAAGCAACACTAGCCCATTCAGTCTAAAGCAAAACATTCACCGTGCATGCCCAAACAAGAGGCAACACAATGCATGGTATTGAGAAAATTGTCCAGTCCAAAAAAGACATGCAGCTTTCACTTTGATTCAAAAGGTTCTATTGATTACTGAGGGTTTGTTTCCAAGTTGCCAGTCGCATGTTGCTCTGATGTGAAATTTTCCTGAAAGTACATCTGCAGAAAAATAATTTAATTTTTTTTTAAAGTATTTTTCCATATCCTACTTTTCCACGGTTTCTGCATAGTTCACTGAATAATTGACTGAGGAAACTGTTACTGACTAAGCTCTAAATTTAATGTTTTTTGTTGTTTTTTCATTTTACACTTGATTTGCATTTTTTGTGGCATGGTAGGCAAGCACATTGTGTTGTTGTCGAACTAGATACACCCATGTGTGTGTGTGTGTGTGTAATAATTACATGCACAGAAGAGTAGTTCTTGTTACATGGACTGGATAAAAAGTAATGGCAACACTGCTGTCACATGAGAGTTGTGAGTGTTAACCATGGGGTTGTCGTAGCTGATAACGGAAGGATAAATAAGCATGAGTGGCGAGTGGAAACAGCTGCATTATTCAGTCAAATTCTGCAGTACGGTAAAGTAGAGGGAAGTCAAAGTGCCCTAACAATATGTTCATGAAACTGAAACAATGTGGAGCCATACTGCAGCATGCTGTACCTTACAGGCACATGGTCGATGCAATTTCTTGGAACACCACATTCATTCCGCACTCAGGGAAAAACTGCTGCACTTGCATTACAATGCCAGATGTCACACTACTAATGTGCTTAACTGGTGATGGGAGATACTGGAACACCCATCATATTCACCTGATATGAATCTGTGCGATTACCTCTTTATGAAAATGAAAGAACCACTTCGTGGAAAGCTTTGCGACACAAGAGAAGCAATCATCCGTGCCATAGGGCAGTCGGTCACTGTGGGACATCAACAGAAATGGATGTGCTGATGGTGTACAATGCCTTCAAGTGTGGCAGCAGGTGGGCAACATGAGAAAGGGAGGGTGGGGCCTTGTACGTTGTAGTGAGGAATAGCTTAAGCAGTAATCTGTGTGTCTGTTGAATTTCCAAATTTAGAAAACAAATTAATTTTCAACTATGCATAAATCATTGAATGGCTGAGAAGATTGACAAATATCGCCAGCTGAATACTATTATTGTATGTTCATCTGCACTAACTTCACAGCAGAGCTAATTAAAGTTTGATTTATGTGGATTTTGAATACACTAAAAGATTTGCGTTAACATTTTATTAAATACAGAGAAACTACTACTCACTTTATCCACAAAACTGTTTTTTCTTCTTCGTTCTATTAATTTCAGTTGCCACTGCCACCATCCTTGTTGTAACTTGCTGTACTGTTGCTTGGCACGCGTGTTTTGTTTGTAGTTCTCCGGCTGCCGCTAGGTGCACTGTTGTTAACTGTACGTCTGCTATTTCCCAGCGTTAACTGTTGTGGTAGGGGAATCCAATGTGGTGTGCCTGTCCGCTATCGAACAGGAAGTGCATTATGGCATGTTTCCTTGATTTTGGTGTCTACAAGTGTGGGCAGTGCATTGACTTGTACCTTTTGAATTTTATGGCTATTGTATTTGATGTGTTTAGAAAGACCAGTAGTGGGTTGGGCTTTTTTTGCATCTGCTAGGTGCTGTTGGATTCTTTCTTTGACAGATCTGATGGACCTGTCAATGTAATGTGCCTTGCACTCGCACTCTGCATCGTATACACCTGGGTTATCAAATGGGGAGAATAAGTACCATTTGTGTTTGTTTAGTTTATAGATTATTTTCGCATTGGGTTTGTGCGCTACTTGGATGCCATATGGGAAAAGTGCTTTGGATATGCGGTTGGATGTGGAACATTTTATTATTGTTAATTCACGTCACCTGACAACAAAGTATGCTGCTTTGGAACGTAATGCATTAACATGTACAGAACACAATGTCGTAAGCTCATCTCAGACAAAAAGTGGAGATACGACAAAACAGCATTCAGGGATACGTTGGTTCTCTTCAGTGAAATATGTAGCATTTTTGTTTCCCCATTGATGTGCGAGAATCTTATTGTTGTAATCTTCCCTCAGTGATTTGATGTCATCACAACCAGCAGTTGGAACAAAACTAGAAGGCCTACTTCTCGATGAGCTAGAAGAAGATGACTTCAATCCCAGGGCACATGAAAACAGCACAAGCACGCCTAGTACAAATGGAGTGGCTTCGTCTCCTCCACCTCTCTGTAAGTAATGGTTTTCAGCTACTCATGTAGTTCTATAATCTATACTGCACTCTTGTAACTTTTCTTAATTGTTGGGCATTGATGTACAGTTAAGGGTCTCATAAAGGAACTGTAGTCATGCAGTGAGCATGTGTTTTTAGTTATTACGTTTGTGCACAGATAGGGTAATAGAGACTGAACCTACAGTTTAAAGTGGTATCTGAGCTGCTGTGCCTCCACTGGGTATTGAACCTAGGAACCCTTGGTGACATTAGGTGACAATGTCACCATTACACCATCAGGGAGGTCAGCATAAGGCACTCTGAAGCTGAATGTTCCAGGTTTCAACACTGGTCAGGCATTGTACAGTCACTGACGCTTCTAGATTGTAACAATCCCATTGACTTAATTGGATTGTTACAACTCAGGAGTGTCGGTGACTACCTGTCTCACCATCAATTTTCATTCACCCTCATTGTCCTAAACCAAGTGAGGGAAAAAAAACAAAGAAGCCTCAAAGATGGTTTTGTTCATATAAATGCAAGGTATAAAAATGCAACTTTCCTAGATTGATGATGTGTGTGGGCACACACAATTTTTGTATCACTTAACTTTGCCACAATAATTGAAAATGTTCTTCCAGCATATTAAAGAACGCTGAAGTGATTTTCTGTTATGATTATTTCAATTGTATGTTTATGGTGAGCATTAAACTTTAGTGGATGGATCCTCCCACGCACACTTAGCCTCTCTGAACAGCCCCCCCCCAAAAAAAACTCTGAAATTATGCAACATTTTTGAAAACCATAATTTTGGAGAATTTTCGTAAATTGGTACTTTGCTCCTGAACCCATAATTGTCGCACATTGTTAGTGTTCTTTTGTGCTCATTGACAAAGATCTGTGCTTTAAAATATACAAAAATTACATTAGAATATTAGATAAGTTTTTTTTCACACAAAACGTGTGTAAAATAAAGAGAAACTTCTAATTTTGCATAATTTTCAGGATAATTAGATTCTGCGAAAGTGTGGATGCATTTTTGCAGAGCCTGTGAAAGACCAAAATGCCTGAAAAGTATCTGTCGGTATCTGTAAACAAATTCCAACAGATACTTTCAGATACAGATACCAGTGGTATCAGCCGATACCGATGCATCGCTAATACTAATGAATGAAAAAGACAGAACTGTTATAACATGTGCAGTTTTCAGGATATAGCACGTTAATTGCTAACAAGGTGCTGGGAAAACCTTTTCCCATCTGTCCTATAAAGATTGTCTTCATTTGACTAGGTAAAGCACAAACTCATGATAGTCGATAAAAGGACTAAATTGAATTCTGCAGTCTCCATGATGGAATGTTACATAGTGCATTAGGAAATAGGAGTCTTACGTTCAAATCCTGAGTACTTCCTCCTTTTCTTTTATCATGTGACAGTTTATCCACATTATAGTGATTAATCAAGGAGTTGAAACTCAAAATAAAATAACCAGTTTATTTTAAAAGGTACTAGAGATAAATTGGATGTTTCAATAAATTTCTGCCATTCACAATTTCAGATGGTTTTAAAGGTGCATCTTTCTACTTGATTGGTTAATGCAGTATGTTGAATTGCTCTAGTATTGAATGTTAAAGGTAAACTCTGCTCCCCTTCCCCAATTTTGAGCTGATCAGTGTGCATAAATCTTTCAGTGGCGCCACCTCCAAAGCCCCCACGAGAGACAAGGAGGGGTCCCCAGACCCCATCTCTAAATGGGGACAGTTTGGAGAAGGATTTGTTTGGTTCTGTCCCCTTCAATCCCGTGAACAGCACGAGGGGCAGCTCTGGAGACAAGATGGACCCCTTTGGGATGGGAGATTTTGGAACTGACCCTTCCAGACAGGAACTGGAGAATGCCATTGGAATATTGGACAAGAAGATCCTGGAAATGAAGGTAATGTCTTTAGCACCAAGGATTATTGATTTCAATTTGTATTTGTTTTGAGGAAGAGGTGTTATTGTTGGTTGGAAAGTACTTATGGATCTATACTTTAATTGTTCATGAAACTAATTTATCTTCAATGCAGACCCTATTTTCCTAATCATTTGCGACTATCCAAGGTTCCATAAGATCAGGGTAGAAACCTTTTTCACCTAGTATTAAATTATTCTTGCACAAAAGTAAAATGTTGTAGCTTAATCTTCTGTAACTGTAAATTTGCCAATGACAACTTTTCGTACCCGGACCCATTTTTAACACTAAAATGAAATAAACAATTAGATAAAAACAAAGTTGCATCAAAATGCATAATTTCATGTGTTACAGAGTACACTAATTAAATAATTTACTTTTGCTTCACTTGCCTCCTTCTGATACAAAAAAAAAGAAAAAAGTAGGGAGATTGACAACATTGTATTCGAAAGAGGGGGAGGGGAGCACTCAATGAAACCCTACTGTTGCATTTTTATGTAGCATTGCTTTTATTAAAAAAATCAAATTCCTTGCATCAATATTTATATTTCTTTTGACAAACTATTTTTAGATTAATAGTGTATGAAATGAAACTTGTTTGATAATGTTTTCGTAATGTTTTGGAGATTTTTTCTATCTCCAAAATGTTACATAGAAACAAAATTCACAGTTAAATAATTAATTTGAATGAACAAGATTGTTAATTTCATCATCTACAAGAACCTGCGCTGTTGTTCTTTACTGTTTGTTGGCAGAAAGGCAATGTGATATGATCTGTATTTTTTCATCCTTCACCCCAAATATCTTGTTATTCTACCAACTTAGTTTTCTTCCCTACAGCACAATATAACAGCCCTCTTTCACAACATGAGAGTGTTGTATGAATCTGGTGTAATGTACTTTCTACATTTTAGAACCAAAAGTTGTGATGTGAGTATATACATAAAATGTATTCGTTCTTCAAAAGTATGCAAATGGCAGGTTAACAACTATTATGGTAAAATAGCAGTTTATTTGGCATGATAGATCAAATAAAAATTAGCATTTTAGATTTTTTCTTTTTCATGCACTGCCATCTATCAGTGAATTAAAGAAACAATTCATGATGAAATGCAAGTAAGAGGAAACCAAAGGTTAATGCAAAGAAACTTCTTGTGCCAATGGTTAGATGTCACTAGTGGACAAAGACCACAGAATTTATCTAAGAGAATGAATCTTCCATTCGCTATTTTATGTTTATAACACATCACTTGACAGTGCACGAAAAAATGTTTTAAACCATGTTCTCAGATTCTCATTGTACACATTCTACTGCTTTGCTTACAAGAGCCTGCATGCTACTTATTGTAAGCATTTCTTTTTAAGAAATGAGTCTTGGCTGAAGAGTCTATATGCACATGATACATCAAGTCATAATTTTTATTACTGTTATAGCTATTCCCTCCTAAGGCAGGTTCTATTCGTTTACGAATGCAGATGTAAATATACATAAAAGTAATTCTGCTCTGATATTTAAAAGGATTATCTAGTCATCTGGTCAAGATACCTTTGCAGCCAAGTACGTTGAGCACTCTATTTGCAGTGTTACCACCGAACGTTCTGGGTAAGGTTCATGTTGCATTTGTACTGATTTGCTACGTATTCATTGGTTACAAATGCATTTCTAACACTTTTCTAAGTTTTGAACTAGATCTGCATTCTTTTCAGGATGGGTTTAGCAGAGGACTGTCATTTGGGAATGATGATTTCTCATTGGAAAGCCTTGATCCACTGCGGAACTAAGTGTGTCATGCATTTTGAGGATAGGGAAATGAAGATTTACTTGCGAATAGCAGCTGGTTCTGTGTAAAATGTACTACATGACACTTCAATCACTTGCATTAAGATAATGCCTAATTTCCATTCGCAAGTGCTAATGCAGGAGAAAGATGTGTATTTAAATTGGACTATATGTGACGTGTACAGTTGTATTTCGATTGAAGAAACAAGTGAAAAATCTTGGTGCTTGAAAAGGATGAATGTTTTTGACAGCTAGTAATGAGTTATGACAGTATACCAGTGTTTTGACTGACAATGGGACCCTTAAAGTAGTCCTCAAGTAGTGTAAACTGTAATTTCTAAAAGTAACATCTTTTTAACAATAATGTAAGTTTTGTACATATTCTTAAGCCTGGTCAGGACTTTGCTGAAGATCTGATGCTTTCATTCCTGTAGATATTAATCTCTGGTCTAATTAAAGAAAAAAAAAGAATGGTTCTTGATGAATGTGAATGTAGATTTGATCATGAATTTAATGTAAATGAATTTTTATACAAAGTTTTGCTTGAATATAAAAGTAATGCACTAGTTCGACTAATAGCAGTGTGAAAGAATTTTTGACTCTTTATATCAAAATCTATTTATGTAAACTATATATGTATATCAGGGACTCTTTGTTTATAGATATATCTTTATAATCTTTACCTGTTGCATATTTTCCATTAGATAAAAGGATCTACAGGGTTAAGATTCATTTAAAGCAGTTTTCTGTGTAATTCAACAAGTGTACTTAACATACTGAATGCCTATTTGAGAGCACAATCTGTAACTAATGTTTTGCCTATTTGAGAGCACAATCTACATTTCCAAGTGTTGATTTGCCTATTTGAGAGCACATCGTGTATTTCCAAGTGCTGATTTGCCTATTTGAGAGCACATAATGTATTTCCAAGAGCTGATTTGCCTATTTGAGAGCACATCATGTATTTCCAAGTGCTGATTTGCCTATTTGAGAGTACACTATTTCCAAGCACTGTGCAACTGTCGAATTGGAAAGGGGATTGGGGTTTTTAAATCAATACATGCACATAATTGAAGGGACCATTTATGCATTTATCCATATCATTCCAATTGAAATGCATAAACATTCTAGTATGTGTGTGCTGGTGTGTACGTGGGAATGTGTAGGCTTGTAATAACTTCAAATTAATAACTATATATATTTTTTGTATTTGTTTCTGACCAGGCTATTTTATATTGGCTTCTAATAGCCATTTTGTTGAAATACATACTTGTACATTATGTATAGCTCTTTTGCACATTATAAGAAATTTATATATATAAAATCATATAGAATAGGTGGGAAATCTGTTGCTTAAAGCTCATAAGAACATAATAATAAAGATTCAAGTTTTTAATTGTAAAACTTTCCAGTAAGATTTGCTCCAACTGTGATACTGATAAGTGTGGTATGTTGAGGACTCTTATCCATGTAAAAAGAAAACAAAATGTTTAAAACTGAAAATGTAGAAATCTATAATATGTACAAAGTAGCTTTAAAAATATAGATATATATCCACACACTCTCACTTGTTTTGTGTTGTCTGAATAATGTAAATTTAGAATTGAAGTGTGTTTTTCATTGTGTAGTTTTACACATGCCTTGTAATAACAAATTATTAATGAACATTAAGCATTTAAAACTTGGTAAGAATCTCCGTTGTAATGGCTGCAAAATGTATAATTTCTCAAAACAGTCTGAAAAAATATGCTGACAAACTTATAATGCATAAAAAGTGAAAAGTCTTGTAATTGCAATATTTTGTAGGTTCTTAAGATGCTCTCGTATTGGTCTTGGGTAGAAAATATGAGAAGTTGTAAACTGTCTTCCTTCAATGCAATAAAATGTCATTACCTGTTCTGAATTGTAAATGTAAATTCTTCATACTTTTCATAAACAAATTAAAAATTATCTTATGGTTTCATTTACCACACAATCCTGTCTTGAAGTATGTACTGGGACAAAATAAGCTTATGGTCTTTAAAAAAATATATCTTTCTTATGACTAATAAGACTATATAGAGCAAACAATATTTCTTATTTGTAAGCAATAGTTGTAAGTAGAAGTCTTCAACGTGCCAAGCATGGCTGTTCAGATTTTGGGCATACGAATCTGCTAAATAATGGTCCAAATGTTAATCTGTATCCATTTCTTGCCTAGAATTTACATCAAGTAATGTGGCTCAGTATTAGATATGTAGCCATGAATATTTATTGAGGAAATTACGAGGAAGTGCAGTATATTTGTATTTTATTAATTTTTTTCATACATTACATTGATCTTCTGTAAGCTAATCACAATGAGGAGGAATGATAATTTTTGGTAAGGCCTGGATAAAAACTGAAGCCAGTTTTTTTAATGCATATTTTAAAAACCTTGCTGCTAGACAAATTAAATTTCTTGGGAAAAACTTTATTTCCCCACTTATTGACTCTCAAAGCTTTTCTATTTTGGACAAATAGAATTAAAATCAATAACCTTATGTTAAAGTGGTTCTACTAAAGTTGAACTACCAGTGAAAATATGGAATCAAAAAGAATTGACCCATGCACAGATGTATTTGATGGGCTTCTTTGTCCAAACGTACTATCTGGCCTGTGTGTGCTGAAAAATATACTAATCCAAAATTTCTGTAGTTTGGCTTTTATCTACATGCATTTTCTGTCTTTCAAAAATACAGTTTGTGTGCCCATTTTTAATTATTAGCTAATGTGAAATTGAACATGTTTAAAAAATATTTCAAATTGTTTGTCCTCCACAAATGCACAAATGCTTTAGCACAGACTTTTCCTTTTAGCGTGATTTACGAGGATAACATCATCTTTGATACTATTACTACTACTAATAATAGTCATTATTATTATTAGCACTTTTATCCTGGTACTCCCCCCCCCCCCCGACAAAAATTCGTGGTTGTGCCTCTGCTAAAACATGCATGCATATTTCATGCTTTCTTTATTTTCAACATTGCACCCCTAAATTTTATTCTGCACCCCCAGATGATTAACCCTAGCGTCGCCCCTGATTTACACACACACACACACTTGCCTCAAAATGATTCAAATCAAAGGAGTAAATTCATCATCCTAGTCTAGACATTATGCTATTGGACATGTTTTGGAGTTTTGCTTAGCCTTTTTTGGAGATTAAAACCAAAAATAATTTTATGCTAATATAAATTCATCACTGGAACTATACCATCAGGTAAGATTTATGCAGCTCAGCAGAAATGTACCACATGTGGGTAAATACAAAGTGAATGAGGGCCAAGAATTGCCTTACAATATGGCAGTAGCATAGAGTAAGCAGCAAATCTAATCCACCGGGAAATATACCCTTGGCCATCAAATTTTGCTTCATGTATATTACAGATTGCCAAACAAAAACACACTTGTGAGCATACATGGCACCAATTTAGCAACAGGACAAATTGTAGGACTTGCCTCATATAAGGTATGCGACCGTAGATGGAGAGTCCAAACTTTAACATTATCTGTTGCAGGAGAAAAGAAATTTCCAAGTCCCTTAATTTTTATTAATTCCTAAGTACAGAAGAGGAAACTTTAGGAGAGAGAGAAGCATCTCTCTCTCTCTCTCTCTCTCCCCATGCACCCCCTCTGAAGAAAAGAAGCCCCTCCCTCTCCTAAAAAGAGAAGAGAAAAAGAAGGTGGGGTTTGCCCCATTTAGTCCCCACCCCAACTATCCCCCGAGGGAGCGACAGATAAGGAGAGAGAGAGAGCCTTCTCGCCTCTCCCTCTTGAGACAGAAATGCCCCCTCCCCCTCTGTTCAGAGCAAGAGAAAAAGAGGGGAAAGCAGGGGTGCCCATCCCCCCCCAAGGCCGAACGAGGGGGATGGGAAGGGGTGACAGAGGACACACTTCTTTTCCTTCTCTCTCTCCTTTTTTCTCTTTATCTTCTTTCATCTCTCTTTCTCCCTCTCTCTACTTTAGACAGAGAGAGAGAGAGAGAAAAATCTCTAGTAATGATAATTTCACTATTAATACAGTCAACTCTACATGTTGTGAACATTGTTATAGTGAACCAAAATCACTAATCCTGAGGAAGAAAAAAATCACTTAGTGAATCCTCAACTTCAGTTTGAGAGAAAAAGAATTTCCATGTAAAATTATGTTAGGATCATATTTTAGTACTTCAAAGCACACCTTATCATCATGTGTCTTATATGAACTTGAAGAAATAAGTTTCCTGCCTATTTTATTTTGGCAGTGCAGATTAAAATGGGGCAAGGGTTGTCTAATGATGATTAAACATGCTTTTAAGGTGAGCCTGTGCTTGTCTGTCAAAAGTGAACATTTCAAAGCATAAAGTGTTTCTTTTTGGTGAATATTATTGGGTGACATTTTGGTTTTTGTAAGCCTCCGATATAGTGAACCACTTACCTGAATCTGTAGGGGTCTCCTTACAAGTGGAGTTCACTGTATTACCTTAAGCTTTAAGAAAAACATACCAAAACACATTTTTGAGATAATATAAAATAAACATTTTCAGCTGCGGTAGCTCAGTCGTTAGGGTGTCTGACTACCATGCAAGATACCCAGGTTCGATCCCCAGCAGGGGAGAACCGGGATTTTTTCCATTTGTTCAAGCAGCTCCGGCGCCCACCCAGCTCGTATAAAGTGGGTACCTGGAGGAAACTCTGGGGGGTAAAGGCAGCCAGGGGTGTGGTGCTGATCACATCATCCCCACCTTCGGCGGTGATCAAGAAAGTGTGGGACCGACCCTAACTCCACACCCCTATGCGCCTTCATGGCAAGCTGCTAAGCACAGGGGAGCACTTTACATTTTCAGTAGCAATTTCCATGAAAAGCGAAACAATATCAATACAAATTGAAGATTTTATTGCAAATCCTGATAAAATGAGATCAAATGACTCGTAACATTTTAGAAATAACAGGTACATTCATGATTTTTCTTAGTACCAGTAAAACATGCACTAGTACAAGAAAACAGACATACAACTGGCACTTCAGTTAAAACATGTAATGAAACTAGCTTACATGCAAAACTAGGACCATGTACTCTATCTATATCTGTAGTAACACTGAAGGTTCTAGAAACATAATAAGTAAGACTATGTTTTAAACAAAAATGAATTGTAATCAATGAAAATTTGGTAGAATGGTAGCCAAATACTTTTCTTATAATATTCTTTTATAATTGTTCTCTATTTGCATGCATTTTGGTAACACTGAAATGATTGTTTTATAACTTAAGGCACAGTTTTAAAATTTATTAAGTGTTCATTGTAAGTGGAATCAAAATATTATTTTTCTTTTTAAGTAACTAGAAATCAAGTTCAAAG
Organism: Lepisma saccharinum; assembly: GCF_977018435.1. Taxonomy (NCBI): domain Eukaryota; kingdom Metazoa; phylum Arthropoda; class Insecta; order Zygentoma; family Lepismatidae; genus Lepisma; species Lepisma saccharinum. Next base: position 36,949,167 of record NC_139249.1, read on the forward strand.
TTTCTGAGCATTCATTCGTAATACTATTGAAAGTGCTATACTAACACAATAAATAAATTTAAATTTTGAAGCATAAATAATATAATAATCATTTTGATCCTACAGAAATCACAGAAGCCACCTTGAAATTATAGTCCTTCCTTTATGAAAATCAGTTCTATCTTTTTACTTTGAATGAAGTTTTCAATATTATGGAAGATACTTAAAAGAGAAATTATGCATTTGTTATTTTAACCTTTAGGATCCATGCTGGTCTAGACAGTAGGGCATCTGACAACACAAAGGAGACCCAGGTTCGATTCCTGGGGTAGATGATCTAAGGTTGGAATTTTCCAGCCTTCAAATTTTGATGGATGAAAATTTTCAAACTTGCAATAATAATAATTAGGAACAGTTACATAGACTCTGACCATTGCGAAAATTTTATAGCTAAAAAAAATAAGAGGTCTATAATAATGCTGATATCAAATAAATTTCCAAGAATTTTTACATAATATTCGCTGAAACGAAACTAATTTCCATATGTTCTCAATTTCAAAGGAAATATTAAGCACAAGTTAATGTCCCTAGAAATAACTATTTCATGACAAAATAAAGATTTTACCTCAATTTCTTACTTCAAGGTAAAACTATACAATAAAATGAAAAGCTGAGAATGAAAAATTAACGAAAATATATTTTTCTATATACGCTGCAATCTAGCCTTTACTTACATGACTATCATACATAAAAAATATTATACAGTTAGGCAAGTATTGAAGATATAGAAAAGACAACATATTACATTACAAATTTGTTTTACTGTCCCATTCTTGGATGAAAGGAGAGAAAAGCAGCACAAAATAGATATTTTTCAAACATGTATAAAAAAAAACTTGACACTTTGGGCAATAAAAAATCTTGTGTCTATACGTCTAACACTTGTACCTTGGTCATTTGTACATGAAAATATAGAACTGAATAGTGCTTATTAAAACTGGAATATAAATATATCACCGTCAATAAAGACTGTTGCAAGACTATGGATGGAATATGTTTGTAAACTTGACATTGAAACATTGGGAAGACAACATAAAGGTGTTCAACAACAACTGGTGTGTGACTGAATATGATGTTGCAAAAAATAACAATCATGACTTCTTTCAATTATAAACCCCACACCCCTCTGATGTCACATATGAGTACACAACAAATAGTTCACTGAGAATGCAAATGTACAAGGTAACCAAAAAAGTTCTTGCTGTTTTTAACATCACATGGGAAGAAGTGATCACTGATAAATATGTGTGCCACGTGCCGGAAAAGTGGTCAGGGTGGGAGTGGAGACATTGGTCTTGCCCAATACAGACACAATGCGCACTCAAAGCAGCCATAGCTTGAGCAGGGGCGTAGAGAAATGGAAGTGTTGAAGCAGCTCGTTTGGGGTTGTCTGCTTTATGACTTTAAGATGTGCTTGTCCGTAGCAGAATAAAGTTGCCAAATATGTCAAGCCTTTGGGGATAATGCTGTGAATGAACGCACCAATAGGAATTAGTTCCAGAAGTTCAGGTTGGGAGATCTGTCACTTCGTGACGAGCCCAGCAGTGGCCAACCACAGGTCCTGGATGATGAGGCCCTGAAGGCAGTCATACAGAAGGACAGCAGCCTAAGGTGTGGTGAGCTTGCCAATCACTTCCAGGTTTCCGATAAAACAGCCAGACTGCACCTGAATCACATAGAAAAGACGTTCAAGTTGAGCATGAGGGTACCTCATACACCGTCAGAAGGCAAGAAGCAACAACGAGTGACAGCCTGTTTCTCGTTGCTTTCTTGGCACAGCAACACACCCATATTTGGTCGAGTGCTCACCAGTTACGAAAAATAGGTCCTATATGACACTCCCAAGTGTGCCCGACATTGGTTGTCAACACGGAACTTTGTACCTCATCCCACAAGACCACCTTCACACCCATGCAAGATCATGCTCTGTATGGTGGACTAGTCACCAAGTGGTGCACTATGAGCTGCTACCAACGGGCCAAACCATCACTGGGGATCTCTACTCGCAGCAGTTGCAACGTGCGCAACAGGCACTGAAGCATAAGGAGCCAGTATTGGTTAATCGCACGTGTGTACTGCTTCTTCAGGACAATGCTAAGCCGCATGTTGTGCGGGTGACCAGCGATACCATACAGTGACTTGGCTGGGAGACACTGTGCCATCCACGGTACTTGAGCCAGCAGATTATCACCTTTTCCATTCCCTGGACAACCACCTTTGTGGGAAATCCTTTGCAAATGAGGCAGACTTGCGGCAAGCACTCATGGACTTCTTTCCGTCCGATACCCCGAGATTTATCGCCAGGGAACTGCACAGCTGGAGGCATGTTGACAAAAGGTGCTGGATGCCGAGGGGATTACTTTGAGGACTAACAGTATGCATTCTTTGCATACCTTTTTGTTTCTGATGATCAAAAACAGCAAGAACTTTTTTGGTTACCTTGTACTATCTCCAAATTGTAAACAAATTGCGATATTTTGGATGTGATCTATTTAGGATGCAATTGTTTCATCTCTGCTACCGCCTGATGCCTACATACAACCAATACTGATATATTGAGAGTCTATTTGGTCCATGTTCAGAATTTGGAAGTAGCCACAAGAGAGCAAACTCCAACAGCCAATGAAACCTTACGACAAGCACCAGCAGAGTATGAGATAAACCACTTGTATTCTAACCTCAGTCAACTGTGGGAGCTGCTTAGCAATGGTAGTGGTCTTCGGTTCTGATCTTAACAGACAAACATTTTGAATAATAGTGTAAATCAAAGTAGTTGATTGATTTCCCAAAATATGAATTATTTATTTTACTTTGCTACCGAATGACAAATTTATAATAAAATTGTTTCATCTCCATCTCGTTTCCAGAATGCAATGTTCTATCTGGTAAATACGAGGCACATCCAGAAAGTAAGTTCCGAAAGTGACCGAAGATGGCACGAGTGGAGAAGGAACACGTAGCCATAACCTGGCGCAAGCACAGTTGTGTGGAGTCAGTGGTGAGAGAACTGTAGTACGGGAAACATGGCTGCACGCATACAGTCTCCCGCCGAGTGCGAGGTACGCACGGTAATCAGATTTTTCCACGCTAAGAAGCTGTCGGTGTCAGCCCCGGCAGTTGTGAAGTGTATGGTAAAAAAGGTAAAGGTAAAGTGTTCCCCTGTGCTTAGCACCACGCCATGAAGACGTATAGGGGGTGTGGGGGTAACGCCCCACACTTTCTTGATCCGGTCGTAAGTGGGGGTGATGTGATCAGCACCACGTCCCTGACCACCTTTACCCCCCAGGGTTTCCCCCAGGTACCCATGCTATTCGACACTGGGTGGGTGCCGGGGCCGCTTCCAACGTTAGAAAAGTGAAGTGTATGGACAGAATGACATTAGTGAAGGAATTGTCCGAAGATGGTGTAAAAAATGCACAGCAGGCCGCACCAATGTCCACGACGAACCCATCATGCACACAGCGTGAGAAACTGCAGTCGCTAGGTGACGATCTCATGCAGCAGGGAACAGAAGATCTGCGGAAACTGACATGAGAGTTTGGACATTGTGAACTGCCCGGTCTGCAGCATTGCTTGCTGCACACTTTCCACCAATTCAGGCGTCACCATGCCTGCCGGGGGATCACTGACGCCGACAGCTTCTTAGCGTGGAGAAACCTGATTGCTGCACGTACCTCGCACTGTACACACGCAGTCATGTTTCCCGTACCACAGTTCTCTCTCCACTGCCTCCACACAACTGAGCTCGTGCCAGGTTATGGCTACGTGTTCCTCCTCCACTCCTGCGCAAGCGCGTCCCGCTCTGACCACTTGTGCCATCTTGGGGCACTTTCGGAACTTACTTTTTGGATGCACCTCGTATCTACCAGACAGAACACTGGCACTATCAAATCAAAGCTACTGTTGTGTGCAATTGTTCTATCTAAAATTTCAATTATTAATTACAGCGGTAGTACCTAACGAAACAAATACTTTTTTTAGAGGTGCTTCAACATGTCAGCCTTTTCAATGATACAAACTTTCAGCGCAATGGTGACAAAGGTTCAATAAATATATCATGTCAAACTTTAAACGGCTTTTCTGAAACAATGAAAAATTGGGCATAGAACACGTACGTTATCAGTGCATGAAATGGTAATTGGTAACTTTCATGTTGTAACATATGATTTCCATTCCATTAGATATGAATGGAAGTCGGGAAAATGTCAGTTTCCTTTAGCATAAGCAATGAAGAAAAATGTTCAAATATACCAGTACATTTCATTTTATCTAACAAAATTAGAAATATATCACCACTTGACTAGGTAACGTGCTGACAAACCACACTTGTTTTTTCATGAATGACTGAAAAATAAAAGCATCAAGCATTCTCTCATGATTTCCAAACCAAAAACTAAAGTGTTTACTTTCTGTATAACCATTTGGATTTCTTTCATTGAAATTCTTTATATAAATATGCAAGCAAATGAATTTCAATTTATATTAAAAAGTTATTTTTACCTGAGAAGGATTTATTTTTAGTTTACAATAAAGGCAACTTTCTCTCATTTTTTTATCAAACAGCTAGTTTTCAATAAATCTTTCACACCATAACCAATTTGGTTAATATCTATGTAATTTTCTGCTATAATTTGCAAAACAAAATCAACAACATGTATGAAAACTTAACAGAGACATTTCCTCATAGGCAAAAAGTGTATATGAGAAATAAAAGTTAACTGAAAAATAATGAAGATTTGAATTCAATTTACCTGCATAACAAAGCATTATACATGTCCTTTTCTCAGAAACACTTGCTATGATTATGTGAATTATTCTTAGTGAATATATTACGTCAAATTATTATCTTCAGTTAGGAAGATCTGGATTTTTGTAAGGTTATTAGATCACTGATTCACATTAATAATTTCTGTCCTTTGAAACCATGATAAATTATACCAGCAAATTACTTTTGGGGGCACTGACACTTACAACACAAAATTATAAATACACATACTGGTATTATTAAATTTAAGAAACAATAGAAGCTATCTTCCTTAACACACATATATGAGACTTGTATTGCTATCACCTTAATATATAATATTCGGAAACTAAACATTCATATACTATATAACACAAAATCTTATTATAAAAGAAATTCTGTACATTTGTACTTTGGTGTTGTTTCACCAATATCACAATACTGTCAATGAAATTCAATTTGCACTTAGAAACCAACACTCACGTCACATTTACTTGGTGGACGCAGCCTGTATTTCGGCAGTAAAAAAGCACCAGGAACAGTCTTTGCCTTCATTCCATCACCTTCCCAAGCCTATGAATAAGACAAGAAAGACTTTTTCACCACCATTTTTTAAAAAAACTTACTTACATTAAAAAAACAAAAGCTAGGCATTATAAAGACTACCCATAATTAACAAATTATGTTTAAATTGTAGAGATTTTCCAAAATTCCTCAAACATTTACTACGTCCACGTTACGAGAGGGAAGTGTGAGGATAGAATATTTTACCAATTAGTACAAAATGTCAATATAAAAACTGCCCATACTGACAGACAACCAACAGTGTAGTGGCCTGATAATTCATTTAAGAACCTGAACAATTTATTCACCTTATTAATTAAACATAACTGATCATCAGTGGTGAGGCATTTGGTCATCGGCAGATGGGGCAATGACTTAGCAAAATAATAAAAATACTGAGTTTTAACCCTAGAACACTATCGTGTTCCAATATTACAGTGTAACTACCGCTACGTAAATTTTACGTACATGAAGGAATCTATTTTTAAAACAACTTCTACATCATGAAATCAAATTTCTATTCATTGTGAACATTATTTTGTTTATTTTTCCTTATATTGGAATTTTATTCTTCATTTTAAAATGTATAAACATGGTTTTATTAAACATAGAATATTTTAAGAGAAGGTCTTGCTTGACAACCCCGTTCGTACATTAAGAATGAAGGCAAAAAGTTCGAACAATGAAAAGCAAACAATAATAATATTCATAACGCTGTAAATATGGAACAAATGTAATTTTAAAGTCTTACAAGAAAATAGTGCATGCTTCTAAACTTTCATTTTCAAAATCTAAGTATCCAAATCGAATTTACAAATGTCAAAATTACGTGAAAGATATTTCTAGTTTTACACAGCTAAGTAAACTTGATGTACAGTGCGAAACATAACAAACCAAATCAAGACGATCAGCGCTTGCACCCTCCTTACCACAGTGCTTCCTTATGTCCAACAGACAACTTGAGGCACTGCTAGGCAGAGGGGTGAGTGGGTGCGAGGTGGGGGAGGGATTTGAGCGCAAAGCATACGTAAATTTTACGTACGGTAGTGTTCCCCAAATTGGCTTCCCACAGGAGCAGTACGTAGTTGTCATCCTCCTTTTCTTGTAGTTGCAGAAACTGCAATACTTTCTGTTCCCTTGTGACGTGGCTGCTACTGTACTTGTCTCTTCCTTCCCCAGTACCTTCAAAATTGACTTTCTTAACTCCTGTGACAGTCCCGGATTTATTAGCCTTTCCTCCTGCCAGATCTTGGTCAAGTTCTCATGGAGGTGAAGCATGAACTGAATTCGTGAGAATGGTCTCTTTTTCTGAGTTGCTCTCATTGTTGTAGAAGTTGTGAGTGTGAATAATGTATCTATTGATTGCTGCGATGTTGATCATATTATAGAATAATGAGATATTATAGAAAAATTCACGCAAATCTTATGTGAATACAAATGGCGTTATTACTACATGCACGTCAAGATTTTTCTTCTGTGGTAGGGGAGGGAATTGAGCGCGAAGCATACATAAATTTTACGTACGGTAGTATTCTAGGGTTAAATATTTTAGAGAAGAAGTAAAAAAAATAAGTTAGAATATTCTCATATTTGCGCGAAATAAGCCAAGCGACACCATGAAACAGCTAGAAATACACAAGGGATTTGCTAAGTTTAGGACTGTGATAAAATAGTCACTTAAATTTTTTTCACAGCATTTTCCACATTTCAAAAGCTCAACAAAGGGGGGGGGGGGGGTTAAACCCTATACCCCCCCTTGCATATGCCACTGTTTCCCGACCAGGTCTGGAAATTTTCAAAATGCGTTGAAAATCTTGAATTCTACACAATGTTTTCCCTTCAAGTGATTGTTTTGGTAAGATAAAGGCAAAGTTACCCACGTATCAAGAACATTCTCACTTATTCACACTTATTGTGCAGAAAATACCAAGAAATAACACCTTTAAATACAATTAATTGGAATTTCTAGATTGTTCGTGACCTCGAAAAATCAGGAAATTATTTCCTTAAGTCAGGATCTGACCTTGACAATTCAATTCACTTACAGTAATTTTGAATTACTTTTCTTATAGTATCCTTTGGTGCATAAAAACAAGGAGCAGAGGTACCATGAAGAACAGCAGGTTTAGTGGTCCATTTGTTATCTGTGCATCGTGAAAAACACAATTCATCAACAAAATGATAGAAGTTTATGGGAAGGAAGCAAAGCAAATAGAGTTTCTGTTTAAATAGTGAACTCACGCCTGAACTTGTGAACAATGCTACATTATTTTCAATTTAATTTGAATTTTATGATTTGTAAAACAATAATAATAATAAGGTAAAATTTAAGTTTATATGACCAAAGAACAAGAGATGAAACCGTACTCCACTCCCCCTGAGAAGAAGAACTCTTCAACATGAAATTTAGAGTTTATTTACTGAGGCAACACCTTCTGAAGTCTGAATTATCCTGCGAGTTATGCAAATCATGGAAAATTGAATTCTGATGTCAATATTTGAGAAGCCAAAATGGACTCCATTACACAGGATTAATACTCTGATAATGTACTATTAGAAGGGGTATATTTATTTTCTTGTGTAATTAGTAGGGATGGGTCGATATGAAATTTTGGCCGATACCGATAGAGTACCGATATAAAATTTACCGATATCAATAACCGATATAAAAATAGAAATGGTCCTTGAAGACCCTGAAACTTTCATTGATCTCCGTAATAAATGTGTGTTTCAAGTTGATTGCTATGCAAAAGAAGTTGAATATTTAGACATTTACTTTTTCAGAAAGTAGGGCATGGAGATTATCCATAAAAATTACAACAAAATGGCAGAAGATAAGATATATCGGATCGGTAATTTTACCAATAAACCGATATGCCTATATTGGCAGACACCGATAGAGTACCGATTAATCGGTCCCATCCCCAGTAACTAGTATAGTATTTAATTCAAATTTTGGGTTTTATCCACCATTTTAACATTGAAATGTCATTGTATATAAAGCTTTTAATCCCAAAACGTGCCCAGTTTTTGTACAGATATCTTGATTGTTTATTCACCATAAATATGTGGCTCTAATACAAGTGGCAGTGTTGCCAGCTTATGGAAACAAAGTTCCGGAACTTAGCTTCCAGTATCAGCCCTGTCGATGTTGGTTGGAACAAATTTGGAGGGAAGCACGACAAATGACTATTCTTAGAGGATATGTAATGCCCATGTCCCAACCTTGGAAAAAAATAAAATATAATAAAATGAACAAACCAACAGAAATTACATTAACAATTCTGAACGTTGTAACTTCTTCGGAAAATTTCAAACTTTGCCCCCCCCCCCCCCCACAGGTCCCTACTGGACCCCTATTTGACACACATTGTTCTTGTTCTCATTATTAAATACGAGGGTTGGAGAGATTTAATAATGGCAACTATTTTTTTACAAACAATACAAAAGAGATACTTCTGTGAAACTTTTACAGCCTTTTGTACAACCATTGTTAGCAATTTGGAAGTCGTAGTATACCTGTTCTGTTGATGGTTCGAATGGAGTGGTCTATTGCCTGAAGAATCTCTGGAACAGTTCAGAAGCAAATGCCCTTCATCTTAGGGGTCAAAACAAACCCTTCATCTTAGGGGTCAAAACAAAGTTACCGAGGCTTCAGTCCAGGGAGTATGGTGGAGCATCATCCAGTCTCATCGAGCTGGCACAGGTTTCGCTACATGCACCCGAGCATTGTCCTTCAAAATGATGAGAGGATTCAGGAGCAAGTGTCGCATCTTCTTTTGCAATGCAGTTTCCCCACGTGCCTCACAAAGACCTTGATAACACGGTCATGCTGTATGCTCGCGGGCACATTCAATCTTTATCCAACTATTGTTCCTGCTTCGAAAACATTGTTGTGACTCCACAACTTTAGACCACCAACTCCAACACTACTCTATTCCTCTCGTCACTGCACATGCACTTAGTGGTGGAAGGAAGAGTCCATTTACTGGGAGGTAGCTTAGGGATCAAACTAACGTGTGGCATAAGCGAGAAGCAATAGTTCAGTTTCATGGTGTATATACAGCAGTGTTGCCACTATTAAATCTCCAACCCACGTATAAAAGTGTAGTATATCAGAAAAAAGCTGTGGTTGTGGAATTAAAGCACTTTTTATGAAATCAATATTCTTTGACTCTTCATATTTATGGGTCTTCACGTAATTTCAGCATATAAAAAAATAAATAAATGACAGTATGAAATAACCATGCAAAGGAAAACAAACTTCATGAAAACAACTGTAGGAAAAAATACACTTACCTGTCACGTTGGATTGGATTCTACTTTGACTTTTTTTACTTTACTCTCGCATTTGATATTCTGTTTTGCTTCTTTAAAATTACTCTTCCTCTTGAAATACCTTTTACGTTTAACATCTATGTGCTGTCCCATAAAGCTGCAACCATCCAGCGAGAGAGCTCTCTACAGGAAAATAAAAAAAGTGACAAAAATTTCTCTGCACGAAAATAGAACTTTAAAATATAAATGAACTAAACAAATTTATGAATAAGTACTAACTTTCTATTCACTTTCTTTATTGGTTTTGTTGACAAATATTCATTTTTATCACAAGACTCCTACTGTCTCAAACAGTTGACATCAGGTGAGTTGACAACACAAGTCTGAGGCTGCATTTGAACAGTTTAGTTTCTATTCTGCTTTTCTTTTTTCCTCTTCTTCCAATTTCCCCCACATTGTATATTATAAGCAGGACCCGGATTTTGATGACATTTCATCTTTTAACTGGTGCAACGTAGACATTGCTAACTATACAACGCACGGTTTTAGAAGTGATTTCGGGGCAGAGCCACGCAGAGGGTGTGTGTGGCGACCAGCCAATGGCAGGAGTGCAACGTTGTACAGTTAGGAAACTGCGGCGTGCGAGTTAAATGCCATGTTCTGTATTTTTCTTGCGTGCAAGAAGTTTTCATAAAACTCGCCACTTTAAGGTTCATCATAAGAAGGGGCACAACATTTTCAACCTGACTGTCCAAGTCCCATGAATTTCCATCGCCTACAGCCAGAGTTATCTTTTCTCGAAGAAACACGGAAAACAACATGTCTCCCCCCCCCCCCACAAACACAAAATGACCCTTTCGTTTGTCATCCGTGTTCCGTCCTTTGTTTTTTCGTTGCCACCCTGTTGACCCTGATGACTTGTGGTGTCTTGGTAAAGCTACGGGTGTCAAATTCGGCTGAATATGCACAATGACCTTTCATTGTCTTGTGTGTTCACAAACATTGCGAGAATGGGTCAGTTTTGAGTTCAGCATTTTCATAACAAGGGCGGTGTAAGATAATTTTACTCTTACGGCATGAAGAACAGTTGTCAGAGGATTCAATACAGCCCTTATTGATTGATTTATTTTACTTAGCTTTTTCTGCCACTTTTGGCTAATTTACGAAAATGGGGATGAGTGATATGATGAAATTGATGAATGGACACTCACAAATATCCATGCCAGGGCCGGGATTCGAATCCAAGACTCCTGGCGTTGTAGCACGTTGTGCAATACAGCCCTTATGCTTCATAGTTGTGCAATAGCGTGTGTATTGCGTGACTGTTATTTAATAATGTTGCGCCGGCGCCATTGTGGAGTGGTTAGCATATCGCTCTACAACGCCAATAGTCCCGGGTTCGAATCCTGGCCTGGACGTTTATGAAATGCAACATTGTCAAGTTTCTTATTCACAGTCTGCACAACACACCAAGGTGAAGAAGCAATTGTTAAATTGTTTGTTTCGGAATGAACAAAAAAGTTTATTTTGAAAATTAACAATAAATACCAAGTGCTTGAGAATCAAAGGAAAGCGACAGCTTAACTGTCGGTGCAGCTGAACGTTGTATTTTTGAAGGTTAATTAGCACGAACATTTATCTTATTCCGATATTCGTGGTTGGGAGGGTGTGACTTCTGTTTCTTCTATTCGTGAGTTTAGGTGTCGAGTGGACTTAAAATGCCGAAGATAAAGCCATCTAAAGCTGCTCATTTGAAGCAGATAATCTCAGAATTTGGTGAGGACATATATTTGTGAATTCTTCCCAATGTTATTGATTGTGATCCATAAAGTAAGTGTACAATATAAATATATATACTATTTTCAATAAGCAGATTGAGTTTTGTATGAATTTTTGGGTCATTTATCAAAGATTTTAGGTCATTTTACAGGATTTTTGGTGTTATTTTAAATGTCATTTTTCAAAGATTTTTAGGTTATCAAAATCCGAGCCCTGATTATAAGTAATCTCTTTAATGTAATATTAAATATATTGAACAATTTGTAATTGAAATATTAAAAAAGGCAAAAAATAGGAATAGAAAACAAAAGTATAATAATAATAATGACAATATTAATAAACCACGAGCCTTATTTACTGATACCAGCTGATACTCTTCTGGCATTTTCATTATTCACGGGGTCTGCAAAAGTGACACGTGACACTTGCGAGGAGTCTGAATTATCCTGGAAGTTATGCAAAATTTTAAATAACCATTGATTATATACAAATATTATGTGAAAAAACTATATTTTGTGATTACGTAACAGGTACATTTATATTCTGATATATTTTTTGAATATATTAAGACTGCAGTGCAAGTGCTGCATTCTGAAACGTAACCACACGTGTGGACAGCATTGCGCTCAATAATCAAAAATAATGTACGTATTAATGTTTCAGCAACAATATACAATATTTCATTCTCTCGTTTTACACACCACTGGACATTTGGCTATTCTTCTGTAATCATTGTATTGTATTTTTGTAATAATTACTGTTGGTTTTGTTCACGAAATGAATATTGTATGGTTTTGTGCAACAGTGCCTGCTGTTTCCATGATGCCATTACATGCATAGGCGGCATGGCGCTCACTGAAATACTTGGCTTAAAAATTATTAATTTTCAACTATACATGTATAATTATTTGTTTGCTTGGTCACTCAGCTCGTTTATCAGGTCCAAAATTTGCCTCTGCTCCGCTTTGCAATCCATTTTCACAGCAACAATTCAGACGGGAAACCCCAGCACTGTACATCCCAAAACTAAAACACCACCGAATGAACAAAAACCCTCAAATTTTGACAGTAGCACATGTCAAGGCAACTGGGCATTGTAACGAGATGGAGATGGCACCTGCGCTAGAGAATTCCTGAAAGAACAGATCCATCCAACAAAAACGTGCAATGCCATCACTTTAGTTCTCTCTGAGTGGATTTACGCCACCCGCCCGTACACTGCAGTGTTAAAGGAAAATGCTTGTAATTGAAGTGAAATACCCACTAATACCAGGATCATTAAAAAAAAGGGGGGGATTACTCAAAAATATGTCCACGTTTTCTCACTGGTAGCAACAATTTATCATGGATTCAGATAATGGGTTTTATTTCTGCCTCTACACCTAATATGCCGTAGTTCTACAGATTGACATGTGGTGGTAGCAATGTGCTGACTGTAGGCATATTGAGTAGTGCACTATATAAAAAAAAAATCACAAAAAGGACTAATTGCGTTCATCAAAATTCACGTTTCAAAGAAATACCGTTAAGTGTCACAGAAAACTCTTGCAAGCTTGTGGTGACGTGGCATTTCAATATCCAACAATGGTTATGAAGTTTGCCATACTGATTTGCAATGACGGCGAAGTTCCAACAAGCACCCAGCAACAGTAAAATTGTGATTTTTGTTGCCTACGACATCACACAGTACACAAGGGAGTTACTGTGAACAGTGAGTACCATGTTACATTCGTTTTCTGAAGAAGCACCTTTGTCCAGCTATTTGTCTGAAACGACCAACCCATTTGGCAAGACATCCGATTGTGATGCACCACAACTCAAAGTGCCACGTTGCAAATTCAGTGGGGCAACTGCTTGAGCAGTGGGATTGAGGAGTGCTATAGGAACTGCCTATAGTCTGAAAATGAGTTCTTATGAGTATGACTTGTTTCGGAAGTTACAAGATCCTGTGCGAGGACGTCAGTGATATCAAGAAAAACGATTCTGCTGACAGTGTGAGAAATTTGGTAATATGTGCTATACTCGGCTGGAGACTATTACAAAGGAATACAGTAACCTAGTTATCCATAATTATATAAGTAGAGCATGTAATCACTTTATTTGGCACGATCCTCGTATTAATCAATATTTTAAAAACTTTTGTTATAATTTTGAAGCATTGGTATTGGTGGAATTAGTAAGAGTATTTACTGATTGATTGAGTTGATGTTTTAAGTCCACTTTATGCACAGAAAGGCTAATCGGGACTGGACCTGCAGTTTAAAGTGGGATCCAAACCACTGTGTGCCTCCACCAGGTATCAAACCTGGGACCCCTTCATTACAAGGCGATAACGTTACCACTGCACCATCAGGGAGTAAGGGTAGTAAGGGTATTGGTATTGGTTCAAAGTGGTATCAGCTCACCCCTATAATAAACCCAACCTGTTTCAGCTCAACATCAGATGTATCATCCATTCTTGTTAACTCACCTGATGAATTCATATTTCAAGGAAAGAAAGATACAGCAACAATTATTATACTGATAAGAAGTACTCACCTATCTGCAACACTGTTCTCTAAGAAGTTCTATTAATTTCAGTTGCCATCCTCTTGGAAGTGGTTCTGGAAATTAATCACATTTCTTAAAAAACAGTTTCGTGGACAGGTGAGTCTTCATTTCGGTATATCTCATGATGAAGACAGTTTGAACAGTTGAAATATTCCAATAAAAATGAATACATGCTTTTTTTTTAGTTCACTGCAACATGTGCACCTTTGGTGGCACATACATCTTATATCGGCATTCCAACTCCACTCATACTCATTGTACCATATCCTCCATCAACAGGGTCAGTGGTTAGTCTGGTTTTAACCTCAAAGACATTTGAGTGAGGGGGTGTCAGTGGACCTACAAAACCATGCAGTTGGTCCATCTCAACCAATCCAATGTACTGGAAAAGTTTGGTTCATTTTCAAATTATGCAACTTCTTTCACCTGGAATATACAAAACAGTTTACCAAAATAGCCAAAGTAGTTTCCCACATGTCAATTAACAGTCATGCTATTAAACTAAGAAATTGTAAACTACCTTTAGTAGATATCCTATGTTACTTGTTCACAAACATGTTAACCGATCTTACTTCCATGATATTACTCAAAGATGCACATTTTGTGGGGGAAAAATGCATATTTATACAGTTTATTTCCTCTTGTATCTGTTTGTATCAGTTTTCTCTGAATATTTCACAAAAAACAATGCCTGCTCCGAACAACTTCGATGGCGAGACTGCATGCAGTACTGGATACAGTTTCTATTACAAAAATTGTAGAATTTTAAGAATAAAGCTACATACATTTTCCTGAGATATTGCAGTGCCTCAATGTTTTGATATGATACACATTACTGGATTTCAGTAACTTCTACATATTACACAGGATAAGGTTGACATTTTACATGCAATTAAATCAAATGTAACACACAGCTATCCACATCAGAGGTATAATTTAATCCATAACCTACATCAATAATATTTTAAATTGTGAATAACTAATTGAAAGTAACAATTCTTTTGCAATGAAATGTGGAAACTACTTTCAAATTTAAGTAACACTAAACCACCATTAACTGTGGGCAAATCAATTAAATTCTATTTAAAGAAAATCAAAATCTAACTTACTGTGTATGATTCATATCCTGTAACTTGTAGATTTGCTGTTCCGTTTGGAACTCCATCATCATCGAGATGCAATGAGACAGCTTTGATTGGAATGAATTTTCCTGCAAAGTATGCTTCTATATGACCCATTTGGATTCTAAAAGTAGAAATATGCACATTGTAGAAAATCCAACACCTATGTTTCAATTAATTTGTAAATCTTCTTATTACAGTGGAATTGACACAAGTTTGGTACACATTTCATATATTGTCGTTCCAATCCCAAAACGACGAATGTACAAATTTTGACTTTTTCACCTAGTGGTTTCTGACAATTTTTGTTCATACATTTGCATGCTAACTTGTTTCTTCCAGGATATTGAACATTAAGATGTTTTCATCTTAAAAGTAAGATTGAGCTCATTAATGGTTTTGGTACTGGAAGGACGATTTTGTCTTTCGATTTTGGTGTTTCAAAACACTTTTGGCAATAGAGGTACGACCTTCTGACATTGCTGGTGCCAAGAGCATGGGTGGGAGTGGTGGGAGGGGGATATGGCAGGGAAAGAAAGTCAAAAGCCTCCAGCTGCCAACAAATGGTTGGAAAACAGCCAACTGCTACTTGCAGTTTCATAAAACTGCGTTGTAGGATTTCAAAGGAAGTATTGTTGAATGATTTGCCTTGTTTGTGTCGGTCATGCTATGTTTAGGCCCTTGTGTCACGTGTTTACTTAGGTAAGTTGCCGTGGAGGATGGCAAGAAGACCAGGTTTGTCACTGAGTGAAATTGACAATGAGTTATTAGGAACGGATTTGGAAGGGGGAGACAAAGACATCCTCGACATTTCAAATTTCATGTGAAAAATTAGTTACTTTCCCTTTTTCTTCTTCTGATTACGGGATTTTTTCTCCCCCATCAGGATTATAGCTCAAAGTATACTGAACAAAACGAAGTGTCATTTGTACCTCTAACGTTCTGAGTCCCGGAAATATAAAATTCTATTTAGAAGCATGCAGAATTTCAAATTTCCCGCTGAAAACATGCTTGACGTTAGTGCAAATACCTGGAAAATCAGCCTCAGAGTCTAAGGCTTAAGGCCTGAATGACTCATTGGCATTATATGCATGCCCTTTTAAAGGACACTTAGAGAAGGACAGTAGATATCCATGCTTGTACCAAACACATGTTTGGCAATGATGTTTCACAGATGGCAAACCTGGCAGTGATTGAAACTGTATCAGAATAAACTAGCATCTGTCATGTAGTGAGATCAGTGATGTATGCCATATTTCAAATGTCTGATTTTAGCTGCTTCCATTGCGGTGGCAAGCCAAAGGAGTTACGCAAATCTGGTTTCCGGTGAAACTCACTTTAGTGTTCTAGAATTTAGCATTTGGTTTGCACTTCACAGCTACGAGGGTCACTATTTATATTTTGAGACTAACAATGAAAAAACAGGAATTTGGCATTGAAAACTGCTTTATTGTTTTTCGAAGTATTCTCCTTTATGGTCAATACACTTTTGCATTCGTTCGAACCATTTGTCAAAGCAGTTTTTCCAATCTTCTTGAGACACCTCCATAATATGGTTTTTGAAGGCATCAACGGCGTCTTCCGCCGACGAAAATCGTTGTCCACGAAATTTATTCTTGACATTCGGGAACAAGAAGAAGTCATTGGGTGCCAAATCAGGACTGTACGGTGGATGACCCATCAATTCGATTTTTTGACTGTTCATAAAGTTGGTTGTTAGATGAGATGTGTGACAGTTGGCATTGTCTTGATGAAGAATGATCCGACGGCGTTTGTTTGTTTTCCGTATTTGACCGAACACCTCTGGCAAACAAATTGTTGTGTACCATTCAGAGTTGACCATTCTACGTTCCTCTAAAGGCACAGTTGCCACATGACCAGTTTTCCCGAAAAAACAGGCGACCATTTGTTTCGATGTGCTTCGAGCGCGAACAACTTTTGTTGGATTGGGTTCATCTTGAAACACCCATACAGTCGACTGCTGTTTACGTTCCGGCTCATATGCATATATCCATGATTCGTCACCTGTTACAATCTTATATACGTCTTTTGAAGCACCACGATTGTATTTATTGAGCATTTGTTTGCACCAATTGACGTGAGCATCTTTTTGAGTTTTTGTCAAATTGTGTGGGATCCAACGAGAACATACCTTTCTCACAGCTAAATGATCATGTAATATTTTATATATGCTGGTGGAACTAATGCCTATGGTTGCCTCAATCTCAAAGTACGTCACATGACGATCTTGCAGTATTAGGTTTTGCACAGCATCAATGTTTTCTTGAACAACAACTGATTTTGGACGACCTTCGTGAATCTCGGCCACGATTAAATTCGTTATACCAGCGTTTCACAGTGGCAAAGGATGGGGCTTCATCGCCAAATGTGGAAGTAAGTTGATCGATGCACTCTTGTCTTGATAATCCACGTCGAAAATCGTAAAAAATCATCGCACGAAAATGTTCACGAGTTAATTCCATTTTATTGTTGTCGTGCAATCTCCAAGGCAACATAAACAACACAAATGAAGCTATTGACAAAACATTTGAAGTACGTTATGGTCAATAATGCCAGACGATTCCGTGCAAACGTCAAATCACACCTAACTTCAATCAGTGTTGCCAAGGCTCAAAATATAAATAGTGGCCCTCGTATTGAAACAAATGTATTACATTTTGTACTTTTGTTATTTAGCCTCGTTTTTCTGCAACTTTTAGCTAAAACATGACAATAAGGATTTGATAAAATTGCTAACTGTGCACTCACAAAGAACATCCATTCCCAGGCTGGTCTTGAACCCAACGACATCGAAAGTAAACCACTTAATGCATGCACCCACCTGAAATGCATTAGACTCGAGTGAATGCAGTGGAAACCCAACTTAATGTTCATGAAGTTTACAAAATAAAGTTTGTCACAAGTACACTTTATGTTCAGATATACATATACCCAGCCTAAAGTGGGACCTGATCCATTATGCAACGTGCCGCCACAAGTATCCAATACGGGACCCCTTGATTAAAAAGTGGCAGTTTTACTACTATAACGTAATGTTTTTCCATTTTCCCACTTTATACTGGATTGCAAGTTCACTAGTGACAGTCCCCTGAAAGATGAAAAAGGCAAGACAGGTGCTTGGAACTGAGTGCATCTATGGGGGATATCTAAAATGAAGAACTGCACTAACAAAATGTGTCATGCAACATTGTCACAGTCTCAATGTCCTGAAAATTATTGTTTTGGCAAAGTATTGCAGAAGGAAATAGATTCTTTTTAAAATTAAATACAGTTGAACCTGAGTTATACTTACGTTAAAAAAGTGTGTAAAAGAAAAAAGGAAAGTAAAGTGCTCCCCTGTGCTTAGCACCATGCCATGAAGGCGTATAGGGGGTGTGGGGGTAACACCCCACACTTTCTTGATCCGGTCGTGAGTGGGAGAATGTGATCAGCATCACGCCCCTGACCACCTTTACCCCCCAGGGTTTTCCCCAGGTACCCATGTCATTCGATGCTGGTGGGTGCCGGAGCCACTTCGAATGTTAGAAAAGTTCATTTAGAAAAGTTCCCGGATTTGAACCGGCCAGGGATCGAACCCGGGACCTTGAGCATGGTAGTCAGACGTGTTACCGACTGAGCCACCGCGGCCACTTTACTTACGTTAAAGTGAAGAGAAAATAATATGTATAACTGAGAATTACTTACAAATCAGATTCAGATACTAAGGTCTAAATCACCATCCCTGAGACCTTCTGTAAACAAACGGTCTCACCGATTCGATGTATCACTCCGCGTCAGCTGATCCATGACCGCAATCATCTGCTGTTACACTCATAGTTCGCCGCACCTATTCATTTTATACAGGGTGTTTCTAAAGGTCGTTTACAACGCTTGGGAGGTGATTCCTCTCACGAAAACAAGCAAATAGTGTGAGTTCCATTTTTACGACTGAGGCTTCGTTTCCGAGATAGGAGCCTCGCAAAAGGTGACAAAGTGAACATCACACCTAACTGGGACGAATACTATCACAGAGAGAGAGGCGGTTCCAAGGGAATCATAAAGGAATCGTATGTGCTCAGTCCGGAAGTCACTATGAAAAGTTCACTGCACGCATGCGCAATGGAGTCCTCAAAGGAATTGGAGATTTCCAGCAAGAACAATGCATGGAAAGGTTATGTAACGCAGCAAGAGGGACCGTGACAATGAGAAATGCGTTAAAGACAACACATCCCGACCTCAAACATCAAAACATGAGCACGGAAGACAAAATCCGAAAAGTTGAGCACGGTTGCATACCCCAGTTACATGCGAGGAACAAACGGATCATGTCATGTGGCATACGAGAGACACATTACTCCACCAGGAGGAGGAAAGAAAAACACATTATCAGATGATTGCGACAACGTGTATTTTTACACGCGACAACTACGTAATATCCCCTCCCCCCCCCACACAACAAACAACAAATGCTACAATGTCTTACGCACAGACAGTGCGTGTCACTTTCACCACACAAAGGGGGTGGGGAGCGATACCAAGAGTGTTCGCACGCGATCACTGTGACGGAAAAGAGACCAGTTTTGAAAGCGCTGCGCAGGCAAGTCTGGCTCTCGTAGACTACGTTTGACCTTCATGACTGCTGTACCCGTGAGAGGAGCTCGAAGGGTTGGTTCTCTCCAGCAATCGTCCCAGTCGTGTTGCAGGTTCTGGGATATGAACAGCAGTTCGCTCTAGGTTGTCATACGCATTGAAGAGTACTAGTATGTTGTATTGAAAGAAGTTGACGTGGTGGAGTGGGCAAGTCAAGTATCGCAACAATTGGTCTGTGGTCTTCGTACGGTGATACGGCCAATTTGTGCAGTGTGCCAGTGTTAAACAAAAACGATACTTTGCAGTTCCAGCTCATTATTACACAAATGGCTGCGTATACTACCCAGCAGCTAGCAGACATACATCGTGTTACCACCGCGGCAAGACGTTGGAAGACCCTGAAGTGTACGCACACATCAGTTTGCAGAAGATGTGATAACAGCGGTCGCAGAACATCCTGGCACCAGTACGCGCGTGCTCGCTCGGGCATGAAACACGTCTCATGTGAATGTTTGGCGAGTGTTGTCATAGGAAGGAATGCACTCTTTTAAACTGCAGAAAGTACAAGAACTGTTACCTCGTGACTTTCGCCCTCGTATGGAGTTTTGCCAATGGTTGTTGCATCAGCTGGACATAAACCCTCACTTCGGGGCAAAGGCATTGTGGACAGATGAAGCCATTTTCACCAGGATGGATGTATTCAATAGTAGAAACAGTCATGTCTGGGACTTTAACAACCCACATGCACTTTTTGTGGCCCATAACCAGCACAGGTTTTCAGTGAATGTGTGGTGTGGGATAGTACATGATCATTTAATTGGACCATACATTCTCCCTGTTCGCCTGAATGGTCGCACGTATCATGCATTTCTTAGTGAGGTTCTGTCTGAACTGATGGAGACCGTACCTTTGGCACTGCGGCAAGAAATGTGGTACCAACACGATGGGGCACCAGCTCATTTCGATCGTAATGTACGACATTTACTGCATGACGTGTATCGTAATAGGTTCATTGGTAGGGATGAGCCAGTGCCTTGGCCACCGAGGTCGCCAGATCTCAACCCTCTCAATTTTTTCTTCTGGGGAGAAATGAAAACCCTCGTATACGACGCACCTGTCACATCAGCTGAGGACCTCGTTGCTCGCATCAACGTCGCCGCCGCGACGGTAGCAGATACACCTGGCTTGTTTGCTCGTACTCGACAATCCTTGATTCGTCGCTGTCATCTCTGCGTAGAAGTGAACGGCAGACATTTTGAAAACCGTCTGTGATTATCGCCCTCGGCAAATCGCAGTGAGAACACTCTTGGTATCGCTCCCCACCCCCTTTGTGTGGTGAAAGTGACATCTTCAGTTGGTGTACAGTGACACGCACTGTCTGTGCATAAGACATTGTAGCATTTGTTGTTTGTTGTGTGTGGGGGGGAGGGGATATTACGTAGTTGTCGCGTGTAAAAATACACGTTGTCGCAATCATCTGATAATGTGTTTTTCTTTCCTCCTCCTGGTGGAGTAATGTGTCTCTCGTATGCCACATGACATGATCCGTTTGTTCCTCGCGTGTAACTGGGGTATGCAACCGTGCTCAACTTTTCGGATTTTGTCTTCCGTGCTCATATTTTGATGTTTGAGGTCGGGATGTGTTGTCTTTAACGCATTTCTCATTGTCACGGTCCCTCTTGCTGCGTTACATAACCTTTCCATGCATTGTTCTTGCTGGAAATCCCCAATTCCTTTGAGGACTCCATTGCGCATGCGTGCAGTGAACTTTTCATAGTGACTTCCGGACTGAGCACATACGATTCCTTTATGATTCCCTTGGAACCGCCTCTCTCTCTGTGATAGTATTCGTCCCAGTTAGGTGTGACGTTCACTTTGTCACCTTTTGCGAGGCTCCTATCTCGGAAACGAAGCCTCAGTCGTAAAAATGGAACTCACACTTTTTGCTTGTTTTCGTGAGAGGAATCACCTCCCAAGCGTTGTAAACGACCTTTAGAAACACCCTGTATAAGAGCCTCTGAATGTGAGAACCCGTTCTCAAAACATCAGACGAATATGCAGCCGCATACATTGTTACTCTCCCGGTCATTCTCTTTTTCATAACCCTTAAAACTGCAGACACTGGGGATACCAACATAACCACTTCATTTACTGGTTTCTCAGGATACTACTGACAGAACGTTACATAAATATTGAGTAGAATCTGTTTCTCACCCCTTTTCAAAGGCTGTCCTTGCTGGTGTTTTGAAAACAAGCTCGGAGAACATGGAGACTTTCCCTCACGCATAGAACTCGGCATGTTATTTTTCTAAGGCTAAGTCAGGCAATATTACTAAGTTGCACTACTTCTTTGCTGTTCACATGATTATTTTTAGAAAATAACCAATGTTATAAAATATCATTAGAACTTTTTGTCTTGTTTTGATCATCATCAATATATTTATTGGACTTACAGCAATGCATATGGCTGTTTATGCCCATTATATATTTTATTTACATAAGATACAATTTACATAAAATGTACAAACAAATTTCAAATACACTCCTATCTATATCATCCTTAGAAATATACATTACCATGTTATATCATTTTGTGTAAAAAATGCAAGTAAAATATATTCAAAGAAAGAAGCCAAATTTATGGGAAATGATTACTGGTGCAAAGAGTTAACCATAAAGGTGAAGCAATAAGTAAAAAAAGAAAGAGCATTGGGTTTAAAGTGAGACGTCATTTGCGGCAGCGTATCCCATACTACAAATTTGCCATTGTTTTACCTTACGTAATGAATCCTGTAACAACGCTGGATTTTCGTGTGGATTATTTTACTTCTATGAGTTTGCAATGCTTTCTGCATGCAGGTGGTTTTGTTTACAGAAGGTGTCAGGGTTTGTGATTTGACATATAGTCATATCATTATTAAAATACTGTAATTATATCTATTTTGGGAAACAAGATGTACATACAGGTTATTTCTATCATAAAGTGGTAAATTAGCAAATCTACAAGTTTGATTCTTAAATACATTACATTTCGTCACTTTATTAGTGAACACTTTGACACTGAAATACTATACTACTATAGTTTTAGTGGACTACAATTTTTCATATTGAACTTAACATCTTATCACTTTTAATGTTAAAAAGGAATCTCACAAATCTGAATATCTTCCCTCTTGTTGATGGCTGTGTTTCGTTGATTTACTAAACAATTTTAACAATTCGTCTAAAATAGCATTTCTTTTACTAACAATTGTGCAGTGTGGTACAAGCGATGCCTAAATCTGCAGCTATTTCAGTTTTAGTTTTATGTAGATTAGCATCCACTTCCAGTATAAATTTCACTTTAAGCAATCGTTTTTTTTTAAAAATTAGTACATATAACACCAAATTATGAATAAATGCATTATTTACAAATAATGTTTAATTAACAAGGATTTAAATTATATTTTACAGGTACCTGCAGTTTTTTATGTATAAAACAGAATTACGCAGAACTGAGTTACGTATAAAGCAGTCTCAACTGTAATTATCTTGTATGGAATTATGAATATTTTAAAGCAAAAAGAGCTAAACCAACTCAACTCATCCATACATGATTCAATTGGGAACACAGCAAAATGTACATAAACTGCACTAATCAAATTCTTCTTTGTCTGATTGCTAAGACAATCAGCACGGTTCAATTTTTGAATCGAAAAAAAATTATAGAGGTTTTTGACATATTACTGAACAGCATCAAACTATCTCTATTACCAGATATTTTCCCTGATCCTTCCCAAGACTGGTTGCACATAGTTAGTGGAACTAACAGACTTGTATTACTTTTCTGTTATTAGTAGTATCTCTCCTTGTGCGAGAGTGTGAGCTTGCGAGCAAGTGAGGGAGAGAAAGGGATACCTGGACCCTATAATTGAAACCTTAGTAAAACTATTAGGTGTAAATTAATTTCCCCCATCCTTCTGTTAATGTGTGTATTACATGCCTTAGAAAACCAGGTAATATCAGAGCTGCTGTTGAGGTGTAGTGGAAGTGGCCAGAATTGAGTAAAGGTAGGATTAAAATTTAATGTGAATCTCTAAAATTTTACTTTGGATATATAGTGTTTTGCGAAGAATGATTCACTACTTGTCCTGCTTACAGATGAATGGGATGTGTTGTAGTTCTACAATTCAGATGACATCATGAGTCTGAAAGGAGTTTTCAGGATTGCACTGCACACACACCTGTTTGGTTTTCTGCCACCTCTCAAGACTAATATATACCGTGCGTCCATTTCGATCTGCAGCCGAGAGATCGGGAGAAGCGTGGCGGGCGGCGCTGGCGGAGATGCCGACATTTGCGGCCTGAAATGCCCGCTTATTTTTATGGACATATGCAGACATTTATATAAATATTGCAAAACGAGCACTAACCTGTGTTATAAGAGTATGGTTTTAATTTTAGTAGCTTAGTGGCTGTATGTGCTGATGATTTTGACACTACCATCTCCTGTGAAACACGGCGTAGAGGTTTGTTTGGATAACTTTCTAACGCTGCCCCAATTTCATCGAGTTCATCGAGGAAGCTCACGAAAACCATTGACTTTTAATGGTTTCGTCGGCAGCGTAATCTTGATACAGTGTTGCACATTCGAAACCTCCAAACGATCCCCATCGACACAAAACTCTTTCAAGGATATAAACTTAAGCAGGACGTTGCTGGTCAAAACTATGATTAAAATGTTTTATTATCTGTGACTCTTATCGTCACTTCTAAAGCGTATTTTTTTGTGTATATAATTGCAGAACTTGGATGAATTACAGATGATGAATTATAACCCAGGTTAGTGCTCGTTTTGCAATATTTATATAAATGTCTGGATATGTCCGTAAAAATAAGCGAGCATTACAGGCCGCAAATGTCGGCATCTCCGCCAGCGCCGCCCGCCACGCTTCTCCCGATCTCTCGGCTGCAGATCGAAATGGACGCACGGTACTATCAGTATGGTGATAACTAGAGCCCAGAAGTTTGGCAAAATGCCTCTTTTTATCTACTGCATATATTGATAAAAATTTTCCGGATATACGTTTCTTATGTTGTTTCGAATGTTTTGGAAGCCTTTTCATTTTGCCTATTTTGCCTATTTGGGACCCCACTGCCTATATTTAATTATAATGCCTTTTTTTTTGCCATTTTCAATGAAATTTGACATTTTTTTTAAAAAAAAATGTGTATATAAATTATTTTTCTCCCAAAAAACGTTTTTGGCATTTATTTTTCTTCTGCTTATTATGTGAATAATTTTTGCCTTATTTAAGTAATATTGAACTCACGCATGTTTCAAAATTGCTGAAGGAGAAAAGTGTGAGAAAAAAGTATTTCATGCTGAGTCAGGATATTGCCTTTCGGTTAACATTTCTTGTGTATGATTGACTGCTGAAGTGGACAGGTTGATTTCGAACACAAAGAAAATATTTCTGAAATCTCCCTCTCGAACCTGAAAATTTCAGGAAGTTGCGATTGAGCTTAGTTTACCTCAGCAACCAGTCTTGATGAGATAGGGAACCTGGATATCAGCAGCTATATATTATGCTAACAACCTTCAAAAAATCAGTGAGGTGATCGATGCTCTTCCAGAAAATGAAGCGGTTTCAATTCGTGAAGTGAAAAAACTCCTGTGCTATTCAAGTTTACTTTTGCACATTATGGTGCATTGCCAGAGACAATTACAATTATAGCATCCATGAAAATATTCGAGGAATCTATGCAGCAAATGATGGAAGTGCCAGGAGAAAAGGGGTGAGCTGTTGCGGAAAAGTGCTAACGGGTAGTGAGTGCAAATGAGGACTTGAAACAATTGAAAACAATTTGTGATATTCTAAAAGGTGAAAATCCTGTTAACAAAATGAGTCCAGCTACATTAGCTTGTTATATGTATGCTCCAATAACTTCTGTCGAAGTAGAAAGATCATTTTCTATTATGAAAAACATTCTCTCTGACAGACGACTATCAATGAATGTTTAGAACTTAAAAAGCACCTTGTAGTTATGTGCAATCAAGACGGAGAAAATTGAAATGCTCTTCCCAATTTAGATTTTAACATTTTGCCAGAAATTATAGATAAAAGTAAGCAACTTCTAAATGTGCCTTTTTTCGGTTTATTTTGCCTTTTTTTCATTTTTAGTGCCTATTTACCACATTATAAATGCCTTTTGGCCTGCCTATTTTAACGAAAATAAATGCCTGAACTTCCGGGCTCTAGTGATAACCCATGAATATCATTAAATACAGGGTGACCAAGAGGAGAATTGTTATTTCTGATTGGATGGCACTTGTTGAAGGAGAGTGGTGGAGGGGTGGGTGTGCGGTCATTCACCTTTACAGGGATTGACATTTCAGTCTAATCTTGGTATTCAGTAGCAATGGAACAGTGGTCAGTCGAACTTGTTTCCTGGTTACGTGATTTCCAGGTTCGGAGATGTGCCCTGGCCTCCCCGATCCCCTGGCCTCAACATGTGAGACTCCTTTTTTTGAAGGATCGAGTTTATCACGACAAACCCTGCACTTTGCACGACTTGAAGGCAGCCATTCGTAGAGAGGTGGAATTGATCACTGAGGAGACACTGGGACGAGAGTGGAGGAGCTTCGAGGCCAGGATTGTAAACTGCATCAGAGAAGATGGAGAAGTTACCTTTCTGACATGATTTTTGGTACGTAAGGTAAATGGTACATCCCCACAACCATGTTATATTTGTTCAATACAATTGTTTTTGAAAAATTAACTATGTTTAACCCTTTTCAAAATGACAATGCTTCTCATGGTCACCAGGTATAATGACCAAATGTATGAGTATAAACACACCTGAAACAAATAATGGTTCCAACTCCAACTGACACATAACAATTCAACATTTGATGCAATTACAATACTAATATATCAACTATTTCACTAACATTTATATTTTGGATTAACCTGATTAAAAAAGAAAGAAAGAAATTAGCTATTATCCAATTACCTGAAAACATCTAATATTCTAAGCTCTTACATTTAAATAGGTCAACACAACGTGCAAATTTTTCATAATGCTTATCAGGATTAGCATTGGATAGTTGAAAAAATTATCAGCCTGATAGATTCAGTTTGTTATGAAACAAAAAATTACTGATGCATTTTGCAACCACCTGTTTCAAACAATGACACAGAAATAGAAAATAGACACAAAATAATAATAACTTCAATCAAAATGTTGCAGGTACCTTGGCGATCAAAACTGCTTCTGCTCTCTTGAAAGAGCAGTACATTTAAACATGATTCCTCTTTAAGGTATGTAAAACGAGTCTGTAATCTATTTCACAATATGAAACACCTTACAACGGACAAGCGATAGACCATTTTTCTGAAAGAAGCAAATTACTGAAATGCACTAAAAAATAAAATTTGAAACAGCTCACCCTCTAGGCAGATTGGAAACCAAAACATGGAATGTCTTTAGGTGCGGTGGCACTGTTTGCTTTGTTTGGTGGTTTGGGACATTCTGTGTTCTGGAAGGACCTGCTACACTGGTCTGCCGCCGAGCAACTTTCTCAAACACCACACAACACATATCATCCTCATAATCACTGTCACCCAATGTCACTAAATCCACTTGTTTTACTTCAGGCTCAAGATCTAGTACCACAATGTCAATGTTGCCATCATTGTTTTGATTGGATGGTCCATTCACAGCCTCAGACTTGGAAGAATCTTCATTTGCACAGTTTTTATTGGATGTAGAAGTCCCAGGTTCCACAATTTCTGTTTCACTAGTCATCCTTGCAAGTTCACTTAATGTTTTCTCCTCGTCACTAGGATGAATATGGGGATCCATCCTTTCTTTACCTGAAAAGTTAATGTTCAAAGTTACCCTTGAATTGAAACACTACAATAATAGAATGTATCATCACATAGGGGAAAAAATGACAGATTAATATTGAACTAAACCAAGTCTAAGCAGACTTAGCAATACAAAAACTTACTCAAAATTAACCAACTATTTTGACCAAATACATTAAACCTTTTCAAACAATGCACATAAATGGTAATATCAGATCTCTTTTTAGTGCTAAATTCAATTTTCCTAAATTGTGAACTTTACTCTCATTTGTTTTCTTCTCTTGCTTTCCCTTTAAATTCTTCCATATCTCTAAAACCCAGTCCCTACCCTCCTCCCTAGGCTTAATTTGTTCAAACAGTGTATTATTCTAGGAAAAATAAACCATGAGTCGTGAAAGCTACAGCTAGAACATAGCCAACATACATTTTCTGAAAATTAATTACTAGGGCTCGGAAGTTGAGGACTTGCCAAAAAAGGACTTATAAAAAGACCTAAAAATATCAAAAAAGGACCTAAAAATTACATATTACAATTACATATTTAATGAATAAAAAAAATACAAAATTCTGGTGGTACGGAACACACAGTGCGAAAAAACTATATGAATGAAATGCATCTTCTTTCAGTCCAAAAATGTTTTTCTCTCGTTCCAGGGATGGTTCAAATGTATTTATTTATTTCTTTACAACAGAAAGGATGTTTAAGAGGTGATGAACTGATGATGATTCAAATTGAGAATGGGCAGTAAAAATGTAGTCGGAAGAAGGTGAAGTTGTAAAAAAAGACGTTAAGACCTAAAAAAAAGGCTAAAAAAGGACCAATATGCCAAAAAAAGGACACATACAACCCACCTTTTTCTGGCCTACAATGACTCAAAATGAACATATTATGTTGGGCCTCCTCTTCGGACACTAGGAAAAAAACTGTTACTATGCACCACAAATAATATTTTTGTTTGAATACAAAATACTACAGCCAAACACTGCATGTAATTTTCTTCAAACATCAATGTTGCTACCTAAAAAAAAAAATTAAATCTCTATTTTTCTTCACACATTCTCTTTTCCTAAATATTCAGTGAATGGTGGATATTGATGCCAATAAGGTAACACTTAGATTCATTTTGAGGTACACTTCTCCAAATGTTACTTGACCGTCCTGAAAGATTTCTAAGTCCAGAAATCGTTAATTTGGCAACATAGCTCTTGAGAACCAGCAGACTAGCCAACTTTACTACAGGTTTCACCCTGTGGTGAAAGATTTACATTCTTGTTTATAACATGAAGTTGCAAACTATATTCGCCCAACATATTAATAGAGAACAAAATGGAAAACTCAAGTATGAGGAATAATTTAAGAGAATACTTGCGATTCGGCATCTTAAATTGGAATCAAGAGAAACTGTTGTGAGGTTGAAAACACTGCACTCCCTCGTGGTCCACTAGGAGGAAATCGCTGTCAAGTTTGAACACAAAAGGGCATAATTACGAATAGTTTAGGCAAATAAAATATAACAACACCTTGCAAGGTACTGTGCAATGAACGAAAAGTAATAATTCTCGCAATTTGCAATGAAAATGTGTTCGTCGTTTGGAAAAGTGGTAGTTTGCAGAACCAGCAACACGATTCAAGGTATTTGATACCAGTGATGTTGTAGAGTATTGGTAAAGTACTCGTGTCACATATATCTCTTTCCCTGAAAATGTAGGGTCGCGGGTTCAAATCCAAAACCCTCGTTTTTGTATCAAAAATTACCACTTACGTTCATAAACAATATAATGTTCACAAACCAGACAAAATTTTTCTCTTTTTAGCAGATTTGCTATACAATTCCTACATGTAACAAAAAAATTCTGCAGATGCTGTGTGCTTATAAACAAACAAAATAGCAGCATTTTATATGACACTGTTTTCTCTTTCTGCACTATTCTCGTACTTACTACTACTACTACGACACAGAATCAACAGATAACAGTCAAGCAATAATTTATTAAGTTTAAAATCTTGCTAACAATATCTATTTTCTTGCTACACCAAAATGTAAATGCCAATAAGACCAAGATGTATAAATAATAGATAACCTCTTCTTCATCAACCTTTCTGGCAATTATGATCATAATGTCAACTTACTTTATCAATCAGTAAGCTGGACTAAAGCTTTTACTTTGATATTCTTTCTAAAACCTAGAATAAAAAAGTGAAAATTTAATACAAGGTTGCCCAAAAGTAGGTATACAGTACTGGTGACTTTATTCATCAACAATTAATGAACAGTTATGAACATATGGTAGCACTACGACTGTGTACTTTCAAATTACCAGCAATCTTCCATAGTATCAAGATATCTGAAAAG
Source organism: Lepisma saccharinum (assembly GCF_977018435.1). NCBI lineage: Eukaryota > Metazoa > Arthropoda > Insecta > Zygentoma > Lepismatidae > Lepisma > Lepisma saccharinum. Next base: position 36,979,039 of record NC_139249.1, read on the forward strand.
GATAATGAACTTACAAACAACAATGCCAGGCCGACAGTGATATATACGGTATGCCTACTTTTGGACCACCCTGTACATTGTCTATAAGTCTAAGTAGAAACGAACTTTAAAGGAACCATAATTTTGTTACGAACTGAGAACCATAAGGACAAGTTTCTGAACTGAACGTTTTTGGGGAGCGGAATCACAAGAACCGAATCTGGAAGTGGAAATGAACCACTTGTTTCTTTTGTGATATTTTCTCTCGCAGACTCCAAAATGTGTGTAAATTTTGGTGATCTGCAAAATTCCCTGAGAAGCCAAAATATCCTTGTTTTCCAGATGCGTAAATAAATAATGTGATATGTCATGTATTGTGAAGATAATGGCATGTGACAGAACAAAAGTCAGCACTATTGTCGCAAATATTGCCAACTTTTGCACAAGATGAGCTTCATCAGGAACTATGAAATGCAAAATACTTTTTAGTTGCAACAGATTCATCAAACTTTGGAAACCTGAAAATTTTCCCTATTGTTGTCCAGTATTGGAGTCTTAACAAAACTTCTAGATTTCTACAAAGATCCCAAAGAAATTATACTATGAAAGAAGTAGTAGTAGTAGTAGTAGTTGTGGTGGTGGTAATAATAATAATAAAGGTTTGGATATAACAATGTGTTTTCATAACATTAGTAACAAATTCCATAATGTATTAGTTGTTGACAAGAGAGATGTATGGGCCTCCCTGATTGCATAGTGGTAACTTCGTCGCCTTGTAATCAAAGTTTCTGGGTTCGAAACCTGGTGGTAGCATATGGCAGTGATTTGGATCACACTTTAAACTGCAGGTTCAGTCCCGATTTGCCTATCTGTGCACAAACTGGACTTAAAACAGCAATTCAATCAATGTAGTGCAGATGTACCCCAGTGTCAGGCTGGTACAAGGAAATGACATTCAACCAACTAGGCGAATAGTTGTTATTCAAGTTCGTAAGATTCAACAAATGCCTGTCTGCTGCTTTAAATGTTCATTTGATTAGTTAGCGCGAGCCACGTGACCATACATCACATGCTACGTTGCTCCAGAATGTAGTGCAAACGGTGCAGACACCAAATCAACGAAGTAGACAAGTCGGTGTTGCACAGTGTAAGCAACTAGATGGTTCAGTGCAGAGTCAAAAAGTGCAACAAACTAGACTGGACTAATGACTCAACAACATTTTTTTCTGGGTCCTAAAAATTAACACTGCCCAGGTCTTATCTTTTTTACATCACTTTGTTCAGCAAGCCCTGCTCAGATCTATAGTTATTCATTTGTGACAGATATTAGATTTCAATGTTCATTTAGCAAGAAATAGTAGAAGTTATAAGTAGGGAACGGAACTTGATTTGCTAAAAATCTCGGAAATATTTATTTTCTTGTGTCATAAATCTTGAAAATATGTGATAAAAACAGGAAAATATGTGACAAAAATAAAAAAATAAAATTTGGTAACAAAAACAAAATATTACATGCATTTTAAACACCTGAAATCAGTTTCTACGTAAATGCTTACCTCTTAATGAGCTATTTTTTGGAAGAGTTGCAGTGGATCACCATAGTTTTTTCCAAATTCTCCATTGTAAATCTGTGACGATTATCTCTAAAAAGCATCTTATATTGTGAGAAAGGTCGCTGCACGTCACAAGAAACAATTCTTGCATATTTGAAGCATGAAATGCCACTAACGCTGAAGTTTTCCAAAGCTTCCTCTTCCTCTACTTCACCTTCCAAAACACGTGCAATTTGGCACAAAGTTTGAAAACCTTGGCTATTCCCAAAAATTTCTGTACATTTAGACATTAGCACTTGTGCGTTAAATCCAGTGGGGGTGATATTTTACCCCAATAGGATCGTAGGTGAGGCGCCAGAAGTGTGCCATCGAGCGTGTTCAAAGACAAAACAAACCTAACACTCTCGATATGAAAGAGGTGGGGAGAATAAACATTTTTCCTTCGTGGATTTCGAGGTAGCTAAAGTCAATGAGCGATTTTATGTATTTAAAATTAAAATTCGCAAAATATGTATTTACATATGGAAAACTGGAAAATATGTGTTTTTATGTAAAATAAAATTTGCTGTGTTGACATATAAGGCTATGATCAGAATTTTGGCAAAAACGAGGGGGTCTATCTATCTTATCGCAGAAAAAAAAAAACATTTATTTACCTAAAGTTCCGTTCCCTAGTTATAAGAAAATGAAGAATGAATACTCACAAACATGTAAGCTGTGCGTCAAGTTAACTTTGCAGTAGGTTTTCGCATACGTATGATCCAAACGTTCGCACAGAATACAGTTCTGCTGAGACAGGTTCTATTCCGACATAACTGTATACTTCCCACGAAACAGTTATTTCACTTGTAATATATAGACAAAATAACACATACATTAACAGGTATGGACTTGATTGGTTGCAATCACTGAGCAGACGAACTTGGAACCGCAGATCCACCAACTGGGCTGTCGATTGCAAGAGGGACTGGAACACGTTGCATAGCGCATGGGATCAGTGATACCAGTGTTGCACACCCCACTATTTTCACCCTGTTTATCGTGATTGATTGCTAATCGTGCTATAAAAAGGCGAGAATGGCTGAATCAAAGTCTCCTGTTCAGCATGCAGTTTTGCCCAAGCGTTACTTTGGGAGAAGCTCTTCAAAGTCAAGCAAGTTGTTTTAAATGTATATTCCTCCTTACGGCAACAATATCAAAATGAACCAGAGCTTGAGGTGATGAATATGCAGTGCTGACAGGTGTCAGAGCACATTCCATTCATGCGATCAAAAGTTTTATTTTTGGAACATGTAGGATGAAAACACCAGACAAGAAGAGGCCTCTTTCCATTCAAGAATGGTGGTGTTTAATGATTTTTCCGCATGACTGATTTGGAAGAAAGTGTACGAGGTTTATACTCCACCGCAATGAACTTTCAACTGTTTCAGCCAAGTGAGAGTAATTTGCTGTCAATGTGCGCACAAACTGAGTCTCGAGTGTTGAATGATTTGGGGTTGGTTTGAGTGCGAAATAAGGAAATTATTATTTGTTGTTCTGTGACACAAGAATCTCCGTGGAATTAAAAGATATTGCCATGAGAAGAAACATGTTTATCATTTGTCAATGCAGCGTACATTGAACAAAGCATGGGAGGATACCACCGTGCAAAACCACCGCCAGTCTCTCATGAAAGAGCACTGGGTTGACTGACTGAAAAGGTGGAGGAAAAAGCTTATTGTTTCACACATTGGCAGTTATGAAGGTTTTGTTAGACACACATGTTTACTGTTCCGTGTACAAAGAAAGGGAAGGGTGGATTATTGGGTCATTCCATGCCAAATGAACCAAATTTAAAATAATTGGTTGCATAACCATTTCAGAAAAAAATCAGTTTGTACATGTTTCTAGATATCAAAACCAATGTTCAAAAAAATTTATTGTCTTTAGTTCTCCTGGGGCAGCCATTTTCCCAACATGGCGCATGGCTTTTTTTGCTCATGTAGCACTTTTCAGAAACCTTAATATCTCAAAAACCATCAGAGCTAGAGACCTGAAACAAAATTCATTTTGTAGCTAATGAAGTATATTTTCTATGAAGTATGCTTTGCTTAAAATTGCATCGTAAGTACGAAAATTATGGTCGAAATTGGGGTAACAATAGTTAAAAAATTGGATATTTAACTCCGATTTTTTCAATGAAGGGGTTTAGTCTAATGCTTGATTTTCTTTTCATGTGTAGACCTGCCTGCAGGGTGTCTGTAAATAATATATCAGTGCTTAGAAATGCAAACCTTTGTTACAGCATGGGCTCAAACATGGCAGTTCATTGAATTTTGACAGTTTTCGGGGTTAACTATCTCAGATGGGTCCTCTTGAAAAATTCTGAAATTTGGCAGAAAGGAAGTCGTACATGAACCTAACTCACAGTAAAAATCTCAACTTTTAGATTCAATTCGTTTTGGTCAATATGAGGTAACGTATGTCACCTAACTTCTGACGTTGCAAAGTAAGGTTAAACTACGTACATTCCATACTTAGAATAATGAAGTCTTTTCTTTTTCTTTTTTAAATTTGGGTTAAATTAGTAAATATAGTAACATAAGGTTTTAATACTTGACTTACCAGAAATTGAAATTACAAGGTGTGACAATAAAATATATGCGAAATCTCATTGCAAAAGGTTTGATTTATTAGGTACCCACGACCAGTTGGTATTGTCAGCTCCTAAACTGAGCTTCCTCCACATTTTTGAAATGTAGCAGTGCATGAAGCTTAAGATAGGCAGTGGCATGCCCGGGGATTTCAAAAGGGAGGGGGGTTACATATACTTTTTAGTATACAGCCCTATTTTTGCCACATTATACTAACCATTGTTATAACTGTATCTTTAGTAAAAATGAAAATAAATGTCTGATGAAAGTAGCGTGTGTTCTCCTGAAACGTCACAAAGAAAAACTGTTTTCTTATGCTTGTAATAACCGTAAACTACAGGAAAATAATTATCCTGACTTTGATGTAATTGTTTATGGAATGCTAGGCCAAAGGTATTGGCAGTGGTCAGAAGTAGTGAGCTACTTGTAGCGTCGCTACTGTAGCTAGCTACAAAATTTGTAGCTGTAGCTGTAGCGACGCTACATTTTGAAAATTGTAGTTGTAGCAAAAATTTCGCTACAGCTACTTTTTTTCTTGGCATTTTGAGGTGAATTTTGAATGCGGCAACAGTGTCAGAAAAAATCGACAATAACCCTTAATGTTGCAGGAGGTTCATAAAGACAGTCTATTACATGGAGATACAGATTATCTAGATTGTAGATTATAGATATCTGCGTAATTTATTTAATTAGTATCTGAAGAATTCAGATATCCAGATAACTAAGTGACATATATGAATATATTCCTGCTAACAGCTACGTTTTTTTAGCTGCATCGCTATTTTGGGGAGAAACATGCCTCGTTTGCTGCACCACTGGAAAAAAGTGCCTCGTTTCCGTCACCCCTGGAACAAATCCTGTGGATATTCATGGTGTAAGAGACACCAAAATGTCATTATTTGCTGTGTAAGACACAACTTGCAGTGCAAAAACGAGCGATGGATTTTCCACTGCACTGACAAGGGAATAGTGCCAGGAATAAATGGCTCAGACCGTTAACAGCATTGATCATCGTCAGTATATAAGATCTCACCAGCAAGAAATTATTGTTACAAGAATGATAGAGTTTCTGGAATTACAGTTATTTTCGAGATAGTATTTGTTCACAAATTTTAAAATTACAATACGTTTAGAACACTCAGGTTTACACGACAGTTTCCTCAATAATTTTATCATATTGCAAAAAGTATGTACAAGTTATTGACTTTCCTGCAGAAACGACAATTTTCTTTAGTTAATATACATAGTTTTCAAATTTATGTATTTTTCCTACTTTTGCATCACTTTTCTGTAACTTTTGCTAATCATGACATCATCATCATCATCCTTCGCTGTTTCCTGCCTCTGGCTGGGTCGGCATAGAAGTCAAGCCTCTCCATTTTTTTCCTGGTCTTTCACAACTCCTCTCTTTCCAAGGTGTTCCAATCTTGTCTCCTAACACTCTCCACTATCTGCTCTTTCCACCGACATCTTGGTCTCCCCCTTGGCCTTATTCCCACTCCTTGTGCATTGTAAGCTCTTACTGGTAGTCTTTCTGCATCCATCCTCTTCATGTGTCCAAACCATCTCATCTGTGCCTCATCTATTCTGTCCTGAAGCTTCACTACACCCACTGTCTGTCAAATCTCCTCATTTCTCATTCTATCCCTTCTAGTCTTCCTCACAAGACTCCTTAAAAAATTAATCTCCACTGCCTGCATCTTTTCTTTGTCTCTCTATGTCATTGTCCAAGTCTCTGCTCCATACGTAATTATTGGCACATAGTATGTGTTACATATTACCTTCTTGCATTTCATAGGTACATCCCTATTCCATATTAATCTTCGAACGCTTTGATATAGTCCACCACCATTCATTTGTCCTCCTTTGTTTACCTCCTCATCTATTCTTCCACTTCTCTCAATCATGACAATGAGGATAAATGGTTTATTTAATTATTCTCTTATCTATAGTTGCTTTCTGCCACTTTCGGCTAATTGTGAGAACGAGGAAGAATGATAATGAAATATTTATTCTCAAGAAAAATATGTTGATGTGAACATAAATACTTCATTCTACCAAATTTTATTTGTGTATAATTGTAATAATTATGTAATTTGGGTAACACCCTAATTGCAATATTCATATATCAAATTTGAATTGATATGCCACTTGCATAGGTATGGTATTCTCAAAAACTATAGTAAAAATAAGTAACTGAAGTAACATTGCTATCAAAATTATCAAATGACTGGAATCATTATAATGAATAACAGAATCTATTTACCAGTAGTAGGGGATTTTTTTTAATACCCATATCGTTGTTTTTAAGTTTTTTTTATGCAGAAGTAGCGCAAAAAGTAGCGAGTAGCGAACAGGAGTAGATTAGCGAGCTACTTTTTGGTAAATGTAGCTGTAGCGAAGCTACATTTTGGAAGAGTAGCTGTAGTTGTAGCGAAGCTACTTTTAAAATGTAGCGTTCTGATCACTGGGTATTGGGATATGACCTCCACCATCCCCTCCCTGGGCACTGCACAGAAAGTAGGCTATTTATCTTGGAGGGTCAAAGCTGGTAGAATATATTATTTTAGGTTTCCTTTATTTTCAGCTTTTTTTCTTCCTTCAAGAAAATACATTCTTGAAGTAGATGTGAGTCATGCACAGCAGAAGATTCAGAGACATGTTTTGATAGGATGTGAGGCAAGACTGGAATTGATCTGTGCAATGACAATCTCTGCTGTCATTCTTCCTTTGCTAAATGTGCCGAGAGTAGTGACTTGTGAATTTTCGTTATCTGTGACTGGAAATGGAGTGTTCTGTAGGATTTTTAACTGGAGACTACTGTCATAAATACACTTTTGGTAAGGTTACCAAAGACTTAATTAATCTTAACAAACTTAGTGAAACACTTCTTAGGTTAAGACTACAGGTGGCTGGCTTAGAGACAATATGCAAATACCATTGACAAAAGTTTTTTATTAGGTAAAGTATGTGATCTCCAGAAGTACCACTTAAAGAAAAAAGTTAAGTAAGGGAAATTTTAAAATCAATTTGCATCATATGGTAAGGCAAAAAAGTGTAAAGTAAGCCTTATACCAGTTAAATCAATATGCCTGACATGTTGGCGTAAAATTTTCATATCTGGAGAAAGTGACTCACTTAAATGCCAGAATGGAAATGATGTATTTGTGCCAACACAGGAAAAACTAAAGGAAATGCATGAAATCTGTTCTGTCTTTGATGTATCTCCTGTTTCAAAACTGAGGAGGCTGATGCAGAAAAACAATGACGTGCTCTTGCTCGAAAAACTATTCACATCATACAAGGAGTGCAACGGAAACTGGAAAGTTGCTCTTCACAAAGTATTAGAACTGAAGAAAAGGAAGACAAGTGTGACAATCCCTTGCGTGGCCAGTACAATCACTAACTAACTAACTCTCTAGCCTTCTTAAACCCGAAGGTTCATGGCTGCAGCAACACAGGCCTTCCATCTATCCCTATCTTGAGCAAGATCTGTATACTGTTTTCCATCCCTACGGATTTCCTTTAGGTCCATCTCAACGTTGTCCCTCCATCTTCGTCTTGGTCTTCCTACAGGTCTCTTACCATCTGGTTTCCCAACAAGAATCCTGTAAACTCCGCTTTCCTCTCCCATTCGTGCCACATGGCCTGCCCACCTAAGTCTTCTTGATTTAATTATTCTAATAATATCTGGACATGAGTACAAATTATGTAGTTCTAAATTATGTAACCTTCTCCACTCACCTGTCTCCTCATCCCTTTTAGGTCCAAAGATTTTCCTAAGGATCTTATTTTCAAATACTCTCAATTTATGTTCCTCTTTCAATGTAAGGGACCAAGTTTCACACCCATATAATACTACAGGCAAAATTACTGTTTTGTATATTTTAACTTTTAGTTTCTTAGATATTAAATGAGAAGACAAAAGTTTATGAAGAGAGAAGTAACATGCATTTCCTGAATTAAGCCTACTTTTTATTTCCTCTTTAATATAATTTTCATTTGTTAATATTACTCCTAAGTATTTGAATTTGGAAACTGGTTCAAACGAGTTGTTATCAATAATTAGATTTTGATTATTACCTAACACTTGGTTTCGGCCTGTAAGCATATATTTAGTTTTCTCTTTGTTAACTTCCAAACCTATCCCTTTAGCAGTTTTGAAAAATATTTTAGCATTATTCTTAATTGTATTCACATCATCTGCATATGCTAACAACTGAGTCACACCATTTAATTTTAGTCCTTCTTTAGTTTCTTTTACCTTCCTTACAGCATATTCTAAGGCAAAATTAAAGAGCAATGGAGATAATGCATCTCCTTGTTTTAACCCATCATGAATTGTAAATTTGTCAGACATATTAATACCCACACGAATTTTACTTTCTGTTTCACTGGTGCATATTTTTATCATACTAACAAGCTTCTTAGGTATTCCAAACTCTACTTATATATTATATAATTTATCTCTTTTGACCGAATCATATGCTTTTTTTAAATCAATGAATAGCTGATGGACATTTTGATTATATTCCCACTTTTTTTCAAGTGTCTGTCTGATGTGAAAAATTTGATCTGTAGTTGATCTGTTACGTTTAAATCCACATTGATAATCACCTATAATTTCATTAGCATATGGGGTTAGTCTTGTTAAAAGAATGTTAGACAATATTTTGTATGTTGTTGAGAGTAGAGAAATTCCACGGTAATTACTGCAGTTCATTTTATCACCTTTCTTAAACACAGGAACAATTATGGATTCTTTCCACTGTTGAGGGATTTCTTCTTTATTCCATATTAAACAAATTAATTTATGAATTTGACATATTAATGAATTTCCACCATATTTAATTAACTCAGCTGGTATTAAATCAATGCCAGGTGCTTTGTTATTCTTTAGCCTTTTAATAGCATCTTTAACTTCAGTCAAGTTAGGTTCTGGAACTAAAGGTTCTGCTGTGTGTACTTCATTTACTTCTGAATTATCTCCTACATGGACATTTAAAAGGTCATTAAAGTAGTTCTTCCATCTATTTAGAATATCGCTTGGGTCAGCTAGAAAATCACCGTCTTTATCTTTTATCAAGTTTACTTTAGGTTGCCACCCCTTTCTAAATTCATTTACACCTTTATATAAATCTCTGATATTTTTATTTTTGCTGTTTGTTTCAATTTCGTTAATTTTGCTTTTCAAGTAATCTCTTTTTTTACTTCTAAACGTGCGGTTAACTTCTCGCTTTATTCTATTATAATTCCTTAGATTTGTATCATCCGAGTTATTTAACCACCTAAGTCTAGCCTGATTTCTTATTTCTAATGGAAATTATAAGATGAAAAATGTAAGTTAGCGAAAACTAATGTTGAAAAGGTCAGAATCATCAGTTTGATTGATACCACTTGGTCAAGAAACATATAGCTATGTGATGAACTGAAGGTTTCTGATAATTAACTTAGGAAAGAAAAAAGAATTCTGCCAGATTTGACAAAGAGAATGAATAGGAAACTGGAGCTGACAACACCACCTGGTCATGGGTACCTAATAAATCAAACCTTTTACAGTGAGATTTCACAGATTTTCAATTGTCATACCTTGTAATTACGTATTAAAACCTTATGTTACTACGAGGGTTATATTTTAAGTAAGGTCCGTTTTGCAAAACGAAGTAAGTAAATGAATAAACAAACATTTTGACCCTCCAAAATAAATAGCCTACTTTCACTGGAGTGCCCAAGGAGGGGTTGGTGGGTTGGCCTAGTATTCCATAAACAATTACAAATAATTACAAAAATCCCAGAATTGTCATGTTTAGAGTTGGCAAGCCCACTACAAAAAAAATATATGACATGTAATTTCATAATACAGAGAATAACATTGGTTGTAAAATATGGAGAAACAACGGTAACAGTTTCATACATCGGAGACACATTTCTTAATTTTTACAGAAGAAACTAATTTCGGAAATGAGTTTCTCTAAGGTTTCCGTTAGTCGAGGTATTTCCTTTCATCGTAGTATCTATTTGACCAGGAAATCATGTCAAGTGTTTCTAACCCCCCCCCCCTTTTTTTAACAATGCTTGCCTAACCTAACCAAACCTAACCTTACCAGAATGATTCGTGGGGCTATGCGTTAGCTACTCGTGCATAATGTACAATTTGCACGCGTGCACAATAGTAGGTATTTCTCGGTGAAGAAGGTTGGAAAAGCCTGATATTCGAAAACAAAAGAAGCGATATCATTCGCAAAGTAAGCGATATGGTAAGAGTCTAGTTTACGTCCTTTTCCTAAGGAATACGTGTCATATATCGTTGGAAAGGTTATTTTATAAGGAATTCAACAAAGTAAATCCCAAGGAGAGGAAAAATTTCCTGGAGGAGAAAATCGAGAAAAACCGATGTTGTCCGGATATGCGTGATTGAACGTAGTGAGGACATTTTTCGATGATGAAGCACATATTTAGGGGTGAAATGAGCGCTAATGGAACCTAACCTAACCTCGTAGGCATACCTCGTTCCCGTGAATGGTTAGTGACAGAAACTGTAAAAAGAAAAACTTACTTACTCTACGGATGCCGGAGCGCCGGCTGTCTGCTAGCACGGTTTTGTAAACGGGCAAGAAGGAGTGCGCAAGAAAGACGTAAACGGGTAAGGAGTGGGCAAGAAGGACATAAACTAGACTCTAGCCAGCGATATCGCACCGTTACGTGCGTTCGGTAGCACTTAGAAAAATGCGTTATTTTAGTAGAAAAAGTGTTTGTTTTCGTGTAAAAAGCATAATGGCACCTTGAACTATGTTCCGCAATACACAATTGGTAAGTACGAACCATGCAAAACACAAAATATCTGATTTCAATGTGTCTCCGATCTATGAAACTGGTACCGAAACAACTTGAATTTTGGGGTTCAGTTTTAAATACTATACACTACAGTAGTACACCTTTATTCATCTGCGTTCTGTTTTTCTCCAGCTAATACAAAGACTTCTAATGCGACTACGTTGTTCGATTCATATAGAATTTATAGAGACTAGAATAATGTTATGATTATCTTAAAAACGTTTAAAAACAAAAAGTCACGAAATATTTTGCATCTAATGCTATGAACTCATATTACCAAATCTCTTGCCTCCTATTTCGTCCTGTGGCATAGTAAAATATTAATTCAGAACGTTTCAGGTGTTCCAATCTTGTACATTTCCTTCACGCATTGACTGTATAAACCTTACATTTCCACATAAATTCTGCAAATCTCCCGCATTTTAGAATACCCTACTTTTCTTACCTTTGTTCGTGTGGGCTTTCATTTTCATGTTTCTTACAGATACAGTGTTGCCAGTAAGGTCTGACTTATCGCACAACACTTTAACAAACTTGTGTTCTGACGTCACGAAAACAGTTTTTTAATTTTAGGCTAAATGCCTACGTTGTTAGGTTAGGCTAGCTATGTGTTGTTCTCTTAGTCTAATAATAATTTTTCATTTTATTTATGCTAATGAACCTTACCGAACATGCCTAACCTAACCTCGTGGTTATTATTCATCTGATGTCAGAACACAACGTAGCGAAACTGTTGTGCGACAAGGAAGATCCCTTGCCAGCACGCTTAACTTGACGCAAATGAAATTTTCTTTTTTATACAGCATATTTACAAAGTAAGCGCTGGACAGTGGACATATCTAGGGGCCTCTAGAGGTGTGTGGGATCCCGAAAAGTCGTGATATACCGAATGGTAATTTTTAAAAGGCGTTAATTCTCGACGTTTTTTGCAAAGTAAGTGTTTGGAACTTAACGGAAATTGTTGGCTTTTATTTCAGAAATGTAAAAAACAATCTCTTGAGGTGAATTCGAGATTTCCAGAGCTTTGGGAAATTTCGAAAATGAGACTTTTTCCCGTCCAGAATGTCGAGATTTAAATAATTTCCCGTCACAAAAAAAAAAAAAACATTTTTAAAATATATTAACCATGCCATCGGCAAATAATCCCCTTCATTTTCCCAATTATTGTTTTAATATGGCACAAGAAATTACATGGGGCCCATGGCATATTCTTTTACAATTTTCTTCATTTAGATCGTTCGGAACCCAGGGCCAAAACTCCCGCCGCTCTTTAGCTACCGCTCTGAACTTGACAAAAGTGTAAGAAAGCAGATACTTCGAGCGAAGCAAGCAAGAAAATTTTACGAAATGTAATTTCATTTATATAGAATTTGATATCGAGGGGAGGCCGTCTGGAAGAAATAATACCATGGAAGGGCTTAGAATGCAGGGTCTCTGATGACAATTTTCCCACCCACATTTCTGCAAATCAGCATTGGGTCTCACCAAATTTCTCACGAACAGGGATTGAGGACCTAAAGGTGGGCAGAGTGTAACATCATTTTCCATCAAAACAAACACACAAAATTGTTATTAATGATAAGCTCTTACAGTGGCGCAGGAACGTTTTTCATTTGAGGGGTACAAAATTCAGCCTCCCTTATATACTACCTAGCAGGCACGTATCTAGACATACATTTCGGGGGTCCAACCAAGTGTCGCAATAATAATTACAATAACAATTAAAATAATTATATTTAAATTAAAATATTAATTAAATATGTAAATTAATTAATGTTGCATTGTTATTATTACATGAATAGGTAAAAGATAGTAAAAGAATAGATATACAGAACATCACGTACTCATTATCTAGCCTTCGTGTAGTTAAGATCGCCAAGATTTGCATAAAAACAACTGCCCTGGCAAGGAATTTAATGTCAAATAGAAAAGGAATTGAATATTTATTGAACAACAAAAAAGGAGTTAGATCAAATTAGCGAAAAGTAAAGTTCCTGATTAATATTTTACGGATATTATCATTAGTAGTGTGCATACATCTTTAGAATCCTCAAAGCCATATGAGCCAAATTCCTTGCCTTCCAATAAGTTCAGGGGGGGTACACTTTTCTAAATAAGTGGTCGCGTCGATTCGAAGATAAGATACAAATCTTCATCAGAAGAGTGTATGGCTGACGCCATTTTCTTTTGAATATTTAAAATGGAATTTTCCGAAACGAAATACTTATACGAACGAGATGAGACACGACAGACCAACTTACTACTACTGTATCTCACCCATATTTATCATAACTTTGTAAGAGGGTGTTCGGAAAACTAGCTATAATTAAACCTATATACAGTATTAAGAGACTTTTTATAAAATAGAGTTCCTAGGCTATCTGAGCATGAAATGGATCTAGAATGTGTTTTAATAACTTCAGAGTGGAAACCGAAACAAGAATAAACACAAACAAGAACAAGAAGGACCTCACCACACATGAGGCTGTGACAATTCTAGACTCATCGCATCGGGATATCATTCCTAGATGAAATGAATTTTTTCCTAGATATTTAAACAGGGTGCAATCTGCGATTTTATTAGAGGGGGGGACTTATTTTTACCTATGTATTAGGTATACTAAAAATATAATTGGACATTAATTGCTTAAAATCTGATTTTGGTATAGAATGCAACACAAACACTACGCCATTTTAAGTTAAACTCTAAAGTCAAACTGTAAGAAAATTTAATTAGTCAGATGAATGCACGAGATAAATGAGACACTGCAGGTTCTATTGGATTGGATTCATAAGGTCATTGAGTGAGATGGGAATATTCGATTGATATATTTGGTTTAGTTTACTTCGCATTTCTGCCACTTTTAGCTAATCGTGAAGATGAGGATGAGTGATGATATGATGGAATTGATGGACTCTCACAAATGACATCCATGCCCAGGCTGGGATTCGAACTCGGGACCCCTGGCGTCATAGCGCGCTATGCTAACCCTTCCACCACGGAGGCCGGCGAGGCGGGAATGTGTTTTAAATTTTCATTGTAGATTCAAAAATCTTTAACTGTGACATGCATGGTTTTGTTTACATTAAAGTTTACCTTTTCACATAAACTAGAAATTGACATGTCACCCTAAAACACGCATGTATCTGCATTTAATACCACTACATACGAAAAGAAGCCTTGGCCGGCTCTTCATATTCTCCACCAAAGATTGATTGATTGATTAAAAAAAAAAACTTTTGAGCGTATGACTTTCCTTGCTTTCTCCGAGATCTGAAGGATTTAGGATTTGTATATGTAATGATTGTACTTTCAGTGCTTGAAGAGTGTCATTAGGTACAGCTAAATATGTAACAAATAAATGCTTTGGCAAATTTTTCATAAATATTTCAAAGTTAGACTTCTTACGAGTTGATCGGGAACCATCTCAACTCAGTTTTTTTTTCTTTTTTTATACAACGCCCTATAGATGTTTGAGAAAATACGAAATACATGGCTTCTAAAGGGCATTGGGTGTGGTACACATTAGGGATGGCCAGATCCGGATCCTAAATTTTTTCGGATCCGGATCCGGATCCGTCTTGCCATCCCACATGCGCTTCTTTGGAAAGTAAGAATGTGCTTATAACATATTGTTACCTGCTAATATACATATATATTGTTGTAAGCCCGTTTTACCTGGGCTCTGAGGTCACAGGGAAGTTTCATTTAAACATTTAGGTAGAGCTTAATAATGTCTGTTGGCTAAACCTGCTCCGTAGGAGGGTAGAGATATGGAAAGTTGGTGTAAAAGGTTATTCACGCTTGTTCATACCTGGTAGATGTGTGTGATGTCTTGTCCTAATGCTTCTCGCAGACCGAATCGTGACAGTTCCAAGGTTCTATCCAGCGACCCTCAGTTCACCAAGCCAAGCGATCCCTTGCGCCTTGTAGCATGCTAGGCAGCGGTAACTCCGTGTTCCATCGTCGTAGTTAGCAGTGTAACGTGTTGTAAAGTAATCGGACTAGTTATCCATGTAGCGTCGATGAGTGTCAGAATTAAAAGAGAGCTAGCTCCGGGTAGGAGCTTGCTTTTATCATTCTAGGCGTCGAAAGGTTGTTAAACCTTTCAAACGCGGTACATCCTGTTTAGATCCACGCGTTTGCCTTTCCAGTTGCTGGTTTTTACGGAAGTTACTAGTTAGCGCATTCTTGGGATCACTCGCTGGTCGGACAAGTTCAGGAAATAAACAAGTGTGAATATTAACATGACGAGGTTTTCTCGGTTTAATAGTCTCCATATCTCTACATTCCCCTTGTTGAAATAATCGAACCACTCTGTGATGGTCGACTACCTCGTCCGGAGTAGGTTATATTTAAAAATTATGATTTATTAACATATCAAACTCGTAGAAAACCAATACAGTAAACCAATCACTAGAAGAATCACATCACCGTAAAAAAAAAAAATTGAAATCACCAGAAGAGTCATATCATATCGTGGCACCAAACACCGTTGAGAAAAAAAATATAAAAACACGTAGAATAATAATAAAAAATTAAATTGTAGGTCATAGCCTCTTATAAACTCAAAAAGTACGAGCACAATTAACTAAGTCTTGAGGCATGGATAAAAATAATTACATAAGTGTCACACTGAACTAGTTTTGGTTGAGTGATGACAGCACAATAATAATAAAAAACAACACATGTCAGCACAGTGTGAAGAAACGCCGGCAACCGCACGCGGTTGTATTTACTGTTTGCTGAGTTCAAAGTACACTCGGCAGAACATACACAATGCTGGGCGGAGCCTTGAGGTATGTTACCATGGCAACACTGCAAACTGCATGCCGCCATAGGCTGGACGTGCTGTGCAGCTGACGATAAAAAAAAACACAAAAGAAAGAGACGTATCTCTAATCCAATATGGGTAGCACCCACGGGCACAAACTTTGGCACTGTAAAGGACATGCGTGTGCACTAATTGCGTGTGCCTTACGGTAGTTGAAGTAGCTGAGCACCGGAACACTTTTAGCCGATGAAAAATAACAATAAGTATCATGTGTCGTCGGGAAACAAGAGCAGGATGCACTCAGTGGGAGGGGCCTTCTGGAAGTCAAATTTGCGATGGCGCTTCGGGGCAAGAAACGTCCTGGGTAAAGCGCTCCAGTTCTGCATCGCGGCTTGGAAGATGGAAAAATCAGCCATGGGGTCCAGACGGGAACGGGTCCTTGTTGGTGCTGGTATTCCACAAAATCGTCGTCGGTCTCTGCGATGAGCCTAGGTCTGTCGCTCGATGGTACAAGCCGGTGGTCGTCATGGGTCCAGTAGCATCCGTGGCGATGAGAATGAAACAAGCGCAAAAAAGGGAAAAATTAGGAAAAAGCAAAAGGTAGTGGAGCAGATTTACAATAAGTGATGACGGGTTATGAAATCGATTGAAAAGGGACTTTCAGTTAAAACTGGTGAATTATTTTGGGGGGGGGAGGGGAGGTAATATCTAATCGTAGGGACGGCGAAGGGGCGTTATTACTTATATGATGTAGAGTTTTTAAGGGGGCCTGTTTATGATTAACAGGTTTACCTGAGGAAAAGTTCGCCGGGGCAACGGGGGGGGGGGGAAGTAGGTGGAATAATTCCATGTTGTAAGGAAAGTTCGCCGGGGCGCAACGGGGGGGGGGGGAATTAGAATAGTCGGCTTAGCCGGGAATGAAATGAGAAAAGAAAGGAGAATTCAGCGATAATAGAACGAACTAAGTGATTACGAGACATTTCCTTCTGTAATATGTGTAAATGTCGTTTATAAAATCAATTACAAGAATTTTACGTGTCTTGTGGACAAAGGTTTAAGCGCCTTCGATTCGCTGCTAAAAAAAATTGAAAAAGAAGTAAAAAAGAGTAAGTAATATGTTTGTGTAAAAGTTCATTGAAAAATAGAGTAGGTTGTAATTTCATGGGATATGAGCTATACCATGTTGTATGCTATCAATATTTGAACTCTAAAATTAAAGAAGAGAATGGGAACATTTGCCTATGTTTATTATATGCTTTATTAACATATTTAGTGCATTGCAGCTTTCAAAGAAGCAGTTCGCGTTACACCTAAGCGTAAATATAAAAAAAAATTGCTATGGCCAAAAAGCCAAAAGTTCAAGCAAGTTCTACGCAGTTCATTTGTTCTATAAATCATTGATCTTGTTCTATCTTAGTTCTTTCGTTCTTTATTTCTTTGTACTTTTTTCTTCATTTGAGCGTATATGTACCAGCAAATGGGGAAAAAAAATATTTGCTAGTTAGAATCATAAACACACTAAGTACTTATTAGTCAAATCAGCTAAGTGATATGTTCTGACTATTACCATGCGTTGAATCGCAAATCATAAAATAACATTAAAATATCTGTAAAAAAATTAATTATTAGGCAAGAGATGTATTATAAATGTTCCGACGATTGAAATAGCATTTTGTAATCCTGATCTTGTTAAAAATAAAAATGACCATGTTGTATTAAAAAAAATAAAAATGAGTTCGTTCTAACGCAGAAATGCAGTGCGAGCACTGGAAGTGGAAAGAGGGGGGAGGGGAGTCGATGAGCGTGAGAAAATGCTGGATCAGGGGATGCTAGCATGTGCAACGTACGCAACGAGGAGCGAGGAGGCTAAAGCGAGTGACAACGGAGTGGCGTGTTAATGAATGTTAGTGGGGTTATCATGGCACTAGTCGTAGCGGGCTTTGAGTCTAGAAATAGTGATAGTGTCAGTCTTTTGCTTACTCCTGCCGTCGATGTAAGTTACTTCGTAGGAATTCTCGTTAACTTTGCGAAGAATAGTTCCTTTGTACTTATAACAGGACGCAAAGGCTTTTGACACACCTGGAGTTGGAGTGGCATCTAGAATCCATACATGTTGTCCTGGTGAGTACTGCATTTTCCTAGAAGTGCGGTCTACGTACTTTTTCTGCTGTTCGTAACGCTTGTTCAGGTTGTCATGTGCGGTCTTACGTATGGAGGTCAGGAGTTCAAGTCTCTGTGCGTTCGTCTGGGAAACATTGTCAGGGTTCGAAGGAAGGACAGCGTCAGCTAAGATCCTTGGGTTGTAGCCAAATAAAGTAAAATACGGGCTCTGGAGGGATCCAGAATGGATTGTAACGTTGTGGCTGAACGCTGCGCTAGCTAAATAGTCACACCATGAAGCTTTCTTTTCTAACACAAAGACTCTCATAACTTTCTTTAAGTAACTAAATGAACTTTCAACTAATCCATTCGTGAAATGGGCACAAGTATCTACATATTTTAGTTGTACGCCCGTAATATTGGCTAACTCTCGTAAGAGTAAACTTGAATTGGGTGTTGAACGATCTAAATAGATCGTTTCCGGGATGCCATGAACTAAAAAGACTTTCTCAACTAAAGCTGTTGCTATGTTTTGTGCATCGTGATTAGCCAAAGGAGCTGTAATTACATACCTTGTACAACTATCGACTACTGATAGGAAATATTTGTATTTGTGCGTTTTTGAAGAGACTAAAGAACCACATACGTCAATATGAATTCGTTGGAAAGGATTTTGGGCTGGTTGAAATGTTTGCAGCGTATGCGGTTTAGAACCTTGTGGTTTCTTTGAGATCTGACAAGGGATGCAATGTCTAACCTTATCGTACACAAATTTCTTCATATTAGGGAAAAAGTAACGCACAAGCATTAAATTATATGTCTTTTGTGCACCTTGGTGACTTCCATTCATTTTGTGTGCATGAATAAGGTCGAAAACTTGATTTCTTAATGCATGAGGAATACAAAGTCTATCCCTATTACCAGTTTTGATTTTATTAGTCCTGTATAAGACTCCATTTTTGAGTACATAAGAATACGAAAGCTTTTCTAGTTTAGGGTCACTAGCTTTATCTTTGTTTTCTAATACATCAATAATGTCTCTGAAATAGGGGTCTTTACGTTGTTCTGAACTAATATCAAAATCTGCTGCTTGTGCATGAAATACCTGATGAAAGAATAAGTCATCATCATCATCATCATCTTTCTTGTCATGATTAGTCTTTTCTATAGGGTTGTCTTTGGGAATTACAGGTGATTGAGTGTTTACTGTATCATTGGGAAGGACTACTGAAGGCTGGGTCATAAGGGAAGCAGATGGGGTAAAAAGTACAGGCTTAGGGGTGTTAGGTGTCGTAGTGGTGATGTTCAAATTGATATAAGTTTCTGTTCGTGGACTTAACTGAACTGTGTTTGAAAGGGTAGCTATTCCCTCATACACATTTACATTTTCAATTTGGGTAAATATGTCATGGGACAGTTGGTGAGTCTTGTACTTTGATCTTAAAATACTATAATTTGGAGTACGTCCTAAATGACAAAGAGTTATTGTGTTGTCTTTCAACGACATTTCGCACCTCTGCGTTCGTAAAAAGTCATTTCCTAAAAGGGGAGGGACGTTAGTTGAATCTACTATTCTAAATGGGTGCGAATATTTACGCTTTCCAATTATGATAGGAAGAACGACAATTTCAGACACACTCAGTTTCGATCCGGACACACCTTGGATTGTGGATTGTACCTTGTATGTTTTTCTTTCAGTAGGGAGAAGGTGGGAAGGATAAATTGAGATTTGGGAACCCACGTCAATAAGTAAATCTACTTGTTTGCCTTGTATGCTACTATTAATAAAGTATAGGCCATTTCTCTCAATTATAGGAACTTTATCTAATCTGGTATTATCTTCGATTTCGTTCCTGCAAGTCGAAGACGATTTTAGTTTAAACTACTCTCTCGTTGTGGCTTGTAAAAGCAGTTGTCGCTCTCGTGATTATAACGACCGCAAAACCTGCAGGCTGAGATATTTGCATCGTCGCGATTAGCCTGATCTCGACGTTGAAACCTCTTGTTACTATTACTTCTGAATTGGCCTCGTGAGTTCGATCGAAAGTTACCTCTGTGATTAGCTCTCGAATTACCTCTGTAGGAAGAGTTAGTATTCCCCTTGTTGAAACCTCTGTTATGTGCGTTTTGATTAGCCGTTTTCGCAAATTCCAGTACATTTGAGCAAAGATTGAAAAGAGAACTCGCGTTCATCTCTTCGGTTGAGTGCAGAGCTAAGGTCGAGATTTGTGACGAAAGTTTGTTTATTTCGTCACCAGAGGCGGCATTTGGAGCGTGTTCTACTCTGGCTACGGCTGGTGGCGCCGCGGAGCGGACACTATCAGAACTCGGTACATGATACATTCCTTGATACATTGCGTGGGAGTTATTTACGGGTGCGGGATTGGACTGTAGACTTTGGACTTGATGTGGCGATGGTGGGAGAAAAGGAGATGGACACTGGTTGTATGACACAAACTGCTGAGTCGGGTTGTGAGAATTACTGGGGAGGGGGGAATAGACCTGTGCATGCGAACAGCTGTGAAGTGGTGTCGGGATGAATGTCTGGGGCAAGCTCGCCTGAGCGATTGCCTGATCAATTTCCAATTTCTCTTCCAACATACGGGAATTAATTAATGACTGCTGGCGTTCGAAATTCTGTAGGTGGGCAATTAATTCTTCTGTTCTAGCAAAATGCTTGTTGGTTAAACAGCCAATGTATTTGGCTCGCAGTCCCGTGATGATGTAAGAGAGAGTTTGTTCTTCAGTGGCGTTCGGGAAGTATTGCTGGACTAATGCCTTTTTAGCAATAACGTAGGTGTGAATGGGTTCGGTTACCACTTGTTTTCTTTGGAGTATTATCTGTACAGGATCTGCTGACAGGTATGATCCCTTAAATAGCGTACTTAGCTCGTCTTTGATATGGGTGTATGTCAAGTCTACAAAATTGGGTCGTTTCTGTATGTCATGAAAATAAGTTAAAGCGGTGTCCGTCAAAAATAAAGGTAACATCTCTTTACGCTTAGCTTCCGACCATCCTGCGGCGTGTGCTACATTTTGAAACTTGAGGAAAAATGAGTCAATGTGCTTAGGGTCATTTCCGCTAAATGGTGCCGGGTACAATGCAGTGGGGATTGGGGTGGCCATGTTAGTGGTGGAAATTTGTACAGCTACGTTACCAGAACTATTAACAGTGTTAGAGGAAGTTGAAACGGGAGCCGGGGTACTCGCCAAGGGTTGGGGTCGGTTTCTGTCGGGTGTTGCTAGTCCAAGGACAAATTGAGGGTAATTTTTATTAGCAGACCTTAACCGTGTTAGTGGAGGGGAGGGAATTTGGGTTAAAGGTCGTGAATTTATTGGATTTGCCGTGATTGCAGTTGCTAACTCTATGATTTGGTCGAGGGAGGAATCTAGGTGTTCGTGCAACGCTATCTGTGACGTATTCATAAACGAAGGTTCGTCGTGCTGACCAAAGAACAAATGAAAGTATGGGTATACAGTTATTTATGTCATTAATATATCGCTGGTCAAAGAAGCATAAGCAAGTGTTCTCATTCCTGTGTGAATGATGCTTGAATACATGTTATGCAGAAGAACTAGATTTTGTTGAAAAAGGGGGGGGGGGGGCTCGGCATAAAAGAAAAAGAGGGGTTGTTTTCCATAGGGTAATACACAAAATTGTCACTGGGTCTGACGCATCTTAAGCGTACTGTGGGAGTATGAGTTGGAATTACTAAAAATTGACTTTAAAAATGCTCCCAAAGTGGGAGGGAGGGGGGAGAGAATAATTTAATGTAAAGCAATTCGTACAGGAGGGTACTTAATTGCAAAAAAGGGCCTGAAGCACCTCCACCATGTTGTAAGCCCGTTTTACCTGGGCTCTGAGGTCACAGGGAAGTTTCATTTAAACATTTAGGTAGAGCTTAATAATGTCTGTTGGCTAAACCTGCTCCGTAGGAGGGTAGAGATATGGAAAGTTGGTGTAAAAGGTTATTCACGCTTGTTCATACCTGGTAGATGTGTGTGATGTCTTGTCCTAATGCTTCTCGCAGACCGAATCGTGACAGTTCCAAGGTTCTATCCAGCGACCCTCAGTTCACCAAGCCAAGCGATCCCTTGCGCCTTGTAGCATGCTAGGCAGCGGTAACTCCGTGTTCCATCGTCGTAGTTAGCAGTGTAACGTGTTGTAAAGTAATCGGACTAGTTATCCATGTAGCGTCGATGAGTGTCAGAATTAAAAGAGAGCTAGCTCCGGGTAGGAGCTTGCTTTTATCATTCTAGGCGTCGAAAGGTTGTTAAACCTTTCAAACGCGGTACATCCTGTTTAGATCCACGCGTTTGCCTTTCCAGTTCCTGGTTTTTACGGAAGTTACTAGTTAGCGCATTCTTGGGATCACTCGCTGGTCGGACAAGTTCAGGAAATAAACAAGTGTGAATATTAACATGACGAGGTTTTCTCGGTTTAATAGTCTCCATATCTCTACAATATATAATATACATACACACACATATATATAGTGTGTGTGTGTGCGCGATTTGTAATTAATTAATACATTTACAAGGGAGGTCTAAGTCTCCCCCTCCGATTTCCATGAAACTTGGCAGGTGTATAGAGCCCCCCCCTCAAATGTCAAGATGAGGAAAAATTGAAGTGGGGATCTGACCCCGAAACC
Source organism: Lepisma saccharinum (assembly GCF_977018435.1). Lineage (NCBI taxonomy): Eukaryota > Metazoa > Arthropoda > Insecta > Zygentoma > Lepismatidae > Lepisma > Lepisma saccharinum. The sequence goes on from NC_139249.1 coordinate 37,001,565, forward strand.
ACGTAAATATGGCATAGGGCCTCTCTATACACGTGTCAAATTTCATGAGAATCGGAGGGGGACACAGGGGTCAGATGATCCCCACGTCAATTTGTCCTCATCTTGACATTTGAGGCGGGTTTTGCCCCCAAAAACAGTTTTTTACCCGAAACAAAAAAAAAACACGTATTTCTTCCTTTGGGCCACGTTTCATCAAAATCGGAGGGGGACACATAAGTCAAATGCCCACTTAAATTTGTTCTCATATTGACATTTGAGGGTTCTCATATTGCCCCCTAAAACAGTTTTTTAGCTGAAACAAAAAAAACACGTATTTCTTCATTTGGGCCAGTTTATACACACACCTGCCAAGTATCATGGAAATCGGAGGGGGACACAGGGGTCAGATCCTCACTTCAATTTGTCCTCTTCTTGACATTTGAGGGGGTTTTGCCCCCTAAAATCGTTTTTTAGCTGAAACAAAAGAACACGTAATTCTTCCTTTGGGCCCGTTTATACATGCACCTGCCAAGTTTCATGGAAATCGGAGGGACACAGGGGTCAGATCCTCACTTCAATTTGTCCTCATCTTGACATTTGAGGGGGTTTTGCCCCCTAAAATATTTTTTTAGCTGAAACAAAAAAACACGTAATTCTTCCTTTGGGCCCCACTATACTGCCAAGTTCCATGGAAATCGGAGGGGGACACTTAGATAACCTCCCTTGTTAGTCTTACACTTTGTAATTATTTAACACTGCATATATTATAATGTTTTATTTTAATTTGTAAAACTGTAACTGTAGAACAATTGTATAATTTTTGTATAACATTTCTATCTTGTTATATGTGTTAAAGGTTTCATCCTGGAATGGAATGTCTCACATTTATGTGTGTTTTCATTTCCAATACATTCGAATGAATACATATTCGTTTTAATGGCATTTACAAAATCACCTCTGACATTTGTGCACGAGTGTGTTAGCCGATGCGTAGCAAAGTATTTTAGGAACAACACTTGAAAAAAATTCTTGTAGGACTAACGAAAAATTTATTTGTAATCGAAGATCATAATACCTTTTAAGGTGTGGTATTATTATAATGGGATTGAGATACGAAACTCTCGGATCCGGATTTTCGGATACAAATCCAGATCGAAACTTTCGGACCCGGATCCAGATCAGGAACTTTCGGTTCTGGATCCAGATCCGAAACTTTCAGACCCGGATCCGGATCCAGATCCGTAACTTTTGGATCCGTTTGGCCATCCCTAGTACACATCTGCCATACATTGTTTAAAGATATTTTTATGCGTAGTTATGGGACTTTAATATTAGAATGAAGTGAACTGAAGTGGAACTCTATAAGTATGATATATTCAATAATGTGGTTTCTATATTCAGTGGGTAGGAGATAATTATTCCTGTTTGGGGTGGCTCAAGATCCTCCTCCTCACCCCTTTAATCTCAACCTGCATTAAAATGAATATATGTATCTTTTGTTCGCAAATTTTCACATTTCAAACTCCTGATTTTCCGTTCCGTTAAATCCAAATAAGCCCAGAACGAGGTGTGGAGCTTTATATGTTTCAGAATTGTTATCAGGTTTTAAAATCTATTAAAAAAAACAACATAAATTCTAAGAAAAACAAAGAAATTATATATTTATGCGAATGTTACATTAAATAACAGGACATTCGTGTGTGTTGTTCTAAAATGGAATGTTTCCCATGGCTTCACATTATACCTAGGTATCAAGGATGTATTTGGGGGGTGTCCAAGGGGTCTGGACCCCCCCCCCCCCGAAAGACTTACCAAGTAGTAAAAGTAAATAATCAAAATATAATTGTTTAGCATTAGATATATAATCGATGATTATTTTCGTAAGACGTATTGGAAGGCAAGGAAATTGGCTCATACGGCTTTGAAGGGTTCCAAATATTTATGCAGAGTACTAATGATAATATCCATAAAATATTGATCAGCAACTTTACTTTTTGTTAATTGGATCCAACTCCTTTTTTGTTATTCAATAAATATTCAGTTATTTTTCTATTTGACATTAAATCCTTGCCAGGGCAGTTGTTTTTATGCAAATCTTGGCAATTTTAACTACATGAAGGCTAGATAATGAGTACGTGCTGTTCTGTATATCTATTATTTTACTATCTTTTACCTATTCATGTAATAATAACAATGCAACATTAATTAATTTACATATTTAATTAATATTTTAATTTAGTTAAATATAATTATTCTAATTATTATTATTATTGTGACACTTTGTTGGACCCCGAAATGTATTTCTACATACGTGCCTGTTAAGTATAGTAGTAGTAGGTGTGTGTGTGTATATATATATATATATATATATGGGAGGCTGAATTTTGTACCCCCGCCCCCAAATGAAAAACGTTCCTGCGCCACTGTCCTTCAGATCTGAGGAAGCAAGGAAAGTCATACGCTCAAAAGTTTTTCTTTTCAATCGTTGGTGGACAATATGAAGAGCTGACCAAGGTTTCTTTTCGTATGTAATGGGATTAAATGCAGGTGCATGCGTGTGTTTTGGGGTGACATGTCAATTACTCGATGTGAAAAGGTAAACTTTAATATAAGCAAAAGCATGTGTGCATCACAGTTAAAGATTTTCGCATCAACAAAGGAAATCCAAAACACATTCCCACCTTGCCGGCCTCCGTTGCGGAGGGGTTAGCATAGTGCGCTATGATGCCAGAGGTCCCAGGTTCGAATCCTGGCCTGGGCATGGGTGTTATTTGTGAGTGTACATCAATTTCATAATATCATCACTCATCCTCATCTTCGCGATTATCCAAAAGTGTCAGAAAATTAAAGTAAAATAAACCAAATAAATCAATCAAACATTCCCATCTAACTCAAAGACCTTGTGAATTCAATCAAAAATCTACCAATAAAACCTGCAGTGAGTCTCACCTATCTCGTTCATTCATCTGACTAATGTGATTTCCTTACAGTTTGACTTTAGGGTTTAACTTAAAATGACATTGTGTTGCATTCGATATCAAAATTAAGATTCCAAGCAATTAATGTCCAAATGTAAGTATACTTAATAAATAGGTAAAACTAACCCCCCCTGATAAAATCGCAAATTGCACTCTATTTAAATGTCTAGGGAAAATGTCATTTCACCTAGCAATGATATGGTTTTGCGATGAGTCTAGAATTGTCACAGCCCCAACTCGTCTCCTGTGTGGTGAGGCTCTTCTCCTTCTTGTTTGTATTTATTATTGTTTCAGTTTCCACTCTGAAGTTATTAAAACTTGTTCTAGATTCACTTCATGCTCAAATAGGCTAATCGGGACTCTATTTTCAAAAAAATATCTTAATATATAGGTTTAAGTATAGGTTTCCGAACACTCTCTTACAAAGTTATGAAAAATATGGGTGAGGTACAGGAGTACATTGTAGCCCCGAGTTGGGTTGTTGTTGAGTTGAGTTGGTGTTTAAAGTCCACTTTATGCACATTAAGGCTAATCGGGACTGGACCTACAGTTTAAAGTGGGATCCGAACCACTTGTGCCTCTGCCGGGTGTCGAACCCGGGACCCCTTAATTACAGGGCAACGACGCTACCACTGCCCCCGAGTTGGTCTATCGTGTCTCGTCGCGTTCGTGTAAGTATTTCGTTTCGGAAAATTCCATTTTAAATATTCAAGAGAAAATGGTGTCAGTCATATACTCTTCTGATGAAGATTTGTATCTTATCTTCGAATCGACGTGACCCCTTCTTTAGAAAAGTGTACCCCCCTTACGCAAAGGAGCATTCGTCTGCAGCATAATTTTATGAGAGCAAATCTGATTCCATCATTCCACACACATTTAAAACAATTTTCATCTCCTTAAAGAGATTTCTCAGAATATAGGTCAATGAACTAACTACGAGAGCACAATGTAATAGAATAAGTTTACAATGGTTTGAATTACTATGGTAAGGAAGATAATGCTTATAAGTTATAAACAGTATACACTTTTTAATTGGGTGAATTGAAAATAAGTTCTTTTAACAGTAGCACCTTGTGTCTGCTGTCAAATTACCAAAGGGGGGGGGGGGGTACAACTCGATTTACAGATTTATGAGGTACAGTACCCCCCTTCAAAAATTTGGGGGGGTACCCTGTGCCACTGAGCACTTAAATCACTAGTATATGCATGCCAAGTTAGTGTAGGTAATTGCGAGAAACAATTATTCTTCTCATTGATCTGCACCTGGGTGTAATGTACAAAGCAAGCTTTATCCCTTTTTTCTATTTTAACAGAATTTCCAGCATAACTTGTGATTTTCTTGTTTATTTTTGGTAGGTCAATAGTGACAATGATGAACGATTGTTGAAAAAATTCTTGGGGAAGAGGGGTTTGTCGATTTCACGCATCAAAATTATTGTCCTAAAAAATGGCCCCCTCCCTCCCAGCAAAATTTACTCAAAGAGTTATTGCTATAACAACAAAGATAAACAATTAAACTTGACCTCAAATATAACTAAGGAACACGCACAAAATTAACTAAGTATAATGTTATTCTCTGTGTGTTTGTAAGTGTTGCATGCATTCTCACTCGCATGTTCTCTCAATAAAAGTACAACAAGAATACAAGACGTATGTAAGAATGACATTTGATTTATGTTAATAAATAGAAAAAAATCAAAGTAACAAATGATTTGCTTTAGGTATTTAATAATATATATATTTTTTAAAATATTTAGTCATTTACTTTTTAGTTGGCATTACATTATAAATTAGAGCCGCAGTGGTCTACTCGGTTGGGTGTCCGACTGCCACACGGGATACCAGTATTCAATTTCCTGGGTGGCGATCTAAGGTTGGAATTTTTCCGGAGTTGTCCCTCCATTAAGCAGCTCGGGGGCTCAGCCAGTCTCAAATCAATGGATACCTGAGGGGTAAAGGTGACCAGAGCATAGTGCTGATTGCATCACCTCCAATATTGGCCAAGATCGAGAATATGTGGGTCCCACATCCCCCAAGAGTGCCTTCATCGCATCGCATATACCCGGGGAGCATTACCTTTTAACTTTCAAAATAAATTAACAAATATGTATGTGTGTGCTGGCCTCTGTGGCAGAGTGGTTAGCACATCGTGCTATGATGCCATGGATCACGGGTGCGAATCCCGACCTGTGCATGGGTATCCATTCAATAATTTCTATCATCACTCATTTCAATCTTCGCAAATAGCCAAAAGTAGCAGAAAAGCAAATTAAAACAAATCATACCAATCTATCAATATGTATGTGTGAGTGTGTGTGTGTAAAATAAGATCTTCCTCCACAGTCTTCAATGATTTCGCAACCTCTCTCTCTCTCTCTCTCTCTCTCTGCCTTGTAGACAATTTTAATCTTCACATTGGATTGCACATAAAGGGTGTCTCAGAAATATTTTTGTTTTTGAATCGCCCTCTGGGACAATTCACACATTACGGAGAAATGAGATAGATCGCAAACGCTTGGCAACATTGTTAATATTTAGTTGCCATGGAGCACTTTACAGGGCCAGCAACGTGCTTTTTATAAAAATAATGATTCTTATATTGTTGTGTGTTGTTTGTACCGGCATCATTATAACCTAGCAGGAATGAGAGACTCCCACGCACAAATTTAATTAAATATTGGGTGAGAAAGTTTGAAAACACTGGAAGCACTATGACGAGTATACTAAATTAGTGAGAGAATTGAAGCAATGAATTACAGATGAAATCAATGTTATTCCTCGTGCAATGCTTCGGCGAGTGATCAAAAACTTTAGTTCAAGAATAATTGAATGTGAAACCATGAACGGTCACCATTTGTTCAATACTCTTTTCTACAAATAAAAATCTAATGTTTAAGCTTCCCTTTGGTAATAAATTTATCTTTATACAAAAAAAAATTATGTATTTATTTTAATAATTTTAAAAACAAAAATATTTCCGAGACACCTCTTATTTTCACCTTGCACATTATTATTATTATTATTTATTTGGGGATTTTTGCAGTTTTTCCCATGGCTATTGCCTTAGACAAATATTTATAGGTTTCTTCCTTTTTCTCCTTCTTTTGAGGGGGGGGGGGGTGCTAGACAGTTATCATCCTATTCTCGATATTTTCTAATTATAATTTGGACATTCCTCGTGGCTTTAACACGGCAAATCTGCAAACACAATAGGAGTAAATTGAGAATTGATGATTTTTTTTTACGCATTTTTTTCTTTTGGTTACTTCCGATATTCTGCGTTTGAGGGAGATCCACCAAACCAATTCCGTCCTTTCTCTTAGCTCAAACACAGCAAATTGGAAGTGACTGAAGAAGAAGAAGAAAAAGATGCTTCAAAATTATCCTTGTTCAATTAACTGCTATTATGTTTGTAGATTTGCACTGTTAAAGTTACAAGGAATGTCCAAATTATTATTAGAAAATATCGAGAATAGGATGATAACTGGCAGGTTATTGCACGGGAACATCTTGATCTGTCAAACTTGAAGTAGGATGGAATTGGTAGCCTGGTTACTATGACAACGATATTAACGCATGGATCGGATTGGCAAATAGGATGCCATGACAATGAACTAGTTTTCACTACAACTACTAGATATCTCTGCATGCTACATTTTGTGACAAAATGGTGTACGCAAAATTTACATGAAAAGTATAGGAAGTAACCAATCCTGTTTATTCTTGGTATAACTGCAAAGAAGTCATCTTCAAGGAAACCATGATGTCAGACAACAGTCCAGACTGCTGGCCTTCACATCAAACACAACAGGTTGTGGAAGGCAGGACTGTCATGAGTGGGTGAACACTTTAAATCATCCAGATGAAAGCGAATCAACCTCTGCATATATTAGGTTTTCCTGTGAAAAGACAATCTGTTTAATCTGAAGAAATCCAAGTTGCGTGGAACTCTAAAACTCCTTTCACTGAATTTTTTGTTGAAACTTGACAGATGGCATTATGTACGAGCAGGATGGAAACTAATGGGAGATCATCCCAAATAGACCCAAGTATCCATGGCAACAGAGTAAATGCTCATCCCTGCCAGAGATGACCCTACCCCCTCAACCCTTCCAAAAAAAAAATATGGTAAGTCACTTTTGTGACAGATATTTCCCAGAAGTAGACTTTTTCACGAAGCAAACAACTTTTTGGTCTTCAAAATGTCATGACCAGAATTACTGGTATTATGTATTGTACTCATCATCGTATCAACATATTACTTTGTAAACTATATTTGTTATTAATGGGTAAAAGGTAGGACTTTAATGGAAGGTTTCTCATTTCACCATTCACACAATAAATGCTCGCAGGAGGAGGAGTAGTTGATGGACTCTTTATGGAAGTTCATGTATAAAGCTTGAGCAAATACTAAAGGAATTCAAGTCTTACTTCCATAAAAACAGCATGCTTTGTTGTATGAGGGTCATTCGGAAAGTAACTTCCATTTGGGTATAAAAGAAACGCCAGGACATTGTGAGAGTTTTTATTATATACAACTGAAAGAGACAACTCTAAGCTATTTTTCTACTTAAGCACAGTTTCTGTTGAGACACTTATCATATCGGCAAACAAGGTTTACAATACCCACGTCAAAGAAATCTGCCGCCTGTGCATTCAGCCATGGAGTAACACTGACCTTGAGCTCCTGGTCATTGTTGAAGTGCTGTGCCCCTAGCCACTTCTTCATTTGTGGAAAGAGGTGATAATCGCTAGGGGCCAAATGTGGGCTGTAAGGAGGGTGGTCAAACAATTCCCACTGAAAATGTTGGAGAAGGTCTTTGGTTCGAGCAGCAGTATGCGGGCGAGCGTTCATACACGAGAACAATGCAAGAACTCAACATGCCACATCGCCAGTTTTGAATTGCTCGTTGCAATTTCCTCAAGGTTTCACAATACACTTGGGCGTTGATTGTTGTGTCTCATTCCAGGAACTCCACCAAGAGTATCCCTTTTGAATCTCAAACACAGTTGCTCAAGGACAGTGTTACTGCATGGCTGAATGCACAGGCGGCAGATTTCTTTGACAGGGGTATTGTAAACCTGGTTTGCAGATATTATAAGTGTCTCAACAGAAATGGTGCTTATGTAGAAAAATAGCTGAGAGTTGTCTCTTTCGGTTGTAATAAAAACTCTCACAATATCCTGGTGTTTCTTTTATACACAAATGGAAGTTACTTTCCGAATGACTCTCGAATAATGAATGTTTTAGAACAAGTCTTTCAAAATGAAACAATGCACGATGATCGTATAATTTTCCAAAGATAGTTGGTTGTTCCTTTTTCAAATATTGTTCATTGTTTTAAGCCCACTTTATGTTCACAAACATTGTCACGTTCCTTGCATTCAAAAATACACCAATGTAAATACACTAATTGATTACATTAAAAAAGCAACTAAATAATACTGCAAACTATGTAAAACACGTGAATTTCACACAACATGGGATTTCATATCTGGTTACTGTATTCCATTTTAAAATATCTACTAAAGAAGTCTTGCCAACTGATTTATTAACATCTCATAAACATACAAAAATATTACAATATCAATTCTCATGACATAGGTGCTTTGTCACTATAAATTTAACACAGCATTCCTCTCACGCAAGGCAGCAGTGAAGGAGAAAACACGTTTTCTTCTCAGATGATGAGAGAAGTTCTCTCTCTCTCTGATACCAACAGTCACTGAACGCTTCAATAATAACAAGATATAAAATCAGAAAGTTTTGAGAAGAACAAAGAAAATAGACTGTGCTCGCATCATCATTTGGTAGATTGTGCTTACAAGGTGCTATCATGGCAACACTGTCACATGCTCTCTCTCTCTCTCATAGTCCATACAGTCTTATCCCAAGAGTCATGCTTCTGTCCGGAATTGCCACCTATTAAAAGATGACAGAATATGTGTATTTTTGTTGGTACTCCTGTAGAATAGCAAATTTTATTTAACCTGTTATTTCATGTATATAAATATGATTGGAATAGCTCTGAATGCAACAACAACATACTTTAAAGTATTCCTTTTCACTTGTGAATCATTGTTGTATCAAATAAAGATTTAGAAGATTGTGGAAACTTAATATTCAGTGCAAAGGCAACAGTAATACTAGATTCCTGACTTTTTATCACCAAACATGCACAACCAAATAATTCCCACCATAAATTCTTATTCAAGGAAGTTCTTCAAGAACATTCACACTGAAGTGATAAGGGACATGTGAGACATGTATACAGAAATGCTTCGGATGTTGGGTAGGCAATAACCCGCTATAATTACTCGACCCCACCGACTTAAATTTACCAAAAACGATAAGGTAATAGGAAAGGAAGTAAACTGCAGCTCTTAGTTTATCGACTAATCGACTATCCAGCTATCCTCGTGGTGACGAGGAGGTGGCTGCAATCAAGTGCCACCCACCCACCCACCCAGGTAGACTGGCCTCTTTAGGTTTTAAAGTCCGCTTTGGTATCAAACTTTGGTAATATTTTCCTGTCCTCCAATCGAGCTCTAATATAGCCATTTCGGGAGTCATAACCACATACAGCAATTGATGCAGCAGTTCGCTGCCTGGCTATGGCACGGCAGGTCAAAAAAAGTCTGCAGTTTTCCTAGGGAATCGTCTCTTCCTGCTGCGATCTCTTCTATGTTTTCATTGGTAAGTAAGTGTGCTACTAGAAGCGATGTTATTTCATCTTTTACCCAGTGCACTAAATCTGTGTAATTTTTGGCATTACAGTTAATCACTGGGAGTGCAAATTTTCTAATGGTGTTGTTTGGTTGGCTTTGGCTTTTTCTTGCTTTAAGGATCTTCTTCGCTGCGTTTTGACGCACATTTGGGCGACTGTCTGCCAACATACCAACAAGTATGTTTTCTGGATGCCCCCAGAAAGCATGATTTTGAAGACGTTCATAGAGAAAAGTCTTTAAATCGTTTGGTAAGTACTCCATTTACTGTAATGTTAGCCACAGAATTTTTGACGCGTCGTTGATAGTTCCATTGCATTTGATGTAAAACTACATGGGAACGTAAACTTTAACGACAAATTCTGTCAATGTGTTAAGAGCAGGTGATGGATTTGACGTTGCTACATACAGTCGAAGGATGCACCCTGCAAGAGTCAGCCATCGAGCATCGTGAATGGGCCCAGGAAGACACACACACTCCACTGTTTGCAGCTTGGCACATTTTGTAGAGGTAAGCCTGGTCTTTGCTGAGAACATCAACGTCAATATCAGGAAGAATTGCTTCAATTTTTTCGAACTGGACGATGGGCCGGTCTTGGCAGGTAGACAAGCTCTTTCCTACAACGCCATGAAAGCCCTTCGGGACGGATGTCTTGCCGTCAATTTTCTCAAAAATGTGTCTTAGGGACAGTTCATTAGAATGCAATTGACACACAATCCATTTGAGAGGATGCTGGATATATTCTTCTTAACGCCGGATGATGCCTGTGTGCTTCCCCGTGTTCTTCCTCTCTCCGTCGGATCCTATGCACGACAATTCCGTCAAATCTATGCCTTCTTCGCAGAGAAAGTTCCAAATAGCGGCAGTTGCTCCTTCTGCGTCGGCTGTTTTGGGCGTAATATGGGTAAGGTAGAATGAACGAGGTTCCTCGATGAGAGAAATGTGCTCTTCTTGACAAGTCGGTTGGTACGTTTTTCCATCTCTTCACATGTCTCTTTCACCAAAGTAGAATCTTTCCTTCCATCGAAGTACAACGACAAAATTTTCTTGTTCTGGGGACATTGTTGTTGTTGTAGTGTTTGTCGGTTTGTGAGTGCTGTCGCCTGACAATGTTTCTGTCTATGACAATGTTAAATTTCTCCTTTCAAGGTAGTGTTTTATCTGTATCACTCAGAAGACTTGACACCAAACGTACAGCTACTCTGACACACCATGCCTCTCACATGCACGCGAAAACGAACTCAGATTGACCCTGGTCTGACTACTTGTTACTGAGTTAAACTTCTTCTTTTGCAGAATAAATTCTCCATCTTCATCATCGCCAGGTAAGTCTTCCTTGTCTTCGACATTTTCAGCTTCGTCCACTTGCCGCACTTCTGACGACGAACGCTCTTCTATATGTTTTTCCAAGCTAAGGTGGTCGGTTTCTTTCCTTTTTATTATTTTCAATTTCTTTTCGTTGTCGGAATGTCTTCTCTTCCAATGTACATTTTTCGGTCTGTTCTCTGATCTTCTAAAAATTCCTTCCCCATTTCAGGTATTTTGAGAGAGCATTTGCAGGCACTGTAGTTCACACACTTGCAGGAAGCGATGTCAAATAGGCGTCGCAAACTTTCGAGGTAAGTATTCATTTGAACTTCAAATGGCGGTGAAGGTTTCCTTTTGTATTTACTGTAGGACATATTCAAATTCTGCACTTTAACATGTTCACAGTTTACAAGGTCCTTCACTCTCTTCAACGACACTGTTGGGATCGAAGCTTTCGTCCAAATATTCACTATTCGGTTTGCAACAATGTTAGCAATGTTTTTCGCGGAAGGGGATTTGCCGTTAAAAGCTACTCTTATTTCCCGCTTGAACGTAGTTAAAACACCGTATGACACTCAAAAATGTTGGTAACTGGTTTTTATTCAGATCCTCCGATTTCCCTAAAATATCCAACACTGCTGACTTCATCTGCCCTCGAGGCAAGGGCGGCATTGTTATAATATATTGTCCAGCACACTATAAAACACAAATATTTCTTGTTTGCACTCTTGTCAATCCACAGATTTACAAGATTCAACAGTAGTTCTTGACACGCACTTTGCAATATCACACTTGTTACGTAGACTTATAAGAACACGCATTAGTTGCACCGTCCGAACTGACTGGTGCACACACCGTACTCGCAATGGAACGGTCGCTGGGATCGTGCTTGCTCCATCAACATCAAACAAGTTAGAACAAGTGTCCTTCACTTTGCCTCGCAGGGGCGATGGGAGCACTAGGGCGACGGAAGAATAGTTCTACAGGTGCAGGATATAAGCAACGCACGTTCTGGCGTTATTAATGTATTTACATCTACCTTTTCATGGTAAGTGTTGGATAGTCGATTAGTCGATAAACTAAGAGCTGCAGTTTACTTCCTTTCCTATAACCTTATCGTTTTTGGTAAATTTAAGTCGGTGGGGTCAAGTAATTATAGCGGTTGTCTACCCAACATCCGTAACATTTCTGTATATTTGGCATTCTTTGACGAATTTTGGCAAACTAAGAAACCATTTTCCCTAATTGAAACACACTAAATAGTTAATATTAAGCAACATACAACCAATATATGTAATTTTTTTGCCATTGAATCACTCCAGAAACATCTAGAAACCATCAGGAAAAATTTCAAATGTTTGACATTTTTTCATAAAAATTTAAAATTTTGACCAAAAAGTGCAGCCTGAAGATATTATCCGATGAAGTTGGAATTTTTTATGGGTTATAAGGACCACTAACCACAAACTTTAAGCACTAGCCGCAGACAGATTTAGAAAAAAACGGTTTTTCGATCGACCCTAATATACATTCAATGCATTAGTTTTTTCTTGGAATGGGCCAGCATTAACTCTTGGCTGCTCCACGGCTGCTGTCAGTTTGCAAAGATGGCTGTAGTACTCAACACGTCCACGTCCTATGAGCAGCAAAGTGTTATTTGTTTTCTATGGACCAAGGGACAAAAGCCCATAGAGATCCATAGGGAAATTGTGCCACAGCCTCACCACACACCAGGCCTCATGTGGCAAATAGGACCATCAACAGACTTCAGTCATTCGAATGGGAGATACATGCACCGTATAGTCCAGACCTCGCCCCCAGTGATTTCCACGTGTTCAGTCCACTGAAGAAGTTCCTGACAGGACAGAGGTTCATTTGCGACAACGAAGCAAAGACCGCTGTCCGGCGGTGATTCGACGATTCGGCCGAATTCTACAACAGCGGCATCTGCAAACTAGTGGTGTGATGGGACAAATGTCTGAACCGCTGTGGTGACTATGTGGAAAATAGTGCAAAGTTCATAGAACAATTCCTATATTTTTATTTCCCTGTATGTTTACTATTTCGGATGAAAAAAAAATAGGAGCAAAGACTTTTTGATTTGCTCTCGTATATCATAAGAACCATCACAAAATATTACAAATATAGGCCATCTGCCTTACTTGCAATAATTAATGCAAGCTTGCATGCACTGGCTGGAAAAGTCCAATGTCATAATTAGGAGGCAGATTTATATGCACTAAAAAAAGCCAAAATATGCACTAAAAAAGGCCAAAATATGCATAAAGTTTTCAAAACAACCTATTTTAAGGTTCTGTACACATTACATGGGAAGTAAATGTATCGTTAAGTCACTGAACACACTCATAGAAATGAAGTGTGATAAATTGTGCTATTTAGGATCACAAAAAAATACTAATTTACAAAATGATTATATTACATGCATTCCTTTGGAGGCTTGCTTTAAAAACTGCAATATTGCAATTACAATAATATAGAGGTATCTTGTTTGAAACACTATGCTCTTTTCGTTGCATTAATCAATATCTTATTCTTTTACATTAGCATTTAAAAAAATAGGTGTTATTTATCGATGTTTTCAGGTTTGCGATTGTCAGAAAGTAAGTCTTTGTATTTTGAAAATGTTCTTTCCATTTCACAAGATGTGACTGGACAGTATTTGTTCGTTTCATTTCTTGTGTTGATATCCTGACATAAAATTGATTTTTCTGTATTCAGAATTTCAAATAAATAAATCAATTTCAGTTGTGGAATAGTCAGGCACACCCTGGACATGTTCCCCCTGCAACACTGAAATCACCCATCTCAGGAACTGCAAACAGGGTTTGTGGAAGCTATTGCTAACTGCTTCACTAATTCAGCTATCTCAACTTCTCCTGGTACTATTTTCTTTTGAACAATATCTAAAAGAGATTGGATGGACAAAGAAAGATAAGATTCAGATGAACTGCATTTTCATTCCATTAACAACACAATGATACAAGTACAGACATACCACAATGGTCTGGATGGCCTAGTGCGGGGATTCAAACTGCAAACACTCCAAATGTGAATCCATCACCTTAAACATCAATTCAAAGGAAGCAATGCTGGATTGCTACATTTAACATGTGGTTCTGGTGGAGATGGTTAGCACAGAGATAAATGTATGTAATATAGACAGATATTGAACTCGGGGAGCACACCGTCTGCACTATGAATTTGTGGTTCGCACCTACCATAACACGGGAGTCGAACAAACACTATTTGACGCATGAGATTTAATGGGAAATAATGCACAACGATAGACCAAAAAATAATAAAAGCATATTCTTTTTACATAAATTGTGTTACAGGTTATATAAGAGATATAATTGTGAGAATTTTCCTTATCAAAACCAGGACCGTATTATACACCTATAAATATGGCATTAAATATATCAATAAGTACACAAATCCCATGGAAGCTATCTCAGTTTCTGTACAACTGCCATCTTTCTCCTTCCAATTACTTTATTAGTAAATTTTATTCCAAAAATCACTGCTACTTTCGTGAAGAAAATCACCCAAAATCATGTGTAATCCTCACCAGTATGTTGTTTGAATATTTAGCTGCAATCCATCGACACACATAATCGCAAAAAGTTATTGTATTTCTATTATGTATAATTTAAGAATAAAATGCGCTCATAGTGTATATCTTCATCATCATCTGACCATCATTCCCTTAGTTTCTACTGTCTTCTTATTTTGTACTCAAATAACAGAACGATCCTTCATTAGGTTATACAGCAGCATAGTCTGCAAAAATTAACACGAGTTTAAAAAAAAACCATAGTGTCCAGGTAAACGCAGGCAACAAATGTTTTCTTTTACCTAATATGAAAGCTCTGTTTGAGCATGATAAATTTGTATTTCGGCAAATTTCCATTTCAGCTGCCAAAAACTACTCTAAATACCTGAAATGTATTACATATTTAGAGCATACTTGACAATAAATAACTCTGCCGTTCTACCCACTGTTGGAGCAATATGCTGTTACATCCCCCCTTTTATTTATTGTCACTTCTGCAGCAAGCACGCACGCACGCACGCACGCACGCACGCACGCACGCACGCACGCACACGCACACGCACACACACACACACACACACACACACACACACACTTAGATTTATCAAGATGCCACATTAACAGATAATCCTCAAATAACGCGACCCTCGTGTTGTTGCTCGAATTTGGAAATGTGACTCACATCTCTGAAATGTCGTTGGTTGATGAAAGGGTGGGGTTTCTCTATCTCCGCAACCAGACCACCTGCAACGCTATGAGATGAGTTTTGGAATGTTCTTGACCCAACTAGTATCCATGATCAGACAGAAGTAGGCTAATTTGTAATGCTGACACAAAGAACGGGGAAAATGAAGCAGACAAACTTGAAACGAACAATTACATGAAAATTAATCCCAATATATGCAAATTATATGCACGTTAAGCTAAAATATGCACTAACGTCCCAAATATGCATTTATATGCACTATAAAACTTTACCAGAGTAATCCACATCCAATGAAATGGATAAATCCGTTGAGAGAATATAAATTTTCCTTAAGGGAAAAAAAAACATGCAAATATGCAAAATTCCGCCCCTAGTCATAATGGGGTTGGAACAGATAAGGAAAGCAAGTTCTGTGAAAATTGTCTACTGCTGAAATGACGTTTGAAGTTATATATATAGTAATGTTGCCAACAAAATACATTACAAGGAAGTCAAAAGTTGTAAGTCATCATAAAGGCAACAAAGCAAGTGACAATAAACAAAAAAGCCAAATGGAAACAAACAAAACAATGATATGAAACCTACAGCGTCGTATTTTGCATCTTCCTACCTACTTCTCCTCTCGCATGTAGATTCGTCCTCTTAAGCTAATCTCATCTGTGGTCGGACAGTATGAATTTTTTTGAGCAACCTGTTAAAATACTGAAGAGAAAAATGAACAGCAATTTTTAAAATAAAGTGACAGGCTATTATCTACCCACTATTTCAAGTGTAGAGTTGCGTTGTTTGTTTGAGAGTTGGGTTTTAAGTCCACTTATGCACAAATAGACTATAGGGACTGGACCTACAGTTTAAAGTGGAATACGAACCACTGTGCAATGTGCCTCCACTGGGTATCAAACCCGGGACCCCTTGAATACAAGGCGATGACATAACCTTCAGTGAAGACTAAACATCAATGAATTGGTAGGCAAAACATTATGTCCTTAATCGCTTAAGATTTGGCCCTTGGATAACAGAATAAGGAAAGCACTCACCAGCTAAATGTGAAGTGCAGGAACCATCACTTCCTTTGCGAAACCTGGCTTCTTCGCTGGCTTGAACTCTTTGGAGGTATCATGGGTTCTTGGATTTTATAGACTTCAATTATTCTCTGTGGATAAAAAAAATTCACCTCAATTACCCAAATGAAATGTAGGAAATATCATATGTTAAGAAAGACAGAAACATTCTCAAGAACTCTCTGGATGTGACTCATATTTTGTCTTAATATACAGTACTAAATCACATGAATTCTGGTCCAATGTTTCACAATTCAGAATTGTATTTTCAGGGATTAGAAGAATTCACATGCAAGGAAACAGGAAACTGACCTACTCTAAGATGATAATGAAAAATTACAATCTTAATATTATTACAGAAGATTACATACTCTTACAAGTGCAACCACTGATTAATGCAATAAAGACAATGAAAAATAACACGAAGAAACTGCAATGGAAATTAATTTTTCACTATTCTGTTCATTCTGAAAAACATATCCAAATTTTACACTACTTAGTGCTAAGGAAACAGCCATCATCTTAAAAAAATAATGCAAAAATACATTTATTGCACAAATGGCTGCATGTATGTAAATTTTTCGTAAGGACAAAGTCAAAGATAATTAAATTTTGAGCAAATTCGATCTCTAATTTTCTTGTGGAGGGAAATGCTACAAAGATATCACCTATTATAGTGACACCACACAACTGCTCTAACGAGAGTTTATGCGTATACTCTAGCATTTATGTAAATAAGAATCACTTAATAACACAAAAACAAACTACCTCTGATTAATGGCTGCTAATGATAATTATTATTTTAATCAGTATCACAATTAAAATTATCATTAATATGACTGTCTAGTCAAAAGAAACTGTAAGATAACTAGGGATGGGACGATATGAAATTTTGGTTGATACCGATAAAGTACCGATATAAAATTTACTGATACTGATAACCGATATTCTACCAATCCAATATAACATTCCAAGTAGCCCTTGAAGAGCTTGAATGGTTCACTGACCTCCTTAATAAATGTGTGTTTTGAGGTTACTACAGTGCAAAAGAAGTTGAATATTTAGACACTTTTTTAAAAAGTATCCATAAAAATTATAAAAAAAGTGGCAGAATTCTGCACTAAATTATAATATATTTATAGATATATCAGATCAGTAAAATAATTTGTAATTTTACCAATACACCAATACACCTAAGTCACAAACAAGTATGTATGCTTTGGCTGAAATATACGAACATGGTCAGCACTGATTGTAAATTAGGTGAATCGGATAGAAGTGGAAACTGAAACTTGCACCTGCAAGCAGTGAAACATACATTTCCTGCGTTTGCAGCAACAAGACATAACTAACTATCTGTATGTGTACTTTTATTTATATATACTCTATGTGATCAAAAGTATCCGGACACACCGTGAAACGTTTGTTTATCATAGAGGGCGACACAGTACTGCCATCTACAGCATGGAACACATAGTCAGCGAACTCAGCAGTCTGCAGACAGTGTGAGGCAGCAGTATGGGATGGTCTGAGGAACTTACAGACTTTCAACGTGGTCAGTTGGTTGGGTGCCACTTGTGTAGGAAGTTTGTGTGTGAGATTTCCACCCTCCTAAACATTCCTCTGTCTACTGTTTCCAATGTTATAGTGAAGGGATGTGTACAACTCAAAAGCGTGCAGGCCAACCTCCCATGTTGACCTCCAGAGACCATCGAGTGTTGAATAGGATTGTATAGCATTATCGTCAATCATCCATGGCCACCATCACACAGGAATTTCGAACTGCATCAGGATCTACTCCAAGCACCATTACTGTTTGGTGCAAGGTGAGGCAACTTGGTTTCCATGGCCGAGCAGCTGCCCATAAGTCAAACATCACACAGACAAATGCCAAACGCCGCCTCGTATGGTGCAAGGAGCATCGAAACTGGATCATAGAACAGTGGAAAACCGTTGTGTGGAGTGATGAATCACAGTACACAATGTGGCGATCCGATGGTAGGGTGTGGGTGTGGGGAATGCCAGGTGAACGACATCTACCAGCCTGTATAGTGCCGACAGTGAAATTTGGAGGTGGCGGGGTTACAGTGTGGTCATGTTTCTCCTAGAGGGGGCTTGGCCACCTTGTTGCTTTACATAGCAATGTCACGGCACAAGCTTACGTTGACATACCGTCGAAGACCAGTTCGGGGATGACCATTATGTCTTTCAACATGACCGAGCACCCGTCCATACTGCAGGGCTTGTGTGGGAGTGGTTTGACGACAACAACGTTCCACTAATGGACTGGCCTGCGCAGAGTCCTGATTTGAAACCCATAGAACATCTCTGGGGTGTTTTGGAATGCCGACTTCGTGCTAGATCACACCGATCCACATCAATACCTCTTCTCATTTTGGCACTCTGCGAGGAATGGGCTGCCATTCCTCAGGAAACCTGCCGGCACCTGATTGAAAGTATGCCTGTGAAGAGTGAACGCTGTCATCAAGGCTAAGGGTGGGCCAACACTGTATTGACTGTACTTGACCAAACTTGTACTTTATTTTCAGGTGGGTGTCCAGATAATTCTGATCACATAGAGTATATGTATGTGCTGTCCTTATCTACACTGTCCTTGCCATGCTAATATGATGAAAAGCACTGTGGGTCACAATGTCAACAAGTTCTCCATACAATGAAGCTATGCAGACATTAATTTTCATCACTTATGAAACAAGTGAACAAGTTTCCAGTTTTAGTGATTCAGCAAGTTTGAAGTTAGTAACTCTGGAAAAGTAGCAAGGAGAAGACTACAATTCATTAATTCGATCCGAAATATAAGTTGGCTTTCAGAACTTTGTGCATATCAAGCATTACGGATGTGAACATCGAGGGAAGGGGGGGGGGGGTGCACATTCTCTAATTCCACTTCCTATGTTTCACTGAAGAAAACTACAGTTACGGGGTGAATTTTGACAGTGATTCAAAGTAATGAGTTACTTTTCAATGGAAGGAAAGAAAATTTTCTAGTTATGCTTGTCTGAAAGAATGAGTGAGTTCACGACATTAACATTTCGATAAAAAGCTTACTTTTACCACTAACTTCATGACCCCATGTGTCCCAGTTGGATCACTCTGACATTTCCACTGATGTACTACAGTGCATATGTCTGCACCCTGAAAAACACAGTCACCCACTCATATCTAGAATCCTGACTATAGTATTGGCTTCTCGTAAGTATTGTGTCGAGAAAAATCAAACAAACATAACTGAAGGAACATTTCTCAAAGTATACATCACAAAAATATTTACAGTGATCTAATATAATTATGTGTAATTATGTCTAAACTACATACCCAGTAAATGTCACCTAAGGAAAAAAAAAAGAGTAGGTGAGATTTGAACATACGATCTTTTGTTCTTGATGAAAAAGAACAACTGTCTCAACTTCTGACCAACTGTTCTAAAATTACTGATGAGAAACTATTTAAAACATGTTGATGCTTACGCAAACAATCACCTACCATCTTCCAAAAGACTTTTCGCTAGATTGCATAAAAGATGCACTTCACAGAAATGCCTGGTATTGTGCAAGGTATTTCAACTCAAATTTCACCTAAACGCATAATAACGTATCTTTGTGTTGAAAGTTGAGAGTGATTTTCTAAAGGTGGAGTAAAACTAGCTTAGTGTTCCAAACCATGCGTGGATTTCTCTATTTTCAATTTGAGGATGATGAATTATATAAATCATTAAAAGTTCTTAATTCTACAAGGTGGCGCAAAAGTCATCAGCTGATTTTCTTAGCGTATAGCTTGGGTTTTAAATTAAACAAAGTAGGTTTTTGTGTTAAACTTTTATTGAGTTTTATGTCCTCAATTTTTAAAGATAACATCCAATAAATTCGAATTGATGCAAATTTGGGCTCTTTTTATTTCGTTTTCCATGGTGTTGGAAATCTGCGGGGAAATGTTTTTAATTTCATGCTGAATATTGTCCTTTAGTTGCTGTAACGTCTCTGGCTTATTTACATAAACCAATGACTTCAAATGTCCCCAAAGGAAAAAAATCTGGAGCGGTCAAATAGCCTGGCCTGCCATGGCAAATCACCAAAACGGGATATTACTCTGCCCGGAAAATTGTCACAATTTTTCCACGTTCTTGTGGGGTATATTTATTCATTTTCTCGCACAATAAATTTTGTGCATAACTTCTATTTAATTGACAAAACATACTGATATAAACAACAAGATGTCAAAATAAAGGTCAGTTCAAACAGGATGACGACTTTTGTGCCACCCTTTATTTATGGTTTCTATTTTTATTGTGCACTACATTACTGGGTTTACAGTTTCTAACTTCATGGAATATGCATGAATATAAATCATTCACGGCAGCATTTTTCATTTCGGAGGACCTATATATATCAAAGTTGGCTACTGTTTGTTGACTCTGGAGTGCTATGTTGCAAAATTTACAAATTGAGCACATATATTTTCGGGGTTGCCACATAAGAAGTTGTCAAGTGTACATGAAGAGAATTCATATTTCGTTCCCAGTCAAGGAACACAATTCCACAGTGTTATGTCGCAAATGTTTTCTGTGCACTTACTTCCCACTGTTGCCAGGTCAGCTGCACTACAATCTGGTTCCTGTTCTCCTTCTCCTGCCGCTGTTGAGTCTTCTCCTTGTTCTTCATCATTGGCTCAATCATCGGCTGTCCATCCTCTGCAAGAAAGGCAATCAGAATATGTCACAACAGGAACACTGATTTTTAATTCAAACTTACGATTATTACAAGCAAGCATCAGAGATCAAATGGATAGACAAGGTAACAAACAAAGATGTTTTTAGAGGTGCACATAATAAGAAAAGCCTGTGGAAATCAATTGTCTTGAGAAGATGCAGGATGGAATGCTATATCCTGAGGTAAAAAAAAAAAAAGTAAAGTGCTGGGCTTAGCACCACGCCATGAAGGTGTATAGGGGGTGTGGGGGTAATGTCCCACACTTTCTTGATCCGGTCGTGAGTGAGGGTGATGTGATTAGCATCACACCCCTGACTGCCTTTACCCCCCGTGGGTTTCCCCTAGGTACCCATGTCATTCGACGCTGGGTGGGTGCCGGGGCCGCTTCCAACGTTAGAAAAGTTTCCGGATTTGAACCAGCCGGGGATCAAACCCGGGACCTTTAGCATGGTAGTCAGACGCGTTACTGACTGAGCCACCACGGCCACATGCTATATCCTGAGACATGAAGGAACAATTTTGAAACTGTAATTGAAGGAAGAATACAATAGAACATGTTGGTTGGCAGTACCACAATACACTAACCGCATTAGATGAGCCAGACAACTGCAAGGTATGTCTGAGAGGAAATACTTCACTACTAACTTCCAGCTTCAAAATTGTCTTGGCTCAACTGCTGAATGATAAACCACATCGCACGAGGTCTGTGGAAGTAACTAGGCAAAGTAACTACAAGGTGCATTTCACAAGAAAGGGCAGATTATTTATAAAAAGTGACTGGCAAGAGTGATCAGATTGCACCTGCCCAGTAACATCAACTGATCCATTGGCGACTCAAAATCGTATTTTCACTAGTAAGTTGATGGTTATTCTCTGAGCTAGATCATGTTAAAATGGCTCCACGATTACACAATCCTGCAAGTTGAGAAATATGGTCTGTGATTCGATTTAATTAATGCCGAAGGTCAGGATGCTGCTGAAATTCACTGAGAATTGTGTGAAGTGTATGGTCGGAGTGTAATGAGTGAAGGAAAAGTATGGCAATGGTGTCGTGCATTCACACCCACCAAAGGCGAAAGAGTTCAAGCAAACTCCATATATTTAGAGTAGGAAAAAGTATTAGTATTCTTTGAAAGAGGATAAATATGATATATCTCTCTGGTTGTATGTTTAATTGAATTCAGATAATTATGTAAAATCAATTTTCAATATTGCAGACATGTTACTTTGGTTCATTTTCATATTTTTGGTATCATAATATTCCGTTTTCAATCAATAAACGAGAGGATATCAAAAAGTAATTGAGTAATTTTTTTACAGCCAAACTAAAATGTATTCATAAAAACTGAAATACACATTTGGAAGTACATGTATTTCGCCACCCTTCCCTTTCCACGAGATGGCAGGTGTGTACACCTCGCGCACGACAAGAGGCAGTTGCTTTAAAAATGGCAGCTACGCTTGAGACGTTCAAAACAGTTGAGCCACGGAGTGTGATTCGGTTTCTGTGGTCAAATGGACAGAAACCACCTGAAATCTATCGGAGTTGTGTGCAGTGTATGATGATACGTGCATGACATTCACAAATGTCTGTAACTGGTGTGCAAAGTTCAATGAAGGGTGTGTAAATGTCTTCAATAAACCCCGTTCTGGATGGCCTCGCACATACCACACACAGAGCAATGTTGACGTTGTGGAGGCACTGATTCAGAAGGACTGGCGGTCAACAACCCAAACAACAGTGGATGCAGTAGGCATTTCATATGGCAGTGCATACACCATCATCCATGAAGAACTTGGGTATGGCAAAGTGTCAGCAAGATGGGTCCCCAGACATCTCACACCACAGCATATGGAGGACCGTATGGGATACAGTCTTGAGCATTTGCTCTGGTATAATAGGGTTGGAAATGCATTCCTCGACCGCATTGTTACCGGTGACAAATTGTGGGTTTTTCAATACACTCCTGAACGAAAGCGACAGAGTATGGTATGGAAACACACAAACTCGCCCCTACCCAAAAAATTCAGGAAGGTTTTGCTTACCGTTTTCTGGGACAACCAGGGTGTCATTCTTGCTGATTTTTGGGTAAAAGGAGTAACTGTAAATGCTGCTGCACTGGATCGTCTACGAGCTGCTCTGCACCGTAAACACCCAACAGAATCTCTGGAGGAGGCCATAATTCTCCATGACAATGCTTGTCCCCATATGGCTGCATCAGTGACGCAAAAAGTCCATTCCAGGCATTGGGAAATTCTCAAGCATCCAGCTTACAGTCCAGACCTGGCCCCATCAGACTTTCACCTGTTCAGCCTACTGAAGGAACACCTTGCCGGCAAACACTTCAGCTGCGGCACGGAAGTTGTGACAGCCATGTGTCTTTGGTTACATGTCCAGCCGAACGATTTCTACCCCTTGGGCATCGAAAAATTGGGGTCACGGTGGGACAAATGTATAAATGTGAATGGATGTTATGTGGAAAAGTAGAGTAATGTTCAACCTTCAAAACGTATATTTCAGTTTTTGTGAATACATTTCCATTTGGCTGTAAAAAAATTACTCAATTACTTTTTGATATCCCCTCGTATTTATTGTGAATTTAGAAAACAAATACAAAGGATACTTATCAATCATTATGCAGAATGTATTACACAAATTGCACATCAATGTCATGCTCTCCATTGCTTGAAAGCAGTTGAGATATTTATTGCATTGCTCTTGACATACAACAATGAACTTCTCTCTTCTTACACTTCAAACCATCATTTAAAATTTATTTACCTTGAATACAAAAAACAACGTGCCAAGTATAACTGTAGTCATCCCCACAATAACTTTATCCCAAACCTTATACATCTCCACAGATGCCACCATGTCGCAAGATCTTTTGCAGATGAAACATAACAACTTTTCCTCGACTTGCTTTGTCTGCAGGATGACTGTAAAGTGGGCCATCTATTTGCAAGGAAGCATGCACCCTTTTCTCCCCCTCAAGGTTGTTGACCAGGCATGAGAACGGTTTATTGCTGTTCCAACTATATGTGAAAGTGGATGGGGGCTTGAGGATGGGATCAAGTTCCAAGACTTTTCAGTTTTACACAAGATTCAGGCATTCCAAACATTTGGAAGTTTTGCACCAGTCTGACCAAGTCGCGTGTGCACTTGTGTTTGGTTGAGGTGGTTGAAAATAAGTTGTGGGTTTTGGAGGGATTTTCTTTATTGCTGTTTATGCATACTTTATTATGGAAGGTGAAACGTGATAAATATAGTGAAAGGTATGGTTGGTCAGTGCTATAAACAACACATTGATATTTGTTGTGTAGTGGAACTGAGGGCAATGAGGGAATTTGTGGTGAATAAAATTAATTCAATCTGAACAAATTTCAGAATGAATGTAAAAAAGTAAACGATTCAAAATAATCAGGCGCTGGAGCTGATGATATTTACAAAGCACCCTCTGTTATTTTCATATGTATTACCAGAATGTACTGTGGTGGGATGTCGGATGCCATAGGCGTAACGTGACAGGGCAAGGCACAAGGGAGGACACCCCCTTCCAAACAAATTTTCATGTTTATCAAAATATACAGTCACGGACACTTCTGGTTTGTAACGATTCCATTGGGAGACAACGTTATTGTTACAATCCAGAAGTGTACATGACTGTAGAATAGTAGATTTTTTAAAAAAAACTTTGGGAACCCAAAGTTCATGTTCTGCCCCCCCCCCCCCCCCTTCTTTCCCAATGTTAGGCCCCACGTTACGCAGGTGCCGGAACCTAGAGGGGAATCCCAGCCTGGGCATGGATGTTTGTGAGTGCCCACTCATCAATTTCATCATATCATCACTCATCCCCAACTTCGCTAATTAGCCAAAAGTGGCACAAAAAGCAAAGTAAAATAAAGCAAACCAATTAGTATTTAAAAATTATATTATCTGGTACCACTGAATCTGTGAAGAGAAGCAACTGCTTCCTGACTGTGTGTCATTGTCAGAGTAAAGAAGTGTATTCGCATAACCGAGAATTAGGCTTACGGATCTCTCAGTGTAGCCAGTCGAAACCGTGCTTTATTTGATTTTGTCTGAAGTTATATATGTACATGCGTTATTCTAATAAATTATAGTCCAAAAATATCTCTGTGGTTTAATTTAAAAGCAGTAATTTCGGTAGGACTACCGAAATCGAGGGTGAACAAGTGGACCTCAACGGACTTCACAGATGGAGAAAAAGGGAAGGAACCAATATCTCGACCTGAACCTTGAGATACTACCATCATGTTCTACTGAGCTGCTAAGGTAAGTTACACCAGTGTTCTCACATAGTTGGTGACAAGTGCGACGGGAGAGGACTGTAGCAAAACCAAATGAATTCCAAATTTGTTGTTGTTGTTGTTATTATATGCTTGGGAGACTTGATTGATTGAGTTGGTGTTTTAAGTCCACTTTATGCACAGTAAGGCTAATTGGGACTGGACCTATAGTTTAAAATAGGATCCAAACCACTATGAGCCTCCACCGGGTATCGAACCTGGGACCCCTTGATTACAAGGTGACGACTCCTTGGGGAGACTTTTCAACTTGATCCACCAGATGAGCGAATAGCCAGTACAACTGTTTTTTTGTTGTTTTTTTAATGTTGCATACAGCTAGTGTACTGGAATGCGTAGTAATTCTATTATGTTATTTACTTTAACACACCTCATTGAAGAGTGTGTATGTTGTGAGACGTCTCAAATAAAACTCTTAATTTTTAGAAATCTTTGGTTTAAATGGTAGCATGTGAAAATTCAAATTGGTTCCTGTATTCTTTCGATTTAACACATTTTTAACTTTGTTATTCTGTTCGAGAGTAATACCCAACTGAACTTTATTTCAGTTATTAACAATAAAAATAACAAGCTTGCTGACTTTTTGTAACTTGAAATTAACAATGCCAATTTCCAGAGATGCTCCATGGACCAGTTCAATGGCCCCTCCCAACGCCCATGAACTATATTATAGCAATCTACCAAAGTTTTGCTTTAAAATATTTGTAATTCAAAAACCGGGACTTTTAATTTTACAGGTATAACAATGTATGCTGGTGTGGCGGTACTACACACAGTAGTAAGTGGCTAGTGTGTCCTATTACTGATTATTTGGTGCACATGTCATGGGCCAGTCCAAAGACAGTTAATCACGATGGCAGGCAACAATCTTAGAAAGTGCACGAAACAGCATGTGGTGATGAAGTTTCTTGTTTAACGAAGGCGTAAAATCCGCAGAGATCTTCAGAAGATTTAAAGCACACAAAAATATTGCAAGGTCTCATTGCATCTCCTGCAAGTACAGTAACCAAAGACTATATTGTACAATTCTTAGAAATTTTGAGATGGATGTTTTGGAGAAAATGCTTTCTGAAAAAAAAAGTCAAAATGGATTTTTTTTTTCATTTTTACGAAGAATTTTCTACATAACGTTAGAAGTTAGAGCAGAAATGGCATTGGAAATAGTTAATCCTGTTCCCATATATTCTACGTGGGTTGTAAATAAAGTAGTGGCTACACTGTCAGGAAAAGGTAATGAGACGTGCATGTGCTATCAGGAAGTGAGCAATGTCAGTTTGGGCCCATGTCGATGTGTGGAGTGCCAAAAGTGGTCAGTACAGCGAGTGCTGTGGCGTATGTAGGAGGTTGAAATGAACACAATTTCCTGTACTCCTCTAAAACATGTTTACAAAGGTAGAACATTGATTGTGGATCAAAATCCAGATTGCCTGTGGAAAAATTGCACGACAATGTCAGCAAGACTTGCATGAAGCCTGTAGCAACAATACCTAGCTGTATCTGATGGTTGTATAATGCGTAAGTGAATTTCTTTAGGAGGTTGCGATGCGTCCGTGAGAACAACCTCAACATGGGGAAAAATGAATCATGCTGTGTTCCTGATACTGTCACCATTGTGCAACCATCAGGTAAGGCAAGTTATTGTACCTTCAGGCTTTGTGCAAGTTTTGGTCACCTTCTTGTGCATTTTTGCCATGATCAAACCTGGATTTTGATCCACAATCAATGTTCTACCTTTGTAAACATGTTTTAGAGCAGTACAGAAAATGGTGTTCATTTCAAACTCATACATACAACACAGCACTCACTGCACCGACCACTTTTGGCACTCCACACATCGACAAGGGCCCGAACTGACATTGCTCACTGCCTGATAGCACTTGCACTGTGTCATTACCTTTTCCTCACAGTGTTGCCACTGCTTTATTTACAACCCACGTATTATCGCAGCAAAACTCATGTCCTGTTGTTCTTCACTTTAAAAAAAAAAAAAAAAAAAAAAAAGAACTTTGAAAAAAAAAAAAGTATTTTGATTTTTAATTTTAGAGTTGAGGTGTGTTTCATAAATATATTCCTTAATAAGGTTTTGGAAGTGCTTTGAACAAGCTGTCAAATAAAAGAAACCTCTACCATTTTTTGTTTTTGATTTATAGTGGTTTGAAAATTGCATTATTTCCCTTACGTAATTTTTTTGACCAAATAGTGTCTTTCTTTGTGAGCTTGTAACACTGTAACAAATAAACAGAAAAGGAAAATATTTTATTTTCGGACATGTATCATGTGGTCCTTTAACATATACTTTTTCAGCAAAATCCGTGACGGTGAGTTGACAGCACCTGTATTATTTGAGATGAAATCACCCTTCTTTTACTTAATAAACTCAAAAGTTCCCGTATGACTTGAATGCCCTTCGTATAATCACAAGAACCCATTTCTTCCCACAATGTTGTTGCAAAAGCAATGAAAATTATGTATTAATTTTCAGGATATGAAAATGTTGTGTGGCATTTTTGCAGACTCTGTGAGACACTTGGACTCTGACTTATATTGATATTAATTATAGCTACTACTTACAGATAATGACACTATTGGTAATGGTATTGGTTCAGCTCCAATCACAATGTTTCCAGGTTTTGAATTACATTTATTAAAAAATTACTGGTGTCTTGTGACTTGGCTACTCTGTTTCATCATTTAATGACTTAGTAAATTGGACAATGACATTTACACAAAATTTCTCCCAACCACACCCCCCACTGTGACACTTACTGACTCCTACTTTGGCATGTCCATCTTTCACTAAGAATGACACATGGAACAAGTTCTCGCAGGTCTGGCCAAACGAACTTGGGTCGGCAATGAACTTGAGAAAATTAATTGGTTTGTTGTTGTTCTTCCTGTATGCCGTGGTGAGCTCTTGCAAAATATCCTCCACAGTCTCCTCAACGCCAGTTTCTTCCTTCTTGGCACTTCTCACCTGCAAAAACAAGGGACACCCCAGTGATAATTAATCCATTGACAAGGCAACATTCAGGTTTAGTCAGGTTTTCAAAGATAAACTTCCAGTCACAGCTCTAGTTGTGCTAAGATTTTTACAAGTTGTACAGAAGAAAGAAAAAAAAGTGTCAAAAATATTCAAAAGTGCTGTCAAAGTAAGCATGACGTCTGAAAAAAGCTAGTTAGTGTGTATTTCAGAATTGCAGGAAGTATTAATTTGTGAGAAATTATGTCATGAAAGTAGATTGCTGGAGTAACTGCACTTGTCCAAATCATCGCTGTCTGAAGTACTTCTTTCATGTTGAAAATAATGTATCCATGAATGAGAGAGGATGACAATTGTGGAAATACTAAAGAAATCTAATCTAACAATTGTAACCTACCCAGAAAGTATAAACAGAAGAGATTAGATAGATTAGTCATTACTATCGTGTTATCAGCTGATTCACGTTATCAAATTAAGAGTGACCTGCAAATTATTGCAAAATGTTGTTATTTTCTAAGAATATAAAGGACATCAAGAATTTTCTGGATTGGTGCTACCATCTGGTCAAAAATTCACCTTGGGCCTATTGGCCACCATTACTCTCAAATGCTGACCCAGCCAGAGGCAGAAAACGGCAAAGGATGATGATGATGACTCTCAAAGTAGTCCTCTTCCACACGTACACACCAGTGCCAGTGAATCTGCCATTTTAAAAATGCATCCTGTAAGTTCTGTAAGTGCCAGCCGCACACCGGATCTGACATGCCACGACGAGTCATTTTTGTTGCAAACCAACTCTGGGAACGTTTAACATGGGACTCTTATGGGCTGCCACACACCGGACAAAACAGTGAACGTTGGTGGAATTTGGTCTCAGAGGACACAATGCTACAAAATGCTCTGCGCATGTGCGTATCCTTTCTCCTGAGTGCACTACCTGCATGTGACTCATCACTGTATCGTTTGACAGCACATTACATGTAGATTTGACGGTGCGGTCAAGGTTAAAAATGCAGTTTGATCCAGAGAAGCTAATCGTTCTTGTCCAAGCAAGGCCTCCATTGTACATTTATTCCTTGACTGAGAACCATAATAAGGACAAAATTGATGCACTATGGAATGAAGTGGCACAATTACATTACCTGAATAATAGGTCTATTGGAAATTATCTTGTAATTGGACGGAGAATGAAGTGTACGAAATGTATTGTAAATTGTACAGAAAAACAATCTTAAGGCCAGTTTGATATTTATTGCTCGAATAACTGTGTGTTTGCATTTTGCGAAATAAACTTTTTCCTTTTTGCAGGAGATTCATCTACTGTTCGATTCATGTGTAAACAGGAAACATATTTACAAGGAAGTCTACTCTCTCTTGAGAGGAGATAAATTAACATTATAATGAAAAATAACTAGAAACATAATACAAAACAAAGTTACACAATAGATTACTCATTTCCTCACACAAAAATGTGTTTCCAAAGCTTCAATGGCTTTCATGTTTTCACGTATATGTTGGTGATTCTTTTTGTTATGCAATATATTTAATTTTTGTACAAACAAAATATCAAAATTTAATTATCATATTTTATATAAAGTGTCAAAACGGTCGGGGGCTAGAAACATCCCTGGTAGTAATGAAAGTTAACTTATGTTGCCAGGAATAATTGGCTCCTATGGGCTATACCTGATCTCACATTCCCAGTTACCTCACGCACACTGACATGTTACATCCTTCCCAACTTAAGTTTTGTTAGTAATTTGTAAAGTTATGTTGTCATGGAACACCACCATGGCTGGAATTAAAGTAATCAACACCTCTTTTGACCTCTCGTTTTTGTATGAAGAATGCAACAAGACTCGTCTTGCCTCGTCGTGTCATTTTGTGTATTGTCACATTGTGTTGCGTTGCGTCATGGCTCGTGTCAGATCAGGTGTGCAGCTGGCCTAAAGCTGTACAGTGCTGTCTGCATTTCATTTTTGATGTCTAAAGCCAGAACACATTCCATTGGACATTGTTTAAAAACAAGGAATATAACCTGTCAAGGTTATGAACTTTTCTAGCTGTGTCCTACACAGTTTCACATCAACAGTGCTTCACAAAGGTATGGCCTAGTGAATATTGAAATACGGAGGTGAAAACCAAGTGTAATTCCGATTTCCTGGTTTTCATGCCAGCAGCAGTCACACCTCCCAGTAAAAAACTTTTTTTTTTTGCATCAAACAAGCTGTCTATTCTATGTATGTCATCAGCGATTGGTAATCGTGTACAGTCAACATGCACATACACTTCTAGTGAAAGCTTATTTTAGCTTACAATTTTACATATGTGTATTTACATCAACGAGTGCAAGACTTAATTAAACAGTTTCAAAAGCATAAACTATTTTTTGACCATAAACTGTATTGTGAATGCTTCAGTCAAACCACCTTCTCTTCATTTGGTACCAGTGATGCAGTTACAAAACAAGTACAACGAACATTATAATAAACTTTTTTCCACGTACAATGCAACAAACACAAACTGTGATTTTTTTTTTTGTTGTTGTTGTAGTGGTGTGGCATAAGCTATTCACACACACATTTACGTGATGTTCGTCACACACATTATGTGAAGTGAATCTTTGTGGCATTGAGAACAACGTTTCATGCATAATTGTTATCTATTAATAGTGCACTTCGTCTTATTATACCTACTACGTCAGCGAAAACTCAGGGTCTACTCATATATTATGAGTAAATGCGGGTGAATGAACCACGCCTTGAAAACCTGAAACGTTTTTCGTTCTGGCAAACGTTGCTCATTTGTCTGTTCGTATCGCTACGATGCTGCAGTCAGAGACCGTTTCAGTGCATGATCTCGGCTAGCGGCCATTTTGGAAAGTGTTCAAATCATGTGCAGCATTTTGAATCGTTAGGAATGAGCAATACTACCTCAAATTTGTGTGTCAGCAGTTTTGTGTATTACAATGACATTGACATTGAAAGTTACAATGCAAAAGTAGTAATCAGCATTTCTCTACACTTATATAATAAAAATGAACTCTTGTATACATGTACATAACATCTTATTCAATTTCCAACATGCACCTTGTTGAATTGCGTGTAAAGAGCTTACATTTATTTTTTAATTCTTCTTTATATATCAATTCATGTACTCAATTTTATGGTTTGTGTCCATTAATTTTGAAAGGGTAACAGGTAAACTTTGGTTATGGGAAAAGAAAAAGATATATTCCATTGTCTCCAGTTATTTTTATCCTTTTCTGTTTTTATATTTTGTTTGTCTTTTTGATAAATAAACCGAACCAGAAAATTTGAATTAAGCTTTGTGATCTAAATTTATAAATTTTCAAAAATGGAAAATTTTTAACGTGGCAGCAGAACGTATCAATCCTTAAGATTATACTTTATTTAATTTAAAAGTTCCTCTAGAGGCTTCGAACTGACCAGGTCATTCACTTGTTAGTTACCAGCTGTCCATTTCTCTTAGGTATGTGAAATATGCACTGTCCTGTATCAAGCAAACTTCCTGATGTATTGAGGCTGCAAGGTTGACAAAAGGTTGACAAGCAGCAAGCTGTGGAGAATACTAGGAAGGTAAAGACTCGCGCATCGGCATATAGGAAGTTCAGAGACCGGGGTTTAGAGGAACGGACAGACTGGCAAATGATTCACTATTCGTTTGGTTGAGAGAGAGACAAGGACACTTTGGAAAGGAGAGAAGTGAACCTGAGTAGTGTGAACTACCTACGAAGCCTACAGAGAGCTCAGTTTTATTTTACACTACGTTACTAAATTCATGACCATTGTTCTAAGTGTAGACAGGTAACTATCCTAAACATAACATGCATGATTCAGGTTCAAAGGCTCACAAAATCGAACGAGTGACTATTTGCCATTTCTAGTTGTATAGTTAGGTATTGTATTTCAGTTGTACCTTTCGCAGCCAAGCATCCAACTTGTCATGAGGACAAGTGGTCTCATCACCTACGAGGATGAATGGTGATTAGCTACATTTTCCATTAATCTATTGGGAGTGGTTGGTTCGATCCCATCATTCAGTAGAGTGATAAGATATATTGATGGTCTCAACATAGCAAAATGATAAATTTTCTTTAGGTTTTACATTATCCTGTATTCTAAGTTTTTACAGCTTGGTCCCCTGAAAAACGTAAAACTGAGGTTCCACTGTAATACAGGTTCCGGCAAAACGATCTGACAGATAAAGAAATGAAACTATTCAGTTGTGTGATTGTCTAGGAAGTATTGTATTGTATTGTATCGTATTCTTCAAAACAGACAGGCCTCCCCGTTGACACAGTCGTAGCATCGTCACCTTGTGATCAAGGTGTCCTTGGTTCAATACCTGGTGGAGGCACATAGTGGTTCGGATCCCACTTTAAACTGTAGGTCCAGTCCCGATTAGCCTTACTGTGCATAAAGTGAACTTAAAACAACAAATCAAGTACCTTCAAAAGAGAAAGAGGGGATGTGTTGAGGTCGGTGGGGGTGGTCACTATTGCGTAAGTTTCCCTTGAAAGTCTTTCT
Organism: Lepisma saccharinum; assembly: GCF_977018435.1. Classification (NCBI taxonomy): domain Eukaryota; kingdom Metazoa; phylum Arthropoda; class Insecta; order Zygentoma; family Lepismatidae; genus Lepisma; species Lepisma saccharinum. The sequence continues at coordinate 37,034,484 of NC_139249.1, forward strand.
AATGTGGATCTCGCCTGCATAATTACGTTGGCACATGGAAAAACCGTAACATAAACTGTACCAAAGTAATTATGCAAGGGAGATCCACATTAGAAAGGCTCTAAAAAGAAACCTACAGAATAGTGACCACCTCACCAACCTCAACACCAACACATCAACACTGGGTGCCTCAATAAAACCTGGCTTCTTGCCATCAGAAATACACGTACCTGCCTGACCCGTTCTCCCTGCACGCCAACTACAAAAACCAAGCATGAAACATAACCACCTGTGAAAAACCCTGCCTGTGCATGCAAGTGAAAACGAACGTCTTTGCATGGATGCAGACGATGAGACCGGAAACCAGCAGCACCGACATCTGTGCAGGGCAAAAGAAGGAAGACCACTCCCACATCGGAGAAGGAGAAAGTGAAAGGCCCGTGTCAACTAGAGCGGCCAAAAATGCAAGGGAGAAAAAGGAGTTACGCCACCTGCAGCAAGACAGTACATGCCTGACAAAGCCACCAGACGTGGCGAAATCAATCACAAACAAAAACTACGCAGAAAAATTAAAAGTAAACTTATTAAGCATGTACAACAAGGGACAAATGACCTAACTAAAGAGTTAACAATGGATGGATGTTATACTTAGAAATAAAATTCACGCTTGGTTTCTTAATTGCAGATCTGTAATTGAATTAAACTTCTATAGTTGTGAGTGGCTAGCTTTTTTTAATGTATTACTTAATTGTTAATTGCAAAATGTAAAATAATATATTATGACAAGAGCAAAGATTTATATGCACTAGAAACTAGCAATGCAAATATGGCATACAAATGTTATAAAAATGAACATGCAAAGTAATCAGGAATGTAATTCTACTGTTGTTCTGTAAAATACAAATAAAAGTGCCAGACAAATGGAACACAATACATGTAACATTATGGATGTTTACTGAAAATGTAACATCAAAACTACGAACGCATTAGTGTGTGGGCTACTTACCCACCTCCTCACCTTCAAAAAAGAGGAAAATTTTGTAACTGAACTCTTACCACAAATATTACATATTTAAGTCTAAATTCAATGTTATTGACCTCTCATAAAATAGTCTGTGAATAGTGATAGAAATTTGTTTCCAATCTAGAACCATTTACTTACACAAAACATGAATGTTTCAATTTACTTGTATTTTTGTTAAAATGTATACAAAAACAATTATTGTTTCAAATATGCCATTTAAATAAAAACAGTATTTGTTTGCAGGCTCAAGCAGGACCCAAACCTGGAAACCCTGTCTCTCCACTCCCAATTCTGTTTTGAGAGGGTGATGGAAGGGGGAGAAATCATTTTTAAATTATTTTTTTTCAGTGATCTGGTAACCCTAACTGCGCTGCATACTCAAAGATTACAGCCAAAATGCTGAAAAATAGAAAAACTCACATTTTCTGGCTTGTCCTTTTTGGCCTGCGAGGGCTCCTTCTCCTTTTCCTTTGGTTTCCTCTGCCTCTTCACTGCCACCGGAGCCTCCACTTCGAATGTGCCACTCATGAATGTGAACGAAGGTGAAGGTTGAAGTACTCCGCTCAACAGAGGCTCCACCTTTCTCCAATCATCTTCGCAGACATTGTTCTGATTCAACGGTGCATCTGCAGTCAGGAAAGTCAGCTGGAAAGAGAATGCTTTACGTTTAAATACATCCGTAGATGTATTTGCACATGCCGATATAATTAAGACCAAATACTTTTAAGAGTTGTAAGATAAACAAGTTTGGAAGCTCGGAAAGCAAAAAATTAAATACATGCTTACTAGCCACAACCAAGTATTACACAAAATACACAAATACACAAAATTTAGTCCTTACACCCTGTTTTTTTTTTTTTTTTTTCATGAAACTAACCTCATCGTCCATCTTTCAATATATTGGAAATCAGGAATGGTAGAGTTAGAAAAATACAGTGGAACCTCGATTTTATGTTATTTCAAGGGACTGAAGGAAAATGTAAAATCGATGAAAATTTTACAACATTTTGCTTTGTTGGGACCATCAAGGTTGAATGTATAATGCAGGAAAATGTCAAATCCGGGAATATAAAATCGAGGTTCCACTGTATCTCCTTTTGTTTACATAGATCAGGCTATAAGGTATTGCTCATAAAGGTCACGTCCATGTAGTACATGCTGGACTGTATTTTAGAGATTAATAAGGCTCTGGCATCTGGATACACAGCAAATATAATATTTTGTGAGGCTTGTGATGCACATGTGTGTTTGCAATTGTCTATTGTCAATTTCATCTCATCAACATTCATCTCCACCTTTATGATTAGCCAAAAGTGACAGAAAAGTGAAGTCAAATAAAGCAAATCAATCAACAGAAAACGTGCATGTTTTAGTAATTAGCGGTAGAAAGTTTTAAAAAAATTCCAAAATTTTAACTCCATTGGGAACATGAATTAAGTTTTCAAAATATAAAATTCTTGGAAAATATTAGCACTTAAAAAGAGATGAGTGGAGAAGATTACACATTGCTGAACTCTATAATCTACATCCATTAGCTAATATTATGAGAAAATTAACTTTATTCGAATGGCTGAGACAGCATTAATCCCAGCAGCTGTAAACACCTTGAGGGCAGTTGGGACTATACCTGTCCCAGTGCAACATTGCAGAATTTCACATGTAATTTCTTGAAAACCAGATGATATTTCATTTTTTTTCCCATTCCCTTCATAATTTTGTAACAGGGGACACAGGGCTCTAGAATTTCGTTTGTAAAATTTAAATTTTCTTCTAATTCGGTTTTTGGGAATAGGATACGATAATTTTCCTTTTCATCACAGGATCTTTGAGAAAATCAACCTTCTATGGATTTTTTTTGGCAGCTCTCCCATTTGAAAAAGGCCTCCCCGATGGCACAGTGGTTGCGTCGTCGCCTTGTAATCAAGGGGTCCAGGGTTCAATACCCGGTGGAGGCATATAGTGGTTCGGATCCCACTTTAAACTGTAGGTCCAGTCCTAATTGGCCTTATTGTGCATAAAGTGGACTTAAAACACCAAATCAATCAATCACATTTGAAAAGCCTGCACCTGAAAACCTTCTGCTCCAAATGGGCTTTCAGGAGAGAGAGAGACTCCCATCCAATAAAGGTTAAAGAAGATTGTGATGGGTAGGACTATAACCGATTGTTCTAGGACTTATACTTCGGAATGAATGAGGATGAAAAATACTTCACTCCCCTCTTAAATAATAGACTGAGTCCCAAAGACAATGGAAAATAAGTGCTTGTGAATTTTGGCGCGAGTAAGTTCCATAAGAGAGTTATGGCATCTCGTCTTTGCGGTTGATGTCCGCGCATGCGTTGCTGGAAAAATGCAAAAAGCTTGCTTTGAGCCCAAAAGAGAACACCAATGGTGAACTCGTACTTTGAAAGATCAAAAGGCTTGTAGTGTGATGGATCGGCGAGAGGTGGCTTCTACCGCAACTGTTTAAGGATACAGACAGGAGGAATGAAGAGGAAGTGCTAACCAGAAGTAGAAGAATATAAGTGCTCAGTGATTTTGATAGTGAGTCTTGTTTAAGTGTTGAGAGCTCTCAAATATATGGCCTTTTTAGCATCGATCATTACAAAGTTAAATGTACAGCGCTGAACTATACAACCGTGAGTAATATTTCTCAATCTGTTGTATCTTGTGTTAGTTTTTAAGTATGGTTACATTTTTGAATCTTCACCAAGACAATCAGGGCATTCTCCGTAAATTCCTGTATCTGAACCTTTCAGTATAAATCAGGTGAAGGAGACTTACCAAGGACCTCCTCATAATTGTTTAATTAGAAATTCAGAAATAAAAGTTTGTAAAAGGTTATTTTCATCTATGCTTTACACAGAAAATCTGGCTTTGTGAAAAACTGAAAATCCTGCTTGTAGCTGGAACGAAAGCAGGCAAACGCATTTCTTAAGCTAAATACAACTCTTTAATGTTATAGGACATGTGGTCATAGGCAAGTCAATGACAAGGACAAATGGAAGGCTTGTGTTTTTTGCATCAACAAACCTCTGTTACAGGATTGTCTCAAGGTTAGGTTCAGAAATACATTCCTTGAAGTAACAAAACACCCCACTCACCATTTTCTCACAGAACTCCTCAGGTCGGAAGGCAACTAAATTTCTTTCGATGGCCTCCGCATTATTCCTTAATACAGTTGAGCTTATGTTCAGAACTTTTGCATCTAAAACAACCACATCAGCATTCTTCACTGGAAGCAAAACAAATAACTTATTAGTAGGACTAGGATCTTTATGATCTGAAAATTACCGAAATATGCAAAATAAAAATGCTATTATGACCTATTTTCTTTTTAAAATATGCACTATAATTTGAAAAATATGCCCTTACAACTGAACTGTTTCAAACATCAATATTTAACATATGCTGACATAGTTTCACTTTATGAGCCCCAAGTTGCAATGTACAATGAATCCTTTCTGTAAATTTTCAAATAGAAACGATTGCCTATTGTCAGCCAGCAAAGCTTTGTACTGAAAAAAAGATTATTTCTACTTCGGCTGATACAAGAGGAGCATATTTAAATTAAACAATGTCATTCAGTTCAGGTTCTGTAGTCTCGAGAGGAAGTTTGTATTGCATTGCAATAATTTTGCAGAAAATAAACAGTGATCTACATTTCGAAGTAATTCAACAATAAGCAAATATGTGCTCAGAGTTATTTTGGGCAAAGTCCATATTCTGATTTCATTCCATTAGAAGAGGAGACTGGTTTTCACCATTTGTCAGTTAATAAACTGGGACGTTTAATTGTAAAAAATTCAACAACTTGACTGAACATGGGAGAAAGAACAAATCCACTTCAAAAATGGCTGTATATTCCTTGAAAAAGCAAAAATATGCTGAATATGACTGACAATCTATCAAAATATGCTCTAGGGCCCTACATCACCACTACATATTCTTGATCTCTGACCCCAGGTACACATTGATTTTCTGGCTGTGTGAGCCACAGAGCCGCTTTATGCAGGAACTAGGCCGGTAAAAATTCTAACCTCTGAACATCCACCCCAGGAATTGAACCTGGGTCTCCTGAATTGCAGTCAGACACTTTCCCAAGTACAACACCGCGGCTCTAATTCCATATTGCAAAAAAATATATTTTTCAGGAACTGACAAAGCATCAACAATGGATTTCTTGATTGCCAATAGCGTACATAAACTAATAATAGCACGAAAAAGTGGTGTCTTTAAAAATGAGTTGACGCAATACACGAACCGTTAATTTATATATAAACACTCCGCAAAAAAGGCCCAATTTTAGTGTGTCTATATATAGCTCTGTCACAGTAATGGGTTAATAACATGGCAACCTTTAGTCTTTCACACTTTTTCTTTTTGAAAAGAGACAGGAATTGCAACATATAGGTCGAACTATCTAAACTGGCCAATGTCAGTCTCATATTGGTTACAATGAAAGTATTCCTTTCGTGTACATTCCTTCCATATATAAATAAAAAATGAATTAAATCTTAATTAAAACAGGAAAAAAATAATTAACCATGTAAATGTAACAGAGGTCACATGTCGCTTAGTTCTTTTTTTAAAAAAAAAAAAAATCACCTGATTTAAACCAATCCATCTTGGACACACAGTTGCCTGTAACAAGAAATTCAACTCTATTGTGGAGGAAATTTTGTCTTCATAACAAATTTTCACAGCAATAATGTTGGCTGTTGCCATGTTTTGCTGTATCCTAGGGCCTACCCAATGGTGCAGTGGTTGCATTGTCACCTTGTAATCAAGGGGTCCTGGATCTGATATCCGATGGAGGCACACAGTGGTTCGGATCCCGCTTTAAACTGTAGGTCCAGTCCCGATTAGCCTTACTGTGCATAAAGTGGACTTAAAAACACCAAATCAATCAATCAATCTTGCTGTATCCATCTGAAATCGGTTCTTTTTTTTTTATTTCCTTCCCTCATTTTGAATATGATCATGCTTGCACAAAATATGAATGAATAGATAATTCAATGACATTGTACACTATGTTGGCATTCGTCACCGGACACCCCACAAAAAGTGCTCGTCATCATCTGTACACATCATACAACCTATAAAAGGCGTTGCCGGTTGAGAATACACTCATACCACCTACAGCAGTCAATATGGACACTGAACGTGAACTGAGTGAGGCCGAAAGAGGGATGATCACTGGAGCCCACAGGTTTGGGCATTCAACCCGTGAGATTTCCAACAAATTTCAGATACCCCGGTCGATAGTGAGTGATGTTATCGTGAAGTGGAAGCGAGAGGGGGTCATGACATGCCGACCCAGACCCAGTAAACCGAAAATATTAATAGATCGTGACCGTTGATGCTTGAAACATGTGGTGAAGTCAAACCGGAAGGCGTCATTACAGATGGTGACACAGGAGTTTCGATCGGCTTCCAGTAGTGCTGCAAGTGATCGTACTGTTCACCGGGAGATCGTTGCACTTGGTTTTCATGGTCGCGCAGCAGTTCACAAGCTGAATATTACAGCCCGCAATGCGACCCGTCGGTTACAGTGGTGCAAGGAACGCCGCCATTGGACTCTCGAACAATGGAAATCCGTTCTATGGAGTGATGAATCACGCTACCAGATGTGGCGGTTTGATGGATGTGTGTGAGTGTGGCATATGCCCGGTGAATGCTGTTTACAGGACTGTATCGTACCCGCAGTGAAATTCGGCGGAGGTGGCATCATAGTGTGGTCCTGGTTTTCATGGTATGGTCGTGGTCCTCTTGTTTTAGTTCGGGGAAACATGAATGCCGATGCATACCAAAAAGTTTTGGACAATTCTGAACTACCAACATGGTGGGAACAATTCGGTATTGGCCCATACCTGTTTCAGCACGACAATGCTCCATGTCATACGGCAGGCATTATCAACACGTGGTTCGATGACATGGGTGTGCAAAAACTTGATTGGCCAGCCCAAAGTCCAGATATCAACCCCATTGAACACCTTTGGGACGAGTTGGAGCACCGCTTGAGAGCCAGGCCATGCTTCCCAAAAAAACACCACTGAGCTGTTTGCCGCTTTGCAGGAGGAATGGGACACGATTCCCATCGACACGTATCACAAATTGATGGAAAGTCTTCCTCGAAGGGTTGCGGACATCATTGCAATGAAAGGTTGCCCTACACAATACTGATGTGGTGCTGTGACCGAATTAACGTACTGGTATGGGGTGTCCGGTGACAAATGGCAACATAGTGTATTTCAGAAGTGTGATGTGCCTACCCTAAAGACATGGGGCCTTGTGCAGTAGCACACATCACACACCCTTAACAGCGAGCCTGCCTGGATTCATAACCAAGACCTAGCGTTACAACACCTTACAACACCCAATTTGTGTTTCTGATATTAACAAACATATTGACAGGTTTTGGAAGTGTTATGCTGTCCAAAAGGTTTAACCTTACAATGTAAAATTAGGGAAATATTTTAAATAAATTCAGACTATTAATTTTTATTCCGTATTGAGTAATCTTAAAATATTAAAGTCTCTCATATACACTATTTTTGGCAGCTGGTTTTTCTGCTATTGAATTATACACTGCAGTTCCGATTAACCGAATTTCCGGGTTAACTGAATCACTAAAAAAAAGCCATTACTCGTGCATGACTGTGTTTTACACGAGAGCACCGACGAAGCACTTTTGTCTTTGTTTTGGTCTAACAGTTGGTTATCAAAGAGTAAGTTCATTGTTACGATGCATTGGCTGTACTCACCCACTCCCCCATTCCAGTCTATTTTTAGCACGTGTACTGTGCTATACGCTCAAGGACAAGAGACACCTACCAGTGCCAGTTGAGATTTGTAATTCAGTTCGGCGCACCTGAAACCGTACTGTTATATGACGCACGCTTTTAGAAGCGATATCGGGTGGGGCCACGCAGAGGGTGTGCGTGGCGATCAACCAATGGCAGGAGTGCAACGTTGTACAGTTAGGAGACTGCGGCGCGGAAGTTAAAAGCCGTGTTCTGTATTTTTCTTGCGCGCAAGAAGTTTTTCATAAAACTCGCCACTTTAAGGTTCATGATAAGATGCGAAAAGACATTTTGAACCTGACTGTCCAAAGCCCATGAATTTCCGTCGCCTACAGCCGGAGTTATTGTTCCTTGAAGAAACAATGGAAACACCTTTCATTTCCTTCAGCCTGTTTTTTTCGTTGCCACCGTGTTGATGCAGCTGAGTTGTTGTGTCTAGGGAAAACTGTGGGTGTTAAATTCGCCTCGATATAAACAATGACCCTTCATTGTTCTGGGCATTCTCGAACATTGAAAGCCTGGGTCAGTTTGAGTTCAGCATTTTCGTAGCAAGGCCGGTGTAAAATTATTCGCTCAGCATTCACTCGTGCGCCACAAAGAACAGTTTGTGAAAAGATTAAATACAGCCCTTTCGTGCGATAGTGTGTGTTCCGTGTGTTCTTCTTATTTTAAATAATGTCACTCTCAAAACTTAGAACCAGTAGTACAGGCACCAAGGGTGCAAAATCTAATCATTAACCTCCAGGAGAGTGATTCGGAAATGAGTGAAATCAGTGACATGGAGACCCATGGGTGTCCGGGAGGGGGGGGGGGAAGGGGGGCCATGGCCCCCCTGGAAAATGAAAGTCAACCAAAAAAGATATATTTTCACATATAATTTCATTACAGCCACAATAATATGTGTTAATTATTGCATGAATATGATAATCAAATTTAAGCAATGTTTTTGAGGGAACAATACTATTATGGAGGAAAATGTGCCTTGTTTGCCCCCCCCTGGAAAAAAGCACCTTCCTTGCCCCTCCCTGGAAAAAATCCTGCGGACGTCCATGCGGAGACCGAGGAAGACGACGAGAGCGGTGATGAATAAATAAATACCTTCAAGCTTCTTTCAGGTATGGGTTTTTTCGTATTTGCTACAGTGATATGATATTATAATCCTGTGTAGAAATATTCACTATATTATTTCACTGTACTCATATATACCGTCCATGCATTATCAAAAATAATGGACACATTGCGAATTTTCTGTCCTTCCCTTGCGCTAGCAGTTAGTTTGGCAACAGCGCAGTAGCACTGGCTGGGTATTGGCCGAACTCATGTTCCTTCTAAAAGCATGCGCCGTATAGTGAGCGTTACGTAGCTGTATATCAAAATTCTGTACATAATAAAATGTACATACTGTATATCAAAAAACCTTTATTCCGGTTTAACTTTCATTCAACCAAAGCACCCTTGGTCCCATCAAATTCAGTTAAACAGAACTGTAGTGTATTTACAGATTAAGTTATCAGCCTACATGTTATGAACTTCGTACATTTTTCAGCAAAAAATGTAGGCTCGACCAGGGCTCGAAACTGGGTCTCTGGCATACCATGCCCACCCCTGTTGTGGTTGCACTTGCAGAGACAATTCTACACAGATAAAACAGTGCCAGCAAAAAATCAGGCGAAGGCAGGCTGGCTCGGTAGCTCAGTGGTAGAGCAATGGCACGGTACGTCAGAGACCCAGAATCGAGTCCTGGCCAAGCCTGCATCTTTCGCTGAAAAATCTACTTTTTAAAAAATTTATTTATATAGGGATACTTGCAAAGAACACCCATGACCAGGTTGGGATTTGAATCTGGATTCCCTGGTCTCATAACATTCTGTGCTAACCACTCCACCACGTAACAGAGGTCAGCTTTTTTTTTGGGGGGGGGGGGGGCTCCCCGATGGCGCAGTGTTAGCGACGTCGCCTTGTAGTCAAGGGGTCCCGGGTTCGATACCCGGTGGAGGCACATGGCACAGTGGTTGGGATCCCACTTTAAACCGTAGGTCCTGTCCCGATTAGCCTTACTGTGCATAAAGGGGACTTAAAACACCAACTCAAAACCAAAACCTAAAAGGTCAGCTTTTTTTTTTTTTAAAAAAAAAAAAAGAAACCTAAGTCCGAACAAGAGACAGGCTTCGACTCAAACCAGGCCTCGTTACTAGAATGTAGATCTCAGCTGGATCTTGCTGCCATGTTTAACTAAGCCAATGTAGAAGCAGCTGACAAGTTGAATTTTGTGTTAGGATAAATGCATGAGTGACATAAACGTAGATAAAATAACCAAAGGGAGATTCGTTCTCTCTTAGTTAAATCCTGTGGTCTTCGTCCACTAGCAACATCTAACCTTTGGAACAAGAGTTACTTGTATCCCACTGTTTCTCTTTTTCAACGCTAGATGGCAGTCTGTTAAAAAACAAGAAACAGGATCTAAAATGTGAATTTTTATTCAATCTATCATGCCATATACACTGATATTTTGCCATAAAAGTTATTTTTAACCTGCCATTTGTTTATTTGATTAGAGTCTCTGAATGATTTATGCATATACAAGGGTCGTTCAAGGTTGACCAGGACTTTCGTGCGTAAAATATTAATGAATCAATGTAGCGCTGCATTACTAGGGCAGGACAGACCATGATTCCTTGCGAGTAACCATGATCCTTTGCGACACATTTGGCGCATGCGCAGTAGTGTAAACAAAGATGGCGGCAAGTAGTGTATCTGTTGCTGTGGAACAGCGGTGTATAATGAAATTTCTCGTGAAGGAGAAGGTGAAACCTGCTCAAATTTGGCGTAGACTGCAAGCACAGTATGGTGAACAAACACTGTCACGGGCAAGAGTGTACGAATGGTGCCATAAAAGTTCCCCTCCACCCAAGAAAAGCAAAGCGCTGCTGTCTGCCGGTAAGATTTTGGGAAGTCTTCTGGAACATGAAAGGTGTTATCCATGTGGATTTTGTGGAGAAGGGTGCCACAATTAATGCCAAGTATTACTCAACACTGCTTCACGGTGCTGTACGTGGGGCTGTTCGGAAGAAAAGACCTGGAATGTTGTCGAAACACGTCATTCTTCTCCATGACAATGTCAGGCCCTACACGGTCCATTTGACTCAAACAATACTGGCCAACTTGCACTGGGAGGTTTTACCACACAGTCCTTACAGTCCAGATTTATGCCTCAGTGATTTCCACTTGTTTGGGGCACTTAAAGAGCATTTGGGTGAGATGCACTTCCAGACAGATGAGGAACTCAAGAATGATGTCCTGCAGTGGTTACGACACCAACCTACTTTTTTCTATGCCAAAGGCATCAAGGAACTTCCACAACGACGGCAACGGTGTCTGGATGTTCAGGGGGAATACTTTGAAAAACTGACATAGTTTGGTGCTTCTATGTATGTATATTTCCTGTCTAGAAATAAAAGTCCCGGTCAACCTTGAACGACCCTTGTATATGGATCTGTTGAAAAGCAAAAGAATTTATGCTGCTCAGCCAGTTTACAATCTTTCACATGGCAACGAGTTATTTTCACAAATCATACAGTTGGCAAACACAGAACAAATAATTGGGAGACGGACAAAGACAAGCAAATACAATCACGTTCGAACAAACACGACAACAGATACACAAATAGGCAGCAATATGAAGATTTTTTTCCGTTTCGCTCCAAGCACGAAGTTCAAGCATCACCAGCCACACTACAAAAGAAGCTTAGACAAAGGGCCTCTCTTATCACACAACATGCTACCAATCTTCCTTTCTGATGTCACCACGAAAAACTTTCATTGTTACGCTAAATGATTAATTTCTTAGGTTGGGCCTCTTAGGTTTAGTTCTCTTAGCATAAATAATACATTTGCAGGGTATTCACTCTGCCTCTAATGACAGAACATGAATTTGGAAGCACGTTGTGCGATAAAAGAGGCCCTAGAACAAAAGAGAAACAGGCCTCTGCTGCCATCTAGCATGACAGTAGAGAAGCATCCTGACCAATAACTCTTGTGCCAACAGTTAGATGTTGCTAAGGTCGCAAAGCCACAAGTACCGGCATATGAGTTTCACCCCGTTGGACATAAGACAGTTCTGGAAACTTGAATTTCCATGTAAGTTGGCTTGTCTGTCTTTGACTTCACAAACAGTAGGTAGGTTATGTAGAAGCCTAGTGCTATATTTGTAGCATATGCCTAAATAAATTCCTGCACTATGCATGAAGTTGTCTTTATTATTGAAAATGATTCTTGGTGGACTAAAAGACAAATGCTCATTCTCACCACAATGGTAGCTTAACAGCTTGCCTTAAAAAGAAATTTCTAAATTCAGTCCGAAATTTTGGAATTTTTTAAATCCCGTTTCTTTGTTCTCTATTGTATGCTCTCTACTGGGAATACATATTTTACCTGAAATATGGCTAAGAAGATAAAACACATTTTATAAAAAAAGGTTTGTGCGATTTACTCACGTTGTTACAATACAATATAGGTACTTAAACAAATACTATAAAAATGATTACTTATGGTTCGTGAGTATATGTTTTATAGAAAACACGTTTCGAGGCGCAACTAGTCTCTTCCTCAGGTGCACTTCTTGGCAATCTGAATTACTTCATGCCTATGTCAATTTACACAAATGAACAAGGAATAAGGTGATAATAAAAGATCATGGTTAAAACCGGTATTTCTTAAAACTGCCCTTTGTGCACATAAAAACTCACTTTCTCACATTGCCAAGCATGAACCTCAAACCTAAAAACATGTCTCCCATTACACGTTAAAACCCCACCTCAAGCAACGTTGTCTACATGGTAACTGATTTAGCTTCTCGCCGAAGTCCCCATCTGCTCTCCCCCTTTCTTCCCCTTCCCTACTGCTACATCATTTTAAACTGGAAATCTTGGATCTCGCGGGTCGCATTGATTACAGCCGGAGAGACCTGGAAACCAATAACCCCCCCCCCCTCCCTTGATCTTATCTCATCGCTTAACCTTTAGGAGCCAGATCGTCTCGATCGAGATGCTCTCATGTAACCCTCGGGGGCCTGATCCTCTCAAACGAGATGCTCTGTCAAGGTCGTAGTTTTTACGTTATAACTTTGCTATTTCTGGCTAGAATTTCTTTTTTCATATTGTTGTTAACACATGTATTTAACAGAAATGATTGTTGCACGTTTTCTCTTTTCATGAAAATGGCAGGAAAAAGGCGACTTCTTCTTTGCGTCTTTTTCAAGGGAAAAATTTTGCCGACAAAGGAAGGCCGGCTTTGTTGTTCTACAGCAATGCGTTTCCCTCACCCCTGGAAACTGCATTGGAAGGAAGTTTGTATATCGGTACCCAAGGTAAAAAAGACGTCCTTTGGGGGGGCGGGGGGGGGGGTAGGGGGAAACCCCATTTTAAAAAAATATATATTTGGAGGGGGGATTCCCCCTTCCCCCCTAAATATATATGCAGAATGTGCATACATTTTATATCGTCTCAATCTGTGATTCATTCCGAGTACAACAGTATATTATTCATCTCTCTACGGCAATTAGCCTCTGAGCTACAGTCATTTCAAGGTACCGCAGCATTTTGAAGCTTGAATCAGTAGCATGCTGACCATTCATTTTGGGGGTACAACTCGCGATACATTGGTCATACGATAATAATGCAAATATTTTTGTGTTTCTTACATGTCAGCGATAATTTCCATGTGCATGTTGACACTGTCATGTACTTTTACTTGGAGGAGTAGGGGGAAATCCCCATTTTTTCCCGAAATTTTGGAATTTTGAGTGTTCTCCCCCTCGACCGCAACATATACACCAAATTTGCATAAATTTTATATAGTCTGAATCTCTGGTTTATTCCAAGTGCAACGGTATATCACTCATCTCTCTGCCTCCGATCTACACTCATTTAATTGAAACTCTGCATTTTGCTTAAAATCGGCTCGGGCATCATGTGAAAATGGCCTTGCGCTCCAAAAGGTTAAACATCTGGATCCATAATTCGTCTACATTTCCATCTTCCCTGTTCAATTTATTACTTCTATCCTTACAAATATATGCCGCTTCGTACACATTTCTACCTATTGGTTTATTTTCAATTTTGACCACCTCTCTTTTCCTGATTCTATGCCCTTTTTCAATTACATGTTCAGATAACCGTGTTCTTGGAGTTCCCTCTCTAATATCTTTATCATGCTCTCCCCATCTAATCTTCATACTCCTTCCAGTTTGCCCTACATATTCCTTATTACATTCGCATTTTATTTTATACACCTCTTTTTCATTTCCCCCTCTTTCTTCCCTTTCTTTGCATCCTTTTTATATTCAGTAAAATGTTTTTCGATTGTTCTCGGTGCTCTCATCCCACATTTGATTCCATATTCCTTGGCCAGTGTTTCTATTTTCTCCGAAACTCCTGTGAAATACGGAATCCCTATGTATTTATACTTTATCTTTTCCCCACTCTCTTCCTCAACACTTTCCTCTCCTATCATATTGTTACTATTTTCTTTTTCCCCTCTTTCACAAATCCTACGAGCATCCCTTTGTACTTTCCTCAAATCGATCTCCTTGTACCTGTTCTTTTTTTCCCACGGTCATGATCCATTTCCCTTCTTCCCTGTGACTACATAGCCTTATTGCCCTTATGAAAAAGTTGAGAAACACATTATTCTTAGTTCTCCGTGCATGTTCCAATTTGTTATGAATATACAGGTCACCTGGTAGTGTTTTGTGGTATACCCCTGTCCTAATTTCCTTTCCGGTGTTAATAATCCGTAGGCCTAAAAAGATAACTTCTCCCTTTTTTTTGTTTCTTCCTTAGTAAAACTAATCCTATCATCTTGTTCTCCTAAAATCTCAAACATTATTTTAAGGTTCTTCTTGTCCCCTATAATCAAGGTATCATCTACATACCTAATTTAATACCACCCCTTGTCTGTCTTGAGGCGGTTTTTTCAATATAATGCATGAAAATCCCGGATACAATTTCCGAGACAGGGTTCCCCATTGCTAATCCCTCCTTCTGCAAATAGATCTTGTCGTTAAAACCATCTTACGCATTCCCAGGCTACAATGACACTTACCCCTTTTCCCATTAACCATCTTATTAAGCAGTCTGCAGCTCTGTCCCTAGGTACACTGGGGTGTAGGTTAACGACATCAAAACTCATTATTCTATCTTCCTTAGTTATTTTGAGTTTCTCTATTTCCTTCTTCACCTCATACGAATTCCCTGTATTTTCCCCTACCTCTTTAATTTTAGACACAAGGGTTCTTTAGTGTAAATTGAAGTAGGCATGAAGTAATTCCGATTGCCAAGAAGTGCACCTCAGGAATAGACCAGTTGCATCTCGAAACGTTGTGTTTTCTATAAAACATATACTCACGAACCATAAGTAATCACTTTTATAGTATTTTTTTAAGTACTTATATTGTGTAAGAAGATAAAATATCAATATATACAAAACTTAAGTTATATTATCCCGAGTTAACTCAGGCTACACACAAAATGTAAAAAAACAACTTATTTTTACAAAAAGTTTAAAATATTATGCCTCTAAATATTGTACTATTCTGTCAAAAAAGTACCGGGAATTTGTAATTTAAAAGGCCCGCGCTAACGATTTTTTTTTAAAATCTTTTTTACGTAAGTTGGTAGCACTGTACTTAATTACTACGCCAAACATGAGCTCGATCTGTCAACCAGTTTGTTTACAGCAGCTGGTTGAATCAGTCCACTTCAGTAGTGCATCACAATTTTTACAATCAACGAAATTATTGAACAAAGAGTTTGCCTTAAATTTTGTGTTGCGAACTGAATTTCGTGTGCTGACTCGCTAAAAATGTTAGAAAAGACTTATGGTGAATCAGTTTTATCAAAAACACCGGCTTACGAGTGGCACAAAGCGTTCAAGGAGGGCCGAGAGTTAGTCGAAGACATGCCTCGTTCTGGACAACCTTTGACCTCTTCAACCGATGAAAACATCAAAAAAGTGAAGGAAATTGTGCTCGATATTCACCATTCCAGCTTAAGAGAGATAGCTAGTGACCTTAACATCTCTCACGAGTCTGTTCGTTCGATTTTGGTGGATATTTTGGGCATGAGACATGCCGTGGCACGGCTTGTTCCAAAAGAGCTGAATTTTCTTCAAAAACAGTACCATGAGCAGGTCTCTTTAGACATGCTGGATCGTGCCAATTCTGATCCCACATTCATGGAACGCATCATAACTGGTGATGAGACATGGGTCTACGAATTTGACATGCAAACAAGTCAACAGTCATCAGAATGGAGGACAAAAGACGACCACGTCAAAGTCGCTCAAAAGTCAAGGTGATGCACATTGTTTTCTTCGATACTCGTGGTTTGGTGCATCATGAATTTGTTCCAGAGGGACAGACAGTCAATAAAGAAAATACGTTGGAAACGGCCAGATTTGTGGAAGAACAATTCGTGGATTTTACACGACGATAATGCGCCATCGCATAGAGCGACAGTTGTGACCGAAATTTAAGGCTAAAAACACAATCAATACCATCGATCAACCACTGTATTCACCAGATCTGGCCCCATGTGATTTCTTTATGTTCCCGAAATTAAATTGCCACTCTGGGGTAATCGTTCTGACTCGATTGAACCCATAAAGCAAAATTCGTGGAAGGAGCTGAAGGCCATACTGGAAAGCACCTATAAAAAGGGTTTGGAAGACTGGAAAAAACGCTGGCACATGTGTGTTGCATCAAATGGGGCCTACTTTGAAGGCAACAAAATAAATATTGATGAATAAATGAAAATTGTGCATTTTATTTAACAATTCCCGGTACTTTTTTGACAGATTGTACATATGAAATTAAAGTTTAAAAAATTCAGTTCACTCACTTATAAACATTATGTGTATGAATATATGTATATGTAATGAACAAATTTTATTATCCCAAGTATACTCAGGCTCAATGGCAGCGATCAGGTTCCAAAACTGGGGGGGAGACAGTTTACTTCCCTTTGTAGATAAGGTTTAGCACAGTTCCGGGGCAAAAGTGTAAAAAATAGGAATTCCCCCCCTAATCGCTGCCACTGGTCAGGCTAATGAAAGATATACATTTTTGTCATCATAATAAATGTAAACATAATATCTTGCCTTCAAATGTTGTATATGCATAATGTTTTTAAAATCTTACAAATAGCAGTTCTGATTCTGAAATTATTAGATAGGCACAGTATGGTGAATTTTGAAGCATAAGGGGGCTATGCAATCTGGGCAGCAGTAACATGATTCACTATCAATCTCCTTGCCTTTGGTATCTCTCACTTGGCTACACATTCCAAGCTGAGTAAGGTGCTGCTGCCAAGTGGACATTTACTGTACTTTGCGTTAGAAAGCCTCCCACGAGTTTGCACGGGATAAAAAAAATGGAAATGGTAAAAGTAGTTTGGCCTGATTATACTCGGGATAATATAAAAAGTGCCCCTATTACCTGACCAAGTTTACTCGGGATAATAAGGCAAGTGGTTAAGAAATAATTAAAAGAGAATATACAAACACCATACCTGTCTTTATCAGCTGATCAGCCTTTGACAGACCAGAAATAATCTTTTCCACTGTCTGCGTACCAAGAGCATTTGTCTCTCCTGCAATAAATTGGAAAACAAGCATAAACATGTATAAAAACATGACAAAAAATGAAAAGAAAAAAAAAGAATGAAAAATAGCCCTCCTTCAGGAAAAAGAACCAAAATAGCAGACCATGTCGTACCTGTGGTATATTTGAAGTCCTTCAACTAGCTTCAAAAATACTAAGTAATTGTCAAAAAGAAAGGTACTGGTACACGGGGAAATTCTCTCCTAATTAATCAAGTCCTCAATTTTTTTTTTGGCTTTATTTTACTTTGCCCTTTGTGTCACCTTTGGATAATTTGCCAAGATGGGGATGAGCGATGATATGATGAATGGACACTCAAAAACATCCATGCCCAGGCTGGGATTCGAACCCGGGACACCTGATGTCGTAGCTTGATGTGCTAACCACTGCATCATAGGGGGCCGGCAATCAAGTGCTCAATGTCTTACACTGTCACCAAGGGTTCTGTGTTTGAGTTCCATTCTATGTGTGAGTGCGAGTTTGTCCCTTCAAAATCTTCTACACCATCAATATATTGTCGAAATTAAATTAGATACATGAAAAAGTAATAACACCATTAAGCCTTGTTTCCATGATATGAAAAAACGAAATATGCTGAAGGTTTGGAATAAGGAGTATGGGGAAGACCACAGAAAAGATATGCAAAGTGCATAGGAAAGCGAGCATTAAAACTTACAGGAAGGGAGGGAGAAGCATCTTAGGAATAGCGAAGAATGCAAAAAAGAAAAAGGAAAACAGAGAAGAGGAAGGGATTATCTACGAAGTGAAATGTAAAGAATGTCAGAGTTTGTACATAGGAGAAACGAAAAAGAGGCTGAAAGACAGATTGAAACAACATAGGGATGATGTACAACTTAAGAGAGAGAGAGAAATGCGATATTTAAACACACGAGAGAAACAGGACGTGACACTGAGTGGGATGAGGCTAAGCAGATAGGAAGGGAGAAGAGAATACTAGTGAGAAAATGGAAGGAGGCCAAGGAAATAGAGAAGAAAAGTGAAGAAGACACAATGAACTGGAATGGGGGACTGAAGTTAAACAAAGAATGGAAGAAGGTGTTAGAAAAAGTGGAAAGGACAAGAAAGAGGAGAGGAGAAGGAAGAAAAATGAAGGAAAAAGAGCATGAGACAAAAAGTCCAACCACATTCTATATGGAAGTAAATATGTTTAGCCTTTTAGGTGAAAGTACAGTTGACAAGGGAAAGCCACATGCTAGAAAGTTCCAGAACAACTTTCTAATAGTCCAGAGGGAGTAATGTTTGTGTATATATAATGCCCGGTTTTTGTATCTTGTTACATTTGTACTTGATACAGAGTCTGAAGAAGACCTTGCTAGAAGATTGAAATGTTACGTTTAGTTTATGTTTTTAATCAAATAAATTACTGCCTTGGTCAGCATATTTAGTTTTTCAGAAAAAGTTATGTTTCATCCTGGCAAATAAATTCTCCAACTTCTGAATTTATCATGCTAACACAAGTAAGGTAACACAAAGTATTCATGTATTTTCAGTGACATGTTACAAGCACCAAGTACTGAAAAGGTAACATGGTACTTGGGTTTGTTACATTACTACTAAACTTCTCAATGATTCTCCTCAATGTAAGGATGAACATATTTGACTTTACTTTGATACATGGCAAGCATATCATTTTAGACCTTGTCTATGATTTCTATGAGGGCAAATCGAAAAGTCCTTGCCCCAATTTCAGCTGAAATAATAAACATGCAGGGAAATCAAAATATAGTAATTATTCTATGTACCTTGCACTATTCTTCCACATAGTCACTACAGTGGTTCAGGCATTTCTTCCATCGCACCACTAGTTTGGTGATGCCGCTTTTGTAGAATTCGACCCATTGATCGTGGAACCACTGCCGGACAGCAGTCTTCGCTTCATCGTCACAAATGAACCTCTGTCCTGCCAGGAACTTCTTCAGTGGACCGAACATGTGGTGGCAAAGTCTGGACTATATGGAGCATGCTCCAGAATCTCCCATTCACATAACTGAAGTCTGTCGATGGTTTGCCACATGAGGCCTGGCGTTATCATGGAGGATAATCACATTGTCCACGTCGAGACTCACTTGGTGCTATTTCCTGATGGAAGCTCACAGACGTGAGAGTGTGCAACATTGATGGTGTCACCTTGTGATAGGAAATCCAGCAGGAGCGGCCCTTGGCGATCCCAGAAGACCGTGAGCATCAACTTCCCGACTGATTGCATTCTGCGGAATTTCTTCGTGACAGGAGAATGTGGATGTTTCCACACCATGCTCGGATGCTTTGATTCTGGAGTGAAATGCAATACCCTTGTTTCATCTCCAGTAACAATGAGATCCAGGAAACTTTCACCCTCCTTGGCATAACACTGCAAATGTTTCAGTGAAGACATCATTCGCTTGCCCTTGGTCAGGTCATGCAAAATCTTATGTACCCTCCAATATGAAACATTGCGATACCCCAAGGATCCACGAACGATATTGTTAACACTGCCATAAGAAATGGCAAGCTCCTTGGAAATGTCTTTTAGATGGACACACCAATCTCCTTTCACCATTGCATCCACACGGGCAATGTTTTCCGCTGTGAGTGAGGTGCGAGAATGCCCTGATTGCTCATTGTCATGAAGGTTTTCTCGGGCATTTTCAAACTCACAACAGCACCACCACACACTTCTCAAAGCGAAACACTTGTCCTCATATGTCGGCTGCATTTCCCTATGGATCTCAAAGGGCGGTCGTCCCTTGCTCCAT
This sequence comes from Lepisma saccharinum, assembly GCF_977018435.1. Classification (NCBI taxonomy): domain Eukaryota; kingdom Metazoa; phylum Arthropoda; class Insecta; order Zygentoma; family Lepismatidae; genus Lepisma; species Lepisma saccharinum. The sequence goes on from NC_139249.1 coordinate 37,054,707, forward strand.
AGAAAATGAAAACTGGCAGTTGGGAGATAGGCCAAGGCCCTTCGAGGGCTGTCACGCCATGGGTTAATGCATTAATATGTATTTGTATTTTTGTTACTCTATGTTGCTTTTTTACAACTTTTGCTTAATCTGGCCAATGAGAATGAGTGAGAATTAGATGAAATTGATGGAGAGAAACGAAGAACACCCATGTCCACATCAGGACTTGAAAGTGTGAACTTCAGTGGTGAGATCAAAGTTGACTACTTAATGTGCTCTGTCACTGAGCCAACTATGTATTAATAATAATTTGGAACTTTGTGACATCTTGCATCTCTGTTTACTTTATTTCTATTCAGTTTAAAAATGGCTCCTGTTGTACTGGATGAATCATATATAAATAAAATTTAATTACAGGAAAATATAAAAGTGAGAATAATGAATTCATAAAAATTAGATGTAGGTCTATACAGCATGAAATACAACACACAAAAGAACCCATTGGGTTAAAAACCACTCACATGAAAAGTTGACTACAAGCAACACAACACAAATTTGAGACTGTAAACAATATTTACATCCCTTGATTAACATTACTTCACAAAATTTATTTTCAACTAAATGGAACTGAAGCTAGACATTGCATTACTTTTGACATGAGTAACCATGACAAAATATTATTCATTCTGCCACAAAAATTAAGAAGGGTATCCTTGATAGAAAGTAAAAAAAATTGCATGGTTAATGAAGATTGTTCACGAATGTTTTCTGTTGCTGTTTGCACGTGGAGATGTGTTATGGTGAAGTAATGTGCCTCTGTAACCTTGGCCTGAAGCAACCCAGACTGAAGGCTTCATTGATAGGGCTATAATACCCGAAACTATATATATATATATATATATATATATATATATATATATATATAAACCCAGCAGACTTGACCTTGACCACTGCTTCATACACATAAAACATTAATGATATCCCTATAAACTTACAATTAAGTATTAATTATTTTATATTAAAATGTGTTATAAAATAGAGTAAATAACACACGAAGGTCTGAAAACATGAAAGAGGCGAAGCCATCCTAAGGAGTGTTAGGTTCTACGCTGGTAGCAATTTTTAAAATTTTAGGTTAATTAATTTGGTGGCTGTATTATTTGTAAGAATTTTTTCCATTATTTGAATGTGCATAAAACCTGTTTTTATGAACAAAAAATACTCAAAGATAAAGGTTTATTTTACTTACACAGGCCGTACTTGAGGATCAAATATCTCTGGTTATTTGCGGTTTCTGCACACTGGAACACATTTTGTTACATAAAACATCAAAATCTACCAATTAAAAAAAATTGACAATTCCTCAGGGGGTTCAGTTGGTTAAGAGCCTCTTGAAAAGCTTTTTCAATAATAAACAATGAGAGCCAGCATGTTATTCAACGTGAGCAATAGATTGAAACGACCCAATGGGAAGATGACAACATTTGCATCCTTGCTGGAATTGGTAACGGTTCCTAATGTTTCATGATTTTGCCCAAGTTATATTGCAGTATTGGGAGGTGCTTGAGAACACTGGAAATGGTTGTGGAAGTAAGTTCAAAGCTTGGAGCAGTTAAAAGCTTCATTAAGAATTATTTACCAGGGAAGTTAAGATTTGAAAAGTAGATTACATGAGTGTCCATGTTTCACAGCTAACATCCATTCTTAGTTTATGATCATCTAAGAAACTGAGTTTGGATGGATTTTCAAGCAAGGCTGAAGGGGGGTTCATAATTAGGTGATGGAAGCATTTTGGGATGTTATTTTAAAGTTAAGAGCCCCAAATCTGACCCACCTAACATAACAATGAAATCATTTAGGGATGTTTTATTAATGGTAAGTGCCCTAAACCTGATCTGCCTAACCTAACTTCCTTCCACAATGGTTTCTAGTACTCCCTACTATCCCTACAAAAGTTAGAAAAATCATTAGCATTAGGAAACGTTACCATTTCATCATATAGCATCACTCATCCTCATCGTTGCAACTAGCCAAAAGTTACACAAAAGCGAAGTAAAATAAACCAAGTCAATCACACAACAAGCCAAGACAACAGTAAACGAATGGCTGCTCGCAAACAATCATGTAGGAGTATATGGAAGGGAAAAATTGTTCTACAAACACAGTAAGTTTATTTATTTATTTACCAGAGAATTCCAAATACAGCTTTGGCCATTTTACATTGGAATGTAATAACAATGGAAATAACAAAAAATAACAATGTAAGTAACAAGAAATAATAATAACAATCTAAAATACATACTTTACGTTTGTGCATACATACATATGAGATAAAGTGGATTACATGTTGTTACACAGTAGCTTTTTAAAACGTGACTGGTTTTCAAAAATATCAACTTGGTTTGGTAGAGTGTTGCATTGGCCGGGTAGTTTGTGGAAGAGAGAATGCTGTATTAGGCTTAATATGGGTTTCTGATATTTGAAAAGCTGAGTGCTCCTTGTGGTGCAGGACGGTACTCGAAAGTGAATTTCTCGAAGAAGGCGATCACTTCTTATGTTCCCATTGGTTATTTTATGGAGGAAAATATGGTCTGCAAGTATGTGTCTATCATGAGGGGTATGGATATTTAGCATTTTCAGAAGGATGGATTTTTGTAAATGTTTTGTGGATGGAATTCGGTGGCGAACAATGGCCAGGAAGAAATTTAGAACAGAATTTAGTCTATCTAATTTTGAGGGGCAGGCCATAGACCAGATCGGAGAACAGTATTCAAGTTTAGGTGAAACGAAAGATTTGTAGAAAGTGCCGAGAGCAGACAGGTTGTTTATTTCAGTAACACGATAGAGGAGACCCAGCATACGCATGGAACCCTTAGTGAGTACAGATATGTGGTCAGAAAAGGAGAGTTTCTCATCAAATATGACGCCTAAGTCCTGTGCAGCAACCCTTTGAACGCAATTGCCACGGTGGCTCAGTCGGTAACGCGTCTGACTACCATGCTAAAGGTCCCGGGTTCGATCCCCGGCCGGTTCAAATCCGGGAACTTTTCTAACGATGGAAGCGGCCCCGGCACTCATCCAACGTCGAATAACATGGGTACCTGGGGGAAACCCTGGGAGGTAAAGGCGGTCAGGGGTGTGATGCTGATCACATCACCCTCACTCACGACCGGATCAAGAAAGTGTGGGGCATTACCCCCACACCCCTTATACGCCTTCATGGCGTCGTGCTATGCACAGGGGAGCACTTTACCCTTTTTTTTTTTTTTTTTTTTAAATATTGCGTACTAAATGTATTTTTCTTTAAGGAGAAGATCATGGTGGTACATTTCTGAGGATTAAGTTTCAGGTTCCATATTTCACACCACTTTATTAGGGAATCTAAGTTCTTTTGCAACAGTGCCATGTCATTTAAATTTGATATTTTACTGTATATTAATTATGCAATCATCGGCGAACAAAATAAGGTTTTTACAAGAGTCAGAACGATATTCTGGAAGATCATCTAGGTAGAGGATGAAGAGAAGAGGCCCAAGAACACTGCCTTGGGGAACACCAGAAGATACACCTCAATGTGAAGAAGACGTTCCGGAAAGTACAACCCTTTGTTGTCTGTTTCGGAGGTAGTGTTTGAGCAGAGAGAGAAATTTCCCATGAATATTAAAACGATGAGATAATTTATGTAGGAGGTAGTTGTGGTTTATAGAATTGAAGGCTTTGGAGAAATCAAGATATATTACATCCAGTTGAGAGTTTTCAGCATCAGATAATACGATGCTTAAGTTAGTTCAGCAGGAGCTGCCTGGTAAGAAGCCATGCTGTGCTGTATTTATATATGGAGAGGTGAATTTGTAAAGTCGGTCCTTTATTATTTTTTCACAGGCGATAGAAAGTGGTGATAACAGGGAAATGGGTCTATAAGAAGCAACAGCATCCTTGTCGCCAGATTTATATAACGGTACCACATTATCCTTTTTCCATGAATCCGGGAATGTTGCCTCATTGAAGCATCTGTTTAATAAAATAGAGAAGGGAATAGCGAGAGAAGAAGCAGTGTTTTTGAGGAAAGTAGACCAATTGCGCAATCAGGCAACAAAGATAGGATGCTTAGAACTTCTCCAGGAGATGTGGAGAGAGATGTCAGAGAGTGACAGCAAACTGGAGTGAGATTAGGAAGAGAAGAAGGCGGTGTATTTGACACTATATTTTTAGAGAAAAATGAGTTGAAGAGATCAGCTCTGTCAGGCCCCTCTGCGTGTGCTGTCATGCTTTATTTCAAAAAGGTATTCGGGAATTTTGCCTCCTAGAGTTGATGAGTGACCACTAGATCTAGGATTTGTATGTAATTACATATTCTATTCCTTTTTAGATACATACCTTGAACACAAAAATGTCAACGAATTATGTAAGTGACATCATTTTGCATAAGTTTTATGTTACATATTTTACATATTTGCTAATTTACTTCACATAAAACAACATATTTCGGTAATTTTTTCCTATATTTTCAACCTCTGAAACATGATGAAGAAAATTTATATATCATGTGATGTCATATTTTCTAATCAATGAGATGCATGGTGTTTACGGACACCTAAAATTGACTGCCAAGTCGAAAGACAGGTTGAAGACCCCCCAAAAAGAAAAAATTACTGGAACTGCTAATTATAGAAAGATGCTGCAGTTTCTCTCCCTTCCCCTTTCTGGTTACATATTTTAGTTTCGCTTTTAGGTTTAGGCAAAGCACCTAGAAATTTGGCATCGGTGGACAAGAAAGCTACTTTCCTGTATGATGCAAATTACACAATATGTTCCCATGTACAAAAAAGTACACCAGTAGCTATGTATTTTCATTCAATTGTTTTTTCTGTAAACGCTTTTTTTACAACTTGTTTCGAAAGTTACGAAGAACTCTCGTGCATATTTACATATTGTACAATAATTTGTGATGTGAAAATTAATTAATAGTTGACAAAAGTGAAAAGTAATTAATAGTTGACAAAATTGGTTTCTTAAATATGTGCATGTTGCTGTGCTTTTTTTGAGTTCATAAATTTGATACAAATTTTGGAGCAGATTTAGAATATAGAGAATGTGTCTAATTTCGTTAATATTTGGTATAGTAACTAAATATGGCCTTCTAATCACGAATCTGTTGTTAAAATGCCGTGGACACGTCTCGAAATTGCGAAAAAAGCTGATGTAACTTGATTTTCTTTTTTAAAAAAGCTTTTTTACATTGTTTTACGAACAAAATTGGTAGTACTTTACTATAGGTGAGACACCTCTAAATCATTTATTTCGCACTTTTTTACATTGCTAACATACTATTCTGCATTGCAGAACATTTCTTTAGGTGAAATAATGAATTTCTAACGAAAATAATATCTATGTCTTACATTAACGAGTACTTACTGTTCTTCCTTATTTCCACACATAATATGGCGATAGCTTACCCGTTCATCGTGGGTTGTGCCAGTGTTTTGTCAATTTGGAGTGTGCATGCAGTGTTGCAACCTTGTTCGCCGAAAAATAACTAATTTTTTTAAAAAAATTAAAAACACTTCACGAAATTTTTTTACGAAAAAAAGTTCAATTTTTGACATAAAGAGTAATTATAAAACCATTGATGTTAGCCCCAAAAACCATCCACGGGTAGCCCCAAAAATTCACGATAGCCCCACGAACCATCACGGGGACGAGGTATGCCAACGAGGTTACGTTAGGCCTGTTGGGTTAGGTTCCATTAGCACTCATTTCGTTCAATTTAGCATATACGGACATCGGTTTTTCTCGATGAAAAAAAAATACACGGAATTCTTTTGAATTTTAACTTTCCACGTTCTGCATTCCACTTCTTTCTTCAAGATTCCGTGTTGAATTACAAATTACACAGCATCTTCCACACCCGGCAACAACTTCACGACGCATCCTCAACACGTCATATTGTGGCAATAACAAGGTGTGGTTTGAAACACTGACCACGGGGTTTACGTTATCAAACACACGGAACATTGTGCTCTCGATCAGAAAGTAAATGGTGGCAGCAGCGGAAAGAGATTTTCGTAGAAAACCACATGCATTCGCATTCAAATGGATCAAAACTACATTGCCGAACTTCAACAACGCTACAGAAAATGATTTGTGAAAGTAATTTCTCCTGTAAATTTGAAGAAATCCGTCTCACCTATAGTAAAGTGTTACCACAAAATTTTAACTATGCTTGCCTAACATAACCGAACCTTGCTGAAAATGGTTCGTGGGGCTATCCGTGAATGGTTTTTGGGGCTATCCGTCAATGGTTTGTGGGGCTACCCGTGAATTTTTACACGTGTCCGTGGCATTTTAACACAGATTCGTGATTAGAAGGCCAAATTTAGTTAGTATACCAAATATTAACGTAATTAGAGATATTCTCTATATTCTTCATTCATACCCAAATTTTAATTTTAACAACTTATGTCTTTGAATATGTGCAAATAAGATAGATATCTAGCAGAATTCTTGAAATGGCTTGGACACTAGATTATTATTATATTACATATTCTATGATACTACATATTTAGCAACACATTCTTTTGATAATACATATTTAGGTACATATTTTAGTAATTATTGTTACATATTTTGTACAGTAACAGTATAGTATAGGGGTGACGGATTTCTTCAAATTTACAGGAGAAAGTACTTACGGAAATCATTTTCTGGGTTGTGGAAGTTTGTGAATGTAGTTTTGATCCATTTTAATGTGAATACATGTTGTTTTCTGCGAAAATTCTGTCCGACACGCTGTTTCTGCTGCCGCCATTTGCTTTCTGCACGAGAGCACAATGTTCCGTGTGTTAGATGACGTAAAACCCGTAGCCAGTGTTTCAAAGTCACAGTGTTCACTAGAACATGACGCGTAGAGCATTTTTATTTATTTTTTAACTATGCTTGCCTAACCTAACCTAACCTTAACTTATAGAAAATGGATTTTGGGGCTAACGTCAATGGTTTGTGGGGCTAACGTAAATGGTTTGTGAGGCTAACATCAATGATTTGAGAAGTTTTAGCATAATTTCAAATCCGGGCATGAAATTAGGTATTTTCAGGTGAACAAGGTTGCAACACTGCATAAATCGACAAAACACTCGTACAACGAGCGATGAACCAGTACACTGTCGCCATAATGTGTGTTACAGAATCGAAATAACAAGTAACAGTAAGTACTCGTAAATGTAAGAAATAGACATTATCTTAGTTAGAAATGCATTATTTCACCTTAGGATATGTTCCGCATTCCAAAATAGTACGTTAGGAATGTAAAAAACTGCGAAATAGGCCTATATGATTTATAGGTGTCACCCCCATACTATACTAGTACGTTTATTAAAATTTCAGTAACCACCAAACGTCTTTAATTCCCTTATTTTTCACATTAATACTTATGTATTCTGCATTCCTAAGGATTCTTCAAGATGGCGTTTCGTTTTTTCGACGCAAATAATGTCAATTTTATAAATAACGAGTATTTTTATATTGTTGCTTTCGCTTGCGTTACATGCGATATGGCAGAGAAATCTTGACAGCGTTGTCCATGATCAGTGGTTATGCAGTGTTGCAACCTTCTTCATAGAAAAATACCTACTTTGGTGTTACTGATTTTGTATTTCTTTCCAGATTCGAAAAACGTACGAATCATGCACGGATAACCCCACGAACCATTCATAAATAGCCCCATGAACCATCAACCAGGTTCAAATCCGGGAACTTTTCTAACGATGGAAGCGGCCCCGGCACCCACCCAGCATCGAATAATATGGGTACCTGGGGGAAACCCTGGGAGGTAAAGGTGGTCAGGGGTGTGATGCTGATCACATCACCCCCACTCACAACCGGATCAAGAAAGTGTGGAGCGTTACCCCCACACCCCCTATACGCCTTCATGGCGTGGTGCTAAGCACAGGGGAACACTTTTTTTGGTACTATTATCGTATGGGTGAAACACCTACGAATCATATATTTCGGACTTCTTTACATTGCTAACGCGTTGCGGAACATTTCTTAAGGCGAAATAATGCATTTCTAACTAAGACAATGTTTATTTTCTCTATTTACGAGTACTTACTGTTACTTGTTGTTTCGAATCTGTAACACATTATGGCCGTGATAGCATACTGGTTTAGGGGGCGTTCTGAGAGTGTTTTGTCGATTTATGCAGTGGTGCAACCTCGTTCACCAGAAAATATCTACTTTCGTGCCTCTATTTGAAATTATGCTAATACGTCGCATTTACGTGTAGAACTTGTAAAATAACCTTGCGATTTACCACGTTCATTGTCCATACACAGCAATTTGGAACCATCTTTCTTTCGCAATTCGGAACCATCTTTCTTTCGCAACTCGTTAATGGTCTTCCTTTACGCACAACTCTCTTGCTACCTTGAATATTGACGTCAGACGAGGAATGCCTACGTGGTTAGGTTAGGCCTGTTGGGTTAGGTTCCATTAGCATAGATACAAAGAAAAATTATTATTTTCGCTAAGAGACGCGTTAGCTTGTATTGCCTAACATGAAAAAGATATTTCCTGTTACGTCAGAACACAATGTTGCTACAGTGTTGTGCGATAAGTGACACCCATTCGGGTCGGAACATCTTTCTTTCGTAATTCGTTAATTCTCTTCCTTGCAACCTTGAAAATTGACATCAGACGAGGAATGCCTACGTGGTTAGATTAGGCCTGTTAGGTTAGGTTCCATTAGCATAAATACAAAGAAAAATTGTAAAAACAGCTCTCTCCTGTGACGTCGGAAAACAATGTTGCTACAATGTTGTGCGATAAGTGACACCCATTCGGGAAAAATGGCTTGTTCCGAACTCGACAGGTGGTTCTAGTGAAAACATGGCGAGGCTGAAACACTGGCTACGGGGGTTGCATCGTCTTAACACATGGAACATTGCACTCTCATGCAAAAAGCAAATGGCGTGAGCAGAAACAGCGTGTCGGACAGAGATTTTCGCAGAAAACAACACGCATTCACATTAAAATGGATCAAATCTACATTCAGGAACTTCCAAAACGCTCAAGAAAATGATTTCCGTAAGTACTTTCTCCTGTAAATTTGAAGGAATCCGTTTTACCCATACGATAATGTTACCCTTTTTTTTACCCCATGAACCATTCACGTATAGCCCCACGAACCATTCATAAATCGCCCCACGAACCATGCACGGCAAGGTTAGGTTAGGTAGGGTCACATAGGTTACAATAGTTAAATTTGTTTTAAAAATTAGAAAAATACTTTTTGGGTTCGAAAACCCCACGAACCATTCATAAATAGCCCCACAAACAATTCATAAATAGCCCCATGAACCATTCACGGATAGCCCCACGAACCATTCATGGATAGCCCCATGAACCATTCACGGATAGCCCCACGAATCATTCACGGATAGCCCCACGAACAATTCCAATTCCTTCAAAATTCCATGGTGAATTACAAATTGTACAGGATCTTAAACGCCGTGCAATTTCACCATGCATCCTGTGCACGTAATGTTGTCGCAAGTTCGTAATGACAAATGATGAACAGTAACGCACGTTTATTTACGTTCTACAACTGTTACACAGTTACAAAACCGCGTATTTGGAAACACTGACCGGTTGTGACGTCATGAAACGCTCACAAATATTTGGTTCACGTAGTAGACGGACAGCAAGGGAACAGCTTTCGTGCATCGGAGTGAAATTAATGTCGATATGTCTAAAATTGAGATTATTTGCGTGGAAAAACCGAAATACCACCTTCAAGGATCCTTAGGAATGCAGAATACGTAAGTATCAATGTGAAAAATAAGAAAATAAGGGAATTAGAGACGTTTGGTGGTTACTGAAATTTTACCGAAGTATATTGTGGTGTACAGATCGAAAGTCTACGACAACGAACCCTGCAGGCCGACAGTGTAATGACAGCTAGACCGTGAACTTACTTATATCTTGAACTTCATCGATGAGGTCTCGGTACTCCTGTTTTCTGCGTTCGGTTTCTTCTCTTGTCTCCTGCTTTTGCTCCATTGTACTTGACAAACTAATTTCCAAATATTACTGAATTGAAAAGACAAAGCAAACTTCCTTTGGTTTGTATCGGGTATGGATATGGAATTCCAAAATAACACAAACCTGTGTTGTTGTCAGTATTGCCAGAGTCTTACGCACGAAAAACACGAACGATGCTATAAAATCACAATCCACCCGTCCGAGGGCGAAATAGGAGGTGCTGTTGAAGTTGACGACGGTGAGTTTCAAATATTAAAATTAGGGGAAAAGTACTAATAATGGGGCTGTTCATTGCCAAACTTTTGCGGTGGCGGCGCCACCCCCGTTGCGTCCCTAAATAATTTCATTCGTCATTTGGTTGCCCCTATGTACATTGTGGTTGCCCTAAATACAGCGCTGTACCCTAAGCTTTACATTGGAGCTCGATGGGATGGCTATTCAAGCGTTATTTTCAATGAAGGTGAGAATTTCTCGTGTAAATCGATAATAAAAAAATGGGTTAGCAAAGCTCTAAGATAATGTAGCGAGTCATAAGTTTCCGAAAATTACAGGGCCTCCCCCATGGCGCAGTGGTAGCGTCATTGCCTTGTAATCAAGGGGTCCCGGGTTCGATACCCGGTGGAGGCACAAGTGGTTCGGATTCCACTTTAAACTGTAGGTCCAGTCCCGATTAGCCTTACTGCGCATAAAGTGGACTTAAAACACCAAATCAAACCAAACCGAAAATTGCATTCTCCTGAACCTAAGAATTAATATATTAAAGCGCAACGGAATGGTTGCGAAAACGAACTAACTATAGTACGTTATGCAGAAAGAACACTAAACCTGACGTCATTTGGGTCGTCTCTAGCTGCCATGGGTCGATAATACAAAAATTTAGATTTTTACACTATGCTTTGCTTTTTTTATGGTTGCGAGCACGTGTAATTCAACAGCGGGTAGGAATCGAAGAAACTCCCAACATTATAAAGAAAAAATGTATAAAGTGCGTAAATGCATGATATATATTATTATACACTATGACTGACATTATACCCTATCCGATAATTTAATATTAACGTATGTTTTCATTGCATTAAGTAGGTATTCTCCCCTCGTATTTTCGTCCTTCTTTTTCTTGGTAACGACAATTTTAGAATTATAATACCTGTAAAGAAGATAGCCCTAGAGATTGCCACACATGAAAAAGAAGAAAAAATATTTTATGTAATAACTATTCTTGACGATAAATGTGTGTATGTAAAACAAACGAACATATTTACTAGCAACGCGGAAAAGTATTATATCACGTGAAAAAAGGTCGGTTATTAGAAACAACTATAAAAATAAAAGTACAGCCGCGCGGAATTATTATGCATTATTCTTGACCGGATTCTCAACAATAGATCACTTAATTGTGAAAATTGCAAGTGACGTAAAAAAGTGCTGTGCAAATTTTAAGCCTTCTTTGAGTTCCGATATCTTTTCTGTTGTTCAGGATCGTATTTTCAAAAGTCTTATTCTTACAGCACTGATTATTCAACTATCATGTTCAGACATCATTTCTGAGGTTAAGATGATATTAAACTTGCAATTTAATGTATAGCAGCACGTTCGGCATCAACTTCCCCATGTATTTAAATGGGAGAACAATTGCCGATCAATAGCGTGGGGACGTAACAGGGGCTTTGCCACCTACAATAATTTGCTTGCCCATACTATACCGCGTTTGGTAGAACCTGTCCCGCTTCCCGCGCTAGGGAGCGCTCAACAGTTTCGGTGCCAATGAGAAACGAGGAAAAAATCGTCTGCTGGGCAGCCAGGAGCGAATGAAAGCCAGAAGAGAGGCGCTTACGTAGACGCTGTTGCGACGTTGCGTATTTTAATTGGCTGCCTGGCTTTGACTTTCCCCAGCATCGAGAAAAGACAGGGAGCAACTAGCGCGGGAACCGGGACAGGTTGTAACAAACGCGGTATAATAGGCAGTGGCGACTCGTGGCATTTTTTAGGTGTAGCAAGTTATAGTAAACGTAAAGGTTTATGTTCAAATGAGAAACCGAAACGCGCCAATACCGTTCTCAAAATATACTATGCACGTGCACAGTAATTCACAATTGTCTAGCTGTTCTTACCAACAAAAGTTCCAGAGGCGCAGAAAAGGAAGAAAAACCGTGACGTGCACTGAGCAGTAGCTAGTCTAGCAGAGATAGATCAATCAATCTCGCATTTCTAATTATTTTCAAATCACAATATTTATTGTATTGTTGAAGCCACAGTTCACATGCAACACTTTCTTTTTCACGCGCTTCTCGTCCCTCGGTGCGTTCAGCGGGCAAAGCTGGAACCCTAGCTGTCTTTTCCTCCGCCTCACCAGTTCCAGGTAGAAACAGCCGCCCGAATGCAATGGTTGAAATATTCGCGATTAAAATTACCACCTGAGCGCTAGTGTCGCTTCCAATATGGCCGGTCTATGTAGGATAAATGTTTGTTTACATTCAGTAGTAGTACGTAATTGCAGCGTGTTGTCATTGTCGGTATGGAAGAAACGTTTAAATTACACGATGTTTTTAATATTGCGATATGAATTGCAGGAACTATAACAGTAGATGATGCTACCCTTAGGAGCTATTAATCATCCTTTTAATTGACATTAATGGGTTTTTATTCTTTATCGAGGGGTGACGCTATTGTTAATTAATCAAGCGCCACGTGTCGGGGGTGGAGGAGGAGTCATCGATGACTCATGCGCACGTGTGAGTTTGGAATTAATGATTTTCCATTAGTGCACAAAATATACTATTATGTATCCCGTTTTTTTACCCTAACCTAACCCTACTGTTGTACTTTATATACGCGTTACTGCCGGATATGAGTCATGGGTGCCTTATGTACACGTGGGAGTTTGGAATTATTGGTTTTCCATTAATGTACAAAAGATACTATTATGTATTCCGTTTTTTACCCTAACCTAACCCTATTGTTGTACACAGGAAATCGAAGAAAACGCCCTCCCTTACGGTTATGCAACCCGGAATTTTATATCATGTAGTTTCGCCAGGAAGAGCAGCTCGCGAGAAGCGTAGTGTTTCCAACTCTTGAATCTAGCCACAGATTCACGCGACCGGGTGGAGATCTTGCATCTTGCTTTCCTCTTGATTTGATTTCAACGGACAAGTTTATTTTGAGAATGTCTATGGTAATAACAACAAGTGTTATTAACTTTTATGCTTGAGTTTTTTATTATTTTTTTTACCACTTCCGAACGAATATGTGAAAGGAGGTATCACGGATTTCGTTATAGCTCGGATACTTGACACCTCCCATGAGAGAGTCCTGCAGACGAAAAGATAGCATTATGACTAATTCTGTTATCTATTTCAGAAAAAAAAAGCCCCTTCCGATAGCCTAAAGTCGCCTTGTTATCAAGCGGTCCTAGATACAATTCCCACTGGTGGCCCACATTCTAGATCATAAGTTCCGTTTCCATTAATGTATCTGTGCATAAATTGAAATCAAGAATTTTCTTAAAAATTTACGTGTGCTCGGAACACGTAAAATGACGTGGAAGTTGTGATTGGTTTTTACATCACTCGCGCTAATGCAAACCCCCGAACTCCTTTTCTGCAGTTATTCTTTTCGAGATTTTTTTCTCGTTGGTCCTGCCACCATAGGTAAGTCCAAAGAGAGGATTCTGACCTCCATAACCAACCCCACCCCGTTCAGTGTGCTTATGCCTGTCACGCTTGTCTTTTCCCACTGTATCCTATTTGCACCCATTACACCCATTTCTTTCATTTCGCAAAAAACACTTTCGGCATTTTTTCTTCAGAGTTATTCTTTTTGTTTTTAAATTTTTGGCGACATCTGTTTTGGAAAAAATTCCGTCGCGAATCGAACCAGCGCTCCTTTGATTATGTTTTCTTTCCACGTTTATTAAAATTTTCTTCCTTCAGCCTACTTCCGATTGTCGTATATTTCAATTCGGATTAGTTCTTTTCCCGTTTTTTTTTCATTTGCATTGTTCGTGCCGTGATAACTTTCTCTCTTAATCTTTTTATTCAAATACTTATATACTTTTTTTTTTCCTTTTCTCGATTTTCCCTTCGCACTCACTACAGATTTCGGTATCGCGCTTTTCCATATTTTCAGTAATTTAATTCTCTTGCGTATAATTCCTTTGACTATTTCTAATTTGACCTTAGTCCGAATCAAGAAAATATGTTAAGAAATGTTTCCCGTGTAAATCTTATTGCATACTTATTTTATGGTGGTGTAAAATTGATGCCAGCTTTTTCTTGTGATAAGGGTTTTGAAAGTGCAAGAGTCTCATTTATTAACCTTGGGAGGAAGGGGGGAGGGTGCCAGCATTTGACAGTACTCTTCCATCAGCAGGTGGGGTGCTGAGAAGGCTACCTGCGAGCGAGGGGGACGGGGTGGCAAGCAACACTGCCACAGCGAGTCGCTGTAAATGATTTCATCGTCTGTGCTGGGTGAAACCGGTTTTTGGTGCTCCTACACTTTTCCGATACATTTCTGCCAGCCTTTTTAGCGAAGCGAGGTCATATGTTCCAGATTCGAACTCTGGTCAGGCATGAATGTATCACTTAGTTTGTCCCGTCACAATTTTAAAAATTGATAATTCATCCGTATTAACGCGATTAACTCAAGAGGCAGAAGAGTGATGTAAAATAACCGAAATAGAAATTGATGCATTTGTGCCTGGTGCTATATAGTGTAACGACGAAGTTAACTCTTTATGAATGATGAAATAGGTAGCCCCTTGCGCTCAAATACACTTATACCTTGGCCAAAAAGAAAAAAAATCAACTTATCGCTGATCTCTTACTACATTTAAAATACAGCCAGAAGCGATGTAAAGCAATGCAATTACATTGTGAATGTTTCACATCCTATAGTCTAGCGCAATAACTATCTTCTGGCCTCCTAGATTTAAATCCGTACTTTTTATTCCAGTTGAGTGATTGAAGATTTGGTTATACGTATTGTGTTTTTGGTGCGCTAGGAAAAAGCAATCCCAAAGGTTCGCACTGAACAGAAAATTGTGTGCTTTCCCTCTCTCTCTTCCAACTCCGTCCCTATCTCTCACCCCACGTCCCACTATTTAGGTAAACTGTTGTTAGAAACACATTTTCCGAAGAATATCCACATTGACAATAATATTCCCCAATTGTTTTGATAGGGCATTTCTATTGATCCGAACGAATTATCTCCGTAAGAGGACTACGGCCTCCCCGATGGCGCAGTGGTAGAGTCGTCACCTTTTAATCAAGGGTTCCCGGGTTCGATACCCGGTGGAGGCACATAGTGGTTCGGAACCCACTATAAACTGTAGGCCCAATCCCAAATAGCCTTTCGGTGCACAAAGTGGGCTTAAAAAACAACAAATCAATTCAATTCAATTGAATCATCTTATCAATATTTTTAAATCTGCATGCACCTGCTTAATTTAATAGATTATACATTTATATTCATTGCGGGCAGAAATGTGCAAGAAAACAATGCATATTTTTAATGCACGAGTCAATAGTAATGTATATTTTACGGTATATACTCTTTTACATTGCATTGATTCAATAGTATCCTTATTTCCTAAAGAAAGCGCGAGTTTCTTTGCACACACCAGGCAGACCCTGATTGATCTAAATCTCAGATGCAGTAACTTCACGGTTGCCTTTTGCCACCACGCTTTGGCTTTAATTCGAGCCCCGGTGGTTGCTTCGTTCGAGATCCTGGAGCAGTTTTACACGTATCTATGCCTTGAGCATGTCACTTGCAACGGAACCAATAAAATGAAACTTTCTGCACCCGTATGGGCGTGAAACTCTACATGCACCAATGATAAGGTGGTTTCAAGAGGCATGTGCCACGTGCAGCATGTCCCTTCGGTCCGAATGTTCATTTACGACATCATTTCATCATGCCTTACACTTCGGAATTTACAAGAGAGAAGATAGTCCGCATTTTCTTGTGCGGCGGATCTTCTGCACTTCAGATTGCTACGACCCTTGGTGTGGACGATTCATGCGTCAGGCGTTGGATTCGGCGTTACGAGGAAGAAGGGGACCAAGGAATGAAGTCAAGACCCAACAAAGGCCGGCCGAGGAAGACAACCAGGGAAGAAGATGGAGGCAACATTGAGATGAGCGAGGGCAATCCCTTTATGGCTGCAACGAAGATTCGCGAATAGTTGAAACTGGAGTGCCATGCTTCAACAGTTCGGCACCGTCGAGCGGCAAAGAAAGAAGCAATGATGCATTTCCATCACGAAGCACGGATCAGTTTTCTTTACAATATTTACCAGCTCCTCAAGAATTTTGGCAGAACGTAATTTTGAGCGACGAGAAGGTATTTTCGTCCGACGAAAATGGTCAGGTTTATGTTTGGAGGCACAACAACACTCGCTACGGCCCCGAGAACATTTCTACCCATGCTAGGAGTGACAGGATATCCGTGGCGGTGTGGGGATGGATCAGTTCGCCTGGAGTAGATGGATTGGTGGAAGTGTCCTCGAGAATGAATTCGCAGGAATACGTAACAGTGCTGGAAAACCACATGTTTCCCAGCGCGCGAGAGATACACCTTGAAGATGAGATTCCGCACGTGACTTTCGATCAAGACAACAGCAGCGTCCATACGTCGAAAGCGACCACCACCTGGTTTAATCAGCACCCAGGAATTTCAAGAGTAGATTGGCCAGCGAAGTCTCCAAATCGAAAACATTTGGGCGTTGATGGTGAGAGAGTGGGAACCTAGACAGCTGAGAACAATGGAAGCTCTACTGGCTCACATGTTTGATATTTGGAAGAGTTTAAGGAGAAGACATCTGCTCGTGGAATCCTTGCCTCGTCGACTAGATGCAGTGCTTGAAACCAACGGGGGTGGACAGAGTATTGACACCCCACACGGTTTAACCGATGTTCTTTGCTACATCCCAGAACAAACTAATTACACACATCTCCATATGCAACTTATCTTTCCAAATCTTTCTTATTGATACTTTGGTGCTCATGGTTACTTTTTTACACCTCTGCACCACGATATTATATTCTATAATATTAATATTCATATTATTGACAGATTTGATTCACATGAAATTCAAATGCGCAGCATACATGCAGCCATTCCTAACATTTAACTATTAGTTACATTACACCTCTCACGTTGTCACAGTTCTAAATCAAGGGTGCCCAGCGGAGGGGGGGGGGGGGCATTATGGCGCAGACTGACGTTGATGAATTACGTTATCAATTAGCCATTGCTGATATACAAATAATAATTTGTAGATTGTCAGGGGAATTGTTACGGGTAATAAGTAATATCGGCCGGGGGGGGGGGGGGGCGATATCCAACTCTTACATATTAGGCCTTAGATTGATAGGGAAATTATGGTGGGCGATTAATGAAGTTAGTGGGATTTTCAGGTAGCTGGATTGATAATTATTTTGGGGGGCAGGGAATCCAAACTCTTGTGTATTAATATTACGTCTTAGATTGCTTTTTTTGGAGGGAGCAATATCAACAGGAAGTCTAAAATTGGCATGGAAATATTGTTGAGAAGATTGAGTATTAAATTTCAGGTGGAGGGGAGGGGAATGAAGTTTTGATAAAGTGTTATGTCTTAGATTGTGAAGGGATTTCTGAAGATTAAGAAATTGACAAAGGTTTGGGCGGGACTCGAACCCGGAACATTCGGTGTCTGGATTGTTAGTCCACCACTAACCGCACTTGGCCGCAGAGTCGGTTCTCTTTGGTGGCCAAGCGCGTTAAGTGATCCACTTCCGATCCCACGAAATTTCCGGGTTCGAGCCACGGCTTCAGTATTGGTATCATGGTATCAATTTAATCTAATCGTCACTCATCCTCATTAGCCGAAAGTGGCAGAAGAGCGACATATAATAACAAAAGATTTAAAAACAACTTTAACACTCTAGTAATTTCTGATCAATAGATGCGTATTAGCTTTGATTGTTGACTCTTTAGTGATAAGCTTACGATTATTATTGTTAATATGAATTGCCGTCCATTAACAGAAGGACGGACCAATCGATCATTTAATTCATGTTTTCCTTTGGTATTTGTTGTCCCTTCGGATCAGCTTTGAAACCTAAGGAAATTATTGGATGTTTGTCTGAAGTTAGTGTCAATGTTCCTTTAAATTCCCGTCGCTCTTTCAGCCGGCGCGGGAACCACATTTATGGCAGTGATCCTCTGTTGCCGCGTTTACCTACGAAAGAACTCGTGGTCAATCAACTAATTAGGCCTACCGCTTGGGCAAGAAACGATAACTTTACAAAGCCCCCTTCTCCGAAGCAGCCAGCAGGGAAACAGGATTTTGTCAAAATAACCCTTTTGCTCTGTGAATGAACACCGGTTCTAACAGCGTTTCTACTTAATTGGACATTATCCATTGTTTTTTTTTATTGACCATATATTCTATCTTTAAATTTCGAGACATTTCAAGAGATCGCCTCTTCTCTCATCTTCAGGCGAACATTTTTTGCTACGTCTCTAGTGTGATTGGAACTATGATAGTCCGTGATTTTGCTCCAAATCCGGTCCGCTAAACAACCAGTCTTAGATGTCCATTCGAAATCGACAGCTATAGAGCAAAATATGTTTGAAGTGAAGAGTCTTATTGAAAGAAACATAGCTCGACTCACCCTCAAATTTGAATTTTTTAGATAACTTGCGTGCACTTCGTATAGAAGGCACCACGAGACAGAAAATTCACACTATTTGGCATGGCAAATAGACCTTATTCCAGCTTCGCTGAAAGTCCGATGTATATAATAATTGTCAGTCATTAAGTTCAACGCCCTCTGCGCGTGTGTTGTGATGTGTTACCGTGTTCCAATTTTGTTTTAATTCCATTTCATGCTCAGAAAGGCTACACTTGAGAGTGGGATCCGAACCACTAGGCAGGTGTGTCTCCACCAGGAATCGAACCTGGGACTCCGTGATTATAGGGGGTTAACGCGTTCATGGCTTTACATTTTCGTGAATTCAAGGAAGCCAAGGTAAGAAAAATGTGAAGAAATGTCTTCTACACGGAACTAACTATGTGTATGTATGTATGTAAAACTGTGTAGCACATACATTTTCCTAATTTCATTTTATCCTCATTACGTTGAATTTTGCACCAGTGATTTTTCACTACGTTCTAGGTCACGTCACTTTGAGTCGTAAAGTATTGTCTGTAATTCAGTTTTAGTATAGTTTGTAGCCTCTCACCCAAGAATTTTTAAGGTGGGAGAAGGGAGGTGGGGCTCAACGTCTGGAAAAAATAGTGCGAGTTCAATTGAGAATACGAAAATGGAGCGGAATGATTATATTGCTACACTATCTTCAGGAAAGTAAAGCGTAAAATTGAATTCTTCCTCTGAGTGAGTCCATGATATTGTTTGTGTTTGAAGGTATTATATTAAACATGACTATCAACATAACCGAACACATATAATGAGATGATTTATTGGTGTTACCAGGCTAAAGGTGTGAAGTGCGGCCTGTTGCCTCTTTCATTACGGAATTCCACATGTAAAAATTGATCAGCTCTTATTGCGAGTAACCATTATAGGCTTAGACCAAATTCTGGTGTTTATATTTCAATTCACTTCCTCAACAAATCCTTTCTCGATTGACTAGATTTTAAGCGGAGCGTCATTCAGTTGTCTGTCAGTGTTCTTTTTGCAGAAGCAACAGCAGCTCGCTCGCACCCACAGTGACCCGCCCACTCGACGAGACGCGTTGTCTGTGCAGTGCAGAACAGTGACAGTGTTGCCTCTCTATTCGATCTTTGTATTCTCTTTTGCCTGCCACTACACACACATTTCAGACAATTCTTCCCATACAACAAATGGAAAAGCAATCACGTAACTGTTAAATTGCTCTTTTCTAGATTTTGTATTAACACTTTCCACGGTCAAGATATGTTAACTTGGTTCTGTTTCCTATTCTCACAATTTGGTTTCGTGCAGTAGGGGTTTATATTGCAGGCTAAAAAAAAACTAAAAAAAACGTAGGCAGGTATTTTAACATTTGAATTTTCATCCGTTTCATGATTGTATGAAAGAATATGGTGGGAAAATACACTACTTGAGACACTATCACTAATAATAATTGACCGCCGCTGTGCCCGAGCGTGGTAAGCCGTCGGCTTTTGATCTCGCTGACGAAATTCCAGGATTGGAGTCCCGGCCTGGGTATGATTGTTTATGAGTGTTCCTTCATGAATTTTATCATACACTAATCATCATCGTTGCGATTAGCCAAAAGTAAAGTAAAAAAAATAGAAAGATAATAATACTAATATGAATTTAGCCCCCATGGTTCCTTTATGACCAGGGTTGGCAAAATTTGTGTTTTTTTTAAAAAGAACAAAACAAACTGTTTTTTTTGTTTAAAACATGTTTTTTTTGTTTTAAACATAGTTTTAAACATGAGTTAAAAAAAACATGTTTTAAACATGTTTTAAACAAAAGAAAGTCAACCTTTTCCCAGTAAATTATAGTTAAAGTCGTTAAAGAAAAAATACTCATTTTTATGAGTGTAGCGGCGGCAAGGAGAGTTTATTTACCTTTGGTGATAAGGTTTACCATACTGCAGGGTAGGGGTGTGCGGGACACAATTTTTTGGGTCGGGACGGGAAATTCTTTAAATCCCGACATTCGGGACGGGGAAAATTCTCAATTTCCCGACAAAGTCGGGAAATTTTCGGGACGGGATATGTTCGAAATTTCCCAAAGCTCTTGAAATCTCGAATTCTACACGTAATTTCCATCTTAAGTGCTTCTTTTTGCACTTCTGGTACAAAACTAACAATTTCCGATAAGTTCCAGACATTTACAATGCAGAAAACGTCGAGAATTGACGACTTTTTAAAATGACCATTCGGTATTTCCCGATTGCTTGGGATCCCGAAAAGCCGGGAAGTCATTTCCCGAAGTCGCGATCGTCCCGGGAATTTTTGCCTCAGGCCCGTAGCCAAGAATTCTTTGTAGGAGGGGGGGGGGGGGCGAGTCAATCCTAGAGGGGGTAATTTCTTAATATATTGTGTCACATTGGCACATATAGCAGGGTACACAGAGGCACTTTCCCTCTCCCCCAAAAGAGATAAGTGGATGATATCTTGAAACTGCAACGATCAATAAAAACTTCGAGCAGCATCAAATAGCAACATTTCGATAATGATCTTTCCAGATTGTCAAAGAATCAGTGGCGTACCCAAGGGGGGACTAGTGGGAGTTATACCCCTCCCTTTTTGTCCAATATTTAAAAAAAAATAACGTCAAAGGCAGGAAAATATGGCAAAATGAGGAATGCCTACTTAAAAATGTAGACATAACCCCTTCCTTTCGAAAATCACTTCAAAGAATATAAAGTTTAACATAAATAAGCTAATAGAGACTGTATCAACTTGATATCTACAGGTCGATAATGTTAATAGATTATTAATATGTACCAACAGCTTTGGGCCTCTCTGCAAAACTGATTAAGGGAGCCCTTTATAAATCATGCTTCATAATGATTCCCTCTGGTTTCCAGGATGCAAGATTTTTACTCACAAAGGTATCTAATGTTAATCCAACAACACCATTGTATTGTGTTATGTAAGAAAAATCGAATTAATTAAATAATAATGGTTACATATTATCTACACTTTGATGAATTGTGTAAAAATTTGTAATACATTTTTTGTACTTGCTAAAACATTAAAGCATGGGTCCCTTAGTCCACCACGGACTCTATTTCCTTCAAAGGGGAGACTCTTGCATCACTACAGACAATGTTTGCCTACTGATTACGTTAACCATTTTGCAAAATATTGTGTGAATTGTATTATATTATAGTTGAAATACATGTTTTGACACCTGACAAACAAATAGGAATCCCTTGACTGATCAATGACTTCTTGGATTACAGTGTCATCTTTAATATTTCATTTTAAATTTCCCTAGAAAGAAATTGTTTTAATAGGCCGCAAATAACTTTACGGGGTGCCATGGCATTCTCTTTAACATTTTTTTTTACTATAGATCATTTGGCTCCCAGGGCCGACTCACCCCGCCCCATAGCTATGGCTCTGAACTTGGACTATAAGAATAGCAGATATTGCGAGCGAAGCGAGCAAGGACATTGTTATTTGTATAAAATTTGAAATGGAGGGGGGCTATTGCCCCTTGCAAGTCCCCATGGCCGTCTGTAAGAAAAATGCAAGGAACACGTAAAAACTAATTCCATCATGAGTATCCAATTGTCCTGCTATTCCTAGATTCTCCTAGTCTTGCTTTTTTTACTTCAATGTTGGCTTCCCATAGAATGGACTACCGTCCAAGGTGGAGGGGGGGGGGCAATGTCTCATGCCCCCCTGTGGTTTCGGCACTGTTTGTGAGTGTCTCTTCATCAGTTTCACGTCATCAGTCATTGTTGCCATTAGCTACTAGAAGTGGCAGAAATGCAACGATACGTAACAAAACTGAAATATCAACTCCCTCTCTCTATCACATGAAGCAAAAATTTAAGCAGTTCCAAGTTCATAGCAACACATCCCAAGAAAAATATCCGACACCTTTACGCACTTTTAATACAAGACTACTCAAAATTTCACAACTCTTCTAGATACTGAAAATTTCGAAATCATTTTCCGAAGTCTGAATCTGGAAGGGAATTCCCCCTCCCTCCAATCATGATACGACATTATACGGAATCCCACACACCCTAATAAATCACAAAATCAATAAGTGTCTTTGTTATGTTGCTAGAGTAACACATGATATAATTGTAAAGATTATTGAGAATTTCAGGTAGGAATGTGTTCTGTATTTTTCACAGGTGTGCCAAAGCAGGCTCTCAGGGAGGGGCAGTTGCCCCCTGCCCCCCTCTAGCTACGGGCCTGTTTTGCCCCCGATCCCGGTCCCGACTTTTCGAGATCCCGCACACCTCTACTGCAGGGACTACTGGGGTTAATAGCCCCCTTTTTCCGTCACTGTTGAAGTAGGTTAGGATTCATATTCATCTAAATTTCAAGAAACTAAATATTATTGAATTACTATCCTCGTCCTGGAAAAATCATGGTGAAATATTTCTTGCTGCCTGAACAGTTTATATAGCAGAAAACAACCTGCAGTGTCATAATAAATTCTCAAGATCAATTTATGTTTCTAAGTACAAAATTATGTTACCAAAAGTAACCATCTGCGCTTTATTCAGTTATACAAACCAATGAATCGTATCGCAAGAGAAATAAAAATCACGTCATGATCAAAATCACGAATTGTAGGAAACAAAGAACTGAGAAGTTTCGATTTCTACAGTAAAGCACGGGTCTCTCTTGTCGCACAACAGTTTTGCTACCTTGTGCATACAACGTAGGCATGTGCCCTAAAATTAAAAAGCTTTCTCCCGTGACGTCAGAACAAAAGGTTGGTCAAGTGTTGTGCGATAAGTGAGACCCATAAAGCACGGATTAATTGACACAGGTTCAATGAAAAAAACAGGGCTGCCAAACAAAAAATATATCATAGATTATAAAATATCAAGTACCAAAATGTGTTTTAAACACTTCTAAAAAAAACATGTTTAAAACACATTGTTATAAACGTTTAAAACATTTGTAAAAAAAACAAAGCCGTGTGTTTTAAACGTTTAAAACAAAGTGTTTTAAACACTTTTGTTTTAAACATGCCAACCCTGTTTATGACTGTCCTTTTATGAATTTAATCGAGTCATCATTCATCCTCATTGTTGCGATTAGCCAATAAATGGTAGACAAGCTGCGAAACATAAAATGAAAAATAATTACAGAATTTTCTCCGCTCCAGAAAACATGCAATACAGGAAAAGAGTGTCCTGTAATGAGAGTTTGTAAACCAAATGTAACTAACGAATGAAGAAGTTTACGTGAAGGTTTCGTCTTCTACGAAGCAATACAGGCTTGGATGGCGCAGTGGTAGCGTCGTCGCCTTGTAATCAACGGGTCCCGGTGGAGGCACGAAGTAGTTTGAATCCCACTTTAAACTGTAGGTCCAGTCCCAATTAGTCATACTGAGCAATGTGGACTTAAAACACCAAATCAACAACCAACCAACCAATACAGGGTTGGAAACACTACGGTTATAGGTTTGGAAACACTGCTCCTCTCGGGAACTACACTACCAGGCGAAATTATAGTGCAGAAGGCGACGATGCTGGATCATATTAGGTATAATTAAGGATCTGGATTTATCCGAATTCAACCGGTCCCGATGCGATCGGAGGTAGAAAATATTATAACACAATATATGGCGTTAGCCTATGTTCGCTTTAAATTCGAAGAAATTGAACGATGTAGCCTATATGAAAACGAAGTATACGGGCAGAATCCATGTTATTAATAATAATTGCTCTTAAAAAAAGGGAAGAATACCTCGAGTTCAACACCCCTCTACAAGGTTGCGATCGAAATTTGCACCAGAAAAGAAGAATATTTCACCGCAAATCCAAAACCGCGAGCGATCATTGACGGCCGAAATGGGAGAAAAGAGTCCATTGTTATGTTCCCCATCGGTCTTCTTCCGGAGCTGAATGGGATAAGGTCGCGTATCGCCAATATTTTAACACGCTTGTATTGATTTTCTTTGAGGTTCCAATTTTATTTTGTGGAAGTAATTTACGCGGTTTTTTCCTCCTTTCGTAACATTGCAAAGACTATTTGATCTAAAGCGTAACGAATTTGGCTGAACTAGGAACAATCAGTTCCAGTATCTACAGGTTAAAGTGGATGCGATCCACTATTTGCCCTTATTTCTAGGTTTCGAACCACGGACCTTTTGATCATTGCCTTATAAACAGCAGGATTAAGGTAAAATTGACCAGATTTTTTACTGTTAGGGCCAATATTTCACATTTTTAGCGTATTTTTACTCAGAAAATGCTATTTGAACGATTCAAGCAATAGTTTGCATGGCAATTTAGACACACAAACTGTGTTTCTTCAACTTTAGCTGAAGTTTAGGTTTATTTTTTATTCTAATATCACAATTTCATCTATTCAAGCAACATTTTTTATTAAATTTTGGACTCACAAATACATTTTTTCAACTTTTAACTTGTTATTTTAAAAGTTTATTTCCATTTTTAACTCAAATAACACAATTTAAACTATTCTGGCAGGAGTGTTTATTACATTTTGCACTTACAGATTTTTTCAACTTTTAACTTATTATTTACAAATTTAGGCTTATCTTTTACTCTAATATCACAATTTCATCTATTCAGGCTACATTTTTTATTAAGTTTTGGACTCACAAAGACATTATTTCAACTTTTAACTTGTTATTTTAAAAGTTTATTTCCATTTTTTACTCAAATAACACAATTTAAGCTATTCTGGCAGGAGTGTTTATTACATTTTGCACTTACAAAGACATTTTTTCAACTTTTAACTTATTATTTACAAATTTAGGCTTATCTTTTACTCTAATATCACAATTTCATCTATTCAGGCTACATTTTTTATTGCAGTTTAGACTCGCAAAGAAAATTTTTTCAACTTCTTTTATTAATTTTTCTATTTATTGCCTTTTGTATCTTATATTTATTAATTTTTTACTTTGAGTTTTGTTTTTTATTTTAAAAAAATTCTCTAATCACTAAGGAAGAAGTACTTTTAAGTGAAACTTTAGCCACAAACTTTATTATTACTATTATTTTTTTTTTTTTATGTAGTTGTTGAATGTTGTTGTTGTTAGGGTTTATTGACTTACACTAAGCTATTTTTTGTTTGCTTCGTACGAAAGTTTGTTTATTTTAGAGTTTCATTGGTATTTTTTACTGTTAGGGTAGGTCAAGTTTCCTAAATATATGAGTAGGGTTCCATATATTCTCGTTCTTGCATGTTTTTGATATGATGTGATCAGCATGACTCTCCAGTGCCTTTACTGCATGTTTCCATTTTATTGAGGCTTAGTAATTCCTAGAGCCACTTTATGCATGAGAGAAAGCTTGAAAATTTCGATCTCAGATAACCCACGACCATATGGCAGAGTCAGAGTATTTTCGAGTATATTTTAGATTTATTATGTGCCACAGGAATATCACTGCTTGCTTAATTTTGAAGTATGTTATGCTATTATTGTATTTTTAGCCATTGCTTACTAGATAAACTGTACGAATTGTTTAATATTTCTACTTTTTTGCACTTATATGAGGCCAAACGTTTACTGTAACTAAAATTATTGTGTGTCTATGAGGACTGAAATCCTTTTACCAAGAGGTGTATAACTGAACACTTTTCCTGTCCTTGACGTTCTTTCTTTAGGAATACTGGGCCCTAAAGGGGGGGGGGGAGGGATTATGACCCACACCAACCCCCATTGGGCACACCACTCATTGCTGCCCCAAGTGTCGACGTCACTGCACGCAACTGAAGACAAACATAATTGCTGTGAAAAGAAAAATTCCGCCACAACAAAGTTGAATTTCTCCAAACGGACAACTGTGTGTTCATTTTTGCCAAGCCACCAGTCAAAGGTCGCCGACAAAGAACAGCGATGCATTTGTGAATCCAGCTTTCCTTTATTTCCTGTCGTATATTATTGCTCAACAGAGGACAGGAGCCATAAAATGGTTATTTGTCTACTCTTGAAGTGGAGGGACAACAAATGTGAGGGTGCACAGTGGGATTCATGAGTATTACCATGCAAACTGTCCATCACCATGTCCATGCACTTTATATGACCCAATATACGGGATTCAAGAATTAAAAGAAATCTCAAAACAAGCTGTTGCTTTCTGCACCAGCATACATAAAAATAAATCGCTTAAAAACACATAGGATGTAAAAGAAAAATTAATGAAAATAGTCATGGAGAATTTGCACGGTAATACTCATGAATCCCACTGTACCGCTCAGCGCTCTTGGAATTTACGATTGAAGGTCCACTGGTTTGTTTTTTTTCCAGTCCCCGTGTTTACAACCGCAGCAGGGTTTCTGATGGCAACTTGAAACTGTCTTCCGAGTGTCTGATACCCCATTAGTGCAAAGAATGAATGAAAGGGTCGTTGACATGTGTACTGTTTGCCGCCCCCTTCGGAGCGAGGAAAACTAGCGGTCGATGGACTTTGGTGCAAAGCACGTGAACGCTCGTTTAGAAGGAAAGTAATGCGTATGGGTTCGGATTTTTATTGTAGGCACTAAAACCTCCTAAAACAGGTAACCAAATGGACAACACAATAATAAAAAGTTGCACTTTTCTATTCTTTGGGCTGATCATGATGACGAATTGTGGTTAGATGAAATTAGAAGAAAGTTCCTTTAGATTAAAAAACAACAACAACATAAATTTAAGTTTTTACCTATTATACTGTGAAGAGAGGTCACACGTAGCATAGTGGTTAGAACTCTAGCTTTGATGCAAGCAGTCCCAGTCCCGGTGAGAACTCCCAAAATTTCTGTTTTGACCCAAGGTCGTGAGACAATTGTGGAGTTACTTGAAAAAAGACGCTTATTGTAGTTCGAATTCAGAAAACCAAACGTGCCGCGGTAAACAATGGGAAGGCGGACTGTTGACTGTGTATTCTTGTCTGCCTAGCTGTTGCTCTTCCATCACTTTACCTAACATCTGCCATGACGAAGTACGTTGATTAAATTAAACGGGTAAAGAGTGGTTATAAAGAAATACTCATGCACAGGCCAGGGCTCGAGCCCGGATCCTTCGGCAACGAGATCGTGAGATGGAGGAATGAGGGAAATCAAGCAATACAAAATCATTCAAAAAACATGAATCATATGCAAAGATAGCATTCCAAAAATCCAATTGAAAAACAGTAGTGCGGAAAAAATGCAGTTTGCTTTACCTATACCCATGTATCCGAATGGTTAGTGCATTCCTCTCGTCGTTATTGTCGGCCAACCTCTGTGTGCAAGTGGCCCCGGATCGGTATCCGGTGGAGGCACATAGTGGTTTGGATCTCACTTTAAACTGTAGGTCCAGTCGTGATTAGCCTTGCTGTGGATAATGTGAACTTGAAACACCAAATCAACGAACAGTAGGGAAATGGTTATCACAGCGCCCTACGACATCAGGGGTTCTGGGTTCGAACCCCAACCTGGGCATGGGTGTTCTTAGTGTTTGATTCTTCATTAATGTCATCGTATCATCATGATGATTAACCAAATGTGACAAAAAAGCGATGCTAAATAACAAAAATCAAATCATTGATTGTTTGGTTTATTTTACTTGCTTTTCCACCACTTTTGGCTAATCGCGAAGATGAAACGATAAAATTGATGAAGGGACACACATAAAGAACACCCATGGCCAGGCCGGGATTCGAACCCGGGATCTCTGGCTTAGTAGTCAAATCGTTTTTGATTTTCGAAAGGAAGTGGGAGTTACATGTACTTTTTCTTAGTAGAAATTCCCCATTTTGCAATCTTTCCCTGTCTTTGGCGTTTTTTAGGAACACTGGCCGCTAAAAACGGTGGGGGGGGGGGATTATGAGACCCACACCAACCCAATTTGGGCACGCCACTAATTGCTACTCCAAGTGTCGACGTCACCACACGTCACTGGGGTGATATGATCAGCACAACGCCCCTGGCCACCTTTACCTCCCAGAGTTTCCTACAAGTACCCATTTTATACGATGATGGGTGGGCATCGGAGCTGCTTGAACAGGTGGTGGAAAAAATCCCGAACACTCACAAGGAAGAAAAGCGAGGCTAATTAACGAAAATACAAACAGAAAAGGGAGGTAAAATAATGAAAATATGAATAGTAACAGGAAACTTATCTTCCAAAGTGGATTACATTTTATGTAAGTCTTGAAACTTTCCTGGCGACGAATAATGAACATATTCCCTCATGCTATCAATCAGATGCATTCTGGAAAGGTTTCCGAACTTCTGAGAGCTAACATTTTCCACCCTGAAGATGAGAGTGACATCAATTCCAGAACTCACCTGGTCAAAGGCCCTAGAGAATCTGTTCATTGATTGTAAAGTGAAATGCATGACAAGGATTAGTTTAAATTGTGCTAAGGGTGTATATATTCACGCATTTGAAAGGTTGTCAGTCTTTAGCTCTTCCAAAATGTTCTAAACTGAAAAATATCATAAAATTGAAGGTTTCAGCTTCCACTGCTTTTGATCCTTAATGGACACAAGTTGCCTGTATTGATTGCATCAACATCTGTTCCAGTGTGCAAGCTGAGGCATTAGAAGTTGCTACGTTCCCGAGATTATTTTCAATGGAACTACTTACATTTATTCCTCAACGGCGAGCCTGAGACTTATCAGCCTACTATGAAGCCCTCAGGTTGTGGGAAATGAGACAAGGATATGCTTTCGTAAACCTTACCAACTTGTACTCGCAATTAAACTCCTTATAAGAAACAAAAGTGTATTAAGTTCATAATTGTTCTTCACAACACAAATTACCACATTCACATTTTCAAAATCACTTCCATTATTCCAGAAACATCCATAATATCTCTCACCTAACCATCTTACCATCAAATGTTTTAAGGTTAGTCCATAACCATAAAAGACTACCCAATTGAACAAAACAAATTACGTCATATTAGACAATTAACATTTTAAACATATTAAACACCTAAAATGATACAATAAGTGGGTGCGTATCATGGCATCCTCCCACAAACAAAAAGAAAATTAACAAAATGAAAATGGAGTAAATTTTCTTTTTCAAAACTATAGGGCCATCCACTCAACTCAACAACTGCTTCTCAGTTTCTTGGAGTGTAGCACGCGGCAGACGTGTTCCAAGTGGTAACATCTAATTGTTTAACACTAGTTTCTCCACTATCGAAATCTTCCGTCTGTGTAGCACTTTCTTTCCTCCTCCAATTGTAGTTACCTCTATACCGGTTATAGTGATGTGAGCAGAAATTATTATTACCTAATGAACTTCTTCGGAATGGCATTCTTCTTTCTTCTCCAGAAGATCGCTGTGATACCTCGCAGTTCCTTCTTCTGTAGAACCCGCTTCTATTTTCTTCTCCTGAAGGATTGTTACCTTGTCGTGCGCTACCACTAAAGTTCTCATTATCAGATCTTCCGTTACCAGCAGACACTTTCGCTGACTTGGGTTGATTTCTGGAGAACGTCAATTGCCTAACTCTAGCTTGGTTGGTTCTTCTGTCCTTGAATCTCGGGTTTTCTGTCCTCCATCCCTCAAGTTGCTCCGAGGCTTCATATCTTCCCAAGAAGCTGGTAAGTTGATCCATGTTGCGTGGATCGCGAGTAAGTACCAACTGACGCACTCGCAGCGGAAGTTGACTAATAACCAAGTTCAGCACTTCGCTTTGGTCAACGCTATCCACAAGATTACAATACGAGCCATGTGTGTCCCAGCAATATTCTTCAAGTGAGGGGCCACAGCTCCTCGAATACCGTTTGTTTCTCAGCGTCTGCATTTCCCTTTGCTTGGCATCAGCAGAGGCATATTGTTTTCTAAAGGCAGCACAAAAATGTTCAAAAGTCTTCCACTTCTTCTCATTTGCAACAAACCACGCCTTAGCCTTTCCTACCATAAGAGAGGGCAATAACTTCAATCTAAAAATCATAGGGACATTCATTAGGTCCAGGTATGTTATTAGCTCTTTTAAATACCTCTCAGCAGAGACAGTATTAATCTCTCCAGTAAACTTTGAAAGAGCGTTAACATCAGACATGCGAAAAGATTTGTAGGAACTATTCTTATAGGCATTGTCACGAGATATCTCATCCTGTCCCCATCTCTCAGACTTTCCATTATTATGTCTCTTCCTGGGCTTTGTAATTTTCCTTGTTTCAGTTTCCTCAGAACTAGAGGAAACTGCAGAGCAAGAACTTGACGAGTAACGATTCCTTTTCCTCATCTTCCTCTTAGAATCACCTCTCGTTGTTGAACCGTTCATTCCCGGTTGAAATACAGCTTCATCATTTTGAGAAGGTTCTAGAACCCTACAGCCTGCCATTAACATCTGTAGTTGATCGACCTGCCTATCTACAGATGCGACTTTCTCCGTAACTTCTTCAAGTTTCTTTTCTTGCCTTCTCTGATTTAGCTCTAAATTATCAAGTAATTCTGAGGAACCCTGTGTTGGTTCTGGCCTTGCAATTATTTCAACACTCTCTATTCGTCCCCTCAATCTCTCAATTTCATTTTCCATTTCCTTTTCTTTAGCTTCTCTAGATGTTTTCTCCTGTGTCAAGTCTAAGTTCCACTTTTCATAATCCTCCTTTTGTTTTTCTTCCAGCTTTAGTATTAATTCAGCTACTTGCTGCCTCTCACACGCAATTTCCTTCCTCAGAGTCTCCTTAATTTCTCTACATTCCTTTCGCCCCTCTTCTATTCTAGATAATAGTTCATCCTTATCTTGGCTGAGCAGCTTCATCAATTCTCCTCTTTCTTCATTCCTTTTTCTTTCTTGATCATTTCTTATCCTTTCCTGTTCTTCTTTATCTTCTCTTCTGATTCTTTCCTGTTCCTCTTTATCTTCATTTCTTATCCTTTCCTGTTCCTCTTTATCTTCTCTTCTTATCCTTTCCTGTTCCTCTTTATCTTCTCTTCTGATTCTTTCTTGTTCATTTCTTATCCTATCCTGTTCCTCTTTATCTTCTTTTCTTCCCATTTCCATTTTCTCCATCAGGGTTTGAAACAACTGTTCCAAACAAGGACTTCCTTTGTTACCCTTCTCTTTACAAATTAGACATTTCAAATCTTCCCCCTTATACTGCGATTTTGGCAAAGGATAATCAGCACAACGTAAGTGAAAGCTTCTTTTACAATCGTTGCACTCGACCTCTTCATCATCAGCTTTCCCTTTATCGGAACAGCAACTTAAAGTATCCATTTTTAACTTACGACGATCACTTCTTAAATTACGCTTCTGCATACCCTACTCAAACACATTTATCGAGTCCCGCGTTGCGGCGCCAAAAAGTTTACACCTGCTACGTTCCCGAGATTATTTTCAATGGAACTACTTACATTTATTCCTCAACGGCGAGCCTGAGACTTATCAGCCTACTATGAAGCCCTCAGGTTGTGGGAAATGAGATAAGGATATGCTTTCGTAAACCTTACCAACTTGCACTCGCAATTAAACTCCTTATAAGAAACAAAAGTGTATTAAGTTCATAATTGTTCTTCACAACACAAATTACCACATTCACATTTTCAAAATCACTTCCATTATTCCAGAAACATCCATAATATCTCTCACCTAACCATCTTACCATCAAATGTTTTAAGGTTAGTCCATAACCATAAAAGACTACCCAATTGAACAAAACAAATTACGTCATATTAGACAATTAACATTTTAAACATATTAAACACCTAAAATGATACAATAAGTGGGTGCGTATCAAAGTGACAGAAGTGCATTCTTGTTAAAAAAACACACAAAACAAATAAATAAACAGCATGATACAATACACTTAAAAACGTCTGTCCCAAGTTTTCGACTCCAACTCAAGGCTGGTCAAGAAGTTGTGGCTGAGGTTCCAGTGACAACTATTATAAAGCAATAAAAATAAACCAATTTCACTCCAAATTTATTAGGGAATCCCCGATGGTGCAGTGGTAGCGTCGTCGCCTTGTAAGCAAGGTGTCCCGGGTTAATACCCAGTGGAGGCACATAGTGGTTCGGATCAAACTTTAAACTGTAAGTCCAGTCCCGATTAGCCTTACTGTGCATAAAGTGGACTTAAAACACCAACTCAATCAAATCCAAATTTATTACTATTATTGTTATATTATTATTATTACACCTTTGAGGATACTTTTGTATTTAACCCACCAGAGGAATGAATATCCAGTGCAATTGTTTTTCTTTATATTTTTATATTTCATACAGTTAGTGTACTGAAATGTACTTTTACACACCTGGTTCAAGAATAAAAAAATAAAATTTCGGGAGAAACTTTATGTTGTTTGACCTCTTACATAAAACTCTAATTTTTGTAATTTTGAAAACTTCGAAACTATTTATTCATTGGTTTAAATTGTAGAATATGAAAATCATTACCTGGTTTTATAGTAAATTTCTCGATCTAATGCATCTTTTGATTCGGTACTAACTGAAACTTAATTTATGTTATTAACAATAAAAGTAACAAGCTTTCTGTTTCTTTGC
Source organism: Lepisma saccharinum (assembly GCF_977018435.1). NCBI lineage: Eukaryota > Metazoa > Arthropoda > Insecta > Zygentoma > Lepismatidae > Lepisma > Lepisma saccharinum. Next base: position 37,087,851 of record NC_139249.1, read on the forward strand.
AACTTGAATGAGATGCTAATTTCCAACAGACCAGTTTGATCCCCTCCCAATGCCCATACCCACAAAACCCAATTTTTTTTCTCAACAGTCCATAATTCATTTTTTTGGGAAAAGTTCTATTAATGACCATTGTGGTGCTAAATATCCCTTTAAGTCCTCCCCTAAAAATGACCTCACACTCTCCTTTATGGAAAATTCTGGACAAACCCTGAGACACCAATTTTAAGTACTTTCTATATCTAAGTCCTTGCAGTCAGTGTTGCAGATTTCTTATAAAATTCTGTGAAAAAATAATGTAGTCCCCAGCATTAAAAATGAGACACCTAGAGCCTGAAATATTTGCTTCCTTGCAAGGTGTTATGTGTGTTGTCTAACTGTACAGTGATGGTAGAATTTGCCATTGAAAATTTGCTATTAAAGTCCACTTATTGCCATAGAGTTAGGCAACACACATAACGTCTTGCATGGAAGCGAATCTTTCAGTAACTAAGTGTCCCATTTTTATTAGCGGTGACTGTACATACTATTATCATAAGAGATATCGCTGAACCAAATGATACAGGTGTGCTTGGTGCAAAACTTCATATGATACTGGTATAAATATGGAGTGAATGCAAAGATCCATATCAGAGCATAGGCGTAGCTAGAACTTTATATCTGGGTGAGCACAAAGGGGAAAAAATGAGGTCTTGCATCTTTTTAATAGCATATTTTGCAATACAATCACTTGGCTCTTTAACTGCACTGATGTTTGTAAAGGAATATAAATTCACTAAATGACAGTGTTGAAAATTTCTGAATATATGTACGCGTAGTAGAAAAAATCAAATTGCATAGGAATTACACACACACAAAATGTTCATAAATGTTACAAATACATCAAAATACACGTCATCTAAACAAGAGACATCTGTCGAAAGGCACAATATTCTTAAACTCATCAATAACTTCATTTACATCAATAGACGAAGCTTTCTCCTGTTCCACAAATAGCAAGAGCAGGGCTTCCAATCTATCCTGCTTCTGAGTTGCTCTTAATTTAGTTTTAACTTGGGTAAGCTTGGAGAAAGCTCTCTCACACGTGCAGCTTGTGACAGGTATAGATGAAAAGCGCTGTAGTACAGAGTATAATGCAGTAAATAACTTCTTTCTTTCTTCTTTCTCCAACCACTCGAACCACTCCTGTAGCGTAACAGAAGAACTTCCCTTAGGCACAGAGGATTTTCCTTTCAGAAGTCTTACTTCTGCTGCCAACTCTTCGCCTGACAATTTGAATGTTCTAGCTAAGACGGCTATTTCTTCATCCTTTACATTCAAGTCAACCAGATTTCCCATGGCACTGATGACCCCAACATTTCTTGACGAAATCTCTCATCAATACCACAAACAATTAAGTCTAAAAGAGGATAATAACAATAAATTCTCATCTCCTCTTCCTTTGTTTCGTACAAATACTGCGAGCTGGCTGACTGATTCGTCTTTGCAATTTTGCGCCTCTTGAATTGAAATCTCCAGACTATCACAGACCTTAATAGCTTCGTTGAAGAGTTCCATGAATTGAGATGAATTTCTCATGGATTGCACAGCATTGCAAAGTGATCTGACACGAGATACAGCCGAAAGTATATTTACATCTGGACTTTGGAGTAACTTACTAAGCTTCACGATCATTTCTAGGACTGGATGCAGCATTGTGAGACAAAAGACTAACTCAAACGATCTGACTTGTTGTTTTAGCTCTCACATCACCCTGATGACTGTTTTGAGTGATTCCTTCTGAAGCCAAAATAATTGCAGAGTAGTTCCTTTTCACTGCAGAAACAGCTTCAGCACGGCACACCCATCTCGTTGTTGATAGGGGTGTGCGGGACAGAATTTTTTTCATCGGGATGGGAATTTTGTTTAATCCCGACATTCAGGATGGGATAAATTCGCCATTTCCCAACAAAGTCGAGAAATTTTCGGGACGGGAAATGTTCGAAATTTCCCGAAGCTCTGAAAATCTCGAATTCTACATGTCATTTTCAACATAAGTGATTGTTTTTGCATTTCTGGAATAAAAACAAACAATTTCCGATAAGTTCCAGACACTTGTAATGCAGAAAATGTCGAGAATTAGCACATTTTAAAAATGACCATTTGGTATTTTCAGACTGCTCGGGATCCCGAAAAGTCGGGATATCATTTCCCAAAGTCGGGATCAAGACATGAAATTTATTTCCGATCCCGCACACTCCTAGTTGTTGACAAAGACTTCAGTGTTCTTAAACTTAGACCAATTTCCGGCATACACTTTCAAAAACTGCATGCCTTGATGAACTATCTTCAATGAAAGAGTAAAGGAATTGAATTGTTCCGAAAAATCTGAAACAAGTCTATTTTCGGGTCGCGAGTTACACGAGTCCACAAGTACAAGATTCAAACAATGAGCATAGCAGTGTACGTAAATTATTGTTCCTTTCTTTGCACTTAATTTGCACCTGTGATTTGCACCCCAGACAGTGTCCCAGACATTGTTGAGGCTCCATCGAAGCAAACTGAAAAACATTTTGCCAATTAACACCAAACTCTGACACTACTAGTGCTAGTGTATTAAAAATTTTCTGTGCATCTACAGAAGATAACTTATGAAGAGCCACTAAATGTTCAACAGGTAACTGTTTAATGACATCAAAAAATCGAAAAACTAGAGACATCTGTTCATGATGACCACAATCACTCGTTTCATCAGCGATAATGCACACGTTTGTACCAAGTAATGACATTTTCAAATTCCTTACAAGAACATTTTTCAAACTACGGATTAGATCATTCTGAATTTGTGGACTTAAGTGCAATGTTTTGGCCCGTTTTCTAAGTGTTCTTTCAAAATGGGGTCATATTTGGAAATTAAATCAACTACATCTAGAAACAACCCCCTGTCGTATGCTTCTTTATTCTCAGTATGACCTCTCGATTTTTCAGTCTTGTTTGTTCTTGCTTTGAAAGAAAAGCCTTCTTACACTCATCTAATTGGACGTCAATTGGTTTATTTTTATTGTACAGGGTGCACCCCTTGTAAAATCCGCAGTGATGTATTTTCATGGAATTTGATATGGCCGATACAAAATAGGCCTAGGGGAACACCTTTTGGAGTATGTCACGGGGACGACCGCCATCTTGAATTCAACTTTTTTATTTAAAATAATAGGTGGGTCACGTGATACATGACCATAGGCTAGAATTTCGCCAGGATGTCAAATGTGAAATCAGATTTCATGTAACTTCATTTGGTGAAAAGTTATTGGCAACTGGAAGTGATGTTTACCTGTTTGTTGCAGGTGCACGGGGGGATTCGGGTATAAACTCAGCGAGTTCAATATTTTGAATAATCTATACTTTTAATTTTGGCCTGGAAAAAGAAAGATGCTGCCTATTTTCTCTCTTATTGAAACATGTATCTTTAATTCTCTTTGATAAAGCAGCACATTAGGGTGTGCCTAGGCACACCCGGCACACCCCGTAGCTACACCTATGTATCAGAGTAGTGCATCATGATCTGATACGGATAGGGATACAAGTGAGGGACATGACTTGATGTCAACTTCATACAATAGAACTGTGGTCTCTATCTCCTGTTGAATTTCGAGGCAATATTGTCAGTGAAGGGAAGCACCATGCTGCTACAGAACATATCATTGTAACCTTTGTAAAAATAATTTACATGGAAACAACATTCAGATACTTGCTAAAATGCATTTTTTAATTCTAAAAGGTATACAATGCTGAAGTGCAAATTGAACACAGATTGTTTCGCTAACCAAGTTTCATATAAACATTTCTCCAGAAATAAAGTTTGTTTGTTACATTTAATAATATATTTGAAAATTCATCAAAAGTCGATGTGCAGTAGAGATAACTTATAATTTAACATCTCATAAAATAAACCATAAACTGATAAACTCAAATTAATTTCTTCAGATGAACAAAGGTGAGCAGCATGCTGAATCTGGACTCTGAAAATAGGAGTAGAAGACAGTTTATTTAAACTTGTTTAGTTCTAACTCTTTTGAGACTAATTAATTAACTAAGGTGAACAGCAAAAAAGTAAAACTTCTCATGAACATGTATATTCCATAAGCATATAACGGAAGAGTGAGGCCCCTCACAGCATGGGACCATTTGTGGTAGCACAGGTTGCACACCCCTAAAAGGGGCACTACTCCTAGCCAACAAGAAAAACTAGATAAGTAAATGATCTTTTAGCCCAAATATGCACTATTTTTATGGAATTTAGGGGGATATTAAAGATAATGTCTCCCCAGAAAGTATTCCGTTGCTCCCCTAATTTATTTCAGGGGGAGGGGGGTATTGTCACTGAAGGCCACCTGAAAATATTTTGCCCACCCAAACAAAATTTTCAGAGAATGCCACTGGGAATGCTATTACAAACTATGATCTAAAAGCATTCTGTATGTGAAAATAAGAAAGTTAGTAGTCATAGGCTTTGCCAGAGTACCTATGACAACCCTGGCCCCATTCATCTTCCTGTCGAAACCGCAACATGTACTGCAATTGACAGTCCCTCTTCTCGACTATCTTAGCTAAAGCAGCCTGCCTTTCTTTGGGCATCGTCACTGCAATGCCTAACGGCATGTATATGGTGGAGGGACCAAGGGTGAAAAAGAATATGGGGTATATGTACTACTGAACCTTTTGTGAGACTTGCAATGTTCAAGGGAACAAGGAAAGAACTGTTCTGTTTAATGGATGGAAAGTGGTAAGAAGCTTAGCAACTGTGAACTAGCCTTTCATTGTTGGTGTGCCAACAAGGTGAGGTTCGACCAACATTGGACATTTTCCTCGCTACTAAATGAGGCGAATGTACTTCAGCACTAGATTTATGACTAGGGGCACACAAAGGCCATCATACACTGTCCCGGAGAGTACTCACTATCTGTGTTGGGCATTCTGCTGCTCCCTCTGCCTGCGATGCCAGCGTTCCAGCTTGATCTCCCTCCGAACGCGGAACTTCTCCAGCGGCAGGTAACGCCTCACCTCCAGGGCCAGCTGGTAGAAGGGCTTCTGCTCGTCGAAGGACATGTTTCTCCAGAGCTCGGCTGCCATTTGACACAGCTCCTTGGGTGTCTTTTCTGGGTTCTCCTGAGGGTAACATGACAACATTGTCAACCGGTTCATGTGGACAGAATTCAACTTTAGCTTCCAAGTGGATGCCATTTATTTCAGTATCCTGGTAAATGCAGTACTGAAAATAGGGAAGTCATCCTCTAAAGAATAATTTGCATAAACACTCCTCTCCTTCTGCTTCATTGTACCCATTTTAAGCCATAAAAGTATCCCACGCCTAACTGCAAAGCTCAACCAAGCATCCTCCCATCTAGGAATTTTCATTTCAAGCACTAGGAATACACACGCAGTCAGGAAATACATATATGTATTTGTACCCTCCGTCATGGAGGTTAGCCACACCACGACTTTGGAGAGAAGTGTGAATGATATTTTGAAGAGAGCAGGAAAACCACTTATGAACGTAAGAGTGCAGTTGATATTGGAAATGGTCCAACTATCCAAATAATATTTTTTTTCTTCAAGTTATTAACATACTTAATGAATTATCATGTTTGCAATAAATATTTGACATGTGAGTAGTACAACTATCACTTTCACTACTTAAAGTTGCAAAACTACAAATATTTCAAGGCAAATATATTCTAAGGTATGGAAACTTGGTTTCCCCTATTGAGATCTAAATTATAACATGGGAAAGAAAACCTAAGATGGAAATTTTCCTGTTACCCACTTGAACTTGAACATTGTTAAAAAGTAGACTTTTTCCTAACAAACTTGTAAAATAAATAAATAATTGCAACAACAGAAATAATAGCAACATTAAAATTAATATAAAGCACAACCATACTGATACAAATTTTAATATATTAGCACTTTAGTGTTTTCTTGGATGCAAGTAATATTAAATATTTCCCTCACACTATATTAAAAATATTTTCCAAAGTCAACTGTTACTAACCGTTTTCATTCCAGCCAAGAAATTGAGAAATGGCTTGTTGTAGCGAACTTTCTTCTGCAAAGAAACACAGTATTAATGCTAGATTTTTAAAAATGTACAAGAATAATAGTATAAAGCTTGTCTACTTCATGTATATAATCTATTGCATGCTGCTATAAGTAAACAGTTTTCCTGAATACACATTATATTCAATGAGAAAATGTAGGTTTGAGAATCTTTTCAGGGTTACATGCACAGAAAAATTGATGGGAATATATCATTGCATTTTATTAAATATCACAAAATACTGACAGACTACATAAAATAGAGGATGATATGCTTTACGGCAGTGGTTCGCAAAATGTGTTCCACGGTGCTCTGGGATGCCGTGACAGGCTTACAGGAGCACTGTGAAATGTTCCAATATTTTCACTGAAATGATACTTACTTGTTAGTCTACAAAGGGTTTTAGTACTTTTTACACATAATATGTTTCTGAATTTCAAATATGTGTTTATTTTTGTCTTACTTAAGACAAGAAACCTAACCACACTAATTGAGAGTTGCAATTGTTAGATAGGCCTACATTCTGACTTGGGTGCCATGTAAAAATCTTGAAACACCAAGGGTGTCATGAAACGAAAAAGTTTGGGAACCCTGCTTTACGGAATTCTGGAATCAACAAGTTAACATTTTTGGAGTGCATTGGCACATGTGGCTATTTCGCACCCTTCAAAGTATGAGGAAAAATTCTCTGATCTAAAATCCCTACCTGAAAGTTAAAAAAAGGGGAAGGGGTGTAATAGAAAGGGTAAAAGTGCAAGGTTGTAAAAAGATCTGCACAGGACACACACACCAGATTAAAGCTAAGGAGAAATTAAAAATTGTCTCGGGTAAGTGTAAAAGGCCTGTGCTTCTCAAAAAGCTGAAAACATTATTTAAAAGACTGTCATCATATCCAACCCAGATTGTAAACAGTTGGGAATGTTAAAAGTTTGTCTGAGGACATTAAAATCAGCACATTCGATAAGAATAAGCTGCACACTTAAAATAAACTTACATACACGACAGATTGGATGGTCCAACACTTATGGCAAAAAACGATGGGTGAAATCCCTGTGCGCTTCACTATATTACCACTTTCATATAAAACAAAAAATATTACTGTTTGTTTTCTTGAACAATATTACCACAATCATGCAATTCATGGTGGTTGCGGTAAACGCGGTTTAAAATTACTTACGTGAAATTTAGAAGATTTCGTACTTCCGCGTTGCACAATTTAATGGTTCAATCCTATTAATTTCGATTAAATTCCATTAAATTGTGCAACGCGGAAGTACGAAATCTTCTAAATTTCACGTAAGTAAACAATCATGCAAGTTACCAAAATCATGCATGGCTATTTCAGTTTAAAATAATTAGTTTTTACATTAAGGATAATTAAGTTTTTAATACTAAACTTGAAGCAAACATTTTTAAAATTTGTCTTCATTCTCCTGATTCTTAGCCAACTCAATATTTATTACATAATAGCTAGATTGTAAGTTTTGTTCTTTTTTTTCTGATATAATATCAACGTATCTTTGTTTTATGTACAAATAATAAAAAAGGTTATTCAAATGTAATAGGTTAAACATGAGGTTGGTTGTAGCTCTTGTGGTACAAGACTTGCTCATCATCAAATATTCTGGCCATTTAAATGCATCATATATAAATAGAAACTTGTTTGTATTGGCCACATTTAGTATATGTAAATTACAGGAAATCATATATTAAAACTAATTATTAATAATTAGTAATTAATAATTACTTTTGCTGGCATTTTTCTGCTGTGGCCCTCAGTTGTTTTCTATTAATTGCTGGAACAGCTCTGTTACTAAGCACTTTTCGATAATAGCTGGGCCATCAACAATTTAAGCAGTTTTTGTCCAAAAACCCCCCTGATTTAATACTGCTATTAATTCTATTGTTAATTTCGTAGTAATTCAATAAGTTTGTTGAATCCTTTTTATGTACATTCATTTTTCTGAAAGAGTTTTTCTGCTATTAGCAATGAACAAATTATGAACATTTTATTGTTTTGTTATGGGGGGGGGGGGATAATATCAATTTGCTACATCCAGGTGAAAGCTGAAAATGCACATATTTCCAATGAAATCCACTGTTTTTCTTGAGTGAAGTGAACATTAGCATGATGAAAGCTGCATAATAAATTATTTATTTTCTCATCAAAGTGCCCTCCAGCATTCAATTATTTTACCAGTAGCCTTTACTGATTTCTACAAATTGTTCTTGCATTTTGCAACAAGTATGTATATTGATAATTGTCTTGTCCTACAAGAAAAGTTAAGTTTTGAAAGAACCAATATGCAAGTTAAATGAACATTTGTAGGTCTTTATAAATGAATTACCACAAATGGGGTCACCAACTTTGCTTTTTGTGCAAGGTGTTAATGTAGTAATGATTAAATTAGAAACATTGTTGCAATACCACTTCTATTATGGAAGACAAACTCTAATACCAGGAAATTTATGTCTATTGTAGTGTTCTTCACAGACTACCTGCAAAATGTGGTAAAATTAATGATAAGCATTAAAAAACATCAATATTTTCTTTCCATCCTTACCAGTTTCCTTTAGGTTCATCTCAACGTTATGCCTCCCCCTTTGTCTTCCTATAGGTCTCTTACCACCAACAAGAATCCTGTAAACTCTTCTTTCCTCTCCCATTTGTGCTACATGGCCTGCCCACCTAAGTCTTCTTGATTTAATTGCTCTAATAATATCCAGACAGGAATACAAATTGTGCAATTCTACATTATGTATCTTCTCCACTCACCTGTCGCCTAATCCACCGGCAGCTCCAGGGGGGTACGACTGTATGGCCGTATTCCCTGTTGTTTCACGGACGTCGGGGCGACATGAAGGCAGAACGTAGCTGGATTTTATTTACTGAATGCATCCTTTTTGGTAAACTCGTTCTTGCACATATTTGTTGCAATGCAACTTCCACGTTGCAAAGTTCCGACTGAAACACTTTGGAGATATGCAAGAGGGAAAAATGTCAAAACATCATTCCTTTTGTGTCCTACTTCAATCAACTGTCAACAATCGCACGGAACCTGTCCTCTAACGTCAACAATCCCTTATAAGATCCATTCTCACTTAAACGAATTCAATTGTCGGTGTTTCTTTTTCCATTCACTGTTTCAGAATGTGGCAGGCGGCTGTTCGGAAGGGCTACTGGACGTTTTTGAACATTTTAATAATCTGCAACAATAAGCAGTATGATAAACATTTTTTTTAAAAAAATAGTTCGTAGTATTGCTTCCCTTCGGATACTCAGTTGTGGTCTGGTATAGTGAGTGAATCGCATGCATTAGAAGAGTACGGTCTTAACAGTTTGCATCTTTCTGAATTTTTCTTTCTGGTTTCCCACTTTTGCATCCAATGAAAATGAGTACAGAAAAGAAAAAACTGTGAGGGGCAGAAAATAGAGAAAAGGCAGAGTCAGAGAACGGGAAAAGGCTACCTTGCATCAGTCTACATTCATGAATAAATTTCTGAAACGTTGGAAATCAGGGGTTATTAAAATCGTTGAAAAAAGGCCTACTTCTAGCGATTCATTTTTCTACTTTTCAACAGTATCATAGTGAAAAAAAAAATTGCGATTAGTGTTTCGAAACTAGAAATATTGACACTTGAATTTTGGATAACATTAGTTATGCCAGGTTTAGTGTTGTTTTTGTCTTTGCTTCTCTCCTGGCTTTCTCTTGATGTCACAATAAAATATTGCTGCAAGAATTGGACATTTCTTGGTAAGACTACATATAGTATTAGGTACGGCTAAACTTGTGCAGAAATGTTAATATTTCGCATTGCATTGATAGATTCAGATTGTACGGCCCTCGTAGGCTTCATTTGTAAACTCAACTATTAACCTTGGTATTTTTAACATGCGCAAACATTTCAGTACAAATAGAGGAAAATTACAAAAACCTTACGGCACCAGTGCCACACGAGAAAGGTAGATTTCGTCTGCTTAGAGTGTAAGGTGGATGGTAATATTTTGGAAAGGAGAACAGAAATCAATGATCCATCATAAGTTCTTTTATCTTTCAGAACACACATTGAAAAATATTGTACGTAATACCTCTTATCATGTACTAGGTTTTATTATAACAAATACAAATGACATTAACAATATAGAGGCAGTAATTATATTATTTAATTATTAAATGTTAATAGTTTCGTTAGAAGCATATAAAAATATGCATGTATAATATGCGATCCTTTTGCTGGTGTGTATATTCCAAAAAGTTCTTACGTTAATTCTACTGTATTATTAAACTTATAAAAAAATCGTCATACAGATACTACATATAAAATTGCCAGAAAAAATTCTACTAGAAGAGACATCCACGAGCAAAGTTTATTGTACAAAATTATCAATGGAAAAGCAGAAAATTTTAAATTTATTGAAATTCAATAGGTTACGCACTTCCGCAAAAATAGGTTTGATTTTGCACTTGCTTCGCTTTTGCAGTAAATTGTACATTAGTCACGTCAATTGGTAAAGGTATTGTAATACAGACATCAATTCTATGAGAAAGTTTGATGGCAATATTATCGCTACTTCAGCTGAAATATATTTAAAGGAATTTAATACAAACCTTGAAATTCTACAAATTCCTCAACATTATAGACCTGAAATCATTCCACATTCGTTAACTGGAAAGGCCTATCACTGGTTTTATTCGCATAAGAACGATTTCCGCACTTAATATGATTTCTGCAGAGAGTTCAAGAAGCGTTTTGCTTCAACAGAAGCGAGAGAGAGAGAATTGGCATCTGTGAGGAATAGGCGGTACAATAAGCAGAATGATAACAATGTGGAGGAATATGTTTGGTCCATGTACTCTGCCTGTAGGAATCTGAGTAATAATTACACAGAGCAGGAAGTAGTTAATCTAATCATCGGACAGTTGCCTTGGAGAGTAAAGCAATTGTGCTTGGCTCATGTTCCAAACACCATGGATCTCTTAGCAGATTTTGTCAAGAGATATGAGCAAGCAGAGGAACAAGATGCTTGGCGGTCTACATGGAGACGAGAAACTGGCTCTGAACGAAACAGCAGAGATGTTCAAAGAACGTCTAGAATTTGCTTAGTTCAGCAACAATGTATATAAAAGACTGTTTGAAACTGTGTAATAATTTTCATTCTGTATAAGTACAGGGGGGGAGGGGGGTGCTGTTTTGCTTATCGTGCCCCTTGTTCACAAATCCTGAAACCGCCAGTGTCCTAATCCCTTTTAGGTCCAAATATTTTCCTAAGGATTTTATTTTCAAATACTCTTAATTTATGTTACTCTTTTAATTTAAGGGACCAAGTTTCACATTCATATAATTCTACAGGAAAAATTTATATATTTTAACTTTTAGTTTCTTAGATACGAGAAGATAAAATTTTATGAAGAGAAAAGTAACATCAATTCCCTGAATTAAGTCTGCTTCTTATTTCCTCTTGAATATCATCGTTTTTGTCACATTTCCCTAATCACAAAGATGAGTATGAATGGTGACAAGATGAAACTGACAAGGTGTCTTGTTAGTCTGCACAAATGCAGTCCAGGGTGTACTATGTGCAATAGAGGTCGAGATTTTGTCGTCTTTAGAGAGGGGCCTCCTTACACCCCATCCAATGATAATGAAACCTAAAATATTGTCAAGTATTTCTTGGTAATAAGCTGGGTACTTAAATAACCAAATCAAACAATAGATATTTTGGCAATGGCTATGCTTATAATAAGTTTACTTTTGAAAACTAATTGAGATATTTACAAACATTACTATTATTTATGGAGTGAGGGAATACAAATTTTCCATAGCAGGATGAAAATTTTACCATTGTTGACCAGGGATATTTGAGTCTAGGTGTTGGCATGATCCATATCATATGTCCAGGGCTTCGAAAAATCCCGGTCACCAGGGCGACTGTGATGTTTTGCTGTAATATTGCCGTTTTATAAGTTTACATCTACGAAATTTTGAAGATTCTAAATTCAAATTGCAGTACAGCATAAGTTAGCAAGTGTGTTTTTATCAACGTTGTGAACATACCATAGAATTAGTAACAAGTTCTTACTCTTTGTTCCCAAACCCCATTTTTCCACTTTCTCACATGATTTAGCGATGTTTTGAATACGGTGATGCTCAGCTTCTTAGATTGATTAACTTACTTTATTTTACTTAGCTTTTTGTGCCACTTTTGGCTAATTTGCAAAGATGGTGATAAATGATGATATTGATGAATGAACACTCACAAATATCCATACCCAGGCCAGGATTCGAACCCGGGACTTCTGGCATTGTAGCACAATGTGCTTCCCACTCCGCAACGGGGGCAGCTCAGCTTCTTGTATAAACCACAAGGACAAGAACCTTCGGCGAAAAGTCTTCGTGCAACTTCCCTTTCTTCCGTTCAACTCGGGCCATAAGGAAGCATGGTCCACTTTGCTCCTCCCCTCCATGTGGGAGTGCGGTGCACAGGAGTCGCAGGTCTGCGTACTTTTCTTGCTTGTGGTTCCACTATAGTGTGCACAATTGCTAATAGGTGGTTTCCTGGTGTCTGAATTTCAGAGCTGGCGCTTAGCTCTGAAGATTTTTCGAGCACTGCATATGTCTGGAAATTTGAGTTTACTGGGAGGAATAATCCTTGCAAATTTCTGTAATTCTCACCCTACAGTGTACACTTTTCTGATTGATTCAACTGTTTCACTGTACCCATTTTAGTACCGATGTTTAGGACACATTTGAAAATATATAGTGTTATATAAAGCTGAGCAGATACAAAACATTGTTAATCTTAGTCTCCATCTTCAGGGACAGGTTATTGTGTGCATTAGGGATGGGATAATTTTAATAGTATCAGTATCCATCAATATACTCACATTAGTTTATCTGTAAAGTTATAGAAATCTTGTCCGATCAGATAAATCTATAGCCTATAGTGCAAAACTGGTTAAGTATTGGCAAGTTTTGTCCGTACTTTATAGATACTGGCAAAACTTTCATATCAGTCCATTCCTAATACGTATGTAATCATGTATTCACTTGTGGGTTGCATTGTAAACAACCACAGGGTGTTTGAGAAAATTACAGGACATCATGAGGTAGGTGTTCCGGGAGAAATGGTCAATTTAGATCTTCAAGAATGTACATGTCTAAGGATGACTTTCTGACTATGGTCAAGGTTGCAAAATACATATCTAGAAAAAGTTTGTTGACTGGTCATAACAGGATTGGAGAGATGTAATAACGTTACCACTACCGGCTGTCTAGCAAAATAACAAATCCAATATTCGACCACTACTTACGTAAAGTTGAAAATTTGCAATTAAGAAATTAAATATTTATTTAATGAAAAACCCTTACCAAAAGGTCAGTTAGATGAAATCTGAAGCTGTACTTAACAAGAGAATTAGACTTGCTCTATCTATTAATGCATCCTGGACTGCATTTGGCAGAGTAGAGGTGCTCTGGCATCTGGACTCAGCCAGTATAATCTTATGTACAGTTCGTGTTGTCATTCCTATATATTTGTGATTGTCCCTTCATCCATCTTATATTACCACCATTTATCCTCATCTTCGCGATTAGCCAAAAGGGGGCACAAAAATGAAGTAAATTAAACTAAATCAGTCACTGTGATAGCAAAAATTCTTGACCACAAGTATAATTTCTTGACCTAGTACTTGTTGATTTCTTTACCTTTTTTTAGACTTTTATGACTTTCTATACTAATAGACACCCTGCATAAGCAAGTGATTCATACAAAATCGAACCACCTAAGATTGTATTATTATTAGCAATATAGGAAGAGTTGGTGTTAATTAGCAGCTGATTATATGTGTAATTATTAAAGAAACATTCAACTGCAACTGATATTCCTCTATCTTGGGGGGAGAGGGCATTATCACAGAATACACAATTTTCTTACACCGAGGAGCAATTACATTATAACCACCCCACCCAGAAATATTTATACTGCAGGAGGCCTTACAAAGAGTGCTTCACGGGCAAACAGCAGACGTCGCTCGCACACTGATGCCGATACTCTCGTGTTGTCTGCTCCTCAGCCGAACAAACAGGCCGAGGTAGCAAAGAGGAATAATTTTTCGCACGCATTCAGTGCTTGCTACAGTGAATGAAAGAAGAGCCACATTGCTATGAAATTCCAGTACACTGAAGTGTTTTAAAAGACAAAGAACAAATAAGTGAAACAAATAAAAATTCTAATGCATTAAGCAAAAAAACAACAAAAACTTGTAACAACATAATTTAGCAAAAATGGAAAATTAATTTATTACACACGTACCTTAAGTTTCATCCAAAGTTTGGATTCCTTCAAGTCCACCCTCAGTCTCGTCAGATTCACTGTCATCCAGGGTCTCGTCTTCGGAGTCTGATTCACTTCCAGATGATAGAGAAATGATAGAGTTCTCTATAACTTGGTCGAGCACAGAGTCTTTTTCATGGTAAAAGTTTTCTTTTCCACACACATGGTTGCATGCTTTTCTCCAGTTTTCCGTTGTCAAACTGTCAACTGCCTCCAGAAATAATTTTTCAACATCCGACATCTTGAAATGTATGTTGTATTTTCCCACATATCCTTCTACTTGCCCCCAGATAAGTTCCATTGGATTTACTTCACACATATATGGTGAGAGCCTAGGAACAGTATCGCCTGCTTTCTGACAAAGAATCAATGTCGTATTGCCGAAACCTATCTTTGTGTTTGATCAATTCATATAATTTTCGTTTTACCATATCAAACTTGAAACAAAGAAAGAAAACCTGTGGCTTTACACGCTCTGGCCATCACCAAACTTACTGAAATAAATGGTTCGTTTTTTCTGCACGCATCAAATTCTGACTTAAAAACTTATACAACTTCACCACCAATTCCCTCGCATCTGACCGTAAACTTCTTCCACTACATAAGCCTCCTACAACCAATACAAAGACTAACACCACAACAAACACAGCTAGCAACATTTCCATCTCCAACACGTATTATATTAAATATTTTGAGCACAAGCGCGGTCGCAGTTACAACTCACTCACAACAGGCAGAGGTCACTCACCCTTCTAGAAGGGTGCAGTGAGCTAGCTGTGGCAACTGGGCTCACTCATTCGTGGACCTGATTGGTTCTTGCACACACACACACCCATATTGTCTGCTGCAAGCCCGCAAAGCGATTATAGCATGGCACTTTGGCAGCATGGTATATAATGGCCAGGTCTACAGACTCGCTGTTAGCAGTGTCCCTGGCATCAGAATGAAAAAGCGGCCGATCTCTCCCAGTTTGATAGAGGTCAAATTGTGATGGCACAGCACCTTGGTACCAGCATCTCTGAAACGGCATGGCTCATTGGCTACTGTCATGCTGCTGTTGTGAGCAGGTATCAAAAGTGGTGCAACGATGGGTAAACAACAACTCTTTGTCCAGCCGTGTGTGGACAGCAGCTCATTGATGCCAGTCGAGGCTGTCGCGATTGCAGGGCCACAGTGCGAGAAACCATCCACAGGTACAATACAGGTGACCAGGACAATGTTTCACAGCACACAGTTCATTGAACATCTCTGTGCATGGGACTGCGGAGTCAAAGACCCAGTCGTCCCCCAATGCTGACTGCACTCCGCCGAAAACAGCACAGAAGGTGGGCACAAAATCATTGACACTGGACCGTGGATGATTGGAAAATGGTTGCCTGGTCCGATTAATCCAGATTCCTGGTTCATCATATTGACGGCCGAGTGTGTGTGTACGCAGATTTCAATCGGAGGCTATGGCATGATTGCATGGTTGGACTGAGACAGGCCGGTGGAACAGGAGTGATGGTCTGGCTAATGTTTTCATTGGACACACTGGGGCCCATTATTCTGGTACACCAATCCCTGGCGGCTCTTCGGTATCTGGACCTTATTGGAAACCAAGTCCATCCATTCATGTCAACAGTGTTCCCTGCTTGTGACAGCCACTTCCAACAGAACAATGCACCATGCCACACTGCCGGGATTGTGAAGGACTAGTTCGAGGAACATGACAGTGAATTTGCTTTAATGCAGTGACCCCCAAATAGCCCGGATATAAACCCCATTGAACATTTGTGGTTCGACTTGGAGAAGTGGGTTCCTGCTACATCACCATCACCCCGCACTGTATGCCAACTAAAGGATCTGCTGTTGCGCTTGTAGCATGAGATACCCCAGGACACCTTCCTCCACCTCGTTGAATCGATGCCTCGCTGAGTGGACGTGGTTCTCCAGGCTAAAAGTGGTCATACACAGTATTAGTTAGGTGGTCATAATGTAATGGTTCATTGGTGTCAATGTCTTGAAAAACAAATCATTAAAAACGAGAATTGGACAGATCTGTGAGAGACACAGGGTATCTTCATTTTATAGTCTTATAGAGTATTGTACAATACACCGTGTATCAAAAAGAATCATCCGATTTAAAAGTTCTATATTTAGGAAACCAATGGACATAGAACCTTGCAGTAAGTTGTAAAATACATGTTGGAATATGAAGTTTTACTTACAATACGTTTTCCGTTGTTGCAGGTAGGTGCGTTCCTGGGGTGTGTTCCGAAAGTTTTAACGAAGGTAACTGGGCTCATCAACCTGGTGAAACGAGTTATTTTACACTTATGGAACGCTCTAGACGAAAGCGCAGGCGCAGCATCCTCGTGGCGTCCATGAAGGCATGTCCTTCTGGCAGAAGTAAACTCTACTGTGGACACTGTTACTCATTTTAATCACATTGTAAGAACAGTTGAGGCACAATCGTCTTACACATGTTGCTTCATACAGCTCTCTGTTAAAATTATAATACATTTTCCGAACTAGTTCAGTTGAAAGCCATTATGCACGCGTGTTGTCTGCACTCAGCAAGTGATTCTCACCGAAGAAACCAGCCTCCTGGCCCTTGCGTTTGGTGAATCTCGTTCTTGCATGAGAAGCACGGAAAGCGACTTTTGGGACAGCATAATGAAACGCACGAGAGCAGTTATGGGACGGCCAGTTACCATAACTCGTTTAACACGTTCAACTCGTGCGACTTTCGGAACGGGCCCGTGGTGCTGCTTACTCTTTAGTCCGCTTCAAGATGGCATCCCAACAACCGAACAAATGTGGTCTGTTACAGTTGTGTAGCGTGAGTTTCGTCGTAAATACGGTGCTGCACCACCTACTGCTTACAGTATTCGACGTTGCGCGCAGAATGCTGCCTGATGCTGGGTTGCCATCCTGACGCGGACTAAAGAGTGAGCTGCACCAGTGGCACCTACCTGCAACTAAGTAAAACTTATTGCAAGCGAAACTTTATATTCCAGCATGTATTCTACAACTTACTGCAAGGTTCTATGTCCATTGGTTTCCAAAATATAGCATTTTTAAATCGGATGATTCTTTTTGATACACCCTGTATAATAAATAATAAAAAAAACAATTTTCATAAATTACACAATTTTATTCCAAAAATAAAATATAAATTGTGCAACAATTAAAATAACTGGCAATAATATACTTTATCTCTGATTTTATAATAACACACATACCTTTTAATTATAAAATACCTCAAAATACCACAGATATTTAATAATACAAACAAATTAAAATATTCATCAAGTGTCCATACTTTGTAAACATGAAAATTCAGAAATAAATATACTAATAACTACCACAAATGAGCAAAGTTATTTCACACTTATTCCAATAATTAGGCTTACATCATCATGAGATAAAATTACACAAAAAAATAGCATGATAAAACAGACTATTGTTGTTATATTTTGATGTGATTTTATCTGCTGGCAAGGTAACTGATGCCCACTATGACTTTGTGGGATTTGGCAGTGCTGATCTAATAATGTTAATGACACCATCATATCAAAGTGCACTTTCATATAAATCAACAGCAAGAGTATAACAAACACAGAAATCCATGATTTCAAATTATGAGTTAAAAAAAAAAAAAAATGGTCCCTCCTTGATTACATTTAGGAGAATGTTAATAATTATACAATCTAAAAGAAATATTACACTCGGATGGAAAGAACATGTGCTGCGAGAGGAAAATGCTATAAATTGAGAAAATTCGAAATGACGAATTGAAGTATGAACTTACAAAAGTGAATCCACTATGAATCTTTAAAAACTATGCAAGTTTTTCACCACAGCTAGTTTTAATAAACCACTTACATAGCATAAATAAGGCCATGTTTGAACATTTTGCATGTTAATGAAAAATCAAGAGAAGTCTAAAAAAAAAAAAAAAAAAAAGGTGAAAAATGTGCACTGAAACTAGTTGAAAATGAGTTTTATTGTCATGATCAAATCTGTTCAACAGAAATGCTATCCTTGTGGCCACGTAAATGGTGCTTCAAAGTTGGCTCATCACTACTCACGGTTTTAGTCTTGGAAAGAAAAAATGCTACTTAGCAAACAGAATACTGCGACTGTGACCACTGTAAACTGTCACAGTTAAGACTTATAATTATGCAGTTTTATTTTGTTTGCTAAGTAGCAGAGAGAAAACAACAAGGACTAAGGCCATGGCTACCGATGAACCAAGTTTGGAGTGCCACTAACTTGGCCCTAAACCTGCAGTGTCACGAGCACTTACTGACCATTTAAAAGTTTTTCACACAAATGTATGAAACTCCTGCTCGAATTTCAGTTGAATACATTACATGCTTGCTTCTTACAAACTCACTCTTTTAAGTTCCAACTGCTTGGCAGCCATATTGTGTGTGGGTTTTGATCGCATAATTTTTAGTAAATAGTTTGTTTACAGTTATATGGAAACTTTTACTTTGCAATGATATCAGGAAGTGCAACTACATTTCCGATTGCCACATGTCTTTCAAATATGCATTACAATCTTATTCTTTTTCACAGAAGAACTTATTTTACTACAGTTACAAGTTCTAAAATATAGTTAGTGATGTGTGTTCTGAGTGCAAAGGCAATACTTCTATTTTGACACTGCAAGGTGAGGTTCGCAATAGGTTAGTTGAAGTTACGTGATATTACTGTGGATAAAAATAAAACACAACCAGTCTATACAGTGGAACCTTGGTTATATGTTTTTTAGGGGACCAAGGGGGGGGGGGGGGGGGGAAATATGAGCAAACATAAAATTTAGGAAAGTTCTACATCCTTTATTCGGACCATAGATATTTTATGTATAGTGTATGAAAATATAAAATCCAAGAATATAAATCGTCGTTGCACTATTTTAAATTGAGGCAACACAAGGCAAAAGTTATCAACTTTAGCAAGTATTCAAATTGTTTCCTGCCACGTGTAATCAGATTAAATCAGAAACACATGCTCTAAACAAGAGTAGGCTTCTATTCCTTCAACTTCTAACCTGTTTTCTCCTCATGCATGTTTTAACCTCTCAGAACAGGAAGGCAGAATGAAGGTAATCTCACCTTCACGGCAAAAGTGGCTTTAAAAATACATTCAATGTGTTTTGATTTTCCTATAAAAGCAAACAAACCTGCATTTCCTTCATGATTATTGCATTTTCCTACTCATTCAAATAAATCAATGGGGTTTAATTATGGAAGATACACTATCAATCAACAAAATCACTCCAAATGTGCATGTACACCAGAAATATGTTGATATAAAATTAAAATCATGCATTACAAATACATATTTAACAATGTATGCTCAATTATTATATAACTATGGTATAAATATATTAACCTTAAAAGTTTTACCTTTAACATCGATGTACCCATTTTAAAAAATATGGCACTTAGAACCAAAGCTTGTGCCAATAAAAGTATTATGCTTCATAAATTAGAAAAAAAATATTATTACAATACTGAATAAGGCACTTGCTCAAGGAAGGGACTAACCTTTCTTCATGTTGTGTTCAGTTAGTGAAAGTGTTGAATTTTAGACAAAGATGAGACTATCTTAGTTTTCCTTCCCCATTAAATACGTGCTTTATTGCCAGTCAATTCAACACAATTTGTAATACGATTGAAAATCTTAGGCTATTTATCAACATTAAACTAATGTCACTTTGATTCCCTTCCTATTCTTGCCATAAATGATGCAAATCATGATATTTTCCACACAAAATCATCTTTCTGCCATTACAACTGTGAGTATATATATAGAGCTTTGTTCTATGTGGCATTCATAAAAGCTACTTCCATTGCTAGAATGATAAAAATGCTTTGACTATTAAAAAAGAAACAATCTACATAGAAGACCACAGGCATGTTTGAGAAAAACTGCTGGGAACTGGCTGTAAAAACTGTGAATTTTCATTACTGAAACAGCTAGTCCCTTTTATTGTCAAAAGGAAGATTTTAAAAATATATTTGTCCTTGGCAGTATTGAAATCTGGCTATTTCACTTTCCAAACTTTTTTTTTCTTATTCAATTCGTTAAATTCATGTACACTTGACCTATATACACAGATAAGGCACAAAAAAAAAAAAGTTAAAACTAAATATCACAGTGTTACAATTCACTATCAGCCTGCTATGAATAGTAGTACACTTTAAAATAGTGAAACCTCTTACACATATCGGTAGCTAAGGAGAGGCTACACTTATGATGCAGCATTTTAATCAGAACGGAAACACAGCCACAACATTAGTGGATGAGAAATATTTTTCACAGATTAGTTAAACATGTACTAACTTCAGTACATCACAATAAATGTTGTCAAGTGGTTTATTTTCTTGTTAATTATTTGAATAATTATAAACTGGGATGAAGCTAAACAATGCCATATTATGCTTTCTTATGACAAAACTTGGAAAATTTCTATAAAAAGTTACAAATGTATTTTAATTTTAAAATGCTAATATAGCCAATGTTTGTTTAAAATATTCATGAGGCTTATTTATTGTTGTGCCATGCCTGACATGAATTTAACAGAGATTTTTTGGTATTCTGTGTAGCTCTCATGTTCCACAATATCAATTTGATATATTTCTATTTAAATTTGAACCAATCTGTGATATCACCTCAGAGAATTTCACAATGGGGAAAATTTCTGAAGACTAAAGTAATAGACAGTTAATATAAAGCAAGGATGACTATGGGGGTTCATGCAGTGATGCCTCAAGAAATCTCTCTGAAGGGAAGATCTCTCTCTAAAATGTTATTCCAAAGTAGAACATCCTGGTCTAAAAAACTTGATGCATGTGACATCAGCTTTTGCATCAAAAGAGTGGACCAAATATTCATTCTCACATGCAAAAATATTCTAAAGAGTATCAGTATTACTCTTGTTAAACCTTAACCAAGAGTTAGATACTCTTGTACTCATCAATGTTAAATTCCTTGAAAAATAGACTTGAGAACCGGGTCTGTACCAAGGAAACAGCTTCGAGTACTGGGTCATCTTCTGGGGCAACCTGTTCCAGGGAAGATTTAATGCACTTGAGCACCAGGTGGAAGTCGTTGATAAGCTGGTAGTCATCCCCGGCCCTCAGGCCATTCTCCTCTTTTACATACTCAAGCGAACCATGGGAAATGAAATCAAATGCATATGCATTCAACAACACATCCAGTTCCAATATAGGGACTACTTTCACATCTGTAAAGACCTAGAAAAGAAAAGCACGATAATGCAATAACAGAATTCCATGTACAAGACAAAGTAGGTATGAGGAAGGTTAGCCCTTAAATGCAGAGACCTGTTTTACACAATAGAGCCCCAATGGGTTTTCATCAGGAAGTTTAAAATTATGCAAAGTTTTCAATAAAAATTAATATCTCGGTGCAGATTAGGTTCTTAAAATGAGAATAAATGATGATATGATGAAGGAACACTCACAAAGAAGGCTGAGATATTTCGCATTTTAACACACTGTGATAACCACTCCGCCATGGAGGCCAGCAGAAATTATACAAACATAAAAATAAGACCAGCTATTTTGAATCAAAAATTCAATAGAATACAGCTAACTAACTATCTAACTAACTCACTAGCCTTCTTAAACCCGAAGGTTCATGGCTGCAGCAACACAGGCTTTCCATCTGTCCCTATCTTGAGCAAGATGTATATACTCTTTTCCATCTCTACAGATTTCCTTTAGGTCTATCTCAACGTTGTCCATCCGTCTTCGTCTTGGCCTTCCTACAGGTCTCTTACCATCAGGTTTCCCAACAAGAATCCTGTGAACTCCTCTTTCCTCTCCCATTCGTGCAACATTGCCTGCCCACCTAAGTCTTCTTGATTTAATTATTCTAATAATATCTGGACATGAATACAAATTATGTAGTTCTAAATTATGTAACCTTCTTCACTCACCTGTCTCCTCATCCCTTTTAGGTCCAAAGATTTTCCTAAGGATCTTATTTTCAAATACTCTCAATTTATGTTCCTCTTTCAATGTAAGGGACCAAGTTTCACACCCATATAATACTACAGACAAAATTACTGTTTTGTATATTTTAACTTTTAGTTTCTTAGATATTAAACAAGAAGATAAAAGTTTATGAAGAGAGAAGTAACATACATTTCCTGAATTAAGCCTACTTTTTATTTCCTCTTTAATATAATTTTCATTTGTTAATATTACTCCTAAGTATTTCAATTTGGAAACTGGTTCAAACGAGTTATCAATAATTAGATTTTGATTATTACCTAACACTTGGTTTTGGCCTGTAAGCATATATTTAGTTTTCTCTTTGTTAACTTCCAAACCTATATCTTTAGCAGTTTTTGAAAAATATTTTAGCATTATTCTTGATTGTATTTATATCATCCCCTAATAAGTCTACATCATCTGCATATGGTAACAACTGAGTCATACCATTTAATTTTAGTCCTTCGTTGTTTCTTTTACACTCCTAACAGCATATTCTAAGGCAAAATTAAAGAGCAATGCATCTCCTTGTTTTAACCCATCATGAATTGTAAATTTGTCAGACACATTAATACCCACACGAATTTTACTTTGTTTCACTGGTGCATACTTTTTTCATACTAACAAGCTTCTTAGGTATTCGAAACTAGACTAATATATTATATAATTTATCTCTTTTGACCGAATCATATGCTTTTTTGAAATCAATGAATAGCTGATGGATATTTTGATTATATTCCCACTTTTTGTCAAGTGTCTGTCTGATGTGAAAAATTTGATCTGTAGTTGATCTGTTACGTTTAAATCCACATTGATAATCACCTATAATTTCATTAGCATATGGTGTTAGTCTTGTTAAAATAATGTTAGATAATATTTTATATGTTGTTGAGAGTAGAGAAATTCCACGGTAATTATTGCAGTTCATTTTATCACCTTTTTTAAACACAGGAACAATTATGGATTCTTTCCACTGTTGAGGGATTTCTTCTTTATTCCATATTAAACAAATTAATTTATGAATTTGACATATTAACGAATTTCCACTATATTTAATTAACTCAGCTGGTATTAATTAAATCAATGCCAGGTGCTTTGTTATTCTTTAGCCTTTTAATAGCATCTTTAACTTCAGTCAAGTTAGGTTCTGGAACTAAAGGTTCTGCTGTGTGCACTTCATTTACTTCTGATTTATCTCCTACATTAACATTTAAAAAGGTCATTCAAGTAGTTCTTCCATCTATTTAGAATATCGCTTGGGTCAGCTAGAAAATCACCGTCTTTATCTTTTATCAAGTTTACTTTAGGTTGCCAACTCTTTCTAAATTCATTTACACCTTTATATAAATCTGATATTTTTGTTTTTGCTGTTTGTTTCAATTTCGTTAATTTTGCTTTTCCTCTTTTTTTTACTTCTAAACGTGTGGTTAACTTCTTACTTTATTCTATTATAATTGCTTAGATTTGTATCATCAGAGTTATTTAACCACCTAAGTCTAGCCTGATTTCTTATTTCTATTAGATTATGACATTCGTTATCAAACCATGGCTTACTTTTTCTCGGTTTATGGTATCCTATACTTTCTTTAGCTGCTGATTCTATTGCATTACGTATGTGCCCCCAATTCTTATTTACATCTGTTTCATTTATATTTTCATCATCATTTAAATCCTGCAAAACATCAAATCTTTTTGACAGTTTAACTTGGTAATCTTTCTTAATTCTTTCATCAGCAAATTTTCCTGTATTAAAATTTTAGAACTTTCAGATTTTGTTGTTTATGATTTATCACTGCGAGTCTCTCTCTTAATTTAGCAATTACTAAATAATGGTCACTGGCACAGTCAGCACCTCTATGTGTACGAACGTCAATTATGCTAGTATGCCTTCTCTTATCAATGAGAATATGATCTATCTGATTATGAGTTTTACCATCTGGAGAAGACCAGGTATATTTATGGATATCTTTATGTTTAAAAGTAGTACTTTTCACAATTAAATTCTTTGAGGTTGCAAAAGTAATCAATCTTATACCATTATCATGGCTTATTTCATGAAGACTTTCTTTACCAATCGTGGGTTTAAATAGAATACAGCTATAGCAGAAAAATGCGTGATACAAAATTCTTAGGCATGACCCTGTAAGTGAGGTTCTACCATATTCACAGATCTCGATGCTCAAAAAGCACTGCTTTTAAAATACTTTTTGTACCAGTCACTGTCCTGCTGACAGTGCTATGCCCCATCTCAATGTAAATTTTCAGCAAATATGCTTCCCCCCCTCCCCTCTAGGAAAGGATGCTCTCTCAAATGCAACTGGGAGGAAAAAAGATACAAACTACAAACATTAATGGATAAATAATACATTCAGCACTGTATGAAAGGTGACACCTTCCAAAAATTGTACATCATTATACAGTACTACAAATTTCCAGAAAATTATACACATCTCTACATGTTTGACATTGGTTTTACAATAGTCGTGGCCATGGGCGTTGGGAGGGGGGTCGAACAGGTCGGTGACCCCCCCCCCCCTGAAAATTGACAGCGTTTATTTAAATATACAAGAAAGCCAAAAGTTTGTTACTCTTATTGTTAAGAACATAAATAAAGTTAATTTAGTTAGTATTCGAACAGAATAATAAAAAAATGCATTGGAAAACACAGTGAAAAATACAGGAACAAGATTATATTCTACCATTCCATCCAAAGAACAAATGATTCCACAATTTTGAAAATTGTAATAATTACAGTTGTAGGTGAGAGGCCACACAACATACTTCATTAAAAAAATCCCCTTAACATTTAAAGCCTTTTCTTGCACGAGACATGAAAAGGTTAATATCAAAATGCATTTAGATACTAACTGCATAAATTGCAAAAGAAATAATGGAAAATAGTTATGCTGGTATTCACTAGTTTGGTGGATCCCCATTTACATAATAATAATAATTATTTCAAATAAAATATACTTTTGTTAGTTTATAATATATATATTACTGTATAATAACATTTATAACTGTGGTAATACATTATTTTTCCTACTATTCAACTTTTATCAAAAATGTAATGAATAAGAAGGATTATAATAAACAGATCATTACAAGTACAAAAAATAAATTTTAAAAAATTAAAATACGGTGAAATATGCATGAAAAGAAAGGGTGACAGGTTGACCACAACACAATTGTTTAAAATGAAGCAAAATATTAATTTGTACAATAAGTAAACAATTTGAAACCATATAGAAAAAGATGAGCCGTTCAGACTGCAACTAACGCTCAGACAACTGTGCCAGAATTCATAAAAAATGTCCAATAAATCAGTGCTTACTTGGTGCCTTAAGTTGGAGACCAGAGACTTGTGGTCATACAGCTTGTTGTCTCCATGGCCAGACAAGGCAGCAAATGAGGAGCATATCTTGTTCACTTGGTTTCCCTGCACAAGCTTTTCTTCCACAGTCCCACCTGAAAACAGTTAAATGGAAATCGTTAGGATAGAATTTTTTAATGTTATTCCAGCAGAACTCACCTGATGCCACTTTCAACTTACACAACCAAGTATATCGGTGTATCAGTAAAATTGCTGATCATTTTACTGATCTGATATTTCTATAAATACGAGGGTAACTCTGAAAGTTTTGAGAATGGAAGCCTTAAAATGAAAAAAAAAAAAAATTCCATTACATCTTCTCAAAGTACTCTCCACCATACACTATACAATGTGTCATCCGTTCAAGCCACTTTTTGAATGCTGAACACCATGCATCATGCTACAAAGACACTGTTTAAATGCAGCCACCGCAGCTTCAGGTGAGTCAAATCGACGACACCGAATGATTTTTTTCACTTTAGGAAAAAGAAAAAAATCGCATGGGGCCAGATCTAGGATGTAAGGGGGATGGTGTAATGTTTTGACTCATGACTCATTCAGAAAATCTGTTGTCTCCCTTGCGGTGTGAGCAGAGACATTGTCATGATGCAGAATGATTCTGCACAGGCCTGTCTTTGGACGGTTCCTCCTCAACGCATCAAACACTTTGGGCAGACATTTTGTCGTGTACCATCTGGCAATGACTGTTTTTTGTTCTTCAAGTGGAACTGTCACAATGTGCCCACTAGCAGATAAAAATGAACAGATCATCTTTTTGCCAACACTTCTTGATCTCTTCACTTTTGTTGGAGGATCCTCCCCAGGGAAGACCCAGACTGATGACTGCCACTTCATTTCAGTTTCATATATATTGGTATATCCAGCTTTCGTCACCTGTTATGATGTTAAAATTTTTTTTTTGGTCTTCCTCCACTGAATTTGTCCTAACATTTCCTGGCACCAATCCACTTGTGTTCTTTTCTGCTCATTTGTGAGGTTGTGGGGGATCCAGCGACTGCAAATCTTCCTGACGTGAAGTTTTTCATCCAGGATCTGTCTAACTGCTGCCGATCCAATATTTAGGCTTGTCTGAATCTGAACATATGTATTGTACATCGTCGATCTTCTCTCAACATTTGTTCAACTTTCACCACATTTTCATCTGTTGTGGATGTTAGCAGGCTGCCCTGAGCGATCTTCATCCTCTCTTCAATTCTGCAAACCATCAATAGATGGTGGCTTGTGAAGGGCAAAGATTCCCAAATGCATGGTGCAATCTTTTACAACACTCACTCTTGCCTAAACCAACTTTGAAGGCATAAAAAATCATAGCATGGAAATGCTCTTGTTTCAGATCCATCCTTGCTCGAAACGAAACCTCAACTGCTGCTGTGTAAACTACCATGCTGACTCAGCCCATTGTTGGAGCAAGTTGAAACTTGCAGAGTTTGCTATTGAAATGCCAATCTAAATATAGAAACACCAGCAGCATGTTGCATTGGCTTATTGTTGTAGATTCGCAAAACTTTCAGAGTGACCCTCGTAGTCTGTATTTGAGTGTACGATTCAGTGATTTTATTGTTCATTTTATGCATATAAAGGCATGATTTATGTATCCTAATTACATCTGGATACACACATTTTACGAGGTGAATGGAGCATTCACGTTCTACACAGAACATTTGCAATTTTTGTAGTAAAACAGTAGAATACCTACTGGAGGTACACTGCAAAAGTTAGGATTTCAATTTACATAGCAGATCCAGTCCTGATTATAAAGTGGCCTTTAAACAAAGTACAAAATTCTGGTAGAATATTACTTATCAGTAAGTTATCAATATTACTTAAAATTTCATATTTGGTCTATTCCCAATTGTAAATGTTACAATGAAACAATGCCATATGAATTACTAGAGTACTGCTTAAAAATATCTGCAGTTTAAACTTCAGCATACCTTGGAAAGATAACATGGGTATACCATTCCCCAGGGATTATTTAATTTTCAGAAATTTTGAGCTCTACTTCATGAGATACAAAAGTAGTTTAAAAAACAATTCCACCTATACACTTACCACTTGGACAAAATCCTTCCAAAGTAGGAAATTCCACTTTCGACAGTGGCAAGTACCGGTCCTCCCCCATTGTCCGCTCACAATATTCAGCAACACATCTGAAGTAACGGCTGAACACAATCTCAACTTGCTTGTTATACTTCTCCACCTCCTATTTTGCAAATACAGAAGATACATTTCATCACTCCATGCAATGTGCGCATGTAAAATCAACAATAAAAATTAATGATATGCAGTGTTTCAGAGCTGGTCTTTAAAAAAAGGCTCCGATGGGTCTCCATGTAGGAACCAACAATTTGTATATCCTGCAGTTTTTACTAATTTAAAACAAGAAGAGGGCTTGAAGTGGGGGAGGGGAGTGATTTCACCAACCTAACCAGAAAAATTTGCATAAATTTCCCATCTAGCCATTTCCACTTCGAGCACTGAACAGAATAACAAATTACCAACACATTATGAAAGGAATTAAGCTGTCAACAATTCAAGGACATTTCACAATATAATAGAGTCAACTCCTATTAACACTTCAGGCTGAATGACACTAGTTGAATAACAACATGAAAATGTGTTTAAGACACACAAATGAATATTCACATTTCCAAAGTGCCTTTAAGTGAACATTATTTTTAGTAAGAGAAAAACCATGTTCGTGCGTATTAAATATCACAATGGCAAAACAAAAATTATTCATTATTAGCTATGGTGGGCTTGAGACATATGATATGTAAGACTGAAATGAACTCTGAAGGTCTTAAAATATTGGATATATTATTATCTTATTGTTTTTACCTATCAGGTTAACTTCTAATAATATTTTACACTATTTCTATAATAAGCCTTGCGGGTTTCTAAGCCAGCTCATTATTCAAAAAGATGCTGGTAAAAATCTACATTTTTGTATGCAAGCTTACATTCACACATCATTGTTCGATTAATACTACTCCTGTGTGGTTTTTACGCACACAGTTGGAAATTGAAAAGTATATATGTAAAAGTGTATTTCTTTGTACATGCTCTGGTTTATTGCTTTTTGCCCGGTAGCTGGGGAAGCCAACGGTTGGGTTCCCTCAACGACTTCCCTGTTTCAAAGGTAACAATAGGACCTTGCCTTGGTGGTTGGGGGCGGGTCGTTTGTCGGCGGTATAAATACCGGTTCAGACTTGTTACGGCCTCTCTTATGCTCTCATATTTTCAGACTTGCAGATCGCAGAAAGTGGCCGTCCCTCAATGGATTGACAGCTTTTTGGATGCAGCGATACACACAGAGTAAGCACCGTAGCTATGAGTAGGGCCCTCTGAGTGATAAACTGTGGGGGCGGGTTAGCACTATTGTAAATAGTGCACTCATAGCTCTAAGTTGTACTGCACTTAATACGAGGACGGCATAGGGACCTCTGCGTGATAAACTGCAGGGGCGGGTTAGCGCTATGGTAAATAGTGCGCTCGTAGAGTGAAGTCCTGAGAAGTGCGATTCTCTGTGTTATAGGGCAAAAGGCAACTGGGAGCAGTTGATATTGGATTCGATATGAAAATATGTATATACGGTGAAGGGTAGAAGTGTAAATAAATGTTGTACATATGAGATAACTCAGTGAGACATTATTGTTGTCAACAATACATAGAATTGATTGATTGATTTGGTTTATTTTGCTTTACTTTTGGCTAATCGTGAAGATGGGGATGAATGATAACTAAAACTAACTAACTCTCTAGCCTTCTTAAACCCGAAGGTTCATGGCTGCAGCAACACAGGCCTTCCATCTGTCCCTATCTTGAGCAAGATCTATATACTCTTTTCCATCCCTACCGATTTCCTTTAGGTCCATCTCAACGTTGTCCCTCCATCTTCGTCTTGGCCTTCCTACAGGTCTCTTACCATCTGGTTTCCCAACAAGAATCCTGTAAACTCCTCTTTCCTCTCCCATTCGTGCCACATGGTCTGCCCACCTAAGTCTTCTTGATTTAATTATTCTAATAATATCTGGACATGAGTACAAATTATGTATTTCTAAATTATGTAACCTTCTTCACTCACCTGTCTCCTCATCCCTTTTAGGTCCAAAGATTTTCCTAAGGATCTTATTTTCAAATACTCTCAATTTATGTTCCTCTTTCAATGTAAGGGACCAAGTTTCACACCCATATAATACTACAGGCAAAATTACTGTTTTGTATATTTTAACTTTTAGTTTCTTAGATATTAAACGAGAAGACAAAAGTTTATGAAGAGAGAAGTAACATGCATTTCCTGAATTAAGCCTACTTTTTATTTCCTCTTTAATATAATTTTCATTTGTTAATATTACTCCTAAGTATTTGAATTTGGAAACTGGTTCAAACGAGTTGTTATCAATAATTAGATTTTGATTATTACCTAACCCTTGGTTTCGGCCTGTAAGCATATATTTAGTTTTCTCTTTGTTAACTTCCAAACCTATCTCTTTAGCAGTTTTGAAAAATATTTTAGCATTATTCTTAATTGTATTCACATCATCCCCCAGTAAGTCTACATCATCTGCATATGTTAACAACTGAGTCACACCATTTAATTTTAGTCCTTCTTTAGTTTCTTTTACCTTCCTAACAGCATATTCTAAGCCAAAATTAAAGAGCAATGGAGATAATGCATCTCCTTGTTTTAACCCATCATGAATTGTAAATTTGTCAGACATATTAATACCCACACGAATTTTACTTAGGTTCTGGAACTAAAGGTTCTGCTGTGTGTACTTCATTTACTTCTGATTTATCTCCTACATGGACATTTAAAAGGTCATTAAAGTAGTTCTTCCATCTATTTAGAATATCGCTTGGGTCAGCTAGAAAATCACCGTCTTTATCTTTTATCAAGTTTACTTTAGGTTGCCACCCCTTTCTAAATTCATTTACACCTTTATATAAATCTGATATTTT
Organism: Lepisma saccharinum; assembly: GCF_977018435.1. NCBI lineage: Eukaryota > Metazoa > Arthropoda > Insecta > Zygentoma > Lepismatidae > Lepisma > Lepisma saccharinum. The sequence goes on from NC_139249.1 coordinate 37,118,639, forward strand.
TATTTTTGCTGTTTGTTTCAATTTCGTTAATTTTGCTTTTCAAGTAATCTCTTTTTTTTTACTTCTAAACGTGCGGTTAACTTCTTACTTTATTCTATTATAATTGCTTAGATTTGTATCATTAGAGTTATTTAACCACCTAAGTCTAGCCTGATTTCTTATTTCTATTAGATTATGACATTCATTATCAAACCATGGCTTACTTTTTCTTGGTTTATGGTATCCTATACTTTCTTTAGCTGCTGATTCTATTGCATTACGTATGTGCTCCCAATTCTTATTTACGTCTGTTTCATTTATATTTTCATCATCATTTAAATCCTGCAAAACATCAAATCTATTTGACAGTTTAATTTGGTAATCTTTCTTAATTCTTTCATCAGCAAACTTTCCTGTATCAAATTTTAGAACTTTTAGATTTTGTTGTTTATGATTTATCACTGAGAGTCTTCCTCTTAATTTAGCAATTACTAAATAATGGTCACTAGCACAGTCAGCACCTCTATGTGTAACGTCAATTATATTAGTATGCCTTCTCTTATCAATGAGAACATGATCTATCTGATTGAGTTTTACCATCTGGAGAAGACCAGGTATGTTTATGGATATCTTTATGTTTAAAAGTGGTACTTTTCACAATTAAATTCTTTGAGGTTGCAAAAGTAATCAATCTTATACCATTATCATTACTTAATTCATGAAGACTTTCTTTACCAATCGTGGGTTTAAATGTCTCTTCTTTGCCAATCTGTGCATTACAGTCACCTAACAGAATTTTCATATCATACTGAGAAAATTTATCAAAGACCTGTTCTAACTCTGTACAAAAATCATCTTTATCTTCCGTTGTTGCATGTATGTTTATTAAAATAATTTTACACCACCTACCCTGTAAACTGCATATGATATCCTATCATTAATAAATTCTACTGTTTTAAGAGTCGAGATAATTCTATTATTTATGAAAAAGCCTGTTCCAAAATTATGATTTTCAGTACCACCATAGAAAAAAGTATAATTTTTAGTTTTACAATTCCCTTCTCCTGGCCACCTAACTTCCTGGACAGCTACTACATCTAATTTATACTTCACTATCTCATTAACTGTGCACTGAAATGCCCCAGGCCGGTAAAGGCTCAGAACATTCCAGGTGCCTAATTTAATATCCTTATTCCTAACGTAGATCTTATCCTTAGTCCAGGGACTTCCCAAAGTAGTCCCCACCCGGAGATCCGAACGTGGGACTATTTTACCTCCGGAATATTTTACCTTGGGAACATCCATGGCCTCATATTTCCGTTTCTTGACATGTCAATGATGATGAATGATGGTGCGATGAAATTGATGAAGGGACCATCACAAAGAACAGCCATGCCCAGGCTGGGATTCGAACCAGAGACCCCTGGCATTGTAGCATGCTGTGCTAACTACTCTGTCACGGAAGTTGACAAGAATACATAGGAGATATTCTTAATTGATACTGTATTGAAGTATTTACTATGTTGTTAGTCTTCTTGTTTGCTCAGAATATTATTTCAGTTATTTCTTACAAGTACATAAACACAACTTTTAATTTAATGTTTCGGGAGAACACACGCTCCCTTCATCGAACATTTATTCTTAGTTTGATTAATGTTACAGTTACAACATTGTAGTCATAATTAACAATTATTAAACTAAGAATACATGTCTGACAAAGGGAACGTGTGTTCTCCAGAAATGTTACATCAAAAATTGTGTTTATGTACTTGAAAGGACTGTAAACTACAAGAAAAATAATTCTATAATGCCAGCAAAACGTACATACAAGAAAAATCATTTCATGAATTAATGATATCTTTTAATTTGTCGAAGAGCTTAGTTTCGGATTTTCACCACAGTTGATTTTAGACTACGTCTAGGGAGTCATGACCTTCTGCAAGTGTTGCCAGGTACTAAAATTAACTATTCTCTTTTACTCTGCTCTTCTCTCCCTTTTCTTCCTCTCCTGTTTCTCTTTCTATTTCCACAAAGAAGGAAAGATAATTCTTGTATGAACTTAGTATAATAAGAAATATCTTTATTTCCATGTTCCTCACACAAAGATCAGGTTTTGATCATGAATCAGTTATGTATTAACTGGACTTGCAAAAAAATAATGTGAACTCTGGGGACATTGAGGATCTCCCTGATGGTGTAGTGGTAACACTGTTCTTGCAATGTTTGATACCTGGTGGAACCATATTGCACACTCCTTGAAGAACTGTAAATACCACTTTCAATGTTAAGTTCAGTCCTGATTAGCCTATATGAGAATAAAGTGGATTTAAAACAAAAGTAGACAAACTCTTTTGTCAGAGATACTGAAATAGAAAAATAACTTCTTTTATGGATATTCCTCATATATAAAATTTATAAAGTAACATATGTATGTATAAGTCCTCCTCCGTAGCCGAGCGGGTTAAGGCGTTCACTCGTCTTGAGATCGTTTGCTGCGGGACGGCGTAGGTTCGAATCTGGCTCTGGTTGGAATTTATTCGGCCTACGTACAGGGCCGGTGGCAACCCACCATCGTGAGGAAATTGGGGAGCTCCGAATGAGTGAGCGGTAACCCGGTCGAGAAGACCTACAACGGCTGGGGGTTCATCGGGCTGACCACCCGTCACCCCAATACTGGTCTAAGATCTCCACGCTATAACAGGTGACGGAGGAACAGTGTGGGAGGGAGACCAGCATTCGGTAGGTAAGCCAAGGCTCTCAAGGGCTGTCGCGCTGTGGGTTATATGTATGTATAAAACTTAATAGATATACATTTCTGATGTTACATTAATTTTTGAAATATGTATACAATTTATATCAGGTTATATAACCAAGAAAGATGAATGATTTTTAGAATATTAGCTAGTGCGAGCCTCAGCTACTGGACAAGTCACTGGTGGCAGAAAATGAAACCTCCCTCAGATACGAGGGTAAGCTGTGAATAAGGGGAAACCGGAGCAGTACCCGACCTACGTGGCAAGGCTATCAGGGTGTGGAGGGTGTCCAGTGGCATGGACATACTTAGCAAAGACCACAGATATCCATCGACAGCCTTGTCTTATAGCGAATAAACATCACCATAAAAATGTTTGCCCCCACTGCCTTGTGGGCCTGGAGGGATCCAGAAAGGCTAAGGGAGTTGGAACCCTGACAGAAAACACGAGTATATCGGAGAACCCACAGGTGGAAGCCTCACCACCCAGGTGTAGGCTGTGACAGGCACGATTAGCAGACAGACAAAAATATAAAAAAAATCGAGAAAAGAAAGTAGGAAGCCAGACTGGAAATTGGAGAATACGTGGGCTACGAATAGGAACACTGAATATTGGAATACTGACAGGAAGGGTTCAAGAAATTGTGGATCTAATGGAGAAAAGAGGGATCGATATCTTTGGAATGAGTTAAACGAAATGGGAAGGAGAGGAGAGATAAAATTGAGGAAATACTATAAACTGTTCTGGGCAGGGACTAAAGAGGGCAGACGAATTGGGGTTGGATTTGTAGTCAGAAGTGGAATAAATGAGGTAGTAGAAAGGGTAAATGACAGAATAATAAAACTAAAAATGAATGTAAGAGGGAAAGTAATAGAAATAATTCAAGTGTATGCTCCACAAACAGGATGTACAAGGGAGGAGAAAGAAGAATTTGAAGAAGACTTGGAAGAAGAAGTAGGAAAGGAATGGCAAATTGTGATGGGTGATTTTAATGCACAAGTGGGAAGAGACAGGGAAAGGGTATAGGAAAGTATTTGGAGCAGATGGATGGGGACAGAGGAATGAGGAGGGAAGGAGGCTACTGGACTTGTGTAAGAGAAATGGACTGTTAGCAGGTAGTAGCTGGTTTAAGAAAAAATATGACAGCCATAAGATTACAAGATACAGTTGGAATAATGAACTAAAGTCTGTTATAGATTATACAGGGTGACAAATAATGAACTATATGAAATAAAACTGAAATTAGTGACAAACCATGTAGTACACAAACTGTATTGCACATGTAAACGGCACTACAGACATTCCGATTTAGGTTATCACATGTTCGATATATCTACCATCTCTGGCGATGATGTGGTGCAGACGAACAGCAAAATTCAGCATGACATGCTGAAGTGTCGAAACATCGATGCTGTCGATGACCTCCTGAATGGCAGTTTTCAGCTCGGCAATGGTTTTGGGGTTATTTTTGTACACCTTGTCCTTAACATAGCCCCACAAAAATGAGTCACATGTGTTCAGATCCAGGGAATAAAGCAGCCAAGGGAGTCCCCTTCCAGTGGTCTCTGGGTACCCCAGAGCCAGAATGCGGTCCCCAAAATACTCCATGACGTCAAACACACTCGTGGTCCGATGGGGTTGAGCTCCGTCTTGCATGAACCACATCACAAACACTACCTGTTCTCTCAAACTTGCGAATAAAATTCTTGATTGTTAGCACACTTGGACCGGTTGTCTTTAACTTGTACTCGGTCGCAAACTTCCTTTGCGCCGCAATCTGACTGTTATTGCTCGCATAATAGGCCTTCACAAGTGATATACGCTCCTGTACGCTGTACCGTGACATTTTCACTTGCAAATGGCCGACATCAACACGTTGCGTGTGTATGCGCATACGAATTCCCATCATGCCCTGTGGCCAGCCACGCAGTTTGGACGTCATCATGCGAACCGTTCAGAAATTATGACTGTTTTATTTCATATAGTTCATTAATTGCCACCCTGTATATTGGTAAAGAAGAAGTAAAGAAGATAATGAACAACATTAAAGTAATACCAGTGAGAACTTAGTAACCACAGGCTACTAGTAGGAGATGTGAGGAGATGGAAAATAAAATATAGAAGGGACGAAGAAGAGAAGGATAAGAGTGTGGAAATTGAAGGATAAGATGATAATAGAGAAATATCAAGAAATACTGCGAACAAAAGTGCCAAGACATAAACCCAAAGGAACAGAAACAGAATGGATAAGATTTAAAACATAATTAGTAGACTCAGCTGAAAAGGTATGTGGAAGAACAAGCAAGCAAAAAAAAAAGAAACACCATGCTGGAATGAAAGAACTAGAGGCGCATTGAAAAACAAAAATTATGCACTTAGAAAATTGTTTAAATGTAAATCACAAAATACATGAAAAGAGTACATGGAAAAGAAGAAAGAGGCAAGAACAGTAGTAAAGGAGGAAAGAAGAAAGTGGATGGAAGAATGGCCAAAGTGCTAGAAGATGTAGATGGGAACAAGAAAGTATTGTATGGATTAGTGAGAGAGAGAGAGAGAGGAGAAGAGAAAGAGGAGACAGCTATAAGCTAAGGGATGAAAGGGGAAACATGGTAGAAGAGGATGAAGAAATAAGGAGAATGTGGAGAAATATTTTTGAGAAATTGCTGAACATGAAAAAAGGAAATGAACATGAAGTGAGGGAAAAAGAAAACAGGAAGGAAAAGGTGAATCTCACATGGAAAGAAGTGGAGGAAGCTCTGAAGAGAGGTAGAGCACCAGGAGTAGATGAAGTGCCAGTGGAAATTATACTAGGAGCAGGAGTGATTGGTGTGCAGTGACTGTACAGTGTGGCAAGAGAGAGAAGTGCCAAGAGATTGGTCAAATGGACTAATAGTTCCCATATTCAAGAAGGAATGTAAAAACTACGGAGGAATAACACTTATGTGCCACTCAGCTAAGGTGTATGAGAAAATATTAGAGAAAAGAATAAGGGAAGTAACAGAGCTGAACATGAGAGAGGAACAGTATGGATTTAGAAGAGGCAGATCAGCAGAAGATCTGATATTCACCATAAGGCAAATGCAGGAAAGGCACTACAAGTATGGAAATGATTTGATTATGCCATTATGGCATTCGTAGATATAGAAAAGGCATATGATAGCATGGACAGAACAGAAGCCTCTAAGAGAGAAAGGGGTCGAGGAAGAGATTAGTGTGTAGAGTGAAGAGCACATACAAGGCCAACCAGAACTGTGTGAAGACACCAGTGGGAAGAATGGAGTGGTTCAGCATAATTAATGGATTAAAACAGGGAAGTGCTCTTTCCCCACTGCTCTTCATAATTACAATGGATGCAATTAACTAGGAGATGGAAAAGAAGATAGGAGAGGAAGAGATGAAGGCCCTGTTGTTCGCTGGTGACTTAGTAATATGGGGGAACAGGGAAGAAGTACAGAGACAGCTTGATAGTTGGAATGAGGAAATCAGAAGAGCAGGAATGAAATTCAGCACAGAAAAGAGGTGCTAATAACAACAAAAAACAGAGCCAGAAATGAACCAAGAAGAGTTGAGGGTAGTGGAGAGCTTCAAATATCTAGGAAGCATAATTGAAAAAAGTGGAAGAATAGACGAGGAGGTAAACAGAAGTGGACAAATGGGTGGTGGACTATATCAAGGCATTTGAAGATTAATATGGAACAGGGAAGTACCTATGAAATGTAAGAAGGTAAATAGTGGAGAGTATTAGGAGAAGAGGACAAGATTGGAACACCATGGAAAGAGAGGAGTGGTGGAAGACCAGGCAAACATGGAGAGGCTCGACCGCTATGCCGACCCAGCCAGAGGCAGGAAATGGCGAAGGGTGATGATGATGAGCTACGGAAAAGCTTTTATTAAAATGACAAAAGAAAGTAAAAAAATCAAAAGCAAGTTTTCGACCCTGCACATTCACATCATATCAGGAAGCTCTGAGAAGACAGAACTACTCTCAACTACTGTTTTTTAACTGTATAATTTTCGGATTATCTGAATTAAGTCGTTTATTTGCACAATTCTTCATTTCTCACAAGCTTTTGCAGTTTAGTTAAATTTCTTCTTCTCCACGCTTCCTGTAATGTTTCCTTGAGAGGATGTAAGCTTGGTGTTGAATTCTTACTTGCATTCATGCCGATTTTATTCTATGGTCCTGTTACAAGGTAGGTCCAACATGACAATCCCTTTGTTTCACATTTCTTCATATTAAATTTATCATTCCATGCCCACTTGCTACCTCTTAGCTTTAATTCATTCACATGCAAAGCTGTAAACAGACAGAAATATCCACAAAAGCAAGCAGACAATAAGTAAACTTACCTCCTTGAACATCTGTGGCATTGGAGGCAGAATTACACGTGAAACTTTGTACTTCTTATGAATCTTTGACGGGTGCAGAACTCTGCGTGCAAAGAGATAGCTGAGGACAACGACCAACACGCTCAGTGCTCCATCTCTGAACTTCCCATTTTCATTCTTCGCACAGAGTCTGTGAAAAGCTCCAGACTTCAGGAGGAAAACGAAAGCAAGGTTGCCTGGCTCATGATAGCTCAGGTGGGTGACAATACCTGCAAAGCACTGTGGGTTTCCCCGGGTATCTAGCAGGCTCTGAAAAAACACAGTTAATAGTAATCAATTGGCAATCAGCACTCACACTAAGATAATACATTTGACGTGAGCAGTGCCAACAATAATTCTCTATACAAGTAACCATGAGCCTAGCCAGGGGTGTCCATAGCATGTAATTATGGCATGGGCTGCACAATCAAAGTTGGAGAAGGGGATTCTTTCCTTAAAATATAAAATTCAATATTTATACATTTTTTAAAAAGAATATGTAAAAAAAATTGAAGGGCTAGGGTGTAAAACATGGTAAGTGACATTTTGGTCATCTTCGAGTTCATTAAGAAAAAAGGTTATTAGAAGCTTAACTGTAGATAGATTGTTTTTCGTGTTGTTTACCAATTTCACAAGGCTACACTGAGTCCAATGCAAATTGTACGACATGACAATTCACTCGAAAATTGAAGGAAAATTGTTACTTTGTAACAAAAATATTACCAAAATGTCACTTACCATGTTTTACACCCGAGCTCTTCAATTATAGCTTAAGTGCTCTATATTTAACCCATTAGATGAATGAACGGAAGTATTTAGGCACAGGGGTGCCCACAGGCATGATTGTGGATGCACAATCGACAGCTAAATAAATAGCAATTTGTAGACTGCTAAGAGAATTGTAACAGGTAATATGTATTAATAGGAGGAGGGGGATATCAAACTACTAAAAAAATTAGGCCTTAAATTGTCACATGAATTCTCATGGGGATTGAGGATTAAACGTTGGGGGAGGAGGGGTGGGAGAGAGAATATCCAACTCTTGAATATCAGTGTTAAGTGTTAGATTATGACAGGAATTTTAGTTAGGGTTGACTGAGCATTAAATTTGAGCGGATATCCTTGTGTATTACTATTATTAAGGTATACCTATTAATTTTCCTGTAGTTTACAGTTATTACAAGCATAAGAAAACAGTAATACAAAAACGTCACGACAATAAACTGTTTTCTTATGCTTGTAATAACCGTAAACTACAGGAAAATAATTCTACAAGGCAAGCAACGCGTACATACAAGAAAAACTAAGGTATACCTATTAAGGTATTATGCCTTAGACCAGGGGTTTCCAAACTTTTTTCGTTTCACGGCACCCTTAGTGTTTCTAGATATTTTTGTGGCACCCAAGTGAGAATGTAGGCCTATCTAACACCTGCAATGCTCAGTTAGTGGGGTTAGGTTGCTTGCCCAAAGTTAGAAAATAAACACATATTTCAAATTCAGAAACATTTTATATTTAAAAGTACTAAATTAGCACATATTTGGAACAATCATATCTAAAACCATGTATACAGTAACAAGTTAAGTGTAATTTCAGTGAAAATATTGGAACATTTCAAGGTGCCCCTGTAAGCCGGGCGAAGTCGGCCCAGGATGCAGTGGCACACACTTTGGGAACCACTTCCTTAGACTGTTGAGAGATTTGGCATGGGGACTGAGAATTGATTTTTTGGAAGGGACAATAGACACTCTTCAATATCAACAGTAAGTTTACAATGAACACACAAAATTTTGGTGGAAGGATTGAGCATTAAATTTGTGGGAGACATGAAGGTCTTGATAAAGTGTTAAATCTTAGATTGTCAATGGATTTCTGTAGTGGGGGAGGGTTCAAAATTTATATTTGGTCTAGGAATTAATTCGTGCGCTTGGACAAGAGATGGCGTAACGAGCGTATCGTCCCACAGTTCCGTGTAGCCACACATGCGTTGAAAACTCCTGTCAGCGCGCATCGTTCGTAGTATAGGGCAGTTGATTGATGCGTCAACAACAGCATTTTGTAGTCAACTGAACATGGCGCAGTTCGTGCCAGATAAAGTGTTTTTGCGGGGTGTTCTGCTTCATTACTTTAACATGCAGAAAAGTGCTACCGAAAGTCATCGTATTTTGGTGGAAGTGTATGGTGACCATGCGCTAGCTGAGCGAACGTGTCAGAAGTGGTTTGCACGGTTTAGAAATGGTAATTTCGGCCTGGAAGACCAAGAGCGACCTGGACAGCCAAAAAAATTTGAAGACGAAGAATTGAGAGCATTGCTCGATCAGGATTCGTGTCAAACGCAGGAAGAACTTGCAGAAGCATTAGGCGTTGATCAAACAACAGTTTCCAAACGCCTCAAAGACAGAAAAGAAAGGGGTTTTTGCATCGCATTGTTACTGGCGATGAGAAGTGGATCCATTAAGAGAACCCGAAACGAAAAAAGGCCTGGGTGAAGCCAGGTGAACCAGGTCCGTCACAACCGAAACGAGATATTCACTGTGCAAAGGTTATGCTATGCATATGGTGGGATATGAAAGGTGTGGTGTACTATGAGCTGCTGCAACCGGGTGAAACTATTAATGGAGAACGTTATCGACGACAATTAATGCGTTTGAAGCAAGCTCTGGCCAGGAAACGACCAGAATGGGAGAACAGACATGATAAACTTATTTTTCAACATGATAACGCTCGCCCACATGTTGCAAAACCGGTCAAAATCTATTTAGAAAATGTCGGATGGGAAGTTTTACCCCACCCGCCGTATTCACCAGACGTTGCTCCTTCGGACTACTACTTGTTCGATTGCATGAATAATGATTTGATTGGACAGCGGTTCACTTCTTCAGAAGATATTGAAAAATGGGTCTCTGACTGGATCGCTTCAAAGGATGAGGACTTATTTCGCCACGGAATCCATAACTTGCGTGACAGATGGGCGAAAGTGGTGGCTCGCGATGGACAATATTTTTCTTAAGGTATTTATGTATTTTGTGTTTGAACTACAGCTTCAATGTGTGTGTAACAACCGCACGAATTAATTCCTAGACCAAATATTTTGGGGACTATATTTGGCAATATGGTATAAAATTTCTACATTCCATTGGGAAGTCATATACTATCATAGAGGGTTTAATCTGGATTACTCGCAAGGAGTGGGAGGTGTTGTGATTTGTGTTATAAGCTAAGCAATTTCTTCTGCTCCTTCCTTCTTAAAACAAGTATCGGATTCATGAAAAACCAGTAGTGTAAAATATAACACTCACTACTAATAGGTCCATGGTCCCCAGAAAGAGGAGAGGGATCACTTGAACCTCCCTGTGAAATTAAAAAAAAGTTACTTCATCACTTTCGATCAAGTAAATTGGTCAGGTGTGTGTCACCTGAAATGGAGCATTCACCACAGCACAGCCTCACATGTTACCATTTTTCTCGCAAGTGATTTTGCTGGGGGAGTGGGATGAAATGTTCATCTTAAAATTACCCACTGACTGACTGGGAGCAACATTTTGTCCTGGCATCGGTCCGTTCCACATCAGAATATAGCAAACATAAAAAAAAAAAAATATATATGCTTGCATGTTCACTCTTGTAAATCTCTCTCTTGATCAAAGCCAAACTTGTCGGTAGTGCTATTTATATTTCAGTTGTAGAACACCTGTATCTCCTTTTCGTAAATTCAAGGGCTAATGACTTTTCGAGAAGGGTATTTTTAATCTGTCTCCCAATCAAATAATTCATGTTGTTATAATTTATAACTCTAACTCTCCGAGCCCCAGTGGTTTAGTCAGTAGGGCATCTGAGTGCTTGTGGGGGATCCAAGTTCGATTCCCAGGGTAGGTGATCTAAGGTCGGAATTTTTCCGGCAAAAAGCGGCTCTGGGGCTTACCCAGCCTCAAATCAATGGGTACGTGGAAGGCAACCCTGGGGGTAAAGGCAACTGGAGCATGGTGCTGATCATTTCACCTCCTAATGCTCTATCCCCACATCCTCTAAATGTGCCTTCATGGTACAGTGAATGCATGGGAAACTTCACCTTTTACCTTAAACCGCCAGGCGAGGTGCGACAGGGTTTCACCCTCTCTCTCCGTTTTATATTTCTTTCTTTCTCTTCCCCCAACAGAGAAGAAGGGCGAAGAAGATGCAAGAAAAAAGAAAAGTTTTTTTTTTAAGGGTGAAATACAATATAGCATTCAGAGACGACCGAATAATAGTTAACTCAACCTTAATTCTATATTCATTTTGACAGTAGAAAACTTCTTATGTCACGTGCCGGCAACATGTGTGTTATTTTCGTGTTTCAATCAATATTTATTGTTAATCTTCAACATGAAGTGTGCAATCGTCCCAAACTCCATCCTTTACCTGCCTTATGTAAATTAATTTCATAATTACAGCAGAAAAAAATAGAGCAATAAACCTAAAAAATGTTCTGAATTTGGCTGTCCAATTCAATTTACATCCTTGCTGGTGCAGATTAAACAAATTGTAAAGTTCCATGAGATTTTACACCATGAAACAAACAAATGCCCTCCCCAAAATGACAAAATGTTAAGTTTCCAAATTGTTATATCTGTGTAAAGTATCAAAAACTGAATGATGTACGACAGTCAAATCTTGCAACTGCAAAGAGGGCTTGACCCACTTCACCAACAAACACTGTTTAAATGCATATTTATATAATTTACTTTACGACATTTGAGATTAACTTAAGTATTTAACCAATCAGTGGGCCCCGGCGCCCACCCAGCATCGAATAACATGGGTGGGTACCTGCGAGAAACCCTGGGGGGTAAAGGCGGTCAGGGGCGTGATGCTGATCACATCACCGCACTCACGACCGGATCAAGAAAGTGTGGGGCGTTACCCCCACACCCCCTATACGCCTTCATGGCATGGTGCTATGCACAGGGGAACACTTTACCTTTACTTTTTTACCAATCAGTGTGTTGTATTCAGAATGTTGAAAATTTGAACAATTAAAAAATATACAGACAGTTTAACAGGCTGTTGTATTCAAATAAAAATCAATTATTATGTATTCATCCAAACTACAAGGGTTATTCTTTAACCTTTTGTGTCCCAAGGCCATTTTCACATGTAATGAGTGTAGATTGAAGGCTAATTCCCCTAGGAGATGAGTGATATACCGTTGTACGCGGAATGAACCAGAGATTCAGACTATATGAAATTTATGCAAATTCGGTGTATATGTCGTGGGGGGAGGGGGCTAACTCTCAAAATTCCAAAATTTTGGGGAAAAAATGGGGTCCCCCATCCCCCCCAAGAAAAAAGTACATGACAGTGTCGACATGCACATGGAAATGATCGCTGACATGTAAGGAACACAAAAATATTTGCATTATCATCATATGACCAATGTAACGTGAGTTGTACCCCCAAAACGAATGGTCGGCACGCCACTGAATCAAGCTTCAAAATGCAGCAGTACCTTGAAATGACTTTAGCTCAGAGACTATTTGCCCTGGAGATATGAACAATATACCGTTGCACGCAGAATGAATCACAGATTCAGACGATATATAATTTATGCACATTCGGCGTACATATGGAGGGCGAAAGGAGGGAAATCCCCTGAAATACTTTTTTTTTAAAAAAAAAACTACGACCTTGACACAGCATCTCGACCACGAGGGTTACATTTGGGTATCTCGACCACGAGGGTTACATTTGGGTATCTCGACCTAGACGCTTGGGACCCAAAAGCTTAAGTAAGGTCAGTTTTGCAATAAAAACGAAGTAAATGTTTTCCCAAAAACATTTATTTTCTGAATTTACATACACTTCTCTATTTTTCTGCATAATTTCCTTGCCGGTTTAACTTCAAGATTTTTTTTAGCCTAATTTGGGATTTTTAGAGATTATTTTAGGAAACAAAAAGCACACTCTTTAGAACCTAAAAATCGGAGGTCTACTTATAACACATAATAAACACACACAATCAATTAGTTTTATCTGGCTCTGGGCTCCCTGAAGAATGGGGCATTGGGTGAGTGTCCGAGTTGCCCCTCCCTTGGGCTAGCTAGCTCTGTACTAGGGTAAATAGTGCCTGAAAAAACAGGGTTTGCAACTACTTGTTTGTGCTTATCATGTTGATGGCTCTAGGCATAACTATCTGTGACTGAACATTTTCTTATGCTCTTACCTGGAACATGAGAAGCTGGGTGGAAAAGCAGAAGAAGTGCTGTATTTGAGCCTTCAACTCACGGTGAGTCTTGTAGATGAGGCAGTTGTTCAGCATTGTCAGAACTCTGGAAAAAGGCAAAAAAAAACATGAATACAAAACAACCTATAAAAATTCTTACCTAGAATGCATACATTACTTGTGGATAAACAGAAGAGAGTATATACATTTAACCTTTAGAAGACGAGCTGTGTCAATTTATACCACAATGTGCGTTGCAAAAAGGTCACGTGGGTGTACGTATATACACACACACTACCACCATGTGGTGGCAATTAATGAATAATTTCTTCAAAATTTAACACAATATTGCAATTCTGTTTATTTGTCCATTTGTATGACATATTCAAATCATAAAACAATTTATTTATCGTTACTACTTTTAACAAATTCATTTTCTTTAATGTTGATTTTCCCTCCAAAAATTATGTAACTTATGAATGGCTATTAATTACTCTTCAATTACCAATTTTTGCTGTTACGTTTTACTTTTACATCTAATGAAAATAATCAAAAAAATGTTCATCAACAAAGTGATTGATATTAATGGACAGGAAGTAAGTCGAATCCAGTTGCTATATAAATAGTGGGCTCAAGTCTGAATTTAAGAACAATGGAAAAAAATTCAATTTTATAATTACAGAGAAACTTAATACTCACGATTTCCGCGAAGCTGTTTTTAGTTTGTTGTATTAAATTTGCTGGCTAACGAGGATGGTGGCGGTAGCCACCAAAATTAATAGAACTAAAACCAGCTTTGTGGAAATCGTGAGTACCAAACTTCTCTGTATTTATTACTACCGCATCTCTCATTTCCCAAAATATGAATTATATACATATTATGATTTGTAAAAAAAAATACTAATAAGAAATGGTAACACATGAGTTTTTAGGACTGAAGGGCAAGATATGAAATCTTGGCCCACTAGTGCTCAAAATGTAAAATCCTAGCTTTGAAGGAGGGGGGGGGGTGCTTTACCCAGTTTGGGGGAAAAATGTTCGGATGGCTATCTATGAAAATTATCGAACTGGTATTCCTGTAGGAATTCCTCAGTAGGCACTGGACTGCCTACCTGACTGGAAATTATGGCTGATAGACAAGTTTTGACAACTAGAGCGTAAGTTTGGTCATGTGAAAATAATCTGAGAGGTAGAAAAAGTAACAGATGAGATCCATTCTTCATTAATATTTTGGAATTTAACCAAAGCGATGAGATTTGTACAGAATGAAAATTCTTATTATTACCAATGTATTAAATGTTAAACATATTTAGTTGAACAATTTCTTTTTTTTTTGGTGAATGAATTCTGTGAATCTCATGTATAAATATTAGAGCTGAGCCGATACCACTTTGAACCGATGCTGATACTCTTACCGATTCCCACTGATACAGATACTCGAAAATTTTAATAATTAATAGTTCCCCAAAATCTGTATTGATTAGCATTTGTGTGTATGTATTCCACTTGAATTAGTACACGGACCAATTTACCAAGATTTTCATTTAAAATATTCAAAAATTACACCAGAATATACATGTTATATTGTCAAAACAATTCACTTTCTTTCACATAAAACTGGTGCAAAATAAAAAGAAACTTGAAATTTTGCATAATTTTAAGGATAATTAGACTCTCCGAAATTGTCCCATGGCATTTTTGCGGAGTCCATGAAAGATCAAAATGCCAGGAAAGTATCGGTAAATGAATTCCAATCGATACCGCTGGTATCGGCTCGGCTCTAATGAATATACATTTCTAAGTTCATTGAAAAGCTTGTTGTACTTTGAATACTCATTTCTAGCCCATGCATTTATTTTAATTTTAAATAATAACAGCAGGAGATATTCTAATATGACATTCTTCCTTAAGTGGCTCGCCAATCGTTTTAGCTTTTCTGCACAATACCTTGTGGAAACATACCGTATTGGCCCGAATACAAGCCGCACATTTTATCCAAATTTCAATTGTGAAAAATGAGGATGTGTCTTATAATCGCGACCTTAAAAGAATTACGACATTTCGTCAAATCATATGCTGTTAAAAATGTGCTGATTTCTCATTTTGAAATAAAGATAATGCAACAATAGCATTGTACTAACATTGTAGATACCATAATGTTATCCAACAATAACATTGTTGTTTTTAACTGGGCATTGTAAAAACTGTCAGCATTCTTGATAACGTACTCTTTGATTTTATTAAGACTGTGTTTGTTCTTCTCTAAGTTTATACAGGTATTCATTTCTGAAGTGGATCTACAGGTTTGTCGCCAATATGAATGATCGTGTGGAGAAGAAAGAATCATCAAGCCTGGGAATAACGCATAGTTACGATGCTAGTTTCAAACTTGCAGTTGTTCGTTACGCTAAAGCCACAAGCAACAGAGAGGCCGGCAGGAAATATGGACTTGACGAATCCAATGTGCAATGTTGGGTTGCTGCTGAGCCAAAACTGAAAAATGCACTTTCAACGAGAAGATCTTTCAGGGCACCAAAACATGGCAAATATTCGGAACTTGAAGGTAGAGTTCTTTCCTATGTACAAGAGAAGAGAAAATATGGGATGCCTATTTCACGGAAAGTAATCCAGCTGAAGGCCTTTGAAATTTCTAGGACCTTAAACATTTCGCGGAGAGAATTCAATGCGATATCAGTTGGTGCAGTCGGTTTATGCGAAGGAATGGTCTTGCTCTTCAGCAAAGAACCTCATTAGCACAGAAAATGCCAGCAGATTTTGAAGACAAATTGATGAATTTCCAACGGTACATCATCCAAATCCAACAGGGTCACTCATACCCATTACAACAAATAGGCAATGCTGATGAAATGCCCGTATTTTTCGACATGCCTAGCAATATGACAGTAGACGAGAAAGGGGCAAAAAGTATCATATTAAGAACAACCGGCAATGAGAAATTGAGAATAACTGTGATGTTGGCCGTTACGGAAAGCTACAACAGCGATGTTCGATTACTGCCGGTGGCCTTAGCTGCTATATCGCGTGAGAGACAGTCGGCAGGCTTAGACTGGACAGGCATGTGCAGTAACACTTAAACACGTAGTCGCTCGGAAACATTGCATTGTGTCGTATCTGCCTTCTAGCCACGAGGTGTTAGGCTTGTGTGTAACATTGCAAATAATACTGTTTATTTGTCGTACAGAAAGTGTGTGTGTGAGTAGATGTAAGTTTCTGGGCAAACAAAATGCCACCCATTAACTCCAAACTTGGGTCAAAAATGCTTCACAGTCAATCTCGCGAAGTTGTAAATAATGTACATTCCTTTGCAAAACGTGAAGCGGCTTCTGGAGGTTTGTTAATACCATTGAAAAAGGTACAAGAGAGAGTGGCAACAGCAACTGGGGTGCCTGTGATAACATTAAGAAACATCATTAAAGAAGGGAAACAGTGTGAGGAACAAGGCAAATCTTTTTGAATGCCTGGGAAAGTGCACCGTGTACCGAAATGAATCACCGATATTGATGATTTCGAGAAATGTGTCATACGACGGAAGAAACTGCTCTGAAAACTGCAAGACAACATACAGTTTAGAGGAGGTAGTGCAAGTTTAAAAGTTATATTACGAGATATGGGATATAAGTGGAGGAAAAACAGTAAAAACAGATCGATATTAGTGGAAAAGCATGATATTAGATCAATGCGTGTGTCATATTTACGTGTAATACAGAAATATAGGAGGGCAGGCAGACCAATCATATATGAGGACGAAACCTATATCCACAGCACACACACAAGACCTAAAAACTGGAGTGATGGTAACACTTCAGGATTGTTGGCTCCCATTTCGAAAGGACAAAGACTGATTATTATTCATGCTGGCAGTCATGCTGGGTTTGTGCCTGGTGATTTTTAATCCAACAGAACGACTGGCGATTACCACCATGAGATGAATGCTGCAAATTACAAAAAGTGGTTAACTGAAAAGTTAATTCCAAATTTGCCACCAAAATCAGTTTTAGTTATTGATAACGCCCCATACCACAACATGCAGTTAAACAAAGCTCCTACGAGTGCTAGCAATAAAAGTGTTATGCAAACCTGGCTAACAGCTAATAATGTGCCATTTCATGACAAAATGTTGAAGGTCGAACTTTACAGTCTTATTAAAGCTCATAAGCCACAGCGTAAAGAATATGTAATAGATAATCTCCAAGACATACTGTTCTCAGATTACCGCCTTATTCACCAGAAATAAATTTAATAGAACTCATTTGGGCCGATATTAAACAATGGGTAGCCGGTAACAATACAACCTTTAAACTGGATGCTGTAATGAATTTGTGTGACCAGAGGGTGACCTTGGGATAGAAAAGTGGGAAAACGTTTGTCAACACGTGGAGACAATAGAAAAGCAATATATTGAACAGGAGGGAATTATAGAGGATGTTATTGAGAACTTTGTTATTAACGTTGGAGATAGTGACACCGGTAACAGCAGTGACAGTGATATGAATAGCAGTGGAAGTGACAACGAAATGTCAGGTGTGGAATACCTTTCAGATGCATAAAACACTTAATTGTATTGTGTTAACAATGAACGCGTGTGTGCAAATGTGTATAAATTTTAATTTGTATATTATATACATTTTGAAGAAAAGTTGTTTTGTTCAGTTATGTTCGTTCATGTAAAAAAATATTTTCACATTTTTTATCTGGTGTGTGGTGTGATTAAACTTCGAAACTCCAGCTTCAAAGTCTGTTCGTATGTGGGTGCACTGGCGCAGTGTTTACATTCCGCACATCAGCCATCGTCATCAGCCAGTCACATGCTCGCTAGAAACTCCCTTTGCAGCGTGCACAGTCAAGGTCACCGGCAGAAATCTAAGAACGTCGCTGCTGTACCCCACTATGTTATTCTGAAACGGAAAACTTTGCCCAAAGAAAACTTTCCTAAGGGCTTAGTGATTAGTTGCCAGGAAAAAAGCTGGATGAGCACAGAACTGATGACTGACTGACTGACTGTGTGTCGTTTGCAACTGCAGACCTGGAGCTCTACTTGCCAAGAAAGCCATGTTAGTTTTGGATGCTTTTAAGGGTCATCTCACGCCAGAAGTGAAAACCAAACTTGCTGTACAGAAGACAGACCTCGTCGTCATACCTGGCGGCATGACTTCAAAATTGTAAGTGCTTGATGTCGTGGTGAACAAGCTGTTCAACGATCATTTACGTAAACAGTATTCAGAATGGTTTCTGGAAGGCGATCATGCCCTCACGCCATCTGGTAAAATAGGAAGCCGTCAGTTACACTTTTGTGCCAATGGATTCTAACTTCATGGTCAACAATATCATCAGATATCATCATCAAAGGTTTCAAAAGATGCCGTCTGTCGAATGCACTGGATGGTAGCGAAGACAACGTATTGTGAGAGGAAAGCAGCGAGTGTGATGAAGTGGTTACTGGAAGTGAAGTCAGTAGTGACAATAGTGACAGCGGTGAATAGGCAAAATTTGTTGCCTAATAAGTACTGTGCCGGTAGTTACCAGAAAGCTACTTTTGAAGTAGGTATAGCACACAATTGTAACCTTAATTTTTCAATAATGATACTGTATTTATGATAAAATAAAATATGTACCTACCTAATTATATTTCCCTGAATCTGCCGGTAAATTGTTGCCGGTATTTTCTTTTCTTCCCTCGGCTTATATTCGGGTATCATCTTTTTTTCTTTTCGCTCCTTCAAATTTTAGGGTGCAGCTTATATTCGGGCAAATACGGTAAGTATACCAACAAGTATGGTAATGAGTATCGTGTAAGGCGAAAACTAGCAGGTGGGCAAGTTTCACACAACTAGACCAACTTGAAAATCCAGCAGGAAATCTTGCCTCATGTGATTCAGGCATTATTTATTGATTTCCACTCACACATTTACTTATTCTGAGGCAATATGGAAATTTACCCACTTGTCTACAAGTACGAGCAGATGCCTGTAAAAATTCACTCTAAAGTACTTTCAAATGATTAACAAACTCATACTTACTCCAGTTCAAATACATTAGTCATTGTAACAATTGTGTTACATGTATTTAATGTTCCTCTTTCTCTAGAAAATAAATGTGCCCATTCAAGGTGACTACTACGTATAGATATGCGATGTCCAAGATATACTCTATGTATTTCAGGAACTAAAGTTTGGGCTTAAAATATATATAAGTACTGTTAACCCTGGTATGAGGAAAAACAAATGACTCACCTTGATAGAGCATCTGATTTCGCCACCTTAGACTCCTTGCCTCCCTCTGATGCTTTACTCGCAAGAAGCATCAGATTCAAAACGCAAGACACAGTGAGTGGGAAATTACCCACCAGTTTTGGAAGATGAGCTGTCAGCAATCTCTGCATCTTCCTCTGCGGGACCCCATAGAAGATGACATTTCCTTCTAAATCAAAGCCTCTTCTTCCAGCCCTTCCGGACATCTGATGGTACTCCAGGGAGTTGAGGAAAGGGCTGTCTGCTGCTATGACTACTGTTTTGCAGGGCATGTGGACACCTAAAGCTAAGGTTCCTGTGGCACACACCACGTTTAAGAACTTCATTCTGAACAACATCTCAACGGAGACTCTTCTCTTAGCACCCAGTCCACTGTGGTGATACGCAATACCTCGCTTTAGTTGTGCAATGAAAGAATCGTGAGCATCATCGTGAACCATTTCAGTTACGAATTTGCCTTTGCGAAGTACCTTTTTCCTCAGTGTCAACCTATTCTCTATGAATTTGAGATCATCTTTGTCTACTGCACCAACTCCCCTCAAAGTGCAAGAATTCAAAATGTTTTCATCCAGAAGATTTATGGAGAGCACTGACCTTTTCGGCTTCGTCCTGTTATTAAGTTGCAGAGGAAGCAACGGCCTCGGTTCATATTTTGCATCTCTCTCTTCTTGTTTCTGTTGCTTTTTCTTCAGTTTCTCTCTCTTTTGATCTTCTCTGTACTTCTTCTCTTGCTCCATGAGATCCACCTCCTTTGTTTCGTAGTTGTCAGTCACAATACAAGCCATTTCTTCACACAGTTCTCTGTTGTATGAAAATATCAGGGCAGGAAGCATTTTATCCGCCTTCAGTTTTTCAACAAATTCTACAATTTCATCACAAACATAGAAATCCCCACACAATTCACCAAATTGATGAATTCCAATGTTTAAGCCTGAACCAAGATTTGAAACAACTTCTACAAATTTGTCATTGTGATTTTTTGCCCACTCATAAAGCAGCTCCTTCAAACATTTCTCATACAGCTTAACATCCCTTCTTTTCAAGAAACCTGTATACCCTGAAAAATAATTCTCTGGATGCAAAGTCAATAGCTGTTCATTTTCTGGCCAAACTTGTCTCATGACATCAAAGAGTTCTGCGGTTTCTTTAGAAGAAAGAGACATATGATCAGGTATTCCTTGGTGATTCTGAAGAACGATGTCATTCAGCAATGAATATGGGTGCAAATGTTTGTACACCCTTTCAACTTCATTCTTGCCTGTCTCATTGATGTATTTCCTTGTTGAGTACAAATATTTAGTTAAATCTGCATGCCTCTCTCTATGAACAACCAGCTTCACCATGTATTCGGAGTGTGGTCTACTACAACCATCTAGTTTGTCTCGTTTTTCCTTGAAAGTCTCTGCATCTTGCAACCACGAATGCAACACTTCCGGATTACGGATAGTAGCCGAGAGAGCTAAAAAAGGGCACTTAATCATGGTTATTATCCGTTCCCATACTGCACCATCCTCAGAGTAACCACCTAGGCAGTGAACCTCATCAAATATGACATAACGTAATCGCTTCACCCACTCATACTGGTGAGGAGATGTCAGCAGGATCTCAAGGCACTGTGGGACTGTTACAAGAATTTGACAGTTGAGGGTGTTCGTCCTGTAGTCTCTCGTAAAGACTCCATACACTGTCTTTCCAGGAGGCATAGTCTTTGTGCTGAAGCGAGCACACACTGTTGCAGCAACCTGATTCACCAGAGCCTTTGTTGGAGAGACATAAACAACAACACCATCATTGCTGCTTCTCAATACCTTCTCCATGCAGTAGTACGAAGCGTAGGTTTTTCCAGAGGATGTGGGGGCGACAATAAGAGCAGATTGCTGCTTGTCAACCACATCAAAAAGCTCCCTCTGCCATGTGTCTGGTATGAATTCAGTGACTCGAGAGTCGGGGTCTGTTCTCACATCCCGATCTAATGCGTGGCCCAAGTACTCCAGCTGAAAGCGAATCGGTGTCATCTGGAAGGAGACCTTAGCTTCGTCTTTTGCTCTGCCTTTCAGGGAAAAAGCTTTCACCAGGTCTTTGAATCCCATTTTGTACAGGTAGCCAGCCACTACTTTCTCCTCATCAGAACTAAGTGAGGCCCTGTAGTCGTTCAACAATAATTTCACAGTAAGGAAAAATGACTCTGCAATTTTCATGTCTCTTTTTGCTAACTCTGAATGCCTTTCGCATTCCTTGCTCCACAGAGAAGAGTATATTGCAGCCTTTCTCAACAGAAGTTTTTTGATGCAACTTTCAGACTTGAGAGTCTTCAAAACATTATCCAGATACAAAAGAGCTTCAGTTTCACGGTTGGAACTTATTAAGCGAAGCACAGTCAATTCAGCACTGCTTATTTTCTCAGATTCTTTCTTGTCAAGTTCCTGTTTTCTTTCTTGATTGCATTTTTGTATAATCTCCAATGCTTTCTTGCTTTGTTTTTGAGGCTTTTGCTTTTTTCTTGACTTTTCCTCACAACAAACAATAGGTTTTTGTACCAATGGTTTTGCTCCAAGGTTCACACCGTACTGGTACATGAATCTGGAATGAAGAGCATGGACCTTCTCGCGCCGACGTCTTTCCCAATCATCGACACAGCCCCGGACTGTGAAAGAGGAGTCTTTTACACTTTCTAATTCATCTATTATCGAGTGGTTTGAATGCCAATGATACAGTTCTAAAAAGTCTGAATCTCGTGTCACCATTTCTAACACTTTTGGATCTGTGTGCGGTAGGCTGACTAAGTAATCTGACTGCAAAAAGTCTTTCCCAAACTCCTCATAGAGAGGACTGCTGCACGGCAATAAAAAGTTTCCTGCAGTTCCCTCTGCTTGAGTACATGAAACACAGTTCTCGGAATGTGAGTTTTCATTGTTCCCAGCATCTGCTGGAATAACCTTCAGTGTTTTATCTATGAATGCTTTGTATGAAGCTGGTGCCGTCTGTTCACATTTCTTTGGACTCTTGCTCAATTGGTTTGACTCTGTACTTATTTCGGAAGTGAAAATTCTATTTGAAAGAAAAGAAGATTTGTCCAGATCTCTACTCAATAGTCTTTCTACATCACTGATCATCTTTTCGTACAACGCCCTGCTTTCATTTTCCAAAATCGACTCCTGTTCTTCCTTTAAGTTAGAATCTAGAAGGCACAGAAAGGATACGAAAAACGCTCCATGCCATAAATCTGCAACCACCTTCATCATATCTTTGGAAAAAAACTTGTGCTCATCAAGACACAGAAGAACTTGCTTCATCAGAAGCTGAATTTCATGCACAAAGTTTGTAACATGCTCAGGTATATCCACGCAAGGAGGTTTGAGTCCACGCAACTTCAAAGGAAAACTCTCTAGTATGGAGCAATACGCTATAAAAGACTGTGATAAATCCACATTCACATTCCATTGGTGTTCTTCCATTTTCTGCAGATGCAAAACTACACTTAACACAGCTACACTTTGTCTCACTCCTTGTACACTGAGCAATTTATAAAAGCGTGGGATCTCTGTCACACTGTCACTAACCACTACACTATTCATGAAGTTGTCTTGGTGCTTATGATGTAAGGTCACATTTAGACAAACATTTCTGATCTTCCCAGTATATTTCCTAACAAACTCGTTTCTCTGAATAGACACGTGGTGACCCCTCAAGATCGACACACCTGGCCACAAGTAGCTTAAATCAACACAATTGAGACCACAAAGCACCGTCACACAAATAAGATTTTCCTGGAGCACAGGTTCGACTCCGGAAAGATTCAGGCCATGAGCTCCAAACTTCGTTAACAAAAACGTAGGTTTAAAGTGTTCAATGTGAGTTGTGAATTCCTTGCTCCAAATACCTTCGAATGTGTATACTTTATAGGGTGTGTTATGTTTGAAGTGCAGCATTAGGACAGTCCTGGCGAGCATTATTGAGGGATTGTTTTCCCATACTTTCTCCCACACTTGGAAGAAGACCAGATGGAACACTCCACCCCTTCTCACGAACAGCTGCAGTTTCCTCTCGCACAGATAAATGAAATGAAGCATTTGCCCTCCATGGTCGCGGTTGAAGTTCCCATCACTCCATGCATCGAGAAGTAAAGCATCGCCATCCACAAGAAACACCTCGCTGTCACTGAATTCGGTTGTTATGTCCATTGGACGGGGATGAATGCAATTGCTGTACAAAAAGTGCAGGAGTTTTTCTGGCAAAAAAGCCACCTTCTTTGTTGGTCGAATCATCCACGGCTCCTGATCTGCAATCTGAAAAAAAAAAATGAAATAAAATATTTCCATAAATATTCTAAATCTATTGCACAAACTCACACACAAAGACAGATATTTAGTTTTTGACAGAAACATGAAATCTTGAGATTACCAACTGAAGTATTAATTTGGAAGGCGTAAGGTACCAGACCTACCATATTTTGTCATGAAATGAAAACAAAGGAGGAGCATTATACAAAATAAAAATCTTAAAAAAAAAAATCTAGTTTCTTTACGATCCCAATGCTTCCCGGAGTCTGAAGTATCCCAGAACAGTGATTAATTCTACAGTAAAATGTTGGAAGGAAAAATTACTTCTTTAAATTGAAATAAACTTGTCGTATATACATGAATGTAAAAATATTTTATAAGAAACTTTCCTGTATAGGTATAGTAAGGGCCATGTTTTAAAGTAAAGTTACCCCATACTCTCACTAAAGACTATATAATGCAAGTGGTCAACCACAGACAGGGTGGCTACAAACAAGCAGAAATGAAATTCCCTGACTTTTCCAGGTTTTCCAGGACAAAATTTACATTTTTCCCTGACAATTACAAACTAAACTAAATTGATGTTTTTGCAAATAGAAATAATAAACTCATACAGATCCAGGTATGGTTTTGTTAAGTACTAATATTATCTCCTATGAAATTGATTTAATTTCTGTATTCTCTATGATTTGAATTCAAACTGCAAAATAGTGAATTTGGAAAATTATTTCAATTCACAAGCTAGGGAAGGATTACGGAATTTTGTCATACGCAGTAAGTTTAAAATAAAATACTTGATTATTTTTAAAGTTACCACTAAATGAGATAAGAGTGAAGAGAGAGAGAGAGGGGGGAGAGCCCTCCCACTTGTTCCTAACCCCCCCCCTCTAGAGTGATTGATTAACCTATTGAGTCCCAAGGCCATTTTCACTAGTAAGCCTCTCGGTCCCGAACCGATCTTGAGCAAAATGCAGAGTTTCAATTAAATGAGTGTAGATCTGAGACTAATTGCCCTAGAGAGATGAGTGATATACCATTGTACGCGGAATGAACCAGAGATTCAGACTATATGAAATTTATGCAAATTCGGCGTATATGTGGCGGGGGGAGGGGGCTAACTTTCAAAATTCCAAAATTTCGGGAAAAAACATTTTGTTCCCCCACCTCCCCTTAACCCATTAATGCATGGTGTCCGATTAATCGGACACTGACATATTTGCATTTTCTGTAACACTGTTTCACTTTAATTGGTTATATTTATCAAATCTAGTTCTTTGGTACCTCTGTCATGCATATGTCACCCCACGGGTTTGGCAACATTGTAAATTTTCCGCCAAATTGTAAGGGAGTGAAACATGGAGAGTGAGCTGTACTACGTTTCTGCGTAACGGGAAAGCTAATTTCAATTCATATGTAGTAGTTGACATTCATCCGAGATGTGTTTTGACAAATATGCGTAAGAGACATTAGTAATCAAACATGTAACACTAATTTGTACATTAGTTTTATCCCTGAGCTGCTATTGCGAGAGAAAATATAGTGTCCGATATATCGGACTCTGTGCTCATTGAGCACATTATGCAGATTTTCCATTTCCTGTAAAATTTTCGATACCTTTGATGTTTACACATTGTCAGTATATATATGTGTATGTATGTGTGTGTGTGTGTTTGTGCATTAGTGTGTGTATGTGTGCATGTTTATGTGTGTGTGTGCATTAGTGTGTGTATGTATATATGCATGTATGTGTGCGTGTTTATGCATTAGTGTGTGAATGTGTGCGTGTTTATGCATTAGTTTGTGAATGTGTAGGGGTTTGTGATTTAGTGTGCGTGTTTGTGCTTTAGTGTGTGTGTGTGTGATCAAATTTTGACTACTATGGAGAATGAAGATATGGAGGAGGAGGAGGAGGAACAACTCATTTATGTTACACCACCAGTGGATGGCAAGGATACAGACGAAGACAGTGATAAATCTGATGATGAGCATGCGGTCAAACTAAACAATTTTTGGCGAAATACGCTAATGAGTGTTTGTGAGGTGCAAACTAAAATATGAAGTTGTGTTGGTTGTGAAGGTTCATCCAGTAATGTAGCGTCTACATCTACCACTACACATAACACTGGTGCATCAAAAAAAAATACGTCTTCAGACAAAATCAAGACCCTTGTGGAAGAAAGTCTACCTTCAATCTAATTACAAACTGAGTGCTGCCCTAATGAACCATCTGAAGCAGCACGGAACTGTGAATCACCATTAGACTTTTATAATTTATTTTTTGATAAGGACATGCTAAATCTTATAACAAATCAATCTAAATTGTATGCTTCGCAAAAAAATATTGATCTTGATTTGACGAAAGAATAACTTCTTCTTGTTCTTGGTGGTCTCTTGTTGTCAGGTTATGCAAAATATTCAAACAGACGTATGTTTGGTCAAAAGAAAAATATACTCCTTCGATACTTTCTGTAATCATTCCTTGTGATCGGTTTGAGACTATTCTGCATAATATTAATTTGAATAACAATTCACAAATAGATGAGTCCGATCGTCTGTACAAGATACGGCCATATTTCGAGAAACTTTTCTTCCTCATCTTTCGAACAGCATGGAGGTGTGGACGAAATACTTTCCATCGACGAGAGTATGATTCCTTACTACGGGAGACACTACGCAAAACAGTTCATTAGAGGAAAGTTGGTCCATTTTGGGTTCAAGAACTGGGCAAAAAAGCTCTAGTAGTGGTTACATGATAGATTTCCAGTTGTGCACAGATACAATCTGATATCGGACCAATGTGTTCTATACTGTAACAATAATAATTTTGTGTATATTTGTTGATTTCTATTGCAAATGTTTCCATTTGTATTGTTTCTTCGAAATATGTGTATGTATTTATGCAAACATACACATGACTAGTGGCGACGATTAGGGGGGGCAGTAGCCCCCCCATTTTTCGTCACTTGTGCACCTGAACTATGATAAACCTAATCTGCAAAGGGAAATATACTGTCTTTGCCCCCCTACATTTGGCACCTTGCCCCCCTGCCCCCCGGTTTTGGAACCCAATATCTGCCACTGCATATGACTGATCTTAAGTGTTTTATTTTCTTTTGGTTACATATTTTGCACAGCAATACTTTTTCCTTGGGACAGCTATTTATAGACAAAACATGAAAGTGATCATTGTGCACAGTGTCCGATTTATTGGACACACGGAAGTGATCGTAGTGCACAGTGTCCGATTTATCGGACGCACTGTAT
Source organism: Lepisma saccharinum (assembly GCF_977018435.1). Classification (NCBI taxonomy): domain Eukaryota; kingdom Metazoa; phylum Arthropoda; class Insecta; order Zygentoma; family Lepismatidae; genus Lepisma; species Lepisma saccharinum. The sequence continues at coordinate 37,145,751 of NC_139249.1, forward strand.
CTCTTACATACAGTGTAAAAATAAAAATGTATCGTATATTGTGTCTTATTTGAATTGTACTGATACCAAAACCATGAAAAAAATTTCATGAAAGGGGTTTGTAAACTTTATGCATTAATGGGTTAAGAAAAAAGTACACGACAGTGTCGACATGCACATGATCGCTGACATGTAAGGAACACAAAAATATTTGCATTATTATCATATGACCAATGTAACTTGAGTTGTACCGCCAAAAGGAATGGTCGGCACGCCACTGATTCAAGCTTCAAAATGCAGCGGTACCTTGAAATGACTCTAGCTCAGAGACTATTTGCCCTGGAGATATGAAAGATATACCGTTGTACGCAGAATGAATCACATTCAGACGATATATATTTTATGCACATTCGGCGTACATATGGAGGGAGAAAGGGGGGAAATCACCTCAAAAACTTTTCTTAAAAAAAAATGGTGTTTCACCCCGCCCCCCGAAAAAATGTCAAAATATACAAAATGCAAAATTTATGCAAATTTGGCGTATATATGGAGGGGGAAGGGAGAAAACCCCAAAAAATTATTTTAAAAAATTGTCACTTCACCCAAAAAATGTCCTCGCACTTGGGCACAAAACAACACCTACACACAACATTCACGGACGAAAAGCTAGAACACAGTGAAAAATGAACACCGATTCTTGCAGCTGCTTGACATTCTATTTTTAGACAATGCAGGGTAACCTATGTTCAACCTTGTGCTCACAAACAAAGGTTTCCTTCAGCACGCTTCGAAATTCCATTTTCACAGGGGGGGAGAGAGAGAGAGAGAGAGAGAGAGAGAGAGAGAGAGAGAGAGAGAGAGAGAGAGAGAGAGAGAGAGAGAGAGAGAGAGAGAGAGAGAGGGGGGGGGGTCCTGGGGTTTCTTCCTTTTCTCTTTCGAGAGAGAGAGAGAGAGAGAGAGAGAGAGAGAGAGAGAGAGAGAGAGAGAGAGAGAGAGAGAGAGAGAGAGAGAGAGAGAGAGAGGGGGGACAATGCAGATTCAACAACCAGTCTTCCCCCTCCCACCACCCCCTGCTTGCACCCTCACGGAAAATTCATTTTGACATCCGATACTGATAAACAAGCTTCCTTCGAATGCAGTTAACAGGAGGGAGTGAAAAGCATTGCTTTAGAACAACAAAGCCGGTCTTCCTTTGTCGGCAAAAATTTGACCTTGAAAAGAGAAGTCCCTTTTCCCACCTTTTCCCCTCCTTTTTCATGAAGACAAAAAAAATGCTAAAAAACATTTCTGTTAAATACATGTGTTAGGAACAATATAAAAAAAAAATCGAAATTCTAGCCAAAAATGGAAAAGTTATAACGTAAAAACTACGACCTTGACACAGGGTATCTCAATCGAGATACTTGGGATTCAAAAGGTTAAGAAATACAAATTGTAATTTATCAGTCTCCTTATACATTCTCGGTATTATATGTTGATATTTCCACTGAGGTTTGGAACCCTCTGCTTGCAAGAACCATGAGTGCAGACTCATTTTTCGATGCATAAAGCTACTTCTCTGTTCTCTGTAGAGTAAACAACTTAACTCTTGCATATAAGTGAAACAATTGAATCGAACAAAATAAAGTGTCATATTTCCTTACATTATCAATGGGATTTCTGCTTCAGTACAGTATATCCAAGTGAAGTACTGTGAAACTGACAACATGCAGTTATACCATTAATGCTGACGAAAAGGATATTTAGGTATTAGAAATTCAACGTAAGGAATTTATAGAATTTCATTGTATAGGTACCTGATTTAGCTAACCACACATTAAAACAGGAACACTCAAATAATAAAAGCTTCTGAAAGATCATATACGAGGGGCATCCTGAAAAAAGCTGCAATGGTGCCTGTATGCAGTACTAGTGGTCAGAGATACACACACACATGCAGGCAGGGAGAAGTGGCATGTAGCTGTAATCTGATTCAGTTGCAATGCAGCAGTTTTAGGACCGTTCTAGGTTAAAGATTGCAGCTCTCATACAGTCTCCCACCGACAGCGATGTAGCCTACATTGCACGCTCAGAATTTGGCACAGAGCCACCAGCAATCGTGTAAGGTGGGCAGACTGGACATCGTGAGTGATAGTATGGTCAGACGATGGTGCAGACAATTCACAGAAGGCCAATCGAATGTGCACAACCCCATACAGCTGAATACACACGGGCCCTTTGCATCACTTCAGGTGAGAGATCTTGGACCACTCCCTGTACAGCCCTGGGCTTGAATGTACCGACTTTCATCTCTTTGTTTATCTGAAGAGGTTTCTGGCAGGGCAAGGATTTGACAGCTACACTGCGGTAGAGATAGTTCCAGTCTTTGCTGTCAGACACATATACCATGGGCATACAAAATTTAGTGCCATGCTACGACAAATGCCAAAACAACGGGGGTGATTATGTCAAAAATTAGGTTAGGACTCACTGTTACTAACTAACTCCCTAGCCTTCTTAAACCCGAAGGTTCATGGCTGCAGCAACACAGGCCTTCCATCTTTCCCTATCTTGAGCAAGTTCTATATACTCTTTTCCATCCCTACAGATTTCCCTTACGTCCATCTTAACGTTGTCCCTCCATCTTCGTCTTGGCCTTCCTACAGGTTTCCCAACAAGAATCCTGTAAACTCTTCTTTCCTCTCCCATTCGTGCCACATGGCCTGCCCACCTAAGTCTTCTTGATTTCATTATTCAAATAATATCTGGACATGAATACAAATTATGTAGTTCTAAATTATGTAACCTTCTCTACTCACCTGTCTCCTCATCCCTTTTAGGTCCAAATATTTTCCTAAGGATCTTATTTTCAAATACTCTCAATTTATGTTCCTATTTCAATGTAAGGGACCAAGTTTCACATCCATATAATACTACAGGCAAAATTACTGTTTTGTATATTTTAACTTTTAGTTTCTTAGATATTAAACGAGAAGACAAAAGTTTATGAGAGAGAAGTAACATGCATTTCCTGAATTAAGCCTACTTTTTATTTCCTCTTTAATATAATTTTCATTTGTTAATATTACTCCTAAATATTTGAATTTGGAAACTGGTTCAAACAAGTTGTTATCAATAATTAGATTTTGATTATTACCTAACACTTGGTAACACTCACTGTTACTAATGCAATAAATTACAATTGTTATTCATGTTTTATTTATGCCTAATCGGTAGGGACCTTGATATTTTTTTTTTCAAATTGATGTATTTTCTTATTTTTTTTATTTTTTACTATACGGTGTTATTTTTCCCAAAATTCACATTTTCATTTTAGCTCATTTTCTGACAAATATCTGAAATTATACCTTCATGGTAAGTCACATGGCTTACGCCTCTTCGTGAGAATTTGATATCTTCAAAGTTATTTTGGGAAAGTTATTTTCCATACCCTTTTTTAATTTTAAGGTAAGGATTTTAGATAATGGAATTTTCCCCGTATATACTGAAGGGTGTATAATGACCATAAGTGGCGACGCACCCAAAAAATTAAAGTCAATCAATCTTTATCTTTTTTTGACTTGTTAGTGTTACGTTTCCGAAAATTAGCGTTTTTGTTTTAGAACATTTATCACCTACACTGTGTCTCCTGCATGGCATTCAGATTCCTACAGCAGATAAAAATACAATGTTTTCTCGAGTTGCGAAAAAAGCTGCTAGTGTGTATCTTCTCAAGTGTACTGGTTTTGATCCCCAGTGGAGACACGTTGCATAGAGGTTTGAATTCCATTTTAAAACTGTCTGAACATGCTAACCCACATGGCAGTAACAATTTCAGACCAGGAAAATTCACAATCAGAATTCACTTATCTTAGAACCACGCTACTACAGAATGGATACAACATCAGAGATAACAGGGTGCTTACAAAGGCAGTTTGCATCTCAGCCGAGACCAGTCATGAACCGCAGTGTGGCCATTAGAAGGACTGATTCTTGACAACCTGGAACACAGTTGTACCATTCACTGGACTTACTTCGCAAAATTAAGCAGAATTATCGCCAGGCATGACAAAGACAATCCACAGATCACCCAACTGCAATCAGTCAATGATGATATGGAACTCGTGTATTCCAGGAGTATACCACATATCGTGTGAATATCGGACACCATACATATGACAAACAGGATGCACCATTGAACGGAAATAAAATGAGCAAAGCTACATCAAACTGCTCCAACAAGAAAAGTCAGGACTAACAGAATATAGCATCACGAAGAGTCATAGAATTTTATTTGCCGATACCAAAAGCACAGCCAAATGTGCCAGTTACTGGGGCAGAATAGTAAAATTGCCCCGAGAAAGCACAAAATTCAAACAGAAAAGTGGGACTCCAACTCATGCCTGGAATCCACTTCCCCATAAAAGCATATCTGCCAATTAAACACCAGGATCCAGAGCGAACCAATCAAAGGACAGAGTAAGCTCCGCTGCTTCATACACACAATAAAGCTTATACTTGGTTTCCAATCAATATTCTCTGATGATGAGAGAGTATGTACTCGAAACGTTGAATGCTAAGGATTAATTAATCTGACTGGTAACCCAAGAATACTTGTTCGAATGACATTGCCGGAAAGCTACAATTCCTAAACTACAGGGTGATTTCAAAGTCTCGATCCATTTTAGAGAAAACGAGGCTTGACATTAGAACAAATGTATTGACCTCATGTGGCTGTTATTGACCCACACACTACAGTTGTGTCTGTTGAGAGTTCCACATGTGTGAAAGGTAGCTTCTTCACTAAACAACGCGTGTTCTATCAAATCTTCCTCTTGCATTGCCTGTAACAGCTGTTCTCCTTTTCAACTTGTGCACCACCTGAAGGTCATTTGACCAGATTTTTTACGGTGTACTGGAGTATCTTCCACACAGTTGGTTGTGGTAAGGACAGCTCCTGGCTTAGCCTTCTTGTTGATGCTTTTGGGCTTCTGGTGATGTCATCTTCTATCCGTGGCATGGTTTTGGCTGCTACGTTGGGCCTTCCTCAATGTTTAGCATCATGCACAGAACCTGTTCACTTGAGCCAATGGTTGACAACTAATATAAACCTAATTTTATATTGTCAACAATTCTGCAGATAATCAAACTCTTACCCCTTATAATATTCATTAATATTATAATTAATACCATATTTAATTTGGTGCATATAATAAATGTATAAAGATAAAAAATATGTAACATACTTATGGGTAAAATTGTTCGGATCAGGATAAAATAAATTTCACAAAGGCTGAGAACTACTGCACTAGGCAACCAAAATACACAACTAGCTCTGTGCCATGTTTAGTGCACATTGATACATATTTTACATGATACACTTGAAAGACAAATACATTTTTTTTTATTTTTAGTTTAATTTTAAATTTTAGATATAGCTCAAGAAAGAATAGTAAAAAATGCATCCTGTGCCTATTTATATACCATAATGTTAGATTCTATTTACAAAAATATACAAAACAACACAATGAATTGCGAGACCACTGAAATGATGCCACAAAAAATTAACAAGATCAGGTCTCTCATAATACCTCAATGCCACTGGTTTTCTCACAGAAATGTTTGCTATTACCCAGCAGAAACAAACTAAACTCGGACAATGGTCAAGCACAACCGACCTGACACCTTATACTTCAAAATATCCCAGACAGCAAGAACAAATGTGGACCTCCCGTACAACACCCTATCTATCACCCATACAAGGAACACAAACTATGCTGAACTAAGCAGCACACCACAGTAGACAGCTAAACCTGCCAATCACCACCCCCGGCTCCAACAGACAATGAAAAACAGAGCAACTGCCAATAGTAAACACAGGAGAAAAGACAGGCTAAGCAACACCCACCAGCACCGCCCGATGGGAGAAATTGGAACTACTGCTGCCTGGGAACAAGTAAAGCAGTGACGAATTAACTATCTCAATGGAGGCACTGGTCTTTCTAAATTAATCTAAAACTAATTAAATTTGCAATGCAGAAAACAGAACATAACCTGTACAAAACTACTCTACTGATGTGAATATGTACATACTATGTAGATACATTTAGTAAGTATGATGAAACATGAAAAGACCAATCAGGAAAAAAAATACATTCACAAAAAACAGACTTTTTAAAAAATCGATTATTGAGTTAAAGGAATAAGAGAATTGAAGAGGATGGCAAAGAAACTGGAGAGATGGAAAAAGAGATGAGGCAAAAGAGGAAAGAGGAAGAAGAAGATTATTGAGTTTGTTGTTTAAGTCCACTTTATGCACATAAAGGCTAATTGGGACTGGACCTACAGTTTAAGTGGGATCCGAACCACTGTGTCATGTGACTACCGGGTATTGAACACGGGACCCCTTGATTACAAGACGACGACATTACCACTATGCCATCAGGGAGCCTTTTATATTTTTTTTAACTTCTACTGATGTCTAGCTATAAATTCAATGTCAAAAGTTGTCTTTTTATACTGGAGACTGGAGAGATAAACCATAGCAATGGAACAAGAAAAATGCTGACAACTAAAGTATTTTCAACGATTTGGAACACTTAGATGGGAAAAGAGCTGGAAAAAACCCAACCACAAATGCCAGGGGGAAAATCAGTATCTTCCCCGAAAAAAGGCAGTTTTCCCCCTGAGCACTTCCAACTCTAATGCTTTCTCACACAGCCGAAGTGTCTAAAGCTTTATTGTATTTTCATATGCACTATCATAGTAAGCATGTTGGCACAGGCCAACAAAGTATATGTATATATCATATTAGATCAAGAAATAAAGTATTCAGATTTCTGTTCTCATTTTAAAAATGAGAAAGATATTCTATGTATGTATGGAATTACCCAGACTTCCTTTGTGTGTGAAAGATGTGAATGTACTACAGTGAAATCTCAATTATACATTTTATGAGGAACAGGAGAAAAAAGTAGGGATGGGCAGATATGAAATTTTGGTAGATACCGATAAAGTACAGATATAAAATTTCCGATACTGATAACCGATCCCATATAAAATTAGAAATGGTCCTTGAAGAACCTGAAATGTTCATTGGTCTCCATAATAAACGTGTGTTTCTAAGTGACAGCAGTGCAAAAGTTGAATATTTAGACATTTACTTCTTTTAGAAAGTAGGGCATGGAAATTATCCATAAAAATTACAACAAAATGGCACAAAATTTTGCACAAAATTATAAGATATTTATCGATATATCGGATCGGTAAAATAATCGGTAATTTTTTCCCATAAACCGATAGAATATCGATTAATCGGTCCCATCTCTAAAAAAGTATAACTAAGAAATACATATTATTGAAAGATAATTAAAATGATAAAATTAGGTACACAAAGAATGGAAAAGAGTACTATATACCATATTTGCGCATGTATAACGCACATCCTGATTTTGATGGCAAAAGTGACAAAAAAGTATCTCATATATAATGTACAGAACAACTCTTTCTTAGTTGTAGGACATAAAACTGTTGCTATGTCCAGCAAGAATGAAACGCATGCCTATGCAATGAGTCAGCTGTTGCTATGCAGATCATGATGGAATATCCTCCCCTGTATACAAGGTGTACAACTTTGCTTCTGCTGTTTTCCGACAGGTGGCAACAACAGGAAGTAGCGGTCGAAAGAAGCAGATCGCAGACGTCACGCAGTTAGCTTGGACCTCTGTCAAGATAACCCCATTCAAACATTAGTCGAGTGGTGTGTGCATCGTGAAGTTGTTCGCGATTGAAAATGTCAGTGTACGAGCCAAATTCTCGCCATTTGCGGGAGGTTCTACTTTTTTTGTTTCAATATGAAGAAAACTGCGGCTGAGGCTCATCGAATGCTCTCCACTACGTATGGTGAGGACGCTACAAGTGAGAGAACCTGTCGTGAGTGGTTTCAACGATTCAAGAACGGTGACTTTAACGTTGAAGACCGGCATAGTGGTGGAAGACAGAAAGTTTTCGAAGATGCAGAATGAGCTGTTAAAACCAAGTGAAACAATCACAGGTGCTCGTTATCGAACGCAATTAATGCATTTGAGCCGAGCATTGAAGGACAAACGGCTGCAATACAGCGAGAGGAACGACAAAGTGATTTTGCAGCATGACAACGCACGACCCCACGTTGCCAAAGTGGTGAAAACGTACTTGGAAACATTAAGATGGGACGTCCTACCCCACCTGCCTTATTCTCCAGACATCGCTCCCTCTGATTATCACCTGTTTAGATCAATGGCTCATGAACTGGCTGACCAACACTTCCGATCTTATGAAGAAGTCAAAAAGTGGATCGATTCGTGGATCGCCTCCAAAGATGAACAATTTTTTAGACGCGGCATTCGTACGCTGCCCTAAAGATGGGAGAAAGTAGTGGCCAGCGATGGACAATACTTTGAATAATGCCTGGGTAAGCAATGTTTTTCATTACAGCATCATATTTTTGGGGAAACACGGCGGAAGCCAAGTTGTACACCTTGTACAATGAGTCACGCAAGAAAACAAAATCAAGATTGGAAAGAGGGGGAGTTTTAATGCTGCTTTCATATTGCAAGTTCTGCTGTCTGCTCAGGAAAATGGCAACAAGACTGAGGCTCGAAAATTCGAGGTTGGTGATGCAAATATAAGATGGCAATTTGGAGGGCTCGGAAAGTTATTTTCCATTATTTCTCATGTGAGAAATGCGATGATATGGCTCCCACGTACACTTGATCACCACCACAATGGCGCCGGTTTGCTTGGCTATGCAAAATGTTCCGATACAAGGTGAAAAATCATGAGAAACAGTATTCACTTTTATAAGTTTTATTTATACATTTTTTTTAAAATTTGTTAATGCTAAAGAATTCCAACCTGCCACCTAACCTAACATACATGTACAATAATATAACAAAAGAAGGTAGAAACATCCGACAGTAATGTTTTACATTGTAAAATCAATACTTAATGAAGTTGTTTGTGATGTTTTCCTGGAAACTTTTTGAGGAAGTTATTTTTCCATTATTTCTCGTGCAAAATGTGCCGATGATTTTCCTACTGTGGGATGCAATTTTTAATAAAGTTGTTTGCGACATTTTCTGTCGATACATACATTGTTATACACAGTGGCATAGTAAAAAATATGCGTGGTCTCATGTTAGCTGTTGGAATTATACCGGTTAACATGCACCGAATTTTTAATTTAAAAAAAAATGGAAGAAAAGGCACGTGTAAATATGGTATGCACCGAAGTTTGCTGCATGCACTAATCTGTTCTAATAATTAATATAAATACACAAAATCACGAGGAATAAACAGTGAAGGAACCAAGGGAGGGGGGAGGAATGCAGTACCATTTAATAGCTTCAGACATCCAGGTCCAGGCAAAATACTTTCTTGGCATTCTTGTCTTTTGTGCAACACTTTCATGGAGTCTAATATCTTGGAAGTTCTGCAAAATTTGAAGTGTTCATTTATTTTTCAGCAATATTGTGTTGAAAGCTGTATTCTGCAATTCGTAAGAGGTATTTTGCTATTCTGATGTGATTCTTGTATATAACTCTGGTAAACGGATTCTCTATAATTTTAGTGGAATATTCACCAACTAATATTAATGTATATTTTGAACAACTCTTAACTTGTAACAATTTTCAGGAAATAGAATCATCAGGAACTGGTAAAGTACGAAAATCAGTATTGGTGTCAGTTCAGTCCTAGTGTTAATATATAACAGTCAAAAAATATTAGTATTACATAAACTAGGTCAATAATACACATATTCACTCACCTGGTCCTCATTTGTCTCTTCAGATTCCTCCTGTGGCACACTTGCAACTCCTTCATCCTTCGCAGGGTCTTCCTTTTCATCATCACACACTCCATATTTATCCATTTCTTTAATAATATCCTCTTCTGAAGAACCCTCATCTATGGAATGAAAAAAATATTTTCAGATATTGAGGAAAAACTTTTCATGCCTTTAACTACTTTCCTTATCATCTTAAGTAAATTCTGGCAGGTATTAGGCGCACTTTATATTATTCAGAGTATAATCATTCCATTGTTTTTATCTCATACAAACTCGTGAGAGGCTCTCTGCCATTAAGTACAGTAAATATGCACTTGGAGGCAGCACCTTACTCAGCTTGATGCCCGGAAACCATTGTACATGTTGTCAAAGACAGTTTTTAAGAATATGCTTTCTTCGTTAGTGAATTCTCGGGGCCGTTGACCCCCTCAAGTATTATGTTGAATTCAATTTTAATCTACAGATTTCGATGTTTTACTTATAGTTCCAGCGTTAGGAAAACACAAATAATGGGAGATATTTGATCCCAAAGTATGGCCCACGCCATATGTTAGCAACGTTTTGTTTGTTAGTAAAAACTATTTGTATGTATACTAAAATAGCGAAAGAACACGTCGAAAATAACTATCAGTACCAAACCTAGCAATACTAACCTAACCACGCATAATTATAGCTGCTGATATGAAATGCTGTTTTGGGTGTAATATTTACTTGCGCGAAGCCTTCGGGCTGTTCTGCTTCACAGTAAAGTAACATTCTAAGGTAACAGATGTACTTTACTTCACAATAACACATTTCTGCGAGCTAAAATCAACTGAAAATGTTCATAAACAACAAAATCTTCTTAAACTATGCAAGATATTTCTTTTTTTTTCTAGGGGGTACAGAGGGTCAAGGGTACTGAATTCTCTAGGGCAGGGCCGGTGATGTTGATTTAGCTGTTGTGCAACAATGATGTAAATTATGCTCACATAAACCCCCAACTAATCCTACAAGACAATGTGAAATGTGTAGCAGTGTAAAGATGTCAAAGGCAACAAGATTTGTCATGTATCATGTTACTGCTGCCCAGATTGCTATGTCCCCTTATGTGTAGCTTCATGCTTCAGACTAACACACTGTGCCTAATACCTAATAATTTCAGAATCATAACTGCAATTTGTAAGATTTTAAAAACATTTAAAGGCAAGATATTAGCCAGTGTTTATGTTTATTATGATGATAAAAATGCCGGAGTACACTCGGGATAATAAAATTTGTTCTTTATGTATATACCTATACTTGCATATACGTAATGCTTATAAGTTAGTGAACTGAATTTTTTAAACTTCATATATTTTTAAACTTTCATATATACAATATTTAGAGGAAGTGCATTCTAAAATATTTACATGAATCAGTTAGCTTACATAATGTTCATGAAAAATGCATGTTCCATGCATGTGTGTGTAGCCAAATTCAACTCTGGATAATAAAACAAGTTACATGTATACACATATAGTGTCTTCTTAGCTATTATTAAAAGTAAAATATGTATTCTTAGTAACGAGCATACAATATAGAACAAAGAAGGGTTTAAAAAATTCCAAAATTTGAGACTGAATTTTGGAAATTAATTTGCAAGGCAAGTAGTTGACTACCACCACTTTCGTTACCATTGTTACCTTACAATTATTGGAAAATCACAATTATAAAACTTTACCTTATTCTTTCTGCTTTCTATACTCTGTCCTGGAAATCTTTGACGCTAGCGAACAAATACAAGGATCTGCGCATGTGATGACTCGAGAGGGTGCGGTCAATGAACTTATGAGAGGGGAAGTGAGTGTAGCTATCAGCCATTAGCAGCAGTGCACACTGCTCTGCCAAATCACTTTCTCCCCTTCTCTTCCATTATGCGCAGCCTTGTTGCACAGATTACAGGGGGGGAGAGAGGGAGGGAGGGAGAGAGAGAGAGAGAGAGACAGAGAGAGAGAAAGAGAGAGAGAGAGAAAGAGAGAGAGAGAGTGAAAGTGTGAGTGTAGAGAGAAGAAACACTCACCAGATGCAGAAAAACTTCAAATTTTCATGACACTGTCACATTTTCAGGAGTGGAATGTACGTAGTCCTTTCGCCAGTTTTGTAGAAAACTGTGAGTGGTGGGGGGAGGAGGTGGTGATGAGGATGAGATTTTGCCCCGATAGAAGTCGCTGCAGATTTGGCAGATGAGGGTGTAAATCCGCGAAACGTGCAACCCCCTTGAACCTAAGGATCAATAATCACCGTTCCTCCACCCAAAACTTCGATTTCACAGTTGCTATCCATACCAACAGCCTTTAACAACTGTTTCCATGTGGCCATAATCCATCTTTTACCCCACACTCAGACACATCATTCCGCAGGCGATGGGAAAGGGCCTATATATCAGGCATGCATGCCACTATACCACCCAGGACTCAACCTAACTAACCAATAACCCTTTCCCCTTTTCCCCAAAACTACCCCACCTTGCAGTAAACACTGGTGAAACTAACTCTTGTATCTACTGTTTCTGGCAACACTGATGCTGCTGTCAATATTCTGTGCCTCTACACTTCGTAACCACGATCTCTTTCTTCTCCTATGACAATGCGACCTAGGTCGCGAAATATCAAACTATTTCTTTTCGTGTTACAAGTGTTTACTGTCTCCTTCATTATTAGTGTTTGGCACTCTTCTCATCCTATTCCTGTATTTTATACAAATGATGAAGGAGACAGTAAACACCACAGGAAAAGAAAAACGTTGATATTTCGTGACCTAGGTCACATTGTCATCGGAGAAAAAAGAGGTGTACAGATTCACGAAGTATAGGAGTGCAGAATACTAACTGTAGTGTTGGTACAATGTTGCCAGAGAAAGTTAGAAGATAGGAAACAAATGTAAGGTACTTTCACCACTGTTTACTGTAACACTTTACTGTTTGTGTTATCTATAAAAAAACAAAGAAATGTTCAATGTTTTAACTTTTGAAAATTGTGGAACCCCGACTTTAGGTTTCCAGATTTTGCATTTCCCTGCATTATACATTCAACTCTGATGGTCCCAACATTGCAAAATGCCATAAAATTGTCCTCGATTTTACATTTTCCAGTATTTTAACTTTCTCAGCTTGGTCCCCTGAAAAACTTATTATCAAGGTTCCACTGTATTCTTAAATTCAATATTAAAAAATAAAAAAATCTGTGCTGTGTGTTACATTTGTATGGTCATGGGTGTTATGAATTATCTACAAATTCAAGTTCAATAGATGTTGAACTAAAAAAAAATACTTGTTAATTTTTTTATTATATTTTTTTTTTAATATTCCCACTTTTTAAGCATTTGCTCAAATGTTTCACTCAGTGTTATTTTGGAAACCCTTCTTACAGAAGCAAAAGCTTAATACTAATTGTCCAACTAGCGTGCAACATACTTTTCAAATGTATGAGATGACTAATCTACCTATTCAATCAATCATAAGACTAATGTATAATTTGTGAAACCTTGCTGTGGAAGAAAGGGGGGCAGGGAAGCATGAGAAAGAATGCTTGAATGATACCACAGAAAAATACCTAAATGAGAACACATGATTTTATGATCTCAGTATCTACAGCCTCAAAATATACACAAAACCCTTTCTCTTTTTGCAACACTGATATAACTGATGCTATTACAAAATGGTTTTGCCGTGTTGCTAATTTTAACATTACCATGCTACACCAGTACAAATATTAGGATAATACGCTGGAATTGAATCATCCCATGCAAGTCTTAAATAAAAATTGGTGATACCTACTTCTCAAAGATACCTACTTCACTACACAAAATTATTTTAGATATAAATCCGTCATTAAGGCACGGCACACACCTGTTTACTTTATACATTATTTGGACAAACACTTTCTCCTTCCAGAAACAGCTAGCTATAAACTATAATAAGTGTTAGTATTTAAAATATGTTCTCTTACCAGAACTAGTCTCACTGTCCTTATCTTCATGTGTAGTAAAAAGTGATTTAACTGCGGGGTCTTGGGTGCTGAATTTTGAAGCAGTATCAACTGATGAATCAAAATCTTCTGAATCATCTGATGAAGATTCATCAGTTTCAACTCCTCCCTCTCCCTCCTCTAACGGTTCTGGGTATTCCTCCATTGGGAATAGACTCCTGGAAAAAAGTACATGAAATTAAAATTTTATAAAAGATACATTCACTTATTTTTTCTCACATAATAATAATAATAATGCATTTATTCAGCAGGTGAGGTTCAGACGTAGGCTGTTCTACCACCTAACCCTTGTCATGAGCTACACAAGAAAATATAAGTATATATAATATAATATGATAATATATGAATACAGATGGAAAGCATGATTACACTAAGAGAAATAAAAAATTACAAATATACTCATTACAGTAATATTTGCCATAAAATAATATAAATGTGAATGTTAACATAAGGTTGCCTTTAAGTAAATAGTAAAAATAATAATTTGACGACAGTAATAAAATTCCAATAATTACAGTTATAGAATATGAGTGTCTTGTCGTTTCTTGAGTGGACATTTACTTCTAGTATGTGCTACTGTTCCTGTAGAAGCATCTCCTTGAATTTAATTTTGAAACTCTTATATAGTTTTATGGATTTAACATTTGTCGGTGCATTCCATGCTTTTGGGACAGATATAGAAAAAGATGAGGTATATAGCTTAGTGGAATGGTAAAGAATGTCAAGTTCGTTGTGACGTTTCCTGTATCTGTGAATTGTGCTGTGATTACATAATTTTTCAAATAAGTATGCAGAATAAAAGACAGATAGTGCAGTAGCCTCCTGTTGGCCATTGTTAAAATATTATGTCTGTTTAAGATGGGAAGGATGTGATCGCGTTTAGCCAGGCCAAAAGTATATCTGATGCATGCATTTTGTGCAATTTGTATTTTCCTACAGAGTTTTTTTTTTTTTTTTTTTTTTTTTTTCAAATTTGGACCCATACACAATGTCACAATAATCAAATAACGACCAAATTAAAGATTGAACTTGTCTAAGTTTGCATTCTGCAGGTAGTTGATCTTGGAAACTGTAGAGGCTTCTCAGAATAAAATATGCTTTTTACATTGTGCATTGATGTGATCCGTCCAGTCCAATGTCTCACTAATGATCAAGCCAAGATTTCTTGCTGAATTCTTACATGGGATGATTTCAATATTAATTTTAAGTTTAATTGGTTCAACAACATAATAATTTTGAGATTGTTTCGCTCCAATTAGCATATAAAGTGATTTTTCAGGGTTTATCTTAAGACCATTTGATGTACACCATGTGTAAATATTATTTAAATCAGTGTTGAGTGAGGAAATACTATTTCCAGCGATGTACATCTAGTCAAAAAATACAGTTGTGTATCACCTCCATAGAAATGTGGTGTGAAAAATTGAATAACCTTATTTAAGTCTGCGGTGTAGAGGGTGAAAAGGAGTGGTCCTAAAATTGATCCCTGTGGAACCCCTGATTTTAAAACTACAGCTTCGGAGATCTGTGAGGGTGAATTTTGAAGGAATGTCCTCTGTTTTCTACTAAGTAAATAGGATTCAAACCACCTTACGGCTACAGAGTCAAATTTATAGTATTTGAGTTTGGATATTAACAAATAGTGTTGGACTGTGTTGAAAGCTTTACTAAAATCCAGTAATACGAGAAGTGTAGAACAACGGTTGCAAATTTAGCAAAGAATATTATCTAACTTTTGTTAATGTTGTTGCTGTGCTATGTCGTGCACAGAACCCAGACTGAACTGTAGGTATCAAGTTGTTCGCATCAACATAATATATTAATTGCGATAATACATTTCTTTCTAGTACTTTTAGAGAGTACTGGCAATAGGCTTATAGGTCTTAAGTCATTGAAAGAACTGATCTTGTTGCTATTGAAGAGGCAAGACTCGCACTTCTTTCCATTTTTCTGGAAAAACGCTTTTAGACAAAGAATAATTGATAATATGAGTTAATGGAGTCAGTACATGGTAGTGTAATCTTTAACATCTTAGTGTTTATGCCATCCGCTCCAACACTTCTTTGATTTAAAGTTATGTACTGCTTTCTGCACATCAATTTCAGTTACTGTCATAGGGCTTGGGGCTCGAACCCCCCCCAAGGTTAATGATGTGGGGGCAGAGCCCCTCAAATAATTTTGCTTAAGAGGATCTAATGTATTATTTTGCTTCTCTTGTAAAGTTTACTCTGAATTGTGCCACATGAACTTAACTTTAAATACACATTTGAAATGTTCTAGACCATCAACTTATGACCGGAGACAGCAAAACACATGACTTATTACTATATACTAAGTATACCAGGTGTATAAGCTTAAATCTGCTGTTTTGTAGTCAGAAAAAGACATGGTTTGTTCAAAGAAAGCAATAAGAAATTTATTCAAAGAACTTGCCCTCGCGAGCTACACATTTTGCCCACCTCTCGGGCAATTTGTGGATACCACGCCAAAAAGGTCACTCTCTTTCGAGGCAAACCACTCATCAAGCCATTTTCGGACATCTGCATACGAATCGAAGTGCTGCTCAGCGAGGGCGTGGCCCATCGACGAAAACAGATGGTAGTCGGAAGGAGCCAGGTCTGGTGAATACGCGGTATGGGGTAGCACCTCCCAGTTGCGTGTGTCCAAGTAGTTTTGGACCAGTCTTGACGTGTGCGATGGGGCGTTGTCGTGGAGGAAAATCAGCTTGTCATGTTTTTTTTTCATAATCCGGCCTTTTGTCACAAAGAGCATGGTGCAATTTCAATTTGATCAGTTGTTGGTGGTAGCTGTGGGCAGTGACAGTTTCACCAGGTTTCAACAGCTCAAAGTAGACGATACCCTGTTGATCCCACCGAACACACAGCATCGTGTTCCGGCCGAAGCGATTTGGTCTCGAGGAAGATGTTGATGGTTGGCCGGGATCAACCCACAATTTCTTGCGTTTAGGATTATCGAAATATATCCACTTTTCATCACCAGTCACAATCCGATGCAGGAAAGACTTTCTTTTTTGTCTGGCAAGCAAGATTTCACATGTGTTTTGGCGTCTCTCCAGCTGCCGATCGGTCAATTCATGTCTCACCCATTCTCTGATCTTTTGAACCTTTCCCATGGCACGTAGACGCATGGAAATGGCTGCTTGAGTAACACCCAATTGCTCGGCAAGCATCATTTGCGTTTGGGTATCGTTCTCATCCAAAAGAGCCTGCAATTGATGTTCCTCCACTTTCCTGGGCCGATTTTCACTCTTCTTGTCATTCAGGTCAAAATTGCCGTCTTTGAACCAACGAAACCAATCCCTGCACGTTGTTTCCGATACAGCACTGTCACCATAGGCCTCCACAAGCATTCGATGCGATTCAGTAGCAGATTTCTTCAAATGGAAGCAGAAAAGCAAAGCTTCCTGCATATGCTCTTTTTCTGTCTGTTAATGTCTGCACGTGCTGACGATGTGCACTGATTCGTGTTGGCAGATGTCCAACTCAAACAAACAGCAGGTATGGCATGCCCATGGTAGCTTCATACACTCACTAACGCCATCTATGAGCAAACAGCAGATTTAAGCTTATACACCTGTTATAATTATGAGTATTGTTAACATTTCTACTGAAAAGAGTTTCAAAATAAGGTGATATGACAATTATACCAGTATGTTGTTTAGTGAATTCTGAACAATTTGAGGTCATAAACACGACTTTCAGGCGATATTGATATGTAGGATATTTAGTTATCCTCGAAATCTCTGCCTCTAGTCCAAAGAATAGGGGAAAATAAATCTAAAGTCTTTGAGTTTATTCAACACTGGCATGCAGTAAAGTACGCAAGGAAAGCTTATGAAAAGTCTGTATTGCGAAAGCGGGAACGGCTATGATCAAAGGCATTATTGCTCAAGCACGGCATGCTATGTGTTTATTTATTATTGCAAAATTAAATTTAAATGTTTAAGTAAAATATTGTCGCAAGAACAAAAAAGTAAAACTATTTGCCAGCGATTTGTGTTAGCATTTATGTAAATAATTAAATAAAACTGATAAATATTGTAAATATTCTTTATTTTTATGGGTACGTCAACACTAAGGTTCTTTGCACCCGTCACATGTCCTTTCTTTAAAAGTCTGTTGCGGACATTAAAACACGCACATGCCCTCGCCGGGAGTCGAACCCGAGACCTCCGGAACAAAGCGAGTTGAGTCGACCACCCAACACGCTCGGCTACCGAGGCCGGCATAAAACTGTTATGTTGGCCTCTTAATGTAAATACATAGCCTACTTTTAAATAAAAATGTTAATTGTTATCTAAAAAAACAAATGAGCATACACAAAAGACATAAAGAGACTTTGAAACATCTTCTAAACGTTTTTCATGTTACATTTAATTTGCATGAGGAATATAATAGCTGCTTAAAAACTGCTATACGAAGACGAAATTTTTATTTTTTTAAAAAAAGGGAGGGAGTGAGTCATTCATTCATTCATTTCAGTGATCAGAGCCCCCCCCCCAATAATTTTGACAAGTCTGGTTACTGTGTTAAAACAAAATAATTTATCTTCATCGATAAAGCTACAGTTTCAAAGTACTCTATTTGTTGTGTCTTTAGTTAAGTGGAAATGCTAGATACATTCCTAATTTGCCCAAAATGATTATTAAGAGCAATGAGCTTGTGTGCTGTGCTCACAAGCGAGGACAAGTTCGTAATGACATTTTTATTACCCAGCTAGCCCCACTGGTTTAGTTCACGCCACGTTTTCATCTTATTTGATTGAATGGCGCCAAATTTAAAAGAGAAATATGACTTCTTTTCCTGTCAGATAACGGTAGTATTAAAATTTTGGAGATCTTTGTACTGGTTCCAATTGGCAACGTTGTTCGTCCGTTTGAATTTCCTCAGAGCGTTGTCTCTAATATGCATTAATAACTTCATGTTAGGTGTAATCCACTGAACAACAACAAAATTAGTAATTGGCTTCAGGGTCATTCCATGTCAAATCAACCAATTTTAGAAAAAAATCATTTTTAGTACATACGTTTGTACATGTTTCTAGATATCAAAACCAATGTTCAAAAAAAATTATTGTCTTTAGTTCTTCTGGGGCAGCCATTTTTCCAACATGGCGCATGACTTTCTTTGCTCATGCGGCAGTATACAGAAACCTTAATATCTCAAAAACTATTAAAGCTAGAGACCTGCAACAAAATTCATTTTGTAGCTAATGAAGTATACTTCCTATGATATTCAGGTATGTTTAACTTGAAATTGCATCGTAAGTACGAAAATTATGGTGGAAAATGGGGTAACAATAGTTAAAAAATTGCATTTTTAAGCATAGGTTTAAGTCAAAGGCAGGAAAATGTGGCAAAAACAGGGCTGTATACTAAAAAAGTATATGTAACTCCCCTCCATTTTGACATTCCTGGGCATGCCACTGGCTATCTTAAGCTGCATGTACTGCTACATTGATAAAAAGATGGGGGAAGCTCAGTTTTGGAGCTGACAATACCAACTGGTCGTGTGACATATGTTACCTCACATTGACCAAAAAGAGGTGAATCTAAAAGTTGAGATTTGTACTGAGAGTTAGGTTCATGAAGGGCTTCCTATGTGCCAAATTTCAGAATTTTTAAAGGGAACCCATCTACTAAGATATTTAACCCCGAAAACTGTCAAAATTCAATGAACGGCCATGTTTGAGCCCATGCTGTAAAAAAGGGGTGCATTTCTAAGCACTGACATTTTATTTACAGACACCCTGCAGGTAGATCTACACATGAAAAAAAAAAATCAAGCCTTAGACTAAACCCCTTCATCATGTATTTTTCAAGAGAAATATCTCACCGATGCACAATTGCCATTGCTTTCATTTGCTTCCCCTACGTGAAACGGATGCTGCATATGTTTGATGACATAAGCGACTGTCAGTGTTTCCAACCCCCCTTTTTTTAACTATGCTTGCCTAACCTAACCTTATCGGAAATGGTTCGTGGCAGGGAGTCGTAACGTAACGAAATGGAACGGTATTTTCAATTACGGTTTCCGTTACGTTACAACCAGAAACAGAATAACTTTTTTCGTGAACAGAAACGTTACCTCAGGTATATGAACATTACGTTACAGGTGTGCATAACGGTACCGAACCATAACTGATCTCTAAAGGAGTAGGTCTTCACGTGACACTTTAACGTTACATCCATTGCCGGCACCCAGTAACGTTACAGGGTAAGAAAGAGGTTCGTCACGTATTGACTAGTAACTTTAGTGTGTGTGGAAAGTGATAGTAACGTTACAATTAACCAGTAACTTAATTGAGGTCACGGTTGTAAAAACGTTACACTCCTTTTCTCAAAGCAACAACGTTATTTATAGCTGGTATGATACAGACGTTCCGATGTGCAATACCGTGTCCGATGCCGTGTTCCGGAGAGAATAACATAGGTCTCTCGTATAATTGTGCTCGTTACTTTTGTAACGTTACAGTTCTTTTCCTCCACAAAAGTCTGTTTCGAAAAAGTGATACACATATCCGTTACGAATAGCAAATACCGTTATCGAAGGCGTTTTCGAAGAAGCCTCATAATTATGATCGGCAGCATACTAACATTACAGTACTTTGACCCCTTGAAAGTCACTAAGTTATAATACGTATTTTCGTTTTGGATGTCAGTGAAAAAATTAAATTGTAAAACAAAACGTTTGAAAACATCCGTAAACAAGATTCGGCGTGACAAAAGTTCTGGTTATTGGAATTTACTTATTAACTATGTATTTATCACAAATATATTTCTTTTCTGCATACTTAATCGCTTTATGTGAATTTGTTCTAATTTGATTATTTATGCAAGATGAATTTTAACATGTACGTTCACTTTATACGATAGCAAAGCAAACGTTTGTTGAGGGAAAACGTTTATATCTATCTATCTCATCTCTCTCTCTCTCTCTCTCTCTCTCTCTCTCTCTCTCTCTCTCTCTCTCTCTCTCTCTGTTTACATGTGTTACATCATTTTTTTTTAAAAAAAATACAGTTGTTTGGCGATGAGAATGATTCGTGCTTAGATTAAGTTGCTGAAGGACGAAACATAAAGGACCAACCATGGTCGAGCCAAAAAATCATTCGTGCCAATCGTTCGTCCACCTAAGCGAGAGGCAAGCTTTCTCCTATCGGAAGACCAAAAATAATTGCTTGTTGCGCGACCTTGAGAAGGCGAACCGAACTGATAGCAGCAGCACCACGCAAAATCGGAAAATCTGAATCCTGAAACTTTGTACACGTGACTTTCGATCACGAAGCATCCGAGTAGACAACGCCTTGGGGCGATATGAAAGGCACTTTTGGCAAGTAGAAAATGCGTAGAAACGAAATGTTAGATGGAATTGTTGTACGAAACAAACGAAACCGCGTTTGTGCAACTGGTCTGTAGCTAGACAGGGCCATTGGACTCTCAAGAAGGCAAGAATTGTATGGAAAGTGATTCTTAAAACTAAGCGAATAAAATGACAGTATATTTTATCATTTACAAGGGCCCTCATCCGCTTACAATTTTGAAAATTACTTTCAGTAATTCTTGTCTTCTTGGACAGGAGGTGCATTAAACTTTTTGGTGTAGAAACAGACAGAATGCCCGCCTACCTACCACGTTCGAAAGAAGGTCATAGACAGACAAGAAAGTAATTTTCAAGAACGCAAGAACGGCAGTCGACATGGATATTGAGCAACGTGTGACTGAGAAATACAATCGGAACAAAGGACAAGATTATTCAAGAAACAGTAATTTTATAAAACTTCCTATAATTAACTCAAACTCAGTTCATCCTTTTATCCTCTTTTGTTTGTTATACTTTTGTATTATTCATGTTTTATATCGCTTTTCTGCCACTTGTAGATAATCGCGACTATGAAGATGAATGATGATCATATTAAATCTATGAAGGGATGTTATAAAAAAAAACAGCCATGCCCAGATGTCTACTCGAACTTGAAATGTTTGGTACGTACCGAGTGTATGAATGGATTACTAAACGACTTCGGCCTTCGAGGCTACGGTTTCAGTTGCAACATGCAGTATAATTACGTTTCTACTACTCTGAATTGACCAAAGCATGTGGTATGTATCCTTCATTTTACTTAAAAAGCCCCCTTTATACATGAGATACTACAAATAGTTTCAGGCATACCCTTGAATTCTGATTGCCTGGCACTTTTTTTTTTAACTAAGTAATGAAGTGACGTTTATATTCATATTAGGCCTACGACTAGCTCGAACTAAAAACTCTTGTGAAATACTGTGTATATGTTATCCTTGTGAAGTGAGGAACTTCATATTTTGCTAAGAAAATATGTATGAAAAATTATATTTGTAGCTACTACTTGAAGAATTCAAATTATTATTATGATGGAATTTCAACTTACGTACAATCTGCATATAATGTGTTATCGGAGAGGAGTTTTTGTCTCGCAGTCAATTTATTTTTAGTTGAGGAACTCGAGAGTAAGCTGGAAATATATAATGACCCACGTTGTGGTGTGCTGTTCGATTAATCAGAATTGGAGTGAGAGAAATCTGTAGTTAAGTTCATTCAACACGTCAATTTGTAACTGTGAATGCAAGTTTTCTTTGATTTAGCAGGAAATCAGTCTGCTATTGTTGTAAGTAATAAATGGAAATATATATATTTTCTGCTCGAGTAGGAATCCGCAGCCGTTATCCAATCAATCAGTTTCTCTGTGTGAAACTTCTGTCTAGGAAAGCTACATACAATTTGCTTTTAATAACAGCAGCTTCAAAATAACCTATCCATTCTTGTCATGCCAAGTAATGTTTGATTTTGATTTGTTATATTTAAATTTGGTTTTATGCCAGTTTTGGCTAATCGCGAAGACGAGGATGGGTGATGAAATGGCAAAATTGATGAAAGGACATCACAAAGAAAATAATGCACAGGCTGTGATCCGAACTCGGAACCTGTGGCGTCGTATTGCACTGTGCTAACCACTCCGCCACGGAGCTCTGCAAAATAATGTTTGACCATACATTGTTCATGAAATAAAAACATAACATATACAGTGGCTCACATTAGTAATCAAATACGTAGCATCTTGCTGCATTCCTTCACAATATTTGAAAATTAACATGTACATAAATATAAACGATGGTGAAATATTTATACGCATTTCTTAAAGTTATATGTAACTTTTTTTAAAAAAATTTGGGTGCGTCAGCACTTAGGCTATTTTGCACCCGCCACGTTATACGGGGTGCAGCCCCTTACCATAACAAATAACATAACTGTAATGTCGCATAACTGAAATATTAAAATATTCTGACTTAGGTTAAAAGCTGAGGCTGTAAAGAGGCACTCAGCGCATATGACAGAAAGCAGGAGAACACACAGAATTATACTGGCCATAGGGCCAGTCGCCAGAGTCTCGTTAGTCTGGAAAGAGCAGTCCAGGGCGTACTACGTGGAATGAAGTTGAGGATTGGATGTAAT
Organism: Lepisma saccharinum; assembly: GCF_977018435.1. Taxonomy (NCBI): domain Eukaryota; kingdom Metazoa; phylum Arthropoda; class Insecta; order Zygentoma; family Lepismatidae; genus Lepisma; species Lepisma saccharinum. The sequence goes on from NC_139249.1 coordinate 37,169,054, forward strand.
ACGTGGAAGGTCACCCCTTACACCCCTGTTACGTTTAAATATTTGAAAATAGTTATTTATGTTTGGGTGTGAAAAAAGAGATCACTTTAATATTCAGACAAATCGTGAAAGCCTTCTGTTTCTGTTAAGCTACGTTTCCATTCTGACAAGTTCCAGACCCATGACGCGCAACATGTGCAGGCGCATGTTGCGCGTCATTCAGTGCACTGTTTCCAATTCAAAACTACTTCTGCAAAATACGCCTACAACAGCACCGGAGTGCAGGACTTGAGTGTAGCGTTGTTCCATTGTGCTTTAGAGTAGTCAGTGTTTCTTCTCTTGTATTGTAATAATTTGGTAGTGATTTAACTTGTGTAAAGATGAACAATACAACTATGGCGGGTTTTGTGGTTATGGCAGGCGCGTACCATGAACTTGTAAAAATAAGAGGCGAAAACGACCTAGATGGTGGATTAGAAGTTTTCTAGCGAAAAGAAATTCGGAAGGAGCATATAACTCGTTGATGAGAGACTTACGTCTTCAAAGTGGATACGAAAACTTTGTAAGAATGACTGTAAGTGATTTTGCATTGTTATTAAATCTTGTTGGACCACAGATTGTAGTCGCGTCGTCTGTTTCTACTCTAGTGCGCATGCCCCAGGAACTTGCTGCAGGCTGTTTCCATTGTCCGCGGCGCATGTTGTGCGTCTTAATTGTTGGGGCAATTTTGTCCCCGGCACTTGCGCCGCGGCATGTTGCAGACAATTTCCATTTCAACAAATGCTTGGCACATGCAGCGTCGCATGCCGCGCGTCATGTTGCGCGGCAAATTTGTGGTAATAGAAACGAGGCTTTACATCGTTTTTTTTTACTGGTCAACTACAGTGCGGGGAAGGAACAATTGATGCTACTTCCTGACTACATTTGTTACCAGTAGCTGCATTGCTCCCTGACTGAAGTACGAGAAAAATGGGTAACAAAAACAAAAATACAACATTTGACGAATGGCAGCTATTTATTTTTACCGTACCTAACCAAAGGGTACAGGGAAATTGAAAATGTTAAGTAGTATATGTAAGCGTACCGTGGGTGATGCAATAAAACGTAATGACAAGCAAAATGAGGTAGATTCCGTATCTCAGAAAATTCAACCAAGAGAAATAGGAGACTGAAATGAAGGAGCTTCAGTATAAAAAATCAAGACCCTTTCCTCATCCCGACCCCCTTTCCAAACCAAGAGCTCCGAAAGCAGCTGTGCAACTTGGAGTAGGCATTGGGACTGCTGTACGGTTCAGTAGCGTTTCGTCCGAAAGCGAAATTTCTAGAAAAATGCTACAGTTCGTCTGCGACGGTTTAATGAGTTGCGTTTTGTTCGATCCTGGCTGATGATGAGTCACACCTTGACTAACCACTGGCAGCGATGGAATTGGTGACTAGTATACCTCGGTTTACAACTTTTAAAACTACATTGCATAGACAGCGGAGTGCAGACTCAAGACAAATTGTCGAGAGAGAGGTCCCGGGTTCGATACCCGGTGGACGCACAAGTGGTTCGGATCCCACTTTAAACTGTAGGTCCAATCCCTATTAGCCTTAATGTGCATAAAGTGGACTTAAAACAACAAATCAAATCAAAACAAATCGTCGAGAGGAAGTGAACTTGGATCTAGAAATTTTAGTCATGGCTGATGGCAACACTTTCTTACTATCTGTCAACTACGAAGGTGAGATTTGCAATTTCCAGAGGGAAAGAAATATTAAAACAAAAAAATATATATTTTCTTCGATGGAGCATTTAAGAGTGTTAGCAAGAGTTTGCTTCATTAAACACTATTAGGATGGTAGCCCTCGGACGAAACGCTACTTGGTCAGGTAACCGTAAGTTGCCTGTTCCTGGAATTCGGACGCGAAACGCTGCGCCAGGTGCTGTACACCTGGCGGTTCAGAAAGCGAAGATGAGCATGAGCGACGAATGCTGAAACTGACGAAGGGACACTCACAGAGAACACTCATGTGCAGATCGGGATTCGAAACCGGGACCCCTGGCGTCGTAGTGCGCTGTGCTAACCACTCTGCCACGTAATATTTTTTATTTACTCATTTATAGCTACTTCCTTTTAAACTAACTAACTAACTCTCTAGCTTTCTTAAACCCGAAGGTTCATGGCTGCAGCAACACAGGCCTTCCATCTGTCCCTATATTGAGCAAGATCTATATACTCTTTTCCATCCCTACCGATTTCCTTTAGGTCCATGTCAACGTTGTCCCTCCATCTTCGTCTTGGCCTTCCTACAGGTCTCCTACCATCAGGTTTCCCAACAAGAATCCTGTAAACTCCTCTTTCCTCTCCCATTCGTGCCACATGGCCTGCCCACCTAAGTCTTCTTGATTTAATTATTCTAATAACATCTGGACATGAATACAAATTATGTAGTTCTAAATTATGTAACCTTCTCCACTCACCTGTCTCCTCATCCCTTTTAGGTCCAAATATTTTCCTAAGAACCTTATTTTCAAATACTCTCAATTTATGTTCCTCTTTCAATGTAAGGGACCAAGTTTCACACCCATTTAATACGAGCACTACATACAAAATTACTGTTTTGTATATTTTAACTTTTAGTTTCTTAGTTATTAAACTAGAAGACAAAAGTTTATGAAGAGAGAAGTAACTTGCATTTCCTGAATTAAGCCTACTCTTTATTTCCTCTTTAATATAATTTTCATTGGTTAATATTACTCCTAAGTATTTGAATTTGGAAACTGGTTCAAACGAGTTGTTATCAATAATTATATTTTGATTATTACCTAACACTTGGTTTCGGCCTGTAAGCATATATTTAGTTTTCTCTTTGTTAACTTCCAAACCTATGTCTTTAGCAGTTTTGAAAAGTATTTTAGCATTATTCTTAATTGTATTTATATCATCCCCTAATAAGTCTACATCATCTGCATATGCTAACAACTGAGTCACACCATTTAATTTTAGTCCTTCGTTAGTTTCTGTTACCTTCCTGACAGCATATTCTAAGGCAAAATTAAAGAGCAATGGATATAATGCATCTCCTTGTTTTAACCCATCATGAATTGTAAATTTGTCAGACACATAAATACCCACACGAATTTTACTTTCTGTTTCACTGGTGCATACTTGTATCATATTAACAAGCTTCTTAGGTATTCCAAATTCGACTAATATATTATATAATTTATCTCTTTTGACCGAATCATATGCTTTTTTGAAATCAATGAATACCTGATGGACATTTTGATTATATTCCCACTTTATTCAAGTGACTTCCTTTTACCTACGCTAAAAAAAGAAATTTAAAAAAATGAATATTAGTCTTTTTTTCAACATGTCCATTGAGAATGTAAATGATCTGTCCCTTTTTTATTTTGTCAGGAAACCTTTAAAGTTTGACATTATAGTTCTTGGACTTTTGTCGCCATTGCACTGAAAGTTTACATCATTGCAAAGGTTGATATATCTATCTACCAGATAGAACACTGGAATTGAATGAGATTAGGTAGTTGTTCTGTAATGGAGATAACACAATTCCATTATAACTTTGTCATTCGGTAAAATAATCGATTACTTTGATTTCACTATTATTCAAAATGTATCTATCTGTTAAAAGCAAAAGTAAGAACCGAAGTCCACCATACCAGCAACACTACTACTTCTAAGCAGCTCCCACAATTGACTGAGGTTAGAATGAAAGTTTGTCTTGTTTTAACCTTTTGACGCCCAAGACCTTTTTCACAAGTAAGCCTCTGGGTACCGAGCCGATTTTGAGCAAAATGCAGAGTTTCAATTAAATAAGTGTAGATCGGAAGCTAATTGTCCTAGAGAGATGAGTGATATACCGTTGTACGCGGAATGAACCAGAGATTCAGACTATATGAAATTTTTGCAAATATGTGGCGAGGGGGAGGGGGCTAACTCTCAAAATTCCAAAATTTCGGGATAAAAATTGTGTTCCCCCACCCTCCCCTCAAGCATGTTCATGCAATAATTAACATATATTATTATAGCTAAAATGCAATTGCGCGATATATATAATTTTTGGTTGACTTTCCTTTTCCAGGTGGTTCGTGCCCTTGCCTTTTTTTCGGACATTCATGCAAAGGTTCTATTTTTATTTCGCGTCTACCACTTTCGGTTAATCGCGATGATAAAGGATGTGATAGGTGATGGAAGTGGTATAAAGACAAATGACCCATCCATATTTTCTAATCCGACATTAGACTTCGCAGTGTATTACGCTAACTAATTTGCCACGGGATCGGCTTCTTCGTGTTTGTCTACTCATCAAATGATTGATTAGTTATTCAAACTATATAGGTAGGAAAGCTATATAACATAACGAAACAGAAAAAAAATCCACTTGACGTCTTCTAGTACTATCATCAGCCTACAATTTCATGCTCTCAAATCCACACAGAAAACTTCTTGTGGCATTAGTTTTACGGAATGGCCTTGGGGAATAAAGATCGCCCATTTCCTGGTTCAGCTCGAAACAATCAGGTGCCTTATCGAAGCTGCTGTTGAGCACGCAGGGTTTCTAACCTACTTCGCCGTAATTCAGTTGTTGTATGTATTGTAGAGCCAACCGCAGATTAAATAGGAGGAAAAATACTTTTTCCGACGGAAAATAAGTTGGCAATGCTACGAACACTGAGGCATTCTTGATAAGACGCCTGAGGAGGGTCGAGAAAACTTTCCTGAAAAAGCGCAACCCCAGTATCGAAGGTCATGCTACACGTGGATTGGCAACTTTCGGGAGCATGCTGTCTGTCTACACAATTCTACCCAAATACCTGTTTGAAAATGAATCTTCTGCTCGCATTTTATTTTTCAAATGTAGTTCTGACATTGTAGTCATTTTGCAATTATTTTTATTTGTTCTTATTTTGCTTTGCTTTTGTCACTTTTATAATTAATCGAAACTATGAAGATGGATGATAAATAGATGAAATTGATGAAGAGACACCTAAAAAAGATATTTACAGACCAGGACTCGAACCCGGGACCTAAAGTGGATAGGTTGGGGGGGGGGGAGACCGTCAATAACTCCCGGTCACGAACTGGCTTATAATGTTTGTAATTTCTCAGGAGTATTTTTTGTTCTGTTCATGCATAATGCCTGCTTTCGGAAACTTAATTTATAAGTGACACACTTCGTTCGGTGGGGACAAGCCACGAATTGTTTGAGAGGAGGGACAAATCTCATTCATATACTAGATACAATCATGGACTATACTTGAAATGGCCTCCCCGATGGCGCAGTGGTTGCGTCGTCGCCTAGTAATCAAGGGGTCCCGGGTTCGATACCCGGTGGAGGCACAAGTGGTTCGGATTCCACTTCAAACTGAAGGTTCAGTCCCGATTGGCCTTACTGTGCATAAAGTGGACTCAAAACACCAAATCAATCAATCATATACTTGAAAAATGACGTGCTAAACACTACTTTCGGAGATCAGATGGACATGGCAATTTTGATATACAAGATGCACTTTTTCTACTTAGATTGTTTATGTCCAAATTGTATCCTAATAGATAATCTCGCAACAACGCAAAATGTTTAAATTGACTCGAATTCACAATGACTCATATACAGTGTGTTTATAAATGAACGGTGCGGCTTCAAAAATTAATAATAAATCTATTTATTACCTTACACGGACAAAACTTACACCGTAATCAGCAGCAACTGTCCAAGTTTATATAACTTTTTTTAAAATTGGTATAAAGATAGAAATCGAGAGGGGGCAATTGCCCCTCTGTGCCCCCCTTGCAGGTGCTCTTGCCGTCTGGAAGAAATAGTGCACGAAAGACGTGAAAACTAAATCCATCTTGAGTATCCTTTTGTCTTGCTACTCTTAGATTCTGCAACCTTTCTTTCTATAGTCCAATGTTTGCCTTCCTTACCTCCTAGAATTGATTTCTGTACAAGTTTGAGGGCTAATCTACCCTGCCCCCTGTGGTTGTGCCACAACACCTTCTTCCGCCGTTGTTCCTTTGTGAACTTTCATCGGCTTCAAAATACTTCATTTTCTTCAAGAGCATAATATAGTTTAATAACCGGCGATATGATTCCTCTACCCTAAATTTCTGGAATAAAGTATAATAATATAAGGGCATGGAAATCTGGAAGGGGGGCGAGGATGGCCACCTCTCCCCTTTAGAAAACGAATGTCAGCTAAAAGTATATATTTCACACGTATAATTTGATTTGTCATACTAATTTACATTAATTATTATAATGGGGATGCAGGAATGCGATAATTTCGAATTCAAGTGGTGTTTCTTGAGGGGGCAACACTATTATCGGGTTAATATGCAATTGCATATGGCATATTTCTCTGATGTCCATGACGAGGGGGGCATTTTACCCCTCCCCTTGCACCCCGTGCGCACGCCTATTGCTACTCCTTTCTACACTAGTTGGAAGCTTTATTCAGTTTCGAGCCAAAAATGTAATTTAATATCAAATCAGGGTTGTTAAACGTCCACGAACCCATAAATTCTAATGGGTTCTATTGGGTTCCGCAACAAGACTGGAAACTTTTTTATCGCACAGTTTAAATTCGGTCCAAGTTGCGTATTCTTTCATTTCAATATGGAACTTAGACCGTCTTTTAAATTGATCCGGAAAGAAGGTCCCTTTGCCGTATTTCAATTGATCAGGAGAAAAGGTCCCTGGAACGATCTGAAATACATAAAAAGGCTCTTTACGGTCCAGATCCATTTATGCTTGCTAATATTCCCTGCTGAACCGGAATTGAATTGATTTAAAATTCCTGACCCTTTAACAACCCTGGTTGAAATTCATTTGTTTACAAACAACCATATTTTTCACGGCTATTTCACATTAATCCCATACGATATACTGAGTTATTTTTCGCAATGTTCCAATGAAAGGTAAGAGATTTTGGCTATTCCTTTTTCTTCCGTGATGTTAAATAGATTATATTCGTCACGCGCCTATAACGTTACTAGCTAACATTTGTGAATTGTTCTTTCCTTGTAACGTTAACATCTACCATACTGAATTTATTTACGTTCCTTATGTAGATGGTATGTACCCAACTGCATTTTGTTCCGTTCCGCTACAGTGGTTTACATTTTGTTACATTCCTATGTAACGTTAATTAACCATATTGCCTTTCACTTCATTCCGTTACGGAGGATTGCATTCATTACGTTCCTATGTATACCGTTATTTACTACCATGTTGCATTTCGTTACGTTTTTTTGTAACGCTAGTATATACCATATTGCATTTCGTTCCTACGTTCCTTGTAACTTGTAACGGTAGTATATACCATATTGCATATTACGTTATGTTCCAATGTGCTCATTTCGTTCCGTTCCTTTATAACGTTAATATCTACCACAATACATTTTGTTACGTTCCTTGTAACGTCAGTCTATAACATATTGCATTTCGTTACGTTACATGGGTACCAGCAGTGGAACCATACTTTTCCTCCTACAAAATGGAACGTACCGTGTAACGCAAATTGGGTACGTTACGACTCCCTGGTTCGTGGGGCTATCCGTCAGCTACCCGTGCATAATGTACAATTTGCACATGTGACGAACACGATAGTAGGTGTTTTTCAGTGAAGAAGGTTGGAAACACTGCTTACCCAGAACAGTAGTCAAGTTGTGGCTGCCATATTGTGCGTTACGAAAGCGAAAATAGGAATTTAAAAAATTACTCTCTATGAGAAAAACTGTGTTTGTTTTAGTGTAAAAAGCATAATGGCACCTTGAACTATGTTCCGCAATACAGAATTGGTAAGGACGAACCATGCGAAACACAAAATATCAGATTTTAATGTGTCTCCGATGTACGAAACTGGTACCAAAATTAAAAGTGTCCTTGCAATTGGAAATTGCAAAGGAAATTTTTACCTTAAGAGATCTTTCATACATATTCTCAAGCCATATGTATATATTTCTTTTCAATGAGATTGTTTTTATGAGGGTTGCAGTGTTCCCTTTGTTAGTTTTAGAGCATGGGATTCATGTGCCACTTGACACATTCTGAACACTTCTTCATGAGAATATAATATTTTATTCATTCCTATCCTATATGCTTTTGTAAGTAGGTCAGGTAAGTAAGGTTTGGTACTCAAATTGTGCTTCTACAATATTTACAGTATTTTTATAGGTTTTGTGTATGTTGCGATTGTTAGGTTTGATCACCTTGGCATTTGCACACTTCCCTTTCTCTCCATCACATTTTCCAAAGTGGAGACGTTCTTGACATAGCAATGACTTGTGACGTCCATTCAGCAAGCGAATTTAAAATTATGCAAATTTGTACTTCCAAATTTCAAACTTACTTCTACACTCCTTAACAACATTCTTCTGTGCAACTTGTAAATACGTATTAAACAACTGGCACTTGCACAGGAACAATTTTCCCAATGATCGTACCCTGAACTAACATCACATAATCGTGCTACACATAAGCTACGTAAGAGATAATTGTGCAAGTAGTTTATTTCATAAAAAGAGAGAAAAACTATGCACATACAGTTTCCTCATTTTAAGAAAAAGGTAAGAATTTACAATATAGAGAGTATCTCCAATTTCGTTAATATTTGGTATACTAACTACTTTTGGCCTTCTAATCACGAATCTGGGTAAAAATTCGATACAGTCCCAACGGATTTATTCATTTTTACACAAGAAACTACTTACGAAAATGAGTTTCTGTAGCATTTAGAAGTTTGTGGAAGTATTTTCTTTCATCCTTGAATCTATTTCACCGGGAAATCATTTATTTTTGAACAGAAATATCTCTCTGATGCACAATTGTTGTACCTTTAATTTTCTTGCACTACGTGAACCAAATGTTGTGAATGTTTGATGACGTAACTCTCTGTCAGTGTTTCCAACCACGCCGTTTTTTGCAAGAAGATGACAATTGTAACTATGTTTGTCTAACGTAACCTAACCTTGCTGTGCATGGTTTGTGGGGTTATTCATGAATGGTTTGTGGGGCTAAGCGTGCATGATTCATGGGGATTTTTTTGTTTCTGGGGCTATCCGTGAATGGTTCGTGGGGATTTTTCGGTTGACAAGGTTGGAAACACTGCATACCCAATGATGATGTACCATGCTAGTCAAGCTGTCTCGCCATATTGTGTCTTACGGAACCAAAATAAGGAACAACAATAATTTCTCATGTCACAAATAGAAATTATTTTCGTGAAAAAAGCAAAATACCACCTTGAAGAATATTTCGTAATACAGACTAGGTAAGTACGAATGTTAAAAATTATGAAAGAAACAAGTGAGAGGTATTGGGACCATACCAAACTTTTACCCGCATCTGTTGTTAAAATGCAGGGCTCACGTGTAGAAATTGTACGTTATGCATGGCTAGCCCCACGAACCATTTGCGGTAAGGTTAGGTTAGGAAAGCTTAGTTAATATTTTTGGTATGACTTAAGATGAGTGGATCTCTCTCAGATTTTCTTCATATTTAGTATACTTACTAATTGAGGCCTGCTAATGACGAATCTGAAGTTAAACTTTGTCGGGAGCCTCTAGAAATTGCAAAATAATTGCGAACCATTGACGTGTAGTTAGGTTAGGTTAGGCAAACATAGTTAAAATTTGGTGTTATGGTAGTATCAGGATCTAGAAATTGCTAAATAATTGCGAACCATTGACGTGTTGTTAGGTTAGGCAAACACAGTTAAAATTTGGTGTCGTGGTAGTATCAGGAATATATATATTTCCTTGTGAAACAAAAAATTTCGCGAAAATCGACAGTTTCCATTCCGAAAACTAACGCCTTATTTTCGCTTATTTTGCAATTTCTAGACGTTTCCGACAACTTTTAACTCCAGATTCGTGATTAGGAGGCCTCAATCACGAGTATGCCAAATATGAAAAAAATCGGAGGGGGGTACGGTCATCTTAAGAAGGCCAAAATTGGTTAGTATACAAAATATTAACGAAATTAGATACACTCTATATTGTAAATTCGCTCAAAAAAACAAAAAAAAAACTATAGGCCTACACACAAAATCTAGTCCGAAACACAACTGGACCATTCAAATACAAAAGTGATATAGTTTTGCACATTTTCAGAAGTGTTCTGTGCAATATTTTACTCACACGGCATGGCTAAACATTATAACGCATTACGTATACCACATATTATAACAAGAAAGGAATGAATGAATGATTAAATGCAATTTCTTTAAAAAGGTAAGATTTCCCCATGTTACTTTTACTTTTGGGTCGAATGAATATTTCAATTCTGTGGTTCAACTCTACACTTAATGACTTACAAGATGCTGGCTGCAACTGATAGTTAGTTAGTCCACTGGAAACAAGTACGATAAATATTTCTGACAATTTCAACCGGCACGATGTCATTTGTATGGTATACGTATATAGAACACGGCACCAGAACACCACCAGAGAGCCACGAGCAGAATGAGTGAGAGGAGGAGAGAGCCGTAACCGGTCTCACTTGTCGCACAACACTTCTGCAACGTTGCGTTATGACGTCAGTAGAAATACATTTTATTTTTAGGATAAATGCCAAAGTTGTTAGGTTAGGCTAGCTAGGTTTAGTTCTCTTAAGATAAATAATAAGTTAGCAGTGTATTTATGCTAATGGAACCAAACCTAACAACGTAGGCAAGAATTCCTCATCTTACGTCAGAATACAATGTTGCAGAAGTGTCGTGCGATAATGGAGACTCAAAGCCGAAACAGCCACGAAATAAATACAACAGTCGTGCAAACTGCTCGCAATGAAGTTTGGTTAAATTTTCTTTGTAACTCGGAGAAAACGTCAAAAATTCTACCAATTTCAACTGAAAGAGCAATTTTAATTTTTGGTCCAATATCTGCCATTTTGTGTTATATTTTGGAGAATGCAAACATTACTGTTTTAATAATAATAATCTATTACAGGATTTGCAATACTGTACGTCACAATTTTGTAATTTAAAGTTGTGCAACGCTAACAAAAGTTTCTCTTTTTCACACCGAATACATAAAATATAGCCTTCGCTTCATGCAAGACGTAAAATATTCACCGAATTTAACATTGTACTCGTAATTGGAAAATATCCCGCTACATATAACTATTTATAGCAGTTAGCAACAATGCAACTATGTGCGGGGAAAATAAAACCCATCGTAAAGAAAATTTCGGGACTTATCCCGAGCTCTGCGATATTATGACCTATTTGATCTATTGATTACAGCAATTACGTACATTTTATCATGGTTCGTAATTTTACTTATCTCGTATATCATCTGCTAAAGATAGGCATTTGTGGAAGAATACAAAATGTAATGTCTGGGTGCACTGGCGTACCCAGGGAGCTGAAGGGGCTACAGTCCCTCGAAATTTTCAGAAAATAAAAAATTAAAATGAAGTTAAGTACTGAAGTCGGAAAAAAACTTAAAATTACCCCCGATAACAATTTTTGTGTTCGAATAACTTTTAAAACGAAGGTTTAAAATGGTAATGGAGCTCATATCTCATGAAAATAAAACGCCAACAACGGGGTATCACCAAAATCGATTTACGCCGATGTATTCTATGATCCAAGCAAATATTTAATCTCAGTCTTTTCAGCAAAGGTTAGATTCATGACACTGAACCCGTGTTCACATTCAGCTGTAGCTATAAGTACAATTTTAATTGAATTCGCATAATCCATGAGTGAGGTGGAAATTTGTTTTGGATTTTCTTTGTATATGTGAAAATATTTAACTAGTGACGCACATATGTTTTCACTTACATTAAAGTTCACCTGAGGTGTCTCCATAGGCGTAGCTCGGAGCAGCCCCGGCCCTAGGAATTTTGCTGCCCCGAAATATTACTTCATGCTGCCCCAACCCAAAATACGTACAATGAAAACGTAATGTATCAACAATGTATCACATGGTATAACCAATTTTTAACATAATAAAATGAAAGAATACATAATGTGAGAAGATAAGTTATTCATAAATAAAGAAATAATATACGTATATTTAAGCCTAATAATAATAAAATATCTGTTGCATTTTCTCACCATAGTTTCTGCCGACGTGCAGAACTGTGTTCTCTTGTTTTGTTTCACTATTTCTTCATGACTATTTATACTGTACATGAAGTAACATATCTTCGCCTCATCACTTTTTACAATAAACTATGTATGTACAGTGTCTCTCAAAAGTTTTAGGACAACGACATTTTAAACTAGGCAACCCAATTTACAGAAGCCGTTGGTGGGTTGCGGGCAGAGTTAGGCTCAATTTCAGGGTTGCCACATGCACAATAGATATTTATAAAATACGCGAAAGAAATATAAACAATTATTATTGTATACAATTATTAAAAATATCACTATTATATCGCAAATGACAAAATTCTTTCTGAAAGAAAAAAATAGGTTTTCTAGTATTTCATCGCTGATGAGTCTTCAGTAAGGAAAAGAGGTGAGAGGAAACGAAGGAGAGGAGAAAGAGAAAGCGAAAGGAGAAGAGGAAAAGTAGAGGAGAGGAGAAAGATAGGATAGACGAGGAGAGGAGATGTAGTGAGGAGAATGGAAAAAGATTGGAGTAGAGATGAGGAAAAAAGAACAAAGAAGAGAAAAGAGGAGGAAAACGAGAGGAGAGGAGAGGAGGAGACGAGAAGAGAGAAGTGGAGAGTAGAGTAAAGGAGATAAAAAGAGAAGAACGAAAAAAGAGAGTGCAGTGGAGTCGGAAATCTAAGACAGGAAAGGAGATAAGAGGAGTGGAGAAGAGTGGGATGGAGATAAGATGCGAGAAAAGTAGGGAAGGCGATATGAGATAAAAGCAGAACAGAAAGAGGGGAGAGAAGAAGGAGAAGGAACTGGAGAGAAGAGGTAGTTGCAGAGCGTCAAGAGCGTCAAGAATGGATGCATTGGTCAAATTATCGACATGAAACATTCAATAACATTTTGAAATGTATTGGAGAATATATTAGATCGGTGCGAAATGCCTTTTGGCTGAGTTCAGAGCATATTAAAATCTTCCATGTAAGATCTTTGATTTTACCTGCGATTACACCACTAAAAAAAATAACGTAATTTTTAATATTTATAAGAATTATTCAATTTTTCTCTACTTCTCGGTTCGTTGAAATTGAGATTTTGTAATTCAATATCTCCCCTCCCCCCATCGTTAATTCCAAACTGAATCATTCCGTTTCGCACGGCGTGGACAATGAACACAATGGGATATGTCTAAAACTTACGAAAATTTTCTGCCACCGGAAGGGTTTGAACCTACGACCATCAGATTGACAATCCTGAACGGTAACCACTACCCTACAAGCTTTCGTTCCTTAAGCCAGGTAAAAGGAGCTGACCAATGTGAAATGTAGATGTAACTCTCCTGCATGTAACGTGCAAACAAGTATTGTTTGTAACAAAGAAAACGAGAGAACTTCTCATTCGATATTTGCGGAGGTATCCTTGCATTGAACTCAAGTGGGAAAAGGGGTAAAATTAGCATGTCCTGAATTGCCACACATATAAATAGTTATTTCATTAATATTTATCAATGTCTTTGAAACAGTACACAATTATCGTATCATAATTCACGATCTTATATATAAAAATATCCCGTTGAACATGTGTCAATTCATTTATTTGTTTATTTTTTTTTAATAAATTTTATATGCAGAACAATGTAGGGACTATATACTGCTATTACAAATAATGTTACCATGCTCTTGTTTAATGGAAGGGATTCTTTTTTAAGGAACATCTAGTATGGATGATCGAACGTGGGACCGCAATGCTTTCAAGAACTCTAACCAATACACTACGCCCTTTGTTTTCTTGGAGCTACAGTTCCTAATTATTCTGTCGCCTCAATATTGTAACGTTATCTGCAAAAAAGAAGTTAAATACTCAGATATAGCTCTGTACTTCTACTTCTTACTTTATACACACGCATTTCAAATTTAACTCTGAATTTCTTTCTTCGTATTAGTATATCTAAGCCTGTGAACATATTTTATTTGTAATTTTATAACGGTTTCATGAACATCTACGAAATAGTTCCTTATAACTTGGAATATGGTGAATAGATATGAAATGTCTTGAAATTAATTTTCGACCACTAGATTTTGGCAAGGGAATTATGTGTGATCCGTTTCCAGTCATTCATTGCTTAAACAAACGTTTTAAAACTACGTGGAATTTTCATTCTGGGATAAGTTTCTTTACTTGCTACATGTATGCGAACTACACTCTGTCCCACTTATCTCTGGAGCAGGTGAACGAAAAAAAAGTATCTGAGCAGCGATGAACACGTGAGGGGAATGGGATTGCGTGGAGGGAGGAAAACCACTGTAGTTACCAGCCTTCCCAGCAGCGTGCACTGATTCGCTCTCTCCACTCGATCCCCTCTCCCCACTTCTCTTCCCCTATGCGTGGCTTTGCTCCAGAGATGCTGGGACAGGGTACAGTTAATTGTTTCTCAAAAGGTATCATCTATGTCTGTATGCCATACATTGAATTCTTACTCACATGGAAAAAAATTGTCAATTTGTATTCAGGGGTAGTTTCACAGTTACAAACTATTTTGGCCTTGATGAGAAGTTTAGTGTAAGTAGGCATTTTGTTTATAATTTTGAAATTGAGGTCGTCTAAGGTTGAAATCCTCATATTTAGGGCTTGAACTCGTCATCCCAAGAGGTTGAAGATCGTCCTCTACTTTGTGCGTGACCTTCTTTATTTTTCTATTCATTATTCATCCTCATCGTCGCGATTAGCCAAAGGTAAGATAACAATAGTCCTCCTCCGTGACCGTGCGGTCAAAGGAGCTGTGCTTTGGACTCCGACTGCAGGACGGCATGGATTCGAGTCCGCCTATGCTCACTCTCTAGGTTATCGGCCTGTGTATGGGACCGGTAGAAACCCACCATCGTGAAGAAATTGGGGAGCTACGAGTGTGTAGCGTAACCCGGTCTCGGAAATCTCCTATGGGGCATGTTCCTGGGTAAACAAAATATAATCGATCAGACAATTCGATCATCGAAGTCGATAAAATAACCTCCGGTTGACCAAGTTGCCAATATAAATAAATGGAATAGATTGTCTTCGAGCTTACATTGTTAAAAAGGAGCGGATACACGTATTACTATCCCAATAATTATTCAATACGGTTTTTTGTTTGTCAGGAATTATCACTTAAACTATTGCATGTTGAGCTGGTGCCTACCTAGCCGCCTCTGATGAAATCTACCATTCTTCAGATTCTCTTTAAAATTCGACTCTGGTCACTTGTAACGTGCTGGGTGCAGACACTGTGCATCGAACCACAGTGTTTTGCGATAAGAAGCAGCCTTGAATAGCGTGAGTGAGTCACTTTGATCGCGAGCAAGCTAGACTACCAAGCTTGTCTGCCTTTGAAAACCAAGTCATTTTTTTCACAGTTTCCGAACGCGATTGCTATTGTAGAAGTATATATTTTCTCAAAAGAGCAAGAAAGGAAATTCGACCAATGTTCTCCCGTCGTCTAAAACCAAATATTATCTATTAAACGAAAAGTTCACGATTGTCAATAAACGGTTTAATCTATCTGAGCATAAGGTGAATGTAAATACTAAATTTAATAGAAAGGCTCTCCAAAATTTCTCTTCCACTGTCTACGTAAGGTCAGTACCCAGGGGAGTGGCCATGTGGGCCATGCTACCCCCTCGAACCCTAAAATATTTAAATGTGAACCTATAAATAAATAAATACGAAAATAACATCGTCGATTTTTGAAATGTGTAAAAATTTCAATTTTGCTCTTGCATAAATGAATCTGTTTCTTGCGCAAAAGTCTTCAAGCTGCAATATTGGGTGGTTTTAGTTTTATAATCATTGATGCAAGGCTAGCAGACGTCCGATTCACCGATTTAGTCAGGATAGTGCGTTACTTTCAATCCCTGTCCCGACTTTTCGAACTGCAATCGTGATGCGAAAATGTCTCTTTATTATTGTTTTTTGTTAACTCACAATTAGACATGTTCTTTATTGTATGAATAATTCTAAGTACGCAACATAGAATTATCATGACTTTTTAATGGCGCTCGCACTATTTGAACTATTTTGTAATATCTGTCTGTCTGTCTGTCTCTCTCTCTGGTCTACGTCAATGACAGAAATACAAGCAATATTCTTATTTATTTTTAACCCAATTAAAGGAAAGTGTAAGTATTTAAAAGAAATAAGAAAGATCATCACTGTGTAACGAGTGCACTCACGGTCCCCGAAATGACGTGTCAATCATACCTCGGCACGGGGCCAAACGTCGTTATGTGTACGGGGAACCGGCCGTGTCTCTCGGTCCAGGTTTTCAAGTTCGGTACTGAGACGGTCGTTTATTGTCATACTATTGCGAGGCGGAGATAAATACCTTGAAATATTATACTGTTTTGTTTACCTCTGATATGTAGATTCGAACAATCATAAAACACTAATAGCATAATATCCGGTACCTGAAAAACGTCAAATAACAACACTGACGAACGGTAAAAAGTGAATATATATTGTAACAACAAAAAAATATTGCAATCAACAACTGTTTACAAAGCCTCCTCAAATTCTCACAACATTCACTCTTCTCTCTTTCACACACATGAGGTATTTTTACATGTGAAGTATGGATACAAATCATGGATCTCATTAACATATCATTCCTTTTAATTTTTAAACCTTTATGTGAATTTAGGGCATTTGTCTGCCAGCTCCTGTGCTCTTTTAAATTAACTTAAGTGCCAGCCCTCGGAAAGCGGTTAACTAAGACAATTGGGTCGGCGTGGTTAAATCTTTCGTTCGAATGAACGTATGCATCCAGTCGTAAGCACGACATTATACAAGTTTCTCGGACGGGGGTATTACACACAAGCCTCTTCGTCCAATGAGAACAACTACACAATTACATAGGGATGCAAAAACTTAATTGGCTCCAGCTGCCGGAAATACACAAATCAATCGTCGACGCGAGCAAAAATTACATCAAAAACCACTATGCAACAAATAATACTACTTCATGCGCACGACCTTGCAATAAAATTTACGCCTTCCACAATTAAACCGGACTCATCAGTCAAGTATTGACAAATTAAATGGCGCGACGGGGCGGTCGGTTACACAAAAAATGGAGCACACTTTGACAATTTACACTAAATATTAAAGAAATGAAATGGAGCTTCTAACGCTGAATGCAGACAATTAAATTAGAACATCTGAACATGAAATTACCCTTTTTTATAACAATACCAAAAATTATCAGACGCGGGGGTTAGGTTCGGAGTTTCCTGAGTCACTTTGCAAATAAGTGAGGCTTCGGCGTTAACAGTACGGTGTTGGTACTAACAATGCACGTTTACATGGGCATAGACCCTCTGAAGTATACTCTACCAGACTCTGCTACGTTGCGTGGTCATTCATCTCTCCTGGACGCGGGACTTGCACACGATTCCTTTGTGGCGAAATTGTTCTCCGAGGTCGATCGCGACGAAGAATAATTGCGACGATATGGTGTTCTTGCACCTCCTTAGTACTTCGGGCGTTCCTCTTGTCACTAGCGTCGGATGTACGTGGTCACGCGCCGGTCAGGAATCTCTCCAGTGTCGGGCATCAATTGGACGTCGATCTGCAATCATCTCTCTCTGGTGACGGGCTTCGTTTGGGCGTCGTTCTGGAATCGTCCTTCCCTCTCTCTCTCTGGTAACGAGCTTCGGTTGGAACGTCGATCTGGAAACGTCCTTCGGGCTTTGGTTGGGACGTCGATCTGGAAGCGTCCTTCGGGCTTTGGGCAGTGTTTGGTTTTGGCGTCGTCTGACTGGCTTCGGCGTCGTTGCAGGCGTCAGGGGAGTCGACGGACTCCCTTCTCTATCTTCTTTAGCCCTCCATTATTATGTAGTCCACGCTTGGCAAAAACAAATCACCGCGAAATCTTCACCAAAATAAGGCGCACACTGGCAACTCTCGATCTGCAATTCGCTCACGGTACGTAAGGAAACAAAGTTCACGGACACAAAACAATAATCACGCGAGAGTGTAGCGCGGAGCTGCTCTCTCTATGAAATCCGTCAAAAACTGTGTCTGGGATGGTAGCACCGCATATTTATAAGAGATTCAAATTCGTCCTTTGAAACCCACGCTCAGGTGGCTTGGCTTCGCTTTCGGAGGAGATGCGAATGACCTGTGTCCATTGTCTTGAAACGCGGTCGGCAGCGCGTTTTCGATCCTTGCAGGCTTGGGCTCCAGCTGATTTTCCTGGTCATCCGTGAACATGGGTCGACCAACCGCTGCGACTTGAAGCCCAGTCTCGACGAAAATAATCTTTCCGTATCTCCGTGTTGGTGCAAATATGTCATGTCCTAAGCCGAAATGACAGTTCGGCTGTCACTCAAGAAAAACCCCATCTTCCAACTAACGACGTCTGGCTCGGATACAAGTTTATTCACAAAATAAAATCAAACCTCACACTTTCATGTTTGTGCATAAAATGAATCAATAAACAAAAAATAATTTATATCGAACTGCGTTTCACATGTCACTAGATACCGTGACAACTGTTGCTCTTCCTTAGAAATTGTTTTTCTTCGAGGAAGAAAAATTAGAAGGATTTAGTCCAGCACCTTAACACAGTGTCCCAAGAGTCTCTCTTGACTAATACTGTCAAATGTGACATGATTTTATGAATAAAATTTTCCGCCTGTTTACGTATAACGTTGCACAGATTTGGTAGTTCGCACACGGTGTAATTATTTCGTGTTACCTTACGCAACAGCAAATACATTTCATAAGACTGTTCTGGACACAAGACTTGCATCAGTAAACAAGCATTTTGTCTGTTACAGTATCACAGGAAAAGAACATCGTCCTGTAATGTTCAAGCCTCTACCAATTTTCCATTAGTAATGTCTAATCACAATAATAAGTTAGAAGAAATAACTGGCATTTTCACAACTACCAATATTCTCGTTTTTAATCACTTCGAAAATTATTTCTCGAAGATATCGGTTATACTACAAGAAAGGAAATCAAAATTAAAGTAAAAGTTCAACTACACGTATACCAAACGACATTTACAATATTAAAGGGACAGAATACTTAAAAAAAATTGTTGTTTCATTCGAAGGTAAAGGCGTGGTGTAGCGGTTCTTCTACCTGGTTTAAGGAACGAAAGCTTGTAGGGTAGTGGCTACCGTTCAGGTTTGTCAATCTGATGGTCGTAGGTTCGAACCCTTCCGTTGGCAGAAAATTTTCGTAAGTTTTAGACATATCCCATTGTGTTCATTGTCCACGCCGTGCGAAACGGAATGATTCAGTTTGGAATTAACGATGGGGGGAGGGGAGATATTGAATTACAAAATCTCAATTTCAACGAACCGAGAAGTAGAGAAAAATTGAATAATTCTTATAAATATTAAAAATTACGTTATTTTTTTTAGTGGTGTAATCGCAGGTAAAATCAAAGATCTTGCATGGAAGATTTTAATATGCTCTGAACTCAGCCAAAAGGCATTTCGCACCGATCTAATATATTCTCCAATACATTTCAAAATGTTATTGAATGTTTCATGTCGATAATTTGACCAATGCATCCATTCTTGACGCTCTTGACGCTCTGCAACTACCTCTTCTCTCCAGTTCCTTCTCCTTCTTCTCTCCCCTCTTTCTGTTCTGCTTTTATCTCATATCGCCTTCCCTACTTTTCTCGCATCTTATCTCCATCCCACTCTTCTCCACTCCTCTTATCTCCTTTCCTGTCTTAGATTTCCGACTCCACTGCACTCTCTTTTTTCGTTCTTCTCTTTTTATCTCCTTTACTCTACTCTCCACTTCTCTCTTCTCGTCTCCTCCTCTCCTCTCCTCTCGTTTTCCTCCTCTTTTCTCTTCTTTGTTCTTTTTTCCTCATCTCTACTCCAATCTTTTTCCATTCTCCTCACTACATCTCCTCTCCTCGTCTATCCTATCTTTCTCCTCTCCTCTACTTTTCCTCTTCTCCTTTCGCTTTCTCTTTCTCCTCTCCTTCGTTTCCTCTCACCTCTTTTCCTTACTGAAGACTCATCAGCGATGAAATACTAGAAAACCTATTTTTTTCTTTCAGAAAGAATTTTGTCATTTGCGATATAATAGTGATATTTTTAATAATTGTATACAATAATAATTGTTTATATTTCTTTCGCGTATTTTATAAATATCTATTGTGCATGTGGCAACCCTGAAATTGAGCCTAACTCTGCCCGCAACCCACCAACGGCTTCTGTAAATTGGGTTGCCTAGTTTAAAATGTCGTTGTCCTAAAACTTTTGAGAGACACTGTACAATTATGTACGTCTCGTAAACCACGATTTCTTCATGATTACACTATTCACTTTGTACCTTCCCCCCCTTTTGTTGGAAAGCTTACAAATGAACTTTTCTAGCTTTTCTATTTGCAAAGTCGCAAATAACAGAACCATAGTCTAATTTTTGACCAATTTCATGTTCAATTGAGATCATGGTAAGTCCTTCTAACCGTGATTCGCCCATTGTGGAACGTAAATAAGCTTTAATAAGCTTCAGTTTCAAAAAAACTACGTTCACCACTTGCAACTGTTACCGGCAGAGTAACCAGTATTCTCAAAGCTACGGTTACATTTGGAGCGAAACAATTCGCAATTAAAATTAACCGATATGTCATCTGGTGGGATTTTCAGGAAGTATAAAAGTTTTCATGTGTTTCCACCCCGTGGAATCAACAAAATGAAGTTTGTTAATAAATCAGGGAAAACATAATTGACAGATGATTGGTATGGGGGGTATAACACTATAATTCGGCAAGGAAATGACGAAGAATGCAATGCACGAGTCTGCTTACTTTATTTCTCGAGAGATAAATATATATTACCATGAAAGTTAAGTTATAAATTGTACTTTATAAATATAGCTTTTTTTTTCTTTCGAAAAATCATGAAGCATCTTACCCAATGCGTCCATGTATTACCGGTATTACGTATGTGTGAAATTTGGAACAGGTGCAAGTCGATTAAGAGAGAAGATGAAAATAGTTTGAGAATAAATTAATGTCAAATGTAACCAGAAAAAAAAGTGGACCTGCTAATGTTACTGTTTCATTCAGTATGATGTCCTTTTTCAGTGAGTATAGCCTGGTCATGAAATCGTGAATATTATTATTAAACCAGCCTTTCTCTTTCGAGAAAGAACTGCAACGATCTGTTCGCAATTTTCTCCTGTCCCAGATTTTCAAGTACAGGTCAAGTTCAATTCCATTATTTTCAAATAATTTCCGAGAACCCCAGTTACAACATGACGTGCAGATGATACAGCACTGCTTTGGACAACCAGTGCGTATACATAATTTCGTCTGCATTTTCCGTGTTATTTTTGCCTATCATAATTAAATGCTTCGTTCTCAGTACAGTTTCACGTTTGTTAGAGTACCTGGAATTCAAATCGCATTCGCAATATTAAAAATAAAGCGTAATTTAAACGTTTTCTACCATACCAGTCATGACAACATGCTGCTATTTCGTACTACTGCTGAATGAAAACAAAGAATTATCCTACTTAGAGCGGCCATATTGGAAGCGACACTAGTGCTCAGGTGGTAATTTTAATCTCGAATTGTCAATAATGTAACGCAACACTTCAAGTGGGGGCGAATCATCTTCTATTAAGTGGGAAAGTACCTTCAGTTCATTGCATAACTCAGTGGCATCCAAGTCTCGGTGTTCTTCATGTGTTAAAATTTCATCCAAATTTTCACATTTTCTTAAAATTTCACTTGTGTCCATAGTTTTTAATTTATCTATATTATATAAAAATCAGAAATGTGAACTGTGAGCTTTCAGTTGTTGAAATCTTTCTTGAATAGAATTGACTGCAACATCAATAATGAAAAAGAAAAAAAATCCACTTTAAACTTTGTCTCGGGATCCAAAATGGGTTCATCCCTTACCTCATAGACATGCTGTGTTTGTTTCCGAAGAATTCACAAATACACAAGTCTCTCAATACATTGTCACACTCAAATGCGTGCGCGTTCTCACACACGACATACACTAACTGCACTATCGTTACACCGTCAAGATTGTAAATGAGGTGCAAGCAGCAACGACCAAAAGCAGCGGATATTCGTACTTACTATTGCGTCTTGCGCGATTCGGCAATACCTATCATCACCACCTTTCACGATCAACCAAGACCATCTTAGAGGCTCAGGCCGCAGCGCTCAGTTCAGACGTCATCATCTGGAGGCGATCATCTTAACGCTGTAAAAGGAAGACAGTATTTCATCGTAGAGAATTTAAGTTCGTTTGTTTCTTTTTTGAATGATTGGAATCTCAGAGGAAGTCACATTTTAACATTTACCCTCACATAAATATAGTTAAAAGAGATAGAAGGATAAAAAATGAATATTTACACCAACATTTCCGTTCAAGAAGCGACTATGGCTACCTCAAAAAAATCCCTATTATAACCCAAATTCATGTTGAAAATCGTTACAAACTTTCTGGTGGATTTTTTTTTCTAAAAAATGCTTGTATTTATGAAATATTATACGTAATATTCTTAAGTTTTACATAAAACTCGTTACAGTTTTTGTAAGAAAAGTATATAACAAATAGAATAAGTTAATCACCTCCTGTTACGTTGACAGGAACTTGGTCAAGTTGCCTAACCAATTAATAAACTCTTAGACACATCGCTAGCATTTTCAATATTATTATCCTTTAATTTTCTTTCCGATAGCACTTCGTAGTACAAACACCCAATTTCTTCGACAAATGAATAATGCAAACAACAAAAAAGTTTAGAGTGTGGACAGTTTTCTCCTTTTGTGTCGGCCTTCAACAAAGTTATTTACTCTTTTACTTATTTAACAAAGCATTTGTCGAGGACCACAAAATTATTCTCAAAACGTTTTCGCATTCTTGTCCATTATTTCAGCTCACCAACCACTTATCTTCATCTTCTTTCAACTTCACAAGATTCAAATTGAATGCCACTTCCCGTTGGTTTGCTGCTTTCAAGAATTCCACTTCATATTCACGGCTTATCAGTTTTTGACAACATAACTGATCAGCACAATATCCACAACCACCTCTGGAGGACACAACAATCCACAAGCAATCCAATAAGTATTCATCAGGGCCAGATGAATTTTCAAGTTCTCTACTAAAAAAATGTGCGAGTAGTATTTTACAACCACTAGTAAGTATTTGCAACACATCTTTAGAAACAGATATTTTTCCTAGTGAGTACAAAATAGCAAAAGTGAGACCATTATTCAAGAAAGGCAACAAAGAAGAATGCTCAAACTATAGGCCAATTTATCTTTTATCGGTCTTCTCTAAAGTAATAGAGAAAATTATGCTAAATAGATTAGTAACTTTCTTAGAAAAATACGACATCTTATCCAAACATCAATTTGGATACCAAAAAAGTAAGTCAATATCAGAAGCTATTTTTGAATTTACAAACAACATACTAAAATCGAGAGACAAAAAAATGCATGTGCATGGATTATTTTTAGATTTCACCAAAGCATTTGATTTGGTTCAGCATGACATTTTACTAGATAAAATGGACCATTATGGTATCAGAGGTTTAGCAAAAAAATGGTTCACCTCTTATTTAAAAGACAGATGTCAGTATGTAGATATTAACAAAATCAAATCAGGCCAACTGTTCCTCAATACAGGTGTACCGCAAGGCTCAATTCTAGGACCAGTTTTATTTTTACTCTACATAAATGATCTTCCAGAAACCTTATCAGAGTCTCAAACAATATCATAGCAAAAAGCCTGGAATATGAGCAACTTCAAAAGAATTCCATTTCAACAACAACACAACTAAACACCTTGCTAAACAACAACAAGCTTTCCCTGAATGTTAATAAAACATTTCTAATAAATTTTAATCCAGCAAAACAAATAAAAAACTTAAATGTGATTATTAACAATGAAGTTGTCAAAGAATGCAATGCAATAAAATTCTTAGGAGTATGGATAGACACAAACATGTCTTGGGACATGCATATTACTAATTTAACTCAAAAGTTAAGCAGGCTCTGCTACATGATGAGAATTTTGAGAAATGTTTTAACTTTGAATGATTTAAGGACAGTATATTTTGGACAGATTCAACCTGTACTCATATGGTATCTCTTTCTGGGGCAGTTCACCCAAAATGCAGAAAATTTTTATTTGGCTAAAACGCATATTAAAAATTATGAAGAATGTATCCCTCTCAAACCCAACAAAACAAATTTTCAATGAATTTCAAATATTGCCTCTTCCATGTTTGTACATATTAGAAACGTTGTACTTTATTCATACAAATTCTAAAATCTTCTCAAAAAAATCTGGACATACACAAGTACAGCACTCGTATGCATAACTCCCTCCACCTTTCTACTGTCCGCACATCCAAAACACATAGTGGTCTAGGATTTCAAGGTGTAAAACTCTATAACAATCTGCCAGAGGAATTCAAGAATCATAATCCAACCAAATTTAAAATAACCGTAAAAAGCTTGCTTATGAAGTATTTGTTTTATAGCACAGAGGAGTACTTAGATCATATTTTTCATTAATAGACATAAACTTTGACTTTTCTTGTATTTTTATGTTCACTAATAGTCATAACCTTTGATTTTTCTTCTATTTTCTATGTTATTCCATACTCTCTTATACTTTTTAATATGCATAAGTATGTGTTAATTCCTTTGTACTCAAAATTATACATGTAATTGACCTATCTCATATCATAGTGCTATGTGTACTCATATGATCAAGTGGATGGAAATAAATCTTATCTTATCTTATAAAACTGGTGATAGTGTTATAACACAATCAATGTACGCTGAAGTGAATCTTTGACAAAAAAACTGCAGAAGTAATGAATGACATATAATATTCAAATGATTGTAAATATGTGTGCTCTGAACTTCGCCTTTGCGCATGGGGAATTTAAGGAAAACGTATGATAAGACATGCCACTTTTAATTGCACTAATTTACTTCAAACCATAAGGGAGCTTTCAAACTGAAGCGATAAGCGACATTGGTATTTCACGCCGAGCGACAAGCAACGCAGAAGCATTCAATGTAAAGCAAACCGTTCACCAGACATGAGACTAACAGACTGAGGTGACACGATAAAACGACCCAGTCCGAAAGACACGCAATTGCAACTTGTCATGTCGCTTTTGGTTCGGAAGGTTTTGTTTATTTTTGAAGATCGGTTTACATTACACGTGTAGCTTGGACTGGGCCGTTTTGTCAATGCCTCGGTTTGTTGTTGTTGCCATGCGTGATGAGTTGTTTGCTTTAGATTAAAGGGGCTTGTGTTGCTTGTCGCTTCGGTGTGAAATCTCCGTGTCGCTTGATAGCCAACCGTCATTAATCAATGCAACCTTTCGAACCAAAGCGACACGTCAAGCTACACATGTCGCTCGGACTTGTAAGTTTTCTCAATACAGTGCATGGTGTTGCCTCGGTCCCAGTGGCAGCGATTGGGTTCCAGAACTTGGGAGCAAAGAAAGTATATTTCCCTTTGTAGATAAGATTTAGCATAGTTCAGATGTAAAAGTGAGGGGGGGGGGGGTAACTGCCCTCCCTAATCGCTGCCACTGCTCTATTCATTGCTGTCACATGCGAGGTGAATGCTTGCGTATGCCTATTGTCGCTTGTCACTTCGGTCTGAAATCTTCCTAATGGATCTTTCAGTCTGAAGCGACAAGCGACACAGATCTCTTGGAAGGAAACCATCAGTAACATTTCGAACCGAAACGGGACAACAAGCTGCACGTGTCGCTCAGACTCCCAATGGCATGCATCGTGTCACCTCAATCTGTTGCTCTCCGATGCGCAATAAATGCTTGCTTGCGTATAAAGGGACCTGTGTTGCTTGTCACTTCGGTGTGAAACCCCGCTGTCGGGTGTCGCGGTCTGAAACCTCCCTAACAGACGTGCTTTTCACCACATACACAGATAAACGATCCATGTGCTTGTAAGAAAATACAAGTCGTACAAATTACTGTTGAGCCGGGTACCAATTCTTTCTTCGTTCCGCTTGTATCCACAGATTTCTTCTCTCCACAGCGTGCACCCTTTTTTCTTGTAAAAAAAATCTCCACTTTGCCGTTTCATATTAACGTCCATAGCACCGTCAGTGTAACCGGATGTTCGAGGGGGACCTGACGAGTGCGCATGATCCGCAGTAGCTCCGCCTTTAACACCGTCTATAGATATCGTTGTAACTTGGCACCGCACACGCACAGCAGACGTTGCTTACCATTTTCACAGACAAAACAATAATAGCTGCGGCACCCCTTTCTTTCGTAGTTACTCTTTGCTTTTCTTATCCTTTTCTGCTTTATACTGCATATGCAAATGGATTTAATTTGAATTTTCTCCGCCCCAAGAATACCAAACTGCATCAAATAATGCAGCTTCCATTTTTATACATTTTGCCACCCCCTTTGAGCTAGCCGCCCCGTGCAAATGCACGTTTTGCACGTACTGTATAGTCGACGCGCTAGCTACGTTAACGACCCGCTGGCTTTGAAGTCCACAGAGCGCGCCCACCAGCTCCAACAATCACATTCAACGCAAAGTGCTGCCACACATCTACTCTCCACATCTAATCTACGCCACCTTGTCCCTCCGCGCACAAGAACCTTCCCACTGTCTCCACATTGAAGTTGCAAAATACGGCAACAGCGTATCCGCAGTCATGTGACTGAGACTCCATGTGGAGTAGACGAGCAGAATGACAGCTGCGCCCATTGGCTTAAGTACTCCACGTAGAGTAGACGAGCAGAATGACAGCTACGCCCATTGGCTGAAGGTTGAGTGTGATTGGACGAAAACAACTCGCCCGCTATTTATCCCCACCCACTTTTGTGGCGGCGGGTTTCTTTAATCTTCGACGTTAACGAAGTAAACGCGTGGACTATAGAGCCGGCCCTGGGTCGGAGTTTATCTTCGGGGGTCCAAGTTAATCAATGAAATGTCAATGAGAATGAGAATGCATCACATGAGCATTCATATATAGCTATATATATATAACATTTTAATGGCGCCCACGGACCACGGGAACGTATAGAGGACATCAAAACAAACAACTTTTCTCAGTAACATTTTTCTCGTTGGTGCATCGTTTCGGCGCTACAGTAGTTCAAAAAGGCCGTTTTGCCGCCTGAATGCTGGCAACCACACACAACATTTGATTGACTCTAGCATAATGGTTCAAAAGCTAGCAAAATTTGAACTTCGTTGGCACCTAGCACTCTTGTGTTTGGCATAATGGAAAATCTCCAGCATCATCTCAAAAACGGGCGTCCCCGGTAAAAAGAGAAATTGAATTCTAATGAAGATATTATGAGGAAATATTTATTTTTTAAGAAAATCTCCAGATCTTGTTTGTACTTCTCTAGCGGACTTGTTTCAAACAAAAGGAAGTATGCCGACCAAGGGACAAGCTTTTACAGGCAATGATCCATCCTCTTGTTTTAATCTTTTCTTTATCCTCCCCGATTTAACAAGGGAGGAACATTTCATAAAAGGAAATTGGTAGAAAGTTGGAGGTCACAAATAAAACAAACGGACGCCGTTACCAGTCATGGAATTTTCTTCAACTTTTTTCAAGCACTATGCTCAACCCATTTTATTGAATGGTCGAAATTACTAATGTTGCTTAACTACAATAATCAATAACACAGTTCACAACTCCAAAATAGCAAAATAAAATTGAAGTTAAAACTACTACAGTCATCAGAAAATGATGATAATAAATTAATAATAATTGTATAATAATAATAATAAACCCTAACATAATTTTATCACATTTAGGGTAATTTATGAGTTGAAACAGCACCTTTTCTTATCAGGAGGTTGGTATTGGTAAAGCTGTTTAATCCACACATGACAGGCAGGGAGGGCCTGCAGCTAATATTACAAATCCAATGGCTAATCCAAGGTACAGGCGATACATGCCACTGTGGAATTGAACGCATTTTCGAAAACTTTGCTCGGTCTGTTTACCATAACTTCCTACACCCCAAAAATTCCACGAATCGCCACTGATATCAACTTGAAATAACATATGTTGTATACTCACATTCACTGCCACGGGCTACATGTGCTACATCTTTCAACAGTGCCAACAGTGGCGAAGCGTGACATTTTTACGTAGTCATCGCAAGACTTGCCAAACGTCAGGGTCAATCTTTCAACCGTGGAGGGGGAAGGGGGATTTCTACATTGATAATGATAACAGTGTTCGTACAGACGTGTGAAGTCGAGATGGCCAAATTCATTTTCTTCTACGTTGTATATGATCGTAAAATAAGGAAGACTAAATTCTTAAATTCTACCCGAAAAATGGAAAAATTGTTAAACGTCTCTCTCCGAAATCCGGGAAGTAAAATTTCCGAATCGATATTTTAAATTTTCCGGAATCCTGATGTTTTTGACCATCCCTGGTGTGAAAGTAAGATATGTTAGGGAAATGGTTCTGTGTAAGTAAGTATGTCTGTCACCTCGAGAACAAAACTCTTGATCAGTCTTGTCATTCGTAAGCATAGTAAACACAAAACAACATTGAAGTACTTCGTGTTGTGTAAAGTAAGAACATTATTTTCAGAAAACTATATTTGAACCGTAAGATCAAAAGAAAGAAAAATGGAAAAGGAGAAATACTGTGAAGGATATACAATGGATCCAGAACTGCTTCCACCCCCCCTTTCCCCAGCTCTTTCTAGCACTAACCGTGGGGAAATTTATACTTTTGCTTACTTATGCATGACATCACTGAAAGCCTGTCGTGTTTGTAAACAAGGGGGCTGAAAAAGGCCTCTTATGACCAGACTTTCAAGAGCGGGGGAAAAGCGGTCGAAGGACCTTGGATTCGCAGACCTGCTGCGATGAGTTGGCCCGCCTGACACCATTGCACTCAACAGGAAACGTAGTGGGACGGCTGGGCAGGGGGGGTAGAACTGGGCTCTCCTTTCGATTTGCTAAACTTAGCGAATCTCTTGCGTATTTCTAGCTGTTTCATGGCGTCGATTGACTAATTTCTCTCAAATATGCGAATATTTAGATGATCCAAAGATAGGCAACACTGTACAGGGCCGAAATCGAAAGAAGAAGCAGTTTCAGTATGATGAAACTGTTGAAGATCCACAAAAACGGCACAACGTTGATTTTTATTACCAGGTCATAGGCGATTATTTTAGCTCAAAGAGAAAGATTTGAGAAGCTTAAACATCAGAGTGATTTTTTCAATTTCTTCTATGATATTAGTAAGCATAAATACATGCCATCTGATCTTTTGTCTCTTGTGTAGAAAACTTGCCGGAATGTTAACACATGAAGGCTACTGAATTAAAAG
This sequence comes from Lepisma saccharinum, assembly GCF_977018435.1. Classification (NCBI taxonomy): domain Eukaryota; kingdom Metazoa; phylum Arthropoda; class Insecta; order Zygentoma; family Lepismatidae; genus Lepisma; species Lepisma saccharinum. Next base: position 37,198,457 of record NC_139249.1, read on the forward strand.
ACGAACTAAAAGTGTGACTTATTTTTTACTTCTTCTCTAAAATATTTTAAAAGCATTTTTTTTTATTATTATTTTGCTTTGTCGTTGCTGCATCTCCCGATGACCGGACGCTTCGCCTCTGACTGCCAATGTTTTTCTCTTTTTCTCTTAAGAGAAAACATTATTTTCCCAAATCTTCAGCAGTTAGAAGCATCTAAACTTGTGAAGTGGTATACCGTGTTGGTGCAGTCGCCATTTTTAGATATGCGATTTTAAGGATCGTGTGAGACCCCTTTTGATGCCTTGGCGAACTAAAGACGTAAAAAATCTTATGGTAGTTTCGAGTCGGAGGTGGGTAGGGAAGTGGGGGCCTACTTAACCATCGTGTGTGAGCCTGGCTTTAGACGCCACTTGGCAGCCTGGCAGGGCCTCCCTACCTCCACTCATGGAGGCGTAGGGGAGTGGCGACCTGTGGGTCCCGGTTGATGAGAAAGAATTGGCATCGAATATTGATATAGATGATCCAAAGATAGGCAACACTGTACAGGGGCGAAATCGAAAGAAGAAGCAGTTTCAATATGATGAAACTGTTGAAGATCCACAAAAACGGCACAACGTTGATTTTTATTACCAGGTCATAGACGATTATTTTATCTTATTTATTGCAATTTCCAGTACAGCAGAAGCCATTTTAAACCGGAAAGACACAACAGTAAAACAGCACCCTAGTGTTAAAAAGAACACACGAAACAAGATAAAATAAAATAAACAAGACATAAATATAAACATAAGCAAGCCAAGACAGTACGAAGTTAAACAGATTACTTTCACAATGCATTACTTATGTACAATTTTTTCTAAATGGGTGATAAAAGACGAATATGAACTGAAAATATCTACTTGATTTGAGATGATATTGAATTGGTTCGGTAGCCTATTGAATAATGAACGTTGTATGAGTGATAGTCTGGGAGTTGGAGTGTGGAAAGTCTCCTTGCTCAGTGTTTTATGTCTGGGCACTCTGTGGGAGAGTTCGTGGAGTGGGATGCTACATCTTAGGTTTCCATTAATGATCTTATGTAGTAATTTCATATCTGCAATGTATCTACGTGATTCTTGTGGTGAATCGGGACTTGTTTATCCCGTTTCGCCACATTCTCCCCCACCTTCGAAAAAAAAATGTTTTGGTGAATCGGGACTTGTTTATCCCGTTTCGCCACATTCTGAAGTATTTATGTTTAAGTTTACAAGCAGATCTCTCTTAGGTAGGTGGGGTGTAAGGGGTACATTCCACGAAGGGGCCCAAAAGTCAACCTCACTTCCACATAGTACACCCTGAACTGCAGACTAACGAGGCTCTGGCGACTGGCCCCATAGCCAGTATAATTTTGTTTGTGTTGTCCTGTGTTTTGTCCTTATTTGTGCTGAGTGCTCCTTTACAGCCTCAGCTTTTAACGAAAGTCAGAAGATTTTAATATTTTATGATTTTAGTTCTGCAACGTTCGAGTTGTTATGTGTAACGGTAAGGGACCTGGACCCCGTATAATGTGACTGGTGCAAAATAGCCTTAGTGCTGACGCACCCAAAATTTTAATTCAAATTCAAAATTCTCTTAGGTAGGTGTCTCTATATCGAACGATGGAGAGGAAAAAGTTGAGAACACTCTCGATCTTGGAGGTATGAGAAGGGGCAGCCATGTTCCAGATGGGTGAACAGTATTCTAGAATAGGGGACACAAAAGTTTTGAAGTAAATGGAAAGTGCTTTGAATTATGGTGACAAACACTTCATTGTCTTTAAAAATATGTGATCTTTCTTGTAGTAAACTTTATTTTAGCCAGGTGTCCAAATGTTGGCATATATTGCATATTGCAAATTTTGTATAGCTGTTCAGAAATCTTTTAGTGAATTATGATTAAGTTCCTTTCCACCTTCCTCCAATAATAATAATAATGATAAATAAAACATGGCTGTTGTATAATATATTAACAGTTTTAATGACCAAACATAATAGCGATGCTTTTCCAGTCGATGTTTCTGCCGTCGATGATTTTGGTGTTGATGTTCTTGATGTCGATGTTTTTACTGTCGGTTTTTGATGTCGATGTTTTTGCAGTCGATGTTATTACCGTCAATGTTATTGCCATCGATGTTTTCGGTCTCAATGTTTCTGCCGTCGATGTTTTTACCGTTGATGTTTTGTACTGTCGATGAAATGTCGGCGTTGTTTTTGTTGTCGATGTTTTGACGTATAACCCTAATTTTGAAAAGTAACTCAGTTACAGTTAGTTACTTTTACAGTTACTTTCTGTTGGAAATTTTCTTGCAATTAATTTACACACAATCAATAATCATGTACATAATATAAGTCTTCATGTATTTATATTGTCAGTATTGTATTTTAGAAACTTGGGGCGAACAATGATAAGAATGACAAAAGATAAGGTGTGAACAAAGATAAGAATGACAAAGGATGGGGTGACGAGAGAGAGAGAGAGAGAGAGAGAGAGAGAGAGAGAGAGAGAGAGAGAGAGAGAGAGAGAGAGAGAGAGAGAGAGAGAGAGAGAGAGAGAGAGAGAGAGAGAGAGAGAGAGAGAGAGAGAGAGAGAGAGAGAGAGAGAGAGAGAGTGTGTGAGTGAGTGTGTGTGTGTGTGTGTGTGTGTGTGTCTAACAAAGATAAGAATGATGAAGGATGGGGCATCAAAAGATAAGAATGATGAAGGATGGGGTGAACAATGATAAATGACTAAGGATGAGGGTGACGAGAGACAGGGGGTGAACAGAGATAAGAATGATGAAGGATAGGGGCAGCAAAAGATAACGATGATGAAAGATAGGAGGCAAACAAAGATAAGGATGGGTGGGATAAAAGATAGGAGCCGACGAAATATTAGAGGGAGATGAAATATACGACGCGACAAGAGGGCGAACAAAAGTAAGGATGATGAAGGAAGGAGGGGCAATAAAAGATAAGAACGAAATGAACTTAAGGTGAAGGTCCACGTTTTCGGCTTATCTACTTCAATTTCTTTTACCTCAGTAAATAGACACCATATACACTGTATAATTTTTGTTCTCTCATAATTCATTCTTAGCATTAGAGAGTAAATGCTCTTGTCTTAGTATTTTTCTGAACCTTTGTGGAACACTGGGAAGGTTTTGCGAACCCCTGAGAGGTTGAAGAACTGCTGGACTAGACCACACATAAGATTAATATTACATAATTAATGAAAATAAGTGAAAAATTGAGATTCAAATGTTCAATAAATTAATTTAAAGTATACTTCTTTTTCACTAGGAAAGCTTAAACAGTAAACACAGTAAAAATTGCAGAAATTTATTATGTAATAATATACACCAGTTTCTTGGCCTCGCTTGTGTGTTGTGAAACATCAGGTGCCATGGCTTCTGTGTGATTGTTTGGATCCCCCACAGGGGATGGCTCTTCTTCCACTGTTGGCATATAAGACACGTCCTCAATTAGCTTGTCTTCACTATGATCCTGGGCCACTGTCAATCCCGTCACCAAGAAGCTCCACTGGATGATCTCCTGAAATTGAGTAGAATCTTTACAATGTAATGATCATGAAAAATGCAACCATGGATTCAAATTGTCTTCGTAAATACCTTTTCAGTACAGTACTCGCAATTAACCGAGGCTCTGGGTTAACCGAGGGAGGGGTTGGAAAACATCGCGCTTCATAACGCATCCCCTGTTTGTTTACTAGTAAGTAGGAGTCAAGTCACCATCCACGCTGCACGTGTTTGTTACATTGTCGGTGTATCCGATTGTTACTGTGGTGTTTAAATCTGTGTATAGGCCTATTCTAAGCCAGTAATGTAGTATGAGTGGCAAATGGAAAAGGTGTGTCCAAAAAACTATGAAAGACTTTTTGAAAAAGTAATCTTCTCATTTATGTTGTAATAATAATAAATAATTACTATACAGTTTTAAGTGTTGTTTCGTCATTTACGACCTATTAGCACAATATCTTCGTATTATCAGAGTTTTTCCGTATCCGAGGTAGTCTCGGTCCTAATTAGCTCGGATAATCGCAAGTCTACTGTATTTAAAATTTTATACTTGAATTAACATATACCCTTGAAATTAAATATTAATAAATTCCCAGCATAATCAAAAAGAGTAATAGTTCTATTATGTCTAATCCTGTTGACAAATATAAAGATATGGATGGTGTAACAGTTGGGCTGAAAAGTTCATAGGCTGACTCATAGATGGCGTTACTAGAATTAAATCCATGTGATTTTTACTTAGTACTAACCTTCAAAAGATACGTGTATAAATTCCACAGCTGCCGGATAATTAGTTCGTGAGATATAGCATTGTGAGTGAAGCAGCTTTTGTTATTGTGAAAAAATGGATAAAAAAGAATTTCGTGTGTTAATAAAGCATTGCTTTTTGGGGAAAAAAAATACTGTTGAAGCCAAGGCTTGGCTTGATAAACATTATTCGGATTCTGCACCAGGAAAATCAACCGTTGAGAAGTGGTTTGCTAAATTTAAACGAGGCGAAATGAGCATCGAAGACGATGCACGCAGTGGACGCCCCAAAGAGGCTGTTACCGACGAAAACATCAAAAAAGTCCACAAAATAATTTTAAATGATCGTAAAGTGAAGTTGATCGAGATAGCTGAGACTTTAAAAATATCAAAGGAACGTGTTGGACATATTGTGCATGAATATTTGAACATGCGAAAGCTGTGTGCAAAATGGGTGCCGCGCGTGCTCACAATCGATCAATGCACCGTGTCACAAATCAATGAAAACGATGGCAAAATTATACGAATTAGACTACGAATTGCTTCCCCATCCACCATATTCTCCAGATCTGGCCCCCAGTGACTTTTTCCTGTTTGCAGACCTTAAAAGAATGCTTGCTGGAAAGAAATTTAGCACTGATGAAGAGGTAATCGCCGAAACTGAGGCCTATTTTGAGGCTAAAGAGAAATCGTACTATAAAAATGGCATCGAAAAATTGTATGACCGCTATAATCGTTGTATCGCCCTCAAAGGCAACTATATTGAATAATAAAATCGAATTTTGTCAAAAAAATATTTTTTACTATGTTAGCCTACGAACTTTTCAGCCCAACTGTTAGCAATAATGTTCTCGCATTGTAATCAATTGGGCCTGGGTTCGATACCGAGTGGAGACCCATAGTGGTGCAGATCGCACTTTAAACTGTAGGTTCAGTCTTGATTAGTCTATCTGTGCATAAAGTGGTCTAAAGAGACAAAGGATCACAACTCAAATATGAAATTAGGATCATGTTATTTGTCAACCATTTTCAGCAGAACCTCTCGTGGCCCAGTATAATTGATACCAAGGCCCAGTACAGGACCACAGCCTGGCAGTTGAGTAACACTACTAAGCTGCACATCAAGTTAACTTTGCAGCAGGTTTTCGCATACGTAGACCCAAACGCTCACACAGAATATAGTTCCGCTGAGACGGGTTCTATTCCGACATAACTGTATACTTGCCACAAAACAGTTATTTCATTTTTAATATATAGACAAAACAATACACACATTAAAAGGTATGGACTTGATTGGTTGCAACCACTGAGCAGACAAACTTGGAACCGCAGATTCGCCATCTGGGCTGTCAGTTCACGAAAGGAGCACTTAAACTCAAGAGTGAGTCGAGAAGGACTGGAACAAGTTGCATGGCACGTGGAATCAGTGATAGCAGTGTTGCACATCCCACTATTTTAACCCCGTGTCCATCGTGATTCATTGCTAATCGTGCTATACAGTGACGAGAATGGCTGAATCGAGGTATCCTGTTCACAGTGTGGTTTTGCCAGAGTTTTGATTTGGGAAAAGCTCTTCAAAGTCAAGCAAGTTGTTTTAAATGTATATTCCTTCTTACGGCAACAATATCAAAATGAAACAGAGCTTCAGGTGACGAAAATAACGCCAGTGCCGACAGGTGTCTGCGGACATTCCATTTATATGATGAAAAGTTTTATTTAACATATAATATGAAAACACCAGGCAAGAAGAGGCCTCTTGCCGTTCAAGAGTGGTGGTATTTAATGATTTCTCTGCGCGATTTGGAAGAAAGTGCACAAGGTTTATACTCCACCGCAGTGAACTTTAAACTGTCGCAACCAAGTGAGTGTGATTTGCCGTCAATGTGCGCACGAACTGCATCTCAGGTGTTGAATGGTTTGGGGTTTGTTTGAGTGCAGAAGGAGGGAATGATCATTTGTTGTTTGGTGACACAAGAATCTTCGCGGTATTAAAAGATATTGCCATGAGAAGAAAAATGTTTATTATTTGTCAATGCGGCGTACATTGAACAAAGCGTGGCAGGATATTACCATGCAAAACTCCCGCCAGTCTTTCATTGATACACTGGGTTGACCGATGGGAAAGGTGGAGGGGGAAGCTTATTGTTTCACACATTGGCAGTAATGAAGGCTTTGTTGAAGATGCATGTTTACTGTTCCGTGTGCAAAGAAAATGAAGGATGAATTTTAATTACCAATGAATGGACAGACGAAGATTTGAATTCTGTTTTAGTGAAGTGATTCATCAATTGAAACCGAACAGAGTAATAGTAGAAGACTATACACTATATTGTATAATATCACCAACAATAAATCATTTTTTTTTTGTGTGTGTAAACTTGAAGTGCGTGTGTCTTATAGTAGCGGATGTATTTCGAATGCAAGTTGTCATGTCACTTCAGTTTGAAAAGGTTCAATTGATTACTGAGTTTTCACTTCCAAGTGCCATGCGTCACCTGTTGTATGTCGTGTGAAATCTCCATTAATTAAGTTGTTGTTTTAAGTCATCTTTATGCACAGATAGGCTAACCTGGACTGGACGTACAGTTTAAGTGGGATCCGAACCACTGTGCAATGTGCCTAAACGAGTATAGAACCTGAGACTTGATTTAGGCGACAATGTTACCACTACGCTGAAATCTCCCTTAAAGCTGGCCTATTTCACATTGCTTGTCACCTCTTTTAGGCTAATTGTGATGATGAGGATAAAAGATGGTTAGACGAAATTCATGTAAGAACACTCCCAAAGAAACCATGCTGAGGCTAGGGCTCAAACCTAGAACCTACGATAGTAAAATCATGAGTCGATCACTCAACATGTTCAGCCACCTAGATGGCCTGAACCTGATTTGCGTTGGTTGCTTTCCTTACCTTCCTCTTCAGGACCTTCTGATAAGCCTCCATCACCCAATTAAGAATCTCCTCCAAAGTAGGGTTGTAGAACTTTGTGTTTCCGTACTTCACAAAAGCCTTCCACAGGGATGACGTATGATATTTGGCCCACTGGGTGATGTTCTCTTCCACGGTATTCTGAAAACAGAAAGGAGTAAAGAACCTTACTTAATGACCATTATAAAAACAACGCAGCTGCAAAAATACATAGCGTACACAGTCATACATATATTTCTATATAATAGTCTTATATACCTTATTTACTCATTTATAATGCACACTTTTTCTCTGAAATTTTTGGTCCCCAAAAGTGGTGCATATTAAGTATGGGATAATTCAAACAGCCAACATTAAAACCATGCACGTTTTTACTATGTTACTGCGTATAACATGTATATATTAACAGGAGCAAGTACGAATTACCAGGTTGGATTTCTTTACTAATAATAATTTTCAAAAATACATTATAAAAGTGAAATGACCATTTTTCATGATTTTTCACTTTTTAACGGAACATTTTGAGACACCGAGAAAACCAGCACCGTGCTATAAAGTAAAGTAAAGTGCTCCCCTGAGTTATGCACCACACCATGAAGGCATATAGGGGGTGTGGGGTTAGGACCCACACTTTCTTGATCACGGCCGAAGGTGAAGGTGGTGTGATCAGCACCATGCCTCTGGCTGTCTTTACCCCCCAGAGTTTCCTTCAGGTACCCACTTTATTCGACGCTGGGTGGGTGCCGGTTCTCCTGCCGGGACTTTTTCAACCTGTTCAAGCGGCTCCGGTACCCACCCAGCGTCGTGATTTGATTTGCTTTATCTTACTTTGCCTCCTGTGCCACTTTTGGTTAATTTGCAAAGATGGGGATGAGTGATGATATGATGAATGGACACTCGCAAATAGCCATGCCCAGGCCAGGATTCGAACCGAGGACCCCTGGCATCGTAGTGCGATGTGCTAACCACTCTGCCACCCGCATCGTATAAAGTGGGTACCTGGAGGAAACTCGCGGTATTCTGGCAGAATTTGAGCGTGCACCTTCAGTCACACGGGATGCTATCTGGGAAGACCCCCGCCCCCAAACGAATTCTATTTCAGGATGAAATCATCATCATGTCAGTCATCTCTGCGCCAAACTGCAATAAATGAAACATGACAATATCTTTTGAATAGAAGGATCACCAGCTAGTCTACAAATGACAGATCTAATAGCACTTTTTCTATTAAAAAGTGTTGTCCCAAGTTTATATTGCATATTTCATGGCGTTTTTCACTTTAAAGTGCAAAATTCAGTGTTATTCTGAAAAATGGCATAATTCGTGTAATTTCGCAATTCCGATATACCTAAAAGACTTATCTCCTAAACCTACCCAAATGCATTTTAAACACTTTATTTTGCTTTCCTCGACTTTTTGGTGTTATCGTTTAAACGGAAACTTCACACCCATATCTATAATGTTTAAATTTAAAACTACAAATAAAGAATGAAATTACAGAACTGTATAAGAGGAAAAATGTAAATCTTTCATGTGGACCTCACATTTTTACTGCAGTTAGAAAGATATTGCCATTAACAATAATAAATTTTCTTCCAAATCGCATCAGCAACGTAAAGTCACAACAAAATCATGGCTACATCTTCAAGATTTTTTTATGGTAGTGATACTGCAAAAATTTCTGAACATTTTGTTACATGGTACGCGTATCTAAAGATATCCATTTGGTGGTTACGCCGAGAGAGGTAATTAAACTATTCTAATAAGTTCACAGTTCATTCTTCTGTCCAGTTTTTGTTTGCAATTGTACAAACTAGCGCCACAACGAATGTGAGCAGGAGAAAAAGGAACCACACCACTTGCAGAAAGACATTACATGCCTAACAAAGCTACCAGACAGGTGGTACAATCGATTGCGAACAAAAACTGCGAAGAAAAATGAAATGTCAAGAAATGAGTGAATTCTGCTAAATTCCATCATGTAATATCACTGTCAGGTTTGCTGACTTGTACCCTAAATACAATGCCTTAGGCATATGACTGATTAATTTATACTACTTTAGTTCGAAAGATCAACCATACCACATTACCTGAAAAACCCGCTTGATGTTTATCTCCAGGGGTTGGAGCTTGGATGTGCAGCCCCCAGGGATTATAGCTGTGTGGCATCCATTAGCGCTGAAGTCTTCAAGCACAACATCCGCTGTGTGAGGCTCAAAGCAGTCCATGATCAGAAGGTTGGGAGAAGGCACATACCTGGAAATGATGCATCAGATGTAACATTGGAGAAGAGAAATTACTTTCTCCTTTTTCATGATGGATGCGGTAAACGCAGTTTAAAATTACTTACGTGAAATTTTGAAATGTCGTATTTCTGCACTGCACAATTTAATGGTTAAATCCTATTAATTTCGAAGACCCTCTCTTCATTCACTAAGGGTACAGCAACTACCACCACTTGGGAACAAACAAAGTGAAGCCGTACCATCTCCACTCCAGATGCTGTACCCTTAGTGAATGAAGGCAGAGGGTCTTCGAAATTAATAGGATTTAACCATTAAATTTTGCAACGTGGAAATACAAAATTTCAAAATTTCATGTAAGTAACTTAAAAACATTATGATTCAGAAAAAAGTAAATCTGAGCAAATATTATTATCAGCTACAACCAATAAAGAATTATTTTGAATTTATTAATCTATTTCTTACCCAATTCTGGGTATTCCAAAGGTTCCAAATATCTAGGAGGTTAAACAAATCACTATTTACCGTATTTGCTGGCGTATAAGATGCACTTTTTTTTTCTTTAAAAATAGGTCTGAAAAACAGGGTGCGACTTATACGCCGATACACAGTTTTGGATTACCTTCATTTCTGGAAATTTTCTCTGTTCTGAGTTGGACGATTTCTTTCTTGCTTTGAAGATGATTAAAAATCTATTATTTCCTAGTTAGATTAGGTAAGGTATTTGTTGAAAGTAGGCCTACATATTACTTTACATTTGAAATACTGTAAATTAATTATAATATTCAGTGATAAAGCTTTCCCCCCCAAAAAACAAATATGGCACTTCCGTATCAATACTGTGTAACATCCGTGAACTACATAATGAAATTGTGAACAATTTAATATTGTAACTATAGCTTCCGAAGATATGGATAGTTTTAAGCATAAATATACAGTATGTGACTGTTCTCTACAGCACAAATATATTTTTCTTATGTTCATTTGTAGATGTACAATAATTATTATTATCTATTTTTAACTTCAAATGTTAATGTTCCAGTTGCTGTGTAATAACGTGTTTTCTACAAGGGAAAGTCCGAAAATAAGTTTCCTCCCCAGTTTTGCCAGGGAAATCATACAGCAATGGAAGAAACCAGGCCGTGTTGGAACACAACAGACACCCATACACCAGTGGGTGAAGTACGACCGCGATTCAACAGATGGCGTGAGCGTAGTGCATGCAAACGGGAGGAGGTGCCTCTCAGTCGTGGCCCGGCAGATATGGAGAGAGGGTGCGTGTTGAATTCGTGGTCAAAGGAGGAAGTGAGAGCGGTTGTCCGGTATGAATGGGCACGTGGAGTATCGGGAGCAGAAATTAATAACTGCCTAGTGCAAGTGTATGGCCCAGAAGTGACGTCCAAACCAAAAGTGTGCGGAGATGGTGTCGCCAATTCAGTGAGGGGCGTGAGCAAGTGCAGGACACACCGCGACCTGGTCGGACGCGTTCGTCCACTACAGACGAAAATGTCAGGTTGGTGGATGACATGATTACAGCGAACAGGCGTATCACCATCGATGACGTCGCTGAAGAACTGGGAATAGCCCAAGAGTGAGCTCACAAGATCCTCCACGACATGCTTCAGTACAGGAAAGTGTCAGCACGATGGGAGCCCCATCAACTCACCCAAGAACATCTGGATCAGCGCATGGGAGTCAGTTTTGAGCATTTCATTATCACCGGGAAGAAAATGAGTTTCCCTTTCGGATTGTGACGGGGGATGAAACGTGGGTCCACCATAGCACACCCGAATCAAAGGCCGCATCAATGGAATGGAAACATCCGTCATCTCCTGTCCGGAAGAAGTTCAAGACAACTCCCTCGGCAGGTAAGGTGCTTCTCACAATTTTTTGGAACGCTCATGGTGTTTTGTTGCTGGACTTTTTGGAACAAGGAACCATCAACGCTGCACTTTACTGTCGCACCTTGTCCAAATTGAAGCAGGCTATTCGGCGTAGGCAGCCTGGCCTTCTCACATCTGGCATGCTGTTGTTGGATGACAATGCGAAACCGCACTTGGCTTGGAGAGGGTTTCGCAACACCATCTTGCGACCTTTGGTTGGGAGCACCTTACCCATCCGCCGTACAGTACCGATCTTGCACCGAGTGACTTCCATCTGTTTCCGGCTTTGAAGAAGGCTCTCTGAGGAAGGCACTTTGGAAGCAATGCTGAGGTGACACATTTCGTGCAACACTTCTTCTGTATACAGGACACTCATTTTCTTCAAGAGGGTTTTTTGAAGCTTATCAAGCGGTATGACAAATGTCTGAATGTCCGGGGTTCCCATGTGGAAAAATAAAGTAAGTATGCTATTCCTTTTCTCATTTACGTTTTTTGCTTTTCCTTCCCATCTCTGTCCACAGCCGCCAGGGGAAACTTATTTTGGGACTCTCCCTCGTATTTATGTTAAATTGTACAACATTTATGTGCTTGGCAACATTATTGTTGCTATAGTAACAGAGATAACAGTCATGGAATATTCTTGTAACAGTTGTGAAGTACTGGGAAAAAAAGTTTCTATCAAAAAGTGATTTGCTGCATTTCCATTTATGCTAATATTCAGGTAATTTAGATATGTAATCAGCCCACAGAAGTTTGGCTTCGCCTTCGAGAATTGTGAAAGATATTTTTCATTTAATAGCAGTACATGAATAATTAATCAACGATGCCAACAGCACATAAATTGGTGACCAGTAAAGGGGGGCGATTTAATAGTTCGAATAATGTGTACTGTGAAGTAGTTTCAATGTCTATGTTTTGTTTTATTGTGCCTGTTGTCGTAAATTTGTTCACACAACAATAATGCAATCTTCAGGAAGTAATTATAATCTGTGATCCAGAACTAGCACATCTGCGAGTTCTATACCAAGCAATGAGTCAATGAACAACCATGAGTCATTAAATGTTAAATGTTGCCAAGATTCAGGAAAGGAAAGATTGATCTCTTGTAACAAACATGAATTTTGGTTTCATATAGAATGTGTAGGATTGACTGACAAACACTGGGATTTGTATCAAGGTAACGAGAAGTACTTGTGCATGATGTGTGATCCGTCTTATGATTCATTTGCAATGGAAGCTTTTGTACAAAGTCAAAGTGTGCAAGAGGAAGCTCAGAATGATAGTGTCAGCGTTACCATTAACCCTAATCCTACCATTCCTCAAGATATTTTAGTTTCGCAACTGTCAACTTTGTTCGGCGAACTGCGTAGCATTAGTGATTCCCAGAAGCAGTCACAGAAACAGTTCAACTGTTTCCAACAGGAGTCCAGAGATTTCCAGAAGCAGTCACAGGAACAGTTCAACAGTTTCCAGGAGGAGTCTACGAATTTTCGTCAGCAGTTTAATGATTTTCAACAACAGATCACTTCTGAAATATCTCAATCACGGAAGGAAATGGAATCACTTAACTGCAATGTTGAGTAAATGAGGCAATCATTTAAAGAAGAAATAAGTTTAGTTGATGAATCATGTTGGTCAAATACCAGAAGTCTGCACCAGAGAATGGATAATGAAGTTCAGAAACTCTCAGAACAACTTCAGGAAGTAAACCTTGGCTGCACTAATAAATTTACCAACTTGGACGAAGAAATTAGTGTGTGTAAAGGCAATATTTCAGAATTGACTGGAAAGGTGCAAAGGCAAATTGCAAGTTTGTCAAAAATTACTAATCTAGTTTGTGATCGGGAAATAATTGAACGTCTTGAAGTATGTGAAGTAAGAATTCAAGATCTTTCAACAACGCCTCCAGTTACTACATTGCCCAGTTGTGCTAACGTTTACCAACATTCTCAAGTTGCTGATAGAATGTCACATGGTATTCCAAATTTTGACTTATTTACACAAAAGCAAGAAGATTCGTCATCTTTTGATGAATCATGTGCTGAACAACAAAGGGATAATATGTGTGACCAATGTAAAATTAAACATCCTAAGATCAGCAGAAGAAAAGTAGAAAGAAATAAAAATAATGTAAAAGTTTCATCACAACCTAACCATGAATGTTGTAATCCAGTTTATAAGCCTTGTCAATTTAACTATAATCGACGTACAGAAATGCAAGATTGTAATGAACATGCGTTACATTCAACATTTGTGCCTGGTGTTAACAGGGCGAGTTGTACAATTAAGTGCAAGGGCATGCACAAAACTAGAAAGTATGTAAGACTGAATGAACTTCACATGCTTCCAGCGTTCTCTGGCAATCCACAAAAATGCAGTCTGTGTAAATTTATTAAAAGTTTAACTTCGTATTTGGACTTATTGGAAGTGCCAGATACTCAACGATTGGAGTGCATTTCCAATTGCTTCCAGGGACCGGCAGAGGGCTGGTGCAATACACATGTTGACACTTTTGTGACATACCAAGATTTCGTAAGGGAATTCTTGCAACACTATACATCATATTCCTTGATGCAAGCTCAACTTTCCGAACTTAGAAGTAGAAGATATGACAGTACGAGTGGTGTTAGCATGGAAGTTTTTGGAGTATGCACTTATTCCACTTATTACAACTTAGTGGAACATCCCAATGAATCTGAAGCTATTGATATTTTGGTTAACCAGTTGCCCACATCTATCGCTCAGTCGGTAATAGCTGCTAGATTGAACAAGGTACATGATGTAATCGATCTGTTGGAAAGATTAGATCTAGTAAATGTAAGAACCAATAAAAAGTTTGAATTGCCTGATGGGTTCAACGCTATGAATTTGAAATCCGGAAAGAATATTTCAAAGACTGATGATTCTAATAATAAGCTAAGAGTGCAAGCTGTTAATAAACAAAATGAAATGTCCTTACGTGTTGGTGAACACTGTAATCGATATTCAGTTTCGCAAAATAATGACAATAATGTACATTCTATGCCCAGCAATTCAGATTCATCCGACAGTCATGCATCAAGCAGGGGAAATATTAGATTTACGGGAAACAAGAGACCGAGACTAAACTTTGATGCAAGGGCTAGCAACAGTAATTACAGCAATCAGGGATCATCTTACGTGAATAGAAATTTCAGAAGGAGGAATTTCAATAACTCTAACAATCAGTTTGGAAATAATAGAAGACCTGATGGTAATTTCCGAAATTACCAAGGAATAGAACATTTTCGAACAATATGTTTAATTGGCATTCTGGTAACTATCAAGGTCCAGTTAATGATAGTAACGAACAGCGTAGTAGTTTAAGGTTTTCTACAAACCCATCTTCATCTAATGTATGTCCAATGTGTGCAAGACCAAATGAAGACAGTCATACTAGAAACAAAAATTATCAAACAAGGACGATGAGTAATCCTTTGAACGCAAACTCTCCTAATCTTGACTGTAGAGAAACTGCATGTAAACAATTTGATCAGCCTACATCAAGTGTAAGATTAAATGAATGCCACAGGTGATCTTAGATTTTCAAGCATTCGCAGTACAAAGTTTAAGAGTTTATAAGATTAAGAACTTTCATATACTCTACTATTGTTATTGTCTCAAAGAACTGTTATACTGTTAAGCAAGCAATCATTGTTCTTAGATTGAATGTTACGAAAGGAAAGTGTTTCGACATTTATGTTCATGTAAAAGTTTAGTTTCAACAAAGTCTTTGCTATTTGATCTTGTTTACAATATTCTATATGGTTGAGTTAAATATTATCTTCATGTAAAAAAATGCATTTGAAGTTATAATGATGAATAAGTGTATAATATTGTAATAATGTCATCTTGTACGAACGCATACGTATTGAAAACATTGAGTCTGTGATAGCGATTATCGTCCATAGCTAACAACATTAATGTATAAGAGTCAAGAAGTTGAACTGACATTAATATTAATGTGAAGTAATGGATACTTAGAATTTGAGCTCTAGTCCTACGAAAGGAAGAGTTAAAAAGAGTTGTACCATTTTAATGTTAAATGGGTAATAATCCTTTATGTAAGGTACCCAGATCTATGAATGCTCTAGGAGGTATGACTCCATGATAGAGAGTGCCTAGGTTCCAAACGGGAATATGTCTTAGGTTAGCTTCTTGATACGTACTTCAGTTTACCTACAAATATTGTGAAGAAAACGGTTCGTGTCAAGAAATTGGTATAGGGTGACTCAAAAGTTTCTGACAACTCATCGTTTTCTTCCTCGAGGAAGGGGAATGTTGTGACCGTTCTCTACAGCACAAATATATTTATCTTCTTATGTTCATTTGTGGATCTACAATTATAATTATTATCTATTTTTAACTTCAAATGTTAATGTTCAAGTTGCTGTTTAATAAAGTTTGTTTTCTATTTATGTTAAATTGTACATTGTTTATGTGTATGGCAACATTGTCGTTGCTATAGTAACAGAGATAACAGTCATGGAATATTCTTGTAACAGTTGTGAAGTTTTGGAAAAGAAAGTTTCTATCAAAAAGTGATTTGCTGAGTTTCCATTTATGCTAATATTCAGGTAATTTAGATATGTAATCAGCCCACAGAAGTTTGGCTTTGCATTCGCGAATTGTGAAAGATATTTTTCATTTAATAGCAGTACATGAATAATTAATCAACGACGGCAACAGCACAAGTATTCACAATGCAGTACAGTAAACAGGGTTGCTACTGTTCAACCATGGAAGATGAGCCTAGCTTGAGTAAAAATAGCAAGGTAAAAATAGGAGCAAAACTATGCTGTGGATTTTGGATCATTGTATGGGAAAATGAAGGTGAACTTACTTGAACCAAATTAGTTCCAACCACTTGCGCATGCAGGAAATGTCCATTCTCGCCTCTTCCTGGTACAACACCATGCAATTTGACTTTGGCACGTAGAGCACTTGATCGGTTTCGTGTCCCTGGTAATAAAAAACAAATTAACAATATTTCTGTCAAAATATGAACATACCCATCCACCAAGACACTCAGCAAATATAACCAGACTAATCCAAGCAAAATTGTGAATTATCTGATCTGACAAGAAGTTATAATTTCATTTTTAGATTTGATTCAAACATTTCACATGTTAATTCATGTACCAATAAATGATAGAATGGTTGAAATACCAAGGTATTTATCACAAAAGTGTCTGAATGGTGTGAGTTGACTTCTCATAGCAATGCTCACTACATGGATCTTTTAGAGTTGAGAAATGGGTGAATTGTAAACTAGATGCTGTGTTGCCTACTCTTTTCTTTGGATCTCGCAGTTTTTCCCCTTCCTCAGACATTTGGCCAGCTGAACAAGGTTGTTAAAAGTGCAGGAACGCATAAATTCTAATGGGTTCTGCTGCAGGACCGGAAACTTTCTTTTCGCACAATTTAAATTCGGTCCTTTGTGTGTTGTTTTGCTGAAAAAGGTTCCTGGACCGAATTTTAATTGATCTGGAGAAAAGGTTCCTGGACCGTATTTAAATAGATCCAGAAAAATTGCTTCCTGGACCATATTTAAATAGATCCAGAAAAATTGCTTCCTGGACCATATTTAAATAGATCCAGAAAAATTGCTTCCTGGACCATATTTAAATAGATCCAGAAAAATTGCTTCCTGGACCATATTTAAATTGAGCCAGAAAAATTGCTTCCTGGACCATATTTAAATAGATCCAGAAAAATTGCTTCCTGGACCATATTTAAATAGATCCAGAAAAATTGCTTCCTGGACCATATTTAAATAGATCCAGAAAAATTGCTTCCTGGACCATATTTAAATTGAGCCAGAAAAAGATTCCTGGATCATATTAAAATTCATCCGGGGAAAAAATATTCCTGGACCGTATTAAACTGAGCCGGAAAAAATGTTCCTGGACCGTATTTAAGTTCATTCTGAAAAAAAAAAAAGGTTCCTGGATCAAATTGAAATACTTTATATATACACAAAGGTTCTTTACCATCTAGAACCCATTTACACTTGTTGATTTTTCTCTTCCTGATGGGAATAGAATTTATTTACAATTCTTGGAAATTAACAACCCTGGGATTATTAATGATCCAGAAATCCATACACTCTAATGGGTTCTACTATTTGGTTCAGTTAACAGGGCGGGAACCTTTTTTCTCGCACCATTTAAATTCGATCTAAGTTGCGTTTTGTTTAATTGAAAAAAAGGTTTCTGGATCGTATTTAAATTGAGCCGGAAAAAAGGTTCCTGGACCGTATTTAAATTTAGCTGGAAAATAGTTCCTGGACCGTGTTTTAATTGATCTGGTAAAAAGTAGGGATGTGACGAAGCTGAAAATTTACCGATGCCGATGTACTCACCGATAATTTTTGGAACCAATACCGATATTTAACTGATTCCGATACATAAGATTATTAAACAGAAATGGGATGTTATTTTCTGCATGACAAAAATAAATTTGCTATGTACATTTCTATTGCATACCATATGCATATGCATATATATTCTCAAGAGATGCGAATGTACATTTGCATCTACAAAAGGTTATGTGAACCTAGAGATTTAACATTAGTACAAAAGCAGTTCTTTGAAATGCAAAATGAATTCCTGTTCTGTCAGATTCAACTTCAGAAATACGAGATTTGGAAGCACTTCAGGAAGTAACCTACTTCTCTTATCGCAAATCTGTTCAGCAACACTGAACACTCAATCACTGAATACTGATGCAGCAGGTATGCTCAAGTATTTTCTCAGCACTTGCTTCAGGTTTGAATACTCATTTTTGAATTTCCAATACAACAGCAGATCCTGGTTCAGCAATGTACTGTTTTATTTCCGATTTATAGTTAGGTTGATCCTCTGAATGAGTTTGCAATAATTTTATTACAAAAACTCTACAATGATGAAGAATCATAACCAAATTTTCAATAAATCTTACAAAACTAGAATATAAAACTTATTAGAAGGTAAAACTCTAGTATAATCTGTACCAGTTTAAATAATGGATTTTTGCCGATTCCGATACCGATATGTCAATTTCGGCCGATTTTCATACATCGGAAATCGGCTTCGGCAAATCCCTAGTAAAAAGGTTCCTGGACCGAATTGAAATACTTTAAACATAAAAAGGTTATTTACGGTCCAGAACCCATTTACGCTTGATGATTTTCTCTCCTGGACCGGAATTGAATTTATTTAAAATTCCTGGACCTTGAACAACCCTGCGGCTGAATACTATTTTGTCATATGTTCATCTGCATTAACTTTGCAGGAGAGCTGATTAAAGTTTAACATATGTGATTTTGAATACACTACAAGACTGGCACATATATTTGATTAATGTTGATAATTTACACCAGCTGACAGCCAGATATGTTGCTTCGGAATGTGAGGCATTACCTTTAAGGAACAAATAATGTCAAAAGCTCATCTTCGGTAAAAAGTAGAGACATAACAAAACAGCATTCAGCTGGTGATTGCTGGTCATGCACAAATGACCAAGATACACATCCTGCTAATATTAGGCAACAACCAAACCATATGATGGCTTTCTCCACAACAACCACCTGTCTTACTTCTTGAAATGTGGGGACATTAGTTAACCTCCATGTGAATCCTGGAGACGATTCTAAGGTTTCCAGACCTAGCTATAATCACTCCTTACTTCTGTTACTTATTTTGTTTAAAAAATTCCTTTCTTCAAAAGTACCTTAAAGATTATCACAGGCGGTAACAATCCCCCATTGGCCAAACAGGCTAGAACAACTGTGGCATGGCAGTTCTCCATCCCAGATCTCCGCAACAAGAGATGGCGTTTCAAATCTGCATTGGAACCTACAAGAGAAAAAAATAACACTGCGACTAGAGAAACAAGCAAGCACTTGAAATAATTTTTTGCAGTAGTGTATAATCATTCCAAGCAAAAAAAATATTTATTTCTTGAAAATAATTAATAAATGTTATATGTATGGTATTTAGAAAGTCTGTGAAATATTTTTTTTTAAGATTGATACATTTAAATGATTCAGAAACATATAATAAATCATACACTATATTCCTTTTCCGGAATGTCTGGAGTAAGAGAACGCAAACGCATCCTTAGCACATGTTGCGGCTGTGTGTCTCGCCCAATGAAAGCACGGAGGGTAGGGGACTGCGTGGGAGGGGGCGACTCTACTGGTCCAGTAGTTCTGTAGTAAACATGTCAGCTCGCAAGCCTACTAGAGGAATTCTGCATTCTGCACCCTTCCCCACCTAGTCTGGCTCCGCCCACAAACTTTCGCCTCTGCGCGTAGCTACTCCAGATATTCCGGAAAAGGAATATAAGTGAAGGACAAACTCTCACAGATTTTTAATTTATTTTTCTGTTTTTTTTTTAACAATTTGCCAAAGTAGTTGTGAAATCCTTCAACAGAGGCCACAGATGGTGCCAACTAGGCACAGATATCATTTTGTGTGCTTCAATTTGTCCACAGTAAGTTGACTGTAGACATACAGTGAGCTTTCTGTGCCGTGTATAAGAACAATTCACCAGTGCACAACAACACAATGAAGTGGCACAAAGTCATCACCTTGTAATCAAGGGGTCCAAGGTTTGATACCTGGTGGAAGCACATAGTGGTTCACATCCCACTTTAAACTGTAGGTCCAGTCCTAATTAGTCTATCTGTGTATAAAGTGAACTTCAACAAAAACTCAAATGCAGTGGCACAGGAAATTCGAGGAAGACGTTTGTGCATTCTAAAATGTTCTGGCCTACCTGGCATGTAAAAAAAAAGGTAAAGTGCTCCCCTGTGCTTAGCACCACGCCATGAAGGCGTATAGGGGGTGTGGGGGTAACGCCCCACACTTTCTTGAGCCGGTCTTGAGTGGGGGTGATGTGATCCTGACATGTCAGAAGATACAATGTTTTTATGTTTAACTGGATAAGTGGCAAAGGGTGGATACACTGAACACTAATGAAGACTGTACAGAAATATGAGAGTTTGTTTTGCACTTGGTGTAACAACTGAACCATGTCATTGTACAATTTTTACAAATCTTTCATTGATTTTTATAATTACCCTGTATGCATATGAACACTTACTCTTTCATTTATACCTCTGGCATAAATGATTTCCTTTTCTTGCACAATACTTAAACTGCACTTGACAGTCATCATTACATGATTAAATTAGAATCTATTATCATCGCAGGATATAAGTTATGTTGTAGTTTAGCTAAGATAACATCTTGGTGTCTTATTTCTTCCTCATCAAAATGCTGTATTTATTTATTGAGGAAATTCCAGATGCAGCATATTGTGGCCATTTTGCAATTGAATATAGCACCCGACACAATAACGCAAAACAAATTCAGACAGAACCTTGCCTATTGCTTCAAAAGCCAATAAATTTACAATAAATATTAATTATTTTATATTAAATTGCATTGTAAAATAAAGTATATTAAACACAAAGCACTGGAAGCTTACAAAACCAAAATACAAGCGATGATGTGTTAGATTAATTGGTGTTCATAATTTTACGTTGTTAAGTTTGACCCCGATAGCAATTTTCAATTATCTTGTTAAGTAGGATGGAAAGTTTGGTGGCATTATCATTTGCACATGTTTTTTTCACTAACTGAGTGTGCATACAGCAGGGTTTTACACAAAAAACAGAGAAAGTACTCTTGAGATTTGTTTTTACTTTGGAAAATTTTTGAATTAAGTGTGTGTGTTATTTCCTGAAACGCATCTTATATATATTACATAAAACATCGAAATCTATCCATTAAAAAAATATTTGACGTAATTCCAGACGTGGTATAGTTGGTCAAGGGCCTCATAATTGGTTTACAACTGCAACATGAGGAGAAATTCATACCCTAGAACTCACTGTTCTACTTTCTCTAGAACACATCATCGCACCAATGCCTAAACCACGTATAAGCAAATGTTGAATTTTTCACCTAATTGCAGATTATGATTACGTTTTGTTGATAGATTCCTATGTTAACTTTTTTCAGCTAATAAACAGCCGGATGTGGGTAGACAATTTCAAATTATATTTATACATGTAAAACGTGTTTTTTTCTCAGGACATTGAATATTAAAATGCTTTTATCTCAAAGTAAGATTTAGCACGTTCATGGTTTTGGCATTGGTGGAACGATATATTACTTTCCATCGACTAATTTCTATTTCTTCTTCAGTTTTCACTATAGAGTTGCACTGAAAACCTTCTCCAAAATACATGCAGCTCTGAAGAAGCTGTCAACTAACTCAATTGCATTTCTTTACTTTAAGACTTAAGTTTACTTTGAAGCAAGAGATAGATAGAGAAAGAGAGGATCTTTACCCGTCATTTGTGCAGAAAAGTTCAGAGATAACTCGTCCATGTTCCCTATGCATCCAGGATCAAAGTTCTTCTCCTGAATTAGCTTCTGAACCACAGAACGAAACTTGTTCACTTGCTGCACTAAGTTTTCTGGCAAACTAACGTCCAACGGAACAGGGTGTTGCAGAAGTCGAGGGTACCTTTTGCAAAACCTTATGCTCCAACCAGGAGAAGCCTTGAACTCAGGGTCTTCACGAGTTATCACACTGAGGCCGTACATTTGCAGCTCATGGTGAGTGACCGTCTTGTTGTGATCAAACTGAGTCAACACCCACTCCACTATCTCGTCGTCCTTCTCGTACCTCAGCTGAACGCCAAACCGAATGCACCATCGTTTGTACCAACCGTAGGAGCATTTGATGTTGTTGTGCCCATGAGCCTTGTACAGCTCCAACCCTTTCAGTCTAACCTCCTCTCCCTTGGGCTTCCTCCCCTTCTTCTTCAGGGTGGAGTACCACTGGAAAATCATATTGTCCACGTCGATGTTTGTGACATTCCGACCTGCGGTCTTCATCTTGGTGCTTCCCTTTCTTACTTGTGCCTCAATTTTCTCCTTCGTCTTGAGCCACTCAAAAATGCGTTTCCTGGACACATTGAACAGGCGAGAGGCAGCATTCTGGCTGTAGAGAAGAGCAAACTCCATAACTTCAAGTTTGAATGCTGGCGGATAATGGATGTGCATCTCCTTGAAGTTTTCTCTGTCTTCCATTCCTTCCACGTAAACCTTCTCCTCAAACCTGTCAAAGAAAGTTCTATGATGCTGTTGTATAGTTAGCTAGAAAGTTAATACTAGGCAAATTGATAATCATCAGTTTAAGAATTGTAGCTTTCCTGGCACCGTGATTGGAACAGGTGTTCTCACATTATCAGGTTAAGTTGGGTGTTAGTGCCCAACGTTCCGAGCACATACATTACTCTCATCATCAGGCGTTTGAAACGTTGGACTCAAACAGCAACTTAACCTGGCTGATAACACCTGTTCCAATCATCAGTTTGTTTTACTCAATACATGGTTCAAGAATTTAAAGAAAAATGCTCCTCTTCAACAGGCCATTACAATGAATCTTACTACACACACATGAGATTTTATACTTTAAGTAGAATACAACATTAATGTATCTTAGATTTGATAAAAATTTTCAATCATGTGAAAGGAAAGATGTTAAATTAGGTTAAAAACTTGGAACTCCCTGGAGATCAGAAAGTTGTCTATCTGGTTGCAGTCAGGATAAAATTGTGAGTAACAAGCTGACTTCTTGATGTCTAGAGAGTTCCAAGTTTTTAACCATTTTTAACCTAATTTAACACCCTCCTTTCCAACCCAGGGGAGGTTAGAAAATTTGGGTTGTTTTTACGATATGTGTCCCAACATACTTATGATCTTCATGGGGTGTGGCATGTTTGCTTTATACTTTATTACCAGTATTTATTCCATCTGCAATGCTATAAGATTGATATAAACAGGTTGGAACAAGTATATGACTAGGAAATGCACAATTTAACATAACACATACTCATCATCATCATCCTCCTCCTCCTCTTTTGCAGTTTCCTGCCTCTGACTGGGTCAGCACAGAAGTCAAACCTCTCCATTTTCTTCTGGTCTTCCACCATTCCTCTCCTTCCATGGTGTTCCAATATTGCCTATTCTCCTAACACTCTCCACTATATGCTCTTTCCACCGACATCTTGGTCTCCCCTTTGGCCTTATTCCCCACTCCTTGTGCACTGTAAGCTCATACTGGCTGTCTTTCTGCACCGATCCTCTTCAATAACATACTATGTACCTATAATCATGTGTGACAACCTCCATGACAGGGACCTTGGATTCGAATCCTGACCTGGGCACGGGGTGTTCTTTGCGAGTGCCCCTCCATCAATTTCAAAATATCATCACTCATCCTCATCATCACAGACAGACTTGGACAATGAAGAGGGCTAGAAGGACTTCCAGTGAGAGCACATACAATGTGCAGGGAGAGGGAAAAGAACCAAAAGTTAAACCAAAATGTTGATGGTAAGAGCAGGTAGTGGAGGTTGTGAGAAAAGGAAGACAGGATTGGAACACAATGAAAAGAGAGAAGTGGTGGAAGATCAGAAGACAACAGAGAGGTTTGGTTAACAGTAAAGGATAATGACAAAAGGTGTTTTTGTGTGTTGGAAGAAAAATAAACAGAATATAAGAATGCAGATCTGATACTCACCTTTGCCACCACGCAAAGAACCACTTGCTGCTCTTCTCAACATATTCCTTCCCAAAAGCTGCCACTACCTCATCTGCCTTCATCTTCAGCATCTCCCCCGTGAGCACCTTGCCACTGCAGCGGTAATCGTGCACCCATGACAGGAAGGCCTGGTCGGGAGTCTCCACTTCTTTCTTCTCCGGTTTCTGTCCGGTCTCCACCTGCTCCGCAATGTCCTGTCGTTCCTTCTCTCGAATCCACTCTGAAACCGTGGCATGGTGGACTTTGAACTTCTTGGAAGTCTCCTTGAAGGTGTGGTTTGCTGCATACGATATCACCTTCTCCTTGAATTGTGGCAGATACCTCTCACCTTTCTTCCTATGCAGTGCACTGCAGCTGGACGATGCATCCAGTGCCTGCTTTCTCCTTTTCTCCGATTGCTTTTTACCTGCTGGGGGTTCTGCGTTCAGAGAGCTTTCCTCGCTTATCAGATTCTCTGGCATTTTCTGTTTCGTTGAAGAGAGAAGAAAAACTTGTTAAAACCTTGAAACATGCAAAATCCAAAGATTTCAATGTCTTTAATGAAAGATGCAGGCGGCTCATGAAGCTTCCTGAATATGACCATTCAGTACTAAATCCAAAACAAGTATTCACTTTATCCACAAAACATAAATTACAACAACCATATAAACAAAGAAAAGTGCCTGCTAATTAAGTACATAATCTCAATTGACAGTACAATGAAGATGCATATGCACTTTTCTCTGGAATTAAACATCAATACTAGACAGGGGAGACCAAAATGTCAGTGGAAAGAACAGATAGTGGAGAATGTAAGGAGATTGATTGATTAATTGAATTGTTGTTTCAAGTCCACTTTATGCACAGAAAGGCTAATTGGGACTGGACCTACATTTTAAAGTGGGATCCGAAATCACTATGTGCCTCCACCGGGGAAGGCCCCTAGAGTGTCAGGAGACGAGGACAAGATTGGAACACCATGGAAAGCCAGGAGTGGTGGAAGACCAGGAAAAATGGAGGCTTGACTTCTATGCCGACCCAGCCAGATGGAGGAAACTACGAAGGATGATGGTGGTGGTGGTGATGAATAGACAAACATTATTGCAACACCCCTCCCTCCAAAAACAGAAAGAATATAAATGCTTACAAAATGTTGGGGTTTCTTGTAAGAATTTTTTAAAAATCTAAGTAATGTAAATTTCAGTTCCCTATTGTAAAATACATTAGTAAGAAATAAACCTGAAAATTCTTCTGCTGTGTGAATCCTATCTTACAAATCTCATCAGAAATTAATAGAACAAGTTCGGAAAAGTTTTTTAAGGTATTTTTATTGTAATCCATACAATAAATTGTTTGGGGATTTAATTATGAAGTTTTTACCAAGAGAAGACACATATTGCAACAGGTATTTACATATACGACAATGATAATAACCGGTATGCTAGGCAATGCACTATTTCTTAAATAAATACACTAATGCTATAAAATGTAACTTATGGCTGCTTGAACATGGCACACTTAGTGGTTTGAAGCACGTTGCTTGCCAGCAGAATCCGATACACATATCCATCCCTTCAACTCAACTGTTTGGTACATTTGGTAGCTTTCCAAGCTGAGGTTTTGTCAAGTGTCTCTTAAGGCTCCTTTATACCGCGACGAAAACGCGCAGTGCAGACGTTCCGTTTTAAACAGATTTTTCAGTTACGAGCAAAGATAGGACCTCGGGGTTTGTTTTATATCCTTCAGAAAATATGGCTGCGTAATTCTTACAAAGCCGAAATTTTAAAAAAGACCCTGCTTAATAAGTAAATTGGGCATAAAAATGGGGAAAACCGTAATTTTCACATGCAATTATCTCGTTAACCACACAAGCTTACGGAAAACTGTTTTGTTGGGGTCATGCAATGTTCATTGTACTTGACATTAACATCATCACTGTAGAAGTCAGTTTTCCTATTTTGAGACTGTTTGAGGAAAACGAAACCCTTGCAATACGTAAAAGTGTCGCTGCACTGTGGCGACACCTCGTGCAGATAGTTGGAAGCGTTCTAAACCCCACCCACAGTAGAAAGCGGAGGGATACAACAAAATAGCCCGTGAAGACAAAACACGATCGCAAGAGACAGGGAAGTGTGCATGCGTCAACTGGACGTGTTAAATTGCAAAATATGGGTGACGGCATCAAGTGTGTTTGGCGTAAGATGTGGGCTCCGAGAAAATTTTCTGCTGCAGAAACAACAATGAAGTTTCAAGCGCTACAAAATCGCCGGCAAATTAACTGCACAGACGTTCACGTATTGTGGAAGGGTTCAGAATGAAATATAAATAATACCTATCCGTTTACTACATCATCAAATGGGGAAGTATTTATCGTTTTCCATTAGACGTTTACATTGTACGTACGTAAACCAGTAACGTTATTTTGAGTAATTCAATTAAACCGGTCTCCTTGGCAAATATTACGCTATAGTACGTAGAACAAGTTAGCTGGGGGTCCGGACCTCCCCCGAAAGGATTATGAAGTACTAAAATTAAATAATGTAAATATACTCCTTTATCAATTTTTGCATATTCGATGCATCATTTCCTCTGAACGCGTATTGGAAGGAAAGGATTATAGCTATAAATATAATACGGCTTTGAAGTATAGCATCCGAAATACTTATCAAGTACAACTATTTTTACTCTGAATATATTGGAAGGCATTGATTAGGATTGAGATCATACGGCTTTGAAAGACATAAGGGATTTATTTGGGGCGTCTGGACCCCCTTCCCCAACGAAAATATTACCAAGTAATAAAATTATAACAATACTCGTTTAGCATTTGTGAATTTATTGGAAGGCAAGGATTATATTGGGATCGTACGGCTTTGAATGATATTACAAAAGAAGGTTTATGCATACTACAACTCATAACGATATGTATACAATATTAATCAGAAACTTCACTGTATCTAATATTTATTTCGTTATGCAATAGTATTCAATCCTTCTTCTATTTGACATTAATTTCTAAACGAGGTAACCTTTGTATGTAACGTATGCACTGTTTGTGGCATAGTTGGAAGTGGATATTTCTGGGAGGCCTACACATAACGTACAGTAACAGATTTCACTTTTGTAAGTGTTTAGAGGCTAATTTCTTCATGAATTTGATCGTATTTATGTATTGCAATGCACAGGAGGCATTTTGTATAGCAACAGAGAATATGTTTACCTTTGAGACTGATTTTGTCATATAAATTGTTCGTAATGTACTGAAACGCAGGTCGCTTTCCAATTATTGTGAGAGTTTCGTTGTCATGTATTTGTTCTTATTGTATTACATAGTGTATCTACGTGCACTGCTGTTCATGAATTTTTAAGAAGCTCATTGTTTGTGTCCGTATATGATTTTTTTGTAGCCCACTAATTTTTTTACCTGTTTGTCAGAATTTTTTTCTTTTCTTGTTATTTGTACTTCAAATAAGCAAAAATTGGAATAGTATACAGGGTGGCCAGACTCAATTGGGCACTTTTCGAACATTAGTAACCAATAAATCCAACAGCACACGGAAAAATTGGAAAGTACATTTTGTTGTCGATAGATGGCTGCATCATACGGTATGCTGTGAACAAGGTTGATCGCTGGATTGGCCGTCGAGGGCCTGTGGAGTGGCCAGCCCGATCACCCGACATCAACCCACCAGACTTTTTCCTTTGGGGTTACCTCAAACACAAGGTGTACGCTAATCCCATTGACAGTGAGCAACATATGCGTGAGGTGATTGTTCAGGAGTAAGGCGTGTGAAAATGTTGCTTTGCGTCTACAAGCCTGTGTTGACTTAGATGGTGCCCAGGTCGACCACTATCTTGAAAATCAATGACTTATGTGTATGTGATTCCATTTTTGTAACAATTTTGTAGCCATTGAAATAGTTAACATTTGTCAATAAAAATAAAATAAAGGAAAAATAAAAATAACATCTAATCAAAAACTGCCTAATTGAGTCTGGCCCACCCTTTATATATACATAAGAAACTGTTACTTAAGCAAAAAAAATAAATGTACCTCGAGAAAAACCAGTCTACTCCGTTCCCTGCGGTGTAGAGGGCAATGTCTGTTCTCATCATCCCATTCATTACTCTTCACCACGAAATAAACTTTATCTGCAGATAATAATACAGAAAGACTACTAATTCAGTAGCGCACAACATTGCTCTTCCAGTGTGGGCGTTGTAAAAACAAAGTTGTAAAACTACAATTTTAGCTAACGTGTAGTTAATTGTACATGATCAGAATGATATGTGTATATCTTATGGAACACTGTCCATTCAATGAACCTGTTGTGATCACTGACTGGGCAAACTGAAGAAATGTTTAATTCGTGGTCTGTTTTAAACTAATTAGTGTCACATCCAGCGAAAATATAAACAGTTCATATTATTAGATTACTATTGTTAATAAATGTTATAATAAAAACAATATATTGCCGGCCCACGTGGCGGAGCGGTTAGCACATCGCGCTACGATGCCAGGGGTCCCGGGTAGTGTTGCCCACGAGACGAGACTTTGGCCTGTCATGTCTCGTGGAAATGCTGTCTCGTCTCGAAAATATTCGTTTGTCTCATGACACATGGTCAATCTCGTCTCGTCTCGAATTTTTAAAAGCCTGTCCCGTCTCGTCCCGTGGACAACACTAGTCCCGGGTTGGAATCCTGGCCTGGGCATGGTTGTATGTGAGTGTTCATTCATCAATTTCATCATATCATCACTCATCACCATCTTCGCAAATTAGCCAAAAGTGGCACAAAAAGCAAAGTAAAATAAAGCAAATCAATCAATCAATCAAAAAACAATGTATTGTTATTATTACTATAAATACTAAAATCTAAACAATCTTCAAACACCTCGCGACAAAATTCTGCTTCAGCCAATTATAGTTACAACAATTGTAATTTCTATTTAGGAACTGTAGGTACAAAATAGGAATAGTTTTTGGTTTTCCTTTCATTGCTCTTTATGGAAGATTAAAAATAGAAAGAGAGAGAGAGAGAAAGTGCCTTTTCCCCTCCCTGCTTCTCCCACATAATGATATATCCAAGATTCAAGACAGATGAAAGCACGGCTGTGTTTACTATCTTCCATTTCATAAATGTTTGATAATGTTTTGTCATCAAATTACGGTTTTACTATCCACGAAAAATTCGTTACGTGTTAAAAGAACGATAATTCATGTTTGCTTTCTTCGCTCGCCTGCGTGCCAGATGGTCAACTGCTTCACAACAAACAAATTTTCGTCCTTCCACCCTTGCAAGCGATTGTTTTGTTTCCCCTCAGGTACCCACCCCACCCCAACTTCTCTCCCGTCAGCCGTGAACAGTAAACAGCGAATGCCTACCTTCAACTATTTCATATGAAGATCCGTTTCCATGTGTAGGTAATCTTTTATACTTTTTTAAAATCATGTCGCTGTTTCTTTAACATAACTTGTGTAGGTTCGTTAGGGACTATTTACTGTGTCGGAGCTCTACGAGGCAGTAGAAGCTGAGACCCAAGAACACTGTGAAGACTGCCAATCTCGTGACGTATTCTGTTACGTCAGAGATACGCACAGAGTAAGCCACAACAAAAACCAACCCATATGACCCTCCTTTTTTCCCCTTCTTACTCAGATTCGACTTTCGTCAAATGTATGAAGGAGCCTTAACCCCTTCCCTGTGTTTGGCTTAATATTATGCCCGCGAACATTTCTGACTCTGAAGTAACCTGTGTTGAACGGAAAAATATGTTTTTTGTTGGTGAAACATATGTTTTGCTTTTGAAGAAACAACGACCTTTTATTTAGTGTGCTGACAAAGAAGAAGAAGTTCAGGGGAAAGAAAATGTTTTTGTGTTATGCTGACAAAGTGCAAACGTGAGTTCGTTTGAGTGCCGAGTTTAGTAAGTTGCTTTATGTACATTTTTTTCATGTTGCGTTATTTGAACTGTTGGTGATTTATTGTTGGTTTAGGTGTGTAAAATGGCCAAAATGAAACATGCCCTTGACGACTTCGAAATTATGGATTATCTTGTGAGCTCAAGTGACGGTGAGTTTCTAATAGTATCTAACAGTGACTGCGATTATGGAGGGGCAGTTGTCCCCCCAGTTTTTGCCACTTTTGCACCTGCACTATGCTAAATCTTATCTACACAGGAAAATATACTGTCTTTGCCCCCCTAGTTTTGGCACCTTGTCCCCCTGTTTTGGGACCCAATCTGGGACTGGTATCTAATAGTATTGTCACACAGGATTGCGAAATATTTTTTCCCTCATACCTACTGAAGATATTGCAATGAAACTTGGCGGACACATTACGTATAGACCATATTAGTTTTCAAGGTAGATTATAATCGGGTACCTATATCCAGGGCTGGTCCAGAGGGCCCCAAAGTTACCAAAAGGGATTTTTCGGAGGGAAATTTCCTGAATTATCCCAGATTTCCCCTTCCTCATACACACATGTGCATGGTACCATTTGAAAGCCTGTTCTATTCTGAATAGAAAGACGTATGAACCATGATTCTCGGATAAATTGTGCTGAAGCAGTAGCTACTTAAAAATATGACTACGCAAACTCAGAAAAAAAAATACACAGCACGGGAAAGCATTTTGTCAGAAAATTACACAGGGAAGGGTTTAAGAAAGAAAACTACAGAACAATGCAATACACCAACACCATGTTACCCAGAACAGATCCATGCACTGTTTGGCAGTGTTTGCTTTCATACAGGAAGACATGCCATTTTGATGAAGGATTCACTTCTGTGTAGTTTGCTAAGGTGATAAGTAACAAACTGATTAGTATTGATAACTGTTATTAACACTGTTATAATGCCACAGCATTAGTACACTTTAGAACAAAAAAAAAAATGTATAAAATTTTGTGAAAATGCAAACTTTCTTGGAAGTTGTGATATATATGGGTGGCATAAAAGGACATTTCCAACATCTGTGTCAAAAGTATGTGATTACTAGAAACTGGATTTTAAAGGGAAACAGTTTAAATTTTTCAACACTGATCGTGGAATAAACAACAACAGTGTTGATAATTATCTTCAACCAACAAGATTACATGGTTTTGACTTTTCTTTTTTAGCAGACATTCTCGTTTTTTCCCTTTTTTTAAAACATTTTTCTTTCTGGTCCCTTTATTGACTAGTTTTTCAGCCTACATTCCTCTTTTGCCTCTTTTTAAAAAACATCTTCCTTGGTCTCTTTATTCACAAGATATCGAACATTTTGCAGGACTGTTTTTTACCCTGAACAAAACATTCAGCAATTGTCTATTTGGTGCAGTTTAGAGGAAAGAGCCTTCTACCTTAATTTCCCTCCATGAGTGTTGGGAGTACATTGTAGCGATTGTTGAAACAATGCAATCTGGGCTCATGCAGCAACAAACGCATTTTAAGAGGTACACCTGTTGGGTTAAAAGTGTACTTATCTGCTACATTCTTAGAATAGTTTTAACTTTACTGTGTGACAGTATTAACTGTCAGTGAAATGGTGAAGCCAGGTAAAAGTGGAGGCAAGCTATGGAATGCGGTAAGTTGTTAATAATAAATAAAATAATTTTTTTTTTTTTTTTTAACATCTGGTCTCTAGTGATTAATTTGGTTGTAACTGCGAAATTCAGTTGACGAGTTTTGTACATTGAATACCACCAGCAAGCAGCATGCTTCCAGCTGCTAAGAGGCCACATTCAGTACAATAACTAAATGAAGGCACTGTAGTATTCCCATATAAACAATCCCCATTATTTAAAATGTGTTCCACATACAATAGAATTTGAAGTTTGCATCAAGACCTTGACTTCACACTGACAATAGTTGATTATAAGAGTATATTGAACTCAGTTTTTGCAGCATAAATACAGCGCTGCATTCATGTGGGATATTATGTATTGAGAATGAAAATATGGAGGCACTGCGATGGTTAATCTAAAACAGGGGTGGTAAACGTGTCGACCGCGGTCTACCAGTCGACCGGCAAGTCCTGAGAGGTAGCCTGCAGTGCTCTGTCAGTCATTTGCAACGCAACTAGATGATTTGCGCACGGAATTTGAAAGACTATTTACGGAGTTCTTCTAGTTCTGTTCAAAGGATTATGTAGGACAAACAGCAAGGAAAATGGAAATAAGATGGCACGAACACGATTTGGAAATTATAAATCTAAACCCAAGAATAGGTTTGTCAAGCTCACATCATCGAAGAGAAGCATTTGATTAAAAAGAGAAGGATTTTAAAAAGATTGACGGGAAACATAGAGTTGAATGTCTGGGAAGCTTCGTTCATTGCAGAAGAATACTGGAATAAATTAAATAATGTAAATGGTAAATAGATCCAGTATGGAGTTTTCTTTTTCACAAATGGAGTAAGCCATCATCTTTAAAATTGAATGTAACAGAAAACATCAAGAGACTTTGTGAAAACAATGATGAATTTGAATTACCTGATGATATTTGGGATTCATAATTTTAAATAAAATATAATGTGATCAAAAATTTTTATCTGAAATAAAAAAAAACAGATTACTTCTATTCACAGTTAAGTTGCTATATTACAACAATGTAACATTGACAACATCCATTATATAAGGGATTATTTTTGTTTAAAAAATTGCTAACCATTGTTATAACTGTATCTTTAGTCAAAATGAAAATAAATGTCTGATGAAGGGAGCGTGTGTTCTCCTGAAACGTCACAACCAAAAACTGTTTTCTTATGCTTGTAATAACTGTAAACTACAGGAAAATAATTCCAGTTAGAAGACGTAACTTCCATGGTCTTCCCATTTCAGGAAATGAAAACTGAATCTGTGGATAAACTCTTGTTCTCAAATATCGCAATTAGTGGAAGGAGACCATAGTAAAGTAGACTGCACTGCGACATTTACTTGAAAGCAAGAGCAAGTGATAGCAACGTATCAGAAATCTGGAAACTATTGTGTGAAGACTTCTATCCAAATATTCGCAAAGTGGAGCTTTATTTGACTGCATTTTTCGGAACTACATATCTATGTGAGTCAGCGTTATCTACAATGAATGTGATAAAATCAAAGGAGAGGAATCGATTAACTGATGATTACTTGATTTCCTGCTTGAGAGTAGCAGTAACGCCATATGACTTGCAACAAGATAAACTCATTGGCGGAATGCAGTGTCAAGTGTTTGGAATCAAGTGAAATGACTGCTAAAAAGTACAAAATAATAGTGTAATTTTTTTCCTGATGCCCAGCAACAAGTGACATACGTTTGTTGAAATGAGTGTTTATGAAAGAATAAAATTATGTTTATTTCAATACTTTCTCATTAAAAGGATGAAAAGGTGCTAATGATGAACTGGGGAGATACGGCCGAAAACAGGTGCCAGGCCCACAGTACTGAAGCCAAAACTTATTTTATAAATAAATATGTAAATAAATAAATACATAAAATCAAATAATCAATGTCAGTTTTATGGTATTGGCCCTTTGCTTCCTTTTTTAGGCTCTCGTTGTTAGCTCTAATAAAATAAGTAGACCGCCAGTGATTCTTGAAATGTAAATTAGCCCTCAAACCAAAAAAGGTTGGCCACCGCTGATCTAAAACATTTCTATTGAAGATGCAATGTGGATAAGTGTACAAGGAGAGGTAAATGAAGGTAACAGTGAAACTCCAGGTTCCAATATGCTAAGGTCAGTTAGTTTGTAACTTACCTCTAAGCTGCTTTGTCCTGTAGCATCCAAAGAAGTGTTGGCAACTGTTTCCAGAAAATGTTGCGAATCATCTAAGGCTGCCACTGTCTGAAGAAAATGAACATACTCCGACGGTAGAGTTCTCAACTGGGACGACGAGAGAGCATTCTCACCAATTATGTTTCCCTGAGAGGCATCACCTGCAACGTCACCGATAAACTCACTTGGCTGCTCCAGAAGGACAACAGACTCGATTATTTTACTTGCAGGCATGACCCCTCTCTCGTCACCCGGTCTCACTAGCTCCTGCGGCACAGGAAGGGTCACAGAGAGCATGCTGTCCCTGGAAATGTTCAATGTGATGTCCTGCAGCATCGAGCTCATGCACTGGCTCGCCGAAAGTAAATCTGAATCCTTGCTCTCATCCAGAACGCCTATGAGTTTGTCGGCTTCAATGATCTGCGACGAATCATTTAACTGGAAAATGAAGTCCGCCTGTTCGAGAGATACACTAGGATTTTCATTTGTTGCACACTGCTGCTCTATTACAGACAACTGAGGGTAATAAGTATTGGTAATCAGTACGTGCTGAACGTTTGAAGCTGTGTCGCGGGATAAACTTTCTGCCACATTCACCACATCTTCCGTTACATGCGTAGATGTACCTACAGCATCACTTACGGCCAGAACACATGAATTATCCACCGCACTACGCTCTTCGAGAAACTTAGTCATTTTATTCTGCTCTTCGAAACTTGGTATCTGATTGTCACACTTCTTCTGCGCTGCCGAATCTTTGCTAGTACTTGACATTACTGGTTCTGGTGCATCCTGCCATTGGTTCTGGCAAACAAAATGATCTGGAATCTCAGAAGCCAGGTGCTTGGATGCTACATCATGCAATATCTGCATCCTGTCCAGTGTATTTAACTCCCCCTTCCATCCCTCATGGCTACTTGTTGCCGTACGTCGCTCCCGTGTCATTTCTTGCCTGAGTTTTATTGGCATTTCTTCAACACCTTCCACTCCCATTTTACCCTGGAATAAATGAAAGCATAATAATTTGTATTACGTTTGCCACATTTCCATATATCTGCATCAAATTTTAATTTATTAATTAATACAAGATTTGAGTAAAACTAGTTAATTCTTGCACCAGATTGGCCTTCCTAAAGAAGGCTCAACTGGTAACAGCCTGAAAAAATGATAATCACATATTTATTATTCTGATTTAATGATGCATGTAATAAGGAAACACGCAAACATTAAAGAACACATACTGTACTCATTATTGAAAAAAAAAACAATGGGATTTCTGTAATCAAACTCGAAATATTTTTAAAAATTCTTTTTACAACTGCATTTAAAAATTCAGTCACCAGGTGAAAATTTTCAGGTGTTATGGCAACCAGGCGCCAAAAATATTTTTCTACCCCTGATCACAGGTATGATAATTTAAAAATGTTAATGTACATTTACTGAAAATTTTGGCATTCCTTTGCAATGCTCTAATAGACTCTCACCACAATTTCCACAACTTGCATCCCTATATGTGTAAAAATATGCACAGGGGATTTGAGTAGCACTAAATCAGAGAAAAGTATGTTTGCAAAATAAATTAAACCACAAACATTAATTTACAGTCAGGTTAAAAAAGTTGTGTTACAAACAACCACCTTACAGGCAAGTAAAATTATGCTGGTAATATACTGCACTTGTGTTTCATCTATACCTATCCCAGCTAACTGTGGAGCAGGCAAACAAAAACAAGTCTCTGCGCAAGTAGTGTCGCGACACGGGTCCACCAATGAACACGTAAGAGGAACGGAAAGCGACTGCAGTTACCAGCCTTCCCAGCAGCGTGTACTGCTTCACTCTGGCCACTCGATTTCCTTCGCTTCTCTGACGCTATGTACGCCTTGCTCCACAGTTAGCTGGTACAGGGTATAAGATGTTATTCCTTTATAGAGTACACAGTGATGGAAAAGGTAGAATGTATGCATGTGCATTTTTTCACTTGCTGACCATTGTCGACTTTTTACACTAAATGTACATGTAAATGGAATAATTCTAAAACAATGTCGGTAACCTT
The DNA here is from genome assembly GCF_977018435.1 of Lepisma saccharinum. NCBI lineage: Eukaryota > Metazoa > Arthropoda > Insecta > Zygentoma > Lepismatidae > Lepisma > Lepisma saccharinum. The sequence continues at coordinate 37,234,166 of NC_139249.1, forward strand.
GAGCCTCAGTACCCTCTCGAGAAAGTGGAATATTTTGCATGGTATATGAAGATTTTGTTGATTATGAACGTTTTCAGTTGATTTTAGCTCGCGGAAATGTGTCATTGAGAAATAAAGGACATCTGTTACCTTAGCATCTTTCTTTACCGTGAAGAACAGCCCGAAGGCTTCGCGCAAGTGAATCTAGCACCCAAAAATGACATTCCACAACAGCAACTATAATTTTACGTAGTTAGGTTAGGATTATTAGGTTTGGTACCAATAGTTATTATCAACATGTTCTTTTGCTATTTGAGTGTGCATACAAAGGGTTTTAATAATAAAAAGTGGCAAAAGTACTCCAAAATGGCAGGTTTTTCCTTACGTGGGTAATTCTTTGTGATCGAATATCTCCGTTATTTGTGTTTTCCACATGCCGGAAATAATTTTATATTACATGAACATCAAAATCTGTCGATTAATACAAATTTCAGCGTAATTCTCGAGGGGGTACAGTGGGTAAATGGCCCCACAATGTCAACTTTCAAATGACAAAGGTGAAATTTTCCACCTTTATGAGATTTATGCAAAGAGTTCTCGGTTTTCTGGCTTTCAAGACCAGAAGCTGCTACCATTGCTTGCCAGTAGTTCTAGGGGGCCTCCCCATGGCGCAGTGGTAGCGTCATTGCCTTGTAATCAAGGGGTCCCGGGTTCGATACCCGGTGGAGGCACAAGTGGTTCGGATCCCACTTTAAACTGTAGGTCCAGTCCCGATTAGCCTTACTGTGCATAAAGTGGACTTAAAACAGCAACTCAAACCAAACCAGTAGTTCTACATCGTCCTAATGATGCCACGTCAACACTAAAATTTTGGGGCACTTACCAGGATTCAAACCCAGGATCATTTACACCAAGGACAATACATCTCTCAAAACCTTTATATCCCAGTATGTAGCATGGTACATACCTCAACTTTCTGATTTAACACAGCTATTTCTCCTTTAGTCAATGGTCCTGTTTCCACAATACCTATTGCAGGGCCAAACTTTCTCCACCGGCTTATCCATCTTCTGTACCAGCCATAGCTTGCCTAAAAGGAAAAAAGAAACGACTTGACATGCAAACTCACAGATACTAGAACTGGTGCCTCCATAAAATGGCAGCCATTTTCTGCAGTAACTGAGCGATACATTCACCTTTCTAACTCAAATACATGAAAATTAGTAATACATGTATTTGTTTTAAGAAAAAAACAGCACACTTGAATATTATTCATTTCATCAAAAGTTAAAACTTGTTTATTGAAGTAATAAACTAATTTTAACACTATAAGAAATATTAAACAAAATAATGTCTTTATTGAGAAGAAAAAAAAAAACTTTTTCTAAAAACACTAAAATTGCTTACTTACGATTAGTCCAATGTTGATTATAGCATTGGACTACTCGCAAATCGTAAGTAAGGAATTTTAGTGTTTTTAGAAAAAGTTTTTTTCTTTTTAATAAAGACATTATTTTGTTTATCTTAAGTGAGTAATACACACTCGTGCTATTATGTGTTAAGAAATATTGTTTCTATTATACAATATTGTGGATCAAACAAAAGGAACTAATTCCAAAACCTGACTCCTAACCACATTATTGTGATTGACTGACCTCAATAGAAAAACAGATGAATTATAACCATACAATGTATGTGAGGAAGATAAACATTCTTCTCAACCTACGACAACTTTTTACATCAACTTTGCTTGCAAATAATATGTCCTTGCACTATATATATGACCGTGACTTTTTGGCGCAAAGGGTAAATTTAATGTTGCACCCGTAAACAACCTCCTACTACAGGAATTGCACCTGTAAACAAAATCCTCCTATAGATATTTTACATACTAAGGGCAAGCATTGCCCTTATGCAATGCATATGCACAGACAAAGTAAGAATCCGTAATGACTGCCCTTACCTTGAAATCCGTCATCCCAGCATTGTGGAAAGCCCACTTGGCTCGTGCCTGGATGAGGTTCTTAGAAATCTTTCTCCCTTGCTTCTTGCAGGCGCAATACCATGTCCAAATCTGCTGGTCTATTTGACTGCTTCGAGTTTTTGGCAGGCGTAGATCCTTTTTCACAGGCGGGTCTCCAAATATTGTGTTTGCTATCTATTGAAAAAAATGGGAACATAATTTCAAAAAATAATATTTTAAGGATGTTTGCAGTGACGTAGCCAGATTCTTTTCTAGGAAGGAGGCCCAAATTTTGATACATATTAAAAAAAAGTGAGCTGGGGAAACACAATACTGAAATAAAAATTTCAATGTATCCATCATTACTAGACCCCGGATTTTTATGTTATATGAAAGTACAAAAATGTACATAAATATGTAACAATAATTGACAAAATATGTACCTAAGTATGTATTATCAAAAGGATATGTAGCAAAATATGTAGTATCAAATAATATGTAACGTTAATAACAATTGAGTATCCAAACGATTTCAAGAATTCTGCTAGATATATATTTTATTTGAACAATTTTAAGAACATAAGTTGTTGAAATTAAAATTTGTATCAAATTTATAAACTCAAAAAACCACATCAACATGTACATATTTAAGAAACCAATTCTGTCAACTTTTAATTATTTTTCACATTGCAAATTGTTGTATAATATGTAAATATGAAAGAGAGCTCTTTGTAACTTTTGAAACAAATTGTGAAAAGAAGCATCTACAGAAATAACAATTGAATGAAAATACATAGCTACTTTTGTACAAGGGAACATATTGTCAAACTCGCTACATACAGGAAAGTAGCTTTCCTATCCACGGATGCCAAGTTTCTAGGCACCTTGCCTAAATCTAAAAGTAAAACGAAAATACATAATCAGAAGGGTGGTTGGGGGAGAAACTTATTACTTATTTTTTTTTTTGTTTTCAGCCTGACTGTTGACTTGGTAGTCAATTTTAGGTGACCGTAAGCACTAAACATCTCATTGATTAGAAAATTTGACATCACATGAGCTACAAATTTTCTTCATCATGTTTTTGAGATTGAAGGAAAAGGATCAAGATAGGAAAAAAATTACAGAAATATGTTGTTTTATGTGAAGTAAATTAGCAAATATGTAATATCCTGGCAAATATGTAACATAAAACTCATGCAAAATCATGTCAATTATATAATTAGTTTACATTTTCCTGTTCAAGTTATGTATCTAGAAAGGAATAGCATATGTAATTACATACAAATCTGAGCTCTAATCATTACACATATTAAATTGTGACTAACATATTTCTATAGAACTACTCTTAAATTAAGTTCCACACCATGGTCATGCCGAAGCCATCAGGCTTTGGGCTACAGGACATATGCTGATTAATCTCTCCTGGGTGGAACCGTAACAAATATTCTACCGAGATTTCGGCCAGTGACCACCTACCATCATGAGGACATTGGGAGGCACGAATGAGTAGCATAACCCAATCATGGAAAACTACAACAACGACTGTGGATTTGTCATATTGATCACACATCACCCCATAACTGGTTGGATGATTTCAGCAGGTAGGAGTGAGGCCGGCAGGCGGTAGGCTCTGACTGTCAAGGGCTGTTGTGTTACAGGTCATTATTATTCTTACTCTTAAATTAAACCTTTTTTTTTCCGCCGAGAAGCTCTTTCCCCGAACACAATGTGCCTGATGTTTTGTCTGGCATCACACATTGTCAACAAGTTACCAAATCTGAGAGGTAAAATGATGCTCCGATGTATCATCTGAAGGTATGGAGGCTTCCCCAATGGCGCAGTGGTAGTGTCGTCGCTTTGTAATCAAGGGGTCCCGGGTTCGATACCCAGTGGAGGCACATAGTGGTTCAGATCCCACTTTAAAATGTAGGTCAAGTTCAGAATATATGAAGGTATGGGTTCAAATCCAGGTATGAACCAAAGGAGTATCCAAAAACTAAATTAGGAGTGAATAAAGTAGGCTTTATGACTTCTATGATTGCTCTTTCAATGGTCCCAAAAGCTATGGTTAACTATGCAGACATATATACAGTATTTATTTTGTAGAAATTTTGCAAAAAAATGTAGGGCAACACTGTGCCATTGATCTACCAAGCCAGCCCCAATTTCTACGTGATTTTTTTTACTCTTGCATGGAATTGACTCTAATAGTGTTACTGCAATGGGATAAATTGCCTATGACACACTGTTGATGTTGATTTCGATTCTTGAAACTCACATTACCCAAAACAAACTGAAGTAATGCAATGAAGGACAGTTTGCAAACATATATCTATTAGTAAAATAAAAGGAAAGAAAATAAAGTTATTCATACAAAGCCAAGAGTAAAACGTTGGTACCTTTTGCCTTCTGTACCCCATCGAGAAATTGAAATATTTTGCATGGTTTATGAAGATTTTGTTGTTTATAGCTCGTGGAAATGGGTTATGTCTAGTGAAGTATATGTGTTACCTTAGCATAAAGCAGAACAGCCCGAAGGCTTCCACAACAGCAGCAGATGGCATGCTGCCTTCAGATTCATAAATGTAAAATAAATAAATCAAACACGAAGGACTGAAAACTTATGAAACCCAGATAGAAGTGAAATTATTGTTAGGAGTGTTAGATTTATTGGTGTTTACATCGTTGGGTTTGGTGTTGATAGCAATTCTCGGCAATTTTGTTAAATTAGGAGTGCTACGCTTGATGATCTGATCTCTTGCATGTGTTCTTCAGCTATTTGAATGTGCATACAAATGGTTTTTACTAATAAAAAGTGGCAAAAGTACTCCGAGATGGCAGTCTTTTACTTACCCAGGCCATACTTGTGATCAAACATTCAGTCATTTGTGGTTTCCACACAATGTAACCAATGTTATATTACATAAAACATCAAAATTCGTGGATTAAGAAAAAAAAATTGAGCGTAATTCTCAAAGTGGGTCAATGGCCCCATAAATGCTCAACTAGAGCAGATTTTTCAGATGTTGGCTCCTACGTGAATAAAGTTCCACAGTCTAAGAATGAAAATGTCAGCCTATGTACCTGCAGAACATCCTGCTCCGCTGGTACACCTTCTGATACTCTTCTTTGGCTTTCATCCATCTTTTTCCGCTTACTGATACCCTTAGAACATCCTTCTGAACTGTTGCCAGCTTCTTCTTTATTCCTTTTCCTCTTCGCCATTTATGTGGCAAAAGTTTAGGTATCTATACATATTAGAAAAAAAATCTTTCCTCAGCATGCCAAACAACAAATAACAATTTATTTGATAAACAAGTACCGGTGCGATCTCCACCGAACACCTCTCACTCGCTTATTTTGTTGTTTCTAACATTCATACTTACCTATTCTGCATTGCGAAAGATTCTTTAAGGTGGCATTTTACTTTTTTCACGAAAATAATTTCAATTTTTTACATTAACAGTAATTATTGTTCTTTGTTTTTCGCTTCCGTAACACACAATATGGCGGGTACAGCTTGAGTCGCATCATGTGGGTATGCAGTGTTTCCAACCTCCGTAATCGAAAAATACCTGAATAGACCCACAAACCATTGACGGATAGCCCCAAAAACCATTTCCAGCAAGGTTAAGCAAGCATAGTTAAAATTTTATTCGTAAAACACTGCAATAGTTTTAAAAAAAAATCACCTTCACTTCTTGTAAAACAATGGCGTGGTTGGAAACACTGACAGGAGGTTACGTTATGAAACGTACGGAACATCCAGCTCACGTAGAGGAAGCAACGGTCATTGTGCATTCGAGAGATATTTTTCTTCAAAAATACATGAATTCCCAGTCAAATAGATTCCATGATGGAAGAAAATACCTCCACGAACTTTCAGAATACTACAGAAACTCATTTCCGTAAGTAGTTTCTTCTGTAAAAATGAAGAAATCCATTCGGCGGAGATCGCACTGTTACCCCATAACATTAAAATAAATTTAGGTGACATACACCCATTCACTATTGGAAAAAAACCAACAAGGATATAACAGGTAACAATTCTGTTTTTATTGTAGTCTAAAAAAGGCAAAATGTATGGCCTTTTTTTAAACAAAAAGTAGGTACCGGTTCAGATTCTGAAAATTTTTCATACAATGACAGAAGTGTGGAATGCATCTAGAATGATAGGAATGATTGTCCAAGTAACTTTGAAGTTCGGGGAAATTATTTTGTGTGATTCAAAGCTAGAGGAATTATATCTTGAAAAATAGGTTGTGCAATGATACAAGCGTAATTATGATGCTAAAAAAACATTAACACTGAACCACTTAAGCTACGTATATGACGATGATCAAACCAGAAAGCATGTAGAGCATGTGATAATAGACATGTATAGAATTCAATTCAGGAAGAAAATGCATATGCATCATAATGATATTGGAATTATGCAATCGGAACCTGGGCCAAGTACACGTTATTAAAGCACCACAGAAATAATTACACTAATCCATATGGTAAATCAGTTATCCGCTGCATCACACATCTTAGGCATTTATTTATGGGTGGCAAGGTAATTTCTGTCCCCAGTTACCCAAGGGAAGCAAATATTATGTTTATTTGGACATTCAAATATTATGGCAATCTCGACTACCCCTCTTCCAGTTACCGACACACAAAATTTGTCCCATTATCTATTTCATAGTTGATCATTCATTCTTATCCTCTCAATTAACTCAAAGGTATTAACAAAAGTTACATAAATAAACGAAATAAAAATTAATTGATCTGCGGTCCTAATCAACAAAGATCTTAAAATGCATTTGTCTAATTCAAAGCGACAAGTAGTCCCATATTTTAATTGTGAACGTGTACACATCACAGTTCAGTGATATACATAACGCTTTCAAAGCGAGAAGTAACATTTTTGAGAAAGACACATCTACCATCTTGATCGAGTGGGCAGCGCGAATATGGGAGTAAGTTTTGTTTCAACGTGAACCTCATTTCACATTCACTCAAAAGTACAGGACATGGTGCTCATAAATTATTTGTGCTCAAAAATAACATACCTTTCCTATGTATAGTCACACTACAGTGTTTCTTTCTCCAAATTAATATAATTTCCAATTCATGACAAGAGACACAGTCGACACAACGAACACCTGTTTAGTGGATTTTTCAACAAACTCTGCGATTGAACTCCATGTCCATTACCGGTAAGGTTACCGGCCAGTTAGTTCTGCACACCATCTCACAGGAGATTCTATGCTCCGTCTTCTCCGACGTATTCGTTTCTTTTTTTTTTAAATGTATGTTTTAATTTTTATTTTAGAGTTGTGAGGGATTCCGAAAAGCCGATAGAGGTAAAAAAATATATATATATCCCCGATTCTGACTTCGGGAAAATGACTTCCTGCTCTTTTGGGATCTCAAACAGTTGGGATATATAAAACATTTCACGTCCCGTCCCCCTGACCAAGAAAAGGAAACGGCCCCTAATAATTTACATCGCATATGCTCGTCATGCTCCTATGTTTTAAACAGTGGCGGCGATTGGATCCCAAAACCGGAGGGCAAGGTGCCAAAACTAGGGGGGCAAAGACAGTATATTTCCCTTTGTAGATAAGATTTAGCATAGTGCGGGGCCAAAAGTGGCGAAAAATGCGGGGGGGGGGAACTGCTCCCTAGTCCCTCCTAATCGCCGCGACCGGTTTTAAAAAGTAGTAGCAATGAAACAGCTGAGGGGATGCTTGGAGAAAATTAAGTTAGCTCCTACTGGGGGATACCATCCCCCCGCATATCCTCTCACTTCGAACACTGATATAGGCTATATACAGAAAAATATACATATTTATAATCAGCTGTGCCCGCGTCATGCGAATTTAGGGGGGAGATCAAGTTTTATCATTTAGCTTCCAATGATATATAGGCTTCACACAAAAGGATGGGGGGTTTCGTTTGTTGGTGATTGCGGCAATGGGGTTGAAATGAAACACCACCCCTTATGCCTTTAGAATCGGTTTGGAAGGGGGAGGGGTGTTCTTCGCATTAGTACAAGGTTAGCCAAGCAGATAGACTGTTAATTGATTGATTGAGTTGGTGTTTTAAGCACAGTAAGGCTAAGTGGGAATGGACCTAAGTAGAACATGAAGCCCGGTTCAACGCCCTCATTTGGGGCTCGAATCATTATGTGGGGCTCAGTGTTGCCAACTCACCCCACGAAAATTTCACCAACTGATATTTTGAAGTTTTTTATGATGTATTTGAGGGCAGAGTTGGCAACACTGTGTGCCCACTGTAGCTTTTTATGTCTGGCAACACTGCCGTAGACAGAGTTGGCAACACTGTGGGCCCACTGTAGCCTTTTATAAGGGGGGTTTATTGCCCTGTTTACATCTGGCAACACTGCCGTAGACAGTTGGGTTCACTGTAATCAAAGGACCTGAGGGGTCCTGCCCTGTTTACATCTGGCAACACTGCCGTAGGAGTTGGCCTGTGGGCCCACTGTAGCTTTTTATGTCTGGCAACACTGCTGTATGACAGAGTTGGGTTCACTGTAATCAAAGGACCTGAGGGGCCCATGCACCTGTCTGCCAACACTGCCGTAGACAGAGTTGGCCTGTGGGCCCACTGTAGCCTTATGATGTATTTGAGGACAGAGTTGGCAACACTGTGTTACTGTAGCCTTTTATGAGGGGGGTCTATGGCTTTTTTACATTTGCCTAGCCACTCTACAAAAATTCTACTATATGATCTTTCACAGGCTAAGCTAACCTACAAATAGTGGCAGCACTGACGAGGCTCGAATCATTATTTGAGGCTCGAAACGAATCGCTAAATATAAAATAAAATAACAATGCCTATGAACCTGTTTGGCTTCAGGAAGCAGGCTATGGAGGTATCCGCCCAAAGCGCACCATCGCCACCTGCGAGCTGGGACCTGTTACCCTCCCTATCTAAACTCAACGGTTTGTTGATTATACACTTGAATAGCATCCTGACCCAGTACGACGAGGATGTGGGCAAGATTTTCTACATATTCAACAACAACTTGAATTATTACCAATTCCCCATCTCCGGCAAACTGCAGTTTGACATGAATCCCGAGAATAAAGGAGAGGCCAAAATTTCCTCCGGCAAGAACATCTATCGCATCAAACACGATAGGATGATTTTTTACTGTAAACTTTTATTAAAGGGCCTGAGGGGCCCATGTACTCTTTATGTCTGGCAACACTGCCGTAGATTTTTTGACAGTGTTGTTAACCTACTAGGTTTTTTACTGTAAACTTTTATTAAAGGGCCTGAGGGGCCCATGTACTTTTTATGTCTGGCAACACTGTTGGGGGCAGAGTTGGCAACACTGTGGGCCCACTGTAGCCTTTTATGAGGGGGACCTATTGCCCTCCTGTTTATGTCTGGCAACACTGCCGTAGATTTTTTGACAGTGTTGTTAACCTACTGGGTTTTTTACTGTAAATTTTCATCAAAGGACCTGAGGGGCCCATGTATTTTTATGTCTGGCAACACTGTTGGGGGGCACAGAGTTGCCAACTCTGTGTTACTGTAGTTTTTTATGAGGGGGGTCTATGGTTTTCTGTTTATGTCTGGCAACACTGCCGTGGATTTTCTGACAGAGTTGGCAACACTGTGGGCTTTTACTGTAGCTTTTTATGTCTGCCAACACTGTTGGGGGCCCAGTGTTGCAAACTCTGTGTTGTCGTAGTTTTTTATGAGGGGGGTCTATGGCCCCCTGTTTATGTCTGACAACACTGCCGTGGATTTTCTGACAGTTTTGTCAACCTGGGTTCACTGTAAATTTTCAAAGGGGCCTGAGGGGCCCATGTATTTTTTATGTCTGCCAACACTGTTGGGGGCACAGAGTTGGCGACACTGTGTTACTGTAGCTTTTTATGAAGGGGACCCATTGCCCTCTGTTTATATTTAGCAACGCATCCGAAGAAAATTCCACTATATGATCTTTCACTGGCTAAGCTAACCTACAAATAGGAATTGGCAACACGAGGCTCGAATTATTATTTGAGGCTCGAATTATTATTTGACGCTCGAATTATTATTTGAGGCTCGTCGGTGCTGCCTACCCATCCGAAGAAAATTCCACTATATGATTTTTCACTGGCTAAGCTAACCTACAAATAGGAATTGGCAGCACTGACTTATAAACCCACTGGGTCCTTTTGGCATGTTTTTTCATGATGTGTTGCTAGGCTATTGAGCATCTTGGCGTATACAATATATATATTTTGAGAGGGGGGGGTTATGGCTTTTTATGCTGTACGAATACTGGAAGCTTGACAGTGACAACCAACAGAGTAGGTAAACCTACATCCAGGAACTGGCAACACTAGTTTCTGACAGTGAATTTGAAATAAAATATTAAACAAAATACACTGGGGGGGGGGGGAAATAATTGTACAACAATTTGTACCTAATTGTACAACTTAGGCTGTGTCCCCTTGTAGTACGGTTGTTACTTTTCCCGCCAGGTGTCAGCCCGAATTTCACCCACAGCGCTCTGGGGCGCAGGCGCACAGTGTGGAAGCAGAAGGTAGACGCCAAACAAACGTCACAATGATTTCCACCTATTTACTAGTTATATTAAAAATGTAACGTGCTACTTTATCATTTACAATTTTTCTACATTCAGTATTATCGATAAACTGTTAAAGTTTTACATTGTTTAATTAGTAAATGTTAGAATATGACTGCCAAGCGCAGGGTCACGGCGAGTTCAAGCGTGCATCTGTCGCGCCTCTCTGCTCTCCCATTCAACTCCACGTTTGCCGCGAATTCGGACAACAATGAAAGCACATGTTTTTTACGTTCTCGTAATACTAACCTTGCTCCATTGATTTTAAATTGCTTCCATCCGCTTTTTTTCTGTGTTATTTCTGTATGCACGCAACATTCGCTTTCAATAGTATTATCGCTCAGAAGCAGAAGGAGTGTTAGTATAGCAGGCTCCGAGTTTACAATTTATTAAATTAAACAATAATTTATGTAAGAATATACTTGTACTTACCGAACACAAAATAATAAAAAGCACATGTGAATGTTTGCGTGTGTTTATGTTATATGACGACTGAGTAAAAAATAATGTTGACTCCCCGAAACATAGAAATAAAAAGTAGGTCAAACTTTTTCAACACCCAACCATTTTAAACGTCCTCGCGTAGTAATACGATTTAGCTCAAGACGTTTAAAAGAGTACTCTTAGTCGACAAAGCTAATTGCTAGGGCCCTTATATTACTAAAATATTCTTTAATTTGCATATTTCTCATACCGCCATATGTTGTTCTAGTTGACTTCTTCCAAAAAAATGCTAATTAGCGAGAGTTAATTAAGCAAGGCGAGTAAAAGAAGCAAAATAGAACATATGTGCCGGCGTGAGAATATGTAAAAATTCGATTCAGAGGTGGATCGAATTAAAATTGGAGGATATTTTGCATTTTTTTTATCGTACATAATTTTTTCTATTTACAACAGTATAAAATAAGAGGAATGTGTGACAATATCCATATTGCAGAATCTTCTACAACATTTTTATGCAACATGTTTGCAAGACGTAACAAATGAAGGTTTGTTTACATGAGAAATTACTAAACAAAACACACTTGAAATAGTATAAAAAACTTGAGCAGCGCAAACATACGCGTCATAGATTTGAAAGATCATACAACCTCTGCCATCTATTGAATGAAAAAGGAACTACGTGATGAAAATCGGGAAGCTGTCGATTCTGTATAGAGGGAAGATGGAAAAAGAAAGCTCTACGGAAACTGACGCTTTTGACAATATTGTACGTCCGTAAAATTATATATAAATAAGACTGAGGCGTATTATCTGCTTTGATGTGAAATTTTACCAACCTGTCAGCTGTAGTGTTTAGGTGACAAGCGACTTACTCAAATATGACGCTTTTGACAATATTGTACGTCCGTAAAATTATATATAAATAAGACTGAGGCGTATTATCTGCTTTGATTTCAGATTTTGCCAACCTGTCAGCTGTAGTGTTTAGGTGACAAGCGACTTACTCAAATATGACGCTTTTGACAATATTGTACACCCGTAAAATTATATATAAATAAGACTGAGGCGTATTATCTGCTTTGATGTGAAATTTTACCAACCTGTCAGCTGTAGTGTTTAGGTGACAAGCGACTTACTCAAATATGACGCTTTTGACAATATTGTACACCCGTAAAATTATATATAAATAAGACTGAGGCGTATTATCTGCTTTGATGTGAAATTTTACCAACCTGTCAGCTGTAGTGTTTAGGTGACAAGCGACTTACTCAAATATGACGCTTTTGACAAAATTGTACACCCGTAAAATTATATATAAATAAGACTGAGGCGTATTATCTGCTTTGATGTGAAATTTTACCAACCTGTCAGCTGTAGTGTTTAGGTGACAAGCGACTTACTCAAATATGACACTTTTGACAATATTGTACGTATATTGTATTGTATAGGAGGCTAGAAGCATATAATTTAACGAAAAAAAAAAAACCCAAGTAAGGTCATAGAGAATAGTTAATAGTTAAAAAAAAGTGAACAATTATATTTTGCATTGCACACCATTTGATATTAAATAACATACCCCCAAAAAATCTCTGCATTATGCGTTCTGTAAAAAATTGCCCTACGTGCCAAACTGCTGTGTCAAGTAAACATTTTCAAAGGCACTGTCGTACTTGTGTGCCGGAAAAGCGAATATGTGCGACCAAACTGTGCTCTAAGTGTGGAAAAAATATTTCTATTGCCAACTTCAAGCGACACCAGCTTACTTGCAAGAGCACTGGAACATCTCTACCGCAACCTTCCAAGCGAAAGGTAGAAGTAACCTCCCTCGATGCATCGCCACCTGCCAAACGCGTCAAGCTGGCGAAGAAAGCAGACCAATTTGCGTTTGAGCATTTATTAGAAGATTTTAACATAACATCAGACAGCTTCTGCGATGTGCGTAGTTTTCTGGAGAGCGAGCGAGCTAAGATAATATCCATCCTCAACGATGCATTGGCTACACACTCCACTAAATTCTATGCTGTGCTATGCTGCAAGTATAAGAAACCGTCTGATGAAATATATAAATTCTTCCATGCCACAAAAGCAAAAACACTGCATCAGGCAGATGTCACTGACCTCGACAGCATCTACGGCAAGTTTGTCGAGAAGCTTGTGGCAAAGCACGAGGAGCATCAGGCTGAAGGCTCGGGCGGTTCGCTGTGTGGCGAGCCCCACAAACTTCGTCTGAAACTTAACAAATTCCTGCCACTGGCAGGGTCTAGCTATATTTCCCTGCCATCCGAGGTTAAAGCAAAAAAAGCTGTTCTCAATATTCGGAACAAAGACACCAAATGCTTCCTCTGGTCGGTGCTGGCAGCATTGCACCCTGTTCACTGGAAAAACCACCCGTACCGTGTTAACCACTACACGCAGTATGAGTCGGAACTGAAGGATGCAATGGCCGGGATTGCCTACCCTGTAGAAGTCTCGCATATTGGCAAGTTTGAGGTTCGTGCTCGTGACTTGTTGGGCCTGCAATTAGCCATCAATGTTTACGGTCTCACCAAGGCAAACATCGTCCACCCCATCCGGGTGAGCGACGTAGACGACGATGGTGCGCAGGAAATTAACCTTCTTCTTATCAAGAATAACACCTGCCACCATTATACGCTTATTCGCTCTCTTTCCAGACTTGTTTCAAATCAGAAAAATAGACAATGGTCACATCGTGGTGTGTCGCAGGTGCTTGTCCACTTTCGACAACCGAAACCATTATAAATTCAAACACTCTCGAGGACCCAACATTGCTGCTGAGAAGCTAGCTCGCCACATGCTCTACTGTGGTACCAACAAGCCTGCACGAACTATCCTGCCCGAACCTGGTGCAGTAGAGTGCTTCCGCATGCACAGTGCTATGGTGAAGCATCCTGCCTATATTGTAGCAGACTTCGAGGCCTTTCTTCAACCTCTGTCTAACTGCGAGCCCAACCCCGAAACATCCTCTACCATTCCTTTCCAAATCCACGAGGCCTCGAGTTACTCCTATGTTGTGGTGTGGCGAGACCATATTGCCTCCGAGCCCTATGTGTATCGCGGTCGCGACCCGGTCAAACACTTCCTGCAGAGAATGCAACAGGAAGCCATCAAGATAGAGAAGGTGCTGTTGGCCCCCAAGCCCATGCTGCCTCTGTCTCCGGAAGACAAGCATCAGCACGAAATAGCTCTAAAGTGTCCTGTTTGCAACTCGGTCTTCACTGACGATAACAAAAAGGTCCACCACCATGACCATTATGGGACTGGAAGCTACATTGGCCCGTGGTGCAACAGGTGTAACTTGAGAGCCAGGGACCCGCGCTTCATACCGGTCTTTTTTCACAATGGCTCGGGATATGATTTCCATCACTTGGTCACACATCTAGGGTACGACGATGCGAGAATCAATGTCCTGGCACAGAACGAGGAGCGTTATATTAGCATCAGCAAGCGGGTGCCGATCCCCGACTCAAGCAGGAGCATCGAGCTTCGGTTCCTCGACTCTCTGAGGTTCCTCCAGGCAAGCCTGGATGCTCTTGCTGGGAAGCTCAGAGACGACCAACTAGCCATTACCACATCAAGTTTCCCAAACTTAGATGTCGCACTCATCAGACGTAAAGGGGTCTACCCCTACGAATACGTCACAGACCGCTCCAAGTTCGAAGAAGAGTTGCTGCCTCCCCAGGATAAGTTCTACAGCCAGCTGAGAGGTTCAGGTATTACCGACGAGGAGTACAAGCATGCTCAGTCTATGTGGGTCGAGTTGGGATGTCGAACTTTCGGTGATTACCACGATGCATACCTGAAGCTTGATGTGACGCTTCTTGCCGATGTGTTCCAGGCGTTTCGGGCGACTGCGATAAACATTTACAACCTGGACCCTGTATATTTTTACAGCCTTCCTGGACTGGCATGGTCGGCCATGCTCCTGCTGACTAAAATTAAACTTTCACTTATCTTCGATGTTGATATCATGCTTTTCATCGAGAGAGCTATCCGGGGCGGCATGGTCCAAGTGTCGCAACGCTTCGCACACGCCAACAATTACCACATGGCCACTGGTTACGACCCCTCCCAACCATCAAGCTACATCATGTACACTGACGTGAATAATCTTTACGGGCACTCCATGATGCGGCCACTCCCAACAGGACAGTTTGAGTGGGTTGATCCTTCCAACTTCGACGTTAAAGGTTTTGACGATTCGGAACATGGGTTTTTTGCCGAGGTGGACCTTGACTTCCCCGAGAAGCTGCAGGATACATTCTCTGACCTTTCGCCTGCTCCGGAATTCAAGTGTCCACCTGGCTCGGATCAACCGAAGCTCGTCATGGACTTGGAGCCCAAAAAGCGTTATGTGCTACACTACCGGAACCTCCAGTGGTTAATACAGCAAGGGGTCTCGGTCAAAGCAGTTTACCACGTGCTCTTGTTCAGGCAGTCTCCATGGTTGAAGCCGTACATCGAACTGAACACCAAACATCGCACTGATGCCACTTCGGAACTTGATCGCGATTTTTTCAAATTAATGAACAATGCGGTATTTGGGAAGACCATGGAGAATGTGCGAAATCGCGTTGATGTGAGGTTGGTGACGAAGAAAACAGAATGTCGTCGACTTGTTGCAAGCCCGCTGTTCAGATCTCGAACAATTTACAATGAACAGATGTCTCTGGTTCACATGAACCGGTGCGAGGTGCTACTCAACAAGCCCATCTATGTGGGAGCTGCAGTTTTGGATCTGAGCAAGTTGTGCATGTTCGAGACATATTACGACATACTACGTGCACACTACAACCACAATATCTCGCTCCTCTACACAGACACAGACAGCTTGGTGTACCATGTTCGCACGGCCGATGCGTATGACGATATAGCCAAAGTTCCAGCTCTTGAAGAGCTCTTCGACACATCGGGCTATCCCCAGCTAAACCGGTATGGAATTCTACCCCGGAACAAAAAAATACCCGGCAAACTCAAGGACGAGAAAAACGGGGATGTGATTGTGGAGTTTGCTGGACTTCGTGCCAAAGCCTATGCGATCCGGGCTGAGGGTTCTGTAACAAAAAAGGCAAAGGGTGTAAGCAGGCAAGTGGTTCGGGAGCACCTCAAGTTTGAGGATTACCTCGAGTGCCTCAGAACAAAATCGCCCATTCTACAAAAAGAGCATCGTATCCAAAGCGTCGATCATGTGCTTACAACTAATATTGTCAGGAAAGTTGCTCTGGATGCACACGACGACAAGAGGTGTATTCTTGAATGTGGGGTCCATACACTTCCGTGGGGCCACTATCGCCTCCAAACTAGTAAAGCCTGCCCAGAATGTAACAAAAAGTAATAGGCAATGCAAAAAAAAAAACAATTTTAATTTACTTCCACTTCCTCGATTACATGCATGGCACAGCAAAATTAAACTTCTGGAAACTGCTAATTGCAATTTGTACTTGTGTATATAAAATTCCACATTTCTTATTGTGTGCTATTTTTTTAAATTTTTTTTTTGTATCTAAAACTGTTCAGTCACTCTTTCATTCTTGACGTCATACACAAATGTTTTCTCTGCAATAAGAATGACGCTGCACAGAGTATCTGCAGGCAAGGCGTCGTGGAACTCGCATACGATTTTTATGTTGGTACGATCGTTGACAACCACCTGCTTCCTCTTAGATGTGTTGATGACGAACATGGGTCTGCGAGCTATGAACTCGTTGGGGTTGTAGTACACGTCCACATTGCTGGAGGTCACTCTCTTGTAAGCTGTGTACGCCTCGTAAAGTTTCAGGTAATCGTTGTTCGTAATGTTTAGATTGTAGTTCTCGCGTGGGAAAACTTCATTCCTACCATTTTTGAGGTAAACATTCTTAATTTTGCAATTATCGAACTGGCTAGAATCTTTCTCTTGGTTATTATCTTTCCCTGTCTGGAAGAGCACAACGGTAAACTCAGGCATATCGTACCGGATGCTGTTGAACTGCGTAGTAACATCAAATTCAAAATGGCTGCCGGAAGCAGGTTTCTGCACGCACTGGTAGCCGTAAAATTGGATGGGTACTTGGGGGTTCTTCAAGATGTCGGCTTTGTACTTGAGACCGTAATTAGATTCGTATTCTACCACAGGTATGCGCAGCTCCATGGACTGGATGACGCACTTGGCAGCGTCGGGTAGTGTGTTGGCAAGTGCTGCACCGTCTGCACCCAAGGTGCTGTAACGCATCAGCACATCGTTGTCGTTGGCGCTTCTGCGAAAAGTGACGCGTAAACCACCCTTCCACATAATCTCCGTGTAGTCGGAGAAAAAGCCTGGAAGCAAGCGCATGGGAAACAGTACTGTGTGGCTTTGAGTTTTGATTTTTGTATCTGCTTCGAATCCCCCTGCCTGGTAGTATGCTGCATCGGTCTTGGAGAGCTTCAGTGTTCCCACAGCTGTAGAAGTAATCCCGGGGTAGTCAACCCTATCGATGACGGTGCCATGCTTTCTAACTTCCACTTGCGAGAACAGATGCGGCACAAAATTGTCCACAAGTCTTAAATTTGCATTGGCGTTAAATGCTTCGCCGTTGTCTCTCTTCACCACATCAAACTTGATATACAAATCAGCTCTGTGAGGGTGAATAAACCCATCCCCGACGTCCACATCGTATTCGATCTCCCTGTTCGGTTCGTTCAAATTGGCAAACGTGCGACGATTGGGTGGGAAGGACTGCAACTCGTAACTTTCGATTTGCTCCATGATTGTTATTTATTATACGTTAATCTCCACGACGGCGGTGGTAGTAGCTCCGGCAAAATTCACCACCTCCCCCTTCTCGTTTGTCACTGCCAATTCTATGTTGTCTATGCGATTACGAGATATAGGGAAGTATATCGGTGGTGAGGGTGTGTATATAATCGGCTCCATGAATTCAGAGTTTGGTTTGAACGTAGCGATGATACCTGTCTGCTTGTGGCTGCCTGGGATGCCATCCGAGGATTTGGTGATCATGCCTTCTGCCACGTTGCAATGTATGTTCAGAGTCTCGATGGCTAGAAATTTAGGAATGTTGGCACCGATGTGCTTGATGCCAGGTTCGACCTTTGTGTTGTTCTCGAATCCCAGAAGCTCTCCAACAGTGCCTAGGTCTACTGTTTCTGTAGCAGACACAATTTCAACTCTGTGAGTTACAGAATTTTGAGATAGCAGTATATTTCTTGGCAATTGGGCTTGCAAGGTAGACAGATTGTACTGCCCTGGCGTGATAACTATTTTTTCATTTCCAACAGTAATTTTGTTATTGTGCTCCGTGACATTGGGTATCAGGTACATGCTGTAGAATGCACGAAGAGCAATAGATTTAGGATAGATGATGTCGTCATGCAACGCGAGTTTCAAGACCGAAGTCTCGCTGGTGAGATGGAACACTCCCATGGTGTTTTAGGTACCACAATGCTTTCTGAAAATGCTCCACTGAGGGGTTATTTATTTTAGACATGTATGCGAGAACGGAAAGGCATAGGTGGCCGCAGTTAACATCGGTGAAACCCTGGATGCGTTTGTCATTGTAGTAGAGGTTGGCAACACTGAGATACTTCACCAACCTGGCAGGCGGTGTGCCACCGAACGAATCGAAAACAAATGCTTTGTCATCGTCAATTTTGAGGTAGCATATCCAATGTGTACCAGGATTTTTGTAACTGTCCAGGTTGACCACGCCATACTCCTTTTTCTTCACAGCAGAGGGTAGAGAATCGGACATGAAAACACCCCTGAAGTTCCTTATTCCCAACGGTTCGATCAGAGATTCAATATCGAAGTTGGACAGGGCTTCTTCTTTTTTTTATATTTCTTCAAAGCATCGAGGTTGTTTTTTCGCTTTTTGGTCACACCTTTCCCCTTCTTTTCCATAGCCAGGTTGTGACGTTTCTGTTCTTCCAGCTCGGCCTTGTTCTTCTTTGCATCGATGACGGTTTTGGCGATAGCGGCACTGCCTCCTGCCAAGCTGCCCACTGCACCCAAAGCTGCCAAGATGGCCGGAATGCTGAATATGAAACCTCCAATCTTCTGCTGCTTCCGCGAATGCTGCAACTTTTTCAATTGTGGAGTGCTGAGCAGCAATTTCATTCCATGTCCTTTGGACAAGCATGAACGTTTCTTCTTGAGTTGTTTCTTGGTGAGTAACCCATCGAGGGCACCCAGCGTTTTCAGATTCGAATATGGTATCTGGTACACGACGCCCTTGGGCTTCATGATGTATTTTTTTTTTTACGATATGTTATTTTATATATGTTCCGAGATTTTTTTGTTTCTCACTCGTATAATTTTTTTACGGTATGTTATTTATATATACTTTGCAGCTATTAAACAAATTCGATTATGTGCTTTGTTTTCTTACCAAGAAGTTCTTTTGTCCCCTTGTACACGATTCGAGTTGTGTTCTCGATTAAAATGGATAGCTTCTCGTCGGATAACATGCTGGCGTATCGATCTGGTAAAAATAGACTGTATTGTCCGTTGAGCAACAGACGTACTTTAGGACCAAACTGGGTTGCAACAATTGAACCAGAAGTTATTGCATAAGGTTTGTCCACTTCCAATTCCTGAATTTTTATATATTCGACTGACAAATTTAGCATTTGTTTTAATGCCTGGACGTCACTAATTTTTTCACCCATATCGAAGAAATATTTTTTTTGGTCTCGTAGATTTTTTACAGTGTGTTATTTATAGAAAAAATTTCGGCATTGCCTAATGCGATGAGGTGATCGATGATCCTGCTGGTTTCAGCATTTGAAGCATACCAGTCGTCTGTATATCGTCTCCTCCCCTGTCTCCACTCGTGAAGTTCGTCCATCTTATCAGCCAATTTTTCATCAGCAGCCCGAAAAAAAAAGCATAGGGAGAAGAAGAAGATTTTACACCGCTTATTTTTCTCAGATGATCCAGAAGTAGCATTTCACAGGGCAAGCAAAATTGTGGTGTTATTTTAACTAAATCAATAAGCTTTTTAACATTCTCGTGACTATCGTCGAAAGTAAATGTAAATATTTTGTATAACACTTCTGTTGGTAAGTCTGTAGACATTTTTTTACTGTATGTTATTTAATTACAGCCCCCACCCCAATTTTCGTTTTGTATTCATGGCAATGGTCGTGCCCAATGCTGCAACCCGTTCACCCAGCGAGGCGTCTCTGCTGACGAGTCTCCCGAACGCGGCATGCTCCAATTTTCTATCAGCATCGTGACGCGCATCTAAATTCGTATGTGTGTTGTAAGCAATGTCGTGATCCTTGCATGCAGCATCCAGCAGATTTACCCCTTTGTCTCCTCTCTCCAGTCGCCGTTCCAGTTTGGTACCCGGTCCGCAGTATTGGTAACCTGGTAGGTGCATCTCGAAGGGTAGCTTGTTGATGATGTCGTTCACGAGACCTCGACCCTCGGCCACATTCCAGAATTTGGGAGGCAGGGTGTTGATGATTTTGATAAGGTAACCTATACCTTTATTGTCGTTGACAATAAAGTTGCTAAGCTTGGTGCTAATCATGTCCATGATGCCCACCTTCTCGTTGTGGAAGTTGCGATTGCCTGCATTTTCTTCGCCTGCGATAACCAGCAATCGATCTACAAGCTTCCTTACGTCGTCTACCCAAACAAACTCTTTAGGTAGGGTATTGTAGAGTTTGACACCGCTGCCAGTTTTGAGCTGGTTCCATATTGGCTTGATGAGGTTCCTGTATTTTTCTCCACTGCTTGATTTTACGCGATTCTGTGTTGCATCGTTGTTTTGGTACAGGGCATCCGTCATAATTAAAATTTCTGTGTAACTTTGGTAATCCTCGTCTGTGTAATCTTTAGGTTGCTTTTTGGTGATAAGTTCCCACAGGCCCACAGTGTCAGGATACCTAGTCCAGCTGTTTTTCTCGCCCAAATTAATTTTCACGTCGTCACCTTCGAACGTAACTTTTGACTTTCCAATTTTCCAAACCACACCCTCGTTAAGTTCCACAGAGGGGTACAATCCAAACACCTCGTCCTTTTCAAATTTCCCGGTGCTCAGGTAATCTCTCGCCAACGGACCTAATTCAACTACCTTGTCCGAAGAGGTACTGCCTAGAACCTGACGTCTCAGAGGTGCAGCTCCAAGTTCGAACGGGGTAGTGTGAATACTGGATATCGGTGTAGGCACAGCATAATTTCGAGCAGCAAGTGGCACGAGCTCGTTGATTAAATCTTTATTTTGCTCGGTAACATCTTTGATGTCTTTACCTAGTCCACTTATAGCATCGATGATAGGTTGGTCCTGTCGCTTTTTCTCTTCGTAAATTCCGCGATTCTCTGATTTCCAACCCCTGAAGCGTTTGGCCAGGTAGTCGCGCAGCTTCAAGTTGTCGTCTGCGAGTTTGCGTTTCATCATTTGTTATTTATAATACGTCAAGACGTTTCTTGTAACGTCGCAACGTTTAGAAAGTTGTTTATTTTGTTTCTGTATTTTCCGTCATTGGGTTTCCTCGTCATGTCTATCGTGGCGAATCCGAAATCATCTTGATTCCAGCATGAAGAGCAAAATTTGGAAAACTGATTGTAGTTCATGTCCCCGCCTACATAATCATCGTAAGCATGTTTTAAATTGGTGTGGTCTTGACGAAACAAGCAAATAAAATTAGCGTTGTCTCGGAGAAGCTGCTTGGGAATTTTAGAAAAAGTCTGAGCAAGATAGAAGCAGTCCATGCCTCTGTGCCGCCCCTGTGTAAAAAAATTGCGAATTTCGTTATGGTTCTCCAGGATGACATCGTCGAAGACCACCACCGAATTTTCATGGCAGCAGTCTAGCGGCATTACTTCGGAGGCGAAAGTAGCTATGCTCAGCCCTTCGTACAGTTTTGTCAGCTGTTGATATTTTGCTTGCTCCAAACTTTTGGAAAAAACATACAAGTGCCTGTTCTTCCAATCTAACCAGTCGGGAGCAAGAAGAAAATTATCAATAAGTAAAGTTGTTTTCCCACACCCTGAAGGTCCGACAATAAGGCAGCGAATGTTGTCCGGCAACAATTCGCCGTTTTTCCTAGCCTGACGCTCCGGGGGGAAAATCTGGCAGTCGCCTCACCACATCCCAAGCACCCGTTACACAATCACCTCGTTTGCGTCGATCCAACTTTTTTCCTCGAGTCCCAACCATTTCACCAACAGTTTGTCACCTTTTCTACGTAATACTTTTTCGATAAGATACGTATTGGGGTATTTTGTTTTGGAGAGTTCCTCCTCGTAGAATCGCCCTTTCAAAATTTCGTCGCGATTATCTTTTATTATATACGTGTGACGGTTACCGGGTAACAATCGAGCAACAGTGAAAAGTTCCGTACTCCAGTTTTTGGTAAAGCCTTTTTCAAACATGCGCTTAAATTTACTAATTCTTACTTGGTCTCCAATTTTGAATTTCGGTTTTTTGTTAGTGGGCCGGTACTTGGGGCAATAAACAGTAGAGATCAGTCGTGCCTCATCAGACTTGCTGACATCGGCAGGCTTCATGCGTATCGTGCTATGCAAACTGTGATTATAGTCGTTTACGAGTTCCGGAAGCACATTGACCCACTTGTGGTTACCTTGAAGCGTGAATCGTTTCCACATGCGTGTTTTGAGAGTACGGTTAAAACGTTCCACTATGCTGGCTTTGATGTGACTGAAAGTCGAGTAATGTTGAATATTTTGCTTCTGAACAAACTGTTGAAATATCGAGTTGTAAAATTCCTTTCCTTTATCCGTTTGAAGAAATCGAGGTCGCCTGCCACTTTCATTGAAAATAGTTTTGAATGCTTCCATTACGCACACACCTGTTTTAGCCTTGAGGGGCAAAGCCCACGCAAATTTTGAAAATGTATCTATAACAGTAAGAAGATACTTGTATCCTTTGTTGATTTTATGTAAATTTTTTAGGTTGCCGCTACTCATTTCCACAAGGTCAGCCTGCCAAAGGTCATCCACGCGTTTGGTCACCATCGCCAGTCGTTTGTAGTTTCGTCGTGCAGGTTTATGCAGCTCGTTCACGATACCCTGCCTAGACATGGCGCGAAAATAAGAATATAGCCTGGATGGGATTTCTGGCTGCAGACAATGCTGGGTTTTCTATATACAGCTTGTCACCTATTTCTATGTCGATAATTTGAGTGGCATCTTCGGCATAGGCTGTCTCGCGACTTTCGGGGTGTGTGAAATCGACCAGCTCAACTCCTCTTATTTTAGGCTCATCGCCAATGTTCGTTATGGTCATGATTGGGTAGTGGGTTGCGTGAGGCAAAGACCAGTAGGAAACCTTGACGAACTGAAGTGTGCCAGCGAGGAAAAATTGATGATAGGCTTTTGCAGGGGTCAACATGTAGAGTTTGTAACCTGGATTGAAAGAGGAGGAGAATTCTCTGTTTGGTATGCTGTACAGTTCGATGACAATCGTAGACTTGAGATTGTCGATGCTGGCATTTAGAGTGTTTACGTTGGTTCGAACCTCAGTCTCCACATCCTCCAATCTACCATTCACCGATTCCAGGTGTTCCTCGATAGCGTGAACAACAGTGTCGTAGTTTGGTTTGATCTTTACATCGACAATAAGGCTCTTGAATTTTTCATTTAAGTCATGTAGTTGGGTGCTGAAATTAGCTATAGCCGATTCCTGACTTGCCTCGATACTCCCAATTTGCTCTTTCACGCTGGCAATAATCTGCTGCAGGCTTTCTACAAGCGTCAACTTGGAGCTCTGTATTACAAGGTCGTGGACCTGGGTTCTAATTTCCGCAAACAATTCATGCAGCTCGGTGATGTTCTGGTTGGTAGGTAAAGTCGCGACAGACCCCCGTATCGATTCAATTTCGGATTGGATGTTTTTGATGTCGTCGGATTTGAGTATTCGGTTGAGAGTTCTCTTCACGCTTTTCAGTTCCTGAGAGGTAGGCAGGGTGGCTACCGTGTTTTGGAGCGATTCCAAAGCTTTTTTCACCGCATCCAACTCGGAGGCATCGGCAGCAGCACGTATGCCTTCTTGCAGTTGCGTTATGTCATCCTGGGTGGGGGTAGATTGTTGCAGGGTTTCCAACTTAGTCTGTATGTCGTCGATGAAGTGATGGAAATGAGACAACTCGGATTCTGCATTCAGATTTTCCAGTTTGGCGATTTGCTGTTGGACGTTGGCCAGTGTATCCCTGATGCCCGGCAGTTTGGTTTCCAGCTCATCGTGAACATTCGCCAGATCATTTCTAATGACAGCAAGAGCATCCTCAATATGGGTTATGGTGCCTTGCAGCTTCCCGAAATCCTCGTAGGTCTCAAGTTGGACTTTGATGTTGGCCACGCTACGGGCAATGGCGTTCAGTTCGCTGGACGACGGTAGATTGTTGATAAAATCCTCCAGCGTTTGGAGTTTAGTTTTTACTTCGTTGATGGCCGCATGCAAAGCATCCGTTTGAAGCTCAGCCTTGATGCTTTCCAACGTAGGGATTTCGAAAGATTGAAACTGTTCGCGCAATTTAGCAATACTAGCGTTCACGCGATCGTAGTCGTCTTGTGTTTTAATGCTTTGGATGATAGTTTGCAGTTCGGTCTGGATGTTGCTTGTTTGATCCTGCAAGCGTTGTTTCAGCTGTTCAACATCTGAGGTTTGCGTTTGTTGCAGCTTCAGAAGTTTGTTCTGCAGATTGCCCACACTCAGTGCCAGCTTGTCGAGATTGTCTATCGACGCAAGGTCGGTGTATTTTTGCAGCAGCGATTTTAGCTCTGCATCAATCTTGAGTACAGGGTCCAAGCACTGAGACTGCAAGCTGGCTATCTCGGACTGGAGGCTGGAGTTGAGCGTGGACTGGAGGGTCTGCAGATCGCTTCGCAGCTTCTTGACCCTGACGTCGAGCATGAGAAGCTCGTCGCCATGGTCGTCGCGTTTCGTATGGCCAAAAATATCGTTAGGCATTGTTATTTATTATAGGATAGCTAATTTTCATTTCTATGAAAAGAGGAATAAGTTTGTCGTAGTCGTCCAAGAGCTCTATGTACAGGCGATCGCCAGCAGATACATCGTACGTGGTGGTACTGTTCATCCTATCGTGTTTGATGCGATAGATGTTCTTGCCGGAGGAAATTTTGGCCTCTCCTTTATTCTCGGGATTCATGTCAAACTGCAGTTTGCCGGAGATGGGGAATTGGTAATAATTCAAGTTGTTGTTGAATATGTAGAAAATCTTGCCCACATCCTCGTCGTACTGGGTCAGGATGCTATTCAAGTGTATAATCAACAAACCGTTGAGTTTAGATAGGGAGGGTAACAGGTCCCAGCTCGCAGGTGGCGATGGTGCGCTTTGGGCGGATACCTCCATAGCCTGCTTCCTGAAGCCAAACAGGTTCATAGGCATTGTTATTTTATTTTATATTTAGCGATTCGTTTCGAGCCTCAAATAATGATTCGAGCCTCGTCAGTGCTGCCACTATTTGTAGGTTAGCTTAGCCTGTGAAAGATCATATAGTAGAATTTTTGTAGAGTGGCTAGGCAAATGTAAAAAAGCCATAGACCCCCCTCATAAAAGGCTACAGTAACACAGTGTTGCCAACTCTGTCCTCAAATACATCATAAGGCTACAGTGGGCCCACAGGCCAACTCTGTCTACGGCAGTGTTGGCAGACAGGTGCATGGGCCCCTCAGGTCCTTTGATTACAGTGAACCCAACTCTGTCATACAGCAGTGTTGCCAGACATAAAAAGCTACAGTGGGCCCACAGGCCAACTCCTACGGCAGTGTTGCCAGATGTAAACAGGGCAGGACCCCTCAGGTCCTTTGATTACAGTGAACCCAACTGTCTACGGCAGTGTTGCCAGATGTAAACAGGGCAATAAACCCCCCTTATAAAAGGCTACAGTGGGCCCACAGTGTTGCCAACTCTGTCTACGGCAGTGTTGCCAGACATAAAAAGCTACAGTGGGCACACAGTGTTGCCAACTCTGCCCTCAAATACATCATAAAAAACTTCAAAATATCAGTTGGTGAAATTTTCGTGGGGTGAGTTGGCAACACTGAGCCCCACATAATGATTCGAGCCCCAAATGAGGGCGTTGAACCGGGCTTCATGTTCTACTGACCTACAGTTTAAAGTGGGATCGAAACCACTATGTGCCTTCACCGGGTATCGAACCCGGGACCCCTTGATTACAAGGCAACGACGAGATAAAATGTTAAGAATAAAATTTAACACTAACAATGGCAGTGAACCTTGAGCAGTTTTGTGTTTTTTTGTTAGCAAACATGAAAGTGAGCCTTGCTGTTTCTTTCTTTAGTCTTTTAATTTCAACTGCAGTGAAAGGTTTAGAATATCAAGCGCCTTTCGATGATGGAATCTCGGCCAAATACAAATACGTTGGTGAATCTTTGCAACAGTACATCTTTACAAAAATATTTGCCTTACCATCACTAATTATGGTTTTCTAATCTTTCATGCATTAATTTCTAAAAACAGGGGGAAAAAAACGTCTTTTGGATTTTTGATGGAATGTAAACCTATCGGATGTGTTCGCGTATGGTGGTGGTACGACTTTCAAAACTTTTCCACTTCCGTGAAAGAGCCTCAACTCATCCAAATACCTTGCAAGAATCTCGAACAGTAATGGAGGAGAAAGGGAGAGAGGGAGATAAAAAGAACCAGAGGCAGAAGTAAAGAGAGAAACAAAGAAAGCAAGAAAAAGAGAGAGAGAGAGAGAGAGAGAAGGAAATAAATATATAGAGAAACAGATAAAGAAATACGAAATGAAATGGAAAGGAGATAGATAATTGTAGGGAGAGAGAGAGAGAGAGAGAGAGAGAGAGAGAAGAAGAAGAAGATAAGGGGAGAGAAAGAAAACATAGATAAAAGGAGATAGAAGCAATAGGATGTAGAAAGAGACAAAAAAGAGAAAAGAAAGAAGAAATGAGGAAAGTACGTACGGAATTCAGGAGAGAGAGAAAAAAATAGCCACCGATGGAAAGCAGGCAAGGGTTACTGATACCCTCTCTCCGTCCGTTTACCAAAACAACGTAGCATTCAAGATCGAAAGTAAGTTCCACATAAGCATTTCGAGAAATTCTCATTGCTTTGGTTTTCGCTCTCAAAAGAACTTCTCTGCAAGGTTTCTGCACTGTTTGTAGGAAAGTACAAAACTAACCGAATGAAGTGTTTAGTAACGGAACATCTCTAAAAGTATTCGAACCTCTCGGGAAAAGGATGTTATTTGGAAATTCATAATAGCTCAGATTATGACAGGAACGCGATGAAGCGAGCTGATATGTTCATACAGGGTGCGATTTGTTTTTATTGTCAGAGAGGAGGGGATAGATGGAAATAGTGGGTTTACCATGTTAATAATCTTGACAATAGCTCTCCAGAAACTATTTATTACGAGGTTTCCATTAATTTAAACCTCGCATGCAGTATTTTTTTTTACCTATATGCAGGGACGGCGCTACAGGGGGGGCTAAGGAGCGCTGAAGCCCCTCCCCCCCAAAGCTGGTCTCAGCCCTTCTAGATTTTTGTAGGATGTTATATGCATTTCGACCGAAAACTTAAAAAGTAGAAATATACGTTTTCCAT
This sequence comes from Lepisma saccharinum, assembly GCF_977018435.1. Lineage (NCBI taxonomy): Eukaryota > Metazoa > Arthropoda > Insecta > Zygentoma > Lepismatidae > Lepisma > Lepisma saccharinum. The sequence continues at coordinate 37,261,729 of NC_139249.1, forward strand.
TCTAAATCTTCCATTGAGGCAAGTACAATGATCAACTGCATTTTCTAGTTCGGCTAGATCGCAAAGCAGGAGGAGGGGGAGCAGCTGGATAACAGTGGTCACTGATAATTTGATACTAAGTAATTGGCCAGCATGATTCGCCAATCTCTACAAAATCTGCTGCCTGTCTGGTAGGTGAACGCATTTAGTGACTGTGACATTGTTCTTTGATTGTTGGCATTACAGCTAAATGTGTACAATTATTAACCCCCGTAAATCGCATCACTATACTTCGGAATAGGTCTAACAGGTGTGACAAATTAATTTGTATAAGTAAGACGACGTTCAAAATCTAAGTTTTTTTCTGTTCCTCAATTGATTACCGACAATGACATGTTATTCTCTCATTAATTTCATTATTACTCTGTATATCTATCCTTATTGTTGCAAATATTCGAGAGGGAGAAATACGATGTTAAAGAATCAAAGAGTACAAAAATTCTAATTCTTAAATGCTAAGAATTGGAAAGATTAAAATTGGGTTCCCAGCACCGATAATCTAGCGATAAAACTGCTGCTTTTATACCATGGGGTCACGGGTTCGGTCTCCAGTAGAGGTAATATTCCAGGATTCCGGTAGAAGCTGTAGCTCTTGTGCCGATTAGCCTCTGTGTATATAGTGGTCCTTAATACAAATCCAATTAACTAATCATTGCAATACGGTGTACACTTGGGCATTTTTCTTGGCTCGCCCTCCTAGTCCTACATGATAATTAATTATAATTTGTGAGGTTAGAAAATAATTTCTGCAGTGCCGTCATCGTGGCCAAACTTGGTTCTGTGCAGGAGAAACACATCTACATCTAAAACTATTGATCAGTATTTATGCATAATTCACTAATCAAAATGCCTAGTTCAAGAGTGCAAATACTTCATTGCCAATGGCGCAGGAACGTTCTTCATTTGGGGGGGGGGTACAAAATTCAGCCTTCCATATATATAAACACACATACTACTGCACCTAGAAATACATTTCGGGGGTCCAACCAAGTGTTGCAATAATAATAACAATAATAATAAATAATTATAATTATAATAATTATATTTAATTAAATTAAAATATTAATTAAATATGTAAATTAATTAATATTATATTGCTGTTATTACATGAATAGGTAAAAGATATTAAAATAATAGAGATATAAAAGCATATAATATTCATTATCTAGCTTACGTGTAGTTAAGATCGCCAAGATTTGCATTAAAACAACTGCCCTGGCAAGGAATTTAATGTCACATAGAACAATAATTGAATATTTATTGAATAACAAACAAGGAGTTAGATCCAATTAACGAAAAGTAAAGTTTCTGATTAATATTTTATGGATATTATCATTAGTTGTGTGCATAAATCTTTTGGAACCCTTCAAAGCCGTATGAGCCAAATTCCTTGCCTTCCAATAAGTTCAGCGGAAATAGCCATCGATTATATAACAAATGCTAGACAATTATATTTTGATTATACCTGCCGCAAAATTAGTTTGGTATTGAGAGCTGAAGGAACACGCGTCACGGTGTTGCCATATCATGCGGTACGGTACGCAGTGCAGCCGTCTGACGCTGTGTCGAGGAAAACGTGTTATGAAAAAGAACAACAACGATGAAATGTGTTATTGTTTTTCGAGGAAAACGGAATAACAATGATGACAACAATGATGAATGTGTTATTGTTTTCTCTCTTCATTTCCATCTCCCTTACAACATGAACGAATTAACGAAACGAGCATTGTTTACAGGTTACCTTTTCAATCCATTCTGTATATATACTTTCAATAATCATTTCTTTCCGAAGTCGCCGTTAAAGTCTGACTATCTTTCAATTATACCGCAACTGAATTGCACAAAGTCCAGTTGGTGAGGCGTCTGACTTTTACGCGGGAGACCCGCGGTGGTTTGGGGAACTCTTTCAAATATCCTTAGCAGGCCTCCCCGATGGGTAGTGGTAATCAAGGGGTTCGATACCCGGTGGAGGCACATGGCACAGTGGTTCGGATCCAACTTTAAACTATTTTACCAGTCCCGATTAGCCTTCCCGTGCATAAAGTGGACTTAAAACAACAAATCAATCAATCAATCAATCAATCAAATATCCCTAGCGGCTCCGGAGTCGACTCAGTCCAAATGAGTACCTGGGGCAAACCTGGGGCAAACCTGGGTAAAGGCGGTTGGTGAACCACATCACCGCATCACCTCCATAATATGGTCGAGGTCGAGAATGTGTGGAGCCCTACCTCCACATCCCCATATGCTTCCATACTTTACTTTATTTTGCGTCCATTATTTGTTTTTGTATGAGAATCCCAGAGATTTTATGACTGTCCTTAAAGATGTTTTCCCACCTTGAAAAAGTCCCGAATCTTTCAACGAAACGCGCAGTTTCCTTACAGTGGGATGAACTTTCCTCCTATAATAAGAGTAAATATGGCGACGAATAGCGTCTTGCTGAAAGGTATCTAAATTTGTTACGCGTTTACTGATATTCCTCTACTTTCCTGGGGTTTCCAGTTTTGAAGCCTCGCATTGATTTATTTCTACCATATTATATTTCTTTTCCCCTATGGTTGTTCTTAGACACGCCGACAGCAGCAGCAGTCCTGTCCAGAACTTTATTTACAGAAATGATTGAACCCCCATTGTTTCGCTCTTGCTCAAAATATTTGCGCACAGAACAAACGTTTTCCCGCGTTTGGCCTTTGAGAGGAATTCCTCGAGTATTGCCTCCTGTGCTTGACATTCTTCACACAAGCACACGACATACTCAAGCAGAAAATTATGTACAAAAAAATAACACGCTATATACAACAAAGAATACACTAAATTCAGTAAACACTAAACAAACGGACTGATTAAAATATCACAGCAACGCAACAAACAACACGTCCTCTCCCAACAACATGAAAACTGATCGCAAGAACAATCGCCCGATAAGCGGCAACACCGTGATAAACGTTTTCTGTTGCTAGGTAACCAGAGCTTGGGTGAAGCACTGGGACGATTTTGATTGGCTCGCATGCCAGCAACCCACCCTGCCGCAGTAAAGTAAACCCTCTTTCTCCACGTGCTTCCCAAGCGTCAATACCAAACTAATTTTGCGGCAGGTATATTTACTTTTACTTCTTGGTAAGTCTTTCGGGGGAGTGTCCGGACCCCCTCCTAAATGCGTCCTTGATACTTAGGTATAATGTGAAGGCATGGGAATATTGTATTTTAGAACAGCACACACGAAAGTCCTGATATTTAATGCAAAGTTTGCATTATTTTTTTTTTGTTTTTCTTAGAATTTATGTTTTTTTAAACAGATTTTAAAACCAGATAACAATTCTGAAACATATAAAGCTCTGGACTTCGTTCTGGCCTTATTTGAATTTAACGGAACGAAAAATCAGGAGTTCGAAATGTGAAAATTGCGAACAAAGATACATCTATTCATTTTAATGCAGGTTGAGATTAAAGGAGGTGAGGAGGATCTTGAGCCACCCCAACCAGGAATAATCATCTCCCACCCACATTATGAATAGTCATACTTATAGAGTTCCACTTCAGTTCAATTCATTCTAATTTTAAATTCACATAGCTACGCATTAAAATATCTTTAAACAATTTATGGCAGATGTCTACCACATCCAATGTCTTTTAGAAGTGAAACATTTAACCAGTGACGTGCGGTGACGTCGACAGTTGGGGTAACAGTCAGTGGCGTACTCAGGGGGGTGCGGGTCACACCCCTCCCCCTTTGGGGCCCAATATTCCTAAAAAAAGAATGTCAATAACAGGAAAAGATTGCAAAATGATGAATGAGTACTAAAAGAAAGTACACGTAACTCCCACCCACATTCGAAATAAAAAAACGATTTGACTACTAAGCCAGAGATCCTGGGTTCGAATCTCGGCTTGACCATGGGTATTCTTTGTGTGTGTCCCTTGCCCTTCATCAAGTTTATCGTATCGTCTTTGCGAGTAGCCAAAAGTGGCGGAGAAGCGAAGTAAAATAAACCAAATCGAGCAATCAATGATTTGATTTCATTTTTGTTACTTAGCGTCGCTTTTTTCACATTTGGTTAATTGCGAAGATGATGCGATAAAATTAATGAAGGGACAAACACAAAGAACACCCATGCCCAGGACGGGGTTCGAACCCGGAACTCCTGTTGTCGTAGCGCGCTGTTATAACCACTCCCCCACGGCTGGTTGATTTGGTGTTTTAAGTACATGTTATGCACAGAAACAAAACAGGTAACAAACACACTTTTTGTAGTTTCTTCAATAATATTCATTTGGCCTTTTGAGTTCTGAGATACATTTTTCATTCCAAATTATTTCATTATTCACTGCAGAGTACAACACACAGGATAAGAATGCGCACTCATCACGGGCCTGGATTGTTCATCTATTTCATAATATCATACTCATCCTCATTTTTGCGATAACCAAATGTGGCAGAAAAGCGAAGTAAAATAAACCAAACCAACAACAATATGAACACGCGTTCTCTTGCCCAAATAAATACTACATCCGTATTTATGACTGTTAGAGGCCAAGAGTAGTATATTTAAATAAAACACTACTAAAACGAGAGTGAGAGAGAGCCTGAGCACATATTTGTAATTTAATCATTATACGTATATTCCATAATTGAAAAAAAAGAAAGAAAGCATAACATTATTGTCTGCACATAGCACGTTCCCATTTCATAAATAATAAAACTACATCCATATTATACATACATATTGTACAACGTGTAAAAGTTTGTGTAAATACAGAGAACATAAGTACTGCAGAAAATTTTACCCTGAATTCTTTAGAGGATTTACAAAAAAAATCTATGAGAAACCAATCCTCTATCTGTCCTATAGGAGATAGACTGGGGGACCTGAAAGCCTGGGCTTTCAACCATTGCAGCGGGGAGCGACGCTCCCCGCTGCAATGGAGGTAGAGGTAGAAATCTTCCTCTTTCCTTCGGCCGGCCGTTTCTACCTGGAAGCTGGTCAGGCTGAAGAAGAGCGAGCTAGGGTATCCAGCCAGCTTTGTCCGCGGATCACACCGATAGACGAGAAGCGCGTGGAAAAGAAAGTGTTGCATATGAACTGTGGCTTTAACAAGACAATAAATATTGTGATTTGAATATAATTCGAGATGTGAGATTGATTGATCTATCTCTGCTAGACTAGCTACTCCTCAGTGCACGTCACTGCATTTAACAAAGCATTTATTTGTTATATAATTAGCTGTACCTAATGACACTCTTCAAGCACTGAAAGTACTATCATTACATATACACAACCGAAATGCTTCAGATGTCAGAGGAAGCAAGGAAGGGCATACGCTCAAATATATATTTTTTCTTTTCTTTGGTGGACAATATGAAGAACCGCCCAAGGTTTCCTTTCGTATGTAGTATTATTAAATGCAGATACATGCGTGTGTTTTAGGGTGACATGTCAATTTCTCCTTTATGTGAAAAGGTAAACTTTAATGTAAGCAAAAGCATGTGCGCGTCACAGTTAAAGACTTTCGCATCTACAAAAAAAACCAACCAAAACACATTTCCACCTTGCCAGTCTCCGTGGCTGAGGGGTTGCATAGAGCGCTTTGACGCCAGAGGTCCCAGGTTGGGCATGTGAGTGTTCATCAATTTCATTATATCATCGTCCATCCTCATCTTTGCGATTAGCCAAAAGTGGCAGAAATGAGAAGTAAAATAAACCAAATAAATCAATCAAACATTTTCATCTCACTCAAGGACTTTGCGAATCCAATCCAAAATCTACCAATAGAACCTGCAGTGAGTTTCATTTATCTCGTGCATTCATCTTTCATGTAATTTTCTTACAGATTGACTTTAGGGTTTAACTTAAAATGGCGTTGTGTTTGTGTTGCATTCGATACCAAAATTAGATTTTAAGCAATTAATGTCCAATTATAAGTATATCTAATACATAGTTAAAAATAATTCACCCGCCCCCCCACCTTGTTTAAATGTCTAGGAAAAATTTCATTTCACCTAGGAATGATATCGCGATGCGATGACTCGAAAATTATCACAGCCTCATCTCGTCTCCTGTGTGGCGAGATCCTTCTCATTCTTGTTTGTGTTAATTTTTGTTTCGGTTTCCACTCGGAAGTCATTAAAACTTATTCTAGATTCACTTCATGCTCAGATAGGCTAATCGGGACTCTATTTTCAAAATCCCTTAATATATGGATTTAAGTATAGTTTTCCGAACATCCCCTTACAAAGTTATGAAAAATATGGGTGAGGTACAGCAGTACATTGTACCCCCCCCCCCCCAAGTTGGTCTGTAGTGTCTCGTCTCCTTCGTGTAAGTATTTCGTTTTGGAAAATTCCATTTTAAATATTCGAAAGAAAATAGGATCAGTCATATACCCTTCTGATGAAGATTTGTATCTTATCTTCGAATCGACGCGACCATTTCTTTAGAAAAGTGTACCCCCCCCCCCCCTTACGCAAAGGAGCATTCGTCTGCAGCGTGATTTTCTGAGAGCAAAATATGATTCCATCGTTTCACACACATTTTAAACAATTTTCATCTCCTTAAAGAGGTTTCCAAGAACTTAGGTCAATGAACTACCTAGTAGCAACCACAAAAAACAACCTGCACACACCCGCGACTCCTGTGCACCGTACTCCCGCGAGGAAGGGAGGGGGAGAGTGGACCATGCTTCCTTTCTGGCCCGAGCTGAACGGAAGAAGGGAAAGCTGCGCGGGGACTTTTCGTCCAAGGTTTTTTCCTTGTGGTTGCTCAATAGTAGAATAAGTTTAGAATGGTTTGAATTTCTGTGGAAAGGAAGATAATGTTTATAAGTTATAAACAATATACACTTTTTTATTGGGCGAACTGAAAATAGGTTCTTTTAACAGTAGCACCTTGCGTCTGCTGTCAAATTACCAAGGGGGGGGGGTACAGGGGGTACAACTCGATTTACGGATTTAGGGGGTACAGTACCCCCCTTCAAAAATTTAGGGGTTACAATGTACCCCTGTACCCCCCCGTTCCTGCGCCACTGTTCATTGCTTCTATGTCAATGCACTTGTCTCCTAGTAGAGGTAAATTTGTAGTGAAAATGCCCTTATTCCTTGAGAGTGGCACCTCCTAAGTGTGCGGTATTTCTCGCATAGTCCCCACATTTACACCAAGTTCTGAATTTCAGTCGTTGAACAAGAAAACATAAGATATTTAGTCATGGCAGAGAAAATGGTATCATTAACACATTTTCTATTCAAGAGTGTATTGTTCATTTGATGGCTACCTTACTAAGTTAATGTCGCTTTTTCTGAAGCACGAAAAGCTACAATCTTTCGTGGCTGCCTGCGGCGTTTAAGAGTTTGTTACCTTCGTAATCGAAGTGGTAAGGAGATGTTGAGTGCTCTGTCTATTCTGTCCTTTGAGATGGAGCTTTCAAAATCTTTGAATTTTAAACAATGTAGTAGCTGCTTATAAAACATATCATAATTTCTTGCTATGGTTAATTCTCTCATTATAGCAAAAATAAACTACTCACACTCTTTACATAGACATAGTGTTGGGCCTCCCCGATGGCGCAGTGGTAGCGTCGTAGCCTTGTAATCAAGGGGTCCCGGGTTCGATACCCGGTGGAGGCACAAGTGGTTCGGATCTCACTTTAAACTGTAGGTCCAGTCCCGATTAGCCTTACTGTGCATAAAGTGGACTTAAAACAACATATCAATCAATCAATAGACATAGTGTTACGTGTATCCAGCGAGTTGATGTTGACTGTAGTTTATGGTATATTTTGTACTGTTCATGATAATAGTAAGTGTGTGACATTATTCAAGTCAATGATGGCGTAGGAAAAGAAAACAATATTATCATTGCATTTTGTTTGACATAAAAAAATCGTGTCTAAAAGTACTCTTGTATATGATGGGAAAATATGCAACATCTCAGTCATGTATCTTTGGATTGGGCTGTAAAATATGTCACTGGTAATATTATACCGGAGTAATCTTATTAAGTAAATACCTTTTACTCGACATTAGTTAGTCCCCGAGAATTTGACTCCGAAATCTGTAGCCCCCACTTATTTCAGGCTGGCGCCGTCACTGCCTATATGTTGTGTATGTTTATAATGGGACGTTAATTGCTTGATATACAGGGTGGCCTAAGAAAGGTAACCGAAATGTAGAACCGTTACCTTATGTGTTTAGTTACCTTTTTTAAGGCCACCCTGTATAATTTTGATATCAAATGGAATACAAATCAACAGTATTCTGAGATAAATTCTATAATCAATGCATGAGAGAATTACGATTTTGAATTAAACAAAGATTCTGGGGAAAAGTAATAATTAACACTATGAACATTTTTTAACTGGGTTTAATTTAAGTATTGCTTAAAATGTTAATAAAAAATCAAAGTTTCTTTCATTCAGATTGTATTAATTTAAGTTCAATGCCGCCTAGTCCCCTCAGAATGAATAGAAACGTATAAGTGTTGTTAACGTTTAAAAATTGCTTAATGATATGATGTTCATTTTTATATATAGCTTTGTGGCCCTAAAATTAACTAAATGAAATGAAGTGGTACTCTAAATAATTTAGTTTACATATCTCTTCTCCAACTCGAAGTGCAATTCTCGTTTTCGTCTATAAATTTGTAATATTAACAACATATAGACAGTCTGTATACGAGCCCTTGAGAAGTGGAATTTTATCCTGAATATGCACGCAGTACAGGCTCTTGTGAGTATCCCTTCAACAGTTTATAACACTAATCATAATTCATTCTAACCGTCGCGATTAACCAGAAGGGGTATAAAAGCGATGGTTTTTCCATCAGCCTTGAAGAAACGGTGTGAAACTCATCGAGAAAACTAGTTGTCACACTCCGTGTTACCCTCTCCAATAATATTTTCAGTGAAAGGTTTTCCATTTCGTCGACAATTTCGACACATTCTGCGTATCAAACTCGACCAGCACACTGATGGTGTTTTTGATTCAATGAGACTAGCACATTGCTATAACGCCCGTTAGTCCAACACGGAAGAGTAAAAGTTCGAATGAAATCGGATCCAATAGAGTATAATTAAGCGTTAGATTTAGAAACGGATTCTAAAGCTAACGATGAATCTTCAATTTACCTTGGGGACGGTAGCTGCAAAAAAGGCCACCTGCTTCCTGCAGTCTGTAGTCCCATTTTCACAGGATATACGCTACGTTTCGTGAAACGTTGTGGATACTATGCTTCCATTCAGTGGCGGTGATTAGGGGGGGCGAGAGGGGCAGTTGCCCCTCCACCTTTTCTCCACTTTTGTCCCCCGCACTATGCTAAACCTAATCTATAAAGGGAAATATACTGTCTTTGCCCCCCGGTTTTTAAACCCCATCGCCGCCACTGCTTCCATTAACTTTGGGTTATGTCTGAATCAAATATATGGATGAAATCATTTAACATCTGGCTGCAGAAAAATGTCATTGATGTCAGAATACTGATCATAATATACCATAATTGGCATACAAAAGGCATATTTCAATACAGAATGCAATTTTAAAACAAAACAAAAAATAAAATGAAATTCGTATTTTAATAATTTCATTAAAACATAGAGGCTACAGTGGGCTACTCTACAGAATGTATTTTATTTCCTTGTTGTGTACTTGTGAATTGTCAGTCTGAATACTGTTAACAACTTTAACAATAGTGCTAATAACATGGGAAATATTTGAAAAACTCTTACAATAAAAAGCGAAAAAAAATTGAATAGAAAAAGCAACTGCCTTTTTTCTTGCTCCTCTATCTGAAGTAAACAAACCAAAATAAGTTCACTGGAGTAATGTGGCAGAAGGTATATGCTAATGAGTACGGTTAACCAGAGGGTATACGGCGTATACCCTCGACTACAGCACTGGCTTCCTGTGAGAGATATTTCATCCGCCAATGTTTGGAATATAGCTATCGGCCTGTTATAGTCATTACATTTTGTCATAGAGCTGCTGTTAAAAATAAGAGAGAAGCAGGTTTCAGAAATGACACAGTGGAATTGAGTGATTTGTGACGTCACTTTGCCTCGCCAATGGTCCAGTCTCATTCGTGTCAAGGCAACTTACGGCCTTTCATGAGACGCTGTCTCATACGGTACATATGCAAAATAGAACGGGGATGACTGCTCTATAGGCTAGTTCGGACTTAACGACAAGTTTGTCACGTACGCGATCTGCATCTTGCTAAGAAACTTTTCAGTTTGCATATTTTGATTTCAGAGACAGCACGCTGCCATTTTCTCGTAGTTACTTTCTCAACTTCATTATGCTAATTTATGTTGGCGCTTCGTGTTCAATTTCCAAATGATATTCCTGCAGAAAGCAAGTTACAGAAAGCGCACGAAATTGTCTTTGTACAGACGAAATGTAGCTCTCTCATGTGTAGAGTATAGATACCAAAACGCATACACAAGAAGCATACAAATGTATGAAAAGTAATTTTTCAAGTACTTTTAACAAAAAGCATTGCAGACAAAATAGAACAAGCTCGTGCTTTCAAGTTTGATAAGTTTTAAAGCTTCCTTTATTCTTCTATCTTTCTCTCTCTCTCCAGATGTACTTGTATCACTTTTTCTCTGTGCATGTTACTTCGGTTTCCCTTTTTCTGTATTTTTTTTCTCTCTCTCTCTGCACAGTTGACTAGCTTCACCCTTACTGAACGTATAACAGACCGAATGAATATGCTACGCTAATAACTTTGTGGGTAGCCTATACTAATCAATTTCGAAGACTGCGTCTTTCGGTATTTTTCACACATTCTCGATCTCGACCATAGTATGTGGTGTTACCCCCTTGTCTCCAGATATTCATTGATTGGATTGAGTAAGCCCCAGAGCCGTTTTATGCAGACACACTGTCGGAAAAATTCCCACCTCAGATCATCCACCCCTGAAATCGAACCCGGGTCTCCAGGTTGACAGTCATACGCCTTTCCGACTGGTGACTTTCTCTTGACGATTGGTACTAGATGTATTTTTAAATTACTTTATTTATTGCGCATGACCGATTTGTTGTATGCTGCAAACACTGTTCTGAAGCTCGTATGAAATCTACTTTTTCTTTAATAAACTTTGGTTTTCTACCTGTCCGTCAGATGCGACGCTGAGGAATAATGAATTACTGAAGTACATGATACATGATGGTACAAACACGATTAAAATGTATGCCTTGTCCAGGAAGCGAACATGGGCCTCCTAATTTTATAGACAATTACATTAACCATTTTTACACATGTGCCGGCTCGAAGTCCATTCTATAAAATCTTATATACTGAGATATTGTTATTGTACTCTGTAACATTGAAATCACACTATCCTCCTTGATATGGAATCTGTTATCATGGGTTTTATGCCTTTCTGTGACAGTTTCTTGACACGGCAATCTCAGCTGAGGAGAAAACAGGAGGCGCCAACGTCACAAGGCGAACACTAATGCCTGTTCAGATAGGAAAGTCTTCCACCAATAACAAGCTTTGTTGCACAGGGAGTAGGAAATGTAGGCCGTCTGCAGAGGATTTCTTTGCAGAAACATGCTTGAACACAATCCTGTCGAGGAACCTAAACGAAAAGCGACAAGAAGAATTGGAACGTGTAAAACCGCAGTTAGTGGATCTGAACAGAACATGAAGAAGCAAGAAACGTGAGAAACAGCCCCAAAATCGCTTCTGCCCGGCTAACAGCCTCCTGCAAAGATGATTACGCTCTCTTTTCTTCGTCCAGTGAAAGCTGTCCAGCAGTGGTGACTTCTACGCGGGATAGTAAAGGTACGTGCTTGTTTTGTAGCTTTGAGACAGGTGCAAGGGCACAATGCATTCAAGCGAAAGGAATTGTTCAAGGAAAACTTCGTAGCAGTGCTTTTGAAATAACATATGGTGTTTCCTTTATTTGGCGTGAAGTCTAAATGTAAGCATGGTTAAGCATCGTAAATAATGTACTGTACAATCTGTTTGCGGTTGTGTGCCTTGGGAATATTTTCCTTTCAGTTCCGACAATCGTATACTTACTCAAGTATGTTCGGTACGGTAGTGTTGATTGGCATTGTGCAGGAATTTATACATGCCTTTTTTCTCATTTCACGTAACTTTTCTGCCTACGTAGGCTAATCACAACTGTAAAGATGAATGTTTGTTCCATAAAATTGACGAAGGCAAGAACTGGAACCCAGAACCTTCGGTAGCGAGATCGTGAGTCGAACACTCAGTGCCCTCGGTCGATAAGGCTGTTGTGTGTGAATTAGTGAAATGTGAACAGTAACATCTAATGTAGAACCTTAAACATATGCAAATGAAACATTCATAGGGCTGTTTTATTTGAGAGAAGATGATAATAACAATAACAACAGCTGAGGTGGTAGTCCAGCACGTTGAGATTCCGAGTTCCAGCCCCGGACTCAGCGCGGATCTGTCAGTGAGTGATCCTTCATAAATTTCACCATTCATCGCTGCGATTGGCAAAAGTGACGAAAATAATAAAAACAAAAATAACAATGTTAACAGGAACCCAAAATAACCAAGCATATGGAGCAACTCCTCCATGTATGTTTCATCTAAGCATGGATGGGGTGATGTAATCAGCACCACACTCTAATTTTTAATGCAGCTTTCTGTTTCCGTAAGCAAGGGGGAAGGAGGAGGCTTTGCCAGTTGCAAATCTCTGTATCAGGAATACTGGAACATGTTCGAGTCGTACGCGTTGTCAGGTATCGACTAAATATGTTCGTAGATCCAGTTTTTGATTCAAAATTCTATTCGCATGTGCATTAGTACAATAAATCAAATTTGAAGTTCTGCCATTTACTAATTTAGTTCATACACATTTTGCGGAAAAAATGCTGCTATTAGGCTCCGAGCCCAGGTTCGAACTCTGGACTAAATAGAATGGCCAGACTCCCTGTTTTCTAGCAAATGTTCCGGTGAGCCCGAAAATTATCTTCTGGGAGATGAATTGTTTCGGTTTTTTAACCCAGAAACACAATACGTAATATTTTCTGAGTAATTTGATTTTATCATTGTCATCATCTGATAATTAGTAACAAATCGTGCGATCAAAGTGATTTTCTTGCAAGATTTGGACTGTAGAATACTTTTTATTGTATTTATCATTTCAAGCATGCAGCCACGTAATACATCAAAGCTATTATATATACATTATATATATATATATATATATATATATATATATATATATATATATATATATATATTATATCATATTTTGCTCTCACAATTTAAATTAAAATTCTTTAGAACATTTAAAACCCAACACGTAAAGCGAGAAAATGACAAATTCACACGAATCACGTCTCTGTGAAACCCGGAAAAAGTTTAAGAGAAAAAAACACACACACACACAGAACACACTTGAATTCACAAAATATGAGGCATACTTATGTAGGCTACTTCAAAACCTGGTATATATGTAGGTGCGGGCGCAGTCGGGAGGAGGGTGATCCCATGGATCTGCATATGACGAACATAATTTTGTATGCAGGGTTGAATCCAGCCCGGTTGAATCACACATTTAAAAATGTAATGTTTGTATGTATATTAAAAATTAGGGTTAAATGAAGTCTACAATCTCGTGACATTCGTAACCTACGAACGTGACAAGCCTGAAATGCATACTTCCTTCATGATGTAGGAGGAGTTTACCTATTTTGTACTTATATTCTAATATACATTATATAGCCTACTGTGTATTTGTGTGCCTGTGTATATATTAATATAATTTTTTCAGCGTAACGAAATATATCTTTCCTTCGAATTCCACGTGAGATAGAATGTGCTTGTTCATCACATCTTTATCATCCCGCCCTGTTTCGATGAATGCAGAAAAATAAAAGTAGGACTAAAATAACCGCAAAATACCTGAGTATTGTGAAACGGCTGTATTGGATTTCTTAGTTAACAACATCCTGAAGAAATGAGGGCGTTTTTTTTTCTTCATAACTTCTTTTGACATTTCGACTCCTGTGTTTTTCCCTGATTTAGAAAGTAACTGGGCTGTAGCCTGTAATAAGCCTTCACATTATCTTCGATCTACTTCCTTCCATTGCTACCTCAAGGACGTCTGCTTTAGGACGGGAAGAGAGAGAGAGAGAGAAGAATGTGTTCATACAGAGACTATTTTGCAAACTATACGTAGTAGAATATTTAAAGGGTCATTGACTTTAAAACTTATGTTTTTGCTCGGGCTTCAGATTTTTTTCAACTTCATGTGTACGTTGACAAGTTACAATCACGAGATTCGGGGCATCCAAAATTTGACTTTCGTAAAAGTTAATGTCTAAGTAATTTTCGAGTACCCACAAGACAAACTTGCAACCCAAAACTTATCCACAGTTCCATTACTAAAAGGTTCTCCCTTCTCCAACGCTCTATACAGACTTCATCCCGCACTTACACAGAACTTACCTCAAAAAGTTGACATTTTCTTGCCAGAACAATCGTTAACAAAGTATGTGTAATTGTTATCCTGTGTTAGAGTGAGATTATTTCCGTAACAGCTCTGGCCGTTCTGCGCTTGCACCTTGGGAGCGAGTCGTAACTCCCGACGTCTGTAATCAAGAAGTGAACCGCTGACGTCATCTCTACTCTGCGCCTATAGCTAACTCTATTGCTTACGCTGTGCACTGCTCGTAGTCTCGCTGGCTAGACTCGCGCAGTCAGCTGGAGATGTTCCGAATGCACTCGGACTATACATTGTGTTATTTTCTTGTTTTTGGTGTTGTTGCTGCTACTGGTGATGATGTTACACTTGTTACGGTTTCAGTATAAAACGGTCGTTCTGTACTGCATCTGAAACTTTAAGAAGTAAAGAAAAGTAAAGTTCGCCGTGCATATATCACCGTGCCATGAAGGCACATTTAGGAGATGTGGGGAATAGGGCCCCACACATTCTCGATCTCGGCTATTTTGGAGGTTATGTGATTTGCACCACGCTCCGGCCGCCTTTACCCCTCAGGATTGCCCCCCGCCGTACCAATTGATTTGAGGCTGGTGAGCCCCAGAGCCGCTTTATGCGGGAACAAGAACGTAGAAATTAAGGTTAGAGCGATGCTCGAATACAAATTTTGCATTCCGACCTTAGATCATCCACCTCTGGAATCCAACCCGGGTCTTCCGCGTTGTAGCCAGACGCACTATCGATTAGATTAAGGTGGCTCTTTATGTTATTATAGTAATAATAATCTTTCTCTCTCTATCATAGACACACATACACTGTAATCCTGCACCTATAATATGTACCGTTTCTTATTTTACGTTAATTTTTTATCTTCTTAGGTCAGTCGCTACAACGAGGATGAATTGTGATTAGATTAATTAGATTCCACAACAAATACATATAAAGACCCGCACGTTTCACTAACTTTCAATTTCCGGATATTCTTGGATTGAGAAGTGTGCATTTGGACATGAAAACGAGATAAGACCATCAGTAGTGTAATTTGACCCAGGTTCGATACCTGGTGGAGGCACATAGTTGTTCGGATCCCATTTTTAACTGTAGGTCCAGTCTCGGTTATCCTTGTTCGATGGACTTTCGGCGAAGTTCGTTTTCGGAATTTTAAAGTCACGCCATATGGTATCACACACCACGTTAAATCATCCATGACTTTATTCAAGTGTTTTCCCATTGTAAAAGAGTGGCAACTAAATTGAAGAAACTTACGCAGTCTTGCAGAATCAGCATTTTTAAATGTTGGCTACATATTCAGGAAATGCTAAATTCTGATCCTGAAGTCGTGACACAAAATTGGGTCAGCGACCTTGCAGTTTCCTGTAGGTGGAAAATTAACGGTGAATGATCAAAGAGGCGCATTTTGCTTTCCTCTTAAGGCCCTTCTAAGAGCTCAAGACTTCGTCTTCTTTACATCAATCAAACACCTACTCTCATTGCTTCGGCCAAGGGAGCTTGGTGATTGTATTTGTACCTTTCGGAAACAAAAACGTGCTTCGAAGCCACAGATAACTAGGGTTGATCGGATGCAGGGTTTGAAAAACGCGTTTTTTTAATAATAAAAAACAAAAAAAAACAACCCCTGAGCCCAGGTGGGGTTTTTCGGGTTTAATTGTTTTCTTTTGGGTTTAATTGGGTTTTGTCGAGCTTTTATAAATATAATGTGAATGCATGTAATATAATTCACATTTGTAATTGCCGCCTAACCTACCCACCGCCGGGCACAACAAACTGCTAAACCATAGCAATGTTTATTTTTATCCTTTATTCTATTACGATTTCCTGGTTACCCCTGCGCTTCTGTGGATAGCAAGTTTGTATGTTTGAATTGATATTTGTCTAAAGTACCTGCAGAATCTACAGCTTAATATAGGCCTATGTAAATTCTTAATAAAGATTAAATGTTTGTATTGGTGTACTGAGCTCTGATATTTCGTTCTACTTCATTTCAATATTACAAGTGTGCATTTTAGATAGCAAAATTAATCTCGAGTTATGATGACAGTCGTGAACGCATTATAAGAATCGAAAATGCAATGTTTATTAGTATACACCTCTATGACGTTCCTTCATTTCACAAATCATTGAAATACCAAAGTTAATGAAAAAACCCAATGGGTTTTAAAATAGTTCTTTTCAAGTGGGCCCAACCCTGATCGGGTGTCTATTCTTCAATCGTTGTGGGCATCTAGCTACGAAACATCGGTAGAGTGGTTTATTATGACACCGACTGTATCACCTTTCCTCGAGGAGAGCGCAATGGACAACTTTAAGACATTGTTGTCACTCTGAAACTAGATATCTGTGTGCAGATTTTTGGCAACATACTTTCATTACCAGTTCGTAGTTGATGGTAAACATATTCGGTTTGGTAATAATGTCTGCATTCCTAAATTTGGTTACGTTATAAATACAATTTATATATTTCGAAAAAAAAAAATGGAATAAAGTACACAAGTCATAATTCCTGCCCAGTAGCGAACGCAGGATTTCATCAAGGGGGGTGTTATTTCTAAAACTTTTTTCCAAATTCACATTACCATTGTTTTATTATACTTTAATTAAATAATAATAAAAAGGTAAAGGTAAAGTGTTCCCCTGTGCATAGCACCACGCCATGAAGGCGTATAGGGGGTGTGGGGGTAACGCCCCACACTTTCTTGATCCGGTCGTGAGTGGGGGTGGTGTGATCAGCATCACGCCCCTGGCCGCCTTTACCCCCCAGGGTTTTCCGCAGGTACCCATGTTATTCGACGCTGGGTGGGCGCCGGGGCCGCTTCCACCGTTAGAAAAGTTCCCGGATTTGAACCGGCCGGGGATCGAACCCGGGACCTTTAGCATGGTAGTCAGACGCGTTACCGACTGAGCCACCGCGGCCACTAATTAAATAATAATAATCACAATTAATTAATAATACTTATAATTAATTAATTGGCTGAAATAATACTGATAATACTACTAATACCACTACTACTACTATTAAGTAGTAGAGATCTACATGAATATAGTATTTATGAAAACAATAGAACGAAATTACTTTCTAGTCATTCGATTTTTATCAAATCCTGGGAGCATTGTTTTGTTTCTTTGTTACGAATTAATTGTCTGGTCAACGAGGTGAATTTTCAGACCGTTGCCCAAGACTGCTACCATACAAGCGGTGAGGAGCATGAAGAAGAAGAAGAAGAAGAAGAAGACACATTTCAATGGTGAAGAAGATCCATAAATACAAGAAAATATATTAAAATAAATTGAAATAATCAAAGTATGGAACTCATCCAAGGGGCTGCGACGATCTGGTCGGTAGATCGTCTGACAAGTGATAATCACGCGGGAGATCCGGATTCGATTCCCGAAATTGGTTGAAATTTTTCCGGCTTTTTCCCCGCATAAATGTCCTCGATAATTCACATCTGGATTATCTCGCTGTTCTTACCAACAAAATATTTTACAATAGTTAAGCTTATTGTCGTTTTAATAATTGTCTAGTCAACAAGGTGAGACATTTTAAAGAGGGACATTCAAACGAGCTGTGGTAAACAATATAATGGGAAGATGAATTGGTGACTGTATTCTTGTCCGCCTAGCCTTTGTCTATACATTAGCCTCTTACAACGTACCAATAACTTTATTTAGTTAATTCTCATTGTTCACACACAAAAAAAATACATGTTCGTTGAATACTGGCGTACGTAGAGGGATGGCCGATGGTGTTCCAGCCCCTACCGAAATTTTCATAAAATCAGAATTTTCAAATAAAAATCCGTTAAGAACTTTAAGAAAATCAAAATGTGTAAATGCGAAACCTCTTTTAAAGTGAATCCCGATTACCATTTTTGTCTTTGAATACAATTTTAATAGACTGAAAAGCTCCAAAAATACGAAATATTTTATTATGGATCCTGCCCTCCAAATCGAAGCCATTTGCTATCCACATTTACTATTCCAGCCCCTCCCGAAAAAATAATCCTGCGTGTTGAACATTGTTGCAACTGAGATAGAAAACAACTTTTTTCTCTTTTAAATCATAGTTACACTACCTAACCTCATAAACTCGTGGTTATTTTCAAGACATCACTCTGAAAGACGCGTGTGTTTGGAATGCTGTGCTTTTCTCCATGCTGCATGGAAATAATAATTCAAATTATTATTATATTATTATTATTATTATTATTAGTAGTAGTAGTAGTAGTACTAGAAGTAGTAATAGTAATATTATTGTCCCAGATCTTTGACTGTGAAAAATTGGCCATTTAATTATTTTTTTCAGCATTTTTCATAATATTTCACAAGCTCAAGGGGGGGGGGTTTAAACCCCGTAACCCCCCTTGCGTACGCCACTGTTCCTGCCTCTATCTATGTTCATCGTGCGTGCGTAATCCTCCCTGTTTCTCACCCTTTCCAGCTCTGGTTCTCTTCCATCTTTCACTTATCTCTGTTTTTCTTCTCTCTATCTCTGTTCTCTCGATTTCCCCTATCTCTTTTCTCTGTATCACCGCTCTCTCTTTCTATCTGTTTTGCACGGGTTGTATTGATTTCCCTTCTCTCTCCAATTCACTTTATGTCTCCTTTCTAACCCCTCTCGTTCCCTCACTCGGTTTCCTTTGCTCACCCACTCCCTCACACACACAGTATCCCGTGATTGGCACAGGAAAAAGTTGGTCTATCTTTGTTTCTGAAAGAAGAAAACATGAACTTACTTGCAAGAAGTCTACCGTTACCCACAAGTCCATAGGCTTCCATGTTTGGGATCCAGCTCTGTCTTGGTTCCTGCTCGCTGGCGTGGAGGCGTAACTTGACCCAATGTGCCAACGCATCCCAGATCTCTGCTTTTGATCTATGTTATTACGTGGGTCACACTATCTGCCTTCATGTCGGAACCTCTTTCGTGGGCAGTTGGCGCTCGTAGTTAAAGTTCTGCTGACGTAATAACAGCACCTTGATTACTCAGCTAATCTTGGGCGTTCGACATTACGAATGTAGAAAGTAATGACGGAAGTGATTCAAGTTATGGGGGTAATTTGTAGGGAGGAGTCACACTCTAAGAATAAAGACAGAGAAAAGTTGTACAAAGCTTGTTCTATTTTGGTAGGCTGTATGAACGCGGGGAAGATATTAGAAATTGATAATACACGAATAAAACAATTATTTTTCAGTACTGCCGTTCAAACACAGCGACTACACTCAAAACTAAACCAGGGATCCTATGTTCGGATCCGGGTTACAAAACATTTATTAAGGAGGTGAGTAGACAAATGAGCTTCTTCATAGAATGTTGTAGTGTAATATCCGCAATAATGCAGATAAATATTGCAAATAAATCTCAAATCACCTATTTTCTGTGGCAACCATGGGGTAGGTACTGTGTGTGCGAGAGAGTGGGTAAGCAAAAGAAACGGAACAGAGAGGAAGAAACAAGAGAATTGATTGATTTTGTTTATTTGACTTCGCTTTTCTGCCACTTTTGATTAATCCTGAAGATGAGAAAAAGGTAAAGGTAAAGTGTTACCCTGTGCATAGCACCACGCCATGAAGGCGTATAGGGGGTGTGGGGGTAACGCCCCACACTTTCTTGATCCGGTCGTGAGTTGGGGTGATGTGATCAGCATCACGCCCCTGACCGCCTTTACCCTCCAGGGTTTCCCCCAGGTACCCACGTTATTCGGCGCCGGGGCCGCTTCCACCGTTAGAAAAGTTCCCGGATTTGAACCGGCCGGGGATCGAACCCGGGACCTTGAGCATGATAGTCAGACGCGTTACCGACTGAGCCACCGCGAAGAACACCTATGCCGGGATTCGAATCCGGGACTCCTGCCGCCATGGCGGGATGTAAGAAGAGAGAGAAACAAAGTGAATTCTAATAGAAGGAAAACAATACAAGCACAGTACATCCAACGACGAATTGTCCCGCACCATTTTCATTAGGTCTGTATCATACAACGTGATGATAATGAATTGAAATAATTACGTCAATAAGCAGAGGGCAATGCTTGCTTCGAACCAACATAGTTTCATTCCTTAAAACAACACAGGATGTACGTAGAATGAAAAAGTAATGAATTAGGCGGTGGAGAATTTTACTACCATTATCTTTGTCGTTGACTGTACAAAACAGATTGAAAAAGGGGGCAGTGATACAGGGCAAAAGAGGTCGAGAAAAGCAAGAGAACATTGTTTAGTTAATGTTACTATTTAGAGCAAATTAATCATGCATCCCTTTAATGCAATTCATACAGGAATAAAATCATACGCAAATTGAGTTTTGATGTTCATTTTGATTTGTAAAAAAATCATAAACTTTCGACCCATTTGTACAGTTCAGTTCCAAAGATAATTTGTGCCTAACCTTGGGCTGCGAGATCGAGTCAGTTCCTAAGAGTCGGAGATTCACTGAAGGCTGCCAGCTGAAATGCCGCTTCTCAAGGCTACCTCGAATAAGGAAGTGGCTACCACGCCCCTGAAGCGACTTCCTCGACACTCGTGCTATTCCGGTTGGCATGCTCCGGAACTGCAAAGGTCACGAGGTGGTCGTTCAGTAAAATATATTTTGGGAATTTAGTACTTTATTTCGCTGTATTGGATTACAATTTTATTACATAAAATGTGTGCTAATTATAATTATAATACGTTGCAAATTAGTAATAATTATTACTAATACTGTTAGTTACTATATCCTTCTTGATAAGGAACTACAAGGGCTTCCCCGATGGAGTAGTGGTGACGTTGTTACCGTGTAGATGCCCCAGGGGTTGATCCCGATGGGGGCAAATTACAAAGTAGTTCGGATCCTCTATAGACTGTAGGTTCCGTCTCGATTAACTTAACTCAGCATAATGTGATGTGTCTTGACCACTTCAACCATCTTGTGCCACTGCTTACTTACTTCATATATACACAGAGAGAAATGTTTGCTTGGAGTAACCAAAAAATAGCTTCTAGTAAACAAATATATGTTCAAATTGGCGACAAACAAACGATTGTTCATCAGAATCAAATTATATTAGTAATCGTGCCTATTTGTTTACGTTTACCAAAAAAGTTTAACCAAATGTGTTTTGTTAATTCAAACAAATTATTTTTTTCTGTGTAACCTTCATTTTCCTTCGTTATTCTATACATAAGCAGAGTTAGGATTTTTAGGGGAAAATTTCATTGGGAAAAAGGAAGGGAAAAGGTGCTAAAATAAGACTCAAAAAGGGGCAAAAAAGGTGCTGATTGGGGCAAAAAAAGGTGCTGATAATTATACTACTTATTAAAACTTTCCCTCCTATTTTATTAGTCTAAGCTATTCACTCAAAGCTGTGTACACATCACACACATAGGTTGTGTTACAGTTATTCACCAGAGTCGGGGAAAAACACAAAGCTGTTGTACCTTACAACATTAAGCATTTCTAAATTTTTAAAAGTGAGTTTGTTTCTTTTCGGAGATAAAATGTCTTTATATAAGCTGATGCTTCTCTCTACATCCAGAGAAACAAGTGGGGCAAACTTAGTATTCACTCGGAATGGTAACTCTGTGGAAGTGGCAAATTCCACAACATCCGGATTCTTGTCAAGACTGGCCTCAAGTTTGTCTCTGGCAAAACCATCTAACTGGCCCCTCACAGTAGTAAAGATATCCCATTGTTTTTCCTTTTCGACGCCTTGTTCTTCTAAGCTTTCGATGGCTGTCGACAGGTACTTGTAGGAATGTACACAAAATAGTTCTTTTTGCAAATCATCTATATTGTCTTGGAGGAGAAGTTGCTGTCCCTTGGAAATTGCACCTGCGTCGGTTGAATCCAGGGAAAGCACAAACTCCGTAATTTTTTCAAAATTTTCACACAGAAATGCAGCACACTCAATCCATGATCCCCAGCGAGTAATGATGGGGAAATGTGGCAGGGGCAGGCAGGTAGTTTCTCTGTAGGCAAGAATGCGACTCGGGGCCTTAAGGAGTATTTTCTTCAGATCAGATATGAACTCATTTACAATGTTGTATTCGTTCCTAATAGATTCAGAAACCCTGTGAAGGGCATGAGCCAAACAGGTTGCATGCTTTAACTTAGGGAACAACGGCTTCAATTGGTTAAATGCCGAAAGCATGTAGGGAACCTGGTCAGTAACTACAACTACTACTTTTTCGAACTGAATTCCACCGGGCCACAGTTTCTGACAGAAATCCATAAATGACTGCATCACTGTACTGGCATTGGTTTTCTGCAACTCATACATGTTTAGTAACATGGGCTTAACTTCCTCACCTGTCAGAGGAAAAACCAAAATGTTCAAAACATATCGTTGCATTGAGTCTGTTGTCTCATCCAGAATGACACCTATATCGCAATCTGACACTTTCACCTTAATTTTACGAACAGTTTCTTCATACACAGGTTCAATATACTCGTAGTTTTTCCTTAACGTACTCTCATCGGGCACTGACAACCGTGTGTACTTTTCAAGCCCTTTCAAGGCTGGTTCACCTTGTTGAGTGGAATCCCCGCCTGTGTAAAAGATGCGCACAAGTCAACATTAAATTCCTTTAAATTTTGGTTCTTGGAAGAACACTGCTCAAATGCACTGCGTAAGAGAGGCTGCCGAGATTTACTTCCTTGCAGATTCTTGTTCTTTTGATGCTTAGAGCTGGAAATATGTTGCTGGATGCAATCTCTCTGGTGTTTTTCATCTAATGTGATTCCCTTATCACAAACCATGCATCGAATAACAGTCCCATCACTTTCTATGAACTCGTGCTTAAATTCTTGAGCCAGACTGAGAAATCGGGATCTGGGCACTTTCGGCATGGTAAAGTACATGCACTAACAGGATCTAACAAAGTGAAAAAGCAAGTAAGGAACTTACATCCACAAACAATATTTGTCCACTACGCACACATGAAACGTGAAACCCACCACTTCAGAAACACATTGTTGCTTCACTGCTTCCAAGACCAAACTGCGTTTCCTTCTTCCTTCTATCTTAAAAAAAATAACGGCGATCTGGTGCATATCAGTAGTGGTCTTTCCATTGTTGATTCAAATAGGCAACAATCAAGCACAGTTTAAATACATTCGATTTCAGTTAATAATGTGAAAACATCTTAAAGAGAAAAGTGTCGCGAAAAAAGAAAACAAACATTCAATGATTTGCTGAGGAAATATATTTAACAACACCAGTAAAAGGACACAAAAAGGGGAGGAAAAGCGATTAAGAACACGAAAAAGGGGGAAAATACATAAATGTCCCAGAAAAGGGAGGGAAGGGGAAAGGTTATCAAAAAAGGGGGAAAAAGGTGCTGGAAAATTAGCTCCATTCTCACGTTGAGGCAACATTTCTCACACTGAGTCCTTCCAGAGAGGTCTCACTTTCACTACGAAAAAAAGGTGCGCACCTAAAAATCCTAACTCTGTACATAAGCTTCCATTTTGTGTGTGTTTTGTTTCTCTTAGTCTGGATGCAAATGATTTCCATTTGTTATTCATCTGACAGTTGACCTTCTTCAATTTCTTCAATGTGGCCAATACTGGTAAGGTTTTGTAGAGATGAGCTAAGTAGAAAAACTAACTCTCTTCCTTAAACTCGAAGGTTTATGGCTGCAGCAACACAAACGTTCCATCTGTTCCTATCCTGGGCAAGATCAATCCAATCTTTTCCATCCTTACCGATTTCCTTTAGGTCCATCTCAACGTCATCCCTCCACCTTCGTCTTGGCCTCCCTACAGGCCTCTTACCATGAGGTTTCCCAACAAGAATCCTGTTAACTCTTTTTTCATCTCCCATTCGTGCCACATGGCCTGCCCATCCAAGTCTTCTTGATTTAATTATTCTAATAATATCTGAACATGAAAATAAATTAATTATGCAGTTCTAAATTATGTAACCTTCTCCACTCCCCTGTGTCTTCATCCCTTTTAGGTTCAAATGAGATGATGAGATGAACCATTACGAAATTTGCAGATATTAAATTACACACATTCTATGAAGAAGCCCAATTTGTTCACTACTTAATAAATTATTATAATCAGGTGATTGCAGTGATTTTCCTTTAGAAAAAGGAACTGTTGTGTATTTAGAAACTTATACAGCTACGTAATCATACTTATAAGTATTCTTAAGTAAGAAAATTGGATGACAGAGCTATACATTCAGTCACTGGGTTCTTATAGAAATATCAGGTCGCTAATATTGGTTGATCGATAAAACATCGATTAATTTGTCAATACCTTAAATGATCAATGCGAAAAATTTGCCGTTCTGAGAAGTACATAAAATTTCTCGACATAAATATTATAACTGTTTAATATACAATTGATCATTCCTGGAATTACGTCAACGGAATATGTGTGAGTCCATCCTCCATGCGACTTGTAACAGAGCTACGTTCTCACATCGAAAGAGTCGAGATATCGTGGAAGAAACTATGTCTGCCAACATGCCAATTCATCTTGCTGAGAAAACATTGGCGTGATGGGTGACTTTTGAGAAATGTGGGTCAAACTCAGAATTCCTATAACTGCTATTTATGTCGCGTGGCATTGAAGTCGAGAATTTTTCCCAAAGAGAATCGGTGCGAAGGAGTCGTCGGCAAAGGACAAGCCCGCGACAAGTTGCATTTTGCACGAAAACTCTTGGGCTCAACTCGGTGCCAAGCCACCTATCATTCACTGACTTTGGTATAGACTTAGTAATAGTATTGGGCGAAATACTGTCCAGACGATATATCGTCACGATATTTTGGCGATATATGTCGTGTCGGCGACATGTCCTCACGATATTTGGCGATATATATATCGTATCGTCTGTGACGATATTTTCTTGACGATATATCGCGATATGAAATTTCCGATATCGTCCATCCCTACTTAGTAACGTCCAACATACACACACTTATCTGAAATACTGTTTTAAAGATATTTCCCTGTTTAAATGGATGACGATAAGTACTAATTTCTGATTTCAATTTCCTGCCACGACAGGAGCCACTGCTTCTATGAATCTTAAGCCATTACCTCCTCTGTGAGGAACGGTATGGAGACAACTGTTTCGATTTGGTTTATTTTACTTATATTTTCTGTCACTTTTGACTAATCGCGAAGTTGAGGATGGGTGATGATATGACAAAAGTGATGAACGGATATTCACAAAGAACACCCATGCCCAGGCCGAGAGTCGAACCAGGGACCCCTATCGTCCTAGCGCGTCGTGCTAACCACTCCGCCACGGAGGCCGGCAGATCTGTTTCTATCTCGTTTCGAGTTGTAAACCCAGCTCTTGTCTCAATTTATAAATATCTGTCTCGTGTATGAAGGGCAAGTATAGGTTTTGCCTCTAGTCTTGTTATATCTACAAGGTAGCCAAAAGTGTTGAACCAACCCTATAAATGGCAAAGGGGCTGTTCCGAAGCATGATGTGGATGAAGGGGAAAACCATGTAGGCCGTCTTGGAGTCAATTTTCTTGAATCGAAAGGTGGTCAAGTGACATATCAAAGCGGGTGGTGTGCTCAGTTTTATCGTAACTTTAATCATTGTTACGTAATTCCATCAGTTCATCATTCATCGACATTGTCGCGATTAATCAAAGAGGTGTAGAAAGCAACGGGATCACGTGTTTCTCATTAAAATCTAGTCTATTTTGATATGTCACATGACCACCTTTTAAGAAAATGAAGACTCCAAGATGGTGGCCTTCTTAGTAGCAAGGCCCAGATTATTTCTCCCTTCACCTGCATCGTGTTTAGGGACATTGGATTGGTGTGTGTCAACTCGTTTGCCCTTTTATAGCCGTGGTTTCACATTGGAGCTACCCTGTATATGTGTGTGTGTGATTCATTGATTTATTGGCACATTGATTTTGAGCCTCGTTTCGACGCTACGAGCCCTCGAAAAACGGAATTTTATCCTGCTTATATATGCAACTACGTAGCACAGGTTCATTGATTGGTTGATTGATTGATTTGGTTTATTTTACTTGATGTTTCTGCCACTTTTAGTTAATCACGAAGATGAAGATGAGTAATGATATGATGAAATTAATGAAGGGACACTCGCAAACACCCATGCCCAGGCCGGGATTTGAACCCGGTAACCCTGGTGTCGTTACGCGCAGTGCTAACCGCTCAGCCACGGAGGCCGACTGCACAGGTTCACAATTGGATTTGCTTTCCAAACAATACATGACTTACCTGTAAATAATCAAGTAGATATTCGTGTGGTATGTCTGAAGAAGTCATGCAGGAAAGCAAATTTCTATTAGGTAATTTTTCAATATCGTACTGAAGCCTTGACCACTGTATCGGTCTCGTCTGTACAAGTATCAATGAGTCTTGTCTCATTTTCACCTCGGTCTCGGTAACATCCCTTTCCTCTCCTTTTTACTTTCTGGATGGGGCCCACCCTTACAATTTTAATACGACAAGTGTAATTTTCAGTTCTTTAGAAATTTACGGTCCGATGACATTCGGAACCATTCTCTAAATCCAGTTGTCTTTAAAGATATAAAACAAGAAAAAAGTGCCACAAAAGGTGATTTATGAATCTGTAGGCACATTTCTGATCTCGTCCACGCTGGAGGTGACGTGATCAGCAACTACCATCGTGTCCCATGGTCGCTAATTCTTGGTTTTCAAAAGAGGAGCGTAATGTTGTCTTTAATATTATTGGGAAGACTCTCTGACTTTTGTGAATTTGGTTTTCTAAAAGAACCAGTACCAACCATGGGTGCTCGCAGAAAAGTTTACAAGGGGACTCAAAATTGAAAAGTTATGGAATTGACGTCATGGTTTCGTATCATAACTTGGAAACGTTATAATAAGGGAGAGAGAAACGTAAAGATATGAAAGAAGCGATGGAGAATGAAGGAAAGGTAGAGAAACTAAGAAGCGAGAAACAACGAGAGAGAGAGAGAGAGAGAGAGAGAGAGAGAGAGAAAGAAAGAGAGAGAGAGAGAGAGAGTAAAGATTGATTGATTTGGTTTATTTTGCTTCGCTTTTCTGCCACTTTTTGGCTAATTGCGAAGATAATGATGAGGGATGATATGATGAAATTGATGAACAGACACTCACAAATAACACCCATGCCCAGGCCGGGATTCGAACCCGGGATTTCTGGTATTGTAGCGCGGTATGCTAACCTCTCCGTCACGGAAGTCGACTAATCAAGAAAGGGAGTAAGCAAGAAGATAGAGGTGCTAAAACTGAGAAAATAAGATATGAGAAAGAGAATGATAATTGGGCAATTCTTTCTTATTCCTCGCGGAGGGTTAAATGTCTTCTTACTGTCTCTGCGGGCGCTCATGGAACCAACCGATCATCAGCATTGGGTTTTCAAGTGCAAGGAAGAAAGCTTCAACTCTAAACCAGGGAACAAGCTAATTAAGATCAAATTTGTGTTTCTCCCTCGTGATTATCTCGTGGCGCCTTCTTCTTCTTCACGGCAACGCCCTTATTAAGAGAATAAGACGTAGGTTTCCGGATTCGCATAGTTCAAGGTTAAGTGTACACTGGCGAACTTTAAAAAAAGATCTCGCTAATCTTAGTTAGATTGGAAGGTAGTTGGAAACACTTCATTACTCCTGTATTGGATAAGAAAGTGGGGGAAGGCAGTTGCAGACAAGGCCATCACTACCCTATGCGCACGTAAACTTGTTTCCGGAAAGCTTTCTGTTGGAGTCTTGTCAGGCATGATCGGGGCAGTTTGTGGAAGAATTTTGTGTTCCTACCCCCCCCCCCCCCGCCCCCATTTATCTGTGTATGTGTGTGTGCGTGCGCGCGCACGCCGACACCCATTTCTTTTTAAGTTTGGCGTATGTTTATTGCATCGACTAATTGCTGTTATGGCTGGGAATGAACCAGGTTAGCAATGGGCAAATAAAAAAGTATATAAAATACCAAAATTCCTGGCATGAGTAGTCAGTAGCAGTAAAGGTTAGGAAAGTTCCTCGTGCGTATAGCAACGTGCCATGAAGGCACATTTAGGGGATGTGGTAATAGGGCACCGAATATTCTCGAGCTTGGCCATTTTGGAGGTGATACGATCAGCACCACGCTCCAGCCGCCTTTTTTTCGCCAGGGTTGTAGTAGAAATGAGAAAATAGAAATGTTTTGCATTCTGCGGCTGTGACAGTATTCTTTGGATATTGTCCCTGAAATATCTGTTAACATCCTAACCCGCAGTTTTTTCAGGATAAACTAGTTGAAGGCCGCGAGTGGTTCCTGAGAAGTAATGAATATATCACAGAATGCGCAATATTTTAGCTCACGTTTTTTGGGGGGAGGGGCAGAATGATATACAAATTTATTCTACGAATGCTTACGCCATTGTGACAATGGAGTATATTTTGCAGACTAACGAGGATCTGGCGCCTAGACAAGGCCAGTATAATGGTCTGTGAAGTTTGGGCTGTGTCCTACGTTTGTGATTGCCTTTCACAAATTTCGTCTTAACACACCTTTCATCCTTATCTATGTGATTACTCAAAAGTGGAAGAAAAGCGAAGTAAAATAAATAAACCAATTGGTCATTGATTCCCTGCGTTTTTCAATATTTCTTCCTGAACGAAAATTAATGTTTCACCGATGTAATGCATGAATATAGTCATGTGAATTATTATTTTCCGTCATTATAATGTGCTTAATCATTCCTTAAAGCATGGACTTTAACGCTGTTGTCCTTAGTGTAAACGATCTTAACTGTGTGGAAGTTGTTATGTAGGCAAAAAAAAAATGGTTAAGAGTGAATCCCAATTGATTGTTAGAAATTTCAAATATTATAACTCTGACGTGACGCATATTAAATGTTCTTAGTTCGCTGTCAAGGAACGATTTCTCCTAACTAAAAAGGATTCCGGCCTCCGTGATAGAGTGGTTAACACATCTTGCTTAAACACCGCCTTGGCATTGTGTTCGTTCGGTGTTCATTGTGACTGTCCCTTCATCAATTTCATCATTTCATCGCTCATCCTCATCGTCGCGTTTAGCCAAAAGCTGCAGAAAAGCGAAGTAAAATAAACCAAACAAACATAAATAAGAATCTGAAGGGAAAAATTTTCCATTACCAAAAATAAAATATATAAATATACAGTAATTACTTTGTTGACACTGCAGTTTTTTTGGCAGTGTGTAGCTGTCTTAGGGTCGTATGTTCGAATTAGCTGACCTCAAAATATACGAAGAGTGAACGATTAATGGAAATGGGGATGCACATTTCTATTACTTTAGTAAGCGTTCAGTCGTAAATCATATGGACACAGTGTGATTTTCGTGCAAGGAAGGGTTCCTGGGACATCAGCTAGGTCGACGTTTACTTATAACATTACGAGGGTATGGATTTCTCTCAACAAGTGCAACAAATGTTTATAGTCATGGAAATTATTTATACAATTTGTTTGAGTAACGTCGTTTTCTACCTCTTGAAATTAATGGTGACTGGAGATGAAAAGACACACGTGGCAGATTGTAACGTGCTTTGAAGACAGAGGTCTTAAGTTCGAACCATGATTAAGGCATGTTTGCCCCATCACATCCATGTTATCAATTGGTCAATCATTCTCATCACCACGGATTAACCAAGAGGCAAGAAGGCAACGTAATATATCCTAAATAGAAAAAAATACAGAAAAGGGGCAAAGAAATGCACATATCGTGCCGAGTCGAGGTTGTGTGTTGTAAGACGGAAATGTGTAACTATTATTGCAAGAGCACGTTTAATTATATTAGGGCAGAACCATATATCACACAATACAGGTGAAATTGTTTTAGGTTGACATGAACTGTTAATCTGCCTAAACTCTTAAAATACTCTAATATCAGGTTGTTTTTTTGTTCCACTTATTATTTCAATTTTGAGGGTCTTCATGACCGAGTGCTTTGCATACTGCTCTATGAAACCGGAGACCCTATGTTCGAGTGATTGATTTGCTTTATTTTACTTCGCTTCTTGTGCCACTTTTGGCTAAGTTGCAAATATGGGGGAGGCCTCCCCGATGGCGGAGTGGTAGCATCGCCGCCTTGTGAACAAGGATTCCCGAGTTCGATACCCGGTGGAGGCACATAGTGGTTCGGATCCAACTTTAAACTGTAGGTCCAGTCCCGATTAGCCTTACTGTGCATAAAGTGGACTTCAAACACAAACTCAATCAATCAAACTCAATCAAATATGGGGATTAGTGACGATATGATTAAATTGATGATTGGACACTCACAAATTCAAGCCCAGGCCAGGCCAGGCCTGGCGTCGTAGCGTGATGTCGTAACCACTCTGCCACTGGGGCCGGAATCTATTTTCGAAGCGTGGGTAATATTTAAGAGCTTATTGTGTTCGTTAATTTTTTCTGGTCACTCCAACATTCGTCCTTATCGTTGAAAGTAAACAAGAGGGATATAATATGGTCGTAGAAATAGCAAAGTTACCACATATGCCTGCCACGTGCCGAAAGAAACTACCTTCTTTGCTCGTTTTCTTTTTATATTTGTTTTAGAGCTATTGACAAAAGAGAGAAAAGAAACGAACAAATGAACAACCTATTTTCATTCATGAAGGAAATAAATCGCCAGCTCAGAACCTGATTTCTTGAAAGCTCAAAATGGACAATAAATATTTCTTCCGAGGCCGAATGACCACAGAAAGAAACGCTGTGCTAATTCCTTGATGACTCATGGTTAACATTCTCTTCTGTGTGGTGTTCACGACTGACACCTGTGCAGCTCTTCCTTATCTTGCATAGAGTTTCAGCATTGATGATGCAGTGTTTCCAATTCAATATCAGTTTTTGTCTGTTTTGTTCGTAAAAGGTGCGGTCTCAGTGAGGCCTTACTAAAGTTCTACACTGTACAATACAAAGCTGACACAGAATGAATCAACACCAGATGAACTTTCCGCTCAACATAATTACAACATTGATATACGAGTATATTTCGTTTCTGTATTGTTCACATTTGTGCAGCATCATGTTAATTCTCTTGACTGTGTCATTTATTACATTTTGTTTCTATACTTTTGTACACTGGGCTGCATTTGACACCTTGTGACAGATTTTCCTCAATTACGACAGCGCCGAAAACTTTCAACTGTTTTGAACTAACTTAAGATACTACACTCTTGGGAGGCAATGTTTCTAAAGTATTTAAAACCAAGTTAAATCAATTCTATGTAAACCGAACATTTAGCCACTAATATAACGAAAAATAAATCGAAAACCTGCATTGCTTTAGGATCAATTTTCAACAATTTACTGAAATCTCCAAAAAATTAGCAATTAAATTAAATTAATAATTCAGTATGAAATTAATTCATGAATAATCAGTGGCGTCGGCATAAATTTCGTAAGGGGAATACGTCTCAAAAGAGGTAGGGGGCTAAAGCTTTTTTCTTTAATAGTTGATGCTACCTATTGGACGTTTATTGTAGGAAATCAAGGCCAAAGGGATGGAGTACAAACCTTTCCTGTATCATATTTACTATTTTCCACACCTACTTCTTGACAGTGATTCAACATTTAGAAAGTAAGCTGTGTTGGTGTTCAATGAATTAATCTCTAATAATACACCATGAGTGTTTCCTCGTGTGGATGCTTGTCGACAGGCACTTTAGCTACTGAACGTATTTCTTAAACGTACTGTAAATTCAAAAACATGTGAGCTCGATTTCGTTAAGTTTCGTCATTTTCTTGGGCTAGAAATTTAATAATTTACTTAAATCACTTCTTGCGCTTAATTTGCAGAGCTTATTATTTCCTCAATTTTTTTCAATAATTTTCTAACACTTGTGTTGAAGGTCCAAAACATATATTGTGGAACAAAATAAAATACGTTGTTCAATCTGTTTGGCGCTATTTAAAATAACACATAAAACTGATTTCAAGAAAATCGAATACAAGATAATTTTATATGAAGGGAAAGAAACATGGGTTTTGAGATAAATTAATACTAATATTCAAAATGTTTAGCTTGAAATATAGCTACACTGTAATTAATAAGGAAATTAACAATATTATAGAATAAAAAAATAACGGGCTAGCTTCTTCTGCTTGTGAGTGTTGTTATGAGTGAAAGTTGGGTGGCAGAGAATGCTGAGCCAATTGGAATGCAGAGGAGAGTCAGGGCCTGACCTTGATCTGAGAAGCATGCTTGAAGAACACATTACATGCGAGTGATTGCCCTTGTGCAAATGCGTTGGAATAACAATGGGCGTCACGAGCTAAAGAGAGACACACGGAGAGATGTACATGACTAAATGAAAGTGGAAATCTTTCACAGCGCTTGTCACATCCCTGTTAGTTTATGAGTATGATGTGCATTAATTTATTATTATAATGATGTGACGAATATAATATTAATTTTTGGCTATGGAATATATGAATAAAACCAAGTATGTTATAAGATTTAAAGAGAACTAATTTTTACCATAATGCTGAAGGTAAAATTATTATTATTATTGTGATCATCATCACCGTCTATAAACATCAAAATGCACATACTTTCTCTTATCTTTACATCGCTTAACTAATTTTCTTCAGTTTATTGGGATATTCTTTTCGTTTTTCAGTCATCTATATCATTTTGTCTTGGCAGATGTACTATAATTTAGTCTTAAGAGCAACAGAAATGTTCTTCGACCTTCCCTTATTTTTGTTTCTAGAGCTTTTTAGTGTATTTCTTGTGAATAATTATAATCTTTATTTCTTATCTTTGCAGACTGATTTATCATGACGACTTCAGCGAATATGTTGGTTTACGGATTAGTCGCCATCTTGGGGCTACTTCACTACGCCCATAGCAAGTACATTCCGCCTGGACCGAAGTACACGTGTCCAGAGAAGCCCCACATAATCTACCCCTGCGAGTGCTTCAAGGAAAGCGACACCGGGATATCCGTCCGCTGCGAGAACTCTAACCTGGCGTCGATCTCCGTTGCTCTCAGGAACATCAGGAAACCGGTGGACGAATTAATACTGTCCGAGTGCCACATCAGCAGACTGTTCGGAAACATGTTCTACCCACTGAAAGTGCGAGTGCTGAGGATCGAAGACACACCCATCAAAGTCATCGAGCCACACACGTTCCTCGGCATTAACCGGACCCTTCAGGAGCTTTATATAACTCGCTCGCACCTTCAGGAGCTGCCGGTGGAGGCGTTTCAGGTTTTAGGGAATTTGTCCATCTTGATGTTGGACCACCACGACATCCAAGAGGTGCCGTCCGGGGCGTTTGCTTCGCTGGGGCGCCTCGAGAGGCTCAGGTTGTCCAACGGAAAGATCCACGAGGTGGCGCAAGACGCGATATCTCCCTTGAAGAAGATGAAAACGCTGGACCTACACGGGAATCTGCTTAGCGACATCAAGAAGGGACTCTTCAAGGGACTCCGGGACACGGAAGTCCTGGACCTGTCTTTCAACAACTTCACCAAGCTGAGCCCCGTCTACTTCGCCGACCTGAACAAGATGACATGGTGCAATATGTCCCACAATCAGATCTCACAATTCACGCGGGGGACGTTTGCCAGGAACACTGTCCTTCGGGTGCTCAACATGAGCCACAACAAGTTGCAGAGGTTGGACTCCAACTCCTTCAGGGGGATGCGTTTCATCCGACGGCTCTACTTCAGCGACAACGAGATCACGGACATCGGGAGAGGGACTTTCGGTTCCATCAGTCGCGTGGGTACACTGGACTTTGCCCGGAACAAGATCAAGAAGGTGGAATACCAGATGTTCAATCAGCTGCAGTACGTGGAGATCATAGACTTTGCCGAGAACGAGATCACGGAGATCCAGAAACTCTCGTTCAAGGACCTCTACCTGGTCAACATCAACATGAGCCACAATCGCATCAAGAAGATCGAATCGGAGTCCTTTGAGAACTGCGCCAACATCACCCTGCTGGACTTGTCTCACAACAACCTCACGGAGATCCCCAGGATGGCCTTTGACCATGTGAGCTACGTCACGGACTTCCGGCTGATGTTCAACAGGCTCAAGGACATGTCCAGCATCCCCCTGCAGAACATGACAGGGATCAAGATCCTCAATGTTAGCCACAACGAGATCGAGCGTATCCCCAGGAACACTTTTCCCAAGCTGTACGAGCTTCACACCATCGACTTCAGCCACAACAACCTGCAGGAGATCGCCAACGCCGTTTTTCAAACCCTGTTCAGCCTTCGCTTTCTGGACATCAGCCACAACAACATGAGTGAGATAGGGAGCTCCACGTTCGGGACTCTCCCAACGCTGTTGCGGCTGGATCTGAGCTTCAACAACCTATCCAGGATCAGCAGAGGCGCCATGGCGCGGCTGGCCTCCGTGAGAACCATGAAACTGAACAACAACAAAATCTCACACATATTCCAGGTGCCCATATCCCTCACGGATCTGGACCTCAGCCACAATTTGCTGGAGAGTATCGTTCCCGGAAGATCCTGGCCTTCCATGAACTCCATCCTGGCGCTCGACCTGAGCCACAATCGCCTGGGGGACTCGCTGGAGACGGGTGCCTTCGCCAACCTCCTCACGCTCCAGAGGCTGAACCTGAGGGGAAACAACGTCACCAAGGTCCCGTGGGAAGCCCTGGGAGACATGACCTCTCTCCAGTACATCTACCTGGAAGACAATCAGCTGACGTCGCTCAACAGGAACGCTTTCGGACGCTTGCCTGTCGTCTTCGAGCTTCACCTGAGTCAGAACAGCATCAGCAACATCAGCACAAGGGCCTTCGAGGGACTGCTTCAGCTCCTCACACTCAACCTCAGCTACAACAACCTGTCGCACATTCCAAACGGAGCTTTCCAAGGTAAGCATTCTCTGGTTTGAAGTGATAATGGTTTTCAACACCATCAATTTCTAATCTCTTGACTTCGGCTAATTCAGCTGATTATGGACTTATCCATGCCAGCTGCTTCAGTAAAATAACAATCCGCTGGAGCCCTGATGTTAACTGATGATATTGTTTTTCCATTTTCAGGTCTTGTCTCACTTCGCTCTCTAGATTTGTCCCACAACTATCTGGAAAGAATAGACAACAAGACACATGGTCTTCTGGAGGACTGCTTGTCTATGGAGTCTGTGAGTATCATATCCCTTTTCTGACAAAAGTAGATTAATATGTTAGAAATTAATAACATTCCCGAATAAAAATGGAAGCTTGTAGGTTTGTGAATAGAGTAGCGTTCACCAGGATTGTTGATGGTCTTGCTGTATTTTTATACTGATACGCATCGACGTCTGCAGGATTTTGCTCTCGGGGGGGGGGGGCAAAGATGCATATTTTTCAAAATAATAATGTTGTCTGAAAAACTCAATTTGATGTTATCATATTCCTGCGACGTCCTCATAATAATTGAAATTATAATGACTGAAATGAAATTATGTGTGTGAAATAAGCAAGTTTAGGTTGACATTCCGGATGTCCATACGAAAACATACGTATTACATCAAGCATCAACCTTTCTCAATCGCGTTACAGCAAAACTAGATAGAGTTTAAATAAAAGTCCGTGAAAAATAAAATAATTTTCCATCTGAGGAGGTATACGTTCATATATAGAGGGGTGTTGAGGAAATTTAGGTGTGGTGTGAATAAATCACTGCTGTGTGTATATTACAGGCCCGAATTTAAAATTTCCTTTTGAGTGTGTGTGTGTGTGGTGGGGGGAGGGTTAATAAATAACTTACATTTCTGTATTGCTATTTGAAATTAATGTCGGGATTGAATACGCACTCATAACCTATCGTAGATTAAGTATGGTTTAAATAAAACTAAACTCCATAGTTGAACTCTGAGGACCAGGACCTGCCAAGCAACTTATCGCTGGGTGACGTGTGGTCAGTGAATCGAGTCCCATCGCTGGTGTTTTCTGGCTGTCCAGACTGGAGGGCTGCCACTTTTTTTCAAGTAGATCCCCAATTGTCCGCACGATGATAGGTAAACACCTAAATTTTGGGATCTCCTACCGGGAATCGTACATGACACCACTCGCAATGAAGTCAAGAGCGCTAACCATTTGTATACACAAGAGCCCTAGGGTTTAACTATCATTTACACATTCTGATTTGAATGTGAAAATAATGTTTTTATGTTTTTTAGTCTTTTTTCTAAATTCACTTTATGCACACGTAGGCTAATCGGGACTGGATCTGCATTTTAAAGTGGGATCCGAACCACAATTTGCCTCAACGGGAATCGAACACGGAACCTCTTGTTCACAAGGCGACGACGTTTCTGCTACCCCAGCGGGGAGGCATGTGAAAATAATGGTACATGAGAATTGATTTGCTTTGAGTTTTGTTATTTAGCCTCGCTTTTCCGCCTCTTTTGGCTAATACTGATGCTAAGGATTAGTGATGATGACATTGATGAAGATACACTCACAAAGAACACCGATTCCGGGGCAGGGATTCTAACCCGAGACTGCTGGCATCGCAGCACGCTGTGCCTACCACTCCTCATTGGAGGTCGGCTGTTAGAAGAGAAGTTGTTGTAGAATATTTTTTGCCATCATAGGAAGATATCCTTGTTCTTGGGTCCTGGTTAAACACTCTTCACATGAAAAAAATCGGCGAATTCCAGGAATAGAATTAAGAAAATACCCCATGTTTAATAAGGCAATGATGACTTCCTACATTGTCCTTTTGATCAGGGTTGTTAAAGGTCCAGAAATCCATAAATTCGAATGGGTTCTATTCAGTGGCGTGCCCAGGATTTTCGATAGGGAGGAGTTATGTGCACATTTTTTTAAGTAGTCGGTCCTCATTTGCCATATGTTCCTGCCTTTGTCGTTCTTTTTTTTAAACACTGGACCAAAAGGGTGGGTTAAAACCCCAACCAACCCCCCTTGGGCATGCCATTGGTTCTATTGGGTTCCGCTGCAGGACCGGAACTTTTTTTCTAGCACAATTTAAATTAAAATTCGGTAAAAGTTGCGTACTGTTTCATTGATAAAAGGTTCCTGGAAAGAATTTAAATTCAGCCGGGAAAAAGGTTCCTGGACCGAATGGAATTACTTTACAGATAAAAAGGTTCTTTACGGTCCAGAACCCATTTACGCTTGCTGATTTTCTCTCCAGGACCGGAATTGAATTTGTTTAAAATTACTGGACCTTTAACAACCTCTTGCTTTTGATGTATTCATTCACGGGATTAATAAAATTCAGTATGAGGGAATGATTGTTGGTACGGATGACAATTTAGCTGCCGACCTTTTATGTTACTTAGCATCCGATGTAATAGAACGTTTCATAACATGCTCTACATGCAGGGCATTTGCGTAAAGGGTTTCCTGAATCCTGAGATGCTTATGCATCAGGTGGTCTCGCTCCAAATAAGATTGTCGCGCTGCGAAGACATGGTTTGTGTCATCGCTACCTCTTTATGCCTCGAGAGCTCTCCTCCGTAAAGAGCGCGAGGGTCGGGCCGTGAATCATGCAAGCGAGGCGGGAGTGGGTGGCCTCGTCAAGGAAACTGCACTCCACGGAGCATCCCACTACCTTATATCATGTTTCTAAATAACGTGGATGAACCCTTCGTGCAACTGACAAGGTCAAAGAAAAGGTCATGGGAGTGGACGCAAAATCGTGTGGTTTCTAAGTTTTGATGCAAACTTCCATCAGTGTGGGAAATGTATTTTCCGACGAACAAATTACTCGAAAACTCCCTCAGCTCACACACAAAAGTAAATTAATTTATATTTATGATTGTACCTTCTGGAAAGATGAGTGTTGATTGGGCCAGAATCTTTCATAATGAAGATCGGTTCTTAATGCATTCGTATAAGAACCCAGAGGTCCCGGGTTTGAATCCCGGTCTGGGCATGGGCGTTCTTGGTGAGTATCCCTTAATAAATTTCATCATATCATCACTCATCCTCATCTTCGCGATTAGCCAAAACGTGGGAAAAAAGCGAAGTAAAATATACCAAATCAATCAGTCAAACCATTGCTAATGGATTCTGATAATGAAGTTTAGAATATAGGATCCTAATGGAATCTGATAATGAAGATGAGGATATATATTCGGATAATAAAGATTCGGATATCAGTTCTCGCCCTCCCCGACGGCGCAGTGGTAGCGTCGTTGCCTTGTAATCAAGGGGTCCCGGGTTCGATTCCCGGTGGAGGCACATAGTGATTCGGATCCCACTTTAAACTGTAGGTTCAGTCTTAATTAGCCTTACTGTGCATAAAGTGAAGTTAGAACACCATATCAAATCGGATATCAGTTCTTAATGTATTCGGGTAATGATGGTTCGCATACACATTCCAAAGGGTTTAGGATAATAATCAGTTGGATATAGATTCTTAGTGGATTCTGATTTTCAAGATCCGGATATCGACTCCTAATGGTCTTATAACTAAGATGGGGGTATCTATTCCAAATGGATTGTGTAAATGAAGGTATGAATCAGTGGCGTGCTCAAGATTTTTGATAGAGTGGGGGGTTTACTTATACCTTTTAGTGGTCAGCCCTCATTTTGCCATTTTTCATGTCTTTGACGTTCTTTCTTTTTTTCTTTTTTTAGAAATAATGGGTCAAGGGGGGAGTTATGACTCCCACCAACCCCCCTTGGGCACGCTACTGGCATGAATATGGATTCAAATATTGAAGATTGGGTTATCGGTTCGAAATGCATTTTGATAATGAAGATTCGGAGAGAGGTTCATAAGGAATTTGGTTATCGGACCAGGGATTCAAATTCACATGCCCAGTTCAAACTTCGAGGCAAAAATAAGAACATGTCAGCTATTGAACATAATTTTATGATTTTTACTGTGTGCTGAACCCGGTGCGTGGTGGACTTACGATCTATCCACCGAAGGTTTCAGGTTGGACATACGTCCAGGTCAATGTGAATGTTCCTACACGAATTCCATCAAATCATCATTGATATTCATGTCTCACTCAACCTATGGAGTTGGTGGTGTTGTTGTTAGTCCATTTTATGCACAGATAGGCTAATGGGGAATGTTAATTCTGTTTAAAGTGGGATCCGACCAACTGTACAATGTGCCTCCAGATTAACCAAAGGAGGCAGAAAGTCGACGTAAATATGAGAAAATACAAGACTGTTACTGTGCTAAGTCGTACAATTTAATATAAATAATGAAAACATGCATACTGTTACACTCCCTGATGCCTTGCAGGTGAACCTGAGCCACAACCGGATCTCTTTCGTGACGCGGAAGACGTTCCCGAGCAGCCCCTACATCCCATACAAGCTGCGGGAGGTAGACCTCAGCTACAACACGATGCCTGTTCTCACCTACGACCTCACCTTCGGCACCCAGCGGGTGGAGATCCTCAACGTCAGCCACAACATCCTCAACGAGCTCCGCAAGGGTAAGTGAACATATTCTTACTTATAGGATCCTAAAGTTCCACACTATTCATGAATTACTATGTCTTGAGCCACAGACTACTCCACAATCATCCTCCGAACCTCCATATTTCTAATTCTGTCCCCAGCCTCTAATTACGATTGTCCGCAAATCTCCAGTACCATCATTCTACAAGGTGAGGCAAAATTTCGGCACCACCCTTTTAATTTGAAAACGACTTGACGGAGGGCGATGAAATTTCGGATATGGGTAATTGGGGATGGAGGCACACCAGATGGGGCTGTGTGTATCATGGCGGCCATCTTGAAAGCCGCCATCTTGGAATTAAATCCAGATTTTCAAACGGAAAGGGGTTATGTAGCATATCATTTTAACTTTTATTTCAACTTTAATTTATTGACATTAAACCACTTAGGAAAGCAATTTGTCTATTGCTTTAGAAATATATATATATATATATATATATATATATATATATATATATATATATATATATATATATATAAATATGGATGTATGTGTGTGGGTGTGTATATTTGTTTGTTCCGGCATAACTCTCGAACGCCTGGAGTAATTTCAACCAAACTTGGTACACGTATCACTTGCAATCTGGAAAAAAAATATTTTTGAGACTCCTAGGGGTGGGGTGGGGTGGGAAGAAATGACATGTAAAAATAATCGAGATCGACCGATATTAAATTCCGCACAAACAGACATCCGTGACTCTATGTAATCCGCACAACGATAGTGTTTCTCGGGTTGTCTAACATTCAGGTTGTGTTGCGAATGGAATCCATAGTTTTCGTGACACTCCCAATGCATGAATGAATGAATGAATGAATTAAAATTTCTGGGTGCGTCGGCACTTAAGGCCATTTCGCACCCTTCTGTGTATACGGGGAATTGTCCCCTTATCTAAAATTCTGACTTAATTTTAAAAAAGGGGTGTAGATAGCCCCTTGGGAAAAACTAAAAGTGCAAGGTTGTAAAGAGACCTGCACGAGACAAACACGACACATTAAAAAGTCAGAACAAACAAACTAAAAACCTCCTTACAGACGGTGGAAGAGTCCAGCTCTTCGCAAAAAACTAAAAACATTTGTTAAAATAGTGCTGTCATCACCCAAGAGGGATGACAAACAGCCAGAAAGGTTAAAAGTCTGCCGGAGGTAAGCAAGATCGACACATTCAACGAGAATGTGTCGAATGCTTAATAAAACATTGCAAACACGACACAACGGAGGGTCCAGCCCTTGGAGCAGGTGACCATGCGTTAGACGGCTGTGTCCTAGACGAATGCGGGTAAGAATAACTTCTTCTCGCCGAGAGGGACGGGACGAGGAACGCCAAGCACCTATGGTGGGCTTAACAGCGTGAAGCTTGTTCCCCGTTTCCGCATCCCACTCGGCCTGCCAAGTGTCAAGAAGGCAACAACGAAACACATTCCGCAGGTCGCTAGCTGGCAATAGGTGGACGAGAACGTCGCCATCTGCATCAGCAGACTTGGCGGCAGCATCTGCTGCTTCGTTCCCCAGGATGCCAACGTGGCTAGGGACCCAACAGAAGTGTACATCCGCACTGGCAGATAAGGACACAAGCCGTCTAAATATGCGTTGCACTACCGGATGCCGGGAATACGGCGAATCCAGAGACTGCAACACGCTGGTCGAATCGCAGCACACAAGGACTTTCTTCAGCCCATTCACGTCTGCAAAGTCCAGTGCCTTTAGAATGGCGTACAACTCTGCCGTGTAGATGGAACAGGCAGGATGTAGCGAGTAACTGGAACTTTGAGAGTCTAGGACGAAGGCGCAACCAACACATTCCACTGTCTTGGACCCATCCGTGTAAAACACATTAAAATTGGGGTGCTTCGCACGAAGTTCTAAAAACCGTTGCTGGTATACAACCATTGGTGTCTCTGACTTTGGAAGGGCAGTGAGAGAATAATCGATAGAAGGTGCAGGAAACTCCCAGGTAGGGAGAGGCGGAATGAGTGGAGAGACGCAAGGAAGATCACTGTCAACACCAAGTGCTGACAGAATCTCGTCTGCACGAACACCAAATGGTCTAGTGGCACTAGGGTGGAGCCGATACCTTGCCAGCCTATTCTCGTCTGAGATGGTGTGAAATGAGGGATGTGAAGGCATCGAGCGAAGATGGAGGAAGTAGTTCACTACCAGTCGCTGTCTTCGCAGAGACAGCGACGGCTCAGATGCCTCTACGTACAGACTGGCGATAGGGCTGGTCCGAAAAGCACCTGAGCACACACGTATACCAGCATGGTGGACGGTGTCTAGGATGCGAAGTCTAGATGGGCGGGCAGAAGAATACACAGCACATCCATAATCAAGCTTCGACCTGATGAGTGCACGATACAAGCGAAGCAGTACCGTCCTATCAGCACCCCAGGAAGTATGGGATAAAACACGTAAAAGGTTGAGAACTCGAAGACAAGAGAACTTTAACTGGCGAAGGTGAGGAAGCCATGTTAATTTCTTATCGAAAATGAGGCCCAGGAAGCGGACCTCATTCACGAAGCACAGGGGAGACTTCCCCATGTACAGGTCAGGATCTAAATGACATGTACGCTGACGACAAAAGTGCACACACACGGATTTCTCGGATGAAAAGGTGAAACCTGTTTGGGAGGACCACTCAACCAAACGG
The DNA here is from genome assembly GCF_977018435.1 of Lepisma saccharinum. Lineage (NCBI taxonomy): Eukaryota > Metazoa > Arthropoda > Insecta > Zygentoma > Lepismatidae > Lepisma > Lepisma saccharinum. The sequence goes on from NC_139249.1 coordinate 37,304,220, forward strand.
TTTATCGTCAGTTGGAGTTGACGAGAAGCTGACGCGAGATTCCGTGAGCGACAAAAGATCGTGAGGTCGTCTACATAGAGGAGGCCATGCACAGGGGAAAGAATGTTTGCCATAACACTGTTGACTGCTATGGCAAACAGAGTCACACTTAATACGCTGCCCTGCGGGACACCGTTCTCTTGTTCGTGAAGATCCGAAAAGGAGTTCCCAACACGTACCCGGAAAAAACGATCGGATAAAAAGTTTTTAATAAAGTACGCCATATGGCCACGCACGCCCCAAGAATGGAGCTGTTTTAGGATGCCAAAGCGCCACGTTGTGTCATATGCCTTTTGGAGGTCCAAGAAAACTGCAACTAAATGTTCCTTGTTGAGGAATGCATCCTGAATGTGTGTTTCCAGCTGAACCAGATGGTCCAGTGTGGAACGGTTGGAGCGAAAACCACATTGAAAATTACTTATCAAGCAGTTTTCCTCCAAAAACCAGGTGAGACGCTTGTTGATCATGCGTTCCATCAACTTGCACACACAGCTAGTTAAGGCGATAGGCCTATAACTCGAGGCTGCGGTGCGTTGTTTACCTGGTTTCAGGATGGGAACAATAATAGCTTCTTTCCAGGAAGTGGGGAAAGAGTCCTCCAACCAAAGCCTGTTGAATACCGCCAGAAGGAAATTTCTTGCTCCAATGGGTAGATGACGAAGCATCTCATAGTGGATCTTGTCCACTCCAGGAGATGTATTCTTAGAATCTCGAAGCGCCTGATCGAACTCCCGTTCAGTGAATGGAGAGTTGTATGGCTCGGTGTTATGACTTCGAAAAACTAGAGGGCGTCGTTCCTGACGGTCCTTCTCGCGGCGGAAACGTGGTTCATAATTTTCCGAGCTAGAGGCATCAGAAAACTGCGTGGCCAAGATATTTGCTATGTCTCCGGAATCGGTGTACAACGTCCCGTCGTGCTCCAGAGCGCTGAGAGGAGTATATGCACCCCCCTGGATGCGACGTACTTTGGTCCAAACGGCTTTCGACGAAGCCTGCTTCGTCAGAGAAGACACGTATTGGACCCAGCACGCCTTCTTACTGGCTCGGATGAGCCGACGGGCACGGGCACGCTTAATGCGGAACTGCTCGAGGTTTGCGGCAGTGTGGTTCTTATTAAATCGATCTAGGGCATGATTACGGTCCTTGATGGCTGCACTGATCTCCGCAGTCCACCAGGGGACTGGGCGACGCCTCGCAGGTCCACTGGGATGTGGAATGGAGGTGCGTGCAGCATCATGCACTCTTGACACAAAGACATCTAATGCGTCGATTGGTGGTAAAGTCGACGCAAGATCGACTTCAAGGTCCACTGCACGCTCGAAGGCTTCCCAGTCGGCCCGACTGAGATTCCAGTGAGGGTGTTGTTCACGTGATTGCTGAAGATGTTCGAAGGAAAGAATGAGAGGGAAGTGATCACTCCCACAGAGATCAGGGTGAACGCTCCAAGATGTGGTAGGAGCAAGGCTGGGACTGCAGAAGGACAAGTCCAACGCAGAGTATGTGCCTGAGGAAGGACTGAAATATGTGGGAGTCCCATCATTCAGCAACGTTATACCTGATGCCTCACGGAATTGATCTACAATTTGACCCCGGGGCTCTGTACGAACGGAGCCCCACAAACAATGGTAGGAATTAAAATCGCCCAAAAGAATTACAGGAGACGGAAGTTGTTCGAATATAGAAAGGAGGTCCTCAGTAGAGAATCGCTCCTCCCTTGTGATGTAAACACAGCACACAGATATTGGCTGCGGTAGATGGACCCGCACGGCGACAGCTTGGAGGGGGGTGGTGAGAAAGATTGGCGTTGAGTGGATGTTATCTCGAACACCGATTGCAACACCACCGTGTGCACGACGACCCTCAGGAAGCTTGTCGGTGCGGTAAAGCGTGTATCCGTTCAGAATCACTGATTCATTTGGACGAAAATGTGTCTCTTGGAGACATATGATGGCAGGGTCAAATTCAGATATTAGAATTTGCAGTTCCTCGAGATGTGTACGGAAACCGTTAAGGTTCCATTGGAGACAATAAGCCATAGCTGGATGTATGGTTGTTACCTTTTAAGGCGTACTTTATTTCTAGGCCCTGTCACCTTGATAAATTCTTCATCCGCGGCTTCGTCCTGTATCATGTCCTCGGGTAAGGACACAGAGGGCGAAGGGGATGAAGAAGGGGGAGTGGGGGCGGGTGCTTTGAGCGCCCGCCGGGCAGCTTTCAGCTGCGCCTTAAGTTTCAGGGTGGTGGCCGCCACTCTGACTGGAGAGCTACTGGACTTGAGAAAGTAATCCTTGCTATGCACCTGCTTGAACTTCTTCTCTGTAGAGCGAGGAGTGGTTGCTGTTTTCCTCGAAGCAGGGCGGGCTACTACGGGAAGGGTTGTAGTTTGTGTGGACACGTCGCTGGTTTGTACACCTATACTTCGACGGGTAAGAGCAGCTGCAGCAACTGTAGCGAATGGCACAGGTAAAGTGGTGCGTATGCTTTCACGGAGACGTTGTTTTGCTTCGCCAGCAGAGATTTTCTCTGTGACGACCAACTCTCTGATTTTCTTCTCTTGTTGGAAAGAGGGGCAGTCACGATGCCAGACTGGGTGCTCGCCTTGGCAGTTAATGCATTTGGGACCTGAAGAACAAGGTTCGGTCCCATGATCAGGCTTACTACACTTACCACAAAGGGCTGTAGTGGCCTTGCAGGAAGGCTGAGTGTGCCCAAAGTGCTGGCATTTGAAACATCGCATCGGGTTAGGGATGTATGGCCGGACTTTAAGTCTCAAATATCCAGCCCGTACAATATCTGGGAGAGTGGTCGTTTGGAACGTTAGTATAATCGAAGCAGTTGGCACAAGTTCTCCGGATTTTCGCGTCTTGATTCGCTGCACTGCGGTGACATGTTGGTCTGAGAGTGCTTCAAGGATCTCTTCCTCCTCAGCATTTAGCAGATCCCAGTGGTGAATCACACCTTTACTACTGTTAAGTTGACGATGGGGTTCAACATTAACAGTGAAGTCGCCCAAAGATCGTAACTTTAAAAGGTTGTTGGTCTGGCGATCTGTGCTGGTCTGGATGAGTAGACTCCCGTTTCTCAGCTTCTTTATTTCTGGAACATCGGAACCAGCGGCGTAGTCTAGCTGTTTCTTGATAAGGAATGGTGACAAGTCCTTCAATGTAGCAGCTCCGTGTTTCTTTGTTGTTGCAGAAACATCCTTATTATCGGTCTTCTCAACAATACTGATAACAAGGTAACGTGACACGTTACTTGTCTTTTCCACTACTTGGAGCGGGCTCGAAGGCCGCGCTCGTTTTGGGGGTTTCCCCCCGTTTGAATTGTTTTTTGTACCCATATACAAAATAAATTTATATAGGAGGGTCCATAAATTGTCGCCTCGACATGCCCTCTATGCCGAGGAAGGCCTACCCCCAAAAATGGAGGCTACTCGAGGACCAAACCGAAATCCCCGAGGCCACGTTCGCGACTGCACCTACCCCTGCAGCCAACACTGTCCCATCGGCACGTGCAACTCACACCTTGGGATAGGGGTTTTTTATCGAGGTTGTCTCCTCTAGCAGGACCCTTAGTTATAGGGAGGTCAAAATATGGAGATGAATGACGTGATGGGATGGTGAAAACGTGAGATATGGAAGTGAAGAATGAGTGAAATGATGAGATGAAAATGACCTCCCTACCTTAGTTTCTTAGAGGGAGGTCAAAGATATGGAGATGAATGACGTGATGGAGTGGTGAAAACGTGAGATATGGATGTGAAGAATGGATGAAGTGATGAGATGAAAATTGACCTCCCTACTAAGCCCCCTCGCCCCGTCAAGGCAGTCCTACATGGAGGGGGACTCCCAATGCGGTTAAAATTCAAGTTCATCACCTATCGGCATTTGGGGGGGAGGGGGTGAGAGGGGGTGAAAAATAAAATGCCACAAATGACCTAGATTAGTGTCGAATCCATAGTTTTCGGAGTCGCTAAGCTAATTGGTGACATTCACAATCACATTTAAAATTAGTTACATTTTACACTATAGTTAGAATTAATTATTTTCCTGTCTAATACAAGATTGGGATAACGCCGGATAATCAGCTAGTATCTGATAAAGGTAACAAATTAATTCCTGTGTATGTAAATAATAATGTATTTGTAAATATTTAGTAATTTACTTTTATATTTAATAACATTATAAATATGTAGCCTATATCACATAATAATTATAATAATAATATAATTATGTGATAAAATTATAAAATATATAATATATATAGTTGCGCGTGTGTAGATTATGATCTTCCTCCCCCCTCCCCCCCCCCCCCCCCCCACAAGTCTTGAACGATTTCGCACCCTGGTGTAACCGCATGTTTTGCGTCAGTTTTATCTGTCAACCTTACCTTATCATGCAAGACTGACGACAAAACTTTACGTGTGGACCAGGCTTAAGGGATGCGCGACAACAGCCTGAGGGTAAACTCTGCCAAAACATAATTAAAGCATATTAATTAGTTGTGCTTATTCTTAAACGAACGAGTGGTCCCAGAGCAGGCCGTGCACGGGGAGGGGCTCCCCCAGCGCAAACTCGGATCTCGGAGGTGGATGACATGGAGAGGGGAGTTTGGTATTTACGCGATCAATAACTTGTTGTGCATTTTCCCCTGTCTCTCCATGTTGCCCTGGTACAAAATGCGAGGCGTCATCACCGCCCGGGGCAACACCGTGTCAACAAAACGCCGCAATGCAAGTGTTGCAACCCACCATATCGGAAAACTATCCCGGACAACACAACGATTATAATAAAGTACGATACCATTAGAAGTTAACGTAATATATGCGATATTCAAGTCGTTAACATTTCAGCAGTTTGTTTGTTAATTTACAAAAACCGGAAGCGACAGTTTTTTTTTCGCGAGTAACTACGCATTTATGTCGACACCTCTCTGGGCTGTGGCTATAATAAGAAGTAAATATGGCGTTGATAACCTTATATACAACCACGATAACTTATATTGGCCCATTAGGCTCGAGTCCACCCAATAATTTATTGTGTTTTATTATTTTTATTAGTAGTATTAGTAGTACAAATAATAATAATAATAATAATAATTATTATTATTATTATTATATAGCAGGGGCAAAAACTGGCAAAAAGGGGGGGACAACTTCGTGACTGATCCAAGAGGTAGAGAAGCGACGTAAAATAAAGAAGTAGAAAGAAATAGTTTTAATTTTATTTTTTGTGTATTTTATTTCGAGATCAGAAAAAAAGACATACCGAGACAGTATCGAAACTTTTAAATCAAGACAGAGACAAGCATTTGGAGGAGTTAGTGACAAGACGGAAAACGAGATAGTATTTTTAACTGGGGAGGAGACAGTGACAATTTTCGTCTCTTCTCGATACCGCCCCCTAGAATATTTTTAATAGTTGCAAACACTGAGATTTTTATTTAAAAAAAGCTCGCGTAATCTTTTACCTAGATTCCGATATCACTTCGTACATCCCATTCACCAAAATACGTGGCAACCGACAACCTACGAATAGCAGCGTAGACTCAAGTCTAAGGAAGATCTGGCCAAGCTAGAACGAATTGGATCCGTCACTTTCATTATATAATCGCCTGGAGTGTATGCAATTCGATTACACATTGCTACCGAACGGGTTGCATACATCACAGAGTTTCGCCAAAAGTTGGAACGAGAGTTAACGGTTGGCCACACTGCCGATCGTTGTGTGACAAGCATCCCACGTGAGCCGTTACCACCAATCACGTAACTCTAAACAAAAGAATTGCGCCGAGGATGCAGCATCAGCGCCAAATAGCAAACAACAACTAGTCGGATCTTATGAGGCAGGGAGAGGTGGCGGTGTTTTGTATTTGTTTATGCTTGGAAGCGGACGAAATAACAACCTTTCAAGACGATATTTAGTAGCAAAATACGAAATAATGTAAGAATCCACAACAATACTTTACTTTTGCATATGATAATCAGTTCCGTTATCAATCGGTGAGCAAATATAAATGATTTTGATCGTTTTTTTTTCCTTCTTTGTTAGTCCAAAGTTTTTCATCTAGAGGGTGTAAAGGCGTTTTTAGGGGAGTGTAAGATAAATATAGTGCTAGAATGACCATAAATTGGGACTTTATAAAAAGCCGTAGGGGAATGTTGCGTTACATTTAGGGGAGATGTGGAAAAATCGAAGTTTATGAGTAACTATCTGATTACCCGGCGTTGCCCGGATATTTATTTATCCCAATCTTCTATTAGACAGGAAAATAATGAATTCTAACTATAGTGTAAAATTAAACTAATTTTAAATGTTATTAGGAATTGAACCGCATTGGGAGTGTCACGAAAACTATGGATTCCATTCGCAACACAGCCTGAATGTTAGACAACCCGAGAAACACTATCGTTGTGCGGATTGCATAGAGTCACGGATGTCTGTTTGTGCGGAATTTAATATCGGTGGTTCTCACTTATTTTTTTGTCACTCCTTCCCAACCCACCCCTAGGGGTTCCAGGGGTGTCTTACCCCCACAGTATTTATTTCCAGGTTGCAAGTGATACGTGTACCAAGTTTGGTTGAAATCGCTCCAGACGTTTGAGAGTAATTGGTGATCAAACAAACACACACATATACACACATACATCCATTTATATATATATATATATATATATATATATATATATATATATATATATATATATAGAGAGAGAGAGAGAGAGAGAGAGAGAGAGAGAGAAGAGATGTACCGACGCCCACCCAGGATATTTTTAAGGGGAGGGTTCGACTGCTGAAAAAGCATTTTGAATGCCATTATGGGTAGGAAAATGATGCTAAATAATTATATTGACCTGTCTTGAATAAAATTAATCTTAAAAGGGTTCTGACCTCAAGTGCGCCTATGGTAATGTATCCTTGCTTTTAATTAATTGGTACAACAAAGGGGGAGCTGATGGGGGATTCCTCCCCATTCCGAAATTTTGAGGAAATATAAATTTTCAAATGAATGCAGTAAAGAACTCTGGAAAAATCAAAGTGGTGAATGCAAGTCCCTTTAAAATGACCCTCCGAATTGCCATTTTTGTCTTTGAGAATAATTTTAATAGATTGCGAAATATTTTATTGCGTATTCCGCCTCTCCTAGAACATGTACTCTCCACCTTTATAATTCCAGTCCCCCCCGAAAAATTCCTGCGGACACGAGTGTCATTAATGTACTTTCAAGACCCGAAAACATGTAAGGGATTTGGTTCTCTCAAATAGGAAAGTTACATTGTCAAGGTAAAAACAAAAAAATATATATTATTCAAGCAATTTGTCACTTTTGAAGATGTGAATTTCAGTAGATGGCATTTAAAATATCGGATCGACAAAATCATTGTTAATTTTATTTATAAATTTTTATCGGCATGTCTATTTTCTAATATTTCGCTTAAACATGTGTCACAAGCCGGCATTAAATGCTAAATCAGCAAACACCAGCCAAGTCCTCGGTGACGAGAGGTCGCCGGGACAGCAAGAAGTTAGTGGCCAAGAGAGCCAGAAGCGAGTAAGTGGTGCGACTCGTGGAGTGTGTCCGTGAAAAGGTTGGGCAGTGCCCAAAGTACACACCGTCAACGAACCACACGGCGCCGACGGACCATATTAAGGTACAGTGATGACACTAGTAATTTAAGTATCAGTGTTTAGTAGTTCAAACCCGGCTCAGGCATGTTCACCCCCCTACCTGTTCGGCCTGTACATAATAAATAGGTGAAGAACAAAGGAGCATTAATTTTCCCCCTTCTCACGTTTAAACCCCTCTCGTAGCCAAGCAGTTTGGGCCGGCGAACGACATAACGTAACATGGTGGTTAGTGCGCCGGTTTTGTCGCAGTACAGGCAAAATAGCTACCGGTGGAAAGGAAGGCAAGGGAACGAGAGGAGTTAGGAAGTGATTCAGGAAAAGAACGCTGGAGACATATTGTACAACAACCTTTACGAATTTATCGTGCTGAATTTTCATTTTCATTTTTCTCAATTTTACAACGCTTTTGTTCTCTCTAGGTTAATCGCAACGATGAGGATAAATTGTGAATAAGTTAAATTGAGAAGGGTCACACACAAAGGAACACAAATGCCGGGATTAGAAACTGGAATCTTTGATGGCAAGATCGTGAATCAACAATATATTTAAATAATCAATATCTTCTATTATGAAATGCTGAAAAGGAAAAAAAAATGTTCCATGTACTTAATGTGAACCAAAGATTTGAAGAGATACTCGTAAAGCTAAATGATTTAGTGCGAACAGAACAGGTACGAAAAAATTAGATGTGAAGACCAGATTGAACGAAAATTTGTCTTCTCTCACTAAAATTCTACAAGGAGCCAGGCAGATACGGGATATTTTTGATGAATTTATCTCTACAGCCACTAAAAATGTGCTTTGCACATTCTTCAAATTTGAAAATTACTGCCTCAAACTGTGCTTTCTAATTAATACATGCACGCGTGCACGCACACAAAAGTAGAAAGGTTAAAATGAATATCTAGCATTCCCACGATTGTTTTAGTGTGCTAACCTAACTCGGTGGAGTTGTTCTTCTCTGTGAACTATAAATCATTTTGTAAACTTTAGAAATGCCTATGTACAGTAATTCACTGCAGTTATATTTCGAATGCCAGCATTCCATCCCCTCAGATGGCGTAGTGGTAACGTCGTCGGTTTATAATTAAGGGTTTCCAGTTTCGATTCCCTATCGAACTTAGGGTGACCAGATATTGTTGACCAAAAAGAGTATAGTCTATAGGTTGAAGGTGCGCATTCACAAAACATAAAAATAAATTAAAATAAGGGTGGCTATTTGTTATTGCTTCTATTATAGCCCCTATAAAATAGGCCTACACTGTACAGATTCAAATTACTTAGGGGTCTAATGTAATTAGCTAATTACAAATACTTACTCACCAATGGGCACCATTATTCCTACTTCTGGGATGTTATTTTGCTTTTTTGCTTTCTTGGGTATGTTGAAATCGTCTTCACAGGTCGTGTCCACATTGAATTTCACTTTCATTACTTGTTCGAGTGTTGACACCAGGAGTGTACTTTTTTCTTCTCGTCAATAAGTTTTAATAACACTGAAGAGTCTTTCACAATCAATATTTGTACCAGGCAGAGTAAACAAGAATTTTATAAGAGGCACAATCACTTCTAAATTTGACCCAGCCTGTACTACATCTTTGTACAATGACGTCCACTTACCCATCATTGCTTCTCTTCTTTACCCCCCAATTTTCCAAGATGTTTTTCAACGGCTTTTGAAATTGCACAGTAACTGTCAAAAATATCATTATCATTAAATTCCAATGAATTTGAAATATGTTTGCTTGTTGATGGAAATATGAAAATGACACTTGAAATTGTTCATAGGAAATTCTTGAGTCAAGGAGTAAATACCTCAGTTTGTTGACATCTTCAAAAACACGAAGTGACCATGTTTCTAAGTATTTTACCACTTCACAATAAAACCTATCTGAAACAGAGTATGCATATTCCTCCTTCATACTCCATTCTTTTACAAGTTTCATAGGTAATTTTTTTGCTGAGAATGGGAAATAGTTCTGTTCTATTCTGTCCCTGTATTTTTGTAGGAGTTGAAAATATTGAACATAAACTTCAATTGCTGTTATATCACTCTTTTCAATTTTTAAAATAGTATCATTAAACAGGAGTAGCTGTGCATGCAGGAAATATAGCCACAGTTCACTTGTATCATCTTGAAAAAATTGTCTATAGCAATTGGGGCATTTTCCTCACTCAAAAAATAGGCCTTTATCGCTTCATACTGACGTATAGTTTTTTCTACACAAGGAAGTAAAGAGAGGAATCTTGTCTTTGAGTGGTATAAAATACCCTCATAATGACACCCAATAAATTCACAGAAACTTTTCAAATTTTCTGTTCTCATAGTAAAAATACTAAATGATTGTATATTTTGAAAGCTGAATGTTGATGTCGATGTCATTCTTGTTGATATCGCGAGCGCGGGGGTAGTGTAACGGAGGGGGGAGTTTGGAGCAGAGAGCAGCGATGCCAGATCTTCCTGATTTTCTCCCGCAGGGCGTCTTGCACACAGATTACACAGAGCAACTGCTTTGATTCTCGTCTGCTGGGCGAGAGAGGTCTCAACACAGGGTGCGGCGTTGCAACTGCTTGCAATGTGTTTTCCGTTCTGTGGATTTTAACGTATTTTTACGCGTAAAATGATTAGGGGTGTGCGGGACAGAATGTTTTGGGTCGGGACGGGATTGGGACGGAATTTTTTTTAAATCCCGACATTCGGGACGGGAAAAATTCGCAATTTCCCGACAATGCTCAAAATTTCCCGAAGCTCTGGAAATCTCGAATTCTACACGTCGTTTTCGCATTTCTGGTACAAAAACGAACAATTTTCGATAAGTTCTAGATATTTACAATGCCGTCGAGAATTAACAACTTTCAAAAATGACCATTCGGTATTTCCCGAAGTCGGGATCGGGACGGGAAATTTCTTTTTCCCGATCCCGGTCCCATCTTTTCGGGATCCCGCACACCCCTAAAAATAATGAATGAAATTAAAAAGCAAGAAATAGAGTATATTTCAGGATTTTTGCAAATTGAAAAGAGTATAGAGTATATTAACCTCTAAAAGAGTATAATACTCATAAAAAGAGTATGTCTGGTCACCCTATCGAACTGTACCTAGATTCCCGATTAGCCTATCTGAGCATAAAGTGACCTTTGTTGGGGCTTCCTAGTTCCTGGGTGTGTGGTTTCGTGTATTTATTCACTCTGGGACAATGAAAGGTATATGTAGACTTGCTTAAACTTTAATAACATGAAGCATGCAAATAACACTAGCCTAAATATAATGAAGGGTTCCACTCAAATATACATGCAAAGGACGAGACGTACGTACGACACCTGTACGTCGTCTCTCGCCTCAACTCGGACTCACACACTGAGCATGCGCAGACTGCATGGCAACAAGACCCATATGAATGACAATTTGTCTGAACAACCTTAAACCAGTATTCCTAAAGTACAATTGCCGTTCAAGGTGGTATTTGAAAGGGGGATGAGGAAGAATCTCCCACCCCCGATTTTTGCCTCCCACTTCTGATTTTCAAATTTTTGTCACTTTGGGGGAACCCCCTCCCTCACACACACAGATATATACTGGAATCCCCCTTACTGCTGCCATACATTCCTGAAATGCTTAGCCTACAAACACACCCAACATCATCTAACACCCTCCAAAATTGTACACGAAAGTCGAATTTATGGTAACTTCGGCTCTAAATTTACCCTTATAGCACACTAAAAACAAACTTGCACCTCCTAAGATGGAAAATTCTGGATACTCCCCTGCAAGCACACACGCACACACACATATAGACGGACCAATTGACCCCTCCCTCCCCAATAAGCTGTAAACACGCCGCTGGCTTAATACAATCGTAAATCTACTATTTTTGTGAAACTCTTGTGAAAAACTGTATTTGTTTTGCGTATTGTATCATATCAAGTTTAACAAGTAATAAGAAAAATTGAAATGGAATGTAATTCTGTAAAAATGTTTAGCTTGAAACTTTTTTTAACCTTTTTCCAGGAGTGTTGGGCAACATGACAGCCTTGAAGGTGCTGGATCTTTCCCACAACGAACTTTCAGACTTCGAGGAGGGGACCTTTGGCCCTCCTCCAAACCTTACTAGGCTCTTCCTTCACGACAACAGATTCTCTAATTTACCGATAAAGAAGCTAGCGTCGCTGTTTCCCCAGCTGAGGGAGGTCGACGTCAGGAACAACTACATAACCACATTCTACGACGAGCTGATGCCATTGATAGAAAATGGAACACAAGTACATTACTCAGGTAACTTACTTTTTCAATGATTGTTTAATTGGGAAAGTTACTTTTGTTACCAAGTACAAAAATTAAATAATGAAAATATACTTGTTTAGCATTTGCTGTACTGTATAATCCAGGGTTATTTCTTTCAATGACAGTACCAAAGATAATAATCTGAAACATAATTTTCGTCAACTGGATCTAACATTAGTTTTTGTTATTTAATATTTTTTTTATCTGTTTGGCACTGATTTCCTTGTCAGGAAAGTTGCTTTCATACAAAATTTTAGCAATGTTAACTAATAGGGGAGAGTGAAAAGTTTTGAGCCTCACAGGGAATTGAACTACAATTTCTCATTATGATTTCTCTACATAATCACCCCCCAGATCAATGCACTTATGCATTCTGTGCTGCAATTTGTTTACAGTCATCTGGTAGAATGATTTGTCCTGAGTCTCACACCACTGAATGACCGCCTCCCGCCTTCGTCCCCCGTGTGGAAGTGACGTCCTCGAAGTGAATTCTTCATAGCAGGGAAAAGATGAAAATCTGACGGGGTCAGGTCGGGGGAATAAGATGGATGGTGAAGTGCGGTGAAGCCACACTCAGCCAAAGCAGCCTGTGCAGTGAGGCCTTTCAGACAGAGGTACCGAATCACGGCCCTGTCGGCCACTCTCTTCTCTTGACACTTCATTCATTTTCAACCTGACAAAAAAAAAAAAATAGAAGAAAACATGTGAATTTCATAAAAGTTCGCACAGAGTGTCCTAAAACTCAAACCTTACATCCTCCACCTCCAAAATTTTAACTACCTAGCATCACTCCTTCCATGTGAGGCTCAAAACTTTCACTCTTCCCTCATACAAGTATGCTAGATAATGATGCTTCTATATCTTTATTCTTATACAGTCTTTTTACATATTCATATAATAATAGCAATACAATATTAATTTATATATTTTAATTGAATATAATTATAACAATTATTGTAATTTAAACTTTTATTTATTATTATTATTTCTGAGACACTTGGTTTGGACCTCCCTCCCGAAATAAATTTCTAAATACATGCCTGGTTGGGAAGTACAGTTCTGGACATTAAGAAAGAATGTAAGTTGATCTTTACCCAACCCTGTCTAAGTGTGAAGTGACACCTGTTCACCAGATGTTGCCGATTCTTGAAATGAGGGTGCCCCAATCTCATAAATCCTTCCTTCCATGTATTATGATAATGCCAATTGTCAATCATGCACCAACAATGCATCCTAAAAAAAATGTTATTTAATGATTTAAAGAAGCACTCCACTATGAATCATGATAACTTATGTGATGATGATAGTAATAATAATCATAATAATAACAACAATAACACGACCAATTATTGGCTGGGGTCGGGCCCATAAAAGTTGACTCGTTTGTTTGTTATCCTCACGCATGCAGTGGTGTGAGATGATGAAGCAATCAGGGGAACAGGTCAATTGCCACCCAATAGCAATAAGGTTTGGTCAATAACAATAGCTATTCATGTATTCCAGTCCCAGCTCGCAGAATATAATTGAATGTAAACAAATAAATTTTGGGAATAAAAGGATTATAATAACAAGTGTCTTGCCTGTTATGTGTTCAATGAAGTACACATATTCTCCTTCTAATGAAGATAAATCAGTGATTTATGAATACATACACACTATCTTCCCTCCAAAATCTTTAGGCTCCCCCCCCCCCCCAGATGGTTTCCCCATGATTTCGAGAGGTCCTATGTTCGATCCTGGGTGAGGCACATTGCACAGTGGTTCAGATCCCACTTTAAACTGTAGGTCACGTCCCAAGTAGCATATCTGAGCATAAAATGAACTTAAAACAAACTTGCACAATCTTGCTCCACAAGATGACCACCCCAAAGTTCTGCAAGGACTCCAACGGAATAAACATGAGGAAGGTTTGACTGGAACTATCTATCTTGGGGGAATATAGGTCATTTTTAGGGGGCATAAGGGAAAATTTAGCACCTTAAATGGTCTCTGAAAAAGAATTCATTTATGTTGGGAAAATTGGGAGGTGTTACAGTGCTGTTGAAGGTGTGAGAGTAAGCCATTGATGTACACACACAGACATGTTTCCCCATTGAAGAGACAAGATAAGTTACTCATTTTGTTTCGAGTTATTTATCCACATACTTCCAACATCCTCTAATATCCACTTATTTTCAACACCTCCTAAAATATTCCATACATTTATGCTCAATTTGCATTACATTTACCTTTTCACTCCCATTAGAAAGCTCTTCCCTTCCCACAGATTGAAAATTCTTGATTATAGAATTCTGCTCTTCTTTATATTAACTTATTCATTCATTGTTTCAACATATACACATGTGTCTTTGTCAAAAGTAAAACATATATTTTGCAATGGAACAATGCATTAGCAATTACAAAACAATCAGAACAATATCCAGTGAACAATGGAAACTAAAAAAATTACTTAAATATATTTTACTCAATATAAAATAATTTCAATAAACCGTGACTAGTTGAAGTCTCCAAGATTTTTTTGATTTTTTTTTAATTGAGCGTAGTGATTGTAACCCTGCTGAAAATTTTGTCTACTGTTTTCAGTAGATCAATAAATGTTTTGAAACATCCACTGCATTCAGATTTTCAAACAGATATAAATAAAAACCGTTAATAAGGAGGAATGAAAAGTTATATTTACAGCCAAAATGTTGACCTAAACACACTACCTACAGTATTACATGCAATACTGAAGAGAATATTTCACTTGTAGTTCCACTACTGTACTGTACATGTACATTAGACCATTGAGTTTCAGTAGATTTCCGAGAGACACAGTAGAGTACAATTGATAAGATTAGATTTTGTCTACTATAAACAGTAGAAATTTCCAGCAGGGAACATACAGTATGTTGGAATGACCAAAACCAAATGAACTGTGTATATATATATATATATATAAAAAAACACCTTGATGAGATCAAAAAGTACTCGTATAAGTGAACTTGCAATTACAAAACGTCATCTAATTTAGAGAGTCAAAATATTGAAAGTTGAACAAAATAACATGAAAAGAAGCTGAAGCTAATACTCTTCATGAACAGTTAACAAATATTAATATATAAATTTGTTGGATGCAATGTGTAACAAAATTTTATTAATGGCATACCAAACATGTAATTAAAATAGATGTTAACTTTCCAATAGAATTATAATTGTATATGGAAAACAGTTTTCTAATCCAGATTGTTGTGTAATTTCTAATACATTGTTGCCAGTATGGTGTTTAAGAAATTTCCAGTGGGGGGGGGGGGATTCTACTGACTGTCCAGGGACAGCATGAGATAATGACTTCATGCCATATAAGATATACCCCCCATGGATAAAATGTAGCAAGCAGAAGGGGGGACACAAGTATCCAGAGGGAGGAAATCCCCCATCCCCCCTACAAATACCACCACCCTGATTCTTACATTGTATGATTTGTGCTTTATTCTTGAGAAAGACACATGTGCATGTGTCAAAATTTTGAATGGATTCGTTAATATCAACCAGAAAAATTATATACATTACCTTGGTGCTTAAGCTGTTCTGGTTCCAATTTTTCACAGATCTTACATTTCATTGTTGAAAAGTTAACTCTAGATTGATTACAATTATATCAAAACGTTAGTAAATTATAGTCCAGAAATTTTGAATGTGCTCAATAAATGACTAATTACAAGATACTTTACTTTTTCTTACAAAAGCAGCAGAGTACAGTTTCCATAAATTTACCAAAAAAGTAATATTACATGCACTTCCATCACTAGATCAAGTTGATTGTATTTCACTCCCTTTTTAGGTGGAGATAAATCCACTATTATTATTATTAACAATAACCAGAAGTTAATATAAAATCATCATCATCCTTTGCCGTTTCCTGTCTCTGGCTGGGTCAGCATAGAAATCAAGCCTCTCCATTTTTTCCTGGTCTTCCACCACTCCTCTCTTTCCACTGTATTCCCATCTTGTCCTCTTCTCCTAACACTCTCCACTATCTGCTCTTTCCACCGACATCTTGGTCTCCCACTTCTTGTGCATTGTAAGCTCTTACTGGTAGTCTTTCTGCATCCATCCTCTTCATGTGTCCGAACCAACTCATCTGTGCCTGATCTATCCTGGCCTGAAGCTTCACCACACCCACTGTCTGTCGGATCTCCTCATTCCTTATTCTGTCCCTTCTAGTCTTCCCCAATATACTCCTTAAAATGTTCATCTCCACTGCCTGCATCTTTCTTTTGTCTCTCTCTGTCAAAGTCTCTGCTCCATACGTAATTATTGGCACATAGTGTGTGTTATATATTATCTTCTTGCATTTCATAGGTACACCCCTGTTCCATATTAATCTCCGAACGCTTTGATAAAGTCCACCACCCATTTGTCCTCTTCTGTTTATCTCCTCATCTATTCTTCCACTTCTCTCAATTATGCTTCCTAGATATTTGAAGCTCTCCACTGTGTTCAACTCTTCCATGTCCATCTTTATTCTTGGTTCATTCCTGGCTCTGTTTTTGGTTGTGATTAGCACCTCGCTCTTTTCTGCACTGGATTTCATTCCTGCTCTTCTGATTTCCTCATTCCAACTATTAAGCTGTCTCTGTACTTCTTCTTCCCTGTTCCCCCATATTATTAAGTCATCAGTGAACAGGGCTTTCATCTCTTCCTCTCCTATCTTCTTCCCCACCTCATTGTTAATTGCATCCATTGTAATTATGAAGAGCAGCGGGGAAAGAGCACTTCCCTGTTTTAGTCCATTACTTATACTGAACCACTCCGTTCTTCCCACTGGTGTCTTCACACAGCTCTGGTTCGCTTTGTATGTGCTCTGCACTCTACACACTAATCTCTTCCTCGACCGCTTTCTCTCTTAGAGCCTTCCAAATCTTTGTTCTGTCCATGCTATCATATGCCTTTTCTATATCTATGAATGCCATAATGGCATAATGAAATCACTTCCATACTTGTAGTGCCTTTCCTGCATTTGCCTTATGGTGAATATCAGATCTACTGTTAAACTGCCTCTTCTAAATCCATACTGTTCCTCTCTCATGTTCAGCTCTCTCACTTCCCTTATTCTTTTCTCTAATATTTTATCATACACCTTTGCCGAGTGGCACGTAAGTGTTATTCCTCTGTAGTTTTTACATTCCTTTCTGTCACCCTTCTTGAATATGGGAACTATTAGTCCCTTTGACCAATCTCTTGGCACCTCTCTCTTGCCACACTGTTTTCAACACTCTGTACAGCCACTACACACCAATCACTCCAGCTCCTAGTATCATTTCTACTGGCACTTCATCTACTCCAGGTGCTCTACCCTTCTTCATTCTCTTCAGTGCTTCCTCCACTTCTTTCCATGTGAGATTAATTTTTTCCTTCGTGTTTTCATTTTCCTTCACTTCTTTATGTTCATTTCCTTTTTTCATGTTCAGCAATTTATCAAAAATATTTCTCCACATTCTCCTTATTTCCTCATCCTCTTCTACCATGCTTCCCCTTTCATCCCTTAGTTTACTGCTGTCTCCTCTTTCTCTTCTCCTCTCTCTCTCACTAATCCATACAATACTTTCTTGTTCCCATCTACATCTTCTTCTAGCACTTTGGCCCAATCTTTCATCCACTTTCTTCTTTCTTCCTTTACTATTGTTCTTGCTCTTTCCATCTTTTCCACGTACTCTTTTCGTGCATTTTGTGATTTTTAAACCATTTTCTAAATGCATCATTTTTGTTTTTCACTGCCTCTAGTTCTTTCATTCCACCATGGTGTTTCTTTCTTCTTTCTTTTCTTGCTTGTCCTTCCACATACCTTTTCAGCTGCCTCTACTAATTCTGTTTTAAATCTTATCCATTCTGTTGCTACTCCTTTGGGTTCATCTCTTGGCACTTTTGTTTGCAATATTTCTTGAAATTTCTCTATTATCATCTCTTCCTTCAATTTCCACACTCTTACCCTTTTCTCTCTTGTTCCTCCCTTCTATCTTTCATTTTCCATCTCCTCACATCTCCTACTAGTAGCCTGTGGTCACTGTCTAAGTTCTCACTGGGTATTACTTTAATGTTGTTCATTTTCTTCTTTACTTCCTTGTTTAACAATATTGGGTGTACACAAATGAATATCGGAGTTTTAAACTTGTATATTTTCTATGCTATACACATCACAAATATGAACCATGTATGATATGAAAGAGTCATCAAGTTTCGATTCTATGCATGCACAAAATTTGTTTCCTAATGCTTGGCGGAGCCATTCGTAAAGATGGCGACTCCTGAGCGTAAGTCTTTTTGTGTGTTGGAACTCGCGAGGTACATTGTTGTTGTTACATTTCAATGGGCGTATCAGCGAAGATTTGGAAGTGACACCCCCCCCCCCCCCCCCCGTCTGACAACAACATTTGTAGGTGGTACAACTAGTTTCAGACGACAGGATTCTTGTGTGAAGGTAAAAGTTCCGGACGGCCGCCGTGTGTATCAGATGAGTAAGTGGATAGCGTCAGAACGGCTTTCACTTGCAGTCCTAGAAAATCTGTGTGGCAGGTGAGTCAAGAACTAGCAATGCCAACAATGACAGTGTGGAAAGTGTTAAGGAAAAGACTCCAAATGAGATCGTACCATCTGCAGCTGTTATAGGCCCTAAAGCCTGAAGATCATTTGGCTCGTAGGAACTTCTGCACACAAATTCTTAATCAAGAAGATGACGATTTTCTTAGTCGTGTGATTTTCAGTGATGAATCTACATTTCATCTAAGTGGAAAAGTGAACACACATGATGTTTTGATCTGGGGGTTGCAGAATCCACGGGAGAAACTGCAGCACGTACGGGATTCACCCAAAGTTAATGTCTTTTGTACAGTATCTAAACAACAAGTTTATGGGCTGTTCTTTTTTATGGAACAAACTGTTACTGGAATTTCATACCTAGACATGCTACAAAATTGGCTCTTTCTGCAACTGGAAGATAAACAACACAACATTTGGCAACAAGACGGAGCTCCCCCTCACTTTCATAACGTAGTGCGGGAATGGTTAAATGAAGTTTTCCCCCATCGTTGGATCGATCGTCGTGGTGCAGACGACTTGCATCCTCTCCAGTGGCCTCCAAGGTCCCCTGACCTCATCCCCTGTGACTTTTTCTGTGGGGCTATGTAAAAGATCGTGTTTATGTACCACCGCTACCTGCCAGCCTACCTGAGTTGAGACGCAGGATTGTTGCAGCGGTAGTGTCGATTACACCAGACTTGCTAAGTTTAGTGTGGCAAGAAATGGACTACCGGCTGTATGGTTATGAAAACTTGGTGAGTTACTCTTTCATTTCATATATCTTTCATATTTGTAATGTGTATAGCATAGAAAATACAAAAGTTTAAAACTCCGATATTCATTTGTGTACACCTTGTATATAATCCATTACAGACTTTTGTTCATTATTCCAACTGTATCTTGTGATTTTATGGCTGTCATATTTCTTCTTAAAATAAAATAATAACATAAAAACTTTACACTAATTTCTTCACAAAAATCAGGTCTGATAGCTATGCAGAAGCCAGGATGGTGCTGAGTCCCCCACTGAGTTTGCTCCCACCCCCTCTCCTAGTATAATTTGTTCGTATTGTCCTGTGAAAATATTGGCAGCCAATTCATACTGATCTTCAACTACACATCCAGATGCTGTGTATATTTGTGTTTCTTCTTTTGAGAGGGGAAGGAGGGGAGTTTAGGAACTACAATGAATTTCAGAACAGACTTCTTTTGCTTTAGAATGGTCTTTTACAACAGCACTTCTTTCTTTATCCCTTCATGGTCTTGTCAAATGTGACTACCAGATGCGAACTACCTATACCCAGGGCAAACTAATCAACCTCTCCCTCACATACACTTCCTTGTCTGCACACATTTTCATGAATTTTAGGTAGGAGAGAAGAGTGCAAATATGTTGTTGCATTTCTAGAATGAATATAAGTACATATGTTTTATAGAATCTCACAGACTTTTATACATAATTATTACAGAATGAATGAACACTTGCATGGATGCCTGCAAAGGGGTCAAGGAGGGATCACTTGGAATTTTGACTCTCCAGAAAATTGAAAAAGTTATTATTTTAGTATCTTATGGAAAGTAAATGTAAATATCTGTTAGTTACAAGATATGGATTCTTTGAAAGTGCACTCAAGTACAGAGAGGGTGGGCAAGGTGATAGTTGGCCCAGGCACTGCATGTCATGACTTCCTGCGAAAGTATATATCCACCACTGCATTTGAAACCCTGGTATGAAAGCTAGTAGTGTTGCTAGTTTAAGTGAAGGAAAGGCCTTTAGTTTGCATATTTTCAGAGGTTTCGGAAATCTTGCTGCTAGTATATTGGCATACTATGAAATTCGTATTATTGTCAATTTGCAAAGGAATATGTTTAAAAATTGTCTTTCTTGCTTCACTTGCATCATGGGCATTGCAAGAAATTTTTTTAGTGGGTGGGTGTTTCATAAAATTCATTCATAAAATTTGAATAGTAGAATTTAAAACAATAATTATTATTATCATGGTTATGATCAGTAGCGGCATTTGGGTTCCATTTGGGGGGGCAAAGACAGTATATTTCCCTTTGTAGATAAGGTTTAGCACAGTGCCCGGGCAAAAGTGGTGAAAAGTGGGGGTGGGCAACTGCCCCCTTGCACCCGCCGCCACTAGTTATGATTATTATTATACAACAATAACTATTATAAAGGAATAAGACTAAACCAATTTATTCCAAATTTATTATTATATCCTTGTGAGAAGGTGGGTGGGTAAAGTAATCCCTACCAGGGATGAAAATTTACCTTGGTTGGTGTCAGAAATCGCTGCATTACCCTTTAATTCACATGCACTTAATATTTTAGTTTGGCTTTAATAAATGTTATGTTTCTTGAATACTTGGTAGAACTGCATTTTCACTGTTACAGGAAACCCCATTTCATGCAACTGCATCCTGAGGCCCCTCCGCAGGTGGATTGCCAACCAGCCCTCTCCTGCACCCTGGGATCAAGTCCTGTGCAACGAGCCAGAGTTTCTCCAGGGTACTCCAGTATCTTCAGTGCCGGAAGGACAAATGACTTGCTCCGCTGGCATCACAAATGACCCAAGGTTCTCCATTAGCCCCGATGTTAAATTCAGAAACATCCACAGGTAAGTGGGGGGGGGGGCATGTTTGGGATTATACTTACCCTTGTGTAAACAAACAGAAGGCTCATAAAATCATAGTGGGGTTTTATGGAACTTTTGATTGAAGAGCTGTGGTTGTCCAGTTGGTTGGGTATGTGACAGCCACATGGGGGATCTAGGTTTGATTCCTAGGGTGGATGCTTTTGGGTGTGATTTTTTTTCAGCAATATTCCCACAAGGAAAAAGCTCTGGGGCTCACCCTGTCTCTAATGAAATGGGTACCTGGTGGCAGATCTGGGGGTGAATGTGGTAACGGTGTGATGCTGACATCATATCACCTCCACAAATGGTTTCTGACTTTGTGGAGTGGTTAGCAGGGGCCATGGGTTCAAATCTAGACCTGGGCGTGGGTGTTTTGTGAGTGTCCTTTCATCAGTTTCAGCACATCATCACCAATCATCATCTTCACAATTAACCAAAAGTGACAGAAAAGCGATGCAAAATAACAAAAATCAATCCACAAGTTGCCAAAATTTTGGAGGTGATATGATCAACACCACACCCTGGCCACCTTTACGCCCCAGGGTTGCCCATGGGCGCCCATTGATTTGAGACTGGGTGAGCCCCAGAGCCACATTATGTGGGGACAAGGCCGAAAAAAAATTCAACCTTAGATCACCCATCCTACTGACTAGACCACAATGACTACTGATTATGGGGATGATATAGCTTTAATAACATCAACTAAACAGGAACTTCAAGGCGCAGTAGTAAAATGGACCAGCCAGCTCAATTCAAGACAGAGAAATGATAGTGAAACCAAAGAAAAGTGATGTATGCCTCAAAACAATGAAATGAAGGAAGGTTTGAAGTAAAGTGTCAAAGTGAACAGTTAGAGCAAGTGGACAGATTGGAATATCTCAAGAAGTAGAAGAAAAATTAATAAGAGTTGTATTACAAAATAAGCAAAATAATAGCAGGAGAAAAGGAGATACAGCAGAAGACCATGTTAAAAATTCGCAAATCTTTAACTGCTTTGCCTTAGACAATTCCAATAAAATCTTTTCACCATAGGATCCAGAGAAAACATATATTTGGCAAAACAGTTGCCAAATTTAGCTCTTCCATCAACTTACAAATATTGAAGTTTATAATTTAAGTGTCGTTAAGTTACTGTAAGAGTAACTATTGATAACATTACTTCTATTGCAAAACATAACTCTGTTCCATCTATTTGCTTTTAAAATTAGCACGTTACAGTCACAATTCCTCCAGAAAAGTAACTGTTATTTGTAACCGAGTTACAGATAACTAATTACATCCACACACTGATTATTGAAAACATTTCAACAGTGGTGGCGATTTGGGGGGCCGGAGTTGCCCTCACACACACACATACACTTTTTTACCTCTGCACCATGGCTTCTTAATGCTAAGCCTTGTTTATCAAGAGAAATTAAACTGTCCTTGCCCCACCAGTTTTGACACCCAGCTGCCACTGCTGCATTTTAAATATAAGATAATAATACATGGTTGATTACTTTAACAAGCAATAGAATCTAAAATTTACATTCTGGATTATCTGAAATGTTGTTTATTCAAAATGGGTTTGGCCCTATCAAATTTAGATAACAAAATTTTAGTGTACATTATTATAAAGTAACAAGAAGTCTGAACAAGCATATGTTTTGGACATTTGATCTTTATGGTTACTAACAGCACATTTTTATTGCATTGCAGAGCTTCTCCTAGCAACATTTCCTTGACCTGGTACGTGACCACGAGGGAGGACGTTGGTGGTTTTTATGCTGTTGTAAAAGATGCAAAGAACCCTAAAGTCACCGTTAAGCAGAAGGACATTCCATACAGTGTGAGAAGTGACTCTGTAACAGGACTTCAGAACAATGATGAGTACATTGTTTGTCTGTTGGCAAGAGACGCAGATGGCAATGTGAGACAGTGGCACAATAGCCAATGCCAAACAGTGCAAAGTTCACTATATTCTGCATCAACAATGAGTTCATCATCATTATTGGTGATTTTGTTCAGTTCTCTAATAGCATTGTGTCTGAATACATGATTACTGGTTACGTTAATTGTACAATAAAATGTTGATAAATACGTGAAACTTCATTTGGAGACCAGGTACTGTGTGGATTTATCCAGAATTTTCCATATCGATAGAGGGTGGAAGGGTAAATTTACAGCAAAAATGACAATAATTGGACCTTTGTGAAAATGTTTGGGGATGTTCAAAAAATTTGAGGTTTCTGTGGGAAGAGGGGGGGGGTGTTGGGGTGTGTGGATAAATAACTGGTTGATGCACTGAGGATCATAATTGTTTCAGTTTACAGGAAAGCTTACAGAGCTATTTGATTAATTAAGCACATGTTATTAAGCAATGATGGTTACACTTTGGTCATATATTAGTGCTGTTTGTTGCTATCTAATGGTTGCCATATGCAAATGTGAAAATCTGGGACCTTCTTAAATTTGTTAAAACATTAGTTGTACTTCAACCAAATTTGTACTTGTATTTTCAAAACCTATAAAAAAATAATTTAAGTACTGGACCTAGAAACATTTAATATTTGAACATGTACATGTATAATCAGAATTTAAATTTTAACTCATTTGTCCATTCATAATGAGAACTATATGAAACGTACACACAAAACATCGTACAAGAGTGATCCCCCTTCTCCTCAATTCATCTTGGAGCAAAAATGGCAGTACAGGCAGGAAATATTTTTTCATTATTGTTTAGAACTTACAAGCATAAAGAGTGCATTCTAAAAAAAAGGCAGAAATAGTGGTTTCACAAACTTATTGTGATTGATAAACAAAAATGAAAACTGTATTTTCCTTGATAAGGTATAAGATATTATTTTGTGTCTAATAACATTCAAAAATATTTTAAAATTTAAACGAATTTGTTTTTAACAAGCAGTTTAATTTTCTTTTTTAGAAACATGATTCGCAACGTAAACTTCTTCACTAAAAATTTCCTAAAACACATTGTGACTTCTTGTGCAAGAGATAGGTCCCAGGCTCGAATCCCAGCCTGGGTATGGATATTCTTTGTGAATGTCTCTTCATCAATTTTATTACATCATCTCATCTTCACGATTAGCCAAAAGTGTCAGAAAAGTGAAGTAACATTTAAAAAAAAATCAATCAATCAAATCATTACGCAAGAGCAACTTTAGAGACTTCAGGAGAATTCATATGAATAGTTCAGCCCAATATTTCAAACTGCTTCTGAAAGGTGGCAACAGACATTCAATTCTGAAATTGCGATTCCAAGAGTAACAAAACAATAAACAAAACGAGATAACCATTCCCATCTACAGAGGAATATTTCCGTAGGACTCTTTTCACTCCTTATGTCAATGACATGATAAGTAAATAATCTGACAAACAGATTTACAGTAATCATGGTATTTTGTCATCATTTGAAGTTCTCCTGCCAAAAAATGCTTCTCTACAGCATGGATATAAATTAGAAAACCTTTCAGTGTATTATGGAAAAGAAGCTTTAGGAACAACATTAAATGCTGAATACCTCTTTTGGTGTCCAAAGTGGAAAGGCGATTATGCAGAGTCTACAAATAAAAATGTGTGGTTCTGACATAATTGATAAGTGCAACAAACTTTTTTATCCCAAACACTCATCATCTTTGAAAAGTACTAGTCACATTGCCAGAGACAACAGCAAGCATGGAAAGATCATTTTCAACAACCAAGAGAGTTAAAATTTTGCCACGCAGTAGACTTTGAAATGACAGACTTACCAGCATGGCCCTTTTGCAGGGACGGCACCAGGAGTGTGTGAAGGGGTGCTTGCACACCCTTTAATTTTCTTCCACACCCCCTTCAGTAGCATCCCATTTTCAAAATCTATGTTCAACTAAAAACACTAACTGTTACAGTGTCATATTTTGTCATGCATCATATTGAGCGCTGAATGTTAGGTATTGAAGTGAGACTGTTGTTATTGTATACAACAGACAAACATTGATCCAACTTGGAAAAAATGCTCCGGTCGTCCATGTATGTCATTGCTTTCCCTTGAACAAGCTGTTCCTCTCAAATTTCAAAACATGTCGTTGTTGAGCTAAAGATCAAGCAAATATGAAGCAAGTCGCTAGTATTATAGTTTCATTGGCATATTAGCATAAATGCCTTCTAAAAGTTCATTAGTATTTCATTTAGTGGCTAAAACATGCAAGCATGTTTCATGTTTTCTTTATTTTCAACATCGCACCCCCCTCAGCACCCAGATGACTAATCCTAGCGCCGCTGCTGCTCTTTTGTCTGTCCATAATGACATTCGCATTTCTCCTGATAAGGTTCTGAATATTTTGGCTCAGAAACCAAGAAAAAATTAACTCCTTCTGTGAAACTTGTTACCTAAAAACCTAAAAAAATTCAGGACACAATCCTTTGTCCTATTTCAAGTGTCAAAAGATGATTTTCTATGGTTTTAAATATGTGAAGCATCTAATCAGTTGACATGGTTTTTGAAAGGTGTTTTTGTTGGTCATGGAATGTATGCTCAGTTAGCAATGGTTCTTTTTATGGTTGGATGAATGATAGTAGAAATTAAATATACCTGCTGGACCCTCCCTCCAAATTTTCTATCTGGATATGCCTCTGCCAGAGTTAAGCAACAGCAGCCACAGGTCTCCACTAGGGAAAAATTGCTTTGAAAAACTATGTGAATTTAAGATGTGATAGGCCTAAACATATAAAAATATAACTAACATCATTTACTTTGCTGATCAGCAACAATTTAAAACTATTTTTACCTAATGAGCCACTTACAGATCCTCATCAATTATTTAATTTTTCTAATACATATCTGCTTTGCACAAAGAAATGTGTCAAGTATTTGGGCTTTTTGTTTTAAGTCCACTTTATGCACATATAGGCAAATCGGGACTGAACCTACAGTTCAAAGTGGGATCCGAATCACCATGTGCCTCCATCCAGGATCCCCTTGAATACAAGGGGACAACGTTACTACTATGCCTGGGGAGACCTGTAAAGTATTTCAAATATATTGAGAAAACCAAGTTATTCTAGGAGGGCAATTCCGACCGTCTCTTTAAACTACTCATGATTCACTTTAGTTTCTTTACTGCACTTTATCCAGAGAAACAAATTACGCACAACCATGGGGGGAGGGGGGGGCTATAGATTCACAAGGAAGTTTTTACTAAGGTCTCGATTCCCCTGGCATCTTTTCTTCAACTTGTAAGAAAACATTAATGTCTGTTATTCGCGATTAAAATTACCACCTGAGCGCTAGTGTCGCTTCCAATATGGCCGCTCTATGTAGGATAAATCTTTGTTTACATTAAGCAGTAGTTCGAAACAGCAGCATGTTGTCATGGCTGGTATGGTAAAAATGTTTAAATTACACGATATTTTTAAATATTGCGAATGCGATGTGAATTCCAGGAACTATAACGAAGGTGAAGCTGTGATGAAAACAAAGCATTTAATTATGATAGGCAAAAATATCACGGAAAACGCAGACGAAACTAATGTATACATACTGCACCTCATGTTGGAACTGGGGTTCTCGGAAATTATTTGAAAATAAAGAAATTGAAATTGACCTATACTTGAAAAGCTGGCAGGAGACAATTGCGAACATATCTTTGCAGTTCTTACTCGATAATATTCACGTTTTCATGACCAGGCTATCCTCACTGAAAAAGGACATCGTACTGAATGAAAGAGCAATATTAGCATGTCAATTTTCATTTTCTGGTTACATTTGACATTAATTCATTCTCAAACTATTTTCATCTTCCCTCGACTTGCACCTGTTCCAAATTTCACACATACATGCCGAATTACAGTGTCATTCCCCATGCTAGAATCTTCTGTCAATCAATTACGTTTTCCCTGATTTATTTACAAATTTCATTTTGTTGATTCCACGGGGTGGAAACACATGATAAATTTTCATTTGTCCTGACCCATAAAACGATTTAGAGCACAAAAAAACCTGAACAGTAGACCTTACTCTTTCGCATATTCCCCATGCTTTAAACGACTTCAACACAACGTATCCTACTTAGACTAGTTCCTGAAAGTCCCACCAGATGGCATATCGGTTAATTTTAATCGCGAATACTCGGTGCTCGAAGTGAGATGAGATGATATCCCACCAGTTAGCGAAATATTTGCAAAGCATCCACCCCCCAGTTGTCGCCATGTGAAACCATAGGAGCATCCTGACATAACTAGCAGGGGCGCGTGGCAGGGTTGCCACTAGCGTTCCTCGTTAAGAGAGACGACTTAAAAACAACATCTTGGTAGTCTTCCCTGAGCAAAATCCAAAACATTAATGGTACTTGCGATGTTGTAAGAAGCATTGACAGTATTTATAAACTGACCAAGACAAATAATGGGCAGACTGAAATTCAAGATTACTCATTCTGAAATATCTCCATAATAAATTGATTGATTTGGTTTATTTTAATTCGCTTTTCTGCCACCTTTGGCTAATCGCGAAGATGAGGATGATATGATGAAATAACAAATCACACCAATGTCTAGACCAGGATTTAAACCCGAGACACCTGGCGCCGTAGCGAGTTGTGCTGACCACATCACCACGGAGTGTTTCGTGTATCATGCAATATCAACAATTGCAAGGAACACGTGAGATAGAGGAAATCCACGAACGAACAAATGTAAGCATGATGTGTTTGCTGCCTCGTTTCGAACACGCTGACTGAAATGTAGAAATTTTCAGCGAAAAGTGCAGGCTCGACCAGGACTCGAACCCGGGTTATTACAATTTATTTGAAAATTATTCCTATCTGTGCTAGCGTTATTGCTAATCGTGTTTGTCTCAAAAGGAAATAATTGCGAGGCTCTTTTAATTTAATGATTGATTCATTCATTGCTTGATTGATTTGCTTTATTTTACTTATCTGTTTGTGCCACTTTTGGCTAATTTACGAAGATGGTGATGAGTGATGATGATATGAATAAATTGATGAATGGACACTCACAAACATACATGCCCAATCCGCGATTCGAACCCAAGATCCCTAGCTTATTTTAGAAAACAGTGGCAACCTATAAATTTTACTGACAACTGATATGCATGTAAGAAAAATTATGTGTTTTAAAAATTGGTATCAAGAAAATTCCAACGATTATTTGCAATACTAGGAACATGCGAATTAAAAACTCATCCCCCCCTCTCTCTCTCTCTCTATCTCTTTCTCTCCACTCAAACTGGTTAATCTTGAAAGCTCTATTAAAGAAGTTGTAGGAAGAAATTAATATTTCATTGAAAGGAATTACATTGAGTTCGGTGCATACTTACTGCCTGTACTAGTTTGTTCTGCACTTCACGATATCGTTTGATATTGGTACATAAAGAGAAATCCTCGTGATTTACACTCTTTTCATGTGTGCGAATTAGTTTTCTCATTTTGTGTCTTTGCTTTGCATTCTTATCATGGAACGTGAAAAAAAATAATCAAAAGGAAACCATTGAGTACACGTCATAAATTGTACATATTTATCATTCATTGTAGTAACTTGATATCAACATTGAAATGTAAGATTAATATTTTCGGTAGGCACCAAAATGTCAACTTTTAGTTCACCCTGGAAACAACGTTTTGCAGCAAACGAGCGAGATTCTGACATCTAGATGAATTTCCGGAATAATTCTTGTGAATTTATATTATTCTCATTGTACGTATTTTTCCTGCACTTTTGGGCAAATAGTAAATACGAGGACAAAAGATCCGCTGACATTTTTGTCCAGGTCGGAACTCGTGTCCGGAACATTCGGTAGAGAGAGAGATCATGTGTTTATAACTAAACGTATTCAGTCACCGAAGTGGCTCAAGAATATTCATCTGCCGGAGATTTTTCTTTCTTTTCAGCCTGCTTTTTATAACGAACTCGATTGCAATAGCGCTAGTTCACAATTTTCTAATAAATAAATTGTAATAACATTACAGTCTGCTTGTTCGAAACGAGGCAGCAAACACATCATGCTTACATTTGTTTGTTCGTGGATTTCCTCTATCTCACGTGTTCGTTGCAATTGTTGATATTGCATGATACACGAAACACTCCGTGGTGATGTAGTTAGCACAGATCGCTACGGCGCCAGGTGTCCCGGGTTTAAATCCTGGTCTAGACATTGGTGTGATTTGTTATTTCATCATATCATCCTCATCTTCGCGATTAGCCAAAGGTGGCAGAAAAGCGAATTAAAATAAAATAAATCAATCAATTATGGAGATATTTTAGAATGAGTAATCTTGAATTTCAGTCTGCCCATTATTTGTCTTGGTCAGTTTATAAATACTGTCAATGCTTCTTACAACATCGCAAGTACCATTAATGTTTTGGATTTTGCTCAGGGTAGACTACCAAGATGTTGTTTTTAAGTCGTCTCTCTTAACGAGGAACGCTAGTGGCAACCCTGCCACGCGCCCCTGCTAGTTATGTCAGAGCAAGCGTTTGCTGTGTTGGGTTGCATACGTACAGGAGGTAAACTTTATAGGGAAAAGTTACTTGTTTTTGTGATATCTACCAGCTCCCAAGCGTTGTTGAAAGAGTTTTGCGACACCCTGTATATATATGTATGTATGTGTGTATAGGGTATATTTTCCCTTGTGGCAAATTTTCGGCTTTCAATTGTGGGCAAAGTTTTCGTACCTAATATATATGAATCTTAAGCTCCAGTAAATAATAAGTGTCACATTATAATTATGTCATATAACATCGCGCTGCGACACCAAGGGTCCCGGGTTCGAATCCCGCTCGGGCTAGGTTGTTTAAGTGAATGTCCATTCATCAATTTCATCATTTCATCCCCATCTTCGCAAATTAGCCAAGAGTCACAAAACGCGAAGTGAAATAAACTAAATCAATCAATCAATCATTATGTCATATACCTTTAGAGGTAAGTTCAGCGATTAAATTGGCCCGTTATTCACTTCTTCCTTGATTTTTTAAACATAAATTACATGGAAGTTTCCTCTCGATGGAGAAAGGAACGTCGAAACTCTTCGGTCAGTGCACAGAGGTTCGCAACATAAAGACGTTATAAAAATTACCCTATTACCTCCAATGCGTGTGCACGGATATTTTTATCTGATTGTCCTTGTGCTCTGCAGCTTGCAGAATTCCAAGCCGATAGAGGGCCGTGACGTTATGCAAAAGTAAGCGCTGGAGAAGCTAACTGTACACTGCGGAAAGTTTTGCAGTCCAGCAATTATTCTCGCTCACTGAAGTTATGACATATTACAAATCCATTTTATTAAGTGTAGATTACGTAACAATTCTTTTTGTTTAGAAGTCTTTGTGCAAGAAGGAAGGAATTGCATTTTATTCAGTGATGGATTCAGTGGGTGGCCCGGGGGAAATCCCCTCCGGAAATTAAAAGGTCCCCCCGAAACTTTTCAATAATCTGATAGAGCATTTGTACAGTGGGATCCATGAGTATTACCGTGCAAATTGCCCATGACTATTTTCATTAATTTTTCTCTTACATCCTGTGTGTTTCAAGCGATGGATTTTTATGTATGCTGGTTGCAGAAGTTGTCAACAGCTTGTTTTGAGTTCTCTTTTACTTCTTGAGCTCTTATTGGGTCAAATAAAGTGCACGAACATGGTGATGAACAATTTGCACGGTAATACTCATTGATCCCAGTGTACAGAGGGGCCGTGTCCGGATTGGCAAGCGCTCCGTCCCGTTCTCTTCCGTTGCTTTCGTCTGCCGTCGAAGTCGTCCGAATCTACATGTCCCCTTGCAATACGGTTGTCACTTTTATCGCCAGGTGTCAGCCCGAACGTCACCCACCGCGCTCTCGGACGCAGGCGCAAGGTAAGGAAGCAGAAGTACAGCAGAAGGCAGACGCCAAACAAACATCACAATGATTTCCACCTACTCACTACTCATATTAAAAATTTAACATGCGATTTCTTCCTTTCCAATTTTTCTACATTCAGTGTTATCGATTAAATGTCCATATATCACTGAGTTTTACCTCGTCTATTCAGTAAACGTTGTCTGCACGAAGTGAAAGTTCGAATATGGCTGCCAAGCGCAGGGCCACAGCGAGTTCAAGCGTGCATCTGTCGCGCCTTGGAGCTCTCCCCTCCGATTCCACGTCTGCCGCCAATTCGGACAATGGAGGTTGGCTGAGTCCCCGGATGGAACGGTGTTCTAGTCTAGGTGACATCTGCTACCGATTCGGACGCGGCTTGGGATCCATAAGTATTACCAAGCAAGTTGACCATCACCACGCTTACTCCCCTTGTTTAATGCAATGATAGCTTCAAGAACTGACACAAAACACCAAACAATCTGCTTACAAACTCTGAACCAGTATACGTAAAAACACAGTCCTTAAAAATACGTAGGATGAAGATAAAAATCAACGAAAATAGTCATGGACAATTTTGCTGAGTAATACTTATGGATCCCACTGTGTAATAGCTAAGAAATTTGGCAACCATGCTCACTTTGGCTAACTTTCATCCACTTTAATTTAACACAGAACTAACTTTTTAAAACTTTTTTCGTAATAACTAGCATCGATTCAGTTCTATTTATAATTAAAAGTCAAAATAACGAGCGCATTTAAATTATCATCCCTTTTTATAACTGCTAACTATTAATATTGTTGAACCTAGATATTTGAAATTTCCAACTCGCTCAAACTTTTGACTGTGGGTTTCGAACTCACAACAGATGCTATCATGCATTTGGAAATGTTTTAAAATCCTCACAAGTGAACCGAAAGCTGAAACTAAGACTGTATAGAACCATAATGAGACCAATAGTGATGTATGGAAACCTGCTGTCTGACAAGAAAGGAAGAAGAAAGGGTAGATATATGGAAGAGGAAGGTTTTACGTAAGATACGTATATGAACCAATCAATGAACATGGCAACTGGAGAATTAGGACAAAGGAAGAACTAGCAACACTTTAGCAGAACCCAAGTATAACAAGTGAAATAATAAGATCCAAACGCCTTAGCTGGCTGGGGCACGTATAAAGGATGCAACCAGACAGAGATCTACCAAGGGAAACAGGAAGGTAAGAGGAGTGTTGGCAGACCCAGGAAGAGATGGCTCGACCAGGTAGAAGAAGACCTCAAACAAATGGGCATAAGAGGATGTAGAACTAGAGCGAAGAACCGAGATGAGTGGGCAGCTATCACCAAGGAGGCCAAGGCCCCGCATGGGCTGTAGAGCCATGGAGTAGAGTAAGTAGTAACTTTTAATATATATTTTCATTGAAACTCAATAATAGACAGTTGTAGAGCGGCAGGGCTGGTGTAATGTAAGCTTCTATTGTTACTTCTTGCAGTCATAGTCATAGTCAACAATTTGCTGTGGAATGGTGGAGAGGTGACGTACACCACACATTCTATCGACCTCGGCAATTTTGGAGGTGATGTGATCAGCACCATGCTCCTGCCGCCTTTACCCCCAGGGTGGCCCCGAGGTACCTATTTATCTGATTCGACCCAAATAATGAAAATACAGGGTAAGATGAAATTTTCAAGCAAACGTGGAAGCAAACAATAGCCCCGTCTATTTCGTTACACTTTTTGACACCAGGTGTAGTGCAGGTGCATCCCAGTGTCAGGCTGGTGCAAAGATATTGCGTTCAACCAAGTAGACGCAGTTAGCTGTGTTTAAGTTCAGAAGATTCAACAAATGCCCGTCTGCTGCTTTTAACGTCCATTTGATTGGTTAGTACGCACTACGCGGTCATACACCACATTGTACACCGCTCCAGAACGTAGTGCAAACGGTGCAAACACCAAATACACTACGTCACACCAAATCAACAAAATAGACGACTCGTTGTTGCACTTTGTAACCAACTATTATAGACGCGTGAGTGCAAAGAGTCAAAAAGTGCAGCGAAGTACATACTACGCCTTTCTTCGAGGAACAATTCACACCGAAGCGAGAGGTGACACGTGTCGCTTGAGGATTTCACCAATCGATCGTAGGCTTCTGCGGCGTGTCGTGTCGCTACGGTGTGAAACGTTGCTGCTGATTGGCTCGTTCCCTAGCGACACGTGTTGCCTGTCGCTGGTCGCTTCGGTGTGAATATCATAAAATTTTGTCTTATGCAAACTTGTAATGGTCCGATCGAATGTATCTTTTATTGAGATCAATTAATTAACTTCATTAATGAATTCTCTACTATTACTTCTTAGTAGGGGGCGGATTTGTATGCACCAGAAATTTTAGGAACGTGCCCAAAAATGGTATATTGTGTTCTTTTTTTTAGGAATACTGGGCCAAAGGGGGGTTATAACCCCAACCCCCGTCTGGCACGCCACAGTTCACTGCCCATAAAAAGTGCAAAAGAAAGTTAAAAAGAAAAACACAACAATCTGTCTCACGAGGTCAAAAATTATAGTTGAGCTGCATCGTGTAAGATAAAACTTCCCGAGGGGGGAAATGCAAATAGGCAAAAATCCTCCCCTATATACAAGAATAATTGTGGGTTAGGTGATTGTTCCGCTAAACATGCTATGAATTGTTGTCAACAATGAAGATGGTAACTATGAAACTATAGCTGAACGCAGCTTCAAGATTCGTATGTTATGTAAGGTAGCTATTTCTGTAATCAAATAAGTATATAATCAGGGTAATTTCTCAGTGTAGATTCCTTATTGCTTTAGCAATTATCTTGATCTATCGTAAGTATCAACTAACTTTTAGATCATCTGCATATTACTTCCAGTAGGCCACGTCCAATGCCACATACTTTACGTAAGACTCGTTCCAGTACATAAATAGAACGCACGATTGACGAAACTGATTATGCACTTCGTAAACTCACTTATTTTGCCAGTTTTTAAAACCAATTCAAGCACTAGAGTTTACAATGGAGAAATTAACTGTAGTGCATAAGTGACGTAAGGTTTCATGCATTTATTTTTCTATTTTTGTTACTTCTTGTCTTTTTTTTACCTCTCTGCTGGCGATTGAGGTGAATTGATGAAGGAACGAGCAACTTGTCCAGGATTCGAACCTAAGATCCATGGCTTGTAGCATGTTACGTTAACCAGGTTTTCACTCTTTATAATATACGTAAAATTAAAGCACCGACATAGAAGGTAGTGATTTCTGAGCATGATTTTCTGTTTTCTTTTATATATATATTCATACAGGGCGATATCGAATGCTTTTAACCCAATTTCTTTCAGCTCTCAATAGTTCAGGGAGGGACCTGATGCATCTGTTTAAATCTTATAACGAAAGACCAACCGCTGCACCCATATACAATATAGGTTGTTCATTTCTGCTTCTATTCAATATAAATTTCCATTGTTCTAAAATATGGTAGGAAGGCAGAACGAAGTAAAATATTTAATTGCAACATAATTCTATATCTTTGCTAACAACATCAAAGCTTATCTGATATTATTATTATTATTTATATTATTATTATTATTATTATTATTATTAAAACATTGTTTCGTTAACACAAATTGCGGAAATGCTCACACACTACTCTATGTCCATCGAATGCTGGCAGAAGAAATTCTAGTCGACAGTTGACAGTTGACACTGACACACATGTACTGTTGTCCTCGATGTACAGTGTATGGTTCAGACCGAACATTTAACCTCAATTTTATGTTCTTCCTAAATAAAGGGGGCATGACTTCGTAACAAGGTTGCTCTTATGTACCCACGGTCATTTAAATGGGCCACGGTTTTCTTCGATGTAACGGAAGCCTATTTCATGTTTGTGAATGCGGAGTGAAAACGGAAGCACGGTTTCAGTTCGCTGCGTGTCACAAGACGACTTCAACTCTTCGCCCATCGTCCGTCAGAGTGTCCGACAGAAATTGCGACATGAGAGTTTGGAATAGTACTTATCAGGACACAAATCTCATCTAAACTGAAACTAAAATATTTCCACCACTATGCAATAGAGCAAAACCCAGACCATAACTAGCGACATTGCGGCCAAACTTGAAGTTATTTTGAACTTGCTAAATACGTCACGAAAGGATCATGTGCTAAATCGATTACATTGTCCAACTGATTCACAGTCCACGTTTATAGGAGTTTTCTGCCATCTGTTAAAGGTCTGTGCACCTTGTTTTTGTTAACATATTAATTATAGAGACGTTCACTATAAAGAAACTGAAGGAAACATAAGAGCTCTGAACAAAAGTGAAGACAACTTTTTCAGGTAGTTTTAGCTCTAGCGTAAACATTAGTTTGTTACGAAGTTTTGTTCCACTGGTAGTTTACATAATCATAATTGGAATAAAAGCATAAGCAAATATGTGCAAAATCAGATTGTGACAATCTCGGTGATCGCTAAGTTAAAGGAACATTGATATTTGCAAGTTATGTTTCTTCGTTCCTTTACTTACAATAAAAGTAAATTATTATCTATTACAAGCACGTTACCCAATATTTAGTTTGTTATTGGGCAATATAAGGCAATTATAATACCTTAAGCACTTTATATTAGCAAGACATGAAATATTTCTTTGCAACATCACATCTGCTCTTTCTAGATTACAACCAGTAGATGAAGGAACTAATTGTGTGCAAGGGTAAATGAAAGAGGATCAATTGTATGTTGCACTTTAGATGGTAAACTTTAGCATCCGTTGACCTTGTACCGTGAAATGTACCAACTTCCAAACGTATTATATCTCACTGAAAGAAATGATAAGGAAATTATACAAGCAGTTAACTCACAAAGTTACGTGACTATTTGAAGATTTATATGATACCTACAGCAATTTTGTCACCTTAATGATTCAGTCAGTTACAAAGGTGATATGAATTAAAGTTTAAAATTGTATTTTGTGGTATGATTGGAGGCAAGTTTTATGTACTTGTAAAAAAAAACACGATAGTTAAAACAAACCTCACCTAAATCAATTGGCATAATAAATGTGTATGTACTGTACTGATATAATTTGGAGAGAAGTCAGACATTGTAAAATAAAAAAAGATATGTGCATGTGAGGTAGCGAGCTGAATTATAATGCTTATTATTATGAAAAACTTTCTTGTATACACTAGTTTCCTCTTGAAATTTAATGTTACTCGACATAAAATTGCCGTGAAAAACAGCGATATTCCTACAACCCTAATTGAAAAACAAGCTTGCTACGGGCACTCGCAGTATTTTTCTCAGGGGTGAGAGTAAGATTTCATATCTTGAACTTCAGTCATAGAAACTTAAATTTTACCCTTCATTATTATTATTATACAAATCATAATATTGAAATTTAATTGGAAGTATCTTGACGTTATTGTTAAGTTCAGACTCGAGTACAATATTTAAATAGTAGAAACTGGATTCGCTTTTCTTCCTACCCATAAACATTGGTCACTTTCTTGATGAACAGTTCGTTCGTTGTCTTTTTGTACTTTTTCACGATGCACAGATTCAGTGGCGAACACTAGGTTTCAGAGAGTGGTAACTGAAACTAGAAGACGTCCTCCCCCCCTCCGATTTTCCATATACGCATTTTACAACTTTTACATAATATTTACTGTTGCTACTATTCGAGGTAATAGACACCTCGGTGGTGAGTGCGTTGGGTACCCATCCCCTAGATAGAGGTAGCGCGTGTTACCTCAGGATATATGGAGTGTTTGCTATTGCACAGATACCGTACAGAGACCACTTAATTTAATCTGTTGCCCTTCTCTAATCCATGTTCTATATATATATATATATACACACGCGCGCGCCAAAGGGTGGTTGATTATTTCTGTAATAATAGAAAACAAAATTACTCGTTCTGCTCCTAAAAACAATATGCGCAAATATGAGAGAGAAAATACATTAATTTTAATTAATTGCAGTGAACTGTATTTTATAACAGACAATAGTTAGTAGACAAAATGATGTAGGAAAATATAATTGATTATATTATTTTTATTGTAGATAATTCTTTCTGATTTATTTGACTAATCTGCTTGTGTAATAATAATAATTATTATTATTATAACAATAAGCAGTTAATTATTTGAAGGTTCTTGTCACTGTGTGTTAGGGTGACCATAATATTTTTACCCAAAGACAGGACATCCCAAGGAGACCAGTTGCCCCCCCCCCCCACTCCTGAAAATCGGTTAGGCTTAATTATAAAATTATTGTTATTATTTATTAAAGAATAAATGATGTATTATAAAGAATAACTTAAATATGATCTCCCGTTGTCAAAAAGTATTAATTATTATAATCTCGGTATGACTTACATAGTTTCTCGTCCTTTGGGATCAACCTTTGATGTTAGTTCTACGCTGTAGTTAAGTAATGCCAGAAGTCTTTATCAGCAGAACCAATCTTCTTGAGAGCATCTTTATTCTTTATCAATCGTTTATAAATTTCCCCGAAAGCATTACCCTTCATATCAGACACACAACTAGATTTTTATTTTGACGCAGTAACTTTAAATTCTTGTTGCAATTCCGAAACTGCATACTTATTCTACAAATAACGGAACACACACAATACAATACATATTTTTTATTATGAAATGCTTGGTTTTCAAGATAACTATCAGACTAGACTATCATAATATGGACGGGACGACAGGGACACACCTCTGAAACGGGACTGTCCCGGTCAAAACGGAACGTATGGTCATTTTACTGTTGCTTGCAATGTGAGTGCATAGTTGTCTAGAAAAATTCCGTTAATGTTGTGAATGTTGGTAATGATGATGTCATCATTATAGATCAATTCCCTCATGATTTTCTGATGCAAATAGAAAATTTGAAAATCACCACGATTTACTTCTGAAAATCTTCCCTTTAAAGATAGTATGATAGACTACTACAGGGTGTCCCACGAACGGCGCAACTGGGAATTAAGAGTGGCGTTACTTTGTAACCGAAACCTGTACATACATAAGTCATACACCAAATGTTAGCCCTGTCCAAGTAGATATTTTCAAACATAGAAACAACAAACGGGGTGCAGTGTTGTTCATGCAGTGTTGCCAAATGTAAGTGAAAGTGTAAATTTATTTTTCCACAAAGCATGGAAAATTGCATGTCAAACATTCGTACGGAAATTTGGACGTCAATTTCCACCTTGGGTAGGTGGACTATTTCACCATCTATAGTTCAGAGAAGAAAATCGATCGTTTTCGCGTATAGCCAATCCTGAAATGCCTCGTAAAGGCGTACCGGTCCAAATGGGTGTTTTAAAAATATTATGAGGTACAGTGGCAACACTGTTGATGTTTGAAGGCAACAAAAGGTGTGTTTAGTGATGGTCTATGACATGGAAATACTGGAAACAGGACATTCCATGTCGCACTTAAAATTGATTGATTGATTGATTGAGTTGGTGTTTTAAGTCCACTTTATGCACAGTAAGGTTAATCGGGACTAGACCTACAGTTTAAAGTGGGATCCGAACCAATACGTACCTCCACCGGGTATCGAACCCTGGACCCCTTTATTACAAGGCAACGACGCTACCACTGCGCCATCGCAGAGGCACCACATTTAAAATTAAATGAAATACTGTAACTTTATTCTATCTTGTGAGTGAACAATGTAAGTTGTCATTTGGATAAAAATTCAAGTGTCATACATTTAAGTTAGAAGGTAGATGGTATTTTACATATTGTTTTTTTTTTAAAAAAAAACTTGTTGATTTGCTTTTGTTTTCTGTTGTGACCCACCCGTGACGCAAAAAAAATAATTAATATCTCCTTTAGCTGTTACATTTCCCCTGCAACTCCTCTAGAACATACAAAGGTCAATTACCATCTCTTATTTTCTTAAACAATTTATTATTCGTAATTTGAAATTTCTCAGAAATTAAAATAAGTTTCTTATTAAGTAAAGATGCGAGTGTTTCATTTGTCCCACGCGTGACACAAAATTGTTCATTTGTAGCTATAAATCTGGGAAAGTATTTTGAGGGTAGTTATGTTTAATCAACAGTGTTTTTTTCATGATTCATTGGACAGAAAGAGTAAGAAAAATGTTGCTTATGTAGTTACTTTAATGTTAAAAATGTAGTCTATGTGTCCCACCTGTGTCTCTCATCTGCTTGCTGCCTCCCAGATTCAATAATTCTGTCCAATAATAATGTTTCTGGTGAAACGGTATCTCGTTTATATATATATATATATATATATATATATATATATATATATATATATATATATATATATATATATATATATATATATATATATATATATAATATTCTGTATAATTCATATAACTTACAGCCAATAAGTCACAGAAAACAATATAAGAAAACATCGCTACAATTTCACCATTGAACTTTGCATCGTGTATTGCTTCTTTATTCTTGGCATTACCTGGATTGTTGACAAAATTGAGTCTAGATTAGCATAGATAATTATGGGAATGTTAGAATGTTTTAATGGTTTGGTAACAATACAATGACAATGTAATTGCTTTGTAATCAAGGTGTCCCGGGTTCGATACCCGGTGGAGGCACATAGTAGTTCGGATCCCTAAAACAACAACAACAAATAGGATTGTGTGTACAGTTAAACGTTCATTTCTTTATATTCCTAAAAAATATGTAGTGTGAGTAATATCAAGGGTAGATCACTTTCAATTGACAGGTTTATTGGAATGAATGAATGAATGAATTAAAAGTTTTGGGCGCGACGGCACTTAAGGCCATTTTGCACCCTTCAATATATTTGGGGAAATATCCCCTTATGTAAAATTCTGACTTAAGTGGTTAAAATAAGGGGTGTAAAAAGCCCCTTGGGAAAAATTAAAAGTGCAAGGTTGTAAAATGACCTGCACAAGACAAACACAACACATTAAGAAGTCAGAAAAAAACTAAAATCTTACTCAGAGACGGTGGAAGAGACCAGCTCTTTGCAAAAATTAAAAACATTTGATAACACATTGTTGTCATCACCCAACAGGGATGACAAACAGCTGGGAAGATTAAAAGTCTGTCTGAGGATAGCAAAGTCGGCACATTCAATAAGAATATGCCGAACACTTAAAACAACGTTACAAGCACGACACATCGGAGGGTCCAGCCCTTGTAGCAAATGACCATGCGTTAGACGGCTATGTTCTATACGCAGGCGGGTAAGAGTAACTTCTTCTCGACGAGAAGGACGGGACGAGGAACCCCAAGCACCAATGTTGGGCTCGATAGCGTGAAGCTTGTTCCCCGTTTCCGGATCCCACTTTTCCTGGTAAGTGTCAAGAAGGCAACAACGAAACACATTCTGCAGGTCAGCTGGCAGAAGGTGGACGAGAACGTCGCCGTCTGCATCAGCAGACTTGACGGCAGCATCAGCTGCTTCGTTCCCCTGTATGATCACGTGGCTAGGGACCCAACAGAAGCAGACATCAGCACTGGCAGATAAAGACACGAGCAGTGTGAAGATGCGTTGTACTACTGGATGCCGAGAATTCGGCGAATCCAGAGTCTGCAACACGCTGGTCGAATCACTGCACACAAGGACTCTCTTCAGACCATTGACGTCTGCAAAGTCCAGTGCCTTTAGAATGGCGTACAACTCTGCTGCATAGATGGAACAGGCAGGATGTAACTGGAACTTTGAGAGTCCAGGACGAAGGCGCAACCGACTGATTCGACTGTCTTGGACCTATCCGTATAAAATACATTAAAATTGGGGTAACTGGCACGAAGCTCTAAAAGCCGCTGCTGGTATACAACCATTGGTGTTTCTGCCTTTGGAAGGGCACTCAGAGAGAAATCGATAGAAGGTACAGGAAACTCCCATGTCGGCGGAATGAGTGTGAGTGGAGAGACGCCAAGGATTATTTGAATTCTTTAACTGCATCGTGTATTGCTTCTATGCTGGCTAGAGTTATCTTGCCTCGAATGGGTTCTGGCTCATTCCTATTTTAAGAGAACAGAAGTAAACAACATGGAGAACAAAGCATACATTTTAGAAATCAAATTTCATTCTTAGAGGAATCTTAATGTCCATTGTCCACACATATTTAATATTTTCGGTATATTACTTTCTCACCTATGTTCAATCATATTTACCAAACTCATAATCCTGTGAGGAAACACGTTTTGACCATTTTAATGTAAAAATTTGTCTTTAAGCTACTTGTCACTGCATATAGTTGACTTATCGGCGCTAAATCCAGGGAAAAAATATATGAAAACTCAAGAGGTCCGTTTACCCTTCCTTTGCTTCCCCGATGGCGTAGTGGTAACGTCGTCGCCTTGTAATCAAGGGGTCCCTCGATACCTGGTGGTGGCAAATTGTAGATCCAGTCCCGATTAGCCAATCTGTGCATAAAGTGGATATAAAACAACAATTCAAGTTTTCATGACTCTTCCTTTACCATGTATCAACACCATTTTCCATTCTTTTACAGTTTCGAGAGGGCTAGGATGATCCGCGCAGGAGGAAAGTGACCAGAACAACTGAACAGGAAAGGATTCATACCAGCTGACATGGATGAAGGCGGTAAGTTTCTCACATATGCCAAGTTTACACAATTTTCGGTTTTCTCATTTAAGACAAACACAAACATCCATGTCTTACGCGGCATTCGAACCCGGGACTCCTGGAGTCGTAGCACGCTGTGCTAACCTCTCCGCTACCGAGTCAGCCCAGGTTTCGACTGGCTTTCGATTCCGTTGTTTTACCTGTGTGAAATTGTCTCTGTCAGTGACGCTACAATGATCTGTTGCCTTTGACACACTGATGACGTCAACGGTGCCTTGTTTTCCCAATCATAAGAGAAAGAAGAGTGGGATATCTTCATTCACCTTAAATCAACAACAAAAACACGTGAGTCTAAACACTTGTAGATGCTATTGTTAATACAGTTTATTTCTCTTAATAATCTACTTGAAGTGAAACTTGCAAATGACCCATGAGAACAGATACATACTCTAGAATAAACCTGTTCAATATTCGAGCGCATATCCATAGAATGTAAATGAATGTTCACATTATGTGAAGCTGTGTGTCATGTCCGTTCACATTAATCTCTAATATTCTGTTGTTCTCGCTTCTGATCGTGGAATATTGATATTGATAATTAATCAGTCGACCTTATCTCGAAGGGAGGGTGTAGATGATCTTTTTAAAAATCTTTCCCGACTTCTAAGTTTGGGTGTTGTCTCCAGGGTGATCGCCATTATCTTTATGTTATTGTTAGTTGCTGCGACGAAGGGTAATCACTTAATTTTAGATGATCATCATTTTAGACATCTCCCTCTTAACGTGAATGTGATCACTAGTGAGCGGAAGTTGATGACCTAAAAAAAATATAGGTATATGACCTATAGAATGTCCTAAAAAATGGGGAAAAATGACGTAAAAAATGAAAAAAAAAATGACCATTAAATTTGTTACTTTCAGGTTAAAAATTGAAATGAAAAGGATGCAATCTTGTTTTTTTTTTAAAAAAAAGGCAACAAATGATACCACATGCACATTCAATTAACATATGCAACGAGGATTTACAATGGAATCAACCGAATAATTTTAAAACAATTTATAACACCATTAAGCCTTGTTTCCATGATATAAAAACTATATATAATGCCCTGTTTTTGTATCTTGTTACATTTGTACTTGATACAGAGTCTGAAGAAGACCTTGCTAGAAGGTTGAAACGTTACGTTTAGTTTATGTTTTTAATCAAATAAATTACTGCCTTGGTCAGCATATTGAGTTTTTCAAAACGATTTAAAGAAAAAGTTGTATAGACTAAATGAATTGGTGTAAAATGCATTAATTTCCCGCATGTTTGCCTGGTGATTTAGTGTGGTGTGTTTCTGTGGCACTGTAAAGAAAAAGAAATTATCACGATCCACGTAAGACAATTTTTGTTTAGAAATTTAACAAATTGTATAAAAAATAGGGAATCCAAAATCAGGGACGCATCCGGGAAAGGGTTCAAAGACACGCCCAACCCCAAGAAAAGTACGTCGGAAAAGTAATTTTTGACATCAGAAATTGTTTGAAATATCTGAGTTTGCCCCAGACGGGCACCTGGTGGTTTCACTGGACACAACAAAGACTGTCACCAGTTCAGCATTTATTTTGCTCGTAAATTGCAATCCTGCGAGATATATATAGGCCTATGTTCACCTTGGTGAAAAGACTCAATTACCAAAATGAAAGAAGTGACAAAATATGACGAAACAATACAAAGAATATTGCGAAAAATGACGCAAAAATGCCGAAAATCGGGG
Source organism: Lepisma saccharinum (assembly GCF_977018435.1). Lineage (NCBI taxonomy): Eukaryota > Metazoa > Arthropoda > Insecta > Zygentoma > Lepismatidae > Lepisma > Lepisma saccharinum. The sequence continues at coordinate 37,347,566 of NC_139249.1, forward strand.
AAAATGACCCAAAACCTGAAAATTGGCAAAAAATGTAAAAAAATTCACTTTAAAATGACCTTTTTTGGGTTCTAGACGAAGTGTAATATTGTGTATATTCAATGGACATTGTGTCCGAGATGTCAGACAAAAGATGACATTTCATCAACTTCCGCTCCCTAGTGATCACACAATTTTATCTTATGGAAATATTAACAGAACCTTTGGCATTTATAAATGTGCAAGGGCCTCCAGGTGTGGGGAATTGCTCATGAAAGAGCTAGGGGGTCCAGACACCCAGAAACACTTACCAAAGATTATAATTAAATTATGAAAACACACTTGTTTCGTATTTGTTTATTTGTTGTATGATCGAAGTTTATCTACTACCGCCGAACTTACTTGGAGGAAGAAGAAGATAGGGATCATACGGCTTTGAATGAGAGCACCAAGGAAGATTTATGCACATCACTACTTATAATCATATCCATAAAATATTAATCAGGAATATTACTTTTTTGTTAGTTGGATATAACTTCATTTTTTCCAAATTCAATAAATATTAAATTCTTTATCTTTTTGACATTAATAGTTTTTTGTATACAAATTTTGGTGACCTTAAATACATGTTAAGTACGTGCTGTTATATCTTTCTTTATACCGTTCTATTTTACATATTTATGCAATAATATTTGGGGCTAAGCCTATGTATTGGTATCGGAGTGTACCGGTTGAAATTAAATTACCGATACCAGCTGATACTTCTCAGCCTTAACAATAACACTACGATATTGATTACTTTACATATATTATTATGAGTAAACCTATAAATTATATTCATGTATTAATTTAAAAAAAATATATTATTATTATTTCTGAGACACTTGGTACGGAGGCCTCCCCCAGTTATTTCCAGTGGTCGGAAGTAGCGAGCTACTTGTGGCGTCGCTGCTGTAGCTTGCTACAAAATTTGTAGCTGTAGCTGTAGCGACGCTACAGTTTTAGAATTGTGGCTGTAGCCTAGCTACAAAATTCCTGTAGTAGTTGCGAAAATTTATTCTCAGTGTTTTGATATAAATTTTGTATTTTTAGTGGAAATGTCTATTATCGGATAATTATATTATCTTAATTGCGGATATCTAAACAGTTCGGATATCTGGATTTAGTTATTATTATCTGAATATTCAAAAAATCTGGATGTCCATCATGTTCATGACAGTTATCATCCTTGAAAGAGTAAAAAAAAATAATACCATTGACATGTTTTTGGTTTAAAATACTGCCTTCATATTAGTCTTCTAAAAATAAAATAATTGTTATCAATAAAAATATGTTTATATGCCTATACATAAATAATTCGAACAAATTACATTTGTTTATTGTCATAAACATGAACTTGGTAGCATCCTAATTGCAATACTCAGATATGAAAATTGAATTGATATGTCACTTATATAGGCTAGGCACGTTACAAATCTTACAGGAAAAATAAGTAGCTGTAGCGAAGCTACATTTTTGGAAGAGTAGTTGCAGCTGTAGGCGTAGCGAAGTTAATTTAAAATGTATATTTCAGCATCTGATCACTGTATTATTTCTAGATACGTGTCTGGATATGGGTCTGGTGCGAGGCACACTCAGCTTGCAACAAACGTCAAATCACAATCCTAAGAGCTCTAAACCGGTCCTCCTAATCTACAATTCTGCTTAGGCTAATAATGTATATGTGGTTAGGTTAGAAGGCCCAGGTTTAGAGCGCTTAGCATTTAGTTTTCGCATCCTTTGCGAGCTGGGTATGCCCCGCACCAGACCAGTCTACATACCAGGTACTAACTTTGCGTGTGACATCATTTTCAGACGCAAAGAAAGTCACGAAGAGGAAAGCCGTGAAGAAGGCGGCGACGCCAGGCAGATCCAGCAAGCGCCTGGCGGCCGCCAGGGGCGACGAGGAACCGCCGAAGAGGACGCGAAAGAGGAGCCCGGAGGCCAAGGCTCCTCTTCAGAAGGAAGAAGAGGCGAAAGAGAAGATCGAGCCGGAGCCGGAGCCGGAGCCGAAGGAAGCGGGCGGAGGAGCGAAGGTTGCCGATGGCTCGGCCGGCTCATCCAACGACGATCGGTGGCTGTGCGTGGTGTGCCTGGAGATCGATCGGCGCGTGGTGCTCAAGCCCTGTCGCCACTTCGTGTGCTGCGCCGAATGCGCCAAGAAGGTCAATGAGAAGCAAGGTGTCTGCCCTCTCTGCCAAGCCAAAATTGAGCACGTCGAGAGCGTGTTCGTGTGAACCACGTGTGTTTTCGTTCCGCTAATTTGCATGTATCGACGTCCGTTAAGAAGTGAACATGTATTTTGAGTTGTAAAAGTGTTATTTGTTTTTGAAAGAAATTGTCAGAGGAAATAAAATACGGCGGATACATTATTGTTTGCTTTCAGTCAACCTCATGATAGCTGTCATATCTTCAAGGGTTGATTTTTACACCATCCTTCCTAGAATTGATTTAACTGTTTCTCAGATGGTGTAATGGTAAAGTCGTTACCTTGTACTCAAAGGGTCCCGGATTCGAAACCCGGTGCATGCACGCAGTTGTTAGGATCCCACTTCAAATTGTAGGTTCAGTCCCGATTAGCCTATCTGTGCATAAAGTGGACGGGAAATGTCGAAAACAGAAATGACATTTGGGAAGGGGCAATGTTAGTTTGACATTAGATTTGTATTCTAACTTATATTAGGAAAGGGGAACTCCTACTGCAATTTCAAACTGCCATTCATAACTTTCAAATGACATATTTATTTATTTATTTCCCTTCAACAGAGACAAGTCTCCAATTACAGAAGGTAGTATCAAAATATTACATTTTCATTTTTAGAACGTGTACGTACGCACATACACACTCTTCCTCCTTCCTCCTTTACGCACACACACACTTCACAAACATAGACAGATAATACATAATATATATACATACATCTTGGTGACAGAACAGGTTTTCTGCTTAACTGTGACAACAGAAATTTTCAGATATTTACACATTTCATCTTAACTACACAAAACAAGTATCACAAACACATTACAACAAACTTCAATATGACAAATCCAATTCTCATAATAAATACATTATTAAGAGAGATGCCCCTTTAACATATTCTTAAATTTGGTTCGTGGTCATACCGAAATCCAAGTCTACCAAATGATTTGAGATCTTGTTATATTCAAGGGTCATTTTTTGTAGTGGGTAACTTCTATACATTTCTGTTCTTGGGATTTTGTATGAGAGTAAACGTCTATTACGTAAATGACCCTGTCTCACATTAAACCATATTCTTTCTAGTATAGAAGTACTACCAATATGGCCATTTATTATTTTATATAGAAATATTTGTTGAGAAATTTCTTGTCTATTTGACAGGCTTACAAAATCAAATTCATTTAACAAATCATTGTATGGTATTTTAAGGATTATTGGTAATATTCGATACTTCTTATAATATAAAAATCTGAGATTTTTTCCCTGTATATGTTCAATCATATATTACTGAAATGAAAGTTCTACCACGTTATTATTATAAGTTTCCCGTTGAATGATGATCTTAACTTCTTCAGAAACTGATCAAACGCGTATACACTCAACACACTTGGCCGCCAAGGCTCCCGTTCGATTGTCGGCCTGGGTGTTCTTTGAGAGTCTTATTTTCATCAACGTCATCATATCATCCCTCATTTTCATCTTCGCGATTAACCAAATGTGGCAGAAAAGGAAGTAAAATAAGCCAAATTTATCAATTTGTACATTAATATAATCACGAAACAAAACTCATGGTTATTGGAAGATAGTGTTTGGCATCAACGGAATTCCCTTCATTAAAACAGCACAGGATATGGAGAATAAAAAATCGATTGCTTGGCTTTATTTTACTTCGCTTTTGTGCAACTTTTGGCTAATTTGCGGAGATGGGGATGAGTGATGATATGATGAAATTGATGAATGGACACTCACAAACATCCATGCCCAGGCCAGGATTCGAACCCGGGACCCCTGGCGGCGTAGCGCGATGTGCTAACCACTCCGCCACGAGGGCCGGCTGGAATAATAAAAGTAATGAAAATAGTTATGGACATTTTGCGAACTATTTTCTTTCCCGTTGACTGTACCACTAGTCAATGCATGTGTGTAGCTACTAGCTCTTCGATGTGACTTTGCGGAACCAATTTTTCGTCTTCACCAAGTCCATCTTCCTGCAGCTGGCGGAATGTTTGATGGTGAAGATAGAGGCGTCGTGGCAATGGCTTGCATGAGAAAATGGAGGTGAAAGCACCTGATGATATGAAGCGGAAGGGGAAAAGATAAATGCCCTGGGATTAGAAATAATTAGATGAAGATGTTAACCTTGCCAGCTGCGTCCCACGAGTAGACTACTCTTTCCATTGAACACCCGTCGAACAAAATAACTTCTATACCTTACAAAGTATTAGTAGCAATCGAGCTACAAAATACCAACAACAAAAAGTTTGAAGACAAATTTCAAATTAAAGATGGACACATCCCAAAACACCTTTTTGTTTTAAAGGAAAGGCCCTAATAAAGATCAAACTGTAAATTACTGATTACTTACCTCGATAAAAATACAAGGTGGGCCAGAAAAACAAGGAATTTGGAAATTGGATTGATTGCTTACTTGTTGGAAACTTTAATGAGTTCATCAGCACTGATCTTATTTAAACCCTTTTTTTTCTATATCTGAAGATAAGTTTTCTATATTCTAATTTGCAATTGCTATAAGAAAATTAACTCGTTTCTTTCAATATTCTGAAATTACAAAGGGACTGTGTTCTCCCCAAACGTTACATCAATAAAAGTGCTAAATTAGAAGAAAGGAACTCTGCAATGCAAGCAATACGTAGAGTACGATGCATAAGCATTACCAAGCAAATTGTCCATCACATTGTTCATTCTCTTTGTTTAACGCAGTGAGAGCTTCAAAATTTGAAACAAAACTGCAAAGAAGCTGCTGACAACCTCAGCACCAGCCTACGTAAGAATTTATACCTTAAAAACACATAGGTTGTCGAACAATACTTATGCACCTTACTGTACGTACATACAAAAAAGAGCTGAGCATAAGGCCCTTAGCAAAAATAGAACTAAATTAAGTCACTCAATTAAAAGAAGAAATATTTTGACTATAGCAATATGAATTCATTATCAAGGGCATTTTAAAACATTTGTGGAACTATAGAGTCGCTGAATCCGATCATTTTTGTTATATCCGATTTCCTTCAACTTTTAGCTAATCGCTACAATGATTGGTTGGTTGAATTTGGTTATTTTACGTAACATTTCCGCCACTTTTGGCTACCTGCGACGATGAGGATGGGTGATTATTAGATCCGCAGACCAGCACTCGAATCCGAGAATTTTGGTGGTGAGATGGACCAGGCCACAGAGGTTGTAAATTGACACTCAGGCATACGGATGGATAAGAAACCGTCCCAATGGCTGTGGGTCTAGGTGCCAGAGCTAAGTTAACCTGCAGGAATTTAGTTCCTGTGTATACTGGTGTATGGAAGATAGATTGATGTTGAGTGTGTTCAAGAAGTCACTCCTTACACCCCATGAATAAACGAAGTTGAGCAGTTGGAATTAAAATAAAATTTAAGTTCACTTAGTTCTCTGCAAAACAACATATGAAACAATGTTATTGTTATTAACTATAAACTGATGAACTGTCGCATTAAAAATTGATTTAAAAAAAGAGAAATCATGTTAGAATTTCCTGTACACTTCTACTTCTCCGATTATTCTTTCTAATTAACAAATAATTTGTGCACAGTTTCAATAGTTTTCTTATTCGACTACTCTCAAGGAGAATTCTTTAAGGACCTTTTTTCGAGCAGGCCTCATCTCCAGGAAGGTATCAACTGGGGGCAAGCTTCGGCACCTACCGACCTATAGGGTGAGATGAGTCAAGGTAAGGACTTTTAGAACCTTTTCCTGCTTCTCCCCCAAAATAGGCAATAGTTAGATTGGAGAGTTCAATGAACTAACCGATCTCTAGCGATTGTCTCTTACGGAGAATTCACACCAAAGCGACAAGCGAAACGCTACACATATCGCTTTGGAACGAACCAATCAACAGCAACGTTTCACACCGGAGCGGCATTACAAACCGCACAAGTCTTCGTTCGATTAGTGAAATCTCCTTTAAATCTAAGGGGTGGCAAAAGTCTGCAAAAGTTTAGTTCTTTCTATTTGGTGGGTCAGTTTTCTAACGACTCGGAACCTGAATTGGTGTAATAACTTCTTTCTGAATTCAAAAGTCGAACTTCAGAACAGATCCAGGTTCCCACAGTCACAATCCGGTAACCCGATTACCAAGGTAATTGTTTCGGTTGGTGCCAATTCGTTAAACTCATCCTCACTTCTGTAAAGAAGCTAATGTCTGTGTTTCTGGTAAAAAACAATGCACGAATGCAATTAAAGGACGCGCGATTCGCGTGTGAATATCATCTCCTATCCGTTCCTCATGAGGGAGGAGGATAATGTATGGCGGTAAAACAATGAGGAGACCTCGGACTGTGTGAAGCCGAAGTCACATAGTTCTAGTTTCTGAAAACGATATGTCTCTGCATTCCCACGTTTCGAGTGAGTATACTTACATACATTTGTTATTTTTCGTGCATGAACAATATGTTCAATGTAATTAGGAGATATTTTCTATGACGAAATAATTATAAAGAATTAGTAGCTTCGGTGGGAGAGTTTGTTGAATGATCGACACATGATCTCGCCACCATGGAACATTGAAAACTATTATCCACGGCAGGAAAAAAAAGGAAATAGATTTGGTGAAATTGCTTTCGAAAAATAACGAAGTACTACAAGAACATTTCAGAAGTCCCTGAAGTGAAAAATGTTAGCTTGGGGATGCTTGGTGAAGCCTTGGGATTAATTGGGGGAATGCTCCTATGGTTTAACATGGTGAAAATTAGAATTTGAGCATTGTTTAATAATGTAACCTGTTCACGAAATACAACGTGAGGAACAAATTCCATGTCGTTGTGTTAGATTCAGCCTTTCCTTGGAGAATACATTTTCAACTGGATCAAAACAAAAGCTAGATGATCGAAAATATACAACTTTTTATTCATAAGAATTTACACACATTGATCAACAGCGACAAATACATGTCCCTAGGCAGGAGGCATTGTCCCAAGATTTGGGGCGTTTCTAAATTGAGGACCTCTACAGAAAATGGGCACTTTTTTCTGAAAATGACTTTTTAGGCTTAAAGAGATGAGATAAAGATAAGTGCAAAAATATAATTTTGTGATAAAAGAAAACAACTTTTAAAATTTCCACTCCGATGAAAAAGGACCTGGGCCCATATTCCACAGAGGTCCTAGGTGTTGTTCTTCATGTAATAGGCTGTTGCTACTGATAAAAACGTGTTTACAACAGCACAAGGGCAGCGCCAATAATTGCTCTTCTGGAAGCGTATCTCTGGCACGGGTATGGGGAGAGGGAAAGTCGAAAATGACGGCAAGCGAATGGATATCCATCTCGCATGTGGCCTGGGTGGTACGACCCTAATCGACCCAGGGGCGTTGGTACAGGGTGCAAAAAGTCGGAAAAAATTGCGTTTTTCAATGTTCGATCAGTGACAAAAACATGGATCGTTTTGTGAATTTTTTACACCTAACCTATTAGAGATGAAACAAACCATCAAGTCGAGTTGGAAAGAGGAGGTTTCGGGCTACCACGTGGTATTTTTTGTTTTGCCGATCCTACCAATAGCAAGCGAGCATTTTGAAATTTTGAAATCGGAGTTTCCAAATTTTCGAAGTCACATGATGTGGTCGCCATCTTTCCCCCTCCACAAGCTAACTGTATTTTGGCGGTGAAGCTTTCTATTAATATTCAGTACAACATATGGGAGGAAAATTCATGATCTTCAAGAGTAAAATACTAAAATTTGAGAAGAAACATCCATATTGTGTGATGGTTTCACAGCAAATGGCTGCGTCTGTCTAGTACGATTTTTTGCACCTTCACCCACAAGAGTGTCAATGCCAACAACTTCAATTACAATACGTTGTATCCAGAAGCGAGGCGTCCGGTCATCGGGAGATGCGGCGATGACAAAGCAAAACAAATAAATATTGTTTTTTAAATATTTTAGGGAAGAAGAAAAAAATCAGAATATTCGCATATTTGAGCGAAATTAATGTCAAGTAACACCATTAAACAGCTAGAAATACGCAAGAGATTCGCTAAGTTTAGCGTATCGAAAGGAGAGCCCAGTTCTACACCCCCCCGTGCTCAACCGTCCCGCTGCGTTTCCGTTGAGTGCAATGGTGTCAGGCGGGCCAGCTCATCGCAGCAGGTCTGGGAATCCAAGTTCCTTCGACCGCTTTTCCCCCGCTTTTGAAGGTCTGGTCACAAGAGACCTTTTTTTTTCAGCCTCCTTGTTTACAAACACGGCAGGGTTTCTGTGACAAGATGAAACTTCTCAGAATGTCCGGCACTGTAAAGCATGCAACGCTGTTTTTTAAGAGAAGAAAAACAACATTGAAGAGCATCGCAACGCAACGTACACAGAATACATGATGAAAGTAATGGTGCATAGAAAAAAATATAAGTAAGTAAGAGCATAAATTTCCCCACGGTTAGTGCCAGAGAGAACTGGAAAAAAAAGCAGTTCTGGATCCATTCTATTTTCTTCATAGTATTTCTTCTTTTAATTTTTTTTGATCCTGCTGTTGAAATATCGATTTTTTTGGGGAAAAATGTTCTTGGTTTACAAAACACGAAGTACTTCCTGCTGTTTTGTGTTTACTATGCTTACAAATGACAAGATTGATCAAGATTTTTGTTCTCGAGGTGATAGACATACTTACCCAAACAGAACCTTTTCCCTAGCATATCTTACTTTCACACCAAGAATGGCCAAAAATATCAGGATTCCGGAAAATCTAAATATCTAGATTCAAAAATTTTACTACCCGGATTTCGGAAGCAATCCGAATTTCGGAGAGAGAAGTTTAACAATTATTATTATTATTATTATTATTATTATTATTTTAAAGAATAGATTTAGCCATCTCTACTTCACACGTCATGTACGAACACTGTTATCATCATTATCAATGTAGGAATGCCCCCTCCCCCTTCCCCTTCCCGGGTTAAAAGATTGACCCTGACATTTGGCAAGTCTTGTGATGACTACGTAAAAATGTCACGCTTCGCCACTGGTATCCAATCAAGGAATCAAAGATGAGAATGTACTGTTCTTCACAAAGTAACTATCTAACGAAGCTGCAAAGTTTTATGAAACTTTCGCAGCAGCTAACACAGACTTTGACTCAGAACGAAGAGTAAAGGTTTGACTTTAAACAGTGTCTTATCCAAAATATCATGTGTTATAGTGAGAAATGTATTCAAGGTGTTGTTTAAAGAGGTCATACCAATATAAGTTATGATTTCTGTAGAGCATATTTTTCTTGCAACAATTATAATTATTAATTCATAACATATTAATGTCTCCGCGGAAAAAGGACCTGTAATTTTACACAAGTGTAACCTAACCTAATACACTTGTCTGTGGTTATACTATGACGCATTTGGACAGCGTATCTTGCTATATTTCGGAAAACTAATTAACCAAAGACACTAACATTCTGTGTACATAATTTCTTCACGACAACGGGTCATCACCCAGCTCGTCGACGCACTGGTGCCATAACGTACCATGTATTGTCCTGTGTTGTACTTTTGTGTTTTTTCCTGTTTGGGTCTTTTTGGGAACATTGTCAGACTACCCCTCTTGCGACAGTTGCAGAGGGAAATGTAATTGTTGATTGTAAAACTTTAAATTTGTGTTAATAAATTAAAATCTCGATGCCAGTAAATGAATAGTAATACAAGATGCAGGTCCCCATAAAAGATGACGTCCTGACCGACTAAGGTCAAAAAAAGAAAAAAAGAAAAAACCCGGAATTCAGTTGGCTCCCTGAAGTCAACGGGCAAACTTCCAGGGTTAATCGGCCTCCCAGCCTGAAGACTAGAAGCCATTCCAGAAGGAAGGAAGGAAAAAGCGGAAGAAGAAGAAGAGCCTAGCAGCAACATACCTACCTGGTCCGATCGCTTCGGCTGATAGATGCTCAGGTTCTACCTGCCCGGCTTGACTGGGAGCACCCGGACCTTCCTTTCTAACCTGCCGTCCCTGCATAGGAGACACGGGTTGGCTTGCCAATTCCCCGCTAACGCAGGGGGGTGTCGCGGCAATCCTTTGATCCTTTTACCCAGCGCCCGTTATTCGGGGTACCGATTGGTTTCGGCCAATTCCCGGCTGTGGTTGGGGGTACTACGCACAACCTACTCTCTCTTTCAGGGGAACCCGTGACGACTGCGGCGACCAGGCCCTAAATAAAATTAAGTTCCCATACTCCCCTTGGCGCCTCACTGCGAGGAATGAATTGGATGTTCCCCGCTTCCCCCCTTTTTTCTCTTCGAGTCTAAAGGTGGTACAGGTAAAATGCACGTAAGGGATACAGGTAAAGACTCGTGTGCTAACGGACATCCTTGTGTTCTGATTATAATAAACATTATATATATATATATATATATATATATATATATATAAAAACCTGGTTTAATCTTTCTTTACACCCAGCAAGCCCTGAGATATTTCTGATTCTTTGTACTACGACTGAATCAGTTAGCACATATGGGTAAACTTTTGCCGACCACCCAACTGCAGTGTTTAGCGTGTTGAACGCAGCCAGTACCAGTACTCCTGCGCTGTGGTGCTGAGCTCTGTGTGGGTGGACGTTGCACACTCCGCCACGGTGGTCGGTGTCACATAGTATACGAATGGTACTGTTTGTAGGATGCGAATGTAAGAAATATATATTGGGAGATTAACTTTGTTTCTTTTCAATCCTCGCCACTTCAAATCTGCTGAGTGTCTAACAGAAGACTCGGTGAGAATTGTTCTTCACAATTGCAAATTGTTATTCCTAACCTTTTCAAGTGGACATTCAAACGAACATGTCTCGTTCACGTTTTCAAGAACTTTGCTTCTCTTGGTAGTTTAAACTGATGGAATTATGGTTATTTGTGGCCTACTTGGTCACAACATTCATAAGTTGTAGTATTAATTAATATTTGGTGCACGCCAATCATTCCATTGTTTTTGCTTTTCGCTAAGAATAAATGCTATATCTATTGTTTCTTCATTCGTCCACATGAGCCTTAGTGATTACTTACAACAATGTACCAGTACAACAATGCTCACGTCTTGACCGTTTCCGTAGAGTTATTCTGTGAAAAATGTCTATGGAAAATTTTACTAATACATACTAAGAAGCAAAAGTCCGGTATGACTCACAAAGAAAAAACAAGGTAAGAGTTGCTTATACTGTACTGTTATCCAAACTTTAGCAATTTGGAATTGCACTGGAATCAGGTTATCAGTTTGATAAATTCGTCTAAGAAGAATAAAACCATGAACAGGAGCCACACAAGAGGTGAAAAACTAAATATTTCGAATTACGCATAATAAAGGATATCATAAGAAATGTGTGTGTGTGTGTGTACGTGAACAAATAATACATTTTTAAATTGTAATTTGCAGTGATATTACACTACGAATAAAATCATCCCAAAATTCTAATTCTAATCAATGGCGGCGATTAGGCGACCCCACTATTTGCCACTCTTGATCCCGCACTATGCTAAACCTTATGTAACAAGGGAATGTAAACTGTCCTTGCCCTCCGCAGTTTTGACACCTTGTTCGCTCAGTTTTGGGACCCATTCGCAGCCACAGATTCTAATGATAAGAGAAGCTCGCTTATATACAGACTTAAGTAAGTTTTAATACCTCAAGTTATGCAGATTTGCGTTTTTATGACAATACCAGAGTTTAGTACGGCAATGATATAGAAATAAATTTGTATAAGAGTACAAGACACATTTAGTATTATAGCGTTCATTACTGGATATTACCAATCAACTATAGCTCTAAAGTGTGTGTGTGTGTGTGTGTGTGCATAAAAATGTTTATTTAAGTGTTGGTAACAGTTAATTCTTTAATATCACACTAGAAATTGCATTTAAGACGACAAAAGATACAATGTATAAAGTACAATATTAAATTTAAAATACACAACAATGAGCTGAAGTTAATATTTTGAGTATCACATGTAGAAACATAAAATAAGGTTTAATGTTTCTACAAAAGTTCAATATAAGAATATAATAATTCTTAATTTAACATGACTAGAGACGAGAAATGTCTGTTAATATTCATCGTGATATAGTTTTGTTTTCTAACGTTGTATTTTGGAGCATTATATGTTATTTCTTTAGTGTCATTGTAGAAATTGTAGTACGAATTGTAGTATAAAGGGATGTATTTTTATTTCTCAGAGGATGCCTAACGGCTAATGAAAAGATTCTCAAGTGCTACCCACCAGATGAGAGCTGGCAACATTTCCAAGCTTTCGAGAGCTAGCGTCGCTTTCATCTTCAGGGTAGAAGTGAACATTTGTGGGCTTCGACAAGTAAAGAAGCACCATTCAACCTGGAGACAGCAACGTTCGAATTCCAGCTTTGACATCACCAGTTGATGCCTTCTGAGAAGCCAAGGGATTGGAACTGAAGAAAGAGCACCCAGCAAGAGGAATACTGCACAAGCAGTAGGTGAGAATTATTTATGTACTGCAAATAGACATCTATATTCCTAAAAAGAATTACCCAATGTAAGCTCTCATGTGCCAAATGCAATGAATGTTTTTATTTTAAACATTAGCTTACGTTCAAATATCTATTTACTTTATATTTTCTTAATATTACTAATGATGGTAAAACTGAACACACGTGAAAGAATTAATATTAAATGGTACATATAGTTTAAGGAAGTAATGATGTGTGAAATATGAGTTTAAATACAATGTTAACATATGAAAACTTCAAAACCCGCCTAGATACATGTGACCTACAGATCAAGCACAATAGTCTTACATATTTAAGAATTTCTTTAGTGTTACTGTAGAGAATGTTGTGGTACGAATTCAATAGTAGACGGTAATGTATTTTTATTTCACAGAAGATGAAATGATGAACGCTGATGAAATGATTCTATGGGGCCATCGACCAGCTGAGATCTGGCAACATTTCCAACCTTTCGAGAGCTAACGTCGCTAACGTCTTCAGGGTTGAAGTGGACGCATTTCAGGGCTTCGACAATTTGGAAGAAGCACCACTCAACGTGGAGATACAGCAACGTTCGATTTCCAGCTTTGACGTCACCAGTTGATGTCTTCTGAGAAGCGAAGGAACTGGAGAAAGAGCACCTTGCAACAGGAATACTGCACAAGCAACAGGTGAGATTTGTTGTTATATTTTTCCTTATTATTAAATTTATTAGTCAAATTTTCAAGAAGGGGAGGAGGGTGAAAATGGAAAAGTTTTGCCTTAATCGGGAGAAAGAAAATAAAACATATGACAGATGTTATATAAAGTAAGAGAAAGCAAAAAGGGAGGGAATGAGTGTGACAGCTGGACAAAGACAGAAACATGAAAGAAATAGAGAAGCGATAGAGGGAAAGGAAAAAATAATAAAAATGAAGAAGCGACACATACAATCACACAGAACTAGACAAAGAGAGAAGTAAAGAAGGACAAAGAGGTAGAGAGGGGAAGAAAGTGTGTGAGAGAAAACGTAAGAGAAATATGGAAGCTAGGCTTGAAAAGACAGAGAAGAAGAGAGAGATGTATAGACGTGACAGGGAGACAGAAAAGGAAAGAGAAATGAAATAGAGAGTGCAGAGAGAGAGAGAGAGAGAGAGAGAGAGAGAGAGAGAGAGAGAGAGAGAGAGAGAGAGAGATAGAGAGAGAGGGAGAGAGAGAGAGAGATAGAGAGAGAGAGAAGGCAAGAAAGTAAGAGAAAGAAGACGTATGAGAAATAGGAAATAAGAGAAGGAAGAGAAGTAACAGAATATTGGTAGAGTGAGGGAATAAAGAAGACAATGAGGCAGACCATTAGGAATTGAACATTAATGTCACTTAGGAGCCCTTTGGTATCGAGGCTTCTTTTATCTTTTGCAGAAGACTTTAGTGACTGGCGGCCTTGGTGAATCTCAAGAAGAGGATTGAGAAAATGGTTCTGGGGTCTTGAACAGAACAAATGTACAGAACAATGCATTCAAAAATTGAAGGATGACGATTATTCCGTGGCTGCTGTTCGAGATTAGTGAAATCTCACGAGTGTATTATAAAAATCGTCATAAAAATCATTGTTGTGTAACTATGTAGAGAGTTTACCAACTATACACCAATCTCTACCATTTACTAGAGCTTAGTTAAACCTACACTTTTAGCGATTAGAGAACGAAAATGCCAAGATTTTTATGGCATAGTTCTGTACACTGGGATCCATGAAGTATTACCGTGCAAATGGTCCATCACCATGTTCGTGCAGTATTTGACCCAACAAGAGCTTAAAGAATTAAAAGAAAACTCAAAACATGCTGCAGACAACTTCTGCACCACAATATATAAAAATCCATCGCTTAAAAACACACAGGAGGCAAGAGATAAATTAATGAAAATAGTCATGGACAATTTGCACGGTAATACTCATGGATCCCACTGTACGTGCGTGATCCAAGAGAGCGGGGTCACTGGTCACTAGATTTTGAATAAATGCACAGCTTTTGGGCTGAAATTTTCATAGCAGTTAGATACTTTTGAGGAATTTTACACTGAAAGAAATTGAACTTAAGTTTCTCTCTTAGACTTTCACTTGAGCGAAGTGGATTGATGAGTTTCAAGATGTACAGTGGGATCCATGACTATTACCTTGCAAATTGTCCATCACGATGTTCGTGCATAATTGACCCAATAAGAGCCTCAAGGATTAAAAGAGAACTCAACACAAGCTGTAACACATAAGATGTAAGAGAGAAATTAATGAAAATAGTCATGGACAATTTGCACGGTAATATTCATGGATCCCACTGTACGACCACAATCCTGCTGTAAATAACTTGGCCTAGTTGATGTTTACAACGAGTAGGTTGAAGCATGTCATAAAAATTCTTACCATAATGCTTCGCTCGAAACACTCGTAGTAACAAGTCAGTAGCGTATGCTGGGTTCAAAACCTGGGCTATCTATTATAATCATAATGTTCAAATGAGAAGCTCTTTTTCGTTCAATTTCTTGGATTCTAAGGTGATATGACATTGTGATTAAAATACATACATTACAATTTACTAATAATTATAAACATATCACTGTTTCATTAACATAGAAATAATAAGGAAAACATTTAAAATATTTCATGGTTATTTATAAAATATAGAGGCCCATATTGTGAAATATTTAGGTAGGCCTACTTGCGAGAATAAAATATACGCGTATAATAAACTTCTTACCTTGAATATTTAATTTGAACAGGAACTCCATTCTTCTCTTGGCAAGTTCTGTGATAAAATGGTTATTAGCACAGCGCACTACGACGCCAGGGGACCCGGGTTCAAATCCAGGCATGGGAATGGATATTCTTTGTGAATGTCCCTTCATGAATTTCATCGTATCTTCACTCATCCTCATCGTCGCGATTAGCTAAAGTGGCAGAAAAGCAACGCAAAATAAATCAAATCCATTCTTCTCTTTTTTGCGATGCCAGAGGCCTGCATATCTTCACGATTTGAAGTTTATCCTAATGCAAAAGCCGAGTTAATTGTTTCGTCAATAGTTCGTTAATTATGTCACTCATTTTCGTTCACTATACGACGCAGCACAGATCATTCAAAACATATATACGTAATTCAATCACTCAATACACTTAAGAAAATCCATGCAGTAAGAAACCTAATTTTCTTAAACTTCCTTCAACGCGATTTCCACTCGCAAAATGCCCTTTGTCATCTCCGGCCAGTCAGTCTACCCCAGCCAGTCATAAACAAAGCAGCAGAGGGGTTGAAAACATCGTAAAGCGTGGTTGGTTGAAGGTCAGCGGCCTGCGAGTTCTGCATGTGTTCGATGGGACTCATGGATGGGACAGTGTTGTTTTGGCCTAGAGGACAAATTCCCTATCACATGCCAGCCACTCTTTTCCCGTTCCTGTAATAGTAGTTTAGTTTCAAAATTTCCCTTACCTGGGAAAAATCCCATGCTGGTTAGCGAATTGGCATCGTTATAAGGTTTTACCGCCGTTGTAAAACGAAGAGTTCCCTGTCTGAAGCCACTACAAATACGTCACCGACCGCCTCCAGCCGATGGTCGGGAAGAATTTAACTGCTGAAGGCTGGTGGTAGTTTTAAAGGAAAGGTATCCATCCCCATGTATAGAGCGAGCACAAGGAAAACAAACCTTGGACGAAAAATCCCCGCACAGCCTTGTCTTCCGTTCAGCTCGGGCCATAAGGAAGCATGGTCACTCTGCCCCACCTCTCCTCGCGGGAGTACGGTACACAGGAGTCGCGGGTTTTGTTGTTTGAGAGTGAAGCATCAGTCACATTTGATAGTCGATTATTTCCTGTATTTAATCTGGGCTTTGGCGATAACCTAGGTAGCCTAGAATATACGCACCTGTAACAAGTGTACACTTGTATACAGGATGTTTCCGTGACCTTCATTTAAACTTGCAGGGTGGTTGGAGACTGACCCAAATACCATTACGAGATAAGGAACCCCGGTCGTCCGGAAACGCATCATTAAAAAGTTATGAGCCAAAACTATTTGGGGCTTTATATGAAAGTGGAATAAAAAAACTGAAAGATGCGGCTTGTAGATTTAATACGAACGTTACTACAGTGTATCGTAGCACTCTGCAACGAACATGTTACAGTAATTGTTCAAAATGACGGACACCAGTGTTGATGCAGGCATGATAGCATTGCAAGAAGCTCTGTTGCATCTGCTGTAACATCCCCGGAGTAATTCTGACGATATCACAGGCAGCAAGGATTCTTGCAAGGAGAGGTAGCAAGGGGTGTCCCTCGGCTCAGCACCCAATCGTTAATCGTTTGAGTGAGGAGGACCTGTTGCAAGAATCCTTGCTACATCGTAAGAACGACTCCAGAGCGAATACGACGGAGCTACTTTCGACTGGGTCCGCCATTTTGAACACTTACTGTAATGAGTCAAGGTCACGGAAACACCCTGTATTAGCCCTGGGTTAATTTAGCTTTAGTTGTTAACAAATAAAAGGTATTACCTACGGCCTTGGGTTTATATGTCTCTTACTCGTATCACAGATGAGGTTATATACAGCTGTGCTCGTATCTTTCAGATGCAACACAGTGACTCAGGGACATGGAAATGCTGCATGCTGGAAAGAACGACCGTAAGGATTGGTAAGTACCGTCTATTCCATATTCTCTGTCTTATTTCAATTTAACTTTTGTTATTTAGCGTCGCTTCTCTGCCACTGTTGGTTAATTGCGACGATGAGGATGAGTGACGATATGATGAAATTCTTGAAGAGACACTCAAGAAGATCACTCATGTCCGGGCCAGGATTCGAACCCGGGACACCTGACATTGTAGCGCGCCGCGCTAACCAATCAGTCACGGAGGTGGACTACCGTGTTTATGGTTAAATTAAAATATCACTGCACAGGAACAGGCGATTCAGAACACTACAGACCTTCTCTTGTTGTGTTGCCATTTTAGTCAGCTCTTGTAAAAGAGGAAAGAGAACGTTAAAAGAAAGTAAGGAATTTCTGTAACCTAATTATTTATGGATGTGTTGCGTAGTACGCCATAATGAATTGTGTCGCTGTTTAAACTTTGTAATCCACTTGCTCCAGCTGTAAATTCTGAGACAGATAGAGTATACAGTTCTATCCAATATGTCTGCTTGTGATGTAACTCAAGAGCAGCAGTATCGATGACACTAGCGAAATCATTTCATCTTTGGAAGTACAATGTCATTAACAAGACACACGAAGTACATTAGATATTAGAAGACAAATCAATTTATATATTTTTGTAGACCATCTTTCATAAATGGGACTAAAGTTAACACTTTATTTTTCAGGTTCCACTAATAATATTGACATTGAAAAAAAAAAAAGGATTTTTGCCCTTTGCCCCACAAAAAAAAATCCTCCCTCGATAAATGGCCTGTTTAGCCGAAGGGTAAAACTAGAGTTCCACTTTCAAGGGGTTTCCTCATCCTTAGGGGGAAGGGGAAGGGCAGGGGAGGGTTAGGGATAGGCCTGGGTTCCATGGAGGACGTTTTGGCTCGAGGCTCGGCTGGATCTTCGGCCGACGCCAGCGAAGCACTTTTCCAAAATTCCTCTCCTTTCGAAGAACCGACAGGATATTACTAAATCAGAATTACCTGCCTGTAATTCATTCTAGAGCATTCACTGAATCTTTGCGTGGTTTGCTTTCTCTGTTGTCAAGATATTCGCTTCGTGGCTTACACGTAGTCCTCAAACCATTGCGAATATCTAAACAATTATCATTTCCCAGAAGTTGGAATATCATGGCAGTTTTTCGACAGGGGAGGACATTTCTGAAACGGTTTCTCTGGCGTCGGCCAAAAGTCCAGCCGAGCCACAAGTCTTGGGATCTCCCACCCCCCACGGGGCATGAAATGGGGATTTGGTGGAAGCGGCAAAAGAAATAAAGAAGGGAAGTCGTAGCCCAAACGTTGCTGTTTGATCCACCTCCCCTCCCACCTGCGTAGTGGGTGGCAACTCATAGTCGAGAAGTTTCTTGCTTGGTCATAAGATTCCCTCTGCGGAGGTAGTTGGCACTGACATGCAGTGGCGTGCCAATGAGGGATTACTGGAGCCATAAACTCCCCTTTAACTCAGTATGTATAAAAAAAAGTCAAAGGAAGGAAAAGATGGCAAGACCCTGGACACGCCACTGCTAAGCTGACACTACTTCCAGTTTATAATATTTTCCTGGACAAACTCAGAATTCATCGCCAGACGTATCGCCCCGTGGGGGGTTCTCAATGACAGCGCTAGGGAACAGAGCTCGATACAGGGAAACGGAGGCGATGCCGGGTGGATTGTATACACTCAAATAAGAAAATTTCAATAAAGCATCCCCGCTTAGCTCCATGTTGATCCATACAAGCATTCCAAAGTTAACGAATCATCTCCCACCTAGGAAGTTCTACTTCGAGCACTGCAGAGGGGGCAAGGGGGCGGATAACTCCGATCGACCCATTTGAACTAACAAAACGAATAAAACAAATTTTGATCAAATAAGCACTCTTTGTGTATATCATTTAGTTCTATATTAAATGTGATTCTCCCCAAAAATCCGCCCCCACTGTGCTCCCTCCCCACACATATTCTTCTGGCGCCACAAGAATTGACCCCAGACTTGGGCCGTGTTCGAATCTTCAACGCCACACCCCCTCCTCTATCCCGTTCAAGTTGCCCGAATCGAACGGCTCCAAGTTGTAATAGCACTGGTACTGCTTTCTCCCGCCAGGAGTCAGTTGGAATATCGTCCAAGTGGTCTTCCGAACGTGCAGCCGAGGGGGAGTCACACAAACAGTGCACTTCTCGCACTTCTCAACTCTTCCCCTACTCTGCCTTTGACGCAGATTAAGACGAGAAAGAACGGCAGCTCCCCCTGAAAAGAAAATCCTGCGTCTGCCAGTGCTATGGAGGAGGGTAGAAGGTGCGGATTCGGACACGGCCCTAAGGCCAAAACAGGCTCCGTGGAGGCCAGGCCTAAAGGGGGGAGAGCCAGCACTGCGGAGGGGGCGATTGGGCAGCGGGGGACGAGACCAGGCCGGGAAGGACGTAGGCACCGGCGGCTGCTAAAAAGCACTCGTTGGTGAAAACTCCATACTTCCACCCCTCGTGTGCCGCGCGGGGACGAATCATCTGGAGTTTTGACGCTGTGTCGGCGTGGCGCAGTGGATGGAGTATTGCTCGGGGGAAGGCTTCGTCGTCGCTGGTGTCGTGAGAGACGGGAGAGATGGGGGAGGCCGAACCCGCAACCTCTTCTCTTCTTAGTTGTATTAGAAAACATTCCGCCTCTTGGTCCGTAGGGGAAGGTTTGCAGGGGATGTAGTTCGTTCTCCTCTCCATCTTTACTAGCAGTTGTTTATCCAGTGACTCATGGTGCCACAGTCAGAACAATTGGAAGTAGGCAGCATTCTATGGCCATATTTTTAGGTTATTATAAGTTGTTCTTTCTCTCGGCAGCGATTGAAGTGGAAAGTGTTAGCTGAGGGTATGTTTGGTTCATCCTTGGGATTAGCTGGGGGATCCGAGAATGTTGCTTGCTATGGGGTATACGATGGCCCGCATCCGCCCTCACTTGGAACACTGCCTGTAGGTTAATAGCCAGAAATAACATGAATGAACAGATGTGATAAACAGAATCAGATATTCATGACCTTACCCAGGATTAATATTACCTCTCTTAACAAACATTCCATTCCTCTTAGCAAATTCTATTAATTCCAATCTCAACATTTGTTGAAGCACCTCCGCACAGAAAAGAGACTGTACTTCAAGCCGTAGATCTTATTTAGAGAAATTACATACTTACATTAATGGGAAAGAGGTCTTTAGTGACAACTATTTCTATATTAATTTCTTGTACAGTCCACTATATCAATACTTCAAAAGCACCTCTCCCAATTTCTCATTGCGTTAACTTCTCTAACCAGGGACACTTAATATTCTAAAGGCTTCCTAATACATAAATGCATTTACGAAGCTTCTGAATCAAGTTCAGGCTACTACTAACCTCTTCCGATATAAAATCTCACTAAATGTGTTCTGTTTGTCTTCTTCAGTAAGACTTTCGGTGACGGTGATAGGTCAAATCACGCACCTCTTTTTTTATTTGTATACTTTGACTGCATTATGCCGTGTCTTATAGCTGCGAGTTGTTTGCTTCTGGAATGATGAATGTTGAATTTATAATAGACACGGGGAAAGAGATGCAACACCTATAACTTACCCAGGATTCGAACCTAGGACGTAGACATTCGCCACCAACTGACAACTGAATGTGACCAACCATTAGCCACTGGACTACACACAATTTTTTTCTATTCCGTTGCTATCTTATTTTCTCAATTCTCTTTCATTCTTCATTTACTCATTCTTCTATGCCCAATCAAAGTTCTTCATTGAAATCTCCTGGTTTTCGGATCTCGTACGTCAAGCTCTATAACAGGCGAGATGGCTCTACTGAATCAAACATCTTCTACCAGCTGTTGACTTCTCCTTCCACGAACCTTGGTAGTTTCTTCTAAGCGAATGTCCAGTCATTTTTCCTTCCAGGGTATTCTCACACTGGCTTCCTGACAGCGACATTCATGCACACACATCTCACGTATCTGATGCTATCTACTTGTTAAGTCCTTGCTTCTGGTTCATCCATTGTCTTGTTCACATTTATTCTTGTTCTCAACTACATGCAGTGGGTATTTAACTATTTTAACACACTGCTCATCGTCCTTTCATATTCGGCTAACAAGGTCTTCTTTTGTGTTTATCTTGTATATTTTATTCTTCTTGGAACCTCCCCTTTCCCCGATAGCGCAGTGCTAACGTCGTCGCTTTGAAATCAACATGTCCCATTCTTTGGATTCCACTTTAAATTGCAGGCCCAGTCCCTATTAGATTTTCTGTACATAAAGTGGACTTACATCAAACACAAACTCTAATTCTTCTGCTTCATTCAGGTAACAGTTCTTCAAAACAGATATTAATAACGTGGCAGCACCTTGTCGTACACCTATCCCAGTTTCATTGCCTTCTGTCAATTTTTCTTCTGTTCTTACCTCAACTTGTCCTTTCATGTCCAGATTACTTTAGTCTCCTTCGTGTACAATCTTCTTCACTTTCGCTGTAACTTTGTATAATATGCTTTCACTGTATTCGCAGATACTGTAAATAGTTTCTTTATTATCTCTAGACACCTTTCACAAATTACCTGGAGTATTCCAATCTCTCGTAGCTTTGCCTTCCTGAAAGGAAAGTTTTCTTCTTCTAAACTATCCATATAAGAGTGTATTTGCCACTCGTAGCAGAAATTTGCACTGAGTGCAATATCGGATTGTTTTTCTGCATTTAATACATCATCTGGCGTTATATCGGGACGATCGCCTTTCTCATAAATATCATTTCATAAGAGGAGAATGTTCTTCCTTTCATTACCCAAGTATTTGTTATGGATGTCATCCATTCTTGTTCCTTTTCGTTTTGCATTTCCATAAGTGTTTTCTCGAAATCTTCCATGAGAATGAGAAACATTTTCTCATTCCCTTCTTTCAGTCTTTTCCTATTGCTTTCTTGGCTCCTGCATGTTACGTTATGTTCTTGAATTTGCATCTTGTCATTTTACACTGCTTTTGTACATCAGCTGTGACAATGAGAATGGATTACAAACTGATGAAACGCCCATATATTACTTAGACTACAATTCTGAGAACTAGAAGTTATCTGTTCTGAAACTGTTTCGCTTTAGATATATTTAGATTAATCGTGACAACGAGGATGGATTGAGGAAATAAATTAAATATTCATGCTTAACCCAGAATCTAACCTAGAATCGCTGGCTTCTTGGTATATAACCACTCTTACACAGGGCTGGCGTCACCTGCTTTGTATAAACCTTTAGAAGAGGAGATCGAACTATCTCTGTTTCTTCCCCTTGCCTCTTTTGCCATGTGTTCTCTCTCTCTCCCTCTCTTAATGTTTTATATCAAACATATTGAAGCCATGTTCCATTGTGGTGACATTCCTTTCATACTTAATTCCCACCATTATACAATAACTGTCAGACATCTTCATTTACTAAAGCACCTCTACTGTTAAAAGTTAACTTATGTTCAAAAATTATGTATTTCCCTCCTATAGGCGTCTGTGGCTTCCAGCCCTGACATTCTCCATGGTTAAGGTTGAGCACTGGCAACAAGAGGCAAGGTGCTCCGTGGCCTAATCTACGTAGTTGTTGCAATAAACTATACACACCAGAGCGCTTTTTGAGTTACCACTATTACTAATATATTAGACGCCTTTATATGATTGAGTGATTGATTTAATTAGATTATTTTACGGCGCTTTTCTGCCACTTTTGGCTAATCCCGACGATGAGGATGAGTGATGATATGAAATTGATGAAGGGCATTCACAAAGAAAAGCCATGGCCAGCGAGGAATTCAAACCGGAGCGTTTATTTGAATGAGGCGGAATGTTTGCTCAGTAGTGTGGTCTTCGGCTGCTAGGAGGCGGCTGGAGCCACTGTAGTCCCACATAGATCTCCACTCTGTTAGTTCTGTCCGTTGTTTACTGTATTAATTCTTTCCGATCTTTACTATATTAGTTGTTTCGTTATTAACTCTATTAGCTACTTATGTTCTCTACTCGATTACCTCTTTCCGTTCTTTATTAGATCCTTCTGTCTCTAGCTTTATTAGTTCTTTACTCTATTAGTTCTTTCCGTTGTTTATTAGATCCTTCTGTCTCTTACTCTTTTAATTCTTTACTCTATTAGTTCTTTTCATTCTTTATTAGATCCTTCTCTCTTCCTCTATTAATTCTTTATTCTATTAGTCTCGTAGCTCTTCCTATTTCTTGCTGGGCCTCTCCCGCAGTGGCGGATGGAGGCTCTGAATTATAAGGGTCAGTCAGTGGAAAACAGGCCACCTCGTATATCTCGACGTGTAGACACCGCAGCTCCACGAAACTCCTGCCACTGGAAGGGGGTTCCGTTGTCGCCAGGTGATGGCAGTTGCGTCGCATGCTTGTGTGAAGCAGTACGAGTGTGAACCGTGTGAAGTGCAGACATGCAGGGACATATCATGGAGGCCAGTAAAGAAGAGCAGCAAACAGTCGTGCGTTTCCTGGTGGCGGAAGGCGCTAGTACACGAGACATTCACCGTCGAATGAAGGCAGTGTATGGGAACATTGTTTATCTCTGTGGCAGCTGATGGAGTAGAGTCGGAGGTTTCGAGAAAGAAGAACGTCACTGCAGGACGATTCACGACCTGGACCATCTGCCACTATCGTAAATGATGACCTACCTCATCCAACGTGTGAATGACATCATTTAACAGGATCGACTGTGTACAGTGAAGCACGTCGTACAGACCACAGGGGAAAGCCACGGCACGGTGTGTAACATCATGAAACAGCGCCTCCAGTATCGGAAGGTGTGCGCACAGTGGGTTCCCCACGATCTGACCGCAGAACAGAAGCTGTTTCCCATGAGAGTGGCACCAGAGATGCTCCTCCGATACAACCAGAACGGCAGTGATTTCCTCTGTCGAATTGTCACAAGGATGAATCCTTGCGTGCCATTTGTATGAACCGGAAACCAAGCGGTAAAGTCAGCAGTGGAAGCACCTCCCACTGGCCACCACCGAAGAAATCGATAGCTATGCAGAGTTCCCGCGGTCAGGTGCTCCTCACATTGTTCCTCAACCACAAGGGGCTCTGCTTATCATATTCTGTGATAAATTTTGTGTATTACTGGCGTGAGCTGTACAGAAACTTTCACGCTCCTGCGTCAAGCCATCAAATCCAAGAGAGCAGGTTTGCTTTCATGGGGGTGTTGTTGTTGGACGATAATTCACATCTGCATACTGCCAATGTTGATCGCGACCTGATTTCGGTGGTATACATTCCAACACCCATATTATAACCTGAACATTTTCCCGTGCGGTTATGCGATCTTTGGTGAGCTGAAACAGGCACTGTGTGATCGCCAGTTTGACACGGACGCTAAGGAGAAGGAAGCAGCAGTGAGTGATCGGCTGTTGTTGCAATCGCTCACCTTCTACAGAGCTGTCATGGACCTACTGCCAGGACTGTAGGTCGAGTGCCTCTACGCCTACCGGGAATACTTTTAAGACGAGTACATAGCTTCATAGTTGTTATAATTAAATCTGCATGTTGTTAAATAAACACTAAAATTACAAAATTATCATTTTATACACTGTACAACATGTACGTACACCATTGCTTCACCATTTCAACAACAATCTCACAAAATATACACTAGAGCCTCCCCGTAGTCGTAGAGGCACTCGCTCGAACTTCTACAAAATCTCTGAAAATGTAATCTGAACCCACATTTGAAACATTGTACATTAAATGCTTTGCATTTACCTTTAATATGCGAATTTCCACATCTTTCAGAAACGTTAGAACGTTGCTTCTGTTTAACACATTTAACGTTCTTAAAACTCTGATGATAATCGTTTATTGATTCCAACCTTTCCAACCTCATTTATACTCTCTCCAGCGCTTTTTAGTGTTTCATAAAGCATATGCATATCTTTCTCAACAAGTTCCATACCACCTCACCTTCCAACAACAATCATCTCCTCGTAACCTCACTCTTTAAACCAAATAATAACTGATCACGTAAAATGTTATCCAAAAAAGCACCAAAATTAAATTTACTGGCCTGTTGTTTTAATCTAACCACATACTCTCCAACTGATTCTTGCTCTTCTTGTTTCATCAGATGTAGCCTGTAACGTTGAGCTATCACTATAGGCTGGAAATGTGTCTTGAAAACTAACTCGTCATAACTTTAATTTGCAGGTTTTTTCAGGAGCTAGCAAATCACTCCAAGTTTCATACAACTTTGATCCTAAAACGGCAATTAATGTACATAGCTTTCGTTCTGTTCAAATACCATTTGCCAAAAAAAAAACTGATCAAATATACGTATCTAAGTATGGTACAACGTTTCCTTTCTCTGTACTAAATGGTTCAAAGAACTGTAACCTTGAAGCTTTCATCCTAACCACAATCTTTAATCCTTTATCCTCGTCACCAATTGTTATAATTAAAATTTCATGTTGTTAAATAAACACTAAATTTATAAAATTATCATTTCATACACTGTACGTACAGCATGTGCTTCACTCCATTCTAACAACAATCTCGCAGAATACAAATTGTTAATTTAAATCGGGCCTTGGTTGAATATTTAGCCCTCATTATACTCTTACTCCTAACAAGAGTTACACAGGGTGACCCATTTTCCACTGACTGACCCTTATATAATCTTGCAATATCTTTGACCTTCTGCCAAATATTATATTATATATTATATTATAGATTATTCTGTAAATGACACTATCTGTCAGACAGAAGATATTGCAAGATTTTAAAAGGGTCAGTCAATAGAAAACGGGTCACGCTGTATAACTATGAAGCTATGTATTCATCTTAAAAGTATTTCCCGTAGGCGTACAGGCACTGGTCCCACCGTCCTGGCAGTAGATCAATGGCAGCTCTGTAGAAGGTGGGCAGATGCAACAACAGCCGATCACTCACTGCATCCTTCACCTCAGCGTCCGTGTTGAACCGACGACCACGCAGTGCTTGTTTCAGCTCACCAAAGGTCGAATAACCGCACGGGAACATGTTCAGGTTATGAGGTGGACGCTGGAGTGTTTCCCACCGAAACCTGTGTAACAGGTCGTGGTCAGCATTGGCCGTATGCGAACGGCATTATCACGAAACAACAACATCCCCCATGACAGCAAACCTGCTCTCTTGGATTTGATGGCCTGACGCAGGCGCTTCAAAGTTTCTGTACAGCTAACGCCAGTAACGGTTGCACCATTATCACAAGATTTGATAAGCAGGGCTTCTTGTGGTGGAGGAAAAATGTGAGGAGCACGTGACCGCGGGAGCTGTACATAACCTTCGATTTCTTCGGTGGTGGCGAGTGAGGGTGCTTCCACTGCTGACTTTGCCGCTTGGTGTCCGGTTCATACAGATGGCACACAAGGATTCATCCCCCGTGGCAATTCGACAGAGGAAATCACTGCCTTGTCGGTTATATCGGAGGAGCATCTCTATTGCCAATCCCATGCGAAACAGCTTCTGTTCTGTGGTCAGATTGTGGGCAACCCACTGTGCACACACTTTCTGAAACTTGGGACGCTGTCTCATGGTGTTAAACACCGTGCCGTGAAATTACTCTGTGGTCTGTGCAACGTGCTCCACTGTAACCATCGATCCTGTTGAATTATGTCATTCACACGTTGGATGAGATCATCACTTGCTACAGTGGCAGGTGGTCCAGTTCGTGGATCGTCATGCAGTGACGTTCTTCCTTCGCGAAACCTCCGACTCCATTCCTCACCCGCGACAGAGCGACAATGTTCCCCATACACTGTTGTTATTCGACGGTGAATTCCTCGCGTACTAACGTCTTTCTCCACCAGGAAATGCACGACTGCTCCCTGCTCTTCCTTACTGGCCTCCATGACATGCCGGACGGAAAGTCCTTGTACGTCTGCACTTCACACGGCTCACACTCGCACTGCTTCACACAGGCATGCGATGCGACTGCCATCTACCAGGCGACAGCGGAAGCCCCTTCCAATGGCAGGAGTTTCGTGGAGCCGGTGCATCTACACGTCGAGATTACGAGGTGGCCTGTTCTCCACTGACTGACCCTTACAGGTGAGGAGCTAACGGGAAGAATTTTCTTATTTTCTTCCTGCTAGCTCCTCACCTATTCGGAGCCTCCAGCCGCCGCTGCTCTCTCGTCCCTTACGTCACTCGCTGCGGCGGGTCGTCCTCCGGGCACACTCCTCTGCTACACCACCAGACACAACGTCTAACTCCGGGGGATTCATCCCACGCGGAGGGAGGGATCCGGTGGGAAGGAGGGGTGGAAGGCGGAGGTAACCCACGTCCCTCTCGACTTGGAAGTCCCCCAACGTCCAGGATCTCTTCCGCAGTGTTGGGTTTCCCCCCTCCCTAGGGAAATCGGGGGCTTCTTAAGGGTCCCGGTGCCTTCGAAGGATGGCCAGGGTGCCCATAGCACCCCAATGAGTCAAGTTGGGCCTGGAGGGGCCCACGAGGCCCTCAAGGGAACGTAGGGTGGGGGGTGGGATGGGTGAGCTTGAACTCACCAAAAGGTCTAAGGCTAAGGAGCCTATGAAAGAGTGGAACTCTTGTTCGCGGCGTCATGGGAAGGGAAAAAGGTAGAGAAGAAACGGCAAGGGCAGGGATCTGCGTCAAATTATTCAACCATCAAGGCCTCCAGTTCGAAGAATGCAGCATGTGCAAGTAAGTCCAAGTTTGTAGTGGAGTAGTAATATGTACACCTTGAAAAGAAGTAAGAAGACGAATACAGAAACTGAAGTACATAGTCTATCTTGTGATTATAATGTAAGTTCAATATTCCCAAATAAAATTAAATGTTTCAGTTACTTTGTAGAGTAACATTAATATTAAGATTAATACTTTGTACAGTGGGGATAAAATCGCCGGTGTTAGACAATTATAGAAAATCCTGCCCTGAAAAGGGAGCTTGCATCGTTCACTGCCCCTGGATATTTTCAATTCCCTGACTTGTCTTCCAATTGCGAATACAAAAATTATAGAAATTCAAGATGTTTCAATGATTTTACAACAGCGGAAATTTGCTCTCAACTTTACTTGTAGGAAGTGACGCATGACCGGGTGGGTACATAAGTACTTTGTACCTTTCGAATTTTTTTAGTAAATGCGTTGAGTTGAATTGTAACCCTTGTACCCCCTCTAATAATTTGTCAAATGCAAGATACTGACATTCAAAGCATATAGTAGTTAATCACAATTCTTTGTCTGCATTATTTCCGTACCAAAAAGAATTAGTCACCGTAAACCTATTACATTGCATTGTGGTAGAAGTTATATCACTTTATCTGTGTTATCCGAAAACTTTGAGGAAGAAAAACTTAATACAATAGCAAAACAATGGAATGAGTCACAAGGCTTTAATGTTTCGGAAAATGTGATAAATACTAGCTTGAAAATCGGCATAAAAATATCAAAAGAAGATCTACTCACCAAATTACCGAACATAAATGTCACAGTCCAGGTTTCGCATATAGGAAATAGCCAAGTGTCATATGGTTCTGTATAAAGAGCATTGAACTTGATGTCACTTGGCTACGCTATCTAAGGTTCTGAATGCACAAAGCGAAGATTGCAGATAACTGTATGTATCGTGCATTGGAATCCTATGTACATTGGGATCCATTATTATTATCGTGCAAATTGCCCATGACTATTTACATTAATTTTTCTCTTACATCCTATGTATTTTTAAGTATGGATTTTTATGTATGCTGGTGCAGAAGTTGTCAACAGCTTGTTTTGGGTTTTCTTTTAATCGTTGAAGCTCTTGTTGGATCAAATAAAGTACACGAACATGGTGATGGACAATTTGCACGGTAATACTCAATGATCTCACTGTACAGTGGGATCCATGAGTATTACCGTGCAAATTGTCCATCACCATGTTCGTGCACTTTATTTGACCCCAATAAGAGCTTCAAGAATTAAAAGAAAACTTAAAACAAGCGGTTGACAACTTCTGCATCAGCATACACAAAAATCCATTGCTTAAAAACACATAGAATGTAAGGGAAAAATTAATGAAAATAGTCATGGACAATTTGCACCGTAATACTCATGGATCCCACTGTACGTGATTGAAGTGTATTTACTTCTGCTTACATTTCCCGCTAAAGTTAGCGTTGAAACTAATTCGCATGCTCTTCTTTCAGAATCGAGATCCTGATATAAAACGTCATTGAATGTGTCTTCGTTCTACTCGTAGAACCTCCGGTACAGCTGTGTACAAAGAAGCAGGAAAATAAACGTTAAAATGTTTCAAGAGTGTGTACAATGTGTTTTATCTCCAATTATTATGATAGCAACACGGATCAATTTCCTGATGAAGATGAACTTATTTTTACTTGTTTCCGCCCTCAATATATTGGTCGGATTGAAACTACGAAGTTGAATGTAAATATCTCTCGTCAACAAGTAATAAATTATTGAGATTACTACTAATATTTTGCAAATTAGTAAACATCAAAAGTAAATTCTTCATAAAATTATAAAATTTTGTAAATATTTATAAAATATTTGTATGTTTACCTTGATAATTTGTCTCTCGTAATAGGTAATCACAATAATATAATTTTGTTATTGTATAGAAAATAATATAAATTTTAACTTATAAGTGATATATATTAGGCAATACAAATTTTTAAACTATTTTAAAAATGATGGATGTGAAAAGATATTCGAAAATGTTAAAAAAAAAACAATAACATTTATATATGAGCGCAATGCTCACCGTATACCAACCGCGTTACTCTGGAAGAAGGATACCAACGAAGGGTTAACAAGAATTTAAAGCCACAAGAATCAGTCTTATCCATACATTTTTTCACATCTATTTTTTACATTTCTCGTATGAACCCTATAGGACACGAAGCGCCGGGCAGTCACACACTTCCCCCAACCCTTGCTACGTTACTCCAAAAATCAAATATATGTAATAGAATGGAAATTATCAGGTCTAGCCACTTAGCCTAATTCTAATATAATACGCGTATAACTCCTACAATGTAATACAATGTTAAATGCCCTATTAGCACGACAGTAGTGCGAAACGGGAAATTATCGAAAAAAGCAAACTAAGACAGGGAAAAAGGCTACAAATAAATAAAACTAGAAGGCAGAGCAACTAATGTTGCCGAAACTTCAAACAAAAAATAGCAAAACCGGATTGATTACTCTCGTGTCCTAGTATATTACTGATCTTAATCCAGCCTTGTGTTGTCTGAGAAAACTAGACAGTGTGTTGGGGAGAACTCAACACTACAAAAGCTCTAACTGGGGATACTAAGTTAGTACCTAAATACAGTATTACTGGACTTTTCTGTGAGTTACCGATATAGGAATATTAAACTCACGGTTATGAAGTTAGGCGAGTGGCAGAAGTTCGCGCTGTTGTCACGTCAGAGCACAACCCGTGTGTTCGGAGGTTTAAGAGAATGAAATATATTGTTGTAGAGTTGGTATTTGTAATCCTTGTGATACAAACTGACAGTGTTTGCTCGAAAAGTCAGGGATGACACAAAAGTGCCCCAGAGAGAGGTCAGTTTGACGCTTGAGCTAGGCAAAGCAGCCCGATTGACGTTGCCACACAGGGCGCGGGAACGAGCGACTTTTGTCCCACTCTCGCTTTGCTTTTCCCACATGTGGCAACAGCGCAATTCTTCCCAGCCGCCTATTTTCATGGCCGTGCATTTAGAATACTTATTTTCTTATCTAAATTCAGTCTAACAATTTTTCTCCATGAACAATACGGCCTCAAGCTTAAGTTCTTGTGATACTGTCAGCCGGATGTATTGAACTCGGTGAAGAAATATACATTGAAGCAAAAGCCAATTGATGGTTAGTTTCCTTTAGTACCTACTCTGAGAGGGGTTTCACAATGTAAACCAGTGGTTCTCAAACTGTGGTATGCATGCCCCCAGGGGTACATGAACGACTTGAAGGGGGTACGCGACCAGCTCGGAAGAATACCCACACGACAACATATTTTGCTGCAGGTGGGTAGAGCAGACTTCATAGCATTGTTTCAGACTTTATAATTGTAACAGTCAACAGGAAAATAAGGCTGATTTTGTCACTGACACTCATATCATTGTTACACGTTTTGATACTAGTTCGAAATATCTAACAATTTCATTCTTCAAATAAAAAACTCGCAAACATTTGATAAAGTGTAAAAACGTCACGAGTACGACTAGGTATATTGTTGAAGTTTATGAGCATGATGCAATAATACAGGCTGTACCTCCTATCTACTGATAATACCTATTGGCGCCAAACTTGTGTCCATTGTTGAATTGTGTGACGTTAATGTATACGCGAGTGCGCAACTATTTGAGTATGGTATTTACTTTTTTCGATAACTTCGGAAAAAAATACAAGTTTCGTGTTTCACATTTTTTATATTTATAACTAATCATAAAGACTGTAAATATAGGAGTACCCAATAAAATAATAAACGTAGTACTCTAATGTTTATTTGTTTACCATCTTTCCCCATACAGCG
The DNA here is from genome assembly GCF_977018435.1 of Lepisma saccharinum. NCBI lineage: Eukaryota > Metazoa > Arthropoda > Insecta > Zygentoma > Lepismatidae > Lepisma > Lepisma saccharinum. The sequence goes on from NC_139249.1 coordinate 37,379,435, forward strand.
CGAATACCATCTTCCTCTATTGCAGATACACACCTCCAACATATCATAAACGCCCCACCAATCAGGCAGCTAAAAAATTCTCCAAAACCCACTATTCGGAGAAAACCTACGGTAACTCAGTGATGTGCCGTAGACTATAAGTTTACGTCTACATGCGTTATCTACGCGTAATCTACACGACTTATAGTCAGTGATGTGCGTCTACGCGTATACAACGATAGTCTACATTCTACACGTAGACTATTTTATACACGTAGATGACGTAATCTATGTAAACAACATGGCGAAAGGTGACAACTTAGCAAAGGGTACCGTGGAATTAAAAGAAAACTATACTGCGTATCAGTTGCTGATGTGTGTGGAGAACTTTTCATATTCTTTCTTCCAAATTCAAACAATTTCTCACCTAGGAAAAAAATAATTTAGGAAATATTCTAGTGTTTTATAGGGAAAGACCACCTTTGCCTCACGACTGCCATCTGTTGTTATTTTTTGCATACTATTTATCTTCTTCCATAGTTGATAATAGAAGAGAAGAGAAATTTTGTTGTAAATAGTATTCTTTTCATTTCGTTAGGAACCAATATAGTTGAAAATGTCACTTTCCTTTCATGAAAGCCTTGAAAATTAATTTTAATGCACTTTAGATTGTCTACGTAGTCTATGTAAACTACAAACCAATGTAATCTACGCGTAGAATACGTGTAGACAACGCATGTAGACGTAAACTTATAGTGTCCTGCACATCACTGTCTATAACTAACTTAAGACCATCCGACGTAATGAAAGTTATCGAAAAAGGAGAATAGGGACTACCGGAAGAAAAACAAATGACAGCTATAGTGATAACTGACATTATTTTTTACACTGACAAAAGGGAAGGCTAAAAATAGTTGTTTGTCTTATTACTGCATAGGAAAGTTCATGTGTCTTTAAAGCAGATTTTTACACGTGTGAAATGATGGAAATAGAAGTATAACAAATCTTGTCATTCTTACGGACATCGCATTTTTTTTGGGTACGTCGAGACAAGTTTATTATGCAATTCAGTTAATACGTCGTGAATTGGTTGAACGTAAATAAATACTTAAAACACTTATTTCTGGACAGTGGAATACTTCAAGCTCTCTATGTCCACCTGCTGATACTCCTGCTGATGGTAGTTGCTGCTCCTCGAACGATGCGCGTGCCTTGTACGGAGAACGCCGCGCGCCATGTTGTCTGCGTTGATTACGTAGATTACATACTTTACACAGTCTACATTGTCTACACGTAGAATGTAGACAATCGTTGTTTACGCGTAGACGCACGTACATTAAACGTTTAGTTACGACTAAAGGGTACAATCAGAAAAAAAAACAACTTCTAGAACCGCTGGTGTAGGCCATTGGAGTCTCCATGTTCCAGGCTACAGGAGCAGAGGGGAATAGCTGTGGGAACGTAACAATACCATCAAACTCCAGGACAGAAGTATGCTAATCCGTCACTGTAGGTCTTGATGCGTCATTCACGCATGTGGATCAGTGAACAAGAAGAAAGTAGCTAATAAACAACGGTAAAAAATTTCAAGGGAATTGAAGCAAAATTCCTTAACTATGTATTAATTTTTGAATGCATATGTTATTTCGAGGTCTTTCCAACAGTCAGACGGCAACAGAACTAGACTGTGATATCACAGTCTTCCATCATGAAATTCCCACTTCGTGTTTTTCAAAGCAAGTTTCGACAATTCCCACTCCTCATTGTCATGTTTAGCGGTACAACAACTTAATAAGTAATTTTGTCATAAACAATACAGTTCTCCGTTGCAGTGCCATGATTATCACAGGCTATTCTGTTGGAGACAATGGTTTTCTTTCTCTTCTTTTCGTAATGCATATTAAGTCCGCTTCGTGGAACTACACGAAGAGTTGGGATATTACGGTGACAAAAATACCGTCAGCCGTGTATTCTTTCTTTATTTCCCTGTCCTTTCGTTTCGACTCCCAAGGGTTGAAGTCGAAGGTTGCGACGAGTCAAGTTTGATTCCTGTACAAGGGCGCCGACTTTCCAAAATTTCTGTGGGTGCATATCAATGGCGGTTAGATCTGTAATTATCAAGTATTGTATACTTTAAACAACTTACATGCACAATGATTGCAAGAGGCAATCATATTATCAACACGTTACTAAAAGAAAATACCAGATTCATACAAATTAAAATGAAAATATCTTCATAAATGCAAATAATTTTAATTGTATTGCAGAGAGAACTATGCAAGGATTTTGTTGTGAAGAGAAACTACAAAATGACTAACGTTATGTACCAAATAATAATAATAATAATCATGACATGTTAGTATAAAACACATTCCTTCTTACGTCATTTGCATTTATGAATTTGTTTGCAATTTTGGTAATGTCAATATTTTTAGTCATTTCTTTATGAACATGCAAAATTGCCAAATCATTCAATCTTTTTTGGGTCATTGTTGCCAGCAAAAACATTTTCAATCGTCTAAGTGCTGAAAATGACCGCTCAGAGGTACAAGATGTAACAGGTATAGTTAAAATCACCCGTATAAACTTCACAAATTCTGTGAGCAATTCACGCATGGGACCACTGTTTTCTCTACTTAAAATATTTGTAATGTCTGACAAGTTGGCCAATTTTTCTTTGTTCGTTCTGCACACATCTAGAAACACGTCCCTGTGAAATGTTAGCTTGTCTTTATCAAAGTCTGTCCCATCTCAATGTTTTAATTGCTTATTATTTTTTGATAATGGCAAGTGAGAAATATTTATTTTATTTTGTTTTTATCAAACTAAAAATCTTGTGGGTGCGGCGCACCCACAAGATTATTTATGTGGGTGCTTTAGCCCCGGAGCACCCACGTAGTCGGCGCGCATGTTCCTGTACCTCGCACATTCAGAATCAAAGCCAATGTACGAATTCAACCTTTGGTTTGGGTGAGTGCCATCCGCTGCTGCACCTATGTGTTCTTTGACGATCAACGTCTGTTAAGCGGCTTTCATTGGATGAAGCATTGTCAGCGCATCGAGTAATCTCTGTAATCTCGCTTCGGAGACCGGAGTTACGACTATTGTTTTTTAAGTCCACCTTTATGCACAAATAGGCAAATCGAGACTGGACCTACAGTTTTAAATTGGGATCCAAACCACTATGTGTCTCCCCCGGAAATCGATCCCCCGACCCCTTGACGACAAGGAGACGGACAACGCCATCGATGAAGCGCTGATGTTGCTTTCAAATAGATCCTCTATTGTCCTCACCATATTTTGGGTTTCTCCCAGGTGATTTAACCTATAACCTCTCCCACCAAAAGCGAGAGCGGGAAGCACTCGGCTACGTAATAGAACGCTTACAATCAAAATTAATTTTACATATGAATTATTAGTGAATTTTATGTACTTTGTATTGATTTTTACATACAATTAAATGCTTTGGTATTGTTGAATTTAACCCAAAGTAGACCGAGATTGGTTTCCGTATACAGTAAAACCTCGTTAATCCGGACTAATTGGGGGATAAGTTGAACGGTTTAACGAAAGTCCGTTTAACTGAAATATCCTAAAAGAACAGTAGAAAGTGCATTAAAACTCTGTTTATAGCAACAAAACACGTTTATTGTGGTGTATTTAAAGGCCATAGGCCTAAATACACGATACAGTACAGTACAAAGTCAGCGGGAAACAGAGTTTCATCGTGGTTGACTGCCTTTCTTTTGGAAGTTCTCTTGTTGACTTCTAGCCACATTTAAAACCTTGTATTCTGCTTTTTTTTCCTATTGTCTGTCCGGATTAAGCTAAGTCCGGCTTAATCGAGTTCGAATTAACGAGGTTTTACTGTATATTGTACAAAGTCTAAGGGGTAACAATCTTGTTCACTATCATTCATTGATTTGGAGCATTTTTTTTCACATTTCTGCAGTGGCGTAGCAAGAAATGGCCGAAGTGGGCGACCGCCCGGGGCCTCGCGCCTAAAGGGGCCTCCCGTCCCATAAGGTTGATACAAAAAATGTAATAAATAGAAATGATAAAAATATGGAAATGGCTAATTTTTGTGGGCAATAACATAAAAACACTTTGTTTTTATCTTGTATAATTTGAATGAATACGTCAAAGCAGAGGCGTTATCCTACAGACAGGCGGGCTCAAGCCCTAAGGGATCCCGAAAAAAAGATTAATTTATCGTCGTAATTTTCATGAGAAACATTTATGCAAAAATTCACAATAACTTGCTTGGACATTTAATCCATCTATGACTTTCTTGAATAAAAAGCACTTTGTCTTGTATTTTTTTATTTTTCGTGACCTTCCGCGACGAAGCACCTCCAACTATCACGGAGCAAGTTAGAGGCATTTAAATGCTTGCGTTGTTTCCTTCCCTCCTTCCTTCCTACAGCAGGTCCGTACTCAGGATTTTTTAGGGGGGCTGATCCGAAAACGTGGAACAAAGAGAAGATCGAAAATGCTCTTGGATTGATTGAGTTAGGTTGTTTTACGTCGATTTTCTGACACTTTTGGCTAATCGCGACGATGAGGACGAGTGATGCTATAAAGGAACACTCACAAAGAAAACTAATGTTCAGCCCGGGATTCGAACCCGGGACCCATGACGTCGTAGCCCGCTGTACTAACCACTTCGTCACGGTGATCAGCGAAATGCTATTGGAGTATTAGATTTGACCACCAATGCTATAGTAGTATTGCAGGTAGTGCTAAATGTACACCCAACGGCAAAAGTAATATGTCCATTACTATTTTCATTCAGTCTGTTTTCCACAGTGCAGTGTGATGTAATGGGTTGAAATAAGAGCACCATTAAGCAGATGTCCAATCAGATTCGCATGAATAGAATTCCATCCATTCGAACAAAACAAGATGTATAGTAAAAACAGAATGATAATAGTGATGAACAATTTGAATACTATTATCACAGACAACGGTAAAGACGTGCAAACACACGTTTCGCGCACCTGCCTCCCGTGACGTCACGTTCCCCAGTTCGTTGAAATTTACCAGCGCCATCTGCTGTTTGCGAGTTTGACCAGAAGTGAAAGCGGGCGCCTCCAAGCGGAGGATATAGCAACTTCTTGCAGAAACCGCAAGAGGTTTACTGCCTGAACTCAATGTCTGCCTATTACATTTGTCTGTGCTATTATCTTTGCTATTGGCTGTACAATTGTAGAGTTGAAATTTTATGGTCTAAAGTAACATAAAAAAGATAAAAAAAACCAACAACAATCCACTTATAGATACCCCCTTCGATCCGACAATAAGCAAGACAGTCGCTTACAGACAAACGTTGCCACTTGGCGTATAGCTTGGTGCTTATTGTTTACATTCAATTCTCAGAAGTATTCGAATAACACTGTGTTCCGCAAATTAACAATGTTTTCATTATTAAAAATTTTCTTATATCAGTAGCGGCATTGAATATGGTTCTATGGTTAGAAATATCTATAAATTAAATGATACTACCAATGATTATTAAATACAAGAACATGTCTAAATGTGAGTTAACAAACAAAACAAAAAAATCGCAACACGACTGCAGTAAGACGGGACAGGGATAAAAAGAATGGGCTGTCCAGACTAAATCGGATGTCTTGTAGACTTGCAATAATGGTTATAAAACAAAAATTACTCAATATTATAATATTTCATAGTTCGAGGAGGCCATGGTCCCTCCCCTGGGTACGAGTCTGTCCTACAGTTTCAGATTTCAGCTCTCGGGAAACAGAGAAAGACATATTTAGGGTGAGCGAAATTAAATATAATTTTCGTCAGCAATTTATTATTATTATTTAAACATGATAAATTGCTGGCGTTTGGAGTTTGAGTGATGATATGATAAAGCTGACCAAGGACACTCATAACTAACACCCATGCCCAGGCCGGGATTCGAACCTGGGATCCCTGGCGTCTGTGCTAACCAATACGTCACTGAGGTCGGCTGCTTGTTCACAATGGCAAGAATAAATGTTAAACTGAAGAAGAGATGCAATTAGAAATCCTCGATGTCTAAAGCCTGGTTTACATTGGTCGAGTAAACGGGAGAGTAGCTGGAGCGAGTAGGGTCAAGCGAGTTGCTTCCTCTCGCATTGATTTTTTCACTCGCGCGTAAACTCGACAGATCACTCGGTCAATGTAAACGCTTTCTGAGGACAGTATAGAGTCTGTGTTGTGTGAGTGTCCAATGTCCATGGAATTTGTGTCGATTATAGGAACGAACAAAATAAACAACGGGCGTATGATGCTTTAAGTGTAGGAGATGAGACTTGATGTATTTGGCGTAGGATAAGTAAAATTAAAATAAGTAATTTACGTTCTACACAACCAAGAACGATCGAAAATTGGAAAATCAAGGAAATTGGTTTTCTTTCCAGACATGTGCCCGTGAATTATTGTATTCATTTCTCGTGAAAACTTGTGTGTAAACCGTTTAAGAACTTTTTTTTTAAAAAAAAAAATCGCCAACGACGTCGATGGTTCATTCTTCCAAAGAGCACCAAATAGCTACAGCTACTATCTCACTTTGCCCGAGTCTAGTAAAACGTGTGTAAACAGCTACTCGCCTTATAGAAGGGTTGAGTCGAGCAGAAAGGCCAGTAACTCGTCCCAGTAACTCCCCCGTTCACTCGACCAATGTAAACGAGCCTTAACTCATTGTTCTAGTTGTTCGAAGGGGAGGTGCTGCAAGATGAAGAGTTCAACCACCGGAAGTCGCATTGCATTGCATCGCATCGCAGGGTTGTTGCATCGCAGTGCATCGCATCCTGTTGCGGCCACTGACACACGGGCATCTCATTGGCCTTGGAAGGCCAACCCATCGTCAAAGTAATCCTTCTCTCTGCCCCTCCTATCCTCTACTCTACTTTTTATCCCATTGCAACTCCTCTTCTGCACTCTTGCTTGCATTTCCAGTTCCCGACAGAGGAACATGGACATCCGGAAGGTGGGGGCACGAACCCCACTACTATGAAACGCGCGGAACCGAAGCAAGGAATTTCCTGCCAGAAGTCTGCAGATTACCTTAAGGATTATCGCCCACTGAGGCGACGGAAGCGTTCTGTTGCCGCACATCCGGCGTCTCAGCGGGAGTCAAGCTTAAATGTACGCCAGTACATTTTTAGGAGGGAACTAGAGTACCCTCTAAATCCTTTCATCTGATTTGTACTCCAGTCAAATAATTTGACATACCCAATATGCTACCGTTCAAAATATGTCATTTTTAGTACCTAAATGCAAGAAGTTCCTTTGCCTACATTATTCCACTATACAAGACCAGCAAAACCACAGCCAACCTATTATACTACATTGTTGTACTAATTACATTACTTGATCTGTGATCTCGGAAAACTTTAAAGGAACTAAAAACGATTTAAACTTAAATTTGAAAGCTACGTGGCCTGTTATAAAATGAAAAGGCCCCAATGAAGAACGTTCCTGTGTCCTATGAACATTCATTTTGAAGTAGACCCTCCTTCCTGATGATGATTTACGTACTGATTTCACCGGATAATCGTCGCACCCTGTATTTCTCTTTTCAGTTCAAAAATTGGTTTATAACTTTCATCGCGTAATCGTCGATACCGGCGAAGAACACAGATGATTAAATTTTGTAAGTCCGTACTTTGTAACAATGTAGCAAATTTTCTCAAGTGTTACATTTTGACTATGATGCACAAATCAATGAAAACAAATATGTTAACTTTTTTCAGACCGGAAAAATGTTCGCTAAAATGTTACAAATAAAATGCGTCGATTTCTTATTCGATTTTGAGGTATATTGGCGAGTATTATTTATTTGAAAGTGTTTTTAACTGCACCAAATACAGTTTATATAGTAATAAATGATTTTTAAGTGCCAGTAATACCGACACATCTTTTTAAAAAGAAGAAGCTTCATATACGCTTCGCACCTCACTTCTTGCATAAAAAATGGCATAAAATCTGCGACGATTTTGCTGTGAAATACGGTATTTCCATAATTGTGTGCAGACCCTCTGATTAAAGTTCACACGGGCAAAGAAAAATTTTATTCGATCTCTTTGTTTTATTATATTGATGTGCAGAATACCGGGGAGTATATAGAGTGTGAAACAAGTGAAAGAGTGTGAAAGAAGAAAACATAAATTAGAGAAAAATATTTGGACCTAAAAGGTGAGTGAAGAAGGTTACATAATTTATATTCATGTCCAGATATTATTAGAATGATAAAATAAAGAATACTTAAGATGGGTACGCCATGTGACAAATGTGATACGAATGGGAAACTGGAGTTTACGGAATTCTTGTTGGTAAGCCTGATGGTAAGAGACCTGTAGGAAGGCCAAGACGAAGATGGAGAGATAACGTTGAGATGAACCTAAAGGAAATCTGTAGGGTTGGAAAAGAGTGGATAGATCTTGCTCAGGATAGGGACAGATGGAAGGCCTGTGTTGCTGCAGAGCCATAAACCTCCGGGTTTAAGAACGCTAGAGAGTTAGTTAATATAGAGTGTGATCCGGACCCGCCGAAAATAACTGCATTAGAAGAATTCCAATATCCCTGGCACGAATTTTCTCTGCTCCCTCCTTTATTTCCCCTCTCAGTGCTTCAGAGATATTTACATATCAAAATGGTTTCGTACAGCAGATTCAAAACAACTACACATAATTAATTCATTTCCAACAGTAACGGTGATTTGGAGGGTACAGGGGGCAGTTGCTCCCCCCACTATTTACCCCCACACTTAGCCTTTTAATGCCTTATCTACCACGAAAAAGTTAACTGTCCTTGCTCACCAATTTTGGCACCCAATCGCCGCTGCTGATTTCCAATGTATGCGAAATTTATTCTGTAACGCAACTAACGAATAAAGTGTGCGTGGAAGTTTTAATAGCAAGAAATTTGCTGGAGAACGACGTTGGATAGTTGCTTTGAGCTTGAAAATGCTTCAAAAAATATTTTTTTTCTTTAAGAGCATAATTGCTTAATAACGGTCATATGATTCCGGTACGCTAAATTTCTAAATGAGAGTATTAGGAGGGCAACTACCCCCTCTTGCCCCCCGCTCGCACGCCTATGGGTCTATTTCACTTGAATCCACGATGACTGTAATTACTCGGCAGATGTAATCGAAACCGACCGTCCGTTACTTCCATATTTGAATTCTCGATGGGAATGAAGGCAATGGGTTAACACTTAGGTTCAACCATAGAAGTTTATAGCGCTGTAAATATAAGGAAAAAGGATTGTGAATGGGAATTCTGGGGTCACAAGGAGGGAACATGTGGGTAACTAACGTGGCGACCTGAGACATACTGCGAGGCTCCGTCGAGGTAGAAATTACAGAAACTGACATGATGAACGGCAGACACTATATAACCAGCTCTTCACGTATGTAGGCACGTTACCGTAGTACTTCAATTCGGAATCCATCGCTCCTATCTATGCTTAGGAGGCCAGATTTTTAAGAAAACAATAACGAGATTTTTAAAAATATTTTTCTTGAAGGAAAAACTGGACGGCAAAATGTACACATTTTAATATAAAAACAGTTTCGTCATGATATAAAACTGTTTATTCTTACCAGCGCGCAGAGCGACGAAAGTCGCCATATCAATTGTTTCTTATGCTCCCAAGTACTGCAGACTAGGGATGGCCAGATCCGGATCCGGTTGGTTCCGGATCCTAAAATTTTTCGGATCCGGATCCGCGGATGCCAAATTTCATGGAAATCGGAGGTGGACACAGGGGTCAGATGATCCCCACGTCAATTTATCCTCATCTTGACATTTGAGGCGGGTTTTGCCCCCTAAAATAGTTTTTTTTAGCTGTAACAAAAAATAAACACGTATTTCTTCCTTTGGGCCCCTCTATACACCTGGGAAGTTTCATGAAAATCGGAAGGGGACACAGGGGTCAGATCCTTATTTCAATTTGTCCTCATCTTGACATTTGAGGGGATTTTGCCCCCTAAAACAGTTTTTAGCTGAAACAAAAAAACACGTATTTCTTCCTTTGGGCCCCTCTATACACCTGCCACGTTTCATGGAAATCGGAGGGGAACACAGGGGTCAGATCCCCACTTCAATTTGTCCTCATCTTGACATTTGAGGGGAGGTTGCCCCCTAGGACAGATTTTTAGCCGAAACAAAAAAAAAACACGTATTTCTTCCTTTGGGCACCTCCATAAATCTGCCAAGTTTCATGGAAATCAGAGGGGACACAAGGGTCAAATGCCCACTTAAATTTGTCCTCATCTTGACATTTGAGGGGGTTGCCCCCTAAAACAGTTTTTTAGCCGAAACAAAAAAAAAACACGTATTTCTTCCATTGGGCCCCACTATACACTATATCGGAAGGGGACTCATAGGTCAAATGCCTACTTAAATTTGTCCTCATATTGACAATTTGAGTGGGTTTTGCCCCGTAAAACCGTTTTTTAGCTGAAACAAAAAAACACGTATTTCTTTCTTTGGGTCCCACTATACACCTGCCAAGTTTCATGGAAATCGGAGGGGGACACATAGGTCAAATGCCTACTTAAATTTGTCCTCATATTGACATTTGAGGGGGGTTGTCCCCTAAAACAGTTTTTTAGCCGAAACAAAAAAAACACGTATTTCTTCATTTGGGCCCGTTTATACACACACCTGCCAAGTATCATGGGAATCGGAGGGGGGCACAGGGGTTAGATCCTCACTTGAATTTGTCCTCATCTTGACATTTGAGGGGGTTTTGCCCCCTAAAACAATTTTTTAGCTGAAACAAAAAAACACGTATTTCTTCCATTGGCCCTACTATACACCTGCAAAGTTTCATGGAAATCGGAGGGGGACACTTAGATAACCTCCCTTGTTAGTCTTACACTTTGTAATTATACATATAACACTGCATATATTATAATGTTTTATTTTAATTTTTAAAACTGTAACTGTATAATAATTGTATAATTTTTGTATAACATTTCTATCTTGTTACATGTGTTAAAGATTTCATCCTGAAATGGAATGTCTCACATTTATGTGTGTTTTCATTTCCAATATATTCGAATGAATACATATTCGTTTCAATCAATGGCATTTACAAAATCACCTTGACATTTTATGTTAAACAAGTAAGATTATTTTTGTGCACGAGTATGTTAGCCGATGCGTAGCAAAGTATTTTAGGAACAACACTTGAGAAAAATTCTTGTAGGACTAACTAATGAAAAATTTCTTTGTAATCGAAGATCATAATACCTTTTAAGGTGTGGTAATATTATAATGGGATTGAGATACGAAACTCTCGGATCCGGATCCAGTATTTTTCGGATCCGGAATTTTCGGACCCAGATCCGGATCCGGAACTTTCGGATCCGGATCCGAATCCGAAACTTTCAGACCCACATCCGGAATTTCGGATCCGGATCCAGATCAATAACTTTTGGATCCGGATCCGGATCCGTTTGGCCATCCCTACTGCAGACCTCTAATATAAATCGCGCTGAAGTCAGATGTGAGTGATTGAATCTTACTTAATAGTAATAGTAGTAATTCTATGCCGATAAGTCTCTGTCATAAAAAAGGACGTTTTGGCGTCCAGTTTTACGTTAAAAAATCACGACACAGACTCAAAAAGGGACTGTTCCGGTTTTACAGGAACTGTAATGTTTGCAGAGAGCTAGCTATAGAAAGTGCAAAAAATAACGAGAAGGAAATCATCGTGACGAAAAGACAAAAACGAAACATAATATGACGGAGAGAGAGTGAGAGAGAGAGAGAGAAGGTTGAGAGGTTGAGAAACAGAAAAACAACTAAAGTTCTCTATAGCCTATCTATGCTCCACTTTAAATCATTCTCTGTAAAATTACGATTGTTCTACGTTCAGGACAGTAATGGACGAGAGAGCTCCTGAACTGCCGAAATTATTCCTCGGCACGGAAAAAATGTCCCAATTTCTGAAGGAAATGAAGAAATACATTGGGAAAAGTATGCCTTTATAATGATCTGGATAGATTTCAATTTTGAAATGGAAGGACAACATTTAAATATCAAAGAGAAATAAATTTGTTCTCAATCTATCTCTTTCATCACACATTTCTCTCTCGCTCTGCCTCAGGTGCAAGTGGTAGCCTTTTGAAAAGGCATACTCAGGGAGGAGCTGATGAGATTACATCCCCTCCAGAAATATTAGGAAGAACAACATTTTCAAATGTAAGCAGCACAGTAATCGATTGATTTGCTTTATTTTACTTCGCTTTTTGTGCCACTTTTGGTTAGTTTGGATGGGGATGAGTGATGAAATTGATGAATGGACACTCACAAACATCCATGCCCAGGCCGGGATTCGGACCCGGACCCCTGACGTCGAGTACAGCACTCGGGTGAAACCAAATTGGAAATGCAAATTTCTCTTCAAAAATAAACCGATTATCATTTAAAAATAGTTTATATTTATACTGTATTCCGGTTCCCCTACAAGGCAGCTATGTAATATCCATCTTTACAACTCCGAAAACAATTCTTACGTACGCTACTGGCCAGAATACATTTGGTCTGGGTCGAATAACCAATGCCCTAACACAATTTCAGTAAGAACAAGAGCATGGTTTCGTTAGAGCGTCAGTGATTTTTTTATCTCCGTAATTCGAAGACGTTCATTCTTACAAAAGTGTCTTCTATCGCTTGCGTAAAAGAACAAAAAATGAAGGAAAATCAAATAGATTACATCCTTGCATTCACTTTTGAAAAGCTGTATTGGTAACATGGAAAGAAAAAAAATGACCATATGCCACCAAATCTCCCTCCCACTCCTCCTTTTACACCAACGTCTGCCAGAAGGTGGGCAACAGTGACGTCAGAGACACCTGACGGCTTTACCTGGAAGTAGAACGTAATGGGCGGTGAAAGATGGCGAGTGGAGGCAGATAGTGGTTGTGAGCCGAAGAAGGTAGTTCGTATGCCGCCAGTGCGTTAAGCAGCGAGAATAAACGTGTGGCACAAGTGCGTGGACAAGAAGGAAGTTGCGTTTAGTGTTTTCAGTTCGTGTTCAGAAGTGGTGCTTCACAAAAACACCGCGAAATAAGGAATCGGTAACACCATGTCTGTCCCTCAACAGCTGATCCTGTGCTTCAGTATAGCATGGATGCTCTGCAGCTGCTATGCCAAGGGTGAGTAAACTCTATTCGATAACTATGATGCTTGACATTACGAGATTCTTATTCAACTTACAACTTTCTCTTCTCCTATTATGTGTGCCTTAACATGATTAATGCGCTTTAATAACCAGCTGCAATGCCGGGTGCATAAAAAGCATGTTTCCATATACGGCAACTTACAAACGACAAGGCTGTCGCTAGTTTCCTCGATTCCGGTATGGCTACATTGTAACACAAATACTATAATACACTTTTATTGTACCGTAACCTGGTAGAATAGCCAATACGTTACGTTACTACGGCATAACGCATCTATTTAGCCAATAAAAACTAGAAGTTCGTTCTTCATTACAAGTCATTAGTATCGCATGTAAATTTTTATAAACTGGTCATGTCATTTAATAGCATTTGATTCTTAAAACCGTGCAATTGAAAGAAAATTACACCGATAAATAATTCCACAGAATAGTCTGGGATTTAATTGTCAGAAGCAAGAGTAAAAAATGTACAAAGAATTGACTGTCATGCTGAAGTTAATTGCATACACTGCAACTTATTAAAAAAATCAAACAATCATACCGAAATTACATACTCATGTTACTATTATATATTTCGGGCCGTGAAGTAGCAATGATTACGAAGATATATTGATGGAAATTGGCCGTATTGTCTGGAACAATCTGCAGGCCTTAATCTAATCTTATGAAATTTCTTCCTGAAGGTTGATTTTTCATGGGTTTTTACTGCCACGGAGTTCTTCCAACTTGTGACCCTTCGATTACAAAGTTAACCACGTTTCTATAGGAGAGACTTCTTTTTTCTTAAAGAAAAAATAAGCCGAAACTGAGAAAAATAGATATCTACATCTAAAAACGTATATCACGTCGCCGGGATCGAACCAGGAACCCTTGATTGGAAGGTGGTAGCTCTAAACATAGAATTGTCGGGTAGATCAAGTATCATTCTTGTTCTTGCACTGCTATGGAAGCCAAGATGCTGCAGACTGCCATACGGGAGACCCGGGTTCGATTCCCACGTTGGGTGAGTGGGGGGGGGGTCCGAAAATATCACTGCATTAAGCAACTATAAATCTGACCCAGCGTCTAATCAATGGATAAAGGCGGCAGGAGGGTGGTGCTGATCACATCGCCTCAACTTTAGCCGAAATCGATCAAGGGATAGCTATGTATATTAGAATGCTTGGTTCGTTTAAGTACATACATGAGAAGATACATGGTATTGCGTAAGAAATATTACCACCCATATTTCCAACGTTTTATTTTCATGCAGATGCAATATAAGGTCTACAGTCAGGCCAATCTGCTCGGTTTAGGCTCGCCTTCATTCGTGCGCAAAATGGCCTTGTCATTCTTTCCACAGAAGGACGCATTGCCAAAGAGGCTGTGAACAGATGAAAATCATTCTTAGGAAAAGTAACCTTCTTATACATTTTGCTTACAATTCTTATACATTACAATAAATTACATCTCATGAGAGAACTGTGTGAAAGAGAGGCTACAATGCAAATGCCATCAGTTGCTTCAAGTGGGAATAATTTAAAGTATTTTGCCTTGAAAAACGTATTCTTGTAGCATTTGATTTCGTCATAGTAATATATAGTGTTCAGATTTACAATATTTAGCAATGGGTTTTGTTCTTTCTTGTTGTAAGTCCACTTTATTCACAGATAGGCTAATCGGGGCTGAACCTCCACGGGTATCGAACTTGGGATCCCTTGATTACAAGGCGACGACGTTACCATGACACCATCGAGGAGTCGCCTCTTATTGCTAACATGTATGCAGTTTCATATCACCATCAATGCGAGGTTTGAATTATTATTATTGAAATATTTATACGTAGCTTTGAATGACAGTGACGAACATGTTCAAATCACATAAGGCACCAGAAAAATGAGTGCGAAGGCAGAGAGCAGTATGAATAATTTCTGGAAGGCAGTCACATGTAACATATGCCTAAATACCATACAAAAATGCATATTTGGGCTCAAAGAGAATTTATTTACCTACATTTGCTTCTTTGGTAAAGGGAGGAGCTAGATCTGCCACCTCAGTCCCCGTCTTGCGCCGCCACTGCTGTGCACTGGTTCAAAGGATAGGAAACAGCCCTCGATCACATGCAAATCGGTACTCTTTAACGATATGCAATCTTTTTACTACAACACGAAATACGTTGCTGAATGTGTCAGCACAAACCTCGAAAAAGCTGAAGCATTAATATGTGAATAAACCCTCTCGTTTCAGTAGTATTCTCCTCGAAATGTTCATGTTGGTAACACAACGACGAAGCTTGGCGTTCTGTGCAAAGGTAGTGATAGTCAGGCCCGTAGCCAGAATTTTATTTCGGTGGAGGGGGAGTAACCCCTTATCAGCAGCCAACCATATAAAGGCAAAAAAGTGTTGGTAGAAACCTCAGCATATTACAACTTATTATAAGTACACGATGTTTAATCTTGCTAATAAAGTAAAATTAATGACGCTATTTAAATTAGATATTTGAAGATTACGGGGGTGTTTCAGCCCTCAGAGCCCCTGGCTAATCCCGTGCCTGGTGATAGTACAAAAATTATAGTCATATTTTGTCTATTTTAAAAAAATGTAGCGTGTTTGCAGCAACTAACTTAACTGCATCTACATTCGTGTTCGACCTTACTTTACAAGTCTGGCTGATAAACATTTGTCAGATAAAAATGTTTTGCAAACATTTGAATTTGGTTTTCATGCCAACCTAGCGAGAAACAAGTATCATCGTTGACTTGGATAATTCTATAGTGTATTTCTATCACCTTGCATGGGCGAATTTATGCCCATTACGAAGGAAAAATCGCAAGCATGAAAGCTTATTTATTTCTTCACACAACGTTATCAGCCTCTTGTGCCCTTGCACTCGTATACAGTCACGTTCGGAACGGCAAGGTTTGGGGATGGGACGGTTCACAATTTGCACCAGACTCTTCAAACGAAACAACGCCCACGACAGAGTGTAGAGGCTGCTTTTCCACCCGGCCATCTAAGTCGCTGGCGAGAGAGGAAGACAATAGAAGTATTCCAAAACACGCTAGGAGCTGGTATTGTCTCAGCTTTGTAATTACCGAGCCATAAATCACGCTACAAAAAGCCTGCTCCTTCATGTGAACATCCGGTGACATAATAACAAGTAATTAATACATTTCTCTTTCGCTGCGTAGTAGAACTGAACGAGTAACTAACTACAAAAGTAAAAGTTAATCCTGATTGGTTCTTTCATCAAAAATAGAGTTGTACAGGAGGAAATGTTTGTAGAAAATACAGTAACTACGCTCTTTCTACAATAGATTATGCACTCTTTAAAGGTTATGTATTAGTGCTTCTTACGGATATCGTAGTGGAATTATGATCCAAATTTAAATTTAGGATACATTAAAATATAAAATGATGACTGAAATTCTAGGATGGTTGAATTCTGAGTTGATGATGTCAATGTAAGGTCACTTTTGAAAACAGATTTTACTGTGTGTTAAAGATTCAAAGATATAAATATATATGTTGACGAATTTCACATTTCCAAAAAATAGTGAGTATTTGAGTTACCCCGCATCGATTCTGTGCCTTGAGACAATGAATTTATGAAACAAGAGACGCAAATATTCATACTGAAGAATTGTATTTCTAGTACGTATTATTGTATCACGGACAGGCACGTAGCCAGGGGAGGTGCTCGAGGGATTAAAACCTCCCACAAAATCGTAGAAATATCTAATTTAAATTGTGTATAGTGGTAATTAATTTTACTTCATTAACAGGATTAAACATCTTGTACATGTAATAAGTTGTAAACTGAGAAATTTATCTTCAGGGTTTCTACCTCCCACTTTTCGCCTTTAAATGGTGGCTGCTGATAAGGAATGAGCCCCCCTCCCCGAAATAAAATTCTGGTTACGGGCCTGATCACGGAGATCCATTCCTAGATCAGTTCTATGTGGACTTCGTTACATCCTAAACCAATAATCGCACATTGTTTATTAACGAGAAAGAAATCATGGCTGTTAGATCCAAAATAAAATAATGAATGAATGAATTTATCATTCAGGACAATTTGCGTTAACATTCCCAATTATAGTTGTTTCCAAAATCATGATATGAAAGTTTGCCGATTCAAATATCCCTTCTTGTATTATCTTCTTTCGGTCACATTAGTAATTACAAGGACAAACAATTCACTTTGATTTCGTAATTGGTAGAAAGCTTCAATGCTCTTATAGTTCAGTATCAAATTGCAATTGATCTTGCATTGCGTTTATCCGGAAGTTTCGAAATCGAAGATATGTAATTTTTGCATGTTACAAAATCATACACAAATCATTAAGACAATACAAGTGGCAGTTATGTCATTTCCAGAATTGAACTAACCACGGCTGGGGAAAATGCATATTTTTTTTCGGGCCCTTTAAGGTGATCCTAGATACAAATAAGTCGATTTCCCTTCAGTTAGTACAAGAAAACTTTGTTTTTATTTTAAAATTTTAAAAAGTGTTCCGGCCATTTTTTCAGTTCTTATTTTAAAATATTTTTTCAGATTTCGCAACTGCATTTTTCTCCTTTACGATGGACTCGCGCATTGTAGTCGTATTTCCTTTTCTCAAAATTCTACAACGGTAAATCGACCATTTCCTTTGGCTCGAGTACAGAAAGATACGCCTATCGCAGATAACGTTAGAGATAGAAGAAATTGAAAACAATGTGACTGGTAGTCGTAAGTAAAAATTGTCCTTGGTTGTTTTCCTCTTAGTTTCAACAATCAAACATTCAGCTATGTTGAATTATTCAAGTACTTTCACAAGACACTATTTCATCGCCTTTTTATTATTATTATTATTATTATTATTATTATTATAGCTTATAATTCCAACATCTAAAGTATTTTCATAGGTATTTTTTTAGAATTATAAGCCACCAACTTCGGGCCCTACCTTCATATAATATATGTGTGTAAATTATGTTTATGCATATATATATATATATATATATATATATATATATATATACCGGGTGGTTCAAAAGTCCCGGAACGGTCACATATCGTGAGAAATACACATCGAATCGGAAAACAAAAAAAAATACCTGTTTAATAAGTGAAAGAAAGTTAGTTATTCAATGATATCACACTTGATTCCCCGCCCCCTGGGGGTGGGGGGCAACTGTGAAATTTTAAATGGAAACCCCCGTTTTGTATTGTACAATCGGAAAGAGGTCTTCATTCCGAGTCCAACGAGCTATCAACCATCCTTCTAGCTCAATTAGGAACGGAGAGAGAGAAAAAAAGTGGAATTTCAAAGGGACGCTCTGCCCCTAATTGAGCTACTAGGGTAAAAGCGATTGCAGATTCGGAATCTGCCCAGGGGACGGGGGTGGGGAATCGAGTTTGATATCATTGAATAGCTTTTTTCACTTATTAAACACGTATTATTTCGTTTTCCGATTCGATGTGTATTTCTCACGATATGTGACCGTTCCGGGACTTTTGGACCACCCGATATATATTATTGAATATCACACACACAATTGTACTCCTTCATCTTCAACCGATGTCATAATTAGTGTTTAGATACTGTTGATTTCCACTTCGGAAGTACAGTAGTATCAGCATTATTCCTTTGTACGAATGTTCAGAAATTATAATTATTAAGTTAAAGAGCCGGCCCCCGTGGCAGAGTGGTCAGCACATCGCGCTACGACGCCAGAGGTCGTGGGTTCGAATCCCGGCGTTCGCATGGAAGTTTGTGAGTGTCCATTCATCAATTTCATCACTCATCCCCATCTTCGCAAATTAGCCAAAAGTGGAACATAAAAGCGAAGTAAAATAAAGAAAATCAATCAATCAATTATTATTAAGTAAAAGAATAGAACTTTACAGCTTTCTGCAACCTAGGGAATTGTAGTTTCAAACACAGCAGGTTGAAGATGAAAGTAAGAATTCTAGTAAAATACAATGACAAAAGTCGATCTTTTGTACTCTTTTACCAGGTATTTAGTTTCTCGGCGAATGTTCGTTCAGTTTTGACTTTATTTTATGGCCGTCACTTACTAATCACATTTCGAAAGCGCTTTTATGTTTTCAAAAAGAAAGGACAACAAGAAAGTTTGAAATTGAAAGAAAATACGATAAAATTCAGAACAAATTAACATAAGAGGGAACTTGCGTCATCGTTTTGGCAAATTTTCCACTAGTTGTATTAGTACTGGTTGATCCTACTGTGTCCAAGTGATGTAACAAAAATCCAGTTGCATGGTTTTCTTTCACAATAAGCCACGCAGTAGCAGTACTAATCTTACTTAATACCTTAACAGCACTAAGAAGAGTTCTGTAATATACATCATAAAAGAGAGACAATTATCACACCATTCAGGCACATGAGAACACCATGCTCTGAATTTTTAGCGTTTCGTATTCTACTAATGTGGAACGTGAGAAGGGCAAAAGCGCTTCGCATTTGTCTCCGTATGATATGCGTGCTCCTCCTCTTTGAAGACGGGGTCAGGGCAAAGTTAACTCGTCTGCTCCATTTCTCTCCTTGTTGAACTCGCGACGAAGAGCAGTGATTAAGTTGCTACGTAGATGTCAGAATAATGTACGGCCCCTGTCTTTATTGCGTTTGCTCTGATGTAACAAGGGGACCTACTTTCGCGTGTAATTCGCACCCTGGGATGCGTTCTGCTGGTTCTTTCTCATCTCTTGTTTGTTTTGTGACGTAGTTTGTGCTTCTTTTTTCGGGTGAATTGGTGTCCCACTAAGTACTGTATTAAGAATCATTCTGTATGTCGTTTAATCGTCTTAGCCTCATTATGCTCACGATTTACAGTGCATCAATAAAATTGGTATTTGAGTAAAAAACATTGTCATGAAAAGTGTTGAATTTTAGATTTTAAAAGCAAGTTTAATAAGAAGTCACATTTCCGGCACCAAATCGAGTACAGTGGCCTACATTGAAAGATGTTTGTTTGGTTGTGTTTTAAGTTCACTGTATGCACAGATAGGCTACTCGGGACTGGATCTCTACAGTTTAAAGTGGAATCTGAACCACCACCTGCTTTCAACGGGTATCGAACCTGAGAGCCCTTGATTACAAACCGACGACGTTACCACTACGCCATCGGGGAAGCATTACATTGAAAAAAAATATTTCGTATAAAATTTGCTTGGAATGAAGAAACCTATCCAACGAGGTGTTACTCGACACTTTCCCATATAAAATTTTCCTTCCTTCAAAATACCACAATCATAAGCTTTCACGTTATGAAATAAAGCGTTTTGTACTACATTTTGAAAATATTAGCCTGTTACTAAAGTACAGATTCGTCGAAACAGTAAGATAATTTTAGGATACCCATTCGAAAAATGTTGACAAAACAAAAAGAAAAGCTTCCTAGAAGGATTGTTTACAAGTAATGTTACTAGACCCTCTTTTCTATTTAAAATTTTCGAAGAACGCCCGTAGCAGGACACCACATACGTTCAAAATACCGCTTGTCAGTTTGTTTTTGATTTACTGAAGTGGCGTTCATACTTCGTGAAATTTATTGTTCACTTTCGAAACTATTGGCCTGTTGTGGAACGAATTTAATATTGATATGCGGTACATAAGCGACTCTGCCATTGCATAAAACTCTGTACAAATTGTAAGCAGGGATATATATATATGTTTGAGTAGCCCTAAATCCATGTAATATCTATTCAACGAAAAATATCAAGAGTGTTAATCAATTTAACGATTTGTTTCACTGAATCGAATCATAAAAAAAGAACGGTTAAAAGAATCTTTAACTTTAGAATTATCCAGAGAAGTTACAGGCGGAATAACGTATTTGCTATTTCTTTAACCAAAGGTAACCGTTAGGACATTCGTATTCCTCAATACATCACATAAAAGGAGCCTGTTCCATCACAGCGTCTAAAACACATTGGCAAGTTGAGCAGAACGTTATTGAGTTGGTTCGTACAGTACAATGGCCGAAGTTGTTCTGTCACTTCCTCCGTTTTTGGTAGCCCACAAGATTGGTAAAGGATACCAGTTGTTGACCAATAACTGCTCTAACCTTTCAGGTCAAACTTGTTTCGAGGATTTTTCTCAATCACGCATTTTTGTCTCGTAGCTCCAAGGCGCCGAAGCCATTACTTGTCCCTTTGTGGCTGCTCGAGATAATCCCCCAGGCAGAGTCTCGAGCGCAACACGAAGACGAGACTTGCCTGTGTTCATCGTGCATGAGATTTGTAAACTGTGGTGTGATAGGATTGCGGCCACAACCGTTTCTCCCTGGCTGTTTTGCGAGAAACTGTCTCGAGATGTGAAGTTCATAGTGGCTTGATGTCCGTTATCCCGAACCGTAACAATTCACACACTTACACAAACCGTGCTAAGATTGTTCTTTCTTGTGAAACTATTGCATTTCGTGAGGGTTTATGGAACCACAGGAATGGGCCATTAGATCAGGACATACAGCATATTCGTAACCCGACAATGACACTCACTAGGTTAGGTTTACATTTCCACATAGGCCTACCATAATAATAATCTAACATGTTTGATTGCACTGGTTATTTCTCAATTTTTCTATTTTAGCTTCTTAATTTATTGTGCAAACTATTCTAACGTTGTTAACGCCATTCATACTAGCTGTGAATTATATGGATCTGCTTATGTCCTTCATCTAGTGGAATATTTGTGAATAAATAAGTAAAAAGTGAAGCGCCATGAAGGCGTATAGGGGGCGTGGAGTTAGGGCCCCACACGTTCTTGATCTCGGCCGAAGGTGGGGGTGATGTGATGAGCACCACGCGCCTGGCCGCCAGAGTTTCCTCCAGGTATCCACTTTATACAACGCTACCCTACTCGGTAGAATATACAGTTTTTCACAATTTTCAATTTTCTCTATATTTTTGCATTCTCATTGGAACAAACACAAACTTCCATGTCCGAACTAGGATTTGAACTCGGGACCCCTGGCAGTGCAGCACGCTGTGCTAACCACTCCGCCATGGAAGTCGACACGACTGAGCGATCACGCGGAATATTTGTGCATAGTGATTTATTTACTTCCTTTGCTTATGAAAGAGCGTACAGTGGGATGCATAAGTATTCATGACGTTTATTCTCTTTGTTTTGCGTAACGAGAGATTCAAGAATTAACAAGATGACGAAGAAGCTGCTGTCAACCTCTGCACCAGTACAGTACACTTAAAAATCTATTCCTTAAAAACGCATAAGATGCAAGTGATAAATTAATGAAAATAGTCATTGACAATTTGCCGAGCCATACTTGTGCATCCCAATCTACTATGTAATGATAACAGGACACACTTTGCCAATTGGACAGCAGGCAACTGTGGATGCCAAGATTTATATAACAAGGTTGACCCACAGAGCAACGTTGTATATTCATTGGCATCTACGTAGAATGACGTAAATTTCTATCAGAACAAGTGTCATACAACGTTATCCAGAGCTGTGAAAAGAAGCGGAGATTACCTGGAATGATTATCAAAAAATGTTGCAATAGATTAAAATGATGCTACTGAACAAAGAAAGTTAAATTGAGGACAAATATACTGATATGAAATGTCAAGAACATATTTGGTACTAGTGTTCTGATGTAGTAAATTCTTGCGTTTTCTACAGTTGAGTGATTTATGTTCATTTACGTCGATCGATATAACATTGGTAACACTGATTCCGGTTGTAAAAGGAAATCGTTACTTGTCTTCGGAAAGACTTCACCCTTGGCAATCCACAGAGGCAATTTCTAAATAGTTTCTTCCACTCAAACGCCTTGGCGACCGTTGACTGAGCGCTGAGGGATCTTACCTTGGCCTACTTCAAAGAATGGCTAATATGTTTTCAGTTGCAGAGGACACTGCATGTGAGCCAATTCGCAACGTTTCGCTGAACATCTTAACTAAGCAATATCACTTGCTATGACAGCAACTGCACATGGGCTGCAGTTTGTGTGAGCATTTAGCATGCATGATAACAAAATGGTGACAAGGCTAAGTAATTTATGGGAAGATGGAATTTCCTCAATGGCTGCGGTATCTTAGAAATCGCTTTCATACCTTCTCATAGCCTCTAGGGAGGCGCATCATATTCTAAATAAAGGGCTACATAAAAATCGTGTTCAAATATTTCAATCAAAAGTAGTTGATTAGCATTATTCGTTTAATTGTAGAATGAAATAATGAAATGAACATATCATTTTATATTATATACAGCACCGTGAATTCGCTACGGTGACAAAATTCTATTAAATGTTAACAAAAGAGAATTATGATACAGAGCGTTATTTGATATGACTAAAAATTGTCATGCTCATAGTTAAAATAATAGCTTGATATTTAACACAACCAGTTTTATAATTAATTGTAATGTACATTTCAGCAGTGACACATCGGAAATGAAAGGAAATATTAATTTAGAAACTGTTATTAGCTTCTCATAATTCTTGGTTTTAACTTTAAACATGTTCTCCTCGTTGCTTTTATGTCATTATACGAAATATATAAATTATTTTTTTATTAATTGTAATATTGTTTATATTGCGATTATATAGGACAGGCTAAGGAACATAATCTCAGTTTTTCAGATCTGTGAAAAATTTTGGTTATAGGCCCCGCGCATATTGTATGCCTCCTGCGGGGCTGCGTGGTGCATTAGGAACAAGAAAGAAATTGTTATGCGTTTAAGCATATATTTATCGTGGTCTGTGTACGCACACGACAGTAAGAGGAGAAGGAGGGGGGTAGAGGAGAGCTCATGCCAAATTGGAACACGCGTTTAACACTTGAACTCAAACATTGCAAACTGTAAATGATGGTTCGTATTGTTAGTCCGTATGAGCTCTTCAGATGGCCTGAGTCATTCCAGTTTCCGTTACATTATTTTTATGGTACATGGAAACCAGGTTAGCAGAATAAGTGCAGTCTATTTGTACATCATCATCACTCAACCAGGTCCTTGTCCTGCTTCATCCACTTCGTTCACCGCGCTCCAGTCTCCACACATGTATGTATGACATTTGTTCCATTCAATTATTCAATATTTTGTCCCACAGCAAACTGCTACATCAAAGCCTCATCAGATTGTACTTCTTTTTCTCACCTATTCTCATGTCACTTTTCACCTTAGGCTAATACCGACGAGTATGAAATGATAATCGCGGAAAGGAACAATAAAACTAGAGCCCAGTACCTTCTGTGGATAATGAGACGATGAGGACTCGTGATGACATCACAGATTAAGTGATTATCACACTGGCGTAGCCAAGGATGCCCTCACAGGGCCTTCTGTAATCTTCCCAAATCATTTTAAAAAATTGATCAGTGCACTGTAATGCCTGCAAAAGACACACAAACAGTGGTGCTTGAAACTCACACTTTCTTAGGCTGAAATCAACAACAACGGGGGGAAAAATCACATCGGGAGCAACCATCTAATGTGATGGAAGCACAAATGAACCATTCTCAGCTTGACGGCTCGGTGCGATAATACCTTATGTACAAGGACATATTTACGAGCGCCCAGGGTGTTCCTGAATGACTCGGCAAGTACTAAAATTAAATAATGAAAATAGGCTTGTTTAGCATTTGTTGTATAATTGAGAGTTATATATTTCCTCCGAGCTTACTGGAAGGCAAGGGTTAGATTGGAATCTGAAGCAAGTCTTTCACACACACTTCAACGAAACATCCTAGTATTTATCTTTATCCAAATCTACTTACAGTTTGTTAAATTCAAAGAAAACTCGGACGTCACTATATATAATTTCAATATATTTTTCACTTATTGATCTACTGTGTTTTGTTTCTTTATCGTTGCTATGGTCAAAAATGTATATATAAATGTATACATCGTAATTTTACATTATCAAGAATGTGATAATAATTAATTATACATCATATTAATGCAACAACGTTTTCCAAAATATAACAAAACAGAAATTGATAACATAGATATATCATCGTACGTATTAAGCACAAAATTAAACAAAACATAATAAATGAAATAAACGAACATCTTTGGGTCAGTCACAATACGCACCCCTTCCGGGTGAAAATTTTCGATTTATATCAGTTCTGTGAATATCGAAAATTTTACCACATTTAGTTCCAAACTTATGAACATATTTAAATTCCAACATAACTTACTTCTTTTTTCAAACAATATTAATTCAGTTCACTATGAACTCCGTGAATCAAACTTGACTGACATATTCTTCATTTTGTTTTAGTTGCATGAATTCAGTACATTAAATGAATAAACAATATCATTGACTATGCAAATATCCAACATTTTTCATTGTAGAAATGTCCGTAGTTACCTTAACCTAACTACATTCAAGAATTATTTAAGCAAATTTAAGCAACTCTGTTTTTCTGTCGGCTGAACAATTAAACTTCTTTACATTAGACAAATTTTGCTTATTTACAGATTTCTTCCCATCTAGAGAGATAAGTTCCACATAATTGTTCTTAACATTTTTAACTAAGTAAGGACCTAACCATAAATCCAGAAATTTGTGAATTTTCTTATTAAGAAAGCTGCTCTTCTCGTGGTTTTTAACAAGAACAATATCGTTGACTGCGATTGTGATACTCCTTCCATCCTCTTTCTTCGTTTTGGTTATAGCCCTTTTCTTCATTCTTGTTTTTGCCATTAGACATTTATTCTGCCATGTCACCTTCTCCAGTTCAGATGGCCAATTAATTTGATGAAATACTGTATTCTTGACATTATCATGAAGAAACAATTCATTCGGCGTAAATCCTGTAACCTCAGATACCGAACTGTTTAAAAGTCCAATGATTACACTTAAGTGTTTAAACCACTGCTGATGATTATCCTTTGTGTATAGTCTTAGTAGCCTGATTATTTCCTTATTGTATCGCTCAATTGGGTTGGCGAAAGGTGAATACACTGATGTTGTAACATGTTTTATTCCATTCGATTCCACAAAACTCTTCCACTCAGCTGATCGAAATTGAGATCCATTGTCAGACAAAATTACTTTAGAAAGTGGATAGTGATAAAAATATTGCAGTTGGAACTTATTTATAATTTCCTTGGTTGTAGCTTTTCTCAAAGGGTAGGCCATTACAAATTTCGACATAACGTCCACTATTGTTATAATAAAGCTATAACCTTGTGATTTCGGTAAAGGTCCAATAAGGTCTATAGAAAGCATACTGTGAGGGGTTGTAGTATGTACATGCAAAATTTCTTTATCAATTTTTAAGACTGCCTGCTTAGTCTTTGCACATGTTAAGCAGTTTCTGAGATATTCCTTAATAGTATCTTTCATTTTTGGCCAATAAAAACAATCTTTGCATTTATTATGAACCTTAAAATATCCAAAATGTCCTTGCTTATCGTGAAGTCGATGTAAAATTTTAGGTACCAACTCCCTTGGAACTACCAGTTTCCACTTATCGTCTGGAAAGTGCTTCAGAAACAGAAGACCGTCATGGAATGTGTAAATCTCTTTGGATCCTTTCGGAGTATTGCCTTCCTTTAAATGCCATATAATTTCAGAACAGCATTGATCCAGTCTTTGACTCTCCTTCCAAAAGTCAACTGTGTCTTCATCAACAATATCTAAATTCAAATAATTAATGTATAATTCATTGATGAGAGGAACGCCTGTAGATAAATCAGGATACCTACTAAGAGTATCGGCAGCTTGGTTAGAAGTTCCAGGTATATGATGCACGGAATAATCAAATCCTTGTAGTTTTAAGGACCATCTGTTGAGTCTCTGATTTAATGACTTCGCAGACTCCAGCCATGATAATGATTTATGATCAGTATACAAATGAACTTCGGTTCCAGCAACATATATATAAAATTTTTCAAAAGCAAAAAGAATTGCCAAACATTCGATCTCGTGCGTACTGTAAGTCACCTCATTACCACGAAGAACTCTACTTGCATATTGTATAATCTTGAGATCCTCTCCTGAAGTGTCGCCATTTTGCCATAAAACCGCACCGATCCCCTTCTTAGAGCCATCTACATTTATGTTGAAAGGTTTTGAAAAATCAGGTTGTGCTAAACCCTCGGGGGATATAACTAACTCACGTAACTTTTCAAATGCCTGTGAATGCAATTCCTTCCACATCCAAGGAACATCAGATTTCAGAAGTTCATAAAGAGGCTGAGCAGTTTCTGCAAATTTATTTATAAATTTTCGTCTCCAGTTGACCAAGCCAAGGAATTTACGAAGAGCTCTTTTGTTATTAGGTGTCGGAAAATTTATTATTGCAGAATTCTTGCTTGAATCAACTTTAATTTGGCTTCCAGAAACTATATGGCCAAGAAAAGAAATTTCCTTACATGAAAATTTGCACTTCGAAAACTTAATTGACATATTAGCCTCCTTGAGTTTCTGAATAACAGCTTCTATATGCCGTAAATGTTCCTGCCAAGTTTTACTGAAGATCAAGAGGTCATCCAAGTAGCAAACAACATAATCATTAAATTCCCTTGTGAATATCTTATTCATTCTGTCTTGGAAAACAGAAACTGCAGATTTTATACCAAAAGGAAGATATCGAAAGAGATACTGCCTTCCACGATATGAGAAAGCAGTATAAATATATGAATCAGGACTTAACGGGATCTGAAAATATCCACAAGATAAGTCAATAGAAGAAAAATACTGCGGTCCCAAAAAGCGTTGCAACATTTCATTGATTGGTTCCACTCTAACTTGCGGACTAATAACATGCTTATTTAAATTCCTAAAATCCACAACTGGCCTCCACAGACCCCCCTGTTTCGGGACTATGTGCAAAGGATTTAAATATGGCGAAGATTCTTGGTAAATTATGCCCCAACTTTCCCATTTGGCAAGTTCTTCTTCCAAAGGTTTTCTTCTAGAAATCGGAATGGGATATGGTGCAGTAGATACAGGTATTTCTGTGTCCAATTGTATCTTATATACGTCTACATTTGCATGTCTTGGTCTATCGGAAAATTGGTTATGATACTTCCATAAAAGTGAAAGTAAATCTTGTTTTTGTACTTCATTTATGTCGTTAATTTCAAAAACCTTATTGTAAATATCGCTCTTAGAAGGCATGTATTCGATATCTGATACAGGCACATAATTTAACAATCCACAACACTTCAATTTATTTGCTTTGGATTCAGGTTCATTCTTAATCGTAGAGCTACAATATTCATCACATTTAGAGTGTAACAAATTAGAATCTTCATTATTTAATGAAGCACAAATTTCCTTACCTGAAGAACTTACTAAACTTATGTGCTGTGACCTGAGATCTACTATAGCTTTATACTTTCGTAAGAATGGAACTCCCAAAATAACATCAGCGTTAAGTTCCTTTATAATAAAGAATTCCATAGGAAAATATTCATCATCAATTTGAAGGCTTATAGTTTTGCAACCAGCAATCTTGCACCTTTTACTTCCAACAAATCCAGACAATCTGATATCTTCAACCTTGTCTAATCTAAGATTACCAATCAATGATGTTATTTTGCACCAAACTTCGTAATTTAAAACATTTGCTTGACTTCCAGAGTCTATTATACAAGTAATAGGTAATTTACATATGAGTCCATGTATGATTGGAACTTCCGTTACAGGAATAGGTACACCATCCTCATTAAAAGTCCAGTCTGGTTCATCGTCGAACCATTCTAACAGAAAGTTTATTTCAAACGTTTTGAAAGATGAACTCGCATTATTTACAACATTAATACGATATTCTTCACTAACACTATCATCAATTGAACGTTGCCTCTTAACAGGACAGCAGAGGGACTGAGGCACTTCCTTCTGCGCAACTAATTTAAAGATGCAGAGTTAGGAATTTGTTGCTGTATTGATCCTTGTACTTGATCTATTCGCGAAGTATTTTGTTCACGATTTGCCATTCTTGTAGAATCAGAATTAATTTGTGATACCAAACTTCCTGCTTCAGGTTGAGAATTTAATGAATTTGAATTTGCAGGAAAACGCTGATATGGCATTGTATTATTATTAGCACTGCGATTTTCATTCATGTAATAAAATCGCGATTGATTGAGCAAATTTTCATCATTAAATTGTCCTGTAGGTGAACGAGAATTATTTTGTCTGTAATTATTTCGGAATTGTCCTCCGTTTCTAGATCTGAAGCTATTATAATTGTTTCGTGCAGTAAAATTTCCATGATGTCCATAATTATTAGAGGTTCGCCTAAAATTGTTGAAATATCGACCTCGAAGATTGTTTCCCTGCCGATTTTCATAACCTTGATTGATAACAGTATTGGCTTCTAACTCACTACTAGTTGGAGTCTGAGTACAAACACTAGTGGTCTTCGAACGTCGAACATTAACTTGCCGCACATTTAACTTGCCTCTATTTTGTTCAGAGTTCTTAAAAATCTTTGGAATATTTTCACGTTCGTTGTCTTCATTAGGAAGAACAACAAGCCCCTTTCTACTAAATTTTATTACATCTATTCTTCTTAACATGCTAGTTAGTTGATCTACTGAACGAATTTCGTGACAAGTAATGTGATTGGCAATATTATCAGGTAATTGGCTAAGTATTAACTGTATAACATCTATATCTTGAGGATTTTCAACCAAATTACAATAACTAGAGTGAGTTTTTAAAGCAAAAGTCTCTAAACTGCCATGTACACTGGGATCGTATTTGCGATTCCTCAATACGGAGAGTTGTGATTGGATAACTTCCGAAGAAGCAAACTGATTAATGAATTCTTGTACAAACTGATCATAAGAATTAAAGTAATATTTATGAGTCCGAAACCAATAACCAGCTCTCCCAGTGAAGCATTGTTGGATACTTTGCAGTTTCATATCTGTTGGCACTCCTACAACATTTAATATGTTATCCAGCTGTTCAATATATTCTCTCGCTGATTGTTGCTCTATCTTTCCCGAGAACTTAGGCAATTGAGATAATTCACTTAATTTTAAACGTCCACTTCTTGCATTTCCTTCTCCATTGCATGTATTTCTAATTATAGGATGATCACTTCTTCCCCTCGAACTATACGGCTGATTATAACAAATATGATTTGCTCCGTTTAACCCTGTGTTACCATAATTATGCAATCTAGAACCATTTACAGACGACTGATGATCATCGTGATTGTTCGTAACTGAACATGGTACACTTGCATCACGATATATATTACTAACACAATCATTTTGTGGGTTAGGTTCTGATATTTGTGGGTTAAAATCACACCACATACAAGGAGAATTAACCCTTTGATCCAGATGACAATGTGGATTATTATGTACATTACTAACATTGTCATTATTCTTAGTAAACACAGAACTAGAAGTAGGATGTATATTTGTACCAAAAAGTTGATAGCAAGCATCAGTGTAGTTATATTTCTCAGCACCTAACTCTCGTTTTGGGAATGGACCTTCTGCGTCGTTACTTCGGAATTTCTTTACGGAAGTTTCGTCAGAGCTAGATCTTACAGATTTATTATTCTTGTGCTTCCAACGGACATGTTTACGAGTACGAGTATTAGTAACATTCTTGTTACCGGAAACTTTCTTAGAAGAATCATCTGATACATCACTAGACGAAGTACTGAGTCCAATATCACACCGGGTTCTTCCATTCCGACATGTATTAGATTCTGTATTATCCACAACAATTGATTTTGTTCTACTATTAGAGGTAAAGGTGGTATTATGAGCCATTCATATATTATGAGCCCCCCCAATATCTGTTCATGTAGTGGCCTCAACCTGGCGGCGACGATTTTAACTGCTAATTTAGTAACGCCTTTTGCCGCCAGAGAGTTATCGTTCAGTTGCAGCTGATAGTTTATGAGTAAACGTGTTCTTTTTGTTTTCTCGATCTGAAAAACTTTGAAAGGTAAGTGTTTTGCTTTTAATTGCAGTACTTATTCATTTAAATTCATCCTAATGCATTATTGCATTGGATAAAGCATGTTTAAAAGATTGTTTTTGTGTAGATACTATGTAATTTTGCAAGTAACAAAGATTCGTTATGCATGTTCCAATTCCAATATGGCAAGGGTTGTAAAATGAGCCCCCATCGAGCTTGGTATATGAGCCCCCAAACTTTAAGGGGCTCATATTATATACACTACAGGAGTGGTTTCAACTTTGTCTTTTCAGATGTCACGAAAAGTGCTAGGTCCAAAAAACAAGACCAAAGGAAAAAAACTGGAATACTGAAGATATGGTTAAGGCGATGAAGACTGTGAGAAACAAAGATATGGGATTGAAAATGGCATGAAAAATGTTTCTTGTTCCAAGACCTACTCTTCAAAGGCTTGTTCGAGTTGACAAACCACCGGAAGAAGCCGCTTTAACAAAATTAGGGAGAAAACCTATAATGGGTGAGGAGCTGGAAAAAGAGTTAGTCGAGTATTTACGTATCGTGGAAAGTAAATTCTATGGTCTTACGAGACAAGATGTTCGCAGGGTAGCTTACCAACTGTGTGAAAGAAATGGAATTAATCACCTATTCACAGAGTTTGGTTCGACCACTTCATGAATCGTCATAACAGTGTTTTATCTCTTTCGAAACCTGCTGCGACATCGCTTTCAAAAGCAAATGGCTTTAACAAAAAGGCAGTCGACAATTTCTTTGATATCCTGGAAGTCGAGTACGCCAAAAACAACTACCCGGCAGACAGAGTATTTAATGTCGTTCAAAGCAAAATCCTTCGAATCATTGGGTTGGGTTGAGAGAAAAAGACAAGTGGGAGTTCTAAGTTCTGCTGAACGGGGGTCTCTCGTGACAGTAGTCTGCTGCATGAGTGCAGGGGAAACTTTTGTACCTCCTATCTTCATTTTTCTTAGGAAAAATATGTCTGAGCTTCTCATGAAAGGCGCTCCACCTGGGGCAATTGGTGGATGTCACCCGTCCGGATGGATACAAGCAAACATTTTCACAGACTGACTAACGCACTTTATTGACAAAATTAAACCCTCAAAAAATTACCCTGTGCTCCTTATTCTAGATGGCCACAACTCCCACACCAAAAACATTGACATTGTGAATCTTGCTCGAGAAAATGGCATATCCATTGTAAGTTTAACCCCATACACATCGCATAAACTGCAGCCTCTTAACTGCGCTTTGAAACATCACTACAGTGAAAACATACGCAAGTGAGAGACCAGTTGGACCCTATGATATTGCCGAACTATTGGGAAAGGCTTATTTGACTTGCCAGACCGGATCCATTGCTGTGATTGGGTTTCAGGTTACAGGATTATATCCATGTAACCAGAATGTTTTTTCTGCTGTGGATTTTGCACCTTCCTCTCAAGAGGCACTGGATTTGGAAACCCTGCAAAAAGGCAAAGGGAAAATACCTAAATCCTCCAACAATGCAGTAAGAGGACAAAACACAGGTACTGAAACTCCACAAGAAGATGGTCAAAATGCATCTGGGACGACAATTGTAGAATCAAACCGCGCTGGAACTGCAAATTTACCAGTTTTGGAGAATGTGCAAGTAACAAGATTGCAACCAGCTGCTACAGATTTGGCATGGGCAGTTCCGGTCTGTGTAAAGATAAGGAGAAGAAGATTCCCGGACACACTGTGTCTCCAAAAGATATCTGGCCTGTTCCCGATCCAAAGAGGAAAGTGACTAACAAAGGTCCTAAACCCTCCAAGGCAGCTTTGATTACATCGTCTCCGTGCAAAGATGCTCTGTTGGCTACTGGAGAAAAAGAAAGAAGTCAGATTCAGCTGAAAGGAAAATAAAACTGAAGGATAAAAAGCAAAAAGATGATGAACAGCCTACTGAAAAAAACACAAACTAAAACAAAGCATGCAGTGAAACCGAAGCTTCATAAAGATTCAGATGAGGAATTCTGTGAATCAGATATCGATTCTGGGGAAAATGTCTTAGAAACACCAATCGGAGTGGAAAGTCCCGGTGATGAAGAAGCAGTTTGTCTGTTCTGCGAGGGTCTATTTTCGGCAGATGACCGAGAAGAACTGTAGGTGAAATGTCTCATCTGTGAAATGTGGGCACACAACGACTGCGCTGGATGCGAGAAGGATATTTACATTTGCTACTTTTGTAAATATACATTACAAAGAATCAAAATAAAACTTTTCAAATGGTTTCTTAATGACCCTTTCAATTCATTTTTAATTACCCTTACAATTGGTTTTGTAATGATTTTTTCAATGATCTTGTTATGAACTCTTTTATGGCATTTCACATCATAATATCTTTTTTAAGGTTTTGTAATGAATAAAATGTTGTTTGTATGATTTAATTTGTCATACACTTTTCTAAACCAGTTATTCTATTATTTTTTTCCTAGGGGCTCATATTACCAGCACAAAACTTTTTTTCCACAAATTGACTTGTTTTGTATTTTATTTTTTTTCATATCCTTAAAGTTGCTCAAATTGGTTTATATTTTAACAGTAGTTGTATGAAATGTTGTAGTTAAAGTTAGCATAAGTATCTGAACAAAAAAAGTTAAAAATCAAATTTAAAAAAATACAAAACAAAATGGGGGCTCATAATACCACCTTTACCTCTACTATTTGTAACAACAGAATTACGAGCAGAGGAATTATGTGCAAGGGCTACGCTACCTTCATCATTATCGTTATAATTAACTTTGACTGTTAAATCCTTGCCATCAGTTTGAAGCTTTTTGATATTTTGTTCTATACCTTCAATATGGGAATTAAACTGTTGGAACTTTTCTGTACAATGAGAAATATGCTTATGTACATCAGTATTAACATCGCTTTTAGTTTCTAAAATAGTGACTCTAGACATGAGATCAACTATATTAGCAGAGCAGTCATTATAATTTGAATTGAGATTATCTAAACGTTGGTCATAACCAAGAACGTGTTCTTTCAATGATTCTTGCACATTTTCAAATTCAGATAGTTTGACATCAACATTACTACATTTATTATCTAATACAGATTCAAGACGTGTAGTTGATTGTAAACACGCCATACTTACCGCATCTATTTTGTCCTTAAATTCAGACATTAAAATATTGAGCCGATTGTTAACATGACTAATATCATGATTAACAGCTTCAAATTTAACATCAAGCTGTGAAGATAACTGTATATGTGCACTAGATAATTCAGCTTGTTTTAAAGATATAACGTTGAGTTTAACCTGAATATTTTCATGCGACAGGTTTAATTCTGATCTAAGTTCTTGGTTAGACTGTTCAAACTGAGTCCTAAGTTCTTGATTAGACTGCTTAAGTTCTTGGTTAGACTGCTCAAACTGAGTCCTAAGTTCTTGATTAGACTGCTCAAACTGAGTCCTAAGTTCTTGATTAGACTGCTTAAGTTCTTGGTTAGAATTTACAACAGCTAATTGTATGCTTCTAATGCTGTTTAGTATATCATTTAAATTAGGATTTATGCTTTCCAAATAAGCTGGCAATTGATAAGGATCGTAACTGGGATCACATTTGTTGCAACAGTATCTTTCCTTCGTGGTAGAATAAATTGTCCAATGTGTGACGGAAAGCTTCAAACATGAAATATGATACCACGAACGGCAATCAAAACATTGCACATACCTCAGGTCATTATCGAGCTTATCACAACACGTCACTCCTTCAATCTTACCTGACTGTACATCACAAATATCACCATCGTGAGAATTACTACTATTTAAGTAGGTTCCTTCATATGCAACATTAGATTTTAGCCTACGTGAATGTCTAGGCTTCGTTTCCTTAGATTTATCTGCCATGATTGCACAGATTAATAATAAACATAAATAAAATATTTAGGGTCGCCAATTTTAAAAGTCTATAACTACCATTGCGCAAACTTCTCACCACGCATCAGAAGATTGTCCTTTTTTTTTTTTCAATCCTGGCTGTAGGCGCCAAATTATTGAAGCAAGTCTTTCACACACACTTCAACGAAACATCCTAGTATTTATCTTTATCCAAATCTACTTACAGTTTGTTAAATTCAAAGAAAACTCGGACGTCACTATATATAATTTCAATATATTTTTCACTTATTGATCTACTGTGTTTTGTTTCTTTATCGTTGCTATGGTCAAAAATGTATATATAAATGTATACATCGTAATTTTACATTATCAAGAATGTGATAATAATTAATTATACATCATATTAATGCAACAACGTTTTCCAAAATATAACAAAACAGAAATTGATAACATAGATATATCATCGTACGTATTAAGCACAAAATTAAACAAAACATAATAAATGAAATAAACGAACATCTTTGGGTCAGTCACAAATCATAAGGCTTTGAAGGATAGTACGAATGAAAATTTACACATGCTAGTACCTGTGATAATATGCATAAAATATTAATCAGAAACTTTACTTTTCGTCAATTGGATCTAACATCCGTTTTTGTTATTCAATAATTGTTCAATTCTTTATTTATATGACATTAATTTCCTTGCGAGGGCAGTTGTTTTGAAATAAATTTTGGCGATCTTAATTACACGTAAGCTAGATAATGAATACGTGCTGTTAGACCTATATATCTATTCTAATACCATATTTTTACCTATTCATGTAATAATAATATAATATTAATTAATTTACATATTTTAATTAATATTACTTAAATTTAATTTAATATAATTATGATATAACTATTTTAATTTAAACATTTATATTATTATTATTTCTGGGACACTTGGTTCGGACCCCCTCCCCCCCCCCCCGGGAGCCTTGATTCGAATTTTGAACAAATAAAAATTACAATTTACTTACTTAATTACTGCCCTCAACAGAGGTAAAACCTCCAATTACAGATAGCAGATAAACATGTACGCGTACATACACAACACACATTGGTTTATACACAAGAAACTAAAATTGAACGCATACAATTAGCATACATAGAAACATTCATAGACTGATAATAGAAGTAACCAATTAATTAACCACAAAAATCTAAATATCCAATCGGGATCTTTCACTTGCCATTCACCATACAAGAACAAATACCTGTGTAATAGTTACATATACAGTAAAAACTGCATATCCCGGAACCTCAATAAGAAGGAAACCTGTAAATACGGAAAAAAAGTCCCCAGAATGGACCGATTTTATACCTGAAAATGACCTGCTTAAGGTGGAAACCTCCTTAACGCGGAAACGGAACACCATTTTAAGACCAACTAGATGTTTTTATTTCAGTAAGACGGAAATTTCTTCCTTTATTTTTTTCGCTCGCAAGAAAACAATGCAATACTGTAAGTGGAACATGCCTCTGTTGCCGCTTGCTTATCGGTAACATTGTCGATATGAAATAATGCGCTACAATACTCATCCATTTCTTTCTTTCATCTCTTACCCTCTTTCTCCATCTTTCTTTGTCTATTTCTCCTCTGTTCTTTCGTCATTCTTTCTATTTTTCTTGTTATATCTCTTTGTTTCATTCTTTTTTCTTTACTTTTATCTCAATCTTTCTTCACCTCTCTTATTCCATCTTTCAATCTTTCTCTTTCCCTCTATGCACATCGCGCTTCGACGCCAAGGGTCCCGGGTTCGAAAAGATACATAATTACATACTGTACGTTCTTACAATACTGTAAAAAGTGTACCAACATGTTGTGTAGTTACATAATTGTAATCTCGGCTATGCTTATTGCGACTGTATCGCATTTTTATTCATTCATTATTGCATTAGTACTCTACATTATAAGTAATGTGAAATGTAAATCTGTCTTTCCATTATTTCCTGCAGCGTTCTATGCTGTATTTAAAGTCAACCCTGTATAAGAAGGAAAACTGTTAAGACGAAAAATTTTGCTCGAAACCATCATGTTCCGGGATAGACAGGTTTTACTGTATTTTGAATACATACATATGCATAATTGTAGAATATAGTAGAAGATAAATATTGGTACCATAATGAGTATAATATATTTGTAATTTTAATTCCGATTCTATCAATGTTTTTATAAAGTTTGAATGGTAATGAGAAATCTAAAGAGTGGTTATTATTTGTGATCGTAGAATAGAAATCACACATTCTGCTTAATTTTACATAACTGAAAAAAATATTCCATTGCATTAAGTTTGAAAGCAATATTTTATGAAAGCTGTGGTCAATATCAATATGTTTAGTGACAGGTATGTGCATTGCAAGTTTTATTTTCAACATGATGTTAATTGATTCATTGGGAACTACCCTAAGAAGAAAAATGTGGTTACGCCTCTGCATTATCAGAAACTCCCATGCTCTACCAGAGATTCCAACCTATTCGCAGACAGATGTTGGACGAGACTGAGTTTGCCAGTTAATTCACGTCATGTTGTGAATGTCCTGCACAAGTTCCGTGACCACGTTTTGGTGAACCAACCGCAGGGCTTCGTCACTTGGAAGTCCTTGAGCGCCTTTGAAAGCCACTTTCCCTCAACGCTGAGTGGGACAACGCCCTGCAAGAAGGCGATGCTGTATCTTTATCCGCTCTTGGACATAATCAGTCATGGTAATAGGTTTTCGTATAATTTCCCTCAAAAAACAAAAAAAATCGCTTTTAAAAAATTCCTCCTTTAACTACGATTATATTACTATCTTGTTTGATTAATAACTATTATAATACATATTAATTACCAAAATTGACTGAAATAAATTAAATGTATACTTAAAATATGGCGCAGTGCTAGCGTCGTCGTCTTGTAATCAAGGGGTCCCGGGTTCGATACATAGTGGTTCGGATCCCACTTTAAACTGTAGGTCTAGTCCCGATTAGTCTTACTGTGCATAAAGTGGACTTAAAACGCCAAATCAATCAATTAAAGCACACGCTAATATCGACAAATTTTAGCCACCATTGGAATACGTATTATCTCTACTGTCCCCAAGTCCTAGGTAAAAAGTATCTCTGAAAGATACATGATTAACTTGGAAGAATTCGAGTACTTATAGCATATTGGAACTTGCATTTTTCCATATATATTTTTTTTAGAAGACACAAATGAAAGGGGATACTACAATGCGTTCAGTTTGGCTCGGGGCCGAGATAGCGCGTGACTGCAGAACGGCGAGGCATGGCGCAGATGTCGGCATTTTCGTTCCTTAACATCCTGCTTATTTTTTACGCACATATCCTTAGTATGCAGACAATTATATTTATATTGCATAACGTGTATTAACCTGTGTTATATTTCACGCGCTATCTCGGCCCCGAGCCAAAATGAACGCACTGTAGAAACCAAGAGCCAATACGATTGTTTTTGCCGACCTCCATTGCGGAGTGGTTAGCAAAGCGCGCTACGACGCCTGGGTCCCAAGTTCGAATCACGGCATGGGCATAGTTTTTCTTCACGAGTTTTCCTTCATCAATTTCATCATATTAAAATGTGAAATAGCCCTTTTTCGAAAGGGCTTTTGGCAGTGGCGTACGCTGAGTCTAAAGCCTGAGCTTCCTCGCTATGACACCTGGTCCTAGGCTATGGAGGAAGGGAGAAGACTATAGGCTCATTCTTGACGTCTTCAAGGAAGCCACGTTGCCATCCCAACGGTAGTCAGGTTGCAAACTTATAAAAATTCAGGTTGCCAACTTCTAAGAATTCAGGTTGGCAACTCCTAAGAATTCAGGCTGCCAACTTCAGAATCGCCATTGTCTTTTTTTTTTTTTAAATCAGGTTAATTTACAGTTTCTAATCGATTTGCCGTCAGTGTTTTACCGTCTAGGCTTTAGGCTTCGCAGATCGCCTAGCTAGCCTGGAATATACGCTCCTGGCTTGTGGTGCTTCTTCTCATATCTCGTCAATTTAGGGAAAATTTCCCAATATTTTCCTTTCACTTCAAATTGCTTCAGATTTTCTCTCCGCCCCGGGAAATTTCCCTCCAATTGCCATGGCTGGACGCAATATCATTCATCCTCACGCATGTATCTTACGGTGAATATGGGAAAACTACAGATTGATTGATTTGGGTTATTTTATCTTCGCTTTTCTGCCACTTTTGACTAATCGCGAAGATGATGATATGAAATTAATGAAGGGGCACTCACAAAGAACACCCATGCCCAAGATAGGAAAAAAATACTGGGTTCTCAGCTCCATCCGTCGAAATAAGTTTTCGAAAAATGTTCTTTTCTTTTAAGCGACATTACATGAAACCAGTTTGTTCTGTTGTAATTATTTGACACTTGAGGGTTTTAGTTTTTCAAGAAAACGCGTACATTTTCAAAAC
The DNA here is from genome assembly GCF_977018435.1 of Lepisma saccharinum. Taxonomy (NCBI): domain Eukaryota; kingdom Metazoa; phylum Arthropoda; class Insecta; order Zygentoma; family Lepismatidae; genus Lepisma; species Lepisma saccharinum. The sequence goes on from NC_139249.1 coordinate 37,418,819, forward strand.
TGTTTTGTTTTGAATAAGAAATCAGTTTTCCTTATAACAGCGCTTGTTTGTGCCGCCCATTCCTTCATAATTGCCGTGTTGGGTTGGTAGCAAATGGCCACAGTTGGAAAAATGTTAGCCCAGCAGGCATGGTAGTTCATCTTGTGGCTGAGCAACCATTCATTCGCTTTGAAAGGAAAATCCCGTCTGCCACAAAGCACGTGCAGAGGACACGTTAGGTGTGCTTCAAGGCTCATCACTCGGCGAAGCGTCTGAAACGAAAGAGCGCAGGAAGTGATGTCTGGAGTTGGGAGGCCGCCTGAATTTTAATTCATGTTTCGCGGAAATACGTCTTCTGCAGCTATAGTTCTGGACAAATTTAAAGAAACTTGGACCTTATCTTCCTAACAAACTTGACGATGTAAGAAGAGACGTGTGGCCATCACGTCTCCTTTCGATATTGTCAATTTTTGTAGGGAACTGCACTAATGGATAGCATTCCTTGAGTTCTAACAGATAATGGCTTCATTCTTTCTGAGATTTTTTACCCTTCATAACTGAAATTCAATCCATTCTCCATCCACTGTAACAACGAAGTTAATGTAAACAAAATTACATAACTTCTGAAAAGTAGTTCCTTTTGTATTTGTTGGTTCCGGTTCTATCTTTCCGCAAATTAATTGGTCGTAGGTCTACAACTCATATTATAAGGTCTCGCAACTTCAATATAGCAGCTATTTTACACTCAGTGCTATGACCCTTATCACATGCACTATTCCACGCGCAAGATTTCTGGACAGTTACCATTATAATAACCAATAGGATTTCTCACAAGCCACGTGTGTTTGTTTACATTGACTTCATTCCTACAAGGGACAGACAATAGTATTGAAATTTTAAATAAATTATAAATTTATAAATACTGTTTTAGCGATTAAAAATCATACTCCTTCGCAGTTACTGGTTCAACCCGTATTGGAGGTTCATTGCACAGAGGTTCGGATACCATTTTCTGTCTGTATGTCCAGTCCCTATTAGCATATTGCATAAAATGAAGTTCAATTCAAAACTTTGTCGAAAACCTCTTGTCGACAGCGAGCTTATCGTTCCCAATGCTTATCATGGAAAAAATTGGATTTCTCTTCCCATATTTCCTACATTAAGTATGCTATTAATGGCGAGTGCAAGCAGTTATTATCGCAAACTAAATTGTAGTGGTTTACATCTGACTGCAAAGCCATCATGTATTTAATTGTTTCTTACAGTAGATACAATTAATTAACCAAGAGCAAGAGACGTGAAATAATCCAAATAAATTATGATTATTAAACTTAGTAACGTCAATGTTTTATTCTTCCAGTTTATCACTATCTTCATCAGGCATAATCGCGTTTAGTAAAAAAATGCTTGTGAAGGGAAGCATATTTTAAATAATTACACATCCAACAAGGAAAACTCTCGTTGGACCAATTGTACTGCTTATCTGGTGACAATACAGACAACTAGCTCGGTGCACCGAAGTTACCGGGTTCGAATCCAGACCTGCTCTTTGTCAGTGTTCTCTTATTAGTGTCATCTAATCATCACTCATCATCTCGATTAGCTGAAAAGCGAGACTAAATAACATAAATACAAACAAACGCAATTCAGAAACAAGGACCTCAAGGGCCTCCCAATGGCATAGTGGTAACGCCCGGGTTCGATACATTGCACAGTGGTTCGAATCTCACTTTAAACTGGAGGCCCAGTCCCGATAAAGCTACGTTTCCATTCTGACAAGTTCCAGACTCGAGATGCGCAACATGCGTCGGCGCATGTTGCGCGTCATTTGGTGCACTGTTTCCAATTCAAAACTACTTCTTCGAAATACGTCCGCAACAACACTGGAGTGCAGGACCGCAGTGTAGGGTTATGCAGTGCTTTAGAGTAGTCAGTGTTTCTTCTCTTGTATTGTAATAATTTGGTGTTGATTTAACTTGTGTAAAGATGGACAATACAGCTATGGTGGGTTTTGTGGTTCAGGCGCGTACCATGAACTTCTAAAAAAAAGGCGAAAACGACCTACATGATGGATTAGAAGTTTCCTACGAAAAAAAAACTCGTTGATGAGAGACTTACGTTTTAAAAGTGGATACAAAAACTTTGTAACAATGGCTGCAAGTGATTTTGAATTGTTATAAAATCTTGTTGGACCACAGATTGTAGTCGCGTCGCCTGTTTCTACTCTAGTGCGTATGCCCGTGCCCCAGGAACTTGCTGCAGGCTATTTCCATTGTTCGCGGCGCATGTTGTGCGTCAAAATCGTTTGGGGCAATTATGTGTCCCCAGCTCTTGCGCCGCGGCATGTTGCAGAGAGTTTCTATTTCAACAAATGCTTGACGCATGCCGCGCGTCATGTTGCGCGGCAAATTTGTGGTAATGGAAACGGGGCTTTAGCCTATTTGTGCATAAAGTGAACTTAAAACAACAATTCAAACTAAGGACCTCAAGATCAAGCCTTATATTCTTGTACGTGTTTCATGCCTTCTTGCACTTTAAGAAGAGCAAAGTTTTCCGCAATGTACCATATATCTGTTAAGTGCACCTAATTATATGCCTTTTTCCGTTTTGTGCATTTGCCATCCATACGACCGTTAGAGTACGAAACGGAAAGATCTTGCCGCTTTCACATGTTCCAGATCCTTGAACGCAATTTTACACCAGCCACACATATGGGTGTTATAATAGGAAGGATAACACTTCCTCTTTATCAAGGTGTTCCGGTCTCCCAGTTTTCATAGGTCATTATTATTATGATATCAGAATAGCGCAATTAATTGACGATAGTTCGAAGCATAGTGTTGCGTTCCAACGACGATGATCACGTGTTGAGCTACATTTACGTGGGTTCACATCGTTGAGTTTCGAGTGAGCCAAGTTCCTCATTGCTTTCTTCCGCGGTGGCCATAGAACGGAAATAACAACAACGGAAAAATCTTTAGAAATGCTTTTGGTCTCGTGCCATGGTTGCTGTGTAAATTCCTTTTGCGCAAAAGCTCCCTTTGAACACAATGTGGAATGGAAAAATGGCCGTGTTCCGCATGTCAACAACTCCCAATATTGTCTTCCGAGCTGTTTCTCACGCGTGTATATAATTACGCTCTCGTAAGAAATGATGTGGTAAGACTACAGAACATCGTTTCCGGCTTCCACTCAGAACTCGTTTCTCAACTTTTCTCATAATTTGTAAGGACGTTCCTTTCTGGATCGGAATGGCAGCAAAATGTTCGGTAATGGAAGTAGCGTGCATTGTGCCTAATCACTCATAGGGATCTAATTTGACTAATCCTTCACTCACAGACCTGGGAAATTTTCAGTCATTTCTCTGTGGGGATTTTTATTTAGTTTCCATGTAAATTAAGATTAGATTTCAGTAAATTAAAGCTATTTTTTCAGGATTTATAATAGCCCGATTAGCCTTGCTGTTCATAAATTGGACTTAAAACAACAAATCAATCAATCAATTATAAGACTTCAAACCAAGATGAAGATTGTAAGTTGGGTCCATTATTACAGTTAAAAACACTATAGATGACACCACTTGGAAACATACGAGTTTCTGAAAATTATAATTTTTTCCCCGCCTTTATTGAGTGGGCACTTGATAGTGACATTTGACATAGCCTACCACTTCATGAAAATTACTATTAAAAGGGAAGAAGAAAATTATTGTACTATTAAAACCGAGTTGCATTTTTTTATTGAGAAAATGTCATACACACACGACACTTAGCCATGTTCCCCGGAAAGCGTCAATACTGAAATAAACAAAAATATATTTTTTAAAAAAAACCTAACAAAAGCCTCTCAAGAGTTTTTATTCTGATGGATCACTAAAAGAGATATACTCTGAGATGAAGACATCCACACATGGTTGAAGATTATTATATTCCGTGGTTTATTCCATTGTTTATTGGATAGGAAGTCTGAGAAGTTTTAGAAATTTGGAGAATTTAGGGAATGCAGTTAGGAACAATACCAAAATACTTATAAAGACAGCGAAGGAGATATGTTCGGAAGTTAACACAAAGACAAATAAATACGTGGCTACATGGGCGTCCACAAGATTTTTCCATCTGTTTTATTTCCGATATTTCCTTTTAACACTGCTTCAATTTGAAGTTATCGTGTTCCAGCAACGACTTGCGCCAATCTTACTCGTATTTTTATAAATAATGAAGCAATTAACGAGTCTGAAATGAAATTATAAATGTGAAATATATAATTCTCGTTGGTATTAATTATAGAGTGTCAACTGCCTCCATTGCTCCCGCCCCGAAGCCCTTACATTATTACAGACTGAACTCAAGTAGTAGGCAATATTAAAACCTAATTATTTATAACAATTCGTTTTAGGAGTAGTATTGATAAATGAAAACGACATTAAAGAAGAAATTAAAACTAATCCAGAGAATGCATTTTACTTTTCGCTGCGCAGTTAAATGTAAATAGGTTTTAGGTGTATGTAGGTATTCAGTTATTATTTTAGTGTGTACAGTATATTATGTTCAACATAATTGGGAAACGTGTCCTGTGCCGAGTAAATAAATATTTATTTCTTCCAATGTCAAAGAACCTAAGGGATAAAGCATATAGAACAGTAATTATGGCTGTAGTTTGGTATGAATATGAAACATGGTCCACCACACTAAAAGAGGAACATACATTTAGAGTTTTTGAAAAGATAGATATTCGGACATAAACTGTCAGGTTGAGGAATGTCATAGAATTAGTCTTGCTAGAAATTTAGGGTTGTTAAAATTCCTGTGACTTGTATACCGTCTTGACAAGCAATTAAAAATAAGCGTTTAGTACACTATGCAACAGTGTATTTCAGGAAACAGTGTACATTGCAAGAATTTCATCGTATCTTTTAATGATTGCATAAGAACTCTAAAAATCTTCCAGCTATACCAGGTACTCAGTGAAATTACATTTAAAATACGAAAAACTGTAATGGTCTCTTTTGGAAGACGGGTAAAATAAATACTTTCTGGCGTTTTTCCTTTTTACATGAAGTTCCCAAGAGTTTTACCCTTTGTGTTCCGTCTGACGAAGACGCCATTTATAGCCTAAAGCCAACCGAGTCTGCTTACCTGAAGTTATATTGACATTTATGTCAAAGCGTGAAAAATCTTTTCGAAGCCTAAGGAGTTCATCGAACCACCTTTGCTTCTGACCTTGGAGTTTTTATTGCGACCCTTTGCCCACTACATTCCGAGACAAAACAAGAGACTGTATAAAAACACTGAAGACAGGAAGGGAAAATTTGAAACACACAAGAAAAGGTACACTTGATCCTCTAGAAAGAAAAGACTTCCGAACGCAACATCAGATAACGTCATGATGGAGAATGATAGATATTTCATACAGTGGATTTAGTGTATCAAATAAAGTGTAACAATGCACACTATGTCACCGGTTTCAATCAATGCTCATTTGATTCATTCGAAAGGCGAATGTGGATGCAAATAAACTTGCGTGACTATTTTGAATGTGGCTGGGAAAGTGCAGACGCGCAACATATATTACTGGAATGCCCAAAATATAATAGAGAGAGAAATATCTCGTGTACAACTTTATATAATTTAAAGGTTCAGTTTCCAATAAATTAATGAATATTTGTTGTCAATCCAGATGTTCGGATGGGTTATAGTTATATGCAATTGTAAAGGGTAACGTTTTTCTTTTTGAATCTAATGTCTGTGAAATAGGGGGGAATGGATATTTTTAATGTAAAGCAATTATGTATATTTTATATGTGTATTATAATGGGAAAAAACGGCTTAAAAGTTGCTAGGCCTAAAATAAAGGGATAAATGATTAATCTTATCCTTGTCTACAAGAAAATTGCAAGACGCACACAGAAAAGTTACGAAGGCATTCAAAGTTCATGTATCAGAAAATTGTGTTGAATAACAATCCACCTGCGTGGTAATGAATTTAAGTACAGACCAGCAATCTTTGTACTAGTCGAAGCCAGGAGAGTGAGTTGGTTGCTGATTTACTGATTTTTGTTATTTAGTGTCGCTTTTCTGCCACTTTTGGCTAATCGCGTCGATGAGGATGAGTGATGATATGATTAAATTGATAAGGGACACTCACAAAGAACATCCATGCTCAGGAAGAGATCCGAACCCGGGACCCCACGGAGCTCGGCTAAAAGTTGTTCACTAGACATTCTGCAGTCATGAAACTTCTGAACAACCCTCGCACAAATGCAATGCCAGTACTGGCTCGTTGAGTGAAGAATCCGCTTATGAAGCGTTTGATAAAATCAGACATCATGAACCAGGGGAGTGACTAAGGAAAAGGTTACTTCTTGCAATTAGGTAATTTTTGGGAACCGTTCACTTGCCAGATGTCACCCCTGACATAATTAAAGGCTCACGGAGAAGGAAAAGCCTTGGGAAGATTGCTACCTAATAACTGCGGCGGACTCTTTCACGACTTCCAGGGCAAGGTTGGCAGCTGTTTTGAAATCACCGCTTCTCTCTGGAGCATGATCATTTCGTTGTTATCGTCACTTCCTCATCAATGACAGTTGCTGTCACCGTTACATATGAGAACGAATTGCTCTTCAATAGGATTCCTGTGAACCTTTGGGATTTTTTTAAAAAATAAGCAATTGTTACTGTTGCGTTTCTTATTTAAACACTGGATTGATTATATACACTATTTAATGTACACTGACACTGGACTACATTGGAATGGTGTCGACCACCGTGTAGCAATGTCTCTCGCTGTTCTCGTACAGTGCGGGTATTTTCCGGTAAGTACCACGCCCTGCACAGTCTCCGAAGCAGAGTCTGCACTGTCCTGCCACCTAGTGGCGACAAGTATAATGAATACTTAAGATACACAAATTTTCACACATTGATAACACAAATAATAATACATACACTAATCTGTCCCAAACATAGTCCCCCCTCTTGATCGAGTCGATCAACAAAAGTACAACTAATTATCTATTGGAAGAGGCACTAGTTTGTTAACTGGACGTTTATAGGTTGAAGATGAAGTGCGAACAGTTGCAACACGCACTAGTCCATCCGCACCAGGATGCACTTGTTCAACTATAGCAAGTTTCCATGTAAGTGGAGGTAGGTGATCTTCCTTCACTAAAACCACTGTTCCTGGTTCTAAATTCTTCTTTTGGGTGTTCCACTTGGTCCTCTGCTGCAGGGAATGCAAGTAGTCCTTTGACCAACGGTCCCATAGTTGTTGGTACATCTGTTGCAATTTCTGCCATCTGGATAAACTGGTTTCTTTGCTGTTAGTTAGACTAGGCTCAGGAAAACTAGTTAGGGGTGCACCAATAAGGAAATGGCCAGGGGTTATAAAACTGGGATCTGTAGGGTCATGTGACAATACTGTGAGGGGCCTGGAGTTAAGACAGGCTTCGATTTGAACTAAGAGTGTTTCAAGTTCTTCGAAAGTGAGAGCAGAGTTCCCTACGATTCTCCTCAGGTGATGCTTCATGGACTTCACTCCTGCTTCACAAAGTCCAGCCATATTTGGGCTATTGGGTGGTAGAAAATGCCATTTGAATCCTTCCTGAGCTGCATGGTCTTCTAAAGACTTGCTGAAGTCTGATGTTTGGAATAAATTCTTCAAGTCTTGTAATTCACGATTGGCACCGACGAAATTTCTTCCATTATCGCTGTACAAGTTCAAACATTTTCCTCTGCGTGCCGTAAATCTTCGCAAAGCAGCAATGAATGACTTGGTGCTGAGATCTCCGACCAATTCTAGGTGTATAGCCTTGGTGGCAAAGCATACAAATACTGCTACATATGCTTTCAACCTTGATTTGCTTCTGGTGATTGACGGCTTGATGATAACTGGTCCAGCGTAATCAACTCCAGTGTTTAGAAATGGTCTAGTGGACTGTATTCTGGATGGTGGTAATTGTCCCATGAGTTGGTTGGAAATAGATGCTCTTAATTTGAAACAAATGAGGCACTTGTGCAGAATAGCTCTGACCACTTGTCTGGCTCTTGGTATCCAGTACTCCTGTCGTAATGAAGATATAAGGAGTTGCGGTCCTGCATGTAATAGCCTGTGGTGTTCTGAAAGAATGATCAATTCAGTTAAATGATGTTTCGGTGGCAATATGATTTGATGTTTGCTATCATATGGTAGCTGCGAGTGTCTAAGTCTTCCTCCAACTCTGAGTACTTGCTTGTCATCGAAGAAAGGATGCAAGTCTAAAAGTTGACTATCCTTTGACACCTGACTGTTAGAAGACAATTCTCGTATTTCCTTGCCATAAACTTCGTGTTGCACGCTTCTAATGCAAGTATCAACGCTGATCTTAAGTCACTTGCTGACAATGTTCCTATGTGTTTCTCTTGTTTGTTCCTCGCATTGTGTAGAAATCTCAAACAATATGCAATCACTCTTTGAAGTTTCAATAACGACGAAAATCTGCTGATAAATTCTATTGTTGGTGCATTTGTGACTAGACTTACTGTAGTTGTTCTTTGTTCTTCAAGTTCGTCGAGTTCGAAGTCATCATCCCTTGACGATGTTGGACTCGAAGGCCATGCTGTTGCTGGAAGTGATAGCCAATCAGGGCCATGAAACCAGATTTGAGAGGTGTGTAGTGAGTCTACATTTGTCCCTCTGCTGATTAAATCTGCGGGGTTCTGTGCTGACACTACATGTTTCCAGTACTGAGGCTTAGTACATTCTTGAATTTGTGAAACTCTATTCGCTACAAAGGTTTTCCATCGTCTTGCAGGTGATGCAAGCCACGCCAGTACGATCTTCGAATCGGTCCATAGATTGACTCTACTGACTTCCAATTGTAGTAGTTGTAACACCTTGTGTGTTAGTTTCGCCAGCAACAAGGCAGCGCACAATTCAAGACGAGGAAGAGTGATCCTTCTTATAGGTGCCACACGTGAACGTGAACAAAGTAAATGTACAGTGGTTTCACCATTTTCATTTGTTGATCTAAGATACAAACAACAGCCATATGCAACTTGCGATGCATCTGAAAATCCGTGGAGTTGAATGTCAACCACTTTTCCTTGAACTAGCACAAATCTGTTAACTTGTATCTGATTAATGTTTGGTAACTGTTGAAACAAACGTTTCCACTCCATGTTGAGCTTATCTGGTAACTTATCGTCCCATTCCATGTTATGGAACCATAATTGTTGTAGAAATATCTTGTAAGAAATTACTATTGGACTCACTAGTCCCAAAGGATCAAAGATTGATGCGACAATAGAAGCTACTTGTCGTTTAGTGATGTTGTCTTCATAACATGACACTATCTCCTTTTTATTTGCTTGCAATTTATCGGTGACTGGATCCCACGTGAGGCCTAAAGCCGTAACGCTTGCTCCCTTGTCGAACTGAAATGGTAGTTGCATTTCTCTATGAGTAGCTGGTACTGCTTCAAGAAGTTCTGGATGATTAGAACACCATTTCTTCAAAGTGAATCCTGCTGAATTCAGTAAATCGATTAGTTCTCCTTGCAATTGTCTAGCTTCTTCAATACTGTTAGCTCCGGTAAGAAGGTCATCAACGTAAACATCTCGTTGTAAAACTTTGGATGCATTCGGAAACTTGGTTGCTTCCTCTTCAGCTAACTGCTACAATGTTTTGGTCGCCAAAAATGGTGATGATGCCAAACCAAATGTGACTCTTGTGAGCTCGAACGTTTGTACTGGCATATCTGTAGATTTTCTCCAAAGTATGCGTTGAAACTTAGTGTCATCTGGATGAATCAGAATTTGTCTGAACATCTTCTCGGCGTTTGCCGTAAATACAACCTTGTGCGTTCTGAAGCGAAGAGCTATAGACTGAAGATCGTCATGTGTGGTTGGACCGACCATCAGTATATCATTTAATGAGACTCCATTTGTTGTTTTTGCTGATGCATCAAAAACAATTCTGGTCTTCGTGCTGCTGCTGCTAGGTTTGAATACTGGGTGATGTGGTAAATAGTATGACAAGTCATCATCTTCATTTAGATCTGGTTGTACTAGCTTCATGTGTCCCAACATTTCATACTCCTCGATTATTCTGCCGTACTCCTCTTTCAACTCTGGTTGTTGTTGAAACCTCTTCTCTAACTGATGTAATCTGAATAATGCCTGGTTGTATGAATGTCCTAGCTCTGTATGATCTGATCGAAATGGGAGACGAACAATGAAACGCCCTGTTTCATCTCTGGTGGTGTGTTGATTGAAGTGGTTTTCACAAGCTACTTCTTCAGCTGTTTTTGGTTTCAAGTACATTTCCTCCAACTCGAAAAAACGCCGTAATTGAGAATCCAAATTATCCTCCATGCGCACAAAACATGCTACTGTGGGTGTACTAGGTTGTACAGGCTGTTCCATCCGACCAGCTAAAATCCAACCTAATTCAATATTTTGAAGAACTGGATAGTTTTCATCTCTCGTTTGTCTTTCAGGAAGAAGTAAGTGCAAGTAAAGTTCCGATCCAATTAGTAGATCTATCCCTTCTGGTTTGTAGAAATCTGGATCTGCTAACTCAATGTCGGTTGGTAGCTTCCAATGTTCATGATGAATAACTTGAGAAGGTACGTTCCCTGTGATGCGTGGGAGTATCAGATAAGTAAGTGAAGTCTGGAAGTCTGACACCTTTGAGCGCAGCTGAATGTCTACACTGTGCTTGGCTTCCGATGAAATATTATTGATTCCTCTGATTGGAATATGATTTTTCTGCTTTCGCAACTGTAGTCTCTGAACAAGATCTTCCTTGATGAAATTTGACTGAGACCCACTGTCCAGGAGAGCTCTACATGCATGTGGCTGTCCCCTAGAATCGATGACTTCTACTAAAGCTGTTGATAGCAGAACGTGTGATCTTGGTTTACTCTTAAATGTGCAGTATGAAGATTGTACTGAAGTTGTCCTTGCAGCTTCATTCCTCGTGTCTGGTGAGTCATTCCTTGGTTGGTCTTGCCTTAGAGGACCTCCTCGTTTACCGCCTTCGTCTGGATGCAACAGTGAATTGTGTTTCAATCCACAGCGTCTACAATTACCTGAAGTACAGTTTCTTAAATTATGATTCGATCTGAGGCAATTGTAACAAAGTTTGTTGTTGCGCACACACTCTTGTTTCTGCTTCAGACTTGCGCCTGCAAAAGACTTGCATGAATATAAGGAATGTGCTAATTTACAAAAATAGCATTGTGTATTTGTAGTTGTCAGGTAAGAATTTGACTGACGGATGTGTTTCTGTTTAGGGCTAACCTTGTGTTCATTGACATTTTTGTTTACGTGAACAGACTTCATTGATTCCAAAGCTTGACATTTTTGTTCTAGAAAGGTGAACAGTTCCTTTAGTGTAGGGAACGACTGATCGGTATGGCTTAATTCCCATTCCCTTCTTGTGTGAGAATCAAGTTGAGCCAAAAAATGATGTATCAAAATAACATCTTCTAACGGTGTTTGTAATTCAAGGGCTCGAAGAGCATTTAAGTTACTGGTGATGTCATTAATGAACTGACGTAATTCTGTGGCATTTTCCTTGTTAATTGCGTTCACATGCAAGATGTTATTGACATGACTTGCTGCTATCAGTCGTTTATTCTCATACCTATCTTTCAACAATTGCCATGCAATATCGTAATTTGAATCAGTCAGGGGCAAAGTATCTATAAGTGTTCTTGCTTCAGATTCCAATGATGAACGCAAGTAGTGAAATTTCTGTATTTTAGGAATATTGTCATTTGTGTGAACCATAGCCTGAAATGCATCTGAATATGCTAACCAATCCTGATAATTACCGTGAAACGTGGGTAAAGATACCGTGGGTAATTTAATGTGCTTGGTGCCTAATGATGAAGCATTGTTTACAACATCCGATCCATCTGTAGGTGCAGCTTGTGCTTGTTTATGTTTCTCTATAATGGATTCCATTTTACCCCGTACCTTGTAGTAAACTTCTTCAAAATCCTCCCTGTGAGGTTCATGATTTTCGTTTATATCTTCTACTTCTAAACGTGTTTGAACTTCATCATATTTTTCCCACAAAGGTGTTAAATTCTGTAAACGGACCCTTACTTCTTGAACTTCCCCCGTATCTTCAAAGGAATTAACAAATGCTTGTGTTCGTGTTAACTGGCCCCTAAATCCAGCTCTCTTACGTATCAACACTCTTTTCTCTTCTTCATCCATCGCGAAGGAAAGAGGGCAAGATATGTAGGTAATAGTACGTATGGTGCGAGCCTATCTAACTACTGACCTTGATCTGAAGCTTCCCTGGGTGTTGGCGATGACGTCACTTCAGCCGACAGCAGGATACTGTAGTGGATGCTTGAAACTGTCCAAATTTATGATACTCAGTCCCGTGATGAGTTATCGTAGCAGATAACTTATTGTCCACTGAATACAACCGTGTATAACTCGGTCTTCTAACAAAACATTCGACGTACACACGATAACGATACGGAATGTCTGTTCAAACCACACGCGTAACCGTTGTGATCGAAAATTACACGTAATACGTAATAAGTACTGTGACACAGAAACTTCTACGATTGAGCACAAAACATGCAACCGTATATTGACGTAAGTACGAATGTCAGTACACATCTGTAACTGGAACACTGCATACAAAGTCACTTCGATACCGCGCGAAAGAACTCGTTCTTTCCATGGCGGGCGAGTTGAGACGTTTGTTGTGATGCGTAACACGTCATATCTCACAGAGATTGTTCACTTGGTAAACTAATCCTGCCCGGAGATGACCATAAAATGTTGCGTTTCTTATTTAAACACTGGATTGATTATATACACTATTTAATGTACACTGACACTGGACTACATTGGAATGGTGTCGACCACCGTGTAGCAATGTCTCTCGCTGTTCTCGTACAGTGCGGGTATTTTCCGGTAAGTACCACGCCCTGCACAGTCTCCGAAGCAGAGTCTGCACTGTCCTGCCACCTAGTGGCGACAAGTATAATGAATACTTAAGATACACAAATTTTCACACATTGATAACACAAATAATAATACATACACTAATCTGTCCCAAACAGTTACATTGAAGCAGCGCACCGATTTCGCGTATAGAATGTAAAATTAGTATTTACTGTGGTTTTGTATTTGAAGTTTTTAACTATTAACATACATGAACATGGCACTGCGATATTGTGTAAGTTACTATTTCGCTACAACAGACAGACGCAAAGAAATCTAAATTAAATGTGGACTAAACATTCATATAATCGATCAACCAGACAGAAATAAATATATTTGACTGGCATTCGAATCAGTGAAATTCTGTAATTCTATAATGACGTATATTGTTATTTTGTTCTGCTTATCTAAGGAAAGCATTATAATGCAATTATAATTTAAATAGTCTCGTGCAATAAAATTTCCCACTTTTGATAAACTTATTCTTAACACTACATCTTAAAAGCACAATGGGGTGCACTGCTCACAGTGGGCATTTCAGTTTTGTAACACACTAGACAAACCTTTCCTTGTCTGCTAAAAAACAATTGTAATACTGTATATATTATTGTAATTATTTTTAAAGCAATTTGTTTAAGCTGGCTAACTATTTCAATTTTAAAGTTGGGTGTCAAGCCCGTTTCACTGTCTGTGTGCAGAAATGTAAAAACAAAAATTATAGCTTTAAATGCAACCCCACTTTCTGATAAAACATTGCACTCAAAGCAACGAGCGGAACAGTTGCGTTAATTCGACGGTCCCTTAACACGCTTGTAGCCTAGAGAGGCGTAAAAAAATACTCCTTATAATTATGTATGCATGCAAAATACGCGTATGCATAGGTGTCTGTGTCGGTATTGTGGTTTGAGAGCGTCTGAATTCGTGGTTGTCGGTTGGAAAACAGTTCCTTTGCCACTCAGCGGACATAATGAAATATATAACGGATTCAAGAAGAAGAGCATTTTGCTGTGTTTTGTCATAGAGATTCTCATTCCCACAGCTACTTGCTCGTCTTGATGTTCAGGAGACTTTCGCTCGTTGATCTTCTTCTGTCAGCTGATGTGTTGCCAGGTCTTATATGTTAACATTTGTACCACCAGTGCAGATTTATTGCAGTGTTTGTTTTATATAATTAAGTAGGCTATCGAGAGATCGATCTTTTGCTTGAATTTACAGTTAGGTGATCAATGCACAGTTCAAAGCAAGATGAGCGGGAAAAATCTGACTATAATTGACCGTTACAACAATTAGGAATTTCTCAGTTTTTCTCATGGAGTTATTTTACGTTGTGTCAAGTTGTCCGTGGCAATAGAAAGCAGAGAGATAATAAAATTATAGAACGTGTAAACTCAATAACTTGAAATATTATGTAATATAATATGATGAATTATAGATATATTGTTTTCCCCATACATTTAACAAGCGAAAAAATTGCTACAGTGATATTGCTTGCTTGATTAATTTGTTTTTTTTAAACTTCGCATTTCTTCCACTTGTAGCTAATCGCGAAGATAATGAGTGATGATATTTGGGACCCTCACAGATATGAGAATGAGTGATGATGTGATGAAATTGATGAAGAACACCCATAACGAGGCTGAGATTCCAACTCTGGACCTCTGTCGTCGTAGTGCACTGTGGTAACCACTTCGCCACGGAAGTCGGCTACAATAATATTGTATACGTTCGACAGCGAAAATGGAGAAATTATACTCATAATATCGAATTTGATGAAAGTATAAAGTCCATGTTGTTTTAATGGATTCAGCAACTATCCATTCAGTAAAATCGACTCTATGCCAGAAGCCAAAATTGTATTTGAAGTCCTCTTTATGCATACATGTACGTACTACTTGAGACTGGGCCTGCAGTTAAATGTTGAACCTTAAACACTGTAAAACGAACTGGGAATTTCTTAAAATCTTCATACGGCGACACGCTTGCTGACTGTTGACCAGCACAACACTCATGTTTCACCGATTTTTATCGCTTTCTTCAATTTTCACTTTCATGTTTTTCTGTACGTCTGCTTTCCATTTATTTTTTGGTCTCCCTCATAGATGGTTTGTCTTTCCCTTATATTCCAGAAGAAGGTAAGCAGAACAGAAAAAATTATCTGGTTTCAGAAATCTGTCCAAAATGAACACTGTTTGTAATAATAAAGATGATGTAGGGCTAATACAGTGTAAATTTCAATATGTTTCACATTGTCCTTGCTCTCAGGGTGCGAAATCCTGGGGGGACGGGGGGATTTCCCACCACCAACAATCTTGGCCTCAAAAATCCTCCCCACCAATACATTTCGGGGGGGAGAGTTTTTGTTACAACAAACAAAAGATAAACAATTACTTTTAATTTCAAATATACTGTACTAAGAATAATATCGAATACATACACAAATTAGTGCAGTTGTGAATGTTCAATGCTTTCTCTCTCTCGAGATCATCTATGTCAATACGCACAATAAAATTAAAACAAGAATGCAAAACAATAACTATGAAATCTAATTGATTTATATTAACATAAAGCAAAAACTTAATAAAAACTTACATATAATAAAAATCACTTCAATTTTTTCATAATTTATTAACATCTTTAACCAGTTAGTAAAGGACGTAGTTTGCTACATTATAATATCTGATATACCTATTTAAAAGTAACAAATTTATTTAGTTTTGGCTAATTAATAATAATAATATATTTTTAATTTATTTATTATTACTTTTAATAACATTTACAAATATGTATATTGTATAATTTATATGTATGTTTGTGGGGAGGGGGTTTGTAGATTAATATCTTTCTCCCCCCACCAGTCTTAAATGATTTCGCACCCTGCTTGCTCTATTAGGAGAGACTAATATTTCAACCTTCATTTAATGATAGAAAGATAACATTTTTAAGGCCAGTCTTTGTCCTTTCTACTTCTAATAATCGTGTGCATATTGCAAGTTCAAAGAATCAATTTGTAAGTATAGCACTGGTCACAAAATAAAATTATCCTGTTTTCACAAATAATGACCTGGCAACATTGCTGTGCTTTGGGAACTTCCGTGCAGCCAAAAAACAAATGTAGTGGCACGCAAAAGTTGACAAATAAACGGAAATAGTCATTTATTTTTCCATGTGAATTTACTTGGTATTCTCGTCAGGGATCTTTTTGCTCCCGTTTGAAAGGAAACAACTCAATCCGTTTACATTGAAAGCGAGAGTTCTGCAATACTTTACGCATCACTGCTCACAACATCAAGGCATATTTTCGCTCAGAAACCAACAAAGGGTGGTTTGAATAACGACCTCAGGAGAAGCGGAAAGTGTAAGCAGGAAGCGATAAATTAATCTCAGTTGTAGAACATACATGTGTGGTTTACGGTAACGGTGCATTTCTTATGATCGCTCAGATGTGTATAGATTAAGACTGCCACGGATCCTGAGTTCGAGTCTTATAAGAACACAGGACGAGTCTCTGCAGTTTCATCTTGTCTCGTCTCTGTCTAGTTTCGATGTCTAGACTTCGTTTCCTATCTCGAAACATCCAAGTTATCCATTTTACTTTACAATTATGTTGATTTGATTGTTTTCATTTGACATTGCTTCTCCACCACTTTTGTCTAGTCGTGACGATGAGGAATGGTGAGGAGATGAAATGGATGAAGGGACATTACAAACACACAACATAACACAACCCTCACAGACAGTGGCGGCGATTAGGGGGGCAGATGCCCCCCTCCCCACTTTTCGCCACTTTTGCCCCCGCACTATGCTAAATCTTATCTACAAAGGGAAATATACTGTCTTCGCCCCTCCCCCCCGGTTTTGGAATCCAATCGCCGCCACTGCTCACAGAGGATTATACTGGTTGTGATGTCAGACACCAGAGCCTCGTTAGTCTGCAAAATTCAGACCAGGTTGTATTACGTGACACTCACAAAGGACTTTCGGTGTCGAGATAGCGAGGCCACAACCTACCAACGACTGTGAAATCAGCCAATGAAGAGGCATTTTGGTAAGTTGCATAAGCTTTTGCGATATATATAAAATTATTTCTTCATTCCAATGATTCCAAATATTTCTGATTTTCGTGTTCACATGGAATTTTGGCAATGTACTGTGTACAATAAACATAATAATAACCCAATGGCACAACAGCCCGTGAGGGCCTGCGTAGACCCGTGACTCCTGTGCATCATACTCCCGCGTGGCCGAGGGGTTAGAGTGGAGCAAGTTTCCTTATGGCCCGAGTTGAACCGATGGAGGGGAAGATGCGCGGAAACTTTTGGCCGCAGGTGCTTTTCCTTGTGGTCGCTCTATACCTTCCGCCTACTGGCCTCACTCCCACATGCCTCAGCAGAGGTAGACGGTCATCCAACCAGTTACTTGTGGTCGTTGTTGTAGGTTTCCAACTCACCAATTCCTATACACTGGCCCAAAGCCTGAAGCCTTGGACCGTGTGGCCACGGTGACGGACGACAATGTATTAATACAATGGAAAATGAATATATGTAGACAATTTTTCAGTCCAGATTTGAAGGGGAAGGTCTGGGAAGGGGGACTGCAACCCCAGGACTTCGTCTGCAAAGGGCTCTCCCCGCAAGGAAGAAACAAGTGCCTTTAAATACCACAAAATGAACATGTTAGCCCCATCCAAGTCTGAATTTGCTTCAAGATATCTGCAAAGGCCTATCGAACTTCGTGACCAGATTCGAACCTATGGGCAGCGTAACAGTTACCTTTAAATGCATCATTATCACGCATATTGCCATCATACAGCCTCTAGCAGTTCTTTTGGCTACTCCTTGACCTTCCTATTCTCCATTCTCACAATGCAGTTGTGATGCGATTGTGGCACGAGTTTTGTTCCATCGACCAATGAATTCGCTTCCGCCGTCTGTGGTCAAACCTTACTTTATACATCTTGCTCGACGAAAGCAGTGTGCCGTGAACAAACTAAGCCGAGTTTCCATTAGTTCGTTTTTACCGAGTACAAGTTAAAGTGACCTTACGCATTTCGTATTCAAGTAGTCAGCTGTTCTGGCTGATTGCGGAGAGAACGCCACAAAAAATCCCCCCGACTGATGTTCGAGTCCGAATACTTCCACGACAACCACAGGCAAAGCAGGTTTGATTCTTTTCAAAGAATGCCGTGAGTACGGTATTAAGCAAAATGTCCCCGACGTGTGATTGAATGACCGTTATCCAGCTAAATGGTTCCTGTTCAGTTTGTCCAATCATTATGTTCCAAGTCTTTATTTTCCTTATCCTGTAACAGTATGGAATTTATAAAACCTATCACCGTATTTTCGTTGCACGTCCATGGTGGAATTTTGTATGTCACTGTTGGTCTGCGAAATTTCAGGTCATCTTTAAGCCTACAGCTTAGAACTGCGCCTACAAAACCTTCAAATAACAACTATATTACTAAGTTTTCACCGAGGGTCTTCCTCAGGACAATCTTCAACTACAATCTATATAGTTTTATTTGTTGAGTATTTTTGTAGTAACGTTGTATGCAAAACTTTGTGTGGACCCAAACATCTTCAATTGGAATATATTTGTATATTTTTAAATTATTACACTGCTTTGCAGTTTTTCTATCCCGTAACACCAGAGTACTCGCACTGAGATAATATTCTATTTTTTTTAGTATCAAGAAACCTGTAACACCGTTATACTTAAGTTATAAAATCTCGCTTCATTGTGTCTATATAAATACATTTATGCGTTTTACGTTCTTTGTGCCCAAGAATAAATGTCATTTCAGAGATAGTGGACGTACTATCATAAGTTTATCAGCCCTTGCTTTACCTTGCAAATTAACCTGCAATTTGTCCTTACTAAATCTATGGGATTAGTTGATTGTGCAGCGCGTGCATTCTTCAGTGCAATTTCTAAACAGTTTTTATCAACTCAGATGTGATTGAAGTAAAAAATGCTTAAAGGTCGCTTATGTTGCGGGACCTGAGTGGTCTCAGTCAAAGGTTGGTTGCTCGTGACTGTTGACGACGAGACATGTGATAAAGTATTGTCTTCAACCAGCAAACACAAGCAAGTGCCAAATATTATAGTTGATCTGGGTACGTTTTGTTTAGATAAAGTTGCGGCTAATAACGACTTCAAACCAAATCCGTGTTCACGAAACTCAAATTAAAGTGACAAATTGTTGGTTCTGAGGGCCTTCGAAACTAACGCTTCGTGAATGACATTACGTGGACACAGAAAGATCGACCACAGCCGTTGCGAGAGATGTGAACTTCGATAATTATGTGCAAATTTCGTTTACGGTGATGTTACGTGAAGGCATTTGAACTTCAGTCGACTTTACGAGCTCATGACTGCTGATTTAGTATTAGATAAAAGAGGCAAACTGCAGTTTTGTGGATTCGGTCACAGAAATCTATTACCAGACAGGAATTAGAAATGGCTGAATCTCGAGCATATTTCTCTTTTCATAAGAATAACTTTTAAATTCCACGTGTTTTCCGTAATTCAATTACCGTGTAATGTCTTCCAATAGTTGTCTGAAATGTAGTAGATTAAAAAAATTAATGAAGCCTGTGGTAATTTGAATTAAGATTTTACCACGTTAGGCAAGTACACTCTATTTTTTCTGGTACTTCAATTGGACAGACAGTCGACAACATATGGATCCAGCGATCGTGGATAAGCAAGACATCTCAATGATGGAATTCGAAATTTATGTATTGTTCTTTGTCTCCTTGCAGTGAAGGTTCCTGTTTGAAACTGTAACTAACTCTAAATCTGCGAAATTGTCGTCATTCCAGAGGTTGCGCAGCATTCTGAGATTGTAAGGTTCACTTTAGGTATCTTTGACTTTGAGCAAAGATCAAGGTGTTACAACCTGCTTTTGCTTATGACGCAGTGACTTCTAAATAAAGTCAACTTGAGAATATCCAGACTTTGCTATTAATGCTGTGCTGGTCCCTCAGTTGGAAAAACCTGTTTGGGATGTGAACGTCAGACAAGAGGCGCGCGTGTGGGTGATGGGAGGACATTACGAGTGGGAGGAAGGTAATAAGTATCGAAAGGTTGAAGTCAGGCTTCAACCTTACCATCACTTCAGAACTTCTTTCATATAACAGAGACATGTTATTGACACGGAAGTGGGGAGGGTGCAAATTCCAGGACAGCCGATTCATAGAAACGTGTCGAAAAAATAAGACGGCAAACTTAACACTGTACGTGTTGATAGTGTGTATACGGTGAAATTGCCTCGGGACATCAGGTGACAGGTTTCAGATCAAATTCATTTGTAGCAATCTAGATTTGTTGCATAAATATACTCCAATGAAATTTTATCTAGTATACAGTGGTGAAAGTTTCAAATACACGCGCTAATCCTGTCTAGAGGGTGTGTGGTCAGCTGGTATTCAACATATTTGTCAACATAGTTATTGTGAACAGACAGATAAAGGGTCATACATACATACTTGGAATACCTGAAGGGATGGGAGGTTGGTTTTTTTGTAGCTCCCACTACCCTTGTTTCGAAAGAAGCGTTCGCAAATATTGCATAAGAAAGCTTCATCCTCAGAATAGATGATAATTTCATGTGGTGACAAGAGTGAAAAACTAATTAAGTGTCGTGTTTTCTATCAGTGAACTGTATTTATAGATTATGAGTTAAGCGCATTATAAATTACCTTGGAGCTATCCTAAATAGACGTAATTCATTTCTTAAACATATTGGCACACTTATTATACATTTATCTCTTACAAGAAAAAAAAATATTGACAATTGTTAAGACTGTACTAAATCCATAATAACGTACAGGTACAAATTCCCAAACACAACATTATCACTAATTTGAAATTCTATAAAGAAGAATCCCATCAGCAAATACATTGATCGAACAAGCTGTTTATATCTACCTTGATTATATTTACGCGTATATTTGGCAACATAGCACGACACGGTGTTATCGAAAAGTTATCACAAAATTGCCTTTTGTACGGCCTTAAAAAGAAGTTTAATTTTAAGAAAACGCATTTATAAAAGTATTTACTTTTACTAGATTCCACGGAACATGTCATACAATGTCATGTGAGTGGATTAGAAAAGTTAATGAAAAAGCTGACATCATTAGAATGCGACGGCATTTAAACATAACATTACAAATAGAACAGAGAAACCCCAAACAAAAATGCTAAAATAGTCATAAAAAATACTTCACAGGAGTTGAGAAATACAATTTCAAAGAGACAAATTTAAGAAAGTTCCATGGGACATGTCAATTAATAAGGTACAATCGAACATTTGAACAAGAGTTTCCTATGAGGAACCAATAAGAGGAGAGGGGACGCACTGCTATTTTTTCCAGTAACAGTCGGTTGCCATTTGATGGTGTGGTGAAATACTGAAAGGATGAAATCTCACATGATGACCAATCTGGCCAGGTAGTTTTACCTGAAAAAAATAGAAGACAACTGTTTTTCTTTACGCGAACACGGATGCGATTTTTTTTTTTTTTTTTACACAATGGAACGTCTCCGGACCAGTTTTTTTCCATGTGAAGAGAGAAAGGATAGTCCCTCCCACACCTCCTCTGCAACATCTCCATGTTTGTTCTCCGAACGCCCTCGAAAGAGGAATAACCTCAGCAATCAAGAGGTGATGCAAGCAACGGACTTTCGTTTAGACGGTGTTTGCTAATTCCTAAGACAACTGGCGGCCTCCTTTGCTGGAGAACTCCAACAACTGCTAAAATATGCAGACTTCGTTTGCTGTGAAGTGCATGGTGGCCATTGCAGTGCTTCACGTTCAGCGGATCAATTAGAAACTACGAACTAACGTATTAAAGAACAGATCCCACGCTACGACGCCAGAGGTCCTGGGTTCGAATCTCTGCCTGGGCATGGGTGTTCTTTGTGAGTGTCCCTTCATCAATTTCATCATATCATCACTAGACTTCGGATTTTAGGTTTTTAACCTATTTTTTCCTTTACAGGTATGTAAGAAATAATAAGTTATGTCAGCGTTTCGTTTATAAAACGCAATAACTGATGAAGTTGTATAGTGTCTAGAAACCAATTTTGCTTGTTAGAACCTATTTCAGGTTCATGTGCCTAAATCAAACCTTTTTAAAAAGGTTTTTATATATTTTTAAAGCTTCTACAGGCTTTTTATGTCACACAGAGGCATTTGCTTAGTTTGTTCACGAAAAAATTCAATGGCAAACGTGTTTGAAACGTACTCTGTCGATTTCCCTTCCTCCAAGTCCATGGTGATTTTTCAAAGCTCTAAACAAACCAAAATGTCTGGTGCCACTGTTACCTGTACAATCCAAAGTGATCTGATCTGTGTGGTCTTGCTCATTTTCGCGTCACTTCGGTACTTTGTGGCATTCACGCCATGCAAACTAACATTTCAGCATTGAAGTTTGCACCACTGACTATGTGTTTGTTGAAAGATATTTTCAACATATAAGATGATCCTCACAGACAACATTGCGGAGTTTGACTGTGGATAACATGAAAACAGATTGTTGCCTAACTGTATGGCGAAGAGTGGATTTTAATAGCAAATTTCCAATGGTAAGTTCGGCCATCGCCGTAGGGTTAGGCAACACACATATGTAAGATAGTGCGTATTTCAGGATGTAGGTGTCAAATTTTCATTGCCAGTGACTACCTAATCAGCATTTTTTGAGAAATTGTGAACTATTTTAAGTTTTTTTTTACCCTACTTCGGTATTTTTCGAGCCTAACTTAAGATTTTTAGGACCTATTTTAGGGTTTTTCGAACCGATTTTAGGATCTTTAGAGCCTATTTTAGGAACCTTAGAACTTAAAAATCCGAGGTCTAATCATCACTCATCTTCATCTTAGCCAAAAGTGGCAGGAAAGCGAAGTAAAATGAACGAAATCAATCAATCAAGAACAGCGTCTATATATAAGTAATGATTACAAGATAATACCATTGACCAATAGCAAACCTTATGGGGCATTATATTTTGACTCTTACATCAAGTCATAAATTGAATCAAGAAAGTGTGGTTTTGCTCCAAATCTAAACATAAAAGTCACAAACACCTGGCATGTAAACTGAACTCTGACAAAAATAGAAAACTGAAACATCGCTTGTAGAGGTTGTGACAGTTTTATAGCCTGTAATTTCAGTCTAGGAACATTCAACATACAATAAGGTTTTCATCGATGACTTTCGCTGGGGTGACCTCGATGTTCTTGTATCAGGCACCAGGGAGCTCTGCCGCTTTCTGCTGGCAGCGACTGTCTCATGGAAACTTTGCTTACCGCGACAGGGAGAGAAAATGTGTTAACTGTCAGCAAAATTTGCTTCGGAGGGCATTCACCGTTCTTCTCTAAAGACCTACTGGCTATACACAAAGACTCTGACAAGTGTGGAACACGGCATTTCCATTCTCAGTATAGTAATTGTAGGCTTTTCAATTCCTTGAGTACTTTCCATTGATTCTTTCACATCCTACTTAGATATTTTTATGTTTCAACCTCCTTCGTTATGGAGAAGTCCGAAAGCACGGTGCAAAGTAAGTTGTAGTGAATGGAAGACAGTATCCGGAATATATACTGTGATAATATACTTAAAAAAATGAACATTTCCTCTTTTAAATAACCGAAACGAATTGCTACGAAATCTCAAGTACATTGTACAAATCGTTTATTTGTGCTCGACGAAAGCTCTGTGTTAAGACTAAAACATTTGTCAGCAATAAACAAGTACTTGGGATTTCGCAGTGATTCAGTTATTTAAAAATGAATGACAGATTTACCAAGCAGTGTGTTTGGGGGGAAAGTAAGAACCTGTTTGAAGAGGATTAACTGCAGCGTTTCCAGTTACGAAAGTTTAAATATGAGCAACTGAACGTGCATTTTTTCAAGGATTACATGTGGCTAGCATTTCAAATGAACTTGTACTATAAACTTCAAGTAAGCATTGTACAGAAGAGAGAGGCAAAAAGTGGTGATACTTACACGGAATGACAAACGGATAACAAATTGCTCTTCTATCGTTTGTTATATCAAATCACTTGCGTACGCAAGGGGAGAGGGTATTTAAAAGGGTTACAGCCCCTCCCAGTGGCGTGCTCGTGATTTTCGAAAGGGGGGAGTTACATATACTTTTTCTAGTAGTCTGTCCTAATTTTGACATCTTTTTCTGACTTTGACGTTCGTTTTTTAGGAATACTGGGCCAAAGGGGTGGTATGACCTACAACCCCTCCACTGACCCCTCCCGAAATTTTGAGAAAATGAACAGTTTCACATGTAAGCACGAAAGAACGAGAAAAAGCAGTGTTAAATGCAAACTCCCCTTCAAATTACCTCCGATCACCATTTTCGTCTTTGGACAACATTTAAAACGAAGGTTAACAACTGTAATTGCAAAATATTTTATAGTTTTTCCCGCCTGTATCTAGAAAACAGATATGCAATATCCATTTTTACAATTCCAGCAGCCTCTTCTGGAAAAAAATCCTAGTTTATCAAATCCAACTTTTTCCATAATATACACCTCGATAGCAATGTGTATGAAACATCTCAGGTCCTTACTTTGTGTTGAGGACATATAACAATTTGTTCCTTTTTTAACAAAGTTTTATGCCATTCATTTTCATATAATCCCTAGATTGTACTGTTCTTTTGAACGTTCACTTAACCGGTTCGTGATGAACCAATCACATCTGTAGGAGCGGCGAATAGAAGAGATGTTGCAAACGAGGACAGCATGTGGGAGAACAATGGCCTCCGCAATGTGCCTATGCAACGTTTGCCATTTTGTTATATCACTCCTTCCTCGCGTAGCAGCGAAAGGGTTTCTGTCACTTTCACTCCTGGACCCAGAATATCGGAGCAGAGAAAGTGTTCTCCGAGATGTAGAACGTCTCCGAGCAACTGGATGGCGTGCTTGTTGAATTGTGGGCTGAGGCTGTAAACTAATACACCACGATAGAAAGTGCAAGGAATACGATCTTGTGTGTGTTTAGGTGCTTCGCCACGTGGGAGGTCAACTGATGTTCTTTTTGTCTCAAAAGTTACCAGGCAATGCACAAATGTGCATAAACTTTCCAAAATCTTTGAGCGAAGAGTTTTGAAATTCGTGTCAGTCTAACAACCGACATACACAAGTAGTGGCGGCGATTAGAGAGGAGGGGTTGTTGTCCCCCCACTCTTTCCACCGCACTATGACCTCTTAATGCTAAAGTCCGCCCTGCCAAAGAATGGACTTGCGCCTCCAGTTCAAAGGGTGAAAAGCGGTGTTGCTACCTGTTTTTTGTCCAGTCGTACACGACACCTCTTCCTGTCAACATGCCCCTTCCCTCGCATTTCAGGGGGAGGCAGGGAATCGGAGACATGTTCGCTTACTGCGCTTTGGGTGCCGCTGTGCTTGGCCTTGTTGAGGGTGTCACCTGTTTAGAAAACGACTCGGAACGAAAAATTTGGCAACGCGTCACCACGGCAACTGGGCAAAGCCGATTGGTTCAGCGGTTTATGTGACCTTCTTTGGCTTTCAACAGGAAAGATAAAAATAGAATTTCCAAGTCCATTCATTGGCCGGAACAACTGTAGGCCTTGTCTACCAAGAGAAAGTAAACTGTCCTCGTCCTCTCCCCTGTTTTAGCACCCATCGCCGCTACTGTACATAAGTTATCACTAGACTGGGGATTTTCTATGGAAATGTTTTCTTTTTTTATCGAAAAACAATGACAAAAATACCTTCTTATGGTTGATTGATTTGGGCTATTTTACTCCGCTTTTCTTCCACTTTTGGCTAATCGCGAAGATGAGGATGAGTGACGATATGAAATTGAGGAAGGGACACTAACAAAGTACACCCATGTCCAGACCGGGATTCGAAACCGGGACCCCTGGCGTCGTAACGTGCTGTGATAACCACTCTGGCAGAAGACACTGCTGGAATTTTGCAATTTTTAGGATAATATTTTTGTTAATAGTTTCGATTATTTAGTAGCGTAATACAACTATGTGAAATTTTGTCGAAACGTTGATTAAGAAAATGGTTTGGTTACTACAAAGAAAAAGTATAATTTTAATTATTGTTTATATGAATAATAATAATAATAATAATATCCATTAATGCAGGTGAATTTCAGCCTCTTGCCTATGAAAAAGAGAAGAAAATGAACACATGAAGAATGATAGTAGGCTATATAAAAAATTCAAGAATTAATAAAAAGTGGAAATAATAAAAACACAAAAAAATACAATAATAGTAATAGTGGCATTAAGACTTAGATGGGCAGGCCATGTGGCACGAAAGGGAGAGGAAAGACGAGTTTACAGGATTCTTGTTGGAAACCTGATGGTAAGAGACCTGTAGGAAGGTCAAGACAAAGATGGAGGGATAACGTGGAGATGAACCTAAAGGAAATCGGTAAGGCTGGGATATATTGGATTGATCTTGCCCAGGATATGGACAGAGAGAAGGCTTGTGTTAACAGCCATAAACCTTCGAGCTTAAGAATGATAGAGAGTTAGTTTACAAATAGTGGCATTATATAACTGAAACTTAAGAACAACAACTGGCTCAGTGATTCCAATCGTCGATATTGATTTGGAACCGATATTACCGGAAAAAAAATCACCGATTGATCAGCACCCTTATCTCAGTTTTACTGGGTCGTCGATCGCATTTTGGAATCCTGAATGGGACCCGTTTCAGGTCACAGGACTTTGTCTTTGTTGCCTGCCGATGGTCAGATGGTTGATGCCAGTTCCTCCAAGTGTATCGGAAATTGCGGTGACATTTCCTCCTGAACTTGTGATTCCAAAAGAACCACTCCCTGCGTGCGTGATGGTCAACGGCAGACGACACAATCGTCACAATTCCTCATCCGTTACAAGGTCACAGTCACCGGGCGATGCGACCACCGATTCGTGTTATCTGGGGTACACGCTTCCCTTTTTTATTTCCCCCTTTGTTTTGCATTGTGCTTGTCAAGTCTTTGTTACATTCGAAAATGAGCAGTTGCATCACATCATCTCCATGACTGTTAGGAGCATTTTTGTTTTCAGTGTAACCCCCTTCCTCTGCCATCGACAATGCCTCATTCGATTCCAGCACACCTGTCAAAAATTGTTTTGTGGTTTGACCTTATTTTTGGCATTTCTCCCACTTTTTGGCTAATCGCGACGATGAGAATGGTAAAGGGACAATCACAAAGAACACAAATGCTCAGACAGATATTCGAACCCGGGATCTCTGTGCTAACCATCCCGCCACGTAGGTGACTTTTGTGATGTATAACTGTAATCATATGATCGCATAAAGGCGCCATCAAAATCTTCATGATTAAACGGTATTCCAATACTTTTACTAAATATGGAGTACATTGCAGGCAATGTATGCAATCGGAGTTTTGCAACTCACCAACATGCTCACTAGGATATACAAAATAAAAATATGGCCTCCCTATTTCGTAGTTACCTTGGAATCAGAGGGTCCCGGTTCCAATACCCAGTGGAGGCACATAGTAGTTCGGATCCCAGTCCCGGTTAGCCTATCTGTGCATAAAGCGAACTTCAACACTCAAACAAGCCAAAAAAGATTGGACGCAATTCCTATTTGTACAAAGTTTTCTTCAAAACTTTACACAGTTGCACAAACCGACTGGCATATTCAGTATTAAGGTTGTCATATGGAACTCTACATGTGATATCATAATGTGATTGTCTCAGACAGACGAAGATAAGTTAGATACTTAATGGAACTAGAGATGCTTTGAAATATTGTTTCCAACTGTACTTTTGTTAAGCCTTTTGCATTTTGAGTTTGAAATCTGGTTTGTACGTTTTCTGAAACCAATTCTTGAATTGTTGTTTCGAGTCAACTTTATGCACAGATAGGCTAATCGGGACTAGACCTACAGTTTAAAGTGGGATCCGAACCACTATGTACCTCCACCGGGTATCGAACACGAGACCCCTTGATTACAAGGCGACGACGTTACCACTACAACATCGGGGAGGCTGATACCAATTTGTTTTGCAATCTAGGTAATCATGTGATTTTTTCGAGCACTACATACTCAAGATTCAAAATGAATGGTATACATATGCTGATACATTCAAAATTAATGTAACAGTAAGTTATTGTATATGTTGTTCTCCATAACCGTTTGTCGTGTCATCGTGAGTATTCGCTAAAGTCTATGGAAAAGTACAAGAAGTGTCCCAGTTTCTTGGTCTGCAGAGTAAAGAAAAAAACAAACAGTTGGATTCCTCAAGATGAAGCGAAAGCGAAAGAGATGACTTCGCGAAAAAAAAAAAAAATTTCCCGTTCCCAGCACAAATAACAGAGAAAGAATTGGAGTGAGATTAAGAAACGTTGGGTGATTTTATTTGTATTCAATGTGGGTAATTTACCATGTTAACACACAATTTCTGCTGCGTGCCCGTGAGACAACACAGGCTGATTCCTCTATGTAAACACAGGTATCGTATGTTCCAATTGTAAACTCGCTTTTTCTTCGCTTGCTTTTGTACTTACAAAAATCACACGCTCAAATTGCAATTTTTCAGGGAGGAAAATGGCCACGACTAATTGAAAATTGCATGTCTGCTGGAAAAATAAAGAAGCCTTGTTCTTTCGAAACGTCAGCAAGCATGCAACTGCAACCTCGCCACGAGAACCCCGATCTTCTCTTGTACTTCGCAAGTTCTTTGGCCTTATCATTGCACGAAACAGGAGGTTCACCATGTGAAAAGTTTCAATGCGAGGAGTTCGTTTTGTCTCCGGAAGAAGTAACTTCTTTCGCTCAACGTCATACATAATTACATGTCTCTGCAAAAAGATGCACCACTGAATGATATATCTCTCCCGATGGCTTGGTGGTAACGTCGTCGTCTTGTGATCAATAGGTTCTGGGTTTGAGACCCGGTGGAGGTACCAGTGGTTGGTTTGTTTGTTTTTGTTAGAATTGGTGTGTAAAGTCCACTTTATGCACAGTAAGGCTAATCGGAACTGGACCTACAGTTTAAAGTTGGATCCGAACCACTGTGCCATGTGCCTCCACCGGATATCGAACCCGGCATAGTAGTTCGAATCGCACTTTAAACTGTACGACAAGTCCTGATTAGTCTTCCTGTGCATAAAGTGGACTTAAGAACAAACTCCAATTAATCAGTCAATCGCTGATTCATATGAATTTAAAGAAAAATACAAGTTGGTAAGAAATTAATTTAAACCCAACGCACACTCTACCTCAGTGGCAAGAATAAAAATGAAGAAATAATGAAAGCAAGTTCGAATAATATTTATAGTAATCAAACAATTCGCTTTCGATTTCTAGGAACGATGGATGCCTTTAGAACAACACTAAATATGTACTTCCTCCGAAAAGACCGCCACAGTAAATGGGTCCAGATCTAGATTGCTTACGAACGTATCCTCCCCAAACCTAATATCTCATTAAGATATAGGAATTTAACTAAGTCCTCCATTTCATGCAGCATCTAGAACACTAGATAGCACGCTTAGTGTGCATTTCACCAAACGGATTCTGTGTCTCATACATTTGGTGAAGCTAGATGAAAGTGAAGCTGAGACTTTTTAAGGAAAAAGCCTGTTGCAGCAGAAACCTAGTAATTTGTATTTTATATCGCCTAAATAAACAATAAATGTTCATTTATCCTGGTAAAAGTTCCTCAAAGAAGAGTGAAAAACCAAAGTCTTTGAGTACAAGGTAACAGTGTTACCACAACACCATTACTACAACGCCATCGGGGAGGACCATATCGGTCCCATCTTGAAATTCGAGGCAAGACTGAGGTAGGTAGCCTTGTAAGAATGGAAACGAGAAGACCAGACCCTTCTAGCCGAGAACGAGATTTATCGAGACCTATTAAACTTATCTATCTTCTTATCTATCAAAACTTTAGTTTGACTTTTTGTTCTAAGTCCACTTTATGCACAGACAAGCTAATCGGGAATGAACCTACAGTTTAAATTGGGATCCGAACCACTATATGCCTCCATTAGATATTGAACGCGGGATCCCTTGATAACATGGTGAAGACGTTACAACTACGCCATCGGGGAGGCCTCTAAACTTTAGTAAACTTTAGATATTGTATGAGAGTTGAAAAACAATTACTTGATAAGACTTATTGAGACATACCACGCAGATATCAAAGTGAATATTATAAACAGGTCATAAGTTTTATGTATGGGAATTGGAAAGTTACTGCATTACTGACAACAGTGAAACTGTGCTACGCGGTTGCATACATTCAGATAACAAATCTGTGTACGGGAGTTTGTAGAATCGGAACGAGGCGAGAGCGAGAATAGACCGAGTCTTGCCTTTCGAGACCGAGACGTTCTCATCACACACTAGTATACTGGTCAAAAAAAGTTTTGCATATATATATGAAAAAATATTTTCTGCATCACAGAAGCCACACATGTTGATACCTCCGAATAGGGCAATGAAAGTACAAAACACAAAACATAGTTAAAGAAAATTCTGAAAGATATAACCAAAGAAACAAAAGAAACAAAGTTGTTTTCCTAACCAAAGTAAGATGCAACAAAAAGATCACCAATTACCAAGGTGAGTAAACCTATCAGAAACCCCTCACCATCTAGGCAGTAACGTGTAGATATTCTCGAACACGACGTTCCACCATGAACGATTCATTGAAACGCTGCGCATTTGCTCTCCAGACATGTATAGTGTTGTCATCGGGGTGCAGACTAACCCGTACGTCATCTGTAAACAGTGTTTGTGACAACTGTTCGTGGGTCCAGTTTTCATGTTGTCTAGCCTATCTTACGCGTAGTGCCCTATGTCTTGCAGCGAGTCGGGAAACCTTCACAGGTCGACGGGAATGAATCCCTATATCGTGCAGTCGGTTTCGCACCGTTTGGGTGGACACCAAAATCCCTGAGGCCTCACGGAGCTCCTTCTGGAGTTGGGTTGCTGTGGACGTAGAACGTCTGCGCGCAGAAATACGGATATGCCTGTCTTGTGCAGCCTTGTTTTGCGTGGTTCACCTTCTCTGGGCCTATCTGCTATTGAATGGGTCTCCTGGAATTTCTTCCACACTCTAGAATCGTCACTTTGATTACAGCCTACCCGGTTTGCTACGTCCACTTGCTTCATACCTTCCTGTAGTAGAGTCACTATTCTGGTTCTTTCCACTGCCGAAAGTGTGTTTCGTGGCATTTCTAAAATGTAAACTCACACCATGACAACCATTACAACCTTCCTTGAGACGTCAAGTGCTTTATACTCCCCCTTCTCACAAACTGCGAGACAATCGGTGAGTGAATCACGAGGTTAAAACGTGAAACATGCTTCAAAACCCGGCCACAGACATGTACCTGCTCTTTTGTGTGTTGAATAGGCCTTCGATTGATGTGTGCGCTTCAAAGGTTCAAAGGTATGGAGATTTGTGGCGTCAGTGATGCAGAATATGAAAAACTTGCAATATGCAAAACTTTTTTTGACCAGTATATTTTCGTCTCTTGCTTTTAATGGGTTGCAATTAGTATGACAACCCTATTATATCACGATGGAACTTCTAATTTCGTAGAGTGCCTGCCTGTAATTCTGTTAATGAAAACAAGTGATCTTACAGTAGACGAAACACATGTATTAACGTTGGAAACAATGACATTCACTCTCCCAGCGTTCTCGGTCCATTGTCATCACTGGAACTGGAGAAAGAGGCAATTTTTCCCTCCACATCTCCTTTCAGATCTTCTAACTGTTCCGAAATGAACCAGATAGAAAAGGTCGGCGTTTGCTCTTTTCACCACGACACAATAAAAAGGACAAGGAAAAAATCTTTGTCTCTGTCGAAACTAAAGGACAATGCGTCAGATCTGGGTCAAACGATTGCAGAGGATGGGATTACTTTCATACCGTTTGGGTAGATTTTTGCCTGATGTTCCAGGTTCCCTTTTTCTCAGATTTAAGAAAAAAATAAGGTGAAACGTTGCGAAATGCTACTTTTCTCAAGCCGTTTGACTTACAATACAGACTTCCCTGGTTTTTCTCACGCGTCAGACACTTCATGACCAAGATTCATTACTTAGGTTGAACCACAGCCTCTAAAAATCGCGTTCATTGGCTGTCAGAAAATCATCACTGCACAACGATTTCTATGACCGACCGTTGCTTTTGTTCATGTATTTCTCTCTTAAAATCACTTGTCGTTACTACTAAATTATAACAGGGTTTCCAGACGTGCTATATATAATATAATGCGTGTAATAATATAAAATATATTACTGTTATGTTAGTGTGTAAAAGCTTACATTCCCATTCAGTGCGTGTCCTGTATTAGAAAATGAGAAATATCACAACCTTATGTGAATATAAGAAAATCCAATATATATAAAGCCCCAATCCCATCACTCACTCACTGACTGACTGACTCACTAACATAAATGTTCTCCATGAAGGAAGCCCCGGAGGCGAAAAATGCCCGATTACGACCCCCCATGAAATCGTCCCAAAAGGCCGATAAATTCAAAAATTGCTCAATTGGCCCTTTTTTAAGGGTGAAAATGCCCCTTTTTCACGTCCTTAGCAACCGTTGCCACGGGCATTTTTTGCAGCACACATTGTTTCCTTCAATTCTTAATTGTCGAGATACATTATATTTTTCACAGATCTACAACACACAGATGAATCAACTTCTGGCTTTGAAAAGGTGGCTCAGACAAGGGTGACATCTACATAATAAGGAGTTTCAGCCCAGATACAATTATGTATATATTGGTAAACTCAATGCGAAAATATTATCTACATCGAGGTTGTTTTAACTAAATGTTTAGAGGTATAATAACAAACAATTATTTAGAGAATTTGCCGTGTTTGTTGTTCACCATGGACACGGACGTTTCTAGGGAACTTAAAGAAAGTTTATTTTCACCCCAAAAACTACTGTAAGTGAATTATACTAAACATTTCGTATTTCAAAATACGAGCGTCAGAATTTATTACAGACGCAAGGTTGGAATATGGGGGGAATGACGGAAAACAGTTATTATCCAATTACGTTCAAAAATGTGAAAGTGACAAAAGACGTAAATATTGCATTTCAATTTAGTGTCGCTATTGAATTTGTTTATGCAAAACATACGGTTATTCCTTACTTTATTATCAAGCAGTTAGACAATACTATTTTGAATATTTGTACCTTATTAGAGGCCATACACACACAAAGTTACTTTCTAAATTTTTCAAATTATGAAACTTATACACTTATTCCCCTTTATCCAATACAATATGCAGACATTTTACCCCATCTATAATATGATTACGCCCACAACGTGGCCGAAGGTCACGCATGCGAGCGTACAAGACGTGGCCAAAGGCCACATTGAAAGTACGCGAGTCTATAATATAGAATGGCAAGACGGTTGCTTAAGTTTGTTTTTACGTCCATTTTAAGCACAGAATGGCTAATTGCGACTGGACTTACAGTTTAAAGTGCGATCCGAACTACCACAAGTTATCGAACCCGACACCCTTTGATTACATGACGACGACGGTACGACTACGCTATCATGTAGGCCTTATGTTACATCGTAAGTGGATTTTAAACTTCTTTATTATTTCTTTAATGTATAGAGGAAAGACTTGATTTTTACATCAATGTTAACATTCCTTTCACACTTGATAATACGAATATTGAATCCAAGAACTACTAGTATTAAAATATATACGCGTCTTTCTATTTGTTTTGGTTATTTTATGACTGTTTTATGCCTCTTCAGGTTAATGCAATGAAGTAGATGAATGGTGAAGTGGTGCACTATAAGAATGACTAAATACAATGACACGATGACCTAGGAGTCGAACCTATAGTGCAAGAGGCCTTAGAAAGATCGCTTCACGGGCTTACAGCAGACGACAATATGGGGGGGGGTTGTCTGCGAGAACCAATCAGGTCCGCGAATGAGCGAGCCCGGTTGCCACACCTAGCTCGCTGCACCCTTCTGGAAGGGTGAGTGACCTCTGCCTCTTGCTACCTCGGCCTGTTTGTTCGGCTGAGGAGCAGACGACTCGAGAGTATCGGCAACAGTGTGCGAGCGACGTCTGCTGTTAGCCCGCGAAACGCTCTTTCTAAGGCCTCCTGCACTATAGGGGCTATCCACGAGTAAACAAAAACATATCGAACGGCACAATCGATTGTCGAACTGTAGCACAACAACTTCCGGTTTACGGCGGCCGGGTAATTCAAGCGCGTACTTGTGGCATTTCTTCTCGTTTTGTATACCGGATGAAATGGATCATATAAAATAACTTGACGACGAGGAGAATAAGATATATCAGGGCAAAGTAGAGGCCTTTGCATATAAATTGGATGAGCAACTAGGAAGTAATACGGCATTATTCCAAGATGAGATCCATTTGCTGATCGTCGTTTCATTGGCGATATTTGTAGCCTACATATTAAATAGAAAGTAATTTTTCCTACAGAGCGAGAGCGCTTAAATGCATACATTTATGTTTTAAGTGAAAAAGTGCGAGATGTACGGACATATAAAAAACGGAAAAAGGAGCTTCGTTTCTTCTTTCTTCAGTCAGGACGAGTCAGAGGGATGCGATAATGCACACTTGCTGGTTTCGTTCTCGTTTGTTATTTTAAGTCAATTTTGTGCTATTTGTGTTAAACATGACGATGAAAATGAATAATAAACTGGAAAAATTAATGATGGGACAAACACAATGACACACCATTGCCTCACCATGGTGTTCAAACCTAGGACCTCTTCTCCATCAATGTTGATTTGATTGATTGAGTTGGTGTTTTAAGTCCACTTTGTGCACAGTAAGGCTAATCGGGACTGGGCCTACAGTTTAAATTGGGATCCGAACCACAATATGCCTCCACCGGGAATCGAACCCGGAACCCCTTGATTACAAGGCGACGAGGCTACCACTGCGCCATCGGGGAGGCACTCTATCTATCAATGTTGAAAAGATTTCCATTGCAAAAGACGAAAATTAATAATAGTACCCGCACTTAATTTTCTGGCTACACAAAAAAAATATTTCCTCTGGTTACACACACACAAAAAAAAATCTGGTTACACAAAAATTTAATACAGTTCGTGTGTACTTCAAGAACTTAACGTGTAACCTATCTGGCCATGACCGAGCATCTTTTGAAAGGAAAAGTAATATTTTTGCTCATATCACTAAACTAGAGAGAAAATCGAGATTTGAATTATTTCTCTTCTACTTTTAATGAAGTGCAAGTGGTGCGGGACGCAAAATTTTTGGTTGGGAAGGAAACAGGACGGGGTATTTTTAAAGTCCTGACGTTCAAAACGGGAAAAATAATGTTATTTCCGACTAAATTGGGAGATTATAGGAGCGGAAAATATTCCACATTACCCGATACTAAAAAAAAAATAATAATAATAATAATTATACACACAATTTCACCCTCTGGTGATGATTTATTTTGCATTTCTGGAATAAAAACTGCTAATTTCAATAAATTTCGGACATTTAGTACAAAAAAAATGCAGGGAATAAACTACTTTTAAACTATCATTTTTTCCGAAGTCTGGATGGGAATGTATTTTTTTTTCGTTCCGTTGTCATTACTGCGCAGTCTACTCCTGCTAATGGTCTTCCAATTTTCACGCCTGATAGCTTCAATGCAATAATTTGGCGCCTAGATATCGAGGAAATGGATGAAGAGAGATCCATGAAAGATTATTTAGCCCTGATCGTAGTTTACATCCTCCTTGTACACACTCATTCGTTCCTTTCATACATGACACAATCTCAGCTCCCTTTAGCGGCATGTTGTGAGCCTACGAACCGGAAGTTGTTGTGCTACAAGTATGGCGTCCGCGCTTAGGCACTTCCTTCCGGTGGATAGCCCCTATAGGACTTCTGGCTTCATGGCGAGCTTCGTGTTTGTTTGTTTTACATTTATATTAGTGATCCTCTTCGCTGTATTCATAAAAATACAATTTCGTATGTTCTTAGTGAAAAACTGTAATGGACAATTTGCCTGATAATATTTATGCACCCCGCTGTACCGTCACTCCAACAATGACATCAACTATGACGCAATGTTATACTTAAAGGAATCGCTAAATTAACTGAACCGAAGGTTAAATCCGCCTGATTTTTTCTCTTGCCCTTGAGATCATAGTTGCCAACCTAGCAGCTCTTAACCCAGTAAAAGAGTTCAAATTGAGATTTCGAAGAAAAATATACTCACGAATTATGCATACCTTGTGTACTGATGATAGTAACGCGTTTCAGTCAGGCAGTTGCCAACTGCAGTAAATGCATTATCATTAGCGTGTTTTTGGTTGCATTTTCTCAACACACAAGTCTTCTCAGTAGTTGACAACACTGCTCGTGACTCAATGCAGTTGTTCCACAGACGCAAAAATGGAATATGGCAGACCTAGACGCTTCGAACATGAGTTAATAGCATGTGGGAGCGATTTGTAAAGCTCAAGGTAATAATTTTCAAGTCCCTTTATTATTTTGCAACGAAAAAGTTGGATAGGGAAGATACAGCTGTGTCTGGCATGTCCTTGTTGCATCATCAAAGGTTGAAAGAGGGGCCGTGATGTCATTGACATGCAGTCATCACATCGAGATGAAACTTGGCAGAGTTTCGACGTCGTCTCCATTTAATAAAAAAAAAGACATCCGTATCGATCTCCGTACCGAGTCTCGAAATATATAGTACAGTGGGATCCACGAGTATTACCGTGCAAATTGTCCATGACTATTTTCATTATTTTTTTTCTTACATCCTATGTGTTTTAAAGCGATGGATTTTTATTTATGCTGGTGCAGAAGTTGTCAACAGCTTGTTTCGAGTTTTCTTGAAGCTCTTATTGGGTCAAATAAAGTGCACGAACATGGTGATGGACAATTTGCACGATTATACTCATAGATCCCACTGTACCATGAAATTACACAGTGTTTCACAGGGAAAATGTTCACAGATAATATAGAGGTTAATAATCTAAACAACAATTTTAAGTCGTTTTTCTGTTCGAGCCTCGCTTCGACTCTACGAACCCCGAAAAAACGGATTTGCCCACATTTACTTCTAATTGACTGGCTTTGTAATTACCTATAAAAAATGTATGGCTTGTGTACATGTATTTTATTTTAAATAAAATCGTGTAGATAACCGCTTGGTATATTGAAGACTTTGCATTGTAAGTAAATTTGGTTCAGTAAACTGCAAACAGCAAAGTTTTGAACGAGACAGAGAATCTCGGATAATATCTGTCAGCCTCGTCTCGATTTTAAGTAACTTCTTCGTTCTCGATTAAGTCTCGAAGAGTCTGTTCTCGTTCTCCTGTCGATTTTTGCAGTCCGTCTCGATTGATTTGATGTTTTAAAGTCCACTTTAGCAGTCCGTCTCGATCTTATCCCTGTAAGAATCCTTGTGTTTCTCTGTAAGAGATACGAATTCTTTCTCAATATGTAAACAACATATTCTTAATATGAGAACATTTCTCTATTTCTAGATAGTGTATGTCACATTATGTAAATAATAATGTTTACATTTACTATAAATATGAAATGTTTCGTGCAAACTCATTGTTTCAATGTAGATATATTGATTGATTAACCAAAAGTTGCACAAAAGCGACGTAAATTTCCAAATTAATCAATGAACGTCAGATTAACGTATATGTTTATGAAATAACACTTCACCCACCTATAGACTTTTACAAGAGCACGGACACAAATCTGTGTCGAATTTTTAGTGAATTTTCTGTGCGGAACTGGATATTGTGCACAAATGACACACTCATTTGATCTTTTAATTAATGTATATGATTTTTCTGCATATCACAGTCCAAATGTACCAAAATATCAGTGAAATAGGCTTTATGATGGAGGAAAAGGCCATGAATACGGATTTCACATTATTTACTGCAAATGCTTAGATTGTACAGTCAACGTCAAAGATAATAGCAAGCAAATTGTCTTATCACTATTCTCACTCTCTTGTATTTTACATACTGCGTTGATATTGACCTCTGCTAATTGACGTCTTAATTTAAATTCATGATCATCACATTGTGGAGAGCGGACTGAATTTAAATAGTGATGGACAGGTCTCCTACTTTTTTGCCCTTGAGTGTACGACTTTTGAAAATCACTGCTTATTTTTCAGTCCTGTCGCTCCTCAGATTGCGGGAAGATAAAACATTGCAGCCGAACAGTTTTCAAGCTGAGCTCGCGCTGCAGAACAGTAATTGGAGAGGCGTCTTTGTTAGGTAGCATCTTCCTCAAGGCCATTGCATTGAAAGAGGGTAAGACAAACGGAGATGCATTACGTGAGTACGTTTCGTTCGTATCACATCATCGACCAAGTGGAAAGCACCGAGCATCCCGGCCGGGCGTGCAAAGGACGAGTTAGCGAATCCTGGAGCGCTGTACAGCGGTACTCGGAACACGCTGGAAGCAGGGCAGTGCATTTAGTAGAGTGGTTCATTGGATGTAGAATTCTCGGAATTCCCTCACAAAGGCAAATGGTTCCTTTGATCCTTTAAAAAAGACTTAATTTAAGGTCTTAAAAACAAGATTATATACATGCAAGAAATCTTATTTTCGTACTAAGGATGAGCGAAATGCATGGCGGAGTGATTAGCACAGCGTACTACGACGCCAGGGGGGTTCCGGGTTCGAATCCCGGCCTGGGCATGGACGTTCTTGTTAGTGTCTGTTCATCAATTTCATCACATCATCACTCTTCCTCATCGTCGCGATTAACCAAAAGTGGCACAAAAGCAACGCAAAATAAACAAACTATACAAGGGATTAATAGGTTTTATCGGACGATACAAGCAAATAGATGTATTTACGGGTCTGATATTTCAACAAATAGCCTGAAGCAGAGCAAAAATTCTGCATTTTTTACTGTCTTTAGAATACGAAGGTATAATTTACGTATTGCTAATCAGTTCATTTTTCTAAAATCAAGAATTATTGCAGTTACCTGCATACACAAGTTTCCCATTGATCTAGAAAGCGCGTGAAAGTCAGGAAAATCAGCTTAGGAGTGAAAAGGTGGAGAAGCGGGGAATTTTTAAAAACATTAAAAAACGTGGCAAAGTCAAGGAAATTGATTTCTTTGTGCTTGTCAAGAATTAGACACTGAAAGAAACACATTTCACAATTTTCGTCCATAAGCTTCTTTTATGACGATATTTTGTGTAAATTATTTTTTTTATATTTAATTGTTCTTCATTTATATTCAACAATATTACGTGAACTTAATTTATTTCATAAGAATGTGAAATTGAAAACGTGATATTTATTAGTTAGTATGTTAAAGAATTATAAAATGGTCTGGAAAGTTAATTGAAAATGTTGCCATGGAATTTGGACTGACAGAATGAAAGGGAATCTTTAAAATTGTTCAGGTACTTTACGAAACATTTGCAATGTAATATCGGTACTTTATTCGTATCTGCAAAATATTCACATCGCCCCATACACAATTTATATACGCTAATGTAGTTAAAATGAAAAGAAATGTTCTAAAGTGTCGTATTTCTGAATGGAAATCATTGCCCTTGCACTGAATTTTTTACTTGAGAAAATGTAGACTGTAAAATGATGTCATGCGCAAAATCACTGAAAGTTTTCATTATTGTGATCCACAAACAATGTCGAAGAATTTAATTTCATTGTTGTTTCTCATCTCTCTTATGTTTATCAGTCATCACTTGTGAGTTAATGTTATAAATTCATGTGTATTGCGATAAAACTTACTAATCTTGTCTTCTCTCTTTCCAGGTGAGTTTAATAAAGTTATTTCATTGGAACCACGTTGGTGAGTACGTAATTTAAACGTGTTGCACAAAGCATTGATTATCTTGCGTGGTAGCCATGTTCTCTTCATATATTATCAGCTCCTGGTAGCAGTAAACTTGGATAGCGCTGTTTCGAGGACGAATGCTGAGGGAAATCAATACAGACAGAGGAAGATGCGCAAAGGCTGACATTGCGACATTTCCTTATATCTTTCAGTGTGGTCCCGGTAGCAAGAATTCCAAACTGGACATACTATCTAATTAAACTTTGTAAATATTGTTTTCAATCTATGAAACTATTCCTCTCTTTTTCCATACAGAGGAAAGAAGTGAAAGTTGCAAGAGAACACACATGCGATTTAAAACACGTGCGACTAAAACTTCGAGTTATAGAGGTGATTAGAATTTAACTTCGACTCATAGAGGTTTTTCATACTCTACCTTCGAGTTATTGAGCTCGAACGGCATCCCTTAAACTGTACAAAAATTCGTCTTGTCAAGGTTTATTCGAGTTGTTGAGGTAAAATTAGTATTGAGTGTTATGGACAATTCAAGGGGATTACAAAAAATTTGACTTATCAAGGAATTCGAGATGTTGAGGTTCGAGTTATGAAGGTTCTACTGTAATATACATTCATTTTTTAAAGCAGGCTCGACCAGGACTCGAACCCGGGTCTCTGGTATACCGTGCCATTGCTCTACCACTGAGCTACCGAGCCGGCCTGACCTCGCCTGATTTTTCGCTATCGCTGTTTCACGTGCGTGGAATCGTCTATATTTGTCATTGTTACATTCCACTGTTAAGTATAAGAAGAGCTCTCAATTTTCATGAAATGTGTGCAGAGGAGTTTCCCCCCTCCGCACCACCACACACACATGCCTGGCACTGCGAAGGTCATGAGCCAAGCGTGAAAAAGTGTACACAAGACGTCATGCTTTTAGAGCTCCAGGCAAGGAAAGAAATGCAGGATATGAAAATAATCTCGCTGAATTTAATCCATTTGCGTTCGTAAAATGACACGCAACTTTCTGAGATTACATTTATCGCATCTTATTGACGGGATCTTAAATGCAACAAATGCACTGTAAAGTTAAAAGATTACGTTTACCCAAATTACCCATCGTCATAAACACTTGTTTCGGACAATATCAGGTTCAAGAGTTGAAACGAAACTGACTAGTAAATAAAGAAATCCCCTCTCTACTGCCACCAGCAGCAAATAGCCCCATTTAAGTGCATAGAAATTAAAATAAACATGAATATGGCAGTCCAGACGATGAATCTGCGTATATACAGTATATACCTAGGTATATTTGTGAGTCTGACTGTACGATTGTTCATATATTTCATATTAAGCAAATCGCTTCTCAGAAATGTTCGAATACAATGATAAATGATTATCTTATTCATTTGAAACAGCACACTACTATCTAATGTGCGAGATTATATGGTAATTCTGAAGCGATTTGTTAGTGTTTAAGTATACTTAATGGGGAAAAAACTTCATCTTGTAAAATACCCAATGAATGAAGGCTAATTGGAATATCTATTTTTTTTAAAAAAAAGCTGAAATTGCTATGGAATGTCAAAAGTCAGTTGCTGACGTGCTTTATGCAGAAACCCTGATGTATTTTCAAAGTGGTTGAAGTGGTTAAAGAGTCTCATCTCTTGTTGAAGTCAAACAAAGTTTGGTCGTCTTTTCCTTATTTTCCAC
The DNA here is from genome assembly GCF_977018435.1 of Lepisma saccharinum. NCBI lineage: Eukaryota > Metazoa > Arthropoda > Insecta > Zygentoma > Lepismatidae > Lepisma > Lepisma saccharinum. Next base: position 37,460,303 of record NC_139249.1, read on the forward strand.
CCTGTTTATGTCGATACTGAGCACTTTTCTTACCTCATCTTGTGTACACTCAAACATCAATTGCATTTTGTCTCCAATGATCAAGAAAATCATTGCCTAGATAATTCCAGCCACCATCTTAAAGTTCAGACTATTCAAGTTGTTGTGGATTAACGTCTCGATATCTTGTCCACTTCTTTGGGGAGCAAATCATTTCCTTGCCTTCCTTTCCTGTCGGGAATACTGTATCACGTATAACGTCTGAGGGAATGGAAGCCCCACAGTCAGCGCCCGTTAACATTCTTCGCGAGAGAACGCAGCTGTAGGACACACAACTTGAGACAGACAGCTCATAAAAGCCTGAATCACACTGAACTGGATTTCCAGTAGGAAGGCCCTAGTTGGCGCTGGACTGGCTACCCATTTGCTAGTTTTCGCCTCACATGATACTTGTTACCTTACTTGTCGATAGACTTTTGTTCCCATAAGACATTGCGCAGAGCAGACAATCTGTAAAGATGAACTAGCAATTTGAAGAATGTTGTAGGAGAATTACTGCTTTGTGATTTTATTAAAAATTAAAAAAGAAAAGTATGGACTAGAGATTGGCTCAAAAAAATATGGTAATCAATGCGTACCGAATAAGCTTTTTATTCATACATGAGATTCGCAGGATTCATTCACAAATTTAAAAAAAAAAACATTTAATTTAATACACTTGTAATAATAAGGATTTTCATTTTCGGCTAATCATATTTGTCACGTACACATCTCATCGCTTTGCATAAATACCTAAATATTAATGAACTGAACATGAATGCACTGCACGTCATATCTTTCCTTTTTTTATCGAGAAACTGAAAAAAACAGCCAAAACTAGGAAACCACAGACAAAAAAAATCCCCTTTGCAAACTTACAGATTATCTTCACATGGACAAACTTTGCTCTGATTGGCTGTTCCACACAATCCAGTCGAGGAAAGGCAGTAGGAATTACAGGTCCTATTCCTCCAAACCAGTCAAGCAGCCAGCCATCACATCCGGGCAGGTAGCCAGTTCAGCGTCAACTAACCTGATATCCAGTTCCGTGTGATTCGGCCTTTAGTCTGCCCAACTAAATTAAATCAAAACACACTGGAGCATGAGCTAATTTATGGCAATCTTTTTGTCTTTAAAAATTGACTTCATACAATAGTTCGTACATACAGTCACCGGCATAAAAATGGGACACCTAGATCTTGAAATACTCTCTTCATGGCGTTGTGCGTGTTGCCTAACTCCACGGCCATAGGTGGATTTTAATAGCAAATTTGAATGGCAACTTCTACTACCGCCGTAGAGTTACGCCACACACAACGCCTTGCAGGGAAGCGAATATTTCGGAAACTACGTGTCACATTTTTTTGCCAGTGAGTGTACATAGCGACAGCAAGCAGCAACATTGCAAAATCAATCATTCAAAAACAAATTGAAAGACTCAAGTTTTTATGGAGGAATGCATTCAAACGGTTAGAACTGTTGAGTTGACCAGGGATATAATTTAATTTTATTTTACCAGAAGGAGCTTATTTTCGTCTGAATGTATATCATTGCACATATTCACAATCATACACGCAATTAATATATTGTTTCTTAAATCGAATATGACACTATACCTTGAACATATGGGGATATGTATAAATTAAAGAAATCATAGACAACCATTGCGGAGCTCACCCCTCCCCCCCCCCCCCGAAGACCTTTCTTACCACGTGTTATGCAATTAATGTTCTTCAAATTATCATACGAGCACACACTGTATTTATTAAGATACTTATTATACAGGGTGAGTCAAAAGTCCCCGACCACCCCTCATAAAATGAAAGGGAGTGTAGATTGTAGCGATTGGCCATGGTAGTAATATGTTAGGCCTAGGGGAAACTTTTTGGTGCATGTCATGACAACGTCCGCCATCTTGGTGACCGCCATCTTGGATCAAACTTCATTTCTTTAAATGGAAAGGGGAGCATGTGGGGTATGGTTTTGGGCTAGAATTTCACCAGGAATTCAGTGGTGAAGTCAGATTTATGAAACCTTTTTATGAAGCGACCCATTGAGAGGACACTTAAATGCCAATCTCTCTTCCACGTAGAACACCCCGGACTGAATTCTTGCAGACTCACTAGGCTCTGGCTAGTATAATCCTCTGTAGTGCTTGTGTTCTGTGCATGTGTGTTTGTGCATGTGTGTTTGTGATTATTATTTCTTTAACCCGTTTTATCTTATCACCATTCATTCTTATCTTCGCGATTAGCCAAATTAGCCGAAAAGTGAAGTAAAATAAATCAATCAATTAGGATACTTGTTTCCCATTCAATTAGTAAACTAGCAAATAGTTGTTAAATTTGATCATGTGCTGCGTGGTGATTTTATTTTAAACTAGCTGATTACCCGGCGTTGCTGGGGTATTTATCAAAATCTTCTATTAGACAGGAAAATAACGAATTTATTAACCTCACGCTTCCAAATGGTCAATCCCGTTGACAGGGTTCATATTGAACACCGCTGTTCCGACATAAACTCAAATTTCTGGTTGCTGTTAATTTAACTCAAAACTTGATTATAAACAACATTTTTAGTTTAACCTCCAGGAGCAAGAATAAATAAATTGAACAGCATTGGGAGTGTCACTATACATCTTAGCGACCCCGAAAACTATGGATTCCACAGTAATATCGGTCGTTTTCGATGATTTTTACAAGTAACCCCTTTCCACCCCCACCCCTAGGGGTGCCAGGGGTGTCTTACTCCCACAGTATTTCTTTCCAGATTGTAAGTCATATGTATACCAAGTTCGGTTGAAATTGCTCCAGGCGTTCGATAGTCATGCCGGAACAAACATACATATATACACACATACATCCATTTTTATATATACCTAGGTATAGAAGAAGATGATTTACTACCGTTGAAGGAACACTTGAACACACTGAAATAATTTAAAACAACAGTCTCAATTAATAACATTACAATCGTGAATCTGTATGAGAAACTATTGAAACCTAATTTAGGTCGTTCAACTGCCTCTTTGGTGGTCCTTCATCAGTAATGTAAACTCAATGTCTTCAGAACAGATTGTATTGATAATTCTATAGCAGGAAACGAAATGTCAATGACCTTAGTTAATTTTTCTCGCTGTATAAATTCGTTTCGGTAGATATAGGATTTTATATCTGAAGCTTCTCGTTTAAATAATAGTGTAGAATTACAGAATTAGAATCACTAAGTTGCTGACCAAGGCAGATTTTAAAGAAAAGTTTAGTTTAGTTCTTCGTCTGAGGAAGAGCCTGATACAGGGTTGAAACGTTACTTGTTAAGTGTTTTTATTTCTTAATAAATCTGCCTTCGTCAGCAACTTAGTGTTTTTAATATGGAAACAAGGCTTAATTATATTAGAATTAGAATGAAGTTAAGGGAATTCCATATTCGCTTGTGAAGAAACTGTGAAAAGAAGTCAAGTTTTAACTGAAATTGCGTATTTTACCTTTGTTTTTAATTTATTCCCGACAGGATCAATGGCCCGCCCTTGTTCCCTCACTGCGCACGCCTAATATTGATTTTACTTCTGATTCGTCCTCGAAACGGCGGTACCAAGGTTCACTGCTACCAGGAACACATGACTTCACATACTGCATCATACTTAGAACCTTTGTCAAGAAGTAGCGGGCCAAGTGCAGAACCAAGAAAGTGGAATTTGTAGAGGGGGATCCGTCCGTGATAATCAATGAATACGGATGGTGTCACACGAAAGTTGTTATATGTATTACAATTATCATAGGTGCGCCAGCACACTGAGGCTTCTTCCACCCTTCACTTATTAACTACAACAAACACTAACTTGAGTTCCCAAATTAAAATGTCTCGACTACTACAAATACATATCATGGAGATAAACGTCTTACATTGAAAAACATAAATCGTTTCTAAAAGTTAAACTTACTACAATGTCCGCACAGAGACATTATTTACTTGCAACGTCATCAGTAAGTATGTCATTGATCACAACTATAAGTATTGCAGACTCAAAGGTGTCATATTTCCCACACACACTAGATATACTACGTTCAAACTAAGACAATAATCCCCCTATTTAGCAGATATTGGGTACTTTAAAATAATATGTGTAATATTTATACATGCTGTAGACGAGCACATCTTTACATCATATATTTATATTTGTGTTGTAGTTGTTTATATGTAATACTTATGCTTGCTAATTAATTTATATTAATGCCTCTGTAACATGACATTGCATATGCACGAATAGTCTGTGCGCACACCTTGTATATAAGAAGGTGTTGACACAGAGCACAAGCACATATCAACAAGACACAGGACTGCGTGTATCCCAACAGAGGATTGAGCTACTGACCGTTAGATCATTTGCCAGTTTCGTTAGCCTACTGTAATGCAGTTCCAGGGTGCCCGCCCCCCAGGTGGTGACCCCCATTCACATGGGTTTATGTAGAAGTTTACAATTTTAAGAGATTTGCTAAGATTTTTTCATTCAATTGTCGTTGAAAGCCGGGTTCTATTCCAGGGGTGGGTGATGTAATGTCAAAATTTTCCGGCCATATCCCTGCATAAAACTGCTCTGGGGTTCACCCAGCAACAAGTAAATGGGTACCTGGGGGCAACCCTAGGGGGTAGAGGCGGCTGGAGTGTGGTGCTGATCACATAACCTTCCAAAATGCCCGAGATCGAGAATGTGTGGGGCCATACCCCCACGTCCCACTATATGTGCCTGCATGGCATAGTGCAAAGTGCACATGGAACTTTCAAACATTTTTTTTAATGACAAGCAATTTGCTTTCGTGCAAATTTGTGAGCACCTCCAATTTGAAACGGCAAATAGTCCTGGATTCCACTTTAAACTGTAGGTCCATTAGCCTATATGAGCATAAAAGTGGTCTTACATTTTGAGAATAAAAATCCAATGAACCAACTTGAATTGCACCTTGAAGCTTTGATTGATTTGGCTTTTCTTCCACTTTTGGCTAATCGCGAAGATGAGGATGAAGGATGATATGATGAAACACCCACGTCCATGCCGGGAATCGAACCCAGGACCCCTGGCGTCGTAGCGCGCTGTGCTAACCACTCCACCAGGGAGGCCGACGCACCTTGAAGGTAAATGGCCCGCTTGTCAACATATTCCACATACAGTAGAATCAGTAACACATTCCTTCACAAACGACTAGTTGAGATTAAACGCAATGAAGTAATTAACAAATTCATTACATCCGCGTGAGAGTATTAACCGATAAGCGAGCCAGGCTGGAATGTTTGCTTCCGCAAGGAAGGTAGTAGAAAAAAAGAAACATTGTGAGGAAAGTTACCAGATTCGGTGCACCGCTTTCTGTGACGACATTTTCTCAGCAAAAATTCAGTTTCTCACGGAGACTTAGTTTAACTGCTCTCAGAAGAAATAAATTTCTTCTTAAAGATCTTATCACTATGCACAACGCACTAGCTATTAACTCCTTCGTTTATCGCACAAGGTAATTATTTCATCATGTAGAAATCTCTCCCCTGTAGAATATATGGCGAAGTGAAACACAGTTCCAACATTTCCCTCTCGCTTTGAAGTTTTGTGTAAGGATTCTTGGCTGTGTCTAAAGAACTAAAGCTTTAAGGTTATTTTCAAATGTCGTGTTACAGATATAGGTTTCTCGCATTCAGCTATAAATGTAGTTACCAACAAAACGTGGCGTGTGCTCAGTGAGGTTAATATTGTGGAATAAAATAAAAATTCTAGAAATGTGAGAATTTTTTTACTATCAGCAGAACTTGAGAGTTCAATGGAAAGAGTGAGGAAAGAAACAAATATAATATGTTCCATTCTTGGTGCATCAGTTCGCTGCAATTACAGCTTAGGTTCTTTTTGTATTTTTCTTATTTAACGTCACTCTTGTTCTACTTTTTAGCTAATCGTGACCATGAGTATGAAATTGATTTGATTAAGTGACACTAACAAAGGAACACAAAGACTAGTTGGTCAAGAAGTCTGCCACTCAGAATTTTTTGTTGATTTCCAACAGAAAAAAATAAATGGCAGCGAGAGATGTGTTTCTGTAGCGCTTGGTTGCCAACATACAGGATAAAAATGGCTCCGTATCGTGGAAATAAGGCGTCAACGAGCTGAATGTTTCCAAGAAAGGTCGTTCATCTTTATGACCTCGTCACGCTGTGAAAGATTGTCGGCGTTGTTCAACGTGTATGTATGTTTGTAGTCTATGGTATATGTTTGTGTATATAGGCCTCCTCTACGCAATGGTAGTAACATCGTCGCCTTGTAATCAACGAGGTCACTGCTTCGATCCCCGGTAGAGGCCCATAGTGGTTCGGATCTCACTTTAAACTGTAAGTTGAATCCCGATCAGGCTTTCTGTGCATAAAGTGAACATAAGAATAAAACCCGATCATGTTTGTGTATATGTGTATGTTATTGGTTTTATACATAACGTTTCGTTGCACCATGAGTCTTTCAAGACGTGGACGTTCTTTGTGAGTGTCCTTTCATCAATTGCATCATATCATCACTCATCCTCATTGCGAAAAGTGGCAGAAAATCGAAGCGAAATACACTATAAATCAATCATCAATCAGTCAGGTGAAACTTTAAGATTTGGAGATGTAGATGTCACTATAAAGCCGACTTCAATGAGGACTCTAGAATTCATTTTACTTTTTCTTCCCTTACAGTCACCATACAAGCAAGCTCAGGGAGTTTTAATGCCTTTTTACTTGTACCCTAAGAGTACCGACAAAATGACTACAACTTTCATTCGTGCCTTTTAACTTGTATGCGAACAGGACTGGCAAAATGACTATTACATTTCGTTCATGCCTTTTTAGTAGTATGCGAACAGTACTGGCACAGTGTCTATAAATTTCGTTCATGCCTTTTGACTGGTATGTGAACAGGACTGGAAAAATGACTATTAAATTTAGTTCATGCCTTTTGACTAGTATGCCAACAGTACTGGCACAATGCCTACAAATTTCGTTCATGTTTTTTGACTAGTATGCGAAGAGTGCTGGCACAGTGTCTATAAATTTCGTTCATGCCTTTTGACTGGTATGTGAACAGGACTTGCAAAATTTCGTTCACGGGTTGCAATCACTCATATCGCAGGTTGAAAGCCACCGCCGCAGCCCACACAGCCCGACATTATCCGAAAGACAATGTTCATAGGAAATAGCTGATGATGTTGACGATAACCTCAATACATGCTGACGCCTTGAGACAATGGAGCGGGGCGAGATTCTCCCCTCCCCCTGGTTTCTCTTTCGTCCACAATCCCTATTGTGGAAGAAGGGAAACTGTGAGAACAGGAGGTACAATTGAAACATGACAAGCGAAAAGAAAAGAAGGAAAAAAATGTTGGGAACGGAAGAAAGTTTCTTAATTTCCTACTCCGAAAGTGCCAGGCAACAGTAATTACGATGAAGTACAAACACTGCACCGCAAATCAGGGTGCGATATCATTAACAGATTGAAGGGGGTGGAAGGCCCATTTTCACGAACACACGTGATTAGAAAATACACCTTAAACGTGACTAAAAACTAATTAATTACACATATATTATTATTTTTGTAATTTATTTGCACACGCGCACTATATAAATTTTATCTGTTTTAATATGCTATATTAAAAGGCACTACATGAATGAAATAACAAAATAAAATAAAAATCATGTACTCTACTATATATTTCTTTCCTTTGTGGGGTTAGATGATTATATATACATACATACACACACACACACACACATATATATATATATATATAATGCAGCAACATAGAGGCACCATCACGAATAAATAAATTGTCTCTGAAATGTGCCGCGCTCATTTTCTTCCAAACAATTGTGTTCATACATTTAAGACAAAACTGTTTAATAGCAAGAGTCTGAAGTACTTAGTAGTTATATCTTCTCTGTCTCTGCCATGGCATTCTCTTCTACAATGTTTTTCATTTAGATCGTTCGGCGCCCAGGGCCAACTCCCGCGCCCGCTAGCTACGGCTCTGTAAGAGAAGCAGATAATGCGAGTGAAGCGAGGAAGACAATTTTACGAAATGTATTTTTATTTGTATAAGGTTTTATATCTAGGGGAGCAATTGCCCCTCTGTGTTCCCCTGCAGGTGCTCTTGGCCGTCTGGAAGAAATTATGCAAGAAAGATGTGAAAATTAATTACAGCATATCCTTTTGTCCTTATACTCTTAGATTCGACTAGTCTAGCTTTCTTTTACCTCATTGTTTGCCCCCCCTAGAATTGATTTCCGTCCAAGGATGGGGAGGGGCAATGTTCATTGCCCCGTGTGGTTGCACCACTGCACCCCCTTCCCCCCGTAGTTGCTTTGAACTTTAATCGGCTTGAAAATACTTAATCGTTTATTAACGGCGATAAGATACCTCTACACTAAATTTCTAGGTGAAAGTATAATAATGTAGAAGGGACATGGATGTCTGGAAAGGGGAGCAAGGATGGCCACACCTCCTCCTTAGAAATCGAATGTCAACATAAAAGTATATATTTCACATGTATAATTTGATTTATATTAATGTGATAATTTCAAATTCAAGTGGTGTTTTTTGAGGGGGCAACACTATTATCGGGGTAATATGTCCCATGGAAAAATACCCTGCTTGTCCCTCGCTGGAAAAAAATCTGCGGACGTCCATGATTACGGGGGGCAATCCCCCCCCCTCCCGTGCGCACGCCTATGGAATAGCCACGACAAAATTAGCGTTTGTTAGTAAGAAGAATCTTGTTTGCTTACGTGAATAATAATCATATGTTGGTGATTGGAAGAAAGTGATACGATATACTTATTGAAAAAAGAAGCTACGAATAGGAGAAGCGGGGATAATGTATTTTCGAAGTGCAAAGACTTGAGATTTAACAACATAATCAAAGTTTCAAAGAACTGGTGTAGTTCAGTTTCAAATCAATCACATATGCTATACCTGTAACGTCTCCGATGGTGTTACAATGCTGCTTCAGAACTAGGCTTTCATAGTCAAAGCGGTTTCAACACAACCTTGCCCTCGCATTTACGCATGCTGGGTGCAGGCGATTTCGTATTCGAAGACTTTGGATTCTTCCGAGCACCTCATATAATATTCAGAAGGTCGAGTCGACAGCAGCACTTCCGCCAAATGACCTACGCCACGGAGAGCAAAATCGTGACATCCTGGCGGAAGACTTCAGTAAACACCTGTGATGTCGTCGCCACGTGCGCGAGAGAGCCCAAAACATGCACACGCAACCTGAACTTGGCGAGGTTTTTGTGGAATGCCTCTCGTGGACATTGCCTGTGGGCTGCGACGTCAACTTACATGGGCCATGGAGCCCGAGTCTATCAAATATTTGTCGTTTTATTATTATTGCTAACATTCAACATGGCGCCTGCCTCTGATCACTGTGGAATTTGCTCCAAAGGAATTTATGGAAAGCAACAGGTATTGGCATGCTGTCTGTGTAATACAAGGTTTCACGTTAAACCATGTTTGAAACTTTCTAAATATGAAGTTGAATTTTTTATGGTGAACGACATATCTACCTATAAATGTACGAAATGTTTACAACAGCGTAGCGATGAAACGCCTGTGACGCCACGACCCGTTCCGGTGAATCGTGTAGCTGCTCGCGATAGTGCCAATGAAAACATGGACATAAATAGAGAAAATAATGAAGAAATGGCAATACATAGTGATAATAGTGATGAAGATGATATTGATCAAGAACATCAACTTGGAGGACAAAAGCCAGGTAATGTAAACTGTTTCAGTTGCTGCCATGTTAAAGACATTATGTCAACATTGATCTCGACAGTGCAGAATTTAAGTGATCAAATTCAATCTCTTAAAGCCGAAGTGATTGTATTGAAAGAACAGAATGAAGTACTAATGAAAACAGAAGAAAAAAAGATTCTACAAAACACTTATGCACACGTAATTCAAACGAATCTTCCGAAAGAAAAACAAAACACAATCGGAATGCCCCGCAGTACTCCTTGTTTACCTTTATCTACAGTAGCTCACAAAACTCACACAGATAAGGGATCTGATAAGTTTCTGGGTCAATCAGTGCATTCGATAGAAAACAACCAGGTTTTAAATGCATCTGGTTCCAAAAACACTCATCAAGCTTCGACCTTGCAAAATGTAAACAAACAGGTGAACGACGTGAAGAAATCAGTGCAAGGTCAGAATCCATCTACTAGGTTAGCAGTGAAACGCAAAGTTTTTCCTCAGAGAGCTCTATTTGTGACTCGACTTCATCCTGAAGTTTCAAATTCTGACCTTCAGCAATATATTGCTGAAACTTCTTCCGTAAAGAAAATGGTATGTACAAGGCTGAAAACTAAATATGATTCTTACTCTTCTTTTCATGTAGCTGTTTCCCAGGATGACTATGATGTACTATTCGATGAAAATATCTGGCCTAAAGGGGTATTAGTAACAAGGTTTTATGGCGAATTGAAAAATGACAATATAGTTCCCAACAAAAACAAAAGTGTATCTGATACAAATAGTAACAGTAAGTCTGGAGAAAACTCAACTTCAAAAAAATAAGTTTGTCTTTCCTTAGTAATAATATGATTAAATGTTTTTATCAGAATGTTAGAGGAATTAACACCAAATTTGAAACATTAGTAAGCAATATAAATATTGAAAATTATGACATAATTTTTCTTACAGAAAGTTGGTGTAAACAAGATAGAGATTATTTTATAGATTTAGATCCAATGTACAGGGTGATAAGAAAAGATAGAAATCTGGATTTAAACAAACAGAAATCTGGTGGTGGTGGTTGTCTTTTATTTATTAAAAACAAGGTTCAGTTTGTGATCTTGGAATCACCTTTTACAGAATTGGATGTAATTTGGGTAAAATTAATGTCAAATAATTCTGATCCAACCATAATAGGATTGCATTACTTGCCACCTGATTTAAACTGTGACTTGTTTGCAAACTACTTTGATTGGGTAGTTCTAGAGATGTTAATGAAACACAATAAAATAATTTTAGTTGGAGATTTTAATGCTGGTGGAATTGACTGGGCTACTGGAAATTTGTATTGCTCTAATTATTATGTTAAAAGAAAGGCTGAAAAAATTGTTGAAATCGCAACACTTTCAAATCTAATTCAGCACAATGTATCGTATGACCCTTCACTGCCTTTTAATGTTTTAGATCTTCTACTTACTAACATTTCCACTTGTAACATTAGTTTTAATGAACATCCTTTATCTAAAATTGATAAGTTTCATCCACCATTTTCATTTTATTTTGAATTGGATAGGTCTAAAAAAGACAATATAGACACAAGGGAAATTAATATTTATAGATGTCTTAATTTCGCCAGAGGTGATTATGTGAATGTTTATAATGAATTGTTGCATTTACCATATATGGTTGAAATATCTAATGATGTACAACAATCTGTTATGGAACTGACTAGAAATGTGTATGCAATATTAAAAAACAATATTCCTTCAAAAGTTAAAAGAACAAACAATCAACTGCCTTGGATGACAAGGAAACTAAAGAGAATGATCAATAAAAAGAGAAGGTATCATGATAAATTTAAACTTACAAATAAGTGTGTATATTACACTACTTATTCCCAATTAAGGAAAGATGTTAAAAAGGAATATTCTAATGTAAAAGAGCATTACTACTCCACCTTAGAAAACAATGTTAATGGTGATAAGAATGCTTTTTGGTTTCACTTTAATAGAAAGAAGAGAGAAAATACTATCACTGAAATTATTTATGATAATGATGTACTGTTCAATGAATATGATATTGCTAATGCTTTTAGTGAGCTTTTTCACAAATCTTTCTCAAAAAGAAGTCATGTAAATTTAAAAAAATATTAATCTTCATTCATACACCAACTTAATTGATGTACCTGTTATCTTGGAAAAGGATGTAAGTGATACAATTAACAAACTAAAAGGCAGGTCTTCAATAGGTCCTGATGGCATACCTAATTTTATTTTGAAAGCAAACAAAGATGTTTTTGTACCATTGTTAACTAAAATTTACAACATGTCACTTACTTCTGGAATATTTCCAGATATCTGGAAAAATGTGTTTATTGTACCTGTAACTAAAAACAAAGATGGGAAAGCCAATGATCTTAATAATTATAGACCAATTACTATATTAAATTCCATGGCAAAGGTTTTTGAACACATAATTGCTGACTATTTGTCTTTTTCTTTTAAACAATATATTGATGGAAATCAGCATGGATTTTTTAGAAAAAGGTCTACTATCACAAATTTATTGGTTTTAATAGACTCTCTTAAATCTAACATTAGGAAGCAATCCCAGACCGATATTTTATTTATTGACTTGGCTAAAGCCTTTGATAGTGTCAGCCATCAGCTATTAATTTACAAACTCGACCAAATGGGATTATCACCACGATTTCTGAAATGGTTTTCCAACTTTTTAGTAAATAGAAGTTTCTCTGTTAAGATTGGTGAAACAAATTCTTCTAAAAAAGAAATACTTTGTGGAGTACCTCAAGGGTCGCCACTCGGCCCAATTCTGTTCGCTGTTTTTATCAATGATGTTACATTATGTTTTAAATCTAGCACATGTTTATTATATGCAAATGATATAAAAATTTTTAAGAGTATTTTAACAAATAATGATGTCGCTCAACTTCAGGCTGATCTCGATAGAATGACATATTGGTGCAAGATTAATGAAATGGAAATTAACTTGAAAAAGTGTAAAGTTTTAAGATGTACTAAGAAAGTTCATTATATAGTCTCCAACTATTTTATTTATGAAAATAAAATCCAAGTGTGCGACAGTCATAAAGACTTAGGAATATTAATTAATAGACTCCTCTCTCATATTTGATGAGCACATTTCAGAAATTTGCAAAAGAGCAAAGAGAATGCTTGGTTATATATTTTTCTCATGGAAAGTTTTTAAAAAGGAAGATACCTTAATATTCCTGTATAAAACAATAGTTCGTCCTATTCTTGAATATGCAAATGAATTATGGTTTCTGACTGCAACCAGTCACCTTCAAAAAGTTGAATCAGTTCAAAAACTTTTTGTCAGGTTATTATGCACAAAGTTTAAAAAAAATACTATGACCAACATTACTCTGAATGGTTATCACAGTTGAATATGTTTTCCTTAGAAGAAAAATGAAAAGGTTAAATTTTGTAGAGAAGATATTAAATTTCCAAGTTGACAGTGAATACTTTTTGAATAATATAGCTTATAAAATTCCCAGATATTCACATAGGTATATCTCAATTCTCACATGCCTAAACAAGGCAAGAGGTTTAGTAACAGATCTTGTTGAAACCTACAATTTTAATTTATGTTGATGTATAAAATTGTAGGATCTACTGTTTTATTTTATAATTATGTATTCAATTTTTTAATTTTGTATAACATAGTGGTTGTGTAATCGTTATCATCACTTCAATAAATATGATCATTATTATTATTAGAACAATACACAGTTAATTGCACAATATTATATGACAATAAACAATTATTAGTATCAGAGATATAATAGATCTCATTGAAAACTGTAACTTGAAGTGTAAATATGCTAACTTGTTATGTTATGTTATTCTGCAGCTTATGTATTTTATTCGTGTAACTTTGTACTTTTGTATTTGACTTAGTGCTGTATTAGGTTTCATACTGTGCTCAACACTTAAAATAAACTATTATTATATTATTAGGTTACATTGTATGAAAATGAAGAAAAGTCATGTCACTAAAATATAGTAAGTGGTTGGAAACGTTTAATTTAACAACCTTGAGCTTAAGAAGGAAAGATAAAATCAAAGTATTTATACAAAACATCTTGTCAAATAGGGTTGATAGCGAATGCTTTAGAAATACAATAGTTTATAACGTTCCAAAATATAAAACAAGTAAATTATCAGTAAAATTGAAAAAAGTGGTGAATTTATAAAAATATTAATAGATGATTTCGATTATGACTTCCCTTGAAATATTATATTTATGTATAGCATGTGATTTTATGTTGAATTGAAGAGGAAATAAAAAGTAGGCTTAATTCAGGAAATACATGTTACTTCTCTCTTCATAAACTTTTGTCTCTCGTTTAATATCTAAGAAACTAAAAGTTAAAATATACAAAACAGTAATTTTGCCTGTAGTATTACATGGGTGTGAAACTTGGTCCCTTACATTGAAAGAGGAACATAAATTGAGAGTATTTGCAAATAAGATTCTTAGGAAAATATTTGAACCTAAAAGGGATGAGGAGACAGGTGAGTGAAGAAGGTTAGATAATTTAGAACTACATAATTTGTATTCATGTCCAGATATTATTAGAATGATTAAATCAAGAAGACTTAGGTGGGCAGGCCATGTGGCACGAATGGGAGAGGAAAGAAGAGTTTACAGGATTCTTGTTGGGAAACCTGATGGTAAGAGACCTGTAGGAAGGCCAAGACGAAGATGGAGGGATAACGTTGAGATGGACCTAAGGGAAATCGGTAGAGATGGAAAAGAGTATATAGATCTTGCTCAGATGGAAGGCCTGTGTTGCTGCAGCCATGAACCTTCAGGTTTAAGAAGGCTAGAGAGTTAGTTAGTTTTAGTTAGTTATGTGATTTTATGTAAAAACCATTATGAGTTAATACATTGATATTACTCTTTGTGACATAGTGCTGTATGAGGTTTTTGTAACTGTTATCAGTACTTTAAATAAACTACTATTATTATTTTTTATTTGGGTTAGTGTTGTAACTCCACTTTATGCACAGTAAGGCTAATCGGGACTGGACCTACAGTTTAAAGTGCGATCCGAACCACTATGTGCAAACTACTATTATTATTATATTTGTTAATGTGATTCTTCGTGGAGTGCTTATTGAAATCAGTAAATAACAGATTAAAGAAAAAAAATTACGATGCATTGTTGGTGAACATAAGCATCATATTTTTTGTAACCTTACAATTCAAATGTTTGAGCACACCGAATGTTTTTGAAAAGTTGGCGCCCCTGGATATTGCTGCGTTTCTTCGGCCATTGTGTTATATCCATTCTCTGTAGAAATGAGAAACTTCCTCCTTTCTAATAGTCCGGCAATTTTTATCTGCTGCTGCCCTTTCCTTCGTCTTAACATATGACCTATTCAGCTCTTTCTGGGAATGTTAATATTTACATTAATCTCTCTCTCTCTCTTTTTTCAAAATTATTCTTAAAATTTCCTCAGAAAATGATGATGATGATAAGATACGAGAAGATGAAAGTGGTGAATGACATGAGCACCATTGATTTATTAATTTAATTAGGTTATTTTTTTAAGTCTCCTTTCTGCCACTTTTGGCTAATTGCGACGAGGATGAGTGATGATATGATGAAATTGAAGGGACACTCACAAAGAACAACTATGCCCAGATTCGAACCCTCGACTTACGGTGTCGCGGGGATCTGTGCTACGCAGTTCGACACGACTTGTCACTAAAGATTGGAAATACTAAAACATGACTGGAACAAGGTGAATGACATAGGGATGTAGTTGTTTAACCGAATTGCAAATAAAACCATGTAAAATTGTTAAAGTAGACCAGACTTGGGGAAAATAAACCAAGTGAAGTTTATGTATGGGTTTATAGTAAAGGAGTTGAATAAATTTTGGGGTTAAGATGGAAGCTGTCTAATATGTTATAAAACGACTCGTGTATACATCTGTGAAATGTGCTTCGCCAGCCTAAAAACACAGCCTCTCCCCTCACATTGACAAAAGTACGGGAAAATGAAGGAGGGTATTTTGTTTCAGTAGAACAATGCTCTGCTTTTGTACCTGAGACAGCACACATCTCTCAATGCAGGAAGTGTACCAGTTAGTATAGGAACTTCACTAAGGAACCAACTGAAATCAAGGGAATGGGGCAAAGCAAGATACATAAATTTAGTAGGCAAAACAGAAAGGGGAGGGTTAGTATGATTCAGACTGGTGGATTGGAAACAAGTAAAAATGAAGAATGACGCAGGGGAAACGATATGCTCTTTGTGCGGGGAGGGAGACACGGACGAGCATCTGCTATCTGCCTGCCCTTCTACGCGTGATTTACGAGACAAGTGGGTTAAGAACGTAACAGGGAGGGAAATAATGGAGGTGGTAGAATAGCAGAGGAATGATAAGTGATATAGTGCAACGAGTGGGGATATAGTTGTGGGAAATGAGAGAACGACGAGGAAAGGCGATAGCGGATACCGATAAGAGCGAAGAAACCGCACAAAGTAACCTTAGCTTATAATACTTGGACTGTGGAACCAGCATTGTGCAATATATATGTTTGTTTGTTTTTGTTTCATATTTTCAAACATTTGTTAAAAGAATAACCAATGTGAATCAACATGTAGTGCGTACAGCCAACGGCTCGCACATAAAAGTTCAAGTACTCTATGTGATCAAAAGTATCCGGACACACAGCGAAACGTGTGTTTTTCATAGAAGGCGACACAGTACTGCCATCTACCGCGTGGAACACATAGTCAGCGAACTCATTAGTCTGCAGACAGTGTGAGACAGCAGTATGGGATTGTCTGAGGAACTCACTGACTTTCAACGTGATCAGTTGGTTGGGTGCCACTTCCGTAGGAAGTCTGTGTGTGAGATTTCCACCCTCTTAAACATCCCTCTGTCCACTGTTTCCGATGTTATAGTGACGGGATGTGTACTACCCAAAAGCGTGCAGGCCAACCTCCCATGTTGACCTTAAGAGACCATAGAGTGTTGAAGAGGACCGTACAGCATTATCATCGGCAATCATCCATCGCCACCATCACACAGGAATTCCGAACTGCTTCAGGATCTACTCCAAGCACCATTACTGTTTGGCGCAAGGTGCGGCAACTTGGTTTCCATGGCCGAGCAGCTGCCCATAAGTCAAACATCACACAGACAAATGGCAAACGCCGCCTCGTGTGCTGCAAGGAGCGTCGAAACTGGACCATACAACAGTGGAAAACCGTTGTGTGTAGTGATGAATCACAGTACACAATGTGGCGATCCGATGGTAGGGTGTGGGTGTGGCAAATGCCTGGTGAACGACATCTACCAACCTGTATAGTGCAGACAGTGAAATTCGGAGGTGGCGGGCTTACAGTGTGGTCATGTTTCTCCTGGAGGGGGCTTGGTCCCCTTGTTGCTTTACATGGCAATGTCACGGCACAAGCTTATGTTGACATTTTAACAGCTTTCATGCTGCCTACCGTCGAAGACCAGTTCGGGGATGACCATTGTGTCTTTCAACACGACCGAGCACCCGTCAATACTGCAGGGCTTGTGGGGGAGTGGTTTGACGAAAACAACCTCCCACTAATGGACTGGCCTGCTCAGAGTCCTGATTTGAATCCCATAGAGCATCTCTGGGATGTTTTGGAATGCCGACTTCGTGCTAGACCACACCGATCCACATCAGCACCTCTTCTCATTTTGGCGCTCTCCGAGGAATGGGCTGCCATTCCTCAGAAAACCTTCCGGCACCTGATTGAAAGTATGCCTGTGAGAGTGAACGCTGTTATCAAGGCTAAGGGTGGGCCAACACTGTATTGACTGTAAGTGTTCCCGATGGAGGGTTGCCCAAACTTGTACTTTATTTTCAGGTGGGTGTCCGGATACTTCTGATCACATAGAGTATATATATATATATATATATATATATGAAGTGTTTGAGCATCCACCTTATTCCCCTGATCCAATCTCCAGATTATTACATGTTCCTAAGTTGAAAATGTCTACATTTCGATAATGATAATGTGGTTGACAATGATAGCAGCTAGTTTGAGGAGGGGGAAAGGGTTACATTTGTTGTAGAGCCGTTGTAAGAAGTGCATTGTCCCTGGTGGAGGTGAGTACGTTGAATAAACTGATGTTGTAGTTGTATATAGTAGGGATGGCCAAACGGATCCAAAAGTTTCGGATCTGGATCCGGGTCTGAAAGTTTCGGATCTGGATCCGGATCCGAGAGTTCCGGATCCGCGGATCCGGATCCGGGTCTGAAAGTTTCGGATCCGGATCCGAAAATTTCGGATCCGGGTCCGAAAGTTTCGGATCTGGATCCGGATTCGAAAATCCGGATCCGGATCCTAGAGTTTCGTATCTCAATCCCATTATAATATTACCACACCTTAGTCCTACAAGAATTTTTTTCAAGTGTTGTTCCTAAAATACTTTGCTACGCATCGGCTAACACACTCGTGCACAAATGTCCGAAGTGATTTTGTAAATGCCATTGAAACGAATATGTATTCATTCGAATGTATTGGAAATGAAAACACACATAAATGTGAGACATTCCATTCCAGGATGAAACCTTTAACACATATAACAAGATAGAAATGTTATACAAAAATTATACAATTGTTCTACAGTTACAGTTCAACAAATTAAAATAAAACATTATAATATATGCAGTGTTAAATAATTACAAAATGTAAGACTAACAAGGGAGGTTATCTAAGTATCCCCCTCCGATTTCCATGAAACTTGGCAGGTGTACAGTGGGGCCCAAAGGAAGAATTACGTGTTTTTTTGTTTCAGCTAAAAAACGGTTTTAGGGGGCAAAACCCCCTCAAATGTCAAGATGAGGACAAATTGAAGTGAGGATCTGACCCCTGTGTCTTTCCGATTTCCATGAAACTTGGCAGGTGTATAGTGGGGCCCAATGGAAGAAATACGAGTTTTTTTGTTTCAGATAAAAAACGGTTTTAGGGGGCAAAACCCCCTCAAATGTCAAGATGAGGAAAAATTGAAGTGAGGATCTGACCCTGTGTCCCCCTCCGATTTCCATGATACTTGGCAGGTGTGTGTATAAACGGACCCAAATGAAGAAATACGTGTTTTTTTTGTTTCAGCTAAAAAACGGTTTTAGGGGGCAAAACCCCCTCAAATGTCAAGATGAGGACAAATTGAAGTGAGGATCTGACCCCTGTGTCCCTCCCATTTCCATAAAACTTGGCAGGTGTATAGTGGGGCCCAATGGAAGAAATAAGTGTTTTTTTTTTGTTTCAGCTAAAAAACTGTTTTAGGGGGCAAAACCCCCTCAAATGTCAAGATGAGGACAAATTGAAGTGAGGATCGGACCCCTGTGTCCCCCTCCGATTTCCATGATACTTGGTAGGTGTGTGTATAAACGGGCCCAAATGAAGAAATACGTGTTTTTTTTGTTTCGGCTAAAAAACGATTTTAGGGGGCAACCCCCCCTCAAATGTCAATATGAGGACAAATTTAAGTGGGCATTTGATTTGTGTGTCCCCCTCCGATTTCCATGAAACTTGGCAGGTGTATAGTGGGGCCCAAAGGAAGAAATACATGTTTTGTTTTTTTTTGTTTCAGCTAAAAAAACGGTTTTACAGTGCGAAACCCTCTGAATTGTCAAGATGAGGACAAATTGAAGTGGGGATCTGACCCCTATGTCCTCCTCAGATTTCCATGAAACTTGGCAGGTGTGTGTATAAACGGGCCCAAATGAAGAAATACGTGTTTTTTTGTTTCGGAAAAAAATTTGTTCTAGGGGGCAACCTCCTCTCAAATGTCAAGATGAGGACAAATTGAAGTGGGGATCTGACCCCTGAGTTCCCCTCCGATTTCCATGAAACGTGGCAGGTGTATAGAGGGGCCCGAAGGAAGAATTACGTGTTTTTTTGTTTGAGCTGAAAACTGTTTCAGGGGGCAAAATCCCCTCAAATGTCAAGATGAGGACAAATTGAAGTAAGGATCTGACCCCTGTGTTCCCTCAGATTTTCATGAAACTTCGCAGGTGTATAGAGGGGCCCAAAGGAAGAAATACGTGTTTTTTTGTTTCGGCTAAAATACTGTTTTAGGGGGCAAAACCCGCCTCAAATGTCAAGATTAGGACAAATTGCCGTGGGAATCATCTGACCTCTGTGTCCCCCTCCGATTCCCATGAAATTTGACAGGTGTATAGAGAGGCCGTATGCCCCCTGTTTCTTCCTATGCCATATTTACGTGGTTTCGGGGACAGATCCCCACTTCAATTTCTCCTCATCTTGACATTTGAGGGGGGGGGCTCTATACACCTGCCAAGTTTCATGGAAATCGGAGGGGGAGACTTAGACCTCCCTAGTAAGTAAGTGTATTAATTAATTACAAATCACGCACGCGAGCACACACACTATATATATATATATGTGTATGTATATTATATATATATGTATATTAGCAGGTAACAATATGTTATAAGCACATTCTTACTTTCCAAAGAAGCGCATGTGGGATGGCAAAACGGATCCGGATCCGAAAATTGCGGATCCGGATCCGAAAGTACCTGATCCGGATCTGAAAGTACCGGATCCGAAAGTTTTGGATCCGGATCCGAAAATTCTGGATCCGGATCCGAAAATTCTGGATCCGGATCCGAAAGTTCTGAATCCGGATCCGAAAGTTCTGGATCCGGATCCGGATCCGAATCTGAAAATTCCGGATCCGCAGATCCGGATCCGAAAAATTTTAGGATCCGGATTTCGGATCCGCGAGGATCCGGATCTGGCCAACCCTAGTATATAGTTCCTCTATTTCTTTCTCTGGTAGGCCAAAAACATGACGAACCTCTTCCTACATGTAAGAGGGATAAGAAAATGATGCCTCAGACTTTTAAGAAATTTAATGTATCACTGTACTTACAATTTAAAGTGAAGCCGAAACATTTAAACTTGTCCATACTAGGAATCTAGCCATGAACCTCTTTAATCACATGGTGATAACAGTAATCATCTTATTGACAAACACGGGTGCAATGTAACTATAAACAATGCCGTGTGTGGACAGGACCAGTTGTTTAGCTTCATTGTTGAGTTCGTTTGACAGAAGTGGAAACCTCTGTTTACGGTTCGAGAATCACAGTGTACGGGGGGTAGTAACTCTAGCGAGTGCTATGACCTCACTCCATAAGCCTGCGTATGGAAACGTACTCGAGCCTTATTCCAGTTCCATGTAGGAGAGACTGCTGGTGATAAGCTCTTGAGAGGAACCACGGTTTGTTACGTCAGGGTCATAGGCACTGCCACGGAGCCAAGATAGTGGACTCGCTCACCTATGAAGAGCAGAGGTCGAACTTTCATCCCAAGAGAATTGTGGTCTTTCTCTTCTGTTTTCAAAGAAATGTTGGTAACTCTTAGAAACATTTGATTCCGAAGGCATGTGTTTTAAAAGTAGTAAAGGAGATTGTGTTTGCAGTAGAAATAGTGTAAACCTATATTGATTGATTTAATTGTTTCAAGTCCACTTTATGCGCAGATAGGCTAATCGGGACTGGACCTACAATGAGCCTTCACGGGGTATCGAACCCTGGACCCCTTGATTACAGTACTAAACCACATTTATTTTGCAAGGTGTGGCCACAACCTGAAGCATCAAGTTCATTGGCCTTCACGAAAATAATTCCATACTCCATTGGACTCTACAACTGAACACAGAATCTTGCCACTAATTTGAACTTTAAGGCGATATGCAAGAATTAAATTAGTGCAAATGCACGTACCAGAATAATTTAAATCACTTGATTGGATTTCAGTATTTATTATTGCATAAAACTGAGTTTAGTTGAATAAAATACACCAATGCAGTATTGACTTATAAACTGGAAATATTGATTGAATTTGTTAGTACAGCGTAAAAATAAACCAGGGATCCTAGGTTCGAATCCAGGCCTGGGCATGGGTGTCCTTTATGAATGTTCCTTCAATTTCATAATTATCATCACTCATCCTCATCTTCGCGATTAGCCAGAAGTGGAAGAAAAGCGAAGTAAAATAAACCAAATCAATCAATCACCTCATAAATGTTTTGTGTACTTCTCTATTGACTTAAAGATAAGAGTTGTATTTGGTAGGTTAAAGATAGAGTTGTATTTGGTAGGTTAAAGATAGAGTTGTTTTTGGTAGGATAAAGATAGAGTTGTTTTCGTAGGTTAAAGATAGAGTTGTTTAGGTAGGTTAAGATAGAGTTGTTATTGGTAGGTTAAAGATAGAGTTCTTTCTGGTAGGTTAAAGATAGAGTTCTTTTTGGTAGGTTTAAGATAGATTTGTTTTCGGTAGGTTAAAGATATAGTTGTTTTTGGTAGGTTAAGGATAGAGTTGTTTTTGGTAGGTTAAAGATAGAGTTGTTTTTGGTAGGTTTAAGATAGAGTTGTTTTCGGTAGGTTAAAGATAGAGTTGTTTTTGGTAGGTTAAAGATAGAGTTGTTTTGGTAGGTTAAAGATAGAGTTGTTTTGGTAGGTTTAAGATAGAGTTCTTTTTGGTAGGTTAAAGATAGAGTTGATTTTGGTAGGATCAAGATAGAGTTGTTTTTGGTAGGTTAAAGATAGAGTTCTTTTTGGTAGGTTAAAGATAGAGTTGTTTTTGGTAGGTTTAAGATAGAGTTGTTTTCGGTAGGTTTAAGATAGAGTTGTTTTGGTAGGTTAAAGATAGAGTTGTTTTTGGTAGGTTAAAGATAGAGTTGTTTTTGGTAGGTTAAAGATAGAGTTGTTTTGGTAGGTTAAAGATAGTTGTGTTTTCGGTAGGTTAAGGATAGAGTTGTTTTCGTAGGTTAAAGATAGAGTTCTTTTTGGTAGGTTAAAGATAGAGTTGTTTTCGTAGGTTTAAGATAGAGTTGTGTTGGTAGGTTAAAGATAGAGTTCTTTTTGGTAGGTTTAAGATAGAGTTGTTTTTGGTAGGTTAAAGATAGAGTTCTTTTTGGTAGGTTTAAGATAGAGTTGTTTTCGGTAGGTTAAAGATAGAGTTGTTTTTGGTAGGTTAAAGATAGAGTTGTTTTCGTAGGTTTAAATAGAGTTGTTTTTGGTAAGTTAAAGATAGAGTTGTTTTTGGTAGGTTAAAGATAGAGTTGTTTTCGGTAGGTTAAAGATATAGTTGTTTTGGTAGGTTAAAGGTAGAGTTTTTTTGGTAGGTTAAAGATAGTTGTGTTTTCGGTAGGTTAAGGATAGAGTTGTTTTCGTAGGTTAAAGATAGAGTTCTTTTTGGTAGGTTAAAGATAGAGTTGTTTTCGTCGGTTTAAGATAGAGTTGTTTTGGTAGGTTAAAGATAGAGTTCTTTTTGGTAGGTTAAAGATATAGTTGTTTTTGGTAGGTTAAAGATAGAGTTCTTTTTGGTAGGTTAAAGATATAGTTGTTTTTGGTAGGTTAAAGATAGAGTTCTTTTTGGTAGGTTAAAGATAGAGTTGTTTTTGGTAGGTTTAAGATAGAGTTGTTTTTGGTAGGTTAAAGATAGAGTTGTTTTTGGTAGGTTTAAGATAGAGTTGTTTTTGGTAGGTTTAAGATAGAGTTGTTTTCGGTAGGTTAAAGATAGAGTTGTTTTCGGTAGGTTTAAGATAGAGTTGTTTTTGGTAGGTTTAAGATAGAGTTGTTTTTGGTAGGTTTAAGGTAGAGTTGTTTTGGTAGGTTAAAGATAGTTGTGTTTTCGGTAGGTTAAGGATAGAGTTCTTTTCGTAGGTTAAAGATAGAGTTGTTTTTGGTAGGTTTAAGATAGAGTTGTTTTCGGTAGGTTAAAGATAGAGTTGTTTTTGGTAGGTTAAAGATAGAGTTGTTTTCGTAGGTTTAAGATAGAGTTGTTTTTGGTAGGTTAAAGATAGAGTTGTTTTCGGTAGGTTAAAGATATAGTTGTTTTGGTAGGTTAAAGGTAGAGTTGTTTTGGTAGGTTAAAGATAGTTGTGTTTTCGGTAGGTTAAGGATAGAGTTGTTTTCGTAGGTTAAAGATAGAGTTCTTTTTGGTAGGTTAAAGATATAGTTGTTTTTGGTAGGTTAAATATATAGTTGTTTTTGGAAGGTTAAAGATAGAGTTCTTTTTGGTAGGTTAAAGATAGAGTTGTTTTTGGTAGGTTTAAGATAGAGTTGTTTTTGGTAGGTTTAAGATAGAGTTGTTTTTGGTAGGTTTAAGATAGAGTTGTTTTCGGTAGGTTAAAGATAGAGTTGTTTTTGGTAGGTTAAAGATAGAGTTGTTTTGGTAGGTTAAAGATAGAGTTGTTTAGGTAGGTTTAAGGTAGAGTTGTTTCGGTAGGTTAAAGATAGTTGTGTTTTCGGTAGGTTAAGGATAGAGTTCTTTTCGTAGGTTAAAGATAGAGTTGTTTTTGGTAGGTTTAAGATAGAGTTGTTTTTGGTAGGTTAAAGATAGAGTTGTTTTCGGTAGGTTAAAGATAGAGTTGTTTTCGGTAGGTTAAAGATATAGTTGTTTTGGTAGGTTAAAGGTAGAGTTGTTTTGGTAGGTTAAAGATAGTTGTGTTTTCGGTAGGTTAAGGATAGAGTTCTTTTCGTAGGTTTAAGATAGAGTTGTTTTTGGTAGGTTAAAGATAGAGTTGTTTTTGGTAGGTTAAAGATAGAGTTTGTTTTCGGTAGGTTAAAGATATAGTTGTTTTGGTAGGTTAAAGGTAGAGTTGTTATGGTAGGTTAAAGATAGTTGTGTTTTCGGTAGGTTAGGGATAGAGTTCTTTTCGTAGGTTAAAGATAGAGTTGTTTTTGGTAGGTTTAAGATAGAGTTGTTTTTGGTAGGTTAAAGATATAGTTGTTTTGGTAGGTTAAAGGTAGAGTTGTTTTGGTAGGTTAAAGATAGTTGTGTTTTCGGTAGGTTAAGGATAGAGTTCTTTTCGTAGGTTAAAGATAGAGTTGTTTTTGGTAGGTTTAAGATAGAGTTGTTTTGGTAGGTTACCTTGAAAGCATACAGTGCAACTTGAATCTCGCATACAAGTGATACAAGCATAAATGTGAATCAGGATAAAGCGAAACAAGGTCATACCGAAGAGAGTATACCCCTCCAAAATATGAAAAATTAGAAAGTTTGAGGAAATATTTGGTAGACAAATTTTGCAAGAAAACATGTAAAGAAATCTAATTGCCCATCGAAACTATTCCGAAATTTATTTACAAAGAGTATTCGACAGAAAATGTAAAATAAATTTTAAAGGAACTGCACTTGAAAATAACTCTCCTAGATAATGTATTAACCACCACACTTTCAGCCGCTCCAAATATGAAATTTGCTTAGTCTAATGCCGCTAAAATAAAATACACAAAGTTTAGCCTAATAAACGCGAAGAGATATAAACGTAAAATAAGTAAGAATATAATTTAAGAATATGTGATTGCAGTGGCGGCGGTTAGGGGGGCGAAGGGGCCAGTTGCCTACCACTTTTGTCCCCGTTTTATGCTAAACCTTATGTACCAAGGGAAGGTTAATTTCCTTCCCCCTCTAATTTTGGAACCCAATCGCCGCCACTGTGTGATTGTATGATGTGGATTGGAGTGATTGATTAATTTTACTTCGTGGATTGGAATATACCGTTGACGAAGTAGTATACAATATCAGATTGTAATATCCCAAGCTTCGTTACCTGTTAATCTTAAGATTGCTGTCCGTCGCGGATTTTCCGGGACAGCCCAGGAAGGACATAATTTGTTCCGGTGTCCCGAAATGTTATAGAATAGGGTGGGAAGGCAGAAATGATTAAGACTTTCATGAATTTTGTTATTATTTAATTACATTCCTACACAGGAATCTGTTATGTAAGGTACAAAATGGTTTTCTGAAAATGCTTTTTTAAGTTTTGAATTTTTATGACTTTTGTTGCAAAAACGTGCCTTCTAAAAATAGGCTACAAGGCGGTGTTTTTCTTTCCTACGCGTCCTTGAAAAACCTTTCTCAAATGACTTACCATCTTTGGAATCCTATGACCGTTTCAGTGCATAGTTCATCATACCGGTAATTACAGGATACATACACACTACTTTGTGGGGTAGTATGAATGTACACCTATACTTTGTATCAGTGGCGGCGATTAGGTTCCAAAACCGGGTGGACAAAGACAGTATATTTCCGCAGGGTGCGAAATCGCTGCAGATTGGTGGGAGGAAAGAAGCCGAGACACACACACAATATATATATATATATATATATTGGGCAACAAGGGTTGCTATATTCCATAAGTTAAAATCCGAACTCCGATGACCGGAATCCTGATGGGAAGGGCGGTACATACATACAAAGCAGTGGCAGCGATTAGGGGTAGCGAGGGGGGCAGTTGTCCTCCTACTTTTCGACACTTTTTCCCCCGCACTATGCTAAATTTTATCTACAAAGTAGGGTGCGAAATCCTGGGGGGACAGGGGGAATCCCTCCCACCAACGACCTTGTCCTGAAATTTCCGTCTCCACCAAACTTTTCCGGGGGTGGGGGGAGAGTTTTGGTTGTAACAACAAACATAAACAATTTGTTTGGGAGTCGAATATACTGTACTGGAATAATATCTGCAACACATAAAGATCGGACAACAAAGAGCCTCCTAATCTTTAAGGGCACTTCTGAACCCAGCAATTCCTGGAACAAAGATGGGCAATTAGATTTCTTTACATGTTTTCTTGCAAAATTTGTCTACCAAATATTTCCTCAAACTTTCTAATTTTTCATATTTTGGAGGGGTATACTCTCTTCGGTATGACCTTGTTTCGCTTTATCCTGATTCACATTTATGCTTGTATCACTTGTATGCGAGATTCAAGTTGCACTGTATGCTTTCAAGGTAACCTACCAAAACAACTCTATCTTAAACCTACCAAAAACAACTCTATCTTTAACCTACGAAAAGAACTCTATCCTTAACCTACCGAAAACACAACTATCTTTAACCTACCAAAACAACTCTACCTTTAACCTACCAAAACAACTATATCTTTAACCTACCAAAAACAACTCTATCTTTAACCTACCAAAAACAACTCTATCTTAAACCTACGAAAACAACTCTATCTTAAACCTACCAAAAACAACTCTATCTTTAACCTACCAAAAACAACTCTATCTTTAACCTACCGAAAACAACTCTATCTTTAACCTACCGAAAACAACTCTATCTTTAACCTACCAAAAACAACTCTATCTTTAACCTACCAAAAACAACTCTATCTTAAACCTACCAAAAACAACTCTATCTTTAACCTACCAAAAACAACTCTATCTTTAACCTACCAAAAACAACTCTATCTTTAACCTACCAAAAACAACTCTATCTTTAACCTACCAAAAACAACTCTATCTTTAACCTACCAAAAACAACTCTATCTTTAACCTACCAAAAACAACTCTATCTTTAACCTACCAAAAACAACTCTATCTTTAACCTACCAAAAACAACTCTATCTTAAACCTACCAAAAACAACTCTATCTTTAACCTACGAAAAGAACTCTATCCTTAACCTACCGAAAACACAACTATCTTTAACCTACCAAAACAACTATATATATATATATATATATATATATATACAGTGTGTTCGTAAAGCCATGGTGCACTTTTGACCGGTCACAGGAAAGCAACAAAACAAGATAGAAATGTGAAATCTTCACCAAATAAAAGAAAAACTCTCCAAGTTTCCGTACTATGATGCGCAAGCGTGTGCGCACACAGGTCATGACGCAACACCACGAACTGCGCAGCAGCGGATCTGCCCTCGCCCACGCCAGTCAAGATGTGGACTGTACAGAAGCGCTTCGTTGTACACGCGACGATATTTACGTTGCACTTTGCTCACGGATTCGACCTTCGCAAGCCACAGAACACACTGGACTTGCCTCTGTACCGTCCACATCTCGACTGGCGTGGGCGAGGGCTGATCCGCTGCTGCGCAGTTCGTGGTGTTGCGTCATCACTTGTGTGCGCACACGCTTGCGCATCATAGTACGGAAACTTCGAGAGTTTTCCTTTTATTTGGTGAAGATTTCACATTTCTATCTTGTTTTGTTGCTTTCCTGTGACCGGTCAAAAGTGCACCATGACTTTACGGACACACTGTGTATATATATAATGTCATTAAGTCAATTATTAAATAATCTAATTATTTTATAAAACATACAATATATATTATATCGACTGTCCATTTAAAATTCGATTGCAAATTTAAGATTATAATATAGGATACTACCAATGCAATGAACAATGCTTTTCGTGACCAAGGAGCAAAGATTAAGAGACATTAAGAAGAGAATTGTTTCCTGTATAAAATTCACATCTAAATTTTCTTACGTGTCTTATTAATTTTGTAGTAGCTGACAAAAGGCGATGAGAAATGGAGAAGAAATAACATGTCGGACTAATTTCTTTGTTCCAGGAATTGCTGGGTTCAGAAGTGCCCTTAAAGATTAGGAGGCTCTTTGTTGTCCGATCTTTATGTGTTGCAGATATTATTCCAGTACAGTATATTCGACTCCCAAACAAATTGTTTATGTTTGTTGTTACAACCAAAACTCTCCCCCCACCCCCGGAAAAGTTTGGTGGAGACGGAAATTTCAGGACAAGGTCGTTGGTGGGAGGGATTCCCCCTGTCCCCCCCAGGATTTCGCACCCTACTTTGTAGATAAAATTTAGCATAGTGCGGGGGAAAAAGTGTCGAAAAGTAGGAGGACAACTGCCCCCCTCGCTACCCCTAATCGCTGCCACTGCTTTGTATGTATGTACCGCCCTTCCCATCAGGATTCCGGTCATCGGAGTTCGGATTTTAACTTATGGAATATAGCAACCCTTGTTAATACACCACTAAGTGCATTCGAGAATCGGATACCAAATGCTGAATTCGGATAATTTGGGAATCGAGTAATTTGGATTACACGGTCTACTCCCCGATGGTGCAATGGTAGCGTCGTCGCCTTGTAATCAAGGGGTCCCGGGTATCCCGGGTTTGATACCCGGTGGAGGTACATAATGGTTCGGACCCACTTTGAACTGTAGGTCCAGTCCCGATTAGCTATACTGTACATAAAACACCGACTCAATCAATCAATCAATACTCCCTGGTTATGCAACATCTCTTTGGTAGCTATACTCACGGTCTCTAATTGGTTTTGACATATGCAAAACGGAGTTCGGTTATTATCCTCACATGAGAAGAAGCTAAGAGCAAAATCCTTCCGCTTGTTTCGTCAGTCGAATTGTTCGCGACCATTGTGCGTGCACACAGAGCTCAGAGGTGGGCGAGCGCTGTGGGCTGAATTAGCTGTTTTGTTGGGTGGGACGTCATTTCGATGTAAAGACCTTACCTCGCAAACTGCCCACACGCCACTCATTTCTTAGAGGACGAGTTCGAAGAGATGGCAATGAACCTCTGACATCCCTTGTTGCCTGCCCATTGTCTCGTTCTACTGGAAAGGTCACTTTTGAAGGTCGTAACCTTAGTGGCAATGTCAGTCATTAACGCATTGTCGAGATCATTAAATCAAGTTCGAATCGACAATATTTAGCTTAGCTCCAACTGAATATTTAGTTCTAATCTGACAGTGGAACATTTTTTTAAAAAATAAAATTGTCATTTCAGTATAATGGAGACAAGATCAACGAAGCAAAGTGAAATATGAAAGACAGATTATGTACAGTAAATCCCAACAAATAAAAAATCTTGACAAAATAGCATCATAGCTACGAGCTAGAGTCGAATTAATTTCGGAACATCTCCAGCGGACTACGCGAATCTGTCTAGCGAGCCTAGTGGGCGTGTAGAGCCTGAGTATGGGGCTTACGATAGGTTCTGGGTTCAGATGACGTCAGCGGCTCGCTTCGTTGATTGGCTGCTTCGAGAGTTGTGACTCGTTCAGAAGCTTCAAATGCATAACAGACAAAGATGTTATGGAAATAATCTCCCTCTACCTCTCTCATGTCACAAATTACGAGCGCACAGGCAACCCCATGCTCTCTTACCAATCATTTTATTACAGCGAGCACGCAAACAGTTGCCAAATTTCATTTCCCTTTCGCTTTACGGATTGGTCGTCAGTGTTTTCATTGACGACTATTTGAGTTTTGGATTCAGTCAATCGAGATGACACTTGTGGAAAGAAGAAAGATGAAAATAATTCCTAAAAACAATTTTCTCATTAGATCAAATTAAAGTTCTGATTTAATATAAATTCGACGATTTCTTTTCTCTGCTTTAATGAATTAATTAATATATTTGCATCATATAAATATAGAGAATTTTGTTCGAGATATTGCCCACGTGTCGTTGACGGCCTGTCGTTTAACTTCAACACAACTTTATCAAAATCACTACTGAACAAGCGAAAATTAGTTAGAATAGCTGTGTTCCGCTATAAAGCGAAAAACAACTCTGGCGATTCAAACCAATTCGGCCGACCTCCGTGGCGGTGGTTAGCACAGCGCTCTAGGGGCCTCGGGTTCGAATACTGGCCTGCGCATGTGATTGTCTCTGCATCAATATTATCATGTATCATCTCATCGTGGCGATTAGCCAAAAGTGGCAGAAAAGCGGCGATAAATTACAAAAGTCTACAAATCAAATCTATTCCACGAGTGAAAGTCAATCCAATGACCTTACTTCTCGCTCACAGTGTTTCTGAACCCGCTTGCGTGTGCATGCGTGATTTGGAACACAAGCGTGACGTTGGTGCAAGGAATTCTTCCCGAATTGTTGGCATGCGATCAATTTTCAACTTCGTTATACTTTTGCAGATTGCTCATTATGTAGAACCACTTCCTGTTTGCGAGTTCGTTTTCAGGGTTTTAAGATGGAGAGCCCCGAACAGGATTTATAGAATAAGGTTGTGACGTAGATTATAGAAACTCATTTTATTGGTCACCAGAGGAACATCACGCATGCGTCACAACGTCAACAAGGGAATAGATTTTCATTTTTCGATTTTATTTGATTGTAAAATATGGGCGAATCAGTGTATCAAGGGTATTTCCTCGATACGGGGATACAAGCCCAGGTAATTTGAGACGGCAGTAAAAATTTCCCTCGACTATCACGAATTTTGTGACAATGTAAGGCACATCTAAATGTTAAATTACTACGACTTGATAACACATGAGGCGGTACAGGGCTACTGAACACACACGAACATGGCACAAGATACCACACAATTCCACAGGGGATTATATTGCTGTAGGCCCAGGAGCCATAGCCTCGTTAGGCTGCAAAAATGCTGTTTCCCGTGTCGAATGCGTGGAAGCTCTCTTTTGAAGGTTGCCTTCAAAGAAGGTCACCCCATGGGGCTCCCCTGAAAATTTTCTAAAGGTGGGCTCAATCATAAAAGTGTATCAGAAGTGGGATGTACGTATATCGTGTGATACATCGTAAAAGAACCAGAGAGAGAGAGAGACCACAAAATACCTTATTTTAGCTTCTAGGTCATTCTGAGGTAAAAGTTGAGAACCTGGTGTTTATACCGTACATAATTATGGTATACTCAAATAGATTAACCCGGTTCACAACCGAATTTTCGGGATTGATCCAAAATGGCGGCCGCAAACTACATCTGAAATCTTATACAGAGCATTCCCTGACATTCGCTACGAGACTCGGCGGCAAGCGGCCCGGCATCAGAGCTTGTCTTACCCGGTGAACGAGTCCGCGACAGTCGGGAGAGTCAGCTATTAAAGTTACACTTTTCATATTGTGTACTAACCTTGACTGCAGAAGGTGTTGAAAATGATGTCCCTCTGCTGCAACACATTCCTGGCATCTCCGAAGGAAGTTGGCATTTACACGTGCAAGTTCGTCTACTGTAATTCTCCCGATTTCTCGTACAATACTCTCTTTTAACTCACGGATGGTGTGCGGATTGTCTTTGAATACTTTATTTCTTAGATTTCCTAATTTTTCTTTCCACTTTTATTCAGAACTGACCCTGTTACTCTAAACTTTTTACAAGGTTTAATATAGTGGTCCTATGTGGAACGGAAACACTAGAAAATTTCGTTGCAAAACGTCGTCGCACTTCTCCACAAATACTCTTTCCGAAGTAACACTCGACAAGATAAATTGTTTGTTGCAATTTAAATTTTTGTGGTGTCATATTAAGCCACAATCTTCAACACACGGACACGACACAACACAACTTCCGAGGGAAGATTATACAGGCGTCAGTCTGCAACGTCAACAGAAAGGGAAAGAGAGCGAAGGCAGGGGACCGAAAAAACAGACTGTAGCGTGCGACTGTCGCGGACCCGTTCACCGGGAAAGACAAGCGCTGATGCCGGGCCGCTTGCCGCCGAGTCTCGTAGCGAATGTCAGGGAATGAATGCTCTGTATATGGATGTAATCGTCATCATTACACCTAGAAACTTGGAACTAGCATCATTCGAAAAAAAAATCCCAGAATGTAATGATAAGAAATGAAGTGTTCTTTTCTTTTCAGTTTCACTATGAAAAGTCTTATCAAACATGAATACCCTCGCGAATATTTTGTAGCGTATTTGAATACATTACGTTTCATAGTACGAAAGTTATGTGACGAAATATACGCATACAATTAAAAATACTAATTCCGTTCATTGAATACTAAATTTACCAAAATTACATACAATATTTTCGACAGTAGTGTTGGTTTAGCTTACGAACAAATATATAGGTCACCACCGCTTTTCTTCTTATCTGTTTGTCGGTGGGAAGGGGTAGAAAAAGCAGAAATTGATTATTTGGAGCAGAAGCCACCCTTTATCACATCCAGTATCGTCAGTGACATTAATAAGTCAGGAAGGTTAAGTGATTCAAGCTTCATGGTCACTACTTATGACACAGTTCAATGAAACTTGCGAATAGTCTATTACAGTTAGCTGCAAAAGGAATAGTACACATAATATAGCCTGGAGCAAGTTTATTGCCTCATCTTGTTAGGAAGGGAAACAAGATGATTTCGGGTTCAATTACGTTCTTGTGGAGTAGAGGAGAAGATTGCAGTTCTGCGGGTATGTTGTAGTTTTACGGTCCAGCAAAGGTGCTTCCTAGGAGAAAATTGATTTCCATTTTGACTCGTTCCCCTTGCACATTTTTTTGCAGACACATCGCCCGCAAAACTACGTGCGTCGGTCCTCTTCATCGCTTTGCAATTTCCTGAGTTCCTAGTTTCCGCAAAAAGGTGCAAGCTTCAGTTTCGAATCATGCTCGTAATTTTCAGTGGAAAGAAAAATATCGCGAGTTCCAGAGATGGATAAGTGACGTAACGTAACGGTTCCTGAAGATGACATAATTTTTTATCAGCTAATTCATTTCAAGCAGCAGCGACAACTTATGTAAACCTGTGGAGCTCGAGCTCACCCAATAATTTGCCAGTTATTATATTTCATTTTAGATTGATTCAGTGATTTTTGTTATTTAGCGTCGTTTTTCTACCACTTTTGGATAATCGTGACGATGAGTATTAGTGATGATATGATGAAATTGATGAAGGAACACTCACTCACTCACCCATGCGCAGAC
This sequence comes from Lepisma saccharinum, assembly GCF_977018435.1. Taxonomy (NCBI): domain Eukaryota; kingdom Metazoa; phylum Arthropoda; class Insecta; order Zygentoma; family Lepismatidae; genus Lepisma; species Lepisma saccharinum. The sequence goes on from NC_139249.1 coordinate 37,493,581, forward strand.
CGGGATTCTAAAGCTGGACTCCTAGCGTCGTAGCATTCCGCGCTGTGGTGGGAGATCGACAGGTCGCGGGTTCGAGTCACGAAAAGGTCGCTGTGTACAGATGCATAGACAGCCCATGCCAACTCAGCGAGCAAGTGCAGGGGTTTGAAAAATAACGGTTTTTCATAACCTCACTCTACGAATTCTTAACCTTCCTTCCTTGAAGGATAAGGAAACGTCCTCGGTGGCTCAGTGGTGTCGGCTCAACGCGCTACGACGCCAGGGGAACCGTTTCGAATCACGGTTAGGACATGGATGTTTGTCTTTGTCGGGGGATACTACCGCCGCATAGGAGTATTTCTTTATTAAAAAAAAAAAGTGGTTAGCTTTTCGTTTTAGAATTAAAAGTCCCGGCGCTTACAAAAACAAAATGTTTCATCATTAATCATTGTACACTCAAAAAATTCTCATATATTAACTGACAGAGTGTTATCAATGTATTTCATAATAATTTGTTACATCTACAATGTGACACTTTTCTGTGTCTTATGTTTATTTACACTATTTGTGGTCACATCGTTATTAGGAAACAAAGGGCGGGGGCGAAGATTGATAGGCACTACAAACTCTCGAAACAGGCAGACAAAAAGCATCCAAAAACACAAAATAGGCACTAAAATTGATGAACATTGACAGACTTTTCGACATTTTCTCATTTTAGGCACTCTAAAAGACTGTTATCTTCTAAATAGCCACGTACAACTAAAATAGGCAAAAGAGCCACCACAGATTACTCTCAGAATTGGCCTGAAACAGTTTTTAAACGTAAAAGCTTACATTTTCTGGCCAGGGAACAAAAATGAATTTATGGCAAATCCTCAGATTATTTATTACATATATCATAAAATCATAAAACAAATGTTTTTCAAAAGTTGATACCACTGATCACATGTGCTATGTGAGAGGTGTGCTTGTGCAGCTTCTTCTTGCTGAAAATAACTACCAATGGCGGTTTTATTGTTTTTTTTCAAATACGTGATGAATGTCCCGTGCTAACACGTGGAAGTCGGTTGTGTTAAATAATGCAAAACATACGCTTCAAAGAAAGAGCTGGGGGGATACGGTGCTGAGTTTGCATTTTTTTTAAATGTAAAGAATGAATCTGGAGGTCAGCTGTTCCCTTGTGGCTGCGACCTTCTGCACACTCGGTGGGAGCGAGACGCGGTAACTGTACTTCGCAGGTGCATGGAAGGTCACGTGTGCAGGGTTGGGGTTGTACGTCGACGGCGAAAATCATTTTGAAGAGTTTTTTCTTCTCTTGAAATCCGCTTTATGAACAGATAGTATAATTTGGTTAAAAGTTAAATCTGAACCATCGAAAAGTTCTCTCACAAGGAATGGAACCCAGGCAAGAACTACTGGTTAGAAGACAACAGCGTTAATCACAAACTATACCTTTGTGCTTATGTGTTTCAAGAAAATCACTTGATAGGAGACTGCAACAAGCCCAGAACGAATTACACTAGGCAATCGTCAAGTGTGACTGGACAATGGGACTATTTATAGATTTGGACAATATTTTCGAGTTCATGGTAAGGTTGCCAGTTAACAGGATTGTCCAGTAACACCGTGGATTGAATGCAGACTAGCGAGGCTTTGGCGACTGGACTCGCAGCCAGTATACTGTCGGGCTCTTGTTGCGTCGTCACTCTATGTGTGGGGTTGTCCCTCCTCAAAAGTGGTAGAAAGGCGAAGTAAAATAGATCATTCATTAAAATCATTCACTACTGTCCTGTACACCACAATCCGTTTTGATATACTGTAAAAGTTTTTATTTTACATATTCTTTTAATATAATATATAATGTATTGCATATTACATTACGTAATATGGGTATTACTTTGGACTCCGACTTCGGGACGGCATGGGTTCGAGTCCGCCTAGTTTCAGTCTCTGGGTTTTCGGCCTGAGTATAGGACCGGTGGCAACCTACCATCGTGAGGAAATTGGGGAGCTACGAGCGAGTAGCGTAACCCGGTCTCGGAACTCTCCAATAACGGCTGAGGGTTCGACGTGCTGACCCCACGTCACCCCAATACCGGTTGAAGATCTTCACACCTCTAGGTAGGATTGTGGGAGGGAGACTGGTAGTGAGGAGATAGACCAAAGACCTTCCAGAGCTGTCGAACCACGGATTATTTATAGGTATTAATTTTTCAGGGAATTTCAAAGGATAAATTTGGCAACCCGAATTTGTGGTGATATTTGTCATTCAGCTGGTGACAATTCTGCTCACGATCTATGTTGGAACCTTTAAATTTTATTGTTCAAAAGTTTGTCTTAAGACCACTTTACGCACCGATAGGCTACTCGCGACCGGACCAATTGTACAAAATGGGATCCAAACCACTCTGTTCCTCCACCAGGGATCGAACCCGTGACCCCTTGATTACAGGGCGATAACGTTACCGCTACGCCATTGGGAGGCTACCAGTGGCGGCGATTAGGATGGCGTGAGGGGCAGTTGCCCTTCACTTTAGTCCCCGCACTGTAGCCTCTTAATGCTAAGCCTTGTATACCAAGAAAGAAATAAACTGTCTCTTCTCTCCCCCGCCCATCAGTTTTGGCACCCAATCGCCGTTACTATTCAGTACATACGAACTAAAACGATTGTTTTCACAAAAACGTCAATATACGACTTAATGAACTCGACCAAAATGATGGAATTCAGTTAACGTCCAACTAACTGAATAAGGCATTTTTTAATTCTAAACGTAACATGTCATGCGCAACAAATCTGTCCCATTTCTTTATAGCAAATTGACAGCGTTGAATAAAAAAGAAACAAAGATGTAACGGTGACAATTTAACCAGGACAAGAAGACGCTAACGTTTTACTTAGCCAAGCGTGAAAACTAAGAATCTCGAATGTAGTGTACTGGAACAAAGCACTTTCTGCTGTCATATGAACAGGTTTAAAAGTGTTTATGCTGTGTGAGAAGTTATGAAACTGGCCTTGCAACTGTGACGCCTACGCTTGTATAAGTTTTTCTTTTCTTTTTTTGCATTTATTGCAAGCACGGGAACAGAAATTACTTTAGCTCAGCTTTTTTAAAATCGTTTCCTTGATTTTTCTAATTCCATAGTTTAATTTCCCATGAAAAATGATTCAGTATAATGCTAATGCATTAGAAATGTTATACGCTCAAAAGCTTCTTCAGGCATCTTGCAGTGACCTAGATTCAAATGTTTCAGAGATGCACGCAAAGAGTGGAAAGTAGTGGAATGTTACAGGGCTGAAAAAGGTTTGCTTACCGCAAAATCTTGGTGGCGCTGCGGTCAGTCTCCGTTTCGGATGCATGCATGCGTAGCGTTCGTTATTCCACCTATGTTCGCAGAATACTTGTTGGGCATTCTTTTGCGGCGTAATGTAGTTTATTAATTTATTACTTGTAGTGGGGTTACATTGAAAGTCATCATAATTTTGGCGTTTACATAATTATCTACATAGTGGTGTTGTCATGAACTTAGTTCGTATCCAGTGGCGTGCCCAGAATTTTCCAAAAGAATGGGAGGTACGTACACTTTTTTTTAGTAGTCAGTTATCAACTCCCCATCTTCTCCTGTCTTTAACGTTCTTCTTTCTAGGAATACTGGCCAAAAGGGAGGGAGTTATGATTACCACCAATTCCGCCTTGGACACGCCACTGTGTGCATCCATAATTATAACAATTGTGTGTGGAAACCAGGATTGGAAACTGGACTTCCACTTTAGGTGCCAAAACTTAAAAAAACTAATAGCAGAGTCAAATGACAAAGCTATAATGTACATGAAAAATATAAATCGAGTCTGTTCTTTGTGGAGCATACAGCTATCATTCTCAATATAATTTTTCAAAATCCCATTGATAACTCTCTCTTTCTCTCTCTCCAATGTTCGGCGTTGTTAATAGTAATTACTGCTGCGAAGCTAAGAGTTTCGGGTTAGAATCCAGAAAAAAGTATTCTTTGTCGTCTATTTCTCATGCATTTTCACCTAATTTTGTGGTGTTCATCGTTACGATTACACAAATTACAAAAAATTGCAATACAAATTATCTGGTAAAATAAATTAAATGAAATAGATAATTATATGGCATTAATAAATACGTTCCTGCATCAAAAACGCTTAAGAAAACGTACAAACTGAAAGTTGTAATCTCGTTTTTGCAATTGGTACTAATTTCGAACACCTGTTTCTTTTTCAATGGAAAAAAAAAACAATTATCCTATTCTCTCTACAAATGTATCCGTGATCTTACATGACAGATAATCATCACGGTTATTTGATTAGTCAGGAATGTGAAATACCTGAAGAAATCGCATGTCCTTGCAATCGAACCGAGGGACACTTGTGCTTACTGTTGCTCACGTAAGAAAACAGTGACTTCGGTTATTCAAGGTTCTTGTGTCTAGTATCAACATTAATGAAAATTAAAACAACAGTAATATTCGGAAAAGCTTCAAATTCAAATATTTATGTTTGTCACCTCATGCGAGCAAAGAAAATCGATTTTCTCTTCGATAACACGGGGCAAGACCGACTAAATATCTCGTATACGTTCATACTCTCCTGGTTCTTGAATTCGCCGCCAGGGAATGAAAAAGCAAGACGCGTCTATCATCTTTTGAACTGAAGTAGTGCTTCGGTAGACTGTAGGCTGACAAGGTTCAAGCATATCATACTTTGCTCTTTTTTCACTACCTCCGCTATTATGGTCGATGTTTTATTGAAGAAAAACATTTGAAAATTTTGGAAAAATCAAGGGTAGTGAAAACCTTTGTATTTAAACCTGCCTAACTTAAAGTTGTGGTAATACATATTTTCACGTATCATTTTACAATTTCACCAATTCCCCAATTTTCGAAGTATATGCAATATTGTTTTATAATAATAATATAATTTTACTCGTTCTATGAACAGCACATGGCCACCACTGCAAGTAGGCCTAAATACTGTGAAGATTAGTGCCTTTTGTGTACGTCATCATTTAGATATATATATTATGTTTTTGAACACTTGAATTAGGTTATGTAAGAGGTCGTATTCAGACATTTGACTTGTAAAACTCAACATATTCGTTGAAGAATCTACTAGTAACCATGGACGTCCGCAGGATATTTTAAAGGGAGGGACAATCAAGGTATTTTTAAGGGGGAGGGGCAAACGAGGCACATTCCCCCCATAATAGTGTCGCCCTCTGAAGAAACACTCCGTCAGTTTGAAGTTATCATGTTCCTGCAACGCCCTTTTAACAATATGACTGTGATTGAAATGAAATATGTGTGAAGTATATACTTTCAAGTTCACATTTATTTTCGAAGGGAGCACGCCCCCCTGCCCCCCCCCCCCTTCTAGACGTCCATGCAAGTAACTACTTTCATAATCTATTTTGTTCTGGTTCCGAATAAAACCTCAAACCAATGTTTATAATTATCGTCGAAGTAAAATAAGTGCATTGCATAATATTCTCAGTAAGACACTTTGTACCGATTTCAATAATAATAATTATTATAACTAATTACATCGACATGTCCGTGCATCTAAGCACTGAGCCTCCCAGATGGCGCAGTGGTAGTATCGTCTGCTTGTCATCAAGGGGTCCCTGGTTCGATACCTGGTGGAGGCCAGGGGGTGCTCGTTCGGCGGCGCAGATCATATGCGCAGTTGTCCGTGGATGCATGGCGTCATCGCTGAGAAGCCCGGCACGGAAAAGGCTGGTTCTTTATGCAAATATTGAGATATTTGACAACGAATATCTCTTAAAATATAGTAGCAGGGGAATACAACTTTTACTGTTAAGATTCATCCTTTCTAATCAATTTATCACAAAATTTATTCAAATGCGTCCAATATTTTTTGAAAAATCGTCTTCCGAAGGAACCCCTATTTTGTTGTCTCCGCGCTCCACATGATAGGGAGTCTTAAGCGCTTTGGATTTATTTTTGCTGGATGTTTTCAAAGGAGATTATTTTGTTCTTGTCAACTGAAATCATATTTAAATGCTATGGAGAGCTGTGACAACTACAGAAAACTAAAGGAAGAGAGATAAAATATTACAGCTTTCCCGTCAATAATTACGTAAGTAAACGAATAGACAACAATCACGTAAAAATGCGGGATTGCCCATTTTGGTGAAAAAGGCATTGTGCGAGATTTAAAAGGAGAACTTTTGTATATTGTATGTAAATGTAAGGGTATCATAAACGTGACTGCTTCCCGTAAAATATAACTGCACTCTCCGCGTTTCTCCTCCGTCTATTCTTTGGCGCCGTCAATAGCTCCAACACTTTTTTGAAAAATATTTGTCACATATTTGTTTTAATTAGTATTTTGCATTGCCATCTGCTGTATAATACATTGTTACCTCAGGTATGCTCGAAGTCGAGCCCGTGCTAACAAAATCTTGAGCTCCCTTCTCCACGGTTGGAAAACTCGTTAGATTTTAACTTAAATTACGCGTAATTTACTTCACGTAGAAAACCAGGTTCTTACGCAGATGTAAAAAACTAACTTTCCTTCGTAAAACTACTTTAATTATATTACATTTTAATTTTCTTTATATTTTAGCAGAAAATGATTATTTTCTGAAGATTGTTTACCTCACGCTCTCATCCTCTCTAATATTATTTTATTATAGAATTGTTCTTTCACATATTTTTAAAGTTGAGAAACCTGTTGATGTATACATCTTGCACGGTACTTGTATTAAAACAAGACATAACAATTAACAACCATTTATTTGGATTGGATTTTGAAGTTTTAGTAACAGCTTTAAATTCCATTTTCATGCGTATTATACACTTGCATATGCTAATTATGATTGATCCATAGGCATGCGCACGGGGGTCAAGAGGGGGCAGTTGCCCCCCTAATACTCTCACTTAGAATTTTAGTGTAGAGGAATCTTTTCACAGTTATGAAAAAAAATATGATGCTCTTTTTTTAAAAAAAAAAAATAAGTATTTTCAAGCCGGAGAATATTCCAAGCAAGTACCGAGGGGAGGAAGGTGCATTATTTTCTATGAAATTGAATATATCCAACTTCGTTCTGTAGAATCTTTTTTGTTATTAACATTCCCGCACCCGCACTATTCGTTAGTTGTGTTGCGTTACCTCTATGAGTTTACAGAATAACTTACCAACGCATTGGAAATCAGTAGTTGCGATTGGTTGGGAAAAGTGGGTGAAGGGGCAAGGGCAGTTTACTTTGTCTTTGTAGACAAGGCTTAGCATTAAGATACCATAGTGCGGGGGCGAAGTGTGTGAGGCAACTGCCCCGCACGCTCCAATAATTTCCGCCACGGTTAAAAATTAATAAATTATGTGTAGTTATTTTGAATCTGCTGTACGAAACCATGTTTACATGTAAAATAGTCTCTGAACCACAGGAGAGTCAAAGAACATTGGTGTCACAAAGTTTGAATTCTTCTAAGACATTGATTTTCTGAGGATCCGGACACTATATACGCCTCTATTCCATACCATCAATGCAATGAAACAGTGAGATGAAATTAGGATTTTCTTTCTCAAATTGAACTTTCATCGGGGCTTTTGCCCCCTTCCTAATCAGAGGGTCTGCGCATGCCTATGGACTGATCACATCACTCCCATCTACGGCCGTGAACAAGAAAGTGTGGAGCCCTAACTACACTCCCCCTATATGCCTTCATGACGTGGTGAAAAGCACAGGGAGCACTTCAGCACTTTACTTTTTTAAAATTACAAATTCGGAAGGAAAGTTTTTAAAGCCTTTTTTTTTGTTTTCTACTACTGCCAATTGCCATACATAACATATCCATTGAAAAAAAAAACGTTTTCTTTTAATTTTTGTTTGATTCTAGTTTTTTTAAGTACTTTACGTTTTTTACGCGTAATTTACTTGTCATGTAGAAAACATTACGCGTAATTGTGCAACCTGCCCCTCACCCTCGCCATATATGATTTCAGTTATGTCAGATGACCAGCTACATTTTTATAAACTTGCCGCATTAATGAAAATATTTCCACTATTTTCTGAAGCATCATAGCAATATTTTCCCGGTGGAAGCCTCTTTACATATCGAGGTCCGGCGATATGGTCTTTCAAGCGACCCCCCCCCTTAAACCCGGGCCTGACCTCATGATAGAAAATTATACATATGAGAGATCGATTTTACTTCGCAATTAATTTTTTCGAACAGGGAAAAGTTTGAAATTTTAATAGCTTATTAATTTACGCTGGGCTCTTGCGTTGCCCAATATTTAGCGCTCATTCCTTTTGCAACAGGAGTCCCGTGTTCGATCCTCGGTGGTAACGACAATTGGGGAGTTATTTGAAAAAAAGTTAGCGGGCTCCGGTGTCGAATGCAAGAAAACAGGCGCGATGGGATTTGATGCGCTGACCACACGTCACCCAATGAACAAGCTGCTCTAGCAGGATCTGGCTGTTGAGGGCTGTTGCGCCAATTTATTTACACTAGCTATTATCAGCAAAGGTTATGCGTACTCCTACAAGTACATTTAGAGACTGCAAGGGGTAAGTCTTGATTAGAAATATTATTACTGTTTTTATTAAAACGTATTGTAAAAATCACTTGTTACTTCAATAACCGCTCGTAAATGCTTCTCAGATAATTGTCACTGTTTATTTCCACTATGAAGTGGTTAACACAACGCTTTACGGCGCCAGGGTCTCCAGGTTCGAATCTCCGCCTGGGCAAGCGTGTTCTTTGTGAGTATCCTTTCATCAATTACATCATATCAAGCATCCTCATCTTCGCGATTAGCAAAATATAGCAGATAAGCGAAGTGAAATAAACTATCAATGAATTCTTTATTTTTAACTCTTTTATTTATTATGTAATTCTTTTTAGCATGCGACGTTTTGGTTGAAATTATAATACGATTTATAAAATATTGAAATGCTAAATGAAAACACTACAACTTTATTTTGTAACGAATCGATCAGAAAGTTTCAGGCATGGATTTTCAAAATACATGATGCACGTGTACTTTGCCTTCTTTTAAAAGTAGCGCGTTTTCAATTATGTTAATAATCATTAAAAGGATGCCTCAATACCATCTCGGAGAATGACAATTCATATCCCCCACCAAAAAAGTAAAAAAAAAAAATTTAAAAAAATGCTCTCTGAATCTCCCATATAAATGCTACGGGCCGTCAGCTTCAGCCGAACTCAGTGCCTCTGCGGTGACGTCACACGTTCGTGAAAGATCGGCAATCTTTGGATGGCTCTACCTATCCTCTATGTTCTTTGGGTGAAGGCACATAGTGTTTCGGATCCCACTTTAAACTGTAGGTCCAGTCCCAATTAGCCTTACTTTGCATAAAGTGGACTTAAAACACCAAATCAATCCAATCCAATCTAAGCACTGGAAGTACTGTACTATATTTATTTCTAAATATGCTCGTGCACAGCAATTTTATTCTTTCCAAACATGCAAAGGAAGGTTAAACAGGTCAAAAACATCCTCGCACTGATTTAGTCAACATTTTGCATTCATTTTGTAATAAAATAATCATATATGGTTTAGTAGATGACCTAGATACCCACAGCCGACATAATTTCTTCTAATTATAGTTAATTATGAGTTTGATGCATAATTTACATTTACACCCATGATTTTTTTTAAAAAAGGCGTTTTTCTTTCAATTTCGGTTATGTAATTTTCTTCACAATCTCAGGAATATCTAAGTCTATATGTTGACATATTTTGATAGATAATTCTTACAATTAAAAAATAAAAGTCAAATAAATATATAAATGTTAAATGTAATAAGACAGTTGTTATGGACATTAGAATTAACATGAATTAAGTTCAATATTTAGATCCACAGTAACTAGAAATATATAAATATTTAATTGTAACCTCGTTTATAATAATAATAATAACATAAAACAAAAACAACAGCTATGAAATTTTATTATCGTTAGACGACTGAAAACTGAAGCCCTTATACGTATTCTTTATTATACATGGAAATATGCGATACGTGTTAAGCTTAAAACCTTGTTTGTGCACAGGACTAGTTTTGTTGATTTATGAACGTCGGGAAAGTGGTAACGTATAGTTGACTCTGTTTCCGTTGCTAATTAAGTGAGATACAGATGCAGACCGTGCCCAAAGCAAAGAGAAAAACATTTGTAGCACAAATGCTTAATTGGTTTTTATGTCCATCTGCTCCATTAAGATTCAAGCCGAGCTGCCGAAACAAGGTTCTTGCCAGCGACAAACAAACGGTACATCGGTAGAAGAATGGTGAGAAATGGTCATTAGCAAACAATGAGATTAACTCCAGATTGTTTTAGTGAAATGGCTGTAGATTACAGGTTGGTTACCTGGGTGTTGATGCAGTTAGTATGTAATTTTATTACAGGGGTCTCTGCTTGCTATATCAATCAATGCCTTCTTATAACAAGGCCTGTGCAAAGACTAGTTGTTTGTATGCAACGTCATCACTAGTAGGTCACGGATCGCAACACGATATCAACACCATACGTACGTATCACAATATTCCTATTATTGCACTTTGCCCAAACACACACTAGGAACAATACGTTCGAACTATGCTATTTTCACACCTATTCAACACACATTTGCAACTGTGGTGCTGCTATCGTGCTGCTTAGCATGACCTGCCAATGATGACGTTGCATGCAATCAAGAGCCTTCGTACAGGTCCTGTCATAAGAAAGTATTGTATCTGTACATAGATACCCTGATGCAAATAATGCAATGTTCTCGATTATTATGTATCTGTCAAACATGCTTTTACATCCTCTAAAATAAAAGCATGGACTCATAAACTACTCCCTTTTCAAAATTGCTACCAGGGCCTCCCCGATGGCGTAGTGGTAACGTCGTCGCCTTGTAATCAAGGGTTCACGGGTTAGATACTCGGTGGATGCACATTGGTTCGGATCCCACCCGCCGCGTGGGGTTCAAAGCATTTGCGATATCTACCGCGGCTCGCAGCGATTCGCAAGTTTCTAACAATAGGTGGGTTTCATGTAACGTCATGTGCGTACAGCGGCCATGTTTGCAAGGAAATATTAACCAGGTAGCGTTCGTTATATCTGCATCAACTGAACGTTTTTCTTTAAAAAAAAAATACGATTATCTGTGTTAGGATCTCCCGCTGGCCCGCTTGAATTTCGTATGCTTACAAGAACTGGCCTCAATCATGGCTGCTCGCTCGAAGCCACAATGCAACAGCTTGTGCCGTAGGAGACACACACCTATAGGTAAAAATATCCTCTTTTTTAAAGTTTGTCATCTGGTAACTCTAGATAAAATACAGAACATATGAGTCTTCAAAAAAGTTAGGAATAATATATATATATATATATATATATATATATATATATATAAAGCCTGGCTTTAGGAGGATCACTGGCATCTACCCCCCCCCCCCAGCCCCTGTAATCCGCTCCCTGTCCATGCCATTCACTGACCTGCAAAGTTTTTATAATATGCACCTCGATCGCAAAAGAAAAGATCGCTCACTTGTAGAGCATGGCGGCGCCACTAGGCGAAACAAAAGAAGAGCCACGAACGTAACTGTTATTTTCTCTTTGCTCCGTAACGTGCCGATTCGGTTAATCGCTATATCTTGATCAACGTAACCCATGTTGCCCTTATCGTCCGCACCACATAATGAAAATAAAGGTTTTCTTTTCTGGTGCAGGGCTGTCAACATTTCCGTCATGTTCTGCACCAATTATCAATTTTGCGATTGCGTGTCACTCCAGTTTTGTCGAAATGCACGATAGCCTTATAACGTAACGGTGAATCTCCGCGCATGTCTCTTGAATTCACACCAGTTGATTTTTTTCGGATTCAAACGTAACTGCGTTTTTTCTTCTGCAGATATTAGCCCGTTTTTGTGTATCAGTCATTTATATACAAGGGAGAGTCAAATTAAAACCTTAAGGGTCCGACAAAAATTGTATGATAGATTGTATATAGTTCAAATTTAAACAAGGTAGAGTCAGATTATTTTCATAACAACTCCAGCTGGCAGTGCGAATCCAGTTAGTGAGTCTACCAACAGTCTAAAGCGTGAGCAAGATGGATAGCGATAGGTGCTGGGTTGAGATGACGTCATCGGCTCGCTTGTGGATTGGTTGCTTCAGAAGCTACGACTCGCTCCCAAGCTGCAAATGTAGAACTTCCAGAGATGTTACGAAAGTAATCTCACTCTACAAAGTATAATTTACAGAACAACCTCAAGGTTGCAACACTGATCATTTTGTCATTTTAAAGATGGCGCATCCTTCACACAGTTGCACCAGTGGTTTCTTGCCCTCTGGAAGCCTGGAAAGAATAGAAATTCTACGGCAAATTACAATTCAATATCTCTATGCATGCTTACCACATCATCAAGCTCAGGGATGGTGAGAAGAAATTAGACAATGGCCTCAGTTATCAAGGCAGATGGATGGAAACATCATCTCAAAGGTTCTTATTCATGAGGTATACGAACACTAACTCAGATGATAAATGATATGCAAATCAGCAATTGGTCTATGTTAAAATGCAGCAAACTTGTGCAACCACAAATGAAGATATATAGGTACTAGATAAAAACTAAAGACAAACTAATGTTTTCATTTGATTGACTCTCCTGATACTTAACATATGGCGCATTTTATTCTGGTTCTTTCACATTGTCAACACTGCTTCTGGCTCCTTCAGCGACAATCGTGTTACAACGAGTAAGGATGATGAACACTTGTCTCGACTCATGGATGACAGTCTGTACCGTCTTCTCGGGTTGAAAACGCCTGTCCAGTTCCAGTCCCGAGATGAAAATAAGAGTATCGTTCCTTTCTCGAGTTCAAAAAGGCCAATTACTAGAAAATGCCATTGTCGTTCTCGTCTGGGTTTGAAAATACCTGTCTTGAGTGCAAAGTGCAAGTTCCGTTTCACTTTCAGGTTGTGTAAATATCGCTCCCGTCTCAAGTTCTTTGGTTTGAGTTGGTGTTTTAAGTCCACTTTATGCACAGTAAGGCTAATCGGGACTGGACCTACAGTTTAAAGTGGGATCCGAACCACTGTGCCATGTGCCTCCACCGGGTATCGAACCCGGGATCCCGTCTCAAGTTGTAAATGTCTACTCCGTTACGGCCTCCCCGATGGCGCAGTGGTAGCGTCGTCGCCTTGTAATCAAGGGGTCCCGGGTTCGATTCCCGGTGGAGGCACATAGTTGTTGGGATCCCACTTTAAACTGTAGGTCCAGTCCCGATTAGCCTTACTGTGCATAAAGTGGACTTAAAACAACAAAGCAATCCAATCAATCTACTCCGTTACGGAGTGGTTTGAACAGCGCCCTATGACGCCAGGGGTACCGGATTCAAATCTCGGCCTGGGCATGGGTGTGAGTATCCCTTCATCAATTTCGTCATATCATTACTCATCCTCATCTGCGCGAGTAGCCAAAAGTAGCAGAAAAGCGAAGTAAACAATCAAGTTGTAAATGCCAGTCCCACTCCCTTCTCGAGCTCAAAATGCCAGCCTAGTTTTCCTCTCGAGTTGAGAAAGGCAAGATTCGTCTCTAGTTGAAAAAGTACCAGTTGCAAGTCTCTTTCCTATCTTCATTCTCGTTGCAGTTTTTCGTTGAAAATACTGGTCTCGTTCACGCCTCGGTTTCAAAATGCCAGTTTACTTCCCGCCTTTAGTTTAAAAAGTTCATGGTCGTTCCCGCCTCGAGTTGAAAGTGCCAGTCCCGGTCTGGTATCGATTTGAAAATGCCGGTCTGGTATCGATTTGAAAATGCCAGTCTTATTCCTTTCTCAAGTTCAAAACGGCCAGACTCGAGATGAATATACCGGTCTTCTTTTCAGCCTCGCATTGTATCTTGAGATAATAGATACAAACATATAAAAAGACCTACGTATTAAAACAAATTAAAACGTGAGTTTTTGCAATTTAAATAATGCATCTAACTTATTCCGCCACTCCCACCTTGGCTAGGCTTACCATTCGTCGGGATTAGACCGGACAGTCCTGGTTTTTTAGTGCTGTCCGGGATTGCAAAATGTCCGGGGTTTTCAGAATCTGAACATCAAAATAGCTACCGGAATTTATGACCGGTAAGGATCGATTATACATTCTCTTTCTTCGAGATATCGACTTCCGAGCGGTTCGATTTCCGTACTTTTGTGAGAGTCTTGGTGGTCTTGCAAGCGTGTGAAGTAACTCGTCTACACGTTTTTGATAAATATACCTATTTACAAGGGCTTTGCATTTGACAATGGGCAAAAGAAAGTATATATTTAACGTTAACCTGCAGCAGGAATACAAATTCTTGAAACTGTGTAACGACAGTGACAGTGAACGTGTGCAATGTACACTCTGTAATTGAGTATTTTCTCTTGCACCTAAAGGAAGAGGTGATATTGAAGACCACGTGAAAACAGTTAAACATATTAATGCTACTGCTTCAGAAAACATAAGATGTTATTAAAACAAACAAGCCATTTCTGAAAAAAAAAAAAAAAAAAGTCATGTCTAGTGAAAAGCACAACTGAGTGAACTAACCGATAATCCTACCTAGAACAGAGAGGTTTCCTAAACATCAGAAAATGTATTAATCAATTAAACATTTGAAAATGAATTGATTGATTTTAGGAAATAATGTTAATATTTTTTTATTGTACAATTTATAGTTTAATGTTCCAATAAAATGTCAATGCTTCTTAAGTAATTTCAATTTATTTTTGTAAAAAAAACTGAAATTCAGCAGAAACGAGTTGATCGCGAATATGTCCTGGGTTGGACACAAAAAAATATGGTAAGCCTAAGCTTGGCATGTGTGAATAAATCGCAGTACAGTAATATCAGCGAAGAAAAATACATTCACATACTTCACATTATAATTTACCGAAGTAATTTTCGAACAATAATATTACAAACGTCTGTCACGTTGTCGTCTCAATTATTAAGTAAGAGATAAAGGGGAATTCCACCTCATGCCCCTCCCCTCCATTCGGATTGGAAACATATTTCGCCACTGGGACGCTATTTTCTGATGGGGTAGTTACTATTAGAAACAATACTGGTGAACGCGACATAAAATGGGATTTACCTCTTTTTCGCCAGTTTTCCACTAAATTAAGGCGAAGAGGGACAATTACGCACCAGGCATGCATTTATTCCAATATCGTCGGAATGAGCAATGCTACTAAAAGATCTCCGGCAGAAATGAAGAGTATGAATTTCTCCCCATGTGGCAAGTGGAAGCAGTTTCCTAAGTTGATTATTAAGCCTTATACGATTTTTGAAAAATATGATGAATTAGTATTTACAGAATCCCATGTATTCTTTATGGGACATCAACTTCAACTTCAAGTTACGGCTCATCAAATGGGAGTTTCGACTTTTCCTACTGCTACGACATAGTTCTACGTGTCCTTTTTCCGTCCATGTACTTTTCTACGTCATCGGATGTTTGATATTCCCGAGAGAACGAATAAAATAATGGTCCCATAAGCCTAGTGCATTTCTCCTTGCCTCCTACGGCCATCCTGGCAGTGTTGCCAAACCTGATGTGCATAATAGAGCTAAATTTCACCATTAATATAGCTAAAGAGGACTTTCAAGGAGCTAGATTAACGAAGGTTGCATAAAGTGCCTACTAGGGTAAATTTAGTTGTCAGAGGGGTAGGGGTGCTGCTATTACCGTTAGCTTTAAAGTGATGGCAATTTATTCTTTCTTAGTTTTCACCGCCTAGATTTGGCGGCATCACCCATCTCAATAATCCAATGATGTTAATATAAAATCGAAAATAAAGGGTTCCCGGATAACAAAATTGTCATCTTCATTTTAGCCACAGCGCTGTATATAAAAATACATGGGGAGGAAACAAAAGGTGGGTGACGCAGCCTATAGCTATACGAATATCACGTCACGTGCAAAATGTACACTCATGGCAAAAGTTGGTATTTTTGGGCCGGAGCCAGTGGTGGCATCATGGTGGGGCAGAGGGCGGGTGCCACAGTTCACAATCAAACGAGTGCACGAAAGAGCCAGATTTGGCTCCAAAAGAGCGAAGTTGGCAACAGTGATCAGCAGCTGCCCCAGCGAGAAAGACCAAGGGGAAATTGTCCCTCCTCGCCTTAAACATTGCATGCTGTGGACAAATGCTGAGTCAGTAGCAGATAAGGCCCCTCAATATAGTTGTCTCAGATTTTGCCACCGATAGCGAACATCAGCAAATCCTGTAACGACCGCGATCAAATTTTCACAGTTCCCCATTTTCCGCACGAACTCTACTTTTAAACCGGAAGGAAAACAAATAAATTTTCCTCTTATCTAGAAAGATTGCAGCGGTTGTTTTTGCCACGGAAAGCGAAAGCGAATTGCAATGTTCCTGTTCTTCGTCTAAATTCAGATTGATGGATCGGTGGGTTTCTTTGTCTGAAGATCGTTTTCAGCAACCATGAAACTTTATCACTACCAGTAATTTTGATGGAGTAATTTTTGCCGCTCTTCATTTTATGCCTTTTGCACAAGCACGTCCAGCCATATTGCAGGCTTCGCTGGATGTAACTTCCAGACAAGGATGGGGCAGGGTGGGCCATGGTCCACTCTATCAAAATATAGTAGACTATTTTCATGATAGAAATAAAAAATGTAGCTATGGATAATGGCGAATATGATGGCAGCCATGGGCGTAACTTTGCACCTAATCTGGGGGGGGGGGCAAAAATCTATCTATTTTGGGGCTTAACTTTGGGCGGAAGGGAACTTGGAACTTAACTTTGGGGGGCAGAATGTAACTTGGGACTTAACGTTTTGGGGGGGCACAATCAAACTTGGGAGTTAACTTTAGGTGGGCAGAATCAAAGTAGAGACTTCACTTTGAGGTGGGGGGAGAATCAAAGTTGGGACTTTACTTTGAGGGTCAGAATAAACTTGGGACTTAGCTTTGGGGTCATAATCAAACTTGGCACTTAACTTGGAAGGGGGAGGCAGAATTAATAAGTTTTCCATCCCAAAAAAATAGCGTCCAGAACTATTTTTCTGAATAGCTTACATTTTCACAATCATAAAAAAATACACTTCAATACTTTGCTACTCAGGTCCCAAGAGGTTAACAAAAATATAATTAACTTAAATTTAGTAGCCTGAAAAGTTTGGGCGGGCAAGTGCCCCCCCCTTGTCCCCGCCAACTTACGCCTATGATGGCAGCCTTCCTTGTTTGTATCGCGTAACAGCAATATGAATATGAAAATACAGGATCCCACCCACACCAGAGTGTCTGGCGCCGAAACTGATCCCAAACTTCATACTTGAAGCAATCGTTCTCGTGCCTGACCTGAGACGTTGGGATCTCAGCTTCGAGCCGACCTCCGTCATATCCGCTTACCAGGGCTACCCATATCCAGCCCGCCATTGCTTTTCATATAGAAACCTGTATTAGTACGCTATGCATTGCCGTCAAGTTAAGTACATAGCATAGTGTAATTTGACACGCAACAAATGACTCAAATACTTTCTGGGGTTTTAAAGTCCACTGTTATCCTCAGATAGGCTAATTGGGACTAGACCTACAGTTTAAAGTGAGATCCAAATCACTTTGAGTTTGAGCCCCCACCGGGTATCGAACCCGAGACCCCTTAATTACAAGGCGACGACGTTACCAAAGTACTTTCTGACATTGCACAAAAAAAAAGTTTGGGCACACTCGTGATAAACCAACGTCAAGAATACTTCAACGAAGTAAATCTAACAGGACATCACGATAAAATTAAACTAAGCTATGCCAAGCCGTTTGGCCACACAGCTCGCGCCGTTTACACAGAGCGGAAGAGAATGATGTCCGATCGAATCTCGCCAAGTGATGGAAAATTCCCCAGAGTTCTCTTCCCTTTTAGAATAATAATTCGTGATTGCATCGCACGCCTTACCAATCACCGCGAGCAGCGATCGCTTCAAGACGAACCGGCGATAGTAACTCAATTTCACCTCCTTTTCTGGCCAAAGCCTCGTGCAAAAGCGAAGCCAAACGTGACACATTTCCCCTCCCCATCAGAAGTCAACGCCTCGTCACAGCGTGCTCCCCTCCAATGTTTCTTTCTTCTCTTTCTTTTTTAACATCGTCCATTCAGGATGGTAGTTGAAAAAGCAGTTGCGCATTTAGGGCAAAGGAATAGGTCTTGCTTTCTGTAATCGCTTAATACTGGCAAGTTTTAAGGTACAGAATGCTCTCGAAATTAAATATACGAGGGCTGGGGCATAAGTCATGGAAAATATATTTTTTTCTCAAAGATAAACTGTTGTGTCAACCGCCATGACACAGCGTTCGCCCGTTCGTGTATTAAAATATCCGCTCTTCGCGAGAGAAATGCCAGAGAATGACACAGGGAGATGGTGGTACCGTGGGGAATAGCAGTGGCGTAGCATGGACATTTCGGGTGGGAACGCCAAGTCCGAAGGAAGGGTCGCCACTTCTTGCTTAATACTTGTAATTTACTTATGGTATTAGTCGCCACAGGTATTGTTTATTTGCCTGAAGTCAGCTGGGTTTTCAATAAAAAAATCATCCATGCATGTTTTAGCTAGAAAATTAGATGCCTCACTATGGCACAAATGTTTTGAAGTCTGGTGTTTTATACGTATGACGCAAGTCATTAAAAACCTACCTGAATCACAAGCGCCTATGCACAACAGTAGACGTCATTGTTGTGGATGATTCAACTACTGATTGATTTGGTTTATTTTACTTCGCTTTTCTAACACGTTTGGTTAATTGCGAATATAAATATGAGGATGATATTGATGATGGGACACTGACAAAGAACACCCGTGCTGACGCCGGGATTCGAACCAGGGACCTCTGTCGTCTTGGCGCACTGTGCAAAGCACTCTGACACGGAGGTGGGTGGATGATCCAAATATCGTACACTCTACTGACGTAACAGTGCCGATTAGTAATTCAGACCACTGTTTATTACATCTTGGGAATGCTGATAAACATTTAAAAATAATTTTGTCCAGAGACAATTCGATGTTAAGAGTTTTCAAATGAATGGTAAACATTTCCATTGACACAATATTAAGCAGTTAGATAATAACGAAAAAATAATAACAATAAAGAAATAATAGTTTTGTGGGTTAAGTGGTAGAGCAGCCACAGGCTGAACTTCTACCACGAGGACTTCACCAACTTATTTGACAAAAACTGTGTTGATCTTTTAGTTTCTAATGCACATCGCTGTTCGTGCGATAAATTATACAATGCAGTGGTCATTAAGAAGCGATATATTTGAGTTTGGTAAAGTTACGTCAGTCAATATTGCGTATTGTAGCATCACATAGCACGAGTTGCATGAGCGCGAAGAACTAGGAATTCTACCGCTGTTGTTGTCGTCTGCTTCAGAAGGCAGGAAGGGTCACATGAACCAATCACGGTAGACCTCTGCTGCTCCGTACGCTGGCGTATGAGAGAGCATTTACGCGCGTGCTGTAGACATCGAAGCTTTCCCTCCAGAAAGACAGCAAGGAATATAAGCCCCGCGACAGGTTAAGTTTGCAGCAGGTTTTATTTATTAATCCGCGTGAGAACGATGCTCTGCACCTCCCGTGCCAGTCTTGCCTCAACCACGGAGCTGTTCATATCGCAGACAGTGAGAAAATCGTCAGTATTGCAGCGGAACTATATTCTGCGTGAAAGTTTGGGTCTATATATGCAAAAAGTTTCTGCAAACTTAACCTGTCGCGGGGCTTAGTCTTTTACGCGGAACCTGCTCGGCGTCCGGCTAGGAAAGGCATTGAAAAAAGATGCTAGAACGAGTGTTGAGAGTGGAGCGTTGCAAGCGGATCGCGAAAAATAGCTATTATAATGCCATAAAGGTCAAACATATATGGAATTAGTCAAGTTTTACTTTATATTCACAGCATTTACGCATTTTTGAAATTTTACATCTGGGAACGCCGGGGGTACTATAACGCTACGCCACTGGGGAATAGTATCCTTAAGTAGTATGCGCCTCTTTTGTAACGATAATGTATGCTTTCTGACTTGTAAGTAACACATGTGGCACGATGTTATCTTTAAGGATGTTATGCTCTCTTCCCTATCCTACACTTTGTACACGTGATCTGCATTGTTCATACATTCCACAGTCCCCTTTATTTGCATATTTTCGATTTTCGTTCCGGTGTCACATTCCCATGACTCATGCCCCAACTCTCGTATATATAATCAGCCACCTCGATAACGAACGGGCTGGAGTCACGATATCGCAATTGCCGACGTTCCCAGGTTCGAGCCCTCCCGTGGGCTCTGCGATTGTTCCTTAATCAATTTAATCTAATCATTAGGGCTTGGATAGTTATAACAAAAACAAAGATCTAAAAATATGTACTGAAACCATTCAAGTAGTAACAAATATGAAACATGAAAAATACCACATTACTAGCATTTCCGTCCTATTTTCTTGAAACAAGTTGATCAAGTCAAGTCAAACTAACAGAAGTGCATCTCAAATATGATGTTTAACATTATATTTTACATGATCCTATTACTTTTCCAACACACAATAAAAATGTGTGTGAAGTTTTCAAATATGAAACTTTTCCTATGTCGTGTAACAAGGGTTTCTATTGATAAATAATTATTTATATTTTATAATATTATAATAATATTTTCACGTCGCACGAAGTAACTGATATAGATTTAAACTTGCACAAATCTTCTGGTGTGTAGTCAATTTGAAATGGATTGAAAATGTCAGGAAATATGTAAACTTATGTACAGTGGGATACATAACCCTATGTACTAACAAGCAAATTATCCATCACTGTTTATTCTTGTTTTACCCAGTGAATGCTTCAAGAAATGACAAACAGAAACAACCTGCTGACAGATCACCTCTGCACCAGCATACGTTAAAATTTATTCCTTAAAAACACGTATGGTGCAAGACAAACATTAATGAAAATAGTCTTGGGCAATTTGCCGCGATATCATTGTGCAACCAACTGTACACTCCGGTCCTTATTGGAACGCTACTTTACATTTGAAAGATCAGTTTCCGTATATGTCAAGTCCACGTCGAGCCAAGCAAATCCTCCCCTCAAACTTTTCGCACAAATAGCGTTCGTTTTAGGGAACTGACAGTACTTGCCAAGTCCACGTGGGGTAAATGAGATGTTGACATTTCAATTTATTTAGAGATCTCTTAACGTGAAGTTGCGGTTGCGTTATCTTTGCTAGTTGTGTTATTCTGTTGTGCTATTTTTTATAGACCTTGGAAGTATGACGTTGCAGTGAATGAATGGATGTCTAAACACTGCAGGCAAAAGTGACAACCGCTTTACAGAAAAAAAACAGGCGCTGGCTCGAAACCAGATACGCGTCTGGTCGGCTTCCTCTCGAGCTGTGTCAAAGATACCGAACTGGCGTTCGAACGAGGACTAGAACTATAATATGAAGTAAAATTTGTAAATGTGTGTTGTTTAAAATGCCACGTTTTAGACACTATTTGGAATGAAACGCGACCATTTCACTGATATGATTTCAAAATATTGACGGAAAAAACGTGTAATTACTTAATTATCCGGGTCCTGCTAATCACCATTCATACATATCGTCGCGATTAGCTTAAACAGGCAGCAAAACTAAGTAAAATAAATAACACACGCCGAAATTAGTTACATGTAAATGTGTGCATAGTATGTATCGACACTAATGTAAAAAATGTACTTTTGTGGTTGCTTTGATGTTTGAATATTATTCTTACTGTAATCGCAAAACAGAAATTAATTTGTTTATTTCTTAACAGAGATTTTTTTAAAGTAATTAATTCATGAAGTTATCATTCGTTTATTTTATTTTATTTTCAGTTCTGTACAAAGTTCGATGTTCAGAGGACTGGATGACGGTGGATTTGCTCAAGACTGATGACGTCACAGCTGTTTACCTTGAACAACTCAAACATTATCCAGGTAAGTCACAGATTACCTTTCTGTTTCGTGTTTCTGTAGAAGCAGCTCTCTGCAAGTTGGCCAGCATTGTTTTTGTTTATTTTGTTTTCTACAAAGATCTTTCTTGATAAACACTTTATCAGACAGCACTGATGGTCCTCAACCCTGGATAAACGAACAATTAAATATCCTAGCGTAAAATCACAGATTAGTGTAATTATTATTTGCGAACTTGCAGGGACGATAATTATAGGAATACAAGTGTGGAATTTCAAGTCTTATATAGAACTGATAGCCGTTCTGTTCTGGTCAAGTCAGCTCTTAACGAATTGCAAACATCACGAACATTTCATTTTTATATGGGTGCATTCTCCTTACCGGTTTCATAATGTTTGGCATATCCAATAAATAAAAAGACAAGTGGCGTGAAACCTTTTGAAAAACACAAAACGTAACTGTTGCGAGAAGATGAATATGGTTAAGAAGTGGCGTGGTGAGACATGGCTACAAGAAGTTGCGGGTGTATGTTTTGTGTTCGAAACAAAAATAAATATTCATAACTTATGACACTAACAATCAAAAACTTCCATGTTCAAAACTTTCTCTAACGTAACGCTTTTGTATATTAATGTTTTTTTAATCTTCAAACAACTTCTTACATAATATACAACTTCACGATTTTCTTTAAATTTAATAATCTTAAGTGAGTTTTCATGGATTTGGTCGTGCAGTTGTCATACCTTGGAACATAACCTTAGTTTCTGTTGAGTTATAGGGAACATGATTTACAATACACGAATGTTACGTAATATAAATGATACATTTTTCAGAATTATTGAAAGGGTGTCCCTACCCCGTTAACGACGCCCGGTCATGCAAAGATGAGCAAACTGTCCTATGGCTAAATTTTTGTCTATGTATACCAAGATACGTGCGCACAGAACAGCTTATTAGGGTACTTCTCCTATATATATATATATATACACACACACATACACGCGAGTTGAATAGTGCTGTAAAAGACAGACCAAACCTAAAGAAGTTTCGACTAAGAGGTAATCGAAGGCATGTAGAATTCCTTATGATCGTCGGCATAGAATACGCGCCATTGTTCCAAAGTAACGGTTGCATTGTTGAATTAAACAGCTGCATTCTCTGGAGATAATAACATGTTTCGTGCAAGGTGACAATAGGATAGGCCAGAAATCTCCAAATAAAGTGTGGAAGAAAGAAAGTTGGATGTGTTAACTGTTGTTGGTTTTCTTTGAATTGAGGTGAACACCTCTTCTGCGCGTGCTAAGGAATAGAAGGTATATCCATTCATTGTTCGTATTTATCACGTAAGCAATTGGAGTGAACATAAGGTGGTTAGATATTTAAAACGACAAAACGGGACATTTTTCATATTTCCTGGAGAAAACAGGACAAAACGGTACGGCAAAATATAAACATTTTAATATAAAAAGTGTTTCGTCATAAATACTTAGGACTTGAAAACTAAACAAATAAATAGGTAAGGTAAGGAAGATATGTGATTAAAGTTTACTTTTTTAGTCAACATAACTTCGAAAGTTTGTTGCTTGTTACCTTCTTGTCGCTTGTCCACAAACCCAGTAGCGTACGCAAGGGGGGGGGTATTTCTAAAACTGTATCCAAATTCACATTACCATTGTTTTCATGTCCGTACCCAGGGGAGGAGCCATGGGGACCATGCCCCCCCCCCCCGAACCCTGATATATTAATGAACCTATAAAAAACTACAAAAATAACCGTCGATTTTCCAAATTTGTAAAAATTTCAATTTTGTTCTTACATAAATGAATATGTTTCTTGTGTAGAAGTCTCCGGTCTAAAATATTGGGTAGTTTTAGTTTTATAATCATTTATGCAAGGCTACCAGACGTCCGATTCACCGATTTATTCAGGATCGTGGGTTGTTTTTGATCCTTGTCCCGACTTTTTCCTTCGAACTGCAGTCGTGATGCAAAAATGTATCTTTATTAATATTTCTTGTAAACTAACATTTAGACATGTTTTTATGTTAACAATAATTGCTAATACGCAACATTTATTTTATAAATATATTATTTTCTAAACATAGAATTATCATGGGTTTTCAATGGCACTCTCATAAGAAAATGAAAGAAATTTGAAAACATTGTTAATTTGCAGAACACGAAACTATTTGAACTATTTTGTAATCTCTCTCTCTCTCTCTCTCTCTCATATATATATATATATATATATAATGCATAATTTCGTTTCTGGCCCCTCCCTCAAAAAAATTTTCGGTACGGGCCTGATTGTTTCATTATACTTTAATTAAATAATAATACTCATAATTAATTAATAATATTTATAATTAAGTAATTAGTTCATTTACTACTAATAATACTACTAATACCACTACTACTATTAAGTAGTAGGACATAAATATAGTATTTATGAAAGCAATAGACCGAAATTAGTTTCTAGTGATTTGATTTTTAACAAATTCTAGGAGCATTTATTTGTTTCTTTGTTACGAAATAATTGCCTAGTCAACGAGGTGAAACATTTTAAGTGTGAAAAAAATCCATAAAAACAAGAAAATATATTAAAATAAATTGAAATAATTAAAGTATCGAACTCATCCCAGGAGCTGCGGTAGTCTGGTCGGTAAGGCGTCTGACAACCACACAGAAGATCCGTGATCGATTCCTGGAATTGGTTGTAATTTTTCGGGCTTTGTCCCCGCATAAATGTCCCCGATAATTCACATCTAGATTGTCTCGCTGTTCTTACCAACAAAACATTTTACAATAGCTAAGATTGTTGTAAATTGAATTCAGAAATTCAAACGTGCCGCGGTAAACAATGGGAAGGCGGACGGTTATAGTGTATTCTTGTCGGCCTAGCCTTTGTCTATATATTAGTCGCTTACAACGAACCAAGAACTTTCTTTAGTTAATGCTCATTGTTCACACAAAAAATACAAAAATACATGTTCATTAAACATTGTTGCAGTTGAGATACAAAACATTTTTTTTTCTTTTAAATCATCGTTGCCGTCATATTTTATTTTCAAGATTTCTGTTTATTTTCAAGGCATTCACTCTCAAAGACGCGTGTGTTTGGAACGCTGTGCTTTTCTCTGTGCTGTATGGGAATAATAATTCAAATTATTATTATTAGTAGTAGTGGTAGTAATGTCGCAGATCTTTGACTGTGATAAATTGGCCATTTTTAATTTTTTCTACAGCATTTTTCATAATATTTTAAAAGCTCAAGGGGGGAGTGTTAAACACCGTATCGCCCCCTTGCGTACGCCACTGCTTCTGTCTTTCGGACAATGCACCATGAAACTCATTCGGTGTTCATGGAGTATGCGCCGTCGTCAACTTCTCTCTCGGCCTGGCTAGATTTCTTGGCCATGAAACGTGGGCAGGCCCGTAGCGAGTGGTAGAAAGCCCAACACATATATTTCTGCCGTGCGATGCGCGACACAACTCAAGAAGCAATGTTGCTAATGGAGCAGATAGAAAAAAATCGCTGCAGTGCGCCGATGCACAGCTGTTACGTACAACAAGAAAATTAGAGAATTTAGGTCTATCTAACGTTGAGTTTTAAACGTCATGCATTATACCAGGACTAGGATTAATATGTACTAACAAGTGGCTTTGTATGTAGCTACATACATGGACTAAAAATTTGCAAAATATGGACTAACACACACGTAAAATTACCAAAAATGCTGCAAAGAAAACTTCTTCATAGTTATTCCTTATTTGAGTGATTTCAAACAAAATATGTAAGCTAGGAAGGCTGAAGTCTAGGCCGCCATTCAAAGCTTTCTTTTTTATCAAAGAAAACAAAGTCAGAATATGCGACGCAGAAATTTGCACTTGGCAGACGTAAAGGGAGAAGAAAAAGGTGTTACTCGACCCTTGATCCTAGTTGACGATTTTGCTTCTTTGAAAGCAAGGAAAGTTCAATTCTAATTATTTTATTTCTGAGATAATCAGGGTTTTATAAATATTTTGTAAATTTTACATAGATTAATGTGTAGTACATAGTTTATAATGATATATACAGCATTTTTCATAATATTTTAAAAGCTTGGGGGGTATTAAACCCCGTAACCCCCCTTGCGTACGCCACTGCACAAACCATTCATATACGAAAACACTTGTTCAGTGGGGACATTAGTTCCAGGTAAACAGAGAAGAAATCAGCAGAAAGAAGCAGTAATTCTATACCGATGTCATTGTCACAAAAAAAAATTGACATTTTGGTGTCCCGTTTTGTTTTAAAAAATCGGGACAGATTCAAAAAAGGAGACTGTCCCGGCTAATACCTGGTCACCTTAGGTCGTAGGAATTTTTGAAGGGGTATTACACCATTGATAAAACTTGATTAGTAGAAATAATAAGTACAATAATTATTCTTAGCACGGTTATAATTGTTATTTTACGATTATTATTATCTAATAAAAATTTAAAAAATATTCCAAATTTATTATTATTATTACAATATAAAATAGGGAGACTTTACTACTCGATTCGCCAGATTCCAGCACAACTGTTTCCAATTATTGTTTTTTTTTACATTTCGTACAGTAAGTGCACTGAAATTCACAGTTGTTAATTTTTGCAAACACGATGTTCTATAAAGGTTAGTGGGACAATTTTATTCATAAAGTTTATGTTGTTTGACCTCTCACATATAATTATATTTTTTTGGAATTTGGGAACTGTGGAACCATTTATTTTTTGGAGTAATGGTACAAGATACAACTTGGATCTTCCTGTATTGTTTTTTCGATCTAATACAGTTTTCTTTACATTTGGTTATTCTGTTCGAATACTAATTTAATGAATTTTATTTATGTTATAAACAAGCTTTCTGCTTGAATTTTTACGTATGCTGATGTAGAGGTTGTCAGCAACTTGTTTGGCGTTTTGATATTTTAAGCTCTCGTTACGTAAAACAAAGCGATGGACAATTTGCTTGGCAATGCTTATGCATCCCACTCTACACGTACAGTTGGATCCATGAGTATTACTGTGCAAATTGTCCATCACCATGTTCGTGCACTTTATTTGACCCAATAAGAGCTTCAAGGATTAAAAAGAAAACTCAAAACAAGCTGTTGACAACTTCTGCACCAGTATACATAGAAATCCATCGCTTAAAACACACAGGATGTCAGAGAAAAATTCGTCAAAATAGTCATGGACAATTTGCACGGTAATACCTCACGCGTACACCTAATACAAATTTCTTCCGTCATTTACTAACTTAAAATAAATAAAAGGAACACGCTTAACTTACAAAACTCACTGTTTATGCTTTGCTACTTCACCTACACATTTTTAGTAATTTTTACATTCTACAACGTTCGTACAATAATGAGAATAAAATGATCGCAAAGGGTGGGCAAAAATTGTGTTTTGTCCTCGATCGTTGCTTCAGTGAGTATGTCCACCACCATCGATCTGTGTAAATTTCCACGAATAAGGGCAGACAATCAAGAGTCCCCTAAAAGCGGGCGTAACGTCATTTTTTGAACAGAAGCTTCAATATATTCCACCTGAGCTTTTATTGCCACGTAATGAAGATGGAGTGCGTCCGGCGGAGCAGATGAGAAAAAAAGCTTCACAATGAGAACTGCTCACGTTAAAACCCCGACGACTGAATTAGTGCTCACTTCACTAAAGAACCGGAAAGAGTTACGGGCGGGAGTCACCGCAATAACTTGGGACACAATTTTGAAGTTCCGAATACACTGTTCATTTGTGCGGAGGGGGAAAGGAGCAAAGGGGAATTTATAAAATGTGGGCCTCTAGATTATTCATTGTTTTGGGCCCTGCCGACATCACCATTATTATTATTATT
The DNA here is from genome assembly GCF_977018435.1 of Lepisma saccharinum. Classification (NCBI taxonomy): domain Eukaryota; kingdom Metazoa; phylum Arthropoda; class Insecta; order Zygentoma; family Lepismatidae; genus Lepisma; species Lepisma saccharinum. The sequence continues at coordinate 37,521,414 of NC_139249.1, forward strand.
ATGACTATTTATATTATTATTATTCGATTGATTGATTTGGTGTTTATGTCCACTTTATGCACAGTAAGGTTAATCGGGACTGGACCTACAGTTTAAATTGAGATCCGAACCACTATGTGCCTCCACCGGTTATCGAACCCGGGACCCCTTGATTACAAGGCAACGACGCTACCACTGCGCCATCGGGAGGGCCTATTATTATTCGAGTACTGACGTCACCTCACGCGGCTTCCCGTCCAGTCTGCCATACAGACTTGCACTCCAGTTAAAATACAGTCTTGAAAATAGGGTTATATGTCTAGGGAGCTGAAGTTGATGAAATGTCATCTTTTTTCCGACATCTCGGACACGATGTCCATTAGATACACACAATATTACACTTCGTCTAGAACCCAAAAAAGGTAATTTTAAATTGCATTCTTGCAAATTTTCAGGTTTTAGGTCATTTTCGCCGATTTTCCGAATTTTTCAGTCATTTTTCGCAATATTCGGTGTATTGTTTCGTCATATTTTGTCACTTCTTTCATTTTGGTAATATTCTCGATTCAGTGTATACGAGACTTTTTCATTAAATTGTTTTTAAATTATTCGGTTGTTTCCATTGGAAATCCTAGTTGCATATTTAATTGAATGTTCATGTGGTATCATTTGGTGCCTTTTTTTATGTTTAACCTGAAACTCACAAATTTAATGGTCATTTTTTGCATTTTTACGTCATTTCCCCCATTTTTAGGACATTCTTTAGGTCATATACCTATATTTTTTAGGTCATCAACTTCCGCTTCATAGTTATGACGTAAGAAGTTATTAAAACGTTAGAAATGCATTTATTCTACCTTCTTTCATGAAATAAGCAAGTAAAAGGACTTGACATTGTTTTATTTTGTTATTATTACAATATTAAGGAACTTTAATAGCCGATGGTCTTTGTCACTTCTGCCCTTTCAGCTTCTCATTTTGTGCGCCCCCCTTGGACTTGTTGCTTCCAGGCTATAGCATAGGGTAGCCTAGCTGAAGTGTAAATATTAAATTTAACACGTTGAAGCTAAGTTTAGGGTCCGTAATCGTGAGACGAACTATTCAAGCTTGAAAGGTAAAATTTAGCGAATAGCAAGACATATCCAATACACAAGGCTAAATCACTAGCGTTTGGTAGTGGTGTAGCCATGGAGGTACGCAGGATTTTTCTCCAGGAAGGGAAGGGATATACGATAGATCGGAAAAAAAATTCAAAGCCTGTAAATTCCAGTAGGTATTTATTAGACGAATACAAACGGACTCACGTGATATGATACTTCATACACTACTTCTCAACATAGTCTCCTCCCCGGTTTAGACATATGATGCCTGTCTCACAGTGGCGTGCCCAGGATTTTCGAAAGGGAGGGGTTATGTATACTTTTACTTGGTAGTCAGCCCTCATTTTGTCAAATTTTCCTACCTTTGACGTTCCTTTTTTAGGAATTATGGGCCAAATGGGGGGTTATAACCCCACCAACACCCTCTTGGGCACGCCACTGCAGTGTCTCATAGAACTCAGGCTCCTGTTGTTGGAGCCAAGTCCTTACTTCGTGCTGCACATCATCCGAGTGAAACCGGCGTCCTCCGAGATGCTTCTTCAAAGGAGCAAAGAGATGGTAAGCGCTCGGAGCAAGGTCCGGGATGTATGATGGATGTTGGAGCACATGACACACAAAACCCGCCACCACGTCACGTGTGTTGTGAACCGTGTGTGGATTCGCGTTGTCATGAAGCAGAACGGCGTGTTGCGCTGTAGGCATTAATGATGATTCTTTGAAGAAGCATCTCTGAGGAAGGGGGTTTAACTCGGATGATGTTGTGCAGCACCAAGTAAAGGCTTGGCTCCGACAACAGGACCACAAGTTCTATGAGACAAGCATCATGAACCTCCTGAAGTGCTGGGATAAATTCCTGAACCGGGGAGGAGACTATGTTGAGAAGTAGTGTATGAAGTATCCTTTCATGTGAGTTCGTTTGTATTCGTCTAATATGTATACCTACTGGAATTTACAGGCTTTGTATTATTTTTTCCGATCATCCCTCGTATTATATAATACAGTATATTAGGAATAGAACGGATTTGGTAAAAAAGCGTTAAAACATATGTGTGGTTGATTATTATCAGTGTACACATTAATGTGTATGGAAGGAATTTACTTATTTTAATATTTGGATGAATTGTTTATCCAGTGACGGAGTCAGAAAAAACTGAGTTAGGTGGGAGAGGGAGCGGGCATGCTTTCTGTAGGTGCAGTCACATTTGATATACGACTCAGTCATAAAAAATGCTAAAAGGGTATTTATTTGTCGAGATTGTATTGTTTGCTGTGTGTAAACCCACCCTCTCTTTACACCACGCAGGATATAGCTAGGGGTTTACCCAGAATTTTCTATCTGGGCGGCGGGGGGGGGGAGTAAGTCCGTATTGAGGAGAGTGTAAGGGTAAATTTAGAGCCAAAATGACCATAAATTGGGCCTTTATGGTAAATGTTATTGGGATGTTGACGTAATTTTGGGGTGTGTGTGAATAAATTACTGGATGTAGCGACTGGGAGAAATTACGGAAACCTCCTCCTTGTCCTTTAAGTAACGATTAGCCTTTCCCATTTTTCCAAATTTTAACACAAACTTTCGTGGGGAACATTCAGTACTGGAATGCAAATCTACTAATGTTTCAAAGACCTCGCGATGAAAAAGTACTCGTACCATGCGATTAGGTTGAATACACTCTACCTACAGGCTCTTGATGTCCTAATCTTCTGCAATAAACTACGATGCAGTTGAACCTTTCGCACAACATGCTATGTCCATTACAAAACACAGTTACACGGAGCGGCAGCCTTTTCGCGGTAATTGGAAATTCCTCGGTGGACAAGTGAAAGGACGCTCCCTGAGTGAGACGGTCGAATGGAGGGAAAGTTTAAATTAACTCCAATTGTCGGCGAGCCTATTCTTGCTAGATCGAATTGCAAATATTGGAAACGAATCTCGGGTTAATTTCCATCGAACAATGGAACGAGCGGTGGTCAACAACGAGGAGACTGAAAGATTGATGAGATTCCCATACATTTTACGCGCACAAGCTGCAAGCATTCAGGGGTCAGGCTTTGACGGGTTCAGTTTTCCCATTGGCTGCTAAAATAACGTCACGATGCACCAGCAGACTCGGCAAATCATGGTCAGGGAATGGGATTTTTATTTGGGCGATAAATTTTCTAACCAAGTTGGCAGAAGCTATTTTGTTATCACAAGAATTACGTGCGATTTTAATCGTTCAAGGACTTGTAAAATTGGGCTACTAGTTTGTTAGCCTATGTTTTACGTATGTTCCTTCTCCTTTCAAACCTTTGTCTGTCTTGACTGACAGGTGGGAGATCTTGTTTCGATTCCCAGGACGAGTGATTTCCCCATAAAAAGCGGCCACAACATGGAGTTGATCACATCATCTGCATGATGGGAAATCGAGAATATGTGGAGAAAGCCCCTACCTCCACGCCCTCTGTGTACCATCATGGCATGGGACAAATTGTTTTACTTCCACCCCCCGTCCCCGCACACACACACTTAGGCAAAACACACCAGAGCCATGACACCTGCGATAACGGTTAAAATAGGAAAGTCATGAAGTTTTAATTCTGATAATGTGTTAAATATAACAAAGTAAACGATTCGTCAAGATTTGCAGTCTTCCACTGAGTGAAACAGCCTGGGGATGGGTTTTCAGGGAAACAATGACCTCAACACTATAAGGTTAGCAACTAGTAAGGGAAGGTTGTCTATTTTAAGGAACAACTGGTAGGCCAACTGCAACAACTCATGGAAATCCATTTTCAGATGAACAATATTGAATCAGTGCATCTGGTCTTATGACTTATGAGAAAGAACCCTCTGCCAGCCAATTAGATACAAAGTTTAAAAAAAAAATTGTTGAAGTCTTCTTCTTTCCCTTACAGGTCTGGGTGACCAGAGTCCGTTCTGAGACTGCAAAAATAGATCATTCCGTCGGCGATATGGTCTTCCTAAATTTTTTCGAGTCCTAGTTGAACCCGCACCATATTTTGCTTCAATATCCATGTTTTATTGAAATTACAATTGAAAAGATCTTTAATTAGTTAAAGGGTTCCAATTGGTTTGTCAAGTGTCCAACAAACTTTTCGTCACTATAAAATAAACACAATATAGGCCTAAAGAATATTTTGCAAATGATCAGAATGTGGAAACTGCTCTGCTTTGTTTCATTATTTTCAAACCACTAGCTGGCTATTTTTTTAAAAAAAACTTCTGCCATGTAGTTTTGAAGTATTCATCACAGTTTATGTAAGATGCAACCATTTTATTATCAATATCTCATTATGTATTTATTTAGCGGAGATTGAAGCACCTACATTGTCTTCTTTTCATGTGCAAAATCATACTAAAGGGTGTCCCAACAAGAACACCGGATTTGAATTGTGCCATTGTCTTGTTGTTCTTTAAGGATGAAAATGCCCCGACAGAACATTACCGCAATATGGTTATGAAATGGTTGTGACCTTATTTGGATGGCGTGGATATTGAATACTTGCGGTTTCAGCAGGATGGCACTACCTGCCATACCTCCCACGAAAGGATTGCCTTCCTGCATGACAAATTTCCTGGCAGAGTTCTTTCGTGCAACGCGACCAGAACTGGCCAGCGAGGTCATGTGACCTGACACCCTGAGACTTCTTCCTTTGGGATTATGTAAAATCGCAGGCTTATACAGGGTGGGCCAAAAGTCACGAAGGGGTTATAACTGTGAATAACTTTTTTATTGATCATTAGTTTCCAATGAGATTTCACAGACTTGAAGACCAAGGATGGAAGATTGTTGACACTTATGTGTGGTATAATCTCAGGTAGGTATCCGCCATTATGGGCTTCACAGATACGGGCCCTGTGTAGCACATGATGCATGACAGGGGTCAACACTTCTGGTCCGAGTGCCCGTATTTCTGCACGAATATTGTCCTTAAGATGTTGTAATGTTTGTGGTTTGTTCACATACACTTTGTCCTTCAGAAAGCCCCAAAGAAAATAATCAAGCTGAGTGAGGTCAGGCGAACGGGAGGGCCAGTTGATGTCAGTGTTTCTTGAGATGATACGATGGCCGAAAATGGTCCTCAGAAGCCCAATTGAAACAAAAGAAAGGAGAAAAGAATAATTAATCACCAAACAAATTATTACGAATTGTACACTTAAATCATGTGCTACACAGGGCCCGTATCTGTGAGGCCCATAATGGCGAACACCTACCTGAGCTTCTATTCCACACATAAGTGTAAACAATCTCCCATCCTTGGTCTTCAAGTCTGTGAAATCTCATTGGAAACTAATGATCAATAAAAAAGTTATTCACAGTTATAACCCCTTCGTGACTTTTGGCCCACCCTGTATATATATATTAAAAAAATCCAAAACTCAAGGAGGAAATTTGACGTCATCGGCCAAATCAAGTAGCAAGTCTGCGTAAAAGTCATCAGAATATGATATATGACAGATATGGATTTCCATACTTATAGCAACATGTACCCTTTGTAATGATGTAAAAATACATTCAACTTCATGAAAATAAAATATTTTTTCCAAGTTATTAAATCCAGTGTTCTTATAGGGACACCCTTTAGAAATTACAAGGAAAACATAATGGAACTTTCGACTTACATAGGACACCTTCATCATTTCTGTTGAGAGAGCAGAGTATAACTGCCATTGAGAATGGTTTTATTGTTAATGCAAATAGTGTTACAGCCACTCTACAAACCGACTTCCTGCCTAATTACATAAATTTTCTATTCTTATTGTTTAAGTTAGTGGTTTCCAACTAAACATCCAATTTCTGAAATTATTTTATAGCAAGATGCCTTGTTTCAGTTTTGTGTATGAAGAAAATCTTGTCACTTTTATTTTTAAAAATCATTAATCTCTTAGTGTATCAGAATGAAATTGTAGAAATGTAGAAATTACATAAATGTATCAATTACTCCTCCTAATGTTTTCATGTGTGTTTCAGATCCCGCATGTAGACCAGAAATTGAAGAGAACAGAGCCATATTTAAATTATCCCTCAAAGACGTTTTCCAGTGTGGTGTAACAAGAGTTCACAATCGAATAACGGTAAGATTAGCATGTTCTATAAAATTAGCTCAAGTCCCAAACAAACGTAGCCTTTACACAATGAAATAATGACAAGCAAATCACTACTTAAATATTGAATTACAATTTGCTGCAAGGATTTCTGCTTTATAACAACTGTGTGTGTGTACAAATTTACATTTACATTATGAACAAAAATATGATGTTAGGAAGTAGCTGTTGTTACTTTACAAAAGTTGCCAGTTTCAGTGTTTTTCACTAGTGAATCGTAATTCATACATAAAACACAAAGAGTAAGCATAGTTGAGGTCGGCTCAAGATAACTGTACTTTAAGTAGAACATGCAGACTAAAAACAAAGTCCATACACTTTCCTATTCTTTAACAAATTTTCGCCATCCAATTCAGAAAAGGAAACATAAGATCTCATTTCAATTACTGTAATGAAGTAACTTCATAAGAAGTACTGTTTTACTTAAAAAAATATATATGCTATCACAGGAGACATTCATTGAGAAATAATAAACAGGATGGCAACTTACCGGGAATTCCTTGAATTCTGGGAATTATCCGTGAATTATTAGCTTTGGGAATTATGCGTGAATTTTTCTCCGTAGATGTGAAAAATGGCAATTTTTATTAAACCAAATCCCATTTAATTTATACATATTTATTAATTCTCTGAGCCAAGTTTTTTACAGTTTACCTTTAATTTTTATTGAGGAAGGAAAAGAAAAGAAAGCTGGGAGGAAAATGAAACAGAATTCTCTCAATCCGTTTGCTTTGTTAGTGTCCTTTGCAGAACAATCTATCTGACAGATGTAATATTATTTTGAAGTTGATTAGGTAAATTTGAGTTTGAAGTTCTTATACAATTAACAATTTTTCGTAGGTTAATATAGCCCATAACATTTGCGACTTGTTTTTGTAGAAATAAATATTTCGAGTTTGAGATGTGAAAATTCAAATGTAAAGGCAAACTCCTCATCTTAAACTAAATAAATATATTGTTTAATTGAATTGAATTAGAATTTTTGGATAAATTGGAATCGCATGGACCCTTTATGTTGTTAATATTGTGTGTGTATGTGTGTAGGTGGTGAGAGGTAGTAATACCTAAGATTGAAATAGAGAAAACATCTGCTTGTACTCTTGAAATTTTGGAAAGTTCGCCTTGAAAACCGGGAATTGTATTTGAATTTTATGAAGGTCCTAGAGTGGCCCCCTGAATAAAGCAAATGTATTGTAATAAAATATTAAATTGATAGTCTTGAAGGCTACAGACATTTATTGATCTATATTTTCTCCTTAAACATTCCAGGGGAGGCGAATATATTACCACCGAGTGGTCATAGAGAGCGAGAATCAAGAGAGGCCAAAGGAGATAATCCTGGCGAAATGCATTATGGGTCCTGTGGAGCACCATCATCCGTTCAATCACACAATACGCAGGAGGAATGTGCTTCCAGCAGGCTTTCAAGAACCAGAGTAAGTTTACTAAAGATTACATGCTAACCAACGTAAGGAAGCCTGCTCTCGGTAACCAGCTACAAACAGAAGACATTTGAAATACAGCAAGGGCTAACTACAAAATGAATGCAAAACTTCCGTTAATGTGCCAAAAATGCTGGGAGTATGTTACTTCTGAGAATTTTACCTTTAGATTAGGGGTGTCCAAACATTTTCCTTTGCAGGGCCAGCCAACTATCTGAGCCATATTACAACAAATCTAATGTTAAAATAAAAGTTTCAAGTTTTACAAGTACTAATGTCGGCCACAGGCTGTAGTTCAGACAGTCATGCTTAGATTCCTCATCTGGGACTATTATCTTTCACACAGTATATAGTGATGAAATCCAGAGGGAAAAATGTATCTGGAAATTTGATAATTTTAATCCTATTTCAGATATTTATTTCCATTCTCTGAGTATCTGTGTTTCCACCATCAGCATTATGCTATGATACTCAATAATAAAAAAAATCCAGATTGTCATCTAGATTCTTACCCTTCCCCAATTGTAAGAATACAGATGTGCATTTTTCAAAGCAAATTCAGAATTAATAACAAATAACTGCAAGCACACTAAAAAATTGACACAATGTGCCAATTTTGGAAGATACTTTTGACATCAGCTACCCTGAACACAATGAAAACACTGAATAGTTAGCATGTCTGTTAAGTCATGATAACATCAAATCACTTCTATCAGCAAACATTCGACTGTTGCAAAGTGCAAGAACCAACTTTACAACAGCCCAGTCACGTTCAGAACTTGAACAGGGCCATTTAGAGATCAGATCAAAATTCGACAGCTCATGTGCATGCCTTCCAGTACACCAGTGCTGGTCCACACCATTATAGTTGACAAATCGTATTACCCCAAAAGAATCAGCCTGTAGGATTTCCGGTTCATTTGCTGCAGAGGTGGAAACCCTTAACACCATCTTGTGATGAGATGACAATACATCTATGTATTTCAACATCTCAAGTCCAGGAGACATGAAAATCAAAGGTGACCTTGAATCATCCAATAACAGGCCAGTCTCTATGCAGGAATTGCAGTACCATAGTAGACACACAAAACTATGATGTTGACAGAAGAATAACATATTTTGCATGGAGGGAGCAGGGGTGGAAAAAAAAGAAACTTTTGCAAACATTAAAAGCAAAGGGCACATTTTATCTAGTTTGCAAACTATGAATTTGCAAAAGACAGGGAGAACTACTTTTCACATTCAAATACAGTGTGTTTGTTTTAGCTCCGGGCCGAGATAGCACGTGAACAACTTTGAACAACTCTTTATAACACAGGTTAATGCTAGTTATGGAATATAAATATAATCGTCTACATGCTAAAGATATGTGTGTAAATAAGCGAGATGTTAAAGGATGATGGGATGATCTTGATCAGGGCACCAATGAACACTAATAAGGTACAGATGCAACGTGCAACCAAAATGACCAGCAACATTGCAAAATAGTACACAGGGTGAACCCTGTTTTGTGTTTGTTTCCTTCTCTTCCCTTGGTGTTCCTTAAGTTTTCTGGAGCAGTGTATATTACTGGGTAGAGTAAAGACGCCAAACATGAGGATGGTCCCTAATATGAGATAGCGGCCGATCTCGCATATGTGACGTCACAGGCAATCAATGACACATCAGATACATAGCACTTGGCAACTCTGTTAGTCTCTGAGAAAATATGCTGTGGTTGTTGAACAGTGTAGATGTAGGACGTGTTGGAAGCATTGTCAAGGCAGAATATTTTGCAGAAGTGAAAAACATTGCGGGTTTCGCAGGTAAGTTAATTGGGAGACATAAAATCATTGATGTACAGTTAAAGGTAATGAACCAAGCAGTGTGCTGTCAGTTTTTGAAGATTCGTGATGGCAAATTTAAATGAAAACATGGTGGTTGTTTATTCGTGTACCAATGCTCCAAATATGAGACAGTGAGTGGTTCCCAATACGAGATATGTCTCATATTAAGGTAGCTTAGATTTATAATGTCTCAGCACATCGAGATTAAGTGAATGTTCTGATTTAGGCAAAAGTATTTTTATGATATGTAAAGGACCCGAGACCACCTGAACAACTAGTGTTACTCACCTTAAGCAGAAAACCAGTTCTTCCACCAGAAATTGAAGATGCATTGGAGTCATATTGCATAGAAATGGATAAAAGATACTTTGGACACTTCATGTGCATGCAGGTGAAGTGACCAGGTGCCAAGACTAGTGTGCTTCATGTGTGTTATGTATCGTATGAATTGAAGTAACCAGTGCTTACTTCAGTGATGACTTACTTGCAAGTGAATGTAGTATCTCATATTAGGATCCCATTTTCTCAAACCTCAATTTTACATAGTTTTGTATTTTGTATCACTATGTTTTTCAAGAACATTCTAGGGCAATTTTAGTTATTGAATTTCAACAACAACATGTCTGGCCATTGTATGCATTTGTCACATTCACATTGTTACATCATTGTTGGCTGTAATTGTCACATAAAAAAATGTGTCTCATATTAGGCATCTTTACTCTACTACAGTATTAGCACATAATACGAAAATTACATTTTCACTCCAAAAATAAATTTTTAAGTGAATACTTGAGGACAAAAGTCCGAAATTCAGAAATCATTAACACTAACAAATGTGTGTCGAGCATGGTCGTCCGCAGGATTTTTTCCAGGGAGGGGCAAAAAAGGTATTTTTTTCCAAGGGGGGCAAACTAAGGCAAATTTTCCCCAAAAATAGTGTTGTTCCCGAAAAACATTGCTTAAATTTGAATTTATGGTGTTGATGCAATAATTAACACATATTATTGTGGCTAAAATGAAATTATATGTGTGAAATACATATTTTTTGGTTGACTTTCATTTTCCAGGGGGGGGCATGCCCCCCCCCCCTTCCGGACGCCCATGGTGTCGAGTATGGGTGTGCAGGACAATGTTTTGGTCAAAACTTTCCAGACATTTGGACAATCTCGAATTCTACATGCTATATCACCCTAAAGTGATTATTTTCACAATTTCTGGAAGGAAACTTGTCTTTCCAAGAAATTTCCAACACTTGGAGTATCGAGAAAATTTCGAGAATTAAGTAATCTTAATACATGACCATATGAGCCTGAAAACTGAGAAGTAATTTACCAAAATTGAGAGATATATGCAAAATTTTCCCCCCCAGATCCCAGTGACGACTGTGCACACAACCTAGTTTCAAGCATGGGCTACATCTCAAAGAAGTTGATATTTGTCGAATTTTCCTCATATTTTCGGTTTCATTATTGGTAGGTTAGACATATTTTCTTAGTGCAAATTATGTGATGTACAAAATGTAGGCCATGTCCGAGTAAAAGTACAATTGTAATGGGGAATTTTGGGTTCGCATTGTACTTGACTGTACATTTGTGCTCGTCTTTTCATTTAGTATTTGAATTACCCTCAGTGTTGCAATTAAATGAAATATGTTGAAACAGAAGACATTAAATAATAGAAATACAACAAAATGTATCACAGGGAGAATAAAGATGCAGCAATTTGAATGTAAAGATGTGATTCAGGGTTAAACTTTCAGGGATCTGGAAATTACCACTTCACTGACGAAGGTGGCACCTGAACCAATTCTGAACGTTGGAGTTCGCCAAGGAGGTCAGCTTGTTACGGGAGAGCTGAATGTTAACCCAGGAACTCCCCTCCAGATGGAAATCTACTTGGACAGTGACAGTGCTCCCATCTATGGGCTTCTTGTGAGTTACATGCAGGTCACAGACACCAAGAGGCAGGAGGAAACCATCATATTTAATGGGTGAGTAGTGAGATGCCAGCAACTCTATTCTACATGGTGCAGCATTTAACATTTCCCATTTTCAAAATACCACAACTGATTTATTGTTCAACGAAATTACATGATATAAACAATGTTAAGCATATTATAGTCTTGGATTTACAGTTAAGACCTTATTTTTTTAATATTACGAATCACATTTGTTTGACTGTTGAGATCAGGGAGGGTACAAGGATGGGGCATTAAACGGCAGTTAAGCAGAAATTTTGATATTGGGCCGATTCAAATTCACGCGAAATCTCGAGCAGACACTACACAGTCCAAAGGTCGTAGACTGGTGTGCCATTGCAGTGCAGGGAATTATTGGCCCTTATTTTTTTGAGGACGATAATAGTGCTGCTGTGACAGTCAACTCCCAACGTTACAACTCCATGCTAACAACCTTCTTCCTGCCTGAGGTGAAACGTCGTAACTGGAACATGGAGACCCTGTGGTTTCAACAGTATGGAGCCACATCACAAACAGGACAGGACATCTGTCAATGAACACACTACATACTGCTTTCCCTGTGCAACTTCTCTCCAGGTTTGGTGACATTCAGTAGCCACCCGTATCCCTGACCTCACTTCACTTCTTTTTGTGGGGATACCTGAAGTCTAATGTCCATGCTTGAACTCTCCCTGATCTCAACAGCTTCAACAATTTGATTTGTGACGAAGCTGCTGAAATTATACCAGACACAAGTGTACAAGGAAGATGCAACAATGCATTGATGATAATGGAGGGCATGTCAAGGATGTAATATTCAAAATATAAGGTCTGAACTGTAAATCCAAGACTATAACGTGCCCAACATTGTTCATTTCATGTACCTTCTCTATACAATAAATCAGTTATGGTAGTTTGAAAATGGGAAATGTTAAATGCCGCACCCTGTACATTGTGTGTTTGGGAATTTTTGCAGCTGCCTCTAAAATGTGTGCATAATAAATGAATAAATAAATAAAGTTAAGAAATATTCTACATCAAATGCTATGATGAAACATTCAAGTGCTGCAAATTTTCCAACCTATAAGGTATCAGTGCTTCTTTAATTATTTTATAATTTCTTTGTATTTTTGCTTCATCTAAATAAACTGCATATTTACACATTTACATCACACACTAGGGCATGTGAATTACATCCTTATAGCCACAAAATTAGAAAAATACTAAGTTACAAGCTAAGTTGGATCCACATTCTTCTTAAAGGTTTGCCTAACTGCAGTTGTATATTACAAACTACAGGGTGGCTCAATAAGTCACTTAACACCCTCAGTACAAGGCCACTGCGGCATGGAATGTGAAAATGGCGATGACCAATCATTGCCTGGCCAAGGGGGAACCACATTGACGCCACCCACACGGTCGGCGGCCATCTTGATGTCCGCCATCTTGAATTCAACTTCAGAATTTTAAATGGGAAGGGGGTCGTGCGACATATCAAAATGGGCTAGAATTTCACGAGAAATGCAATGGTGAAGGTTTTTTCGACGTATCTTTAACCAGTAAAAAGTTATTACTGAATTCTTGTACCAATTTGCTCCTTTTCGAGGTGTTAGAAAAATGCCTTAAAATTTGTTTAGCGCATCGGTAATGCATCGAGATCAAAGTGACGCCTAGGGAGAGAAGTTCGCATCCCATTGCACACGATTTTAATCGGATACATCCATGAAGAGCTGCGCATTATAAATGGTTGTCGCGAACAATTTACAGTGTGACGCTTCCATTGAATTAAAAGTCCTTCACAGTGACAAGGCTAATGTTTATGTTCAGAAGGAAGTTTATAAACAGAATATTCGATGCTTTTTATCTGATAACCCATTTTCGACAGATCAAAGCTGAATGGTTAGTGTTGGTAAGTTAATGGTGTGGCGTGCTGTGTGGAACACGATTGGTTAGTCAATTTTCCATCAACGGAACCTTAAATGCTTAGGGCTACTTGGATTTGTTAAATAAACAGGTTTTTTCATCCTTGCTTGTGGAAGAAGGTACTTTTTACAGAGTTTTTTTCAATAGGGAAGAACACCAGAACACTTATGGGAACGTTATGAAGCAGTTTCTGTCCAAAGTCAGTTATCAGATGACAAGGGTCGCATATTCTGTTTATGAACTTCCTTCTGAACATAAACATTAGCCTTGTCACTGTGAAGGACTTTTAATTCAATGGAAGCGTCACACTGTAAATTGTTCGCGACAACCATTTATAATGCGCAGCTCTTCATGGATGTATCCGATTAAAATCGTGTGCAATGGCATGCGAACTTCTCTCCCTAGACGTCACTTTGATCTCGATGCATTACCGATGCGCTAAACAAATTTTAAGGCATTTTTCTAACACCTCGAAAAGAAGCAAATTGGTACAAGAATTCAGTCATAACTTTTTACTGGTTAAAGATACGTCGAAAAAACCTTCACCATTGCATTTCTCGTGAAATTCTAGCCCATTTTGATATGTCGCACGACCCCCTTCCCATTTAAAATTCTGAAGTTGAATTCAAGATGGCGGACATCAAGATGGCCGCCGATCGTGTGGGTGGCGTCAATGTGGTTCCCCCTTGGCCAGGCAATGATTGGTCATCGCCATTTTCACATTCCATGCCGCAGTGGCCTTGTACTGAGGGTGTTAAGTGACTTATTGAGCCACCCTGTACTATACTTAATTTGATTTGAAAGTGAAAGTATATCATATTATAATATTTATTAGGGTTGGACTAGTATAAAATTTTTGCTGATACCAGCAGTGGAAACTAGTTAAGTGGTCAAAATTACTGATTTACCTGACCAAAAGAACAAACTGACCAATATTTACACCGTATCAATAAATCGTCAAACTAAAAATAAAAGTGGAATTTCATTTGTCAAAAATTATTTCCTCACCTCCACCATCCCCAGAGCCAGCCATCATACAATTTTTTATTGACAATAAGTAGAGGCACATATTTTTGGTAAATAAAAAAGCAAAAATTCGGTATAAAAACAGTCAATTTTGGGTTCAAAAGCGGTAAATAAAATGAAATTTCGCTGTTATAGCGGTGAAAAAGCAGCATATAAAATGATATTTTGGTTTTAAAAATGTGAATATAATCCAAAATTTGATTTAAAAACTGCACTATAACACAAATTAAACATATCTCTTCTAATAGCACATCAAATAATTACCAGAATATTAAGTTTATTCCTGTATAAAGAGGTCCATTTTTCTTCTCAAATATTTACATCAGAATTAATAAATTTTCTGCAAATTGCATAACTCACAGGATACTTCAGACTTCAGAAAGTGTCGCATCAGTATATACACGGTAAATTTCGTGTTTATGAGTCTATTTCGCATTTTGCAGTTCATTTCGCATCATTTCGTGACAAAACAGGGTAGCAAAGTGCACCTCACACCTTTCAGAAACATGAAAAATTAACATTAGAATGTGTTATTTCACATTTCGTGTTTTCGTCAAAAACGAAATATGCTCTAACAATAAGACAATGTTGTCATTATTGTACAAAATTATGTAAGCTAATAAAATGATCCTTTTTTTAAAAAATAGTATGTAGCAGATATTGAAATCAAAACATATGTTGTCTGTACTTCAAGTTAGTTTTTTTCAACTGAAAAAATATTATTAATAGACTCTTGTCTCTCTATAGTTAGTTATATGCACTTCATCGGCATGCATTCTTTTCCTCTTCTACAGAAGCTTTCTCCACTTCTTCTAGCATGAGCAGTGCCATGTTGCTCCCACCATGTATCTTTCCTCAGCAGCCTTCTTCAATTATCAATGTTTGAGCAATCATTCTTTTCTCAATCTGTTCTCGTCTCAGATTCTCCAGCTTTGCTTCCTTATCTTCTATACTATTCATTTCACTGTCTATCTTCATCAGCCACTTCCCTTTAGTTAATTCTTTCTTCAAACTTTCCGGTTCAAGTATTCTTCGTCTATTGTTGATAATGTTCAGTCTAATAAATTTTTCATTGTTTTTAGGTGTTCTGTGGATCCATACTTATTTGAAAACTTCAACACTGTCGATGGAGATTTTCTCTCGGCCAAGTTCCGAGCTTTCAAATTCCCCGAGAGCAGCTACGTGCAGTTCAAAGGAACAGTTAATGTCTGCTTAGACAAATGCAGAGGAGTAAGTATTAGCCAACCTCTACGGTAGGAATGCTCTACGGTAGGAATGCTCTACGGTAGGAATGGTTGAATGTAATGTACATTATATTCAATATTTATTTATCCATCATAACAATATCCAGATTAGAGTCCTGCATCGCAGGTTTTTTGCTCGAGCCTCTAATAGTTAGCACGGATGATGCTAGATAACGTACAGAATTGACAGTTTCTTCACTCAAGCGAATAACGGTCGAACGGGCAAAATAATTGGCATACGCTCAAAGCCCAGTAGTTCACGTATTACCTTAATTTGGCTGTGGCAGCGAGCCCTCAAATATGAACCATGAAGTGAAAGATGCAGTGAAACTGAAACTTAAGTGAACATCATCATCATCTCCATGTTAAAATGTGGTTTAGTCTAACGTACCAATACATAGCAATATGTGAAAAGGAATAGATGATTATGGGCTGAAACTACTATTCCGGATTTTTACACATATATTTCTAAGGTTATTTTCACATTGAAATGATATTTCATTCTATACACTCGAGCGAGTATGATTGAACGAAAGTGGACCATGCAGTGCTCTAATCCAGATATGTCATCCCAATTATCTTTTATGTTTCAATAGCCCGATTATGAATTTGACACTTTCAAAACCAATGCAAGAGAATTTGAAATCTTAACATCAGTCATCAATATTTCCTGGCAATCCCCACTCTATGATGTAGATGTATTTTTCAACTTTGATAAATGTAAATTCAAATTCTCCATTTACATCATCTGTAGTATAGTGGGACCACACACAAAAGAACCTGCACAGAACAATGTATCCTGTGTATCTTACTGGCGCATGGAGGGAAAGGGTTGAGTGGAGCAGGCTTCCTTATGGGCCAAGTTGAATAGATGGCAGGAAAAGATTCACGAAGGCTTCTGGTCGAAGGTTCCTTTGATCATGGTCGCTTTACAAATGCAACAGTCAAATTTCTGATATCGGCATTCACAGTTTGTGTTGCTTTCTGCAGGTTGAGTGCAGTAATGGACAAATCGGCTTCGGACGAAGGAAGAGGGAAGTGAGTGAACTTCCTCCTGACCCCAACAAGATGTTCGAGGTAACCATGACAACATTCCTCAAGGTGGACTATGACGATGCAAAGCTCTATGAGAAAGGTACGTTGTTCATAAATGCAATTGAAAAGTTTGTTTAAAAAATGTGCATGCAAACCATGTGCATTTTTCAAACAATCTTTATTCGGTTTATTTTACTTCGCATTTCTGTCACTTTTGGCTAATTGGGAAGATGGGAATGAGTGATGTTATGATGAAATTGTGAATGAACACTCACAAACAACAATGCCCATGACAGGATTCGAACTTGGGACCCCTGGCATTGTAGCTGATGTGCAAACTACTCTGCTACGGAGTTGCTGGCTCAAACAATCTTTAATTTTTCTAAAATTATGCATTGCTCAGTGTGAACAAATGCTTGTAATATACATAAGCTCAAAATAGCATGGCCAACATTTACACAGTGATGGAATAATCTCATCTCTTCTGTTATTATAGGCATGAATTTTTACATTTAAAATACAGAATTTTTGTTCTTTAATGTTACGTGGTGACAAAGTAACTGATTTATAAAATACACAGTCCGTCCAGTGGGAAAGGTGACTAATGAGGAATGAAAGACAAGACGTTGTGGACTGGTAGTTTACAATAACATTTATTCAAAATAGACACCTTGTGAGTCAATACATGCACTGAAGCGGTTGTAGAACTTTGTGAAGCGGTGTTGGTACTCCTGTTTCGGAATTGCCTCCAAAATCGCGGTCGAAGCCTTTTGGATGTCTGGAATGGTGTCGAAACGTCTTCCTTTCAATGCCAATTTCAGTTTTGGAAATAGCCAGAAGCCACATGGAGCTAAATCTGGAGAATATGATCGAGCTCCACTATCCCTTTTTTGGCCAAAAACTGGTGTACCAACCTGCTCTTGTGCACAGGTGTATTGTCGTGCAACAGAGACCACGAGCCCTGTTCCCGATATTCAGGCCGAACTCTACAAATCCTGGCCAATAGACGATGCAAAACACCCATGCAATACTCAGCGTTCACAGTGTGACCCTCTGGAGTGAATTCCTTGAGGATGATGCCTTTGGAATCGAAGAAAACCGTGAGCAGGGTTTTGATTCGGCTCTTCTGCATGCGCACTTTCTTCGGTTTTGGAGAGTCTGGACCCTTCAATTCCGAGCTCAGATGCTTTGTGAGTGGTTTGTACTGAAAGCACCATGTTTCATCACCTGTTACAATGTTTGACATGAATCCTGGATCCAGATCCGCTGCTTGTTTCATGTCTTTGTAGTGTTCCACTCTGCAATGTTTTTGTTCGTCACCGAGTGTGTGTAGCACAAACCACGCATAGACCTTCCGTTTGCCCAAATTTGCAGTTAGAATGACATGGACTGTGGACTTCGGAATTCCAGTGAGATCTTCGATGAGCCTTGCAGATGAACAATGATCCTTGCATACAATCTGTGCCACTTTTTGGACGTTTTCGTCAGTTTGCACAGTCACTGATGGTCCTGGTCGCGGATCGTCGTCAATGCTCTCCCGACCATCACAAAATCTTGCATACCATTTAAACACGTTCGTACGGCTCAATGCCTCACTACCGTAAACAGTTGGAATCATTTGAAACGTCTCTGTTGCACTTTTACCCAATTTGAAACAGAATTTAATGTTGGCACGTTGCTCCATTGCTCCGTTTCGGACCAATGTTCAGCAGGTACTGTCAGTCACAAGATCCATACACGTCGACACGTGCAACTTTGCCGGAAGAAAGTCGAAATGTGTTGCTATGTAGTACATATACTTCTCCATAGATGGCACTGGCGGTTCCGTGGCAAAAAAAAAAAGTCACCTTTCCCACTGGACGGACTGTGTATATGATTAGGGCTGACCTGGTATGTCTTAACAATTAATAAAGTTACCTTTGTTGTTTATGCAAGGTGTCACTGCATAATATTGGGTGTCACAATTAAAGTTATCCTATTCAGAAGCCTCTGGAGCCTGTTCAAAGCCTTGGATTGTACTGAAACTTAGTATAGAGGCAATGGTGGCCATGGGGAAGCGAATGGTGATGAAAAAAAAAAGTTCAAATTTTCACCACCAGGTGTCTGGGCTTATTAATAATTAACATAAATTACAGTGACTGAAATGAAATTATACATGTGAAATATATAACTTTACATGCTCCAAGGGGGACCATGCACCCCTTTCAGGATATCCATGGTTGCATTAGAAAAAAAAACAGCTTAATTCCTTAGAAAAATAACTGCATAACTTGACATTTACTTGCAAACCCAGGGTATATGAATTATACTTTTGTGTTTATAAAAATAATAACAAAATGATAAAATTTACAGTATTTATAGGCTATAGAAATGCTGGAAGTGTAATGTTGATAGATACCAATTAATCTCTCGCATCCTAATATACAATATACATTTGCATATAAAGCAGTGAAAAAAGGATTTGCTCAATATTAAACTAAATACTGTTATTCTAACACTTACTGATATATTGGCAGCAACCTTAGTGGGGATGATGAAACCAGACAAGAACGATAGCAGCAACCAGAAGGACCACTTGAAAATATCCACAGAGGAGCTTCATGAAGAGTTCCACTACACAGTAATCGAGAAGGAGAAATTGAATTCCGGCAGCTCAACAATCCCCAGCTGTGCAATAATCATATTTACAATGATCGCTTCCATGTTTCAAAGAAGATACTAAATAGGGAGAACTTTAAAAGCTTGTGAAATGTTAACTTGCTCACTGTGCATCGCAGACGGATGCACTGTTCCTAGCGTGACTTAACCCATGCTAAAAAAAATTGAGACGCTTGCAGCATGAATGTTGTTTTTGCATTAGTAATTTTTTTTTAATTGTGAATATTAATACTCAATGTCATGAAAAGACAATCGCTTAACACAGCAGAATTTTTTGATACTCAAAACTGTATTTTTGTAGATGTAAGTTAATTTTAGACATGCACTCATATGAACATAACTTTAATGACAGTAACATGTATTAAGACTCAAAAAGTTATGCAAGTGAACAATTGTTAGTAAGACCATAATTTTTGTAGTGGAAGCTTCATTTCACATTCGTAACCTTTCAACTAAATGCAAAGGCAAAGGACGGTAAGACAATAGTTTAATCTTCACGTGGACAATCAAGAATTGCAAGTTATATTTCATTGTATTTTACATATTCTATTGGTCTGTTCATTTAATATTACAAAGAATGTACACACAATTATTTGGAAGCTAGAACATTCCAGAATGCTCATGGATACGTGACAGACGCAGCAAATTTTCGTTAGCAACAGATATTACAATTCTATTGGTAACCAATAAATAATGCTATCTAATATATGAACATTATGTTTGCATATAGGGCACTAAACTAAGTTCTCATATTTAGCTAGAAGCAGATATGACAATAATTCAATAAAGTATTTATACTTGCCTTTGTTTGCAGTTTACACTGCAACATTATCTAATTCTCACTAAATAATAATAGTTATATTGAACTGGCATATATTTAAACAATTTGTAAAATTATATATACACGTTGAAAAATACATTCCAGCACAACATAACAATTAATTACGGAGATTGTTATGGAAGCATATCCAACAATATTTTCACAACAATCGAGAACTTACATTGTTATTTCTGCAAAATAACTAGCTTCAAGTAGGGATGGCTAAGATGATATTTAAACATGCTGATAACATTTTATATAAATTTGTGATGACTGCAACAATACCACATAAATAATATTTTAGTACTGGTCATGATATTATATGACCTACTCTGGAATATACCTAAGTGATAATCTCAAAACTGTTTTTCCCTACAACGTTTAACAGAAGCATGTAAGTTGCTTTGGGAATAGAAGGATTCTTCTCTGTAATATAGACTGTAGATACGTAATGCTGTGGGGATTTTTGTCACAGAGCTCTCCAGCGTGTAACTCTTAATTAAGATGCTGAAGCAAGACTGATTACATATCGTAACATTAATTAAGCTTTGCATATGGAGAGTCGCTCCCGGTAACGAGTTTTGTCGATGGAGTAATGCCTTCTTACTTTTTTGGTGATTAAAAGGTATGGTACACTACTTCGGGTGTGGTAAGAGACTAATTCTTGTGAATTGCTGTTTGATTGTTGTCTTGTACATGCGAAGAATTCATGATACTCTGTTCTGCAACCACAGGTGTTGCGGAATTAATGAAAACAATAGTAGTAACATCAGCAGCTAAAAATGTATTTCCTCAACACACACAGGTCAGGGAAGCTGCCACAAAATTTTCTACTTTGAGAATTGAATTTTTGGCTTCTATGGACATACAATTTCCTTTGTACTGCAACTTTATACAATCTCCTATGGGTTACATGCCGTTAAATAGTTGACGATTCCTTCTTTTACTTATTTATCCAAGGTTTATACACTCCTTTATTATCCATTATTAGCCATGCTTAATCCAACACTTAGATCTGAATTTACAAATTTTGGGACTATATTCTATTTTAAGAATTATAATACAAATATTTTAAATATAACATACTTATGCATCTTTAAATAGATTAAATTTTTTATTTGTTGATTATATGGTTTTTATATTTTGAATAATTTGACTTAATAATTGCACAAAAAGAAATTTATAAAAAAGGATGCTTTTATGCAGTGTATTATATACACAAATCTACCCGAGCTCCCACAATTCTACAGAAATCAGTATCCTGGAAAAGCACAAAAAATATAATCCTGAATTTTCCACAAAACTTTTCTCAAGAATTTGTTTTTTCTCAATGGAAATTGAATGAATAAAGATATGT
Organism: Lepisma saccharinum; assembly: GCF_977018435.1. Classification (NCBI taxonomy): domain Eukaryota; kingdom Metazoa; phylum Arthropoda; class Insecta; order Zygentoma; family Lepismatidae; genus Lepisma; species Lepisma saccharinum. Next base: position 37,542,888 of record NC_139249.1, read on the forward strand.
GTGTGTTAAAAAAAAAAAGGAAATACATTTCTAGTTACCGAAAAGTTCTTACTACTATTAATTATTACTTCTGCTGAACAGATACAGGAAGACTAAAATGTTCGGTAATTTGGCTGGTCCAATTAGAACCATATTTTCTAGTTAGAAAGAACACATGTAAAACGTGTGCTGAGTTTTCTATACTTGAGCATCTTCATTTGTTTCTACATACAATTACTATGAGGACATACAATGACACAAAACAGAACAAATAATATGTATACTATATCTTATAAAAGTAACCATTTCATTTGAGAATGTGACAGTTGCTTTTTTTTATCCACTCTGTGTGTGATTAACTGCTAATGATTCAGCAAAGAAGTATAGCTTCCATAAATATATAACATTTTAAATATGTGTATATGAATGAACATACATACGTATGAATTTATATTGCATACTATCATGGAATTCACAGAGTTTTAATTTTTCATTAAGGGTTGAACTTACTTTTCATATATAGATACTAAATGAAATAATTAATATACATGAGGAAGCATGTAAGTTAAATACGGTACAACCACTACCACTTCCACATTATTCAGATCGATGTGAATATGTAGTGCTTGTAAAGCTTTCTAAATATTTTATCTTCATTCATTATGTATGTAATGTCATAGAATCTCTCTGTCTGTCTTCTCTTACATGAATTATATTTAACATTTGTGTAACTTTTATTACCATTTGTATGTAGCTAAATATATTTCACATGTAAAACTTTTTTTATACATATAACTTGTATTTAGCACCAAACTGGAGTTGTTTTAATGAATGCTAGTCCTAAGAAATTATTTAGTAAAAAATTATAACAATTTAATGGTGCTGTAAATTGATTTTGTAGAATAACAATAAAAGTATTTACTTGTAAATTTTACTTTTAATAAAAATCTACCAAAAACTTCACATGAAGTACTGTCATATGCTTTGTTATCCTTATATTTTATGTATGCAAAACAAGAAACAAAGAAAATGTACATTCGCTTGTGGAAAAGTTTGCTTTATTAAGTCCCATAGTATAAACTGTTTGTTTGTTAGAATTTAAGTCAACATTATGCACAGAAAGGCTAATCGGGACTGTACCTACAGTTTAAAGTGGAATTTGAATCATTATGCATCTCCACTGACGCCTTGATTACAAGATGACGATGCTGCTACTATGAAATTGGGGAGGTCCTATAGTTTAAAGTGAGACTGAACAACAAAAATATATCCTCACTAGAAATCGCACCCAAGATCAGAAGACAACAGCATAAAGAAGTAATATTTCATACCACTTAATCTTCACAAAATTCACCAATATGTACCTTATAAATTTTCAGATTTATATATATTGTGTTGGTGACTTTTGCCAAATTTAAGGTTATGAACGTGACAACATTAACCACTGTGCCATTGGAGGAGGCCAAGAAAAGAAGCTGGAATTCCAGAACAATAGCCACATGCATCAAGGAAGTGACTCAAATAAACAAAGTGCTGAATGTTGAGAACTTTCATCAGCTGACACCTGGGGATACCTCTTATATGTCATGCAGGCACGGCTGAGGGAAGTATGCTTGTAATGATGGTGGGAAGTTACCAGGCATTAAAACAAATTCCAGGTAAACTCAGGCAACAAGGAAGAGGACCTGTCAACCTTTATCATGGAACCTTTTTCTTATGTTTCAACCCAAAGCTATTCTTTCCCCTAATGATGTTGCTGAAATAAATTGTATGTAGTTTCAAGTCACTAATCTACTGCTGAATCTTTTAAATGCCTCTAGAGATAAGAATATCAAGAAGGATTGATTCATTTTGATATAATGGGTGCTTCAGCACATAGGCTACATTTGTCAGTCATGCAATACGGGAATATGACACTTAACTAAAACAAAATTGAGGTGAGACCTCGAAACAAGAAAAATAAAATATATGTGTTAAAAACTTCCTTATTCAATTTTAAAACTAATTCATTCATTGCTTAACACGATCTAAAACTATATTGTCTCAGAGGACTAAAATATTCTTATCTATTAAAAGCCGAGGCTGTAAAGGACCACTCATCACTAGGCTTCAGATAGTTATGCATTTTGCATATAGCATATGCAAATGCATATTTTCAGTGTCTTCAGGATATATTGCATATTTTACCGATTTTTTCTTACAAATACATATTCTGCTGTTCCTGTCTGAAAATTTGTAGTTTCCTTTCCTTTGGAGCAATTCAGAAACATGATTCATTTGTCAGGTGTTCTTCGTAGTCAAGACCAGTTTGTTATCTTTGTTCGCCGGTGAGTCACATCTCTCTGGAAATGCCCCTGCTAGAACAGGTGCTAATGCAATGCAGTGCTAATGCACGTAATTTTAATCTTTGTCTACCAGTTGTTTTCGAGTGGGAGAATCGTTAGTTTTACGGTGGCTGTGTGATACTGCAGTGCGAAGGAGAAGCGAGCGATCTGTACTTTGTTCAGTGCGTATGTAAAAGAATTTAAAGATCTTTCTATCGACGGCTCAGTCTTGTTTTGTAAATACTGCGAAACATCAGTGTCAGCTGGAAAAAGGTTCCATAGTGGACTTACGATAAAGATACATATACAAAAACCATATGTAAAATTTGGTCAATTGAGGGGTCTAGTGAGAGAGGGAGCTATGCCACAAATCTTGAAAATTTTATTTTTTGCCACTTTCAGTCTTCTCCTACCATCTGTCATCTATCATGTGAACTACAACCATGTGGCATAGCTCCCGCTTGTTCTGCAGCAGATTTTCTGAGTTCTTGAATACGTCCTCATCAGCATTTTGAGTGAGAGAAGGAGCTATGCCACTTACTGATGGTGTCTGCAATAGGAGTGGCAGAGGTTGCGTTGCAGTAACAGGTGCTAGATTTAATATCAGCCCTGAAGTTAAAAGATCTCATGGCAATAATGCCTTATATTCCTCCAGTTTTTCGTGGTGTTTTCCAAATACTAAAATACATAGAAACAATGGACAGTGAAGATCCTCCAGAAGACATATGAAGTTGTCTTTATGTAGATCATATGTAACCCTGTGAACATGATTTACACTCGGGCAAAAGTATTTAAGCCTTGTTCAAAGTATTTAATGTGCTAGATTGATTTTTTCACATGGGTATACTACAACAATGTACCATACATGTTCATAATAAATGGTATTTATATTGAATTTCATATTTTTCCTTTTGAAATAATTTACCTAACAATATGTTCAGCAAAAAAAAATTACCCTTTGTTATACAAATTATGACTCAACGCAATTCTTTAGAAAACTCAATTTATTTCCATTTCTTGTCAAAGTGGCATAGCTCCCTCTCTCACTAGAGCCCTCAATTGTCAATAAGGTAAGCCAAACCATATTTTTTTACTTATGTAAACAGTGGAATTAATAAATAGTTACAAGCTATGACTAAATTCTCTGAGTATGATGTAAATTTTTAAAATTTTAAATGCATATTTTGATCATTTAAAGAACATATTTCAAGCATTTTAAGACCGTATTTGCATGCACATTTAAAGGTTTTTAAGTCCATAACTATCCGAAGCCTACTCATCACACAGAAGGACAAAGGACAACACAGCCCAACGGAGGATTATACTGGCCGTAGGTAAGATGCCAGGGCCTTGTTGCAGTTATCGGGATGTACTACATGGAAGTGAGGTTGACTTCTGGGTGTCTTACAAGAAGGTCACCCCTTGCACTGTTACTGCCCCATTAATAGAATAAAGTATTCACTGTAGTTCAACAATGTTGTAGTCAAGTGTAGTTTATTAAAATTATTAACAAATACAAAATTTCATTTTAACACATGAAAGTAGAAACAAGATTCATCTAGTCACAAACTAAAGAGTTAGCAAGAAAATAGAAATAACAACTTTCACTTTGCCAGTCCCTGAATTCAAAAACTTTATATATGTACAAAAATATAAAACTTGCACATAAATATTAACAATAATATATATATATATATCCACAAAATATACTCATTTGTTCCCAATAAATTTCCATATAAAAATAACAATAGATTATCAAAATTCTGCACTTATTACATTAATGTTAAAAGACATAGGGGAAGCCTGGGCAAAGATAATAGTGCATGTGTCTTAGACACATCAACAGATAGTGAATGCTGCTATATTGGGAACTAATTACAACCAAAAACAGCTGCTGCAAACAAACTGTGCGGTTGTTGCTTTTGAGACAAAAGTCCAGTGTACGTTTCAAGAAAATTTGCTGTCTTCTCATAATTATTCAAGATAAGTGAAACATGCGTACAACACATGATACTTGAAAAACTTTTGATTATTAGAAATTAGTTCATAGACAACAGAATTACTTTTAAAGTGTCATAGTTAATAAAGATATTGTTTAGGATTATTTAAGCATAACTGAAATTCTGAAAAGTATTATGCAGGAAAAGTGAACAAGCTTATCTGCTTCATCCCCTTACTTTTACATGGAGTAAGTTAGGTGTTATTTACAAATGGTCTATACTGTAAATTATCCTATATTATCCATTGCAAACAAGCATATTAGGATCTTTACCATACTGAATAGGATAGGGTATGTAGTTTGCAGTGGCAGAACATCTATTGAAAGATACAGAGGCTTCAATCCACCTCAGGTTGAAAGGTTCTACAGAAATTTGTGGTAATGAACTGATACAAATATGATGCTAGTAGCATCTATAACATGAATGAAACTGGCATCCAAACTCCTACAAACAGGCCTCCAAAACTAATCTCTGTTCGTAACAAGAAGTAGGTTGATGTTATATGAAGTGTTGAGCATGGATAATTGACAACTGTAATTTACTGCCACAAAGTATGCTGGTTCCTATGTTCCTCCATTCTTCACATTTGCAACAAAAAAAAACAACAAAAAAAAAATGCAGGGCAGACTCATGAAAGATTCATCACCAGGATCACAAGGTGCCTGCACCAATAATGAATGGGTCAGTGGACCAACTTTCCTCGTGTGGCTCAAGTTCTTCGTTCACAGTGCAAGACTGAGTAAAGAATAAAAAAATCTTCCTTCTGGACAGTCATGAGGCTTACAAACTCTATCCTGCACTGGAATATGCATCGGCACATAATGTAATATGCATATTTTTTGCTCCGCACACTACTAACAAAATATAACCCACGGACTGATAAGCTTATGGGTTGCTGAAAACATTCTTCAAACAAGAGATCAACTGTTTTCAGAAACATCATGCTGGGCGGATCACAGGCCATGCTGATATTGTGAAAATTTTCAAGCCTGCCTACTTGAAAGCTGCTTCCGCTTAGAGTGGATTTAGAGCTCCTCGTTTCTGGCCATCTAATGATAATGTTTTTTTGTTATAAAGATTTTACTCCATTACAGCTTACAGATAGCCGACTAGATATTGAAATCGGCCAAACACCAGCTGAATCAGATTGAGACATCTCTACGAAGCCAGAATCTTCATTCACTGAGTCAACTTCTCCAGCATCCATGTTGACCAGACCTTCAGGACCAGTCACGCCAGGACCTTCAACATCATCAGCAACCGAGGCTAAGTCAATCAGTCCTTTGATGTGAAGCCCAAAAATGGATGCTCGTAAGACAGGAGGCAAGCAAAGAAAATATCAATGCTCTGAAATTCGAACATGCACACCAGTAAAAAAGCAGTTGAAAGAGAAATATGATGAGAAGAAACAAAAGCAGAAAAAATGCAAGCCTTCAATGTCAGTGAAATGTCAGCTCAATGAAACTCAAGAAAGGGGTAAAGTGAAGATTTTATGGTAGATATGTGAAGAACCATGCATTCATCCTCCTGCAGAAGATTGAATTCAGTGTTGGCAGTGTCAACAATGGGTTCACGAATCCTGCACTTCATATACTAGTCGTGGGTCCTATTTTTGTGAAGAATACCAGGACTGAGTGAACTTAATTTTATATTGAGGGTTGTAACTTGATAACATTGGATTATGCTATGTGTTAACGCTACATTTTGTACTGTTCTAACTTGCTGAAAATGAGCATAATTTCACAAATTACCTTCTCGCGTTGTCCATGAATATAATTTTGTGTGTTGTTTTGATGTTCATTACCACTAATTAAAAAGTAAAAATAATTGTGAAAGTTGTGCAACAGTATTCACTTTGCCCAGATAATTGGGCAAAGCAGATAAATAGCACACATTTCTTTATCAAGCCATAACACTCTCAGGAGTTATAAAAAACTGATTTATTATCTTTTTTTATGTGAACAAGAGCTGACCCAACTAATTCCATGTATTTTTTTTCTTTGGGCCACCAAAATAGTCTGTGACATTGTTTTCAGTTAGCTTATTTGCTTTGCCTGGACTTCACCTACTACTATGCAATAATTGAATTCATTTCTTGATAATTCACATCAATGATCATGGTTCATTGTCATGTCGCAAGTATCTCTATGTTGATGAATGGTGAAACAGTGAATTGGTTACAAATTTTGCTGCTGTGCTTCAGTGACTCGCACTGCAGGAGATATTTTTCTTCATTTAACTAATTAACATAAGTTCACAGCTGCTGATTTGATTATTGACAAAAGGACTGGATGGTCGCATGTCTTATAATATTAATTAAATATGAATATGTCTGTAACTTGTGAAACAACTATAAATATTTCATTAAGAAACTTGAGCTCGCATTCATTGTATGAGTGTCATGCGAAAAATGTCAATAGTTCACATAGAAGGCAGAAGTTGATACACTTGATGCAATGCGTTACATACGAAATATCCCGAAGTTTGTTTCTGGTATTGGAGCATTCAACGCTGCACTCAAACTGAGCCCCAGGACTCGTCTTGTGTCTGCAGGGTCTATTATGCCATCGTCCCACAGTCTGAAAGATAAGCCACAGTCTCGGTTCAAAGTTCTGTTTTCTTCAGCACATTTCAAATCAGCATGCATATGCTTCCTCTTTCCTCACATAGCAGTTTTAAACAAAGTTCAACATCCGCTGAAAACCAGCTTTCATGCACATGCACAAATTGAAACAAGCACAACCAAGAGAAGTAGACAAGCTAACAGAATGGAGTTTTATCAGAGTAAATATAGAGTAGAAACGTTTTCAGCCTTACAGATACATGTTTACCTATCTTCTGCACACAGACATCTATGTGACTGAAAAAAAAGAGCTGGGACAAAAACTAAACTATGAAGAAAGATGAACTTAATTTGATAATTGTTTTCCTACATTTCAGCTCACCAATGTAAATGAAACTGTAGATTATTTTTGATAAAAAAAGGAGCTCTGTACATCCATTAATATGCCAATACTACATGCAATATCTACAAAGAAATATAAGAACTAAGGTTGACATTGAAATTGACATAGGATCAGTCTTCAAATACAGGTGGTGGACATTGAAACTGAAACACCAGTGATTATAGAATACGCCGCTGGAGGGATTGCCTGCGCCACCTGTTGGTCATGCACAGTGTAGTGGGCATTCGAGCACATAGGTATGTGCCTGCCAATCACATTGGCACAGTAGTAGGTGGACTGCATGTCAAATATTTGGTTTCAAGCAGTAGAATGAGGGACATATCAAGAGTTCCAAAGAGGGAAAATTGGACGTGGTCATCTTGCCAGTGCATCAGTAACGGAGACTGCAAAATATTTGTAGAGTATGAAGAACCACAGTTTCAAGGGCCATGGCAGCATACCAGAATGAAGGACGAACCACATCCAGGAGGAGTAACTGCAGGGAGAAGCGGAAGCTGTCCGACAGGGACATCACGGTATTGAAGAGAATTGTCTCCAAAAAGCGTAAAACCACCGTTGCAAATCACCGCAGGATTTAATACACACTTCACTAAGTCTGTTTCTACAAAGCCATCTTTCCAGAACTTCATAGGGGCAACATCCATGGCAGGGTTGCTATATCGAAACCCATGGTCACTAGCAGCAATGCCAAAAAGTGAGTTGACTGGTGCCAGCAGCGCAAATCGTGGACGTTAGACTACCTGAAACATGTCATGTTCTTGGATGAGTCCACCTTCAATGCTTTTCAGACATCTGGAAGAGTTTATGTGTGGAGAAGCCCATCTGAAGCATACCAACCAGACTGCTTATGGCCCAGTGGCCCAGAGACCCAGAGTGAAACATGGGGGTAGATTCGTTATTGTGTGAGGTGCAATATCATGGCAGTCATTGGGACCACTGATCGTTCTATACCGACATGTCACTGCCAAGGACTACAGGGCCATTCTGGAGGACCATCTGCACCCTATGGTGCAGATATTGTACCCGGATGGTGGTGCAATATTCCAGGATGATAATGCACTGATACACACTGCTAAACAGGTCACAGAGTGTTTCGATGAGCATGAACGTGAAGTTGAACATCTGCCATGGACCGCCCAGTCGCCGGACCTGAACATTATTGAGCCCTTATGGGGTATTTTGGAGGAACGTGTGCGGTGACGTTTCCCTCCACCAAAAACATGTCGTGAACTCATCAGCGTGCTTCAGGAGGAATGGCTGCAAATCCTTCTCAGCACTGGGGAGGACCTCTAACGATCCTTCCCCAGAAGACATATTGGGCTGGCGGCCCAGCACCATACTAATAAAGGTTAGTGTCTGCGTTCCAGGTGTTTCAGTTCTGTATGTCCATTTACATTCAAGATAATTCAATGAACCATTTGGTGAGTTTCAAGCACAGAAATGCATGACCATTGTATACCATTGATTTGGTCTAAGAAACAAGCCTGAACAGCTGTGACAGAAGAGAAAGCAAGTAATCCACATTTAGCCCTTATCTAAATGAAATAACCTAAATTTTGTCACAAAAACATTATAGAATGTTAGAGACAACAACATTCCATTCTCAAAAGCAGTGAACAAGCAAACAATTAAGAAATGCTCACTTACCTTGCACTGGAGAAGTAAGGACTTCCTTCTGCTTCAAATCTCTTAATGATAGGATCCTTTAGTGCTTTGGCTTCATCTTCAGTGAACTAGAATAAATAATTAACACCAGATATGAATTAGTATTTGTCACTGTACAAGAAATTCGCTGCATAAATACAGATAGGGACATAACTGATGTTACGTACCATATGTTGAGAGGTTTTTCATGTACACTACAGTCCTGTTTAACCAAATCCCGATGAATCGAATTTCCGGGTTAACCGAATTGCTAAAAAAAAAGCTGTTACTCGTGCGCGACCGTGTTTTAGAATGTTTGAAGACATCATGGTTTACATGGAACAACAAGACGAAACCTCCCCTGCTGAATTGCTTCTGAATAAACGTCTTAGAGATCGAGCTGCTAAGAAGCGTTCATCTAATCTCAAGCAAAAGAGAATATCAATTTTTTTTCACAAGTTGAATTAAACTTTATTGTTTTAGTTGTACAGCTTTTTGTACCAGAGCCTTAATGTTAATGTATTGATTGATTTGTTGATTTAAGTCCACTTTATGCACAGTAAGGCTAATCGGGACTGGACCTACAGTTTGTTTTTAAAAGTAGGATCCGAACCACTATGTGCATCCACTGGGAATCGAACCCGTGACACCTTGATTACAAGGCGATGACGCTACCACTGCGCCACCAGGGAGGCATAGATGTTACTGTAATTCATGTTCTTGAGTTAAATGACTATGACTATGTATTATGCCTACACGCTGAAATACATATGTACTGTATATCAAAATACTGTACGTAATAAAATGTATGTACTGTATATCAAAAAACCCTTATTCCGGTTTAACCGAATTTTCGTTTAACCGAAGCACCATCGGTCCCATGAAATTCGGTTAAATGGGACTGTAGTGTATTGAATTAAAGTGGACGTGAAATTCTACATATGGCTGCAAGTCCAAATAAAATCTAAAGCCATGTGTTAGCATCGTGCACATATTACTTTTACAGAATATTTCAAATGTTTCAAAAGGTCAATAACAACAATGATGATGCTAAGAAGAACGGCAAAAAAAGAAATATTAAAACTAACCTATGAGCAACCTACTTGACTTTGTATCTTTGTTGTTTGAAATAGTTGTGTGTAAAAAGAACAAGTATATGTAACGCAAGGTCACACATTGCCATATACCAGATAACATTCTACACTAGACCTCATACAACTAATCATCAAGTTTTTGTCATCTATTTATTTCCTTAGTTACAGATTCATCGTGGCTGTCTTTTAATGTGTATGGGTTGTAATACTTGTCACGTCTGTTAGTGTCCTGTGTTCAGTTGCTATGAAGCTAGATATGTATGTTATTTACAAACCTTATACTACGTTCTTACTTTTCAATCACATGTTACACAATGCAACATGCACAAGATCTGTTTTAAGCCCACTTTATGCTCAGACTAATCGAGAATGGCTCTACACTTTAAAGTGAGACATGAACCACTTGCGTAATGTGCCTCCACCAGGAATTGAATATCAACCCACCAGACTTTAAATTCAAAATACTCATAATTTCCCATGAGGTAATCGGCTAAGCAGAACCATGATGGTCTAGTCGATAGGGTATCTGACTGGCATGTGGAAGACCTGGGTTCAATTCCTGCAGTGGGTGATCTAAGGTTAGAACTTTTCATAAAGCAGCTCTGGGATTCACTCAGCCACAAGTAAATAAGTATCTGGGGCAAGCTTGGGGTGGCTGGAGAATGGTGCTGATCACATAAACTCAAAAAAATAAATGCCGAGATTGAGAATGTGTAAGGCCCTACCTCTACATTCCCTATTTGTGCATAGATGGCATGGGAAACTTTTTCTTAGTTTTTACCTTAATCAATTAATCACAAAATCAGTTTCTTCCTACAATATGCTTGCAATAATAATGACAATTATGCATTTTTCATAATTTCGAGGTTAATTAGACTCCATAAAAGTGTCGAATAACACAGATGCTGGGTCTCTGGGAAGGTATTCGCCGATATCCAACTGATACAGCTCAACCCTAACATTTAAATAAAATAATATTTTCAAATAAGCCATCACTGCACTATTTGAGCTGTTCGGGAGTAAAACTCGACCCACAAAAGTAGAGAACCGAGAAAAAACACATCCATTTCATTGTCGATTTGGATTACCCACATGCTCCCGTGTACTTTTGACAGTTACCAGCTACTGAATGGAGTTTGCTCACCAGTGTGTGAGCAACAAGAGACTGTGCAACTGGACACAATGTTATATCAATTTTGATTTGAACTTGTCAAGTTTTACTCCAAAGCCACTCATTTCTCACTTCCTTTCCCTCTTTGGGCTCTATCATGATGGTAGATATGGCACGAGAAATCACACTTTTCAACACAGATATTTAGAAGTTCTCACCTCCTTTCCTTCCCTTTGACGCTGCTCCTGTGTGATTTGAGCCAATACTCCAGCTGCTTGCTCTCCACCCATCACAGATATTCTTGCATTGGGCCACATGTACAGGAACCTTGGGCTGGAAGAAAACATCCATCATCACGCTATATGCTCACAAGCTTATTTATCTTTTATATTTATGATGTTATATACACACCAGTCCTAACGATGTCTCCGAGGTCTTATGTCGAAATCCGATTGTACATCAAGAAGTGGACAATAGGGCTCAGCCTGTACTGATACTTGATTCATTACTGCTCATACTGTTTCAATTGTCTTACAATTTTATTCTTAGTGTACTGTCTTGTCCTTTAATTTCTTTGCAATCTTTAATCATTATTTTAATTTGTACTTAAGGTTAGGTGATAGACCAGTAACAGCTGAACCTCCCCCAGCAATAAAGTCAATTCAGTGTTGCAAGAATTAAAATTTTTCAGAATACTTTAGGGAATACTTTATGAAATTTTGGCCAATACCAATGAAGTACAGATATATAATTTACCGATACTAATAACCAACATTCAACCAATTTGATATAAAATTGCAAATGGTCCTTGAAGTACATGAATGATTCATTGACCTCCTTAATAAATGTATATTTCCAGATGACAGTGATGCAAAAGAAGCTATGTATTTAGACATTTACTTTTAACCCATCCATATACCATTTAAATGCCAATTTTTTTGCCATGAAATACCATTTAAATTTGGCTATCTCCCATGAAGGTTGCACAGCAAGACAAGATGTCAAATATTGTGAAAACTATCCAAGCAATTTACGTGAAAATTTTATATATTGAAGTGGAAGTATAGTAATAAGTATGCACATATGAAGTTTACTTTGAAAGATAATTAGAAACTCACCTAATAAATTTGATCACACACATCTTTCCATTCCATTTCCATTCCTCAACCTTTTATATTTTTCCTGCCACAGCCACCTCTTCCTCACTTTCACTACATTCTTCAATTTCACTAATACAAAATGAACCCCCGTGTTCATCTCCACTTCCAAAATCCACATTTTCCTCTTCATCGCGATCGAAAAGCAACTTTTCAATCGCAGAATCTTCTACAACATTCTTATGCAACATGTTTGCAAGACGTAACAAATGAAGGTTTGTTTACATGAGAAATTACTGAACAAAACACGCTTGAAATTGTATGAAAAACTTAGCAGCACAAACATACACGTCATAGATTTGAAAGATCATACAACCTCTGCCATCTATTGAATGAAAAAGAAACTACCTGATGAAAATCGGGAACCCGTCGATTCGACGACTAGGTACGGGAAGCGAACGTCCAGTCAGGCCGTTGATTCGACAACTAGGTAAGCGGGTGGGTTAACAACTAGAATTATACTGTCTCCAAGGATAAAATTGTCACACCTGAGTTAAAATTTGAGGCTGTGAAGGGACACTCAGCACATATAAGGACAAACACAGAACTACATGGTTCCACAAAGGATTATCCTGGCCATAGGTCCATGCACCAGAGCCTCCTTCGCCTGCAGGACTGTAGTCACCGGTATGTACCATAGTATGTTTCACCCAACATTAAAGGGCATGACGGAGATGTGGAATGTGGAGATGTGATAAGAGAGATGAGGTGAGAGAGAATGTTGTGTGGTGGTTGGGACAGAAAAACAATGAGAGGGAGAAGTGGAAAGTAAAGTATTTTACGTTTGATTCTGATGGTTGATGCCCCGATGCTATGCAGGTAAATTATCTTTCTCTACACTAGCGCCACTTGTAATTGTATTAATAAAAGGTGTCAGCCTGAGTTGCATGGTCATTTTCGCCCCGGACATAAGTTACGAGGGTAATTTGGAAAGTAACTTCCATTTGGGTATAAAAGGAACACCAGGACAACGTGAGAGTTTTTATTATATACAACTGAAAGAGACAACTCTAAGCTATTTCTCTACATAACCAGCATTTCTGTTGAGACACTTTTCATATCTGCAAACAAGGTTAACAATACCCTTGTCAAAGACATCTGCCGCCTGTGCATTCAGCCATGCAGTAACACTGTCCTTGAGCTCACAGAAGAACGAGGCACAACAATCAACACCCAGGTGTATTGTGAAACCTTGAAGAAATTGCGACGAGCAATTCAAAACAGGCGACGTGGCACGTTGAGTTCTGGCATTGTTCTCGTGCATGATAACGCTCACCCGCATACTGCTGCTCGAACCAAGGACCGTCTCCAACATTTTCAGTGGGAATTGTTTGACCACCCTCCTTACAGCACAGATTTGGCCCCTAGCGATTATGAAGAAGTGGCCAAGGGGTAAAGCGCTTCAACAATGACCAGGAGCTCAAGGACAGTGTTACTCCATGGCTGAATGCACAGGCAGCAGATTTCTTTGACATGGGTATTGTAAACCTTGTTCGCCGATATAAGTGTGTCAACAGAAACGGTTCTTATGTAGAAAAATAGGTTAGAGTTGTCTCTTTCAGTTGTATATAATAAAAATTATCACAATGTCCTGGTGTTTCTTTTATACCCAAAACGAAAGTTACTTTCCAAAAGACCCTCATACATCCCTTAAAGCCACAGAAGGCCACATGGTGGAGATGTCGGGTACTACAGAGGCTGTTCGGCGTATATTTGACCAAACGCGATTCCTTCCCCTCGTACTCAGAAAGAACTTGCCCAACCTTGGTCGGGCACGTTTGTCAGTGTAGTGTGTGAGCTATAAAAGAGTGGTTGTGTTTTCTCACTGGCCGAAAATCCCGTCCAAACTGAGCCACTTTTGGGAGGAGTACGTTGTATAACTTTCCAAGTGTTCGTGTTTTCTCGCTTGGCCAAAAATTCTGCGAAAACTGAGTCGCTTTTGGGAAGGTTATGTTGTAGCCCTTTATGATGCAAAGTTCAGTGTGTCAATGATCAGGAAGTAGTGTAAGAGCAAGGATTGTGACGTTCGTTTGACTTTATTCAAGAATGTGATCGGCAAGTATAAGGATTGCATGGCCCCAGCATTCGGTTCTCCAACAAAGGGGACGAGAACACGGTCGTGCACACAAGCCACCACCAGTATGCAGGTGCAAGGTGCGGTTAACAGTTTCCAAAGACATAGTTAGATGATTCGCCATCTGTCTTTGGGTCAGTGGATTCTCTTGCATGGCCATTCTTCGAAGTTTCGCCTGCATACTGGTGGTGGCTTGTGTGTTCTTGTCCCCTATGTTGGAGAACCGAATGCTGGGACCATGCAATCCTTATACTTGCCGATCACATTCTTGAATAAAGTCAAACGAACGTCACAATCCTTGCTCTTACACTACTTCCTGATCATTGACACACTGAACTTTGCATCATAAAGGGCTACAACATAACCTTCCCAAAAGCAACTCAGTTTTGGCAGCATTTTCGGCCCAGCCAGAAAACGCAAATGCTTGGAAAATTTATACAACGTACTCCTCCCAAAAGTGGCTCAGTTTGGGCGGGATTTTCGGCCCAGTGAGAAAACACAACCACTCTTTTACAGCTCACACACTACACTGACAAACATGCCCGACCAAGGTTGGGTGAGTTAATTCTGAGTGCAGGGGGTAGGAATCGCGTTTGGTCACATACACACTGAACAGCCTCTGTATGTACACAAGGTTGATTTTTGAGTGCCTTCTCACCCTTAGGGGGGGACTTCCATGCTGAAGCAAAATGCAACATAGGGATTTCATGCCTAAGTGACAAATGACACAGCTCCTTTCAGTTTGTAAGCAAGCATTCACTGTGTATGCATGAACAATAGCCCTGGGCAACAAAATGCACACTATTGAGAAAAGAGCCCAGTCCGAGTGACACACCTTTCGATTGAAAGGTTGCATTCATTCTATGTCCCTTTGCTTAACACTACATAAAGTTATCTGTGAGAGGCAGGCAGTGGAGATGAAGTTCTTAAAGATTGTAGAGAAGACCAGCAGAGACAGAATACGGAATGTGGAGATTCAACGCAGCGAGAGTTGCAAAGCTACATGAGAGAAAAATCAGGCAGGACTGAGGTAGCTTGGATCTATGAGAAGGATGGCCTAGAGAGACTGCTAATGAAAGCTGCATACACTTCAAAAGTTATTTGGGCAGAGCTACGAGTACACTAAGATTTTGTATTTGATATTTTACATTGTTTTCCTGAAATTTTTGAAAGGGCGGAGCTAAGAGTAGACTAAGATTTTGTATTTGATATTTTACATTGCTTTTCTACAATATTTGGAAGGGCGGAGCTAAGAGTAAACTTAATGTTTTGTATTTGATATTTTACATTGCTTTCCTGAAATTTTTGGAAGGGTGAAGCTAAGAGTAGATTAAAATATTGTATTTGATATTTTACATTGTTTTTCTGAAATTTTTGGAAGGGCGGAGCTAAGAGTAGACTAAGATTTTGAATTTGTTTTTTTTAAATTGCTTTTCTGAAATTTTTGGAAGGGCGGAGCTAAGAGTAGACTAAAATTTTGTATTTGATATTTTACATTTCTTTTCCGCAATTTTTGGAAGGGTGGAGCAAAGAGTAGAGTAAGATTTTGAATTTGTTACTTTACATTGCTTTCCTGAAATTTTTGGAAGGGCAGAGCTAAGAGTAGACTAAAATTTTGTACTTGATATTTTACATTGCTTTTCTGCAATTTTTGGAAGGGTGGAGCTAAGATTTTGTATTTGTTAGTTTTCCTGCAATTTTTGGATAACACAATAATGAGAATGACTGGTGATTAAATGAAATTAGTGAAGGGACACTCCCGAGTTCAAATCCCAGTCTTGGCATGGGTGTTTCCTCATCAATTTAATCACATCATCACTCATCCTCATCTTCACAATTAGCCAAGTATGACAGAAAAGTAAAGTAAAATGAGCCAACTCGGTGGTCTAGTCGGTAGGACATCTGACTGCCACAAGGGAGACCCGGGTTCGATTCCTGGGGTGGATGATCTAAAGTTAGGATTTTTCAGACCTTGTCCCTGCAGAAAGCAACCCTGGGGCTCACCCAGCCTCAAATCAATGGGTATCTTGAGGGGTTAAAGCAGCTGCAGCATGGTGCTGATCACATCACCTCCAAAATGGCTGAAATCTAGAATGTGTGGGGCCAAACCTTCACATCCCCTAAATGTGCTTTTATGACACGGTGCTATATACGTAGGGAACTTTACCTTTCATATTTCCCAATCAATCACGATTGAAAGTCGACCATTTAATGTGCTTGGCTACTAAGCAAGCCCCAATATGTCGATGGAAAGATTAGATAGTGGAGAGTGTAAGAAGAGGGATGGATTGAAAAGTTATTGAAACAAATTTCACTATAATCATGAAATTATTTTGGCATAAAATAATTATAATTTCTTCAATTTGCATCATAATTTCCAGGTTATTTGATTTCTGCAAAAATGTATACTTTCAAAAAATTAACAATTTAAATGTGATAAAACATCAAAATGCTGGTTATTGGATGGATCTGATGACACTGGGATTGGTGCATCACTCAGGTTTAGGCAAAACTGTTTTGTTTACTTGTTCCACAGTATGTGACTGACAAAAGTGTAGAGAAAATCTGAATTGCTCACCTGTATGCTCTACCACACATCCCATAGTTGCCTGCTCCGTAAGATCCTCCAATAATAAGCGTAATCTTTGGCACCTGAGCACAAGAGACTGCAGTCACCATCTTGGCTCCATTTTTCGCAATCCCTCCAGCTTCTGCTTCACGGCCTACCATGAACCCTAGGCAAGAAAACAGATCAGTGAGAAGAAGACCCAAAACTGCATCTACCAACAGGTAATTAAAGGGGGAAGGCATTTTCATGTAAGATGTACTTTTATATCAATACCTTAAAAATGCACATAGGTAGGGCTAGGAAGTTGATGAAAAGTCATCCTTTCTTCTGAGCCTTGAAGACGATGCTAAACCTGATACTAGTTCGTTTCACTAATCAAAAAACATTGTTTTAATTTTGCATTTTCCGATCTTTTTTGGCATTTAGGTCATTCTCAGTATTTTTTTTTTTTCCATTTTAAAAATAATTTTTTAAGTTTTTTGCTCCTTTCCTGTTGTTCTGTGAATTATAAATGCATTTGCTAGCATAACTTACATATTTAAATTTCCTAACTTGGTCTTTAGCAGATACACCATTGAAAATATGGTTAATGGAAAAGCCTAACATATTAATGTGGTAAATTAATTTTTCCTCCAGCAAAGTTAAAATACACATAATTACCCACCTTTTTCTTTTCCTTTGATAGTTCTAAACTACAGAACAATGGGATTTATAATTATTGAACAATTCTCTTGTAGTTTAGGAAAAAATCAAGCTTTCATTTTAAGAGGGAAAATTATTATTAGTAATTTTAATATTCATAAGTCATTTTTTTAGATTTTTCGTTCATCAACTTCCGAGTCTTGAACTTCAGTATTGAAACAATCCCTTGATGCATTTCTTATTAAATAATTCTCATCACACTGCACACATATGAAGAAGTAATTCTAGAAGTAGCATTTTTAATATGTACTCACTAATCAACATTTTCCTTTCAAAATGTATTTCTTTTAGAGAAATAAAATGTTCCCACATTATCTTTCACTGAACAAGCTAAGAACTGAGCTCACTTTTAAAATGATATTTTCTTCCAACATTTATTCTTCAGTTCATGAGCTTTAAAAATATTAATTTTAGTTTTGTACTTTCCAAAAACCCATGAAGTTATAAATATAATTAATTCCATCTGGCATAATACTGAACAACTGACACACGGCATACTGGTATCTTAGAAACTACTAGAGATAAAAAACATAAGATCTTGAAAAAACAGAAAATATTACTATTACTAGCTTATTTTACATAATTAAATCAATCTATGCAATTCCACAGATAATGTGAAAGATATCAGAGAAATCTTCTCAATGTTTCTACACATAGTGTTAAATTTTCAGATCATTCGTATGAGAAACTGATAACGTTATTAGATTAGGAAATGATATCAAATTTATTGAAACACCCTGTATGTTGGAGTTACATTATTACCTGTTATATTCTGTAGAAATATAAGTGGAATTTTCCTCTGGCAACATAACTGAATGAAATGTGTTCCCTGAAATCAAACAAAAGAGATTGCCATGAGTAACAGAATGAAAATATAAAAATGTCGCACATATATGTTAAAATGAAACAGACACATTGACCATATGAAAGAGTGCATATAACTGAACATAAATACATTCTTTAAAAAACTCAGGATAGAACAAAACCATACAAGCATATTATATTGGTATATACAGTGTGTGTATATAATAAATTTTATAAAAGCTTGGTCTCTTTTACCCACCGTCAAATTTAGTAACTTAATTTAAAATTGCTACCTAAATATTCATTAACAAGTGATAAGTTTATTATTCAATCATATTCATATTTAGGAAAAATCAAATTAAAAAATTACTGTGTTTATTTGTTGACTTGACTTATGACATCTGTTTGAAAAAGTGAAAATGTTGTGAATACAAAGAGAGTGTGCCATAAATGTCAGTACAATGAAATCTACAAATATGCAAGTACAGACATAGGAAAGGCATATACAAGTTACATACTGAAAGTCATGAGCCTTGTTCGATTGCTCTTAGGCCTTGACCATTTCGGTTGAAACCACATGTATGACAGGTACAGCCACCTCTCGTCCACTGTATGAACCATATGCTTGTGCATGCACACGTTCGCTGTCAGTGCTGTCGATAGGATAAAAATGGCATCCACGGACAGTTCGTTTCATCAATCTGCCGTCGTGGAATTTCTAGTAAGTGAAAACGTTGAAGCTGCAGAAATTCATCAGCATTTACAGAACTTCTATGAAGATGCCTGCATGGGTTACAGTACAGTGTAAAGGTGGGTGATACATTTTAGTGAAGGTAACACAGGAATCTAATATATAAAAATGGATGTATGTGTGTATGTCTGTTCCGGCGTAACTCTCGAACACCTGGAGCAATTTCAACCAAACTTGGTACACATATGACTTACAATCTGGAAAGAAATACTGTGGGGGTAAGACACCACTGGCAGCCCTAGGGGTGGGGGTGGGAAGGGGGTGGGGGACCTGTAAAAATAATTGAAAAAGACCGATAGTGTGGAATCCATAGTTTTTGGGGTTGATACGATGAATAGTGACACTCCAAATGCCGTTCAACTCCAAGTTCATCATCTATCGGAATGGGAGGGAGGGAGGGAGGGGGAGGGGGAGAGAGAGAGAGAGAGAGGGAGATAGAGAGAGGGAGGGAGGGAGAGGGAGAGAGGGAGAGGGAGGGAGAGAGAGAGAGAGAGAGAGAGAGAGAGAGAGAGAGAGAGAGAGAGAGAGAGAGAGAGAGAGAGAGAGAGAGAGAAAATGCTAACTAAATTTACAATATTCATTAACAAGTGATAAGTTGTGTGGAGGACAACTGTACGAGAAATTGCACATTATTCGCACATTGGACACAGTGCTATACCGGACATCATAAAGACTTTTGGTTATCACAAGATTTGTTCCAAGATGAGTGCACGATGAAGAATGAGGTTCACCAGTGGTTACGTCATGCTGAAACAGACTTCTACAAGAGTGGCATTTTCCAGCTGACAAGTGTAAAAAGATAATAGGTTATGACACAGGTGGGGTCAGAATACTCACAAGTTCTTTTAACTCACGATCAACCGTCATTCTCACTAAATAAGGGAAATACCTTGAGAGCAGACTCAGAGAAGAGCACTCCGTTATTTCCAATTATTCCCACAGGATATCCATACAGCCTTGCAAAGCCGGTCACCAATGTGTCTCCATACTTGGCTTTAAATTCATCAAACTTTGATCCGTCAACAAATCTTGCTATAACCTGAAAATAAGAAACAATTAATCTATCAAGTTATTCATAGTTGCTAATAACGTAAGAATAAGATCAAATCTAGGCACATCAGGAAAATTGACAACAGTTTTTCTGATTCTTGGCATAAAATTTTGCAAGCTTATTATCTAATGAATATAAAAATATAACTTGCATGCATTAATTAAGGAGGTGAATGAACCAATCAGATTCTTCATGGAATACTTGACACGGTAAAATATTGCTTATCTGTAGTGGTAAATTTTATCATTGGTCCATTTTTATTGTATGACTTTATCAGCCAATACCAACCAATCTATCCCTCTATCAACAGATAAAGATTTAGGTCATATTACAGTTCTCACTCCAAACACAATGCTACCACAATCAACGGGAAAAAGATTGAAAATTGCCTACTACTTTCAACCACAGCTGTAACCTTTATATCTAACTTTACCTACTTCGCGGACATCAAATGTCTTCTTCAGATTGGCGCCAACGATTCCATAGAGATCCTCTGCAGGGTACTTGGGCTCTTCATAGGCAGTGACTGTGACGTCTGGCTTCTTCTGGTAATTGAGATTCTTAATAACTCTCCTCGTTAGATGAATGGCATGGTGGTCATCCACGGCGTAGTGATCCGTCACTCCTGATTTACTGAAAAAGTAAATGGGATTAACAAACAGCCCCAAAACAGATAAAAAAAATGTTTCTAGTAAATTATGCATGTAACTCAACTCACTTAATACTCTGGCAGTTTGTTTCTTTATACAGCATATTTGCAGAACACACAATTAAACCTACAATTGTATCAATATATGCTGTATAAAACACACCTTTGTTATCAGTACTAGACCATGATGCAGAGAATGGATCATTTTCACTCACTAAATATTTTAAATACAGAGAACTGATGCACTCACTTTTTGGCAAAACTGTTTTTTATTGGTGTTTTATTAATTTTGGTGGGCACTGCCAGCATCCTAATTGGCACTTGCTACACTGTTGCTTGGCATGCTTCTGTTGTTTTTGGTTTATCGAATGCTGTTAGGTGTGGTGTTGTCATCTGCCTGCCATTCCTTTGTGTTAACTACAGTGGTAGGGGGATCCATGTATGGTGCGCTTGTCCGCTGTTGATTTCGCGTCTATGAGGGTGTGCAATGTGTGTTTGACATGTACTTTTTGGATTTTGTGGTTATTGTATCTGATATGCTTAACCCTTAAAAGATGGGCTGAAGTCAAAAGTCCGATGAATTTCAAATTTTGTGTAAAAAAATAGTTACTTTCACTTCTTTTTCTTCTTCTGATTTCGGATTTTCTTTCCCATCAGGATTATAGCCCAAAGTTTACTGAACAAAATGAGGTATCATTTGTATGTCTAATGTTCTTAGTCCCAGAAATATAAAATTCCATTTAGAAGCACGCAGAAAACACACTAGGCCTTAGTGCAAATACCTGGAAAATCAGCCTCAACATCTAAGGGTTAATGAGTCAGGTGGTGGGTTGTTGCTTCTTTTTTATGTTGTTTTTTCTTTCCCATCTGCTGGATCCTTCATTCATTTACAGATCAGCCAAAGTAATGTAACTTGTTCTCAACATTCTGCCTCATACGCGCCTGGCTTATCAATAAAGGAGAAGAAGTATCACTTGTGTTTGTTGGATATTTTGGCACTTGGTTTGAGAGCTATTTTGTTGTAGGGACAAAGGGCTTTGGGTATGTGGTTGGATAGTAGGGTCAGGCTGACAACAAAAGGGCACCTAGAGGCATTCGACAAACTAAAAACAATAGCAGCATGCCAAGTAACAGTGCAGTAAGTTCTAATGAGGATGGTGGCAGTGACCACTGAAATTAATAAAACATCTTCAAAAACAGTTTCGTGGGAAAGTGAGTGCATTTATTTACTATCGCATCCCTCATTTCAATAACATATGTACAGTGTAAGTATGGTTAAGGTGATACCAATGTCAGTGGTATCGGAAATTAATTACAGATATTGGCTGATACTTTTCCAGTCTCACAAGTACAAAAAAATGGCACATGACACTTTTACAGAGTCTAAATATTCTGGAAATTATGCAAAATGTATAACACACATAATATTTGCAAAAAAATTGTGTGAAAAATGGATTAAATGATTATCACATGAGCAAATACGAATATATTAAATAAAAACTCTGGTAGATTGCTAAACTGATAATAATACATATATTAAAATTTTAACTATTCTAATATGAGTTTCTAATTTATAACTATTCTTACAATGAGTGCACCGTTAGAAATTTTGGAGTTTCTTAAAATTAAACACCTTCTGATGTAAACCCTTCAGTTCCTGACAATGCCATGTTTGTCTCATTTAGTGTTGCTTTTCTGACACTTCTGGTTAATCGCAATGATGAGGATGAATGCTGAATACAATACATGAAATTGATTAAGGGACTTTCACAAAGGAACACCCATGTCTAAGCTGAGACTTAAACCTGGGACCATGAGCCCAGCATTCAATAAGCTCTGCTGCTGAGGTGACAGTTCCTGACAATGCAATGTATATAAATATCTTACCGTGTCTCAAGTCCTGTAACATGAATGAAAGCAAACAAGAAGTTCGGGAGAAATAGCATTTCTAACAAGTTTTGTCAAAGTGTGTTGCAAGTCCATTTTATGTTCAGTTAGGCTAATGGGGCCTGGACCTGGAGTTTAACCCTCCATCATCTGCATCCTCATTGCAGCACAAATGTCACTCAGTGCTGCCTCATCAAAACCAACGTTATTTACATGGATTATTGATGCAAATCGAGCTTGAATTACACTAGCACTTACTAGAAATCAGGCGAAATAAACATGAACGCCAACATGTCCATTTCGGACATTTTTATCAGCTATTAAAAGAAAAGTAAAAAAAATGAAAGTCTCTCGTAGAATTACAAGCTTAGACTCTTGAAGCAAATGCACCAAAATATTATTCTAAAAGTAATTAAAACTGTGCCATATAAAGAAGGCACCAAAAAATTAACTCACCATTCACAAAATTATCAAAGTATTTTCCAAAAATATTCAATGTATTTTTCAAATCGAATTGAAATCGTACAACTTATATGGTCGTAGAAAGGAACTATTTGTTCCAAAACTCGGTGTCAAAATCTTACTGACTCGCTGAAAAAGCAATCAAATGTAGAAAACACACCTCGAAGAAACTTACAAAATATTTTTTAAATATTCAAATCTCAATGTTTCTCGTACTCTTATGAAGTATACGTAACAAAAGACATACTGACTCAAATATAAGGAACCTAATGGCATCACTTTTCAATATCGTTATTTTGACAACTCCGACATTTCGTATGGGTCCTGCAATGGTCTCTGCATACAAATAATTTTTTATTCCGAACAAAGTACGGTGGTTTTATTCTTCTTATTTCCCTCAAATTGATGGCTGGCGTGATGTTATTTAAAATTTGAAACGTTCCCGCGTGCGGTGCTGAGTGCTGCCAAAGGGGGACCGGTTACTTCACAGACGTGTAAGCAACTGAAAGAACGACAGAAAAAAGGCACCATTGCCTCCATGTTTTCGGGAGAATAGTTAAGATAAGTTACCTACACTGATCGCAACTCCAACTGGCGGTTGACCTTGATGGCTATATCTGGTGCTTTCTTTCCCCAAATCATTTTCGGGGGGGGGGGGGGAGGGGGGTGGTCCGATGGGTGTCAACAAACTCAGTTGCGAAGTAAAAGCTGAAGGGATCACCTCGCTCTCCCGAAGCAACACTGCCAAGCATACTTCTGTTTTTGCCAGTTTTCTTTATATGACTGTAGAGTTGGAAGTGGTCGGGGAAAAAAACTGGCTTTTTTTGGAAAAACCGGAGTTTTTTCCCCGGGGGTTTTCTGGTTGGACTTTTTCGGCTTTTTTTTACAAAAGTGTCTCAAATCAATGAAAATACATGAGTTGGCAGTATTTTTTCTATTGCATTGTTTTCGTTTATCTCCCTACTGTAAAATAGACACTAATTTCTAAATATAAAATACAATTTACAATATGAAATTCGTAGCTAGACAAAAACAGTGTTTTCAAGAAAGCGGGCTTTTTTGAATGAGCGGTTCTTTCCAAGTGTTATCTTCATATTTTGGTCGACTTATTAAACATATCTCTGTAGTATAAACATATTCACATAACTAGAGTAATTTTGTATGTGTTTTTAATATAACCTAATATGTAGTATTATATAATTTTCAATGTTTGAATTTGTTATAGGAACACGTACATGAAGCAAAAAAGAAAATACTGCTCTACCTTTTGAAAATCTAGTATCAAATCTCTTTATGTTAAATTTTGTGTTCAGTAATATATATTTGTATTCTGACTTTCCAGTACATCATGTATAATTTGGTTAAATGACCTCTAAACCTGGTCACGGAGCAACTAGTGAAGTATTTTGGCTGCTTGTTGCAGTGGTTCTCGACCTTTGAGAGACCACAGCTCAGTAAATTTATTTCTTACAAAGTCGATTCCCTGATCCCAACAATTTCACTCATAAATACATTTCTGTAAAATTTCAATGTACATTTCACTCATAAATACATTTCTCACAGGGAATAAGATTAACAAGTAGTGTTGTGTCATCTCTTGTTAGTGTTAATTATTAATAAAAAAATTGTATTTTATATACTTTTGATTAATTGAATGTAACTGCTACAATTAACATTACAATAAAATGCAAATAAAAATAAAATGTGTGTGTTCATTTAATTTTCCCTTCCTAAGTGATGATACACTAGAAATAAATATGTATGATGCAAATTCCGGGCTTTAAACTTTGAGTAAATTCTTTGGGGTCCGCGAGGGTGAGTGATCTCTGAAGGGGGTCCGTGGCCTAGAAAAGTTCAAGAACCGCTGGTGTAAGGCATGTAGGAAGGCCAAGACGAAAGGAGAGATAACGTTGAGATGGACCTGAAAGAAATCGACAAGGATGGAAAAGATTGGATTGATCTTGCCCAGGATAGGGACAGATGGACAACTTGTCTTGCTGCAGCCATGAACCTTCGCATTTAAGAAGGCTAGAGAGAGTTAGTATTTTTATAAAGCTTCTACCTGCAGCAATTAATAACAAAAAGTTTGACATTTTGCTATTCTAAACAAAGGTCTTATTCAGAAATGTTGTATAACGGAAAGGTATAAAGGCTAAGTGAAAGATGCAAGGCATCAGGTGATCTAGTGTGCTTATCATTAGTAACCTCCCTGTTTCACAGTATTCTTGATATAAAATCTTTTTTTAAAAGATCAAGTGTTGAACTTGTTTTGTTTTTTAACTGCTGTAGGTAAGCGTTTTATTACTACTTTATATGTTGAGTGCATTTTCACAGATAACAAGCAAGAATTTTAGTATGGGGAGCATCCTTTTTCTTAAATCAGCAACTCTTAGCAAATTATTGGTTACATGACTTGAAATAGTTGCATGGGAGTATTAAGAAATATAGTGCTTCTTTATTGTTTAATGCAAATAACATTGCAATCATTGGGAAGAATGACTTTAGAAATTTTACAAATGTTCAATTTCATGCATGTCTCCTTAACACCAGTTTTTACTGTGAGTGCGGAGAATTCATGTTGAATTTGTGGTAAGAACAACCAAGAAGGTTAACTTTCGCATAATATATTTTAACACACACATGCACAAAATTTCTCTGGAAGAATAAGACTTGCACTCTGTTTGGGGACGCTCACCTGCAATGCAAGTCAGCCCCTCCAAGGTCTTCCGCCGTGACCTCCTCTCCCGTAGCAGCCTTCACGAGGGGAGGTCCCCCAAGGAAAATGGTGCCCTGCTTCTTAACTATGATACTTTCATCTGCCATAGCTGGAACGTAGGCACCCCCAGCCGTGCAAACACCCAGGACCACTGCCACCTGGAAGAAGAAAATAGAACATTAACTTGCAACTAGCACCATAGACTGGCATAAGATAATGCATTTTTATGCATATTTTACATATGTTGTAAGAACAAATCTGGATTTGAAAATTTTGACAATTAATTACAAAATGCACCAGTACATTCCACAATACACAAAAATCTGCACTACACAGAGAAGAGCTGTACAACAAAAAGTTATACAGGGGATAGAATGCATTGCCAACCTCACAAAGATTCATAAGATAACATGACAGTTAAAAAGGAAGATTACTGAATACCTTAGAACAACACCAGGATGAAAAGAGTCCTTCAGTAGTTTTCCAACTTCTGTATTAATATCACCTTTTGACATTATTATATGTACATAATAGGTAGGGACATTGAATTTTCGCAATGCACGAAATTGCGAAATGTGAAGAAAAGAAGCAATTTTGAACATTCTGCACGTAACTACACCTCCAATGATGAAATATGCATGAGTTTTATTCGCGAAGTAATGCAAAATGTGTGCTCTTCCACGAAATGAATGCTTTTTCACGAAATAACCGTGAAATATTATCAAATTAAGTAGAAAACACGCAAAAACCGGCAATCAAGGTTGTGCACGTAAACTGTCAATTTGTAATGAAACGTTTGCCTTAAGTTTCCTACCACTTGCAGCTGAAGAATGTTTTATCTTCGATCACATCAGAAAGACGTTGCCTATCCTTGCCCCACCCAATCACCGCTACTGGCAATTACAGTTGAAATCTAAGTACTTGTGTATGTGTACAGTATATAAAAATGAAGTAGTTTATCAATTTATAGCTCTTTTGTATGTTGTTTCCTCTCATGATGAAAAAGTGTGTGCAATTTTTTTTTTCCACCACTGGTATATACTAGGGATGGCCAAACGGGTCCGGATCCGAAAAATCCGGATCCAAATGTTACGGATCTGGATCCGGATCCAAATGTTACGATCTGGATCCGGATCCAAATGTTACGATCTGGATCCGGATCCAAATGTTACGGATCTGGATTCGGATCCAAATGTTACGGATCTGGATCCGGATCCGAAAATTCCGGATCCGGGTTCAAAAGTTTCGGATCCAAGAGTTTCGTATCTCAATCCCATTATAATATTACCACACCTTAAATGGTATTATGATCTTCGATTACAAAGAAATTTTTCATCAGTTAGTCCTACAAGAATTTTTTTAAAGTGTTCTTCCTAAAATACTTTGCTACGCATCGGCTAACACACTAATGCACAAAAATAATCTTACTTGTTTAACATAAAATGTCAGAGGTGATTTTGTAAATGCCATCGAAACGAATATGTATTCATTCGAATGTGTTGGAAATGGAAACATACATAAATGTGAGACATTCCATTCCAGGATGAAACCTTTAACACAATATAACAAGATGGAAATGTTATACAAAAATTATACAATTTTTCTACAGTTACAGTTTTACAAATTAAAATAAAAAATTATAATATATGAAGTGTTATATAATTACAAAGTGTAAGACGAACAAGGGAGGTTATCTAAGTGTCCTCCTCCGATTTCCATGAAACTTGGCAGGTGTATAGAGGGGCCCAATGGAAGAAATACATGTTTTTTTGTTTCAGCTAAAAAACTGTTTCAGGGGGCAAAACCCCCTCAAATGTCAAGATGAGGACAAATTGAAGTGAGGATCTGACCCCTGTGCCCCCCTCCGATTTCCATGATACTTGGCAGGTGTGTGTATAAACGGGCCCAAAGGAAGAAATACGTTTTTTTTGTTTCGGCTAGAAAACTGTTTTAGGGGGCAACCCCCCTCAAATGTCAGTATGAGGACAAATTTAAGTGGGCATTTGACCCCTGTGTCCCGCTCCGATTTCCATGAAACTTGGCAGGTGTGTATATAAACGGGCCCAAAGGAAGAAATACGCGTTTTTTTTTTGTTTCGGCTAAAAACTGTTTTAGGGGGCAACCCCCCTCAAATGTCAAGATGAGGACAAATTTAAGTAGGCACTTGACCCCTGTGTCCCCCTCCGATTTCCATGAAACTTGGCAGATTTATAGAGGGGGCCCAAAGGAAGAAATGCGTGTTTTTTTTGTTTCGGCTAAAAATCTGTTGTAGGGGGGCAACCTCCCCTCAAATGTCAAGATGAGGACAAATTGAAATGAGGATCTTACCCCTGTGTCCCCCTCCGATTTTCATGAAACTTCGCAGGTGTATAGAGGGGCCCAAACGAAGAAATACGTGTTTTCTTGTTTCGGCTAAAAAACTGTTTTAGGGGGCAAAACCCGCCTCAAATGTCAATATGAGAACAAATTGACGTGGGGATCATCTGACCCCTGTGTCCCCCTCCGATTTCCATGAAATTTGGCAGGTGTATAGAGAGGACCTATGCCCTCATTTCTTCGTATGACATATTTACGTGGTTTCGGGGTTAGATGCCCACTTCAATTTCTCCTCATCCTGACATTTGAGGGGAGGTTGCCCCCCCCCCTAGAACAGATTTTTTGCCGAAACAAAAAAAACAACATATTTCTTCCTCTGGGCCCCTCTATAAATTTTTAGCCGAAACAAAAAAAAACACGTATTTCTTCCTTTGGGCCCGTTTATACACACACCTGCCAAGTTTCATGGAAATCAATATTTATTTTGACGCCTTCAAAGTAGTCCCCATTTGATGCAACACACATATGCCAGCATTTTTTCCAGTCTTCAAAACACTTTTTATAGGCACTTTCCGGTATGGCCTTCAGCTCCTTCCACGAATTTTGCTTTATGGCTTCAATCGAGTCAAAACGGGTACCCCCAGAGTGGCAATTTTAGTTTTGGGAACATAAAGAAGTCACACGGGGCCAGATCTGGTGAATATGGTGGTTGATCGATGTTTTTTTATTGTGTTTTTAGCCTTAAATTCAGTCACAACTGTCACTCTATGCGATGGTGAATTATCGTCGTGTAAAATCGATGAATTGTTCTTCCACAAATCTGGCAGTTTCTGACAGATTTTCTCATGCTAACGCTTCAATACGGCCAAATAATATTCTTTATTGACCATCTTTCCCTCTGGAACGAATTCATGATGCACCAAACCACACATATCGAAGAAAAAAATGAGCATCACCTTGACTTTTGAGCGACTTTGACTTGTTTTTCGTTGTTTTCGGTTTTGGCTCTTCTTTTGTCCTCCATTCTGATGACTGTTGACTTGTTTGCATGTCAAACTCGTAGACCCATGTCTCGTCACCAGTTATGATGCATTCCATGAATGTGGGATCAGAATTGATGCGATCAAGCATGGCTAAAGAGACCTGCTCACAGTACTGTTTTTGAAGAAAATTCAGCTCTTTAGGAACAAGCCACGCGGCGACACGTCTCATGCCCAAAATCGAACGAACAGACTTGTGAGAGATGTTAAGGTCACTAGCTATCTCTCTTAAGCTATAATGGCGATTATAGAGCACAATTTCCTTCACTTTTTCGATGTTTTCATCAGTTGAAGAGGTCGAAGGTGGTCCAGAAAGAGGCATGTCTTCGACGATCTCTCAGCAGTTCTTGAACGCTTTGTACCACTCGTAAGCCGTGTTTTGATAAAACTGATTCACCATAAGTCCTTTCTAACATTTTTAGCAAGTCACCACACGGAATTCCGTTCGCAACACAAAATTTAAGGCAAACTCTTTGTTCAATAATTTTGTTCATTGTAAAAATCGTGATGCACTACTGAAGTGGACTGATTCAACCAGCTGCTGTAAACAAACTGGTTGACAGATCGCGCTCATGTTAGGCATAGTTATTAAGTACGGTGCTACCAACTTACGGGGAAAAAAATATTCTTAAAAAATCATTAGCGCAGGCCTTTTAATTACAAATTCCCGGTACTTTTTGGACAGAAGGTATTATGTTCTTTCTTTCAGAATGGCAATTATAATTTCAACTGGTCTTTTCATTGCACACAGTAGTTTATAGGAAATATTTAGCGTCACATATGTGTAGGATATGCTTGGTCTCAAAGAGAAGATAACCTCAATTAAATATGTTGACTTTGTCCAAAAAGGTTATTTCACAATAAAACGATTACTAAAAAGTTATGGTCTGGGATCTGGTCAGATATCACGACTGAACAGATTGTGAAGAGTTGTGAGGAATGGCAGAGGAGTGTTTCAGTACTAAGTGGAATCTTGGAATGTCTACTAGTTTACAGATAAAATTGAAGAGCAGCATATTGATACACAGAAGTCTTATATATCAATGGATAAGCAAGACTTCCAGTTCTTTTGATAGTGATTCTCATCTCAACCACCATTCCCTGATTTCAATGGTATGGAGTCAATAATTACAGAAGTAACAAGGGATAAGGAAGTATATTCTCCTGCCTGTTTTCAGTGATAAGGTAGAGATGCGGAGAACCAAGAAGTCCTCTCTTTATGATCCTTTGTTACCACTCTCAGAAAGTAACGAAGTTGGAGATGCTATTTGCATCATTGATGGAGAATTCTTGATTCAGTGAGTTATTTGAAAACAGTGATAAATTCTTGATAGGTGCATTATTTACGTAATGAAACACTGCAAGTATAATACCATCATCGTCTGGGATGGATACCATGTGAATGTGATAGAAAAAATACCAAAGCTACTGAACGTGCTCATTGACTAATAATCTCTTCTAGAGAGTTTAAATTTCATGAAACCATGCTTGCGACAGCAAGTCAAGGCACGTTTAATTCAAATGAGAGGAACAAGGGACGCCTCATTACAATGCTGAACGATCAAATAGGCTGACGAAGATGCATGCACATCATCAACACTGCTATTGAAGGAACCTCTGTGAGAATGTGTGAAAATTGTAGGTGAAGATGTTGACATTTCTTTATCCTCACTGCCTTAGTTGGGTCAATCAAACCTACGTGCACTTCATAAAGCAGGGAGAATATACATTTGCATTGCGTTCAATGAGGCTGATACTGCTTCAGCATTTTTCACGCCATGAAAACTAAAGTTTGTTAAGTTATTAGGAAAAAAGTCCAAAAATATAAGAAGCTGCTTCCGTGTTTAAAGATGCTGGTGCTGATTCTTTATAAATATTGCAGAGGTTGGAAGAGGATGTGTCTTTCCAGTCTAAAGTGGGGATGAGGGTGAATTTCTTCTAGAGTTGAGACGTACTTCATTGCATAAAAGAAAATTTAATCTGGCTTCTTTGTCTCCCACAGATTTACTCTATAATGCCATTCCTTTTAAACAAATCACCAAGTAGAGTGGCCGCGGTGGCTCAGTCTGTAACGCGTCTGACTACCATGCTAAAGATCCCGGGTTCGATCCATGGCCGGTTCAAATCCGGGAACTTTGGAAGTGGCCCCGGCGCCCACCCAGCGTCGAATGACATGGGTACCTGGGGGAAACCCTGGGGGGTAAAGGTGGTCAGGGGCGTGATACTCATCACATCACCCCCACTCACGACCGGATCAAGACAGTGTGGGGCGTTCACCCCTACACCCTCTATACGCCTTCATGGCATGGTGCTAAGCACAGGGGAGTACTTTACCTTTTCTTTTTACAGAATGGATGGAAATGACTTGCCTCCAATGCAATGTGGATAGCTTACCCATTTGTGTGACTTTCTATTGCAACACAAAGAAGATGCACCTCCAGAGTGCTCAGTGACCTGTGAACACTGCAATGCTCAAAATTGGACAGTGTTCTGGAAAATAAAGGGAGCTTTCAGAACAAAAGCGACAGGCTAAATGTGTCGCACTTTTCTCAATACAGTGCATCATGTCGCCTCGTTTGCTGTAAGTCTAATCGGGACTGGGTCTACAGCTTAAAGTGGGAACTGAACCAAGTGCCTCCAATGGGTATCGAACCCGGGACCCCTTCATTACGAGGCAACAACGTTACCACTATGATATTGGAGAGGCCCTCACCTCACATGTATTCGCACATGCACATTGAATGTTTTTCTTTAGACTAAAGTGGCCTGTGTCACTTTCCGCCTCGATGTGACATCACCATGTCGATTGTGGCTTGTAGCCTGGTGCTTGTTGCTTCAGTCTGAAAGCTCGAAACAACTGTGATGATATATTTACTAAACCTACCAAAATATGAAGATAACACTCGGAAAGAACCGCCATTCAAAAAAGACAGCTTTCTTGAAAACACTGTTTTTGTCTAGCTACGAATTTCATATTGTAAATTGTATTTTATATTTAGAAATGAGTCTATTTTACAGTAGGGAGATAAACGAAAACCATGGAACAGGAAAGATACTGCCAACTCATGTATTTTAATTGATTTAAGACACTTTTGTGTAAAAAGCCCAAAAAAGCTGCGGAAAAAAAACGCCGGTTAATTATTTTCCAAAAAAGCCATTTTTTTCCGACCACTTCCAACTCTAGAACTCATGTTTTTGAAAGGTGAGAGGTGCATTTTGCTACCATGTTTTGTCACGAAATGATGCAAAATGTAAAATAAACTCAAACATGAAATTAGGGTTTATTTACCAATGGAACACCCTCTGAGGCCTGAATTAACCTGTGAGGTATGCAAATCATGGAAAATTGATTAATTCTGCTGTAAATATTTGAGAAGCAAAAAATTGACTCCTTTACATAGGAATAAACTTAATACTCTGATAACTATATAATAAATGTACAATTACAAGTGAAATTTTAATTTTGTATTTAGTAAGTGTAGTTCTTAAATCAAATTTATGTTTCCATCTATCATTTTAACATCAAAATGCCATTTTACGTACCACTTTTGATCCCAAAATATTCCTGTTTTTGGACTGAAACCTTGATCTTTTATTCACCATAAAATGGGGCTCTATTGATTACATATGAAAGTTAATATAATTTACAAATGGCCACTTTAGCTTCATTGGCATTATGTCACTCTTTTATCTAGGTTTCTGATGGCATTTTCACATAACTGCAGCTCACTCTGCCAAGTGGCACATTGAATTTCTTCTTTGAAGAAAGCTCGTCAATGTTTGCAGGACCTACCTTTCACCTAAAAATTAATGCAGTAGCATCAAACTGCATCATTTTCTCTTTGTCACTTATGTAAATCGATATAATCAAGTATTTGGCAAAACAATATTTTTCTTAGAACAAAAAACTGCCGTAATTAGTTTAAACAATATGCACATGTTCCACAGTTGATTGATTGATTGATTTGCTTTATTTTACTTCGATTTTTGTGCCACTTTTGGCTAATTTGCGAAGATGGGGATGACATGATAAAATTGACGAATACACTCTCACAAACATCCATGCCAATGCCAGGATTCGAACCCGGAACCCCTGGCATCATACCGCGATGTGCTAACCACTCCGCCACGAGGGCCAGCTAATGTTCCACAGTGTTTCACTCCATAACTACATCTATAATGGCCTACAAGTGAAGAATGCTGTATCAAAACAGTGTAGCCCACATAGTAACCATAACGGGAAAACATCCAGTAACTCCTATATGAAAACTTGCTGACCACACATCACCTTGTAACTGGTTGGATGATGGCCCACCTCTGCTGAGGCATGTGGGAATGAGGCCGGCAGTCGGTAGGTAGACCCTGGCCCTCAAGGGCTGTTCCATCATGAGTTATGAGAACAACGTAGGAATTCAGATTTAAAGAGCATATTATGCTACTGCAATTCTTGGCTATGAACATGCTACTATCTTTTTCTGTGTAAGAGAAGTAGGACTGCCAGCACATACAAATATTTAAAATAAAATAGCAGAAATGCAGCAGTGCCAGATCAACTCTATCCAAAATATGTACATGCCTGTGGAACGCCCATGGAAGACATGACAGCTTGATTGTAGAATATCCTTCCGAAATGGTGTCTGTCAGGAAATACATCTGCTTGCCGAGGTAGATTAGCTCCTCCAGAGTCAACCAAATAAATGCAGGGTAGGTGGTTCTCCTGTGCAACTTCCTGAGCTCGCAAGTGTTTCTTCACTGTGATAGGGTAGTAAGTCCCGCCTTTGACTGTGGCATCATTTGCAACAATCAAGCATTCCCTCCTGGAAAAAGAGATAAATAAATGCAAAGTAACATCGTGAGGTTCACCCACGCTCTAATACGTAGGGTTAACTGAGTGGTGAGGTAAAGGCAAGTGGTGCTGATCACATCACTCCACATCCCCTGACATACACTTTCACAGAATGTTGCAATGTGCATATGTTAGCCTTACCTCTCACTTTACATATTCCATAAAATTAAAACTGTTAACAAGTGGCAGCATATATGTTGCTTCTAGCATGGCACTAACATGAACAATTATTAATATTTTGGGAACTGAGAGATGCAGTAGTAAATAAATACTGAAACATTTATGTTTGATTTGATCTTTAAGTCCACTTTTTAAGCACAGAAGGCTAATTGAGACTGGACCTACAGTTTGATTGATTGATTGGCTTTATTTTACTTCGCTTCTTGTGCCACTTTTGGCTAATTTGCGAACATGGGGATGTGTGATGATATGATGAAATTGATGAATGGACATTCACAAACATCCATGCCCAGGCCAGGATTCGAACCTGGAACCCCTGGCGTCGTAGCGTGATGTGATAACCACTCTGCCACAGGGGCCGGCTGGACCTACAGTTCAAAGTGCAATCTGAACCACTATATGCTTCCAAACCCAGGAGCCCTTTAATATAAGGCAACAGCATTACCACTATGCCATAGGGAAATTCAAAGAGAGAAGAAACTTATGTACTATGTTTTCCAGAAAGCTTTTATTATTATTATTTTCATGGGTGTCCGGAAGGGGGGCAAGAGGGGCCATGCACCCCCCTGGAAAATGAAAGTCAACCAAAAATTTTATATTTCACACATATAATTTCATTTTAGCCACAATAATATGTGTTAATTATTGCATGAATACCATAAATTCAAAATTAAGCAATGTTTTTTAGGGAACAGCACTATTTTTGGAGAAAATGTGCCTTGTTTGGAAAAAATACCTACCTTGCCCCTCCCTGGAAAAATGCTGCAGACATCCATGATTATTATTATTAACAATAATAATAATTTCAGTAGCCACTACTATCATCCTTGGAACTTTCTGTGCTGTTGCTGTTGCCAAAACAGCTTTATGGAAAATTGAGTGAATAAGTTCCTCAGTATTTATAAACAATTACATTAAACATAACAATAAAGAGGAGACAATACAATCAAATTCAAGACTTGTATTACTAATAACACATGAAAATTTACACTCATCAATTACAATAATATATACATGAGTTGATAATTTAGGGTGTCTACTGAAATAAGAAATCCAAAATTCCTGACTTTTTCTTGACCTTTCATATCCTTTTCTAGACCTTTTTTTTCATTTTTCTTAACATTTATATAATCGCCCCCTACTTACATATAGTTGGAAAACGTATACAAGAATTAATTCTTAAGAAACAAAATGTACAAATCTAAACCAGAACTCAATACAATTTTCGATTTCCAAATATTTAATTTTATCAAATACAAGTACAGGTACATATACTGTACTGTAAAAAATATCTTGACCACAAACATAATTTCTTGACTGGCAGACACCCTGTAATTATATAGCTATACAATTAATTAATGCACAGCTAAGATTTCATTAACATATTGTGTATGATTCATAACGGAAAGTATTAATTGTTTTTCTAAATAATTTTACTCTCATAGGTAAATATGTCAATGCTTTTTCTTTTATTTTTAAATAAGAAATTGTTATCTTGCACATTTGTGGTGACTTCTTTTTAGAATGTGTGTAAGCCAACCCACTTAAGTACACATAAACATCAGCGACAATAGAAATAGTTATTACTAATACATACTTTGGAACTCACCCACAAACAGAGCCTATGCCAGTAATAATGCCACCGGCCGGAACCTCTTCCTTGCCATACAATCTGTATCCTGCAAACTGCGAGAGCTCCAGGAATGGAGATCCTGGGTCTAATAGAAGGTTAATCCTTTCCCTCACTGGCAGCTTTCCCCTCGAGACATGCCGCTCCAATGCTTTGGTTCCTCCACCTTTGACAATCTGCTCAGTGTTCTCCCTGAGTTGCCCAACCAACTTCTGCATTTGATCATAGTTGTGCTGCAATGAAATTTCCTTACCATTAACAACCCACTTCTATATGTAATGGAATTACAATGTTTAAAGTAGGATTGGACCTTGAATCAATACCCCTGCTGACACTCCTACCACTTCCAACTGACACTTGAAAATAGTAACTATTCAAAGTAGTATAAACTGTAATATATAAATTTTCCTATTAGAACTATATCATAGAAATCTACCAGTTTTGCTTTAAAATTCATAATTGCACATGACATAATCATTTAATCACAAAATCTATTTCTTCCAACAAGGTGGTTGTAAAAATAATGAAAATGATGCATTCTACAAATGAAATTACATCATAACTTGGAACTGCGAAGAATCAACATTTCAGTGCTAGAAGTAACTATCTCCAAGTTTCAAATTCTTGCTCATAGAGCATAGCAGTGTGACCATAATATTTTGCCTCCAAAACGGGACATCAAAAGGTGTCAGGTTACCCCCCTCCTTTCCCTGAACTGGCAGTTAGGCCTAATTATAGAATAATTGTTATTAACATATTAATATTAAATAATAATACATTAATAATAACAATTATTGACATATTACTTTATAATATTGATTATAAAATAACAATTATTTTACATTTTATTAAAGTATAGATCACATAAATGATACACCATAAACAATAAATGAAATATTATCTCCCATTTTCAAAAGATATTAACCATTGTAAACTCGGTATGACTTAGCCTACATGGTGTTTCTTCTCCTTTCTGGTCAACCTTTGATTTTAGTCCTACGTTGAAGTTGAGGAATGCTAGATGTATTAATCAGAACAGCTATATTCTTTACAAACAATTTAGAAAACTCCCCACAAATCTGACACACAACGATTTGTCTTTATAATTTGTGTCAAGACAGGAATTTAAATTCTTGTTGCAGGTCAGTATTGAAACTACATGTGCTTCACGGCCATGCTTATTCACTGTTATACAAATAAGGGAACGCACACAAAAAATACAACCCACGACGCGAGCTAACAAACAGTATACTGCTGTCTGCTCGAAAGTTCTCCACGACAATGGAACATTTTGATTGTTGAAATGCAGACCAAATTCCATCAACGTTGTTTTTTGACTTGGTTTTCAAGCCTTTTTAAAATGGGACAAATAGTTATTTTAAATAATATCGACGGATGACAGGGACACGCCTCTGAAACGGGGACTATCCCGGTCAAAACGGAACGTATGGTCACCCTATCAAAGAGGCATCAGTAAGTTTGTGTTACAACAGCTAAACATAATACAAAGTTATTTAAATATGCTTTTTTTCTCAAAAACTGTCTTCAATGAAGTAATGCCACTTGCGCTCTGTACACTTCATATGTAGCTTGCACGAGCAGGCATCCTTGGTTTCCAGTTATCTCAGACAAGAGACTTTTCTGGATTCTCATGCAAGGTTCAAAGAGGGTTTCACACCGAGACCAAATTTTACATGATCAATGCAGTGGTTGGAAGTAGCACACTACTTGTAGCTGTAGCAGTGCTACATTTTTAAAGCTGTAGCTGTAAAAAGCTACAAAATTCCTATAGCTTGTAGTGAAAATTTTGCTACAGCAACATTTCATTACTACTTCGGTATGGTCCCAACACCTCTCGCTCGTTTATTTCATGATTTTTAACATTCGTACTTCCCTATTCTGCATTACGAAAGATTCTTCAAGGTGGTATTTTGATTTTTTTCATGAAAATAATTTCAATTTTTGACATGAGGAGTTATTGTTCTTCCTTTTTTCGCTTGCAAAACACACAATAAGGCAAGACAGCTTGACTAGCGTGGTAGATCATCAGTGGGTATGCAGTGTTTCCAATCTTCTCAACTGAAAAATCCCCATGAACCATGCACGCGTAGCCCCACAAACCATTCATGGATAGCCCAATTCATGAATAGCCCCACGAACCATGCACGTATAGCCTCACAAACCATGCACGGCAAGGTTAGGTTAGGTTAGGCAAACATAGTTAAAATTTTCATCTTCTTGCAAAACAAAGGCGTATTTGGAAACACTGACAGGGGGTTAAGTCATCAAATGTACGTAACATCTGGTTCACGTAGTGGAAGGAAATGAAAGCAACTGCCTGTCTTTACCCCCCAGGCTTTCCCCCAGGTACCCATGTCATTCGACACTGCCCGGGATCTTTAGCATGGTAGTCAGACACATTACCGACTGAGTCACCGCGACGGTAACGGTTCCGATTGTTTTATGATTTCTCCTAGCACAAAGACTAATTATCATAGAATTTTGGAAATCATTGTCACACGAAATTTGAACCTTCCTTAAAGTAATGAGCACTGTTTGGACTCAAAAAAAGTTATTTATGTTGAAAAAAAAAAACCTTGAAAATTACCTTACTCACTTCTCATGGACAAGATATTCTCCATCGACAAGCGACAGTAAATATCGTAGAACCGTGGGAATGAATAATGTCACATCATTAGAAGAAATACCGTGGTACCAGTTTCAAAGATCGGCAACACATTAAAATCTCATATTTTGTGTTTCGCATGGTTCACACTTACCAATTGTGTATTGCGAAACATACACGAAAACAAATGCAATTTTTCACATTCTGAGTGCTTTTTTTTTATTCCTTTCTTCACTTCCGGAACACACAATATGGCGGGCACATTTTGACTCATGTTGTGGGTATGCAGTGTTTCAACCTTCTTCACCGAAAAATACCTACTATCATGTTAGTCACTGGTGGAAATTATACATTATGCACGGGTAGCTGATGGATAGCCCCACAAACAATTTCCGATAAGGTTAGTTTTGGTTATGTTAGGCAAGCATAGTAAAAAAAAAGGGGAGTTTGAAACACTGACAGGGCCTTACGTCATCAAACGTACGCAGCATCTGGTTGTCGTAGGGCAAGCAAATGAAATCAATGGCAATTGTGCGTCGGTGAGATATTTCTCTTGAAAAATACATGATTTCCCGGTCAAATATATTCCACAATGAAATAAAATACCTCGACGAACATTGTAAACCTTGGAGAAACTCATTTCCGTAAGTAGTTTCTTGTGTAAAATTGAAGAAATGTGTCTCCGATGTATGAAACTGTTACCGAAGTAAATCGGAACCTAAATAGAATGTATGGTAACATTATTATAGTATAGGGGTGACGAATTTCTTTAAATTTACAGGAGAAAGTACTTACAGAAATCGTTTCTGTAGCGTTGTGGAAGTTCGTGAATGTAGTTTTGATCCATTTTAATGCGAATACATGTTGTTTTCTACAAAAATCTCTGTCCGAAACGCTGTTTCTGCTGCCGCCATTTGCTTTCTGCACGAGAGCACAATGTTCCGTGTATTAGATGACATAATCCCGTAGTCAGTGTTTCAAACTCGCCGTGTTTTCACTAGAACATGACGTGTTGAGTATTTTTTTTTTTACTACGCTTGCCTAAC
Source organism: Lepisma saccharinum (assembly GCF_977018435.1). Lineage (NCBI taxonomy): Eukaryota > Metazoa > Arthropoda > Insecta > Zygentoma > Lepismatidae > Lepisma > Lepisma saccharinum. Next base: position 37,582,512 of record NC_139249.1, read on the forward strand.
CTAACTTAACCTACCCTAACCTTACGGAAAATGGTTTTTGGGGCTAACGTGAATGGTTTGTGTGGCTAACATCAATGGTTTGCGAGGCTATCGTCATTGGTTTGCGAGGTATTAGCATAATTTCAAATCCATGCACGAAAGTAGGTATTTTCCGGTGAACGAGGTTGCAACACTGCATAAATCGACAAAACACTCGCACAACGTGTGATGAACCAGTACACTGTCGCCATAATGTGTGTTACAGAATCGAAATAACAAGTAACAGTAAGTACTCGTAAATGTAATAAATAGACATTATCTTAGTTAGAAATGTATTATTTCACCTTAGGAAATGTTCAGCATTCCAAAATAGTACGTTAGCAATGTAAAAAAGTGTGAAATATATGATTTATAGGTGTCACCCCCATACTATAATAGTACCGAATGTATTTAGGGGCCTTATTTGGTACTAGTTTGCTATCCTTCGGACAGATTTCTTCATTTCTACAGAAGAAACTACTTACCGTAATAAGTTCCTGTAGTATTGTCTAACATCGGGAAGGTGTTTTGTGTGCAATTCAGGTAAGTTTTCTGTTTCCTGGAAACGGATTTCTTCAAATTTAAAAGTTTGGGGCTCATTTGGGGGCAGATGACTCCGGCCAATTTCTAACATGCTTTTAACAGGGAGTCTATAGAGAATGCCGGGGAGCCGGAACGGATGTCAATTACCCCAGGGGCGGAGTCCGGAATCGGTGGGAAATTTGGACTCAAAAATTTCAAACGAAAATAATTTTTAGTTTACATTTCCCACCGATTCCGGGATGGATAGCCCCAAAAACCATTCACGGAATGTTCTGCGAAGCAGATAGGTAAGTACGAATGTAAAAAATTGACGAAACGAAGAATTTATAGGTGTCCGAAGGATAGTAAATATTTACCCTTTATTTTAATGCTAAGGGAACCAAACCTAACCACGAAAGCATATATTGAACAAAACCTTCAGTAATCGCTAAAACTCCGCAGTGTGTGTTAAGAGACGTACATCGAAATCGAACCATGTAAAAATCGCATTCGTAGCATGATGAAATCGTAATAAAACAAAAGGAACTTGGGCTGTAGTTTTTTCTGTAAAAATGAAGAAATGTGTCTCCGATATAACGAAATGTTACCCTCTTTTCTAACAACGTCTACTAAACGCCAAAAATACACATTCCTGTGATAAAAGGCGACATGTTGAAAAAATTGGAGAATCTGGCGCTGACATGTGACGTATCATAAGCATGCTGGCAGTTGTTTTTTTTTTTTTAAGTGCAAGGATTATCACTCTATTTGCATGTTTCACATGTAAAAATAAAATTAATCGTTAAGATTACCAGCTATTTATTTTCCATGCTTTGATGACTTAACACTTTACACTAACCTTGTACTCTGCAGCATTTTTATCGGGTAGTGTTCCAACTATTGCAACTTCATCTGTGTGATAATAGCGGTGGCAAACATATCTTCTGCACATGTGCGTTAATGTTCTTGTAAACATTTTGACCGTAATTTAAAAACTATTCGAGTGAGATGAAAGTGACAAAAAAACAACTGAATGTTCTATTAGAGTTTCGCGGTTTTCAAAAATACCACCAGCTCATTCCTTCACCTGCGCACACTGCCATATTGTTAAAGTACAACAGCTGATAACTAGGGTCTCACTTATTGCACCCAATTTGAAGACACTCCGTTTTCTGATCTGACGTCAAAGAGATATTCGTTCGTTCTTAGGTTAGGTTTGTTAGGTTTAGTTCTAGTATCATGCGTATAATGCAATATTTATGGAATTAACAAAAAGTTATTGCACCTTCCGTAACAACACGGTAAAATTCAGTGACGTCAGAACACGGAGTGTCTTCAAGTTGGGTGCGATAAGCGAGATCCTGAAACGGGCTCACTCTCCACTCGTGCTCTCCACACGATAACCCTACCAGTGACGTGCTACCCCTATCTAACTCTACAAGAAAGTCCATTTACACTGAATCTCAATTACGTGGTTAAGTACACAGCTTATTCCTGTGGATCTAAAACGTCTGTGTGGGTTCTTCCATGTTCATAGTTCTTACAGGAAATAATCTAATCTTATTGTTTATCCGCAAAATCATCGGCGGCGTCAGGAATAAATGTAGGTATGCGATGCATGTATGCTTTAACCATTACAGACCAATCAACTTTTAGTAGGCTTCTATGAAAATATGTCAAACTGAACAATGTGAAGGCCTCCCCGATGGCGCAGTGGTAGCGTCGTTGCCTTGTAATCAAGAAGTCCCGTGTTCGCTACCCGGTGGAGGTACAAGTGGTTCGGATCCCACTTTAAATTGTAGGTCCAGTCCCGATTAGCCTTTCTGTGCATAAAGTGGTCTTAAAACAACAAATCAATCAATGAAGAATGTGTAGGGTGACCAGATATTTGTTGACCAAAAAGAGTAGGGTGGCTATTTGTTATTGCTTCTATTATCGCCCCTATAAAATAGGCCTACACTCTACAGATTCAAATTACTTATGGGTCTAATGTAATTAGCTAATTACAAATACTTACTCACCAATGGAACCATCGTTCATACTTCTGGGATGAATTTGAGTATATTTCTTGAGTATATTTTAATCGTACTTTACTGCCAGTCCAAACTCTTCACAGGTCATGTCCACATTGAATTTCACTTTCATTACTTGTTCGAGTGTTGACACCAGGAGTGTACTTTTTCCCTCTCGCCAATAAGTTTTTTATAACACTGAAGAGTCTTTCACAACTAACATTTGTACCAGGCAGAGTAAACAAGAATTTTATAAGAGGCACAATCACTTTTAAATTTGACCCAGCCTGTACTAAATCTTTGCACACTGACCTCCACTTACCCATCATTGATTCTTTTCTTTCCCCCCAATCTTCAAGATGTTTTTCAACGGCTTTTGAAATTGCACAGTAAGTTTAAAAATATCATTATTAGAGCTGAGCCGATACCGATGCCGATGTATCGGTATCGGAAAGTATCGGTTATAATTCAGCTACCGATACCAGTCGATACTTTCCTGCATTTTGGTCTTTCACGGGGTCCGCAAAAATCTTGACAGTCTAATTATCCTGGAAATTATGCAAAATTAAAACTTCTTTTTTATTTTACACTAATTTTGCTAATTTTTCATGAAAAACTATATTTTGTAACTACATAATATCTATTTTAATATTCTGATGCAATTCTTGAATATTCTAAAGCAAATTTCTTGGTATGTTGATGCATACCAATACACACCAATATTGATCAATATTTTGAACAAATTTTAATTATTGCAATTTTCAAGTATCGGTATCAATATCGGTTGGAATCGGTAAGAGTATCGGTTCAAAGTGGTATCGGCTCAGCCCTAATCATTATCATTAAATTCCAATGAATTTGAAATATGTTTTGCTTGTTGATAAAATATGAAAATGACTCTTGAAATTGTTCATAGGAAATTCTTGAGTCAAAGAGTAAATACTTCAGTTTGTTGACATCTTGACGTTTTCCGTTCTGTGGATTTTAAGGCATTTTTACGCGTAAAATAATGATTGAAATTAAATATCAAGGAAAAGAGTATATTTGGGGATTTTTGTAAATTGAAAAGAGTATAGCCCCACCTAGTGGTTGCATGACCTTGTCGCTGGTGGTGGGGCTTGCGTGCTCTAAAGATCCTCTAGGCTATACTGGCGGTGGCACAGCTACCGGTAGGGTCACCCATGGCAGACAGACTAGAGGGGAGGAGCCAGACAAAGAAGCAACCAATCGGTCAACGGCTCTGACGACGGATGAAGATGCATAAATATCTCAACGGCGAAGGAGGCGGAAGAACCTAAAATCCTCTGCCTTGAGGAAAGGGTGTTGACCGAAAGGCTAAGGGAGTAAACCCTGAAAGAAAATCCTGGTCCCCCAGGTTGGGGGTTGGGCGTGGGGCCAACACCCACACCCTGGAAAAATTTATCTCGTTAAAAGTAATCAAAGAGCTATCCCCGGACGGAAACATTTGACGACGAACTGGCGAAAGAAAAGGACAATGATATATGGAACTTGGAATGTAAGGAGTTTAAATGGAAAAGAGGTAGAAATTGTCTCTGAAATGAAAAAGACAGGAGTGAAATACTTGGCAGTAACAGAAACTAAGAAGAAAGGACAGGGATGTATAACATTAGAGGATGGATATATGCTAATATATAGTGGAGTACCAAGATCTGAGAGGGCAAGAGCAGGAGTAGGTTGTATCATTCATAAGGATAATATTAAAAACATAACCAACTGGACAGCTATTAACGAAAGAATTATGATAGTATCCATCAACGACGATAACCATGAAAGGAATTTAATAATAGTGTATGGACCTAACGAAGATGAAACAGTTGAGAAAAGAGAGACTTTTTATGAAGAACTCCAGAGTACCATAGATGATATCACAATAGGAAATATCATCATTCTGGGAGATCTTAATGCAAGAGTAGGCAACAATCCAGAAGAGGCTGAGATGGTTATTGGCAAATACGGCGAAGAACACTGTTCAGACAATGGACAAAGACTGATAAATCTTTGTATTGCAAATGATCTTATAATTACAAATACAAAATTCGACCATAAAAAGATACACCTATATACAAGAGCTGAACCCTCTAAGAACGAAAAATCAATAATCGACTACATAATTATAAACAGAGACCAAATGAAATATGTAAGAGATGCAAGAGTTTGGAGAGGCCCAGAAATTGGCAGTGACCACTATCTTCTTATAATGAAATTAGTAACACAAGTTAAAGAAAATAATCTTAAGACAAAGAAAAAGCATGTGTCAGAATCTCTCAAAAGTTATAAGTTGAAGGAGAAGAAATATCAGGATATCTATAAAGAGAAAGTCAAGGATAAAATAGAAAAGCTAGGGACAGGAAGGGATACAATAGATTTGGAAGAAAGTTGGATGAATTTCAAGAAAATAGTGCTTGATGCAACAAAGGAAGTATGTGACACATACAGAATAGGAATAAAGAAGAAGAGGACCCCATGGTGGACAGAGGAAGTAAGAGAACAAGTGAAACAAAAGAAACAAGCATGGCATAAATATTTAACAACAAAAGACAAAGAAGACTACCAAAAATACAAATTGGAAAGACAACGTACTAAAGAAATGGTAATTCTTGCAAAGAAAGAAGCATGGGAAGAATTTGGTAAATTTATGGAAAATAATTATAAAGAAAACAAGAAACTGTTTTATAAAGTGTTAAAAAATATGAGGAAAGATAAAGAATGTCCACTGAAATTCATCGAAGATAAAAATGGGAAAATGTTAACAGAAGAAACAGAAGTTATGAATCGGTGGAAGGAATATTTTATGGAATTGTTAGAAGGTACAAATATGGAGGAACAAGCTGATGAAACAACTCTAGAAGTTATATTGGAAGAAGATGACACAATTAAGGAAGAAGAACTTAATAATGCCATAAAAAAGGTAAAAATCGGTAAAGCTGCAGGTCATGACAGGATTACACCAGAAATGGTTAAATATATGGGAAGTACAGGAAAGAAATTATTACTCCATACTATTAACCTTGCTTGGAAATACAAAAAGACACCAAAAGACTGGAGAATTGCAGTGATCACACCAATATTCATAAAAGGAGACAACCGATTATGTTCAAATCACAGAGGAATTTCATTGTTGAGTGTCGCAGGTAAAATCTATGCAAGAATATTGGAATACAGACTCAGGCAAGAAATTGAACACCAACTAGAAGAAAGCCAAAGTGGATTTAGACCAAATCGAAGCTGCCAGGACTTAATTTTTACACTAAGACAAATATCAGGAAAAGTGATAGAATATAATAAAGAAATTCATATGTGTTTCATAGATTTGGAAAAGGCATTTGACAGGGTACCTTGAATTAAATTATGGGAAGTGCTGCAAAGAAGAAAAGTGAATGATAACCTGATCGCTAGCATACAGAGCTTTTACAATAACTGTTGTAACTACATCCGTACAAGTAACATAAAATCTGATGAATTTTATACATCAACTGGAGTAAGACAAGGCTGCATTTTAAGTCCACTTCAGTTCATAATTTTAATTGATGAAATTACAAAAACTTGCAAAAGAAAGATTAAACCCTTTACTGTTGGGAATTGGCTCATGAGACCTGTACAAATATCAGAACTAGCTTTTGCAGACGATCTCGTTTTATTTGCTAAAACTGAAAAGGACTTACAATATAATTTAGATGTATGGAACAGAGAACTACAAAAGGTAAATATGAGAATTAACACCAGTAAAACAAAAACAATGATAATAAGTAGAGAACATAGAACTCATACCATTAAGATAGGAGGTGAGAGCTTGGAACAAGTAACAAAGTTCAAGTATTTAGGGTCTATAATAAGCAGCAGTGGGAAAATAGATGAAGAAGTAAATAATAGAATTGCTGCAGCAGGATGATTATATCATGCTCTAAATAGAAACTTCATAAATAAAAAGGAAATTACGAAGAAAACAAAGTTGACAGTTTACAAAACAACGTATGCACCTACACTAATTTACGGTTGTGAATCATAGCCACTAACAACTAATTATTCTAGCAAACTTCAAGCAACTGAAATGAGATACCTAAGAAGAATAGAAGGAAAAACAAAACGAGATAGAGTAAGGAATCAGACAATTCGAATGAGCCTTAGGACCCAACCTTTACAACAACAAATAGAAGCGTCGCAGTTGAGGTGGTTTGGTCATGTTCACAGAATGAGTGAAGAAAGGATACCTAAAAAGATATGGCAAGCTAAAGTAGATGGAAAGAGACCAAAGGGAAGACCAAGGCAGACCTGGGACGGCTGGATGGAAGAAGTTTTGAGGAGAAGAGGATTAGATACCAACAGGGCAAAAATGTTAGCCAGGGACCGAGAAGGATGGATAGCTCTTTGCAAAACCTCTACACCTGACGGTAGAAGAGGATCGACTAAGTAGAAGTAAGTAGTAGAAAAGAGTATAGAGTATATGAACCTCTAAAATAGTATAATACTCTTAAAAAGAGTATGTCTGGTCACCCTAAGAATGTGAGACCATAGATGGCGAGACGCTTCATTTTCGGGTGTTTTGTCCACAACAACCACATGTTTTGTAATTTGAAACGAACAAAGCTTGTTTGAGTTGTTCCTTTAAGTCCACTTTCATGCACAGACAGGCGAATGGGGACTGAACCTACCGTTTAAAGTGGGATCCTCCCAATCACTAAATGCCTCCACCGGGTTTCGAACCCAGGACGCCTTGATTATAAGGGGATGACGCTATCACTACGCCATCGGAAAGACAAAGCTTGTTAAGGCAGGCCAATGACATACTACGTATATTGTGTCTTACAAAAGAAGAAACAATTGTTAACAACAATAATGACCAAAGAAAGGTAACAGGCGCTGACCAGAGACTGTCCACAATCATACCTTCTCTTTCAGATAATGAGGGCCTCCCCGATGGCGCAGTGGTAGCGTCGTTGCCTTGTAATCAAAGGGTCCCGGGTTCGATACCCGGTGGGGTCAAAGTTACGTCAGTCAATATTGCGTATTGTAGCATCACATAGCACGAGTTGCATGAGCGCGAAGAACCGGGTAGGAATTCTACCGCTGTCGTCTGATTCAGAAGGCAAGAAGTGTCACATGAACCAATCACGGTAGACCTCTGCTCCGTACGCTGGCGTACGGGAGAGCATTTACGCGCGTGCTGTAGAGATCGAAGCTTTCCCTCCAGAAAGGCAGCAAGGAATATAGAGTCCTTTACACCGAACCTGATCGGCGTCCAGCCAGGAAAGGCATTGAGTAAAGATGCTAGAACGAGTGTTGAGAGTGGAGCGTTGCAAGCGGATCGCGAAAAATAGCTATTATAATGCCATCAAGGTCAAAACTGTATGCAATCATAGGCGTAGCTACGGGCTGCTTTATCAAAGAGAATTAAAGACAGATATTTCAATAAGAGAGAAAATAAGCGGCAGTTTGTAAGAAGTTGAAAATGTCATTACTTGGTACAAACGTGTGCATTATCGCTGATGAAACGAGTGTCTATCGTTTTTCGATTTTTTGATGTCATTGGAGAAAGAAGATACAGTATGTAACATTCTTATTCGTACACACGGATTTTCAAAGAAAATGCTTTAATATCTGAAAGGAAATACACTCTTTTGAAATTGTTTCTTTACAATTCAATAACTAATATCATTAGGAACATAAAATCTTACCCAAATTCTGTATAACAAATGACAATAATAAATTAAATGAATCTGAAAGAGAAACATGCCAGTTTTTGTACAACTTTTCTATTCGTACACTTAATAATGTAAAATAATAAAAGTATATTCAGAGCAAATTGACTGACAGTTCTAATACTTTGATGCGTATCTTTGGCTTTAATTACTGCTTGACACCTGTTCTTCATAGAATTAACCATTTTCCGACATGTTTCAGAGCTTATTTTATTCTACTCGGCTTGCACAACAGTTTTGAACTCTTGGTTTGGTTTGAGTTGGTGTTTTAAGTCCACTTTATGCACAGTAAGGCTAATCGGGACTGGACCTACGGTTTAAAGTGGGATCCGAACCACTGTGCCATGTGCCTCCACCGGGTATCGAACCCGGGACCCCTTGACTACAAGGCGACGACGCTACCACTGCGCCATCGGGGAGGCCCGAGTTTTGAACTCTTGTTTGGACTTGACGTCTGCTTTATGGACTCGCCTCTTCAAAATTGCCCGTAAACGCTCAATGGGATTTAAGTCTGGACTTTGAGCTGGTGTTTGTAGTAGTTTGGGCACATTCCATATTAGCCAATTCATGTTAACTCGCGCCTTATGCTTACTGTCATTGTCTTGTTGGAAGAAGACAGCAGCTTGTCAATTTTTTGGGCACTCTGCTTTACATTGTTCTTCAATATGTCCAAATAGACATATGCATACATGATACCATCAATAAATTGGATGGTACCAACACCTTTGGACGACATACAGCCCCAAATCATTAATGACCCACCACCGTGTTTAACTGTTGGAACTGTGTTAATGTGATCATTGTCTTTATTTGATTTTCTCCAGTCCCTATTTATCCCATCTGACCCGTATATATTAATCTTGGACTCGTCTAACCATATGACACTATCCCAAAATTCCTGGTCCTTGTGGATGTGCTCTTTCGCGAATGAAAGTCTATTCCTGCGATTCACCTTATTTACATACAGCCTCTTTCGTGGTATTCTGCCATGATATTCATGCTTCCACAAGGCACGTCGGAACAGTTTGATTGGACATCATTTTGCCAGCAACATTTTCTACTAACAGTCGTAACTGAGTAACACTTAGTCGGGGGGTTTTCTCGCACTCTTTTTAAAATAAAGCGTTCATCACGTTTATTCAACCGTCTCTCTTTTGGTTTTCTCGGCACATTCTGTATTGAACCTTCCTCTCTAAATTTGTTTACTATGTATTGAACTGTGGAGTGTGATTTATTGACTGTTTGTCCATTTTTTCTTAACGAATAACATCTAAGGGCCAAATTTATAATAACATCCTTCAGATCGGAACTAAGTTCCTTCACCTTGCCCATTTGGAACACGCTGATAGATAGACGATAGGCCTACAACAATACCTACGCCAGCATTTCGCTTGCGCTTGCATGTTCAAACTTGTTACGAAGTTGCAAACTGCACGAAATCGCCCGAATAGCGGTGGCGCTGTATGCGAGGAAGATTGAAACTCTTGCCTGTACGAATAACAATGTTGCATGAAACAGCGTGTTTTTCTCTTCTCACACAAATTATATGCTCTGTTTATACACTTTGAACATACATTTTTGTTGACATTTGTTGATGAAACCTTCATTAACATTAATTTCCAGGTACATATGAAAATCATTATATTTACTAGTAGATATGACATTTTTTCCTCGGAAATTCTATGTGTACGAATAACAATGTTACATACTGTATTTACTGCATTCTACTCTGTACTGGAGCGCTTTTCTTCTTTACCTGTCACAAGCTGCACGTGTGAGAGACAGCTTTCTCCAAGCTTACCCAAGTTAAAACTAAATTAAGAGCAACTCAGAAGCAGGATAGATTGGAAGCCCTGCTCTTGCTATTTGTGGAACAGGAAAAAGCTTAGTCTATTGATGTAAATGAAGTTATTGATGAGTTTAAGAACATTGTACGTTTCGACAGACGTCTCTTGTTATAGATGACATGTATTTTGATGTATTTGTTTGTAACATTTGTGAACATTTTGTGTGTGTGTAATCTCTATGCAATTTGATTTTTTCTACTACATATATTCAGAAATTTTCAACACTGTCATTTAGTGAATTTATATTCCTTTACAAACATCAGTACAGTTAAAGAGCCAAGTGATTGTGTTGCAAAATATGCTATTAAAAAGGTACAAGACCTCATTTATTTTCTTTGTGCACACCCAAATATAAAGTGCTAGCTACGCCTATGTATGCAATTAGTCACATTTTACTTTATATTCACAGCATTTACGCATTTTTGAAATTTTTAATATGGGAACGCCGGGCGTACGGGCGTACTATAACGCTACGCCACTGACAATATTATCAATAACAGGGTTATCCCTCAGGGTTCTAGAACATTCTCCGCTTTTCCTCGATAACTATATCTCTCTTTAAATTATAATTACAATATTTTATTTCACACACACAAGCCAAAAACCTCATTTTATCTAGTGTAAATCGAAAAATTTCGGAGGGGGCTCGAGCCCCCTGAGCCCCCCTGGATACGTGCCTGCCAGCACTCACTCGCAACATGGAACTATTAAAATTATATATATATGCATATTTTCTAACTGGAGCTAGAACAGGAGGGGGCAGGGGGCATGTGCTGAGCATAGGCGCCGACTCCATGGGGCTTGGGGGGAGGGGCTCGAGCCCCCCCAATGTTAATGATGTGGGGGCAGAGCCCCGCAAATAATTTTGCTTAAGAGGATCTAATGTATTATTTTGCTTCTCTTGTAAAGTTTACTCTGAATTGTGCAACATGAACTTAACTTTAAATACACATTTGAAATGTTCTAGATCATCAAATTTGGGGGGGGGGGGCTATGAACGGAGACAGCAAAACACATGACTTATTACTATATAATAAGTATATAATTACGAGTATTGTTAACATTTTTACTAAGAATTTCAAAACAACGAGGTGATATGACAATTATACCAGTATGTTGTTTAGTGAATTCTGAACGATTTGAGGTCGTAAACACGACTTTCAGGCAATATTGATATGTACGATATTTAGTTATCCTCGAAATCTCTTCCTCTAGTCCATAGAATAAGGGGAAAATAATTCTAAAGTCTTTGAGATTATTTAACACTGGCTTGCAGTAAAGTATGCAAGGAAAGCTTTTGAAAAGTTTGTATTGCGAAAGCGGGAACGGCTATGATCAAAGGCATTATTGCAAAGCACGGCGTGCTGTGTGTTTATTTATTGTTGCAAAATTAAATTTAAAAAATAAAATATTGTAGCAAGAACAAAAAAGTAAAACTATTTGCTTGCGATTTGTGTTAGCATTTATATAAATAATTAAATAAAACTGTTAAATATTGTAAATATTCGCTATTTTTATGGGTAAGTCAACACTAAGGTTAGTAGTATTGATCCCAGCCAAGCTCGGTCGCTATTTAATATTCGCAATTAATTTGTATGTACTTATAACTAATTTGCACGGGTTTTAATTAATTCGCATGTACTTAGAATTTATTTGCAAGTACTTAGAATATTTTACATTTATGTATTTGCATGTTTATAACTTTTTATGAATATATAATTATTTATTTTATGAAAATATGTATATAGAAGGTAATTAGAGGTACTAAACGCTATGCATATGGTTTTATATTCATTACTGCAAAGTATGTAATGTATGAATCGATAATAATTAATGTTTATAGTATTGAAAATAAGTTTTCTATGGTTTATGAACCGCTATGAACGGTGGTAATGGTACGAAAGAAGACGGTCCCGGTACTCGAACCCGCGATATGTAACGGTAATAAATATAGTGCACTATGTAATACTGTTATATGGCATGTAATATATTGAGCGGAGACGAACTATGTATAACGTGTGAGCTGAGTCTGATGCCAGACAGACAAGGGTGAACTCCGCGCACGTAGAGGAGAAAGGAATTTGGGGGAAGTGCGTTCAAGGTCAAATGACGTCAGAACAAACAAAGAACCCGATTGACCAATCAGAACCGTTTTTTTCAAGGTTAACCAGTACGCAAGAACAGGGGAAAGCTATGCAATACTGTAGGGCAGGGGAGGGATTCAACCAGACCACAAAGGATGTCTGGAAATGCGCAGCAAGGGTCAAATCTCTGAAGCTATGCGTCGCTTGTAGAACCGGTTTCCGCCGCCAATTAATATTCCGCTCAGGTTTGCCTTCAAGGCACAGGACGCTTTAGCGCAGGGTTTTTTTATCTGTACTATGAAGAAGGGAGAGCTATTAGGGACGGGGCCTACAGTTTTCACCATTTGCTTTTATCACGGGGTAACGAACCTAGGACCCTTTGATTATTGATTTAGGTAGTAAATGTATGTTACTGTGTGCTATTTAACTTAATTTTGAGTTTATTTTTTACCAAACTTTGACTTTATGTCAAACATTTTCACAGCTTATCCTTATTTTTACAAAAATAACACTATTTGTACTATTCAGGCAACATTTTTTATTAAATTTTGGACTCGCAAAGATATTTTTACAACTTTTTAACTTATTATTTTACAATTTTATGTTAATTTTTTACCAAAATAACACTATTTGTACTAATCAGGCAACATTTTTTATTAAATTTTGGACTCACAAAGACATTTTTTCAACTTTTAACTTATTATTTTACAACTTTATGTTAATTTTTACCAAAATAACACTATTTGTACTATTCAGGCAACATTTTTTATTAAATTTTGTATTTACAAAGAGATTTTTTCAACTTTTAATTTATTATTTACAAGTTTATGCCTATTTTTTTACTCAAATAACACAATTCTATCTGTTCAGGAAAGACTTTAGTTACATTTTCGACACACAAAGTGTGTGTTCTCAACTTCTATCTGTTTATTTCACAAGTTTAGGCTTATTATTACCAAAATAACACAATTCAATCTGTTCAGGAAATACTTTTAGTTATATTTTCGACACACAAAGTGTGTGTTCTCAACTTTTATTTGTTTATTTCACAAGTTTAGCCTAATATTTACTCAAATAACACAATTCTATCTGTTCAGGAAAGATTTTTAGTTACATTTTCGACACACAAAGTGTGTGTTCTCAACTTTTATTTGTTTATTTTACAAGTTTAGCCTAATATTTACTCAAATGACACTATTTATATTATTCAGGCACCATTTTTATTACATTTTGGACTCTCAAAGACACACACACACACACACACACAGAGAGAGAGAGAGAGAGAGAGAGAAAGAGAGAGAGAGAGAGTGAGATTTTTTCCAAGTTTACAGGATTATTCTCTAGTTTACTCAAATAACACAATTTAGATGTGTTTTGAATTATATTTTGGATGCAAAAGTATGTTTTGACAAGTTCTACCCTTTTATTTTACAAGTTTAGGCTTATTATTACTCAAATAACACAATTTAATCCAGTCAGGAAGGATTTGTTATTATATTTTGGATGCACAAAGAGAGGTTTTCAACTTTTTTATTGATTTTTTGCAGGGTATGTATTAATTTTTATTTATTTTGTTTTGTATCATATATACATTTACAAATTTTTAACTTAGAGTTTAGTATTTATTTAATTTTTTCAAAAACACTAAAAAAAAGTACTTTTAGCTAAAATGTAAGCCACAGAATATATTATTATTATTATTATTATTATTATTATTATTAGGGTTTACTGATTTCCACTATGCTATTTTTGGTTCTGTATTTCTATATGTATTTATTTAGGGCAGGTTACGCCTGCCACGTAGGAAAGTTTGTTTATTTTAGAGTTTGCTGAGTATTTTGTTACTGCTATACTAGGTAAAAGTTTTCTAAATATACCAGATAGAGCTCTATATACTTTTGTTTTTGCTATTTTGGAGATGATGCGATCAGCACCACTCTCCATCTGCTTTTTATTTTATGTACCCAATATTATTTTGAGGCTTAGTGAATTCTAGAGCCTATTTATGCAGGAGAGAGGAGAGAGGACTTGAAAATTTTGATCTCAGACAACCCACAACTATTTGTCAGAGTATTTTAAAGGATATTTTATATTTATTATGTGCCACTAGAATATCAAAGCTTGCTTAATTTTTATGTCTGTAACGCATTTATTGTATTTCTAGCTAAGGCTTACTGGATAAAGTACACGAAATGTTTAACATTTCAACTATTTGCTTTTATACGAGGGCAATTTTTTAGTGTAACGAAAATTATGATGTGTCTATGAGGTCTGAAACCCCTTTACCGAGGGTCCATATTTGGACGCTTACTAATATTGTTTTTTCCCCTTACATATAACAATTTAACAATATAATTACAATACGAAGTTAACAGACGGCTTAGGGGCCTAGGTCCACTTTCCAAACTTTTTTTACTATTCTAGAAGAATTATTTAGCTTTATAGCCTTTTTCAAGGTATTTTTGAAGTATTACTGGCTTCTTTGGGTGCATCAACACTTGGGTTATTTCCATTTGGTTTATTATACGAGGTTTATTTTTACTCTCAGATCAATATATGTCTCCGAGGACTAAAATACATTTATTGAAGCTAAAAGCTTAGGCTGTAACTAGGGACTTAGCATGTATATCGACAATTTATAGGACAACACGAACCTTACAAAGGATTATATGTGATGTACGACCACACGCCAGAGCTTTGTTAATCTGCAAGAAGCAGTTGCAACTAATGCTATGAGGATATAATGTTAATTTTTCATTGTTTCACAAGGAGGCTATTTTTTACACAACCAATATTTGCTTTTTCAAGTAACTACATGTACCAGAAGCACACATGCCAACACTAACTAGATTTTGATTTATACTATCTCAGGTGCTAAATGTATCAAGAACACTGATTGTATATATTTTTGAGAATCCAACTATATCAGGATTTTTCTATGTAAGTATATTTTTATTGACTGGCTTATTTAACAGATCAAACAGAAAGACGGCAAAATTCACTAAATGTAGGTGATTGCATGAAAATAACTAGATCAAGGGGTGACCAACAGTGAGCAAACAACCTAAGTCAAATTCAAGCAGCAAGAGGAATACACAGAAACCAACATGGCATCCAGAAAGAGAAATCAATAGTCACACCCATAGCACAGTTTAAAAAACTACATAGCTGAAACCTTAGAGAAACATAAAACTGCCAACACAATATATCTAGATTCTTCCAAGGCATAGGATAGAGTAAAAACATGGCTTGCTTATGGACAAACTCAACAACATAGGAATAAAATAGACAAGCAATCCTTTTTTCAGTAGAAAATTCCAATTACTCAAGTAAGCTACATCATACGTAGTACATAAGAAGAGCAAATTAACATCATCAGCAGTAAACCATCATGCAACTTCTACCTGCTGAAACAACTAAGTGAGTATAATGTATCAGAAAAATGCCTACATTTCAGCCTAATTTACCTCTACATTAATAATACTACCAGAATACTAAGGCTTCAAAGGTGAACACTAAGAATAATGTTCAGACTAAAGTATAGAGCATCTTGCAAAGGATTATTACTCCCTACATCTACAAGTCAATAACAATTATTCTAAATACTACGAACTTGGACAAAATATAGTCAAATACACAACACAAGAAGGAAAATAATTACAAGTAAAAAAACAGACACTCAATATCTCAAAACAATCCGGTAAAAATATTCTACAACAAATTGCCTCATAACATAAAACTGCTAAGTCCCCACAACATATACAAATACAATCAATAAAAACTACTTGAAATAGGAAAACTGTCTACAGTCTCACAAAGTTGATGTGAAATAACAGCAAAACTTAGAAGCATGCACAGTCAATAGTGCCCAATTTGCATACAGTTCACATGCAAACTCCCATGAAAATGTTCAAAACAGTCTCCCAGCTCAGTTCTCATCTATACTTGGACAACAAAATCCTGCAACAAATTCTCAGAAATCCTACTTTTCCTACCCTTGCTTAAATAGCTAAAGTGCAATCTTCATACTAAAATATTGAAAAAAGGCATATCTATTTACATAAACGTGTGTACACATGTGTTTGTCTGCGTGTACTCTTAGATAAATTGATAAAAAAGCAATATAGTTATAAATCAAAGACTATAACTAATAATATTAATTTCAAAATAAGCTGATAGAAAAAGATATAATAACTACAGTATAAGCTTTTAATTTTTGTTAATTACAAAAAATAAAAGTTAAATACAGTAAATAAACCTGGTCCCTTAGATTGAAAAAGGAACATAAATTGAGACTATTTGAAAATAAGATCCTTAGGAAAATATTTGGGCCTAAAACAGATGAGGAGACAAATGAGTGGAGAAGGTTACATAAATTAGAAGTACATAATTTGTATTCATGTCCAGATATTATTAGAATGATTAAATCAAGAAGACTTAGGTGTGTAGATCATGTGGTACGAATGGGAGAGGAAAGAAGAGTATACAGGATTCTTGTTGGGAAACCTGATGGTAAAAGATCAATAGGAAGACCAAAACAAAGATGGAGGGATAATGTAGAGATGGACCTAAAGGAAATTGGTGGGGAAGGAAAGGAGTATATAGATCTTGCTCAGGACAGGGACAGATGAAAGGCATGTGTTGCTGCAGCCATGAAACTTCGGGTTTAAGAAGGGTAGGGAGTTAGTTATACATTAAATAAGCATAATATTTGGATTGTACGTAGAGAATATAACAAATGTACAATGCATTGTGCGAAAACTGTCAACTCTGCATTATAAGCAGAAAATTAAACCAGTTTGCCCTAGAAATACATTTTAAGAATAGCCCAAAATAGCATGCGTAATAGAAAATTAAGAAAACTTTCTGATGCATAAAAGTACTGACTAGTGCTGAATGAATCAATTACTGTAAAATATTATTCTCTGATTCAAGTAATTTAACTGTATCTTTTGTGTGTAAAATATAATTGTTAGTTGAACTGATAAGTACAAATATTAACTTTATACGCCTTTATGCACTCTAAATAACATAACTTTGATATATAAATTAGTAACAATTTGTTAAAATTAAGTTAAAGTGTAGAATTGTTTTCTTAAATAAATATAAAGTAGTAAAAATACTAAACAAATAATTTCTTCTTTTCCTATTTAAAGAATGCCAAGCAGTGTAAACCAGTTGTTAGTGGCTAAATAACATAAAATTTGAAGGCAGTAACAATATTTTAAAAAAATACTGTTTTTTACCTAACTTTGTGAATTAAATACTAGTACATTTTGTCAAATTATAAATAAAATATACCTATTTCTTTGATATTTGTACTAAAGTGAAGAAAATGTTACTAAAACTTGGCTAGTACAGCAAATCTTAGACTTTTAGCTTTATTTGTCCGTAACTGGATATAATTGTAACTTGTTAATCTCGCCAAACACAATTTTTACCTCAATTTTGGAAGCTAGCTGAACTTTAGCGTTTCGAATTACATATAGTGAAGGCCTCTATAGTGGAAAAATACACCCAGTCTGTAAAAATTTGGAAATGTTGTCTCCTTCTCTGTCGAACCAGACCAAGAGTGTTCTCAGGTGTTTCAATATATTTCTTAACATAACTAACTTTTTAAAAATGCAGGTAGCTTAGTTTGTATAGCGCTAGGCTTTTAACCTATCTGTCCAGGGTTCAAGTCCCTGGCAGGGTTGTTACAATTTTAGATTTTGTCATCGGATCTTGTGCAGACTTCAAATTTCATAAGTTATAAGCAATCTAAGTTAATTTTGGGAGTGGGCCAAATTGGTTCCTCATATAAAAAGCAATGACCAAATTGGTCGTAGCGCCTATGACCCTACTTGGGTTCATCCTCCAAAACATCTGCTTCGAGTCTCCGATGCCATGGTGGAGCCCGTTCAGGTTCTACCGCCCACAAGTGCGTTCCTTCGCCAATCCAGCGAAGGTGAGAATAATAGAGCGCAACCCTCTATATATACATTCAGCTCACTGTTGGTCACCCCTTGATCTAGTTATTTTCATGCAATCACCTACATTTAGTGAATTTTGCCGTCTTTCTGTTTGATCTGTTAAATAAGCCAGTCAATAAAAATATACTTACATAGAAAAATCCTGATATAGTTGGATTCTCAAAAATATATACAATCAGTGTTCTTGATACATTTAGCACCTGAGATAGTATAAATCAAAATCTAGTTAGTGTTGGCATGTGTGCTTCTGGTACATGTAGTTACTTGAAAAAGCAAATATTGGTTGTGTAAAAAATAGCCTCCTTGTGAAACAATGAAAAATTAACATTATATCCTCATAGCATTAGTTGCAACTGCTTCTTGCAGATTAACAAAGCTCTGGCGTGTGGTCGTACATCACATATAATCCTTTGTAAGGTTCGTGTTGTCCTATAAATTGTCGATATACATGCTAAGTCCCTAGTTACAGCCTAAGCTTTTAGCTTCAATAAATGTATTTTAGTCCTCGGAGACATATATTGATCTGAGAGTAAAAAATAAACCTCGTATAATAAACCAAATGGAAATAACCCAAGTGTTGATGCACCCAAAGAAGCCAGTAATACTTCAAAAATACCTTGAAAAAGGCTATAAAGCTAAATAATTCTTCTAGAATAGTAAAAAAAAGTTTGGAAAGTGGACCTAGGCCCCTAAGCCGTCTGTTAACTTCGTATTGTAATTATATTGTTAAATTGTTATATGTAAGGGGAAAAAACAATATTAGTAAGCGTCCAAATATGGACCCTCGGTAAAGGGGTTTCAGACCTCATAGACACATCATAATTTTCGTTACACTAAAAAATTGCCCTCGTATAAAAGCAAATAGTTGAAATGTTAAACATTTCGTGTACTTTATCCAGTAAGCCTTAGCTAGAAATACAATAAATGCGTTACAGACATAAAAATTAAGCAAGCTTTGATATTCTAGTGGCACATAATAAATATAAAATATCCTTTAAAATACTCTGACAAATAGTTGTGGGTTGTCTGAGATCAAAATTTTCAAGTCCTCTCTCCTCTCTCCTGCATAAATAGGCTCTAGAATTCACTAAGCCTCAAAATAATATTGGGTACATAAAATAAAAAGCAGATGGAGAGTGGTGCTGATCGCATCATCTCCAAAATAGCAAAAACAAAAGTATATAGAGCTCTATCTGGTATATTTAGAAAACTTTTACCTAGTATAGCAGTAACAAAATACTCAGCAAACTCTAAAATAAACAAACTTTCCTACGTGGCAGGCGTAACCTGCCCTAAATAAATACATATAGAAATACAGAACCAAAAATAGCATAGTGGAAATCAGTAAACCCTAATAATAATAATAATAATAATAATAATAATATATTCTGTGGCTTACATTTTAGCTAAAAGTACTTTTTTTTAGTGTTTTTGAAAAAATTAAATAAATACTAAACTCTAAGTTAAAAATTTGTAAATGTATATATGATACAAAACAAAATAAATAAAAATTAATACATACCCTGCAAAAAATCAATAAAAAAGTTGAAAACCTCTCTTTGTGCATCCAAAATATAATAACAAATCCTTCCTGACTGGATTAAATTGTGTTATTTGAGTAATAATAAGCCTAAACTTGTAAAATAAAAGGGTAGAACTTGTCAAAACATACTTTTGCATCCAAAATATAATTCAAAACACATCTAAATTGTGTTATTTGAGTAAACTAGAGAATAATCCTGTAAACTTGGAAAAAATCTCACTCTCTCTCTCTCTCTTTTTCTCTCTCTCTCTCTCTCTCTCTCTCTCTCTCTCTCTCTCTCTCTCTGTGTGTGTGTGTGTGTGTGTGTCTTTGAGAGTCCAAAATGTAATAAAAATGGTGCCTGAATAATATAAATAGTGTCATTTGAGTAAATATTAGGCTAAACTTGTAAAATAAACAAATAAAAGTTGAGAACACACACTTTGTGTGTCGAAAATGTAACTAAAAATCTTTCCTGAACAGATAGAATTGTGTTATTTGAGTAAATATTAGGCTAAACTTGTGAAATAAACAAATAAAAGTTGAGAACACACACTTTGTGTGTCGAAAATATAACTAAAAGTCTTTCCTGAACAGATTGAATTGTGTTATTTTGGTAATAATAAGCCTAAACTTGTGAAATAAACAGATAGAAGTTGAGAACACACACTTTGTGTGTCGAAAATGTAACTAAAGTCTTTCCTGAACAGATAGAATTGTGTTATTTGAGTAAAAAAATAGGCATAAACTTGTAAATAATAAATTAAAAGTTGAAAAAATCTCTTTGTAAATACAAAATTTAATAAAAAATGTTGCCTGAATAGTACAAATAGTGTTATTTTGGTAAAAATTAACATAAAGTTGTAAAATAATAAGTTAAAAGTTGAAAAAATGTCTTTGTGAGTCCAAAATTTAATAAAAAATGTTGCCTGATTAGTACAAATAGTGTTATTTTGGTAAAAAATTAACATAAAATTGTAAAATAATAAGTTAAAAAGTTGTAAAAATATCTTTGCGAGTCCAAAATTTAATAAAAAATGTTGCCTGAATAGTACAAATAGTGTTATTTTTGTAAAAATAAGGATAAGCTGTGAAAATGTTTGACATAAAGTCAAAGTTTGGTAAAAAATAAACTCAAAATTAAGTTAAATAGCACACAGTAACATACATTTACTACCTAAATCAATAATCAAAGGGTCCTAGGTTCGTTACCCCGTGATAAAAGCAAATGGTGAAAACTGTAGGCCCCGTCCCTAATAGCTCTCCCTTCTTCATAGTACAGATAAAAAAACCCTGCGCTAAAGCGTCCTGTGCCTTGAAGGCAAACCTGAGCGGAATATTAATTGGCGGCGGAAACCGGTTCTACAAGCGACGCATAGCTTCAGAGATTTGACCCTTGCTGCGCATTTCCAGACATCCTTTGTGGTCTGGTTGAATCCCTCCCCTGCCCTACAGTATTGCATAGCTTTCCCCTGTTCTTGCGTACTGGTTAACCTTGAAAAAAACGGTTCTGATTGGTCAATCGGGTTCTTTGTTTGTTCTGACGTCATTTGACCTTGAACGCACTTCCCCCAAATTCCTTTCTCCTCTACGTGCGCGGAGTTCACCCTTGTCTGTCTGGCATCAGACTCAGCTCACACGTTATACATAGTTCGTCTCCGCTCAATATATTACATGCCATATAACAGTATTACATAGTGCACTATATTTATTACCGTTACATATCGCGGGTTCGAGTACCGGGACCGTCTTCTTTCGTACCATTACCACCGTTCATAGCGGTTCATAAACCATAGAAAACTTATTTTCAATACTATAAACATTAATTATTATCGATTCATACATTACATACTTTGCAGTAATGAATATAAAACCATATGCATAGCGTTTAGTACCTCTAATTACCTTCTATATACATATTTTCATAAAATAAATAATTATATATTCATAAAAAGTTATAAACATGCAAATACATAAATGTAAAATATTCTAAGTACTTGCAAATAAATTCTAAGTACATGCGAATTAATTAAAACCCGTGCAAATTAGTTATAAGTACATACAAATTAATTGCGAATATTAAATAGCGACCGAGCTTGGCTGGGATCAATACTGCTAAGGTTATTTGCACCCGTCACATGTCCTTTCTTTACAAGTCTGTTGCGGACATTAAAACACACCCATGTCCTCGCCGGGACTCGAACCCGAGACCTCCGGATCAAAGCGAGTTGAGCCGACCACCCAACACGCTCGGCTACCATGGCCGGCATAAAACTGTTATGTTGGCCTTTTAGTGTAAATACATAGCCTACTTTTAAATAAGAACGTTAATTGTTATCTAAAAAACAAATGAGCAGACACACGTTTTTCATGTTACATTTCATTTGCATGAGGAATATAATATCTGCTTAAAAACTGCTATACGAAGACGTAATTTTTATTTTTAAAAAAGGGAGGGAGTGAGTCATTCATTCATTTATTTCAGTGATCAGAGCCCCTCCAATAATTTTGACAAGTCGGCGCCCCTGGTGCTGAGGTAAAGAGGACACCGAATGAGCAAAGCAAGATTGTAAAGAGTACACATTGTGAGATACTGCGAAATGAAAGTATTGTTGCTATGTTTAATTAATAATATGCATTATCAGTTTGCAAATAAATAGTTCTAAAAATTTTCTTCCTCACTTCGCTCGCAGTGTGGTCATTTATTTAACAGTCATATTATATCTGCAGATACATGTACTTATTACTACTACTTCAGACAGGCAAGAGCGCACGCACCCATGCAATGCATTCTCACCGATATGTCATCGATGAATTGGGATACCCCCCAAGATATATCTGAGTTACACTTACGATAAGAACCATACAAGTACAGTAAAAAAAAAATCCACAACTGTTCCTAATTTCTTTATAACTAGCTTAAGAATTGCATTAAATGATCCCTGGTAATAATATGTTTACATTTTGTGTTTTTCAATGTCATATCTTGTGTTTGTCTAACGATTGATTAAATCAAGTACTGAACTGTAGACTAAAATGTTAACATTATCACAAAAATATATTTTCCAGCATTTGACATCTTTCTTCATCTTAAATGTTACGTGAAAGGAAGGGAGGGGAGGTTAATCTCTGGAAACATCTATGAACAAATTGAATTAGGGCAAACATTTTAAAGCGGTCCAAAATACGCACTTAACATTCCCAAACTTACACCTCCCACAAAAGTTTCCAACACCCCCCAAAGGGAAAAATCCCGGATAAACCCCTCACCAGCAGTATTATAATTTGGCTCAAAGAGATTTCGGGGAGGGAGAGAATCCAGCAGGATACATCTTCCCATAAACACTGTGGCCATTCCAATTTTACCAGAACATCATGCCATACTGAAATGGATATCCGTAGAATTCTTTCCAGGGAGGGGCAAGCAGGGTATTTTCCCGGACCTTGGACGGAAATCAATTTTAGATAGGGGGCAAACAATGGAGTAAAAAAAACCCAAATATGCTAACAGAATGAGTAGCAATACAAAAGGACAGATGGCCAAGGACACCTGAAGGAGGGCACAGTGAGGCAATTGCCCCCCTCAATTTCAAATTTATAATACATTTCTTGAAATTTTCTTGCTCCCTTCTCTTGCAATACTTGCTTTTTTTGGTGTGTGTGTGTGTGTGTGTGTGTGTGTGTGTGTGTGTGTGTGTGTGTGTGATGGTGTGTGTGTGTGTGTGTGTGTGTGTGTGTGTGTGTGAAGTAGCTAGAGGGCGGCGGGAGTCAGCCCTGGGGTCCAAACGATCTAAGTGAAAGAAGTTGTAAAAGGGAGAATGCCTTGGCGATCCGTGAAATTATTTGCATCCTATTAAATCGATATTGTTTTCAGTTTGCAAAAAAATTGGATCTAGAAATTTTTGCTCGTTCGCTCACATTATTGTTATTTTCTTTAATGCATTGTAAATTACCAGAGAGAGAGAATTAAGTCCAAATATTAAAGAAACACAATTTAGTGTTGCATAGTGTATGCATTTTCTTATTTTACGTCGCTCCATGTTGCATATGTTGGAATCGTACATTTGTCATGCATTTTCTGTCTTTCAAAAATATAGTTTGTAGTGCTTGTTTTCCATTATTAGCTAATGTCAAATTGAACGTGATGAAAAATATTTCAAATCGTTTGTTCCAACACAAATGCTTGAACAGCGACTTCTACCACCTTTTTGCGTGATTTACGAGGAGAGAGTCTACAACTACTACTAATTATTATTATCTATTATTGGCATGTTTATCCAGATACTTGCTCCGACAAAAATTCGTGGTTCGTGGCTCTGTTACTATTACATAAGTGGGGATACTTTTCTACTCGATCCACCAGGTCAACTCTTTTCCATTATTATTATATTTCATACAGTTAGTGTAGGAGGCCTACTTAATTTCATAGTTATTGTATGATTATATTTTATTTTTAACTTTTACATACCTCGTTCAAGAAATTGTGTGTTTTGTGGGCTGTCACTTAAAACTTGGAAACTGTGGAACCATTTATTCTATGGATTTATTAATCGTAAAATATGAAAAAATAACATGATTCCTGTATTTTTCACTAAATTTTATCGATCTAATGCAGTTTTTACTTTGGTCATTCTGTTCGAATAACTTGAAATGAAATATGCAAATTTCCAAGGATGGTCGATGGATCCGTTGGACGCCACTTCCACCCTGCGGACGTCCATCTCCATCGGGAATCGGTCGGACCCATCAAAGAGAATTCTCTTTGGGACCCATGAGCCCATAACCCCTTGAAAGAGAGAGTGCCCAAGCAGGATGTGAAAGCTCTTTCGGGAATTTCCCGAGTGGAGGTAGAAACAGCGCCTCCTGTTGAACAGAAAAGCAGTTTCCGCCATTAATCCCTCTTCAGGCAGACGTGGAAAGAAGTGAAAAGTGATAATCAAGCAGTAATTCTTGTGTGAAACGTGGAAGGTAAGGATTAATGTTCTTTGCGTACTTGAAATTACAGAGTATGCAACACATATGTATCATATGTCTTTTGATGAAGATTGGAAGAGTTATTTTGTTGTTAGCTTCGAGTTTCACAAACATTGATAGAGAGAGATATTTAGCAGCCGCAATTCTACCAAATAATGTATAGTTTCAAGATTTTATGTTTACATTTACGTATGTTTAATCCAGACGATCACATGAAAAAGTCAACTTTGTTCTAAAAAAATGTAGAAAATGCTATTCGCACCGAATACATAAATCGTTACCATATGCTAGAAAACAGTGCCGTCGAATATGAAATTCGTCCGTCTACAAAATTAATCTATTCTTGAACGTAAATCCAAGAATTAGAATAATGAATATTATAAAAATCAAAGGCGCAACCACGATTTTTGTCTGGAGGGAGCAAAAACGTACCAATAATAATAATATTATTGGTAGTGGTAGTATCAAAGACGTAATTACAGGGCCGTAACCAGGAATTTTTATTAGGGGGGGGGTAAATTCAATCCTAGAGGGGGCAAATTTTGAATATATTGTGTTGCATTGCCAGATATAGCAAGGTACAGAGGGCACTTGTCCCCCTCCTCCAAATGTGATATGTAACATGAAAGGGATGATATCTTGAAATTCCAATGAACAAAAAAAGTTCGGTAACAGTTTCATACATCGGAGACACATTTCTTCAATTTTACACAAGAAACTATTTACGGAAACGAGTTTCTCCAAGGTTTACAACGTTTGTCGAGGTATTTTCTTTCATCGTGGAATATATTTGACCGGGAAATAATGTATTTTTCAAGAGAGATATCTCGCCGACGCACAATTGCCATTGCTTTCAGTTGCTTGCCCTACGACAACCAGATGCTGCATACGTTTGATGACTTGTTTCAAACCCCCCATTTTTTTTACTATGCTTGCCTAACGTAACCTAACCTTATTGGAAATGGTTCGTGGGGCTATCGGTCAGCTACCGTGCATAATGGTTCATGAATGGTTTGTGGGGCTATCCGTGTATGTTTCGTGTTGCTATCCGTCAGCTACCCGTGCATAATGTGCAATTTGCACAAGTGACGAACTCGATAGTAAGGTAAACGTCCCTAAGTTCGACAGGTTAAGAAAAATTTTTGCAGTTAATTGCTTGTAGTGGCTTTCGTATTTCATAAATGCAAGTAATTTTTTTTTTTTTGCCTGAAAGTTTAACGATTCTTCTTTCACCCAAAAAGTATTTTGCATTCCAACAGTTATGTTACATAATTATTAAAAAATCAAAAAGTGAATCCTACAATATGTCCCTAAGTTCGACACCCTGTCCTTAATTTCGACAGTTTGTGTACCAAATAAAATATCGCAACATCAGACACTAAATATGCAGATGTTAATAATACCAATAACTGCACATGTCCTTCTATTGGCATTTCATTATATTCAACTAAATGTACAGATTTATCAGGGCATGAAGTGAACAAAAAAAGATTTGATGTTAACCCCCCCTCTTTTATGCTCAACAAAATTTAAAATATTAACATGAATTACTTAGCATGCCAAAGGCTAGGTACATTTAAGCAAATAAAACACTGAAAATGTTGATTGCATTTATATTTACAACTTTGAAACATAGTTTTACAGGGTGATTCCTAATGGTGTATCAAAACCAAGTAAAAATTTTTGAGGACTAACTATAACATTTACTTAGCCATGCCTAGATGCTAAGGAACAATTGCTGTTTGTATCTGTGATATTGGTAACATTATATATTACAGTAATAATTAATTAACATAAATTTTTAACAAATGCAAAACAACTTTCTGTCTGAAGTTAGGTGTGAGTCCTCAAAATCAAAGACCTAACTCTTAGACATTTACTTTTTTTTCTTGAAAACATATCTGACCCTTTCCCCCTTCATTACCAAATTTGGCAACTCAACAGGACCAATAATTTGAGGGTCTGATATGAATGAAACCTTACTTTCATAGGTGACCATTCCTTCTTTGCCACATCAACACTCTTAAGTCCAATCACTTTTATTACATCTTCCAGGATCTCCTGAACAACACAGAGGTAAGTAAATTTTGATGCATTTCTTTCTCCCCCTAAAAATTCCACAAGAATGAAATCCCCTTCTTTGACATCACTTTCATTGACAATCTCTAATGTCATTTCATCTGACTCCTCCTCTTGCCAGTGAGAATTCCTTTCTTTCAATGACAGTGCACTTTCATCTGATGATTCTGAGTCACTCACATCAACCCATTTCTTTCCCTTTTTGCCTAAAGTCTTTGTCTTCTAGTTCCTTGCAGCAAGATTCTTCAGCTCTCTAGCTCTTTTGCCTCATCTACATGATGCTTTTTCTCCCCCTTTGTTAGCAGTGGTAGCGTCATCGCCTTGTAATCAAGGGGTCCCCGGTTCAATCCCCGATGCAGGCACATAGTGGTTCGGATCCCACTTTAAGCTGTAGGTCCAGTCCCGATTAGCCTTACTGTGCATAAAGTGGGCTTAAAACACGAAATCAATCCTCCTCCTTTGTAAAGTATTTGATCATTTAAAGAGATGTAATCACAGCAGGCAGTCTTTCTCTTTGCTTTCTTGGAAATTTTTGGACTTGGCCAAATGAAACTAAAGTAAGGAACAAATTAGGCTGAGTTTAATGTAAATTAATTATCAAGTGGCTCCGGTGTACAACCTTTGTTCCTCGATGTTTTCTGCATTGTAAATGGCTAGAACATATCGAAAATTGTTCGTTTTTGTAGCAGAAATGCAAAAACAATCACTTAAAGTGAAAAAGACGTATAGAATTCGAGATTTCCAGAGCTTTGGGAAATTTTGAACATTTCCCGCCCCGACCCAAAAAATTCTGTCCCACACACTCCTACATTTTTCACAAAATCATAGAACAAGGAAAATCGTGTACTGTATGAGGGCAAATTTTAGTTCTGTGTAATATTTATCATTAATCAGGCCAATTTTGCAACATTTTCACAGAATTGTTAAGAAAATTAAAAAATCGTACACAAGACAAAATTTTCATCATTCGGCAATTTAATTTGCATGGAGTTTTAGTTCAGTTTATCACATTAAGCCAATATAAATACGTAATTATAACGTGACATTTTTTGGTATAATTATTGCAGTTTTGTATAGTTCAGGTCCCTCACATTTAGTGACGTAGGAAGAAAGAGTTATTTCATGGAAATTGCAATGACAGGAGAGAAAAAGTATGCAAAAAGTCCAGAAATGACGTTTCAGGGAATGTCCCAAAATTCGACATGCACAGCACCAAACTTCGACAACCCCCTGTCAGATTAATGTATTTTCATGAATGGTAAACAACATTCCTTTCAATGCACATCAAAACCCAACATTGTGTATTTTCGAATAAGGTTCGACACTTGACGAAATTTGGTGCACCATCCAATTTTGTGCTCATATGTTCGACACCCCCCCTTATTTTGTTACGTGAACAACCTTTGTCTGCCACAACAGACTAGGAAGCTCAGAAAAAGGCTCTAAAACAATAATAAAGTATTGAAATTTGTTTTGAAACAACACAAAACTGGTAAAAACCTTACGTAGAAAATTTACCTTCTTATGAAATCCACTA
Organism: Lepisma saccharinum; assembly: GCF_977018435.1. Lineage (NCBI taxonomy): Eukaryota > Metazoa > Arthropoda > Insecta > Zygentoma > Lepismatidae > Lepisma > Lepisma saccharinum. The sequence continues at coordinate 37,610,796 of NC_139249.1, forward strand.
AAAATCAGTTGATTTTTCGCAGTTAGCAAATAGTGCCATCACAATTTCTCCCGCGGTGCTGATATGTCTCATCTGGTGCAACCACCCTTTTTATGACGTGGGGTAAACCTGTACACTGTCGCATGATACATACACGATTTTCTGCATCACATAGTTTCCTTATCTTTTATGATTTTTCAAATACCCTGTCGAACTTAGGCACATTGTAGAAATTAGGGACGTTTACCTTAGGTATTTTTTGGTGGAGAATGTTGGAAACACTGTATGCCCACTACGGTAGTCAAGATTTGCCTGCCATATTCTGTTTTATGGAAGCGAAAAAAGTAGTCAAAGAAATTACTCTCTATGTGAAAAATTGTGTTTTTTTTCGTGTAAAAAGCATAATGGCACCTGGAACTATGTTCTGCAATACACATTTGGTAAGTACGAAACATGTGAAACACAAAATATCTGATTTTAATGTGTCTCCGATCTATGAAACTGGTACCAAAAGTTCGAGCAACATCAAATAACAATATTTCGATAATGACTTTTCGGAATACCAAAGAATACAAAGATAAAGTTTAACATAAATAGCGACTGTATCTACTTTATATTTAAAGGTCGAAAAGGTAAATATACGATTAATATGTACCAACAGTTTGGGGCTTGTCTGCAGAACTGATTAAGGAAGTCCTTTATAAATCGTGCTTCATAATGTTTCCCTCTAGTTTCCATTATGCAAGATTTTTACGCACAAAGGAATCTAACGAGAATCCAACACCACCATTGTGTTGTGTTATGCAAGAAAAATCGAATGAATTAAATAATAATGATTACATTACATCTACACTTTGATGAATTGTGTAAAAATTTGTAATACATTTTTTTGTATTACAAGAGGTTAAGGTACATATCTCCGAGCAGTGTGTTGTAATATAAGCAGAAAGGATGTAAGTTTCGAATGAGTGGAGGTTTACGGACTTCAGCACGTTTCGGCAGTAGCATGCATGGAATACTCGAAAATTTTGCATACCATACGACATACTGTGTGCACTCTTGTAACCTGATCGCCACCTTTGATACCATGCACATTAGCGCCGCCTTGTGGCTGAATTCGAAAGTTACATCCTTTCTGCTTATATTACAACAAGCTGCTCGGAGATACGTACATTAACCTCTTGTGTATAAAGATTTACTCTTCTGACATCTCAAACGGATCACCCGGTATTTTTCCAACATGTTCAATTTCATATTAGCTAATAATGGAAAACAAGCACACAAACTGTATTTTTGAAAGGCAGAATATGCATGACAAACTTTTTTTTTTACATATGACACGTATAACTTTCATGTACAACATATATTTTACACATATGCAACATGCAGCGACGTAAAATAAGAACATGCATAAACAACATGTTAACGCTAAATTGTGTACGTAATCAAAGTTTCTTTAATATATATATATATATATTATTATTAAAATACATTACATGATCAATTCATACGCCAAATTGTCTCCCAAATGTGTGCGCTCCTTTTCCTCAAAATAATTGTTGGCGATCGGGAAAATCTTTAGGTCCAAATATTTGCAAACTGAAAACAATATTGATTTAATAGAGCGCAAATAATTTCACGAGGTGCCATGGCATTCTCTTTAACATTTTTTTTTTCATTTAGATCGTTTTGGCTCCCAGGATTTTGGACTATAAGAACAGCAGAACTTGCACTTGCGAGCGAAGCGAGCAACAAAATTTTACGAAATGTACTTTTATTTGTATAAAATTTGAAAGCAAGGGGGCAAATACCCCCTGAACCTGCCCTTAGCCGTCTGCAAGAAATATGCAAGAAAAACTTAATCTAATTCCATCTTGAGTATCCATTTGTACTGTTATTCTTAGATTCTGCTAGTCATGTTTCTTTACTTCAATGTTTGCCCCCCCCCTCCCTAGGTTGGACTTCCGACTAAAATGGGGGGGGGATAATGCCCCTGTCCCCTGCTGTGGTTGCAGCACTTTGTGAGTGTCTCTTCATCAATTTCACGTCATCACTCATTGTCACGATCAGCTCGAAGTGGCAGAAAGGCAACGCTAAATAACAAAAATCGAATATCCACTCCCTCTCTCTACCACATGAATCACTATTACCAACAGGTAGACTTCGGAAACAAAAGATAAGGCAGTTCAAACTTCATAGCAACACATCCAAACACATTGGGCACCTTTCATACAAGACTTCTCAAAATGTCACAACTGTTCTAGATACTGAAAATTACGAAATCATTTCCCGAAGTCTGAATCAGGAAGGGATTTTCTCTCCCTAATCCCAGTACGACATTATTCGGAATCCCACAGACCTTAATAAATCACAAAATCAATAAGTGTCTTTGTTATGTTGCTAGAGTAGCCTAATAGAGGATATAATTGTAAAGATTAGTGAGAATTCCAGGTAGGAATATGTTCTGTATTTTTCACAGGGGGGGGGCAGTTGCCCCCCTCTAGCTACGGGCCTGCGTAATTATCCTCGTAAATTATGCAAAAAGATGGGTGGAAGTCAAACCTTGGAACAAAGAATTTGTAATATTTTTTTTTTCAAAATGTTCAATTTGACATGAATAATGGAAAAGAAGCACACAAACTGTATTTTTGAAAGAAACATGTAGAGACGTAAAATTAGAAAATACATATCCAACATGTCAACACTAAATTGTGTACGTATTAAAATTTTCCTTAATACATATACAACATAGTAGTATTTAAATATATTACATAATTAATGAATTCGTCCACCTCATAATAAGCTAACATAAAAAATGATATAAATTGTTTGTCAAATGTGCGCACTCCTTTTCCTCATGCATTTCTGACAAAATCAAATTGCATTGAAATTCCAGGCACGGTATTTCTAGATCTGTCTAAAGCATTTGACTCTCTCAACCACATCTCACTTATGCATAAACTGTATTCGCGATTAGAATTATCCAATATGCCATCTGGTGAGATTTTCAGGAACATCTCCATGTAGGACACCTTGCTGCGCTTTGCCGTGTTGAAGCCATTCAAAGCATGGGGAAAATGCGAAAAAGTAGCGTATACTGTTCAGTTTTTTGCTCTAAATAAATCGTTTTGTGGTTCAGGACAAGTGAAAAGCTTATATGTGTTTTCCACCCTGTGGAATCAACAAAATGAAGTGTTTAAATAAATCAGGGAAAACAGAACTGATTGACAAGATTGGCATAACTGAAATGCGGCAAGGAACTTACGAAGAATGTACGAGACTGTACACTCTATTTTCCGAAATAATCTTTCGGAAAGATGATTTTATTGCCATGAAAGTAAATTTTAAATTGTTCTTTATGAATATAACAGTTTTCATCGAAAACAATGTGTTATGTATGTAATTTGGAACAGGTGCAAGTCAATTAAGTGCAAAGATGAAAATAGTTTGAGAATTAATTAATGTCCGTAATCATAAAGGTAAGTCAGAAAAACATAATTGACATGCTAATGTTGCTGTTTCATTCAGTATGTCAATTGTCAGTGAAGACTGAAAATAGCCTCAATAAAATTGTTATTATTATTATTATCCGGTGTAGTTATTAAACCAGCCTGCCTCTTTGGGGAAAAAATCTGCAACAGCATGTTTTCATTTATTTCCTCCCAAGCTTTGCAATACAGGTGAATTGCTTTATTTTCAAATCATTTCTGAGAGCCCCAGTTAGGCAGTTACAACCAAGGTGCAGTGCAGATGAAACAGCACCGCTTTGAAAAACCAGTGCGTATACATTAGTTTCATGTGCATTTCCCGTGTTATTTTTATTATCATAATTAAATGCTTCGCTCTCAGCACAGCTTCACCTTCGTTATAGTTCCTGGAATAACACGTAATTTTAACGTTTCTTCCATACCAGCAATGACAACATGCTGCTATTACCTACTACTACAGAATGTAAACAAAGATCTATCCTACGTAGAGCGGCCATATTGGAAGCGACACTAGCGCTCAGGTGGTAATTTTAATCGCGAATAGTCTAGGCATTCGAGGTGGCACATTTAACCTAATTAAGTCATTTCTTTCCGATCGAATACAATGCATATGCACTCAACTTGAGCATATAGATAATACATCTATCAAAGCTTTTTACTCCAGTTTTAAATCGTCAAAGGTAGGTAGGTGTCCCTCAAGGATCTATACTTGGTCTATTATTATTCATCCTTTACATCAATGACATACCAAAGCACAACATGACTCAAACTATCACCTATGCAGATGACACTAACACAATATGTAGGGCAAACACAAAAGAACAATTAGAAATCCAAACTTACACCTCGATTAATCAAATAACCCAGTACTTAAATACTAAGGAGTGAGGGGTTCATCTGTATATTAATTAGTAAAACAATTTATGTATGCCTCAATGGAACAATGTTCTGTGACATCATTTGTTTAATAAATAAAAATAGTAATAATAATAACAATAACAAGTTATTGGGTGAGCTGAGGCAAGATGGCACCACTGATGGCAATGTAAATACATCATAAATTCCAAACTGTAAATGAACTAGTAATAAACAACTGAAGCTGTTAATGGAAACAATAAATTATCTTATTTTTGTATAGTGATTCAAATTTTTGAAAATTATATTTACTAATATTTTCATTGATATAAAAATAATAATGAACTATTATTATTTGCAGGTTACAAGTTGTAATTATGAATAAGTGGGACGTGCCAGATGAAACTGACTTTACAGAGAGGATGGCAACAGTATATTTATTTAAGCGGCCAATTCAAAATTCACATTCAAGTGGCATGAATGTGAATGTGGAAATAGTCTCCCACTGGATTTTAGTCTTTGAGTTTGAAGGTGGTGACTGGAGAACTGCAGAAGGTTAGTTTCAATGAGTCCGGTATACATATCTCCCCTAATTTTCATAAAATAATATTCCTACCATAAAGATTAACAATATGACAATATCAGCAATTTTTGGAACACACAAACATATATTTACAGACGTATGGACATTAGATTGTATTCCAAAGCAGTACTACAGGGTGAGGCAAAAAGTCTGACATGACCCTTTTAATTTGAAAACAGCTTGACGGAGGACGATGAAACTCATGATATGGGTAATGGGGAAGGTGGCACAGCAGATGCATCAAGGTGGCCATCTTGGAATTATCTTCAGATTTTCAAATGGGAAGACGGGCCTCCCCGATGGCATAGTGGTAATGCCATCACATTGTAATCAAGGGGTTCTGGGTTCTATACCCGGTGGAGGCACATAGTGGTTCGGAACCCACTTTAAATTGTAGTTCCAGTCCCAATCAGCCTTTCTGTGCATAAAGTGGTCTTACAACAACAAATCAATCAATCAAATGGGAAGGGAGTAATCATTTAACATGTGTGTTTTGCCAGAAATAAGAATATGCAGTAATTTTGGCCGTAACTTTATTTGGTGATGATATTTTCACATTTGATGTAATGTGATGGGTTGTTATTTATTTCTTCCAGGTGATGTTCCAATCGTTTTTAGTTTTATACTAGGTTATGTTTGAATTTAGACTATTTTGTTTACTAGTGTTTTAAATTATCTGACCTGATTCGGCTTACAAGCTCTGGGTTTACAGTACTAGACAGACCAGTCACTCGTAAGTCTTAGGTTAGCTACACAGTAAATTAATAAATATACTTAACGAACTGCCAAACTCTATACTGAAAAAACAAATAATGAGAACTGATACCTGTCTTTCACTCTTATATAGGGTGAGGCAGTCAAGATTTAAAAAATGCACAAAAAATAGATAGAGCAAATATTAGTCATTTTTTGAACATGAGTTGAAATGACTAGTACAATATTTTGAATACGGTGTCAGTAAGATGGCGTCCTTGGTTTTGCACACATTGTCGAAGTATTTTGTGATTCTTGTGGTATGTGATATTTTAAACCTATCATTCATAATGTCAGGATAGTAACTGGCCTTTATGTTCATATCTTGTAAGAGCTGTTGCCATGGGAATTACGATTGTGTTTTGTCTTTACTTTGGAGTTCGGTCTTTGAGTTTTAAAGAGTGATAAAAGTGAATTGTAATATCCTGTTCTTTCTTTGAAATCTCGATGGAACTTAGCACATAGTTTCAGTAGCGATGGAGCGTTGGTCGAGTGTGCAGCATGCATTTGCTGTAAAGGTGTATTAGAAAAATTCGGATAGTTTTGTTGGAGCTCAACGCACTTTCCGTCGAGAGTTTGTTACCCCCGTGCCTTCTGCTAATGCTATCAGCCTTTGGGTGAGGACGTTTGAAGCCACTGCTAGCACAACAAAGAAAAGAGGTGCTAGTGAAAAAAACGTGCCGAACACGGCACAGCGCAGAACTTGGTCTCAGCAATCGAACAGTGAGAAGGATTTTGAAGTATGACCTCCAATACCATCCATACAAGATGCAGGTAGTGCAAGCCCTGACACTTCAAGATTACGAGAATCGAATACGCTTTTACCGAGAAATGTTAAATGTTATTGGAGAACACAAAGAAAGAGTTCACAATGTATGGAAACCCACTTTCACATTAGTGGCTTTGTCAACAAGCAGATCTTTCGGTATTGGTCCTAAAATAATCCACACACTCTCCATGAAACGCCTCTCCATTCAGAAAAAGTAACAGTGTGGTGTGCATTATCATCTCGTGGAATCATCTGCCCCTACTTTTTCGAAAATGAACACGGTAACATGGTGAGGGTAAATGGTGGACGTTATGCTGACATGTTGGTAATAATGGCATGGCTATGAGGAGAAATGGAGGAGGCCATTATAAAATTATAGTAGTCATTTACTGTGCATTCAATACTCTGGAAAAATATGAGGACTCTGGAAAACTCAGGGAAAATGGATTTGGAGTTTGTGTGGGAACCCTGTGCTGACCCCTTTTTGTTGACCTGACATTTACCTGCTAAACTCCTTTCTCATCATCTTTGAGTTGAGAGACTCATACCTGCACCGACAGACATTCCACGAATAGCACTCAGTCCCTTACAAGCCTAGCAAAAGCTCCTAGAAGTTTAAAGAGACTGGATCCGTGCAGGAAAGAGAACATAGTGGACGACCGAGAACTGTTACTGACGAGGAAGCAGCAACGGCAGTTATGGCATTCATGGTCAAGAGCCCAAAACGCAGTATGCAATGTTTGGTGTCAGTGTCAGGAGTCGGTCAGAAATCCATACTCCAGGTGTTGCATATGAACAAGTGGCACCCCTACAACAGGGCAGCATGCCTTCACGTTACACATTATGTGTCAGACAGTGGTTGGATGTACAGTTCACGGGTCACTGGATTGGTTGGAGAGGACCCCACTGAGTGGCCACCTCATTCTCCGGACCTTATCCCCCTTGACTTTTACCTTTGGGGCCACCTTAAAGCCATGGTTTATCAAGACGTAATGAATGATCTCCGACATCTCCTGCACCACATCAAGCAAGTGTGTGTCACTGTGGATCTGCAGTGTTATTGTGTGTCCATGAGGACTGGAGGAATCATCTTGCATTTTGTGTATCACAGAACGGGCAACACATAGAGCACATCTTGTAGGATGTCAAAAGTGAACTTCAACTGTGAAAATAACCTCACCAAATAAAGTTAGGGAAAAAATAACTGCATATTATTATTTCTGAGAAAACACATATGTTCAATGATGCCACTTGACCCCCTTCTCATTTGAAAATCTGGAGGTAATTCCAAGATGGCCACCATGATGCATACTAAAGTGAGAATCATAGAACTTCAGACCTTCTGTAAACAAAAGCACGTGTACCCTAACAGTGTTGCAAACTTATGGAAAAAAAATAATCCACATAGCCTACAAGGTGTAAAAACATTTCCATTTGTCAACAGATGCGGAATAAGCAGTATCACTGATGACCTGTTAAAAGTTATTGAATGTATGTAAAAAAAAGAAAAAAATGTACATCTTGCCTGGTGGCCGACTTTCAGACTCATCACCGAAGTTCCCTGGCTCGAATCCTGGCATGGGTGTTATTTGTGAGTGTCCCTTCATCAATTTCATCTGACGATCACTCATTCTCATCGTCGGGATTAGCCAAATGTGGAAGAAAAGCAATGCTAAATTTAAAAAAATACAAAATACAAAATTGACATCTTTTCCCCCAGGAGTAAGACGGTTTTTACTAAAAAAAAACCTTGCTAGAAGAATGTGACACATTGAGATAAATGACGTTTTGAAACCGGGGTTTCTTCATTAAATTTATTTGATGTTTGAAAGTGTTATGATTTATTATTATAGATAATGAAAGTAAGCTAATACATATGATTTGATTGACTAAATTAATAATTATTAATTAGATAAAATAATGAAACTAACTCATTTGATTTGATTGATTTACTTTATTTTACTTCCCCTCTTGTGCCTCTTATGGCTAATTTGCGAAGATGGGGATGAATGATGATGATATGATGAAATCGATGAATGGACATTCACAAACATTCATACCCAGGCCACGATTCGAACCCGGGACCCTGGCGTCGTAGCCCGATGTCAAATATCACCTATCCCTCATCATCTCGTAACTAATGACAAATGTGCGTGTCACAGCGTGGTGGATCTACACCTCAATGTCACACATTCCAGTATCCTCCAGAGTGTACTTCAACATATCTAAAGTTACTTCATCCAAAAACACACTAGTATGTCCTTTTTATCCCGTTCAAAAATGCTGGATTATGCAGAAAGACACCAAGGGAAACTAAAACGGCAACTTAGAGAAGCATAAAAGTGGGGAAAGAAGACTGTAGAATACAGAAATATTTTGAGGCAGTCACATTTTATTGTACGCTACATATAAAATAAAATGGATATTTGCGGGTGAATTTTTAAATATTGTCACATTTTTCTTCTCTCTTGTTGAGAGCTGTTCATTTTAAATCAACCTCCCTCACCCTACGGCCTGCCCTCCTTTACCCACAAAAGTATTCTGGAGTGTGAGGATGTCACCATCCGGATGGTGAACACCTCTGAATTATAGATAGACTCCTGCGTCCCACCCCCTCCCCCATCCCGCAGGATCGTCACTGACAATGTGAAATCGCACTATCATATGCCGACAATCGACATACCACTTCCGTTTTCTGCACTTGACTTAGTGAGAAGTATTGAGGTTGGCAACAGCCTAATAACGGATTTCTTCCGCATCATGTAGTCCGTTTTATGAAAGTACGCTAATGGAAGAGAAACGTGTAAAGTACATTGGATTATACATTTTAAAATATATTTTCATTGAAGGTTTCTGTTTATAATAATAATACGTGATTATTGTATAAATTACAATCGATCACGTGAACAGCAAGAAAATAGCGCCAGTTTCGAACATGGCGACTTCCATGCGTGCAGGAAGGTCTCCCGTGTTTTCAGAGTAGTCATTCGGAAATACAGCCGTTTGAAAAGTGGCAAGAAGCAGGTTGTTCTTAACGTTTATGTGACTTTGTGTCGGGGCTATCCTGAGCAAGCAGTGAAGTTGGTGTACAAGTGTAATTGTGTGTCTGCGTCTTTGTATTTTCGGTGCGGTGAAAGAAAGGAAAACGACCGGTCAAGTTGTGTGTCCCGCGAAAAAAACACGTTGTTGCTCGTATAAACAAGTACACCGATTTTGAGATAAGTGCAATACAACGCGAGGTGTTTTCATATTCTTTCAATCAAACAGCCGTCCTGTCCACTGTGGGGAAGATGTTGATAGTGGTGATTGATGACGATCTTCCCAATTTTAGCAGTCGGCGTTAAATCGCCTCTTGTGCCACGTTGAGTTCCTTTTTGGGAAGCAAATTTGACAGACCGTACTCTGACAGGATGATGTCTAGCGCCGAAAATGCCTCAAGTTCAAAAAGGAACTGCTGAATCAAGGTAAGAAAATACATTACTTGCATGAGACGTGCGTAAATAATGCGCTTATTATCGCCTTCTTGTGCACGAGAAACCGAGAGAAAGATAAACAATCTCTTTTTATTCCCCGGCTTATCTTTGTTTAGCTTCTGCCAAAACTGGCGGTATATTTGTTGCACAAAGGAGAAAACAATACTCTACATGTCAACAATGTTGGGCAATAAAGGCTTGAATTTACTGAAACGAATCTCTCACTCTCTTGTATAACTTTGGCTCTGTCATACTGAGAGAGGAGGGGGGAAGGGGGGGATCTGTTAACCCAGTGTCAGATAAATGGGACTTTTCGCGTAGAAAAATATGTTCATTCTTGAACAAGAACACGTATTTAATCACTTGTAGAAAATTTATTATACTTCAATGTGTAGATTATCAGTTAAAATAAAAATACTTTTTTCCATGTTACGTAAAATTAAAGGTTGCGAGTGAGCAGCATATGATGGCCGCACCATTCACGAATAGCTGGCGCGGAGTGATACGTTACTCGAAGTGATACGGTTGTTTACAGAGGGTCAGAAGGTTCGTGATTCTTACTTTAGTCCCATCTGGTGTGCCCCCTTACCCATATCCAGAGTTTCATCATCCTCCGTCAAGCAGTTTTCAAATTAAAAGGGTGGTGACAGACTTTTGCCTCACCCTGTATATTACACCACAGAATTGAAAGTAATTTATCCATTTATTACTTGATCCTAGCTGAAATCACTTCCAATTTCACATAATGAGATACACTGCTTTTTTTTTTTAGAGAAAGAAGAGGGGGTGGGGCTCAGCATCTACTACGTACTTCCTTGCTGAATAATTGTAGAGACAATCATTAAATATGTCTAACCAAAAAAAAGTCGCTTTGGTAGGAAATGTTGCATTTATTTCTGAGAATTAATTTCAAAGTGATATGTGTTACTTCCAGCATGTTACTTTGGTCTTAAAGCTCTCTAAGAGTGCTTGGTTTCTGCTTGGTAGACATAAGATGATATTCTAACAACCATTTTATAATGGTGCGTTTTGCTCACTATCAATACAGATAAAAATATATAAATAACTTACATGAGTGAGTAGAAATGTTTCAAAACGACGTTTCGGGAGTCTGTACTACTTCCTTCATCAGGTAAATAAAATAAAAACTTTAGGTGCCAAACATGGTACCGCATTGTCAATTCGTAAGTTGAGGATAGAAAAGGTAAAAAACTAGCGGTGACGGCATAAAAACTCCGATGAAAATCTTCACTGGTTAAAAATTCCCTATGTTAAAAAGAAAAACCACACAATTAAAACAAATATGGACTGTGAGCGCTCCTTTGCTGCTTTGGATGTGAAATTTACCCTCCATGATCGTATACGTCACCATTCCAAGGTGAACTCCCTCTCTTCTTCGCCGGCCCTCGCAACCTCGGGAGTGACATGAAAAACCATTTTAGTGTCAGTATTTACCGCTTTATCCCACATTTTAAAAAACGCGATCCACCCTGTTATCATCTCTGTTAATCTTATTCCTTTATCCGGTGCATATAAATGCAGCTTCATAAACGTTGGTTTTATTTATTCTCCTCTTTCCTAATTACTTCACTTTTTATAATCCTATGTCCACTTATTATGATATGCTCGGATAGGCCTGTTTTGGGTACCCCCTCCTTAATATCTTTATCATGTTCGTCACATCTAGTGCGCATGTTTCTCCCCATCTGCCCAACATATTGATTCCCACATTCACATTCTATCCGGTATACCCCTTTTTGTTCTGGGTTATCCTTGTTCCTCCTACCTTTTTATACCAGGTGAATTTTTTTTCGATATTTCTAGAGGCCTTCATCCCGCATTTTACGCTGTATTTTTAATTGTTTTTGCGATCTTTTCGGGAGCCCCCTTGTAATAGGGGATTCCGACGAAATGTCCTTCAATACATTTTTCATTATCATCTTTTTCTTGTTGATTATTATTTCCATTCACGATAATCTTTCTCGCTTTCCTAGCCATCCTATCTAATTCTCGGATATTATATACATTCTTCTGACCTACCCTTTTAATCCAGGCAATTTTTCTCTTTTTCATTGCCGTTATTACACAGTCTTTCGGCTCGAATACAGAAATTAAGGGAAATGTTCAGTTTAACCCCGTTGGGGTGTTCTGATTTATTGTTGAGGTACAGTTCGCCTGCCAGTGGTTTATGAAAAACACCGGTTGTAAGCCCTTTTTCAGTTTTGGTAACGCTTAAATCCAAAAAAATAATACTCCTGCCTTTTATATTTCCCCTGGTGAAGCTGATTCTTTTGTCTTGTTTCCCTAATTCAACAAAAGCTGTGTCCAATGCATTGATATCCCCTATATCAAGGATGTTGTCAACGTATCTGCCATAATACATTAGGCCCACCCCCACTTGTTCTACAGCCGCTTTTTCAACATAATGCATGAAAACGTTGGCGATGAAACCCGAGATTGTGTTACCCATGGCCAGTCCCTCTTTTTGCAGAAAAATCTTACTGTTTACAGAAAAGTAATTATATTCAGTGACAAGAAAAAAAACATCGGACATACTCCCATGCAACCAGAATCTCCACCCCATTGTCTAAAAGCCATCTCTGGAGGCAGTCTCCAGCTTTTTTTTTACACTAAACTGAGGATTATACTTGATCTTCCCCAGTCTCTTAACCATTTCTTTGGCTAAACCATAGCCTTGATGATCATACATTGGGATAATAGGTCTAAGCTTTATGTGTTTTTGGGATACCGAAGAATGTTGGAATCTTCCCTTCTTTGACCCCTTTGATAAGTCTTTTTTTTTTTTTTTTTTTGGCAGTTCCTAGGGTGATGCTAGTTTCAATGCCTTTCTTTGTCTCGTTTCTAATCTTATTGATTGGGTTCCTTTTAATTTCTTCGAAATCCTTATTCCTAAAACTATCCTCTAATTTCTTATGATATGCGTCTTGTTCCATTATCACCATTTTATTTTCCTTATCTGACCTAATCAGATATAGCTTATTGTCATTGACCCATTTTTTCACTTCTCGCATGCATCCCCTAAATGTTTTGTCTTCTTTCCCCCTTTGGTACTTACTGTGGTTCTTAAATATCTCACGATCTTTAAGGTTGGAGTGCAAGTGTTCGTCTATGATATCACATATATTTTGCCTAGCATTAACCTTCTCTTCTCTTTCATCTTTCTTATTTCTTTCTCTTCTTTTTAGTTGTGTGGTTTTTGTTTTTAACATAGGGAATTTTTAACCATTGAAGATTTTCATCTGAGTTTTTATGCCGTCACCGCTAGTTTTTTTTTACCTTTTCTATCCTCAACCCGAATTCTCAACTTACGAATTGACAACGTGGTACCAATGTTTGACACCTAAAGTTTTTATTTTATTTACCTGATCAAGGAAGTAGTACAGACTTCCGAAACGTCGTTTTGAAACATTTCTACTCACTCACGTAAGTTATTTATATATTTTTATCTGTATAGTCTAACAAGTAGTAATAATCTTTGTCACATGAAAAAAAAGTTGTTTTACAAATGTGTGTAACATGTGAAATCACTCATTCAAAGAAAATCATATGCATGCATTAGATATTTGAAAATAATAATAATTTAAAATTTAAAAAAAAAAAATCTTTAAAAGTTAATTGTCACAGATCAGGTTTAAATGCACATATGTTACAGCTGACATTGGCAATTGAAAAAAAAACCCTTCCTTGCAGGCATCTCAAACAAGCATCGTTCAGATCACTACTCACTTACCTACAGCTCCTACTTTATGGAGTAGCATTCACAAATCATGGATGTTACGTTAAGTGCAGGCGCGTCGCGTGATAATGTTCACATGAGCACGTGAACACTCATGTAAATGTTTTAAATTACGTACATATTAAATGCACACACACACACACACATATTTTTTTCGAAAAAATACTTCTTTGATGTTCGAATATACACACACAATTTACTTGGAGTCGACGTCTTTCACGTCTGATAACTTTTTTAGAGAGTTGGTAACACTGACTCCCACTGTGTTCCACGGATTGCGTTGAACACAATTGCTGTGCTTGTCGCATCAGACTGACAGCTAAGGGACTGTTGGCCACTATACCGCGAAAATGTTCACTGGGCTGTGCGAACATATGGTGCTGGGAGCCCTGATTCAAGCGGCAATACTTCTTGCATTCGGCACCAGAGTGCAGCATATACAAGGCATGTCTAGGGAGACTCGAGACCATCTGCGCTACATAGTTGCAAACTTTAGTGAGAAATCGCTAAACCTGGCGGATTTTAAATTCCAGTGGGCGTTAAAGTTCACGGAATAGTGACGAGCGACTTTTCTTTAGAAAGTAGTCTGCAGGAGTTACGTATCTTTCAAGGTTTATATGATTTGCGCATGAGCGTCTAAGGGCCATTCAGACTATGCAACCTTTTTTTTTATTAATTGTCATTTTTAATGCAAAAAAATAACTCTCAGCAACTTAAATTGCAAAGGAAAATGCGGACTATATTTACATCAATTGAACGCACATTTTTCTGGTAACTATACTCAGAATAGTATGGAGTCCTAGGCCTAAATAGCTGTTACCGAAAACAGTTATCAATTGATGTTAGTAAATTATTTTTACTATTCTCTATGTTATTAGAATATGCTTATTGTGAAGAACAAAATATAACTTGAGAATACTAGAGATGCATTTTTGCTACACATAATATTTTCTTCTTTGAAGTTAGAAAATTAAAACGAAATACGCATAAAATTATCTCATTTGAAATTAAGTAATTTTTCAATCTACATATAAAAAATACAAACATTGAAATTTAATTTATTGGTTGGAATAAACCTGATGTAAGTTGTTCTTTACAGCACTTTTTAAAAATATATTTTGCATTTTCCACCTGTAAATTTGATTCAGCAACTTTTAGCACATGTTGATGATTTAGCAACTTCTGCGTTTTAATTGTTGGCAACACTGTTGCTGTAGGAGAACTTCAAGGGGACATGTTATTTTTGGAAAGGTCAAGTTCTGTTCGTTTTGCGGGGCAATAAAAAAGCCTATGCTCTTTGGCGGGAACCGGCAAAATGCTGTCAGAGTGGTGTCAACTATTTGCTTTTATGTGCATTGGCTTTTAGTCGTGCGCGCGTGTGTGTGTGTAGTGTAGTGTTGTGTTTTGTACACTATGAATACTGTTAGGAGTTTGAAAGAAACTTCATTTTCGCGAATGAGCAAAGCAGAACGAACGGAAGTAAAAAGGATGGGCCCTCACCACACAAACCTCTGCATTGTACAAGAGGTAAGTACTCCCAACCGAGTTATTGTGGGCGGGGTGAGGGCATTCTGTATAATACCCAAATATCTTATATACACAATTTTTTTTTCTGGACTGGACACGTCCTCCCCTCTGTCCTGCTAACAATGCACGTGCTTTCAACGCTGAATGAATGTCGTTGTTTAACATATGCTCATTGTAATAGAAAGTAGATTGCGAAGTATGGTAGTCTTGCATTGTACATACCTGAGATTGCATGTTATACTAATTAGTTTGCACTAGCCATTACTAATTGTAAATTGCATAATCAAAAGAGTGTTAATTGAATGGAAAATCTTGTATTACTTCAAATATAGTGTGATTTTTGTGGGAAATATATAGTTGAAAATAAGTTATTCTTACTTTTTCAATTAAATATGAAGTTACAAGGGGAGAGGAGTAAATCTACAATCAGTATAAAAATTTTATTGTGAACATCCGTATGTGAACCGCACGCGACGCCACTGGTTAAGTGTTTCATCACTGGCTAAATGTATGTGCTTCATTTTTAGACTGCTTTAACATTTTAATTTCTGCTGCCTGTGGAAATCTTTCTGGCTTACATTATTTAGACATCACCTCCGAGTGTCTCTCAACTTGAAGTGGGAATGACAGGTGCAATTTGTACATTGGCCTCAAAATTTTTATACATGCAAATATCATACATGCAAGAAACATATTTTTTACAATACTTTTGTATGCGAGGGGATTTTGGCATTTCCACCAGAGGCAGGCAAAAATACAGGGTCTAGCAATATACATCTACCATTTTGATAACAGGTGGGCCACGAATAAGTAGCCCAGCTCCACAGTACCTCATATTTGTCGCCTCACCATTTTTAAAGTTGTTAATATTTTAGTCACTTATTTCTACATATTTCAAGTGTTCCAAACCGACATCAAAAATTTTTTGGGGGGGCTTGCGTTTCGACCTGGCAGCCATTTTCAATCAGCGACGTGTGCTGATTTTAGCATTTTCAGACTTTTACAAAAAATGCTGTAACTTATGTTCTATAATTCCAAATGTAATGATTAAAAAAAACATTTTGTTCCAAAATAAATCCTTTCGTTTTGTTTATTATCATTTTGGCTTCCAGATTAGTAGTTTACATGCTATACTACAATAAATCCGACAGAATGTTTTTCATAATTCCTCATCTTTGGGGCACAAAATAACCATAAAGGGGGCAAAATACCTTAACCATATTTCTCAAGTTTACTGTGCAGTGCCAGGTAAGTCTGAAAATTGTTAAACACATGAGGTATCTGGGTCCCTTTTTTTCTATTTTTTCTAAAAAATGAAAATTCTGAAAAAAATCAAAAGTTTGACCCTCTGTATTCCTTAATGGGGGACGGAGGAAAAATCTGAAATTTGCACCACAGTGAGAACACCTCATGCTGAACATAATATTAATATTTGGTGAAGGTGTTTTTCCGAATAAGAAAAATATTTAAGACTAAATTTACCCAAAAATAGCCACTTCACAATACTAAAAGAAGCACGTGTAGAACTGGGAAATGATGAAACTGACAACTATAAACACATTTGAAGCAGACTTATTAAAAATGTATATTAAATATGAAACTGTGTGTAGATACAGGGTGTCAAAAGTCAGGAACCACGCGAATATCTTTAAAACTCTTGGAGTGAAATTCTTCTAAGCATTAGATGTACCTTGGATATTCGTGGCGACGTTCTTGAATGGAAAGACCATTCTATGATTTTTGGATATCTATGTGCAGTCTAGAAGATTATTCATTGAATGCATTTTTGGATCTGTAAAGCCCCTATCACACGGAACTGGATTTGTAGTAGGAATGACATAGTTGGTGCTGAACTGACTTTCTAGGTAGAAATCATGGCCACCTGGCTGACTGGTTTTGAGGAATAGGACACCTCGACTGGATTCTGTGGAACAGCCAATCAGAACAAAGTTTGGCCATGTGAAGATAACCTGTTAGTTTGCAAATGAGCATTTTTTGTCTGTGATTTCAGAGTGCTGGCTGTTTATGTTATAGTTTATCGAGAAAAAGAGAAAAAGTGATGATGTGCAGTGCATTCGTGTTCAATTCATTAATATTTAGGTATTTATGCAAAGCGATGAGATGTGTACATGACAAATATGATTAGCTGAAAATGAAAATCCTTATTATTACAAGTGTATTAATAAATGTTTGACTTTTTTTTGTGAATGAATCTGCGAATCTCATGTAAATAATGCAAACCTGAGTTAAAAAGCTTGTTCGGTATGCATTGATTACCATTTTTTTTTCTCGAGCCAATCTCTACTTCATAATTTTCCTTTTTTAATAAAAGCACAAAGCAGTAATTTTCCTACAACATTCTTCAAATTGCTCGTCCACCTATAAGCCGGCTTTAGACGAAAGCATTTTCATTGACATTTTTGCTAGCATAAATGCTACGTAAATGCTTCCAAAAATCTTATAACAGATAGTACTTTTCAGTTTTACACCAAAGCATTTCATTCATCATTTCGGTTAGCTATTCCAATTACAATGTATAATGCATACAGCATGAAAGGCACGTCGAGTTACACCGTCTATGCTGAGTGCACGGTGTTTACAATTGAGAAAGCTAAAATATTCTTCCATACGTGTACAGTAAATGTTGTAAAGTATGTATTCTATCAGCGCCATTCTTCTCTACCTAAAACCATTTAATATAAAGCGGTATTCCTCTCGGTTGAACAGTTATCGAATATTAAAAGTGTGAAGTGATACGTTGTTTACATCTTACGTGGCTGTCATTATGGGAACAAAAGACTATCGACAAGTACAGTGTAACAAGTACCGTGTGAGGCGAAAAGTAGCAAATGGGTAGCCAGTCCAGCATCAACTAGAGCATTCCTACTGGAAATCCAGTTCCGTGTGATTCAGGCTTAATAGACACTTTTGGGATTGGGTGATATTGCAGGCCACACTAGCTCTTCAAAAATATAAGATGTTTCTCCCTTTAAACACATTACACAACGTTGCCATTGTATCTCAAGTGCTATGTGCAGTTGTTCTTTCTTGTTGAACACAACTACAGACCTCTGTATTGTGTGTCGTTCTGGTACTCTGCCATGTCTTCCAGTGCTAAACTGTTGTCGAAATTTACCCTGAGTAGCTACCATACAATGATTACTTTTAAAATATGCCTCTGCCACAACGCATGGTGTTCAGGGGTCCAACTTTCCATTGCTACAGAAATGGCATCCCTCACTCTCGGTTTCTTTCCTACTTTGTGGCTGGAGGAACACCAACCTATGAAAGTGGTAGATATATTTTGTTGGACCCTACTTGTGTTTTTTGGACTCATCCTTTTGCATGAAGCCATTCAACAAAGGACATAAAAGTTTTTAATATGAGAAGTAAAGTTATATTCATATTTTTATTTTATTTTTCCACAGCTAGTCCTCCCTACAACTTTTGAAAGATTTCAATATATATATTTTTTTGTATCATTAAACAAATACATAAAATCAACATGACTATCCCTTCAAATCAACGACCAAATTGCAATTATATCATGTCAGAATTTTTCGAACAATATCTCTATAGAGCAGCTATGGGGTTCACACAGCCTGGGAACCTGCCAGATGAAAGTGGCCAGAGTGGTGCTGATCACATCACCTTCACAGTATGACGCAGTGTGCAGGTGGTAGCTTCTAAAAATTCACAACAGAATGAAAAACTTTTAAATTGGACAGATGCAAGGAACAAATTTGGCTCAAGAGAATTGTTCAAGTGACAAAGTTTGATTAGCATTCAATGTTATTCTGATTGTGCACGCACGCTCGCTCGGTAAACTTTTAAAACAATCAGGAAGCCTGTGTGTATGTTACTTAGGAGTGAAGGCTTCCACATAACCATTATGTACAGCACTCAGGTAAACAGGTTTTATTTTTCATGTTTCGAATGCTACCATTTTGCACAAGACAAAAAAATAAAAAAAAGTTTTGTTACAGATTAAGTTTTAACATTACTATGTACATACTTCAAGCATGTCTTGTTCATAC
The DNA here is from genome assembly GCF_977018435.1 of Lepisma saccharinum. Lineage (NCBI taxonomy): Eukaryota > Metazoa > Arthropoda > Insecta > Zygentoma > Lepismatidae > Lepisma > Lepisma saccharinum. The sequence goes on from NC_139249.1 coordinate 37,630,017, forward strand.
TTTTAATAATATAAAAGTTGCGTTTTTAAATGTTTAATATGCAATCTTGTTGGAGCAGTTGAGCTAAAAATCTTGTATTTGTCTTTATGCAGGGACACCAACTGATGATGGAAAACTTGTTCCTAAATATGAGAAACAGCGCCCACGAGGATTCATATATGCTAATAAGCTTGGCAGAGTAAAAATGTCTCCATCAAGACTACGACAGTATGTATTGGACAATAGACACAATGGAACAGAATATAACAGACTGATTAACAACTGCCAAGAATGGGTTGGGTGTTTGTGTAAAAGTTTCACTTTCTCTGAAGTACCAGAGAAAGTGAAATCTCATACCACTGCCTTCGATCTCAGTGTAATTACAACAGGTGTCGCTGCAGTAGGCACTGCAGTATACGTGACTGCAAGACTTCTAAATTCCTTATTTGGTCCACGTTAATTGAGGCAAAACAGGTCTTGTACAGTGGTCTTTTTTCAATTCGAGCTTGGATAATTATAATTATTAGGTAACTTGAACAGAAGCTTCTTCCCCTTCAAATTTCTATTGAAACCAATGTTAAAAATTCATATGTACAGTTGATCATGAGTTATGCGTACATCAAGGTGAAGGGAAAATAATATGTACAACTGAGAATTATTTACAAATCAGATTTAGATACCATGCCATATCATTATTAAAATACTGTAATTGTATCTATTTTGAGGAACAACATATTATACATCATACAGGCTATTTCTGTCATAAAGTGGTAAATTAACAAATCTGAATGTTAGATTCTTAAGTTTTATGTGGATTAGCATCCACTTCCCGTGTAAATTTTACTTTCTGATCAATCGTGTCACATTTCCTCTTTCTGTTTTCCATAGCCGACCAGTAGCAACTGAAAACTGTCACTGAAGGAACCACTGTTGTGTTTTTATTATGGAACACTGCAAACGTCAGCTATCGGCATCGTTTTAATGTGTGTAGTTTCGTATTGTGATTATGTACCTAGTCTTACCATAAATACTGTCCCAACATTTGAGGGTGGCTGTACTTCCACCCGTACAAGCGAGAGACGGCAAGAGCAGTAGCGTGAAGCGTGAGTCATTGCTTGTTGAGCTGGTCAAGTGAAAAGGTGTCTGTTGTAAGTGTTGAAGATGAAATGGGGTGAGTACGAAAATCGTGTGGCCGTGGTAGCGTTGCACAAGGTAGGCAAATCACCAGGGGAGATTTTCAAAACCCTCCAGAAGCTGAAAATCTCCAAGAAATTTGTGTAATGCACTATCCAGCGCTTTGTTGAGACTGGTACTGTTAAAGATCGCCCACGGCAAGCAAGACCACGCACAGTACGAACACCAGAACTTGTGAAAGCAGTGGCGGCACGAGTGCGACGAAATCCTGTACGGAAACAGTCAGTGATGGCTTGTGAGCTAAAGATTTAAAAAATGTCGATGTCTCATACGTTACGCAGTGACCTGGGACTCCATGCCTACAAACGACGCAAAGGACATCTCTTGACAAGTGAACTGAAGCTCCAGAGGCTCCGGAAATCAAAGCGGTTACTTCAGCGTTATGCGGCAAATGGGCACCGTTGAATCCTTTTCACTGATGAAAAAATTTTCAGTGTTGATGAGACTTTCAATGCTCAAAATGACAGGGTGTATGTCACATCCTATCGGGAAGCTGCTGACAAGGCCCCCAGGATCCAGAGGGGTAACCATCCTGCATCAGTCATGGTGTGGTGGGGTGTGAGCTACGAGGGCACAACGGATCTCCATTTTTGTGAAAAGGGGGTCAAAACTTCAGCAAAAGTGTACCAGCAGACAGTGCTTGAGAAACTATGCAAGAATCTTCCCGACACCATCTTCCATGGAGAGAACTGAAGCTTCCAGCAGGACTCAGTCCCAGCACACAAAACACGCACCACCCAGCAGTGGTTGGAGGAAAATGTTCCTGACTTCATTTCCACGTCAGATTGGCCCTCTGCCAGTCCAGACTTAAACCCTTTGGACTACAAATTGTGGCCCAAGCTTCAGGAGATGGCTTGCAAGAAGAGACATCCCAATATTGACAGTTTAAAGCGGTCTCTTCAGAAGGCAGCTGCGGACTTTCCACTTGATGTGTTGCATAATTCCATTGATGAGTGGCCACGAAGACTTCAGAAGTGTGTCAGTGCTAAAGGTGGCCATTTCGAATAATTATTTGTGATTTTGGTTCATAATGCATCCATGCACCTCATGTTATTCTGATATTAAAATATCTCTCACCATTTTGTGTCTATTTACTTACAACTTTGGGACAGTATTTATGGTAAGACTAGGTACAAAAGAAAATTAATCTCATTTTCTGAACAATTGCGGCAAATCTTTCTGCTCTGATTTCATACCATGTGCCGCACTCATCTTTCTCGCAACTTGAGACTGACTACTGCCATATCCTCCTATCTTGTTTTGTATTTGAAATTGCCTTGTTTTTTGTAACCACAAGAAATGTATACTTTTGTAGCTTGGATACATACAAATCAACTGTACATTCTTCGTTTTGGACTTTTAACCACTGTTATTTTCAAAAAATTTACCAACGTTTCTGAGGCTGAATCTGCCTCCGTCTTCAAGGTAACGTGTAGTCTGTTAAATCATATGGTGTCTATAAATGGTTGCCCTGGAGGATTATTCTTGGTGGCCTAGGCCTAGTGGGCATTTGACCTATGTGTCCCCCTCCGATTTCCATGAAACTTGGCAGGTGTGTGAATCAAGGTGCACAAATGAAGAAATACGTGTTCTTCTTTGTTTCGGCTAAAAATCTGTTCTAGGGGGCAACCTCCCCTCAAATGTCAAGATGAGGACAAATTGACATGGGGATCATCTGATCCCTGTGTCCCCCTCCAATTTCCATGAAATTTGGCAGGTGTATAGAGAGGCCCTATGCCCCCTGTTTCTTCCTATGCCATATTTACGTGGTTTTGGGGTCAGATCCCCATTTCAATTTCTCCTCATCTTGACATTTGAGGGGGGGGCCTCTATACACCTGCAAGTTTCATGGAAATCGGAGGGGGAGACTTAGACCTCCCTTGTAAGTGTATTCATTAATTACAAATCGCGCAGCGCACGGACGCACACACACTATATCTATCTATCTATCTATCTATCTATATATATATATATATATATATGTATGTTAGCAATAACATATTGGTTACGTGCGTGTTACTCACTATCTATAAACAAAAATACGTTAGAGTATTCAAATTGGTCTACTTACGCAAGTGAGTATGTATTCTTATGTGGACGACGTTTCGGAAGCTTTACTGCTTCCTTCCTCAGGTTGTCGATTTCAGCTCGGAATATCAAGCCATGTCAGAGAAGTGTCATGTAAGGATACTGGGAGAAAGGTTTGGGTTAAAAACACTTCATAGTGCTTGACCTATACAGAATTAAAACCACTTTGCTAAAAACCCCTTAAAACTCACAATAAAACATGTAAAAACCACCGCTACGGTAAACTGGAGTGGCCGTTGAGAGCCTAAACTCCCTGTCAAGGTGAAGCGAGCGGGCAGATGGCGCCGCGCAGCGGAGTGGTACTTCCCCTCCCACGAGAGATCCCTCCCCTCTCTTTTTCTTCCCCTCTTCACCAATCCAAGGAGAATTCCCGTTCCACCTCGGCTGCTTTCCTTACTTCCGATGTGACATGGAAGCCCATCGGGGCTCTTTTATTATTCAAATTGTCCCACTTCTTAAAAAAGCTAATCCATACGTCATCTAAATTGCCCTCGTCCCGGTTCAGTTTATTTCTGTGTCCCGCGCATATCAATGCCGTTTCGTACACGTTCCTATCCAATTTACTATTACTTTTTTTGATAACCTCTCTTTTTATTATTCTATGCCCACTGTTTATTATATGCTCTGCAAGCCCCGTTTTCGGGTCCCTTTCTTTGATGTTCTTATCATGTTCGCCCCATCTAATACGCATGCTCCGGCCGGTTTGTCCAATATATTCCATCCCGCAATTGCATTCAATCCTATACACCCCTTTTTGTTCATCAGGGTTATCTCGAATTTTTACCCCCCTCTTATAATCCGTGAAATGCTTTTCAATATTTCTAGGTGCTCTCGTCCCGCATTTCACACCGTACTTTTTCACTGTTTTTTCAATTTTCTCAGTGAGCCCTTTACAGTACGGTATCCCAACATAGTTAACTTTACTATCCAACCCTCCCTCCTCTTTTTCCTCCTTTTCTACTCTGCTATCAGAATCGGGGTTCCCCTTTGAAATACTCTTCCTTGCTCTCCTAGCTAACACGTTCATTTCATATTCGGAAAATCCATTCTTCATTCCTACCTCTATTATCCACGATATTTCCTTTTCTTTTTCTACTGCATTATTGCATAACCTCTCAGCCCTTATGAAAAAGTTTAAATAAACATTCGATTTGACCCTACTTGAATGTTCCGATGCCTTATTAATATAAAGACTGCCTGCCAGGGGTTTGTGAAACACCCCTGTCTTTATCCCCTTTTCAGTTTTGGTAATACTTAGGTCCAGGTAGTTGATTTTACCTTCCACCGAATTCTCCCTAGTGAAGCTTATTCTGTCCTCTTGTTTTCCTAACTCCACAAAAACAGTGTTAAGATCTTTTTCTTTTCCAACTACAAGGATATCGTCCACATACCTACAGTAATATTTTATGTCTACTCCCACCCTTTCCATAACCGCTTTTTCTAAGTAATGCAAGAAAATGTTTGCCGCAAAACCCGATATCGGGTTGCCCATCGCTAACCCTTCTTTCTGTCGAAAAATCTTATCGTTTACGCGGAAATAATTGTACCCGGTTACAAGAAAAAACCACCTGACATATTCCCATGCTACCAATATATCCACGCCATGGTCTAGTAGCCATCTTTGAAGGCAGTCACCGGCTTTCTCTCTCGGTACACTAGGGTACAAATTTGTTACATCAAAGCTGCTAATTTGGTCATCCCTCCCGATTTCTAAATTTTCAATTGACTTTTTTACCTCAAAGGAGTTTTTAACGCTATACTGGGTGTTAACATTAATCTTCTTCATTCTTTTAATTAATTCCTTTGCCAATCCATACCCTGGGTGTTCATAGGTGGGGATTATTGGTCTAAGTGGGATCAGTGCCTTGTGCGTTTTTGGAATGCCGAATGCTGTGGGGATATTCCCCTCCTTCACTTCTTTAATGAGCTTCTTCTTTTCCCCGCTGCCTAAGGTTATGCTGGTTTCTATCCCACGTCTAATCTCATTTCTAATTTTACTAATTGGGTTCCCATTAACCATTTCGAAATCATTATTTAGAAAGCATTCTTCTAACTTACTTTGATATACGCCTTTTTCTATTACTACCATCTTATTTTCTTTGTCAGATCGAATGAGATACACATTATTATCTTTGGCCCATTTTTTTGGAAAAGAAAAAGATCTTAACACTGTTTTTGTGGAGTTAGGAAAACAAGAGGACAGAATAAGCTTCACTAGGGAGAATTCGGTGGAAGGTAAAATCAACTACCTGGACCTAAGTATTACCAAAACTGAAAAGGGGATAAAGACAGGGGTGTTTCACAAACCCCTGGCAGGCAGTCTTTATATTAATAAGGCATCGGAACATTCAAGTAGGGTCAAATCGAATGTTTATTTAAACTTTTTCATAAGGGCTGAGAGGTTATGCAATAATGCAGTAGAAAAAGAAAAGGAAATATCGTGGATAATAGAGGTAGGAATGAAGAATGGATTTTCCGAATATGAAATGAACGTGTTAGCTAGGAGAGCAAGGAAGAGTATTTCAAAGGGGAACCCCGATTCTGATAGCAGAGTAGAAAAGGAGGAAAAAGAGGAGGGAGGGTTGGATAGTAAAGTTAACTATGTTGGGATACCGTACTGTAAAGGGCTCACTGAGAAAATTGAAAAAACAGTGAAAAAGTACGGTGTGAAATGCGGGACGAGAGCACCTAGAAATATTGAAAAGCATTTCACGGATTATAAGAGGGGGGTAAAAATTCGAGATAACCCTGATGAACAAAAAGGGGTGTATAGGATTGAATGCAATTGCGGGATGGAATATATTGGACAAACCGGCTGGAACATGCGTATTAGATGGGGCGAACATGATAAGAACATCAAAGAAAGGGACCCGAAAACGGGGCTTGCAGAGCATATAATAAACAGTGGGCATAGAATAATAAAAAGAGAGGTTATCAAAAAAAGTAATAGTAAATTGGATAGGAACGTGTACGAAACGGCATTGATATGCGCGGGACACAGAAATAAACTGAACCGGGACGAGGGCAATTTAGATGACGTATGGATTAGCTTTTTTAAGAAGTGGGACAATTTGAATAATAAAAGAGCCCCGATGGGCTTCCATGTCACATCGGAAGTAAGGAAAGCAGCCGAGGTGGAACGGGAATTCTCCTTGGATTGGTGAAGAGGGGAAGAAAAAGAGAGGGGAGGGATCTCTCGTGGGAGGGGAAGTACCACTCCGCTGCGCGGCGCCATCTGCCCGCTCGCTTCACCTTGACAGGGAGTTTAGGCTCTCAACGGCCACTCCAGTTTACCGTAGCGGTGGTTTATACATGTTTTATTGTGAGTTTTAAGGGGTTTTTAGCAAAGCGGTTTTAATTCTGTATAGGTCAAGCACTATGATATGTTAGCAGGTAACAATATGTTATAAACACATTCTTACTTTCCAAAGAAGCGCATGTGGGATGGCAAAATGGATCCGGATCTGAAAATTCCGGATCCGAAAGTTTTGGCCGAGTGGTTAGCACATCGTGCTGCGATGCCAAGGGTCCCGGGTTCGAATCCCGCATGGGCTTGGTTGTTTGTGAATGTCCATTCATCCATTTCATGACTCATCCCCATCTTCGCAAATTGGCCAAGAGGCACAAAACGTGAAGTAAAATAAACTAAATCAATCAATCAACCCATAGTAATAATAAATGCAACCAACCAATAATAATAGATATTAAAATTGTCTTATTCAGCAAGGGTGTTTCAGCCTTGGAGGCTGTTCTTACAAATAAGTCAGGGTTGCATAACAGAATACAAAAAAGGTAAAGAAAAACTAAAATGACAAAATAATATAAAACAATAGAAAAAATGGTTTTGTGTAAAGTTAAGGGGTACAAATTTCTGATAGTTGCATTGATATTTGAGTGCATGTTCAACTTGAAAAACAGTCCACAATATACATGTAAACATGTAATATGTTTAGACAACATGGCAGCAGATATCGGTTGAACAGGAGGCTCTGGGTCTCCATGTGAAATCAACAAGGTCCTCAATCTTATATTTTTTTCATTATATGAAATCTGACATACTGCAAGGGCCAACTGACTATATGCAAAGTTGCAAATCAATATCTTTCATATTTCAGAAATTACAGGGGTGCAAAAATGTGCGATTTTGACCATTTTTTCATTATCTTGTAAACTTTAAATTGCAATATTTATAGAAGTGAATCAGATGGCATTGTAAAGATCTCAAGGAGCTCTTTTCACACAAAATATTACAAGCCTATGTCAGGCTAATAAATAATTGAAGGTGATGTAATTAAAACTTTGTTAGCCATTTTCTCAAAAATGGGTCTTTTATTTCTTTAAAAAAAATTTGTATGTTATGCATACACTATTACTCAATAACTAAAAAAAATGAAAATTGGATACCAATGGGATCCAGAGTTATATTAGATTTAGGTTGGGTTAGGGTAGGTGAACACTGTTCGATAAAGTTGAAATGTAGACAGGAAACAGGTGGCAATCATGAGGCAAAAAATGAGGTAGGAAAATATCCAATTCATATGAAAAAATTCTCCTAATGTCATTCTTAAATGATAAAATGCATGTTTCACTGTTTATGCAAAAACATTGTGGGAAGAATGGGTTTTGTGATTAACTGGTGGGAAGTTATGAATATTTTCAAGTAGCATTCTGGTTGACTGATGTAGTATAATTACAATGAGAAAAATACATTGTCTATATAATTTCCAAAGAATTCCAGAAATACAGGATGATTCAGTAATTCATCATTGAGAACCAGAGGAACATAACTCCAAAAATATGTTTTTTAGTTTTGTTTTGTTTAAATAATCTCCTCTGAAGAGCTTTATTTGGAGTTAGATCGTCGACATATCTCCACTTGTAATCCTTAGCAGTAAGGTGTAGATTAAGGTGGAGTTGCATATCTCCAATTTACAGACTCTTTTTTAAGAGCCAGACATATTCCTCTCCAATTTACAGACTCTTTTGTAAAAGCCAGACATATTCCTCTCCAATTTACAGACTCTTTTGTAAGAGCCACACATATTCCTCTCCAATTTACACTCTTTTTTAAAAGCCAGACATATTCCTCTCCAATTTACAGACTCTTTTGTAAAAGCCAGACATATTCCTCTCCAATTTACACTCTTTTTTTAAAAGCCAGACATATTCCTCTCCAATTTACAGACTCTTTTTTAAGAGCCAGACATATTCCTCTCCAATTTACAGACTCTTTTGTAAGAGCCACACATATTCCTCTCCAATTTACACTCTTTTTTAAAAGCCAGACATATTCCTCTCCAATTTACAGACTCTTTTTTAAGAGCCAGACATATTCCTCTCCAATTTACAGACACTTTTTAAGAGCAAGACATATTCCTCTCCAATTTACAGACACTTTTTAAGAGCCAGACATATTCCTCTCCAATTTACAGACTCTTTTTAAGAGCCAGACATATTCCTCTCCAATTTACAGACTCCTTTTAAGAGCCAGACATATTCCTAAGAACACAGTATTTCCTCTCTCCTGTAAATTTTATGAATTTTCATGATGATTTGTGTTTGCCGTACAGTGCCGCCTGTTCTAAGCTTGTATGTAGGATGTGCCACCTTAGACTATAGTCTATCAGAGGCGAAGATATAGTACAAGCAATGCAAACTGCTTGCGTTATTCGAATATCATTTAATGTACTTAATGTTTTAGCCTTATTTAGTTTCCATCACACTAGATTTCACAAAAAATTAGGGCCGCAAATTCCCTCAGCAGCTCTGTAGCATATGAACCATATGAATAACATTACCTGGAATTTTGAAAGTAAATGTGACGTTTGCGGATCATATGGTTTATATTTAGTACAATCACTTTATTATGATATTTTGTCAAATCAAGCGAACGGGCCAATGAGGCTATAAACCTCGAACCCCCCCTCCCTTTTCGGCAAGCCATTGTACTACTTGTTTTGTTGCACTGGAACATCGCTTGCCTCCTTCGTAAGACTACGCTTCATTACTGTAGTCTATGTGTACATGCATTATCTGCATTTAGATTACATTGACATATTTTACATACTATTTGTAGACTACACTAAAAATTAATTTACAATGCTGTTTTAAATGAAAAGTGCCATTTTTAAGTGTCATTTCATGCTAGTTCATATCCCACTGAAAATTATCTTTTACAACAAACAATTGTTGCATTCTCTTTTTTTACCCTGACATAGGCATGTACTATGTGAAAGAGCTCTTCAGGGCCTTTCCAAGGCTGCCTGAATCACTTCTGTAGGTGTCGCATTGCAATATTTTGGCAATTTGAAGTTAACAAGATGTTGAAAATATTGCACATTCATGTGATTTCTGAAATACAGAAAATATGGATATAGAAATTAATTCCAGAATATTTATATATTTTAATTACTATAATTCAAAAGAGTAACAGAAATGAAAATTAAATATAGACACCACAGCATTGTTTGAATTAAGGTGCTGAAGCTGATATTCACATTCTTAGAAATACAATTTTCAAGTATCAATATCAGTGAAAACCAAGAGTATTGACATTGATATGGGCTGAACTCACATCATACACACATGGGGGTAATTTTGCAATAGTGAAATGGGGTATGCTCAGCTGTTGTTGATGGTTGTTTTAGTTGCCTAGCAACACATTGTGCAACGCAAAGTGATTGAATATGGTGATCGACAATTTGGATACACATATTTTTCCGTGCCACTGTCCAAATAAGGAAATAACTCAAAAGGTTAATGCAATTTTCCAAAAATGAAAACAAAGTAGAGAGAGAAATTAATCTGCATTTATTCAATCCTATATGTAATGTTATTTTAAGTTATTTTTACGTACATGTACATGCATTTATTTATGGTATTTGTACATTCCAGCACCTTAAAACATGAATTGTACTTGTTTTACTTCCAGATCAACTCAAAATTACCATTCAGTACCTGTGATTCAAAGATATGCTTTGTTCCAAAATGCTCATTTCATCAAGCTATATTGCTTATCCTTCCATATTTATAATACTTTTGCCAGACCCTGCGGCCAAGTGGTTAGCACATCTCGCTGCGACGCCGAGGGTCCCGGATTAGATCGGGCTTGGTTGTTTGTGAATGTCCATTCATCAATTTCATCACTCATCCCCATCTTCGCAAATTAGCCAAGAGGCACAAAACGTGAAGTAATAAACTCAATCAATCAATTACAATTCTTTTATGCCATAAGTGAAAGTATGAGCTTTACTGGTTTTGTCAAATTCTTCAAGTTGTGCACTTGGGTAACATATGGTTGGTTTTGGTTTTGGTTCATCACTTTTGTAAGCTGATTGCCTAAGCAGACATTGTAGCCTAGATATAACAAAAAATTTACATGTGTATTTTTATAGCAATTTCACAGAAAATATCACTTGTTACATAAATACGTGTATATGAAAAACAAAAAGACTTCCATAATTCATAAAAGTGCAATTTCCAGGGAAAACTAGCCAATGTTTTTAACTTTTTATGATTTCTATGCAATCTATTTTTATAAAACTTGTAAGAGGAGTGCCCATATTATTCAATGGCTTTTGATATAACAAAAAAAAATATATTTTATAGGTTGATGAATTTTTATATGTATTTTTACAATTGAAAGTTCTTGTACACATATTATTACAAGGTCCCGTCCATTTTTGTATTACTAACTTTAATTGAATTTAATAAAATATGAAAAATGAAGATGCTTTTTATTTCTATGTCCATGATGATCTGAATCATGGCCATCTTTAATCCGAGGGAGGCTGGAGTCTTCAATTTGGTAACCCTGTAAAGTGTGACATCAGCCGGCCAATGTTATTTGGAAGGAACATTAGAGAATGAATATCCAAATGTAACAAAGTAATAATTTTCTGCAGCCTATTTATCCCATAACACTTCATTCGTCCAAATTGATTTTGCTAGTGTATTCAACATTATTTTTCATACATAAAGCAGTATGTTATTCAGTTGTTAAAATGAATTTTGGATTTTCTGAGCTGCATACCAACAAATCACGGAGCTTTCCATACTTTTCACGGGGTGAATCATCCAATATTGATGTCATTAAGATTCTTAATTATAATGTGCAAAATAAATCAGCGATGTCAAATAACTATAACCATCACATAGAGGCAGACTAATTTAAAACATGTTTACGCAAGAAAGCAAAATTCCACGCTGAGAAAAATTGTGTGCATGAGGCACCACATGCTAAGTTTTAAAGTTACTCCTACTAAGTACAAGGACAAAACTACAACACCCATATCTCTTCCGCATTTTCCGGTTAGAGGGTGCGTGGAAAACACCCTCAAATTTGCCTTTTCTCAGCACCGACACAAGGGGTTTGCGATTCCTCTATTATCGCGAGGAATTTTTATGACAGGAAATGGTAGAAAGTTGTGTTCACAGATGAAGCTAAAGTGCCACCTTTCGTTGTTGGCGATTTTCCACAATCTTTCAAGTCGAATGCTAACAATAACAAATCAATTTACCTTCTGCTGGTGTTCGGTGTACAGCTATCGACAGGGGTGGGCACACGTCCATAATGAGAAAATGCATTACGTATGTGAAATATATTTGGTGAATTAGACAGCATGTCTTCCTCAATAATTCAAGATAGCAACGCTTATGCTAGGGTGCCACCCATCCTCCCCATTTGCTAGAAATACACACACACACCCACAAACACGTATAACATAATTTGCCCACGCTACGAAGTCAGTGTTTCTACCTCGTAAGGCAAGGATGTTTCACTGTGTGTGCGTCACATCATCCATTTCATCAGTTTTTCATTCATCCATATTGTCGTACTTACCCGTAGAGGCACAAAAGCGACGTCAGATAACTAAAATAGAAATAGAGTTTAGGGTGGGATAAAATACAGCCATCTAAAAACAGTAATGTAGTAAAAGTAATAAAATAATGTCCTAGCACAATTGAATAGCGTTTGACATAATTTCACAGTTCAAACAGCACTTTTCATGGCTGAGTGGAGTTCCACTCCACATCTCCCCTCCATGTTCAAGTAAGATGAGCAGGAAACTTTTAAGCTGGCCGTTGGTGAATAGTTGGCCATAGCAATAGTTTATTAAGGAATTCTCCCAAGAAATCATTAGGCCTGGCAACGCTGACGTGAGCCAGCGCGAATGTTGCTTTCCCCTGCCCTTTCCCGCACCCACCGGCGTGATGTGCTTCTGCGCAGGTTTTTTTGCTTGTGGTTCCACTATAGTAAATCATATAGAATGGGAGAAATTAGTTGCTAATAATCTGTACCCATCTAATGCTTTTAAAAACAGCCTGTAACTTCCTTTTTGCTGCATGGTTTTGATACTTCTAACAATTCATATATATTCTTATGATATAAAAGACACTTCATGTATAAAACTGGCATTCATAAATTGTGCCCATAAAAGCAAAAACAAGTGGTCACCCTCTGGCCCCTAATTGCCCCACATTTGTGAACAAGTTTTTTGTTTTTCATTATTGCATGTAAACATCTCGGCAACAAATTGTGGTTGAAGAGGAATACCCCATTCATGTTAGGCTGCATATTTTATTTTGGAATAAAAGGGAGGGGTCGATATTTTCAAAATGAATTTGTTAAAAATAATAATATACAGTAGTATGTTGCACCTTAATATGTATATAAATGAACCAAAAAGACAGAACTGAATCATCAGAAGTTTTTTTTTGAAGAAATGGTGTGTTCATTGCTGCCTAGTGGTGCAAAACCAGCCATCCCAAACAGCAGAATTCGGTGGTTTCAGAACCAATATAAGTTGCTATGCATAGCCAACATGTGTGTGTTGTTTTTTTGTCCTTTATGGCAGCCATATTGAATAGGCTTTGTTGAGCAACCAAAGCAGTTGTGAAGCAAACTTGAAATACTGATTATAGCTTTGAGACTATTTCAGTGATCATTGATACATTCCTTTAGATATTTCCATTGTGTTTAAACAACATTCAGCGACATCAGGTGACATGATTATTGTGTGGTTCACTTGAAAGAAAGGGAAGTACATGTTACAGAATTGGGGTACTGTACCTCCCACTGTACAGACTTAATAATTTGAAAATTTACGACTGTTCGTGTAATCTGAAAAGTGTAAAATTTTATTATTATTTGTATTGAAATTATAAATGTAAAGATTGTGGAATGTTGCTATGTAACATAGATCAATTTTTTTATACAAAATGAAAGTGCAAAGCAATGTATAAGAACACATTCTCCCTCCATTAGCATTATGTAAACGTAAGTGTGCATTAGAAGAAATCATGCAGCGTTAAATTTATTGACTTTTAAATAAGGGTACAAATCCTATGAAAGATCAAATCTTCTCACTGTGATTCTTTATATGCCGATCATTCACAACACATTAAAGATTTACACATGATAAAAAACTTGTGTTTTTGTCCTATAACCTGAAAAGGAAAGTATCACAAAATATAAAAGTACGAGGCATTATGCTGCAAGATTTGAATTTAAACTGTTTGAAAATAAATCAGTGGTCTGCCCTTATGGGGGGGGGGGGGGGTTCGAAATGGAGCGGCATCTGCCGCAACCACCCAGGGAGGCAAAATGACTAGCGCCGGCCCTGGTTCATAGCAAGAGAAAAATCCACGTAGCTTATCGTCTAGTGGCAGTATATGTACTTGTTATTGTTGTGGAAGCCGGCATCCTTTGTAAATGTACAACAAAGGCAACCGACTGTCGCCGATCACAGAGAGGACATAATAATACTGCTTGAGGAGGAGTGTTGTGGTCCAATTGTCGCGGTTTAACATGCTGCCATGTTATTATCTGCCGTTGCAGTTCCGTACCAATGTATACGGGTTTTGGGAGTGAACAGTTAGAACGCCACCAGTGCATTAATGAAATGAAAAATAATATATTTGTTTTATTTTGTTTGAAATCACTCAAATAAGGAATCGCATGAAGAAGTCTTCTTTGCAGCATTTTTGGTAATTTTACGTATGTGTTAGTTCATATTTTGCAAATTTTTTAGTTCATATGTATGTAGCTACATACAAAGCCACTTATTAGTACATATTAATCCTAGTCCTGGTATAATGCATGACGTTTAAAACTCAACGTTAGATAGACCTGCATTCTCTAATTTTCTTGTTGTACGTAACAGCTGTGCATCGACACACTGCAGCGATTTTTCTATCTGCTCCATTAGCAACACTGCTTCTTGAGTTGTGTCGCACATCGAACGGCAGAAATATCTGTGCTGGACTCTATCATGACATTCTCTTCCAGTGGGGGAAACGCCTGGGTGTATATATTGCTTTAATGGCTGGTAGTCTTGTCTCTGTATACTCCGAAACCTTCACTCATTAGAAATTTTCTTCAGAGCATGAATCTACATGGATTCCCAGCAAAGTGAGAGAAAAAGAGGGAAGGGGGGAATTTGTTCTCTCCTATGATGGAATTAGTTGGTACTTGGGGTACATTTGCTAATTATTTGGTACAGGGTGATTATTATATAGGGTGACCAAATTTAAATTACAATATTATTTTTTAATTGTACAAATATTACAAGGGATTTACTTTTCCTTTTAGCTCTAGAAAATAGCACTGTGAAACTCCCAAAAATAGTCGCCAGTGCCACCAAACTGTTAGTATGTGAAATTCGGGATGATTATGGAAAGACTTTGAATTTTGGTGATATAATGGTTGAAAATAGGAATTTCATGTAACTTTAAGAATTGGGCACCCCCACCAGGGGCGGACGATGATAAAACTATCTGTCAGCTAGAGTTTAACCAATTATTTCATGTTACATATTTTTATATATCCGAGCAATCTTCAAACCATTTAAGAAGGAAAATGCAAAATAGTCACATGACTTGCCCTATTCATTACACTCAAGGGCACAGCATTTCATTTTACAGAATATATGTACAAATATAAAAGGTAAACTATGAATTAATTTACACTAAAAATATGTCTGTTACAGAAATATATTATGCTGTTGAAATGTTTGCACCAGATGATAGAATCATAACCCCATAAATTATTTAAACAGATTAATTTATCTTAATAAAGTTATTCCGTGAGCAAAAAATAATAAACTAATGTGGTACATATTATTTATTTATCAATGTGACGTAAAATGTTAATATATACATTTTAACTTGGAATATTTAACACATCAAGTAAAACTGGCTACTATCTTCATAAATGTCCACTCACATGATTGACAACCTTCTTCCAAACTACTGAAAAGAATGAAAAATAATACCACATCAATAATAACACTTGGAAACCTATATACAAAAGAAAATTGACAGGCTACATGCAGCAAACACACTCAAATTTACTACCATGTTAAAAATACACTATGTCCATAGTCCCTAAATTTTTCTATTTCCTGAAAATTTACTGTATGAATCTTGAGAAGACACATTTCAAGGAATGAAGAAATATTAATTGTTCTGCTATGACTGAATTTATGCTCTGAGACAACTTAACCTTGAAGTAGTGTTTAATTCATTAATCTTAGAGTTGAGCCAATACTTCTTGTACAGATTCCCACTGATACTAATGCTTGAAATTTGTAACAATTGAAAGTTAAAAATACTGATTAATATTTGTGGGTGATTATTTAATTTCATGTACGAGGGTTGTTCGGAAAGCCATACCAGTTTGCTCACAGTGTGTGTGTGCACAAAGACATGACCTACACTTCTTCCAGCATAAGCTGCCTCAGTCATTTCTCAGCAGGGTTCCAGACAAGTCCTGTCTTGTTAACAGTAGTAGCATGGTTGCTAGGCTCTTCAGAAATTAATTGGAAAATTGAAATAGTCCCCGAGTGTGAAGTGCATTTGGCGATTCGATTTCTCAATGCACATAATGATCATTCCAGTGCGATTTATCGCGAGATTTCAGCTGTGTATGTATGGTCAGGGCATATATTGAATGAATCACATGTCAGGCATTGCTGCCAAGTGTTCAACGAAGGAAGGATGTAGAGCGGTCTGAGCATCCGTTTGTCATTACAGAGAACTGACTAGTTAATAGAGAACAAGAGATGCTTCACACTTGACAATCTTAAGGAGCTCTTCCATGAGACTTCTCGCATGGTCATGTTTGACGTTGTCACCAATCTCCTCTGCTACAGGAAAATTTGCGCAAGGTGAGTCACTTGCATGCTGCCTGCAGAATACAAAGAGAGCTACATGGAAGCTGCCCTCACGTTCTTGGAACATTACACGGACAAAGAGGGCTCGCTTCTCGACCATACCGTCACAGGCGAGGAGACTTTGGTTTCACATCTTCCTTCTTCTGAAGTCATTTTTGGGTGCGACTAAGTTTTTGCAGTGACAAGGAACTCCAGAAAGCTGTCAAAATATGATTCAATGGACTGGCAGCAGACTACTATGATGAAGGCATGCAAAACCTCACCGTACGGTGTGACAAGTGCCTGAATCTCTGTGGTGACTATGTAGAAAAATGACCTAATGTATTCTGTAATAGGCCAGTACAATAAATGCTAATTCTAGTCACAATTTATTTCTCTACAAAGAAACAGATATGACTTTACAAACGACCCTAATATAAGCATTAGTTTTCCAGACTTGGCTTAAAAATATTCAAGAATTACATGAGAATATAAGACTGCTTGTTATGTAATCACAAAATACAGCTTTTGATACAATATTGGTACGAAATCAATGGAAACTTGGAATTTGGCATAACTTTCAGGATTTAGACCAAGTGGAAGTGTCACGTTGCATTATTGCAAAACAAACAAAAGATCAAAATCACAGAAAAGTATTATTAGATATGAGTAAATAATTCAATCCACACTTTCCGATACCACTGATATTGGCAGATACTGATACATTGGCAATGGTATCAGCTCAGTTCTAACTAATCTGCATGTGAATGGGGGCCAACTTCACCCATGCCATTCTTGCATCAAAAGTGTCATGCATATTGTAGGAACTGACAAAATTGGACAAAGATGCACTCAATACAAAAAACGTGACTGACTGATGGTGTTGCCAACCTATAAACATTTCAAAGCACACACATGCACCTTTGTTTTAGGTAAGGTAACCAACAGATCTTGTTAATCAATTTATATGGAAATGCTTTCATTTTCACACTATACCATACAGCATCATTTTTTTTCTGCTTTTCTTTCTTCAAAGTTTAACAAATTTTAAAATGAAAGACAGAAGTGATGTGTAGTATCTTATATTTCCCTAGACATGTACAGTCTCTGACACTTCTGGGTTGTAATGGGCCAATTTACTTTCAATAGAATTGCTACAATGCAGAAGTGTCCATGACTGTACAGTATGAATTCGATATCTGGTAAACGAATGGTGAATTTTAGTATTACTGACTATTTAAGAAGTTTCTGAAGATAAGAAAGTATATATTTTTCTTATGCATACCACTTTTTAAACAGTTTTAGAATGAATACTTTTGTGAACTGATTACTGTAAAAAAGAACAATATACAATATAGCTTGAAATTTTTACATGTGCCTGATATTTGTCTGGTTGGGGTATGCTCCTCATTGATACCAATCGAAGTTGGCCAATGTGTGATTTATGTGCATAAATTAAATTTTCTGATTTTCATGATAATTTAAGGTAGTAACTGTAATGTTGCTTGTCATTAATTCTTAATCTCTTGGCATATATTTGGTAAAGTAAATTAATGATTACTAAAAAATAAAGCCCTCTCTTTTGGTCATATTATCACTTATAAAATTTGAGGTTTCAAGAAAGAGTGCCAAGAGTGAAGAATCAACTTCCTTATTACAGTTTATAGTAACTGTATGATAACATGTTTAATGATATTTCATAAGTTTTATAAGATTATTAGGAAGTGAATTAGAACACTGGAAACAATTGTGGGAGAAATAAGTAGGGATGGACGATATCGGAAATTTGAAATCGCGATATATTGTCAAGAAAATATAGTCACAGATGATACGATATTATTTCCATATTGTGATATCAACGATATATCATCTCCACGATATATATCACCAAATATTGTCACAATATATCGTTGGCATAATATATATATCACCAAAATATCGTGATGATCTATCATCTAGTTGATATCGGCTAGACGATATTTTTTCAGTATTGTGATATATTGTCTGGAAGATATATGTCCCAATACTAATAAGAAGAATCTTGGAGAAACTAATTAGGTACGTAGTGGCTTGTTGAGAATGGTGTGGTTCTCTTTATTCTGCTTGTGTGTATATGTTGGTGCTAACGAAAAAAAAAAAGCTTAAACACTTGCAAAAAAAAAAAAAGGCTGCCAACATGTGGCCAAAGGAGGAACTACTACACCTGCACTGAAGAACAAGAAGAAAAATATCCTCATCCGCTAGTGCCAGCATGAATATAAGCAGGAGAAAAAAAAAAAAAGAACCTCACTACATGTAACAAGCCAGTATATGCCTGACAAACATACCAAACAGATAGCAACATCGATCAAGATGAAAAACCTGCACGGAAAAATGAACCATAAATGAATTACAATAGTGAAATTTAGTTACTCCAAAGTCTGTGTCTAAACCAGAGATGTCCATTTGACTTGGACCTGGCCTCTGAGCTCCAGATCGGCCTCCAACCTCACACGGCCTCAGCCTCCGAGTTCACGGTCGGCCTCCGGCCTCACACGGCCTAAGCCTCTGAACTCCATCTCTGCTTTGGCCTCAGACTCTCAAGGCTCTTGAAGGCAGAGGCTGAGGCTGGGCCTCAAGGCTGGACATCTCTGGTCTAAACAGCTGGAATGCATGAAAATGTAAAATTAGGGAAATAATTTAGAATTGTGTTCCATTCAGACTAGAAACTACTAACATTTGATATATTTTCAACATCAAAAAGTTGCAGGTGGTGGTAGCATAACACATGTAAACAGTTTACAATAAACAATAAACACTATCCATATTTCTTTTCCTTTATAACCTGCTAATTGATTGCTGAAAATAAGGTGAGTGGCAACAATATGAATTTTGTGTTATATCCTATCGTATACCTATTTTGGCAAATCACAATATGGATCGGACGAAACTAATATAGGTACTTAAAAACACACACACACACACACACAAAAAAACCTGCCAAGACCAGCACTTCAACACAGATCATGTAGTGGCAAAACCAAAAACCTAATGAGCATCAATCAGATTGATTTTTTTTTTTTTTGGTAATTTACTGTAAACAACAATAAGATGGTAATTAACACGATCTCCGCCAGGTTCGTCACAATGACCGAAACTGGTGCACACCAATCATGCCACGTTGGTCATTATGACAGAAACATGTGGCTTGAGTTTGCTGTTCCGCCATCGGTCACGAATATAATAATGCTGTGGAGTGGGGAGTCAATGCGCATTAAAGTGTTTTGGGTGATCTATCTTTTACAGGAAAAAAAGTTAAATTTTTGAATTTGCAAAATAAAGTCCAATAACCACTTTGGCACAGGAGGAAAAATTGGTGAAACCATGCTGGCAGTGAATATGTTAAACCAAAGAAGATGATTCAACAGTGCCAAAAGTTTTCTGACACTAAAACAAGTCTCGTTGATGCCTAGAAACAAAACTATGGATGTCAAGTGACTCCACATTTATCTTACAACATGCAACCCTATCCTAATTATAAATCGTAATGTAAAAAAGTAGAACGATTTCAAGTCTACAACAAGAAAGATACTAACCTCACTATACCAAGGCAGAGAAGTTACTTTTTCAACATCTGGTGCCGGAGAATAAGGAAAGGTGCTCCTAGCCCACTGCCGAAGAATACTGCAAACAGAGCTGTCAATCTATAACGGTTCTCAATTTGAAATGGAAGGTTCTGGAAGCAAAGAAACAAAAATGATGTATGAACAAAAGGCAAACAGGATAGATATGCTTTCACATTATTTGTTAATTAGTAAGAGATTCTGATATGCAACCTTGACCCTCTGTACCCCCTTGAGAAAGTGAAATATTTTGCCCCTCTGTACCCCCTTGAAAAAGTGAAATATTTTGCATGGTTGATGAAGATTATGCTGTTCATGAATGTTTTCCATTGTTCTTAGCTTGCAAAGATGTGTTATTGTGAAGTAAAATATGTCTGTTACATTAGTGTGAAGTAGAACAGACCGAAAGTTTCGGGCAAGTGTATATAGCACATTTCACAACAGCAACAAACGAGACATCACATACCATTTCATAAATGTATTATAATATAAAGTAAATCAAACATGAAGGCCTGAAAACTTATGAAATCAAAATAAAAGACAAATTATTGTTAGGTTTGGTGCTGATAGCAATTTTTGACATTTTTGTTAAGTTAGTGCATTAACCGTAACCGACGGGGCAAGAATTTACAATACTGGACGCTTCTGTAATTTCTATGCTACGTCTTATACTCACGAAATAATTAGTCGCAAAGATTTATCTCAGGTTAACATATTGGAGTGAGGTGAAGAAATTGTTCATTAATGTGTAGAAGTTGTAAAATAAGCTTTTCAATTCTCACAATGATTCTCCGTATACAAGTATGGGAGCCATATTTGTTGATATGAACAATTGATGTTCGCAATTAGTTACACTGTCTACAGTGTTGCCACAGTTGATTTCATACTTGGAGAGCATAGATCGTGTAAGAATGGGACCATACTTTAGAATTCTTTCGCCTAGCCGCTATGCTGTACGATCCAACACAGAAATGCGTTGAGGATGACAAAGACGACGAAAGTGACAGTGACAACATATCAGTAATATCAGGAATGTATATTTCGTTTTTTAAGCATTGGAAACACGAAATTTTCCAGTAAATAATGAGCAATTGTGCCAATCACGGACCACTCAATTTAGCTTATTTTGCAATTTCTAGATGTGACCCCCAAATTTTAACTTCAAATTCATGATTAGGAGACCTCAATTAGTGAGTATGCAAAATATTACAAAAACCAGGGAGATGTCTGGTATTGTAAATTCGGTCCACCGAGGGTGCCTGCAAGAAGAGGGGGTTCAGGGGGAACTTGCCCCCCCCCCCTCCCAGAGATATCTGAAAAAAAAAATACGTAATTCAAATGGTGAAATTGTAGCGATATTTAATACAAATAATATTGTTTTCTGCACTTTACAGATTGTCAGTTACAGCAATTAAGTGCCATGTCCAACAAAATAATGAGAGAACAATTTTACAAGAGATAGAATCATGTTGACTGCTGTAATTAGGGTGTTTGGGACACAAAATTTTGATGGGATGGGATTGGGTAGGAAATATTAATAAATCTGGCATTTGGGACTAAGAAATTCTCCATTCCTCGAAAAATTTGGTAAATTTTCGGTGAAAATATCGAATTGTACACACTATTTCCCCTTCAAATGGTTGCTTTACACTTCTGGAATAAAAACAGTTAATTTCAAGAAATTCCTGGTAGAAAATATCAAAAATTAACCTCTTGTTAATGGTTCAGACTGTTTTATGATTTTTTTCAAATTCTCCTAGCAGAACAACTAAATCATAGAATTTTGGCAATCTTTGTCACACAAAAAATTGAACCTTCCTTAAAGTAAAATAGTTATTTATGTTGGGTACAAAATCTTAAAAATTACCATACGCAAGCATGCGTGCTCCCCATGGACAAGGCATTCATTCTCCATTGATAGCAGGTAGAATTCAAATCTTTTGTCTGCAATCAGTAGTAGAAAGCATTTAGGGTTCTAAGTGAACTAAACCAGACCCACCTAACCTAAACTGAAAAACATTTAGGATTATTATTAAAATGCTAAGGGAACTACACCTGACACATCTAACCTAACTACGAAAGTATTGGGAAGTGATAAACCAGTGTCAAGGAAACACGCAGTAAGTAATCACTAGAACTCCACAGTTTGTGTTAACAGACTTAAATCTAAATCGAACCATGTAAAAATTGCATACGTACCATACTGAAATTGCAATAAAACAAAAGAAACTTGGGCCAACCTCTTTTCGATAAGATCCTTTGTAACTTCTTGGCTATTCGGGATTACGAAATGCCTGGAAATCATTCCTGAAATCGTGATCTGACCTTCATAATTCACACCCCCATAATTTTGATTTTTTTTTTTTTACAGTATGCTTTGGCACGTAAAAACATGAATCATAGGTACCATGAAGGACAGTAGTTTAAGTGATCTCTGTTTGACATCTGTGCATTGTGAAAACGTACAAAAACACAAAGAACTGTTCATCAACAAAGTGATAGGCGTTTATGGAAAAGAAATAAGGCGAATCCAGTTTCTAAATAGCAGACTCCGAGTATCAACTTGTATCAAGCGCCCGAAGTATTTTCGATTCAATTTGAATTTGTGATTTGTAAAGTAGTAATAATAATAATGGTAACACTTTCATCTAGTTAAAATGGATTTCTTCATTTTTACAGAAGAAACTACTTACGCAAATCACTTTCTCTAGCATAGTTCCCGAATGTATTTTTCATCTTTTTGTAGTGATAAATGTTTATATGTATAAAAATTTATGCCGTTGCTTAAATGTACTTCCTCTACGAGAACCAGATGTTCCGTGTGTTTGATGACGTAACCCCCTGTCACCGTTTCCAACCGCCACGTGTTTTTTCAAGAAAATTACGTGACCCCAAATTTTAGCTATGCTTGCCTAACCTAATTGGAATGGTTCATGGGGCTACCCATGCATGGTTCTATGACCCCAATTTTAACTACGCTTGCCTAACCTAACCGTGAATGGTTCGTGGGGCTATCCGTCAATGGTTAGAAGACCCAAAATTTTAGGTATTAGCATAATTTCAAACACTGGAAAAAACAGAAAATTAATAACACGGAAGTAGGTATTTTTTTTTGTTTAGAAGGTTGGAAACCCTGCATACCCACTCAAAATCGACAAAACACAAGCACGATGGGCGATGATCCAGAACGCTCGCGCCAGATTGTGTCACGCAAGCGAAAAAAGAAACAACAATAATGACTCGTAATATGAAAAAATTGAAATTATTTTCGTGGGAAATTCATAATTACACCTTATAGAATGTTCCGCAATGCAGAATAAGTAAGTAGCAATGTCAAAAAGGACGAAATAAATGAGTTATAGATATTTTGACTAGATGAAAGTAGTAATATAATAATCACAATAATAATAAATGTTTGGTATAATATGTGCTACATACATCTAGGAACAATTATTATTGGTAACTATCTGATATCGCCCGAACGGATTTCTTCAAATTTACAGGAGAAACTACTTACTGAAATCACTTTCTGCATCATTGTTGAGGTTCTTCGAGGTATTTTCTTTCGCGGAAACTAAAAACTTCACCATAGAACGCTGCAGAACAATAATCAGTTGTTACATAAGGAACTTGCATCTTCTGTAACATTAGGCCGTTGTTTCCATTGTGCAGATGGCGCGAGCGTCGAAAGTCACGTGGTCTCGGCAGTGTTTCCAAATGTGTCTTTTTTTTATGAGAATTTTTTTAATTTTTTTTTAACTATGCTTACCTAACCTAACCTAACCGGAAATGGTTCATGGTGCTATCGTGAACAGTTTTTGGGGCTATCCGTCAATGGTTCGTGGGGCTATCGTGGATGGTTTTTGGAGCTATCGTGAATGGTTTTTGGAGCTATCCGTCAATGGTTCATGGGGCTATCGTGAATGGTTGGTAAAAATTTACTATCCTTCGGACACCTCTATTTTTTTGGTTTCGTCAATTTTTGACATTGATACTTACGTATCTGCTTCGCGGAACATTCCTGAAGGTGTATTAACGTTGTTTTGATGAAATTAATTGCAATTTTTCACATTACCAGAACGTCTTTATGGTAGGTGTTTTTCCTTGCCTGAGACACAATATCGCGACTACACCTTCCTACATAATTGCGCGTCCGGCTTCTCTTTTGCCAAATTTTTGACATTCGAACTTACGTATCTGCTTCGCGGAACATTCCTGAACGTGTATTGACGTTGTTTTGATGAAAGTAAGAGCAATTTTTCACCTTACGACTACTTCTTCCTCCTACCTTTCCGTTTGCCTCACACACAACATGGCGCGGACACCTTTGTAAATAATAACGCGTAGGAATGACGCATCGGCCTTGTTTTTTCTCGATTTTCAATTGTTATACAGTGTTTCAACCTTCGGAACCCAAGAAATGCCCGTCGACAAACTTAATCAGATCTATTTCTTTTTAACTTTATTTTTCGCGTTCTGACACCAAATTTCAACTATGTATCCCAACCTAACTGAACTAACCTATCCACGCACCAATGGTTCGTGGGGCTAGCACCAATGGTTCGTGGGGCTATCTTTCTCACTATTGAAACCTTTGCGTGGCCCTACTAACCTATCCACGTGCCAATGGTTTGTGGGGCTAGCGCCAATGGTTCGTGGGGCTATCTTTTTAACTATTGAAACTTTTGCGTGGCCCTACTAACCTATCCACGCGCCAATGGTTCGTGGGGCTATCTTTTTCACTATTGAAACCTTTGCTTGGCCCTACTAACCTATCCACGCGCCAATGGTTCGTGGGGCTAGCGCCAATGGTTCATGGGGTTAGCGCCAATGGTTCGTGGGGCTATCTTTTTCACTATTGAAACCTTTGCGTGGCCCTACTAACCTATCCACGCGCCAATTGTTCGTGGGGCTAGCACCAATGGTTCGTGGGGCTATCTTTTTAACTATTGAAACCTTTGCGTGGCCCTATTAACCTATCCACACGCCAATGGTTCGTGGGGCTAGCGCCAATGGTTTGTCCACACCCAGCACAAACTTTACAACACACCCACCACACGTCATTCTCCAAACCCTCGATCCACAGTTCTAACTCTCGTCGCAAACGCAGGCAGTTCGAAACACTGGATACCAACAAAACACAATCACGACACGTCATGATAGTCACGACGGTGTATGAAGGTGTACGAACTTCATGGTATACGCAGATGTACGCGCCAAACGCTATCTCCGTCGGAGAATTAATTTTCAACGAACAACATGAATTTCAGCTCTGAAACATTCCCAAATCACACAAAACACTTTCCTGATGTTCGACAATGCTACAGGAACTAATTACGGTAAGTAGTTTCTTCTGTAAAAATAAATAAATGTGTCCGAAGGATAGTAAATTAGTACCGTAAAAAATTGCGCAATAAATCATTGATAGGTGTCTCCGGTATAGTAAAGTAGTACCACAAGGGTAACTTCACCTTAAAGAATCTTCCGCAATGCAGAATATGCAAGTATCAATGCTAAAATTCCGGAAATAAACGAGTGAGAGGTGTTCGGGCCTTATCGAATAAGTACCTTATCATTTGATTAATGCTATAATTAACATATGTGGGTGCACCTTTATTAACTATTAATGAACATTTAATAGTAGGCCTAGTTACTCCACATACTTTGAATATGACTATAATATTACTTTGAAACGTACCTACGTACGTGTGACTGTGTGTGTGTATGCATACATACGCACACTTGTATTTGTAGTTATTATGTGTGTAAATATTAATAATATCATGGGTTTAGGCGTGTATGAGGATAAAATTTAGATGTGCTCCAACATTTGTTAATTCTTGTAAACAAAGGATTCACATAATGCTCGTGTAGAACACTTACTGATCCGGGAATGCCTCCCGTATCGTGATGTCCGCCTCTCCTTGCTGCGGATGTAACAAAATTTCTTGCAAGTACAGTACATCTTCCTGAGGCCGACATGTTTGCTTGCAGTTCGTCTTTCAGCAGGCAGCAGAAAGGAGATCTACCCAGTACCAGCGTTGCCAACCCCTCAGCTACGAAAAGTGCTGTTCGAACTGTGGAATTATGCTAGAACGCCACTCAATTGTGCTAGGGCAATATTATTATTGTTATTATTATTATTATTATTAACAATATATTTTATTACTATTTTCAGATGTTTTATTGTATCCCATCACCCTAAGATCTATTTATTTTAAGTCGCTTTTTTTGCCTTAGAGTCGCTGGGAGTAAGTACGACCACAGTGGTACGACAATGAGGGTGAATGAAGAACTGATTAAATGATCTATGGACTATGGGATGGGAAAAAACATAATTACATGTCCATACCTTACCAAGGGTCAAACTAGGGCATGTGTCTCATTAAATTAGTAAAAATACTTCACAATTTTTTTCTAGCAGAAGAGGAGAGGGAAGATGACATGACACAGTTAAGCATCGATATCTTTCAATTATTGCCCGGGGGGGGGGGTTATGGGGGCGGCGGTGTATAATTCACAAATATCTTTCATATACTACTGCATTTTTTGCGTTATATGGAAGGACGTATTAACCCATTTCACCTCCAACAACACCCCGCTACACACACACACTTTTGTGCTAGTTTTTTGCAACTTTCTAATGCTCATACAATGCATTTCTATGTAAAATTACATTTCCAAATAAAAAAAGGAAAGGAAAGGACAAAAGCTACTCACCATACGAACAAATAAAAACCGCCTCTTCCCCACTCCGTTATATAATTATTTCTGAGAATACGACTCCCATTTCTGGTTTAAATCCACACGATCTATTTTTTTTCTTTTCGGGAGTTTCACAGTTACTTCTTTTGCTATTAGTACTCTTTTTTCGAAATTGTTCCAAATATATTTTACACAAAAAATAATTAAAAAGCAGGAAAAAAATACTCAAACCGACGCTCAAAAATACACTGAAAGACGCACGCACGAAGAATTAAAATCATACACAGGAACAACGCTTTTATCACCGTGGGAGACGGCTTCTGAAATGGTAAGATGCCGACCGAACCGAACACAAGCTGAAGACAAAGATGGTCAAAATTTGCCGACAAAGGGGGGCGGCACATTAGCTTTATTTGTCAATCCAACTTTGTACTAAACATTCCTCGCGAAAATACAGGCACCGCAAATGGCTGCCCCTTGTGTCGGTGCTGAGAAAGGACAAACTTTTGAGGATGGTCCGCCCCAGCCCTCCCCTTCGATTTTATGGAAGGAAGATGCGGAAGAGATGAAAGGCGTTTGTTGGGGAAGGGATACCTGGCCCTGTTTACTCTCTTTTGTTGGAAACATGTCCACTCCTGAAATGGAGATGTGCAGTTACTTTAATTTTACTTCTTCAGAGTACTTTCCTTTGAGTTCAATATCTAACGACCGCTGCAGATTATGCTAGATTTGGCTGTTATGCCAAACACAGGGTGCTAGGTGCCAAAGACGGTTAAATTATTCTAGGTTTAGCACCATTATGCTAGGGTTGGCATCGCTGCCCAGTACAAAATATCAGCCTGTTGTCATTAATGAACGATTTTACATGTATTCGTCTCAGTAGTAGAGAGTGTTTGGTATGCTCCTTTATACACCAAGTTTGTAAACGATTTCAACTGATCCAATATCCAAGGATGTCGTTAAAAAGAGCCACACCCCGGCAAAAGTATTTTACTGGATATTTTACTTTGACTGCAAATAGTTCTTCAGTAAATTTTGCTTACCCCAAATCAAGATATTTCCTTCTACTCTTTATTTTACTGCTTCCAGACTTTCCAAAACAGATGCAACGGGTGGAGTTGCAGTTAATTGCCCTTCCCGTCAAGGGAAGTCAGAGTTGGAAAATGTACTTTCCCTCTTTGCCCAGTACCCACAGGCTGATAAGGGGTAACCAGCGGCGGCGAGGGGGGCAGTTTCCCTCAGTTTTCGCCACTTTTGCCGCGCACTATGCTAAATCTTATCTACAAAGGGAAATATACTGTCTTTGACCCCCAGTTTTGGGTCCCAATCGCCGCCACTGGGGGTAACAGTTGTTCCTTTTGAACACTCATTCCGAAGCTCTTTGGAAACGAAGAATGGAGTCCAATAGTGACGTCACAGCAGACGACGCACAGGGACTAAGTCTAAACTAATAAACACGTGCTTTTCTTCGTATTCAATTCAATGCTATTTAGCTTCGGAAGGGGTGGCTTTAATTATTGTGACAGCAGTTAAGAAACAAAATTGTGATGTGCATCGTACATCAATGTAAAGATGAGATTTCGGAGAATACGTCTATATATAACATATACCTTACAGATGAGAATGTAAAGAATTAGGGTCGGTTTTTCAATGTTCAGTTAAGGTTCATGTTAGCACGTAACTGAAAGTTAGTGAAAATTTCGGTTTTTCAATGTACAGTTAGCTCGTAACTGGAACTCTGGTGGCCATTAACTGGTACTACAGTGCCTTGAATAATGTAGTGTGGAAATCGGACGATTCTGGCCTTTGGAAGGTTCCACTCAGAAATGATACCGCTAGAGGCGCTGGTGTCGGTACAGGTGCATGGCATTCGTCTGCTTATAATGGAAGTAAATGGAGTTTTTGCAGCAACGTCTGATTCTTTTCCTTGTAACATTTCTTTGTATCAGAAAATTGTTATGATATTTGGTACAGTAGTCGCGAAAATATTAAGAACATTCTGAACCGTCGATCATGACCTGTCTTTGAGTTTTTTTTATTAACAATACGGAAGAAAACATATGTATGGATTATTACTCGTAACTCGTAATATGACAATTGCCGCGAGAATTAATATTGTGTATGCATTATCCTGAAAGGTTCGTTAATATTGTCATTGTCACAAACATTATTTTTATGGAAATTCACACAGACATTACTCGTTTATTTTTCAAAGATCTGTTTTACATCCACTCGAGTGTTGTCTGTCTAACTTACCGCCCAAAAACTCGCAAGCGTGAAATATGACACTTTTCGTTTCCCGCTTACTGAAAAAATGTAAACAACGCGTTGGTTGAGTTATATTTTCACCATGTCTCGAAACTGTCGCCACTGTCTTGTTCCTGGTTGTTCTAGTGGATATCGTTCAAGTAAAGAAAAGGGTATTTGTATATTTAGCGTTCCCAAACAAAAAGATAAATTAGCCGAGTGGAATCGAGCAATTCCCAGAACTGACAAGGAACTCTATGACACAGTTGGTGTTTGTGAATTGCATTTCGATGAACAATACATTATCAGAGATTTTGTTCATGTAATAAATGATAAGGAGGTAAGGTTGTCAAGGGAGAGGATATTATTAACAAAGGATGCAGTGCCTACGAAGTTCCCAAATCTGCCAAATTATTTCACAAAAACTGTTCCTACAAAGAGAAAATGAAGAGAAATGTGTGTATGAAGTGCAAAAAAGCCAAAGAACAGTTTGACATTTAATGAAAGTTTGTCCATTCCCTCGCTTAAAGAAAACCTCACGGTACCCACATAATTTTGGGGAAGGTATGTATTTGTACGCCACGAAACATTTTTTCTCCTTCATGGCACTATTTCGATTTTATTAGCATACAAAAATAAACTTGTTTACAAAATTCCAACGTTTAACGTCCAGCCTCACATCGCGATGTTGCTGCTCGTGTTGCGTTGCATATAAAACGTATTTATTTTACTTTTGTGTGTAAATTAATGCCATTTCGTGACTGCAAATCACTCCACAAATATAACTGTTTCCATCAATTCACTTACCGTCTTTCAAGACAAACAAATCTACACAATATATTCCAAAAACTAACTAAGCCGCATTACTTTCATAAAAAAATTAGCACCTGTACGGATCGCACTGCCATCTATGTTGTCATCGTCTCGGGAACCAGTTTCTTGGGTCGTTTTTCACACTACGTTATTCAAGGCGCTGTACTGGTTCTTCTTCTTGCAGTTACCAGCCTAACTGGAAGTTGCGAAGCAACATGGATGACTCATGCAGCTTTCGAAGTTCCACACTCTCAACTTCACTGTCAGATTAAACAAAATGTGATTCATAAAACTTTTAAATTGGTACAGAAAACGACTTGTTTTGTTTGACAGACCTTACCAATGTCCATGCAAACAGAGGCGGCGGCGCCAGGGGGGCGCGAGGGGGTGCTTGCGCGTCCCTTAATTTTCTTCCCAACCCCCTACATTCAACTGAAAACACTAACATTAATATGTAATATTATGTCATGTGGTCATACTGAGCGCCGAATGATAGGTACTGAAGTAAGACCGCTATTATTGTATGCAACAGGCAAGCACTGAAAGAGGTGCCGATACTTTTCTGTACTGGCGGCAGCCTCTGTAAAGATCAGCGACAGTTTTTTTTCTTTCGTCAGCATTGTTGTCATGAATTTTTTCGTCTTTGTTTCTTCAAGTGGTCTGTTCGTGGTTTTTGATAATTGCCTATAGCTTAATGTGAGTTATGTTTTTTTTCTTTTTTGCATTGTTGATAATCGGTTTATTTTACTCCTACTTGTTCTTCCTTACACTGGAGCAAATATTTCAGCTGCTTTTAAGGTATCACCAGGTCGTGCTCGGGAAATTATTTAATGCGAGTTTGTATTTGTTCCACGTAACATGTCCAGTAAACGTACCATTTCAAGCTTTTTCAAAAACTGTTAGGAAGAGGCCCAATGTTCACGAAGAAAGTTTACAGTTCGTTGTTGGGGATATGGGGATAGTGCGGCAGAAGGGATTTTATAAAGATGACACAGTTGCTGTGCTCTTCGCGTTTTGTCTTGTGGCAGACGGAAGGTATAATGTACTATGTATTTTGTGCCTTCATGGGTTACATTGAAAAGGTCCAAAAATCCAAAAATTGTGTTTTTAAGGGCAGGATGATTTTATTTTGTATTGCTCAATAAGACTGCAACGTGTTTACACTGTATGACCACTTTCTTGGAGTAGAAGACTTAATACATATCACCATCAGTGTTTCTTGGAATCTACCGCCCCCCGGACAAAATTGTACAACAAACCCAAAGTATAAAAGTGTTTCCCTCGCATCGGACCGCATTTCTTTGTGTGGTGAATATTTTTGCCTTTATATTTCCGTCTGTAAATAACAACGCCCACGCTTGTCCAATCTTACAGAAGAAGCAGAATAAAACTGGCAACTGCACTAACCTTTTTTCCACACCAAAAGCGCTGACTTGTTGTCATCAAAGCCGACGCGGTATTTTCTTTGTAATTGATACACAACAGTATATTTGAAAATGATAAGAAAATCGATTGTTGAGTCAAAGATGACTGAAAAGGGTTGAGTTCAAAAAAATATATATGCTATTATTAGAATCTAGCCACCGCATTGCTTTTTTGTACCTTCGAGAATGTAAACGTTACAGAAAAGTCTCCTCTACAAAAGACAAGTCGCTATTGAGCTGTATTGCAGTTGTAGCAGTGGGATATTACGGTTCTTTGCTGCACGGCAAAAGAAAGAATGAAGAGAGCAATATACTCTTATTTTAGTGTTCCAGTGGCAGGACCTAGCAAGAAATCGCGGGAAGTTGTAGTCCTTCAACACAGTCTACCGTGGGATCTTCCAGTTCAACCTGCATCCTTCGAAATCATCAGGTGGAAAAGAAGAACGTCACTACAACAAACAGTGGGAAGAAAAGTACAGTTGGCTGGAGTATAGTGAAGAAAGAGAAGGCTTGTTTTGTAAACTATACCAACATTTCATGAAGAATGAAGCAAAAGTTCTGCAAAGGACAGGTGGCGTGTTCATAACTGCTCCTTTTACATCTTTCAGAAAAGCTTTGGGAAAAAATGGGAAATTAGAGAAACATGCACACTCTTCAGCTCATACTGTGGGTGTACAAATGGAAAACCTCAAAAGGCAGGCTATGAATAAACACGTTTACGCTCAAGTTGTTCAACAGAGTGAAAGTGAAAGAGTGTTAAACAGAAAATGTTACTATACATTATTTCTCACCTGTAACGCTCAGCGTCAAGCTCATTGACGAACCACGAACAACCACTGGTATATATATATATAAAAAAAATCTCAATGTTAAACGCACATATGTTGTATTTCGCAGATGAGATTCACAACGCCCTCCCGATTCTCTGGAATGCCCCCCCCCCCGGAGCAAATTTTCTCAAAGACTGATCATCATGGACGTCCAGGGAGAGGGCAAGGCAGGGGGGACGCAGTATCCCTGGAAAATGAATGCCAATCTAAAGTTATATATTTCACACATACATTTTAATTTCAATCAGAAATTTATGTTAATCAGTGGCGGCGATTAGGGATGCAGTTGTCCCTCACTTTTTGCTATTTTTGCCCCCGCACTATGCTAAACCTTATCTACCAAGGGAAAGTAAACTGTCCTTGCCCCCCTCCCCCCTTAGTTTTGGCACCTGGCTCCCCCAGTTTTGGATTGGATTGATTGGATTGATTTGTTGTTTTAAGTCCACTCTGTGCACAGTAAGGCTAATCGGGACTGGACCTACAGTTTAAAGTGGGATCCGAACCACTATGTGCCTCCATCGAGAATCGAACCCGGGACCCCTTGGTTACAAGGCGACGACGCTACCACTGCGCCATCGGGGAGGCCTCCCCCAGTTTTGAAAGGCTTTCATGTTTTCCTTATTTTCAAAATCGCACCCACTAAATTTCTTTCAGCACCCCCTCAGCACCCATAGTTGAATAATCCTGGCTCCGCCGCTGCATGCAAATATGGAAATTGAACAGCGTAGTTGCTAGAATTCGCTTGGCAAGGTTGTGTTGGAGAATTTGTGGCCAGGATATCCGGTTTACCAGGCGGGAAAATCTCCAAACAGTAATTTGGTGCACTGGTTAGTGTCACCACCTTTCGGAGCGTGCTGTGTTTTGTAATACGAGTTCGAGTCCTGGTCACATATATTTTTTTTCCAATTATTTATTACGTGTGTTGCCTTGAATTCACGCTTTATTGTTAAATGACTTCTCGGAGAAATATTACAGTAAATTTTAAAATTATTTTTACTCTTACCTTTATATTTTTAGAAGTTTAGAAAGCATGCTTACTATTAGTAACCCTATAGCGCTACAGCCCAATATTGGGCCCTGGCTTACCTACCGACTGCTGGCCTCCCTCCTCCCCAGCCTGCAATTCGAATGGTGAAATTGTAGCGATATTTTATTGCAAATAATATTGTTTTCTATGATATACAGAGACTCTTAGTTACAACGCCAAAGTATTTTCAAGTCAACTTGAATTTTATGATTTGTAAAGTAATAATAATAATAATAAACTGCCGCGTTCAACAAAATAACGTTTTCACAAGATACATTAGAACCATGTTGACTTCCGTAACAGGAGTTGTGCGAGACGGGAAACTTTTGGTCGGGACGGGATCCTCACGTTCGGGACTGAAAAAAAAATCGAATTGCACACACTATTTCCCCTTGAAGTGATTGTTTTTGCACTTCTGGAATAAAAATTGTTAATTTCAAGAAATTTCAGACACTTATAGTGCAGAAAATATCTGAATTAACCTCTTTTAAATAAGATCAATTTGAATTTATCGGCTATTGGATTACAAAATGTCGGGAAATCCTTTCCCGAAGTCGGATCTGAGCTTGATAAATAACACCATCATTTTGAATTATTATTATTATTATTATTATTTTTACTTTGTTATTATTATTACAGGACCCTTCGGTATGTAAAATCGTGTAAGGACAGTACATTAAGTGGTCTCTGGGTCCAGAGTCTGCTTGATATCTGTACATTGTGAAAAAGTACAAAAAGACAAAGAACTCCGATGCGAGGTGTCCGGTTATCGGGAGATGCGGCAATGACAAAGCAAGAGAATAGAAAAGTAGAGTAGTTTAGGCGGTTCTGCATCATACTTGGTACGAGGCCTATTATTTTTATTAATTTAAGCACAATAGAAAACCTATTTTGACGATGTTTTTGTCGATTTTATACTATTGCAAATCTGTGTTTTCTCACCGCATACTGTATTATCCTATTGTATTATAAATATTTTAGAAGTGAAAAAATAAGTCAGAATATTCACATATTTGTTTGAAATTAGTCAAGTGACACAAGTTTAGTGCATCGAAATGAGAGCCCAGTTCAACCCCCGTGCCCAACCGTTCCGCTACGTACGAATACCTCCCTACCGTCCGGTAAGAACGTTTTAAAACTTTTTTAAATACTGAGACAAAGGGGAATATTTTGGCAGCCCACCAACCACCCCTTGGTCACGCCACTGGCTGCAGTGAAGCGTAATTCGAGAGATTTTCGCTTCCAGTCCAAGGCTTCAAAACTGAACTCCAAGACAGTTCTCGAAAGATGATGGTATTCTTGGGAAGCTAAGAACTAATATGCACATAAGTTCAACGGTAGGGTAGCTTTAACAGCCTAAATGTCATATGTTTATGCACAAACAGCACTACACACGCACTACAGTTGGTGTTATTTAGGTCGTGAGTCTTGATAAAATTATATTATTCCAATTTTACAAGATAATTTCCAGCAGAAAGTAACTGTAAAAGTAAATTTTCAAGCAATTCAGTTTATTTTAAAAGGTACTGTCCTCCTAATTAAGAGAATTGTCATAAAGGATCCCCCCATTTTAAAAAAATCTCATAAAGAATCCACCCAATTAAGGAAATTCTCGTCAGGGACCCCCCCCCAATTAAGAAAATTCTCATAAAGGATACCCCAATTAACAAAACTCTCATATAGGAAACCCCAATTAAGAAAATTCTCATAATGGATCCCCCAATTAAGAAAATTCTCAAAAAGGATCCTCCTACTTAAGAAAATGTTCATGGATCCCCCAATTAAGATAATTCTCATAAAGGATCCCACCACTAGTATAATTATAATAGGCATCCCCACCCACTGTACAATTTCATGTTGATCCATACAAGCATCCTCCCACCTTTCCCCCAAACTGTACAGTAGAATGCCCAAGTAATGTTCGGTAAATTATGTATTTTCATTAATTTTTCTACGTGTCTTCCAAGGATAGATTTTAAACAATGCTGGTGCACACGCTGCCAGCAGCTTGTTTGGCCTTTTCTTTCAATTCTTAAACTCTTTTCTATAAAACAAGGAGAACAAACATGGGAGCAATTTGCTTGTAATACTTATGCATCCTACAATTGTACAAGGCATCTCCCCCCAACTAGGAATTATCACTTCAAGCACGTGAGGGAGCCGGAGGCAGAGTAAGGTTTCCTATCTTGTGCTTCAGTCATAGCAATTCATATTTTATCTTTATTATTATTATCTCATAAAATTGAAATTGAATTGAAAATACCCTAGGCGTTGTTGTCAAGTTCTTTTGAGTCCACTATTTCAATATAAACTGGATTCAACTTGCTTCCCTTCCACAAATATTTATAACTTTTTGATGAACAGATAGTTCTCTGTCTTTATGTGCTACGACTATTTTACGGTGCGCAAATATCAAACAGAGGCCATTCTCATGACACCCCTCATCAAGAAAAACTAAATATGCTGACCAAGGCAGTAATTTATTTTATTAAAAACATAAACTAAAACGTAACGTTTCAACCTTCTAGCAAGGTCTTCATCAGACTCTGTATCAAGTACAAAAGTTTATGTTTTTAATAAAATAAATTACTGCCTTGGTCAGCATATTTAGTTTTTCATAATCATGGAAACAAGGCTTAATGGTGTTATAACCCTCATCAAGGTTATTCAATTTCACTATACGAATTATACAAGTATGAAGTTTTTCCAGATGTCTAAATAAAGAGGGAAGTTGCTCCCCCTGCTCCACTCTCTGCGAGCGCTCTTGTTCTGCACTACTTATGTTATTTTCTGGTTCCGAATGTGTTCAATTCAACCACGTTCTAATTTATAGGAATTATAATTTTTAAAGTGTTGTAACAAAGATATCATGACAATTCAAGGCGAAAAATGTCTGAGACACTTTAATACATTTTTCTAAATTATTTTATAGAATTGAGTTGGTGTTTTAAGTCCACTTTATGGACAGTAAGACTAATTGGGACTGGACATACAGTTTAATGTGGAATCCGAACCACTATGTGCCTCCACCGGGTATCGAACCCGGGACCCCTTGATTACAGGAGACGACCCTACCACTACGCCATCGGGAAGGCTCACTAAATTATTTGAGGATACATAACTAATATTAAAACCTCATCCAGTCATTTCTAATTATATTCACTACAGTAGCCGCGATTAGGGGGGGTGAGGGGGGCAGTTGCCCCCAACTTTTTGCTACTTTTGCCCTTTGCACTACGCTAAACCTTATGTATAAAGGGAAAGTGAACTGTCATTGCCCCCCCCCCCCGCTCCACTATAAGTTTACGTCTACATGTGTTGTCTATGCGTAATCTACAGGAAGATTACATTGGCTTATAGTTTACATAGTCTACCGTAGGCAATGCAAACAACAGGGAAGAAGGTTACAAAGTTTCAATAACGACACGATTCATTACGGCTTACCTAAAGAACCGGTACCACATCCATTAATAATTAGATTGTACATATTACATGTAATTTTTTTTTTTTCCTCCATTACAGGAGCTGACTAAAATGGCGACACAGCAAGAGAAGTCTGTGGTGTTCTGAGTCACCAATTCCTGTGCATGTCATTTTCATTTAACCATAAACACGGCAGGATCCTGTATCCGCAACAAGCATACTATGATGGGTGAATTAATTTTAGGGTTACGAGACACTTTACAAAAGGCATCCCGCTCTATATTTTAGAATTGCAACGAGATGGTTTATTGAAAATACGGAATTGGACTTTAGGTACACCCTATATTCTAGGTAGCTTCATGATACGTGAATTGAATGTTCATTGACATCAAGATAGTGTTTAAAATTTGAACAATTTATTTTAAATAATCGTATGCTTAAAATGTTACCTTATTGGAAAAAATAAAGAAAAATAAGAAGGAAAAAAACATGAAACGCACATTGGTTTGGAAGCGAAAATGAATTGCTCACATTTCAAAGACGTCAGATAGAAAAGATCCCCGACTTTCGTGGCGGAGTGGTTAGCACAGCGCGCTATGCAGCCGCGGGTACCTGTTTCGAATCCCGACATCGGTTTGATTATCCGTACATCAATTTTCATCTATTATCCTTATCGTCTCAATCGACGCTAAATAACAAAAGTGAAATGAAATCCACACAGATAATGTGGAAAAAACTGTACTTACCAAGCCTTTGCAGTCTCTCTTTCCAGCATGTAGCATTTTGTCTCTGGGTCACCGTGTAGCCTCTGAAAGATACGAGCAAGACCCTTATAAACCAAATTGTAAGTAATACCTACAATTTATTAATTTTTTTCTGTTCTAAGACACTGTCATATCAAGCCCCCAACACCCCCTGCACATGAGGCCCCACTGAGTACTTCCATCCCCATTTTTAGATTCACTAAGCCTGTCACTAAAGTTTATGCATAAGTTAAGAGAAGCCTTGAAACCAATGGCAGCTTCTAAGTGCCTATTAAAGTTCAATTCCTAATGGTCTGCCATATTTTCTTTCATCTTCTCTTACTCTCTACCAATATTCTGTTATATCTCTTCCTTCTCTCTCTTTCCACTAGCTTCTCCTGTCTCTACTTCATTTCTATTTCTTTTCCTGTCTCCTTGTCATCTCTTTATTTCTCCTTCCTCTCTCTTTTAAAGCTTAGCTTCCATATTTCTCTTACGTTTTCTCCCTCTCTTACTTTCTTGCCTTCTCTACCTGTTTGTCATTCTTTACTTCCCTTTCTTTCTCTCTGTCGGTCTGTGATTGTATGTGTCTTAATATTTTCCCCTTCTCTCCCTGTCGCTTCTTTATTTCTTTCATTTTCCTGTCTCTTTCCCTTCCTTTTTGATTTCTCTTACTTTCTATGATTGCCTTCATATATTTTCATTTGTTCCTCACCCCGACGCCACTCCCTTCTAAAATTCTGAGCTTTCATAATTTGGTGCCTGCATTTACCCCCCAACATTGATAATGACTTTATATTCGTCGTTAGAGTCACTTTTGTTTTGCTGAAGGTGAATTTGAAAATTCAATTTGAAAATTTGACTTGCAAATTTAATAAGTAAAACTATAA
The DNA here is from genome assembly GCF_977018435.1 of Lepisma saccharinum. Taxonomy (NCBI): domain Eukaryota; kingdom Metazoa; phylum Arthropoda; class Insecta; order Zygentoma; family Lepismatidae; genus Lepisma; species Lepisma saccharinum. The sequence goes on from NC_139249.1 coordinate 37,668,136, forward strand.
AATCAATTCTCACCTGTTGCTTGTGCAGTTCTCCTTTTGCAATGCTCTTTCTTCAGTTCCAATTCCTTGGCTTCTCAGAAGACAACTGATGACGTCAAAGCTGGAAGTTGAACGTTGCTGTCACCTGCTAGAATGGTGCTTCTTTCAACTTATCGAAGCCCTCAGATGCGTCCACTTCTACCCTGAAGATGAGAGCGACGTCAGCTCTCGAAAGCCTGGAAATGTTGCGAGATCTCACCTCGTCGATAGCTCGAGAGAATCTTTTCATCAGCTGTCAGGAATCTTCTGAGAAATAAAAACATATTCCTTTGAACTATCAATTGATATTAATTTTGTTTTCATGTGTGTCTATTTTTTATGTATAAACGTGTAGATAATGCTTACAGCAGTGGCATCATTAGTCATATTAATAAAATTTAAAGTAAATACAAACTTGAATGAAACCTAATATTTTGAAGAAAAAAAGATCAATTCATTGCATTTGGAGCGTCAGAGCTAAAAAAAAAAATTGGGTTATTATTTTATTCACACACACACACACACACACACACACACACACACACACACACACACACACACACACACATTTCTTATGATATCCTTTCTTATACGTAATTCGAAATAAGGAGTTCTTCACTTCCTGTCTATCATCATAATTTTTCATGGACGAATTTATCGCCCACATTTTTATTATAAATAAAAATATGTGTCCAGCGTAATTGAGTGTTAAAGTTTGTATGAGAGTACAGTATACTACATTTAGTTATAAGCAACCATTACCTTGCATTTCCTTTGTGGATAATTCCTGGCTTTTGCTTCGTACTAATAGCGAAAAGCCAATTATTTTGCTATTTGTTTAGTCACATATAGCATAGCCATGTTTGCTACACAACCTCTACGGAAACGGTTAAGACGTGAGAATTGTTGTACTGGTACATTGTCGTAAGCCATCATTGTAAATGTTAAGGATCGGGTGGACAAATGAAGAAACAATATAGCATTGAAAAACAATGAAAGTATAGAATGATTTGTATGCACAAATACAAATCAATACTACAACTTATGATTGTTGTGACCAAGTAGGCCAAAAATAACCATAATTCAATCAGTTTAAACTACCAAGAGAAGCAAAGTTCTTGAAAACGTGAATTTGAACGAGACATGTTCGTTTGAATGTCCACTTGGAAAGGTTAGGAATAACTATTTGCAATTGTGAAGAACAATTCTCACCGAGTCTTCTGTTAGACACTCAGCAGAATTGAAGTGGAGAGGATTGATAAGAAACAAAGTTCATCTCCCAATACATATGTCTTACATTCTCATCCTACAAACAGTACAATTCGTATATTATGTGACACCGACCACCGTGGCGGAGTGGTTAGCACAGCGCGCTACGATGCCTGGGGTCTCGGGTTGGAATCCCGGCCTGGGCATGGGATATTATCAGCATATTATCACTCATCTTCATCTTCGCGATTGGCCAAAAGTTGCTGAAAAGCGAAGTAAAATAAACCCAATCAATCAAATGTATGTTATAATGAAAATTTTTGACAGGTGTAACAAAATATAGGCAGCCGATAGGTAAGCCAAGGCCCTTCATGGGCTGTTACGCACAGGATTATTAACAAAATATAGGTAAGTGTTGAAACTGTGTATATTAACATTTTAATTTTGAAGTAACAAGAGAAACTCTAACCGAATGTAAATTAATACCGGGTGTTTCATAAATACTTGAGGGGTTACAAGTAAAGTATTGAAATTATGTTAATGAAACCAGTCCAGAACGAACGAGGAACTTAAAGTTTTTTTGTTTTTTTTTATAACACCAACAAATGTTCAATGTGTGCACCAGTGGCGGCTCGTGGTGAACCAAAGTGGAGGGGCGATAGCTCACAAATTTGCTCTATTGATTTGCTTTATTTTACTTCGCCTTTTGTGCCACATTTGGCTAATTTGCGAAGATGAGGATGAGTGATATGTAGTGTTGCACACGAGACGAGACTTTGGCCTGTCTCGTCTCGTGGAAATGCTGTGAAATGCTGTCTCGTCTCGAAAATATTCGTTTGTCTCGGGACACATGATCAATCTCGTCTCGTCTCGAATTTTTAAAAGCCTGTCCCATCTCGTCCCGTGGGCAACACTAGTGATATGATGAAATTGGATACTCACAAAAATCCATGCCCAGGTCGGGATTCGAACCCGGAACCCCTTGCGTCTTAGCGCGATGCTAACCACTCTTTTTTTTTTAAAAAAAAAGGAAATACCCCTACACGGAGGTATCCCCCACCATTCACTCTTTTTCTCACTTTTACACTTTTCAATTCTTACATTTTCTTTGTTTCTTATCAACTGGACGAACACAAATACCCATGCCTTACCCGGGACTCGAACCCAGAACCCCTGGCGTTGTAGCGCGCTCTGTTAACCACTCCGCCACGGAGGTCGACCTAACCACTCCGCCACTGGGGCCGGCACAAATTTGTTCTACTAGTAATGTGAGTTTAAATGATGAATTTCGTATAACAGCCAACGTGATAAGAAATTGATACGTTCGTGTTTACCGAATATCACGTTTTACACGTTTGCACATATTATAATAAATTAATAATTATTTAACAGTAATGCAAAGAAGATGGAAGAAGAAATGGAATTCTAACAGATTAGTCGTTTAACAGAGGGGAAAATTCAGAAGAAAATATATTAATTTTTACACAACTTGATAAGCACAATGACGAAAATTTACGTGCATTGATCGTGAAAATTTCTAGTAAAAAAGTTACACCAGTGGCGGAGCGTGACCTTTCCAACCGTGTAAGCCTATCATGATGAAGGTTATTTCCCGTTGTGCTTATTTTTGGGCTGACATGGTTAGTGATTTATCCACACACATCGACCCCCCCCCCCCCATTTTTCAGAACACTTCCCTGGAATTTTTCACCAAATTAAAAATTCTGGATAAATCTCTGGGATTGGTGTTTTCTTTGCTAGGCTGTGTATCTCCTACATTTCAACTGATAATTAAGTCAGTCTTATTCCTATCACAATGAGTAACGTAACGATATAAAATATGCAAAGTTAGATAAAATGAATAATAATAATAATAATAAAGAAACGAAAACAGAAGGAAACAGAAAGTACAGAATACTTTTTACAACCGCATAACAAAGTATCAGCTTCGTACCCTGAATCACAAAATCGGCGCACTTTATTTTTCGTTTCTGTTACAGTAGTAGGGTTTGCGGTATTATAAACTCAACAAATGATGAGCCCCCCTCAAGCAGATTTGGCTACACTTAAACCTAGCTCAACATGCCCTTATGAGTTTTTTGCTCAAGTGTGGAACCCTGTCTAATCCAAGATTTTTGTAAAAATGCCCTCGGGAATTTCCCGAAACTACAGTGTACAAATGATGAGCCCCCTCAGATTGATTTGCCCACACTTACAAAAGCTGCATCTGCCAGATTTTTGTCCATAATCCTGTCAAAAATATGCCCCTCTTGATATTGTTTTGGATACACTTGAAATTAAGCCAAAATCCTCATAAAACCCACACCCACACCCACACCCATACACACACACACACACACACACACACACACACACACACACACACACACACACACACACACACACACACATATTTACTTCTGGTTTATTTCTATTGCATCATGTTGTGCAACAAATTATTATCCAATATTATGCAACAAATTATAAGGCAAAAGCTCTTGCATCATGCTGTGCAACAAATTATTATCCAAATATTATGCAATAAATTATTAGGCATGTGTTGTTTTCTGATTGGTTAATTATGACATAATGTGATGATGTGTTATATTCTGATTGCTTCATTGTTTCAGATGTTTTAATCCATGCTTAGGGTATATAAAGAGATTTTGCATTACATATCAGCCAGTATTGTGAGAGTGGCTGAGGAGTACAGATGTGTTGTTACAGTGCTTTTCATACTACAGGCTTGTTTGGTTTAATATATAACATTTCTTATTATTCATATTAAATATATTTCTGGTATATTGAACAAAAGGGCTTATATTTTGTATAAAAAATCTGATATTTGTTACATCCAGCTTGTTTGTTGTAATCCACTCATATTTAGAGTCAGGCTTATATCTGTCCCAGCCTGTTATACAAAAATCAATACATAACACAGTGTAAGGTCATTGCCTTTCTAGGACATGCATGTCTGTGCAGGCATTTGTGCTAGGTCAGTGTAGATCAATATTTATTCTCTTTTTCCACTTGTAGGCTATTAGCTTTACAACCTGTCATAGTAAGCATAGAGTTTTGATTTAAAACCCAAAAAATTTTATATAATAAACCGAGGATAAAAATTAATAATATTAACATATTAAATATACACAAGAAATATACAAAGCACACAGCTGAACAATATATATATATATATATATTAAGTATAAAATTTTGAATTGAACCCCAGAAAATTTTATATAATAAACCAATAACAAAAATGCCAAATCAAAAATATTGCAATCAGTGTAAAAAGAATATATCCAGCCCCAATTGGGCCAGACACCAAAAGAATTGTAACCCAGACAAATGCAGAACTCCAACTAAAATATGTCCTAAATGCCATAAAATATTTAGCAAGGCATATTTCAATAGACATGTGGGCTCTTGTTCTGCACAGTCATCAACATTGCCCCCACAACCATCTACATCTGGTCTGAAAAGGAAGCATGAAACACCTGTTAATGCTGGACCGGCAAAGCAGCCACGCTATGCACCACCTATCCATAGCAGTTTTAATGGCCAACTTAGGGATTACCGGTTTGTATCAGAGCCAAGATGTGACATTAAGAAATTTTTGAATAGTATAAATTCTGATGTGCAGGCAATTCTAAATACACAAAATGGCTCTTATAAGCTGTCCCTCAAATTGTTTACACAATATAAGAAGCCAAATGGCACAAAATTTACACAGCCCCACATAACAGAAACTGTACCGGTATATTCAAATGCAAATTCAGACAAAATAATAAGCAGTTTGATAGATCACTTGAATATTAAACACTCTGAATTTGCAGCAAAAGAGTCTGGATGGAGCCTATGCGGATCTTCACACAAGTTATATATTAATATTTCTGAATTCAACCCATTACAAGGATCTACATATCTGCCATTACCTGCCAATATCAAAAACAAAACAGCCGTGGTTAACATAAAAAATAATGATGAGAAATGCTTTTTGTGGTGTATTTTAGCTGCTTTGTATCCAGTTTCAAGGAATCCTGAGAGAATAACTTATTATAAACAACATGAACATGATTTTGATGAGGCAATGGAGGGTTTAGAATATCCAATGTCTGTTCAGAATATTGATAAATTTGAAAAAAAGGCCCGGGATATTAATGGTAAACAATTATCTATTAATGTATTTATTTGTTCTACTGGCCGTGGCAATTGCTTGATAGCACCTCTCAGAATCAGTATATTTGATGATGATTCTGCTGTTCCGATTGATCTGCTCTTAATTGAAGGGGATGGCACACACCATTACACTCTGATACATAATCTTGAAGCTTTAGTCAGAACACAACTAGACAAATCTAATAGAATATTTAAGTTGTGCAGAAGATGTTTAACTGTATTTGATGGTCAAAAAATAATAAATGGTGTTTGTGAATGTAACACAGAAATTGCTAAAAACAAGTTAATTGAACATTTGAAATACTGTGGCAACTATAAACCTGTTCATATGGTGATGCCAATGCCAAGTGAAAATGCAAAATTCAAAAAATTTGAAGCCTTGTTGGAACACCCAGCATATATAGTCTGTGATTTTGAATCAAATCTCAAACCTCTTGCATTCTGTAGCCCAGATCCTGATGAATCTTCAATTACATCATACCAGCTACATGAACCTTCTAGTTTTTATTATGTGGTTGTACAGGATGGGGTTGTTAGTAAAGAAGATTTATACATGGGAGCAGATGCCATCAAAAAATTTGCACAAAGAATAGAAAATGAGAGCCATGACATAGCATCTAATGTCTTATTAAAATCAAAACCCATGTTGCCTTTAACAGAGAAACAGATTGAAGATTTCAACAATGCAGAAAAATGCCCGGTATGTGATTGTGAATTTTCAGATACAAATATCAAGGTGCATCACCATTCTCATACAGATGGTAAATTCTTAATGGCCCTGTGTAATAGCTGTAATATTAAGATCCAGAGACCAAAATTTGTCCCTATATTTTGCCATGGTGCATCCAATTATGATTTCCATCATCTGATCAGGTACGAGGGGTTTGACAAGCAGAATTTAAATATTTTAGCTGAAAATAATGAAAAATATATTGCCATTAGCAAAATAATTAAAGTTAATGGTGTTCCTATTCACTTAAGATTTCTTGATTCATACAGAATTCTGTCTGCTAGCCTGGCTACACTGGCCACTCAATTATCTGATGATCAATTCAAAATCACATGTGCTTTGTTTCCAAATCAGGACCTGAAATTAATTAGGCGGAAGGGTGTATATCCGTATGATTATGCTACAGATTTTTCTAAATTTGATGAGTGTTCTCTGCCACCACAACAAGAGTTTTACAGCAAAATCAGAGGATCTGGAATCACTGATGAAGATTATCACCATGCCCAGTTGATGTGGAACAATTTAAAATGCCAGACATTTGGTGATTATCACAAGGTTTATTTAAAACTTGATGTCACTCTCTTAGCTGATATACTTCAGACATTTAGAAAATCTTCCATGCAAAATTATAAGCTGGATCCAATGTATTTTTACAGTGCTCCGGGCCTAGCATGGTTTGCAATGTTTTTAAACACTAAAATGCAATTGGATCTGATCCAGGATCAAGACATGTATCTGTTTATGGAACAATGTATAAGAGGGGGCATGGTGCAATGTTCTCAGAGATATGCCAGAGCAAATAACAAATATATTCCTGATTATGATCCAGCACTGCCATCAAATTATATACTGTATGTAGATGCCAACAGCCTCTATGGTTATGCCATGATGAAAAAACTGCCATATGCAGGGCTTGAGTGGGTTGAAGATTTTAATATTGAAGATCTTCAGGATTTTGATGACAGTAACTATGGCCTGTTCTTAGAGGTTGATCTGACAATTCCTGATGATTTACACAACACATTTTCTGATCTGCCCCCAATTCCTGAGGTTAAGTGTTCACCTGGCTCTAAACAGAAGAAATTGATGATGACTCTAGAGCCGAAACAGGATTATGTCATATATTACAAAAACCTCCTGTTCCTGATGAATCATGGTGTTCAAGTGACCAAAGTTGGAAAAGTTTTGAGGTTCAGGCACTCAAGATGGTTGAAGCCATATATTGATACAAACACAGAGCTTCGAACACCTGCAATGAGCCAATTTGATAAGACCTTGTTTAAATTGATGGTCAATTCTGTGTATGGCAAAACAATAGAAAATGTCAGAAAACATATTGATGTTAAAATAATTACTGACCCCAGCCGGAGCAAAAAATTGATTGCAAAGCCCAACTTCAATTACAGAAGAATTTATGATGAGAATATGGCACTTTTCAACATGAAAAAAACAAAGATTAAGTTTGATAAGCCTATTTATGTAGGGGCTGTGACATTGGAATTGGCCAAATTACACATGCTAAAATTGTATTATAATGTGTTGAAGCCTTTTTATAAGGATCGTGTAAAACTGATGTACATGGACACAGATAGTTTTGTTCTTGATATTCAAACAGAAGATGTTTATCAAGATATAGCACAGCCTGAATTGTTTAAATATTTTGATACCACTGAACATTCAAAAATTAAACACCACAACAAAAAAGTGCCTGGCAAGTTAAAAGATGAGACACTTGGTGATGTTATTGTGGCATTTGCTGGGTTAAGGACCAAGATGTACAGTTTTGAAACATGTAGTGGCGCTGTTGCCAAAAAGGCCAAGGGTATTGGCAGAGTAATTGTTGACAAAGAGCTCCAATTTGAAGATTATGAAAATTGCCTCAAATCATGTAGCACAATCAGAACATCAGAATCCAGAATTCAGAGTGTGGATCACTTGTTGACTAGCAATATTGTAAGAAAAGTGGCTCTGGACCCACATGATGATAAGAGATGCATTTTATCATGTGGCATACATACTCTACCATGGGGTCATTGTGATTTGAAAAGTGGTAATCAATGCCAAATTACAGAGCATGATTTGAAATAAATAAACATGCCTATGAACTTATTTGGGTTCAAAAACCGGCTATTATGGACCTGCCAACACCACAACCCTCTTCTGATATAATATCTAAACTAAGTGCTTTGTTAATTATTCATCTGAACAGCATACTTACAGATGTTGATGATGAAACAGGTAAAACATTGTACATATTTAACAATAATTTAAATCATTACCAATTACCTGTAGGTGGTCAATTCCAATTTATTACAACCCCTGAGGGTAATGTCAAGATTTCAGTAGGGAAAAATATTTATAGAATTAAGCACTCAAACATGATTTCTGGCACTGTATATACTGTTTCTGCTGGTGACTGCTTATATATTGAGGTCCCTGGATCATATGACAAGCTTATACCTTTTTTTTTTATAGAATTAAGAATTAGATATTCAATAATAAATAACCACTAAAACAAAAATGCCTAATGATATATTTGGCCATACAAAACATGAAGATCACAGTGATGAGATTCTGATGCTTGATGTCAGAGTCAAGAAATTAAGAAGTGATTTACAAGCTTTACAAACCACACTGAATGCCAGTCTTCAACTAGAAATTACAAATTTACAATCACAATGCATGGACCCTCTTCTTAAAATTGATTCAGAACTCAAATTGCTGCTTCAGAAATATGCTGACTTGGCCACATTGGATAATTTTCAAAGTTTAGAAGAAGCTGTAGCAGCTCTTCAAGCCAAATTTAAGACCCAGGCCACCAACTCTGAGCAATTGAAACAGCAATTGGAAGAGCAGATAAATAATGTCCAGACACAGCTCCAAACAATTGTCAAAAGCATAAAATCACAAGAAGATTTTGATCTAGTGATTTCCACTCTAAAGGCACAGATTCAATCACTCCAGATACCTAATCTGGACCCTCTGAACAATGCCATAGCCGAGGTTAAAGAAAAAATTGAGACACTTGAAAATTTTATGAACAACTTGCCATCTTCTGATGCTTTGAGTGCAATAACTCGGAGTGTTGCCAACATTAAGCTGCAACTTGAAACATATGAAGATTTTGGAAAAATGCAAAGTACCATAACCCATCTTGAGGGTACAATAGCAGCAGTGCAAAGTGATTTGACAAATGTACAAGAATCCCGATTGCCTGGGATTGTAGATACCCTTGTCAGTGTCCAGCAACAGATAACAAAACTTGAAAACCTCAACACTGAATCTGAACTATCTCATTTTCATCACTTGATCGATGATATCCAAACAAAACTTGAAATTTTACAACAATCAACACCCACTCAGGCAGATATAGCCCTGCTCCAAAATGCTATGCGTGGTGTGGTTGATGCTTCTGAATTAAATGATGTGAAATTGGCACTTGAATCTTTGCAAAATACTGTATCAAATCTGCCTACATCACAGGAACTTAAAAATATTAAGAGGGCAGTGAATCGCATATTGAAATCAGAAGATATCAAGAATATCCAGACAGAGATCAAACAACTTACTCAGACAGTGGCCACTCTACCAACTAATCAACATATTAATGAACTGCATGCCCTGTTTGAGGATATCAGAAGACAAGTCCATGATCTTACTGCTCAAAATTCAAAATCGGCAGTTGTTGAAAATTTGCAACAAATTGTAGCTAATATCAAGCAACAGCTAGGGACCATGGAATCCAATCAAGCAAATGCTTTGTCTGTTTTTGCCACCCAGCTTCAAGAGATTGTGCAACAATAGAAGAAACTTGTTGTGGACATAAAAATCAAGCCAGGCCATGATGATGTTGTTAGGACCATCAATGAGCACCTTGAATCTGTAACAAGCAGATTGCTTACAGCAGAAAAAGAAATAACCGACATAATTGAGAATCCAAAACATACATTAATTCTTGAATTGTACAGCATCCCCAACAAAGAATATGATTCACCATTTACACCAGGTGGCAAAATATATATGCTGTCCCCTGCACAATTTTATTACCAGTTTTTTGTTGGGGGCACACTGAGACCAATCAAGATCAAATATTGGCTTCAACCACAGGCACACCACCACCCCACCTTATCAATAACAAATGCTGACAACAAACCAAAAATCACCAGTGTAGAGTTAGAAGATTTTACAGATCCCGATACATTAGAAACATCTTATGCTGAAGATGAAGGCTCTCTGGAATTTGATATACAAATAGGAGACAAATTATATTTAGAAAATCCTGTAGTATCAGCTGCTGAACACACCATAGTTGCAATATTCTTGTTTTCATATTATGTCTAGACAAATTATTGTTGATGAATTACACAGACAAGCCAGACATAATTATAAGAGACTGCCAGTAGTCACAAAAGGCATAGATGATTTATGGCAGAGCGACTTGATTGAGATGGCAAGTGGACAGCTGAAAAACTTAGACAAAATCAACAAGGGCTACAAGTGTCTACTCACTGTAATAGACACATTTTCAAAATTTGCCTGGGCTGTGCCACTCAAATCCAAGACTGGAAAATGTGTTACAGAAGCCTTCAAGACAATCATCAATCAGAGTGGAAGATCACCGCGCTATTTGCAAACAGGTAATGGCAAAGAATTTTATAATTCTGTGTTCCAACAATTTATTAAAAGCCAGTCAATACAACATTATTCGAGTTACAGTGATCTCAAAGCCTCAATTGTAGAGAGATTCAACAAAACCCTAAAAAATCTTATGTATAAACAATTTACACTTCAAGGTAATTATAAATGGCTTAATATTCTTCCAGAACTTCTACATAAATATAACAACTCGGTCCATTCCACAATCAACATGAAACCCTCTGAAGTAACTTCATCTGATGAGCAAAAATTGATCAGGACTGTTTATTATCCTAGATACCAGCCAACAACAAGAAAAGCCAAATACAAGGTGGGTGATCAAGTAAGAATCAGCAAATATAAGCACTTATTCAAAAGAGGCTTTACAAGAAACTGGAGCACTGAATTATTTACAGTGGTTCAAATTAAACCTGGGACCCTTAACACATATATAATAAAAGACCACCGAGGAGAAATTCTCAAAGACCGGTTCTATGAAGAATAACTCAACAAAACTAAACAGCCTGACACATATCTCATAGAAAAAATCATCCGCAGAAAAGGCAACAAGTTATTTGTCAAATGGCTAGGACTTCCAGAACACAGCTGGATCGATGCAGACAAAGTGATAATATGAGCACCTGGGATGTTATAAAAAGGCTGCCAGAATTTGAACAGCAGATTAAGAGAAATGGCAAGTTGCTGCCTGATAATATTAGATGTCTTATTGTTGGGCCATCGGCTTGTGGTAAAACTACACTAATGATTGATAATTTTTTTATTGGCACCCAACTGGTTAGACTGGAAAAACAGGCACTTGTATATTTCTCTAAGAGCATCGAACAATTAAAATATCAGCAGCTGATGAAGCTATATGATGGATTGGATATAGCCACTTTTGAACCAGATGTTAAGCCACTCCATGAATGTCTCGATAATTCTGTTGTTTTGTTTGATGACATTATACTGGATAATCAAAACAAGGTTAGAAATTTCTTTACACAGGGCCGACACAAAAACATTGATTGCTTCTACCTGGCACAGACTTTTTCTAAAATTCCAAAGCAGCTGATCCGAGACAACAGCAATTTTATATGTGTGTTTCATCAAGATCATACCAACCTCAAACACATACATGATGAATATGTAGGTGGGGACTTGAGCTACAATGATTTTTCCAAGTTTTGCAGTAGGTGCTGGAACCAGGACAGTTATGGGTTTGTTACAATTGATATGACAAGAAAACCCAATAGTGGTAAATATAGAAATAAAATTAACAATTTTCTAGACATTGAAACATATATAAATAACCATGAAAAGGCCAATCATTGATAATCTTAAATTAAGAGATTATCTTGTAAAAAGATTTAAGGGATGGAAATCAGAGAACCGAGGAATTTATGAACAACACAAACAAACAGAACAGCCTATTATCGATGCTATTAGTGAATTAGGTAAAAATATCAAACCTGTTACAGAGCAAAATCAAAATTTGATCACAGAGCTTGTACCTGTAGCTGCTAGGAACATATTAGATTATCCAATCACCCCACTTTCTAGTATTCATACACCTAGTCCTGTTGCTCCTCGAAGAATTGAAGCTACTCTGGATCCTATTGAATTGGGTCTTCTTGCTCAAAAATATTTAAGCACACCTAAAGACAACAAAGATGAGGTCTTTGGCTTATATGCTGACACAGAGCGTGATGGTAGCATCATACATAGAATTGGCAATTTCAGAGTAACATTTATGGGAGATGATATAATTGTATATTCAGAATCTCATCTTGGAGAAAAAGGTGGTTTTGTTAAATATCCTGGCACACCTGGATTGTGGGAACTGATGACTAGGAAAAGGCCTGGCAGCTATACAGATCAAGATTATGAGCATTAAAAAGAAATATTAATAAAATCAGATGCTCTATACCAGAACAATGATCCCACACAAAAAAGAGTCAAGTCTAGCAGTGGAGCAAAATACAATAATTTAATCAAGCCCATATGGTCACAAATTAAGACAGGCAGTGGAATCAAACAATACAACACCCTGCCTAAAGAATTTGTCTGGGTTGATGATGTCAGGAAACTTGTAGATAGGTTATTGGTGATAGCTGGGGAGGAAAATGCTGGCAACCACAATTTTTACAATGAAAAGGTTGGAATTATGGACATGATAAGCACAAAATTGTCTAATTTTATAGTGAATGACACTAAGGGGATTGGATATCTTATAAAAATTATTAATACTCTACCACCTAAATTTTGGAATATTTCTGAGGGTCGGGGGTTGGTTAATGATATTATAAACAAGCTGCCATTTGAACTACACATTCCAGGCTATCAGTATTGTGGTTCCGGCACAAAATTGGACCATAGATTAAACAGAGGTGATCCTGGTGTTAATCCCCTAGATGCTGCTTGTAGAGACCATGACATAGCATACAACACACATACTGATCTTGACAAGAGACATGTTGCAGACAAGAAATTAGAAGAGGCTGCATTTGGTAGATTTGTAAGCAAAGATGCTTCTTTAAGTGAAAAAATAGCAGCATTGGGGACCACCATAGCTATGAACACCAAACAAAAACTGGGGTGGGGGCTGTGAATATGTATATAATAAACCTAGAATGAAGGCCAAGGGTGTTATGTATCAAATACCTTATGTAGGTCTTAAATCTCTTAAAACTATTGATAGTCTTTTAACCAAAAAGCAGCGCAAGAAAAAAAGCTCTTGTATTGCCAAGGGCCATGGTATGAAATTGTTGCTTAGTACCCCCAATTAAAAAAATTACAGCAATCCAGGAAAAAAATCACATGTGGGGGGTTTCATATTTACTATCCCGGCCATCTTAGCAGCACTTGGGGCTGTTGGTAGCTTGGCTAGGGGGATCAGCTGCTATAGCAAAAACAGTAATAGATGCCAAAAAAAAAATAAAGCAGAAGTAGATGAATTGAAGCGCCATAACCTGGCCATAGAGAAACAAGGCAAAGGTGTTAAGAGAGCCATGAATAAGTTTAAAAAAAACAAGAGCCGCTTACAAACCAAGATATTGAAGCTTTAATCAAGCCACTGGGCATCAAAAATTTTGGAGGTGTGTGCATGTCTGATTCTTTACCAGAACAACCACTCAACAAAGAGTGTGGCATAGTCAATTTGGATAAGTACAAAAATCAGGGCACTCACTGGATTTGTTATCTTAAATATTTAAACGATGAGGCATTTGTGTTTGATTCATTTGGAGGTGTTCCACCTGAAAATTTAGTAAAATATCTAAAATCAACTAATCTTTATTACAATAATGCCCGTGTTCAAAATTTCAAAGATGTTAATTGTGGACATTTGTGTTTATCTGTTCTTAGATATATGTCTCAAATAAATAAACCATCAATTGAAGATTTTCAAAAAGCCTTGTGGTATTTAAAACATCATGGGGGTATTCCATCTCACCAGCCAAAATTCAATATTGATACTTATATTACATGATGATATAGTGTATCCCAAAACAATAGCTCTCAGAGCATTTTATGGCATGTACTTGATCCCTAATATTACACACCACAACAACACAATTGCAGTTGGTGATCAAAAAATTGTCATTACTCCAGGGCAATATAATCTATCTACTCTAAATGCTCAGTTACCCAGAGGTATAGTGTTAACTCAAAATTCTGTCACTCACAGAGTAGAGATTGTATCTGCTACAGAAACAGTGGATCTGGGTACTATAGGAGAGCTGTTAGGCTTTGAGAACAACACAAAACTTGAACCAGCCATCAAACACACTGCTATAAATATACCTAAATTCTTAGCCATAGAGACTCTGAATATTCACTGTAATGTGGCTGAGGGTATGATCACCAAATAAAATGGCATAGGCACTCACAAACAAACTGGCATCATTGCAAAATTTAAACCTAATTCTGAATTTATGGAGCCAATCATCTACACTCCATCCCCAACATTATATTTTCCTGTGTGCCATAATAGAATAGATAACATTGAATTGATGGTCACTAATGAAAAAGAAGAATTAGTTGATTTTGCTGGAGCCACAACAACTGCAATCATAGAGATTAATATTTAAATAAAAATACATACAAAAAAAATGGAAAATATTGAGAGTTATGAGCTACAATCGTTCCCCCCAAACAGGAGGACATTTGCAAATTTAAATCAACCCAACACAGAAATTGAGGTTGATCTTGATGTAGGGGATGGCTTTATACACCCCCACAGAGCAGATCTATACATCAAATTTGATGTTGTAAAGCTCGATGGTACAGATTATCCGGCAAATTCAAATATAAGATTGGTAGACAATTTTGTGCCGCATCTGTTCTCTGAAATTGAGATCAGAAAACATGGTGTTGTTATAAACAGAGTGGATTATCCCGGCATTACCTCCACAGCTTTGGCCGCACTAAAATTATCCAAAACCGAGGCTTCTTACTACAAAATAGGTGGATTTGAGGCTGGTGATAAAATTATATCTAAGAGCCACACAGTGCTGTTCCCTATGCGCCTGTTGCCAGGATTCTTCTCAGATTACAAAGATATTATGTGGAAGGGTGGTTTAAGAATTACATTTAGAAGAGCTGCCAATGATAATAATGCTTTGATGAGGTACAGTACATTAAACTCTACAGGAGAAGCTCTGCCTAATACCCTACCTGATGAAGGCAATTGCCTTATTCAGACTATGGAACTAAGAATTCCAGTTGTTGAATATGAAGCCAGTTATGCTCTTAAATACAAAGCTGATATCTTAAAAAATCCACAGGTTCCTTTACAATTTTATACATATCAATGTGTACAGAAGCCTGCCGCTGGTACTTATTATGAGTTTGATGCTACAAATTCATTCTCCAGTATACAATATGACATGCCAGATTTTGTGGTGGTACTGTTTCAAACTGGAAGAAACAATAATCAGGAAAAAAATTCAAGTAAATTTGATAACTTCAACATCAAGAACATTTATCTTAAAAATGGCAGAAATGAGGTATTTCCTAGAGAAAATTATAATTTAGACATGTCCAAGGATGATTTCCTTAAATTATATGAAGCATTTACAGCATACAAAAGGGTCACTACTGGCAATACTGACATGTATTACACACCAGATGAATTCAAAGCACAGAGACCCATGTTTATCATCAACACTTCAAAAAGGAAACAAGTTGTGGTTAATGACAGGACAAACATTAAAATTATCTGTGAATTCCACAATACACTCCCTGCTGACTCTATATGTAGTGTTATTCTCATAGGTTAAAAATCATATGTTTATGATGTAAGAAATGAGAGAGTCACAGAACAATTCTAAAAGATTTTTGCATATTACATTGTCTTAATATTAGATAAACAAATTGAACCTGGTATCCAATTGAACTTAAACCGGAAGTAAATATGTGTGGGTGTGGGTGGGTGTGGCTGTGGGTGTGGGTGTGGGTTTTATGAGGATTTTGGCTTAATTTCAAGTGTATCCAAAACAATATCAAGAGGGGCATATTTTTAACAGGCTTATGGACAACAATCTGGCTGATGCAACTTTTGTAAGTGTGGGCAAATCAATCTGAGGGGGCTCATCATTTGTACACTGTAGTTTCGGGAAATTCCCGAGGGCATTTTTACAAAAATCTTGGATTAGACAGGGTTCCACACTTGAGCAAAAAACTCATATGGGCATGTTGAGCTAGGTTTAAGTGTAGCCAAATCTGCTTGAGGGGGGCTCATCATTTGTTGAGTTTATAATACCACAAACCCTACTACTTGTTACTAAGCCTGCTAGAGAAGGAAGGGGTGGGCCAACCTACATCCACAAGTTTCTTCTTGGCAGCAAAATCCTTGCTGGATAACGGCGTCTGCACCAAATTCTCCACCCCACCGAACAATCACACTCGTTTTATTCCATAATGCACTGCACTATCACACAACAGTACAGGGCCGACAGTCCACTTTGAATAGATGGAATTCGCAAAAGCAATACCTCGACAACAAGAACGGGGAAACAAAAAGAAGCCAGATCCAAAATTGGCTACTGCTCAAAGCAGTGATCTTTCGGACTGTGAGGGGAATATCCCTTTTGGATATAAAAAAAATCCCTCTCTTGCCTTAAAATTCCCTATAGACGGTGTTAAAGGCGGAGCTATTGCGGAGCATGCGCACTCGTCTGGTCCCCCTCGACCATCCGGTTACGCTTACGATCACCTTACGATGCTATGAAAGTTAATATGAAAGGGCAAAGTGGAGATTCTTTTACAAGGAAATAGGGTGTCAGCTGTGTAGCATATGCTTGCACAGTTCGATCGGGAACATATTTATTGAGTCAAGTATCACTTCGTAGGTTTCCGAAGGACGTAGAGAGACGAAACCTGTTGATTCAAGCAGAACGAAGAAAGGATTGGTTACCCGGAAATGATTTGTACGACTTGCATTTTGTTACAAGCATGTTAATCGTTTATCTGCGTATTGTGTTGTGGTGAAAAGCACGCATCCTAGTGAGGTTTCAAACCGAAGCGACACGCGAAAGCAGTGGTTCGTACCGAAGTGACAAGCGACACAGGTCCATTTAGTCTATAAATAAGCATTTACAGCTCATGGGAAATCAAGTCTCAGGCGGCACAATACACGCCTTTGGGAATCTGAGCGACACGTGCAGTTTGTCGTGTCGCTTCGGTTCGAAAAATTTCATTGATCACCGAGGATTCACTTTATTTTAAGTGGCACGGAGATTACACATCGAAGCGACAAGCAACGGTCCCTTTACTCTAAAGGAAACAATTCACCTTGCATACGAGTACAACAGAGAGAGGCGACACGATGTATGGTACTGAGAAAACAACAGTCCAGTCCAAGCGACACGTGCATTTTCTCGTGGTGAATTGGTTCGAAAGGAAGCTTTCAGACTGCAGCGATACGTGTTTCTTGGAAACCAACATTAAAAAATAAACAACACCTTCCGAACGACAAATTGCAGGTGTCGCTTGTCGCTCGGACTGGGCTGTTTTATCAATACCGTGCATTGTGTTGCCCCGGCCTGTTATTTGCGCAAGCGTCACTGGTGAATGGTTTGCTTTAGATCGAATGCTTCTGTGCGAAATCCCGATATCGCTTGTCGCTTCAGTCTGAAAACTTCATTGTTGCTTGAAGTAAATTCGTGCAAGTGAAAGTGACATGCCATATCATAGGTTTTCCCTAAATCCCTCAGGCGGAAAGACTACGTTAAAAGCAAATACATTTACTAGCATTTGTTGTGTGTCATTACATCTGCAGATTTGTTGGCAAAGATTCACTTAAGCATATTTTATAATATAATAATATCACTAGTTTTATGGAATTATCTTTCATTGATCACCGAGGATTCACTTTATTTTAAGTGGCACGGAGATTACACACCGAAGCGACAAGCAACGGTCCCTTTACTCTAAAGGAAACAATTCACCTTGCATACGAGTACAACAGAGAGAGGCGACACGATGTATGGTACTGAGAAAACAACAGTCCAGTCCAAGCGACACGTGCATTTTCTCGTGGTGAATTGGTTCGGAAGGAAGCTTTCAGACTGCAGCGATACGTGTCTCTTGGAAACCAACATTAAAAAATAAACAACACCTTCCGAACGACAAATTGCAGGTGTCGCTTGTCGCTCGGACTGGGCTGTTTTATCAATACCGTGCATTGTGTTGCCCCGGCCTGTTATTTGCGCAAGCGTCACTGGTGAATGGTTTGCTTTAGATCGAATGCTTCTGTTCGAAATCCCGATATCGCTTGTCGCTTCAGTCTGAATACTCCCTTGTTGTTTGAAGTAAATTCGTGCAAGTGAAACAGGCATGCCATATCATAGGTTCTCCCTAAATTTCTCAGGCGGAAAGGCGACGTTGAAAGCACATATATTTACTAGCATTTGTTATGAGTCATTTCATTACTTCTGCAGATTTGTTGGCAAAGATTCACTTAAGCATACTTTATAATATAATAATATCACAAGTTTTATAGAATTATCTTTCCTCCACTTTTCCATTTACAAAATAATTGAATATATCTAAACTTTCGTACGTTATGAGTTCGTCGTGCGTGTACATGAGATACTTGTTTGTAGTATGCTATATAAATGGCGGCCACAAAGACACGTCACATTTTAATAATCTGCTCTGCAGATGATCATCCGACGGATTCGAGACGTCCACTCCTTCATAGTAGAACTTTAACAAATACCCTTCTTGACTATCGTCGCACAACTGATGAAAACAAGCGCCCATTTCTTACTTCGTATGCAGGTGAATCTGCACTGGCAACAACGGGGACTGGCCTAAACCGGAAGTTCCTGGGGGAACGGGCAAGACCTCGCCAATGTTTATGTTTACATTTTTAACACGGTCTATATTTAGTAAAAAAAAATACAATATTAATTATAAAAGAAATGCTCACTAATTGTAGGGACATATCCAGAAATTTCTATCAAACGACATGTACGTGCTTTGTAATGCAAATCTAGCCCGTATGCAGGTGAATCTGCACTGGCAACAACGGGGACTGGCCTAAACCGGAAGTTCCTGGGGGACCGGGCAAGACCTCGCCAATGTTTATGTTTACATTTTTAACACGGTCTATATTTAGTAAAAAAAAATACAATATTAATTATAAAAGAAATGCTCACTAATTGTAGGGACATATCCAGAAATTTCTATCAAACGACATGTACGTGCTTTGTAATGCAAATCTAGCACCTAAAAGATCATAAACAGGCTTTTCGAACGCTGTTCGAAGAGTGTTTGAATCACGGTCTACGTAATTAATAATATTTTGTTCACATTTGACATGAGATTTGTAAAATTGGTTCAATCTTCAGCTTTCATTAACATTTATTTATTTGTTTATTTTTGCACTTTTTAGCAGAGTTCATACATAAACGGAAAACAGAGATCTTAATATTTCTGATGTTTATGCTCTCCTATAAGCTAAAAACAGAAACAAGAATTTAGCACATCAATGTGTATCTAGTTTTCCCGTATCCCGCTCATTTTTAGGTTTCCCCTTTTTCCCCTTCCTGTTAGATTTTTGCTTCAGAATTCCCTGTTCCTGGAAAAAACCTGCTTGAAGCACCGCCGGCTCAAATTTCCTTTGCAGTCAACCATTCATACCCGACAACGCTGGAGCCCCTCCTTTTGCAGGACCTGTGTCTCGCTGGCGCGTATTCAGTGAAGCCAACCCAAGCATAATGGTGCTAAATTTCGCACAAGTTTAAAAAGTCGTTTGTATGTTGGGGATATAAATAAAACAAAAGGGCCACTTTTCGTTGTGGTTGAATTTTCTAAAACTTTTCACGTATAACGTCGAACCCATGCTGTTGGTTGAACCATTCGAATTTATATTTATATTTTTGTTATAAATTAATATTAATAGTATGAAAATCACAGAACAATTTAGTAGTATGTAGCATAATTTCGGAGTTTAAACGACACCATGGATGTCCAGAAGGGGTAAGGCAAGGAGAAACTTCCTGAAAAATGAATGTCAACCATTTTCACACATACAATTTCATTTCAGTCACATCAAATTGTTAATTATTGTAAGGGCGTTGCAGAAAAATGTTAACTTCAAATTGAATTAGTATATTTTGAGAAGGGAAATATACCTAGTTACCCCAACCCCTGTAAAAAAAAATACTTTGCTTAATCCTCCCTGGTGGAAAGAAATACTGCGGACGTCCATGAACAACACTTTTTCTAAACATGGGGTTTGCAACGCTGCTGTAAGCCTGTGGCCGTAGGTTTACAAACCTAGGGTTTGGCCCGCTCTTCTCCCTATATTCCTTGCTCTTCTCCATCCAGATACGGTAGGCACTGCTCCTTAGCGGTCAGAAATTTGTAAGGCAACATTCAGACGGCTTACAACTTTCCGAAAGCAAAAGGCGGGAGTTCCCACGTGTCCCCTGGTGCTGAAGTGTTGCAATCTAACAAACAGGACCTCAAAGACTGATATCGGGCGAGTTGAACTTTGAAGTTTTTACTAATTTTGCCATATCATTACATACATTATACTAGAACTAATAAAGTGTAAGCCCGGCTTACACGGCTTACATGGACGCTCCGCGCCTGAGTTACACAGAAAATGTTTCCTGTCCAACATGCAGGCGCGTCGCGTGATAATGTTCGCATGAACGTACATATTAAATGCACACACATATATTTCTTCGAAATAATACTTTTTTGATGTTCGAGTATACACACACAATTTAGTCTGATACGACGTCTTTCACGTCTGATAACTTTTCTAGATAGTTGGTAACACTGACTCCCATGGTGTTCCACGGTTCCGATGAACACAATGGCTGTGTTGTGTGTTGTGAACTGGCAGCTAAGGGGCTGTTGGGCACTATACCCCGAAAATGTTCACTGCGCTGTGCGAACATTGTGGTGCGAACCCTGATCCAAGCGGCAATAATTCTTACATTCGGCACCAGGGTGCAGCATATACAAGGCCATACAAGGCATATCTAGGAGGACTCGAAAAGATCGGCGCTACATAGTTGCAATCTTTAGTGAGAAATCGCTAAACCTGGCGGATTTTAAATTACAGTGGGTGCTAAAATTCACGGAATAGTGAACTTTTTTTTACAAACTAGTCTGCAGGAGTTACATAATATCTTTCAAAGTTTATATGATTTGCTCATGTGCGTCTAAGGGCAATTCAGACTGTGCAACTTTCTTTAGTAATCGACGTTTTTGATGCCAAAGAAATAACTCTCACCAACTTAAATTTCAAAAGAAAGTGCCGACTACATTTACATCAATTCAACGCTCATTTCTCTGGTAACTATACTCAGAATAGTATGGTGTCGTATGGCCTAAATAGTTGTTACCGAAAAAAGTTATCAATTGGTATTAGTAAATCATTTTTACTATTCTCTACGTTATTAGAATATGCTTATTGTAAAGAACAAAATATAACTTTCAGAAAACTAGAGCTGTATTTTTGCTACACATACATTTTCTTTTTTGAAGTTTGAAAGTTGAAATAATATATGCATTTAAATTATCACAATTGAAATTAAATGCATTTTTAATGTGCATATAAACGCACATACATTCAATAAACCTGGTGTAAGTTGTTCCGCACAGCATTTTTTAAAAATACATTTTGTATTTTTCACCAGCAAATTTGATTCAGCGATTTTTAATTAGCGCAAGTTGAAGATTTAGAAACTTCTGCGTTTCAATTGTTGGCAGCACTGCTGCTGTGGAAGAACTTCAAGGGGGAACGTTTGTTTTGGAAAGATCAAGTACCGTTAGTTTTTCGGGGCAACAAAAAAGCCTATGCTCTTTGGTGGTAACGGGTAAAGGGCGGTTAGTGTCGATGTCGAGAGCAAGATATCTATTGACAAGCGGTTGGGTGAATTTATGTGCACTGGCTTTCAGACGTGCGCGTGTGTGTAGTGTAGTGTTGTGTTGTGTTTTGTACACTATGAATACTGTTAGGAGTTTGAAAGAAAAGTAATTTTGCGATTGAGCGAAGCAGAACGAACTCAAGTAAAAAGGATGGGCCCTCACCAGCCGACCTCTACATTGTACAAGAGGTAAGTACTCCCTAATGCGTTA
The DNA here is from genome assembly GCF_977018435.1 of Lepisma saccharinum. Classification (NCBI taxonomy): domain Eukaryota; kingdom Metazoa; phylum Arthropoda; class Insecta; order Zygentoma; family Lepismatidae; genus Lepisma; species Lepisma saccharinum. Next base: position 37,690,511 of record NC_139249.1, read on the forward strand.
TTAAAAGAACATTAAAAAATTACTGGTACACGAAGTACAATTGGTTATGTGGGTGCAACGTTGTGAACGCGCAATTTTGTTTCCCTTGTTTATTGTTTGGAGGCGGCCATTCATGGACAAACACAGGACACATCCTGGGCGTTTGTTACCATTTGCACATGCGACTCGCTTAAAAAAGAGACTGCATCTGAATTGGAGCGATTCGTTTCGTGCAATGTATAAGATCAAGGATGGTAAATATGTTTGATTGATTGATTTGTTGCTTTAAGTCCACTTTATGCACAATAAGGCTAATCGGGACTGGACCTACAGTTTTAAGTGGGATCCGAACCACTGTGTGTGTGACTGTGTGCGTCCACCGGGTTTCGAACCCGGGAATCCTCGATTACAAGGCGACGACGGGTAAATATGTTAATGACGACGACGAACAGATGTTACTATACGCTTTAAATCTGTGGTTCCCAAAGTGTGTGCCGCGGCGCCCTGGGCCACCGTGATTAGCTTACAGGGGCGCTACGAAATGTTCCTATATTTTCACTGAATCGTTAGTCAATGCTATGAATGTTTCAAATATCTGCTTATTTAGTACTTTTTTTTTTACATATAAAATGTTTCTGAATTGAAATACGTGTTTAATTTTTAACTTAAGACAAGCAATCTTACAAGTAACTGAGCGTTGCAAGTGTTGGAGAGGGCTACATTCTGGGCGCCGCGGTAAAGTCTTGAAAAATCTAAGGGAGCCGTGAAGCAAACAAGTTTGGGAACCCTTGCTTTAAATGGTCGAACATCAATCTCTCTCTGAATTTGATTTTTTTAAATTTTGATTTGTTTGCCACTTTATGCACAGTAAGGCTAATCGGGACTGGACCTACAGTTTAAAGTGGGATCCGAACCACTTGTGCCTCCACCGGGTATCGATCCCAGGACCCCTTGATTACAAGGCGAAGACGTTACCACTGCGCCATCGGGGAGGCCCTCTCTGAACCATGGCTAGGGGGGAAAATACGAGATACTAGGAAAGAAGGAATACAAGCAATGTCACATTGACTGATACATCAATCACAAGCATCACAACCTAGTTATTGTGGGTGGGACGAGGGGACCTCCTGTACAATACCCAAATATCTTATATATACAAAATATTTTTTTTCTGGATTGGACGCTTCCTCCTCTCTGTCCCGCTAACGATGCACGTGCTTTCAATGCTGAATGAATGTCGTTGGTTAACATATGGTCGGTGTAATAGAAAGTATATTGCGAAGTATGATAATCTTGCGTTGTGCATACCTCAGATTGCATGTTATACTAATTAGTTTGAACTAGCCTCACTAATTGTAAATAACGTAATTAAAAGGGTGTTAATTGAATAAAAAAGTATTGTATTACTTCAGATATAGCATGATTTTGGGGGGAAATCGTTGAAAATAAGTTGAACTGTTATTTTTACTTGTTCAATATTGAAGATGAAGTTACAAGGGAGAGTATTAAATCTCCAATCAGTATAAAAAAAATTATTGTGAACACCCGCATGTGAATCGCACGCGACGCCACTGCCAACATGACTAATTGATATGTGAAATAGGGCACCAAAATAAATCTCACTGGATAGATGATATCTGCGTTACCAGAAGCTCTACAGTAAAAACTTCAAACTTACCAGAAATCTTCTTCAGACATGCTTGTAATTAATGCTTTTGTCCTTGAACGCGAAATTTGCGAGTGAACTCACGGCCTCCCTTCTTTGACACTTGTTCTAGATTCAAATTTTGCCTAGGTTTTTATGTTTATTTTTTCATCCAGACTTCAGACTTCTCGTAGAAAAACTTCGCACCAACAATTTCTCCACACTGTTCATCGCGACGGCGACAAACGCACAACTACAGCACACAAATACCGAAAAAGCTTCACTATTCCATGGAAAACTAAGAAACAACAAGTGTCAATACTATCGTCTTCCCATCCGGTCGTTTTATTGCTTCGGGGTTGCCAGATAATTTTGCCAAATTTTAAGAAATTTTTAGTTTACAGGTTCCTGTAGCGGCTCTTGGTGAGTTTAGATGACGAGTTTCTAATTTATTTAACGTCCGTCTTGTCACAGTATCAGGATTTTTTTCGAACGTGCTAATTAAAACATGTAATTAAATCTACATGATGTACTCCACATCATTGTAATCCAAATGTACTTTTCACTAAACTCAAAAAAAAAATACAACTCATATATATGATAATTTTGCGTGTAACAAGAATCTATAGCCGACTTCCGTGGCTAGCATACCGCATTACAAAGCCAGGGCTCCTGGGTTCGAATCCCGGCATGGGTATGTGTGTTCTTTGTGAGTGCTCTTCCATCAGTTTCATTATATCATCACTCATCCTCATCGTCGTGATTACCGAAAAGTAGCAGAAAGCGACGGTAAATAACAAAAATCAAGCAAGAGTCTGTACATTTTCAGTTACCGATATTTTCTTTCCTCATTGGAAATTGCGTTATTTATTGCTCTACTCTTATGTCATAAGTGAATAAGATTATGGAATACAGAATGATTTTTTTCAACGGTTGGTAATTTTATTTCTTATATTAACTTCATTGCTTCTGGCAACTCTTCATTGTTTACCGTTCTCCGGAGAGAGGGCCAGTTTCGCCTAGGGGGTGGGTTTCGGACGACAAACCCTCCGTCCTCCCAGCCACAGATCCCGCGCGTGTTTTTCCTTCAGTTCCCTCGCCTCTTACCTCTCGCGACCGCGCCTGAGAATGCTCTACGTCTCGTAAAGTGGGAGGACGGCGCCCCGCCAGATTTCTCTCGAAGTTCCGTATTCCCCCGCACGGTGGCGTGCAAACTTCGCAATTGTTGCGGAAGAATGAATACAGAACCGACTAACCAACGATCTATAAGCAACGGAATATTTGCAATTCAGACAATGTAAAAGCTAATATATAAATGTTAATGTAATGTTTGTTCACTTGTGGTTACACACGGCAGTGCGGCGTCCGTATCGTCCTTATGAGCGGCCGCCCTGGTATGCACCACGGGTGACACAGCACACATCAAAAAGATAGTCTACTTCTTGCATTCGCATCAATATGGGCCATTCGATAGCGTCTATCGTTGCGATGATACGCTCCCTTATAGCTGCGGTATCATGTGGCATCGGTGAGACGAATACCCTGCCTTGTTGAAACCCCACGAAAGGAAGTCACACGGTGTAAGGTCCGGTGATCTTGAGAACCAAATCGTCTTCTTTTGGCCCTAGGGGAGAATTGACACCGAAGAAACATGCAACATGCGACACGAGTGTTTCACACCGAAGAGACAAGATGCAAGCGACACTGGTTTCTTTGCTCAGTTTGCATGATGGTACCAATATAACAGTTGGGCTGAAAAGTTCGTAGGCTGACTCATAGATGGCGTTACTAGAATTAAATCCATGTGATTTTTACTTAGTACTAACCTTCAAAAGATACGTGTATAAATTTCACAGCTGCCGGATAATTAGTTCGTGAGATATAGCATTGTGAGTGAAGCAGCTTTTGTTATTGTGAAAAAATGGATAAAAACAGAATTTCGTGTGTTAATAAAGCATTGCTTTTTGGCGAAAAAAGATACTGTTGAAGCCAAGGCTTGGCTTGATAAACATTATTCGGACTCTGCACCAGGAAAATCAACCGTTGAGAAGTGGTTTGCTAAATTTAAACGAGGCGAAATGAGCATCGAAGACGATGCACGCAGTGGACGCCCCAAAGAGGCTGTTACCGACGAAAACATCAAAAAAGTCCACAAAATAATTTTAAATTATCGTAAAGTGAAGTTGATCGAGATAGCTGAGATTATTACATAGCGTTGTTGGAGCGTTTAAAGGATGAAATCACGAAAAAACGGCCCCATTTGAAGAAGAAAAAAGTGCTGTTTCATCAAGACAATGCACCGTGTCACAAACCAATGAAAACGATGGCAAAATTATATGAATTAGACTACGAATTGCTTCCCCATCCACCATATTCTCCAGATCTGGCCCCCAGTGACTTTTTCCTGTTTGCAGACTTTAAAAGAATGCTCGCTGGAAAGAAATTTAGCACTGATGAAGAGGTAATCGCCGAAACTGAGGCCTATTTTGAGGCTAAAGGGAAATCGTAATATAAAAATGGCATCGAAAAATTGAATGACCGCTATAATCGTTGTATCGCCCTCGAAGGCAACTATATAGAATAATAAAATCGAATTTTGTCAAAAAAATATTTTTTACTATGTTAGCCTACGAACTTTTCAGCCCAACTGTTAATTGCATTAATCAGTTTATTAGTCACCTGAAAATAACGTAACAAGATACATTGTTACATGTAAATTGCGTTGTAAAATGTGTGCAAGTTATTGAAACTTGGGAGAGGCATGTTGTTCATGAGAAACTGATAAATAATATGTACTGACCTCAAACTGTATACGCTAGACTTTTCAGCCTGAATAAAGCGAATACCTAAACACTAGAGAAATGGTTCTCAACCTTCGTGAAACCATGTCACGGTATTTTTTTTTAAGTCAATGCCCTTAGCCGAAGAATTTTCCTCGTAAATCTTTACAGTATTGAAGCTTTTATGCATGAATTAACATGTACCTATGAAATTAAATATTGATAAATAAATTCTAGCATAATCATAAGAGTAATAATAGTTTGATTAGTGTTTAGGATTGTTGACAAATATAAACATATGGAAAACAAAGTGGTAACGTCGTCTCCTTGTAATTAAGTGATCCCGGGTTCGATAACCGGGGAGGCACCGGGCAGATCCAGTTCTGATTAGTCTAGATTATAAGAGACGTAAGAAAAAGGTAAAGTGCTCCCCTGTGCTTAGCACTACGCCATGAAGGCGTATAGGGGGTACAGGATTATATTGTACATAAAATTGACTTAAAAAACGAAAACTCACAACTCAAATATGATATTGGGATTATGATAGTCGTCAACCAGTTTCAGCAGAACATTTCGGTGCTCAGTATAGTTGATACGAGGGCACGGTATCGAGTCGCGACCCGGCGGACTAAAGTACCTCCATAAGCTGACTTTTTCAAATAAAAGCAGTCAAGTAAATTGTCAAAACATGGCCTCTTTACACGATGTTGAAGGCAAATTACAGCCGATACATAACTGCATCAAAAAACTTGATAAAGCGAAATGAACGTTGTGTTCAAATCTTAAAACATTGTTAAAACATTGTACATATCGACAGTGGCGGCTCGTGGTCTGGCTCTATGGATGTGCACTTCAGTCTATCGTCCAGAAGTGTTATACCACCCCTGTGAAATACTCACACCCGTTTTAGTGTACATAATGAAGCTTAATATATTGGCAACCCAAGTCTTGATCACCTTTCACTGAAAATGGGGCTATGACAGAGTTATATGTATTTCATGATTTTTTTAACAAGAATTTTTTTACAAATTTCAAATATTTTGGAAATTATCCAGCCAATCCCGAGAAGAGCGATGTTATTGTGCAGTATGTAATTCAGCATTCGATAGCCTGACAAAATCACTCAAAACATAGAAATACCGATCTCCAATATCGTATCACGCCGCAGACGTGAATCGAACCTAGGACCCGGGTATCATAAATAAATAAGCTAATCACGTTATAAAAAGGGTCCCGCTGAAGCATTGAAAAAAGAGCTTCTTAAAAGCTCATCGCGACAGCGTCCTTCAGCGGAGTTGGATACGTGATACGATATCAATACTATTGTCGATTTGCAAAATATTTCGTAAAAACTTTCTCCCGGTTGGCGTACACCAAAGAAGCCGATCCAACTACCACATGGAGGAAATTAGTTGTAATCTATATAGCTGTTGCTTATTTCTAATGACAGACTGATCAAACCAAGCAAATCAAGCGAAATCAAGAGAATAATAAATGTTAAAGAAAAAAACAGTACTCACTAAGTTCACACTGCCCTGCCTCGTAATCGTACTTCAGAATTTTTCTTCTCTTCCGCCGTATCGATATATTACTGCAGTTGCTACAGGCTTTGCAGCTAACTTCCCTCCAAAAATTCAATACCCTTAAGTCTGCTTTCGCTATGTACAGTTTCCCATGAAATCAGTTTGCACTGAAAGAGGAACGACATTTTGACAGCGTTAAATAATTTTGTAACGCAGTAACAACTACACAATGCAAAACAGCTGACTATTTGATGCACGCTCCCTCCCCGCGGGTTGATAATTCGGTTACTGCGCCACATAGGCCGTTTATTTTGACCAAGATGCACGAAGCAAAGGCATGCATAAAAACACCCGTTTTGGTTTCAGTTGCCCTCTCCGCCATTTCTTCCCCTGTTATGCTCGGGACAATATACCATCGAAATTTCCCTTTCATAAAAAAAAATCCCTCAATTTGCGATGATGTATGGGTTGCATCGACTGCGCGATCTCCAATGGAATGGATTTGCAACATTACATTTGCTCGCACACAGATCGCTGCGTTCACAGCCTACCTAAATGATGCAAACTCCCCTCACACGACGCTCAAGCTAAAACACCCAATCAGCGTCCTCTATGCGACTGATGCAACAGCGTCATAGCGAGCGAAACTACCATTGTGTTCCAGCGCCGATCGCGGCCTGGTCTACGCGGGTTGATATCACGGATCGCAGACTTCTCCACCATTTCTCTTGGTGGAGTGGCGTGGGAACACTTGATGATTTGCATTACAGATTTATTTGGGTGTGCACGTGCGAATGTGCGAATAGGCAGAAGCCGCTACTGCATATCGATACTTTATTATATCAACAAATTAGAGGTTCAAACATAATGCCGATTGGGCTCTCTTTTAGAGTCTAAATACAGCTCGTTTGAATGAAGCATTCGCTGCGCATGCGCGAACCACAAACTGAAGCAACACGATGCACGGTATTGAGAAAACAGCACAGTCAGAGAGGCACATAAACGACACGCGACACGTGCATCTTGCCGTGTCTCTTCGGTTCGAAAGGTTGCATTGATTACTGAGTGTTGGCTTCCAAGCGACACGTTTCTCGTGTCGCGTGTTTCTTCGGTTAACCATATGTTAACCAACGACATTCATTCAGCATTGAAAGCATGTGCATCGTTAGCGGGACAGAGGAGAGGACGCCTCCAGTCCAGGAAAAAAATATTTTGTATATAGTGTAAGATACGCGTATTTGGGTATTGTACAGAATGTCCCCTCGCCCCGCCCACAATAACTCGGTTGTGATGCTTGTGATTGAAGTATCAGTCAATGTGACATTGCTTGTATTCCTTCTTTCCTAGTGTTCCGTATTTTTCCTCCTAGCCAGACAGAGATTGGTTTTCGACCATTTAAAGCAAGGGTTCCCAAACTTCTTTGCTTCACAGCTCGCTTAGTTTTTTCAAGACTTTACCGCGGCGCCCAGAATGTAGCCCTCTCTAACACTTGCAACTCTCAGTTACTTGTAAGATTGATTGTCTTAAGTTAAAAATTAAACACGTATTTCAAATTCGTCGTCGTCATTAACATATTTACCCGTCGTCGCCTTGTAATCGAAGGGTCCCGGGTTCGAAACCCGGAGTAGGCACACAGTAAAACTGTAGGTCCAGTCCTGATTAGCCTTACTGTGCATAAAGTGGACTTAAAGCAACAAATCAATCAGTCAAACATATTTACCATCCTTGATCTGATACATTGCACGAAACGAATCGTTCCAATCCAGGTGCAGTCTCTTGTGCAAATGGTAACAAACGCCCACGGTGTGTCCTGCGTTTGTCCATGAATTACCGCCTCCAAACAATAAACAAGGAAAACAAAATTGCGCGTTCACAACGTTGCACCCACATAACCAATTGTACTTCGTGTACCAGTAATTTTTTAATGTTCTTTTAATAACGCATTAGGGAGTACTTACCTCTTGTACAATGTAGAGGTCGGCTGGTGAGGGCCCATCCTTTTTACTTGAGTTCGTTCTGCTTCGCTCAATCGCAAAATTACTTTTCTTTCAAACTCCTAACAGTATTCATAGTGTACAAAACACAACACAACACTACACTACACACACGCGCACGTCTGAAAGCCAGTGCACATAAATTCACCCAACCGCTTGTCAATAGATATCTTGCTCTCGACATAGACACTAATCGCCCTTTACCCGTTGCCGCCAAAGAGCATAGGCTTTTTTGTTGCCCCGAAAAACTAACGGTACTTGATCTTTCCAAAACAAACGTTCCCCCTTGAAGTTCTTCCACAGCAGCAGTGCTGCCAACAATTGAAACGCAGAAGTTTCTAAATCTTCAACATGCGCTAATTAAAAATCGCTGAATCAAATTTGCTGGTGAAAAATGCATATATACTGCTGGACAATGAAAACCAGACACTTTAATATCTGACATCTGAATTGCAATAACAGCTCGCAGGTATATTACAGAATGTCCGGCAGATCATGTAGTACCATATGCACCATTCATAGGCTCGGACTTTGTTTATGCATTCGTACTTAATTCAGTTTCTGCAACATTTAGTTAGCCCTTGTACCAGAGCTTTTATCGACCCATTGCGTTATCACAAAAAATGCAAGTGTCCGGTTTTCTTTGTCCAGCAGTATATTATTTCAACTTTCAAACTTCAAAAAAGAAAATGTATGTGTAGCAAAAATACAGCTCTAGTTTTCTGAAAGTTATATTTTGTTCTTTACAATAAGCATATTCTAATAACGTAGAGAATAGTAAAAATGATTTACTAATATCAATTGATAACTTTTTTCGGTAACAACTATTTAGGCCATACGACACCATACTATTCTGAGTATAGTTACCAGGAAAATGCGCGTTCAATTGATGTAAATGTAGTCAGAACTTTGCTTTGCAATTTAAGTTGGTGAGAGATATTTCCTTGTCATGAAAAACGTCGATTACTAAAGGAAGTTGCACAGTCTGAATTGCCCTTAGACGCACATGCGCAAATCATATAAACTTTGAAAGATATTATGTAACTCCTGCAGACTAGTTTCTAAAGAAAAGTCGCTCGTCACTATTCCGTGAATTTTAGCGCCCACTGTAATTTAAAATCCGGCAGGTTTAGCGACTTCTCACTAAAGGTTGCAACTATGTAGCGCCGATCTTTTCGAGTCCGCCTAGACGTGCCTTGTACGTATATGATGCGCCCTGGTGCCGAATGTAAGAAGTATTGCCGCTTGGATCAGAGTTCGCACCACAATGTTCGCACAGGGCAGTGAACATTTTCGGGGTATAGTGGCCAACAGCCCCTTAGCTGCCAGTTCACAACACACAACACAGCCATTGTGTTCATCGGAACCGTGGAACACCATGGGAGTCAGTGTTACCAACTATCTAAAAATGTTACCAGACGTGAAAGACGTCGTATCAGACTAAATTGTGTGTGTATACTCGAACATCAAAAACATCACGTGCTCATGCGAACATTATCAGGCGACGCGCCTGCTTCTTCTTCTTCTTCTCAGACGTGTCCCTATCGATCCATTGCGATTTTGGACATAGGTACTGAAGGAATGTATCAGACAAATCCGATATCATCCTGCGCGTAACTAAACTCTTTATCCTATTTATAAACATTATCCTATTTATAAACATAAATAGGTCCTTCGCAAATTTTGACACACAAGACAACACAAAACTCTTCCTCCTATTCACTAAAGTAAATGAGTAGTGTAATTGGTACTATAGCTGGATCGATAAATGAAGAGGTGTTTGACTGAATAGAAATACTTAAAACTAAGGCAAAATGTCTATAAAATTTCATTGCTATTGTGTTAAACCTACGATTTTTGTAAAAAAAAAGCTTCCGAGAAAAGAAGACCCCCCTCAAATTGATGTGGCTAAACCTGAATTTGCTAAAATTGCTGTTTATAAATTTGTTAAAAATATGGCTTTTCTCAATATTGTTTTAACTACACTTAAAACTAATCCAAGATGCTTATATAAGCCACTTCTACACCTAGCCACACACACCCACACACACCTACTCATACTCTCTCTCACACACACACACCTATACCTACATATATTTACTTCCGGTCCACTTCCGGTCCACTTCCGGTCTACTTCCGGCCCACTTCCGGTCTACTTCCGGTCCACTTCCGGTCCACATCCGATTTAAGTTCAGAGAATCAATATGTTGACTTGTAACATAAACATAACATACACATAGTAAAATATCTAAAATCAACTAATCTTTATTATAACAATACCCGTATTCAAAATTTCAAAGACATTAATTGTGGACATCTATGTTTATCTATTCTTAGATATCTGTCTCAAATAAATAAACCATCAATTGAAAATTTTTAAAAAGCTTTGTGGTATCTAAAACATCAAGGGAGTATTCCATGTCACCAGCCAAAATTCAATATTGAAACTTAAACTACATGATGATATAGTATATCCCAAAACAATAGCTCTTAGAGCATTCTATGGCATGTACTTGATACCTAATATTACACACCACAACAACACAATCACAGTTGGTGACCAAAAAATTGTCATCACCCCAGGCCAGTATAATTTGTCTACTTTAAATGCTCAGTTACCTAGAGGTATATTGTTAACTCAAAATTCTGTTACTCACGGAGTAGAAATTGTGTCTGCTACAGAAACAGTAGATCTGGGTACTATAGGAGAGCTATTAGGATTCGAGAACAACACAAAACTTGAACCAGCCATTAAACACACTGCTATTAATATACCTAAATTCTTAGCCATAGAAACTTTGAATATTCACTGTAATGTGGCCGAGGGTATGATCACCAAATCAAATGGCATAGGCACTCTCAAACAAACTGGCATTATTGCAACATTCAAACCTAACTCTGAATTCATGGAACCGATTATCTATACTCCATCACCAACATTATATTTTCCTGTGTGCCATAATAGAATCGACTACATTGAGTTGATGGTCACTAATGAAAAAGAAGGATTAGTTGATTTTGCTGGAGCCACAACAACTGCTATCATAGAAATTAATATTTAAATAAAAATACATACAAAAATAAATAAATAAATAAATAAAATGGAAAATATTGAGAGTTATGAGCTACAATCATTCCCCCCAAACCGGAGGACCTTTGCAAATTTAAATCAAGCCAACACAGAGATTGAGGTTGACCTTGATGTAGGAGATGGATTTATACACCCTCACAGAGCAGATCTATACATCAAATTTGATGTTGTCAAGCTCGATGGTATAGATTATCCGGCTAACTCAAATATAAGATTGGTAGACAATTTTGTGCCACATCTGTTCTCTGAAATTGAGATTAGAAAACATGGTGTTGTTATAAACGGAGTAGACTACCCTGGTATTACCTCTACAGCTTTGGCCACACTAAAATTATCCAAAACAGAGGCATCATACTACAAAATAGGTGGATTTGAGGCTGGTGATAAAATAATATCTAAGAGTCACACAGTATTGTTTCCTATGCGCCTATTGCCAGGATTCTTCTCAGATTATAAAGATATTATGTGGAAGGGTGGTTTAAGAATTACATTTAGAAGAGCTGCCAATGATAATAATGCTTTGATGAGGTATAGTTTATTAAACTCTACTGGGGCAGCTCTGCCTAATACCCTACCTGATGAAGGCAAATGCCTTATTCAGACTATGGAGCTAAGAATTCCAGTAGTTGAATATGAAGCTAGTTATGCTCTTAAATACAAAGCAGATATACTAAAAAATCCACAGGTTCCTTTACAATTTTATACATATCAATGTGTGCAAAAGCCTGCCACTGGTAGCTATTATGAATTTGATGCTACAAACTCATTCTCCAGTATACAATATGACATGCCAGATTTTGTGGTGGTACTGTTTCAAACTGGAAGACACAATAATCAAGAAAAAAATTCAAGTAAGTTTGATAACTGCAACATCAAGAACATATATCTTAAAAATGGCAGAAATGAGGTGTTCCCTAGAGAAAGTTATAATTTAAACATGTCCAAGGATGATTTCCTCAAATTATATGAAGCATTTACAGCATTCAAAAGGGTTACAATTGGGAATACTGACATGTATTACTCACCAGATGAATTCAAAGCACAGAGACCCATGTTTGTCATCAACACCTCAAAAAGAAAACAAGTTGTGGTTAATGACAGGACAAACATTAAAATTATCTGTGAATTCCATGATACACTTCCTGATGACACCATATGTAGTGTTATTCTTATAGGTGAAAAATCTTATGTTTATGATGTAAGAAATGAGAGAGTGACAGAGCAATTCTAGAAGAGTTTTGCATATTATATTTTCTTAGTATTAGATAAACAAGTTGTACCTGGTCTTAAATTAAAATATTTAGAATGTTACAAGTCAACATATTGATTCTCTGAACATAAACCGGATGTGGACCGGAAGTGAACCGGAAGTAGACCGGAAGTGGACCGGAAGTAGACCGGAAGTAGACCGGAAGTGGACCGGAAGTAGACCGGAAGTGGACCGGAAGTAAATATATGTAGGTATAGGTGTGTCTGTGTGTGTGTGTGAGTATGAGTAGGTGTGTGTGGGTGTGTGTGGGTAGGTGTAGAAGTGGCTTATATAAGCATCTTGGATTAGTTTTAAGTGTAGTTAAAACAATATTGAGAAAAGCCATATTTTTAACAAATTTATAAACAGCAATTTTAGCAAATTCAGGTTTAGCCACATCAATTTGGGGGGGGTCTTCTTTTCTCGGAAGCTTTTTTTTTTACAAAAATCGTAGGTTTAACACAATAGCAATGAAATTTTATAGACATTTTGCCTTAGTTTTAAGTATTTCTATTCAGTCAAACACCTCTTCATTTATCGATCCAGCTATAGTACCAATTACACTACTCATTTACTTTAGTGAATAGGAGGAAGAGTTTTGTGTTGTCTTGTGTGTCAAAATTTGCGAAGGACCTATTTATGTTTATAAATAGGATAATGTTTATAAATAGGATAAAGAGTTTAGTTACGCGCAGGATGATATCGGATTTGTCTGATACATTCCTTCAGTACCTATGTCCAAAATCGCAATGGATCGATAGGGACACGTCTGAGAAGAAGAAGAAGAAGCAGGCGCGTCGCCTGATAATGTTCGCATGAGCACGTGATGTTTTTGATGTTCGAGTATACACACACAATTTAGTCTGATACGACGTCTTTCACGTCTGGTAACATTTTTAGATAGTTGGTAACACTGACTCCCATGGTGTTCCACGGTTCCGATGAACACAATGGCTGTGTTGTGTGTTGTGAACTGGCAGCTAAGGGGCTGTTGGCCACTATACCCCGAAAATGTTCACTGCCCTGTGCGAACATTGTGGTGCGAACTCTGATCCAAGCGGCAATACTTCTTACATTCGGCACCAGGGCGCATCATATACGTACAAGGCACGTCTAGGCGGACTCGAAAAGATCGGCGCTACATAGTTGCAACCTTTAGTGAGAAGTCGCTAAACCTGCCGGATTTTAAATTACAGTGGGCGCTAAAATTCACGGAATAGTGACGAGCGACTTTTCTTTAGAAACTAGTCTGCAGGAGTTACATAATATCTTTCAAAGTTTATATGATTTGCGCATGTGCGTCTAAGGGCAATTCAGACTGTGCAACTTCCTTTAGTAATCGACGTTTTTCATGACAAGGAAATATCTCTCACCAACTTAAATTGCAAAGCAAAGTTCTGACTACATTTACATCAATTGAACGCGCATTTTCCTGGTAACTATACTCAGAATAGTATGGTGTCGTATGGCCTAAATAGTTGTTACCGAAAAAAGTTATCAATTGATATTAGTAAATCATTTTTACTATTCTCTACGTTATTAGAATATGCTTATTGTAAAGAACAAAATATAACTTTCAGAAAACTAGAGCTGTATTTTTGCTACACATACATTTTCTTTTTTGAAGTTTGAAAGTTGAAATAATATATGCATTTAAATTATCACAATTGAAATTAAATGCATTTTTAATGTGCATATAAACGCACATACATTCAATAAACCTGGTGTAAGTTGTTCCGCACAGCATTTTTTAAAAATACATTTTGTATTTTTCACCAGCAAATTTGATTCAGCGATTTTTAATTAGCGCATGTTGAAGATTTAGAAACTTCTGCGTTTCAATTGTTGGCAGCACTGCTGCTGTGGAAGAACTTCAAGGGGGAACGTTTGTTTTGGAAAGATCAAGTACCGTTAGTTTTTCGGGGCAACAAAAAAGCCTATGCTCTTTGGCGGCAACGGGTAAAGGGCGGTTAGTGTCTATGTCGAGAGCAAGATATCTATTGACAAGCGGTTGGGTGAATTTATGTGCACTGGCTTTAAGACGTGCACGTGTGTGTAGTGTAGTGTTGTGTTGTGTTTTGTACACTATGAATACTGTTAGCAGTTTGAAAGAAAAGTAATTTTGCGATTGAGCGAAGCAGAACGAACTCAAGTAAAAAGGATGGGCCCTCACCAGCCGACCTCTACATTGTACAAGAGGTAAGTACTCCCTAATGCGTTATTAAAAGAACATTAAAAAATTACTGGTACACGAAGTACAATTGGTTATGTGGGTGCAACGTTGTGAACGCGCAATTTTGTTTTCCTTGTTTATTGTTTGGAGGCGGTAATTCATGGACAAACGCAGGACACACCGTGGGCGTTTGTTACCATTTGCACAAGAGACTGCACCTGGATTGGAACGATTCGTTTCGTGCAATGTATCAGATCAAGGATGGTAAATATGTTTGACTGATTGATTTGTTGCTTTAAGTCCACTTTATGCACAGTAAGGCTAATCAGGACTGGACCTACAGTTTTACTGTGTGCCTACTCCGGGTTTCGAACCCGGGACCCTTCGATTACAAGGCGACGACGGGTAAATATGTTAATGACGACGACGAATTTGAAATACGTGTTTAATTTTTAACTTAAGACAATCAATCTTACAAGTAACTGAGAGTTGCAAGTGTTAGAGAGGGCTACATTCTGGGCGCCGCGGTAAAGTCTTGAAAAAACTAAGCGAGCTGTGAAGCAAAGAAGTTTAGGAACCCTTGCTTTAAATGGTCGAAAACCAATCTCTGTCTGGCTAGGAGGAAAAATACGGAACACTAGGAAAGAAGGAATACAAGCAATGTCACATTGACTGATACTTCAATCACAAGCATCACAACCGAGTTATTGTGGGCGGGGCGAGGGGACATTCTGTACAATACCCAAATACGCGTATCTTACACTATATACAAAATATTTTTTTCTGGACTGGAGGCGTCCTCTCCTCTGTCCCGCTAACGATGCACATGCTTTCAATGCTGAATGAATGTCGTTGGTTAACATATGGTCGGTGTAATAGAAAGTAGATTGCGAAGTATGATAATCTTGCGTTGTACATACCTGAGATTGCATCTTATACTAATTAGTTTGCACTAGCCATCACTAATTGTAAATAACGTAATTAAAAGGGTGTTAATTGAATAAAAAAGTATTGTATTGCTTCAGATATAGCATGATTTTGGGGGGAAATTGTTGAAAATAAGTTGAACTGTTATTCTTACTTGTTCAATATTGAAGATGAAGTTACAAGGGAGAGTAGTAAATCTCTAGTCAGTATAAAAAATTTATTGTGAACATCCGTATGTGAACAGCACGCGACGCCACTGAGAAGAAGCCCCGTCTAGTTGGCTGCACTTTTTGACACTCGGTGCAATGCAGCTGTATCCAGTGTCAGAGTGGTGTAACGGTGGTGCAAGGGAATGACGTTCAACTAACTAGACGGAAAGCGGTGTTCAAGTTCAGAATATTCAACAAATGCCTGTCTGCTGCTTTAAACGGTCATTTCATTAGTTAGCACGCACCACGTGACCATACACCATACTGTGTGTGTGTGTGTGTTTTATGAGCATCTTGGCTTAGTTTTAGGTGTGGGCAAAAAAAATATCAAGAGGGGCATATTTTTAACAAGCTTATGGACAACAATCTGACAGAAGTGCCTTTTGTAAGTGTGGACAAATCAATCTGAGGGGGCTCATCATTTCACAGGAACTTCCCGAGGGCATTTTTACAAAAATCTTGGATTAGACGGAGTACCACACTTAAGCAAAAAGCTCATATGGGCATGTTGAGCAAGTTTTAAGTGTAGCCAAATCTGCCTGAGGGGGGTTCATCATTTATCGACCCAGTAGTATATACTTTTATACTACTGAAGAATACAAACAAATGCAAAACGAATCCGCTATCGTAATTGACTATTGCTAGCTTAAGCAAAGGATAGTATGTGTATTAACGATACACTTTCCGCCATGTAATTGCTACGCCCTTTGGGGGTACGTACTTAAATGTTATTTACCACGGCTACAGAAATATCTTAATCTCAGGGGATAGGTTCTTTATTGGCGTTTTATAGCCAAGAGGATATAGTTAAATGCGGATCTATATTCTGAAAAATGTACACAATACAGAGAAAATATATAGCGAAGCTTGTATATACATTGAAATATTTAAATACATATGCATGTTGATTCCAAATTTACGTCTGTTATATTCTTCTTAATTATATATGAATAACTGAAAGGAAATCTTCTTCTTTCTTCTCGTAATTTGGGAAAAGGCTTCTTCTTTTCTTCCTTCTATTTTTGGAAAAGACTTCTTCTTCTTTTCTTCTTTCTATTTTTGGGAAAAGGCTTCTTCTTCTTCTCTATCCTTGATTTGGGAAAAGTCTTCTTCTTTTCCTTCTAATTTGGGAAAAGGCTTCTTCTTCTTTTCTATCGTTCTATTTTGTTAAAAGGCTTCTTCTTCTTTTCTTCCTTCTATTTTAGGAAAAGGCTTCTTCTTCTTTTCCTGCTTCTAATTCATTGTATATCTTTATAAAGCGTAATCTTATTTATTATATATATATGCGCACGTTTTCCCCGCTTCTTTGGCAAATGATACAAGCTATACTTATAGAAAGAATAGGGTCGACTAAACTGACAATAGCGCCACCTCCTATGTAACGACCAAAAGGGGAATAGCCCAGTATCGCTAACAGCAAGTTAGCCTATGGCCCAGTGCGTCTAATAAGAAGCGCAACCGTAAGTGCTTCGGGGAGTCTAATTTGGACACAGCGCCACCGAGGGTCGGACAAATACAAAAGCTGACGATGTTCTCCTCGTCAGAAGATCAAAAAGGCGAGAGATACGATTTCTGGATTCATTTGCTCACTTATTAACTTTCCTAATTGTTTCATATATGAGCATATTCTTAATTATCTTAATTTGCTATTAACAACATTTTATTCACTCCATCTATAATTTTTATACTCTTCCTTTATATATTTTTCATTTACTATAATATATATAATCGCTCTTCTCCGCTCCTAGTTTCTACAATGAACTCTGCTCTTCCTTATATGGCGTGCTGCCATCTATCGTCGCTCTCGGGAAACATTTCTTCCTTGCGTTTTTCATTGTGTCGTCGGAACTGGCACGTCACATAATCCAGAATTTCTTTGAAGCAAAAAGTACAGAAATATTGACTGATTATTAAGAAAGAGATGAATAGTTTAAATAGGCGTACGTAGCTACGTAACTATTGCGAATAACTATAGGCCTTTTCTACTCTTACTTTGGGTGGTCCTCGTGGTGGCAAGGGAAGTGGGGAGCGGGGAATACTCCGCAGACCAACCAGACAACAGCGGTGGCGCTGAGAGTTACGATGACGCTGGAGGAGGTGCTTCCCGCACTTCGTTCTAGAGGCTGCTGCGTTTCTTACCGTACTGGATTGGTCACTTCCCTTGCTAGCATGTAAGACGTCCGCCGTAAGAGTAGTAAAGACCTAAAGACAACAAAGAAAGCAAACCACACGAAGATTCACGTGAATCCATGGATGATTTTTTTTTTCAAATATTACAATACCATAGCAGTTTTGAAAGGAGAAAAAAAAATCGAAAATGGCTTGACCGACCCCAGCAAACAGAAGAATGAAACTCGTGTCCAAAGTACGACCAACCTCGCATGTACGTAGCCAGGGCCGCCGTTAGGGGTGTGTGACGCGTGCCACCGCACAGGGCCTCGCGCTTCCAAATCAGTCATTTGGTGCTCATTTTTCGTGCAAGCGATTGCACTCGAATAGAAGGAATAAAAACATAATTGTTGTGAAAAAAAATTGCGTCATAACAAAGTTGTATTTCTGGTAACGGACAACTCTGTCCTTTTTTCTTGTCAAGTCACAAGTGAAAATTTGCCGACAAGGAAGAACGACCCATTTGCGACTCCAACTTTCCCTGAATTCCTGCCTAATGTTTGACCATCATAAAATGGTTATTTGTCTGGAAACTGAGGCCCAACAAATTTGAGGGTGTGCCGCTCGGCGAAAAGACGAAAACAAGACTCGACATCAAAGATTTGATTGAAAGTGTTTAAAAACATGATTCTACGGGACACCGGGAACTAGTTCAGTATGTAAGAAATGATTGGAAGTCAACATATTGGAGTACAAATTGATTGGTTGATTTGGCTTATTTTCCTTCACTTTCCTGCCACTTGTGGCTAATCTCGAAGTGGATGAGTGTTGATTGGATGAAATTGATGAAGGGACACAAATAACACTCATGCCTGGGCCGGGATTCGAACCCTGGACACCTTTTGTCGTAGCCCGCTGTGCTAAGGTTCATCTTGCACAATCTTCTAAAGTTTGCTTTGGCACACAGAAACTATCAGATGTTAGAAAATTAATCAGTGTCTATACGAGAGGGAGAGGAGGGGCGACTGCCATCAGTCCACTTGTCGAGGAAAGTTATGCATTTTTGGCAATCTGACCTACTAATTGCAACAGAAATGAACCCAACTGGCCCTATAGTAAACAAAATGAAAAATGGCGCCCAAAATTCACCTTGAAGAGTTAAAAAAAAGTTAATATCTCGAAAGCAGTGCATTGTACACAAAAAGTGAAAATGACAAAAATGAAAGAGCAGAAATTTTGCTAAATTATGGTTTTTGTTTCATAGAGTTATCATAAATCTTAAATGAATTACAAAGCTTCAAACATTTTCTCTAATTATTAGAATTAGCGTAAAGGTTGGTTTCAGCACATGTGTTGCCCCTGATGCAGCAATAGGAGAACATATGTGTAACTGATTGAAGAAGTAAACTCCACTTCCCAATGATAATCCGAAGAATATCGAGCATCCTAATGTATTGCAGCCACAGAGCAGCAGTGTCCTGTTATCTTTCAGAGTTGAACCAAATGTAGATCCAGATTTTTCAGCACTTCAGAACTTGAACTTACTTTAGCATCTACTGAATTGAGCAGGCTACCGATTATGTTAAACATATCTCAGAAATATGTTCATTTGCAATATGCACTTTGCTTCTTCGATTAGCGTGAAGAGTGCTGCATAAACTATGAAATGACCCTTAGTAGCTCTGGTTATGGCTTTTCTGGTTTGATTTGATTTGTTTTAGTATATTTTAAATAGTTTGTATGCCGGTTTTGGCTAA
Source organism: Lepisma saccharinum (assembly GCF_977018435.1). Lineage (NCBI taxonomy): Eukaryota > Metazoa > Arthropoda > Insecta > Zygentoma > Lepismatidae > Lepisma > Lepisma saccharinum. Next base: position 37,709,947 of record NC_139249.1, read on the forward strand.
TCGTGAGAGGTGAGAGAGTGGCAGACTCTTAAAAATGGGATTCCTCATATTTCTTTTCATAATAGGGGCATAGGGGCAGTGATATATATTATAAAATACATTATTGTATGTGGTGAACTAGCAGTTATGGCCAATGTACATAGTCTGTTCATAGCAACGATTATGCATCTTGTTTATGTGTCTTATGGATGATTTAAATTTTAATAATGTAATCCACCTTGTTACAAGTTTGAATATATTTAATTATGAAGTTCCAATCTTGAGATGTTTATTTCTGTGTATGTCATTATTATGAGGACATAACAAAATGGCGACGAGGATTAAAGAAGATAAATAATTACAATTGTAAGTAGAATTATAGTAATTAAGTCCAAGTGAGCCAGTATGGAAAAACACATAAGTTTTATACCTGCATTTGAGGCTTATGACCCAAGCCAGGATATAAATTCGTATATTAAAAGATTCAAGGCTTTTATTGAGGCTAACGATATACAAGAAAGGAAACGAGTGTTTACTCTTATTTCTGTAATCGGTACTTTACCATATCAAGAGCTGGAACACAGATTAAGTCCAAAGGATCCACAAGATTGCACCTTGAAGGAACTCTTTGATACATTGCGAAAAATATATGCACCACAGGTTAATAAATGGATTCAACGATTCGCTTTTATGCAAATAAAGCAAGAGCAAGATGAGACAGCTACATCGTACATAAATCGTTTAAAAGTTGCTGCAATAACTTGTGAGTTTACAACAGATGAATTAGACACTCGTCTTAGAGAAAAACTCGTGTTTGGACTACCCGATAGTATGCTAAAAGATAGATTACTGTCAGACATGCCCAACACATTCGAAAAGGTTTGTGATGTAGTACTCCAACATGAGATAATACGCACAAATAAAAATAAAGTCAATCAAAATGCATTTTTGGTAGGTGAAAATAAACAAATACAAGGCTCACGTAGATTCGGTACAAACAATTCGTTTGCTAAAGCTCATTTTTCAAAGAATCAACAAGATACAAGAGAATCAAGATTCGGAACAAATAATGCATAAAAAGGCATGCCACAATCTAAACCCCATACTGCATTTAGCCAAAAATTTGTATCTCTGCAAAATCAGGCAAATGATATAAAATGTAAGCGCTGTGCAAGGTTAGGTTGTACATTCAAAGAGAACTGTCCTGCATTCAATGCTATTTGCAGTTTCTGTAAGAAGAACGAACATTTCTTGGCTGCATGTTTCGAAAGAAATAAACAATGCAAGGAACCTGCAGTCAATTTATCTAGTATGTATAAAGGAAATTGTGAAATGAGGAACAGTAATTTGGATACCAAAGCTAATGGTTATGGAGAATACAATTCTCAACATAGCTTATTCTCTGTGCAAGAAGATAGTGCATATACTTTCTTAACTACAAACACGCAACAAATGTACAATAAGAAAGCAAAGGAATCTATTTCATGGAGCCTGAATAGGCTTAGAAATTAATTTAATATCTTTTATTCCATTAATTTCTACACCAAATAATCAACGAAATACAGAAGCATCACTTAAATACAATTTGCAACACGCAGGTGATCAGATTTCATTGCGAAATGAACGTTTACCTTTGTACATTAATATTATAATACAAGACCAATCGTTAGAAGCTATTGTCTATTCTGGTAGTTTTACTAATTTCATTTCCAAAGATTTGTTAACTAATATTATTGGCAACTTCACACTGAGTCCGTTATTAAATTTATATACTTCGATATCAGGTGTTTATTAGGCCAATTAAGCTTAAAGCTTTACTATCATGGCAAAATGTACATGATGCCTTTTGTTGTTGGCGATAAGATTAGTACAAATATATTAATTGGTAGAGTTGGAATGAACATATTATTTGGTGATTGGCGCAGCAAACTTCTAAATGAGTTTCCTGAAACTGATTACATTCAAAATGAAGATTCTACACATGCTTGCTTAGGTTTGGAATCAAAAGATTCGCTACCAGATGCTTGTTCGAAAATTCAACGTTCAGGCACAATGGATACTCCAAAGGTACATCAGCAAAGGATTGATGATATAGGTGAATGTTCACGAACATCAAATGTGCAAGGGCAAAATAGCAAAGCCATGATTCTGAACAAACGTAAAGCCGACGTAAATAATTCAAGTAATATGAAACAAATGAGCATTGAAGACTGTCGTTCACAATTACTGACATCTTTTGCAGAATTGTTTAATGAGGATATTAGTACACCAATTAAAGATTTCAAGGTATCAATACCTTTACAGAAGAATGCTAGGCCTGTGTTCAGGAAAGCGTACAGAATAGCATATTCATTACGAGATCAAATAAAACAAGAAATAGATAATATGTGTAAGCAGAATATTATAGCTCCTATAGAACATTCAGAATGGGCTAGTCCTATTGTGCCAGTTAAGAAATTAAATAATTCTATACGTATCTGTGCAGATTACTCGAAGACGGTCAATTTTCAAACCGGTGGTTTAGTGTATCCTCTACCAGATTTTCCTGATATTTTACAAAAAGTTAAAATAGGAAAGTACTACACCAGCTTGATTTACGTTCAGCATTTTTACAAGTTAGTTTGCATCCAGACTCACAAAACATATTATGTTTAAATTATGATTCTCACTTGTACAGAATGCAACGTTTACAATTTAGTACAAATGTTTCGTCTCAGCTTTTCCAACAGGTAATTGATTCAATTTTAACAGGATTGGAAACAGTTGCAGCATTTATTGATGATGTTATCATTTCTGGAGATAGTCTACAAGAATGTTTCCTAAGAACAAAACAAGTTCTGGAACGTTTTAAAGATTATAATGTTAAAGTCAATTTAAGTAGTCTACAAGAATGTTTCCTTAGAACAAAACAAGTTCTGGAACGCTTTAAAGATTATAATGTTAAAGTCAATTTAAGTAAATATGAATTCCTAGTGCAAGAAGTGATTTACTTAGGAAGACGTTTCACGGCAAATGGAATCACACCAACTGAAAAGCATGTGCGTGCTATTTTAGAAAGTCCAGAGCCAAAGGATAAGGTTCAACTACAAAGTTTTTTATGGATGGTTGCATTTCAAAGCCGTTTTCTATACAACTTGTCATCTACAATACCACACCTATATCGACTTCTGAGGAAAGACGAAAAATGGTTGTGGTCTAATCAATCTGTATCGGAATTTAAGGCTGTTAAAGATTGTTCGGACACCTGCTATAATTCCTTTCGATCCTTCAAAAGAAATAATCCTAGAAACAGATAGTTCTTGCTACGGTGCTGGAAGTCGATTATGGCACAAGATAGATGGCGAACATCGAACAGTGGCGTATTTTTCAGCCACACTTTCACCTGCTCAGAGGAATTACTGTCAGGGAGAAAGAGAAGCATTAGCCATTGTTTCGTCTGTTAAGCATTTTTATTTATATCTGGCAGATCAAAAATTTACAATATACAATGATTCAACGACTGCGAAATCATTGCTTGATTCGAATACACCAGTGCCAATGCAACACAATGCACGTTGGCAGAGGTGGAAAATATTCATGGCATCTCTGAATTATGAAATAGTGTATTCTAAGAAGGTTCCCATAGCAGACGCTTTGTCAAGATTACCACTACCTGAAGAATTGCAATCAGATTTGGTTTTGACAGCGTATGCAGATTTAGAACAAAAGTTACAACCGTTACGAATATCGGATATCAAGGAACATGCAACACACGATGAATTGTTGTCTAAAATAACAATTTACGTTAAGAATGGTTGGCCAAGAGGAATTGATCCACAAATCAATGAGGAAGCAGTAGCTTTATGGAAGAAACGTCTGGAACTGTCAACAGAAGATGGATTGTTGATGTGGGGAAATAGAATTGTATTGCCAGGGACACTGCGATGCAAGTTTCTCACTCAAATTCATGGTCTGCACAGTGGTGTAGTGAGATTAAAACAGATTTGCAGAGATTTAGTTTGGTGGCCTAAAATTACTTCTGACATTGAAAGTTTTGTTGCAAAATGTGATGCTTGTCAGACGAATGCAAGAGCTCCAGCAAAAAGACAATTTATATCATGGACACCGACATCACAACCTATGGAACGTGTACATGTTGATCATTTCTATTTCAAAGGTTATTTATTCCTGTTGTGTGTTGATGCTCACACGAAATTTTTGAATGTTTGGCAATGTTCCAATTTAACTGCTCAGGAAGCAATTAGACATTTAAAAAGCCAATTTTACATACTTGGTTCTCCAAAAGAGTTAGTCTCAGATAATGGACAACCCTTTGCAAGTGAACAATTTAAGATGTTCTGCCAAAGGTTGGGCATTGAACTAAAGCATTCCTGCCCACATAAACCTTCGGAAAACGGGTTGGCTGAGAGAACAGTCAATACCGTGAAAAGGTATCTAACCCTCATAGGAGATTTTCCAAAAGGGGATGTTAGAAAATTAAATACTGAAGTAGAATCACTACTGCGTACAGTAATACACTGGCATAACAACACTCCATTGCCATCAACTGGAACATCTCCAAGTTCATTAATGTTTTCTTACAACACTGCAAGTAATATAATCATTAAAGATGACACTAAAAATGTTTATTATCAATGTGAGAAATTTTCAATTGGAAGTAAAGTATATTATTACTGCACTGAAAGAAAGATATATCGGAAAGGAGAGATTATTGAAAGATGCAGTTTTGCTGTGTATAAAGTAAGAGATGTACAAAGTGGCAGATACAGAAATGTACACTATTCATTTTTAAAGATTCTTCATGAAACAGGAGGAGATTCAAATCAGTCAGAAATACCCAAGGAATATGACGATAGTGCATATCATGCATATTTATATCCTCCGATTAAAAATGAAATGCATCGGCAGGAACTAAGCGACAGTGAAGAACACAATGCTCACAGTTCATCTCCGAAGCAAGAAAGTAGCTTATATTCGAAGGAAGCGAGCAGACTTGGTCCAGGAATAAGTTTGTCTTCGAAGGGAGGAAGTGATTTTGTAAGAAGGAAATCTCAAAGAGTAAAAAGGCCAAGAGCGTTTTACCCCTCATAAGTTTGTTTTCTCTAGAAGGGGAGAAGATTGATATACAGGGTGCTCGGAAATTCCCCTTACAAACTCCTAGGGCTAGTAGAGGGGACTGAGTAGACAATATTTGGAATAGGAACCCATGTCCGGAAACATACCGTTTCCGTGCTACAACCATGACAATGTGTCGGATGTGCCTGTGTTGGTATGCAACCGGGTAGGCAGTACAAGACGACAGAAGATCACCTGATGACCTAAAGTGGAATCATTTATTACAACCATGTCAAATGAGGTGTTACGTAAGGTACAGAAGTGAATGACGTGTGACTCAGTCCATAATACAAACAAATTTAATTTTTAACAATGCCAAGGGAACAAAAAAGAAACGTACTATTCATTGAGGAGCACCTGTGTCGACAGTGGAACGCAACAATTTGTAGATGTCACGTGCCATCAGGTGATCTTCTGACGTCATATACTGCCTACCCGGTTGCATACCAACACAGGCACATCCGACACATTGTCATGCTTGTAGCACGGAAACGGTACGTTTCCACACATGGGTTCCTATTCCAAATATTGTCAACCGAGTCCACTCTACTAGCCCTAGGAGTTTGTAAGGGGAATTTCCGAGCACCCTGTATATTATAAAATACATTATTGTATGTGGTGAACTAGCAGTTATGGCCAATGTACGTACATAGTCTGTGCATAGCAACGATTATGCATCTTGTTTATGTGTCTTATTGATGATTTAAGTTTTAATAATGTAATCCACCTTGTTACAAGTTTGAATATATTTAATTATGAAGTTCCAATCTTGAGATGTTTATTTCTGTTTATGTCATTAATATGAGGACATAACAGGCAGTTGGTTTAATTTCTGTTGCAATTAGTTCACCAGGCGACATTATATTTCCTCGACTACACCCCCAGCAAAGAAGAGAAACGAGATGAATAAATACCGGGTGACCAGAATTAAAGTTACTCAACTCAGAGCCCTCTGTAGCCTGTTTGAGGCATCGTAGAACTCTGAAATTTGGTGAATCAACTATGCAGACCATCAGACCATGGGGAAGAGCATGGCGATAAAAAAAGTTCAATTTTCCGCCACCAGGTTGAAATGTGGCGCTGTACTTCCACGATGGGTTGTAATAATGACGTAAACTGCACCTATGGATTTGCCTTTACCTTGCAATCTTGCAATAAACGAGAGATTATTTTCTCCCAACTTCTAGCCACTAACAAATGTCTTTCTAATTATTAACTCGCCTAAATCACTTAATGTGATTATTTGTACAACCAATCATGGAAGTGCAGCGCCACATTTCAACCTGGTGGCGGAAAATTGAACTTTTTTTATAACCATCCTCTTACCCATGGTCTGCATAGTGTATTCACCAAATTTCAGAGTTCTACGATGCCTCAAACAGGCTACAGAGGGCTCTGAGTTGGGTAACTTTAATTCTGGCCACTCGGTACATCTTTATCTCATATATGTATTTTCGATGATATTTTGGTGTATACTAATTATGATTGCCCCTAGGACTGACCCGTTGGCGCCAAAAGGTGGGGGTGTGAGCCCTGAGGATGAATTTCTCAGTATACTACAAATTTTTAATTGTACAAGATGTTAAATCCTTCTAAGGAAGTAATATTAATTTCCACGCTATTTAGATTAGATGTTTGTAGGATTTCAGGTTGGCTTCAGCTGGCTATACTTTGTCTCAGGTATTTCTGGAGCAAGGCAGCGCATAGCGGTAGAGACGGGAAGCTCGAGTGGACAAAGCGAAACAGTTGCAATTCCCTTCCATCTTATGTGTTCATTTATGGAACTGTCTCTCGTCACTACTTGCGGAGAGTCTTGTTTTCGTTTGCTTGCTCCAGAGAAGTCAGGGACAGAGTATATGTACCTGATCCAGGACAAGTTACCCACGTTCACATTATATTTGAAAAATTCGTCACGTCTACGTCACAATCAACACAGCTGAGACACCTGACAGATCCACCTTTATGCGTTCCACCTTATCCTATCCGCAAGAATAAGAAAACTGTAAATATCGGAGATAAAGCACATTGTAAAGCACACACACTTGAAACATTTTAACGTTTACTTTGCTGACTCTTTGTACAGAGCTGCATCTGAGGTTCTACGAGTAGAGTTAAGACACATTCAGTGACGTTTTATATCAGGAACTCGCTCTGCACTTTGAAAGAAGAGCATTCGAATTATTTTCAACGCTAACTTCAGCCGAAATGTAAGCAGAAGTAAATATGCTTTAATCACGTACACATGATTCTAATGCACGATACATACAGTTACCTACAGTTTTGCCTTGTGCACTCAGAACTTTAGATATTCCTAGAAAAGTGACATTTCACATCAAGCTTTGTGCTCTTTACACAGAACCAAATGATTTTTTTCTAATACCTAGATACGTAACCTAGGCTTCAACAAGTCAGATAAGAATTGAGAAACATATAAAGCTCTAGAACTCGTTTTTGGTTCATTTGTGATTTAATGGAACAAACACACATCTATTCATTTTAATACAGAGTGCTATTTGAATGGGGATGGAGGGAATTTCCCCACCTTCTGTCTTGAACAATTCCAACTTCTGCTTATGAACGACACATCCCAACCAGGGACTCACTAGATTTATAAACTGTTTTATTAAATATATCAAACTTATAGAGTTCCAGTTTATTTCAGTTAATTTTTTAGTCTCATTACTATATATAAAAATATCGTCAAGCAATTTATGGCGGACGTGTACCATACTATATCTAGTCTCTTTTAGATACCATTTATTCGTTATTCTCTCAGACGTCTAGAGCGTGTTCCACAAGTACTTATCTATCGAAGAATAAAAACTGTGCCCTGTTGGGCAGCTTTCCTTTAATGCTCTCCAAGCACTTGTTGAGAGCTGTAGTGTTGTGTTGCATCTTTTTACAAACTGAGTCGTGATGGTTTTCAATCGACTCGCGATAGATCCAAGAATTAAAGATTGATAAAACATTTGACATGATAGTTATTTATAATGGAATGACCTGTACTTTACGACGCTCGACAAGTACACTTCATTGAATTATTTTATTTCACTGCCAACTTTCTCAAATCGCGAAGATGGAGATGAATAGTTATAAAACAGAATCGAAAACACATTGCCACCTCACTACAAGACCTTGGGTATCGAATCGAAATTGTACCAATATTTACAGCTCAATGTGAAAGCGGATTCGGTGCTATGAATCTAACAAGATAAATTATTTTTAGAAGTTGTGATATTTTAAACTTGTTTTTTCTTTCAATATTATCTCCAGTACATTGCTTTTCTGCAGGAAAATTTGGAACAAAATGGATCAAATCTAAGCACCACAGTGCCCTTCACAAAGCAACTGGAAAATTATCGAACCTACGGGAATATCTTGTCTACTCACCTGATTCATATAATTTTCTTGTAGTTTATTTTAGAATTTAACTTGGAATGTTGTTGAATTGTATTCCATTCTATGCCAAAATTAGATTTTAAACAGTGTCCAATTAAAAGCTTGCCTAGTGTATAGGTAAAAATATATGGTGCATGCGAGGTTTAAATGAATGAAAACCTGCGTTTCTGGTGAACTATTGTTTGACGTCTATAAGCTTATTGAGATAGTAAACCCACCAAATCCATACCAAGTCGCACCCTGTTTTAATCTAGGAAAATTAGTATTCCATTTTAACTAGGAACGGTATCGGAGATGAGACAAGTCTAGACCCAGTCGCAGCCTCCACTTGTCTCCTGTATGAAGAGGTCCTTCTCGTTCTTGTTTATGCTTTCTCGTTTTGGTATCGATTCCGAAGTTTATAAAAACTTGATTTAGATTCACTTGATGCTCAGATAGGGTGATCAGGACTGGGTGTAGAGTTTAAATATACATATCTTACAAATAATTTATCTGATGAAATTATGTGGCATTTTCAATGCATTTATGTATGCATAAAAGGGAGAAAATGTAAATTCTGTTTATAGTGATGAAGTATGAAAAACTAATGTAATTATATTATTTGATAGGTCGTAAAATTCCCATAATTTCTTTTCTGACAATTGTGGAAGTATTTAGATTAGAAAAACCCTATTTGAAAAATCGAAAGGAATGAAGGAAATCCTATACTATTCTGAAACAGATTAATATCTTATAAATCAATCGACTACCTCTTCAGAAAAATGTAATTCACAAAGATAAATTAGCCTGCCAGTGTGATTTCCTGAAACTAAACTTTATCTTATTCCATCGCTTCACACTTTTTAAAATCAAATTCCATCTCCTTAAAAAGATTTCCAAGATCACAAATAAAGCGAACTGCTGCCACAGTGTAGTAGAATTCGTTTACAGTGGGTTGAATTATATTGCAAAGATGATAGTATTTTTGTGTTGAGCTATTAGAAAGTAGGTTATTTTGACAGAATTTTCAGAATGCCATGTATTCCTTATGGGGAAACAACTTCATCTTCAAGTTACGGTTAATCAAATGGAAGTTTCGACTTTTCTACCTGCCAATTACATCTTCAAACTGTTCTCTTTCCGTTGATATATTTTTCTATGTCATCGGAAGTTTGATATTCCCAACAGAACAAATGAAAATAATACTCCCATGGGCGCAATGATTTTTTTTTCTCCTTGCCTCCTTCCGCCATCCTAGCAGTGTTGCCAAACCTGATGCGCATAAAAGAGCTAAATTTAACTAAAATGGAGTTAAAATTTACTTTCAAGGTAGCTAGATTTACGAAGGCTGGATAAAGATCACCCATCTCAATAATCCACCGATGGTCGTATGAAATCGAAAAGAAAGGATAAGAATATTGTCATGTTCACGTCAGCCACGCGCTATAAAAACAGTAGCTGGGGAGGTAAGAGGGGGTGGGGCGACGCAGCCAATATAACAATATCACGTCACGTGCAATATGCTATATATAAGGCAGAAGCTGGTCTAAGTGGGCCGAAGTCAGTGATATAAGCATCATAGTGGGGCACGGGGTCGGGCGCCCCAGTTCACAGCCAAACGAGTGAACTGAAGAGCCAGATCTGGCTCCAAAAGAGCTAAGTTGGTAACAGTACCGCGGAAGGAAGAGCGGGGAAGAGCCTCGCGAGAACTGTTCTGTAGTGCACGGCTACATATCTACAGGAAAAATAATATTTTCCCAACGGCTCGTATAGCTCCAAAAGTAGGAAGAAGTCATGTAAGTAAACTTTGTTGCCTTCTGTTCGCTTACTTTACTCGCTCCTTAATTTTGAATGTGTTTTTAACTTGGTTATTTTACGTCCCTTTTCTGTCCCTGTTGGTTAATTGAGACGAAGGGGATGAATGGCGATAAGATGAAATCACAGACAAATTTAAATTTGTCTGTAAAGAAATTGATGAAAAGCAAATCACAAAGTAACATGGACAAAACAACAGAATCTGGACCCGACAGAGGTTAATACTGGATTTGGGTCAAGACACCAGTCTGCACTGCAGTCCAGGGTGTACTGTAAGAACATAGGCGTGCGCAAACCCTCTGATTAAGGAGGACGAGGCTTTTGCCCACATTTTGCCTTGATGAAAGTTCAGTCGGAGAAAGAAAAACCTCATTACATCCAGAGGTGCAACCAAGAATTTTTGTCTGGGGGGGGGGGAAGTATTAGGATAAACGTACCAATGCTACTACTACTACTACTAATAATAAAAATAACAACAATAATATAACATTATTATTATTGTAGTAGTAGTAGTATCAAAGACGTTATTATCCTCGCCTCGTAAATTACGCAAAAAAAGGGGTAAAAGTCTGTGCTATAGCATTTGTGTTCGAACAAACGATTTGATTTCTTTTTTAACAAGTTCAATTTCACATTTATAACGGGAAACAAGCACACAAACTATTTTTTAAAGACAGAAAATGCTTCATAAATGCATTCCGAATATAATTATTTTATTGCATTAACATGCATAACTTTCATGCACGATATACATATGTTTCACACATGCAACATGGAGCGACATAAAATAAAAGAAAATACATATGCAACATGCCAACACTAAATTGTGTACGTATTCAAAGTTTCTTTAATACATATATATACACAACATATATTATTTAAATACATTACACAATCAATTCATCTATCTCATAAAAAAACAGCAAAATTACATAAATTGTCTCTCATATGTGTACGCTCCCTTTCCTCAAAACAATTGTTCATGCATTTAAGACAAAATCAATTAAGTGAAGACTTACTTCTCCCTCTGGTAATTTACAATGCATTACAGAAAACAAAAACACACTGCGAGCGAAACGAGCAAGAAAAGTTTTAGATTCAATTTTTTTGCAGACTGAAATCAATATTGATTATATAGGGTACAAATAATTTCACGGGGCGCCATGGCATTCTCTGATTTATAACTTTTTTCACTTAGATCGTTTGGCGCCCAGGGCCGACTCCCGCCGCCCCCTAGCTACGCCTCTGAACTTGATAAGACTAAGAAACGCAGGTAGTGCTAGCGAAGCGAGCAAGAAAATTTTACGAAAAGTATTTTTATTTGCATAAAATTTGAAATTTGAGGCGGCAATTGCCCCCTGTAGGTACCCTTGACCATCAACGTTTGCCATCAGGATTAATCATCTAGGGGTGCTGAGGGGGTGCGGAAAAAAATTAGGGAGTGCGATGCTGAAAATAAAGAAAACATGAAACACGCATGCAACCTTTCAAAACTGGGAGAGGAAGGTGCAAGAACTAGGGGGGGTGGGGGGGGGGCAAGGACTATTTGCTTTGCCTTGGTAGATAAAGTTTAGCATAGTGCGGGGGGCAACTGCACCTATAATCTCCGTCACTGATTAACATAAATTACTGACTGAAATGAAATTATATGTGTGAAATATAATAACTTTGGATTGACATTCATTTTCCAGGGAAGCTGTGCCACCTTGCCCTCCCCCTGGACGTCCATGATGATATGTATTAAGTCTCCTACTCCAAGAAAGTGGTCGTACAGTGTAAACGTTCAGATACACGTTGCAGTCTTATTGAATATGTAGTGAAATACAAAATGAAATTATCCTTGCCTTTAAAAATACAATTTTTGAACCTTTTCAATGTAACCAATGGAGGTACAAAATACATAGTACACTGTACCTTCAGTCTGCCACTTCAGAACAAAACGGACGGAAGTTCATTCTAGGGGAAGCAAACATTGAAGTAAGAAACAAGACTAGGAGAATCGAAGAATAGCAGGACAATTGGATAGCCATGATGGTATTAGTTTTTACGTGTTCCTTGCATTTTTCTTCCAGCCGGTCAAGGGCACTTGCAAGGGGCACAGAGGGGCATGACCCCTATCGAATTCAAAATTTATACAAATAAAAATAAATTTCGTAAAATTTTCTTGCTCGCTTCGCTCGCAATTTCTGCTGTTCTTATAGTCCAAGTTCAGAGCCAAAGCTATGGGGCGGCGGGAGTCGGCCCTGGGAGCCAAACGATCTATATGGAAAAAAAAATGTTAAAGAGAATACCATGGCGCTCCGTAGATTATTGGGCCCTATTCAAACAATTTATTTCTATGAAACTTTGTATGAAATATTAATGATGACACTGTAATCCAAGAAGTCATTGATCAATCAAAGGATTCCTATTTGTTTCTCAGGTGTTAAAACATGTATTTCAACTATAAAATAATACAATTCACACAATATTTTGCAAAATGGTTAACGTAGCCAGTAGGCAAACATTGTCTGTAGTGATGCAAGAGTCTCTCCTTTGAAGGAAATAGAGTCCGTGGTGGACTAAGGACCCATGTTTTAATGTTTTAGCAAGTACAAGAAAAGTACTACAAAGTTTTACACAATTCATCAAAGTGTAGATAATATGTAAGCATTATTATTTAATTAATTTGATTTTTCTTGCATAACACAACACAATGTTGTTGGATTCTCGTTAGATTCCTTTGTGCGTAAAAATCTTGCATACTGGAAACTAGAGGGAAACATTATGAAGCACGATTTATAAAGGGCTCCCTTAATCAGTTTTGCAGAGAGGCCCAAAGCTGTTGGTAGTACATATTAATTCGTCTATCAACATTATCGACCTGTAAATATCAAGTAGATACAGTCCCTATTAACCTATTTATGTTAAACTTTATATTGTTTAGCAATCTGGAAAGGTCATCATCGAAATATTGCTATTTGATGTTGTTGGAATGTTTTTTTTTTTTTGTTCGTTGCTGTTTCAAGATATCATCCCTTTTCTGATACTTATATATTTTGGGGGAGGGGAAAAGTGCATCTGTGTACCCTGCTATATCTGCCAATACGACTCAATATATTAAAAATTTGCCCCCTCTAGGATTGACTTCGCCCCCCCCCCCACAAAGAATTTCTGGCTACGGGCCTGATTCCTTGTTCTCGTATTCGTGTATTTCCAGTTATTTTTTATGCCATTCATATTCTAATGTCTGAGTGATAATAATGTCTCACTGTGCTGGAAGCGCATCGCACATGTCCACACTATCCCAAGAAAGAGACAAATTCTGATATTGTGTACCATACATTTCCATCCGAATCCCGCGGTGGTTTAGTCGGTAAGGTGTCTGACTAACACGCGGCTACCAGGGTTCGATCGATTCCCTGGGTTGGTAAATAGTATGTATAAGATCGTAATTATTCCGGCCTTGTCCCCGCATAAAACGGTTCCGGTAAAGGCTGCCGTTGCGTGGTGCTAATCACATGACCGCCGAAATGACCCAGGCAACGAGAATGTGTGGGGCTACTACATCCACATCTCCTAAAATGTGCCTTCATGACACGGTGCTACATACACGGGTAACTTAGTTTACCTTACATTTCCGTCCGATGAGAAATTCAGAAACTGCAAATGCTATTGAAAAGACAAATTTCAGGTTGCTATTTTATATATGTATATTTATATATATATATATATATATATATATATATATTTGCCAGAATGTTACGAATGTGATTAAAAATCCGAATTATTAGGAATTACACCATAGATGAGCATGGAGGAAGGCGCCATTCCTATATTGATAATTGCAACGTGCCACCACTCGTAACTCCAGGGTATGGAGATCCGATTTGGCAACACACCGCTCCTTGCTCCGGCTGGTCAGTTGGGAGCACCAGTTCTCACCCAGGGATCGGGATTAAGACGATCCACCCTTCCTCCAGGAAGGAAACCACCAAATTGCGACACGTGACAGTAAATAAAATTCCAAATACTTTATAATTAAAATGTCCAATCTTTTATCACGAATCGCGCGCGTACATGCTGATTCGCACAAGTTAAAAAGTATATTTTGTTGGGTCATGCACGCTCGTAGGCAGTGATGAGCAACTTATTTAACACGAGAGTCCGCGCACCACCTTCACAGTAAATAGCAAGACCTCAACTGCTTACCTCAAGCGTGAGGCGCAGCATAACAGATTGTTCTATCTTACAATAATACAAACTCATAACATAAAATAACACAAGAAAAACTAATAATTTGTATAACAGATCAATGTTAATTAGCGATAATAAGCTAAAGTTCAGGTTGGCAACAATTAAAACTGCCAACGTGGAATTTTTTACATAGCCAAAAACACGTAGCGTGGTTCCCCCACTCCTAATATAAACATCCAATAGGAAAACGATATTTTATTGAAAACGAGGGAGAAATATTTTGCTATAATATTACAATATTAAACTATATAGAAATAACTAAACTGATTTTATCAAATAAATCATAGTATTTGCCCTTGCACATAAAAATGATTAAATAAAGATTTAGTTTATAACGAAGACAAATTACTTCAATCTTGTACATTGTTGAACAAAAATCGATATTACGAAGAAATGTATTTAAACAACGAAATCTGCGTGAAAGATAGAAATAATACTAGCCATTTTGGATTTGAAAAACAATGAAAACGTTGCATATATTATTTGGGATAATTATTAGCCTATAAATTCTGAATAAATGTTTAAAAAATACGCGAATAATATTATAACATAAGATAAAACTTAAATATAGACATGAATTATGAAAACAATTAGGTATAAATAATTTAATCCAAGTTCTTAACTTGAAAGTATACGAATAAGATAAATGCTGATCTACGACTGAAATTTGCCTAACATGGCGGTCGTTACATAATGATAGTTCCACATGAGGAGGTTAGTGATAATAACAGCGTTCTTGCAAGACGTGTGAAGTAGGGATGGCCAAATCCGGATTTTTGGAATATATGATCTTGAAATGAGGAAGACGAAACTTCAAATACAGCACATTAAGAGCTTTGCTAATAAATTCCACCTGAAAAGGTTATATTAAATTCGCACTGCCTCCGAAATCCAGATAGTAAAATTTCCGAATCAAGATATAACATTTTACGGAATCCGGATATTTCCGTATCCCATTCTTAGTGTGAAGGCAAGATGTGCTAGGAAAAAAAAATCTTCTGAGTAAGTGTGTCTGCTACCTCGAGAACAAAAAAAAAAAAGTTTTGTCATTTGTTTGCTCATTAGAAAACGAAACATTCGTAAACACAAAACAACAAAAACTACTTCGTGTTTTGTAATTGAAGAAATTTTTAAAAATAAATCGGTATTTGAATCCCAGGATCCAAAAAATTAAAAGGAACAATACCATGAAGCAAAAACAATGGATCCACAGCTGCTCTTTTTCCTGAACTACATGTAACTAAACTTGGTTAAATTTGTGTTTTGCTATGCGCCATTGTATTCATGTATTCTATGTAGGTTTTCTCTGATGCTCTTCATATGTGTTTTTCCTTATTTAAAAGAAGCATTGCACGCTTTACAGTGCTCGAAACACTGGCGCACGCAGGATATTTTTTTCAGGTGAGGGACTTATGTAGAATTGGATGGTATATAACTGCTTTCATTCAATTTCATTTGGGTGTAGAAAGGAGTGCGGACTGGTCGCCCTGCTATACCACGACTTTTGCTAAGACACACGCAGGATAAGAACAAAGAAAGGTCACTCGCTTTTCTCTTCCAATCTTCCATCTTTGTAGCCTACTCCCGCGCAATAAATATCTCTTTAGCTCCCAAGAATAACCGCTGAATGGATTGTGTTTGGCCCTGGTGGACCAAAATATGCTTGCCTGTTAGGCCGAGATGGGTCTGCCTAATTTGTACGATGCACGCCAAAGAAAATGATAGTACTGTACTTACTGCGTGTCGCTTTATCACAAACCCATGCCTCTGGAGTGGAGGACCATATTGTTTTCCATAAGGTGATTGGACTCGGATGATTGCAAATGACACTCACTGATAAAAACGAAGATATATTGATTAAAACAAAAGATTACATGTATGTACAAACTTGCTGCAATGCAACGTGATGGATGGAATGAAATCACCGCGCACACTCGTGTTGCCCACGAGACGAGACGAGACAAGACTTTGGTCTGTCTCGTCTCGTCTCATTTCTCGTCTCGAAAATATTCGTTTGTCCCGTCTCGTGTCTCATCTCGAAGGGTTCTGTCTCGTCTCGTCTCGAAGGGTTCTGTCTCGTCTCGTCTCGTAAAAGTAATGCAGGATATTATGCCAACAAAAGTTATAACTGAGAGACATCGCAAAATATTATTCTCGAAAATGGGTTAAACCTGTAATCACTTTGCTCACTGTAGTTATAGTGAGAATAAATATGATTCCTTAATATTTACTCATAAGAACATGAGTATTTCAAATAAAGTTTGTTGATTATCAATAGCTAGATAGTGTATAGAATCTGCCTTGCTTTTCTGACTCCCATCCACTCTTTATCCATCGTACACGTAAGGAGCTTTCAGACAGAAGGAACACGCGACAGGCCACAAGTCACACGGGGGTTTACACAGAAGTGACAAGCGACAGGATCCCCTTCCGTTCCGTCTATGATAAAAGTATTCACCGCACGGGCAGTATCAACAGATCGAGGCGATTCTACGCTCGATATTAAGAAAACGACCCAATTTCAGCGACACGCAAGCGACAAGAGACACGTGGTACTTCGGTTCGGAAGGTTATGTTTACTGAGGTTTTGTATCCAAGCGAAACATGTTGCTTGTCGCTTCTCTCCTGTGGTTTATTCAATGTGACAAGCGACACAGAAGTATCACAATGAAGCAACGAACGACAGGGACACTTCAGTTTATAAGCAAGCATGCACGGATAACAATCCTCGCGACTATACACGGTATCCAGAAAACGGCCTAAGCAGAACAACAAGCAAGCGACAAGCGAGACGTGCAGCTTCGGTTCGAAGAGTTTCCTGTGAGGAAGATTTCTTCACACCAAAGTTACAGGCGACAAGCGATACGAGTCGCTTGGAAGTGAACTTTCAGTAGTCAATGCAACCTATCGAACAGAAGACACACGAAAAGCTGCACGTATCTCTTGTCGCTTCGGTCCGTTGTTCACGGATGCGGGGTGAATGCTTTCCTTCAGACTGAAGGGAATTGTGTCGCTTGTCGCTTCGGTGTGAATTATACGTGTCGCTTGTCGCTTCGGTGTGAAGTTTCCACAAGATAGCTTTCAGGTTGAAGCGACAGGTGACAAGCGACTCATGGTTTTCGCACCAAAGCAACAAGCAACAAGCTCTTTTAGGGAGATTTCAGACGGAGCGATAAGCGACACGCGACACATGTTACTTTGGAATAAGCCAATCAACAGCAACGTTTCACAGCGTAGGAGCATGGCAGGCCGCACAAACCTGCGTTCGATTGGTGAAATCCTGAAGCGGTCGCGTCTCGCTTAGATGTGAAATCTCCCTAGAGGAGGGAAGGAAGGAGAGCCCCCCCCCCAGTTTTCTATGTTTCTCTCTCTCTCTCTCTCTCTCTCTCTCTCGGGGAGGAGGGGGAGAGAAAGAGGGAGGGGAAGGGGGGACAGGGTACACAAAAGAGAAAAAAAAGGTCATATACCCCTGTGTCCCCCTCCGTGGAAAGGCGAAGGAGCGCGTCTTCTCTTCTTTAGTCTATAAGCAAGCTTTTACTGTGAATTCACTACCAACAGACAGAGGCGACACAATGCACGCTATTAAAAAACGGCCCAGTCCTAACGACACGCAAACGACAAAGCAACACGTGCCGCTTGCCGGTCTAGTCGCTTCCGTTCGGAAGGCTGCATTTATTACTGTGGGTTCATTTCCAAGCGACACTTGTTGCTGTCGCATGTCGCTTATTACTCCTATGACTTCAGGCAATTTTATGTTCGTTACGTCAAAGCAGAGTATCTAATTGCACTAGCTTTTTACTAGGTTTTAGAGCCGCGGTGGTGTAGTCGTTAGGGCGTCTGACTGCCAGGCGGGAGACCCGGGTTCGATTCCCGGAGTGGGTGAATAAAGGTCGAAATTATTCCGCATTGTCCCCGCATAAAGCAGCTCCGGGGCTCAACAGCCTCATATCAATGGGTGCATGGGGGCAATCCTGGAGGACAAAAGAAGCCGGAGTGTGATGCTGATCACTTCGCCTCTAAAATGACCTTTCCCCCGCATCCCGTAAATATACCTTTATGGCACTGTGGTGTGTTACATGTACTTGGAACTTTACCTTTACCTTTACCTAGGTTTTTTGTGCAAAATCTTTGGAGTTTGCAACCAGCACTCGAGACTGCTGTGGATTTTAAGAAGACGGTCGCAAAATGAAAGAAGGGTCTGTTTGGGCAAGAAATTTTAGGACGATTGTCGCCAGTATGGCTGGAACAGGGCCGTAGTAAACAATGGCAATGACTACCTACGGATCGTTTTGCGCAAGGATGAATGGAAGAGAGCTCTTGGAGTATCAGATAGTTGCCAGATTTAAGGTATTCTGAGGAAATGTCAATAGAAGGATACAGGGATTTTACAAGTTGAGATAGCTGGGACACAAGGCTAAAGTCTCGGCAAATTCGTTACGGACAACGTGTGACGAATTAGGATTTTTCGAGGGCGAATCTTACAGATCTTTATTCATGTAATATAAGCTGTTTTGGGTTTCCAAAGAAAATGCTTTATTCCGAATAAATAAATATTTGCAATTGATTAGTTATTTTGTTTATATTTTTTCGAGACTTTCGAGACGAGACGAGACTTTTCAGGAGCCGTCTCGTCCCGTCTCGTGTCTCGTCTCGAAAACGAGACGAGACAGGTGGTCAGTCTTGTCCCGTCTTGAATTTTAAAAAGCCTATCCCGTCTCGTGGGCAATATCAATTATGACTTGAGACAACCGCTTACCCAAAATCTTCATCTAAGGAAAAATCCGGATGTGATGGAAAGAATTTTGTCATATCCGTCATCAGCATTCAAAATACTTCCAGAATCTCCCATTGGTTTGTAAACAACCGAAATTTCCCATCCTTAAATTTATTTTGTTGCGTTCTGTAATAGGTATAAGGGAATGGTGGATATGAGCATTTTGATTGTGAAATTGTGAAAAATCCTAACGTGGTGGCAACATGGATGTCATGTACGTGATCAGCAATCAAAATACTTTCTGAATCACCTATTGGTTTGTAAACAACAGAAATTTCCCTTGATTGTGAAATTGTGAAAAATTCTGACTTCGCTTTTTGTGTCACTTTCGCTAATTTGCGAAGATGTGGATGAATGATGATGTGATGAAATTGATGAATGAACACTCATAAACAATGTCGGAATTCGAACCCGGGACCCCTGGCGTCGTAGCGCGATGTGCTAACCACTCCGCCACGGGGGCGGAGTACCTAGCAGTACCTAGGTGGCAGCACCCCTATTGCGTCCCCACGCTTTTGATCGGCTATTGTTCTCCCATTTAAATACATGCGGAATTTGATGCCGAACGTGCTGCTATGCTATTACATTAAATTGCAAGTTTAATATCATCATGACCTCAGAAATGATGTCTGAACATGATAGTTGAATAATCAGTGCTGTAAGAGTAAGACTTTTAAAAAGACGATCGTCAACAACAGAA
Organism: Lepisma saccharinum; assembly: GCF_977018435.1. NCBI lineage: Eukaryota > Metazoa > Arthropoda > Insecta > Zygentoma > Lepismatidae > Lepisma > Lepisma saccharinum. The sequence goes on from NC_139249.1 coordinate 37,729,944, forward strand.
AAGATATCGGAACTCAAACAAGCCTTAAAATTTGCACAGCCCTTTTTGCGTCATTTGCAATTTTCACAATTTAAGTGATCTATTGTTGAGAAACCGGACAAAAATAATGCATAATAATTCCGCGCGACTGTACAGTAGAAGAGGTGAGACAAGAAACTCTCCCACCGATGTGCTGGATCGGAAACGCGGCAAGCGCATGCGCAAACTTCCCCTATCGTGCACACAGGCAGGGTTGCCGAACGTCTTAATGTTGTGTGAGCACCGAGAAACAATGCGATCGACTTGCCTGTCTTCATTTAAAGTGTGTGTTTGTTTTGTGTGCAGTGTACTTGCTAGCATGGAAGCTTGCAGTTCAGAGAAAGCAAGTAAACTCGGTGGACGGAAAGTAATCCACAGCCAAGGGCGAGAAATTGTATATAATGTCAATGCATTTATGAAAGACCAGGTGGGAGTTCGTATGTCCGAAAACCAATTGCAAAGGAGGGTGGCTCGCGCATGTGATGTTTCCTTCAGCAGTGTGAGAAGAATTGTACTAATAGAAAGTAAAGCATGCACTACGTTGAAGAAACACTTTCATACGCTCCATAGAACACGATCTCGCCGAAAAATCAAAAGTCATATAGACGAGTTCGATAAGTGTTGTTAGGCGTGTTGTGCACGAATTTCACCTTACGGACGGGGAAGGTATCCGAAGGGTTTTGAAACAAAGAATAGAGTTCCAAGGCAGTGTCTGGTGTGTGCGGAAGATAATACGTGACCTAGAGTTTAAGTGGGAAAAGCAGAAAATAATAGACAATTGCTTATAGAAAAGGACGAAATAAGAAGTTTACGTTCATCGTACCTCAAAGCCATAAAAATCTTTCGTCGACAAGGACGACCCATTGTTTCCGTTGACGGACTTATTTTCACAGCTCGACAACAAAGAAAGAAGCTTGGGTGGATGGAACCGCGGCTGCCGTCAAAGCACCGGTGTCTAAAGGGCAACGTGTAATTGTTGTACATGCTGGAGGTTAATGTTCAAATCTGGAAAATCTTTTGGCGATTAATACCACAAATTTGACACGAAACAGTGTTGTTGTTGTTGACAACGCCTCATGCCATAACGTACAAATAAATCCTGCGACTTCTTCCTCCTCCCGAAAAGACATTATGATTCATTCAGTGGCTCGTTCAAAACAACACCCCCTTTGACGCACACCAGAATTGTATTCCTTGGTGAAAATTAACAAACCCCGTTTGAAGATGTTCAAAATTGATTCCATCTTAGCAAAACGCGGCCATTCAGTTGTATGTTTACCACCATACCACTCAGATCGTCTTGCTTAGTTTTCTTGTGTTCTCGTTCTGCGTAGACATTTGACCCGTTTGCACTGCCAACCCTGCTTCTGTGCGTCCTTCCCCTACGTATGGCTTGGGCGTGAGGCCGCGAGGAGTTTCTTGTCTTACCTATTCTACTGTACATTTATTTTTATAGTTGTTTTTAATAACTGACTTTTTTCACGTAATATAATAATTTATCGTCAAGAATGGTTATTACATAAAATATTTTTTCTTCTGTTTCGTGTCTCGCAACCTCTAGGGCTATCTTATTTACAGGTATTCTAATTTTAAAATTGTTGTTACCAAGAAAAAAAAAAAGGACGAAAATACGAGGGGAGAACATCTGCTTAATACAATGAAAACATACGTTAATTTTAAATTATCGGATAGGGCATAATGTCAGTCATAGTGTATAATAATATATATATCATGCATTTACGCACTTAATACATTATTTCTTTATAATGTTGGAAGTTTCTTCGATTCCTACCCGCCGTTGAATTACACATGCTCGAAACCAGATAAAAAAGCAAAGCATAGATCTAAATTTTTGTATTATCGACCCATGGCAGCTAGAGACGACCCAAATGACGTCATGTTTAGTGTTCTTTGTGCATAAACGTACTATATTTAGCTCGTTTTCGCAACCATTCGGTTGCGCTTTAATATATTAATTCTTAGGTTCTGGAGAATGTAATTTTCGGAAACTTATGACTGGCTACATTATCTTAAAGCTTTGTTAAACCCATTTTAATTATCGATTTACACGAGAAATTCTTACCTTCATTGAAAATGACGTTTGAATAGCCATCCCATCCAGCTCCAATGTAAAGCTTAGGGCAACCAAATGACGAACGAAATTATTTACGGACACAACGGGGGTGGCTCCGCCACCGGAAGAGTTTGGCAATGAACAACCCCATAAAAGGGAAACGCTGCAGTCACACACTTATCCATTTTTTTTCCTGTTAGAGACACTGCCTAACTTGCTCACCCAACTGAATGATGTGCGTGCAAAAAGGAGTGAGGACTGGTCGCCCTGCTATACCACCACTTTTGTTAAGATACACACAGGATAAGAACAAAGGAGGGCCACTCGCTTTCTCTTCTTTCTTCAGTCAGGGCGAGTGAGAGGGATGCGGGAATCCACACTTGCTGGTTTCCTTCCCGTTTGAACGCAGAAATACAAAACGCTCAGGCGCGTGCCCAGGATTTTCGTAAGGGGGGGGGGGTTATGAATCTAACACATTTTCCAGTTCACAGGTCAAATTTCTTGTAATAAATTAGATAATTAATATACTTGGATTTTACCCCCAATGAACGCAATCAATGTATTTGCTATGGATGCTTCATGTTTTTATTGCATCATATAAAAGCACCTGCTTGAATATTTCCAAATTATTAATATTTTATATTTAATTGCTCAAATATAATTTTTAAACAAAAAGTATGTGCACTCAACATTGTAACAACATTAAAGAGATTAAGACTACTTGATGTCTTAAAGACAGTAATAAATAAGGTACCACAGTTCAACAATTTAAATTCTGAAATTTAGGCATCGAGGTTTCTGTGCGAGTTCTGACAGTATGTCGTCACAAGTAACTTTTATATCACGGTGAATGTTCAGAGCAGCTAACCCATTTAATCTTTCTTCGCAAATGGTATTTCGAAGATAGGTCTTCAAGTGCCTCAAAGTTGAGAATGATTTCTCATTTGATGTTGTTGTTACCGGGATTGTACATAATATGAGCAAACGTGTGTTTACCCAGGGAAATATTACTTCACTGCACATATCAATTGCTTCAAGAGCATTTACTAGACGTCTTTGCATTGCTGCAAGATGACGATACCACAGTTTCATTTCAGTGTGAGCGTCGTCGCCTTGTAATCAAGGTGTCCCGGGTTCAATACCCGGTGGAGGCTAATAGTGGTTCGGATCTCACTTTAAACTTTAGGCCCAGTCCCGATTAGCCTTACTGTGCATAAAGTGGATTTAAAAGATCAATTCAATCAACATTGTACTTGTTGTGGAGATGGTTTTGCTAAATATTGTGTACATTTTTGGCATTGTATTATTATATTATTGGTCAAAACATTTGTTTGACAGTCGACAAACAAATACGAACCGCTTCAGTAATTAACATTTTCTACTACAGTGTCATTAATGTGTCATATTCATTTTCATATTAGGTCTATGGAGAGGAATTTTGTATAATGTTAACGTTATGGAACTGCGAAACCAACTGTTGAAGGGGCCACTCCCCCCTTCCGCTCCGAAGCCCAGTACCGCACCACAGGATCTGTCACTGAGCCCGACAAAATCTTGCCAGACAGTGCTCGAAATGCAAATTCGTAGCCGAAAAGGGAGGGGATGTTTGATCGATTTTGGAAATACGAGGGGGTACATCCTTGTATGGATCAACATGGAGACAATACAGTAGGTGGAGGATGCTCAATATGAAAATTATTCTAATTGGGGGTATGATTTGTGAAACTTTCTTAACTGAAGGCAGCATCCCCTACTTCGACCACTGATGCCAGAAAAGATGCTTTCAGAAAATGAATTTATTACTGCACACGTATATTACTTATTGTATTTGTTGCGTTTGTACAAGAGAAACATTCAGAAGATTTGTAAGGAATATTTACAGTTAATAGGATGCCTATCTAGTCTATCCCGTGTCGTAATACAAACTTTATCCCTTTCCTACAAAATAATAAAACTGTCCATGCCAACCGTGATTTTATAATGTGGTTGCATACATATACACTAGCGACATTAGTGCCACTGCTCCGACGCCAGGGTTTCAAATACCTTGGTGGATCTATAAGATAGGTAATATCGTTTTTCGAGGGTTTGTGAACAAAACAAAAAGTAAATGATTTTAAAGTCCATTTTATATTCAGATACGTTAATCGGGTCTGGTCTTAAAGTTTAAATCGGGATACGTACCACTGTGCAATGCACCTTCACAGGGGATCAAACCCAGGACCTCTTTGATTACACCACCATCGGTGAGGCCCCTGAAATCATTGAGGAAACTTGTTCATCATAATGTTCTCTCGCCCTGCGAAAGTTTATTGGTGATATAGGGTGACATCCTACACACGTCTTCCAGACATACACACGCGGGCACACCCCTCCCCTGCACACACACGATTGTATGCTTACAGCACATGCTGTGCCCTCCCAGAAAAACAATTCTAAATCCGCCTATGGATATATCTGCTATCAAATAATGAACGGCACTTACCTCAACAGTTCCTTGACATAATTTTGCAACAAGGTTTGCAATATCTTCTGTTATGCCTTCTTGTTGAATATCAAGAGTCTGAAAGTTCGCACGTTTCACTCTCGCAATTCGGATGGAATTCCTCTTAACTTAAATCGACCTTTTCTGACGTTCTATTTGTGGAAGGTGAAGCTTCAACTTCCATTTTTTGTTTCTTTTTGAAATAATCTAATAATGTATTTCTCCTCTTTTTTCTATCCATCTTTAGTTCCACGTCAAAAATCTATTACACATGCAGAAACGTAACACACAACACGACCACTTCGACTTGCTACCTTGCAGACTGCAACTCGCTGCAACCCCAGTGAACACCAGGACTTGGGAGAAAGATACCGGGCGGTCGAATGTCTGAACCATGCATCCAGCTTGGTCCAGCTCAAATTACGTCACCAGTGTTGACAGCAACCAGTAGTGTCAGTGTCAGTAGTGTTGGCAACTGCTAAATTATTTACGCACAAATTCAAGCGAGATCTTTCACACATGTTACAAGAAAATTCAATAAACTGAAGGCTGGAAATTGGTTGCGAAAAAAATATCTAATTTGTAAAGAGCACAAGAGTAAAACGTATAATATTTTGGCATATTAATTGCTTTTATTTTGTTTATGAAACTGACTGGGCCAGTTGCGCTATATAACGCATCCCTCCCTTCCTCCCGGCATGCTATTGTACAAAACATCGATTGCCTACTTCGTAAAACCATGCCTCGCTACTGCCTGCAACAATTATTATTATTATTATAATTATTGATATTTTGAAATAAATATGCATCCAGGTGCGAAATAAGATTTTGACTTACTTTGCCTACTAATTGTAGTGATTCAAATCTCACAGAACTTTGCTCTGCTGGTATAAATGGTATAAGAAGGGGAAAGAAAGAAATGGGAAGTTAGCAGCACTGTCGTAACAGGAAAGGGAGGGTCATTCTCCTAAGAGGGTCATCGTGGGTGAAAGAAAGGGGAGGAGGGATTCCTTCAGTTCGCATTCCAAGGGGTACGGCTCTTTTCTTGACCATACTGAGAAGGAAATTCTCTTTCCTTTTCAGTGACTAAGGAATGAATGAATGCCTGTGCATTGCTGTAACTCAACTCCAATATTATCAAAAGTAATTGAAGAAGCAATACATTTCTCATTGCCAAATGTAAACATTTTACAATATTGGCAATTTATGAAATAAAATGTATTTCTGCTTTGAATTTTTTTAAATGACGAAACCAATGGGGGGGGTTTAACCCCCACCAACCCCCCCCCCCTGGGCACGCCACTGAAAACGCTCATTGTTATTTTAAGTCAATTTTCTGCTATTTGTGTTAAACATGACGATGAAGATGAATAATGAACTGGAAAAATTAATGATTGGACAAACACAATGACACACCATTGCCTGATCAGTGTTCAAACCTAGGACCTCTTCTCTATCAAAGTTGAAGAGATTTCCTTTGCAAAAGACGAAAATTAATAATAGTACCCGCACTTAGTTTTCTGGTTACACAAAAAATTATTTCCTCTGGTTACACAAAAAAAATATTTTTTTTTGGTTACACAAAAATTTAATACAGTTCGTGTGTTCTTCAAGAACGTAGTGTGTAACCTGACTGACTATGACCGAGCATCTTTTGAAAGGAAAAGTAATATTTTTGCTCATATCACCAAAACAGAGAGAAAATCAAGGTTTGAATGATTTCTCTTCCACCTTTAATGAAGTGCAAGGGGTGTGGGACGCAAATTTTTTGGTTGGGACGAAATCAGGACGGGATATTTTTAAGGTACTGACGTTCAAAACTGGAAAAATTATGTTATTTCCCGACTAAATTAGGAAAATATAGGGGGGGGGGATCAAAATTGCCCCATACTAAAAAATTTTAATTATGGGTGTTCCTGAGTAAACAAAAAATTATTGATCAGACAATTCGATTATTGATGGCGGGGAAAGAACTTACGGTTTGGCGAATTTTCCAATGTAAACAAGTGGAATACAGATCGTCACCGAGCTCATTTTCTTATAAAAGATCGGAAACAAAATAGATCACTTGAAATTTTTGAGTGACGTAGAGAAACAAAGGTACCTAGAAAAGATTGGCAATTTACCGGACCGTTTGGATGCAGATATAAACGGACAATACTAATATTTTCCAAGGCAATGTTGATCTACCATCAGCTTCGTTTTTGAAAAGACTTCTCCAGGTTGAAATGATTATAAACATTGAAATACTTCGATAGCAACAGTAAAAGAAATAATAATAATTACTACCTAATTAAATATATTTTATTCGAATTTAATTATTATTGTTGTTTATTATTATCATGCCATTCGATCCACAAGCCGAGTGAATATCCAGCACAACTATTTTCCATTAATACTTTTACATTTCATAGTTACTATACTGAAATGCACAGTTACTGTATTTTGTTATTAACTTTTGCAAGTGTCGTTCAAGAAAGGACTTTAGAAGTTAGAAAAAATACAAAGTTTATATTGTGTGACCTCTTCTAAAATTATAATTTCTCGAATTCTGAAAACTGTGGAACTATTTATTCTTTGAATTAAATGGTAGAATATGAAAAAAATATCCTGGCTCCTGTATTTTTCACTCATTTTGTCGATCTAATGCATATTTTACATTGATTACTCTGTTCGAATACTAACCAAGTTAAATTTATTTCTGTTATTAACAATAAAAATAACGAACTTCCTGCTTTTTTGCAACTTGAAATGAAGGATGCCAATTTCCAGAGGGGAGGGGAGGGGTCGACTGACCTACCGACGCCCATGGAGAGAGTGCTTATCAACAACCAAAAGGCAAATGCGTTATAATATGATTATAAATAGTTCCAATTTTTAAATGAAGTCAACACATGTCCGTTAGACAATTACAATTTTCGAAACAAGTAAGATATTTTCATTTGATTTGCTGAAGTGCCGACTGCAGAGCCTACTTCCTCGTGTTTGTGTCCAATCTTATCGCTTTTCTGCCGAAATCCACCGATCTTTCAATATCGGTTCTTTCTGAAAACTATGCGTAGATACCTGAGAACAATTGTTTGTACCCTATCTCATGTCGAAACCAAAATCCACACAAATATTGTTGCCATTTCCGAAAAGACACTGCCTTTACACCATTGAATTCAATGTTATTCTTTTCATAACCGGAAGAGCAGTCCCCGCCAGCGCCAAGGAAGCACAGAAATGTAAACATCCGGTGAATAGCGCTCATGCACACAATTTCACCCTCGGGTGATGATTTATTTTGCATTTCTGGAATAAAAGCTGCTAATTTCAATAAATTTTGGACATTTGGTAAAAAATATATGTACGGAATAAACTACTTTTAAACTCTATTATTTAGATTTTCCGAAGTCTGGATCGGAACAGAATTTCTTTCAGGTCCCGACTTTTTGGGTTCTCACTTCCGTTGTCATGACTGCGGAGTCTACTCCTGCTAATGGGCTTCCAATTTTCACGCCTGACAGCTTGAATGCAATAATTTTGGCGCCCTCGATCTCGAGGAAATGGATGAAGAAAGATCTGTGAAAGATTATTTAACCCTGATCGTAGTTTACATCCTCCTTGTACACACCCATTCGTTTCTTTAATACGAGGCGCATCCAGAAAGTAAGTTTCCCTATTTTTTTTTTTAAAAAAAAAACCAACACAGTTTCAGGAAACCATTATTGGCAACAGGTACAGCAAAGGTTCAGCTATTTTTCAACATAGCAACCACCAGAATTGAGACACTTGTCGTATCGTGGTATCAACTTTTGGATCCCACTGTCGTAGAACTCTGCTGCCTGTGAATGGAACCAGCGTGTGACAGACGTCTTCAGCTCTTCGTCGTTGCCAAAACGCTCACCGGAGGATAGGAATTTCTTGAGGTGCAAGAAAACGTGAAAATCGCTGGGAGCCAGATCAGGACTGTAAGGTGGATGATCAAACAACTCCCAACCAAATTCCGTCAAAACAGCTGCTGTGCGCCGAGCCGTATGTGGACGAGCATTGTCATGGAGGAGCACAACACCTGCAGTAAGCATGCCACGCCTCTTGTTTTGAATGGCACGTCGCAATTTCCTTAGTGTTTCACAGTAATGGTCAGCGTTCACCGTTTCAGTGGAGGAAGTCAATGAGCAAAATGCCCTTCCTGTCCCAAAACACGGTGCACATCACTTTCTGTACCGACAGCGTCTGTTTGAATTTCTTCTTGACCGGAGATCCACTATGCCGCCAATGCATTGACTGCTGCTTGGTTTCCGGGGTGAAGTGCGAAATCCACGTCTCATCGCCCGTGACGATCCTGTCGAGGAAATCATCGCCGTCATCATGGTACCGTTGCAGGAATGTCAGTGCTGCTCCTGAACGTTTCATTTTGTGTTCGGGTGTCAGGTTTTTCGGCACCCACCTGGCACACAATTTTTTGAACAGCAGGCGCTGCGTGACAATCTCATGCAACATGGATCGCGATATCTGCGGGAAAAGGCTACTCAACTCCGTAATCGTGAAGCGACGGTTCTCTACGATGCGCTGCCGCACCAGCTCAACCAGATCATCAGTGATGAGGGACGGACGCCCACTGCGCTCTTCATCATGGACACTTTGACGACCTTCCGAAAACTGCCGACACCAGCGACCCACCATCTGCTTACTCATAATGTTCGGCCCATAGACCTCACAGAGCTGACGATGAATGTAAATTGGCGCAATGCTTTGTGCATTCAGGAACTTTATCACCGACCGAACCTCGCATGCGGCGGGAGAAGGAATACGAGCTTCCATTTCGGACCACTGCTGCCTCGCTACTGGCATGCGGCGGGAGAAGGAATACGAACTTCCATTTCGGACCACTGCTGCCTCGCTACTGGCATGCGGCGGGAGAAGGAATACGAGCTTCCACTTCGGACCACTGCTGCCTCGCTACTGGCGCCGGGCGGGATCTGTTCGCCTGGCATATGATTGATACGTTTTAGCTCTGCTGCCCATGCGCAATTTACACGGCTCCTTATGTTTACTTTCACGGGAAAAAATAGGGAAACTTACTTTCTGGATGCGCCTCGTACATGACACAATCTCAGCTCCCTTTAGCGGCATGTTGTGAGCCTACGAACCGGAAGTTGTTGTGCTACAAGTATGGCGTCCGCGCAAAGGCACTTCCTTTCGGTGGATAGCCCCTATCAATGATATATATATATATATATATATATATATATATATAGCTGACTTCCCCTCTCCCCAACGGTTTTATGAATTCGTAACGCATCATTCTATGCAATAAAATTCATTCACTGCTATTAAATTAATCGAAAGTCAGACAAAAATACTTCGCGTATCATGTAAAGTGTACATTTTTTTTTACGGAAAGTAATCGGAAAGATTATAATTAGCAGGCTAAAGGAACCACTGCCTTAATGCAACATAAACAAGAACGTATTTAAGGTCTTCCAGGGGTCCGGACCCCCCGAAAGACTTAGCAAGTACTAAAAATAATGAAAATGTGCTTGTTTACCACTTCTTTATTCTTTTCCACCGTTGCGATCATACGGCTTTGTATGGCACTGCCAAAGAAGATTTATGCACACTACTATTTATAATAAAGTGCATAAGATATTATTCACGAACTTTACTTTTCGTTAATTGAATCTAGCATAGATTTTTGGCTTTTCAATAATTATTCCATTTTGTATCTTTTTTAAAAAATATTCCATTCTTTATGTTAAAACATTTTTTTGTTCCTTATCAGAAAAAATGTTTTAACATAAATTTTGTCGATCTTAACTATGCGCAAGCTAGATAATGAATACAACCCGTTATATCTCTATTCTTAAATCTATTATTTTTATCTATTCATGTAACAGTAACAATACAATATTAATTTATTTACACATAGTTATGAATGAACCTATAAAATATATTAACGTATAATTTTAAACATTAGTGTTATTATTTGGTTCTTCAGCCTCTGAAATATATTTCTGGATACGTGCCTGAATATAAAATATTCCATTCAGTTCGCTTATTTTATTAGTAAATAATAATAGAAACGTTTGTAATGTTAACAAGTTTTTGTGCATCTGAAATTCTTTGAAATCGCACAACACCCATGTTAATTGAATATTTTCCAAAGAAAATAACTTCCCCTGCCTTTTTTTAACAAAGTTTTAATTCCAGGGCTTTTTGAAACTTTGCAGCAGCTATGAAAAATTTTGCCACATTTATTCCTCTAAAAAAAAAAATTTACCTAAGTTGCATTTTGTTTGACAAGTTAACCGACTAATCCAGGGGATATCAAACTGCGCAGCAGTTAGTTACAAAAAATATTTGTCGCCATGAAAAATGCCATGCCATGAATTAAAAAGAAACACTTGTCTTTCTTGCCTTTTTCTATAAGATGATTTCAAAATGTGTTCGTTCAGGCTATACACAAAAAAAAAAACTTCGATCTCAAGTGTAGTGTGTTGGACCCTGTGGCTGAGTGGTTAGCACATCGCGCTGCGACGCCAAGGGTACCGGGTTCGAATCCCGTTCGGGCATGGTTGTTTGTGAATGTCCATTCATCATTTCATCACTCATCCCCATCTTCGCAAATTAGCCAAAAGGCACAAAACGCGAAGTAAAATAAATCAAATCAAATCAAGTGTAGTGTGTTGGGAAATACCTCCTCCATAACATATACGTGGTTTGTCCCCAGAAGCCGTAACTTAATCCTAAATATTTGGTAGTGGTGGTCAAGATTGACAATATTTATTTTTACGCATGATGTATATACTTCTTGAGGAATTGAGGGGGCAGAAAGTCAGCGCCTATGCTTGTTCCACAAATAAGATAATAGTATACAAATATGTAGAATGAAACAGGAACTGGCTTCCTTTCACGCATTCTCACATTTCTAGTAAGATATACATAAAATAGTTACGTATTTCACAGTAGAAATGTAGGTACACAATTAATAAATACATATCTATGAAAGGAAACATCCGACCCTGGCTTTTCCAAGGTTATGCAGTTATATGCACTGCAAGAAATAACCATATTTACGGCTACCGCGCATACAGCCAACGGGTTCTTGCAGTACACGGAGACCTCCTGTGTGACTTCACTCGTTCGTGGCGCCATATACACAGTCCGTCCAGTAGGAAAGGTGACTAATTTTTTTTGCCACGGAACCACCAGTGCCATCTATAGAGAAGTATATGTACTACGTAGCGACACATTTCGACTTTCTTCCGGCAAAGTTGCAAAGCACTAGAGTCGACGGTCGATGCATACGGATCTTGTGACTGACAGTACCTGGTGAACGTCGGTCGAAAACGGAGCAATGTGCCAAGATTAAATTCTGTTTCAAATTGGGTAAAAGTGCAACAGAGACGTTTCAAGTGATTCAAACTGTTTACGGTAGTGAGGCATTGAATCGTAAGAACGTGTTTAAGTGGTATGCAAGATTTCGTGATGGTCCAGGGTGCAGGCCCCCCAAAACCGAAGAAAGTGCGCATGCAGAAGAGCCGAATCAAAACCCTGCTCACGGTTTTCTTCGAATCCAAAGGCATCATCCACAAGGAATTCACTCCAGACGGTCACACTGTGAACGCTGAGTATTACGTGGGTATTTTGCATAGTCTATTGGCCAGGATTCGTAGAGTTCGGTCTGAATATCTGGAACAGGGCTCATGGTCTCTGTTGCACGACAATGCACCCGTGCACAAGAGCAGGTTGGTACGCCAGTTTTTTGGCCAAAATAGGGATAGTGGAGCTCAATCACCCCCCATATTCTCCAGATTTAGCTCCATGCGACTTCTGGCTATTTCCAAAACTGAAATTGGCGTTGAAAGGAAGGGGTTTCGACACCATTCCAGACATCCAAAAGACTTCGACCGTGCTTTTGGAGGCAATTCCGAAACAGGAGTACCAACACCGCTTCACAAAGTTCTACAACCGCTTCAGTGCATGTATTGACTCAAAAGGTGTATATTTTGAATAAACGTTATCGTAAACTACCAGTCCACAACGTCTTGTCTTTCATTCCTCATTAGTCACCTTTCCCACTGGACGGACTGTGTATATATCATTGGCCCTTATAGAGGACACAGTTCACCCCCCATCGTGCGAGACACTACCGCCTGCTCGATTCTCAGAACCTGTTTGCCCTGGCTGAAAATGAGGCAGAATTCGGAGCTATTGGGCACAGAATAGAAATATTAGGTTTCCGCATTTAGGGCCGTGTCCGAAAGGTGCAAGACCGTACTTGAAGCGAGCATCCTGCGAGTATGGTCTTGAAGTGTGGTCTTCAAGTCGTGGACTGGAAGTGTTGTCTTTCGAATTGCACTTCCACTGCAGCGCCAAATACGATCAGTAGATAAAACTCGATGTTTTCCTCGCGTTTTAAACACTTATTTTTCACCATAGAAATCACATAGCATTTTCAAATGTTCGTACACATACATTTCCACACATTAGAAGAACCATAACCAACAACATGCTGGCCATAACGTATATCTACCTGTGTCGCTGGCTTTCTACCTCCGTGATTTTAAACAAGTGAACAACGAGTGCGGAAACCACGTAACCTAGTCACCAACCATCTGTACTGCAAGCTGTGCACTTGCGTACTTCTGTTCTTGGCGCTTTCGAACTGTACTAGGTGAATTCACTTCCGACAAGACCATACTTCAAGTCTGTACTTTGTACCTTTCGGACAGAGCCTAGGACCGTTCGCCGGGAGAGTTCTACACTGTTGCCAAACTTAATGTAATTAAACCAAGTATCAAACCATTTGTCTTACAAAGAAAATGAATGTACGGACCATGAAACACACCTTTCAATAATGTCCCATAAAAATTTGAAGGTCGCAAGTCCAATAGTTAAGGAGAAAAGTAAAAACGTTATTGTTATTTTTGCATGGGGAAAACTTGTCTTTCTGGGAAGACGGCCGCGCTCGAACGAGTGGCATGACTTCACCTTAAGGCCCTATCACACAGAACTGGATTTCTAGTAGGAATACACTAGTTGGCGCTGAACTAACTTTCTAGGTAGCAATCATGGCCGCCTGGCTGACTGCTTGACTGGTTTGGAGGAATAGGACATGTTCTAATTGCTACTTGCTTTCCTCGACTGGATTCTGTGGAACAGCCAATCAGAGCAAAGTTTCGCCATGTGAAGATATTCTGTGAGTGTGCATGCAAATGAGCGTTTTTGTCTGTGGTTTCCGAGTGTTACTCCAGCAATGTATAACGTATACAGCATGAAAGGCGCGCTGAGTTACATCATCTATGCTGAGTGCACGGTGTTTACATTTGAAACAACTAAAATATTCTTCCATACGTCTACAATAAATGTTGTAAAGTATGTATTTAAGCAGCGCCAATGTTTTGTATCTAATAACGTTTTATACTAAACGTTATTCCTCTCGGTTGAATAGTTATCGGCTTTTAAAAATGTGAAGTGATACATTGTTTACATCTCAGGCGGCCGCCATTACAACTACCCTCGCATGGGAACAAAGGTCTATCGACGAGTACGCTGATCAGGCCCGTAGCTAGAGGGGGCCAGTGCAGGGACGTCGTTAGGGGGGGCACGGGAGGGCACTGGCCCCCCGAAACGTTCACGTGGCCCCCGCAAACTGTTCTACATTTGCTGAAAATTTTACTTTCATGACAAATATTGTAAAATAGTTTTTCAGTAATTTTTTTTTTCAGTTAGAAACACTGTTCTTAATTTGAGTGGCACGAACCCAAAACCACATTTCTTTCTCGTTTTCCTGGTTCTAGCTATAGTGGATGTCAGTGTAGGAACCTAGAACTTCGTTGTTTCTCGAAATTTTGAGGGAGCGATCTTTCCACCCCTAGCAGTCGCAGGTCAACAACAGGCAGGGTTGGGCGTTGAGTGTTGCCGTTGCGTCCAAACAATGTTTTGAGATTTAGTAGATTGAAGAACGACCGCTTATGCAGCGGTAAACCACAGATATGCAAACAGTTACAACTGGTCCCGAATCAGAGCGCAATACACGCTAAATAAGTATAATGGTGGCAGGATGCCTCATATCTCAGGGTAAGTAGTATTATTCGCACCAAATATCTATTCTACTATTGAAACAGTTTAAAACACGCAACGTGTTAAAAGTAATTATCTTCACAAACTGTACGATTTCTCGAGTCACATATTTTTCTCGAGACCGATTTTGAGAATCCTCCTTAACAAACGATGCCTCCCCGATTGCGCAGTGATAGCGTTGTTGCCTTGTAATCGGGGGGTCCCGGGTTCGATACATGGGTGGAGGTACACAGTGGTCCGGATCTTACTTTAAACTGTAGGTCCAGTCCCGATTAGCCTTACTGTGCATAAATTGGACTAAAAACACCAACTCAACTCAACTCCTTAACAAACTTTTCGAAGAATCGAAAATTTAAACAAGAACAAGTAAATACATTTTTGTAATTTTGAAGTAAATTATTATTATTATTGTTATTATTTTGGGTATTTTTGGTTCGTATGAATCTGCCTCACACAGTAAGCTTATTTTGTTGAGTCAAGTACAATAACAAACCCTTGCAATAAGTCACTGGAAACACATGTGAGGTTGCACATATATTTAAGCATCTATAAATATATAATAACCCGTGGGTCGACAGCCCTGGAAGGGCCTTGGTCTATCTCCCGACTGCCAGTCCCTCCCACAATCCTACCTATAATTTTAGAGGTGTAAAGATCTTTAACCAGTAATGGGGTGACGTGGAGTCAGCATGCCGAACCCACAACCGTTATAGGGGATATCCGTAAAAAATAATTATATTCTTGTGGTACGGAGTCGTTGTCATTTAACAAACTTTATTAATTTTTTCCATCAGCATTATTTAAAATGTAGTGCCATACTGAACTTACCAACTTAACAAAGGCACATTGATTGCTAAATGAGGCATTTTCCTTGTGTTGCAGAGCAGGTTCAGTTTTTGGAGTTTTGCAATGTTTTACATAGTCCGTTCGAAGAATTTTGAGAATATTGATGTTTTGTCAAAGGGACCACCCCCGAATAAATATCTGTGGATGTTTTACAGGTTTCATCGTATTTAAGAAGGTAATTTTTCCGGTGCAACTTTCCTCCGTACAACATGTCTTCTGCCACTCAAGCTGAAGAGCCGATTCATAGGTGCAACGACCTTGGCAGAAAGAAACTCTCATTGGCACCATGTTGACAAAAGACTCAAGAAGTCCCTCAACCGACAGAACTCGGATCCTACGGTGACATACACTTTGGTTGAACACAAACGGATGCATTGGTAGGAAATGCAGTGATTTTATGGGCCGTCCCTTTCTGGGAAGTCTGGGACCTTTTGAAAACACACTTTCGCTTCATGCACACCAGGGGGCCTAAGCCAGGTCACCCCTTCCCACAAAATCTTCTCTTCATCTGGCTCTGGTTATCGGCCGCACCGAAACGCACTGCAGGTAGCTAGGACTTTCTGGGTTAATTACTTTACGGTCCACCATGGACATATGCTTTTCAAATTGCAAGACACAAAATTCTACTGTTTGTCCCTTTTCTGGCGGGAAATGAATGACAAAGATGTCGCGGTTCCTTCAGGTTCCCACACTCAACCCTTGTGCTCATAACCTGCAATGAAGGGAAAGGCCATAATAAGCCTTTGTAATGTATCGGCTTTATATCCTTCCTTGGTAACTTTCCACTCATTTTCAAGAAACATCTGCTTCTTTTGGCCTACTGTGTTGATTGGTCGACAATTGATGACTGTCAGCTAGTTCGAAGAACAGTTTGATCCAAGAAGTGGTTTCATAGTTAGCTTCTGTAAAGGTAAACGTGAGATTCCGGTAGGATCACGGAGTGCTTGAGATCTCATTTTCATGCTTTGCGAGTGAAATTTCGATTGATTTGGTTCATTTTACTTCGCTCTTCTGCCACACTTGGCTAATTGCGAAGATGGGGATGAGTGATGATATGATTAAATTGATCAATGGACAAAACAAACAATCATGCTCAGTCCGGAATTCGAACCCGGCACACCTGGCATCGTAGCACAATGTGCTAACCACTCTGCCACGGGGGTACGCGAAGTGAAATTTCGAGTGTGAAGCTGCCAGCTTGTTTTCCTCTCGAAAAAGGTGACGTAGGATCGACTGATCAACCAAATGTCCAACACATTAACTTTCTAAATTGGTGTCCGACTACCACACAGGAGACCGCGTTTGACTCCCAGGGCGGTTGATCTCACATGTGATGAAGAATAAGTCACATTTCAATTAAGGAAGGAAACGAGGTATGTAGTCAACTTTATATAGTAGTGTGCATGCTCTAGAAATAATACGTTTCAAAATTCTGCATATTTTGTGATTTTTCTTTATTTAGCCTCCACCAGGGTTGTCAAAGGTCCATCTACCCATAAGTTCTATGGGTTGTATTGGGTTCCGTTGCAGGACCGGAACCTTTCTTCTCGCACAATTTAAATTCGGTCCTAGTAGTGTATTGTTCCATTAAAAAAAGTTACTGGATCGTATTTAAATTGATCCAAAAAAAAAATCCTGCACCGAATTTTAATCGATCCTGGAAAAAATGTTCTTGGACAGTGTTTAAATTCAGCCGCAAAACAAGGTTCATGCACCGTATTTAAATTTACCGAAAAAAGAGTTCCTGCACGGTATTTAAATTCATACGGAAAAAAGGTTTCTGGACCGAATTGAGGCCTAGAACCCGTTTACACTTGCTGATTTTCTCTCCCGGATGTGAAATGATGAATTTATTTACAATACCTGGACCATTAACAACCCTGGGATTGTTAAAGATTAGGGAACGCATACATTCTAATCCCATTATAGGACCGGAATCTATTCTCTCGCACAATCTAAATTCGTACCAAGTTGCGAATTGTTTCATTTCAATACGGAACTTTGACCCTTTTTAAACTGATCCGGAAAAAAATGTTCCTTGACCGTATTTAAATTCATCAAGTAATAAGGTTCCTGGACCGAAATTAAATTCAACTGGAAAAAAAATCATGGACCGAATTGAAAACGTTACAGATGAAGAGGTTCCTTACGGTCCAGAACCCATTTACGCTTGCTAATTTTCTCTCCTGGATGGGAATTGAATTTATTTAATATTCCTGGACCTTTAACAACTCTGGCCTCCACCCGCAAATGCAGACGCTGTGGCTGCTGCTTAAGCGGGAAAGTTGACTACACATACAAATAAAATTTATCCAAAGGTATATAGCGAATAATAGTTGCTTACATAATAATATCATGAAATACGGAGAGCCAAATTACTTATCAAGCATTTGCTGTTAATTGCCTATCCTAGTGGGAGCGAAAATCATTTGCCCTTGCTGGTGAACTCGGTTCCTGCAAATTCAAGACGGCGTTTTCTAATTTACATTTCTATTTGGGCCGACAACTCCGTGTTGGAGTGGTTAGGAGGTTACGCTACGAAGCAGAATGTCCCGTGTTCGAATCCCGGCCTGAGAATGTGTCTTCTTTGTGATGGTCCTTTCATCAAGTTAATCTTAACTCATTCTCATCTTCACGATTAGCCAAAAACTGTCAGAAAAGTGAAGTAAAATGAACCAAGTCAATCAATAATTTCTGTTTCGTTATTTTACGCCGCTTTTCCACCTCTTGTGTTAAATGCGACGATGAGACTGAATGATGATCCGAAGGAATAGCGATGCGAGACATGATGCAACCACACCTGTCCAAGGTCCGAACCTTGGACCTCTGGTTTCGTAGTGCGTCATGCTCGTGCATCGGGAGTGGAATCCTTTGAATGAAAAACTATAAAAGTAGGGTGAAAGAAAACAACATTGTACTGTGCAAAAAAGCCATGTTTAGGTCCTCTAAAGAAAACTAGTTATTCAGTAAAATTAATTTTGAAGGACAAAGGCTCCGAAGTGTTTTTCCATTCGGTGACGCGTGGTCATCACATCGAGTCCCATCTAGCTTTGAGAGTGGAATTCGCTTACATATTGATTTCAAGTAGCTTCTCAATTGTCCTCACGATGTTAGGCCATCACAGAAATTTTGGAGTTCCTACCAGGGATCGAACCTTGAAAGACTAGAGCGCAATAATTTGAGCGCGCGGGAATTTTGTTGTTTCTATTGCCATCAGATATTCAGTTTTGCACGCGCAAAGAAGATTACTTTTAAGAAACTAGATGTGAGCATAAAATTTCGTATATATCGTCATCATTCTCCAATGTGAACAGTACGACGCCACAAAAGACTCGTGCATATCCCATAGAATAGTGGTTAAGGGTGTCGCCTTGTAATAAAGGCCGCCGGATTCGATTCTGGTATAAACAATATACATGGGATGCCTATCTTGAACTCATTACACAAACATTTCATTTTCGCACCGTTGTCATAATTGTACACCTGATTCCAGCACCCTTTTATATCTAAACCCACGGAAGAGAGTTTTCTCTACTTCTCAATTTTCTTCGAGCAAATTTACAAATCTAAGGAGTAACGACAAATGCCATTGTTCTTGGTATCTCAAATCTGACATAAGAGAAAATACATGGATTTTTAAAGACTGTCTAGATGCCATTAAGTTAATGCGTTCATTGTGCATTTAGATTCCCGAATAATGGCCGTGGATTTCGCGAGTCTATATTCGTAAATTTTAGGGGGCTACAGGAGAATATAATGTTCTCTTCCAACAATATATATATATATATATATATATATATATATATATATATAAAGCACACACACATACTGTACATATATGTAGGCCTATATGGTATATTAATAGTTTGTTAGTTTATAATGGTTTGATAGAAAAAAATCTTAAGTTTTGGGCCCCCCCCGAACTGATCAGCCTAGCTACGTCCCTGGGCCAGTGAGAGCCTCCTTTGCCCCCCCCTCCTGTGAATAATACAGAACACAATCCTACCTGTTTAAAATTATATAATGTGTTACTCTAGCAACATAACAAAGACACTAATTGATGTTGTGATTTATTAGGGTGTATGGGATTCCGTATAATGTCGTATCAGGATTGGGGGGGGGGGTGAAATTCCCTTCCAGATTTAAACTTCGGGAACTTTATATATATATATATATATAAAGCACACACACATACTGTACATATATGTAGGCCTATATGGTATATTAATAGTTTGTTAGTTTTTAATGGTTTGATAGAAAAAAATCTTAAGTTTTGGGCCCCCCCGAACTGATCAGCCTAGCTACGTCCCTGGGCCAGTGAGAGCCTCCTTTGCCCCCCCCTCCTGTGAATAATACAGAACACAATCCTACCTGTTTAAAATTATATAATGTGTTACTCTAGCAACATAACAAAGACACTAATTGATGTTGTGATTTATTAGGGTGTATGGGATTCCGTATAATGTCGTATCAGGATTGGGGGGGGGGGGTGAAATTCCCTTCCAGATTTAAACTTCGGGAAATGATTTCACAATTTTCAGTATCTAAAACAGTTGTGACATTTTGAGTAGTCTTGTATTAATGGTGCCGAATGTGTTCGGATGTTTTTTCTTGGATGTGTTGCTATGAACTGGCAACTGCTTAAATTTTTGTTTCCCAAGTCTACCTTTTGGCAATAGTGATTCATGTGGTAGAGGGAGGGAGTGGATATTTTAATTTTGTTACTTAGCATTGCTTTTCTGCCACTTCTAGCTAATTGCAACAATGAATGATGACGTGAAATTGATGAAGAGACACTCACAGACAGTGCCGCAACCACAGGGGCCAGCGGGCATATTCCACCCCCTCCCCCCCCCCCCCGGACCTTGGACGGAAGTTCATTCTAGGGGAAGCAAACATTGAAGTAAAAAACAAGACTAGGAGAATCTAAGAATAGCAGGACAATTGGATACTCATGATTGAATTAGTTTTTACGTGTTGCTTGCATTTTTCTTCCAGACGGCCAAGGGTAACCTACTTGCAAGGGGCACACAGGGGCAATTGCCCACCCCCCTAGATTTCATTTTTTATACAAATAAAAATACATTTCGTAAAAACTTCTTGCTCGCTTCGCTCGCAAAGTCCTCTGTTCTTATCAGTGGCGTAGTATGGGCATTTCGGGTGGGAACGCCAAGTCCGAAGGAAGGGTCGGCCCTTTTTTGCT
Source organism: Lepisma saccharinum (assembly GCF_977018435.1). Taxonomy (NCBI): domain Eukaryota; kingdom Metazoa; phylum Arthropoda; class Insecta; order Zygentoma; family Lepismatidae; genus Lepisma; species Lepisma saccharinum. Next base: position 37,750,641 of record NC_139249.1, read on the forward strand.
TAATATTATAATTTACTTATGATATTAGTCGCCACAGGTATGGTTTATTTGCCTGAAGTCAGTTGGGTTTTCAATAAAACATCAGCCATGCATGTTTTAGCTAGAAAATGAGATGCCTCACTTTGCAACAAATGTTTTGAACTCTGGTGTTTTAAACTTTTCGGTATGACGCAAATCATTATAACACCTACCTGAATCACAAGCGCCTGCACAACAGTAGACGTCATTGTTGTGGAGGATCCAACTACTGATTGATTTGGTTTATTTTACTTCGCTTTTCTACCACTTTTGGTTAATCGCGAATATGAATATGAGTGATGATATTGATGAAGGGACATTGACAAAGAACACCCGTGCTCATGCCGGGAGTCGAATCAGAGGCCTCTGTCGTCTTGGCGCACTGTGCAAAACACTCTGACACGGAGGTGGGCGGATGATCCAACTACACTCAAGTGACGTTACAGTGCCGATTAGTAATTCAGACCACTGCTTATTGCATCTTGAGAATGCTGATGAACATTTTAAAATAATTTTGTCCAGAGATCATTCGATGTTAAGTGTTTTCAAATGAATGCTAAACATTTCCATTGACACAATATTAAGCAGTTAGATAATAACGAAAAAATAATAATAATTAAAAAATAATGGTTTTGCGGGTTAAATGGTAGAGCAGCTGCTTCAGAAGGCAGGAAAGGTCACATGAACCAATCACGTAGCGTAGCCCTCTGCTCCGTACGCTGGCGTACGAGAGAGCATTTGCGCGCGTGCTGTAGAGATCCAAGCTTCCCCTTCAGATAGACAGCAAGGAATATAGAGTCCTTTACGCCGAACCTGCCCAGCGTCCGGCCAGGAAAGGGATTGAAAAAATGCTAGAACGAGTGTTGTTAGTGGAGCGTTGGAAGCTGATCGTTAAAATAGCTATTATAATGCCATGAAGGTCAAAGATATATGAAATTAGTCGTTTTACTTTATATTTACAGCATTTACGCATTTTTGAAATTTTAAATCGGGGAACGCCGGGCGTACGGGCGTACTATAACGCTACGCCACTGGTTCTTATATAAATCGGGGAACGCCGGGCGTACGGGCGTACTATAACGCTACGCCACTGGTTCTTATAAGTCCAAGTTCAGAGCCATAGGTACGGCGGGAGTCGGCCCTGGGGACAAAACGATCTATATGAAAAAAAAAAAAAGTTAAGGAGAATGCCATAGCGCACCGTAAAATTATTTGCGCCCTATTAAAACAATTTATTTCTATGAAACTTAATATCAAATATTAATGATGACACTGTAATCCAAGAAGGGATTCCTATTTGTTTGTCAGGTGTCAAAACATGTATTTCAACTATAATATAATACAATTCACACAATATTTTGCAAAATGGTTAACGTAACCAGTAGGCAAACATTGTCTGTAGTGATGCAAGAGTCTCCTCCCCTTTGAAGGACCATGTTTTAATGTTTTAGCAAGTACAAAAAAAGTATTACAATTTTTTGCACAATTCATCAAAGTGCAGATAATATGTAACCGTTATTATTTAATTAATTCGATTTTTCTTGCATAACACAACACAATGGTGTTGTTGGATTCTCGTTAGATTCCTTTGTGCGTAAAAATTTTGCATACTGAAAACTAGAGGGAATCATTATGAAGCATGATTTATAAAGGCCTCCCTTAATCAGTTCTGCAGAGAGGCCCAAAGCTGCTGTTAGTCATCAATTAACATTATCGACCTGTAAATATCAAGTAGGGTGGAGGCACATAGTGGTTCGGATCCCACTTTAAACTGTAGGTCCAGTCCCAATTAGCCTTACTGTGCATAAAGTGGACTTAAAACACCAAATCAATCAATTACAATATCCAGTAGGTACAGTCCCTACTAGCCTATTTATGTAAAACTTTATATTGTTTGGCAACCTGGAAATGTCATTATCGAAATATTGCTATTTGATGTTGCTCGAAGTTTTTTTTGTTCGTTGCAGTTTCAAGATATCGTCCCTTTTCTGTTACTTATAGCTTTTGTGGGAGGGGGGCAAGTGCCTCTGTGTACCAATGCGACACAATATATTAAAAATTTGCCCCCTCTAGGATTGACTTCGCCCCCCCCCCTACAAAGAATTCCTGCCTACGGGCCTGACCATAGAGCCTGACGCTGATAAGTATCGTGTGAGGCGAAAACTAGCAAATTGGTAGCCAGTCCAGCGCCAACTAAGGCATACCCATGGGGCATACCTACTGGAAATCCAGTTCTATGTGATGTGGGCTTTAATAAATAAGATTTCTTTACACTAAATTTCTAAGTGAGAGTATTAGGAGGGGCAACTCCCCCCCCCCCCCGTGTGCACACCTATGAGTACAAACAAATGAAGGGCACAATTTTAGCAGAATATTATGCCATATTGGTATAATTTCATTCTGAAATATGAAATCTAACCGAGCCTCCAATCCCAGCACAATCAAGAAGAAAGGTAGACGTAAATTTCAAGTCTAAAGTCGCTCTGGCTAGAGTTTGGACTTTAGGAACCCCAGACTTTTCGTCTCCACTTGTGCTAGTGTGAAAGAGGGGAAAGCGGTGTTGCCAAACGTCTGAGAGTCTTGATTTTTTTGTCCAGTCGTACAGAACATCTTTTCCTGTCAACATGCACCCTTCGCTCGCTCGCTCGCATTTCAGGCAGAGGCAGGGAGGCGGAGACACACGCATTCGCTTGCTACACCGCGGCAACCGGCTTCGCCGTGCTTGGCCTTTTTGGGGGTGGAGGGGGTGGACGATGAGCTGAAAACTCGGAATTATTGCGGAGGGTTAGAATTCTTTCTAGGGTATTGTGGAGACTGTTCGTATGAACACCTCACTGCAATCAAGGTTTAGGGTCCAGTTACTTGTCGTGGCATATTTCGTTTTGATCGCCGGTTAAAATTGCACGTCGAGTTCCGATTACTCAATATTATCCATCCTTTATAGTTTATATTAATTTCATTGTTGTCTACATAGCGATATCAAATAGTGAATTGTATATTGATTGGAAGTGAACGAACATTATGTGTTTTACTGATATCCTCACAAGAGTATCTACAGCATGTTTAGTAAGATCCTGAAATTTAGGTTGAATTCAGAATTTATGCGATATAGAATGGGTGGTTGGGTCGAGAGGGGGACTCATGGGGCTGCAGTTACCTCCCGAAATTGAGAAATTCAAAAGTTTCAACTAAAAGTATATATATAAAAAAAGATAACACTTTACTATACCAGAGACGGATTTCTTCAAATTTACAGGAGAAAGTACTTACGCAAATCATTTTCTGTAGCGTTGTTGATGTTCGGGAATGTAGTTTTGATCCATTTTAATGCGAATGCATGTGGTTTTCTACGAAAATCTATTTCCGATGCGCTATTGCTGCTGCCGCCATTTGCTTTCTGCACGGGAGCACAATACGCTCCCGTATTTTCCGTATATGCTAATTTGAACGAAAGGAGTGCTAATGGAACCTAACCTAACAGGCCTAACCTAACCTAGTAGGCATACCTCGTCCCCGTGATGGTTTGTGGGGCTGTCGTGAATTTTTTGGGCTAACGTCAATGGCTTTTGGGGCTGCCCATGGAAGGTTTGTGGGAAATAAGGAATAACAGTAAGTACTCGTTATTGTAAGAAATAAGACATTATTTTCGTTAGAAATTCATTATTTCACCTAAAGAAATGTTCCGCAATGCAGAATAATACGTTAGCAATGTAAAAAATTGCGAAATAAATCATTGATAGGTGTCTCCGGTATAGTAAAGTAGTACCAAAAAAAAAAATCAGGAAAACCAAATTGGTAACTGAAGAACCTCTTAAATCAACCTCCCAAATATAATTTTTGCCTTTAAACCACTCTTAACCGTGGTATCAGTATCGGAAGATATCGGTTGGATTATATTTACCGACACCGGCCGATACTTTTCCAACATTTTAATCTTTCGCGAGGCTTGCAAATATGCAGCAAGCACTTTCAGGGTGTCCTTGAATTTATGCATAATTCCAAGTTTCCGTTATTTTGAACCAATGTTGTATGGAAAAGTGTATTTTGTGATTACGTAATAGTATTTTCAGATTTTGATGTAATTCTTACGTTTAAAGCACAACCCTAATAAATTGATACACACAATTGGAAGTATTTACTTACACACTAATATTAGTCAATATTTTGAACAGCTTTTAATTAATACGCGTCATTTTCAAACAAGGGTATCGGTGAGATAGGTAAGAGAATCAGCATGGGTATGGATATCCGTTCAACTCTAATAATTATGAAATGTTTTATTACTTATTCCGACCCACGGGAAAAAATGCAGCTTTGTAACATCCACATTTACAATTCCAACCCTCCGAAATAAAATCCTGCTTACTCCAGTGGTACTATAGCATGTTATGATGCGTCTGTCTCCATTAAGCGGGACTTTTCCTTCCCGATGGACATCACGGACGTTCTGATAATTCCCAGAGCAGCTGCTGTTCTCCCGATCACTTTTTTAAAACGGAATAAAAGGGCCATTATTATCTCTTTCATTTTCAAAATAATCTCGCACTGCACATACTAATTCACGAGTCTGGCCGCGCAGAGGAATACCATGCCCGACAACGTTTTTTTCCTTCCGATTTCGCCGGTGTATTCGCGTTAGGCTCATCATCTTTCAGTATAAAAATCACAGATACGAAAAAAAGCACAAACAAAACGCACAATAACGCCGAACGTTTGCTGTCAGGCATACACTTGGCAACGCAGAATACCACGAGAAGTCCTCCTCACCACGGCATTCAGTTATGTCAAAGCACATGATATTAATGTAGGAAATGATAGAGTGGACATATACGCTAAACAGGCCAGAGATTTACAACTCATAAGTTTCAATAGGTTAATGTATACTGATTTATTACCACGAGTAAAAATCAAACTTATGGAACAATGGAATGAATGGTGCAAAGATCAATTTAAGTTTGTGGGCAACACATATAGATGGATTGCAGAATTTAAATCTAAAGTCCCTTGGTTCAATTCATACACACTCCCACGGCAAGTCATAGTTTTTATTAATAGATTAAGAACAGGACACGTACGTACACCAGCACATTTAGCAAAAATAAAAATTAAAACTCAAGAAAATTGTAAATGTGGCAATAATAATCCTGATGCTCAACATTTAATTCTAGAATGTCCAATCTATTCAGATCAACAAATCATACTCTACAAAGGTTTTCAACGTTTAAAAATTCCATTTCCAATATCACTATCATCCATTTTAACAGATTTATCCCCTTCATTAATATGGATGCTGTATGCATATTCTCGAAAATGTAGACTTGAAATATAAAGTGATTTTTAAGAAACAGCAAAATAGACAAAAAAAAGTGAATTATTTATAATAATTGTTATATATTTGTGATTCCGATTAATTTGTGAGACTAACTGCCAACTTTAGAAGAAAACATTAAAAAACAATAACGATGTCCAAAGTCGACAAGATAATGCTGACAGGGACAAAAAGAAGAAGAAGAAGAAGAAGAAATCACCACGGCAACTGGTCAAAGCCGATTGGTTCAGCGGTTCACGTGACCCTCCCTAACTTTCGACAGAAAAGACAAAAACAGAAATTCCAAGTCCATTGTTTGGGCGGAAGCATTTTACTTTATGCACAAAAAGGCTAATAGAGACTGGATCTACAGTTTCGAGATTCGAACCACCCTTATTCCCCCTTTGGGTTTGCACCAGCAATTCCTTAAAAGAACGGGAAGTGAAAGCTCTTTCGGGAATTTCCCGAATTGAGAGAGGCAAGCAATACCGCACACCGCGGACCAAATAAGGTAATGGTAACGCCCAAGGTTGATAGGGTAGCGCCACCATTCCTCGCTTTTCGGAAAGACCAGGCAATAATTGAAGACGGATAATTCCATGTTGGCTACTCAGTGGAAAGGTAAGGAACAATATTCTTCGTTGTACTTGAAATTACAGTGTACACAACACATATGTAAAAGGTATTTTATTGAAGAATGGAAGGTATTTTTTTTTGCTTCGAGTTTTACAATCAAGAGAGAGATTATTTACTGTAGCATCAAAAATTCTACCAAATAACGCATGTATAGTTTCACGATTTATTAAAATTTCGGTAACCACCAAACGTCTCTAATTCCCTTATTTTCGTATTTTTCACATTGATACTTGCATATTCTGCATTCGTAAGGATTCTTCTATTTCGCGTTTTGTTTTTTTGACGCAAATAATGTCAATTTTAGAAATATCGAGTATTTTTATATTGTTCGCTCTCGCTTGCGTTACATGCGATATGGCGGAGAAATCTTGACTAGCATTGTCCATGATCAGTGGTTATGCAGTGTTGCAACCTTCTTCATAGAAAAATACCTACTTTGGTGTTACTGATTTTGTATTTCTTTCCAGATTCGAAAAACGCAGGAACCATTCATGGATAGCCCCACGAACCATTCACGGATAGCCCCACGAACCATTCACGGCAAGGTTAGGTTAGGTAGGGTCACGTAGGTTACAATAGTTAAATTTGTTTTTAAAATTAGAAAAATATTTTTTTCGGGTTCGAAAACCCCACGAACCATTCACAAATAGCCCCACGAACCATTCACGGATAGCCCCACGAACCATTCATAAATAGCCCCACGAACCATTCACGGATAGCCCCACGAACCATTCATGGATAGCCCCACGAACCATTCACGGATAGCCCCACGAACCATTCACGGCAAGGTTAGGTTAGGTAGGGTCACGTAGGTTACAATAGTTAAATTTGTTTTTAAAATTAGAAAAAATATTTTTTCGGGTTCGTAAACCCCACGAACCATTTATAAATAGCCCCACGAACCATTCACGGATAGCCCCACAAACCATTCACGGATAGCCCCACAAACCATTCATGGATAGCCCCACGAACCATTCATAAATAGCCCCACGAACCATTCATAAATAGCCCCATGAACCATTCACGGATAGCCCCACGAACCATTCATAAATAGCCCCACGAACCATTCATGAATAGCCCCACGAACCATTCCAATTCCTTCAAAATTCCATGGTGAATTTCAAATTGTACAGGATCTTCAACGCCGTGCAATTTCACCACGCATCCTGTGCACGTCATGTTGTCGCAAGTTCATAATGACAAATGATGAACAGTAACGCACGTTTATTTACGTTCTACAACTGTTACAGTTACAAAACCGCGTATTTGGAAACACTGACCGGTTGTGACGTCATTAAACGTTCGCAAATATTTGGTTCACGTAGTAGACGGACAGCAAGGGAACAGCTTTCGTGCATCGGAGTGAAATTAATGTCGATATGTCTAAAATTTAGATTATTTGCATGCAAAAAATGAAAAGCGAAATAGAAGAATCCTTAGGAATGCAGAATACGTAAGTATCATTGTGAAAAATAAGAAAATAAGGGAATTAGAGACGTTTGGTGGTTACCGAAATTTTACCATTAAATTAATAGAAATATTTGAACATACCTACAAGAATTACGAATAATAAATGGTGCACAAAAGAAAAACAAATTAGACTAGAGGATCCTTATAAAAAATTGCTTCATCAAGAAGACAAATTATGCATTGAGAAAGATCCGTGATATATCCGCTGAAAAAAAAATAAGTGGGGAAGCAGAAATATTTTCAGACTGCAGTTTTATTTTTTATGCACATAAAGAAATACAAAAATGGATATTTGGGTACTACTTTACTATACCGGAGACACCTATCAATGATTTATTTCGCAATTTTTTACATTGCTAACGTACTATTCTGCATTGCGGAACATTTCTTTAGGTGAAATAATGAATTTCTAACGAAAGTAATGTCTATTTCGTACATTAACGAGTACTTACTGTTGTTACTTATTTCCCCAAAACCATTGACGTTAGCCCAAAAATTCACGATAGCCCCACGAACCATCACGGGGACGAGGTATGCCTACTAGGTTAGGTTAGGCCTGTTAGGTTAGGTTCCATTAGCACTCCTTTCGTTGAATTTATCATATACGGACAATACAAGAGCGTATTGTGCTCTCGTGCAGAAAGCAAATGGCGTCAGCAGCAATAGCGTGTCGGAAATAGATTTTCGTAGAAAACCACATGCATTCGTATTAAAATGGATCAAAACTACATTCCCGAACATCAACAACGCTACAGAAAATGATTTGCGTAAGTACTTTCTCCTGTAAATTAGAAGAAATCCGTTTCCGGTATAGTAAAGCGTTACCGATATTTGCACTACAAGCATGCTTATTTACCTAGTTTATATATTTTTTCACTGGTGAAGAGCGAAGTGGTCCTTCCACCTGCACTGCATGCATTGTGTCCAAAGCAGATGCATTGTTCATTTTTGGACACCTCCCATGTGGTCGCTAATTTTATGTTAAAATGGTGTGATTACCATTTACTCTGTATTTGGTGATTATATTGGATCTCGAGGGGGAGAGGGACTTTTGCCCGTAGTCCCCTTGATCTGGCCAAGAGGGACTTTTGCCCGTAGTCCCCTTGATCTGGCCATTGTGCTGCGAGATTAAATATCATCTGAGTTTCAAATTGATTCAGAATATGAATTAATGGTGATCCCCTCCCCCCAAATTAGACTCCAGGATGGAATTGGGTGCATCAATAATGCAGAAATTGTTAGGTTGTCTTGAATACCATATCGCCCTCCTTTGCAAATAATTCCTAAATTGGCAAGGGTATGGCATTATAGGCTTCTCTGTCATAAACTAATTCCAGCTAGAAATAGAACCATGAAAGAAAGAAACTTATTACATACTTCATTTTATGATTATACCCATTGACTCTGGACAAACCCAGGTTAGGCACCTTCCAATTTTCTTGAAACAGGTTTCTTTTACGTCCACTTTATACTCAGTTAAGGTAATTGAGGCTGGACCTACAGTCGAAAGTTGGATCCAATTCACTGTGCAATGTGTCCTACTGGGGATCGATCCCAGGAGCCTTGATTACAAGGCAATGGACTGGTTAAGTCATGACGTCACTTCCGTTGATAGGCAGCCATATTGTTTCTAAACAACTGGTTGCTAAGGAAGCTATTGAAGGGAAGGTGCGTTGTTTTTAAGACTACGTTATGACTTCGATCAAGTTCCATGCAATTGTAGAGTACTTCCACGACGAAGTGAAACTTGTAGAACGAGGTGAAAATGTGGTTGATTCAGGCCATGTCGATAAAGTTACGTATGATGGAGATATGTCTTTTCTTCGTGGATGCATCAGCGCCAGCATGAAGAAGAAAAGTTACGACGTGGAGGTAAGTGAAATGTGATTAATGTTCTCTCTCAGAGATCCTTTATCAAGAAAATTGGGTGCAATTTGTAACTTTGCGTCGTTATAAGCTGCAACATATTGCAGACCATACTGTGAAGAGAATGTCTCATTATTACTAGTATGTTGGACAACCCATTATTATCAAACTTCTCAGTACAAATTAATGTAACGAGTGAATTATTAAAATATTATTCGTTTCTCTTAACACTTCCTGCATCAATGTATTTGTTTGCGAGAATTTGAACATGTAATATTGAGCAGCAAGGGCGGGAGTGTAGCAGATATTAGTAATGTACAAAATTACTGTGAATTAACGGCCCAATTTCTTTTGGTTTTATTGCGATTTTATCATGCAATTTTAATATAGTTTGATTTTCATTTACTTCTGTTAACACTTACTGCGAAGTTTTAGCGATTACTTAAGTTTATATATATATATATATATATATATATATATATAATATATACCTTCGTAGTTAGGTTAGGCAGACCAGGTTTGGTTCTCTTAGCATTGAAAGTGCCTGAATGCATTCTACTAAGGTTCCGATTTACTTCTACATTAATTCCCACAAGTCTACGATACTTACCGTTGCTTGTCAATGAAAAATGCATTATCCATGCGAAGCATGCATGCGTAAGGTAATTTTGAAGTTGTGTTTTTCAACATAAATAACTAGTTTTCGAAATCCAAACAGTGCTCATTACTTTAAGGAAGGTTCAAATTTCGTGTGACAATGATTGCAAATTAGTCTTCATGCTAGGAGAATTTGAAAAACAATCAGAACCGTGACTGACATGTACACCCTCGAAAATTTCAACTTCATTAAATTTAATAGACAGATTTCAGTGTTAACGTAAAATAAAATATTAATTAATTTATTTTCCATTCATTAGATCATAATGTACATGATGTTGAACAGGTCAATTCATTTACAATAACATATATCAACACACTATTACAAGGTTTTAACATTTCTAGTAATTACATATGAAGGGCCAGGGGGAAAAACGATGAAAGTTCATTCGAGACAATTTGCCAGGAAATGAAAAACAAAGTATTTCTTTTCATAAGTACGTTAATATATGCCAAAATAATAATGCGTTTTTCAGGCACTTCTCATCGTTTCCCAACCAAGGCCATTCTCATTCTTATAGTACAGCTTCTGAACTATCAGATGGCGTTGCGATCTCAAAATGGGCGAAAAATCGACATCCATCGTTTCTCCCCCTGGCCCTTCATATGTTAGAATACATCAAAATTATTTTACAATTTGACAAGTTAGTAAAAAAAATATGAAAAAAAAAATTAAAATGTTATCATACATAACTTTGAAGTTAAAAATATTAAAGTATTATATTTTATTCTTCCATATACTCACTTCGATTGTACAGAGCTCTGAGTTAAATATATTTTTTATAGTTTTGTTTCAATATTTTTCATTTACATGTGGAAACTACATGCAACCAAGATGTCTAGTGGGACCAACGTCTCACCAATTCCTCAGCAGCCTGAACTCCTTCATATTTCAAAAAATTTCTGGGTGCACCTACTGCATGAAAAACATGAGTCATATGAACTGTAGCCATTAACTATTAAAAAAGTACTCTCAAACTTTAGTAAAGAGCTTGATTTTCATGAAGGTCAATAAAATATGTGAAATGAAGTAGATTCAACCAAAAACAGGAAATGTAATTTAATATATCATAAAAAGTTTCTTCTTTCATGTACAAGTAACAGTGTTTAGTGTGCTGTCCTTTCATGGAGCACAGCAAAACTAACGGTAATAGTATGGTATAGTGAAAACACTTTCACTCCTTTATTTCCTAATTATTTACATTTGTACTTACCTGTTATGCATAGGGGAACATTTTTGAACGTGGGATTGTTTTTTGCACTGAAAAAAGCGTAATTTTTAACATTACAAGTATTTATTGTTCGTTGCTAATTCGCTTTCGTTACACACAATATGGCGGGCAAATCTTGACTCATGTTGTCTATCGTCAGCTGATATGCAGTGTTTCCAAACTTATTAACAGAAAAATGCCACACAAACTATTCAGAGAAGGTTTTTAAGCGAAAATTGATCCACAAACCATTCACGGAAGGTTAGGTTAGGCAAACATAGGAAATTAAATTGGAAAAAAAAAATCACAATGCAACCTTCACAGTTCATTTAGTAAAACTATCGCGTGGTTGCTACACTAACAGGGGGTTACATAATTGAACTCGCGTAACATTTGATTCACGTAGTCGACGGTAATGGTCTCAATAGCTATCATGCATCGGAGATACATTTATGTCGAAAAATACATGATTTATCGGCCGAATAAGTTGAACGAAGGGAGAAAACACTTCCACGAGCTTAAAAAAGTCTACAGAAACTCAGTTCCGTAAGTACAGTAGTTTCTCCTGTAAATTTGAAGAAATGTGTTTTCACTATACCATACTGTTACCAAACTAACACTAAGCCTTCATTTTGAAGTGGTTCATATTCTCTTCTATCCTTGTAAACATTGCAGTGTATTTATCCAATTTTTCTGGCAAATCTTACACATGATTTAGTATTCTATAAAAATTAGTGTTATTTGGAATAGAAGTTAGTTAACAGAGTTTTTGTTTCTTTTTAGGTCAATTTACTCTCAACGGGCAAAGTGAAGGAGGCATCTTGTACAAATGCCACCACATTGCAGCACTACTAGTATTTGCCTGCAGAAATATTTCAGCAACAGATAAACACTGTAGTTGGAATGTAAAAAAGAAGGAAGACTGTGCAAAGAAAGTATTCATTGCGGAGGACCTTTTTCCTGTCTCCAAAATGTTTAAAGCCACTGTCAGCAATGTTCAAGCGAATGATAAACAGTGGTTAAAAAACAATTTAATGTCTCTTGGTGGTTGCTATGGATTTACATGGCTACTTAGTGATGAGCCACCAATCACCGAGAATGTGTCGTTACCATCAATGGAGGTTTTATTTTTTTCTGAAGAATTTGCCCAAGCAATGAATAAAGTTGAATTCATTGCAAGTAAGTGCCTTGTCAGTGTGGATGTGATTAGGGAAGTTGTCAGCATGACGAAAGGGCAGGGTGACAACCACTTGTGTTTTCAAGCCAGGAAGTACAGGCTTACAGCCAGCAACTTCGGCAGTATCCTCAAATCTATGCGAAATAAGAGATTCCCTCCCTCTCTCTTCAAAACTTTGTGTGCCACATACAATTTGGACAGAATTAAGGCTGTGCAATGGGGCAAGATCCATGAAAAAAAAGCCATTGATGAATTTAAAAATCAGACTGTTTTACAAGTGGAATCAACTGGTTTCTGGCTGCATGAATCAGGACTTCTCGGTTGCAGTCCTGATGGAATAATTGACTTTGACAATTCCGTAGTTGAAGTCAAGTGTCCATTTAAATATAGGAACTGCACATCGATTGAAGAAGAACTGAGGAAAGAACACTTGTATGTTGTTAAGTGTATTGGTGATCAATATATTTTCAACACTGACCATCCGTATTATCACCAAATACAAGGACAAATGCATATCACTGGGAGGGAGAAATGTTACCTAATAATCTGGGTGCCTAATGACATGCTAGTTTGTTTGTGTATGAAAGATGTAGCATGGGTAGAAAACATGGTGCACATAAAACAATTCTATTTGCAGCATTACCTACAATACTTGATGAATTCTCTTGGTATTGGGCCATGTTTGATTAGGGAAGGCAATTGAGATTCTTGTCAGAACCATTTTTTATAATCTGTATGCTGATATGAGTAGAGCTTATGTTGTTCCTGTAGAATAGGTAGGGCTGCAATGAGCATGGGGTCTCTTCTCAAGATTACTGCCATAAATTGCAGTGTGTCTGCAAACCTTCACCAACTTATGAGAATTTCCATACAAGGTACTGAGCTCACGACTGACAGGTTGGCAATCGGGTAACAGTATGATATAGTGAAAACACATTTCATTCGTTTATTTCCGAATTATTTACATTTGTACTTACCTGTTATGGATAGCAAAACATTTTCCAACTTGGGATTATGTTTTTTACACTGAAAAAAGCATAATTTTTCACATTACAAGTATTTATTGGTCATTGCTAATTCACTTTCGTTACACACAATATGGCGTGCAAATCTTGACTCACGTTGTCTATCGTCAGCTGATATACAGTGTCCACAAACCATTCACGGAAGGTTAGGTTCAGTTAGGTTAGGCAAACAGAAAATTAAATTGGAAAAAAAACCACACACTCTCACTTTCACCTTCACCCGTCATCTTGTAAAACTAGTGCGTGGTTAATACACTTCGAACGCATGGAACATTTGAGTCACGTAGTCGACGGTAATGGTGGCATGAGCTATTGTGCAACGGAGATACATGAATGTCGAAAATTACATTATTTACCGGCCGAAAGAAACACTATTCCGAGCTTCCAAAAGTCCACAGGAACTCAATTCCGTAAGTAGTTTCCCATCTTTTCTCCTGTAAATTTGAAGAAATGTGTTTTCACTATATCATACTGTTACCTGGCAATCACTTACATAACGGGTTGTGTTAGGTTAGGTTAATACCAGAAATATACAAAGTAAAATACTATGTCCCACAAAATGCACAATCTCATGCACTTGTGTCTGTATCAAAACATGGTTATTTACATGTGTACTCCTAGTTTGTAAATTTTCATTAATGCAACCTAATCCCCATGCATATATGTGTGTGTGTGCGTGTATTTTTTCTTCTTACAATACTGCCTACTGTATTTGTAATTGAATGTACTCGTGTTTCTTAACAATGTCTATACAGGGTCTGGAAAACCTTGAAGTGTTAAGGAATTTCATTTTTTTCTGAAAATGTCAGGGGAATTTACTGTGTTTGTGAAAAAAATCACTACAATAAAACCAGGATTTTGAAGAAAAGAATAAAGAAGAAATTTTGCATTTGTTGTGGATAAACAATACTTCAATTTGGTATATTGAATATATAGGTAGTTACAGTAAGAATAGCATATTAAATACTCTAGAAAAAGGGCTCTATTTTTTAACTATTTTCAAATGGAAATGTACTACAAGTGGCTTTTGGCATTTGCCACTTTCTTGCAATATTTGGGTTGTTTTTGATTGATATTAGGATTAATTCATATATTACTGAATGTTACTACAATTATGTATTGTTTGTAAATGGGTGTAAAAATAATTCTTTGTTTGCCATTAGTCAATACATGACAAGTAATACGTAAAGAGCTCACCACAGATGTCTCTATCCAGCAGCTAATTTCTGTTCAGTTTTCTCTCTTGTTATTACTAGGGAGCAGATTTTTTAGTGAAAGCATATTTTCTTGTTGCTACGGAAGTTAGCTATACTCAGTAGGAGTACCAAACATATGACTGCAATGTAATCTGCAAAGTCTTATTTTACATAAAAATGCATATTTTTTGCTTTCACACATAAAACACATTTGTGTCGGAACAACACAATATATACATGTTTTAGACATTCCGGACAGAACAAAGTTCCCAAATTCTTTGTGTAATTACATACTTCGGAGTAAATGCATTACTATCCTATTTGGGTCTCCACAACATAGCGTACACCACTGTTGGTGTTGTTTTGTCAACCATGTGCTGAACAACATTTTCAAGTCACCTAGTGCCGACCCCTGTGGTGCTATGGTTAGTACATCACATGTAAAGAATGTAATGATGTAGAAAATATTATGTGTATGTGCTCTTGTTTGAAAACATAATAGTACTTATAAAAATAAAATATGTAATTTTAGTTATAGGTACATTTCTATACTTACATAAAAATGATAACAGAATATATATGTAAAAAGATTTTGCCACATTATCATGGGTAACAAAGAAGAAACATTTAACGAATACATAATAATCACCATGCACAAGGCTTTTATTTATACACAGTTACCTAATATCACTAAAACAAGAAATGTCTACTTAATTTGTAATGGAATAAATCTTCTGTACAATCATAACATTCTCTTAGGAACTGGGAATGATGTTACACAGTATACTACAACATATCAACAATACATGTTAAGTGTTTCGGAACGAGTTTACAATACCCAACCACTCTCCAATTTCTATAAAATTTCGCCCACTCATTAATTGTGAACTCCTAATCACAAATCTGCATGTAATAATTGGCGGTGAAGTATGGAAATCGAGAAAAAAAAATGAAAAAAACTATGTTTTCTTAACGTAACGTAACTCTACCATAAGAACAATAGCTCCACGGAAGATGCAATTTTCTCAACATGAAGAAATCAACAGGCAAGACAAGGTATAGCTCTCTTAGCTAAAATATTAATTTTTATTTTTATTTATGCTAATGGAACCTAATCTAACATGCCTAACCTTAACCTCGTAGGCATTCCTCGTCTGACGCCAGCAAAATTGTTGCGCGTAAGGGAAGACCATTAACGAATTGCGAAAGAAAGATGGTTCCGAATTGCTGTCCATGGACAATCACCATGGTAAATTGCAAGGTTATTTTACAAGTTCTACATGTAAATGTACAATTTTAACAAGTGACCGCCAAATATGAAGTACAGATACGTAATCAGGACACTGAAATGAGTAAGTAGGCGAAATTTTATAGAAATTGGAGAGTGGTCCGGTATTGTAAACTCATGTCAATGTTTCACATAATGTAGAGAATGAAAACACACAAAAACATAAGGGAAGAAATGCTGTGCCAGAAACACTTGTACTTTCAAATAAACAAAACCTTGGTATTAACCTTTATTTCAATGTAGGTTTTACACTTCATGCCAACATGGATGCTGTTATTTTTGAGCCACAGCACAGGTCTGGAAAATGTAAATTTACACTTATATGAGAGAGCGCATTATAGGTGCACTGCTTCTTTGCTTATTCCGCATCAGTAGATTTGTAAAATACCTTAACTTCATTAATCAGAGGATACTGAAAATTTGTTAAGGCAGCACAAACCTGCCAAATTTTGGATACATGTGGCAAGAGAAACTGTGGAATGTAATCCAGAATAGTAAATCCTTTTATCCGGCAAATGGCACGCTCAACATGGATACGAGCCCTTGCAATCGATCGGGTTTGCAAAACCTGTTCTTCAGAAAACTGTGGTGTTGTTAGGAATGGAGGAACATTGACACTAACTCCTGGAGGAACAATATTTGAAATGAGGAAGCCTTTGTCGGCAAGTATCAAGTCACCTGGCTGTAACTGCTCGAGCAAATCACAATTTTGAACTATATCTTTATCGGACGTTGACCCTGCATAAAGATTACTTACAAACGTAATGGTTCCATTTGGTGCAACACCTACCAAGCCTTTCAATGTATTCCTATGTTTGTAATGACTATATGTCAACCGCTGCTTTTTCATGGAGCCTGGTACTGCTGTGAATACTTCGGTACAATCAAGCTCAGTCGGTAACGCGTCTGACTACCATGCTAAAGGTCCCGGGTTCGATCCCCGGCCGGTTCAAATCCAGGAACTTTTCTAACGGTGGAAGCGGCCCCGGCGCACACCCAGCGTGGAATAACATGGGTACCTGGGGGAAACCCTGGGGCGGTAAAGGCGGTCAGGGGCGTGATGCTGATCACATCACCCCACTCACGACCGGATCAAGAAAGTGTGGGGCGTTACCCCCCACCCCCTATACGCCTTCATGGCGTGGTGCTATGCACAGGGGAACACTTTACCTTTACCTTTACAATCAAGAACGATTCTGCAGTTTGTGAACTGGGAGAATGAACTTGGAAAAACAAGTTTGGTTCTTGTATCGGGAAGGAATTCTGTTCATTAGCCCTTCAAATACCACTTCATGCAACACATGCACCCATGTCAGCACAATATTTGACACGGTGCAGTACTGCAGTTGAAACGTAAACCCAGATCTCTGTGTGGCATGTTCAACCGGAGTTTCATTAATGTGAGAAGCAACTGGTCTTCCATCCTCACACATTCCACCTTCCAACCATAAAAATATTTAAATGGAAACCTGGAACAAAAATTTAACAATGTCTTGAAGGTTTCTTGATTTGGGAGTCCAGTGTACATCAAGATCATTTTTTCATCATTCTTGATCACTTGGAATGAAAAAGAATTTTGCATATATTGCACTTCCTTTTGCAAATTCTCGACATCTTTCTGCAGGAAGAAAACTTCAGCCTCAAGTGCAACATTGCTAGTCGAAGGTGAGGAAGCGCATGCTTTGTCATTGCTCTCTTCATTTGTAGTACACTCAGTATTACCAAGTGACTCCTCATCAGTGTTGTTCACTTCAGGATTTGTAACATTAGGCCTGAAATAAAGAACAGATGTTGAATATTCCAAACCTTTGGATAACTGTGACAACAATTAAATCAATAAAGGGACAGTAACGAAGAATGCCAGTCTTCAAACCAGAACTTTAACCTGGTACTCTGGATGGCAATTTCAATATTCTATCAATCAACATGCTTGGTTACACAAGGGCAGCTAAGAGAGTAACAAAGTAAATTTACATATCCCCCCCCGAGGATTCAATTCTTCTGCATTGGATTTAATAAATATCTTTGAACCGAATGTTGCAATATGCATGTCTATTAAACGTAATATATGCATAACAGTAGCATGTGCTGCTCAAGTTCAAAATGAGGAGTATCTCACCATGTTGTAATGTTTGAATTGGAAAAAGAAATATTGGATTAAAACTGAAATTATAAATCACAAAATAATAAATAATAATAAAAATATTACTTCAAGACAGGTTGGCAATTCCTGAAGTGACATAATCTTATTATTAAAATAACAGTTTCATGCACATTTTGTAATTCATTTTTCTACTGTATTTTAATCTCTGAGCTTCGCTAATAGCCGAGATAGCATAGAATACACTCTCCTGTCACATATCTAGGCACACTACCTTTAGCTTTCTTCTTACTCTAAGCACCAATGTTCCAATCTACCAGTCAGCGCCCAAAATGCTATGTGATCCAATGCCAGTTCGCTTGGTGTGAGATCCTGTTAAGGCATGATAATTTTGTAGACATTCATTTTATCCATCATTATCTGTCCTACCCATCTTCCTGATGACATGACAAGATGAAGTAAGTGATATGATTTTTTTGCATCCAAGGACTACAATTTTGTACAAGTAGGTAGGTACATCTGTAGTATAGGACATGTCAAATAGAAATACATATACTAAAGTTTGGTAATTTTAACATAAGATACACATAAAGTAGGTACATTTGTAGTATAGGACATGTCAAATAGAGATACATGATAATTTTAACATAAGATACACACATACTATATATCTGTGTATCATAACCCTTGCATATAAAGATATTATACTTGACAATTTCAGTTTGATGTGCAACAGCTAGCTGTGTATGTATGGTAACTAACCATACCTTTTAACATTTATTCTGTTTACACATACACAAGACCTTGAGTCCTTCACGCTCTGTCCAATAGATATGCCTGTATGCATTCAAAAGATGAGTGTTGACTCTGTATATTCTTGTATGCTGTAAAATGAATGTTTAATCAGCATGGTTTTGATTTTATTTTTAAACCTTTCCACTTTTGGTTCGTGTCTTAACACTCCGGGCAACTTGTTATACAGGGTGGCTCAATAAGTCACTTAACATCCCCGGTACAAGGCCACTGCAGCGCGCAACATGGAAATGGTGATGACCAATCTTTATCAGGCCAAGGGGGAACCACATTGACGCCACCCACACGGTCGGCGGCCATCTTGAATTCAACTTCAGAATTTTAAATGGGAAGGGGGTCGTGCGACAGTGCGACATATCAAAATGGGCTAGAATTTCACGAGAAATGCAGTGGTGAAGGTTTTTTCGACGTATCTTTAACCAGTAAAAAGTTATGACTGAATTATTGTACCAATTTGCTCCTTTTCGAGGTGTTAGAAAAATGCCTTAAAATTTGTTTAGCGCATCGGTAATGCATCGAGATCAAAGTGACGTCTAGGGAGAGACGTTCGCATGCCATTGCACACAATTTTAATCGGATACATCCACGAAGAGCTGCTCATTATGAATGGTTGTCGCGAACAATTTACAGTGTGACGCTTCCATTGAATTAAAAGTCCTTCACAGTGACAAGGCTAATGTTTATGTTCAGAAGGAAGTTCATAAACAGAATATGTGAACCTTGTCATCTGATAACTAACTTTGGACAGAAACTGCTTCACGACGTTCCCATAGCGTTCTGGTGTTCCTCCCTATTGAAAAAAACTCTGTAAAAAGTACCTTCTTCCATAAGCAAGGATGAAAAAAACCTGTTTATTTAACAAATCCAAGTAGCCCTAAGCATGTAAGGTTCCGTTGATGGAAAATTGACTAACCAATCGTGTTCCACACAGCACGTCACACCATTAACTTACCAACACTAACCATTCAGCTTTGATCTGTCAAATATGGGTTATCAGATAAAAAGCATCGAATATGCTGTTTATGAACTTCCTTTTGAACATAAACATTAGCCTTGTCACTGTGAAGGACTTTTAATTCAATGGAAGCGTCACACTGTAAATTGTTCGCGACAACCATTCATAATGAGCAGCTCTTCGTGGATGTATCTGATTAAAATCGTGTGCAATGGCATGCGAACGTCTCTCCCTAGACGTCACTTTGATCTCGATGCATTACCGATGCGCTAAACAAATTTTAAGGCATTTTTCTAACACCTCGAAAAGGAGCAAATTGGTAGAATAATTCAGTCATAACTTTTTACTGGTTAAAGATATGTCGAAAAAACCTTCACCATTGCATTTCTCGTGAAATTCTAGCCCATTTTGATATGTCGCACGACCCCCTTCCCATTTAAAATTCTGAAGTTAAATTCAAGATGGCGGAAATCAAGATGGCCGCCGACCGTGTGGGTGGCGTCAATGTGGTTCCCCCTTGGCCTGATAAAGATTGGTCATCGCCAATTTCAAATTCCATGCCGCAGTGGCCTTGTACTGAGGGTGTTAAGTGACTTATTGAGCCACCCTGTATAGGTCAAGTGCTGAGTTTTTAGGTCCCTTCTTGCAGAGAGTAAGAAATTCAATCGAATTTTATCTTTATTTCTCGTGTTCAGGCTATGGATATCTTCGTTGGTTTCAAAAGTACTAATATTTTGTTTGACGTATACCAGACATTAATAGATATACAAACGTGGTAATGTCAGCAAGCGGAAGTTACGGAAGAGATTTCTGCACTAATATTTCCCATTTACCCCTGCCACAAATCAAAGTGCTCTTTTTAGTAATTTAAACAGTATGGAGCTACATGCCTTGTTTCCCCAGCTCATGATTCCATACCTTATTACTGATTCAAAGTGTCTTCTTACAACATAACAAACTTTCTACTGCCAAGGCATCTTTATGGTGCATAATTAGATTTTTTCTGTTCCCATCAAACTTTTAAGAATGAAAAATGAAGTCCAGTGATTCTTTAAAAATGTGTTTCCCAGTCATCTACTTCTGGGTTATACCATGTGAATCAACCAATGAATTCAACATCACGTATTTTTAGAAATAGGTTACGTGTATATTGCTGAGAGTTTGCAGTTCAGCTGCAATATATTTCTAAGAGCTGGTAATGTAAATATTGGTCTCATGTATGTTAATTTCAACAATATTGTGTTTACATTTTATTCTCATTGCGGTACTTTAGTATTATACGGACTACCTCATTTGGCTACGTTAAATTATATTCCCCTCACAAACATGGTTAGGTTAGGCAAAAAAGAAATGCATAAACGACCATTTGCTTTCTCAGAAAACAGACAGGTCTGAAATCAGGTAGTCCGTATAATACTGAAGTACCCTCATTGCTTTTAAACGTTTGCTTTGAATTGTAGGAATTTATCAATCAAAATATGTTATCAAACATAACCTAACCTAAATGTAACATAAGTCCAGATCCCATTGGCAATTGGCATCTTATTTCCAAATTTTGTACAGTTACTGAGTAGTTGTATATACATGACACCCACACACCCCTATAATATATATATATATATATGTATGTGTGTGTGTGTGTGTGTGTGTGTGTGTGAAAAATAAAAAGGCCCAGTTCTGAGAAAATGGCTACCAAAAATTGAATTGTTGAGGACTTTCATTTGACATTGAGCAAGATGGGGGAAAAAGTACATATTGTATAATGCTGCTTTATTTCACTGGTACCAGTTTCATAGATGGGGGACACATTAAAATAGGATATTTTGTGTTTCGCATGGTTCATACTTACCAATTGTGTATTGTGGAACATAGTTCAAGGTGCCATTATGCTTTTTACACGAAAACAAAACACTTTTTCTACTAAAATAATGCATTTTTCTAACTGCTACCGAACGCACGTAACAGTGCGATATCGCTTACTTCGCAAATTATATTGCTTTTTTTGTTTTCGAATATCAGTGTTTCCAACCTTCTTCACCGAAAAATACCTACTATCGTGTTCGTCACGTGTGCAAATTGTACATTATGCACGGGTAGCTGACGGATAGCTCCACGAACCATTCCGATAAGGTTAGGTTAGGTTTGGTTCGGTTAGGCAAGCATAGTTAAAAAAAGGGGGGTTGGAAAAACTGACATGATTTCCCGGTCAAATAGATACCACGATGAAAGAAAATACCTCGACTAACGTTGGATACCTTAGAGAAACTAATTTCCGTAAGTAGTTTCTTCTGTAAAAATGAAGAAATGTGTCTCCGATGTACGAAACTGTTACCATTTCACTTACCTATATTTTCTTTTCTTCTTTTCTGGAGATGTGAATCTCATATATTTGTCAGCATTCCTTGTAAAAATGCTCGGCCCTTTACTTTTATCCCCGTTTACAAAATGGCAACTACAAATTAAGGAATGTTTCGATGGAGATCGATCTTCTCTTCTAATTTGTCACTAATTTGGTTATAAGAAAGAAACAAAACATAACTCGTATCCTAATATGAAGTAATCTAGCCCAGCAAAGTGAAAAAAAGCAATGGAAATTGCCTATTTTATGGGTCTAGCTACAAGAATTATCTTATGTACGGCTCCAGCTTGCATATGAACTTTTTCATTTTTTTTTGTTTGTAACTGTCTCTAGTAAAGTAAAAACTTAGTTGTCACTATTTTATACACTATTTATCCACTTACTAATTGCATCACATAAATAAATTTTGCGTAAATAAAGAAAAGCATCAGATATGAAAGTGAATAACATTGAAATACTCTACTACAAACTAAAAATGAAGTTTATCCTGCACTTACAAACGAGCGATATTTTTTATTCTGATTTACATGCCAGAATACACTTTCTTTTAATGAAGCATTCCAGGAAACCATTACAGTTATTTTATACCGAAGTTCGGAACGAAAAAAGCTATGAACATGTATTTAATTTTATTTCTACATCGGGATGATGATAATACTATCCATTATGGATATCTTTTTCTATGCATGTGCACAAATTTACTTTGCATGTACCTTATCACCTTCGCCCATTTCTTCTTCTCAACTACGTTCGTAGGGAAACGAAAGAAATTACACGAATCTCTCTCACTGTAATGGTTACAGTCTGGTACAAAACACATAACCATCGTTTTTTTGTTTATTCCTACGCACTGCATGCCCTATCAACTACGCTTATCAGTTGATTGGAAACTAGCATGGCGGTTGCCTAGGCAACTAACCGGATGTGACGCACAACTTAGCCAGTCCATTTCCTTGAAAGAGAATGAAGCAAATTGTAGCCTCTCCTACTCTTCAATTAATTGGTGCAGTACAATATGTGACTAATCAGCTGACCGAAGAGTTACTCCCTCATAGAGTTGGTTTGGTTTGAGTTGGTGTTTTAAGTCCACTTTATGCACAGTAAGGCTAATCGGGACTGTACCTACAGTTTAAAGTGGGATCCGAACCACTTGTGCCTCCACCGGTATCGATCCCAGGACCCCTTGATTACAAGGCAATGACGCTACCACTGCGCCATGGGGGAGGCCCTACTCCCTCATAGAGTTACCAGATAGCTATAAGGGCATGCTGTCCCAAAATGTAGGATATAAAACATTCTCAATAAATAATACGTATTTCTATAGAACACGTTAGAAAGCAATTTAGAAATGACACTTTTCAGTTTAAAAGAATGAATCGTTAATTGATTTTAAATGCAAAATTTCAAAACTTGCAATCATACTAAACAATGCAACTCTTACTACATGATTTAAGTGGTACTTCTCTGAGCAGCCTATTTTTCTAAAAAAATCAGGTTTAGTCAAAATATATTTATGTTAGAGTGGGCAGTCAAACTCTTTGAAATTATAGGGACCAGTACCAAACATTTTACAAACTTTATGAAAAAAATGCATTTGCATTATGATTTGTAATGGCAAATAAATATTCAGCAATTACCATAATTTGAAATGGTTCCAGAGTTTCATCTTGAGTAGTTTTTAGTTCAATTACAGGGTTTCTAAGAAAGTAACAAATCCAGAATTCTCTGGACTCTTCTTGGCCTTTTTTTCGTTTTTCTTAACGTAAAGTTGGAAATTAGTAATAAAAAAAAATGAATATTTATTTAATGAAAAATCCCTACCAAAGGGACAGTTAAGATGAAAACTGAAGCTGTATTTAAGAAGAGAATGAAACCTGCTTTATCTATTAATGCATCCTGGACTGCATTTGGCAGACTAGCAAGGCTCTGGCATCTGGACTCTCAGCCAGTATAATCTTATGTGGGGCTTGTGTCTGTTGTCCCTATATGTTTGTGACCTTACCACCATTCATCCTCATCTTCGCAATTAGCCAAAGAGGCAGAAAAGTGAAGTAAAATATACTAAATCAACCAATCAGTCATTGTGATAGCAAAAATTCTTGACCACAAGAATAATTTATTGCCTTTTTATTGACTTCTTGATTTCTTTGCTTTTTCTTGACTTTCAAACACCAGCAATAACTCTGTTCTCTATATCCCTGCTTTACAATTAAAATATTGAATTAGTATAAACCCTAAGGCAAAAAAATTCCACTCAGGCATTGAACAGTGACATCAGCAGTAAGAGGTCCCAGAACTTTGTTCATTACTTGCTTCCGTTTTCCCATTTGTTTTCTAGCCAGACAAACATTTATTTTCTTTTTGGTCAATGACTGAATATATATATGTTCTTCTTAAAGGTTCACATAACCACTGTTTGTAGATGCAAAATAATGTAACACAGTTATTTTTAGTGGTTTTTATTTTTTATTTTATCTGCAACGTTTCACCCTGGTTTCCCAAAACTTTTTAAAGCTACACCAAGATATACATACAACAACTGATGAATGACTGAATCAAAAGAAATTTCAGTATTGGAAGTGCAGTAATTGACTTGTAACTGGCATGATTTTTTTCTTGTTGCATATTTTCCTAATTAATATTATGTGATGCTCAAAATGTAGGACATTTATGATATTTTTCAAATTCCTCCCGGATGCCGGACATAAGGTAAAATGTAGGACATCTCCGGGGAAAACCAGGCATCTGGTAACCCTACTCCCTCAGCACTTGTCTTTTTAATCTGGAGAACAAGTTGATTTTTAGAGGTGTTAAATTTAAACTGTGAATTGCTATTACTATCAAGTTTATAATGCACTGAATTTTTCTAGAGACTTTTACATTCAAATTAATGTCAAAATATTCATAAATGCAAATTTTGTAAGCAATTGATAATCTTGGACTGACATCTATGACTTAAGCATACAACCTTGATATTTTTACAATGTAATTTCATTATTAATCAAGAGCAAATTAATGGATGGAAGAGGGTATGTAAAATTTTACATGTGTGAGAAATGAATCAAGCAGGAATGTGTAGTTATGAATATTCTTGGTGCTCTAATGCAGTCAGGGTACCATGATTAAAGGGCACACCAGGATCTTACCCAGGAGGCCAGTCCAGACCAGGGTAGCCTCAAGTATTTTTGTTGTCAGGACTGATTTTGTCCACCCCTCATAACAATAATAATCACATTTGTAACAAGTACAATTTGTATTTCTGTTAGATTTTCAGATAGAAACTTATGTTACGTTTAGGCCGTTCGCCGGCGTAAACTGCTTGGCTGCAAGAGGTTATGTGTATGAAGAATGGAATAAATTACTCTCATTGCTCTTTACCAATATCGCGTTCGTGCGCTTTGTTTACGTACACAAAATGCTGCCGAAGCAGAAGGTCGTGTTGCTACGGTATCGTCATCAGAATTCCATCATACTCTGTGTAAAATCACATCATAAAGTGACGTCACGGTGACAAAGGGTCGGCACAATCTTGTATGAGAAAGAAAAAAAAATGTTGCGGCGAGTGCTGTCGCGTGTACGAGATATATTTAATTTTCTTCTTGTTCTGCGAGTTATTGGTGCAGAGAAAAAATAGCAGAATTTATAAGAAGAAGCATAATTTATACGCGTTATTCAGCGAGGTAAAATATATAGTTGAGCAGTTGTTACTATTTCTGTTCGAATTTTCGTCGTGGCGAGGAACTATGAAGGATGATGATGATGATGATGATCGTCTTCGTTAGGAAGTAGCTGTTTTATACTGCCAGTGTTTCAATGTTTCTTGCAGTGTTGTCAACTTCTGATATATAAAGTTCACTAGTTGTGAATTCTTCCAGATAAAGTCCCTCTAGAGTACGAGGGATATAAGCTTGCACTCCTGAATGTAACTTTAAGGCATTCACATTATCTTCCTCTGTACGTGGTTGATCGAGAGTTACCATTTGTGGTGTGTAAAGTTTCATCCTGACCGATGCTGCCTTTTGTTCAAACCGTTTTCCTTGCTTGATCCCTTCAATTCTGTAATGGTTTTTGTCAAGTCGCTCGATTACTGTGAACGGGCCTTCGTACTTGCCTGAAAACGCTTTGGACGTCTTTGATAAGCGTCGATCGTTCCACAAAAGTATTTGATCGCCAGATTTAAACGCTGCTTGAGAATAGTGAGGATCAAGCCGTGCCTTGTCCGTTCTGTGGCGTTTGAGGAGATTATCTTGTGCAAATCGACGCGAAAGCTTCATGTGTTCCAGTCGTTCATAATTGCTCACATGCTGCGGCGGGGTTTGAAAAATTGCATCCGGTAAGGTGCGGGGATGATAACCCATCAGTAAATAAGTAGGTGAGTACCGTGCAGATGAATGCGGCGTGTTGTTGATAGCTGAGACCGCTGTTGGTAAGAAATTGGACCAATTATTGTGTTTGGCATTGACATAAAATTTGATCATTCCTTCCAGCGTTTGTTGCGTTTTTTCAACTAAGCCAAGGCTCTGATGAAATCCTGGGCTGACAAAGCTTAGTTCAATTTGGAATTTGTTGGCCAATTCTTTGAATAAATCTGAAGTTTGACCTGGAAGTTGGTCCACTATGATTTTTTCTGGAAAGCCAAATGGTAATATGATTTTCGTGTACAAAAAATCCGCCAGAACTTCAGCAGTGAGAGAATGTCTCGGTGCGGCTACTACGTAACGCGTGGCTGCGTCAGTGCACGTGATCACGTAGCGATGTCCCTCTGGTCCTGATGTGACATATGGACCGCATTGGTCCAAGGCGATAATTTGGAAAGGTGCCAGAGAAGTCCTTGTTTGTAGTTCGAAGTGCTTTGGTTGGCGGGACTGCTTAAGTCGTGCACACTGTTCACATTCTTTGCATTTCTTGTAGATGAAGGATTTCTGGGAAGGAAAATAATAACGGTCCTTCGCATAGGCATATGTTTTATAGTATCCAAAATGGTTGAGAGCGTGTGGAGAAGAGTGCACTTGTTCGAACCATATATCTTGTAATGCATGTGGGATGCAAGTCAGTAGCCTTTCTTGTTTGAACTTCGGGTCCTCCTGTAAATAATATCATCTAGGAGACGGAATTGCTGGCTGGTTCTGTCATATTTAGGGTCGGCTTCTTAATTCCAATTAAATGTAGGTAAATATTTTTGAGAAAAGGGTCTGCTTGTTGTTCTTTGGCAACGTCAAATTCACGTGTTCTCAAAACAGATACAATTTCATCTTCCAGGAGAGGAGAAAAAGCTTCATCTTGGATCCTCGTGTTACGGCTAATGGCGTCCGAGGCACTGTTGTCTGTTCCCTTTAGATGTTGAATGACGAAATCGTAGTCGGACAAAAATTGTGAAAAACGCCAAAGGCGGCCTTTGAGGGCAGTTGATTGTCGTAAATTTTGAATACATTTGGAATCGGTGTGTAATATAAATCTTTTGAAAAGGATGTAGTGTCGGAATGCTTTTAAAGCAAATATTATGCCAGAGAGTTCTAACATGTTTATATCTTGTTCTCTTTCCTTATCATTTAGTATCCTGCTTGCATATGCAATCGGCTTAACATTTCCTTGGGGGTCTTCGTGAGCAATGACAGCCCCTAGAGCTATTTTGCTACTGTCCGTGTATATGTGAATAGGAAGAGAGGGATCGTATCTGGCTAATACTGGACTCGTGATTAGTGAATGCTTTAAAGCATTGAATGCCTCGTTTTGTGCTTCTGTCCATCGAAATTTTCTCTCCTTCTTCAGCAGTTGTGTAAGAACTGATGCGTGTTTGGAAAAATGTGGAGAGTAACGACGGGAAAAATTAGCCAGGCCCAAAAATTGGCGTAAAGTCTTCTTGCTTGTAGGTGTCGGATACGACTTAAGAGTTTCTAGCATCTTAGGTGAAATAGCGCATCCTTTTTCGGATAAATGGTGTCCAAGATAGACAATATCATCGTACAGGAATTTTGCCTTTTTAGGAGCCAATTTTAATCCAGCGAGCCTAAGTCTTTCAAAAGTGTGACGCAATATCTTCAAGGAAGTGGGTACGTCATCAGAGACTGCCAGGAGATCATCTGCATAGAAGAACAAATGGCGGTTGTCAACGACGTTGAGGGCTAAATTCAGCGCTATCGCTAACGCTGTTCCCGACGTGACAAATCCTTGTGGGGCATAATTAAAAGCGTAAGTCCCCATCTGCGGCACTTGAAAACTCACTTTTTCATGGCTACTTGGTGTGAGGCGTATCTGAAAATAAGCCGAGAGGATGTCCATAGATGAATAATATTTGAAACCTGCCGCCCTCTCTACGATGTCTAGGAGATGAGGTGCCGGAAAACTTATCTTCTTGGCGATGGCGTTGATTCGACGAGCGTCGAAGCAGACGCGGTACGTGTTATTTGGTTTCTTCACAAGCAAAATAGGAGAATTCCAGCGTGGCGCTAAAATAGGAGAAACGACACCCTGTTGTAGCAGTTTCTTGATTTCTTGTTGCATGATTGGAAGTGTATGGGGTGGTATCCTGTGGGGTCGAGTGTACACCGGAGGCGAATCTCCTGTATCGATATCCAGTTCATACAGGGTGCAACTTCCTATATCGTCCTCTTTCCAACTAAAGACATCAGCGAACTCGTGCGTCAGTTCTAGTAGTTTATCTCGGTCTTCTTCACAGACGTTGGGGTTGATGTCGATCTTCGTTTTGTCGAAGTTGTTCCGAGATTCAGAAATGCGCTTTTGGAGTTCTTCAGAATTTTCCTTCAAAAAATGTCGATGTGGCTTCCTATCGTCGCTGTTATTTTCCTTTAGCGGGTTCCAGATAGGTTCCGTCCTTGCCTCGGCAGGACCGTTTGTGTCTCCCGTTTCCTGCTGGCCAATTATTTCCAAGACAGCATCAGCTCCTATCGTCGTGAATGTCGGAATGGTAACTGGATCATTGGAAAAATTTGTAATGAGGACGTGTGGTTCGTGTTCATGCATGAGGGAGGTAGGTATGCAAGTTCCTTTAGGGGATGAAAATCTAGGAATTGGGTTTAATATATGGCTACTGTCGCTGGTTGTGCAATTTATAAGCTGTACTTTTACCACCGCTTGTTCTCTAGGGTTTAGTTTTACTTCCTCCTGTGTTGTGTAGTTGGGTTGGATACACTGTTCTAAATGTTCCGTGGCGATTTTTGATAATTTGTGTACTTGTTCCTGAGCATTCTTTTCTCTTTGCAATTTCCAGGAGCCAAAACGAGTAATTTGCAAGGTTCGTCTACTTGTGTCTATGACGGCTCTATGTGCCGTTAGAAAATCATTTCCCAAAATGTTGAGGTTTCCTGGCCCTTCATACAGAAGTGCCGTGTGCAGAAAAGGTTGATCGGCCAATTTGAAGTGTAAGTCGGTTTCGTTTGTTAGTGAAAATTTTGAATTGTTAAAAGCACTTAAGACATGAAATTTCTGTTTTACCTTGATATTTCGAGGTAAGTCTTGCCTGTTCATGACAGTTGTGGTACTACCTGAATCTAAAAGCATTGGTATTTGCTTGTTTCCTACAGTTATGTCAACGAAGAAAAGGTTGTTGATTTTTGTTAGAGGAAGTGTGATTTTCTGAAATTTTTCTGAAATTCCAGCGTTAGCTTCCTCTGCACTGGCAAGTGAAGTAACAAGATTACGATTTTGCTTCTGTTTAGGTTTCTCCTTTCTCGCATGTCGTCCTTTCATTTCATCTGTACATTCGGAAAACGAGAACAGCTGTTTGAATTCGCCTTCAAATATCTCTTTGTCAGAATTTGCATGAGTACAAAACGTAATACAGTCTATTTCATCAGGATGTTCTTCTAAAAATTGCTTCGCACATAAAAGGGCTATATTGGCTGCGGCTGCTGAGTCAAACCCGAAAGCACCTGTGGCTAGGTGTGGGAAAGCAATGGATCTTTGGCCTAAAGCTAAGAGTAAATTTAGGCAATTAACATAGCATTTTCGCAAAATTTCAGGGTTCTTGTTGTTTGGAGTGACGGAATGAAAAATATAATTAGCAGACAGATTGTACGCTGGGGTAACTTGGACGTCGCCAGGCTGTGTTTTGTTGAAGATTTTAAGTTCATCGTCCAGTTGCTGTCCGCATGCTCTAGAAAAAGCTAAAGCTACTCCGCCGATAGGTAGAAAATCAGGGTTGCAAGCTGAAACCAAAACATTTGCATCTGCTTTTGTGATATCAGCTGTTATGATGTTAATCTTGCCCGGTGCCTCCACCATGTTACGTTTAGGCCGTTCGCCGGCGTAAACTGCTTGGCTGCAAGAAGTTGTGTGTATGAAGAATGGAATAAATTACTCTCATTGCTCTTTACCAATATTTAATAGAATCACACAAGTGAGAGGGGGGGGGGGGGAGATCACGCACGAGCCAGCAAAATATCTAAACACTGACAATAATAAACCCAAAGTGTCACCACTGTACCTGATTTCCTTCGAGGTTCCTCGGTTGAGTCACAACGTGGCGCTCTATCGGTCCATTGAAGGTGTCCTCAGTGGGTTCGCCCAAACCTTTTAAATGGACCGACTTAACACTGTCACTCGCAACACACTTCGCGCTTCGCTCCCTCGACCAAGACTCCCTCGGCGACCTCTCGTTACCCGGGGACTGCTGGCGTTTTTGATTACACAGCATTTTATTTCCGGCTCGTGACACTTATTCATGAAGCAAGTGTCGTTTCATACTTTGAATGCAAGAACAGACATGGTATCAATATTTGCAATGAGGTGAGACTTGGTAATCTTGTCTTGTTTCATGTGCAAGGAGGTCCGTCTCATTCATGGTCTCACATCAAGTTGTAAAAGTGTATCTTGTTCCCCACTTGATCTCAAATTTAAACCTGAATGCTGCAAAGATAAGCACTAGGGAACGGAACTT
Source organism: Lepisma saccharinum (assembly GCF_977018435.1). Classification (NCBI taxonomy): domain Eukaryota; kingdom Metazoa; phylum Arthropoda; class Insecta; order Zygentoma; family Lepismatidae; genus Lepisma; species Lepisma saccharinum. The sequence continues at coordinate 37,781,617 of NC_139249.1, forward strand.
TAGGTAAATAAATGTTTTTTTTCTGCGATAAGATAGACCCCCTCGTTTTTGCCAAAATTCTGATCATAGCTTTATATGTCAACACAGCAAATTTTATTTTACATAAAAACACAAATTCTCCAGTTTTTCGTATGTACCTAGTCATATCATAAATACTGACACAACATTGAAAGTGAATTATGACGAAAGAGTTAAAGATACTTTAATGTCCTGATTGTATAGGTTACTTACAGGTCTAACGAACACACAACACCAATCATTTTTCAAAATGGCCACCTTTGGCCTTCACACAGGCCTGAAGTCTCTGCGGCCACTCATCTACAGCATTACGCACTGTCTCCGTAGGGAAAGTCACCACCGCCTTCACCAGGGACCGTTTCAGACTGTCAATATTGGCATGCCTCCTCGTACAGACCATGCCCTCAAGCACTGACCACAATTTGTAGTCTAACGGGTTGAGGTCAGGGCTGCTAGCAGGCCAATCAGCTGGAGCAATGAAGTCCGGGACATTGCTCTTGAGCCACTCCTGGGTAGAGTGTGCCTTATGGGCTGGTGCGGAATCCTGTTGGAAGGTCCAATGTTGGTTCCTGAACAAAGTGTCACTCAAAGGCTTCACAACAGAGTTCAACACAGTATTTTCATACACTCTGGCTGACGTTTTCACCCCTTTTTCACAAAAATGCAGCTTGGTGGTGCCATCGTACGCCATGCCCCACCAAACCATGACTGAGGCCGGATGATGACCCCTCTGGATCTTCGGGGCTTTCTCCCGAGCTTCGTGGGATGTTGACGCATACACCCGGTCATTTTGGCGATTGAAAGTTTCCTCAATGTTGAATATCTTTTCATCTGTGAAAAGAATTTTCCTGTGGCCATTGTTGGCGTAACGCTGAAGGAGGCGGTTTGCTTTTATCACCCTCTGCTTTTTCAGACGTGCATTGAGGAAGTGACCTGTACTTCGCCGGTAAGCCTTCAACCCCAAGTCACTTCTTAACACACGAGACACTGACATTTTGGGAATGTTCAGCTCACGAGCAAGCACTGCCTGCTTTCGTACAGGATTTCTCCGAATACGGGCTGCCACTGCTTGCACTAACTTTTTGGTTCGTACGCTGCATGGGCGGCCTTGCCTTGGGCGATCATCAACTGTCCCAGTCTCTGTGAATCGCTTGATGGTCCGATACACGAAAGATTTTCTGATATTCAACTTTTTAAGTGTTCTGAATATCATGGGGTCTGTTTGACCCACTTTATGAAGCGCTATTACTGCCACACGATTTTCGTAATCGCCCCACTCCATAGCTAACCTTTTACGAACACACTTCCTCTATGACAGCTCAACTCACAATGGCCCACTCCAGCCTCTTGCACAGGAAGGTTGGCCGCGACCTTGAAAACCGGTTGTACACACTGCCTCAAACTTTGTGTCAGTCTTTATGATACGACTAGGTAAATACATATTTTGCGAATTTTCATTTTAAATACATAAAATCGCTCATGGACTTCAGCTACCTCGAAATCCTCGAAGGAAAAATGTTTATTCTCCGCACCTCTTTCATATCGAGAGTGTTAGGTTTGTTTTGTCTTTGAACATGCTCGCTGGCAGACTTCTGGCTCTTCGCCTACGATCCTATTGGGGGAAAAAATAACCCCCACTGGATCTAACGCACAAGTGCTAATGTCTAAATGTACAGAATTTTTTGGGAAAAAGCAAGGTTTTCAAACTTTGTGTCAAATTGCACGTTGTTTTGGAAGGTGAAGTAGAGGGAGCTTTGGAAAACTTCAGCGTTAGTGACATTTCGTGCTTCAAATATGCAAGAATTGTTTCTTGTGACGTGGAGTGATCTTTCTCACAATATAAGATGCTTTTTAAAGATAATTGTCACAGATTTATAATGGAGTTTTTGGAAAAAACTACGGTGATCCACTGCAACTTTTCTAAAAAATAGCTCACTAAGAGGCAAGCATTTAGAAACTGATTTCAGGTGTTCAAAATGCATGTAATATTTTGTTTTTGTTACAAAATGTTTTTTTTATTTTTGTCACATATTTTCCTGTTTTTATCACATATTTTCAACATTTATGACACATAAAAAAGTAAATATTTCTGAGTTTTTTGGCACATAAAGTTCTGTTCCCTAATAATCACGATAAACAAATTATATAAAATTAATATAGATATCCCGTGGTGCAACAGCCTGTGAGGGGCAGGGCCTACCTACCGACTCCTGGCCTCATTTCCACCTGTTGAGGTGGGAGATCATCCAACCACTTAAGGGGTTTTGTGTGGTCAGCATGACCAATCACTAGTCGTCGTTGTAGGTTTCCATGACCGGATTATGCTACCCATTCGTCTCTTTCAAATTTCCTCACGATGGTGGGTGGCCACCAGTCCCATGCACAGGCCAAAATCTCAGGAGAGAAGTTGATATGCTTCCCCCAGGAGATTCGAACCGGTGGCGTCTCATAATTGAAGCCCTGTTGCTTAATGCTGAGCACAGTGATGATCAGATACAGCACCACAGCCAATATTTTTAGTTATTTCCCAGCACATCATTATTTAAATTTTATATCGGTCCACCACCACTGTTATTATTTGCTGAAATAAGGGAATTGTGTCTAGTCCTATATTTAGAAACCTTGTAAACAATAGGTCTAGAAATATATTTTGGGGGGTCAGAAACCAAGTATCAAACCAAGTGATAATACTAATGTTTAAATTAAAATAATTATATTAAATTTAAATAATGTCAATTAAGATAATAAATATATTAAAACTGTAATGGTATTATTACATCAATAGCTAAAAAGACGATAAGTGAATAGATATATAACAGTACTATTATTATCTAGCTTACGTATAGTTAAGATTGCCAAAATTTGTGTAAAAACAATTGCTCTGGCAAGGAAATTATGTGCATAAATCTTCTTTGGTACTGTGAATTCAAAGCAGTATGATCACACAATATAATCCTTGCCTTCTACCAAGGGTGCCCGCAGGATTTTTTTTTCAGGGGGCAGGGCAAGATTTCATACCTTTCCCTCAAGTCATAGAAACTTATGTTTTTACAAATCACAAAATTAATATTAAATTGAAAGTACCTTGGTGGTGTTGTCAAGTTCTGTCTTGAATCCCATATTTAACATAAACATTTATTCTTTGTTAATGAATAATGAATAGTTTTTTGTCTTTCTGTACATTTTCTCAATGCACAGTGGCAACACTGCGTTTCAGCAACTAGTAGCGGAAATTAAATAATACCCACTCAACCCTTAATTCTCCACATATTATAACAACTCTTGTATAATATTAGCTACTGTTTGCGGAAATAGACGTTGGCGAGTGTTGTAAATTTTGTTAATAATTAGGGCAAGACATTTCATGATTTTGCCAGGTGAAAACTTTTCTCTTGCCGACTGTGAATTAAATCCAGGAGACATTGCTTGATTTCAGCATGCTCCAATTGTATCAGTAAAAGTATACAGGAGCTCCTCAAAGTTATTCACTACTAGCAAAGAATAGGCAATTATTTTAATTTTAAAATATCAGCCAATAATTGTTCATTTTAATTCAGATTTATTGTGAAAAACTATTTCAATTTGTGTTTTCAGTAACGATACAGAATACAGTAATTGTTTTTGTAAATTGATATTAAATTGTTCTACATTTGCTATTTCTGCAATAATAATCAAACTGTTTCTTACAAGAGGTGTTCAGGGGCATTATTCTCCATCCCAAACAAGATGCAGTAAATTTAAGCATATTAAACTATAATCCATTAAATTGCTCCCTAAAATTTACTCATTTTCTGGTAAGAAACTAAAAATACAAATATGTTTTTAAAAATCTTTTTAAAATTTTTGTCATCTTTTTTTTTTTTAACTATTTTTAGGTCATGAATGCATTTTCTATTTTGCATGTTTTTAGGTATTTTTGCTCATTAAATGTCAAGCCCTAATAATGATCATTTTATAATTATTCAAGCTTGATTCCTTCATGATTCTCTCGGATGCAAAATGAAAATGATAAAACCATTATGATGATTTATTTCTGACACACTTTCCTTTAGGCCAGCCACACACAGGATCTGACAGGACGTGACACAACAAGACAAGGCACGACGAGTCACTTTGCATCTGACAAAACGAAACAAATATTTATTATTGTTATCATATCATTGCTTTTTTCTGGAAAGAAAGTTTTCGTCACTCTACAAGTTGGTTTACTGTTATTATTTGTTATTGTTTTTATCATAAGAACTGCTCTAAATACTATAGTATATAAATTATCATGCATACATTTACACGCACGCACGCACGCACGCACGCACGCACGCACGCACGCACGCACGCACGCACGCACTCACTCACTCACTCACTCACTCACTCACTCACTCACTCACTCACTCACTCACTCACTCACTCACTCACTCACTCACTCACTCACTCACTCACTCACTCACTCACTCACTCACTCACTCACTCACTCACTCACTCACTCACTCACTCACTCACTTCTCTCTCTCTCTCTCTCTCTCTCTCTCTCTCTCTCTTTTGTTAAAATAAAATTATTTTAGTTTCATTCTCACATATAAAATGTTACTTGTATGGTGTGCTGTTCCGTACCCCTGAAATAGGCACGGATTTTTATTATTATTGCATCCAAAGTAAATGTATAAACACAAGATAGATCACATCTGTCATTTCAGGAAATTAGGTTCTCATTTAAATTTAGTACAAGAACTTTATTTTATTCCTTTCATCTATTCTTCACTAGGATTAATGTAACAAAGAATGAACTTTTGTATGGTGCATTAAATTAATAAAATGGATGTCCAATGTCGCAGCAGGAACAGTTTTTTCCCAGAATGGAGTTCCGGTGCATTCCGGCTCACTTTAAGAGCTCCCCCCCACCTCCAAAAAAAGCAAAAAGTTTAATTTGCACACTGCAACCACATAGTTATTCCAGCAAAAATATAAAACTAGCCTGAAGATTGTTTTTCTTGTACAATTTACAATATGTTTTGTACATTACAAGATCATTTCTAATAAGCCTATTTTTTTCACGTAAATGTAATTGTAATGTAATTCACCTCCTGTGCCACTTCATTCCATAGTGCATCAACTTTGTCTTTATTATGGTGCTCAGTCGATGAATCATACAGTGGAGGCCTCGCTTGCACAAGAACAATTAGCTGCTTTGGATCAAGCTCTATTTTACTTATATATTTGCTGTTAAAGGATACAGTGATGAGTCACATGCAGGTGGTGCACTGAGAAGAAAGGATTTTCACATTCGCAGAGCGTTTTGTCGCATTGTGATCCTACGAGACCAAATTCCCGGGACCTTCACTGATTTGTCGCAAATAATTGCAACGTGACTCGAGTCAAATGTTCCATCCATTGTGGGGCGGCTCATGAGAGCCCCATGTTAAACGTTCCCTGAGTCAGTTTGCAACAAAAATGACTCATCGGATCCGGTGTGCGGCTGGCCTTAGTCCTGTACTGTGATCATGCAGTCTAAGAAGTCATGGTTTATGCTCCAGCTACGGGATGCATACAGGTTCGTGTCTCCTGGGGAAGCATAACAGTTTTGCTTCTGAGATTTCAACCTGTGTATTGAACTGGTGGCCACCCACCATCTTGAGGAAAGTTAGGAACTATGAATGAGTAGCATAACAGGGTTATGAAATCCTACAACCACTGGGGTTCATCATGCTGACCACACGTCACCCCTTAACTGGCTGGATGGTCTCCCACCTTGAGTGAGTGAGTAGAATCAGGTGGGAGTGTGGCCCGCAGTCTGTATGTAGGACCGGGCCCTCAATGGGATGTTGATTATTATGGTTACTCTTTCCTTTAAATATAGTATAATTGAATCCAAGTAGGGAATATACGAAGATATTTTATAATATTGACTAGACTAGTGAGTCAAATGGTGTTTTGACCTTTTGTTTGTTGTACTGCAACACACTGTGGTGCGGCAATGTTGCCAACTCGCAACATCTGATTCTGCCATGATTTTTTGAAAGTGTTCATCTGCTTGCTGACTCTCAGATTCGATAATCTGACGAAGCATGACATTTTTACGTGGTCATTGCAAAATTTGCCAAACATCAGGGTCAATCTTTCAACGGAGAGGGGGCACAATATTTCTCTGCGACAAAGGGCAAGGTCATTGTAAAAGCTCTTACCACAGACCTTACGACTACAAAATACACATAATTTTATCCCATACGATGAGAATTATTAAATATGATGGAAACTGAAATGCAAACACCTCAATTGTCACGTTTAAAGGTAAGAAGGACCTTTATGTTTCACCGCCAATTGTTGTTTTGATAATGAAAAGCAGATTCATATCATTCAATGTGTGCTTTTCCTCTTAACAAGTGGAAATAACAGACATTCAAGTGGTGTGCCCAGGATTTTCGAAGAGGGGTTGGGGGGGGGGGGGTTACGTGTACTTTTTAGTAGTCATTCCTGAAGTCCTCATTTTGCCATCTTCCTGCCTTTTCTTTCTTCTTTTTTTTTCCAAAGAATATTGAGCCTAAGCAGAATTATGATCCTCACCACCCCTCCTTGAGAACGCCACTGGACACTTGGAAGAAGCTTGATGACTCCAGACAAACCCTGCCGTGGTTGTAAACATGGGGATGGGGGCTGAAAAAAGGGTCTGTTATGACCCAGACCTTCAAGAGTGGGGGAAAGTACAGGTCGTTGGAACTGTCTGCCTGTTTGGAAGCGTTCGGATGTTCTCGGTACCAGCAGAGATGAGAGAGATTCGCACCATTCTGCGATGAGCTGGGCCTACGAACACCATTGCCTTCAATAGGAAACTTGGCGGAAGGGTTCGGCGCGAGGGGCATTACTGGGACCTCATTTTGATGCGCTAAGATTAGCGAATCTCTTGCATATTTCGAGCTGTTTCTTGCTGTCGCTTAGCTTATTTCGCACAAATATGCGAGTATTCTGAATTATTATTTTTACTGCTTCTCTAAAATATATAAAATGCAATATTTTTATTATTTTGTTTGGTCATCACCGCATATCTCTGATATAATCAGAACCAGAACCTCTTTATTACCTTGAAGATCCAGGCTGTGTACAAAAGGTCCAAAAAGCAGGCTTGAAGTACAGTCTTATCAGAAGTGGCGTCACCTAGTGCACTTTGAATGCGCTAATTAAACAAGCAATCGAGCCCACAGCATGCATCATTGCAGACTTGTTTACTAGACTCATGCACTTGTTGTTCACTCCTTGAAAATCATGCAAGTCGGTCGGCCAGATGTTGGTTGTAATTCTTCTGATGTGTGTAGGGTTACCAGATGGCTGTAAGGGAAATGTAGGACATGCTGTCCCAAAATGTATGACATCAAGTCAAAATGTAGGACACAACACATTCTCAATAAATAATACATATTTCTATAGAACATGTTAGAAAGTAGTTGAAAAATGACACTTTTCAGTTTTTAAAAAAAATAATTCTCAATGAATTTTCAAATGCAAAATTTCAACACTTGCAATCATACTAATCAATGCACCTCTTAATATTTGATTTATGTGGTACTTCTCAGAGGAGACAATTTTTATCAAAATTTCAGGTTTAGTCAAACTATATGTTAGAGTGGACAGTCAAACACTTTGAAATTATAGGGACCAATACCAAACATTTTACAGACTTTATGAAAAAATAATTTCTCTCGTGAGTCTGTTGTGCTGATGGTAATAAAAGTACTCTCTCAACATTTGAATTATGACCTGTAATGGCAAACAAATATTCAGCAATTACCGTAATTTAAAGTGGTTCCAGAAGTTTCACCTTGGGTAGTTATTAGTTCAATAACAGGGTGTCTACCAAAATAATACATCCAGAAATCTTGACGTTTTCTGTACTTTTCTAGATCCCTACTTTGGTAAAGTTGGAAATTAGTAATTTAGAAAATAAATATTTATTTGATGAAAATCCCTAGCAAAGGGCCAGTTAAGATGAAAACTGAAGCTGAATTTAAGAAGAGAATTAGATCTGCTATTTCGTATTAATGCATCCTGAACTGTGTTTGGCAGAGAAGTGAGGCTTTGGCGTCGGGACTCGCAGCCAGTATAATCTTATGTGGGGCTTGTGTGGGTTGTTCCTATATGTTTATGACTATCAATTTATCCATCTTATCTTACCATCATTCATCCTTATCTTTGCAATTAGCCAAAGGGACAGAAAAAAGTGAAGTAAAATAAACTAAATCAACCAATCAATAGCAAAAATTCTTGACCACAAGAATAATTTATTGTCTTTTTATTGACTTCTTGACCTACTTGTTGATTTCTTTACTTCTTCTTGACTTCCATGACTTTCTTGACTGGCAGACAAGTTGAATAACTTTGTTTTCTATACCCCTGCTTTACAATCAAATTATATTGAATTTTGAATAAGAATGGGTAACACCTTGTTCCATCAGTATAAACTCTAAGGTAAGAAATTCTGCTCAGGCATTGAACAGTGACATCAGAAAGTGGTCCCAAAACTTTGTTCATTAATTGCTTCCTTTTTCTCATTTATTTAATAGCAGGACAAACTTTTTTCTTTTTGTTCAATGACTGAATCAAAATAAATTTCACTATTGAGTTTGGAAGTGCAGTCCATAGACTTGTAACTTGCATGATTCTTTTCTGTTACGTATTTTCCTAATTAATTTTATGTGACGCTCAAAATGTAGGACATTTATGATATTTTTCAAATTCCTCCCGGATGCCGGGCATAAGGCTAAAATGTAGGACATGTCCGGGAAAAACCGAACGTCTGGTAACCCTAGATGTGTGGTAATGTAAGTATAAGAACTTTTTAAAAATGCTATGTGATTTCTGTGGTGAAAAACAAGTGTTTATACATTGGGAAAATCAATGTGTTCATTCGTCTTTGGCGTTGCAGTCGAAGTGCAATTCGAGAGATTTTCATTACTAGTCGAAAGCTTCAAAACTGAAAAGAGAAACCATTCTCAAAGGATGTTTGTTCACTTCAAGTACAGCCTTGCACCTTTTGGACACAGCCAAAATTACCTACTCTCTCTGGGTAATTGCAGATCTTTTTTTTAAAAAAAAATTTGCAAATAGCTTTAGAAATGTTTTCTTCTAGAGTTAGTAGTATATCAATGTAGTAAACAAATGTATTAATTTTAACATCTCTATAATTTCCTTGAAAATGAAAACATCTTATCTTATGAAAAACATCTCCAAAAAGGATTAGCTATATAATTTTTTGTGAAGCAATTCATTACTTTTTCAAACATTTTTTTTCTTGTTAAAGTATAACCAGAAGAAATCTTTATTTTTTAAGTGCTTGTAAAGAAAGCAAGTATTCTTGTTTTTGTTACCAGTTTGTTTATATTTGTCATGATATCTTCTTTTTGTATTCATCATTACTTTTCAAGTTTCTTGGTCATCTAAGGCAAACTCTCAGAAGCACATCCAAGTTTTAGAGGCATATTATTTTCTAAAATTTATTGGACAGTACCATTATCATTCTCAATAAGTTCATCCTCATCACTAACAATTAAAAACATATCGAAATATTTTAAAAAATCAAAATAAACATTATTATAATCACCTTTGGATAACTGAAATCATTGCTTGTTGAGTAGGTTTCACAGGCACAGTCCAGGACGTGGTATAGAACAGGTGGATCATAAGATACATTGAACTCAATTGACATTTGCTAGGGCAGGTAGCTGTTTCTACAACCTTTTCTGCTTTCTTTTGAACATAAAAATCAGTACAAATAATGTTGGCAGTGCTCCAGCCAATACCATCTACATTGAAATCACCGACTAAAATAACTTCATTAAAATTTCTTGCAAGACCCAATCTAGGTATTTAATAAATGTGTCAGTTAAAATCTTGTGGGAAATAATGGAGACCGAATAAAATTGGTTCACAGCTGAAGGTCAAGAACTTTATCCAAGGTCTGAAACAATCAATCTGTTCATGGTGGATGCGGTTTTAGTATTTCATACGTGAAGTTTGGTGTTTTCACGTTGCGAATTTGGATGATTTCCGATTAATTTTGAAGGCCCATTGTCTTCATTAACTTGGGATGTAGTGTCTAGGACAGTGCATCGCTGCTTTGTTTATTCCTGGGCATGCTAGTTCTATTTTATCGCATTTGGCAGTGTTGGTGCATGTTTCTTGATTTGCATCGTCTACTGTGCTTTCAGCTGGCAGCTGGTTTGGTTTCCGTAGACTGGCAGGTTGGGTTGTCTACTGCAGCTTGGTGTGACATGGTTCTTGATCCTTGCAATGTTCGGAAGAGGGTAGTAGTGTCTTTTTTTTATTGTGCACTGTAGTCCAATGACTGGAAAACCTGGCCAAAATCCCAAAATTGAAATTGCAAAAGTAGATTTCTTACCCTTATAATTCTAGAGTAAAAGGTCCATTCTATTGAAAACTACCTGATGTTACACAATAAGTGTCGTCCTCAGTTGGCTAGCAAGCCTTGAAGTGCGGCTATGATGTTTGTTTGTTGCAGAAAGGACTTTTCCACGTAGTTAGTTTTGCGTCTTTATAAACATTTATAGGATGCCAATTGCGGTTTGAATCTTATTTTTTGTTAGTTTTAAGCTTTAATTATGAGGATATACTTTTTGTCATCTGGTTTAATCAAGTATTAATTTGTTAATGTGCCGGAACTCAAGTTAGCCACAGATTTATTCTTTTTCAATATTTCTCCTTTGAGTTACAAAACGAATCAAACAAGCTCAAGTTAAGATTCAACCATCTTATGTTAGAATAATGTTTCTAGTTTCAGGATCCAAAAGTAGTTTTTCCTATTTCTTGCCCCTTTTTTAAAAAAAAGTCATAAAATGCAATTGGATATGCGAGATCTTCACTCTTCTTAAGTTGGGTTGGGATGGACATTTGGGCAATTTCAATCTAAGCAGAGGGCCAAGGAAGAGGGATTTCAGGACACAGAAATTTTCTTCACATCCCTTATGCAGCTTAAGATACACTCTGAATGTAAGAAATTAGGAAAAGTTGCTATATAACAAAATCTTTGACTTTCAACGACAAATTTTGCTGGCCGATCAGGCTTCAATTATAAAAGGAAACCACGGCTCTCACAGAAAAGTGTTATATGTGCTTAGGCACTATTCTATAGGCCTATATCCTATGGGCACTATGGGCTGGGTCTAGACATGGTGAAATTTGAGATGGAACCAAGCAGAAAATTGAGCTGCACTTCTCACTCTATCAACATGCCAGCTTCCATTCAGAAGATACTTGTCCAGCGATTATTTCGGCTGCTCAAGATGCTGGAAACAAGCATATAAAGAAGTATTATCCGTAACATCATACTTGGACCAGTTCTCGGGAGGAAAAAAAATGATGAATGTAATCCTTCGACTCCTTAAATCCAGTCATCTCCACAGAGCAGTCTGAGATATATATACTTCAAAACGATGCATTAGACTTCCTTAAACAGCCCCTCCATCCATATATATACGTTGAAACCGATAAGAGATGGTAATTGTAAATTCGTTGGACAACGCATAAGTTGTGGTTTACTGTATTGAGAGTGCAATGGGCATTAAAACATCATAATAAGCAGGGGCGGTGCCAGAAGTTTTCGACCGGGTGGGCAGAAGCTGCATATTGATAAATTAGGGTGGGCAGTACAAACGTAAGGCATTATGTGAGTTTGACTAACACGTGTCTTACCCCCCCCCCCCCACTTCCTCTCTCTCTCACTCGAGATTTCCCTCTTACTATGTGTAGAAAGCGATTTGGACACAAGGAATTCATCAAACGTAATCATTGTATCTTTTTTACAGATCATTTGGTCTGTAAGTGTGACCTTTTCGAATGTCAACCTCCCTCCTGAATAGTACACTCTGGAAACTGTATTCTTGTAGGCAAATGAAACTCTGGTGCCTGTAACCGCAGTCAAGATAATCCTCTTGGTGTTTTGTGTCTCCTTGCGTGTTTGTGTGCGACCCTTCATGACGTTCAACCTCACCGTCACCATTGGTCAAAACTAGCAGAAAATCGACTTGAAATATAACAATGAATCAAAGCAGTCTTGATTACTTTCCACAAATAAAGTATCAACAGTTCATAGCACTTCGAAAGTTGAGATAGTAATTTCAACTCCTGCTTCATTTTATATCAAAACAGATAACTCTGCGAACAATGGCGTGGTTTTATCTAAGTCTCAAATATTTTTGTCCGTACGTGAAAGAAATAGTTTAAATCTCTGGCCAATCCATGGGTGTCCGGTAGGAGGGGGTGAGTGCAAGGGAGGCACGCCCCCCTGGAAAATGGGTGTTACCATAAACGTATACATTACACACATAATATATTTCATTTCATTCACAGTAATTTATGTTAATTATTGGAAGGGTGCGGCAGGAACATGATGGCTTCCACTTTAGTAAGTGTTTTCTTGAGGGGGCAGCACTATTATCGGGGGGATATGTCTCGTTTGCCTCCCCTTGAACAAGTTACCATGCTTGTCCCTCCCTGGATAAAAATGATGCGGATGTCCATGGACAAATCATAATAATAGTGTAATCCACCTCTTAAAAGGACGCATCTTATGTTAGGATAAAATGATGCGTTTGACGGAGTTCTTTCTGTATATCATCTCTCCGATCGCATAACACTCTCGTCTTATAATTAAGGAGTCCCGAGTTCAATCCCCAGTGGAAGCCAATGCACACTCGTTAGGATTACAGTTTGAAATTAAGATCTAGTGACAATTAGCCAATTTGAGTATGTAGACTTTTTTGAAAAGAAAAATCACTCCTGGATTATTGATCTGATTATTTATTTTTGTATTTAATTTTGCTGCCTCATAATAATAATAATAATATTATAGATCTCTGCTACTCTCGAGTCAAGGTTTCTTTCCACCCCTTCCTTCATCTTTGAAATTCATGCAAGTTAATCATAAGAATTGCATAACTGATAGTGTTGGAAGAGAACTTGTAAACAGTGCTAGCCACTAATTACATCAGTTCAGTAATACTATAGATTTTTTCCAAACCTACAAAACTGTTACATTAAAATTTGGCCACCTCGGTATGGTAGTGATTGTGATTACTCGTTATTAATTAGAAAAATTGTAATTTTAGAAACATTGCATTATTTGAAGATGACATGTAAAAAAACTGATCGCAGTGAGTTATGACGCCAGGGGTCCCGGTCTGAGCATGGGTGCTTTTGTGAGTGTCCCTTCATCATCATCATTCAAACTCATCATTGCAATTCCCCGATGGCGCAATGGTAACGTCATCGCCTTGTAATCAAGGGGTCCTGGGTTCGATACCCGGTGGAGGCACATAGTGGTTCGGATCCCACTTTAAACTGTAGGTCCAGTCCCGATTAGCCTTACTGTGCATAAAGTGACTTAAAACACCAAATCAAACCTAACCATTCATCATTGCGATTAAGGCAAAGAAGATGTTTTCTTTTTGTTTATTTTATATTACTTTGATCAGGCCGAGATTTATGTGGAGGGCTGGTGCTGACAACATCAAAAACTCACTCCCATCTATGCACAGTTTCAGTTAGTCTATAACGTTTAGCCCAAGTCATGTCAGATGGTTAGTTATAGTTTTTATACTTCCACATTCCTAATATCGTCTTTTCTTCAATATATGGCTGATTTCAAAGCATTTTTTCCTCATGGAAGGCTGGGAGTTGCAACCCTCCAATTCTCCAAACACTCCTAATCCTGATGAACTCTTGATCATGTACCTCATTACAGTGAGTATCCCATAAAACTTACTAAGCCTGTTGGTTGCCTCTAATCATAGCAGTGTTCATTAGATTACATTTTAGATAAGAGTTCTGAGAGTTCCTTTAACTTTCCACTGACAAAATTATGGAAGTAGAAAGAGATGCTTAAATTAATTTCATTCAACAAGATATTTGCTCTAATCTTCATAAACTTAGTTATTAGAGAAAAGTTTCGCCAAATGACAGCAAAGCTTGCTATGGATGAATCGAAACTTGTGAACTTTCTAGTATCTACAATATTCACAAATAAAATATAGCTACATGGAGTGACGACCAGCCTATACTTACAAAACCATTTACATTTCCCTGATTGTACATATGTATTGAATTTGATTGGGTGGGCAATCGGGTGGGCACAGGAATTTTTGGGTGGGCGCTTGCCCACCCGTGCCCACCCCTGTCGCCATCCCTGATAATAAGGAAAGCCACAATTCCTATCATAATACTGTCCATTATTGTGTTCCTTCGCTAAAATGATAGAATATTTTTAAAAATCTGCATTCTGAGGTCATAGACCAAAAAATGAATTTTGACGAGGTTTTCCATGCATCTGGACCACTCTGTTGTGGTATGGGATTTTTTGAAGAGCGGGTTGTCACTTTTGGTGTGCTTGTCCATTGTCTAGGTTTAGTGCTGGATTCCGTTTTGCAATGCAGAAACACCAAACTTCATATATGTTGTTGCCCTTTTGCTGTTTCTAAGATATAAGAGTCTTCTCTTTCTTCCCTCTTTGTAGAACTGACAAACATTCAGAGGGGCTTTGACTTTTTTGCACTGATTTGTTTCATTTTTGTATCATAATGTTTGGTTCATAATACTGTTAGAGGTTTTATCGGAGACCTGGATGAGTTGGATTGGGTGCTTAAATCCTTACAATTGCCATGCTTGGAGCTTTTGCTGTCTTAAGGACTTTACTTTCTCCAGACAACATGATTGTGTTTTGTTTTCCTTGCACTGGTATAAATTGAAACACACTGAAAAGGAATGCTGCTGGTGCATTTTTTTTAAGCTCCTTATTTAATTCTATATTTTGAGCCTTAATTACAACTTAAACATTTAATTTGATTGGTTATCTCTTTCATTGTCGAGACCAGTGAAGTCACATTGTCCAAAATGCTACTTTCACTGAGACACTTGTCATTATTAACACTACACTTAATAACTTGATTGTTATCATCATTTTATATTTTGATTTGATTTTGAATTTAAAATTTTGGGTGCATCAGCACTTTGGATATTTTGCACCCGTCACTTTATACGGGGTCCAGCCCCTTAACTGAACTAAAATGTAAATTACAACATATATATATATATAACGTTGGGAGATTAAATATTCTGACTTAGGTTAACAGAACTAAAATAAACATAACTAATTTCGTGTCGTAACTAAAATATTAAAATATTTGGTTAAAAGCTGAGGCTGTCCGCACACACAAGGACAAGACACAGGACGACACACAGAATTATACTGGCCAGGGCCAATCGCCAGAGCCTTATTCATCTGCAAAATGCAGTCCAGGGTGTACTATGTGGAAGTGAGGTCAACAATTGGGCATACTACGTGAAAGACTGCCCCTTTCACCCTTTATCATCATTTTGTTGGTCATCACAATCATCATCACTAGAATTCAGGGTTGTTAAAGGTTCAGGAGCCAGGAAATTCTAATGGGTTTGGAACTTCTTTTCTATCACTGTTCATATCCATACTAGGGATGGCCAAACGGATCCGGATCTGAAAGTTCCAGATCTGGATCCAGATCCGAAAGTTCCAGATCAAGATCCGAGAGTTCGTATCTCAATCCCATTATAATATTACCACACCTTAAAAGGTATTATGATCTTCGATTACAAATAAATTTTTCATTAGTTAGTCCTACAAGATTTTTTTTTTCAAGTGTTGTTCCTTAAATACTTTGCTACGCATCGGCTAACACACTCGTGCACAGAAATAATCTTACTTGTTTAATATAAAATTTCAAAGGTGATTTTGTAATTGCCACTGAAACGAATATGTATTCATTCGATTGTACTTATTTGAAATGGAAACACACATAAATGTGAGACATTCCAGGATGAAACCTTTAACACATTTAACAAGATAGAAATTTTGTACAAAAATTATACAATTGTTTTACAGTTACAGTTTTAAAAATTAAAATAAAACATTATAATATATGCAGTGTTCTATAATTACAAAGTGTAAGACTAACAAGGGAGGTTATCAAGTGTCCCCCTCTGATTTCCATGAAACTTGGCAGGTGTATAGAGGGGCCTAAAGGAAGAAATACACGTTTTTTTTTTGTTTTGGCTAAAAAAAAAACTGTTCTAAGGGGCAACACCCCCCTCAAATGTCAAGATGAGGACAAATTGAAGTGAGGATCTGACCCCTGTGTCCCCCTCCGATTTCCATGAACCTTGGCAGGTGTATAGAGGGGCCCAAAGGAAGAAATACGCATTTTTTTTGTTTCGGCTAAAAAACTGTTTTAGGGGGCAACCCACTGCTGCCAGCCCCCTTGTTATTAGGTATTAGGTAAAACTATTTTGTATTCTAATTTCTTTGAGGTGAAGAGTGAAAATGTGGACAGCATATAGCTATTATTTTGTTCACAAGTTTGCGAGGGATAAATTCACAGAACATAAACAGCAGCTATTAGATTTGTTCATCTTGTTTGTGAGTCGAAATCTAAATACCGGCAAGTGTTTAGAAGATTCTTTAGACTTTAGAAAGTACTTTCATAGGGGAGCTAATCTGTGGAGGAGCTTCCTAATCTGTAGCAGCCTCTCGTTTGACAAATATCTGGGACTTAAACGTCATCATCCACATTCCTTTCACAGCTGCGTCAAATGCCAACAGATCCATAGTTTTGGGAACGAAAAGGAGTTTTATTGCTTCGGCCGGGGCACGGTAGGCACTATGATTGAAGCGAATATTGTACATTTCTACTTGTATGATATAAATACCTGTATCATCAAAAATAGTATATTGTGTGTATTAAGGGATGGTGTCAGTAGCAGTCAATTAACACTTCAATAGATGTTTTAGAAGATATAGAAAAAAACTGTAGTATTTGCATGATATTTCTAAATTTTATGTTTTATAACATAATGCCCCCCTTGATTTAATACTATAAAACTTTTGAAAACTAAACTTGGTTTACAAAGCCCCCCTGGAGATCAATTCTAACTATGGGCCTGGTGGGAACACATTCACGAGTGAAGTGTGTGATGTTCATATGACTACGACCGAACGTACTGAGTATTGTTGTGCACAGTCCTGTGTATATATGTGTGTGATGTGCGTATGACAACGACCAAATGTACTAAGTATTGTGCACAGTCCTGTGCCATACACCTGTGTCTGATAGGAACATGGCCACGATTAATGCAGAACAGTGTTTCAACCAAGGACCATAAGGACTCGGGGATAGGAGCTGAACCCGTGGAGTGGGTAAGACAAACAACAGTGAACAACAGTGCGACAGCCCAAGTGATGTATTAATTATCCCCTTTCTAAATTTTCAAGAGAAAAGAATTGAAATCATTTGTACTCATAAACTTTGTTTCTTTACTTTAATACACATCTAAATTAAACTCAAGTTGAATTGTTTCCAATTTTATTAGTATTTATTTCTTAGTGTTTACAATGAAAACCTTCAGTGGTATCCCATCCTTATCGACTAGCTAGCTGGAGATAGACTGTGGTGATTGTTTCATTGATATTTGGTTGTATCAACCGAAGGATAAGCTCTTAATACTGAAGGTAGCGACACCCTAATATCTGGGCATCACCGGCATTTACCACTGTTTGCCGATGCAATGGGAGAGACCATTGCATCTAAGGATGCTAATTTGTACCATCGCATCTATATTGGGTTCTGCTGCAGGACTTTTATCATGGAAAATAGGTTCCTGTACCATATTTAATTCTGAAAAAAGGTTCCTGGACTGTATTAAAATTGATCCGGAAAAAAGGTTCCTGGACCAAATTGAAATACTTTACAGATGAAAAACTGATCCAGAAGAAATGTTCCTGGACCGAATTTAATTTGATCCTGAAAAAAGGTTCCTGGACTGTGTTTAAATTCATCCGGTGAAAAAAGGTTCCTGGACTGTGTTTAAATTCATCCGGTAAAAAAGGTTCCTTGAGCCATACTTAAATTCATCCGGAAAAAAGGTTCCTGGACTGAATTGAAATACTTTACAGATGAAAAGGTTATTTATGGTCCAGAAACCATTTTCTCTCCTGGACCGGAATTGAATTTATTTAAAATTGCTGGAGTTGAACTTCAAACATATCTTTGCATGTGTTTTGCAATAAATTGAATTTGTTGTTTTCCACATATTCCTTTAGCACAGACCCCACAAATAATAATAATATGCACACAGCATGACCGTTTCTTTGTTTTCCTTTCTTCATTCATCTCATCAATTCATCATCTATTCTCACTGTTGTGATTAAACTGCAAAGGTGAAGAAGTAAAGTGAAAGGTCTAAATACAATGAAAAACACACAATACATTTCCTTATTTTGTTCTTGTAATGGTAATACATTATAAATTCAAAGGAAATATATACCGGGTGGGGCACCTAAAAGTACCACCGGAAATATTTTGTAAACAACAATAAATATTGAAAAACTGCTTTTGCATATATATAGGTATGAGAGGGGCTCATGAAATTAATGGACACAATACATTCACTACATAAGGAATACGGGTTTCAACACAAACTTAGTTTTTTTTAAAATGGAAACCACATTTTATTTTCAGCTCATTTGAAAGTACAGAAAAAATCATTAAGAATGGCGTTTGTTACATTGTAATATGTCAAGTGATTCTCAAGTAATTGTAACGTGAAGTTGAGCGCAGAAGGTGCATCCTATGCCTGGTGGCAGAGCCAACCGCACATGCCGTCGTGCATACAGTCTGCACGCTTGTGCTGCATTTTTCCTACACTCGTCATAGATAAGTATCATCTTGGCCTTTTCAGAGTTTGGAAATACTGTTTTCTTAGCAACAGTTTTGACGTAGTACAAACGTCTGGGTAATCAGTGTACTGTGTTAGGTTTTTGCTGTATTTGATAAAATTTGTTAAATCAATTCGAAAGAAATTTGTCTCTATCCTTGTGTATCTATCACTAGTTTCCTTAGGCTTGATTTTATATTTTTCCTTCAAACGAGATTTGGCAATTAAACATTTATATTTCCAAGGAACTGCTTTCAATGTCTCAGGCCAATCAATTTGGTTTAAAACAGGATCTCTTATTTCTTAATGCAAAAATAATTCATTTGGAGTGTATCCCGTTACTTCAGATCCGGAATTATTTAAAAGTCCTAAAACAAAACTTAAATATTTTGACCAATGTTCATGATTTTGATTATGTACAGTCTTAATAATCTAATTAACTCCTTGTTGTATCGTTCAATAGGATTGGCAAACGGATAATAAACTGAAGTTGTGATATGCCTTATTTTAAATTCTTCCACAAAAGTTTTCCATTCTTGTGACTTGAATTGCGAACCATTATCAGACAGTAGACTATTACATACAGGATAATGATAAAAATATTGCAGTTTAAATTTATTAATTACTTCTCTAGATGTTGCTTTCCTTAAAGGATATGCCATAAGAAACTTAGACATTACATCTATTACAGTCAATATAAATGTGTAACCTTGAGATTTCGGAAGTGGTCCTATCAAATCAACTGAAATCAAATAATGTGGACTGGTAGAATAAACGTGTAAATCATCCTTTTCATTTTTCAAAACAGCTTGTTTAGTTCTGGCGCAAGTTAAACAATTATTCAAATACTGTTTAATACTGAAGTTCATCTTTGGCCAATAATATAATTTCTTACATTTACTGAAAACCTTTCTGTATCCAAAATGTCCTTGCAAATCATGCAGTTTATGTAAGATTTTCGGTATTAATGAAACTGGCACAACTAATTTCCAATTACCTTCAGAAACACATTTTAAAAATAAAATGCTATCTTGGAAAGCATTCTGAGTCTTACAAGACTTGGAAAGATTTCCGTTCTCAATCTTCTGAATTAAAGCACTACAATATGCGTCACGATGTTAAGACTCCTTCCAGAATTCCAAAGTATCTTCTTCAATAATATCTAATTTTTAAGTTATTAATAAACAACTCGGATAAAGAAATATTTCCTGTAGTAGTATCGGGATATCGACTTAATGTGTCAGCAGCTTGATTGTTTACCCCCGAAACACTTAAGTATATGTACCCGAAAAGCAGCTAATGACTCTCGGGTACATATACTTAAGTCAGTGCATGATGTTCGTGCTCTTGTTTAGAATGGCGAGGCATACAAATTTGTCATTTTATTATCAAAATGTTTGTGGCTTAAATACTAAACTAACGGATATGTATCTGAGTGTGTTAGCGAACAATTATGACATAATTGCCATAACTGAAACTTGGCTTACGGCTAATGTAACGGACTCTGAATTTAGCGATAATAGGTATGTAATTTTTCGTCAGGATAGAATGGATAAAAGGGGTGGAGGTGCTTTAATAGCTGTAAAAAGTAATTATTATGTAAGAAACATAGATGTTAATATTGAAAATGTTGAGATTGTATGCATTAAGATTGGGCTTGAAATTTACTCTTTAATTGTAATTTGTGTATACTTCCCGCCAAAGTCAAATGTTATAGCTTATCAAACATTTTATGCATTTGTAGAAGATATGTTTAATATATGTAGCTGTAAAATTATAATAATTGGAGACTTTAATATTCCGTCTATTATTGAGTCGACTCATGATTTGACACAAGGGAATCAAATTGAAATGGAATTGCATAATTTTGTGTCTCTGACTGGTCTTGTTAGCATAAATAATATTAAAAATATCAATAATAGAACGCTTGATCTAGTATTAACGAACGTAGATAATTTGCCGGAAGTTCGAATGTGTACGGATCCTCTCGTGAAGATTGATAGACATCATCCACCGTTAGAATTACATGTCAACACTTCTAATGCAAAAAGTAATATTAAAAACAGAACTACTAACATTCTTAATTTTCGGAAGGCGGACTTTTATAATATGTATAAAGACATTAAGGAAGTGAACTGGGATGCATTAGGTAACTTTGATGATCCAGATAAAGCTGTATCGTATTTTTACAAAATATTAAATGAAGTCATCACGAGACGAGTACCTAAAAAGAAACATAAGAAACGGTCTTATCCATGCTGGTTCACTCAAGAAATTATAAATGTGTTAAAGTCAAAGGAAAATTATAGGAAGAAAAAAAAACATTCAGCTATTAATCTATTAAGATTTAAGGAGCTTCGTAAAGAATCAAAGAAGCTGATTAATGCTGCATATAGAGCATATATTAGTAACTCCGAAGAAGCTATTAAAACTAATCCAAAGTGCTTTTGGGATTTTATTAACAATAAGAAGAAAGGGAATACTCGAGTGAATACAATGACATATAAAGGTACGGTTCTTGATTCTAATCAGTCTATCGCAGACTCGTTTGCTGAATATTTTAGTAGTGTCTTTGAAAAAGAGGATACAGAGCTGTTGGATATTGGTAATTTAACCATGGATGTGAGTCACTGTTTAGTTGTAATGGAGATCAAGGAGGATGAATGTAAACAGTCTATTCGGAAATTAAAATCAAGTAAATCTTGTGGGCCAGATGGAATACCCTCGTATGTATTTAAAGGTTGTGGTGAGTGGTTATGTTATCCTTTATCAGGGTGGCGACAGACCTGGAAAACCTGGAAAACCGGGAAAAGTCAGGGAATTTGAGGTGTCAAAAAAAGTCAGGGAAATGTCAGGGAATTTTGTCTTCATTGACTTCTTTAATTTTTTTTATTTAAAGATATCCTTATGGAACTCTGCACGGGAACAGAAAATTGTTATAACTCGGGCACTATGGGAGCAATCTACTTCGGATAAGTTTTGTTTTTCAGCTAAAACATAAGCGCATGCAACCGTGTACAATTCAGAACGCCGGAACCGAGGAAGGGGGTTTGGGGGGCTCGACCCCCGAATTTCAATAGAAAAAACAAAAATCTGAAGTTTGCCCCCCTCTTCTCCCACTATTTTGGGGAGAAGGTGCAAACTTTAGTATTCTTTTTAAAGAATGGACATTTATTAAGAGAATGAAACATGTTTCATGTTCTTGGGTGTCATACAAGTAGAATAATAAGCCAAAATGTAATTTTTTTAATGAAAAATATGTAATTTGCATTTTTGGAGGAAAATTGTTATAACTCGGGTACTATGGGAGCAATCTACTTCGGATAAGTTTTGTTTTGCAGCTAAAACATCATAGCATGCTACCGTGTACAATTCACAACGCCGAACCGAGGAAGGGGGTTTGGGGGATGCGACCCCCGAATTTCAATAGAAAAAAACAAAAATCTCCCACTATTTTGGGAAGAAGGCGCAAACTTTAGTATTCTTCTCAAATAATAGACATTTCTCAAGAGAATGAAACATGTTTCATGTTCTTGGGTGCCATACAAGTAGAATAATAAGCCAAAATGTGATTTTTTTTTAATGAAAAATATAAAAATATGTAACTTACATTTTTGGAGGAAAATTGTTATAACTCGGGCACTATAGGAGCAATCTACTTCAGATAAGTTTTGTTTTTCAGATAAAACATCAGTGCATGTAACCGTGTACAATTCAGAACGCCGGACTGAGGAAGAGGGGCTGGGGGCACGACCCCCGAATTTCAATGGGAAAAAAAATGGATTTTGCCCCTACTTCCCCCGCTATTTTGGGTAGAGGGCACGAATTTTATTATTGTTTTCAAAGAATGGACATTTCTCAAGAGAACGTAACGTGTTTCATGTTCTTAGGTGCCATACAAGTTGAATAATAAGCCAAAATGTGATTTTTTTTACCAAAAATATGTAATTTGCATTTTTGGAGGTAAATTGTTATAACTCGGGCACTATGGGAGCAATCTACTTCAGATAAGTTTTGTTTTTCGGATAGACCATCATAGCATACAACCATGTACAATTCAGAACGTCTGAGCGAGGAAGGGAAATTGGGGGAGACCGACCCCGAATTTCATTGAAAAAACATAAAAATCTGAAGTTTGCCCCATCTTCTCCCGCTATTTTGGGTATAAGGCGCAAACCTTAGTATTCTCTTCAAAGAATGGACGTTTCCAAAGAGAATGAAACATGTTTCATGTTCTTGGGTGCCATAAGCCAAAATGTGAAACACTGTTTTTTTTACTAAAAATAGGTAATTTGCATATTGCTCAGAAAATTGTTATAACTCTGGCACTATGGGAGCAATCTACTTCAGATAAGTTTTGTTTTTCGGCTAAAACATCATAGCATGCAACCGTGTACAATTCAGAACGCCGAACTGAGGAAGGGGGGGTTTGGGGGGCGCGACCCCCGAATTTTAATTAAAAACTATAAAAATCTGGAGTTTGTCCCCTCTTCTCCCGCTATTTGGGACGAAGGCGCGAAGTTTAGTATTCTTTTCAAAGAATGGACATTTTTCAAGAGAATGAAACATGTTTCATGTTCTTGACTGCTATACAAGTTGAATAATAAGCCAAAATGTGATTATTTTTTTTTACGAAAAATAGGTAATTTGCATTTTTGGAGGAAAATTGTTATAACTCGGGCACTATGGGAGCAATCTACTTCGGATAAGTTTTGTTTTACAGATAAAACATCAGAGCATGCAACCGTGTACAATTCAGATCGCCGAACGGAGGAAGGGGGGTTTGAGAGCGCGACCACCGAATTTCAATGAAAAAACATAAAAATCTGAGGTTTGCCTCCTCTTCTCCCGCTATTTTAGTGAAATGGCACAAACCTTAGTATTCTCTTCAAAGAATGGTCGTTTCCAAAGAGATTGAAACATATTTCAAGTTCCTGGGTGCCATACAAATTGAATAATGAGCCAAAATGTGAAACTCTGTTCGGAAATGTGGCATGGATATGTTGCGGAGAGGGGGGAGGTTGGTCATCAAATGAATTTCCCAGGCTTGCTCCAGACCTGTGTCAGAGTTTCCACCCAAACATAAGAGTATGAACGTCCAAAAAGCACATTCATTTCCTAATGAGCACCATTATACCATATGGTATCATCAGGCCAGTACGACCTTACTCTGATGATAACATATGGTATCATTGGGGGAGTAAAGGTTAAGCCTCTAAATATTACGTGCAAAATGCATTGAATTATCATTTTTTCTTGTCCATATGGGAGTAGTAAGGGGACTTGTCACGTAGTAAAGCATTTTGTTGGGCAAACTGAAGGAACATGGAAACAAATAGGTTCCATTGATACATACGATTTTTGTTGAATATCGCCACCTGACAAAGTATCTCACTACAACATGCGACAGAAATTGCATGGACTGCAAATATGCTGCTAGAATTTTATTACTCTTCTGGCTCACTTCACCTTATTTAATGTAGCAGTGCTTATGTAGGTCTTCTTTCATCATCCTGACGTATTACTGGTTTCGCACAAGTTAACATACGTTTACAGTGACATTCCACTATTCTTAGATATCAAGAAGAATTCAACCAAACGGGATATATATTAAATACTATCAGGAAAAAGTGAAACATAAACTGCATTGGTGAACGTTATAAAAATTGGCAAGAGCATGCTCCCAAACTCAAATTTACTGTAACACTAGTATTGCATTGAAATTAACACCACTCTGTGTCCTGTCTGTTTAAACTCGTGAGAGATGGTCATTAATCTCTCACAGGGCAAGGTTAATATCCAATATTATGAATCAAAATACTAATAATAAATACGTAAATATTTTAATATCATATTTACTCGATTCATTCAGTCATAAAAGCAAATCACTTTCTTCAAGGATTGACTTTTCTCTACCAGCCCTGCTAAAGTTTCAGTTTCCATCTACTGATTTATATGAGGGGTGGCCAGAAAGTAATTTCCAATTAGTAGGGACATTGATTTTTCGCAAACGCCAAAACCGTGAAAAATGGTAATTGCTGCGAAGTTATGTTTAGGAATGTGCAGTGATGTCTGGACACATTTTTCACCCCTTCGAAATATCGAAATAATGCGAATTTGGCATAAAATGCTAATTGTTGGCATTTTTAACGATTTTTTTAAAAGACATGTCCTAAAAAAATTAAAAATTCCATGAAATCCAACATTCTTGTTTTTTCTAGGCCATGTTTATGTACATAGAACATGCAAGTTTTCCAACATTTTACTCAAGAGTAAATTGTAGAGTTATACGTACATGGAATAATTCTGATAGACACATTAAATCATGTATTTCCCACAATTTTTTCAACTTCTATCAAAACCATTTGCATCACAGAGCAAAGTGGTAGGGTTCTAACAGGAGATCGAGTGCATATCTACCGTCACAAGGGAGCCACATCTTCGTATTTGTCACAGAAGATGTGTTTTGAATTACCAAGCTAAGTGTGCACCATCGGCATTTGTCAAGCGAGTAATAATGGAGCTCGGTCGTTAGGGCATCTGACTAATATGCGAGAGACCCGGGGTCGATCCCCTGCGGGGGAGAACCGGGATGTTTTCCACCTATTCAAACTGCTCCGGCGCCAGCATAATATGAAGCTGGTACCTTGAGGAAACTTTGAGGGATAAAGGTATCCAGGAGTGTGGTGCTGATCACATCACTAGCCACCTTCAGCCGTGATCAAGAAAGTGTGGAACCCTAACTCCACACCCCTATACACCTTCATGGAAAAGTGCAGGGGAGCACTTTACTTTTACCTCCTCAAAAACCAGTTCCAACATATCAAACTGTCACGAAAATACGTAGACCACGTGACCTACAATTTAAAATAATAGTTTAAAAGCACAATGGAGTATTACATTTCGGTATATTTGGCAGATAAATGTTCTAAAACAAAAACGCGAATTTTGGGAAACATAACACTAACAAGTCAAAAAAAGATAATGCCAATTTTTGGTGCTATAATATATCGGTATCTGTCACGTGAGATTGATTGATTAAAATTTTTTTGTTGCGTCGCCACTTATGGTCATTATGCACCCTTCAGTATATACGGGGGAAATTCCATTATCTAAAATCCTTACCTTAAAATTTAAAAAAAGGGGTATGTAAAATAACTCTCCCAAGACAAATTTCAACATATCAAACTCTCATGAAGATGTGTAGGCCATGTGAAACAGTAGTTTAAAAACACCGTCAAGGTATAATTTCAGATATTTGCCAGAAAATGCGCTAAAATGAAAATGTGAATTTGGGAAAAATAACACCATATAGTAAAAACTAAAAAATAAGAAAATACACCAATTTAGAAAAAAACTACAAAATATTAAGGTCCCTACCGATTAGGCATAAATAAAACAAGAATATCAGTAGTAATTTATTGCATTAGTAACAGTGAGTCCTAACTTAATTTTCGGCATAATCACCACCGTTCTTCTGGCATTTGTCGTAGCATGTCACTAAATTTTGTATGCCCATGGTATATGTGTCTGACAAACAAAGACTGGAACTATCTCTACCGCAGTGTAGCTGTCAAATTCTTGCCCTGCCAGAAACCTCTTCAGTTAAACCATGAGATGAAAGTCGGTACATTAAAGGGCAGGGCTGTACTGGGAGTGGTCCAAGATCTCTCACCTGAAGTGATGCAAAGGGCCTGTGTTGTGTTGTATGGGGTTGTGCACATTCGATTGGCCTTCCGTGAATTGTCTGCAACATCGTCTGACCATACTATCGTTCACGACGTCCGGTCTGCACACCTCACACAATTGCTGGTGGCTCTGTGCCAAATTCCGAGCGTGCAATGTAGGTTACATCGCAGTCTGTGGGAGACTGTATGAGAGCTGCAATCTTTAACCTAGAACTCTCCTAAAACGGCTGCATTACGACTATTACCATTTACAGCTAAATGCCACTTCTTCCTGCCTGCATGTGTGTGCGTCTCTCTCCGACCACTAGTGTTGCGTATAGGCACCATTGTAGCTTTTTTCAGGATTCCCCTCGTATATGAACTTTCAGAAGCTTGTATTATTAGTGTTCTAATGTGTGGTTAGCTAAATCAGGTACCTATACAATGCAATTCTATAAATTCCTTGCGTTAAATTTCTAATACCTACATAACCTTTTCGTCAGCATTAATGGTATAACTGCATGTTGTCAATTTCACAGTACTGCACTTGGATATACTGTACTGAAGCAGAAATCCCATTGATAATGTAAGGAAATATGACACTTTATTTTGTTCGATTCAATTGTTTCACTTATATGAAAGAGTTAAGTTGTTTGCTTTACAGAGAAGAGAGAAGTAGCTTTATGCATCGAAAATTGAGTCCACACTCATGGTTCTTGCAAGCAGAGGGTTACAAACCTCAGTGGAAATATCAACATATAATCCCGAGAATGTATAAGGAGACTGATAAATTACAAATTGTATTTCTTAATCATTCACTCTTCACTCTTATCTCATTTAGTCCTAACTTTAAAAATAATCAAGTATTTTATTTTAAACTTACTGCGTACAACAAAATTCCGTAATCCTTCCCTAGCTTGTGAATTGTAATAATTTTCCAAATTCACTATTTTGCAGTTTGAATTCAAATCATAGAGAACAGAGAAATTAAGTCAATTTCATAGAAAATAATATTGGTACTTAACATATCCATACCTGGATCTGTATGAGTTTATTATTTCCATTTGCAAAAACATCGCTTTAGTTTAATTTGTAATTGTCAGGGAAAAATGTAAATTTTGTCCTGGAAAACCTGGAAAAGTCAGGGAATTTCATTTTTGCTTGTTTGTAGCCACCCTGTTTATGTAAAATTTATAATCTGATTTTAAATTCGGGTAAGTTTCCTACTTTATGGAAGATAAGTAAAGTTTGTCCCATATTAAAATCTTGTAACCCTAGTGACATCACAAATTATAGACCGATTTCATTAATATCTGTACCTGCTAAAATATTCGAACAAATACTCTACAATAAAATATTTTTCCATGTTAAACTCTATTTATCTTCTTGTCAACATGGATTTATACCGAGAAGATCTACTGTAACTAATCTCGTTACCTTTACTCAATATATCGCTGAGGCAGTTAATCAAAATCAAGCAGTAGATGTAATTTACACTGACTTTGCAAAAGCGTTTGATAAGCTAAATCACCGCATCCTTTTACAAAAATTGGTACAGTTCGGTTTCTCGGATGATTTAGTTGCTTTATTTCAGTCTTACATATTGAATAGAGAGCAGTATGTTCTTTATAATGCTTGTTCATCGAGTACATATATTAGTCATTCGGGTGTTCCACAGGGATCCAATCTTGGTCCCTTATTGTTCTTATTATATATTAATGACTTACCTTCTGTTGTTAATTACTCAAAGTGTCTCTTATACGCAGATGATTTAAAACTCTACAAGAATATTGTAAAATTTAAGGATCTTACAGAATTACTGTCCGATTTGAGTGAATGCCATCAATGGTGTATAAGAAATAAGCTCTATTTTAATGTTGCTAAATGCTTTTCCATAACATTTACAAGAATTTCATCTCCATTTTTATTTAATTATACTATTGGTAATGTGGGTCTTCAGAGAGTCAATATAATTAAAGATTTAGGAATAATTCTGGATTCTAAACTCAGTTACAAGAACCATGTTGATAAACTAGTAGTTAATGGTTTCAAAACTCTGGGATTTATATTTAGAAACACAAAGGAAATGCAGTGTAGTAAAGCATTAACAGTTGTGTATAATGCTCTGGTGAGGAGTAAATTGGAATACGCTAATGTAATCTGGAGTCCTTACTTCCAATTATATATTGATAAACTCGAACGAATCCAGAATAAATTTTTAAGATATCTGTTCTTTAAAAAATACAAAAAATCGTCTTATGTGTTAAGAGTACCTTATAATATGCTACTAACTGAGTTTGAATTTTCCTCTTTGAAAACTAGATCTGATATTGCAAAGCATATTTTATTATATAAAGTTGTTAATGGTCTAACCGAAACAGAAGAAGTTTTGCAAAGATTAAACTTCTGTACTAAACCTCAATCATTAAGATTGCGTCAACCGTTTATATGCACTTTTTCCAAAAATTTGGTCCATCAGAATTCTGTGGTCATTAGTATGTGTAGACTACATAATAATATTGTTAAGGATAAAATTGATGTAGATTTTGCATTCCCTTACGCAAAGTACATATCAGTAATAAAGGGCTGCTATTCAAGACAAAGTTAAGATGTAACGATAAATGGTATTTAATTTTCTTATTTTTATGTTGTGTATTGTATGTATTGAATTGCACTTAACGTTATGGATTTGTATATTATCTTTTATGTTTATGTTTATATGTTCGATAATCTGAAAAATATCAAAATGAGAGTTGGGTGTTTATCTCTTTTGCTTAGTGCGGGTTTTAATATGGAGTTTCGTTATACTGTTTGAAGTCTGAAGCTTCAGCTTCATGTATATTGGTACTATAGTATTATTCTAATTTTATAATTTTTATTTTGTTGTATTAGTTGTATTATGTTTGTCGGTGGGTATATTGTATTGTATTTGTATTGTATTTTTTATCTTTTTATTTTCTTTTTTTCTTTTTTTGTGTTGCATAATGTGAGTATTGTTGTAATATCCCATTGTAATTGGAGCATTGCTCTGTTATGGGATTGCTTATAAATAAATAAATAAATAAATAAACATGGTGGATATCATAATCAAAACCTTGCAGTTTTAAACACCATCTATTTAAACGTGGATTTAAAGTTCTTGCTGACTCCAGCCAAGAAAGAGATTTATGATCTGTGAACAAATTAATTTTAGTTCCGGCTACATAAATATAAAATTTCTCAAAAGCAAAAATAATTGCTAAACATTCGATTTCATGTGTACTGTAAGATAACTCATTACCACGAAGAACTCTACTTGCATATTGAATAATCCTGGGATTATCTTCTGGTGTGTCTCCATTTTGCCATAGAACACCTCCAATACCTTTCTTTGAACCATCTACATTTATGTTAAAAGGTTTAGAAAAATTAGGCTGTGCTAAAGCTTCTGGAGATATAACCAAATCACGTAACCTTTCAAAAGCTTCTACATGCACTTCCTTCCACTTCCAGAGAATATTCGACTTCAGAAGTTCATAAAGTGGATGGGCAACTTCTGCAAATTTATTCACGAATTTTCTTCTCCAGTTAACTAAACCCAAGAATTTTCGAAGTGACCTTTTGTTATTTGGTGTTGGAAAATTTATTATAGCAGAATTCTTGTTACTATCTACCTTAATTTCATTTCCAGAAACAATATGTCCAAGAAAAGCAATTTCTTTAGAAGCAAATTTGCACTTTGAAAACTTGATGGACATATTAACATCTTTCAATTTTTGCAGAACAGCTTCCAGGTGTGTTAAATGCTCCTGCCAAGTTTTACTAAAGATCAAGAGATCGTCTAAATAGCAAACAACAAAGTTGTTGAATTCTCTCGTGAAAATTTTGTTCATCCTGTCTTGAAAAATAGACACAGCAGATCGTATGCCGAAGGGAAGATATCGAAATAAATATTGTTTACCACGATATGAGAAAGCAGTATAAAGATGTGATTCTGGAGTTCATGGGATCTGGAAATAGCCACACGATAAATCAATAGAAGAGAAATATTTTGATCCCAAAAATCGTTGTAACATTTCATGAATTGGTTCAACTCTAACTTGAGGACTGGTGACATGCTTATTCAAATTTCTAAAATCTACTACTGGTCTCCATAAACCACCTTGTTTTGGCACAATGTGTAGAGGATTTAAATATGGGGAAGATTCTTGATATATGATACCCCAACTTTCCCATTTGGCGAGTTCTTCTTCTAAATTCTTTCTCCTAGAAATTGGTATAGGATAAGGTGCCGTAGCAATAGGTACGTTACTGTCTAACTGTATCTTATATGGTTCTACCTTGGCATGTCTTGGTTTGTCAGAAAATTGTTCGTGATAATTCCATAAGAGTGAAAATAAATCACGTTTCTGTGAATCACCGATATCTTCAATTGCAAATACTTTCTCGTGAATATCCCTCTGAGAAGGCATATAATTTGCTTCAATATCTAACATATGTACATATTTTAACATCCTACATGACTGAAATTCATTCTCAGTTATGTCAGTATCATGCTTCACACCAAATACAAGCTTGTCAGATTCAACACTTATCGTACTAGAATCCTTATTATCTAATGTTGTACAAACTTGCTTTCCTGATGAAGTTATTAAACTTATATTCTGATTCCTAAAATCCACAATTGCTTTGTACTTTCGTAAGAAAGGAACACCTAAAATAATGTCTGCATTAAGTTCTTTTAAAATGAAAAATTCCATTCGAAAGTATTCGCAGTCAATCTGAATATTTATCGTCTTACAACCGACAATTTTGCAGTTTTTATTTCCAGCAAATCCACATAATCTAATGTCATCCACCTTGTCCAACGTAAGATTACCAATACATGATGATATCTTACACCAAACCTCATAATTCATAACATTTGCTTGGCTACCACAATCTATTATACAAATGATAAAACTTTGTTTAAATTGATGGTCAATTCAGTGTATGGCAAAACAATAGAAAATGTCAGAAAACATATTGATGTTAAAATAATTACTGACCCCAGCCGGAGCAAAAAATTGATTGCAAAGCCCAACTTCAATTACAGAAGAATTTATGATGAGAATATGGCACTTTTCAACATGAAAAAAACAAAGATCAAGTTTGATAAGCCTATTTATGTAGGGGCTGTGGTATTGGAATTGGCCAAATTACACATGTTAAAATTGTTTTATAATGTGTTGAAGCCTTTTTATAAGGATCGTGTAAAACTGATGTACATGGACACAGATAGTTTTGTTCTTGATATTCAAACAGAAGATGTTTATCAAGATATAGCACAGCCTGAATTGTTTAAATATTTTGATACCACTGAACATTCAAAAATTAAACACCACAACAAAAAGGTGCCTGGCAAGTTAAAAGATGAGACACTTGGTGATGTTATTGTGGCATTTGCTGGGTTAAGGGCCAAGATGTACAGTTTTGAAACATGTAGTGGTGCTGTTGCCAAAAAGGCCAAGGGCATTGGCAGAGTAACTGTTGAAAAAGAGCTCCAATTTGAAGATTACAAAAATTGCCTCATATTATGTAGCACAATCAGAACATCAGAATCCAGAATTCAGAGTGTGGATCACTTGTTGACTACAAATGTTGTAAGAAAAGTGGCTCTGGACCCACATGATGATAAGAGATGCATTTTGTCATGTGGCAGACATACTTTAAAATGGGGTCATTTTGATTTGAAAAGTGGCAAACAATGCCCAATTACAGAGCATGATTTGAAATAAATAAACATGCCTATGAACTTATTTGGCTTCAAAAAACAGGCTATTATGGACCTGCCAACACCACAACCCTCTTCTGATATAATATCTAAACTAAGTGCTTTGTTAATTATTCATCTGAACAGCATACTTACAGATGTTGATGATGAAACAGGTAAAACATTGTACATATTTAACAATAATTTAAATCATTACCAATTACCTGTAGGTGGTCAATTGCAATTTATTACAACCCCTGAGGGTAATGTCAAGATTTCAATAGGGAGAAATATTTATAGAATTAAGCACTCAAACATGATTTCTGGCACTGTATATACTGTTTCTGCTGGTGACTGCTTATATATTGAGGTCCCTGGATCCTATGACAAGCTTATACCTTTTTTATAGAATTAAGAATTAGATATTCAATAATAAATAACCACTAAAACAAAAATGTCTAATGATATATTTGGCCATACAAGACATGAAGATCACAGTGATGAGATTCTGATGCTTGATGTCAGAGTCAAGAAATTAAGAAGTGATTTACAAGCTTTACAAACCACACTCAATGCCAGTCTTCAACTAGAAATTACAAATTTACAATCACAATGCATGGACCCTCTTCTTAAAATTGACTCAGAACTCAAATTATTGCTTCAGAAATATACTGATTTGGCCACATTGGATAATTTTCAAAGTTTAGAAGAAGCTGTAGCAGCTCTTCAAGCCAAATTTAAGACCCACCCCACCAACTCTGAGCAATTGAAACAGCAATTGGAAGAGCAGATTAATAATGTCCAGACACAGCTCCAAACAATTGTCAAAAGCATAAAATCACAAGTGTTTCAAAAATGTTCATACTTAATAATATTCTAATTAAGATAACTTTTTTTTCGACAACCACCTAATTCCTTTACTGATGAATGTAATTTCTGACCAATTAAATTAGCGGCTACTGATACATTAGTACTTTGAAAGGGGAACTGGTTAATTTAAACGTTAACAGTCCTTACAAAAAATATAAGAAATTGTTCCGAGAATCATTTCCAGATGCACGGCTCTGTAGAAACAAAGCATAAATTCCAGCCACGTTCTGGAGAATATGCATGTAAGGATCAGAATTCGAAATCAAAACTTCGATGTTTACCACTTCCCTTTTTCTAAACTTAGGTTTCAGGTCCAGAACATGCTCGGAAAGCCCAGTCTTCGGTGATTGTTCATTTATATCGTTGCCATGCTCGTTCCAGTGAGTTCCCATGCTTCTTCCGGTTTGTCCTATATATGCTTTACTACATGAACAAGTTTTTTGATTGTTGTTGCTTTTTACTGTGGACCCCTGGCAAGGGGTTATTTCCCACCCTGTATTTGTCTTGTGTAGTATCGGTGGTGTGTATGTATGTGTCTTGTGTTGTAGTTGTGCTGTCTAGTATGTTTGTGTAGTAGTTGTGCTGTCTAGTATGTTTGTGTAGTAGTTGTGCTGTCTAGTAGGTTTGTTTTGCGTAGTAGTTGTGCAGTCTAATTTGTTTGTGTTTGTCTTGTGTAGTAGTTGTGGTATGTTTGTGTTTATATTGTGTTATAGTTGTGAAGTGTTTGTGTGTGTCTTGTGTAGTAGTTGTGCTGTCTAATGTGTTTGTGTTTGTTTTGTGTAGTAGTTCCTCCATTCATATTGGGGGTTAGGCGTAGAGCTGACAACTCTGCACTGTAAAAAGCCATGTCAAGAATCAGCAATATAAGGCCATGGATGTTCCCAAGGTAAAATATTCCGGAGGTAAAATAGTCCCCCGTTCGGATCTCCGGGTGGGGACTACTTTGGGAGGTCCCTGGACTAAGGATAAGATCTACGTTAGGAATAAGAAAAATATTAAATTAGGCACCTGGAATGTTCTGAGCCTTTACCGGCCTGGGGCATTTCAGTGTACAGTTAATGAGATAGTCAAGTATAAATTAGATGTAGTAGCTGTCCAGGAAGTTAGGTGGCCAGGAGAAGGGAATTGTAAAACTAAAAATTATACTTTTTTCTATGGTGGTACTGAAAATCATAATTTTGGAACAGGCTTTTTCATAAATAATAGAATTATCTCGGCTCTTAAAACAATAGAATTTATTAATGATAGGATATCATATGCAGTTTTACAGGGTAGGTGGTGTAAAATTATTTTAATAAACATACATGCACCAACGGAAGATAAAGATGATAATACTAAAGATGATTTTTATACAGAGTTAGAACAGGTCTTTGATAAATTTTCTCAGTATGATATGAAAATTCTGTTAGGTGACTGTAATGCACAGATTGGGAAAGAAGAGACATTTAAACCCACGATTGGTAAAGAAAGTCTTCATGAATTAAGTAATGATAATGGTATAAGATTGATTACTTTTGCAACCTCAAAGAATTTAATTGTGAAAAGTACCACTTTTAAACATAAAGATATCCATAAATATACCTGGTCTTCTCCAGATGGTAAAACTCATAATCAGATAGATCATATTCTCATTGATAAGAGAAGGCATACTAGTATAATTGACGTTCGTACACATAGAGGTGCTGACTGTGCCAGTGACCATTATTTAGTAATTGCTAAATTAAGAGAAAGACTCTCAGTGATAAATCATAAGCAACAAAATCTAAAAGTTCTAAAATTTGATACAGGAAAGTTTACTGATGAAAGAATTAAGAAAGATTACCAAATTAAACTGTCAAATAGATTTGATGTTTTGCAGGATTTAAATGATGATGAAAATATAAATGAAACAGACGTAAATAAGAATTGGGAGCACATACGTAATGCAATAGAATCAGCAGCTAAAGAAAGTATAGGATACCATAAACCGAGAAAAAGTAAGCCATGGTTTGATAATGAATGTCATAATCTAATAGAAATAAGAAATCAGGCTAGACTTAGGTGGTTAAATAACTCTGATGATACAAATCTAAAAAATTATAATAGAATAAAGCAAGAAGTTAACCGCACGTTTAGAAGTAAAAAAAGAGATTACTTGAAAAGCAAAATTAACGAAATTGAAACAAACAGCAAAAATAAAAATATCAGAGATTTATATAAAGGTGTAAATGAGTTTAGAAAGGGGTGGCAACCTAAATTAAACTTGATAAAAGATAAAGACGGTGATTTTCTAGCTGACCCAAGCGATATTCTAAATAGATGGAAGAACTACTTTAATGACCTTTTAAATGTCCATGTAGGAGATAAATCAGAAGTAAATGAAGTACACACAGCAGAACCTTTAGTCCCAGAACCTAACTTGACTGAAGTTAAAGATGCTATTAAAAGGCTAAAGAATAACAAAGCACCTGGCATTGATTTAATACCAGCTGAGTTAATTAAATATGGTGGAAATTCATTAATTTGTCAAATTCATAAATTAATTTGTTTAATATGGAATAAAGAAGAAATCCCTCAACAGTGGAAAGAATCCATAATTGTTCCTGTGTTTAAAAAAGGTGATAAAATGAACTGCAATAATTACCGTGGAATTTCTCTACTCTCAACAACATATAAAATATTATCTAACATTCTTTTAACAAGACTAACCCCATATGCTAATGAAATTATAGGTGATTATCAATGTGGATTTAAACGCAACAGATCAACTACAGATCAAATTTTTCACATCAGACAGACACTTGAAAAAAAGTGGGAATATAATCAAAATGTCCATCAGCTATTCATTGATTTCAAAAAAGCATATGATTCGGTCAAAAGAGATAAATTATATAATATATTAGTAGAGTTTGGAATACCTAAGAAGCTTGTTAGTATGATAAAAATATGCACCAGTGAAACAGAAAGTAAAATTCGTGTGGGTATTAATATGTCTGACAAATTTACAATTCATGATGGGTTAAAACAAGGAGATGCATTATCTCCATTGCTCTTTAATTTTGCCTTAGAATATGCTGTTAGGAAGGTAAAAGAAACTAAAGAAGGACTAAAATTAAATGGTGTGACTCAGTTGTTAGCATATGCAGATGATGTAGACTTACTGGGGGATGATGTGAATACAATTAAGAATAATGCTAAAATATTTTTCAAAACTGCTAAAGAGATAGGTTTGGAACTTAACAAAGAGAAAACTAAATATATGCTTACAGGCCGAAACCAAGTGTTAGGTAATAATCAAAATCTAATTATTGATAACAACTCGTTTGAAACAGTTTCCAAATTCAAATACTTAGGAGTAATATTAACAAATGAAAATTATATTAAAGAGGAAATAAAAAGTAGGCTTAATTCAGGAAATGCATGTTACTTCTCTCTTCATAAACTTTTGTCTTCTCGTTTAATATCTAAGAATCTAAAAGTTAAAATATACAAAACCGTAATTTTGCCTGTAGTATTATATGGGTGTGAAACTTGGTCCCTTACATTGAAAGAGGAACATAAATTGAGAGTATTTGAAAATAGGATCCTTAGGAAAATATTTGGACCTAAAAGGGATGAGGAGACAGGTGAGTGGAGAAGGTTACATAATTTAGAACTACATAATTTGTATTCATGTCCAGACATTATTAGAATAATTAAATCAAGAAGACTTAGGTGGGCAGGCCATGTGGCACGAATGGGAGAGGAAAGAGGAGTTTACAGGATTCTTGTTGGGAAACCTGATGGTAAGAGACCAGTAGGAAGGCCAAGACGAAGATGGAGGGACAACGTCGAGATGGACCTAAGGGAAATCGGTAGGGATGGAAAAGAGTATATAGATCTTGCTCAAGATAGGGAAAGATGGAAGGCCTGTGTTGCTGCAGCCATGAACCTTCGGGTTTAAGAAGGCTAGAGAGTTAGTTAGTTAGTTAATTCGAAAGAAAGAAATAAAAATGTATAAGGTGCAAAGTATAAAAGTTGAAAACTTAAAGATTTGTCATAACCAAACATGAAGACTTGATTGTTCCGATGTACTAAAAATTATGATGTAAATGAATGAACGCCAATAAGAAATTAGAAAGATGTTAATGTACTAACCTTTATGAATGTAACTCATGGCGGAATGTTTAAACTTTATACTTTTTAATGTACAAATATTTGTTAACAGTTTGTGTTGAAAGCAATATTTCCTTACATAGTTGAACGTACTGTGTCCATTAATTTCATGAGCCCCTCTCATACCCATATATCTGCGAAAGCAGTTTTTCAATATTTATTATTGTTTACGAAATATTTGGGGTGGTACTTTTAGGTGCCGCACCCGGTATATATATATATATATACTTGATATTTATGACTCGCAACAACTTGTTAGTAGCAATGCCCTGTTAGTGGAACAAGAAATTATCTTCTTTAATTTTTATGGTGCTTCAAAATTTTGGAAAATTATATAAAATAACATTTTTGTTGACACATTATTAAATAATAACGAACAATTATTTTGCACAGGTTACTACTTGTAGTTATGGCATACAGGGATCTTCAATATGAAACTGACTTTACAGAGAGGATGGCATACTGGGATCTTCCATATGAAACTGACTTTACAGAGAGGATGGCAACCGTGTATCTGTGTAAGCGGCCTGTTCGAAGCTCATTTTCGGGTAGCATAAATGTGAACATGGAAGCACTATGGCACTGGTCCTTAGTTTGCAAGTTTGAAGGTGGTGGCTGGAGAACCGCAGAAGGTTAGTTTCAGTGGGTATACTATATTGATAATATCCTCCCCTCCCCAAAGCAATAATAATAACAAAAAACACTGCAGGGATATTTCCTTGTCCTTCCCCCTTGAATTATTGGAAAAAAATCCCACATAAATATTTACTGTCTTGAAGACAAAACATCAGAAGTTGAAGCACCAGAACATGTATTTATGGACTTACGGAAAATAGCATGTACTCCAAAACAGTACGTTTTTCACATAAAGACTGAAATTTTGAGTTTTTATGAAAATTATGGTGTCATTTAATCATGCACTGTTACCTTGAATTACTGTCTCATTTTATATAATGAGAAACAATGTTTTTTATTGAGAGGGTCTAACCTATTTACATGCAACTTCCTTGTTGAATATTTTTTGCACAGAGAGTTGTTAAATCTAGCTGCCTAACAACAAACTCAAGAGAAAAAAGTGGATAAAAAATTAAGTATTTTCTGCCTCCTTCCTGGACATCAATGAATGAGGAAAAACCCTTGTGTATGCCAAGAATGTCAAAATAATGCATAAAATGTAGGGGAAGTTTGGTGTACAACATTTTCAGTTTAGTGTATGAAACCATTTGTTGCAACCACATCCAAAATTTATAGGCTTTCCAATGCACATAGGGCATCTCCAATGGCATAGTGGTAATTAAGTGTAATTAAGGGGTGTGGTTCGATAGCCAGTGGATCCCACTGTAAATTGTAGGTCCAGTCTGGATTAGCCTATCTGTGCATAAAGTGGACCTAAACCAAAAATTCCATTCAATTACATTTCCAAAGCACAAAGCAGTCTCTACATATGCAATGTTAGGGGTCCTGTGATCCAGCTTTCTTTAAAAAATAATACTGCAATAAAAATAATAGTCATGCACCATGGCCATGACATCTAGAGTGTAAGTTTTGAGTATGTAAGGATGCATGCAGGTTTGGATATATTATTATGCCTACTTTTTGAAGACTCAAATGTCCTTTTTCACCAAGTTTAACAGACCCAAGAATATTTTTTAAATTTTTATTTAGTCCACTTTTTCGGCTTCGCTGAGGTTGCAAATTAACAACATGGTCATGATAGGCTAATCGGAACTGGACCTACAATTTAAATTTGGATCCAAAACTGTGCAATATGCCCAAAAAGGAGATCGAGCCTAAGACCGCTTCTTCACTTTACTTCAGTTTATTGTGGCAATGGGAGGAATTCAACGACATGCAATAATGACCATCTATTCCAGTCCTGGACCCCTATCTTTTGCAGAATTATACTATAATATCTAGAACATCAAAGTCAACTTGGTTTCTGTTTATAGTATGACATATTGTTTGATTTTCAGGGAGGTGGGGTACCCTACTGAAATTCACCCCTTTCAACTGTAACCACTGGATCCGCCAGTATTTCGTGAGGCCTAATTTCAAGATAAGAAAATAGAAGAAAGAATAAATAACACTGAATTCAAGTTTTCTCCAGAAAAACACACTTTTTAAGTTTCTACTCCTTGAATTAAAGTGATTTTGGTACATAATTTTATTACCCTTAGCTACCTACCCCTTTCTTAGAAACACCAGATCGTGCCTACACCTTTTGAAAGATTTACAAAACAGTTTTTTTCCCTTTGAAATTAACTCTTCACATCTTTGGTGTACAAGTGATGAATAACAAAGCATCTAATTTTATTGTATTGGTTATATTATAGATTTCGTTTAATAGTAAACTTATAAAACAATCAGGAAGTCAGACAGTTGAAAATACAGGGTAATAAAAAAAGAATAACACTATATGGGAAGTAGAAAATTAGCTTAAAGGAGCAAACTTTGCTGCAATCTGCAATGATATGAATTTATTCGTGTTTAGGGTGTTATACAGTATGTTTAGTGTGTGACAGGCTAATATATGCAGTCTTATTTAATAAAAGAAGTAAATGTAGATGGTAAGTAGTACATTTTCTATTTCCCATGTAGTATTAACATTTTTTTTTGGATCACCCTGTAGAAGTTATTTTTTGAATGCTGACACCTCATAGTAATAACATTTTTGTTTCAGATTAAGTTTAAAGTTATTACCTGCATAAAGTATGTCTTGCTTGTACCTTGATTTATATAAAATTTCGTAGGTAGAAATTCCAGTGAAAAAAAAATGCAGGTTCAACCAGAACTTCAACCTGGGTCCCTGACATACTGCCCATTGCTCTACTTATTCAGCTATTGAGCCAACCTAGTTTTGCCAGATTTTTGTGCTGCTGCTGTCTTACCTTTGTGGAATTGTAGTTCACAGGGTGGCGACAGATCTGGAAAACCGGGAAACGTCAGGGAATTTGAGAGGTCAAAAAAAGTCCGGGAAATGTCAGGGAATTTGCCTTTATTGACTTTCTTTTTAATAGACGATGGAATGAATGTGCGAGGCGTTTGCTTTGAAAGATGTCATTATGTAACGCTGCATGGGAACAGGAAATCTTGTTGCTAAATCTCGGCCTCAACTTTTAGGTCCCTTTTATGCTCAACACAACCACAGCGCCAGAACAGAAACCAGTGATGGGTGGAGGGGAGGGAGAGAGAAATTTCCGGAGGGGCAGACCAAATTTGATAAGCCTCTAAATGTCACGTGGAAAATGCATTGAATTATTGTTATTTTTGTTATCTGTATGGAAGTAGTAAGGAGGCAGAACAGTCAACAGATGGAGGTGGTGGGGATGGGCATTATCACTGTGGCACTGTCCGATAGTTGTTGAACGTTGTACCTAGTCTTACCATAAATACTGTCCCAAAGTTGTAAATAAATAGACACAAAATGGTGAGAGATATTGTAATATCAGAATAACATGAGATGCATGGATGCATTATGAACCAAAATCACAAATAATTATTCGAAATGGCCACCTTTAGCACTGACACACTTCTGAAGTCTTTGTGGCCACGCATCAATTGAATTACGCAACACATTGAATGGAAAATGAGCAACTGCCTTCAGAAGAGACCGACCGCTTTAAACTTTCAATATTGGGATGTCTCTTCTTCCAAGCCATCTCCTGAAGCTTGGACCACAATTTGTAGTCCAAAGGGTATAGGTCCGGACTTGCAGAAGGGCAATCTGAAGTGGAAATGAAGTCTGGAACATTTGCTATGAGGGCACGCTCCATTTCTGTGAAAAAGGGGTAAAAACATCAGCCAAAGTGTACCAGCAGACAGTGCTTGAGACACTATGCAAGAATCTTACCGACACCATCTTCCATGGAGAGAACTGGAGCTTCCAGCAGGACTCAGCCCCAGCACACAAAGCACGCACCACCCAGCAGTGGTTGGAGGCAAATGTTCCTGACTTCATTTCCACGTCAGATTGGCCCTCTGCCAGTCCAGACTTAAACCCTTCTGACTACAAATTGTGGTCCAAGCTTCAGGAGATGGCTTGCAAGAAGAGACATCCCAATATTGACAGTTAAAGCGGTCTCCTCAGAAGGCAGCTGCGGAGTTTCCACTTGATGTGTTGCGTAATTCCATTGATGAGTGGCCACGAAGACTTCAGAAGTGTGTCAGTGCTGAAGGTGGCCATTTCGAATAATTATTTGTGATTTTGTTTCATAATGCATCCATGCATCTCATGTTATTCTGATATTACAATATCTCTCACCATTTTGTGTCTATTTACTTACAACTTTGGGACAGTATTTATGGTAAGACTAGGTACAGTGGCATTTTGTCGGACATTCTGAAGGAACATGGAAACAAAAAGGGTGCTATGCAACCTTGTAATTTGTTGAATGTCATGGTACATGTCGGATGAACATGTATGCTCCATTGATGCATACAATTTTTTTCGGATATCGCCGTCCGACTAATGTTGAACTTTGACAAAATGTTCGCTACAACGTGCGACAAAAATTGCATGCATGCCATTCTTATGAAATTAATTTTTATTGGATGTCTTCGGACTGCAACATTTGAGAAATATTCCATCCATTAACAGAGTCGTGTACATCCGAGTTTGTCTTGTGGGGTACAACATTTCATTGAACAAACTTTTTGGCTCCTTATATGCATGCGATTTTTGTCGAACACAGCAGTTCGATACTTGTCATTCTGCGACATCTGACAAAAATCACACGCATTGTGCTCTCATGAATCCGACATTTCTTGGATGTTCCAGTATGACATTTTTTGTCGGATTCAACATCCAACAAAAATAGAGCCCTAGTCTGCTAAACCACTGCAAATATGCTGCTGGAATTTTATTACTCTTCTGGCTCACTTAATCTTATTCAATGTAGAAAAGTGTACAAAGGTTTTCTTTCATCATCCAGGCGTAATACTGGTTTTGCGCAGGTTAACATTAGTTTACAATGACATGGAACTATAATTCCATGTCAAGAAGATTACAACAAATCGGGATATATATATGTTGAATAATGTCACGAAAAAGGAAAACAGAAATCTGCATTGGTAAACGTCATATAAATTTGACAAGTGCATGATGCTCCCAACCTCAAATTTTCTGCAACACTCGTATTGCAATTCACACCACCCCCCACCCCCTCCGGTCCTGTCTGTTTAAAATCGTGGAATGTCCAATGTTATGAAATAACATTATAATAATAAATACGAAAATATTTAATATCATAATTACTGGAATCATTCAATCCTAAAAGCATATCACTTTCTTCAGTAATTGACATTTCTCTGCCAGACCTGCTAAATTTTCACTTTTCATCTACTGATTTATACAAGGGGTGTTGAGAAAGTAAGTTCCAATTAGTAGGGACCTTGATTTTCACAAACGTGATAATAGTGAAAAATGTGCAAAGTAGTGTTTATGAATGTGCAGTGATGTGTGGACACACTTTTCACCCGTTCGAAATAGTGAAATAAAGAGAATTTGGCATAAAATGTGAATTGTTGGCAGTTTTCGCAAATTTTAAAAATGTACTTAAACAACGAAAAATGACTCGAAATCCAACTTTCTTGTCTTTTTTAGGCTTAAAGAAACAAAATGTGCCATATTTGTGTATGTAGAACACACAAGTTTTCCAACATTTTATCGAAGAGAAAATGATAATGCATGTTGTAGGTACTTGAAATAATATTGACAGCCACATTCAATCAAATATTTCCCAGGATTTTCTCAACTTCTATCAGAACAGTTTGCACCACAGGGCAAAGTGGCAGGGTACACACAGAAGCCACATCATCAGTATTTGTCGCGCAAGAAGTGTTTGAATCACCGAGCTAAGTGGTGCGATTTTGGTGAAGATCGAGTGCTCATCTACCACAACAGGGGAGTCGTAACATTGGCATTTGTCGAGCGAGAAATAATGAAAAATAACTTCTTAAAAAATCGGTTTCAACATATCAAACTGTCACGAAAATACATGCACCACATGACCTACAATTTAAAACAGTAGTTTAAAAACACCATGAAGGTATAATTTAATTTATATTTGCCACAAAATGTGCTAAAATGAACCAGTGTGGAAGAAAAATAACAAAAGATCAAGGTCCTTACCGATTAGGCATAAATAAAACAAGAATATCAGTAGAAATTAAAAGCATTAGTTACAGTGACCCCTAATCTAATTTTCAGCATAATCATGTAAAAGAGCTTGCATGTACTCAGCTGTATGGGGTCGTACGCATTGGATTGACCTTCATCGTCTGATCTGTACTATCGCTCATGATGTCTGGTCTCGGTCTGTACACCTCAAGGTACATAGTGTACACCTCACACGATTGCTGGTGGCTCTATGCCGGATTCTGAGCGTGCAAAAATCTGATTCCCACACATACCTCGCAGTCGGTGGGAGACTGTATGAGAGCTGCCATCTTTAACCTAGAACTGTCCTAAAACACATAAAACGGCTGTGTTTTACTGCACCAGATTACAGCCACATGGCACTTCTTCCAGCCTACATATGCATGTTGCACTCCGACCACTAGCGCCGCATACAGGTACAATTGGAACTTTTTTCTGGATGCCCCTCGTACATAAACTTTCGGAAGCATGTTATCATCAGCGTGTTCTTGTTTTAATATTTGATTAGCCAAATCAGGCACCT
Organism: Lepisma saccharinum; assembly: GCF_977018435.1. NCBI lineage: Eukaryota > Metazoa > Arthropoda > Insecta > Zygentoma > Lepismatidae > Lepisma > Lepisma saccharinum. The sequence goes on from NC_139249.1 coordinate 37,825,455, forward strand.
TTACAATGCAGTAGATTCCCCTTTCATAAATGGCTTGCATTTAATTTTTAATTTATATACAGATTGATTGGTAATTCAACCTATTCCTGGAAAGGGGTAATACTAGAGCACATTTGCAACAAATTTGACCCTATGCACCGGGGGTCGGTAATCAATGGTTTTCGAGTTCTTGCAGTTTGTAGATTTTTGTGACATATTCCGACTTGCGACCAAAAAACTACTAATTGTGAAAAAACTGCTACACCCTGGACACTTAATCGACACGTTGCTAACAGCTGACGAATGAGTGACTACTGGGAAAAAAATTCATGTCCAAAATTTCCATACCTACAGAAAGAAACAGTCATTGGTGCACACGTCATGAAGAAATTTGGAAATTATCGTTTAAATCAGAGGATTACTCAAAAAAATGGTAACACACTTAGCGTAAAAATTACGGAAAAAACTTCCTCGTTTCATAAGCTCTCCAAAAAGTTACAAATGTTGTCAACTGGCACACGGGTTTGGGGGAAAAATCTGAATAAAAAGCGGAGAAGGCACATTGTAGACCTCTTTGTGAAGTGAAAAGAAGTTGTCGGTTGTCAGAAATAAAGGAACGAAAATGAGTGAAATAATAATGTTATTTACCATTCTCATGATTCCAGGTTGTCAGAATTAACTGTTACAAAAACTACAAACCCTGTTAAAATTGCCTCCCCCGGTTACGTATTCAAGCGTGCAGCCTGTGGCGTACTTCAGACACAGACACAGTCACAGTCACTTGCGTTGGTGTACTGTAGACTAACTCTTTCATGCGACCCCAAATGTAAAAGTCGCATGGCGTCAAATCCGGACTCCTCGCCGGTCAGCGTTTCGGGGCTGCCTCGACCAATCCATTGCATGGGATAATTGTCATCCAGCCACTGTCGCACACCCCAGATATAGTGGGCTTAGCAGCCATCATGTTGGTAAATCATACCCCATCTTGTGGTGAGCGGCACATCCTCCAGCAGTGTCGTCAATTCTTCCCTTAGGAAGTTTTCATAGGTAATGCCGTTTAGGTTTTGTGGCAGAAAGAATGGCCCGATCACATGATTCCCATCCACACATTTATTGAGAATTTTCTCTGGTGAGCATTTTCTTTAGATTTTCTTGGGTTATGACCCTTAGGGGCCAAAAAATGCGCATTATGAAAATTCGTAATACCATCGCGGTCGAGTTTGGTTTCGTCCGTCCACAGAACTCTTGTCAGGTGAAGGGGGTCTTCAGTGTCGGTATGTAGTAAAAATCGACAAAAATCGATCCTTCTGACAGGATCTCCCTTCTCAATAGCATGCGACTTTTACATTTGGGGTCAAATGAAAGAGTTAGTCTTCAGTACACCAGTGGATTCCCAAGAAGAGTTGAGAGAGAGAATTGAGACGTAAGAGACAGAGTGTCAACGTGAGAGACTGTGTCTGAAGTACGCCGCAGGCTGCACGCTTGAATACGTAACCGGGGGAGGCAATTTTAACAGGGTTTGTAGTTTTTGTAACAGTTAATTCTGACAACCTGGAATCATGAGAATGGTAAATAATATTATTATTTCACTCATTTTTGTTCCTTTATTTCTCACAACCGACAACTTCTCTTCACTTCACAAAGAGGTCTACAACGCACCTTCTCCGCTTTTTATTCAGATTTTTCCCCCCAACCCGTGTGCCAGTTGACAACATTTGTATCTTTGTGGAGAGCTTATGAAACGAGGAAGTTTTTTCCGTAATTTTTACGCTAAGTGTGTTACAATTTTTTTGAGTAATCCTCTTTGATTTAAACGATAATTTCCAAATTTCTTAATGACATGTGCACCAATGACTGTTTCTTTCGTTGGGTATGGAAATGTTTGGCATGAATTTTTTCCCCAGTAGTCACCCATTCGTCAGCTGTTAGCAATGTGTCGATTAAATGTCCAGGGTGTAGTAGTTTTTTCACAATTAGTAGTTTTTTGGTTGTAAGTCGGAATATGTCACGAAAATCTACAAACTTCAATAACTCGAAACCCATTGATTTCCGACCCCCGGTGCATAGGGTAAAATTTGTTGCAAATGTGCTCTAGTATTACCCCTTTCCAGGAATAGGTCGAATTACACCCTTTTCGCCAGTAATAATGGTATAACTGCATGTTGGCAGTTTCACAGACAGTATTTCACTTGGATATACACAAGGGTTAAGTTGCTTGCTTTACATAGAAAAGAGAAGTAGGTTTGTGCATTGAAAAATGATTCTGCACGCATGGTTCTTGCAAGCAGAGGGTTCCAAACCTCAGTGCAAATATCGATATATAATAACAATAAAGGCTAAAGAGATTGAAAATTAATAATTCGTTTTTGCATCAATCACTTCACTCTAATCTAATTTAGTCGTAACTTTAAAAAAAAATCAAATATTTTATTGAAAAACTGGCTGTATATGAAAAAATCCCATAATACCTCTCTATCTTGTGAATAGTAATAATTTTCCAAATTCACTATTTTGCAGTTTGAATGCAAATCATGGAGAAATAAAGTCAATTTCGTGGAAGCAAATATAGGTACTTAATATACCTGGATCTGTATGACATTCTTATTTCCATTTGCAAAAACATGAATTTTGTTGATAATTGTCAGGGAAACATCTAAATTTTGTCCTGGAAAAGTCAGGGAATTTCATTTTTCCTTATCTGTAGCCACCTTGAGTTCAGTATGTATAGCAATGTCACAGTATGCCAGATCTCCAGGTTCAAGTCCTGGTCAAGCCTGCATTTGTTGTTGGAAGTTTCTACATAATACGAGGGGGTATCATAAAGTTTTAATTATTGCCATGAACTAAATGAAACAGGTACTTTATTTTATATTGTGGTCCTTACTCTACATAGTCACCATCCAGATGCACACATTTCTCCCGTTTCTTGACCTTCCGCAGGCCATCATTGTAGAAGTCCACAGATTGCATCAAAAACCAGTGTTCCACCTATTGCATGACATAATTTGTGTTGTTGGATCGCCGACCCCAGAGTGGATTTTTCATTTCATGGAACAAGTTAAAGTCACTTGGAGCTAGAAAGTAGAATAGGAAGGATGCAGCAATATTCCATAGCTGTATCACCTTGCTTCCACAGCAGCAGCTTGAGATGAGTGAGTAGGTGCATTGTTGGTAAGGAGACAGACTGCGGAGCTCAGTATTCTGACACCTTAGACATGCAGAGTTCGTCGTGAATAATTTTCCATACACTGCCATAATTAAGACCAGTTGAATCCATGATCATGTGGAGAGTTCCTCGTCAGTCTTTCAGGAGAGATCCTCTGCTTTCTTCACTGTAGCCTTATCATCTGTGAGTGATGGAGTGATGTTCGTCCTTGTCTGTATGGAACATGTGGCCACTTTGGAAATTCCTCTTCCACCTCACAACAATGGCCTATGAACAATCATCACCATAGACAGTCTTCATTTCATCATGAATTCTCATGGCACTGAAACCCTTCAAATGCAGGAACTTAATCACGCTGCGAGCCTGACTCTTCTACATCTTGCAGGTTACTGACATCTACGGCACATGTCAAAAAAGTAAACAACATACTATGAACAGTTTTACACCATCATGCACACAAGGATCAATAATTACACTGGTGAAATTTCATTCACATAGTTCAATAACTTGCAGATGATAATTAAAACTTTACGATACCCCCTCGTACATATCTTGTGTGTGTGTGCCAAATCAGAAGATAAAAGTTTCTGTTTCTGCAATCTAGTTTGAGAAGGTGACTTAAATATATTGCATTTTTCTTTGCACAGGGATGGACGATTCGCGTGGAAAAATTGTTCCCGTGTATAATAAGCAGCGACCATTGGAATTTGATTTTAGTAATAAACTGGGAGAAGTGCGATTGTCCCCATACAGATTGTGGTATTATGTAGTGACCAATCAACACAATGATACGATATATTCCACAGTGTTTAAGAACTGCCAACATTGGCTTTATGCTTTGTGTTGCAACATCAGTCCTGAAATAGCAGAAAATGCAAAGACTCATCTCACCATCATGGATGCCGTGGTTGGTACGACTGCAGTCGCTGCACTAGGTACCATGGCTTTCTTGTTTGTAAAACTTGCTGGTTTTATATACAATCAACATTTTTGAGACAATCCAGAAATACTGCTGTTCAACAGTGCCACTCAAATCAGGGATGTGTGTGCAAATATGAAATGTTTACAAATATTGAAAGAACATCAATATAAAATTTGCTGGAACAAAAAAATTAGTAGTTAACCAATCCCACACAAAAGTAACAAATTTTTGTGAGGGAACTGATGGGTGAATTCAAACTAAATTAATAGGAATCTGATGACATACGTGTGAATTTTGATCCAAGGTAACATGTGTTGACATACCATATTTTCTCATGTATAATGCACACTTTTTTTTTTCAAAACTTTTGCTCCCCCCCTACCCCCTTAAAAAAATAATTCGGACAGCCAACATGAAACGACACATGCTTTCACTATGTCACTGCGTATAGCATGTAAATATCAACAGGCACAAATACAAATTACTAGGTTGGATTCCTTTAGTAATATTAATTTAAATATATATATATATATATATATATATATATATAAATAGCCGTTTCCCATGATCTTTCACTTTGTATCGGAACATTTTGAGCAATCGAGAAAAGCAGCACCATCATAGAAATTGAGCATGCACGTCCTGTCAAACAGGAAGCATACAGAGGTGTTTGTCTGTCGTGGGAGAAATAATGGAAAATAACTTTCTTAAAAATTGTTTGAACTACAGAAACTGTCAGGAACAGATGCTAGTAACTCCTGGAAACTGTGTATAACATATATATATATATATATCAAGAGGTGTAAATAGAAATTACTCACGTGGGTTTTTCAATATTCACCGGAAATCATCGGGTGCCTCCAGGAATGTTCAACATTGGAGCAAACCCAGGTAGCAAGGTCTCTGGAGGCACTTATACCTGGGTGTTGTGAGATAGCAATTGCTACTTCAAGCCGTAAGAATTTCATGTGCTACCTGCGGTCAACTTAGTACTCTGCTAGTGGCAAGATGGTGGATAGGTGCCACATGCAGAATAGCTTTTAGGGTATATACATAATTTTAAATACATTATATAACATTGTCCGTAGTTATTGATATAAATAAATGTAAATAGATATCTTTGTTAACTTTTCTGGGCCTTGAGTAAAGTTTGACATGCAGTGTGAAAAGCATGGATCACAAGATGATTCTCAACTGTTATCAGCTGATGCTTCCTGCTACTCAACTCTGCATCCAAGAAAAGGCCTAAAACTTTGTGTTGTAGCAGGTCAACATTTGCTGCTATGTTGAGTTATCGTAGAGGCACCTATTTTATTGTAAACAGTTTTGAGATACCGAGCATGTATTCACTGTGTATAACACATATATATCAACAAATACAAATTACAAGGTTCGTTTTCTTGAGCAATGATATCTAAAAAAAAAAAAACGTACAATAGTTTTAGGGCCATATTCAATGATTTTTTACTTTATAATGGAATATTTTGCAACACCGAGAAAAGATCTGGCAAAATTCAAGTATGCACCTCCCATCAGATGGTTGTTGTGCCACGTAATTTAGTTTATAAGAACAACAAATAATAAAATTGCCTTGAAAGTCATTCTTACAACAAGCCATAATAGAATATAAAAAAAGAAAGAGAAAAGAAAACACATGTTGCAAAGTACAAAGTTGTAACAAATCAGTACGGTATATTATACTGGTACTTGATGAATATTGGTAAAAATTTCATATTGACCATCCCTACATATACACATTGAAATAACCTTATGGAATACATATTTACACAACTGCAGTCATGGGTATATGAAGCAGGGGCTTCAGAATTCTGAAATATCTGTGGGAACAAGTAGAAGATTGCACTTTTTATTGTAATAGACCTGTCGTTACATTGTAGGCTGTAAGTTTTTCAAAATGTTATCCTGAAGCAAATATTCCCTTCCAGTTATCGAATGCAAAAGTATCATCATTGTAATAGAAATAATGTAATATTTCTGTAAAATTTTAACGTCTTTCACAAAAGACTCATTAAATCAAAATATGGTAAAAGTTCTGCTTGTTACCTTCTTGGCTGAAGCCAGCGAAGCTGTTTTTGAAATTCCCTCTTCTTTCGCAAAACAACCATGATTTTCCAAAATCAGAATAATTACATTTCCTTTGAATTCCTTCCAGAGCATTCAGGCAAATGTTTATGTGGTTTGCTATCGCTGTTGTCTAGATAGTTTTGTGAGTACATGAGTCCATTACGATATTGCAAATATTTACACAACAGCAAAAATAAAGTACACTGCTCTCCATAAATTAAGCAAGAAATGGTGATCATCCAATAGAACCAAACACAAGGCCGGAGGGTGTACATATTTTATTTGTAACTGCGAGGGCATGATGATTGCACTTTATGACTCACCTGTTTTCCCTAACGCATTCGTTGCTTTCTTTCAGCGTGCCCACCACTCTTCTCTTTTCTCCAACTGTTTTCTCTTTTACCTCACATTTTCTTGTTGTTGCTTAATTTCTGGAGGGCAGTGTACATGAAGATTCATGTGAATGCTCTAGAACAGTGGTTCTCAACTTTTTTCAGTCCGGTACCCACCTTGATTGATATTACACTTCATGCAACCCATAAGCATGGACGCCGGTAGAATTACTTGTAGGGGTTTGCATCCAGTTTATAATCATATTTTTGCTAACATTTAGTACTTGTAAGAAACCCTCTTTTATGCTTGCTTAAACAAATAACACCTTACTTCATTCTAGAGAAGTAAATATGCAATTTGAAATACTAATTTACTCTGGTCTTAACATCTAACTAAACACACATGCTGAAAGTAAAATCATTTTTTTTTCTACTCTAAAAACTAATGTGACAATTGGTGCAGCCTTTTCCGCATAATCTGGGGTATCTTGGGTTCAATGGTGGTTAACTTAAGTCGTAAATCTGAGTGCGATCAAGTCTCAGAAGAAGCTGCTTATGATCACAGGCCATTTCATCGCACAGCACAGAAAAAAGTATTGAATTTAAAAAGCTTTTTACGATGACGACGAGCTTTTATGAAGTTTACGATTTTAATCAAAAGGTTGAAAACCGTTTTGTAACCACTCGGCATAGTTTTTAGCAGCCAATGCCTCCCAGTGAGAAGTGTAGAATTTAGACTAGAATTACGTGCAACATGTGTTGAATTAAAATTGTTAAAAGAAAATAGTAATAGGATTTTAAGACACAGTAAATAAATTTTCGAGCCCAACTTTACAACCTACAAAACACCCCCTCAGGACCAAGCAGTGGGTCATGCCCAAGACTATTAGAAGGAATAGGCCGGGGCCATACCTGATCACGTGGTTCTTGACGAAAACATGACGTCACCCGGGGAACAGATCTCTTCACGGCCTGGTTTCACAGCAGAACCAAAGCAGAACTTATGAACAAAAAGGATCCTTTGTTCTGCCCAGAAGCTAACACATGATAACACATGTCTTCAGAATTGGATTACACAGCTATTAACATTTGTATTGCAACGGTTGATTTAGGTCGTCACATTTCTCAGTGAAACATAAAGTTTCATGTAAAATTGAAGTTAATATGCCTGGCCATGAGTTTTGTTAAACGAATAACGATAGAAAACAAAAGTTATGAATATGTATAATATGTAAAAACGAAAAGACTTATCTATTGCTCGTATTAGGAGTGAGAGAGGAGCTGTTTTACTGTTTTCACTTTAACATCTTCAATTTGGTAGCTTTGCTTCGACTATTGATATTTAGATCTTCACTAATTTTCCATATTAGGATTCCAGTTCGGAATCTTATGACTCTTTGAACTGCACTAGAAGGGATGTGAGGAAGTTCACAAACACTTATATAAACTTTCGACTTTGAACGAAAACTTTTAAAGACATACTGAAGAAATGGGGGGGGGGGGGAGTTCTTTCTTTGCATCTGTAAAAAAAGAATCAGCAGGTTGTGAAATACAGGTGCCCCCAGGAGGGTTTGTGAAAGCTGGTTGCATCCATCTAACTTTCTTTAGGCGGGGGTGGGGGGGGGGGTTGTGATGAAAATTTGACTGAAGAAACAATAGAGCAATGGAGGAGAGAAGTTGACTACGTTGTCATTTAAGCATCACTGCTATATAAATAGCAAATTGTGGATTCCCCAAGGGAATTGTAACAGTTACTATGTTGTTTACGAGACTAGGCACGAGAAGAGATGGAATTTTCACAAGACAGACCAAAGTGTCGTCTCTGGGCAACACTATCTACTATTTGAGGTGCACAATGTCCAGCTATTAAGTATTAAACTTTAAATTGTCACGTGAAATCTAGTTGGTGATTACACTTGGTAGGGGAAGTTTCCAACTCTAGTAAGGTTTGATTGATTGAATTGTTGTTTTAAGTCCACTTTATGCACAGAAAGGCTAATCGGGACTGAACCTATAGTTTAAAGTGGGATCCGAACCACTATGTTTCTCCACGTGGTATGGAACGGGGACCTAACTTTAGTAAGGGAATTTAGCACTAGGTTAGGAGATCTCCAAGTTTTGCTATTGCCGTTAGTTTGGTGTGGAGATTGGAATTAAATTATTTGGATGAGGTCGATATTCAACTCTTCAATACCAACAGTGAACCTAAAATTGGTATTCAAATTTTAGTGGGGGACTGGATTTTAAATTGGGGGGAGGGGGATATGCAGCTCTGATCTTACATGGTCAATTTACTTCTGTAATGTAGCAGGGTCGAACATTAAACTTCGGCAGGGGAAAAATTAGCGATTTGGTATAAAATTTGTATACTGATTCACTGTTTTCCACTTTTAAATATCTTACCACGGACCCTATTAAGATGTTCTGTTGTTGCATACCACCGTCCCAACCAAAACTGAACTCTGTATATACTCGTGAGAATCTTTATTATAAATTACAATATTCATTTTTTTATTCTAATAATTATAACCCAATTGAAGTGTATGGAGCCTGATGAGTAATGAGGCTACTGATATCGCAATTCACTAACAAGTCTCGTTATGTGCGTTCGGTTCAGTTATATATTATCACTCGCTGTTTCCTTTTTTTCGTCGCAGATCGTATGTCTCGTGCCTCACTCTGAAGGCATTATAAACGGCAAGAACCCAACAATACAGAAATACAAGAAAAAAGGAGCGAAAAGAACAAAACAGATCAGCCTTTACACGTTTCTTTCCGTAGGGGGTAAAGGCTCATCTGGGTTTCTTCCGCCGATGACGTCACAACCATGCCAGTCGCGAAAAGAGGCGTGTCTGCCCCAGCCTTTCCTTCTAGTAGTCTTGGGTCACACCCCATAGGTTCAGAAACTATGCTGTAGAAGGAATTCTAAGCAGATGTAATTTTTCAGTCCTGTGGAAAATGATAGTGGTTTTTGAAAGGCAGAATTTCAAAAACAGCTTTGTTGGCTTCAGCGGAGACTTAAAAATTGAAAGCAATTGTTATATTATAGGGATGAGCCAATACTGATGTAGTGTTATCGACTGATACTTTTCCAGATACAACAAAAATGTCATGTCATGGAGTCAGCATATCCTGGAAATTATGCAAAATGCTTAATTGTAACTTTTTTTTAAAAAAAAAAAAAACGTTATGAAAAGTAAAGGGTGTTATGATTAAGTGGTCATCTCATGAGAAGTTATGAATATTTTAAAGTAAAACTGGTATACCGATTCAGTATGATTCCATGGAAAATGTATATATTAACATTTATAAATATTCTGAATGCTTTGAAATATTAAATTTTTAGGTATCAGCATTAGTGATTATCAATAAGAGTATTGGCATTTATATGGGCTCAGCTCACATGAAACACATGTTCACCTGTATTTATGGTTTAGTTTCAATCCCATAACAACACATTGGTGATAGATAGGGAGACAAATTTATGGTAAATAAAAACTAAGGAGAGCGGTAAATAAAATGTTAGATCAGCAGTATATACCAGCGGTGGAAAAAAAATAATTGGCACACACTTTTTCATCATGAGAGGAAACAACATACAAAAGAGCTATAAATTGATAAACTACTTCATTTTTATATACTGTACACATACACAAGTACTTAGCTGTCCAACCAAAAATAAAACATCGACACAAAATCACTTCATTTCTAAATTGCATATCTCGAGTGATGTATTCATTGTATGTATTTAAAGGATATCCTTGCTGTCCAACAAATAATCACTACTGCACATACACAAACATATGTTGAAAATCACATGATGATAAACAAAATTCATTCATGACTGAACACAAATGACACCATTGTTTCCCTTGATGTGCGGGAACAGACTAATCTTATCGCTGCTACAGCTAGCAAGTTCAATGAAACTGGAAGTTGAGTAGACATTCGGGGGAAGAAAAGAATGCAGCTTGACAGGGAACGAAGTTTTCGAACTGAGATTATGTGCATGGGAAATCCCAATTTGCAGCATCTTCCTGATGTGATCGAAGATAAAACGTTCTTCAGCTGCAAGTGGTCGGAAACTATAGGCAAACGTTTCGTTACAAATCGACAGTTTGCGCGCACAACCTCGATTGCCGGTTTTTGCGTGTTTTCTACTTAATTTGATGATATTTCATGGTTATTTTGCGAAAAAGCGTTCATTTCGTGGAAAAGCACACATTTTGCATTACTTCGCAAATAAAACTCGTGCATATTTCATCATTGGGGGTGTAGTTATGTGCATCATTTTTTCACATTTCACGATTTCGCGCAGCGCGAAAATTCAATGTCCCTAGTGATAGACAATATGGACACACATATCTTTATGCGCTACTGTCCAAACAAGGAAATAACTAGTGTTGCACGATGCCAGATAATATATCACAATATTGAAGAAAAAATATCATCCAGGCGATATCATCACGATATTTTGGCGATACATATCATGTCGGTGATTTATTGTCACAATATTTTGGTGATACATCATCACGATATTTTTCCGATATATATATCGTGCCTGTGATATATAGTCATGATATTTTGATAATATATATCATGTTGGTGATATATATTATGATATTTTGTCAATATGTATTGTGGGGATGATATATCACGATACGGAACAATATTGTTTCATATTGTCTGCGATGCTATATCGCGATATCAAATTTCCGATTTAGTCCATCTCTAGAAATAACTCAAAAGGCTTATGTAATTTATGCAATTTCCAATGAAACATGTTTGTATGCAATTTGTCAGTTTGGAAGCAATGTAAGAAGATGAATTAATCGGCATTTATTCAAACCTAGACAAAATATCATTTTTTTATATATATATGCATTTATTTATTGTATTTACACATTCAATCTCTGTGAGATATGTTGCATTGACAAAACTTCATTTCTCAGTTTCTTTTTATTTTGAACTTATTAGCACTTTAGTTAGATATTGCATCAATACAAAATTATCAATCAGTACCTGTGATTCAGATATTCTTTCTTCTAAAATATTAATATCATAAAGCTATGTGGGCCTCCCCGATGGCGCAGTGGTAGCATCGTCGCCTTGTAATCAAGGAGTCCCGGGTTCGATACCCGGTGGAGGCACAAGTGGTTCGGATCCCACTTTAAACTGTAGGTCCAGTCCCGATTAGCCTTACTGTGCATGAAGTGGACTTAAAACACCAAATCAATCAATCATAAAGCTATGTTCTGTTTTGTTCTTGTGTTTATAAGCTTAAATAATACTTTGATGACACTCATTTGAGTTGAGTTGATGTTTTAAGTCCACTTTGTACACAGTAAGGCCAATTGGGACTATACCTACAGTTTAAAGTGGAATCCGAACCACTTTGGGCATCACCAGGTATCGAACCCGGGGCCCCTTGATTACAAGGCGAAAACGCTACCACTGCACCATCGGGGAGGCCCTTGATGTCACTTCATATACGGTACATGAAAATAAGAGCTCTACTGATGTTGAACATTCTTCAAGTTGTTCACTTGAATAACATGTGGTTGGTTTTGATTCAACAGTTTTGTAAGTGAATTCCTTAAGCAGACATTATAAGCTAGACATAACAAAAAGTTTACTTGCATGTTTTCATGGCTTTGTCAAAGTAAAAGTTTGTAACTGTTCAAAATATTGTAAAGGGTAGCAATTTCACAGAAAATATCAATTGTTGCATAAATATATGAAACAAAAAGAATTTCATGATCAATAAAGTGCAATTTTCGGGGAAAACTAGAACATAGATAGCCAATGTTAGCTTTCTGTGATTTGCATGACACATATATTTTTGAAAAAATGTAATTTTAATTCCATGTACTGTTTTAATGAATGATTGTGTTTTATATACGTATATAGTAACAAGTAAGAGATCCTTTTGAGCAGAGGTGTGCTCAGTGAGTTTATATTCCTCAGTGGCTTTTGATATAATGAAATATATATTTTATACGTTGATGAATTTTTGAACTTTTTGTGAATTTTAAGTTGTTTTACAGATATTATGGGGTCCATGTTTGTATTACTATCTTTACTGAATTTAATAAATATTAAAAAATGCAAGATGCTTTTTATTTCTATGTCCATGATGCTCTGAACATGTGTGCACTGTTATGTACCCTCATGGCAAAATATCCACTAACAAATTCTAACTTAATACCCTTTCATGAGGTTCATTATTTTTCAATTGGAGTGCCTTCTATGGGAATCAAATGTAACTAGAATTCTTGTTGTATAATTATTTTAGATTCTACAATTGTATGAAAAAAGTATTATTCTTGAATTGATAAAATACATGAGTAAACTGACATGATTTACCAAGGTAAAGCTCTGTCTCAAAAATGAACTATAATAATGGATGCCTATCATAGGAAGAAAAGCTTTTACATACCTTCATTAGTAGATTGCATAGCTGTTTTCACCAGGAATAGAACCAATTAACAGTGACATAACATTATAGAATGCCCAGCATTCCCTGATTTATATATGTTTGAGCTATATGGCTTCATAATAGCTATTTTTTCGATCCACCTACAATGCTCCAATAACAGCTCTTGGCATACAGGACCTCTGCTATATAGTGAGGAATGTTTTACTGCACATGCATGATAGATGTGATTTTCAAAAACCTTGGCTCTCTACAGCATGTACCAGAAGCTCCCTTGTATTCCGTGGCAATTAGAGCATCCTGGTTGGTTCTTGGGTTCATGTGACTCTCCATGCCTTCCAATGCCAAAGACAAAAGTAGAATTTAAACCCAGTTCTTCATGCCATGTGATGCTACAATATGCAATATGACTGACTTTACCAAACTCAAATGTACCAGATTTCTTACTGAACATTGTGTAATTTATCATGCAGACAGCTATTTTTTTAAAACAAGTTCGTAAAAATTTCATTCAGTTTTTTGTCCTTGTGGTATGAAAGGTTAAATTCTATCTGTGGCTGAAGTTCAGCCTGTGGCTACTCTACCATATAACTAGCAAAACTAATATATCATTAGAAAAGTCTAATTGTTTGTTCATATCTAAATGATTTATGGAACAAATACATATATAAGTAGGTTAGTTTTTGTATAATAAATTTCAAATCTTTTCTTTCATCTGGTCATTGATGGCATAACATAGCCAGGTGTCAGGCTACCTGGCACTACCCTCTGCATGACAAATGTTACCAGTACACTTCGTAATTTCGAAAAATCATACTTTTTTGTGAATATGCCATAAACAACCCATAAATCGTCTGTAACGCATAGAATGCATATATATATTTGTTATTTTGCCAATTCCAGAAATACCCACAGAGACTATCGACACACATCAAAAATTGTTATCCTTATTTTTCTTTGCTTCGTAGAAAGACTTTTTTACACCTTAGTAACTTTTCCTCCAAGCAGAGAATCATTTTCTTTTTCAATGTTTTAAAAATATATGCACATTAACAAAGTTAATACACAATGTAAGGTTCATGTCTCTGTTGATTTTTGTACAAAAGTTGCATACGTTCAAAGTCTCGGTTGCATGACTTTTCGAACACCCTGCAGAAGAAATGACCAATATGTGTCTTCTGGCTGTTAGATCAATTATAATTATTTAGCTGGTTACAAAATATGACATTACAGACCTTTTAAACCCTTAACTGACACTACAAGTGAAATAGGTTAGCTGTAATTGGTAAAAAGCCAAAATTTCAGTTTTTTCCAAAAAAGCCAGCTTTTTATCAGAAAAAAGATAACATTACTTCAATCAAAAAAGCCAGCTTTTTTGTCACTACTCATAAGTAAACTATTTAAACTAAAAAGGGCCTAGCCCTTGTTTAGACTTGGGTAGTCCCACCTGAAATGCTTATGCTAGGCCATAGAAAATTAGTTACTAATGCTGATATACAGTCATTGAAAAAGAAAAGTTAAGCACCCAGAAGGAAAGGTCCAATTTGAATGTCAGTCCGTACACGTGTGTACATTCGATATGTATGTAAATGATTATTTCTCTCTCTTTCTCTCTCCCCATGTGCCTGTAACCCCTGTCCTTTTGAGGCCCCTAACCTGAAGAGAAGAAGGGCCATTCCATGCCAAACGATCCAATGGTGGTTGCATGACCATTTTAGAAAAAAATCATTTTTGGTACATACGTTTGTACAATGTTTCTAGATATCAAAACCAATGTTCAAACTAAATTATTGTTTTTAAATACTCGTGGAGTAGCCATTTTTCCAACATGGTGCATGGCTTTCTTTGCTCATGTAGCACTTTTCAGAAACCTTAATATCTCAAAAACCATTAGAGCTAGAGACTTGAAACAAAATTCATTTTGTAGCTAATGAAGTATACTGTCTATGATATTCAAGTATATTTTGCTTAAAATTGCATCGTAAGTACAAAAATTATGGTGGAAATTGTGGTAACGATATTTAAAAAATTGGATTTTTAAGCCCGATTTTTTTCAATGAAGGGGTTTAGTCTAAGGCTTGATTTTTTTTTCATGTGTAGACCTGCCTACAGGGTGTCTGTAAATAAAATATCAGTGCTTAGAAATTTAACCCTTTTTTACAGCATGGGCTCAAACATGGCCGTTCATTGAATTTTGACAGTTTTCGGTGTTAAATATCTCAGATGGGTCCTCTTGAAAAATTCTGAAATTTGGCACAAAAGAAGCCCTGCATGAACCTAACTCTCAGTAAAAATCTCAACTTTTAGATTCAACTCGTTTTGGTCAATATGAGGTAACGTATGTCACCTAATTTCTGACATTGCAAAGTAAGGTTAAACTACATTCCATACTTACAATAATGAAGTATTTTCTTTCTCTTCTTTAAATTTGGGTTAAATAAAGCCTCAGAAAATATAGTAACATAAAGTTTTAATACTTGACTTACCAGAAATTGAAATTACAAGGTATGACAATTGAAAATCTGCAAAATCTCATTGCAAAAGGTTTGATTTATGAGGTACCAATGGCCAGTTGGTGTTGTCAGCTCCAGTTTCCTATTCATTCTCTTTGTTAAATCAGGCAGAATTATTTGTTCTTTCACTAAGTTCCTAAGTAAATTATCAGAAACTTTCAATTCATCACATTTTTTTTTTCTTGACCAAGTGGTAGCAATCAAACTGATGGTTCTGACCTTTTCAACATTAGTTTTTGCTAATTTACATTTTTCTTCTTGTAATTTCAATTATATGATTGTACTGACCATGCAAAGGATTATCACACTTGCTTTCCTTTTCTTCAGTTCTAATACTTTGTGAAAAGCAACTTTCCAGTTTCCTTTGCACTCCTTGTATGATGTGAATAGTTTTTCAAGCAAGAGCACTTTATTGTTTTTTCTGCAATCAGCCTCCTCAGGTTTGAAACAGGAGACACATAAAAAAACAGAACAGACTTAATGCATTTCCTTTAGTTTTACTTGTGTTGGCACAATGACTTTCCATTCTGGTATTTAAGTGAGTCACTTTCTCCAGATATGAAAATTTTACTCCAACATGTCAGGCATATTGATTTAACTGGTATAAGGCTTACCTGGCACTTTTTTACCTTACCATATGATGCAAATTGATTTTAAAAATTCCCTTACTTAACTTTTTCTTTAAGTGGTAGGCACAACATACTTTACCAAATAAAAATCTATTTTCAATGGTATTTGCATATTGTCTCTAAGCCATCCACCTGTAGTCTTGACCTAAGAAGTGTTTTATCATTTTCACTGAGTTCGTTAAGATTAATTAGGTCTTTGGGAACCTTACCAAAACTGTATTTGTGACAGTCCTCTCCAGTTAAAAATTCTACAGAACTCTCCATTTCCAGTCACAGATAACGATCATTCACAAGTCACTACTCTCGGCACATTAGGCAAAGGAAGAATGACAGCATAGATTGTCCATGCACAGATGAATTTCGAGCTTGACTCACATCTACTTCAACGAATGTCTTTTCTGGCATATATATATAGCGTCAGACAGTCGATCAACACCATGAGAGAAGGTGATCAACACAGAGGATGTCTCGTAGACACATCAGACAACGTTACCAGCACTTGACAGAGTTCGAAAGGGCCATATTCGGAGTCTGCATGAGGCCGATTGGTCGAATCATGCAATTGCGAGGCATCTCGGGCATTCAGATGTCTCAGTGGCAAGATGTTGGCACCAATGGATACCTGAGAACAGGCACGTATCCAGAGGGGGGCTCAGGGGGCTTGAGCCCCCTCCGAAATTTTTCGATTTACACTAGATAAAATGAGGTTTTTGGCTTGTGTGTGTGAAATAAAATATTGTGATTATAATTTAAAAAGAGATATAATTATCGAGGAAAAGCGGAGAATGTTCTAGAACCACGAGGGATAACCCTGTTATTGATAATATTGTATGTAAACTTTTCTTGCTCTTTCGGTGTTGTCGCAACGAACTTGAGCATTATTTAAAGATTTGTCAGCATTTGGAAGTTGCACAACAAAGCACTTTTGAAGGCAGCGCCATGAGTCAAGCGATTCGTTGGATCTGAAAAGCTCGAGAGGGAACGTTCTTGAATAGGAGGTGGAGTCGAACTACAAAACATTTTATGTGCGGAACATTCCAGAATATAATATGGATATAAATACGCGGATTCAATTTCACGGTTGGTCTGTACAACAGAATCATTCAATAAGACTTCAGGAGTAAGTGTGACAGTCTATTAGTAATCAGTCAGTGTCCATTGACAGTTTTATAAGATGGAGAGATTAGGGGGGGGGAGAACTAGGGACACATTTTCCTGGAAAGTGCTGAAGTCTACTACTAGGACAAGTTCGGGTCCAAAGCTGAAGACATTGCCGACAGTGTAGTGCTAGTTTCGGGTCGTGATCTGAAGAGATCGAAGGTCTCTAAAGTAAATATTTCAGCAGTAATGGGCATTGGAGCATCATTTTTTTTAAAAAAAAAGGAAATAAGCTGCACAGATCGACTCAAAATCTAAGCTTTGAGTGACGATTTATTAGTGACCGGACCAAGTTTCCTGTATGCAGTCCGAGAGTTTCTTGGGTTAAAAAAGGACTTTTAAGTCAACTGTTTTGGAAAAACACTCAAACACTAACTACCACAAAGGGGCAGCCATGAAGGCCGAAAATTTTATGAATGTCGAGAAGAGAAAGCAAGAAGATGTTGCATATGTGGAAATTTTAGCGGAAAAAGCAAGCTCGACCATTACTCTGGCATATACCGTGCCATTCTTTTTTCTACCAAGTGAGCTACCGAGTCACCCTTGGCTTCGCTTGATCTTTTGCTGTCGCTGTAGAGCAATGGCACAGTATGCCTGGTGGAGCCTGCATTTTCTGCTAAAATTTCTGCATGGCACATCTCTTGTGTATGCCCAACCGTAAGATGTTGCCTGTTTAATTAACAAGCACAGAAAAAGGAGATAGAATAAAACTAATGGACATTCCCACCGGTTGGCAAGATATTTTTCTTCTGTGGTCAACACGAGCTGCCGTTTCAAGGTGACAATAAGATTGACCCACCAGGTTTCACACCGAAGCTACAAGCTATACGTGTCGCTTGAGGATTTCACAAATCGAACACAGGCTTGTGCAGCCTGTCGTCCCGCTACGGTGTGAAACGTTTCTGTTGATTGGGTCACTCATTGCAAAGGACGTGTGTGTGCATTCGGTCTGAATTCTTCCTAAATCTTGAAGATCAAAGTCACAAGGATGGAAAATTAGGATTTTCGTTAAGGTTACGTTTCGAAGGCAGGCGACAACACCATAAAGGATCATATCCAAACCTGGGAGAACACATTCGAATGGGCAGGACCCTGTGGCTGAGTGATTAGCACGTCGTGCTGCGAAGCCAAGGGTCCCGGGTTCGAATTCCGCTCGGGCATGGTTGTTTGTGAATGTCCATTCATCAATTTCATCATTTCATCACTCATCCCCATCTTCGCAAATTAGCCAAGAGGCACAAAACTCGAAGTAAAATAAAATAAATCAAATCAAATCAAAACATTCGAATGGATTGTCCATTGCATAACAGCTTCGTGAACGGACAAACATACACATACTGAGATCGTTGCGGCACAAACACAACGTTCGTAAATTGCAACAGAGGAGTCGAGTGATAAGAAATGTCCCGATATCACGTTCTGAAAAAAAAAAAACAGTGGCAGATTTAGGAGACAGTTGCTCTCCATTTTTAGCCCCGCACTATGACTTTTTAATGCTAATCTTTGTCTACCAAGAGAAAGTAAACTTTTCTTGCCCCCTCCTCCCCCCACCATTTTGGAACTGAATCGCCACCATCGTCCTTAAACCTTGCGAGGTTCTATCTATACCCCTGTAAAAAAAATGATGTTTAGCCCTCCCCGAAAATAATTTCTGGATACGTGCCTGCCTGAGAACACCTACAGACATTGTGAAGGTTCCGGTCGACCAAGACTGGCCACACCAAGGGAAGATCGCAGTATTGTGCACCAAGCATTTTGCAATCCTATCACATCTGCATCTGCTATCTGGACACACCTACAGGACTCTCTACGACACCCTATGTCATCCCACATCATTTGTCGTAGACTGGCAACAGCCGGACTACGAGTTCACTGTCCTATGTGGAGGCTGCCCTTAACACCAGAACACAAACTGCTGCATTTGGAGTGTTGCCATAACCGGGAGGCATGGACTGCTGACTACAGTGAGGAGTGGTGTTGCATCATGTTCAGTGATTAATCTCGGTTCTGCATTACCACGGATGACCACTGTGTGCGAGTATGGCAGCACCGAGGGGAGAGGACACATCCGGCCAATATTGTGGAGACACACACCGACATTACCCCTGCCATATAGGTGTGGGGGGCCATTGGGTATGACTTCAGATCATCTCTGGTAGTGGTTCTGGGGATTCTGATGGCACAGCGCTACGTCACGGACATCCTGCATCCTCATGTGTTACCCCATTTGAGACAGCATTCTGATAAAGTCTTTCAACACGACAACGCTCGTCCGCACACAGTACATATATCTATCGAGCACACAGTACATATATCTATCGACTGCCTGCAACATGTTGAGGTACTCCCGTGGCCAGCAAGTTCCACTGATATCTCCCTGATAGAACATGTAAGGGATCAGCTCGAACGTCAACTCCGACTCAGTGCCGATTTGCAGGATATCGAGGTGCAGTTTCATTTCATTTCCACCACTCCTAGGTGCTTAAGTTTTTTTTTGACAATGAGTGTATTTGACATATTCTTATTCATCCAATATATTCAATAAACATCCTGTAATTTCCTGTTTGCTGCACAATATTGATAAATACATCGTCTGTGACCATAACAGCAAAAACCATTTTATGATGGTTTAAATCTTACAGCTTCTGAGTAAAAGAACATGCTTCAATACGCACAACCTATATCAGCACCTGTTTGTTGAGAATAATGTCTGTCAATTACAGGCAAGGTGTCTGGTCATTGGTATATGCAGTGAAGACAACAGAAAACAATAAAATATTGCATTTTAAATACACTCCTCACAAAAAGTTTGGAATATTGTTATATTAGGCAAGGTATGTGCAGTGGCATATGTTGACGAGAACACAAGAACATCCAGCAAACAGACAGATACCATATGTTGTTGCATTTCAAGGCCACAGATGTTGCTGCCTGCGATCAGTTTCTCCCATCCTTGCACCTGTGCCATTGACTCAATAGGTAGGAGAGGTGTCTATGGAGCAGTGCAAGCGTCGAATGACAAACGACAGTTCACAATGTCAATTTTGCAGTTTGATCAAACGAGAATAGTGGCATTACTGCAATGAGGTCATACACAAGCAGAGTTGGGGTTACGCTAAGGGCAGTCTCCAAAACTTGGAAACAGTACAGGGAGACCAACAGCATGTATGACTGATAGGAGTGTTCGCCCAAGAGAGCCAAACATGCCAAGGCAAGACTAGTATATCTACATAATGTCAAGTAGATGGCTCACGGTGACTGCACGTGAATTATGAATTGACCTGGTGCAGGCATCTGGCATCCATGTCTTGACCCAAACAGTTCACAATCGGCTGCATCAATTAAGTTTCTACTGGATTGTGTGATGTGTGCCTTGCCATCGGGCAGAGAGAGACGAAGATGGGCGCTCCAACATCTCTGATGGGGTTTGCAAGAATAGCGTCATGTTACATTTTCTGATGAAACATAGATAGCACTGTGCCCTGATACATGACAACATTGCACGTGGGGAAATATCCCCTTATCTAAAATCCTTACCTGCAGTGGCACAGGAATGTTTCTCATTTGGGGGTGTTACAAAATTCAATGGGTTTCATGATGAAAATAAAGTGGTGGGAAGTACCAGAATGTGCAAGGAGTCATGCATTTGACGGTGGTGAAGTCATGTTTTTGGCCAACATCAAGCACTGACATTGGAGACCACTGATACCTGTAGGAGGGAGGTTAACAGCCCCCAGGGTATGTGGAGGATGTCCTTCAGCCCTTCATCCAACCATTTCGTGACCAGTATGGTGACAGATTTGTGTTGATGGATGATAATACATGCACATATCGTGGAGCACTGGAACCGAACTTCCTGGGCATAGCTCATATTCACCGCATTGACTGGCCCCCTATATCACCAAATATGAACTGAATTGAACATGTGTGTAAGATGTTGAAAACTCATTTGTAGTCGTCCACAGCTTCCAGACACACTGCAGGGCCTCTTTCACACTGCCCAGATGGAATGGGATCTTCTTTCCCAGGATGCCACCGATGCCTCAACATGTCAGGAAACTGTACAATGCACGTGGAGACATTACTAAGGCACTGTGAACAAGTGAGTTGGGACACTATTGCATGGAAACATAGTTAGTCTTTTCCAATGGACACACTAAGTTTAGCACATTGAAATGAGATCCTACTAGTACTTGCCAAGTTTCCTATTGAATGCAATGTTGTTACATGACCCAGGTCAGTGCAGAATTGTGAAAACCTCTTCTATATGCCCGGTGGCATTTAGCTGTTCTTGGCAGACACCCTAAGACACTGTGGACAAAGCATTCTGCCATATTCCCTCCCTCCTTTCCATCCCTTTACGTCTTACAATCCTCCAACATTGCTGTTTCTCTGCAGTCCACATGTACACACACGAGTGCACACGAGTGCTCTTCCATAATTACAGCAGGCCTGATGTAGTTATGTGAAGGGTTTTGAGATAGTAATATACATGTAACACACAATAGTGTTATCTGGAACTCTAACTATTGTTCTAATCATGGTAATCCCTCAGTTCTAAGATGGATGGATGATTGTATTGCAGTAGAAATTAATGGAACAATAACCAAATAGAATTGTAGATAATATGATTTTGTGTAAATGGGCATATTTAATGTGCATATAATTTCATCTATTTTCACGTAACCCTTACATAATTCAAAATCTTGTTGATCTGAGTTTCTCTGCTTGAGAGATATTTCAAAGTTCAAAATAGTGTTTTCAAAGTTTGCCATGGTTTTATGTTTTCACAGTATTTGTTCTGTAAAAAATCTCCCATAGGCAAAAATGTATAAACTGACCTGAATGTATATTACGACAAATAATCCTCTGGGTGTTCTTCATATTAACTACCAATTAAGCCTTTCTGAAAAGCATAAATGAAAGAAAAATTGCCCATCTGGCAATATTTTTCATAGACCAATCAAGGAAATATTGCCACATTCTACAAGAAGATCAGGGTTGTTATTACTTTGTTATTATTAAGAGCAGTGGGAAATCTCTTGTATTCGTGAGTAACTCTCCACTGCTGTTGACCACTTACTGGCCTTGAGGTGCAGTGTTCATGTGAAAAGCTCATGTGTCTCCATGAGCATGTGAGGTCCCCAAGCCTGTTCTACATTCTACTCACCTTGTCCTATGTAGTTATAGCATAATTAAATATGTCTACATTAAGCTATTGTTAATTACATTCATAATGGCACGGAGCTTCATATTACATCATATATGTACAAATATAAAGATAAAGTGTGCATTTCCTTGCACTAAAAATTGAAGTGGGAGCTGTATGTATGTCACAGATATATATACCATGCAGTTGTCATGTTTGCACCAGATTATTAGAATCATAATCTCCATTAATTCTTTACACAGGCGATTTTTTTAAAAATCTTCATAATCATGACATACTAAGGTAGTATTTATTTCCATGGCAAAAAGTAAACAATGTGGTACATGTTATTTATTTACCAATATCAATATATACATTATAACTCAGAATATTTAACACATCAATTGAAACTGGGTACTTACTACCTTCACAAATGTTCACTCCATGATTGATAGCTTTCTTCCCAACTACAGAAAAAACCATAGAAGTAGAACCTTGTGCCAGAATCTGAGTTGACAATCCATCTAATAGTGAAAATATCCTTGCCACACTTGCAGAAGTTGGAAGCGAAAGTGAATTATCAGATATGGTGTCTGAAAAAAGGGATAATAAAGAAGTTATTTACACTTACTATCACTACGATCAATAAGCTTTTTACCCTCATTTTGACATTTTGCAGAATTTTTTTGGGTGAATTTTTGTGATTTTGTTTTCTTTGGGTAACTGCATGTATGTTCTGTGATAATTGAACAACAAAAGCATTTTGATACTTTAGTGTTATATGGACTACCTCCAATTAGAACGCTATACGTACCTAACCTAACCTTCATATGTAAATATGACCATAAGACTAACTAACTAACTCTCTAGCCTTCTTAAACCCGAAGGTTCATGCTGCAGCAACACAGGCCTTCCATCTGTCCCTATCTTGAGCAAGATCTATATACTCTTTTCCATCCCTACCGATTTCCTTTAGGTCCATCTCAACGTTGTCCCTCCATCTTCGTCTTGGCCTTCCTACATGACCATAAGAACCTAATCTAACTAATTCGATATGAAGGTTAGGTTAGGTACGTACAGCGTACTGATTGGAGGAAGTCTGTATAATACTAAAGTACGAACATTTTTTGTATCTTACAGCCATATGAAAATGTATTTATATAGCTGTTTATGAATATGTGACAGTGTTTTGTAGTGTTAGAGGAACTGAGTAGCGAAAACGGAAATTGTGGATAAAAGTTTATCATAATTCTATAAAGAAGGTCCACAACACATGATAATTTGTGAAAAAGTTCGCTAATGTTTCAATTACTCAATTACTCACACCGGTTTTTGTGTACATAATGAAGCTAATTGTAATGACAATCCAAGTTATGATGTACTTTTGATAATGAGACTATGTCAGAGTTGTATTTCCCGAAAAGTAAAAAAGATACTATGTACTGCAATTTTGAAATAGCCAATGATTTTTCCATTAATAATGAAAGAAGCCATGTCATTGGGTCTCTTCCATGATTGTTGATAACTCTGCATTCAATAACCACCACAGTCACACGCGTTATAGAAATATCACTCGTCATCACATTCACAATGTACATTCACACAACAAACTGGATAAAATGAGACTACAATGGATTTTCGTCATCCACTTGCTATATCTATGAACTACAATACACATTGGTGACAATGGTTGTCTGTAACAAAGCTACCTTCATTCATTTGTTGGAACTTGAAAGGACAAATAATAATAAATGTTTCTATTTGTGCTTGAAAGTGTTTTAAATTTATTTTCAAACATACAACAATTCACAAGAAAAAATATTTCAAAGGTTCCTGCAACCCTTTGGCTGACATCCTATGGGTGCGTATGAAATATCTGCTCAGATGTCTTTCTGCTGCTGGCATGAGAAGCAAGACATTCGTGAATGCCTTTTCTGAAAGATCTCTGGTGGTGATTGTTGTGTGTTTCAAAAGGGAGGAAATGTACTTTACAACTAAGGTGCTGACATTTATCTTAGATGAACCTTGACATACATAGCGAACCTTTCTTTTGGTAACTCGGTGGTCAAGTCCTGGTCGAGCCTGCATTTTTCGCCTAAAATTCTACTTGGTGAACCATTGTCTATCTGAAATGAAATTTCATCCTAACTTGGCTAGAAAAAGTTAATTCTGTCACCATTTCCCTCCCCCTGATACTTTATCAGTTAGCCTTGTTTACACAGCCACCCTTCAGTCTTAATGGTTGTGGAAAGCACCATAGAAGCTGGAGTGCTCTTATTTGGTTGTGAACAACTAAATGTAGCATATTCATGTCTAATGAAGGTTCTTGAGTATATGTACTTGAAATTTGATTTGCATGAGGTGAATCGGTCACACAGTGAATGTTGTATTCAGCAAAAACCTAATACCACAGAAACAGCACAACAATCACCCATGTTGATTTCCCAAGAAATCTCTTCATCAATAACCCATGTTGATATCTCAAGAAAACCACTTATCACCTATGTTGTTTTCTGTTATACATTTTACCTCAAACAGGAAGTTCCATGGTGCCAAAAACTTTCCTATCTGTTCATAAAATGCGCCACTACTATTAGGGTAAATCAAAAAGTAAAGGCAATTTTCACATAACGTCTTCATTTCCACACAAGAAGAAGAACTACACATATCACTATTCCACATATGTCCCCTGCACAGCTATGCACTTTTGGTATCGTGCAATCAGCTTCTGTATCCCGTCCGCGAAGAAGGTTTTTGGTTGTTCGCGAAGCCACGTCTGCACCGCATGCTGGACCTCGTCATCTGACCTGACCCGACGACCACGCAGCGCCTCCTTCAAAGGGCCGAAGATGTGGTAATCTGATGGCACCAGATCAGGGCTGTACGGAGGATTGGGAAGCAACTCAAAGCCAAACCTGTGCACAGTGTCTACTGTTGCCCTTGCTGTATGAGGCCTTGTATTATCTTGGAGTACGAGAACCCCCCTTAGACAGCAGTTCTCGTCGCTTGTGACAAATTGCAGGTTTAAGTTTGTCTTGCAGGACCGCACATTAACTTGCACTATTCGTAGTTTCACCATGTAGGTGGAACTCCACCAGGATCGGTCCCTTCACATCCCAAAACAGCGTTAGCATCAATTTCCTACAGGACAGCTGTTGTTTGAATTTCTTGCGTACAGGGGACGACAGATGTTTCCATTCCAGGCTTTGCCGCTTACTCTCTGGTTCGTAGTGGTGAACCCATGTTTCGTCTCCTGTCACGATTCGTTCCAAGATACTGGGATCAGCTTCATAGCATTGGAGTGACGTGCAGCTGTGAGTTCCTTGGATACCCACCTAGCACAAACTTTATGGTACCCTAATTCATC
This sequence comes from Lepisma saccharinum, assembly GCF_977018435.1. Lineage (NCBI taxonomy): Eukaryota > Metazoa > Arthropoda > Insecta > Zygentoma > Lepismatidae > Lepisma > Lepisma saccharinum. The sequence goes on from NC_139249.1 coordinate 37,851,191, forward strand.
ATGCACTATTGCATATGATGATCCGAAACTGATGTCCAAGAGCTCCGCCACTAGTTCTATTGTGATTCTCCAATCGTCCCTGATAATGGTATCCACCCGTTGGACGTTTTCTTCTGTGCGGGATGTTTTTGAGCATCCACTTCGACTTTCGTCCGTTACACTTGTGCGTCCCGCTTTAAAGCGGTCCACCCACTCATACACATTTCGTTGAGTCATGGTGCTTCCTCCATACTGCGCTAACAGCCGACGGTGGATGTCTGCCGGTTTGACTCCCTCCGACCACAGAAAGCGCACAACGGTGCGCTGTTCCTCAATGGTGCATTCGTGGAGTGGTGCATCCATACGTGTGACCTTTTTGCTCCGCGACACTCAACTGAATAGGGCAGTGATGGATACTCCTACTTCCACGTCACTCCAAGTATACACGTGATGACATCAGACACACCCAGTCTTCATTTATTCCTGCAAAAACACAAAATTGCCTTTAGTTTTTGATTTACCTAGTATATTCTGGAAAATATTTTTTCTTGTATGTATGCATTGCTTGCATTGTAGAATTATTTCTCTTGTAGTCTACAGTAATTACAAGCATAAAACACAGTTTTTCATTGTGACGTTTCAGCAGATCACATGGTGCCTTAATCATACATTTATTTTTAATTTTATTTACATTTATTTAAAAATAAATGTCTGATGAAGGGAGCATGTGTTCTCCTGAAACGTCACAACAAAAAACTGTGTTTTTATGATTGTAATGACTGTAGACTACAAGAGAAATATATTCTGGAAGCCATAAACTGTTGGGTACAACATTATTCACATAACCGTTTCAGTTATTGCAGGATTCACCAAATCAAAACTGACAAGCAATTAAGCTAAACCTGCTGTACCTTTTCCATTGTAGGCAGCACCTCGGTCAATATTTTAAAAAGCAATACAGCAGAGCCACTCTTACACATAAACCTTGACATTGATTGCCATACTGGGGGCATATTTAAATATATTTTACAGAAAAAGAGAACTTACATTAGCGTGCAAAAGGCACCAATGAGACTGCCAACCTTAACTTTTGTTAGATCAGTTATACTCTCAACCTGAATAATGCTTACTATGAACCAGGCAAGTATTGTAGGTTATGGTCACCATTAAACCATGGAAACCACAGAGGCCAAGGTAGGGTAGCTCTCTGTATCTGCCAATATAGGCATTTATTGGTAAAATTACAGATATTTTTACCAATCCAATATATCTATAAATAGCCTGTAATTTACTGCAAAATTCTGCAATTATATTATTTTTGTGAATCTATATAAATTAATAAATCCTGCTTTTCTATAATAGTACTTTATTTGTATCCACAAATATTTCATATTGGTCCATCAATATTATATATACGGAGAGACATACACACTTTCCATAGAAAAAAATGACAATTATTAGAAATATTTATGCATATGGGTCATTATAAAAACAATAACAAAAATGTTAGATACTCTCTATTGCCAAATATATACACTCCATCAGAACAGTTGATCTGTGAATGACATTCATGCACACTGTACCATACACAATAGTATATTTAGACAATAGATTAATTTAAATTCATTGCATGGGTTTAGCAATTCCACTATTGTCAAAACAGCATTCGTAGCTAGTCATTGACAAACAAAAAATTGTTAGAGCACAACACACTTGAATAATCTTGTCTGTGTTACATCACCTGGTTTAGCACTGACAATTTGGGCAGGTATTGTTGAGATCAGGATACTATATTTTCTGTGAACAAACAAACATATCCAATTACCTACTCGACTTGTTTTCTGAAATTTGCCAGTTTCCTAGTGTATTGCAGATAGAAAGTCATATATAGATGACATTTGACCACTTGTCTACTATTCAGGATGCTGAACAACTCCCATGTGCACTCAACACAGGGAAACCGCCATTAAAATGGTTAACTTGCTGGGACCACTATAAAACTGCACTCTTTCTTCACACTCATTGGAAGTCTTCAGTAAAATTTGCCTTTGACACTTGAAATCCTTTGCAAGTTCCTGTAATCGGACAACACACTGTCAATATGTTCCAGTGTCATGTCTGTCTGCCATGCAGTATATTCAATTCCTAAAAAATAAAGAGTATAAATAGTACATGTATCACAAAGAGAAAAATGGAAAAACAAATATACGGTTGGGGTGGACCAATGAGATATGCTCACGTTGTCTGCTACTGATGCTTAAGCATTAGGTCTGTCCCATTCGTAACAAACAGTGATTATAAAAATATATATACTGTACACATAAATGGGAAAAAAAAGTTTAACCCACACTGTGTCGTGCAGTCTGTCATGCATTGGGCTCTGACTATGGGATGTGCATAGGTTTGAGTCTCCTGGGGGAAGTGTAACAACTTTTCCCCTGAGATTTCAGCCTGTGTATGGAACACATGGCCACCAACCATCATGAGGAAACTGGGAAGCTACGAAAGAGTAGCATCACCTGGTCATGGAAACCTACGACAATGATCAGGGGTTCATCGCAGATAGGACTGAGGCTGGCTGGCAGTCTGTAGATAGGCCCTGGCCCTAACGGCCCATCATGCCATGGAAAAAAACAACTTTCCCACTTATCTCTGGATTTTTCATTTGTGTTTACACAGGATTATTTAAAAAAACAAAAAACACACAAACTAGCTTGATAACAGCAGAATGTGAAATGCTAACATGTTAATATAAAAATGTTTCTTATTACATCTTTAAACCAAGTGTGGTTGCACTGGAAAAATACTCATCATTGGTCACACAAATCACTATTGTGATCCATAGAATATAGTTTTTACCCATTCTTTGTCAAATTTTATATGGTTTTACAGCAATAACGTCATATGAATAGTACTCTGGTTCCGTTAGCAAAAAAGGTCCTTTCACTCAATACATTACAGAGGAAAGGAAATTCTAAATCTAATAAATTACAGTTCAATATGATGAAACCAACAAAAATAACAACTTAGATTGTTACATTTATTATTCTTTTTCCTTACAAAATTCATACATGCTTTTCGTAGTTTGGATTTCATACATTTATAACAGATATTAGAAACTATTACTTGTATATGTAGAAATACTATGTGTCTGAAAACACTCCCGTGAATGGTCCCATGGACCCCTATTGTGCTCCACTGAAATGTGAGCTCTATAACAAGTCAACAATACGCTTTCGAGGGTAAACTTAAACGAACTTACTGTTCGAAAATGTCGGCATCTCCGCTAGCGCCGTCCGCCACACTTCTCTCGGCCTCGCAAGGAACTGGACATACGGTATAATTTGTGAATGGTATGGAGAAACAAAATGAGCATTCAGCACATATCGGCTCTGAGTGTTTAATATCTTAGTTTTTCGCTCTTTCTTGATTTGATTATTGAATAGAACACTATTTATTTTCTTTGATCGAATCGTAAAATGAGTTTATCAATATATTCCTTAAAAGTTCATTAAATCACATGCCATATTACAGTAGCTCCGTACAATGCAAATAAATTATTGAGAATGAGGTAAGTCTCATTTCATTATGCATATTTTTTTATTCATCTTCTTACAAGTGGCTTAGATTTGTAACACAATAATTTCCAATAGTGGGAAGTACAGATTTCCACTGAAGAACTGTCACACTGAGCTCAAGTCTCCACATCCGATGGACTTCCGGTGGTGAATGTTTTCCTTCGCTTGTCGGCCATCTTTATCTTGGAACCATGGTTCATTCCTGAAGATCATCCACCAATCAGCACTTGATTTCCGATGCATCGAATGGACAACAACTCACCCGATCGGAAAACTAGAATGAAAAGATAATCAGTACAGGCCCGTAGCCAGAATTGATCTCCAGGGGGGGCTCACGGGTTATCAGGGGGGGCTTTGTAAATCAAGTCCATTTTTCAAAAGTTCAACATTGTTAAATGAAGGTAAATTAGGTGTGTGGAGGGAGGGGGTCATTAAGTTATATAAAGTTTAGAAATATCACACAAATACTACATTTTTCTATGTCATTTAAAATATCACTTGAAGTGTTAATTGGCTGCTACTGAAATCATTCCTTACCACACATTCCATACTACGTTTGATGATACAGATATTTATATTAGACAGAAAAAGTTGGACAATATTCAATCATAGGGTCTACTGTACATTCCACTCCCCGGCCGAAACAATAGAACTCCCCTTCGTTCCCAAAACTTGGAAGCTGTTAACCTTTTATGCAGATGTGGAGGGAATTTGCATAATGACATCAAAGTCACAGATTTCTGTATAGCTGGGAGGTTGCAACAGGGGCAACGAAGGTACAGATAAAGAAGCTCCCCTGTGAAGGAACTTTCTAAAGTCTAGAGAAGAGAATCTCCTAAATACTTTCCGCTACTTAAGACTTCTTCTTATAAATAAGATGAACAAATGTAATAGCTGCTGTTCATGCTCCCTGAATTTATCCTTCATCTAAGTTGTGAGGAAAATATATCTGCTGTCTGCAAACAAATATCACAAAATAGTTTTACCCAATGTCAAGGGGGCTGACCTCAGTGCCAGGGGGGGCTGACCGTAGTTCCAGGGGGCTCAGCCCCCCCCCTGGCCCCTGCCTGGCTACGGGCCTGAATCAGTAGTGTGTTCTTTTGTAACCAACATCGTATCAAAGATCTCAAAACATTATGTACAGCCACCGGCAATAATAAATGGGATACCTAGATCCTGAAATACTCGCTTCCCTGGAAAGCGTTATGTGATACGTGCTTTTTAATAGCCAATAATCAATGGAAACTTCTACCAGCGCCGTAGAGTTAGGCAACAAGCATGACGCTTTGCAGGGAAGCGAGTATTTCACGATCTAGGTATCCCATTTCTATTGTCCGTGACTGTACAATCTCTCTACGGATCTCATATAATAAATCATTTTTTAAAAAATTTGTTGTCGAATAAAGCTGCATTTTTTGCACTTCTTCGTGGACCAAGATTTAATTGTAAACTTTTTGTTTCACAGTTAACCGCCCCCTCAGGGAATCTGAGGTCTAATTACTGTGTTCTCATCCATGTCATTAACTCATCATTCACCTTCAATGTCACAAATAACTAGAGAGATTTAAAAGCAACAATAAGTAATTAAAAATCAACTGTTTCAGTCTCGTATAAACATGAGTGACAGTACATTTAATGTGTAGCGTCGATATTTATAATTAACCACACTTCCATTAATTTCAAAGCAACGGGGTTGGTTGAATTCTGTAGCTTTCAAACTGAAGTGACATGCGTCAGGCGACAAGTGGCACGGGGGATTTCACCAAAGTGACAAGCGACTTTTATCTTCGCGATTAGCCAAAAGTGACAGAAAAGCGACTCTAAGTATTGTAAAATATTCTCCATTAATTATAATAGTTTAATATTTTCGAATCTGTAAGTGCTAAATGATTTTCATATTCTTGTTCACATTCTGCACGTATTTAAACAGTAATTCAACAAAAAATAATAAGAGATGACACATTTGTCGTAATGTCTGAAATTCTAACAGAATACAAACGTTTCATAATAATTTAGAACTTCTTCAAGAAATTAATTCTACGTAATGTTACCTTGTACGTAAATAACAAATTACCAATTGTTGGAAATTTACTTTACTTGTGTTTAGTAATTTGGAAGATGGCGTATTTTATTGTATTCTTAATTTAAACAAATTAACTACAGGTTATCATTTATTAATTGTTGTGTTACTTGTTATCAGAATTCCTATTTTTGTAGAGAGCGCATTATGCCCAGCGTTCTTCGATGTTATGAATGGAAACTTCCGTTGCTGTGATGTTTTTCTTAAGGGAAATACACCTTCTTCACTCCGTTTCCAATGGGCGGGTGGCCAAATTTCAACACAACCCTTTTAAAATATTATCTGTGGTAACTCGAAAAGCTAAACTTATTAGCGCGGCTATCTCTGCTTCGTCATATTACATTTCCTCTGTCAGACGTTAGAGTTCTGAACTGAATATCAAGTCTTTACATCCTAAGACCATCTTAAGTTCTCCATTTCTCATTTTTTGTAGGTCATCCAGAATTATTGTATTAGGACATGTAATCCTAATGCCATTAATGGAAGTTTCCACTCGTCGTCATCTGACTTCTCATCTGAAGGAAGTAAAGTTTGCGCTCTCTACTGACCCAAGGTTTCCATCGCTTCAGTCGGAGATGTGGCAACACTGCACGAGACACACTCACGTCTCCCAACCAATCACCGTCATCTCCAACGGGAGAGACGGGAACCTGTGGAGAGACCCCAGAGGGATGAAGGCGGGATTCGAACCCAAGACACATGAATACTTGCCACGCTAACCACCTTGTCTCTCCACTATAACATAAACTAGGAGGAATTGAACAGAACCTGTCATCTCCTCTGGGGTTATTTCATTTCATTCTTATGATTAGAAGGCACACAAGACCTTTGGGTGGTCCAGTGCCGGATCTACAAGCCGCAAAACGCCGCAGTGCGGGGGAGGGGGGGGGGGCTCGGAGACAAGTAAGCTTTTAGGGCCCCTCAGCCATTGACATGGTAGAGGGTTCTCGTATGTAAAAAATAAACGTAGTTACTCAGGGGTACAGAAACGAATACAGTAAAGGTAAAGTTCCCTGTGCATATAGCACCATGCCATGAAGGCACATTTAGGGTATGTGGTGGTAGGGCAGGGCCCCACGTATTTTCGATGTCGGACATCTTGGAGGCCATGCGATCAACACCACGCTCCGGCCGCCTTTACCCCTCACCGGGTACAATTTGATTTGATGCTGGGTGGGCCCTAGAGCCTCTTTATGCGGCGAGAAAGCCGGGAAAATTCCGACCTAAGATCACCCATCCCGGGTCTCCCGCGTGGCAGTAGAACCAAATCAAGCTAGAATTTCACGAGAAATGCAGTGGTGAAGGTTTCTTCGCCTATCTTTAATCAGGAAAAAGTTATGACTGCATGATTGTAACAAATATATCATTTTACAGGTGAGAAAACAGTGTCACATACCGGTACATATCACATCACCACGGGGGGCAAAGGGGTCCGGGCCCCTCCGGTTCGTTTGGCCCAATGTGTAACTTTCAACATATGACATAACTTTACAGACAGAAACTTCGCACACAGCAGGTAGTAGGAATTTATGCAGGATTCTGCTCTGAAATGGGCAGAATCAATAATGTGTCTTTCTTGTGCTTCTGCGTTTACTATTTCAGTATTTTCTTTTTCAAGCCGACAATGAATTAAGGAAAACTCATGGTATTTATGAATGAATATGTGAGAGAATAGAGGAAATTAATGGGGATACTGTAGTTTTGATGCTCTTGAATGAGCCAGTCTATTGGAAAATAGGCACCTTTCGGAAAGCCAAGCAGAAGTTGAAAATATTCTGTTTTCAATATGCCACTGTTTTATATAATAGCAGGATTAGTATTTTTTCACATCCACCTGTAAACGTGTGTGATCACCAACCTCGACGACGCCAGACAGGGGCGTCCAGATATAGTAGTCAAATCCTTATTTCTGATTACATAAATGTGTATATTTGTTTTATAAAGAGTTGGATTTGTGTACAGAAAAAAATCATTGTAGTTACTCCTCAATGACAAACGTATATTGCAAAATCATGTAGCAATTTAAACTAAGAGACTACTGTTATTTAGATATACAATACAATACACCCGTTCTTTGACATTAAGGCATTGAAAAACACGGCTATTATTTATTGTCGTTTAAACCGTAAATACATGTATACAGCACAGTCATGTTTTGTATTAGCAGAAGGTGGAAAGTATTGGGATCAGGGTAGCAAGTTGAGGCGGGGGGTGACAGGGTGGACAGTTGGGGTGCCAAAAATCGACCTGGCCTGGATGAAAATTTTATCTTGGGCCTTCCTTTTTTATGTAAATATGTGTGAAGGAACAAAGGATCGTTGTAAATCTTGGTAATTGGCATGTCTTTCTATCGAACCCAATTCCTAACGGATTGTAGGAATACGTATTGGAAACCAAAGATGATAATCAAATTCTCTGTGAAAAGTTACATGTAAAGTATTATGTTGTATAATTACATAATCAGAGTACTAGAGTGCATTTTTGTCCAGCTAATAAAGTTCGATATACCCTGATATACGTATATGTTTTGTTGTAAAAGCTAGTTATAATAATTACAATTTTTCAAAGGTTAACTCAATTGTATTAGGCCCAACTTACAAAAAAAAAAAAAAAAAAATCCCCCCCCCCCCCGCAAACAGAATGAAATCAGTATTTATGCTTTACTTAGCTTTGCCATCCCAAATATCTGAAGAAATCGGCGCCTATGCACATCACCCCCTTCGCATTTAAATATTTTGAGTTGAATTCAATATGGCGGACGTCCGCTTGGAACACACATATGTGGTTTCCCCTAAGCCTAACTTGTTCCTAACATGACCAATTTCACCCAGCCTAACTCTTTACTTTTTATAGGGGCTCTTAAGGGATTTTTGAATCACCCTGTAGGCCCTTGCATGTGACGAATACGCGACCGAACGTTCCACCGATAAAACGTACCTACCACCTGAGCGGCTACCTGCGAAGGGTCTTTTAATGAGTCTAAAAATATTTGCGATGCGACAAAACGTACCACTTGATGGTTTTGCTGATTTCCATGACACTTTATCCGCGCTTTGGACTGGCAAAATTACTACTATGGACGTTCAATATATAACTTTCCCTGTGCTATAAAATATTGAATAAAGCAATGCCATTAAAAAGAAGCACATGGTTGACAAGCGCCATCCTTCGTCTACAAGGAACAACAATCGATTCGTTATCAGACGTGAAGGCGCATGCGCTCAAGGGCGAAAAGTAAATGCTTGTTCGGAAAACGCGGGCTCGCGTCATAAGGAGTTCAGAAGCATGGATGCTAAGGGCATTCTGCTTACGGACTTTTTGGAACGAGGAAGAACAATTCATGCTGACCGTTATTGTCAAACATTGGATAAACTGAAAAACGCAGTTTGACATAAGCGACGAGGTCTCCTGTCAGCTGGTGTCATTCTTCTTGACGATAACGCTCGCCCCCACTCAGCAGTGCAAACACAACACAAAATTGAAGAATTGGGCTGGGAACGGCTGCCCCACCCTCCGATTTAGCGCCGAGTGATTTCCATCCTTTTCCGGTGTTAAAGTCTGAATTGCAAGGTTACCGTTTCGAAACAGACGAAGAAGTGAAGCGTAATGTGAGAATAGTGCTCAATAGCCAGAGGCCTGATTTTCTTATAAAGGGTATGGACAAATTGGTGTAACGGTGGGACAAATGCCTGAATAACTATGGGGATTATGTGGAGAAGGGAGGAAGGATCCTCCTACAGTAGTTGTATTTACGGTATAACCAGGACGAGAAAGTATGAACCCCCCTCAAGCAGATTTGGCTACACTTAAAACTAGCTCAACATGCCCATATGAGCTTTTTGCTCAAGTGTGGAACCCCGTCTAATCCAAGATTTTTGTAAAAATGCCCTCAAATATTTCCTGAGAAAGTATGAACCCCCCTCAAGCAGATTTGGCTACACTTAAAACAAGCTCAACATGCCCATATGAGCTTTTTGCTCAAGTGTGGAACACTGCCTAATCCAAGATTTTTGTAAAAATGCTCTTCGGAAAGTATGAACCCCCCTCAAGCAGATTTGCCCATACTTACAAAAATTGCATCAGCCGGATTTTTGTCCATAAACTTGTCAAAAATTGATATTTTTTTGGCTACACTTAAAATTAAGCAAAAACCCATACCTACTCACACATATTTACTTCAGGTTTAAGTTCAATTGGATACCAGGTTCAATTTTTTTATCTATGTGCAGAGCCTCTCTAGAATGGCAATGACCTAGCACTGTATTATGTATTGATTTTTGCTTCCCGAGTAATGAAGCTTTGCGTGCAAACAATTGCATCAGCCACTATTGTGAGAGTGGTTGAGAAGAACAGATGTGTTGTTACAGTGCTTCTCATACTTACAGGCCTGTTTGTTTTAATATCATATTTCTGGTATGTTGAACAATATTTTGCCTGATATTTGTTACATCTAGCTTGTTTGTTGTAATCCACTCATATTTAGGGTCAGGCTTACATCTGTCCCAGCCTGTTATACAAAAATCAATACATAACAAGGCCATTGCTATTCTAGACATGCATGTCCGTGCAGGCATTTGTGCTAGGTCAGTGTGAATGAATATTTTTATTTTTTTTTCCACTTGTAGGCTATTGGCTTTACAACCTGTCATAAGATAAGCATAGAGTTTTTGATTTGGACCCCAAGAAATTTTATATAAATACCAAAGCCAAAAAATATTAACACACATACACATACACACACACACACACACACACAAAATATACAAAGCACAGTGCTGAACCCAGCTGATATTTTTTATCCAGCATAGAGTTTTGATTTGAATCCCAGGAAATTGTATATAATAAACAACAACAAAAATGCCAAGTCAAAAATATTGTAATCAATGCAATAAAAATATATCCAGCCCCAATTGGGTCAAGCACCAAAAGATTTGTAACCCGGACAAATACAGAACCCCCACAAAAATATGCCCCAAATGCCATAGAAAATATAGCATGGAATATTTCACATATAAGCATAAAGATACTTGCTCTGCACAGTCATCAACACAACCATCTACATCTGCTCTGAAAAGGAAGCATGAAGCACCTGTTAATGCTGGACCTGCAAAGCAGCCACGCTATGCACCTATCCATAGCAGTTTTAATGCCCAACTTAGGGATTATCGCTTTGTATCAGAGCAAAAATGTGGCATTGAGAATTTTTTGAACAGTGTAAATCCTGATGTGCAGGCAATTCTAAATGCACAAAATGGCTCTTATAAGCTCTCCCTCAAATTGTTTACACAATATAAGAAGCCAAATGGCACAAAATTTACACAGCCCCACATAACAGAAACTGTACCGGCATATTCAAATGCAAATTCAGACAAAATAATAAGCAGTTTGATGGAACAATTGAATATTAAACACTCTGAATTTGCTGCAAAAGAGTCTGGATGGAGCCTATGTGGCTCTCCACACAAGTTATATGTTAATATTTCTGAATTCAGCCCATTACAAGGATCTACATATCTGCCATTACCTGCCAATATTAAAAACAAAACAGCCGTGGTTAATATAAAAAATAATGACCAGAAATGCTTTTTGTGGTGTATTTTAGCTGCTTTGTATCCAGTTTCAAGGCATCCTGAGAGAATAAGTTATTACAAACAGCATGAACATGATTTTGATGAAGCAATGATGGGTTTAGAATATCCAATGTCTGTTCAGAATATTGATAAATTTGAAAAAAAGGCCAGGCATATCAATGGCAAACAATTATCTATTAATGTATTTATTTGTTCCACTGTTCGTGATAATTGCTTGATAGAACCTCTCAGAATCAGTACAATGGACATTTCCACTCAATTTTTTTTACAACAATTTTAAAAACTACACCCTGGAAAAATTACCCCTGCAAGTTCTCGCGTTTCTCTGCGTCCAGTTTAAGGTAGAAACGAGACTTCCAAAGTTGCGAGGCTAGCGTTGCGCTGAAAACACGCCGCCGCCATGTTAATACGTCACGCCTTAGAGAGAGCTCGTTTGTCGTCTGCTTCGAGCGTTCAGTTTACTGCGGGTAGCCCGCGGTGGGCGAACATGTGCAGCAGTTTTACAAATCTGTACAGATTTAACTAATGGAAGAAGGAGCGATAGTGGAAAGGAAAGCTAGGCTTTGTAATGATCATTCTTCCATGAAATATCACTGCTGCTCACGTGCAGGATAAATGAAAGGGTTCTGCTGCGTGCGTGTTCTCAGGTCATGCGAAAAATATTGCTTGTAAAATTGGTTGCTGACCAAACTTTCAAATATATATATATATATATATATATATATATATTAAACTTATATTTAGCGAAATTTACCGTAACCTATGTAGCGAAAAATAAGAATTTTCACATTCTTCACTTTATTTATAAAGCCTATTTTACTTTATTTTCGATAAAGTAATTTCAGTTTGTGTTTCATTTCTGTTGCGCAAGTTATGATCAAATATTTTTGGGCAATTAAGAGAAAATTCACTGAGAAGATTACATCAGTTGCACAGTACATATTAATACTTAGTTTATGTATAATTATTACAAGGAAATAATGTGTATAACCAAGGGCGTATTTAAGGGGGGGTTCAACGGGTCCACCCCCTTTGGTTCAGTAAAATTGCCAGAGTTACCTGTTCATCCGATTGTTCATAAAAATTTCTTCGGACTTATTTTATTCTCTTAAATTAGAGACGTAAGACGGGATACGGATGGGAAGGAAATTACGTAATTCCACACACCAGATGGGACTGCAAACCAAATGTCTGCAATTTCCTGAAACTGCATTGAGACAGTCAAATCAGTTATTTTTCCCCCCCTCGAGTCATCTTAAAGATATTTGGTTTTTAAAAACGGTTGACACAAGATGAACAGAAAAGTATCAATACTAGCGTGACTTATTGACTACATACACACAACTTTGTCGGGTCCAGCACCCCCTGTTCCCAACAAGTTTCCGACCAGCAGTGTCCTGGATTTTCACTTACGAAGTAAAACAACCCTACATACCAAAAGTTGATCCACCCCCCCCCACGTGAACTTTATATACGCCCATGTGCATAACAATATCCCATACTGAAATGGTACGATATATTTTGAATTTTGTACTGCGAAAAAAGCCGCCTCATCTCGTTACCCCGAACGCATTAATTGGTTGGTTCACAACTTCACCACTAGGGATCCTATCGAGACGAGACGTGGCAGCCTTGGTCTCGTTCTCGTTGAGAGTTGTAAATGTCTGTCTCGTGTTTATTTGTAAATGTCTCATTGACAGTCTCGTCTCGATTTATAAACATCCGTCTCGGTTTGCGAGGGCAATTCTCGTTCTCGTCTCAAGTCTCGAAAAATATAGAATTAACTACGTACGCAAAGGCTTATCATTAGGGCTCGGAAGTTGAAGACCTATAAATTGCCAAAAAAGGACCCATAAAAAGACCTAAAAATACCAAAAAAAGGACCTAAAAACGGAAGAAGGGCGTATAAATGTGATCCAAATTAATTAATAACTTCGTTTTAATTACATATTTAACGAATAAAAAAATTCAAAATTCTCGTGGTATGGAACACACAGTGCGAAAAAACTATATGAATGAAATGCATCTTCTTCCAGACATTACATATTTTTTAGATTAACATTATTTGAAGAATCATATTTGGCCTAACCACAGTAGGGTTACAGAAATAGGAATTCGGATCCTATTTCAGTCGTCCAAAAATGTTTTCTCTCGTTTCAGGGGTGGTTCAAATATATTTCTTTCTTTCTCATTTTTTTATTTCTTTACTACAGAAAGGACTTTGAAGAGGTGATGATGATGATTCGAATTGAGAATGTGCAGTAAAAACGTAGTCGAAAGAAGGTGAAGTTGCAAAAAAAAAGCCGTTAAGACCTAAATAAGGACCAATTAGCCAAAAAACGCCGAAAAAGGCAAAAAAGGACAAATAAAACCCACCGTTTTCTGGCCTACAATGACCCAAAATGAACATATATTTTGTTGGGCATATTTTCCTCAACTTCCAAGCCCTACTTATCATTATAAATACAAAAAGAAACTTTCTTAATATATATATTTTTTTGACTCCTCGTTTTAACGGTACGAGCCCTCGAAAACTGAATATTATCTTGCTTATATATGTAAACCAAACCGCAGATTCAGAATTACCAGAAATGAACTGGCGTTGTAATTATTATACACAAAATTCATGATTTATCTGTGGAAGTCGCATGTTCCAGGTTTGACTCTCGACTTGGGCATGACTGTTCCCTTGTGAGTGACATTTCATTGAACTGGAAATTGCTACATGGGAGGATGTTTGCTCGAGACTTTGGGGACAGCTAGGGGGATGCTTCTATTGTTAATGTTAGTGTTGCTCACGAGACGAAACATTTTTAGTCTCGTCTCATAAAAGGAGATGAGACAAGAACTAGTGAATGTTTTAGAAATGAGATGGGACAGAAGAAAAAGTTCGTCTCGTATCGTGGCAGGTTGGGTGATGCTTAGATTGTGCTTGTTGTTGGTGGTGGTAGTGTGTGTGTGTGGGGAGGGGAAGGGTGTCCTTCTGGACCCCGACTTCGAATACTGCTTGTAGTCATTCATCTTCATTGTAGCGATTAGCCAAAAGTGGGAAGAAATGTGATGTTAGAGAAGATACATACTAAATTAACCATGCGTTCTCATCGTTGCGGTTAAACAAAGTGACGGAAAAGCTACGTAAAAGTAGGCTAAATACAAAAATTTGCAATATATATATTATCTGAAGAAAACTGTCATTAACTGAAGGGAATATAAAAACTCCCCGTACCTTTTTATACCGTATCACCTCTTATATTGCAGAAATTGGCGTGTAAAGCAGAGTGTTCTGAACGTATTATCTTAAAATTTGCGAAGAAAATATTATGACGAAAATAATTGTAATTCCAGAAAAGGCATTCCTATAACATTAAGTTCTTGCCAGTCAGAACCAACCAGCCATTGACTGCTACAAGTTTTGCTTTGTCACCCTAATGGGAAAACCCTCTACCGAGTGACTGAATTATAGTAAATTCTGCTATACTGCTAGGGTATAATTCATCTCCAAGAAATGGAGCACAGATTTTTGCACTGGAAGTTACAAGATACTTGTTTTACACAGTAACAAGTGACGTTACTCTCGCTTCCGCGGCTCATGCTAAGTTGACGGGATGAGGAGCAGAAGCCCAGCCTGCACGCATTTCAAAATGATGACGTCAGAGGGCCTCGTGTTTGTGGAGAGAACGTTTTCAAATCCGTGACGTAGGAGGTGAATTTCAGCGGTGTTTGAAGGCGTGTTTCTCGAGAACCAAAACAAATATCGCCGAGATATTTTGGTCATCTCATGTTTGTGTCATTATCTGTAAAATGAATGGATTTAAAACGTTTTTCATGTCAAAGTGGAAATGTCCATTGATGATGATTCTGCTGTTCCGATTGATTTGCTCTTAATTGAAGGGGATGGCAAATATCATTACACTCTGATACATAATCTTGAAGCTTTAGTGAGAACACAACTAGACAAATCCAATACAATATTCAAGTTGTGCAGAAGATGCTTAACTGTATTTGATGGTCAAAAAATGGTAAAAGGGGTTCGTGAAGAGAGTGCAGAAATTGCAAAAAATAAGTTAATTGAGCATCTGAAATACTGTGGCAATTATAAACCTGTTTATATGGTGATGCCTAATCCAAGTGAAAAAGCAAAATTCAAAAAGTTTGAAGCCTTGTTGGAACACCCAGCATATATTGTCTGTGATTTTGAATCAAACCTCAAACCTCTTGCATTCTGCAATCCAGATCCTGAAGAATCTTCAATTACACCATACCAGCTACATGAACCTTCCAGTTTTTGTTATGTGATTGTACAGGATGGTGTAGCTAGTGAGCCGCACTTATACTTGGGACCAGATGCCATCAAAATATTTGCACATAGAATAGAAAATGAGTGCCATGACATAGCATCTAACATCTTATTAAAATCAAAACCCATGTTGCCTTTAACAGAGAAACAGATTGAAGATTTCAACAATGCAGGAAAATGCCCGGTATGTGATTGTGAATTTTCAGATACAAATATCAAGGTGAAACACCATTCTCATACAGATGGTAAATTCTTAATGGCCCTGTGTAATAGCTGTAATATTAAGATCAAGAGACCAAAATTTGTCCCCATATTTTGCCATGGAGCATCCAATTATGATTTTCATCATCTGATCAGATATGAGGGGTTTGACAAGCAGAATTTAAATATTTTAGCTGAAAATGATGAGAAATATATTGCTATTAGCAAAATAATTAAAGTTAATGGTGTTCCTATTCACATAAGATTTCTTGATTCTTACAGAATTTTATCTGCTAGCCTGGCTACACTGGCCACTCAATTATCTGATGATCAATTCAAAATCACATGTGCCTTGTTTCCAAATCAGGACCTGAAATTAATTAGGCGGAAGGGTGTATATCCATATGATTATGTTACAGATTTTTCTAAATTTGATGAGTGTTCTCTGCCACCACAACAAGAGTTTTACAGCAAAATCAGAGCATCTGGAATCACTGATGATGATTATCACCATGCCCAATTGATGTGGAACAATTTAAAATCCAAGACATTTGGTGATTATCACAAGGCTTATTTAAAACTTGATGTGACCCTCTTAGCTGATATACTGCAGGCATTCAGAAAATCTTCCATGCAAAATTATAAGCTGGATCCAATGTATTTTTACAGTGCTCCGGGCCTAGCATGGTCTGCAATGTTTTTAAACACTAAAATGCAATTGGATCTGATCCAAGATCAAGATATGTACTTGTTTATGGAGCAATGTATAAGAGGAGGCATGGTGCAATGTTCTCAGAGATATGCCAGAGCAAATAACAAATATATTCCTGATTATGATCCTGCACGGCCATCAAATTATATATTGTATGTGGATGCAAACAGCCTGTATGGTTATGCCATGATGCAAAAATTGCCATATGCAGGGCTTGAATGGGTTGAAGATTTCAATATTGAGAATCTTAAGGATTTTGATGACAGTGAATATGGCCTCTTCTTAGAGGTTGATCTGACAATTCCAGATAATTTACACAACAAATTTTCTGATCTGCCCCCAATTCCCGAGGTTCAGTGCTCACCTGGCTCTAAACAGAAGAAATTGATGATGACACTGGAGCCAAAACAGGGTTATGTTATATATTACAAAAACCTCCAGTTCCTGATGAATCATGGTGTTCAAGTGACCAAAATTGGCAAAGTTTTGAGGTTCAGGCACTTAAAATGGTTGAATCCATATATTGATACAAATACAGAGCTTCGAACATCTGCAAAGAGCCAATTTGATAAGGCCTTGTTTAAATTGATGGTCAATTCTGTATATGGCAAAACTATTGAAAATGTCAGAAAACATACCGATGTTAAAATAATTACTGACCCCAGCCTGAGCAAAAAATTGGTTGCAAAGCCTAATTTCAATTATAGAAGAATTTATGATGAAAATATGGCACTTTTCAACATGAAAAAAACAAAAATTAAGTTTGATAAACCTATTTATGTAGGGGCTGTGATATTGGAATTGGCCAAATTACACATGTTAAAATTGGATTATGATGTGTTGAAACCTTTTTATGATGATTGTGTAAAATTGATGTACATGGACACTGATAGTTTTGTTCTTGATATTCAAACAGAAGATGTTTATCAAGATATTGCACAGCCTGAATTGTTTCAATACTTTGATACCAGTGAACATACAGAGATTCAACACCACAACAAAAAGGTGCCTGGCAAGTTAAAAGATGAGACACTTGGTGATGTTATTGTGGCATTTGCTGGGTTAAGGGCCAAGATGTACAGTTTTGAAACATGTAGTGGCGCTGTTGCCAAAAAGGCCAAGGGCATTGGCAGAGTGATTGTGGAAAAAGAGCTCCAATTTGAAGATTACAAAAATTGCCTCAAATCATGTAGCACAATCAGAACATCAGAAAATAGAATTCAGAGTGTGGATCACTTATTGACTAGCAATATTGTAAGAAAAGTGGCTCTGGACCCACATGATGATAAGAGATGCATTTTATCATGTGGCATACATACTCTACCATGGGGGCATTGTGATTTGAAAAATGGCAATCAATGCCCAATTACAGAGCATGATTTGAAATAAATAAACATGCCTATGAACTTATTTGGGTTCAAAAAACAGGCTATTATGAGCTGCCAACACCACAACCCTCTTCTGATATGATATCTAAACTGAGTGCTTTGTTAATTATTCATCTGAACAGCATATTTACAGATGTTGATGATGAAACAGGTAAAATATTGTACATATTTAACAATAATTTAAATCATTACCAATTACCTGTAGGTGGTCAATTGCAATTTATTACAACCCCTGAGGGTGATGTCAAGATTTCAGTAGGAGAAATATTTATAGAATTAAGCACTCAAACATGATTTCTGGCACTGTATATACTGTTTCTGCTGGTGACTGCTTATATATTGAGGTCCCTGGATCCTATGACAAGCTTATACCTTTTTTTTATAGAATTAAGAATCAGATATTCAATAATAAATAACCACTAAAACAAAAATGCCTAATGATATATTTGGCCATACAAGGCATGAAGATCACAGTGATGAGATTCTGATGCTTGATGTCAGAGTCAAGAAATTAAGAAGTGATTTACAAGCTTTACAAACCACACTCAATGCCAGTCTTCAACTAGAAATTACAAATTTGCAATCACAATGCATGGACCCTCTTCTTAAAATTGACTCAGAACTCAAAATACTGCTTCAAAAATATACTGATTTGGCAACATTGGATAATTTTCAAAGTTTAGAAGAAGCTGTAGCAGCTCTTCAAGCCAAATTTAAGACCCAGGCCACCAACTCTGAGCAATTGAAACAGCAATTGGAAGAGCAGATAAATAATGTCCAGACACAGCTCCAAACAATTGTCAAAAGCATAAAATCACAAGAAGATTTTGATCTAGTGATTTCCACTCTAAAAGAACAGATTCAATCACTCCAAATACCTAATCTGGATCCTCTGCACAATGCCATAGCCGAGGTTAAAGAAAAAATTGAGACACTTGAAAATTTTATGAACAATTTGCCATCTTCTGATGCTTTGAGTGCAATAACTCGGAGTGTAGCAAATATTAAGCTGCAACTTGAAACATATGAAGATTTTGGAAAAATTCAAAGTACCATAACCCATCTTGAAGGTACAATAGCAGCAGTGCAAAGTGATTTGGCAAATGTACAAGAAACTCTAGAATCTCGCCTGCCCGGTATTGTAGATACTCTTGTTAGTGTCCAGCACCAAATCACAAAGCCTGAAAACCTCAACACTGAATCTGAACTATCTCATTTTCATCATTTGATTGATGATATTCAAACAAAACTTGAAATTTTACAACAATCCACACCCACTCAGGCAGATATAGCCCTGCTCCAAAATGCTATGCAAAATGTGGCTGATGCTTCTGAATTAAACAATGTAAAATTGGCACTTGAATCTTTGCAAAATACAGTATCAAATCTTCCTACATCACAGGAACTTAAAAATATTAAGAGGGCAGTGAATAGGATATTGAAATCAGAAGATATCAAGAATATCCAAGCAGAGATCAAACATCTCACTCAGACAGTGGCCACTCTACCAACCAATCAACATATTAATGAACTGCATGCCCTGTTTGAGGATATCAGAAGACAGGTCCATGATCTTACTGCTCAAAATTCAAAATTGGCAGTTGTTGAAAATTTGCAACAAATTGTAGCTAATATCAAGCAACAGCTAGGAACCATGGAATCCAATCAAGCAAATGCTCTGTCTGTTTTTGCCACCCAGCTTCAAGAAATTGTGCAACAATACAAGAAACTTGTTGTGGACATAAAAATTAAGCCAGGCCATGATGATGTTGTTAGGACCATCAATGAGCACCTTGAATCTGTAACAAGCAGATTGCTTACAGCAGAAAAGGAAATAACAGGCATAATCGAGAATCCAAAACATACAGTAATTCTTGAATTGTACAGCATCCCCAACAAAGAATATGATTCTCCATTTACACCAGGTGGCAAAATATATATATGCTGTCCCCTGCACAATTTTATTACCAATTTTTTGTTGGGGGCACATTGAGACCAATCAAGATCAAATATTGGCTTCAACCACAGGCACACCACTACCCCACCTTATCAATAACAAATGCTGAGAACAAAGCAAAAATCACCAGTGTAGAGTTAGAGGATTTTACAGATCCCAATACATTAGAAACAGCCTATGCTGAAGATGATGGCTCTCTGGAATTTAAAATACAAATAGGGGACAAATTATATTTAGAAAATCCTGCAGTATCAGCTGCTGAACACCCCATAGTTGCAATATTCTTGTTTACATATTATGTCTAGACAAATTATTGTTGATGAATTACACAGACAAGCCAGACATAATTTTAAGAGACTCCCAGTAGTCACAAAGGGCATAGATGATTTATGGCAGAGCGACTTGATTGAAATGGCAAGTGAACAGTTGAAAAACTTAGACAAAATCAACAAGGGCTACAAGTATCTACTCACTGTAATAGATACATTTTCAAAATTTGCCTGGGCTGTGCCACTCAAATCCAAGACTGGAACATGTGTTACAGAAGCCATCAGGACAATCATCAATCAGAGTGGAAGATCACCGCGCTATTTGCAAACAGATAATGGCAAAGAATTTTATAATTCTGTGTTTCAACAATTTATTAAAAGCCAGGCAATAAAACATTATTCGAGTTACAGTGATCTCAAAGCCTCAATTGTAGAGAGATTCAACAAAACCCTAAAAAATCTTATGTATAAACAATTTACCCTCCAAGGTAATTATAAATGGATTAATATTCTTCCAGAACTTCTACATAAATATAACAACTCGGTCCATTCCACAATCAACATGAAACCCTCTGAAGTAACTTCATCTGATGAGCAAAAATTGATCAGCACTGTTTATTATCCTAAATACCAGCCAACAACAAGAAAGGCCAAATACAGGGTGGGTGATCAAGTAAGAATCAGCAAATATAAGCACTTATTCAAAAGAGGCTTTACAAGAAACTGGAGCACTGAATTATTTACAGTGGTTCAAGTTAAACCCGGGACCCTTAACACATATATAATAAAGGATCATCGAGGAGAAATTCTCAAAGGCAGATTCTATGAAGAAGAGCTCAGCAAAACTAAACAGCCTGACACATATCTCATAGAAAAAATCATCCGCAGAAAAGGCAACAAGTTATTTGTCAAATGGCTAGGACTTCCAGAACACAGCTGGATCGATGCAAACAAAATAATAATATGAGCACCTGGGATGTTATAAAAAGGCTGCCAGAACCTGAACAAGAGAATAAGAGAAATGGCAACTTGCTGCCTGATAATATTAGGTGTCTTATTGTTGGGCCATCTGCTTGTGGTAAAACTACACTAATGGTTGATAATTTTTTATTGGCACCCAACTGGTTAGACTGGAAAAACAGGCACTTGTATGTCTTCTCTAAGAGCTTGGAACAATTAAAATATCAGCAGCTGATGAAGCTATATGATGGATTGGATATTGCCACTTTTGAACCAGATGTTAAGCCACTCCATGAATGTTTTGATAATTCTGTTGTTGTGTTTGATGACATTATACTGGATAATCAAAACAAGGTTAGAAATTTTTTTACACAGGGGCGGCACAAAAACATTGATTGCTTCTACCTGGCACAGGCTTTTTCTAAAATTCCGAAGCAGCTGATCCGAGACAACAGCAATTTTATATGTGTGTTTCATCAAGATCATACCAACCTCAAACACATACATGATGAATATGTAGGTGGGGACTTGAGCTACAATGACTTCTCCAAGTTTTGCAGTAGGTGCTGGAACCAGGACAGTTATGGGTTTGTCACAATTGATATGACAAGAAAACCCAGTAGTGGCAAATACAGAAATAAAATCAACAATTTTCTAGACATTGAAACATATATAAATAACCATGAAAAGGCCAATCATTGATGATCTTAAATTAAAAGATTATCTTGTAAAAAGATTTAAGGGATGGAAATCACAGAACCGAGGAATTTATGAACAACACAAACAAACAGAACAGCCTATCATTGATGCTATTAGTGAATTAGGTAAAAATATCAAAACTGTTACAGAGCAAAATCAAAATTTGATCACAGAGCTTGTACCTGTAGCTGCAAGGAACATATTAGATTATCCAATCACCCCACTTTCCAGTATTCATACACCTAGTCCTGTTGCTCCTCGAAGAATTGAAGCTACACAGGATCCTATTGAATTGGGTCTTCTTGCTCAAAAATATTTAAGCACACCTAAAGACAACAAAGATGAGGTCTTTGGCTTATATGCTGACACAGAGCGTGATGGTAGCATCATACATAGAATTGGCAATTTCAGAGTAACATTTATGGGAGATGATATAATTGTTTATTCAGAATCTCATCTTGGACAAAGAGGTGGTTTTGTTAAATATCCCGGCACACCTGGGTTGTGGGAACTGATGACTAGAAAAAGGCCTGGCAGCTATACAGATCAAGATTATGAATATTACAAAGAAATATTAATAAAATCAGATGCTCTATACCAGAACAATGATCCCACACAAAAAAGAGTCAAGTCTAGCAGTGGGGCAAAATACAATAATTTAATCAAGCCCATATGGTCACAGATCAAGCTTGGCAGTGGAATCAAACAATACAACACCCTGCCTAAAGAATTTGTGTGGGTTGATGATGTCAGGAAACTTGTAGATAGGTTATTGGTGATAGCTGGGGAGGAAAATGCTGGCAACAACAATTTTTACAATGAAAAGGTTGGAATTATGGACATGATAAGCACAAAATTGTCTAATTTTATAGTGAATGACACTAAGGGGATTGGATATCTCATAAAAATTATTCATACTCTACCACCTAAATTTTGGAATATTTCTGAGGGTCGGGGCCTGGTTAATGACATTATAAACAAGCTGCCATTTGAACTACACATTCCAGGCTATCAGTATTGTGGTCCAGGCACAAAATTGGATCATAGATTAAACAGAGGGGATCCTGGTGTAAATCCCCTAGATGCTGCTTGTAGAGACCATGACACAGCATACAACACACATTCTGATCTTGACAAGAGACATGTTGCAGACAAGAAATTAGAAGAGGCTGCATTTGGTAGATTTGTAAGCAAAGATGCATCTTTGAGTGAAAAAATAGCAGCATTGGGAACCACCATAGCTATGAGCACCAAACAAAAATTGGGGTGGGGTTTGTGAATATGTATATAATAAACCTACAATGAAGGCCAAGGGTGTTATGTATCAAATACCTTATGCAGGTCTCAAATCTCTTAAAACTATTGATAGTCTTTTAACCAAAAAGCAGCGCAAGAAAAAAAGTTCTTGTCTTGCAAAGGAGCATGGTATGAAATTGTTGCTTAGCACCCCCCAATTAAAAAAATTACAACAATCAAGAAAAAAATCACATGTGGGGGATTTATATTTACCATCCCGGCCATCTTAGCTGCTCTCGGGGCTGTTGGGAGCTTGGCCGGGGGTTCAGCTGCAATAGCAAAAACAGTAATAGATGCCAAGAAAAATAGGGCAGAATTAGATGAGCAGAGGCGCCATAACCTGGCCATGGAGAAAAAAGGCAAAGGTGTTAAGAGAGCCATGAATAAGTTTAAAAAAAACAAGAGCCGCTTACAAACCAAGATATTGAAGCTTTAATCAAGCCACTGGGCATCAAAAATTTTAGAGGTGTGTACATGTCTGATTCTTTACCAGAACAACCACTCAACAAAGAGTGTGGCATTGTTAATTTGGATAAGTACAAAAATCAGGGCACTCACTGGATCTGTTATCTTAAATATTTAAACAATGAGGCATTTGTGTTTGATTCATTTGGAGGTGTTCCACCTGAAAATTTAATAAAATATCTAAATTCAGCTAATCTTTATTACAATAATGCCCGTGTTCAAAATTTCAAAGATGTTAATTGCGGACATTTGTGTTTATCTGTTCTTAGATATATGTCTCAAATAAATAAACCATCAATTGAAAATTTTCAAAAGGCCCTGTGGTATTTAAAACATCATGGGGGTATTCCATCTCACCAGCCAAAATTCAATATTGAAACTCAAATTGCATGATGATATAGTGTATCCCAAAACAATAGCTCTCAGAGCATTTTACGGCATGTACTTGATCCCTAATATTACACACCACAACAACAAAATTGCAGTAGGGGATCAAAAAATTGTCATCACTCCAGGGCAATATAATCTATCCACTCTAAATGCTCAATTACCCAGAGGTATAGTATTAACTCAAAATTCTGTCACTCACAGAGTAGAGATTGTATCTGCTACAGAAACAGTGGATCTGGGTACTATAGGAGAGCTGTTAGGCTTTGAGAACAACACAAAACTTGAACCGGCCATCAAACACACTGCTATTAATATACCTAAATTCTTAGCCATAGAGACTCTGAATATTCACTGTAATGTGGCTGAGGGTATGATCACCAAATCAAATGGCATAGGCACTCACAAACAAACTGGCATCATTGCAACATTTAAACCTAATTCTGAATTTATGGAGCCAATCATCTACACTCCATCCCCTACATTATATTTTCCTGTGTGCCATAATAGAATAGATAACATTGAGTTGATGGTCACTAATGAAAAAGAAGAATTAGTTGATTTTGCTGGAGCCACAACAACTGCAATCATAGAGATTAATATTTAAATAAAAATACATACAAAAAAAATGGAAAATATTGAGAGTTATGAGCTACAATCATTCCCCCCAAACAGGAGGACATTTGCAAATTTAAATCAACCCAACACAGAAATTGAGGTTGATCTTGATGTAGGGGATGGCTTTATACACCCCCACAGAGCAGATCTATACATCAAATTTGATGTTGTAAAGCTCGATGGAACAGATTATCCGGCAAATTCAAATATAAGATTGGTTGATAATTTTGTGCCGCATCTATTCTCTGAAATTGAGATCAGAAAGCATGGTGTTGTTATAATCAGAGTGGATTATCCCGGCATTACCTCCACAGCTTTGGCCACACTAAAATTATCCAAAACCGAGGCTTCTTACTACAAAATAGGTGGATTTGAGGCTGGTGATAAAATTATATCTAAGAGCCACACAGTGCTGTTCCCTATGCGCCTGTTGCCAGGATTCTTCTCAGATTACAAAGATATTATGTGGAAGGGTGGTTTAAGAATCACATTTAGAAGAGCTGCCAATGATAATAATGCTTTGATGAGGTACAGTACATTAAACTCTACAGGGGAAGCTCTGCCTAATACCCTACCAGATGCAGGCAAATGCATTATTCAGACTATGGAGTTAAGAATCCCGGTTGTTGAATATGAAGCCAGTTATGCTCTTAAATACAAAGCAGATATAATAAAAAATCCACAGATTCCTTTACAATTTTATACATATCAATGTGTACAGAAGCCTGCAACTGGTACTTATTATGAGTTTGATGCTACAAATTCATTCTCCAGTATACAATATGACATGCCGGATTTTGTGGTGGTACTGTTTCAGACTGGTGCCCGGTTCGCTCAACGCGCGTTAAATTTTAAAGAAGCGTTAAATCAAGTTAACGCTACATTAGCACATTGAGGCATTTCTCCAACCTTCGTTAAGGCTAACAGACCTCTAATGTCGTCGTTAAATCTAAAGGCACTCTTTTGCTTCATTAAAGTGTTTAACAGCGCGTTGTGCTGTGTCGGAAATAAGATGGCGAAATTGCGTATGCCAGCTGTTGTGTTGAAAGGTTGTCCCAAACCGATCTGAACACATTATTTGCATACCGTTGCAAAACACACTAGTTCGATTTCTTTCTACAGCAAAAATAATTTTTCCATTTCGTATTTCATATTATAAATTCGTACTGAAAATCAGAAATCACATGTAAGTTAAATGAGAAATATCGTATCAATGTACTTTTTAAGTTTTGTCAATAATGGCATCGTGATCATCACACATTATTCAAATTTTATTAATTTTGCCTGTCGAGCCAAAAATATATGCTTATAGTTAATTATACGAACTTGATGTTTTTAAAATGCATATTGGGCTTCCACCTTCAATGCACTGTAACCATAAACACAAAATATCGCATGACTTTTTAAAATAATGTAACCTCCTTTTACATATTTCAATTTGTATAAAGTGAAGTCATTCACCAAAATATTCGGTGTCGTCGTCCACGCCGTTTTCCAGTGGATCACATAGAAACTGGAGAAAGTCGTGGTTTCTTGTGTTTATGCTTATGTCTGCTTATAAATACCATTCCAATTTTATGTTGCTTTTTAAACTGGAAAACGTAAGAGATAAAATTAAAATGAAGCAACTGTCCTAGAAAGAGGCAATACACGTCCTGTACTCTCATTTAATGTCAAATAAATTTGTGACATTACACAATGTAGCCTGCAATTTTTCAAAGTAGTAGGGAATTGTTCTTTCGAACTTTTCAAATTAATTTCCACCTACTCCAATTAACATAATGGAAAAAATGATTTTGCAGTGACGAGAATGCTCGACGTAAATGTTCATCATTCTATATTCTAAATCACAAGCGGCTAGGGACAGCTGTAGCAAACTGAAGATGCTAAAAGCACCAAACCTCACCAGCCTAACCTAACCAAGTACAGAAATAAAGAAAACCTGCCTAACCTATTTACTTATTTAGCACGTAGCTGTACGTAAGTACTGTAGAATAAAACATGTTGTTTAATATAACGTGAGACTTAATATAATCACAAAATCAAAACAATTATTATGCAGTATATTGAAAATGGGCTGACATATAACGGTGCAAATATAAATTAAATCGTATTCATAAGAAACTGAAAGAGCACTTAAAAATTGAAAAAAAAAATAACCGTTACATGTACAAGGTACATTTACGAACGACTATCATCTCATCGCGTAATATAGCTTACATATGTTGTTTCATTAAGAAAAAAAGCTTGAGGTCCTAAGCAGTTTCAAGTATATAGTTTCGTGCATGGACATTGTAACATTTTGACATTGTGCAGTGACATAAAACACACTACCATCCATTCGGAAATTATTCCTTGTACATACGTACAAGTGGTAATGATATTGTCTCAGTGCACTTGTTATATGTTTTACAAGTAATGATAAATTAAATGTAAAATATCATATTAATCAACCGTTCCATGTACAAGGTACATTTTCTGAATGACTACAATTTCATCACATAATGAATAACCGAACATATTGTAAAGAACCGTACTACACATGTATGTTTCATTAAGGAAAAAAGCTTCAGGTCCTAAGCAGTTAAAAGGTGTTGTCGTTTCGTGCATGGAAATTGTAAGAGTATACATATTTGTTTCAAAAACACGCTACCATCCATTCGGAAATTTTTCCTTGTACATACGTACAAGTGGTAATGGTACTGTCTAACAGTGCACTGTTTTTTTGTTTTTTTTTTACCAGTTATGATAAATCAAATGTAAAATATCATATTAATCAACCATTCCATGTACAAGGTACATTTTCTGAATGACTACAATTTCATCACATAATGAATAACCAAACATAATGTAAAGTACATGTATGTTTCATTAAGAAAAAAGCTTAATCCTAACCTGTTTCTGGTAATGTAGGTACGTGCATGGACATTGTAAAAGTATGCATATTTGTTTGTAAAACACACTACCACGCATTCGGAAATTATTCTTTGCACGGTACGTTCGTACAAGTGGTGAGGATACTGTCTAACAGTGTACTTGTCCTTTTTACCATTTATGATAAATCAAAATATAAAATATCGTATTGTATTATATACGTATATTTTTTCTTTGAAAAATATTTGTACGAAACAAAAACACAACCATTCAGAAACGTCGCTTGTGCATATGCATGAACGGTAATCATACTGATAAACATTTTACGTGCCTTCTTTTTTTGTCAGTGAATATTTGGAAACAGTAGATTTCTTGTTTGCAATGCCACATTCACATCAATGCCAATAGAAGTGACTTGTTGCAATATTTACATATTTAATTGCCATGGCACAGTAAGTTAAGTTACGCATGGCGTACATTTCGTGAAATGTTCTCTTTTGTTGAGGAAAATTATTATAGCAAACACACGTTCATTTCCACCTTTAGGCCTCTTTTGCAATGTCATTTTAATATAATTAAATTTATCAAACTTCAAACAGATAACCCTAACCTAGAACAGTAGTTTTTATTTATATATTTATGATCTTGTATTTGCAGTCGGTAGGCACTCATTTAAATCTAACTTAAGATATTACAATGTAACTGTTAATCCTAATACATAACATTTTCGGTGTGCGGACGTAAATACCTAACTAACATTCATTTCTTAAACATATATGTATGTGTTACACGTTACTTTATTTATTTTTGTTCCTGGGATTTCATACAAAAAAGCCCAATTCCGCTTACGCACAGTCTACTGTCAACGGTGCAACCAATGAAAACGTTGCATTTCTCGTATCAAAGTATGAGAATAGCAAGGCATCAAAGCAAAATGTCTCTAACATGGCGTTAGTTAACGGGCCTGTAAAATCGCTTGAGCGAACATTAAAAGTTTAACAGGCTGCTAAGATTTTAGTGATGCGTTAACTATCAACTCGTTAAGAACGTTTTAAAGATGGTTGAGCGAACCGGGCATGGAAGACACAATAATCAGGAAAAAAATTCAAGTAGATTTGATAACTGCAACATCAAGAACATATATCTTAAAAATGGCAGAAATGAGGTATTCCCTAGAGAAAATTATAATTTAGACATTTCCAAGGATGATTTCCTTAAATTATATGAAGCATTTACAGCATACAAAAGGGTCACTACTGGCAATACTGACATGTATTACACACCAGATGAATTCAAAGCACAGAGACCCATGTTTGTCATCAACACTTCAAAAAGGAAACAAGTTGTGGTTAATGACAGGACAAACATTAAAATTATCTGTGAATTCCACGATACACTCCCTGATGACACTATATGTAGTGTTATTCTCATAGGGGAAAAATCATATGTTTATGATGTAAGAAATGAGAGAGTCACAGAGCAATTCTAGAAAATCTCTGCATATTACATTGTTTTAATATTAGATAAGCAAATTGAACCTGGTATCCAATTGAACTTAAACCGGAAGTAAATATGTATGGGTGTGTGGGTGTGGGTGTGGGTCTATCTTAGCTTAGTTTTAAGTGTATCCAAAAAAATATCAAGAGGGGCATATTTTTAACAGGATTATGGACAACAATCTCACAGAAGTGCCTTTTGTAAGTGTAGGCAAATCAATCTGAGGGGGGTCATACTTTCTCAGGAACTTCCCGAGGGCATTTTTACAAAAATCTTGGATTAGACGGGGTTCCACACTTGAGCAAAAAACTCATATGGGCATGTTTAGCTTGTTTTAAGTGTAGGCAAATCTGCCTGAGGGGGGTTCATACTTTCTCGCCCCAGTAATATTGTATTTTACACTACTTCCTACACATGTATATATAGTTTTCTAATGTATCTTAAAAATATTTTTTTTACAGCATACGGAAACTTATATATTGAACGACCCACGTATATAATGTATATGTAGCTATTTTGGCGTGTTTAAAATCAGCTGTGGTTAAGCTGTCGTCCACATTTTTCTTTAGTTTTATCTTTTCTACTTTTTTCGATTTTCGTTTTAGTTATGTCAGTTCTAACCTAACATAACCTAACTTAGCCACACTTAACCTAACCTTTGTCGTGTAGGTTGTCTAGAGTATCGTTGTAAATCTTGGTAATTGGCGTGTCTTCCTTTCCAACCCTTTTCTTCGCCTCTTGCATACGCTTCTTCACATCTGACTGAGCATCATTCGGGACTCCACAAACTCTTTTGATTTTAAGTTCAAGCGTTTTCCTTGAAGTGGTACGTTTTGTCGCGGAGTAAATATTTTGAAGGTAGGTGTTTATCTGAGTGGTACGTTTCGTCGCGAAAACCCAAGTGGTACGTTTTGTCGCTGGTATGTACGTTCTGTCGGGACACCGCATGTGACTCAACACGAGATCAAGAATTACACACACACACACACACACACACACACACATTATGTATGTATGTATGTATATATATATATATATATATATATATATATATATATATAGTGTATAGTGTGTGTGTGTGTTTTTGTCTGTGAGTGAAGGTAGGTAGGTAGGTAGAGTGGAAGCCTTTGGTAATATTTTGCGGGGGGGGGGGGGGGCAGGATTTGTAGATCCGGCAATGGGTACTAGCATGAAGGTACACAGCGGGACGTGGAGGTAGGGCTCCACACATTCACGATCTCGGCCTTCTAATTATAAAGTTAATTGCTTAATATCTACGAACACCATCTTCCTCAGTAGCAACGTTAAGAAAAGGTAAAAGCATTATTTAGACCTACGCCTTAATTTCACAATCTAAGCAAAAGTTGCCGGCTCCCGTGGCGGAGTGGTTAGCATATCGCGCTACGACGCCAGGGGTCCCGGTTCGCCTAGCCAGGGCATGGATATTTGTGAATGTTCATTCATCAATTTCATCATACCATTACTCATCTTCGCAAATTAGCCAAAAGTTTCACAAAAAGCGAAGTAAAATAAAGCAAATCAATCAATCAATCTAAGCGAAAGTTGAAATAATTAAATCGATGTTTTTGCTTCTTACGAAATGGAACAGTTTCGAAATGTACGCGCATTTGACTATTTATTTTAAATACATAATGTTTTGTGTTAAAAGTTAAGGGGAAAAAAACAATGATATACGCGTAGCACTGCTTGTTTGCAGAAGCGCTATGGTAAAGGGCCACTTGCCCCCATTTCGAATTTATTTTACTGAAGCAAAGAATACAATATCATAAATTCCCCCTCTATTTTCTTACTTAAAATTTCATTAGAAATTATTCCCAGTAGCCGTCACCTAGACCCTCTTAATACTGAGTCTGTTTCTTTCATAGCGGACCTTTGAATGATTTTCCTTGAACTACCGAGTTCTGTAGAAGATATTCTTACATTGTTTACTTCTAAATATCCAAAGTCATATTAATTTCTATTAATATTCTTCACTTGGTGGACTGCATACTGCTTTCGTGTTAGTTCGATTGCTTCCTTACGGATTTGTAGTCACCAAAACCCTTTTAAAATAGCATAGTGATATTTTCTGTTACTTTTGGCCAGGGGCGGCATAAGGGTCGGGCGACCTGGGGCGCCAAACGGGCGTGTCCTCCTTGAATAGCACCAAAACCTTAATATTTAACATAAGCATGGTTATTTGTTTCAAAAAGAGTTGTTACAAAGCAGATATTTCAATAACAAAAGATGGAAAGAAAGTAGTTTCAAAAAAGAATCATAGATGGCAGCACACAATAAAAAAATATAAATTAATTCTTGGCGGATAAATATTGATTTAATTAAAGTAGAAATGTGATAGAAAACACGTTGAAAGGATGAAAATGATGCATAAAAAATAGTTATTAGATTATAAGGAAAATAGAAGTGTTTTTCATCATTCAACAAGTTAAAGGGTCAATTGTTTGGCACACATGCAGAAGTATTCAACGAAGATTAGGACTCCAAAGCACATTGGTATAATCCTTCCAGAGAAGAAATCTTGGAATTACTGCCATAAAACATACATTGCAAAATCATGTAGCAATATAAACTGAGAGCTTTGTGTTATTTTGATACCAAGTGCATACCTAGATATTAACAGTAATCCTTAAATTATTTAAAAATAAGGCTATCATTTTTGTCGTAAAACAATAAATATATAACATGGTCAAGATTTTAGTGGGAGTGGCTCAGTGGAAAGTTGGGGGAGCCAAAAATCCACATCGGACGGATAAAAAAAAATTACGTTCAGTGGTCCATGATTTTGGCTAATCGCGACGATGATGAATTATAGAGGCAAAAATGAGAAGGCAAAAATTATCACCCTGGTCATTAGGTTAATCGCGAGAACAAAGGAAAAGGACCAAGAAAAGGACCACCCTGACATTCACCTGAAGGGACTGGAGAAAAGCACAGAAAACTCCTTTACGTGTTAATATCAATGAAGGAATGTAATGAAGTTACTCATATCGAAATGCGTAGATACAGCTCACCGCTCACGAGAAGATCCCTAAATGAGGGTTGAGGACGAGCTGAGGGTCAGGGGAAGACCGGTCTATTTGCAGATTCTAGGGGTAGCAGGAAGTCTTCCGCTGCGGTCATTGTTGTTGTGGAAGTGCTTTTGCGTGGGTGTTTCATTGTGATTTTGCGTGGTGTTCGTGGTGTTGTAAGAGTTATGGCAGGTGTAAGGAGGAAAGGTGCTACTGTGCATAGTGAAGCGCGTAATATCGTCAGCAAAGTAATTGACTTTTGCGAATGTGAATCTGAAGAAAAGCAATATTTGCTGCCAATTACACAGAGCGCCAAGCGTGCGTCTGCAGCAACAGGTTTGTCGGAGCCGACAATCAAGAGGATTCGGAAAGAATCGCGTGAACGAAATGAGCGGTCACCGATGAGAAAACTAGTTTCCCCTGGAAAGATTAGGAAAAGGCCACCTCACCGTAATGTGACTCTCGATGATTTTGATATCAATGTAATCATGAATTCAATTCGTGACATGTACATAAGTGAAAAAAGTGTGCCGACCTGTGGTAAATTTTTGTCTGTCATACGACAAAAAATTAATTTCCCGTGGAAGGAGGATTCTTTGCGTCGTTTGATGAGAAGATCCGGCTTTGAATGGAAGACCTGCAGGAACAAAAGGACAATTTTAATGGAGAGACCGGACATTGTGACATGGCGGAGGAGATATTTACGTGCCATAAAACGATTTCGGGAAGAGAATCGCGCGCTTGTGTATGTTGACGAAACGGCTTTGGACACCAATCTAATATCAAACAAATGTTGGCAGTCAAATGATATTTCGGGTGTGATATCTAACGCAAGTTCTGCACATCGATTCATTGTTGTCCACGCAGGTTGCAGTAATGGGTTCATTCCCAATGCAAGCCTGATCTATAAAGCAGGCTGCTCCACAGGAGACTACCATGGGCAAATGAACAGTTCAAACTTTGAGAAGTGGCTGACAGAGAAGCTGGTCCCGAATATACCCCATCGGTCCGTTGTCATCATAGATAATGCTCCTTATCATACTGTGCAGGTGGATAAGGTTCCCTCGAGCTACAGCCTTAAGTCAGACATGGTAACGTGGCTGACAAATCATAACATCCCGTTCGACGCAAGCATGAGGAAAGTCGAATTGCACGAACTAATACAGGCTAATAAGCCACAAGAGAAAACCTTCCGTGTGGACAAGACACTGCAGCAGTATGGCCATACAGTACTCCGTTTACCACTTTATGCATGCGATTTGAACGCCATTGAATTAGCTTGGGCGAAAGTTAAAAAATATGTGCGGGATCATAATATATCGGGATCGCTGTCGGTATCCCAACTACATGATCTCACTGTACAGGGAATTGCATCTTGCAACCAAGAGGACTGGAAGGGGTACTGCGCGCACGTGGAAAAACTTGAGAAAGAGTACTGGGAAAAGGACGGACTTATGGAAGACGAGGTCGAAAGAATAATTATTTCTTTTGGAGGAGCAGAGGACAGCGACAGCGACAGTTCTTTAGAAAGCACCATAAGCTGCAATGAAGAGGATGATGGGGAGGATGATGATCTGGCAAAACCTCTTTCATAAATGCAGTAAGTTTGGCCAATTTTGATTTTCTTTATTAAGTTTTGAGTTATGAATTTGTTTATTTCTCATTGGTTGTTTTTTTTCCTATCTTCAGTGTACAGCATATTTTTGTACTGCGTATCCTGTACATTATTCAGCCGTGTAGTGTCGGAAACGTTGGAATAAAATAAATGATCAACAATGTCGATATGAAACAATCAGCCCGAAAATTTTCATGGCCAACCTAGACCGACAAAGTAATGTTTACCATTGTTGCATTTGTAGTTTTGCACATTGTAAGTGCAAATAAACATTCTCGCTTTCGCAATTCTTTTTTTCTTTACCATTTTCTTCGAACGCCAGTGCTGTAATAGCCAATTCCGTCGTTGAAAATATCTTAAACATTGTAGTTAGTACAATCGGCAGGCTCTTTATTTAAAAAAAATAATTAGAAAATCAGAGTACGCTGTCAAGAAATCAACACCAGATTGACGATGATTATACCTTGACCGCTAATGTGGATACCCCCTGACCGAGCGTGGACAGTGATTTGAGCGTTGCTTGAGAGTAGATGACATTCAAGCCTTACAGCTTACAGCGAGACGACAGCGCTTGTTTCTGACCCAGGGTGCACTCCCCCAACCCTAATAGTGGAGTCGCCTGCCGCTACGTCACTCGACTTCCGGCAGGGATCTTCTCCTGAGCGGTGAGCTGTACAGCCTAACATTATCTGTTCTATTCTGCCACAATAATACATATACACATAAATTAGCACTCAGAAATATTTAACTTCTAACTCACGCCGTAAAGTTGACTGTTCTCCATTGCAGAATATCGAAAACTGAGGAAATTATATTTTCTATTACCAACAGATGAATACGAGTATAATCTTACTTCGGCTTACTTGCAGAAAACATAGCAACGGAATTTGATAACAATCGGTTACGTCATTATTGACCATTGATAAAAATTAAAGAAATAGCAATCTCAAAACATTGTTGCAAGCATTGTTGACAATACGAGGTCTGCCTATAAGGCGGAGGGATAAGCGTTACGCGCTGCGAAGCAAGTGACCCCAAGTTCGTACCCTAATAGGCATGGATATATCATTGTTTTGTCCTGTTCATCCATTTTATGTAATTATTATGGACCTCCCCGATGGCGCTGTGGTAATCAAGGGGTCCCGGGTTCGATACCCGGTGGAGGCACATAGTGGTTCGGATCCAACTTTAAACTGTAGGTCCAGTCCCGATTAGCCTTACTGTGCATAAAGTGGACTTAAAACACCAAATCAATCAATCAATATAAATATTGTTCATCCTCGTTGTAGCGATGATTTACCCAAGGGAGGTAGAAAAGCAAAGGAAGATGTACTGTTGTATTTGACGAATCACAACGATAGGGACGTCACTTTCCATGTACTCAATACTGGTCGCATTTCTAGCTGGTGGCGGCTGAAATGGAAACAGCGAATCAGCGATCAGTTGAATTGTCTTCGACTGACATCGGGCATTTTCGAGTCACATGGTAACGAATGCTGTTAGTGGGACGAAACAAGCGAGCGTTAGATACATCACATGTTGTCAAACGTACTTTAAAGCGAGAAAATTCCCCTATAACGATATTGTCAGCTATAGAAATCAACGGGGGTTAATGGTAGAACAGTACACGTGGTCATGCACAATAAAATTTCCGGAACGACCACCCACAGGTCTGTAT
This sequence comes from Lepisma saccharinum, assembly GCF_977018435.1. Lineage (NCBI taxonomy): Eukaryota > Metazoa > Arthropoda > Insecta > Zygentoma > Lepismatidae > Lepisma > Lepisma saccharinum. Next base: position 37,886,361 of record NC_139249.1, read on the forward strand.
GCAAGAACAGAAGTACGCTTGGCACCGTTGCTTTGGGAGGGCGATGTTACCCCTACAGCTTTTGCTTCGCAACTGACTTGTTGGCACTCATCTGGCCAGGCACCCCCGAGGACGATTGGGGGTCAGAAAGAGTCAGAAATAGCCATGAAGGTCAACCGCCAGCTGCAATGCAATTATATAATACAATAACAATGCAAATATATAATACACGCTTCATAAACGTTGCGACAATAGATCAAGCATTTCCTGAAGTAAGACTTGTTTCAGCAATTTTAACTGGGGATACTTCACATATCTGAGCGCTCAAGGGGCATTGCTCACTTCGCTCAGCAAAGTTACTAAGCGCTCAAGGAGAATTGATCACTTCGCTGAGCTAAGTAAATATTAGACCACAGAATATCGCATCTCTAAGTGATTTTGATGCATGTGGCTGACGTCACAGGAGGGAAATTAATATCTTATTGAGGTGATGAGACACATGCAGACGCAGAAAGTTTTCCGGGGGCAGCATATGTGTGAGTACGGTTAAGAGGGCAAGACTACACGTACAGTCACAAACAAAAAAAATGAAATACTAGCTACCCTGCAAGGCGTGACAGGCGTTGCCTAATTCTAAGGCGCTAAGTGGGTTTTGATTACAAATTTACAATTGAGATCTCTATCAAGGCCGCAGAGTTAGGCAAAACGCACAGCGCATTGCAGGGAAGCGAGTATTTCAGGACCTAGGTGTCCCATTTCTATTGTTGGTGACAGTACATCACCAATACACTTTCACAGCTTGCACCGAACAAAGAGGCCAACAACATTTCTCGACAATGTGCTCATTGAGATGCTACGAATCCTTGAGAAGAGGCGTTTTCTTTCTCCTATGTATTCAACCGCGTGGTAAAAATTCACGGTTATCACTAGCGCTCGGAAGTTGAAGACCTATAAATTGCCAAAAAAAGAAAGAACTATAAAAATACCTAAAAATATCAAAAAAAGGACCTAAAAACGGAAAAAGGACGTATAAATGTGATCCAAATTAATTAATAACTTCAGTTTTAATTACATATTTAATGAATATGCGCGGCACCTCCTTATCTGACTTGAGATCTTTTCAGGTCGTATACACCGTGCTGAAAGCTTCAAAACAAGAGAAAGTTGCCACTTACACCTTCCAGACAAGATACGGTTAAAGGACCTTGTACCGTACCTGCTTCAGTCGTCCAAAAATGTTTTTCTCTTGTTTCAGGGATGATTCAAATATATATATATATATATATTTTTTATTTCTTTACTACAGAAAGGATGTTTAAGAGGTGATGAACTGATGATGATGGGCAGTAAAAAACCTAGTCGAAAGAAGGTGAAGTTGCAAAACAAGCCGTTAAGACCTAAAAATAGGCTAAAAAAGGACCAATAAGCCAAAAAACGCCTAAAAGGCAAAAAAGGGACAAATAAAAATCACCTTTTTCTGGCCTACAATGACCCAAAATGAATATATATTATGTTGGGCCTCGTCTTTGGAGACTAGGAAAGAAAAGGATTTTTCCTCAACTTCCGAGCTCTAGTTATCACTAACATTAATTTCTGTCGAAAGCGACAACATGTGTACGCTTCCTTTGGTACAGTGTAAATATCTCTCATTTAATGCAAGCACAACAAATGTGACTAGTAACATTAAGTGTGTGTGTGTGTGTGTGTGTGTGTGTGTGTGTGTGTGTGTGTGTGTGTGTGTGTGTGTGTGTGTGTGTGTGTGTGTGTGTGTGTATGCGGTATAGAATGAATTGTCCGAAGGAAAATAGCAAGATCAATGATTTCACCCTGGCGTATCTCGGTTGGCATGGAATTGTTCTACTTTAAACACACACGAACAAGACATTACTAATGTCAAAATGGGGTTTCAATATTTTTCTATCAAGCTCGCGTTCCAGTATCCGAAGGTACGCACGTCACCCCTCCTGTGTTCTTTCCTACCTCCGTGAACCATTTTTCGTCCGGCTTTCAACCATTCACCTTTTACAAACATCCCGTGCTCCATCAACTTTGAACTCGTTATTTTATGCATAAACCATACTTTTTCTTATTTGTAAGGTGTGGCAAGGATCCAGCGGCGACTCGTGACTTTTCACAGATGCGTGCTACAGGTAGATGTAATTCTTGCATTTACAATTACCCCCAAACACATACACATTTACACACCTTCATTTTAAAAGTTATTCAAAGACAAAAATGGTAATCGGAGATCATTTTAAGGGGTGTTTGAATTTAACACTGTTTTTTTGTTTCCCAGTTCTTTGCTGCTTTCATCAGGAACTCAAAATTTGGAGATGTGTTGTAGCCCCCATCAATTTCCTCGCCCCAGCCTCGCGTATGCCACTGCTTGGAACAACAGATCACAACTGATCCTATACAACGACTGCGCTCCATATGCCACGCGCAGCGCATGTCCATGAACCGCGCGAAGAAAATTCGTGTCTGCTGATTCTGATTGGCTCCGACCCTACCTCCCCCGCAGAACCGAGGGGCATTCGGCCACATTCGGCGCGCCGCGAGGTGGCGAAAACGTGCTATGAAGCCAATAGCACGGTATTCGTTGTAGAAAAACAACAGGCTTAACAGCGCGCGTAAAATACATAGCGCGCTGCAAATTTTTGAGCCTCCTAACGTGAGACGTTTCATTTCACTCCAGTGTTTTATTAAACTTCTTGAATCTATGAAATGTGTCCCTTTCTCTCTTTTCATTTTAGTAAATTGAGTAACGTGCTATAGCACGGTAGCACGTATTAAGCAGACGCCACTGCAAGGATCTTACGATTACGTTTCGTGACTGTACCATTATCTCCCCACATCCCCAGTTATTTATTAAAGTGGAAACCAAACTTAACGTTCACTTTCTTACGTGAATTTTTGAACTCCCGCTGCCCGCAATACGTATTACGTCCCTTTAGCCTTGAATTGAGAAACACTAGTATCCTGCTTATAAGACTAGGTTAGGCAAACATAGTTAAAATTGTCATGTTCTGGCAAAACAATGGCGAGTTTGGAAACACTGATCGGGGGTTACATCATAGAACGCACAGAACATTTGGTTCACGTAGTCGAACGTAATGGAGGCAAGAGCGTTTGTGCATCGGAAAGACATTAATGTCGAAAAATACATGATTTACCGGCCGAATAAGTTCAACGAAGGGAGAAAACACTTCCACGAGCTTTATTAAATTTAATTTTTTTAAAATTTAACCTTACTGGGGTCTGACGTGTCTTTTTCGAACAGTTTTCCAGCAACACAAACTCGTTTCATGGAGCAGCCTCGTATTGGGATCAAAAAGAAAGAACAACCTTTCACTCGCGTAATTTGTTTCACAGTACATTCCAGGGAAATTATTTTATTTTGGCCTCAGCGATAGTGTAGGTCGATTTTCCGATGTTGGCACACTGCACAGTTTTGCGGATTCCACTTTAAACTGTAAGTCCTTGTAACCCGATTTGCTTACTTGGCTTTGAAACGAAAGTTGCCATTGTTTGTCAATCCTGTTTTCTATCTTTGCTTCATCGAAATACATTTTTAATGGATGGGGGAGGGCAAACAAAATTTGAGTTACCGGTATGCGTTTAATGCAATCTAAATGCGACCTAAAATATGCTTGTTACAACCGTGTTTTAACCAAAATATGACCCATAAAAATATAGTAAATACATGTATTTACATGACCAATAAAACCAACATCAACGCGTTCACAAAAGCTACAAATTTGTCAAAATGAAATAAATCATCGAAAAGCAGGCAAGGAATGAAATATGACGTCACAAAAATTCGAGCTCTAATATTAAATATCATGAGCAAGTTGTATTGTTGTCTTGCAACAATATTTTAGCTCAATAATACTTATATGTTCCCATAGAACTTAACTTAGAAAAAAAGCGAATGCAAATGTGACATAAAAAAACTAATAGACAAAAATTCAATGAAAAACAAAAAGGTAAGGAAGATATATTTTTTAATAATATAAATATACATTTTTCGGTCATTTAAATCTTAAGAACTCACAGCATTCATCATAAATTTCTTTACAAGAACACAAAATGAATCAAAATCACAAGGCGTGTGTGGAATCCTGAAAAATCTTTATCGGGATACGGAAACAATCAAGTTCCGATCCCGAATTTGTTTATTGTGAAAATATGGATTCGTACAGTAACAGAAATGCCACACATTATCATATAAGCAATAATAGCCGATCTAGTATCTGTACTTATTCTAAATCACAATATCATTTATTGTTTTAACTTTGCAGTCTAGATTGAGTATTGCTGTTTGAAAATCACGAATCTTATTTTTTTACCGGTCATAAAAAATAATGGGGAAGGTTTGATGTTCAAAACTTCTTTTTTAAGGTAACATTCAAAGATCGCAAAAGATACAATTCCTTATAAACAGCTGTTTATTATTGATATAATTATATGAAACATTCACCTGAAACATACACTTTTTTGGAAATGAATGAAATCATAGAAAGGCATCTAATCATGGACGATTCCGTAGGTAAAATTATATTGAGTTAATATTATTACACATTTAAGCGAGCAAATGTTGAGAAAAATAGCGAATCAAACGCCAAGTTGATATTTCAAAGTTTAGAAACCGCGTGAAGAATATTTAAGCTCGTTTCCCACGGAGATAGAATTCTTATTAGAAGACCTTCTAGCAGCAGCGGTTAGAAAGGTGATCTAGTAAGAAGTCTATCTCTGTGGATTACAGGCTTCAAATCCGTAAATGTCGCAGAACATTATAATCATACATATTATTGCACAATTTGTTCAGAGTTATTTATTATACGTAAAGTTGTATTAAGAATTGAATTACAAAAGAACACATTTGGATTTCTCAGAAAAGTGTCTCAACATCCTTTGGGAAGTGGAAAGACGCCACCAAACCCACATTGCCTGATGACAGCCAAGTTCAACCTGAACGTCACGGCCTTTACGTCTTCTGAAAAGCCTATGGGACAGAGGACGATGATCACGATGATCCAGGCAACAGCATCTGCCAAGAGGAGGACTGTAAAAGCAGCAGGTGAGAATTTTACATCCTGTATATAATTAATTTAGCTTATTATTCCAAATGTGACACCAACGGAAAAAGTCTCTGTATGTCTCTGTTCAATAGTTGGGGATGCAAAGAAAATGAGGAACTGAAAGCTCAAATCAACATGGGTTCAGAAAAATCTAGAGTGTGTACCAAGACAACCTTCCAAATATCGAATTACTTACCTGGCCTCTAGTTGTAGGGGTTCATTGCTGCATGATTATCAATTTTGGAACGAAACAAATTTAAAGCAAGAAAAACAACAAAACAAAAACCATTCAAACTTGAAGATTGTTCTAATTTGCTGTCGTTCAAAGTGAGTAAAATCTCACAAGTAAATTGAAAGGCACACGAAAAGACGCTTTAGGAGAGGGCTTTTAATCGGTTCCATATTTTTATTATTATTCAACGTGTAGATTGATCCAGAAAAGTCCACACTGCTTTCTTCTTTCTTGATAGTCTGAGGTTGTTACTTCTATCACACACTTAAAGATTCCAGTTGCATTGCTTTTAATTATCAATTAATAATATCTCATCATTGGGTTTATACGTGTTTACTTTGTAACTTTCAGAGGCAACTTGGTTATCCAGGGACAACAAACTCAAAATGCTGCAAAGTAGAAGCGGAACAATCACAACTAACTGGTAAGTACCGTTGACTATATTCTGTATTTGCTGTTACATAAATATCATTATAACTGTCTCCGAATGTTATTCTTCAAACAAGAGCCATTCTGTTTACTTTAAATGAAGGATTATATCTCGTACATTTTCGAAGGAAATTTCAGCCAGTCCTAAAAAGCGTCTCTTAAATTTCAAAGTTAATATTTGCTATTTTTGCAGTAGAAATGACTAGTGTTCAATTGCCGAGTGTTAAGCTTTCAATAGCTTGGAGAACATCAACATAACTACTGCCATGAGGTGAAAGTCAGCGGAAAAGATATTTCTCTTTTGCAATTTATTTTTAAAGTTGAATTTAATGTTATTTTGTTCACAGAGGTAGTAGTTTAATTTTAATAAAATTTAAAATGGTCTAATTCATGTTTTGGACGGTTTTATTATTACGGAAAACATAATTCTACGTCTTGTAAATCCTTTCACTCTATTTCTACATTATGTAATCGACTTTATTATTTATGTGTGCAGTGGCGTGCTCACGGGGATAGAAGTTATAATCCCTCTTTCGGTTAAACTTTCCAAAAATAAATTAAATAAACACATGAAGTCCTGCTCCAAAATATCATACCCTCATTACGAAGTGTGCTTTTGCCACTGACTGATTTTGTCCAATATTTTACCTGATATGTGAGCATATTTTCAGCCAGCATGATTGCAAAGGAGCAGGAGTTTTTGTTGATAGATAGATTGATCTGATTTATTTTACTTCGCTTTTCTGCCACTTTTGACTAATGAATGATGATATGAAGAAATTGATGAAAAGAGACTCAAGAAGAACAACCATGTCTAGCCCGGGATTAGAACCCAGGACGCCTGGTGTCGTAGCGCGCTATGCTAACCACTCCATCACGGAGGTCGGTAGGAGTGTAGATGTTATAAGCGGAATGCAAGAATATAGTTGTGGAACTTCTTTTTGCTTAAAAATTACGAGAAATAGGTCAAATGCAGTTAAAAAAGCAAAAAAGAAAAAAGTCACAATGAATCCTGTAAACGACAAAAGGAATAATTGGTTTCAACTTAAGGGTGGAATAAGTAACAATGAAGCAAATTACACAGGTATACCTAGAAAGGCATAACGTGTATGAAATTTACCCGAAAACCCCATACTGCCCCAATATGAAAAAGGGAGGGAAATGATGGGGGTAGGTGGTTGGCTTGTGAGTCAAGAACTCGACGCATTTACAACGGAGGTATCTATTCCCGCAAATAGTAGCAAATATTTTATAAAAGTTTTTATGCATATGTAAAATTAAGGGGTGGGTGGGTGGATGCCTCCTGCACTGCGTTTGGAATAAACTGTCACCATTTCTGCGCTCGCCGAACGTTGAACTTTTTAAATGTTCGTACAGTGCACTAACCACTACCACGATAATTGTCCAAAATGAACTTCTTGAATGACATTAAGTGAGGAATAAAGTAGGAAGTGGCAACACCGCGTGCGTAAGCGCTGCTTCCCATTCGCTCCTTGCCGGCTAGGAGACGGCATTTTCCTCGTTTGTGATTGGCACAGAAACTGTCAAGCAATCACTAGCGCGGGAAAGGTGACAAGTTTCAACAAGCACGGTATAGCTTCCGCCCGGTGGAGTACTCAAGGGGGGGGGGGGTAGGCGTCATAACCTCCCTTCCTTTGGGCCAGTATTTCTAAGGAGTAAAAAAAAGAACGTGAAACAGAGGAAAAGATAGAAACCATATGGGCGGACTACTAAAAAAAGTATACGACCCCCCCGCCTCCTTTCGAAAATCCACGCCACTGCTTTCGCCATTACTCTCTAGTCCCTTTTAACTCTCTTCGCACTCACTCCTCTACTTGGTTACAAAGTGCAACACCGAGCCGTCTACTTGGTTGACTTGGTGTTAAATGGTGTATTTGGTGTCTACGCTGTTTGCACGACGTTCTGGAGCGGTCTACAGTGTGGTGTATGATCACGTGATGCGTGGTCACCAATCAAATGAACGCTTGAAGCAGCATGCAGGAGGCGATTTGTTTAACTTTCTGAACTTCAACACCGCTGTTCTTGAGTCCAGCGTCTGCTTGGTTGAACATTTCCTTGCACCAGCCTGACTCAGGATACACCTGTGTCAAAAAGTTCAGCCAAATAGACGGGGCCTCTGATTCACAGTGTGCGCCACTGATCATTAGATTGCCCTTTGTTTGTATTGTAATGTACCACTTTTATATTTCGTTTATACCAATAAGTTTCTAAAATAAACTTATTAAAGGTGGGGGACAATTCCACAAACCCTTTGCCACCAGAGTTCTGTGACGTTGGAGTATTTCAAGTCTGCACCACATCCTTTTTCGTAAAAAATTGTGTCGATATTGTTTCGAAATTAAAATTCCAATTTGGAAGGTGCGCTCTACTTGAAAACTTCTGAAGCTCAAAACCGGTGCAAACGAAATTTCCGTTATACTTTTTATTTTCTTCGCTTTCAAGTAGGGAGCGAGATCCCTAACTTTAAATTTTATTTTCTTGATAACTGTAATGATAAAAACATCAAATATTCCAATGATCCTAGAATGAGATTTTGTTGTTCTAAATAAATTGTTAGTTTGTTATTGTTTGTCATTATTTTCTAGATCACCGTTAAGTAGCACTAAAACAAATACTTTATTTTACAGGTTCCAGTAAATTAATAATTTGAAAAAAAAAAGGCAGATCTTTGCCTTAACCCTCGAAAAAGAAGGCCTATCTTGGCCTAGAGGAAAAACTGGGGGTCCATTTTTAAAGGTTCCTTCAACTTCAGGGGGAAAGGGGTGGGGCAAGGGAGGGTACCGAGAGGGGGAACCAGCACTGCGGAGGGGTGAATGGTCCGTGGGGGATGTAACCCAGGCCAGGAGGGACGTAGGCACCAGCGGGTTGCTGAAAAAGCAGTCGTTGGTGAAAACTCCATACTTCCACCCTTTAACGAGCCCTGTCTGAATGGGCTCCTTGGGGCTCCTGGTCTCGGTATCGGGGTGGTGTGATGGCGTACAGGAGGCGTGGGTGACTACTCGCCTCTGTCGGTGTTCGTGAGAGGCGGGGGAGGCCGTCCCTTTTCCCTCCTTAGTCGTGTAGGGGAAGGGTTGCAGGGGATGTAGTGGTTGCATGGAAACTCGCACGACTCGCTCCTCTACACTCCACACCGCTCGGTCCTCTGTCGCCTGGAGGCAGTTCGATCTCCTTTTTCATTTTGTCTAGTATTCCTCCAGTGACTCATGGTGCCATAATCAGAACAGCTATCGAAAAGTATGAAACATTATTATCAGATCACATTCTATTTGGACTATTTTACGTCATTTATGTACGTCTCTATGTACATCGCGACAATGGGGATGAATAATGGAACAGACCCCTGGCTTCACAGTGCGTTTCACTAAGCATTTCATTCACGCATTTACTATTGCATCGGTATCAGCATCGGAAAATATCGCTTGGACTTTATTCACCGATAGTGGTCGTTACTTTCCCGGTGCTTTGATCGGTCGCGGGGTCCGCAAGAATACCGCGCTTCATTTTTGCAGATTCTGATTATCCTGGAAAGTATGCAAGATTCGAAATTTCCATATTGATTTTATTCCAATATTATGTGATAAGGCTGTACATAATAGTTATAATCTGATACAAATTTAAAAAATATTCTAAAGCAAAACACTGGTAAATTAGTGGTTTTAATTGGAGTAGAATACTTACCCACTAATATTAGTCAAAACTTTGATCAAGTTTTAATTGTTACAGTTCTCAAGCAGCAGCATCGTTAACGTTCAACCGTAGTTATAACACTATTTGGTGGATATTGCTATAATGACTCACAGTACATATATCACATTATACTATGCACTTATGTTTATTTCGAGACAGCAACACATGCAACCTTGCATTTCTAATGTTCAGAAAATATATTTTGAATGTCACAGAGAAACATGAAGTCTATAAACAGGTACGGGCCTTTCCTTCCTCCACGGGGCGGCATCCGGCGGCGGCGGCGGCGGCGTTTCAGATCAATCCTTTATCCAATAGGTATAACAACCAACCGGACTTATCCTTATGCGGCACTGAGAAATTTATTTCATCCCTTGCAGTTGTAGACAGTAATGCTAATAGTAATGCTTCTGTAAATTCTCAAGTAAATGTTATGTGACCCATTTTAGTTCATTACTCGCAACACAGCACATAATATCATTCATATAAATACAAACAACAAATTCAACACTACAAACACGAATCTGCTGTAAATAAATTTAAAAAAAACAATGCACTCTGAACGCCGCCCGAGGCCCGATGAGATTTCGGAACATCTGCAGTTATAATCCTTTGCCATTCCGCCATCATCATCTCGCCCTAACTACAGAATTCTGGTTGTTTGAAGAGGTCAACGCCCTCTTTTTCTACTGATCTACAAGTGTTCCTTTGCAGAGTGATGTTCATGGTCCAGAGGGTATTTTCCCTGTCATGTGCCACCCTTCCTCCCTTTCCTGTAATTTTTGGCTCCAAAATTCCCCGTTCCTGGGAAATTTCTATGCGGGGAATAATGGGTTGGCAACATTGCATAACGAAGACTGGCCGCATTAGACGCAATGGTCCCCTGTGTTACCTTGACATGTGAATTTTATCAAAGCAAACGTACTAGGTTGCCAACTCTAAAAAAAACAGGTTGCCAACTCCAGAAGTACAATCACCTGAAGAATTATATGCAGGATTTCTAATCCTCTAATCTGGATTTTAGTCCCTGAGCCTCGGGCTTCCCAGATAAAGTAGAATATACGCCCCTAAATTTACACAGAGATATAGTAAAGGGTTCTGTAATTAATTCCTACGCTGGGGCAATGACGTACTTGCTTATTTTTAAGTTGTTTTTAAATCTGTCTACGTTAATCGCTACGATGAGGATGCATGATGAATAAATGATTATTAAACGATGAAACAAACTAGCACCTGTGCCTTAATCAGGATTCGAACCTATAACATAGGCATCTAGCAGTTACTGGCTAATTAATGTGCCCCACCATGAGTCACTGGATACCATACACACTTTTTTCAATTCCGTTTCTTGTTTCGTTATTTGCTCCGGTTATTTCATTGTAACTCGGTTCCTATTTGGTCAGATTTTGTGTGCATGCATATTTGTGTGTGTGTTCATTACTACACTGCATATACAGTAGGTTCATTTTATTTGTTGTCTACCAGTAGGTTTCTAGGAATTCTCGAACTTTTTGTATTTGGCTGTTTTACGCAGCTCGTTTAAATGAACATCTTACATTCTATGGTATTTTGCTCATTCTTCATCTTACTTGGGTTCTTATTTCCGTTCCTGTCCTCTTCCATTTTCGTGCTTACCTGTCAGTTCCCTAGTTTCATTCTAGTCTTTGCCTTTGGCTAATTTCCGTCGCTTTTTACCCTATGAGATTAGTCACGACGATGAGGATAAAAGAGAATTCATGAACTGCCCTAAACTGGTGACTTTGTGACACTTTTAATTTATTTTTCTTACCAAAAGTAAGTAACGAACTGCAGCGTCTCCGTAAGATACTACGGAAATAGGAATTTCAAACTTGAAGTTTTGAATACTGGTAATTATTTTGCAAAACATTTAGTGAGAATTGAAATAATGAAACAAATAAGAATATCATCCCATGGATTCGGGTGCAGTTTTCAATGTTTAGCTAAATAAGAATGAAAGTACAGAAAGACCACAGATACGAACGATATTATCCTTTGGTGAGATACTCATGATATACTGTTGTAATTCACAAACTGAAACATATTGGAATATTTTGACAAGGAATAAGAAATCAACACCCACTGGGTCGCTGCAAGTGCTTCAAGTACTGTGCTGGTATTTGCACAAGAGAATGAAAGGCCCATGTTATGCTCATATAAAACTTTTATTCAGCCCTACAATTAATTGATTTATTCAATTATGATATTTTACGTCAACTTTCTGCCACTTTTGGTTAATCGGGACGATGAGGATGAGTGATGATATGATGAAATTGAAGAGACACTCACAAACACCAAAGCACAGGCTGGGATTCGAACTCCGGATCCCTGCCGTCGCAGCACACTGTGCTAATCACTCCGCAACGGAGGTCAGCAAATCCAATCTTTAATTTGAGATTTCAGAAACCATGAATATATTTCAATGTCCAATTTTCCTAGGCTTGTCTATATTATACAATATTTCATCCCTTGAGTAAAGAAGTTAGCCTTCTGTGGCCACTTCCAGTGTTTGCCATTTTTTTCCATTGCACTTAGAATAATGTCGACCTCTTGCACTTCCTTGATACGCTAGGGCAAACTTGGCCCTCATTGTACTTTTCCTCCGCAGCGCGAAGACTTATTCGTTTAGGTCTCAGTTCCGTTAGGGCATCATTTAACGCTTATTCACAATAATTTCTGAATGAACGATATCCTATGCGCTATGTACGAGCCTGGCATTCTTCAGCGTCTGCATGAACAGAAACTTACTTCAAAAACTAAAGTAGATTCATCGGAGCGCCCTTCGCGTTGGACAGAACGTGCCCATTAGGCAGCGAAATTTCTCAACATCATCTGTACTATCCACACACTACGTCCCACAAACTTCACATCAGCAGCGTATGATTCCCTACTGTTCCGGTACCTACAAAACTTACCCTGACTTCCCCCTTCTTGCTTCAGAGGGCGTACACGAACAAAAGATTTGCAGACCATGTTCGCACGGTCACAGTGCAGACAACGGAAACCAGGTGTCTGCTGTTTGCAGCAAAGCATCTGGAAGGACAGATTGCTGCACAAGTCAGGCACACAAACGACTGACTCGTTAGTCAACAGAACGAACACTATTAGCGTGGGACACCAGAATCCAAAAAACGTACCGTCTGTCACAAAGTCACCCCACAGTCGTAAAGTCACCCAAGTTTACGGCAGAAGAAACGGCGAGAATGGAGGATGAATTGATGAAATGTAAGTGCTTTATCCAGAATTGGAATCTAGGACCACAGGCTAGGTGGCATGCCACCCTAACCACTCTGACGCGGAGGGTGGAGTTACCTTCTTCTTACAAACCCCTGTAAAGGAGATCGGACAGCCTCTGCTTTCCCTCCTTGCCTCTTTCCATGTACTAAGAGTCTTCATCTAGATGACACTCTCTGTGCATTGCTCCATACACTACGTTTATTGTTCTACTGATGCCATGTTTAATTGTGTTGTGATCTAATCCATCATCAGTTCAAACCATTTTGCAATATTTGGACTATTTGTTACATATTTGTCAGATACCTTCAGCTACTTCTTCCAAAATACTATAAAGCCATAGTCAATAGTACTTAGCTCTAAGGAATATGGGAATTGGTATATATAGGGTCGATATAGCTAACTGTGACCTGCTTCTGATATATGTCTGAGAAAAATAGCATCCCACATCTTTTATTACGGTCAATTTCTAATGAAAACATGAATTATTAAATCTAGTACAGAAAATGCAGCAAAACAATGATCTTCAAGTCAAAACGTAAAATGCGTAAGTACCGTACAGTTAGTGTAAGTTTGATGGGAAAGCATGATTAAAAATAAACGTACAAGATAGAATGAAAACCTCATATAAGTTTTTCAAGACAGGAAATACAGGAAAGCAATAAAATATTGGAAGATAAATTCAAACTAGAGTAGGCAAAACAGGCAAACAAGATATAAGATATAAGATCTATTGGAGGACAGCTACATGGAAAAACTATGATAGGGTGGATAAATATAATTATTAATAGTTGAGCAATAAGACATTGGAAATTTTTAGATTTTAAGATTTATAGGAGGACAGCTACATGGAAAAACTATGATAGGGTAGATAAATAGAATTATTGATAGTTGAGCAATACGACATTGGAAATGTTTAGATTATGGGAGGACAGCCACATGGAAAACTATGATAGGGTGTATAAATATAATTATTAATAGTTGAGCAATACGACATTGGAAACTTTTAGATTTTAAGATCTATTGGAGGAGAGCTACATGGAAACACTATGATAGGGTGGATAAATATAAATATCAATAGTTGAGCAATACGACATTGGAAATTTTTATATTTTAAGATTTATAGGAGGACAGCCACATGGAGAAACTATGATAGTGTGGATAAATATAATTATTATTAGTTGAGCAATACGACATTGGAAACTTTTAGATTTTAAGATCTATTGGAGGACAGCGACATGGAAACACTATGATAGGGTGGATAAATATAATTATCAATAGTTGAGCAATACGACATTGGACATTTTTATATTTTAAGATTTATAGGAGGACAGCCACATGGAGAAACTATGATAGGGTGGATAAATATAATTATTAATAGTTGCGCAATACAACATCGGAAATTTTTAGATTTTAAGATCTATTGGAGGACAGCGACATGGAAACACTATGATAGGGTGGATAAATATAATTATCAATAGTTGAGCAATACGACATTGGAAATTTTTATATTTTAAGATTTATAGGAGGACAGCCACATGGAGAGACTATGATAGGGTGGAAAAATATAATTATTAATAGTTGCGCAATACGACATCGGAAATATATAGAAAGATATTCTATAGGGAAGTAAAAATGTAGTTTTAATATCAATGAAGCAAAAGAATATTTAGATTAACCTTTGATTAATTTACATAAATCATAGATTATGTTAGGACAGTAATCAGTGAAGTAGGTGTGATGTGTCATCCATGTTATGAGCACTAAGCACTTAGTTCACTATCATTATTACAAGTTTATCAATTTCTCTTGTTTCAATTTTCCATATTTCGATGTCATCGTGGAGCTATGGCATGGGCGCCTTCAGGGATTTTTGGTTAACCGTGACAAGTGAAGCAGAAGTGGAAGGAAAAAATATCAGTAAAATATTATGAAAATACACACTGCTACAGCACAGAGCATTTGTACATACTTGCCAGAATAAATAAGGTTACCAGATCACCATAAGCAATGAGTGTTTTCCAAAATTGAAGGACTTTGTCAAAATGTAGTGCACAAACCATTCGCATTAAGCAATACACACTGAAAGAACATGTTAGCAAATAATGTAAAATTGACATCTTTTAAACTTTAAGATATATGATTTTGTAGCAATTTAATAAACGTAAAATTACCAAACTGGTAATCGATACCAAACAGTACACTTCTTCAGAGGAGCCATTTTTTTCTTTCAAAATGTCAGGTCGTCGAAGAACTATGAACAGTCAATGTTTATTTGAGGCCAAATTGTTTAAAATTATAGTGAAGCCGTATCACACCATTTACAAACTCTACGAGACATTTGTTTCTCCCTTCAGTCCACTGTGCTGCTATCAATGAAAATAATCTTTCAACATTTGCATTATGACCTGGAACGGCAAACAATTATTCAGCAATAATATATCATAATGTCCTTGAAATAAATTGAACTTATTCACGAAGTTTCATTTGAAGTGATATTTAGTCCAATAACTTTGTTCTGTATGTCCCCTGCTTTACAATGAAAACATTGAATAGCAATGGGAAACACTTTTAAAGATCCACGATTGATTCTATCGGTATAAGCCCCAAAGCATCGATGGCTCCAAATCTCTGTTGATTAAAGCTTTAGTCTTCGTTCTAGCAGAAAAAAATATCTGGATCAAAATAAATTTCAGTATTGAGTTTGGGTGTGCTGCATCCATAGACTTGTAACTTGCATGATGTTTCTTGTGATTTATCTTTGTTTGAGTGAAACGTATTTTCCTTAACTCGAATTATGTGACTTTCAATCTATAATATATTTTTTTCAAAACTCTCTGATGCCGTACATAAGGGTATAATGTAAGACATGTCCGAGGATAATAAATATGACGTCTGGTAATCCTAAGAATAAGTAAGGTATAATATTTGGGTTATTTAACTTAATTTGATTCTTTTTAAATATCTTCCAACATTTGGCTATTTTATGTTACAACAAAGTACAAAATAGTTTTACATTCTGTGCAAAAAATAACTTTATGTACAAAGACTAATAATAATTTAAGAATTGCGTATATAATCTGAACTATGAAATCCTAGCTTCTCACTGGTAATAGAACTTGAAATGTGTTAAATAAGCTGATATGATTGACTACCGTGCTCTGCCATTAATTTAGTCGACATCATGCTAATGTCAATCCAAAGCCTGCATAGGGATTCCCCCTGCAGGCGTCCATGGCCTCAGCTTTGATACTCTTCAGAACCTCATCTTGGTTCAAGATATGCACCGACAACAAGAGGCAAGTGGGAATGGCAAAGAGACTGGGCCTAAACATGGTCTTACAGTAAAACAATCTCCACACACCAGAAAGTTTCTGTGCTACCGCTATTTCTGAGGTAGCATATGGGTGTTTATGCTTATTTAGTGACTAAGGGTGGTCTCCGGGCCGTTCGAGCAGCTGGAGACCCAATAGTTAGTAAGGGTGACATCCGGCTGCTGTATGGCGGCTGGTGTCACCGTAGTTGTTAAGGGTGGTCTCCGGCCGTTCGAGCGGCTAGACACCACAATAGATATTAAGGGTGATCTCCAGCTGCTGTATGGCGGCCGGAGTCACAGTAGCTATTAGACTAGGGCCATTGTAGTTAATCCCCAATTCCATCTTTAACTTAGCTCATAGCTTTTGGATTTATTTTTTGTGTGTGTCTGTGTTTGTGTGTGTGTGAATGTGTGTGTGTGTGAATGTGTGTGTGTGCATCTGTGCGTGCGTGGGCCTCTCTCGTCCCTTTCGGCGCTTACTACGGAGGGTTGATCCCTAGGCCTTCTTCTGCTGCACCATCACTACGGCGTCCGGGAACGCTGGAGGGCTCATTCCCACGGGGAGGGGGGATTCGGTGGGAAGGAGGGCGGAAGGCATGGAGGTACCCCACGTCCCCCTCCGACCTGGGCTCCCCCATTGTCCAGGATCTCCTCTGCAGTGTTGGTTTCCCCCTAGGGGAAAAGTGGGGGCTTGAGGGAGTTCCAGGGGGTCCTCAAAGGGGCCCTAGGGAGTCCTGAAAGGGCAAAGGAGAGCGTAAAGAGCCAAGTTGGGCCTTAAAGGGTCCATGAAGCTCTCAGGGCCCAGGGAGGGAGGTGGGCCACTTGTGAGTGAAAAACTCACCGAAGCATCTAAAGTTCAGGAACCTACCACAGAGTGGAACTCCAGTTCGAGGCAGCGTGGAAAGGAAAGCAAAGGGAAAGGCAAGGATCTGTGCCAAATTATTTTGAAGTCCAGTTCAAGGATGCAGCATGTACAAGTAAGTGTTGATATTTTGTGTAGTAGAGTATAAAGTGCGTATAGCTTGAAAAATATTAAACATTTAGAAGATATAATAATAAGTAATTTCATTAGAATTACAAACGTACCAGCACACACACACAAACAAGCACACAGACACACACGCACACACACTAACACACACACACGCGCGCGCGGATATATATATATATATATATATATACAGAGAAAGAGAGGGAGAGAGAAATGCTACCATATGTATCGCATAAAAGAAGTGCTTATGTGTTAATTTTCTGAATTTTCCATTCAAAAATGTTAAGCCTCACGTAGTTTCTTATAACTATTGCTCCTTGTGAATCATAGGTCCTACACCGATTTCTCAAAATGTGGTGATAGTTTCTCTCTTGACAAAGTTTACTTCGTAGAACATATTTCTCTTTGCAATGGTCCTTATACAAGGCAGTTAGGTCCAGCGAATAAACGTCAAATTATTATGATGTGTAGGGTGGGCAAATAAGTTAAATGCTTGTCTACAAGTAAGAATCAGTTACCATGATTGAGTAGCGCGAAAGTTGCATTTAAGAAATTGAACTTTATCACACCATATTGAATTTTTTTTAAAAACAAAATTCAAATAAAAAAAATCTGGAGGAAAATACCGCATACCAGAGACTACAGACACGCACGCGCACATGTACGTTTCAGTCGCATTGTAGAGAAACGTTGCATTCTTATTCAGTTTAACATGCGCGCAAGAGTTGAATCACTGGAAAAATCGACTCGTCGAATTCTAAATATCTTTGGTACAGTGAAATGCATATATATTCTAAAGTTTTAATCTGCGTACGAGGCAAGTAGTGTAAAGAGAGAACGTTTTGTCACTTGCGTCACCCAGAAAGGCTAGGAATACAATAGTTACTGACTATACAAGGTTAGAGATATAGATAACATTAGCCACTGTACACTAGAAGAAAATTACTAATGTTCGGATATTTATGACCTCGTATTTCTAGCTTGTTCTGTTTTCCCGTGCTTAAGTGATTCTTTTGGTCCTGTGCAGTACATGCCCAACTACAACCTTAGTGACAATGAAGTTCGACCAGTCACAAATATAGGAGTGGTGCGTTGTGAAAGAAGGAGAACACATGCATATGCTGAACATATTTTATTCAGCAGGCTACATGGAACAAAGGAAAACATAAATTTCCGCTGCAACGCAGCAATGTATGGTGTCCACACAAAATAAAACATTTTCGTCCATCTACACGTGACATTGAAGTTCGACCACTGTTAGAGGGGATCCTGTTTACCATGGTGTGACGCCGCCCCGTCGGCGAATAACTGTGGCAATGCGTCGGGGCATGCTGCGGACGAGTCGTTCAAGGTATTCCACATCGATGCGGTGCCATTCCTCCTGCAGGCAGGCGATAAGAGCAGCCACTGTCGTGGGTCCCCTCTGTTGCACACGTCGCTTAAGAACACGCCACACATTCTCAATGGGCGAGAGGTCGGGACTCGATGGTGGCCATGGCAGAGTTCGCACGTGATGGCGAGTCCACCATTCTCTTGTCAGCCGCGCTGTATGAGACCTGGCAGTGTCGTGTTGAAAGATGAGACGCCGCCTGTGGAACAGGTGCCTTCGCACTGTGGGAAGATGCCGCTCCAGTATGCGTGTATAGGCGTGCGCATTCACAATGCCCTCACAGACGTGTAGTGGGCCAACCCCAGATGCCGTCATGCATCCCCATACCATCAGTGACGCAGGTTTCTGTACCCGACGTGCATAACATTTTGCTTCATTCTGTTCCTCCTTCCGACAAATGACTGTTTTCCGTATTTTCCCGTACACAACATTGAAAATGGATTCGTCCGTCCACAAAACCCTGTTCCACTGCCGAAATGTCCATCCCCGGTACATTCGTGCCCACCGTAGTCGATTGCCTTTGTTCAACATGGAAAGGAAGGGTTTACGTTTCGCCTTGTACACTCGGTAACCGCATCACTGTAGGTAACGGCGAATGGTTCTGGTTGACACTTCAATGTGAAAGCCTTCTCGAGTTCACAGTCGTAATTCGGCCACAGAAACATGATTGTTGGTCTGGATATAGCGCCTAAATATCCGTAGGTCACGCACACTCAGCAGGCGTTTTCGACCGGGGGCCTTACCTGGCTCTGTAGTACCCGTATTTTGATGGTGTTTGATGATGCAGTGGACGATTGACTTGGGTAAGTTCAGTTGGCGCCCTATTTCCCGTTCACTGAGTCCATCCCGTTGCAACTCCACCACACTTCTCCTCACGGTGTTGTCAATAGGTTTGCCCCTGGCCATGGTGATTATTATGGACCGTAGTGCGCGCGGAGCCGTCATTTTGTTTATTTGTGTGCCAGATGGATGGAATCTTCTTAATTTTGCCACCAGAGGGCAATAGCATCGGTTATGCAATGACGTAACAAGGAAACCTTGGTGCGAAGTCGCAGCCCTTCAGGCAGGGAGAGGAAGTAGTTTTTCCTCTAGACAGACACCTTAAGAAGGGGTCCGAGAAACCACGACATGGGAGGAGAAGGATAAGTACTTTAAGTTTGAATTGGCACTCACACACCCAAATTTATATTTTGTTCATCTTTCTCGTCCGTTAAACTACGTGGAGAATTGACTTGACTGTAAAGGAATTATTATTAATAATTATTAATTATTTAGTTAAATTAATATCCATCCAACTGGCACAAGTGATACGACATGAAAATGTTTAGTTCAGCGAGTTTAACACCGACGATCTTTCTTTATGTAGACTAATGGTGCTTGCACATGATGTGAAAATGAATAAACTCGCATATTTTGGAAAAGGTGTTTTATCTGTACTTTCTAATAGCATAGCTGCCCCATAGCAAAATAAGTAGACCTATAAGGCGGAAATTTCCACTGCGCGCTTTCTAAAGGTTTGTATGCATTAAACAATCAAGTTTAACGTGCATATTATGCACTGCGTTTCCTCGGTGCACAGCACGCGCTTATATACGGCGGACTCCCTTATCGTGTCCGTGACGTCATGTTTCCGTCGAATGCGCCACTATCTGGAATTTTTCGTATGGGTCTGGTGCCTGGTCGAAGTTCAATGTCACGCGTATAGTTCCCCGTTTTCGTTCTTTACGTGACCTTGGGTGCAACATGCTGGGATCACGATTCTTGCCTGCTCACACGCCTCCTCTTACACACATGCGTCACTTCTGCGGGTCACCCATTCCACCGCCTATGCCTCTGTGCATTTAATCACGTATTCCTTTCTGGTCGAACTTCATTGTCACCAAGGTTGTATTTTAAAACCATATTTTAGCTTCAGATCATATTTTGTCCAAAACATGCTATAAAAAGGATAAGCGTAAAAAGTATTTTAAAAAAATCAACAAATATTGATGAGAATAATATAATGTTTGCACAGGCTTGAAATTGAAAATACATGTCGTCATTCAGCATAACTAAGAAAGTGAAGTCCAATTTAAGGTATAACTTTTTCATATGTAATAAATTTTTATTAAAAATATATCTTCAGTTGTTTACCACCCCAAAAATTTTTATATTTGCAACATCCCACTGCAAAATAAAATAACAATTTTGTGAAATTATTAACAAAATTAATAGATATTTTGTATTTTAGCAGTATTTTCAGTTCATATTTTAAGATATATATTTTGAGATCATATTTTGGTACGTTTTAGGATATGCCACTGTTACCTCTACAGTCCAAAGTGCATAACGGTGTTAGGTCATAAATTCATACCCTAGTGAACGTTCTTCTTTCCGCTTGCATTTCTTACTAACTTTTTTAAAAATTTGTTTCAGGGTCAAGATAGGTGCAGGTGCAGAAACCAGTAGTGAATGCTGCAGTCCAATGGAACAAAGGAAGCCTCTTGGATGCTGATGTATGAAGTCACATTAAACATTCTAAATCTAAAAACCTTAAAGCGTCTATAATTTATCCCCAATTTTTAACTTATACTATAAGGAGTTTGTATATAATATAATTAGACCTTAGGTTAGGTTTTTAAGTTCTAAAAAGCATGCTTTTAGATTCCTGAAATAGGCTCTAAAAATCCTAAAATAGGTTCGAAAAACCCTAAAATAAGTTCGAAAAATTTTAAGTTAGTATGACACTCTTTCCTCGGCTTGCTGAAAGACACGGTCATATATTTCTTTTAAAAGGAATAATGAAGATGGTTTTCAATCTTTACATGATAAAATACGAGAAGTTCAAGTATAAAATTTTAAATGATGTTAAATTTCTGGCACAATAATATATTCACTTTTGAAAATATAAGGAAAATTACCAAAATCGAATGTTAATGAACGATGTATTTAAAGAAAATTAAACAACTGAGTTTCACAACGTTCATACATAAATTCAGCACACATTCATATATTAAAGAGCATAAACATTGCATTCCTACCACATTCAACACATTTGTGATTTTTCTTCACGTTAATCACATCAAGTCAGTTTAATACCACGAAGAATTATTCCAAATCTTGCGTAGATCTTTAACGAGAAAATCGGCACGAAACGCTCGATTATCATCAGAAGAATCCAAGAGAAAATTAAGTACATTTATACGTTCAATACACTTTCCACATTCAGATTAGACACTTTACGTATATTTTCAAACTAGGCCTTTAATTTATGTAGCTACATATATTTCCACAATACTTATCTGTCAGCTCGTTATGAAGATAAGATGGCTGCCATTTTTACGTCCTATGGACTGGTCACTTTTAAATGTCCTATTCACTTTTTTAGGTTCTTCGCGGCCTTTCTGAAGATCGAAAAACCGTTACTGCTCTTATTGTGACATTTTTGTCACCTTTACTGGACAAATCTTGTTGTTTTACATAAAATATTTCAAATTTTTGTCTCCGAAATATTTAGTGACTCCATTCTAGTCGTCCGTGATCTTAAAGATGAAGCAGTGTCTCCAAATCCACACTGTTACAACTTTCAGCACAGAATACAAACTTGCGAATACTTTTCAAATGACAATTTTAGAATTGTACAGACATTATGCATGAAAACGCTTGTAAAATAAATTAGATACAATAAAATAGATATTACAATATTCTATTACCTGTTTACATATTTTATTTTCACCTTTTTCAGTAATTTTAAGTTTTACAATTTTGGTGGGAAAAAGGTTATTTACGTACAACTTAGATTTTTCCCTTTATGTGAGTTGGCTATGTTTCCAGTTTTAGGATTACTTCACAAGTTTAGGATTACTCTTCTAGGCGCTCATTTTAGCAAATCGTAAGTTTATCGTCAAAATTCTGCCAAAACTTATTTCAAATGGTTTGTACATGCTAATAATACATTTTATATACAAGTTCGCACGCATATAGTAATGAAAGAGCAAATAAAAGCTGTTGAAACCAAACATATGTGCGATTATGCATAAATTGGCAATTTTCGTGATATTTCACTAACCAAATTACATCGCTGATTTATTAAAATATTTTATATGTTTGAAGTATACATACTTATCTCAGTTATAACAAAGCCAAAGTGATGTAAATTAATTTTCCACTAATGTAAACCACCAAATACGACCTCAAATCGTAAATTTCGAGTAATAAAATTATTTTATTTTTCACATTATGATGGTACTCATTCTGATACCGTCATATTAGGCTCGAAAAATCTTTAAGTAGGTTCAGAAAAACTCAAAATAGTTCAAAATTCCTAAAAAATGCTGATTAGATATTAGGCAATAAAAATGGGACAGCTATATCCTGAAATACGCACTACCTTGCATAACGTTATGTGTGTTGCCTAACACACAGGAAATTCCGTATAGTTAGGCAAAAATCTTTTTTTATGTTATCCACAGTCAAACTCCGCAATTTTGTCTTTGAGGATCATCTCATATGCTGAAAATAATCTTTCAACAAAAACATAGTCAGTGGTGCAAACTTCAATGCTGAAATGTTAGTTTGCAAGGCGTGAATGCCACAAAGCACCGAAGTGATGCGAAAGTGAGCAAGACCATGGACTTGGAGGAAGGGAAATCGACAGAGAGCACGTTTCAAACACGTTATCTTTAAATTTTTTCGTGACCAAACAAATCAAGTGCCTCGGTGTGACATAAAAATCCTGTAAAACTTTTAAAAATATATAAAAACAAAAAAAAGACTTGATTTAGGCGCATTAACCTAAAATAGATTCTAACAAGCAAAATAGGTCTTTCTAGGCACTATAAAACTTCATCAGTTGTTGCGTTTTTTAACGAAACGCTGACATAACTTATTATTTCTTGCATACCTGTAAAAGGAAAAAAATAGGTTAAAAACCTAAAATGCGACGTCTAAATATAATGTAAATTGAGAATGCCTTATACTATTTCAGATATATGTATGATCACGTTTACTTGGAATAATAGACAATAAGCAAGAACAAAAGTGAAACGCTACTTGCAACAATTGTTAAAATACACATTAAAAGTTCTATACATAGAAGATCACATAGAAAAGTGGCACAACTCAAACTCTAGCTATTTTCAGTTAATGTTATGGTGAGATTCACAACTTTTGATTCGTATACTTGTACTTCTTTTTGTCTACTTTTATATAATCAAGACGATAGGGATTATCATTATCATACGAAACTGATAAGGAAGGTCAGGGACTTTATGTTATAACATATTTTTCAATTGGCTTCGGATCTATTATTGGGGTGAGATCTTTACATATGATGAAAATCAGCCGAAATAGACAAACTTGACAAAGCATATTTTAATATATTTCACCAATTTCGCGTTTTTACAGCATATTTCTTCAATTTTGTTGTAATAACACATATTTCTGTATAATTTCGTAATTCTCTCGCACATAATCGGTTATTTCATAATTCTTTTCTTCGTAGCTTTAGCACAACGGATAGTACATATTGTCGATGGCAGGATATGGAAATTATGGAGGAAGAAAGGTGCCGTCTTTTCTTAGTACAGAACAATATAATACCCCACTTTTTTATCCCGCCGACAATTGATAGCCATGTAAACTTTATTCAGGCAAAATGTTCTCTCTCATTGTTGCACGGGAAGTAGAGAAGTTTCGTTCTCATTTCTTTGCCTCTTTCGCTTTTCACAAAAATCAGTCAAAAGTAAAAATAACATTAGGTACATTACAGCCCCTACTTTACTCTATCGGGTATGGTAGAAATTCGAGAGTACTGTTCTGCATATTTTGGGCTTTACTGGGAATATTTCTGCATTTTTCTGACATACGTATTTATAATTTTTCATGACATATTTTCCAATGTATATGACATAATTACATACATATTTTACAGTTTTATAGGACATAAAGTCCCGGGCCCTACTGATAAGGGCCATTAGGAAGAACATTTACGTTCAAGCAAGGACTCGAACCTAGGAACTTCAGTGGAAAGATCGAAAATTGTCTACTTCAACGCACCTGGCCATCGAATCGGCTACAACTTTTGATTCAATCATATTGGAAAGTGGCATATATCTGTGCAATTTGAATTATCTTCACTAAAGAGTATAGTGTGTCAGCTATCAATGTATCAGTATGCAGTACTTTTAAGCATTTTTTCTTGCTACTATAATCCTCCCTTTATTTTTGTCCGAATATCTCTGAACGATTACTTTATTTCCTTTGTACACCACATGCCACTATGCACCCTACTAATCTATTTACTGTGTAGAATTATTGGAATGAGCAGTGCCGGATCTACAAATTATGGGCCTCCCGAAAAATATTACCAAAGGCCCCCCCTCTATTTATCTACGTCTATATAAGTCTGTGTGTGTGTTGAACATAAAATACACGTACTTGCGAAGAGAAATGTCTGAATTGTTAGAATTGAATTGTTATTTTAAGTCTGGCTTGTAAGCAGGGTTGTTAAAGCTCCAGGAACCCATAAATTCCAATAGGTTCTTTGGGTTCTGCTGCAGGATCGGAATTTTTTTCCTTGCACAATTGAAATTCGGTCCAATTGCGTATTGTTTCATTGAAAAAAAGGTTCCTGGACCGTATTTAAATTCATCTGGTAAAAAGGTTCCTGGACCGAATTGAAATACTTTACAGATAAAAATGTTCTTTACGGTCCAGAACCCGTTTACGCTTACTGATTTTCTCTCCTGGACCAGAATTGAATTTATTTAAAATTGCTGGACCTTTAACAACTCTGCTTGTAAGTATCCCACTGAAAGTAAATGAGATCGTTATAACACAGACTGCCCGTATGCAGCAGATAATATAGGGTGTTCATTAAGTAACTATGCAGTACTAGACATTACTTGTGTATTGCACTGCATAGTTACTTTCTGAACACCCGGTACTACATAGCTCCGCACCACAGATTTACCATCTACGAAAGAAAAACTCCTGGTTAGAAAGAAATTGATGTTTAGTTTGTGGTGAGGAGTATTAAACAGTTTCAAACCGAAAAACTATTTCAAGTTAGCCAACTTAAAATTAGTAACATATGAAGGGTACAATGGAAAAACAAAGTCCACTTTTGTTGAAAATTGAGATTTTTATACTATGCTGTTGTATGGGTGGCGTACTACGTCCCAACATGCTTCATTTAAGAAAAAAACATTCGTAGTCCTGCATAAATCAGCATCGAAAAAATGTTTTTCTGCTTCATTCTGTAACATTTTCAAACTTTAAACTGCATTCGTGGTGGTTTGTATCGCACTTTAAACTGTAGGCCCACACCATATGAGCGTTTACTTCAAACAAACTCAAGTAATCAAACAAAGTAGTCTTTCCTTTCTTTTTTACTTTTACAGTGCTAGGCAAATTACTACGTTTATTGTTTTATGGGTTGGGTTGGGTTGAGAACAAAAAGGAAACAGTTTTATCTCAGTATTCTATCAAGTAATTATGATGTAGTAATATGTACTGAAACTTGGCTAACTTCTTCACATAATGATAAAGAATTTTTCGATGATAGATATGTAGTCTTTAGAACAGATCGCGATGATATATCCACAGAGAAATATTTGGGGGGAGGCGTGTTATTATACGACGCACGCTTTTAGAAGCAATATCGGGCGGGGCCACGCAGAGGGTGTGCGTGGCGATCAGCCAATGGCAGGAGTGCAACGTTGTACGGTTAGGAGACTGCGGCGCGGAAGTTAAAAGCCGTGTTCTGTATTTTTCTTGCGCGCAAGAAGTTTTCATAAAACTCGCCACTTTAAGGTTCATCATAAGATGGGGAAATACATTTTGAACTTGACTGTCCAAGTCCCATGAATTTCCGTCGCCTACAGCCGGAGTTATCGTTCCTTGAAGAAACACGGGAAGCAACACCTTTCATTTCCTTCCGCCTGTTTTTTGCGTTGCCACCATATTGACGCAGCTGAGTTGTTGTGTCTAGGGAAAACTGTGGGTGTTAAATTCGCCTCGATATAAACAATGACCCTTCATTCTTCTGGGCGTTCTCGAACATTGAAAGTCTGGGTCACTTTGAGTTCAGCGTTTTCGTAGCAAGGCCGGTGTAAAATTATTC
This sequence comes from Lepisma saccharinum, assembly GCF_977018435.1. NCBI lineage: Eukaryota > Metazoa > Arthropoda > Insecta > Zygentoma > Lepismatidae > Lepisma > Lepisma saccharinum. The sequence continues at coordinate 37,912,843 of NC_139249.1, forward strand.
GCTTATCGTTCACTCGTGCGCCACGAAGAACAGTTGTGAAAAGATTGAATACAGCCCTTTCGGGCAATAGTGTGTGTTCCGTCCGTTCTTTTTATTTTAAATAATGTCACTCTCGAAACCTGGCACCAGTAGTACAGGTACCAAGGATACAATAATACATTCACAAGGGAGAAATATTATTTTTAAAGTGTATTCGTACTTCAAGGAATTGGCGTCGGAAGAAGTGCGTGCTGAAACAGTGTTTTCACATAGTAGAGAACTTACGGCTAAAGCGTGAGGTGTAAGTGTTCATACTGTGTCGCGTATTGTAAAACAGGGTAAAACATCTACCACAGAAATCGGTGAACTCCTATTTAAATCTCCTGGGAAACATGCCAGAAAACAGAAAAGTGTTACTAGCTTAAATGATTGTGCGTCATGAGGGAAATAATTAATTACACTGGTTCCTCTACTTCTATGGGGTTAATACTAAAACGGTTGGGCTTCAAATATAAGAAAAACAACGATGGACATAAATTTCTGTTAGAAAGGGGTGATATAGTTGCCGCGAGAATTAAATTTTTGAGAACAATGCACAACCTGAGAGCGCCTGGTGATAATCTCAGCACGTCGAAAAGCTTCAGGAAGAGGATTTTCACAAGGGAGTGGCCCGAGACAACATAGTGCAAAATCTAATCATTAACTTCCAGGAGAGTGACTCGGAAATGAGTGAAATCAGTGACACGGAGACCGAGGAAGACGACGAGAGCGGTGATGATGACCTGGCAGTTCCTCTACAATAAATACCTTCAAGCTTCTTTCAGGTATGGGTTTCTCTTATATGCTACAGTGATATGATATTATAATCCTGTGTAGAAATATTCACTATATTATTTCACTGTACTTATAGTCATATATACTGTGCACGCATTATCAAAATAATGGACACCGCGAATTTTCTGTTCTACCCTTGCGCTAGCAGTTAGTTTGGCAACAGCGCAGTAGCACTGGCTGGGTATTGGCCGAACTCATGTTCCTTCTAAAAGCGTACGCCGTATAGCAATTTTAAAGAAATATCAACCCACCAAAATTGAGTGAACTCTAGACAATCCCACCGCCCTAGAGACGGTAGTCGACAAGACTTACAGCCGGTCCCCCTTGGCGGAGTGGTTAGCACATCGTGCTACGACGCCAGGGGTCCCGGATTCGAATCCCGGCCTGGGCATGGATGTTGTGTGTGTCCATTCATCAATTTCATCCTATGATCACTCATCGCCATCTTCGCAAATTATCCAAAAGTGGCACAAAAAGCGAAATACAATGAAGCAAATCAATCAATCAAAGACAAGACTTGCAGCCTATAAGTCACAGAAAATAAAATATTGTGATAATTCTCCATTCGAATTACAACTTTTTTCAATATCTCAGCGGGGCAAGCATCCCTTCCTTTGATCGTCCCTGTTACTTTGTATCAGCTATTGGTTCAGATGAAAGTGGCATATTATCCTGCAAAGAGTATTGTTTCAGCCTTCTCTTGTAAGGGTTCAAGCTAAACCTAAATTACTTACATATAACTTCTCCAAATTTCTTTCTTACTCACTTTAACAGAGCAACGATTTAACGGTAAGAAATCTTTCCGGAAGGAAGAAGGGAAAAACGTTTTCATTGATACGTAATACGTCACAAGCAATAGTGAGGAGAAGTTACGTTGAGTGAAGAGGTCGTGTTATATCATTGTTGGTAACTGATAGACCACGTTGGAAGTTCAAAATGCTTTCAGAAAAGCTACGCCCGTTTGCAAGAGGTATTTTCACCTCATCTGCAAGACGACATGTTGAAGGCCCTAAAGGAGATGATCCATACATGGTAAGCTATTTTATTCGATGTAGTTTTATTTTACTGCTGCTGAAAAATAGTGGTTCTCTAGTGCATCGTTAAAACTTTAATGGCGTTTGCAATACCAATTTATATACTCAAGATGTGTGATTGCGTCTAGCTATATTGTTTCCCGTATACAATCAACACACATTGAAGCAACCTATTTCCAAATACATTTATACTGACATTTTTGTAGCGAATGGTGGATGATAGCATTTACAAAAAACAAGTCATTTCCAGTTCTATCTGGTTGAAGCCAGTTTTCACAAACGGCACCGAACGAATCCAATTCGACGGCATAAATATATTTCAATTAAACTAAAACGTCTGGCTGACACTTTATTCTCTAAGCTACGTGTAAATATATTTAACCATCAAACTTTATGTACATTTTTCACAATTTTGAAATTTAATTACCTTAATGGGGCAATTTACACAATAGCTGTATTCGAGAACGTGGATTCAATAAGGAATGTCTACATAGTGAAGGAAATGAACGCAATGAAAGTTTTAGTAAAATAGAGGTTTTAGAGACGGAATGGTCTCAGCCTTACAATCTTGATTTTGCAGATTTAATCTAGGTGTTCATAGAAATGCCTGGCAATAATTTACGATAAGGTTTTTCATGATGTGATTTTCCTACAGAAACGGAAATTGACAGGATATGAGAACATTTCTTTGCAATAAAAAGGACAGCAAACAGAACTTTGCAGCTATGATGTGGATAAACAGTTTGAATTGGTAATCTTTTTAAGTCATTACATTGTATGTAAACTACAACTGGTGTCCTATGCAAAAAGAGGTGTTAATACTTCGGTTGAGATTTTGTGTTAACGAATGTTCTGTTTAAAATAAGGTAGTCGTTGTGTTTATCCATTCCATTGCTGGATAAACACAAAAATAACAATCGTCTAAATTAACAGCACATTGTTGAAGTATCTTTTCTGTTTCCCACTGTAAAAACAACGGGTAAGAATATTCTCTGGAAACAATGCAGTGGTTTGGTTTGAGTTGCTGTTTTAAGTCCACTTTATGCACAGTAAGGCTAATCGGGACTGGACCTACAGTTTAAAGTGGGATCCGAACCACTTGTACCTCCACCGGGTATCGAACCCGGGACCCCTTGATTGCAAGGCAGAGACGCTACCACTGCGCCAACAATGCAGTGGCATTAAATTATAAACAATTTGCTTAACTGAACTAAGAAACTTTTAATTAAATTCACAATATCGACGTCAGACATGAAAAGGTGTCTCACTTGTTCTAATCTTGTAGTAGCAGCGTTCATAATTTTAAAATTAGTTTATTAGGTCTGAAGTTTATTCATTTTTAAGCCTGGCAGAATTATTTATAGAGTGTGGTTACTTAAAGTAATTTATTTGTAAAATTGTAATAAAAATGATTGCGTTTCTATTTGTATAGCAACAACATGTATGGGATAATTATGTATGTATGTGTCTTAAATGTACAGTACGTCCACGTACAGTGAATAGTTACTTTGGTTGTTCAAAGAGTTTTATTTTTTGATTCACTTTATGCACAGACAGGCTACTCAAGACTAGCTATAGACTGTCTCAACCTTAAAAGTCAGAATGGAAGTAAATGGAGTACTTCCCTCTCTAATACATGAGTTTTCCCAATAGCTCTGTCCTTCTCTACTACCGCTGCGTTGCCAGATGTTACAAAATTTACAAAATGTAAAAGTCATAAATTTCAAACAGTGAAATCATTATCCTGTAGAGTTTTTTATGCTCTATTTACTGACGGCATTATAAAACCTGTCATAAATTCATGTGATCTGAAATTTCCATAATTATGGAATTTTGCAAAACGCTTAAATTTTTTCTAGTAAATACTTCAAAAGCCATAAATATCAAACCGCTTGATCAGCTTCGACAATTTTTTTTCTATGGGATCTATGGTGTTTGTAGCTCGACCACAAGGAAAAAAACCTTTCGTCCAAAGCGTTCGCGCAACTTCCCTGCCGTTATCGGTGTTCGGGGCAGTGTTGCCAAGTTAGATTTGAAAAATTCGGGAGATTGTTCCTTGGGAAACCAGAAGATCTGCTGCAAAATCCGATGATCTAATAGTAGCGGATGAACGACGTTCTTGGGGGCGGAGGGGCGGCACAGTCGTGCGCACTGGGGGAGGGGGGGGGGGCAAGGAGAGTGGCGCTGGAGTGGCGCGCATTGTTTACGGTGTAAACGTCACAGATACTTTTGTAACAATGGTGCTAAACCCAGCACCCTGTGTTTGGCGAAAATATACCGAAGATCTCCATTTCAGGAGTGGACATGTTTCAAACAAAAGAAAGTAAACCGCCCGAGGGAACCGACCAACATCTTTCATCTCTTCCGCATTTTTCGGTTAGAGGGTGCGTGGAAAACACCCTCAAATTTGCCTTTTCTCAGCACCGACACAAGGGGTTTGCGATGCCTCTATTATCGCGAGGAATTTTTATGACAGGAAATGTAAGAAAGTTGTGTTCACAGATGAAGGTAACGTGCCGCCTTTCGTTGTCGGCGATTTTCCACAATCTTTCAAGTCGAATGCTAACAATAACAAATCAATTTGCCTTGTGCTGGTGTTCGGTGTACAGCTATCGATAGGGGTGGGCACGCGTCCTGCACCATAATGAGAAAATGCATTACGTATGTGAAATATATTTGGTGAATTAGACAGCATGTCTTCCTCAATAATTCAAGATAGCAACGCTTATGCTAGGGTGCCACCCATCCTCCCCATCTGCTAGAAATACACACACACACCCAGAAACACATACATGTATAACATAATTTGCCCACGCTAAGAAGTCAGTGTTTCTACCTTGTAAGGCAAGGACGTTTCACTGTGTTCGTGCCACTTCATTCATTTCATCAGTTTTTTATTCATCCATATTGTATTACTTACCCGTAGAGGCACAAAAGCGACGTAAAATAACTAAAATAGAAATAGAGTTTAGGGTGGGATAAAATACAGCCATCTAAAAATAGTAATGTAGTAAAAGTAATAAAATAATGTCCTAGCACAATTGAGTAGCGTTTGACATAATTTCACAGTTCAAACAGCACTTTTCACGGCTGAGTTGAGTTCCATTCCACATCTCCCCTCCATGTTCAAGTAAGATGAGCAGGAAACGTGTTTTTGAGCTGGCCGTTGGAGGTTCCATAGCAATAGTTTATTAAGGAATTCTCCCGAGAAATCAATAGGCCTGGCAACGCTGACGTGAGCCAGCGCGAATGTTGCTTCCCCCTGCCCTTTGCCGCACCCGCCGGCGCGATGTGCTTCTGCGCAGGTTTTTTTGCTTGTGGTTCCACTATAGATATGATATTCTTCGCCCGAGTGAATTAATTTACTTACGAAGAGAGTAAGTAACACGAAAAAGTTGGTTAAGAAACTTTTCGGTTTGTCGCGATAAACGTGCAGGCCAAGCGAGAAAAGTGTTGACCATTGTTTGAAGTTCTTTTTAGAATGCATTGTTACTCCACAGCACCATTATTTATTGCTGAATCGTAGTTTGTTTACGCGGGCTGTCTCGCGTATCAAATTCATTGCTCGCCTCCATTTAACCCACACTGACTTTTAAGGTTGAGACGCACTATAGACCTTTAGTTTTAAATATAATCACCTTCACATCTAATGATATGTATCCTGATCGGGAATCCAAACCCGGATTAAAAGTCGAATGATTTGATTATCTATAATAGTTCAGTAGAACATATTTGATTTTCGTCATATATTGCTCTTGTCGAAGGTGTAAGTAGGAGAGGGCCAAAGGTATCCGGACAGCATGCTTTACCAAACCCCCTGGGGGTAGGGGACTTTTATTTTTTTTCTTTACGCTAATCGAGACAACAGAGACTCTTGCTAGGTTTGAAAATTTTAAAGAATAAAATTCCAGGAGATTTCTTTACAGCCTGCAATCCTTTTAGATTAAAATGTTCTGAAAGACGTCTAGAATATCAGATATTTGTTTGTGGTCTTGCTACTGTGAATACATACCACGAACTAAATTTATCTTCATATCTGCAGCTCTTGTTTACATACTGTGGCAAAACAATGTGCTTAAACTTTTTATTTCTCCGTTCTCTCACTTACTTAAAAATGACTCATTTTTACTAATGTTCAAAATAATATTTTAAAGTTTAATTGTTTTGGTTTGCAATATCAAATTTCTTCGCTCGACAAATGCATACCAAAAGAAAGAAGAATGTAATTTTTAATAAAGTACTAAATCTCGTCATTCCTGGACATAATAAAGTGTGTCCGGGAGAGTGAGTTTGATTCCGGAAGGGTTGGCGAGCCTAGTTCTTGTCCAAGTAAGTACCAGAATGACTGCTTGATTGATTTGCTTTATTTTATTCGCTTTTCTGCCACTTTTGGCTAGCTGTGAAGATGAGGTTGAGTAATGATATGATGCAATTGATGAAGGAACACTGAAAAGGAACACCCATCCTCAGGCCGGGATTCGAACCTGGCACCCCTGGCAGCGCGCCGTGCTAGTCTGCCACAGGGATCGGTCAGAATGACTGCATATCCGTTTTGTGCTGAAGTGGAGTCGCCGCTGCCTACTAACCGGTGCATTCACAGCTCAGAACGGTTATTTGTTAAAATCCTGTTTCTTTTAATGGCTGCTTTGGGGAGGCGGAATTTTAACGTCACTTCTTGCCCAAGCGGTGGCCGTAATTGGCTGTTTGACCGAAAGTTCCTTTGCAGGTAAACGCGGCAACGGATGGTCACTGCCATAAAGGCGGTCTCCGCGCCGGTTCCTCGTCCGGCGGTACGGTAGTGCACAAAGAGGGCAGGATTTCTTCCTCTACAGGCAGTGGCGGCGATTGGGTTCCGAAACTGGGGGGGGGGGCAAAGTCTGTTTACTTTCCCTTTGTAGAGAAGGTTTAGTATAGTGCGGGGTAAAAGTGGCAAATTGTGGGGGGCAACAAGCCCCATACGCCCACCGTAATCGCCGCCACTATTCATACGTTTTCTTTGGCACGTTCTACAGTTCTACAAGGTGGCCCAAAAAAGGTAACCGAACACATATGTAACGGTTCTACATTTCGGTTACCTTTTTTAGGGTCACCCTGCACATTCGTTTCAAATGGAAATGAAGTATCCTCTCAGGATTCCATAATTGGCAATTGCCTATTAGTCTATTTCTCTAGAACTTGCAGTAGTTAAACTTAAAAAGTGAAAGCGATAATTGTACAGCTGAGAAGCTTATGCCCGAGTAACCTCCATGTTGCCATATTGATAATTTCTCCTCCTTGGATCCTTGTCGAAAAAAAATAATCAACGACGTTATATTCTGTCCCGGGAATCTCTGAGCTTACGAAGTGTGTCTGCACGAGTAGTGATTCGAGAGGGCTCCACCAATGATCAAGTGCGATGGAACGTGATTACGTGGAGGAGGAAACGACTGCAATTACTAGGCTTTGCAGTAGCGTGTACTGCTTCGCTTCACCTTCTCGCTTTCTCTATTCGCGGCCTTGGTCCAGACATTCCCTGGATAGAGTATAAATATTACATCTCTGCAGATTTTTGTTAACGCAGGGGAATCATTACATCAAAAAGTTAAAATAAACTAAAAAAAATAAATATGTATAATACTTTAATTTCTATCCAATGGAAATTTTAGATTTGACTCACAAGATACAACCTTTGTCAGAAAAGTTCCAGGACTGAGCTCGTAAAATATAATTTATTCAACTTAGGAACGGTCCTGAGTTTTGTCAAAATAGTCCCCTCAGATATCTATACACAGCTGCCACCGTTTCTGGAGGTCACGGAAGCAAGCAGGGAAAGCTTCATCTAGGATGCTTCTCAGCACATCTGTCACAAAAACGTTTGGATTGCTACCAATATCTTCATGACGCTTCCCTTTCAGCGGTGTTTGCACACGGGGAGATAAAAAGTAATCACACGGTAACTGGTCGGGTAAATATGGGGGATGTGGTAGATCAGAGATACGATTCTTGGCCAGATATTCCTGGACTGATAAAGCAGTATGTGGCCTTGCATTGTCGTGCAATAAGAACCACTGCCAAGTTGCGCACAAATCAGGACGGCACCGCAGAATTGGTTGACACAAATGTTTCAGAACGTCAATATAAAGGTTTTTGTTTGTCGTTTGTCCTTCAGGCAGATATTCATGGTGCACCAAACCTTTAGCATGAAAAAATGGGATCAACATTGTCTTTGGATCATCTTGCACTGAATCTCTGCCCTTCCGAAACCTTTTGTGCCATTCAAAGATACGGCTTCTCGATAATGCCTTGTCCCCAAATGCTTGCTGTATCATATTCCATGTTTCGCTAAGGGTTTCCCAGCTTAACACAAAACTTAATGTTAACTCTCTGCTCGGAATGCACGTCCATCACGACACTTGTGTAACTTCCAACTAAATGTGCCAACAAGCCAAACAGTGGGCTGCTAAGCACAGCCCTGCCACCTAGTGTGTTTACATGGAAACACTTCCAATGCCATTTCTATTCAGAACACACATCAGGTGACTGAATAACACCCATTTCTTGTGTTTGAATATCACAGGTAAAGAATAAAAAAATCAGTCTTGGAACTTTTCTGACAAAGGTTGTAGAATAAAATTACAGCATTGTATAAAATTTTAGAAATAGATATTCAGGGCACTTTGACATGGAATACCCAATAGTTAAACCAAGAAGACTTCAATCGCAATTGTGTGGCTTTACTTGCTCATAGAAGCAGTGGCGTCGCTAGAGAATTTCGAATGGGCTGGGGGGCTCTGCTTTGCTAATTATGGGTAAATAAGGATCTTTTTCCCTTCCCCTCTTTCGCTATTTTTCTCATTCTTTCCATATTTCTCTCTCTTTCTTTCCGTGTTCTACTTTTCTTTATCTTTCGTGATCTCTTCTTTGTTTCTTTCATCCTACCTACCTTCTTCCTTTGTTTCTATTTCTTCTGTCTTATTCCCTCTGGTTCTCTCTTTCCTTACTCTGTTCCTTTCCTTTTTTCTAACGCTTCATCTTTCACTCTTCCTCTTTCTTTCTACGTTTCTCTCTCTCTGTGTTTTGGGTATGTTTTCTGTTTTTCTGTCTTTTTATCTTTCTATCTATCCATCTTTCTCTTTGCCTCCTTCTCTTACCTTCCTCTCTCTCTCTCTACCTCTCAGTCTTTGTGTGAGGCTTCCTCTGTTTTCTTTCCTGTCTACCCTCTGCCTCATTCTTTTTGCCCCCTCTCTCCCTCTCTATTATGTCTTTCTGTTTTCTGACTTTCTATTCTTTTTCTCTCTGACTCCTTCGTTTTCCTTTCTCTCGCTCTATTTCTCCCTCACCTCTCATGTCTTTCCCTATTTCTTTTTCTGACTTTCTATCTAATTATTTCTCTACCTTCTGTCTTTCCTTTCTCTCTCTCTCTCTCTCACTCTACATTTCTTTCTATCTTTTCACTTTAAACCTTTCTCCCTCTCTCTGTATATCTTTGTGCGTGTCTTCTTCTGCTTCTTTCGTCTATCTATTTTCATTTATCTCCCTATCCCCCTCTCTCTATGTCAGTCTTTGTGTGCGTCTTATCTGTCTTTTCCTCACAGTTCTGTCTTTTCATATTTCTCTACTTCTGTTTCTTGCTGTTTCTCATCCTTTCTCTCTCGTTCTATCTCTTTATTGATCTGTGTGTGATTCTGAAATTTTCTCATACAAGCCATACCGTTAGTGAAATCCCTGTAGAAGTTCTAGTACAAACATTGAGATTTAATGTTTTGCTCTAGAATAAAAACAAACAACTAGTTGTGCTGCCAATAGGCACTAGATAGAAAGTCTCAAAGTTTACATGGTAAATAGACCAACAATACTAAGACGACGATGGAATGTCAGCATTGATATAGGCAGAAATAAATTGGTAGGAATGGTCAGGAGCAGGCACGTATCTAGAAATATATTTCAGGGGGGTTCGAACCAAGTGTCTCAAAATAATAATAATAAATTAAAATTGTTATTATTTAAATTAATTAAAGTTCCTGGTAATATTTTATGCACATTATTGTAAGTAGTATTACATCTGGCATAAATCTTCTTCGGCACTGTCATTCAAAGTGGTTTGGTCGCAATATAATCCTTGCTTTCCAATAAGTTCGGCGGAAATAAATAACTTATTTTATTATTTCATTATTTTCATTATTTAATCTTTGTACTTTATGGAAGGTCAGGAACACCGGAACCATTCCCTTCTCCCCTAGGTCAGGAGTGATCTTGCCTTTCTTATGTTGCAGCTGAAATAAACTATAGAGTTCGAGAATACTTGACACGTCCTTTCCCATTGCACTATTATTTATTGTTATTAATTACCTTTTCTCTTGTACAAATGTTTATTGTTCTATAATCTTAATTTCTGTAATTTACCTATCTCTGATAATGTCAGGATAGTGACTAACCTGTATATACTTATCTTGTTAAGAGCTGTTGCCATGGCAATTACGATTGTGTTTTGTCTTAGTAGTATAAAAGTATATACTACTGGCACACTTATAGCGTAGAAAAGAAGAGGTTATTTGATTAAACAGCCCGATTTGCCCACACTTAAAATTATGCCAAGATGCCCATATTCCCCAATTCTTCAAGTGTGATATGCTCTTAATTCTAAGAATTTTGAATCCTAGTGTAGAAAAGAAGAGTTCATATGCCCCGATTTGCCCACACTTAAAATTATGTCAAGAGGGGGCATATAGCCCAATCGGCCATGTGTGTACATATTTAAATCTAAAGAATTTTGAATTCTAGTGTAGAAAAGAAGAACTCCCCTCAGACAGATTTGCCCATGTGTGTAAAAGCTACATCTCTCAGTTTGTTGTCCATAAACTTGTCAAAAATATGCCCCCCCTTGATATTGTTTTGGCTACACTTAAAAACTAAGGCAAAAAGCTTATATTCTCATACTCTACAACTTACAGATCAATACAATAGGACAAGGGCAGGCAAGCAAAATGGTTTCATGTTTTTTCTAATCTTTGATCAGTTTCATGTCCCGGCCAGCAATAAATTATGCACGCCTGGGAGATTTTATATGCTTGCATGCATGAGATAAATTCTACACTGTGCCCTTTCAGGGAAAATTGCCATGCCATCATGTTATTAACTCCAATTTACTGGAAGAGCATAAAACTTCGCTCTTGCATGTTGTCATATATGCCTGAATTGGATTCAGGTTTTGCCTTGTTCTGATAATATATACCCGAGTGAGACTTACAGAATATTCATTGCACAGTTCAAAGTCCAACTTTGAATTGTATTTAGCTGATATAGAGCTCATAACTCCTGGGTTCTGATATTCAATGTGTATTGCATGTGGACATAGTCCCATGGCTTATTGCCTTGTAAACAAGAGCTGGGTTTGAGTCCTGGTAAAATGTGAGGCCTCCCCTGATGGCAAAGTGTTAATATTGTTGCCTTGTAAACAAGAGCTCTGGGTTTGAGTCCTGGTAAAATGTGAGGCCTCCCCTGATTGCAAAGTGTTAATATTGTTGCCTTGTAAACAAGAGCTCTGGGTTTGAGTCCTGGTAAAATGTGAGGCCTCCCCTGATGGCAAAGTGTTAATATTGTTGCCTTGTAAACAAGAGCTCTGGGTTTGAGGCCTGATAAAATGTGTAAGATTGAAATACATGTGGCAAAATAATATCTCCACAAGTGAGATTTTGAGAATATTCACTGCTAGTTGATATACAACTGATAGCTCCCAGATCTGAAACCTGGTAAAGTGTGTTATACAACAGCATAATAGAGCAAAATTATTTTATATTGGGGATCACCAGAGCCTAGTTATTGCTGTTGTCTGGGTATAAAAGCATCAGCTCAGCCACTAACTGCTGAACCCAACTGATATTTTTTATTAAGTATAGAGTTTTGATTTGAACCCCAAGAAATCTTATATAATAAACAACAACAAAAATGCCAAATCAAAAATATTGTAATCAATGCAATAAGAATATATCCAGCCCCAATTGGGTTAAGCACCAAAAGGATTGTAATCCAGACAAATGCAGAATTCTCACAAAAATATGCCCAAAATGCCATAGAAAATATAGCATGGAATATTTCACTTATACTTGTTCTGCACAGTCATCAACATTTCCAAACAAAATTGATTGGAAATATTTGTGTGATTGCCCTGTATAACTTAGATTGCAAGGCCATATTTTGTAATTTTCTAGACCAGGAGCTAGACCCTGTACACCAGAAACAGGCTATAAAGTGCCTCTCCACAAATTATGTGAGCATCATGGAGCACACAATACATTTTACAATTTTGAGAATCTCAATTTAAATTCAGGAACTGTTTCTGGATTGAACATGCATCAATATTATTACTCAGCAGGCAGGTTATAATATTTTAAAACAAAGCTGAGAGTATCATGTCTCTGGATTGAACATGTCTCTGGACTGAACATGCATCAATATTATTACTCAGCAGGCAGGTTATAATATATTAAGACAGAGCTGAGAGTATCATGTCTCTAGATTGAACAGGGGTAAACATTATTACACATCAGGCAGGTTATAATATTTTAAACAGAGCTGAGAGTATCATGTTTCTGGATTGAACATGCATCAACATTATTACACAGCAGGCAGGTTATAATATTTTAAGACATTGAACATGCATCAATATTGTTACTCAGCAGGCAGGTTATAAAAACAAAGCTGAGAGTATCACGTCTCTGGATTGACATTATTACTCAGCAGGCAGGTTATAAAAACAAAGCTGAGAGTATCATGTCTCTGGATTGAACATGTCTCAACATTATTACACAGCAGGCAGGTTATAATATTTTAAGACAGAACTGAGAGTATCATGTCTCTGGATTGAACATGGGTAAACATTATTACACAGCAGGCAGGTTATAATATTTTAAGACAGAGCTGAGGCATTTCTGTGCGTGTATGAATCATATGTATTGAAAACTTCAAGATGTAACTGATAAAAATTTCTACAGAACAATTGTATTCAGGCACCAGCACAGCTCAAGATGTGGCTGATAAGAGTGTCCACAGAAATGTATGAATCATGGAGGCACTAACACGGAAGGTATTGATTCACATCAAGATGTGGCTGATAAGAGTGTCCACAGAAATGTATGAATCATGGAGGCACCAACACGGAAGGTATTGTTTCAAGCCTCAAGATGTGGCTGATAAGAGTGTCCACAGAAATGCCTTTTCTGTTCAGAACATGCAACATAAATTGATTTTCAGAGCTTTGCAGGGTACTTTAATATAAGGCCGTGGCTCTGTTTGAATTCACTTCATCACAATTTTACCTACCGAGTGGTTGTGCCTTCCTAGAGCAGGTAAATATTCTATATACACCCAAGCATGGAATACAAGGAAGAGTTAATTCCATCTGCTCCTCCACCCTATCTTCCCTATAGTTGCAGTGTAGGGCAGTATTGTTTTAGCATGGCTATGCAACACTATATGCTGTGTAATAATGTTTATCCATGTTCAATCCAGAGACATGATATTCTTTAATATTATAATTTGCCTGCTGTGTAATAATGTTGAGACATGTTCAATCCAGAGACATGATACTCTCAGTTCTGTCTTAAAATATTATAATTTTCCTGCTGTGTAATAATGTTGAGACATGTTCAATCCAGAGACATGATACTCTCAGTTCTGTCTTAAAATATTATAACCTGCCTGCTGTGTAATAATGTTGAGACATGTTCAATCCAGAGACATGATACTCTCAGTTCTGTCTTAAAATATTATAACCTGCCTGCTGCGTAATAATGTTGAGACATGTTCAATCCAGAGACATGATATTCTCAGTTCTGTCTTAAAATATTATAATTTGCCTGCTGTGTAATTTGACACACGTTCAATCCAGAGACTCAGTTAGGGCCTACAGTTTTAATTTCAGAATTAACACAGGTGCCCATATACAAATAATTTCATTCTGGGCCGATGGGATGACCCGGCATGGCTCACAGAACAACATACTCAAATTTTGAAAAAATCGATAATTTTTTGAATTTTGATTATCTCTGGAACCATGAATGCTAGAGACATGGGGCTTGGTGATTTCTCATGGGCATTTCAAGATGCAACTTTTTGATCTCTATAAATTTTTCAAAATATCTTGTTGTTCTCTAGATCTTGAATAACTTGCCTATTTTTCAAGATAGAGGCATGGGAGTTGTTTATTTCAATTCTGGATGCTGTTTAGAAGTTTTTTGAAAAAAATCGATATTTTTTGATTTTGTGATTTCTCAAAAACTATAGGGCCTAGAGACTTGAATTTTTTTCAGGGGGATTCTATGCATGATTCTCTACATTTTAGGTCTCTATAATTTTTTTGATAGATGCAATATTTAAGCTGCAAATGTCCAATTTATGTCTGTTCTATAAATAGAATTTTTCAGAAAGTCCAATATTAACAAAGTTGTTAATATTTTGAGAACTATGCATGTTAGGGGGCTCTAACAAGCAAATATATGTTTGTTAGGCACCACTGAACAACATACTAAAAATTTCAAAAAATCGATAATTTTTTTCAAATTTGATTATCTCAGAAACTATAGGTGATGGAGACCTGGAATCTTTTCAGATGTTAAACATGTACAATTCTCTATGTTTTGTGTCTGTATAATTTTTTCAAAAACCTATAATTATACCTACAAACTTGAATAACTCAAAAATAATGCATGTGACAGGCACGGGGGGTTGAGATTTGAACTCTCCTGGCTGTTGTACATGTTTTTGAACATGCAGATGTTATACATGTACAATTCTCTATGTTTTGTGTGTACTCAGATCTTCTGGCTGTTGTATATTTGATTATTAGAAATTTTCAACAACTGTACAGTGGTGTAAACATATAGACTTAAATTATACAGCAGGCAGGTTATACTTCAGAGTTCAACTGCTTACAAGTGTATAAATATTTTCCCATGTATAAAATTATAAGCTCATAGAATAGGTACAATCCCTGTGAAACTGCTCAGAAACATCAATAAATTGATTTTATACGGCATGCAAGAACCCCAGTGCAATCCCATTAGGCCAAGTGAATATTTTCAACCTGATGAATCACATTAGGCCAAGTGCATAAATTAGTTTAAGTGCATATGGATTGCCCAAGACATGCAGAATATAACACAGCTTGGAAAATCACACCTACAACTGTACAATACTTATATGAAGCTGCAACCTGGCCTGAATCTACACCACCTATTAACTGTTATAAATTAATTTATATAATTGACCATAGGTCAGAATTTGTTACAACAGACAGTGGTATATAGTGGTGCAGATTTCAATCATCACCTGCAATCTTTTGATGCATACACAGCAAAAATTTAAAAATTGCAGCATTGGGTGCTTTAATAGGATAATAAAATCATAGAATATATTTACAGAATGTGAGTGCGGGAAACCACTAAGCTGCATGCCTCTGCTGTTGAGATAGCCCAGCCTAACATGTAATGTTGTTTGCAGGTTGATTCAAGATGCAAACATTTTTTGAAAGAAGGGATATTTCCAAATACATCAAATCCAAATCTCTTGTTCCTGAATTTAAATTGAGATTCTCAAAATTGTAAAATGTATTGTGTGCTCCATGATGCTCACATAATTTGTGGAGAGGCACTTTATAGCCTGTTTCTGGTGTACAGGGTCTAGCTCCTGGTCTAGAAAATTACAAAATATGGCCTTGCAATCTAAGTTATACAGGGCAATCACACAAATATTTCCAATCAATTTTGTTTGGAAATGTTGATGACTGTGCAGAACAAGTATAAGTGAAATATTCCATGCTATATTTTCTATGGCATTTTGGGCATATTTTTGTGAGAATTCTGCATTTGTCTGGATTACAATCCTTTTGGTGCTTAACCCAATTGGGGCTGGATATATTCTTATTGCATTGATTACAATATTTTTGATTTGGCATTTTTGTTGTTGTTTATTATATAAGATTTCTTGGGGTTCAAATCAAAACTCTATACTTAATAAAAAATATCAGTTGGGTTCAGCAGTTAGTGGCTGAGCTGATGCTTTTATACCCAGACAACAGCAATAACTAGGCTCTGGTGATCCCCAATATAAAATAATTTTGCTCTATTATGCTGTTGTATAACACACTTTACCAGGTTTCAGATCTGGGAGCTATCAGTTGTATATCAACTAGCAGTGAATATTCTCAAAATCTCACTTGTGGAGATATTATTTTGCCACATGTATTTCAATCTTACACATTGTATCAGGCCTCAAACCCAGAGCTCTTGTTTACAAGGCAACAATATTAACACTTTGCCATCAGGGGAGGCCTCACATTTTACCAGGACTCAAACCCAGAGCTCTTGTTTACAAGGCAACAATATTAACACTTTGCAATCAGGGGAGGCCTCACATTTTACCAGGACTCAAACCCAGAGCTCTTGTTTACAAGGCAACAATATTAACACTTTGCCATCAGGGGAGGCCTCACATTTTACCAGGACTCAAACCCAGAGCTCTTGTTTACAAGGCAATAAGCCATGGGACTATGTCCACATGCAATACACATTGAATATCAGAACCCAGGAGTTATGAGCTCTATATCAGCTAAATACAATTCAAAGTTGGACTTTGAACTGTGCAATGAATATTCTGTAAGTCTCACTCGGGTATATATTATCAGAACAAGGCAAAACCTGAATCCAATTCAGGCATATATGACAACATGCAAGAGCGAAGTTTTATGCTCTTCCAGTAAATTGGAGTTAATAACATGATGGCATGGCAATTTTCCCTGAAAGGGCACAGTGTAGATTTTATCTCATGCATGCAAGCATATAAAATCTCCCAGGCGTGCATAATTTATTGCTGGCCGGGACATGAAACTGATCAAAGATTAGAAAAAACATGAAACCATTTTGCTTGCCTGCCCTTGTCCTATTGTATTGATCTGTAAGTTGTAGAGTATGAGAATATAAGCTTTTTGCCTTAGTTTTTAAGTGTAGCCAAAACAATATCAAGGGGGGGCATATTTTTGACAAGTTTATGGACAACAAACTGAGAGATGTAGCTTTTACACACATGGGCAAATCTGTCTGAGGGGAGTTCTTCTTTTCTACACTAGAATTCAAAATTCTTTAGATTTAAATATGTACACACATGGCCGATTGGGCTATATGCCCCCTCTTGACATAATTTTAAGTGTGGGCAAATCGGGGCATATGAACTCTTCTTTTCTACACTAGGATTCAAAATTCTTAGAATTAAGAGCATATCACACTTGAAGAATTGGGGAATATGGGCATCTTGGCATAATTTTAAGTGTGGGCAAATCGGGCTGTTTAATCAAATAACCTCTTCTTTTCTACGCTATAAGTGTGCCAGTAGTATATACTTTTATACTACTTGTCTTGAAGATCAGGCTTGGAGTTTTAATCAGCCCGGGTCCATATCCATAGTAACGGTTGAAGTTTTTGCGTGCGATGACGTCAAACCGGTCAAATGAATGTATCACTTCAATGTGAAGTCACGTGAAGTGCAGAACGACGGTGTTGCAATATGCAGATATTAAACACCAGAACAAGAACAATGTCTATATTAGAATGCGTACTGTAGGCTGTGGAAAAGCTAATGTGTAAGTCACTAGAGTAATGAAACAGTTGGACTGCAACTGTAAGTTACAAGACTATGGACAAGTAACAGGCGATTAGTTCGCGACAAACATGAAACTTATAGTGATTTACTAAACTTCACAAAATCAAATGTAGAATATTGCATTTTGTGTTTATATTATAAAAATATTGAACCGAAAAAATCTTATTGCTCGTTTTTAACATCGGGAAATTAATGTTTATTTCATGTTATGTATAATATATAACCGTCGGTGTATTCAATTTATCTGAAGCCAAAAACTGTAAATGAGTTTCCGAAATATTACGAGCTTCACATCAGCTTCTGTGACGTCACAGGATTAGTCCAGTATAATCAACATTTAACACAGAGCATTATAAAAGCGTATGTATTTAGTTTTCTGACCTAATCGTCCTTTTTCTTATTAATTCAGAATGTTCACTTCAACTCCAAGGACATTTGAAAATATGTAAATGACATTGATAAACGTTGAATCCAAACTTAATAGTTCTGCATAGTCTACCTTTATTTTTCAAATTACTTAAAACTGTATCAAACATTTGAATCTTTCTCTGAATCCTTTTAAAAATTCTCAGCGTTTTATATATAGTTAATTGCTATGTAATAAAAATTTGCGTGTTCGAGTTCCGTATTTAAGATAATTTTTGAAAATATAACGTACAGGAGGATTGGGAAAGAGAAAGATTGGAATTCGTTTTAAATAAGCTTGCAAACTTTGAAAACTCAATTCTCGTGTGTAATGTGCAGAAATTTTTAATTTTCGATAAATATGGCAAATATTTGGCTACACAAGTTACCGTGGTCATAGGTTTTAGTACTTTAAAAGCATTTTTCTCATTAAAGATTGTTCGTGCACACACACGTTCAGACAAAGAGTGAGAGTGTACAGTCATGGACACTTCTGGGTTGTAACGATTCCATTGAAAGTTAATGGAATTGTTATAACTAGGGAAAGGAACTTTAGGTAAATAAATGTTTTTTTCTGCGATAAGATAGAGACCCTCATTTTTGCCAAAATTCTGATCATAGCCTTATATGTCAACACAGCAAATTTTCTTTTACATAAAAGCACATATTTTCCAGTTTTCCGTGTAAATACATATTTTGCGAATTTTCATTTTAAATACATAAAATCGCTCATTGACTTCATCTACCTCGAAATCCTCGAAGGAAAAATGTTTCTTCTCCGCACCTCTTTCATATCGAGAGTGCTAGGTTTGTTTTAGAGGGGGAGGAGGGGGTGAGTCTTTGAACACCCTCGCTGGCAGACTTCTGGCGCCTCACCTACGATCCTATTGGGAGAAAATAGCTGTAAGTAGCTGGGCCTGGCTACACGTAACGATAGCAAGGCTTTTTAATGAAGCAATGCAGCTATTGTGGCCGGAAGGCATAAAATTTGACAATGTTCTTCTCTTGACAAATGCTGCAGCTTACATGCAGTGGTCTTGCCGTTAGCTACCCCAAAATGGTACACGCTCATGCGTTGCATAGAATATATGAAAAGATAAGAGCTCTTTATCCCAATGTCGATAAACTGGTTTCAAATGGGAAGAAAGTTTTTATCAAGTCGCCTAGAAGAATAGACATTTTTAAACAAAAATGTCCTGAGGTTCCCCTTCCCCCTACACCTGTAGTTACGCGATGGGGCACTTGGTTGGATGCAGATGTTATGCCCAGAACTTTGAAAAAATTGTATCTGTTGTAAATGATCTTGACAAAGAAGAATTCTGCAAAAACTGTTGATGGAGCCCTCCTTAAAAGTTGAATTGGCATACATCTCAACAAACCTGTCCATTCTCTCTAATTCCATATGAAAGCTTGAATCGTCCGCGAACACTTTGGCAGCTTCCATTGGTGAAGTCCGTATAGTAGAAACGAAACTGAAAGAACTCACTGGATCTAAATGTCTAAATGTACAGAATGTTTGGGGAAAAACCAAGGTTTTCAAACATTGTGCCAAATTGCATGTGTTTTGGAAGGAGGTGAAGTAGAGATTTGGAAAACTTCAGCGTTAGTGACATTTCGTGCTTCAAATATGCAAGAATTGTTTCTTGTGATGTGGAGCGATCTTTCTCACAATATAAGATGCTTTTTAGAGATAATCGTCATAGATTTACAATGGAGAATTTGGAAAAAACTATGGTGATCACTGCAACTCTTCCAAAAAATAGCTCGCTAGGAGGTAATCATTTAGAAACTAATTTCAGGTGTTTAAAATGCATGTTATAGTTTGTTTTCGTTACCAAATGTTTTTATTTTTGTCACATATTTTCCTGCTTTTATCACATATTTTCAACATTTATGACACATAAAAAAATTAATATTTCTGAGTTTTTTAGCACATAAAGTTCCGTTCCCTAGTTATAACCCAGAAGTGTCCGTGACTGTACAAATATGCAACGAACTTAACTAGTCTACTCTAACCTAATTGAAACGCCTGGATGCTAAGAATACCAAACTTAAGTGACCTAACCCAATAATTCAAGCCTATGGAAAGGGATTTACGATCACTCTGGAAATGAAACTGGTTGAAAATATTAATTAAAGCAACTTATTTCAATAAATCCAGAGCAAAAAGCAACAGAACACAGGAGGCCTCATGTACGTACGTACTGTACAACCAGGAGAAGATTGCATTTTTTGTTCTAAAATCCCTTTAATATTCCTTATCGGTAGGCAAGCTACCTAATGGTAAAAATCAATAGACAATTCTTGATGCAAGTTGTTTTTCAGTACAAGGCATAAGTTTTAAGAATATCAGCCAGTGTTTCATTAATTCCTAAACACGATAATTTACTTGCAACTGACATAGACGTGTGCCGAAATTATGTCAGGTAAAATAGATGTATGTATAATGAAAATATAATCACACTGTAATATAAACTTGGACAAAATTTCGAATTCGAGAGTAGTAATTAATCCATGAAGGAATTTTATATATTTTTTTGTTTCAAGTCCACTTTACGCACATATGAGCTGATCGGGACTGGATCTAGAATTTAAAGTGGGATCCGAACCACTTGTTACATTTTGAACAGGTTAGGATAAAATGTCTCGCTTTGTTACTCTTCCATGCAGAGCGTCAATGAAAAGAAAACAAATATCTTACACGAAATGCAATGACTGATTGTGCAGTCTTTGATTTTCACTTTAATACCTTGTCTACAGATTTTCCTTCTTAAATTTCCATACACCTTAAATGCTACTTTGAGGTAAAACATTTTAAATAGTTTATTCACATCATCACAATAATGAAAAATATTTTGCTGTTTTTGATAGATATATTCTACAAAGGTATAATATAATATCCATTGTTAATATTAAGTAAAAAGGTTCAAAATTATCCACAATATATTTGTGAAATAGGCTATTCAAATTTAATGAAGTCGTAAAACTTCATTGTTGGACATTATATTTATTTGACGTAACGTTTACCAAAATGATATACAGCTGGAACATAATAGGCCTATGTTATTGAAGAAGGAACTGAATATCCTGTATGGCTAGAAAACAAATACGTGTCCTACACACATCTAACTACACAATTTCCGATAACGTGTGCACAAAAATATGGGCATAAAAATCCCAATATTTTTATCTCGTGTTAAATAAAGGAATATTAATAGTAATGTGGTCCACATCCATGCATGTAATCAACATGTTCAATCAGCTAGGTTCGTACTTAGCACTGGTTGAACTTAAACATTTTTGCACTAACATGTAACTGAGATTTGTATTACATACAACACACAAATTTACTTGTAATTGATCAGGATATAATAATTTTTAATTTGCAATTATAATTATTAATCTTACTATGAAATAAATTTACACGACCTGTTTTTGGAATGAATTCAAATATATGTATTTCCCCAAAACATAGGATCACTCTTTTTCACCAGCCTTTTCGAAGGCCCGTTTATTGCTTATAACGAAGAAAACATCTTACATCAGGAAATGATCATTCTGTACTCCATTTCGTGTGTTCAGTTTCTGGCATGGTTTCCTATCTGCATAGTGCAACACTAGCGCATAGATTTGGAATTCGTTTCATGGATAAATTCACCTCTTACCGTCGTTTCGTCATCCGAGTAAACAACGGATTGACCCAACCTTATACTTGTAATAACCTTGGTTTTAATAGAGTGATCAAGTTGAATATAAGAAGTTTAATTTATTTGAGTGAAATGGATTATATGTTAGGCATATAAGTATTTAGTTTGCAAAGAAGTAACATAGACTTCCTTTTTCTTAGTGAAAACTTAACTTTGATTTTTATTTGACGAACTAACAGATAGATATTACCCAATACCCTAAGAGGCATCACGTGAATGCTTTCAAGTCTTCATGTGAACTTATTATTTGGTGTTTTAGTTAAACCGTGTTCTTGTTACTAAAAGAACATGTCATACTAAAAATTACTTAATGAATGACCGAGGTAGGTTATTGTTCTTTCCCTTCTCTTTTTAAGGCAATGCCATGGAAACCCATGAACCGCATCAAATTCGGAGTCGAGTGGCTGACCTTTATGACCTTGGGATTCTGGTCACCCTGGTTGATTGTCTGGTACTCGATGTGGAAGAAGAAAATATAGATGCGACAGGTATTCCCGTTTCCATACATTTGCTTATTTACATGGTTTTGCGTTTTTTTTGTAGTTGTCTAGTGAAACGTTGTTTTCGAATGTATCCGGGGCATGCCATACATTCAGTCATGGGCGTATACAGAAGGGGGAAAGAGTCTTGCCCAGCTGGAAAACTAGTGGCGAAAATGTTCTATTTTGTTCAGTGCTTTTTACGTGGAAAATAAAATAAATGTTATTCTTTTTTTCAAATTATTTTAGAAAAGCACTGTCCTCCCTGGAAAAGTATTTTTTGATTCTACTCTTGATTGTCCATGATTATCGTGTGCTCGGTAAGATTTTTTTTTAAAAAATCATAAACATTATGAGCATCGCATGACTTGTTTAAACAAATGCTTCTTTCAGTTGTAGAAACACGGAAATGTTTGGTCCCTTGAAGTACATTATCACTATACAGCCTGGTATGTGGAGAACATAGGAAAAAAATGAAATGTTTTATGATAAAAGGGGACTCCAATTGAATATGCAAATTGCTGTGATAATTTATGTAATCGAGGGGCCTCCCCGATGGCGCAGTGGTAGTAACGTCGTTGCCTTGTAATCAAGGGGTCCCGGGTTCGATACCCGGTGGAGGCACATAGTGGTTCGGATCCCACTTTAAATTGTAGGTCCAGTCCCGATTAGCCTTACTGTGCATAAAGTGGACTTAAAAAACACCAAAATCAATCAAATTATGTAATCATACAAAAATGTAGTATTTTTGAACTGATTTATAGAGTATTATTTTACGTCGAGTAGTTAGCTGGTCGATTCCACATATTTTGTAGGAGTTTCTATTATTGATTAGGTGTTTTAAGTACACTTTATGCACAGTAAGGCTAATCGAAACTGGACCTACAGTTTAAAGTGGATTTGATTTGATTTTGATTTGATTTAGTTTATTTTACTTCGCGTTTTGTGCCTCTTGGCTAATTTGCGAAGATGGGGATGAGTGATGAAATGATGAAATTGATGAATGAACATTCACAAACAACCAAGCCCGACCGGGATTCGAACCCGGGACCCTTGGCGTCGCAGCGCGATAGTTTAAAGTGGAATCCGAACACTATGTGCAGGCCCGTAGCCAGGCAGGGGCCAGGGGAGGGGGGCTCAGCCCCCCTGGAACTGCCTTCAGCCCCCCCTGGCACTACCATCAGTCCCCCTTTACATTAGGTAAACTATTTTGCATAATTTGTTTGCAGTGAAGAGTGAAAATTCACAACTTTAAGGATAAATCCACAGAATATGAACAGTATCTATTACATTCGCTCATTTTGTTTATGAGCAGAAGTAGCTGCAAGTATTTAGAATATTCTCTAGACTTCAGAAAGTTCTTTCATATGGGAGCTTCTTTATCTGTACCTTCACTGTCTCTGTTGCAACCTCCCGTTTAGACAGAAATCTATGACATCGATGTCATAATGCAAGTTCCCTCCGCATCTCCGTCAAATGTCAACAACAGCTCCCAAGTTTTGGAAGGAAGGGCAGTTTAATTGCTTTGGCCGGGGGTGGAATATACTGTAGGCACTGTGATTAAATATTGCGCGTTTTTTGTGTGTGATATACATATCTGTATCATCTAAAATAGTATGGGGTGTGTAAGGGATAATTTCAGTATCAGTCAATTAACACTTCAAGAGGTGTTTTAAAAGATATAGAAAAATGTAGTATTTGTGTAGTAGGCTATATGATATTTATAAATGAATGAGCACACCCCTGCACACACACAATTAATTTACCTTCTTTTAATATTATTTTTAAAAATGGACTTGGTTTACAAAGCCTCCCCTGATAACCCGTGAGCCCACCCTGGAGATCAATTCTAGCAACGGGCCTGACTATGTGCCTCCACCAGGTATCGAACAAGGGACCCCTTAATTACAAGGCGACGACGCAACCACTGCGCCATCGGGGAGGCCTGATTTTATATTATGTTAGATATAACATAGCACATACATGTAAAGGAGTTATTATTACGTAGGTTGAGTAATTTAAACAATATGCTCTATTTTTGTGAAAATTGCAACACCAGGAAGGAATCATGCGGATCGAATGAAATTTATTTCATATGTTATTAATAGTGACATACATAAATCATTACAATGCAACAATATTACATTTAAAAAAAAATCAGTAAATTATGAAGCCTCGACTAGCTGCATGAAGAGCTGCTGTACGTCGTGGTATCGAATCATTTTTTTTTCTTTCTTTTTTTCTGGTGACTTGCCTACTACTCTGCTCGTATACGACTCCATACTTGATTTGTACGGGCTGCTGGAGGACTTCGACGAAATAGTTGCCTAGCGACCATATCCAAGACATGTTCAATAGGTGACGTTTCTGGCGACCGTGCTGGCCAGAGAAGAAGCGGTTTCTGTCGTGCTGCGAAGAAGGCTTGAATATTCCTGGCAACATGTGGTCGGGCATTGTTCTGCTGGAATATAGAGTCAGGAGTGCCCTAAATGACAGGTACGACTTCTGACTCTACATCTTGCCTGATGTAGCGGTTGCTGTAGAGTGTGCCCTCAATTCGTACCAGTCGATATGGTGAATAGACCAAACGGCATCCCACACCATCACACCTGCCGTTATGACACTGGACAATGCACGATATCGTCTAATGCGTATGCGGCCATCATCATAACCCAACAAGGACTCGTCCGAAAACACAACATGTTGCCAATCCGCACGCCATTGTCTGTGTTCACGAGCCCATGGGCGTCCGGAAGTGTGGGGGTGCAAGTGGGGGCCACGCCCCCCTGGAAAAAGGGTGTTACCATAAACTTATACACATGTATATTACACATATATTTTTTATTTCAGTCACAGTAATTTTGTTAATTATGGTTAGGGTATTGCAGAAACTTGATAACTTCAATCTGAAAAAGTGTTTTTTTTAAAGGCAACACTATTATGGGGTGAAATAAGCCTCGTTTGTCCACCACACCCGGAAAAAAGATTATCTTGTTTGCGCCTACCTGGAAATAATCCTGAGGACGTCCATGACATTGTAGCCTGGGGCGTTGATGGTTTTAGGTCAAGGGAATCCGCCGCAAAGCAATCCTTTGTTCAAATTGCAAATGGCTTTCCTCGACTGGATTCTGTGGAACAGCCAATCAGAGCGGCGTTTGCTCATGTGAAGATAATCTGTGAGTTTGCCGAAGGAAAGTCTTTTGTCTATGCTCTCCGAGTGTTGGTTGTTTTTGTACGCTTCTTGATGAAACAAAAAGTAACAGATGATGTACATTCGTGTTCCGTTCATTAATATTCAGGTATTTATATGCAAAGAGATGAGATGTGTGCGTGACAAATATGATTAGCCGATAATGAAATCCTTATATTACAAGTGTATTAAATGTTTGATATATTTAGTTGAACAAAATATTTTTTTTTATGAATGAATCCTGCGAACTTCATGTATGAATATGCATACTAAGGTTCATTAAAAAGCTTGTTCAGTACGCATTGGTTACCATATTTCTTTCGAGCCAGTTTCTATTCCATACTTTTCTCTTTTAATTTTTAATAAAGCAGTAATTCTCCTACAACGTTCATCAAATTGCTCCTCCATCTTTTTAGATTGTCTGCTCTGCGCAATGCCTTATGGGACAAGCACTGCAACAAGTAACGTGTGACAGTAGCGTACGCAGGATTTCATCAAGGGGGGTGTTATTTCTAAAACTGTTTTCCAAATTCACATTACCATTGTTTTATTATACTTTAATTAAATAATAATAATCACAATTAATTAATAATACTTACAATTAATTAATTAGCTAAATTAATACTAATAATACTACTAATACCACTACTACTACTATTAAGTAGTAGAGATCTACATAAATATAGTATTTATGAAAACAATAGAACGAAATTACTTTCTAGTCATTCGATTTTTATCCTGGGAGCATTTTTTTGTTTCTTTGTTACGAAATAATTGTCTGGTCAACGAGGTGAGACATTTCAAGGGTGAAGAAGATCCATAAATACAAGAAATATATTAAAATAAATTGAAATAATCAAAGTATGGAACTCATCCAAGGAGCTGGTCAGTAGACCGTCTGACAACCACGCGGGCGAACCGGGTTCGATTCCCGGAATTAGTCGTAATTTTTCCGGCATCTTTCCCGCATAAATGTCCCTGATAATACACATCTGAATTGTCTCGCTGTTCTTACCAACAAAACATTTTGTAATAGTTAAGCTTATTGTCGTTTGAATAATTGTCTAGTCAACAAGGTGAGACATTTTAAAGAGAGAAGACATTCAAACGTGCTGCGGTAAACAATCCAATGGGAAGGCGAACTGGTGACTGTATTCTTGTCCGCCTAGCCTTTGTCTATGCATTAGCCTCTTACAACGAATCAAGAACTTTATTTAGATAATTCTCATTGTTCACACACACACAAAAAAATACATGTTCGTTGAACACCGGCGTATGTAGAGGGGTGGCCGATGGTGTTCCAGCTCCTACCGAAATTTTGAGAAAATCAGAATTTTCAAATAAAAATCCGTTAAGAACTTTAAAAAATCAAAATGTGTAAATGCGAAACCTCTTTTAAAGTGAATCCCGATTACCATTTTTCTCTTTGAATACAATTTTAATAGACTGAAAAGCTCCAAAAATACGAAATATTTTATTATGCATCCTGCCCTCCAAAACGAAGCCATGTGATATCCACATTTACTATTCCAGTCCCTCCCGAAAAAAAAATCCTGCGTACGGCAGTGTATTGAACATTGTTGCAACTGAGATACAAAACAACTTTTTTCCTCTTTTAAATCATAGTTACCCTAACCTAACCTCATAAACTCGTGTTTATTTTCAAGGCATCACTCTGAAAGACGCGTGTGTTTGGAATGCTGTGCTTTTCTCCATGCTGCATGGAAATAATAATTCAAATTATTATTATTATTATTATTATTATTATTAGTAGTAGTAGTAGTAGTAGTAGTAGTAGTA
The DNA here is from genome assembly GCF_977018435.1 of Lepisma saccharinum. Classification (NCBI taxonomy): domain Eukaryota; kingdom Metazoa; phylum Arthropoda; class Insecta; order Zygentoma; family Lepismatidae; genus Lepisma; species Lepisma saccharinum. The sequence continues at coordinate 37,939,901 of NC_139249.1, forward strand.
GAAGTAGTAATAGTAATATTATTGTCCCAGATCTTTGACTCTGAAAAATTGGTAATTTAATTTTTTTTCCACAGCATTTTTCATAATATATCACAAGCTCAAGGGGGAGGTTTAAACCCCGTAAACCCCCCCCTTTTGCGTACGCCACTGTCGTGTGAGGCAAAAACTAGCAAATGGGTAGCCAGTCCAGCGCCAACTGGGGCATTCCTACAATTTCGTGTGATTCGGCCTTTACTCTGCTGGGCCCAGGCATGCGCAATCACTCTGCAATTCAAATCATTTGCATGTCTTACCTTGATTTGCATTTCTTGTAAATTTCACGTGTTTATCATAATTCCTTCAAGCTGTTGCATTTTCATAAACATTTATTGCATCCTACATTTGTGACTGAAGTCTTACATTTAGAACATTATGTCCTGTTTCTTTTTAATGATAACCCTAATTCAAGGGAGAGAGAGGGACTGTACTATAGACAAATACAAATGGATTCCTTCAAATAGCGGAAAAAAACTTAACCCTTAGTACGCCGCACGGTCTGACGAAAGTAAGCCCAGTGTCGCCGAGGCTTTGAGCGGGAAATTTGAATTCGTATACATAATGGAGAAAAATCGTAACAACTCTGGCACTATAGGACCAATATACTTCGGATAACTTTTGTTTTGCAGGCAATACATCGGTGCATGCAACCATGTAAAATTTGGATGCTCCAACCGCAGGGGGGTTACGGGCGGGGGCTGCATCCCCCCAATTTCAATGAAAAAAAATAAAAATGTGAAGTTTGTCCCCTCTTCTACAGCTACTTTGGGGAGAAAACCGGAACTTTTGCTTTTTTTTTTCAAAGAATGGACCTTCCGCAACAGAATGAAACTTGATTCATGTTCGTTGGTGCAATACAATTTGAATAATAAGGCAAAACGTAAAACTCTAGCGAATTTTAGCCAATTTGCATATTATTCATAAAATTGTTATAACTGACACTATGGGACCAATCTACTTCGGATAACTTTCGTTTTGCAGGCAGAACATCAGTGCATGCAACCATGTAAAATTTGGATGCCCCAACCGCGGGGGGGCTTACGGGCGGGGGTTGCATCCCCCCAATTTCAATGAAAAAATCATAAAAATATGGAGTTTGCCCCCTCTTCTCCAGCTATTTTGGGGAGAAAACCGGAACTTTTTTTTTTTTAAAGAATGGACCTTCCGCAACAGAATGAAACTTGATTCATGTTCGTGGGTGCAATACAATTTGAATAATAAGGCAAAACGTAAAACTCTAGCGAATTTTAGCCAATTTGCATATTATTCATAAAATTGTTATAATTGACACAATGGGACCAATCTACTTCGGATAACTTTTGTTTTGCAGGCAGAACATCAGTGCATGCAACCATGTAAAATTTGGATGCCCCAACCGCGGGGGGGGGGGGGGTTACGGGCGGGGGCTGCATCCCCCAAATTTCAATGAAAAAATCATAAAAATGTGGAGTTTGCCCCCTCTTCTCCAGCTACTTTGGGGAGAAAACCCGAACTTTTGCTTTTTTCGTTCGCACTTGCATCTTGTGTAGCTACTGTGAATCTATTTCTCCCTTTTGACTCGGCTCTTTGTGGAAATATGTCCGGAAGGAAACGTTTGTGCGTTAGGGAAATCGATGAGCTGTTATATGATACGAAGTGTTTATGGTGAGGCCTTTGTTAGTCCTAACAGAGGAGGGAGGGAGCCTTTGCAATCCTTTATTTTGTCTATACTTCTGGATAGACGCACGCTTTAGACTCATGCTTTTGGCCTCTGGCTATCGTCAAGCTTCATTGCATTTCTAACATAGAGGCAACAGAAAGCTGACACTGCCAAACCTCATCCAATCCCCTCTCTCCTTGCCCTACCCCCTAATCCCCGCCACTACTTCAGCTCGATCACCAGGTCTAAACACAAAGAAGAATGTGTGCCTTATCAGTACTAAATCACAGCGTTGGAAGCTTGGAGGAAAACAGCATCGTAAATACCAAGCATTTATTGTGTCTGTCAACTGAAGAGCGGGCCTCCCCGATGGCGCAGTGGTAGCGTCGTCGCCTTGTAATCAAGGGGTCCTGGGTTCGATACCCGGTGGAGGCACAAGTGGTTCGGATCCCACTTTAAACTGTAGGTCCAGTCCCGATTAGCCTTACTGTGCATAAAGTGGACTTAAAACAACAAATCAATCCAATCCAATCCAAATCAACTGAAGACCGAACACGTGTTTGGGTGAGCCCAAACACGTGACATATTCCGAGAGAGGAGGGGGTGGGGGGATTTGGAATTTTCGAAACACGATTGCAAAACATGTTCCCGAACGAACTGTCAGTGTTTCAACCTCAATATACAAATATAAGTGTGGCAAACCCTCGATAATTGTATCTAAAGCTGTTTGTAACATATGTGTTACAGCGGCTACAAGGGACATACTTTTTTTGTAACATGTGTGTTACGGCGGCGAACTAAGGGTTAAAGTATCTGAAATTAGAACTGTTTCAAATTTCAAGAGTTTATCATGTTTTCCCCTCAGAGGAGTTAACCACAAAAAGCAGAAATGAAAGTGCAGAGACAATTCACACCTTCCGCTTGATTGTTTTATGCTACATGGCATGTTCTTCCTTCTAGTTGACTTCAGTATAATTGTCTAAAGGGTGTCAATACAGTTCACGAAGAAATTACATTCCTAATCAAGTTGTTGGGATCCTTTTCTTTTTTGTGTGAATTTTCATCTGAAGAAGACCCTGTTAGAGGGTGGAAACGTTACGTTTTTAGTGTATATATTTTCTATACAATAAATTCTGCCTTGGTCAGTATTTTAATGTTTTATTAACGTGGAGACAAGGCTTAACTGTGTTATCCTATTTATGCTTTAAAAAATAAAATATTTCCTATCATGTAGATAATTTTTTTTTAAAAAAAATGTATTGTGTTCTATTTTTGTCTACTTGCAGCAGCCGATCCTTGCCATCGTGAGGAGAAGTGCTCGTAATCTGATCAGGGGATGTGACCACTATAAGAATGTTATCTGAAACCGGAAAATAAAATCTTTGAAAAAAATATTGGAATTTCATTTCACATATTCATGTACAAATTATAACTCACGTGCTGGTTGCTGTATAATTTTTACTTTCAAAATTTTAGGGCATTCGGGGAAGTCACAAACTGCCATTTTGGGTTTATTTAATCTAAGTCATACTGAATCAATTAACAAAAATATTACTCCCTCTGTCCCATAATTATTGTCCGTTACACTTTTGTATGGTGTCCGATAATAATTGTCCGATATGCAAACTGTGACATTGGTGTATACAGAAGAAGAAAATGAAACACGGGAATGAGTCATACAACTTTATTACTCAAGAATCAGTACAAATTGGCCGATCAAGAATCCAAAAGAACATAAATAAAAAGTTACCATTTTGGCATACCGGACTATAATTATGGGACAGAGGGAGTAGTATATTTTCTGTTGGACATATGTAATGATTCTAAACAGTGACGATCCAACAATTATAATATGTGTGTAATGCTTGCAATTGATATTGATTGATTGATTGTTTATTTACGTCGCTTTTCTGCCTCTTTTGGCTAATCGTGAAGATGTGATAAAATTGATGCAAGGACACTCACAAAGAGCACCCATGCCGGATTCGAACCCAGGACCGCTGGCGTCGTAGCGCTCCGCCACGGATTCAGGCTGTAACGCTTAAAAGAAGAAACATGTAGCTTAGCTGTCTGTTGTAAAATTGCATTTTTTTGACTTGTGCTTTTTCTCTAACAGCCTAGAATTGATCTTAGACCAGACTAGTTCTGTTCTCATTGGGAGCCACAAGCATACTTACAAGGTTTGTTTTCAGCGAACGAAGTAACAGTTAATGCAACTTTACACTGTTAAAAAACATGTAAAACATAGATTATATGCTCAAATACTGAAACTTTACTACAGAAGAAAATATAGTGTTGGCTCGATCATGATGCATGTATTTAACAGTTTAAGGTCAAAACGAACAGTTAACAACAAGAGAATTAATTTATTGTGCAAAGTATAGTCTAATTGTAAATTTCTCAATGTCCATATTTGATTACAGTAGTTAATTTATTTACCTTTAGATGTATTTATAATGATACGATATTTTCTCATTTGATTTACCGGTTGCATGGATCGTGGTCACCAACATTTGAAAAAAACATTCAGTGGGCTCAACTGAAAGGTTTGTTTTACAATTTTATACTAAAAATAAGAAGCCATACCCAAAGCTATAGGGTTAGGATATCTATGTAAACAAATATTTTTCTTCATGTAAATATGAGCTCGCAACAGACTTACAGATTCTGATTATGGTTAAGTAGAGTAATGGCTGCTCAAGCTGAAGCTGCCCGACCCTGTGGCCGAGTGGTTAGCACATCGCGCTGCGACGCCAAGGGTCCCGGGTTCGAATCCCGGTCGGGCTTGGTTGTTTGTGAATGTCCATTCATCAATTTCATCATTTCATCACTCATCCCCATCTTCGCAAATTAGCCAAGAGGCACAAAACGCGAAGTAAAATAAACTAAATCAAATCAAGCTGAAGCTTTCACGAGGTCACTCCACATTCGGGCTGTCGACTTTTTCTTACAGATGCACCCCTTCGGTTCACTTGCAAATTTCATACCCACGGATTGGTTCGGAAACGTCATTGCACACGAAAAACAGATTTATGAAGGTGGGAAGAGATCTGTCTATACGGCAAAACTACAGGGTGAGCCAAAAGCCCCCCTACCCCCTATTTATTATTTCTTTCATATTGATGTATAATTTTCATGGTCCAGTGTAGTATAACAGGAGATACATTTGATCAGATTAGGCTACAGACAACTTATTCCAGAGTGTCTGTGTGTACGCCATCATTTTCACAAAAGAGAATTATTTGCCTTGAAATATGTGATGTTGCGGACTGCAATGTCTGCCACATCCCTGTTTGGTCCATATTTCTTTGAAGGTGCTGTGAACCAAATTAATAATCTCACCATGTTACGTACATGGCTGGTTTATTCCTGAACGGCAAAATCTAGATCTTCTCGGTCCAGTCTGGTTCCAGCAGGATTGTGCACCAGCACATTACGCTATTGCCGTATGAGAATATCTCAATTAAGGGTTTGGAAGCAAATGGATTGGAAGAGAATCTGAACATTTGCCAGCACCTATGAAGTGGCCATCGTGTGATAATGCATTGTGGGGTTACATCAAACAGAAGGTGACTAGCAAACGTTACGAGACAACTGACGAAGTTAAAGTAGCCACTCTTAATGCATTTGTACAATCACTCCAGCAATACTGAAGAGAATTTCTCATTGTACATGGAGGCGAATAATTCTCTGTTATGAAAATGATGGCATACACAGATACACTCTGGAACAAAGTTGTTGTTGTCTATAGCCTTATCTGATCAAATGTCTCTCCTGTTATACTATACTAGACCATGAATATTTTTCATCAATATGAGAAAAATAAACAGGGAGTAATTGGACTTTTGGTTTACCCTGTAGACCGGGGTCAGCAAAAAACAACCGGTTACCACCGTTGCCAAAGTTCGCCGCACCCCTGTTGAAAGGTATTTTTGTTATTTAGCTTTTTCTGCCACTTTTGGCTAATCGCGATGAGGATGATAGGGCATTTGCACCCGTCATATTATACCTACTGGGGCCAGCCCCTTACCATAATTATAACCAATAAGGGGGCTATGAGGGCTAAATTTTCCTAACCTAGGTTAAAAGCGGAGGCTGTAAAGGAGAACACGCATGTAAATACAAAACACAGCTCTTCATAGGATTTTACTGAACGTAGGATCAGACGCCAAAGCCTCGTTAGTTACGGGGTGTACTACGTGGAATTGAGGTTGATTTTTGGATACCCTCTCAGAGGACCCTTACACGCCCATGGAAATGAATCATGATATGAAATTGATGAAGGGACATTCACAGAACAACCATTCCCACGACCTTTGGCGTGATACCCTGTTGAATGCTCTCTGCATGCTTACCTCTCCCCACTCTGACGCTGTGGGGCTAAAAATACAATAGTGTGCGATATGGAAGGTACAGTCACCGGCAAAAAAATAGACACCTAGCTCCTGAAATACTCGCTTCCCTGCAATACATTATTTCCTAACTCAATGACAATGGCAGAAATTGCTATTGAAAACTTGCTATTAAAATCCACTCGTCGCCGTCGATTTAGGCAACACACATAACGCCTTGCAAAGAAGGGAGAATTTCAGGATGTGTGTCCCATTTTTATTGCCGTGACTGTACGTTCGAAAGTAGGCCTGTTGTCTCGTTAGTGTTGTAGTGCTTGCGACATGCGAGGGAGAAAAAGAATCATCGCTTCAGCCGTGTAGCAGACGACCTGGCAACAGCGTCCACGTGACCCAGCTGAGTGGCGGGAAGTCGATAGAGTTATCTCTTTATGCCCCATAAAATGACACAAACATTTTTTGCACTCCCAATAATAATTCTATGAAAATAAAATCTGTTGATCACATATCATACGCATATATTCATTTCTAAAAGTATATACAAATATTTTTCTGAGCATGAACAGAACTGGGACAAATGCACTTCCTGAATGTTCACGTCCACCCTCGGTCCATGGGGCCTTCAGAAGTCGATCGGAGGCTCTGGTGGGCCATCGCGTCTTTTGTCTAAAACGAGAACACAATTCTCACTTTTCTCCTAGATTGTGTTTGTTTTTAAACTACACTATACCATATCCAGGAATCTCTGGAGCAATGCCGTGCATAACGGTAGGGAAGAGGAGAAAGTGAGTGGACGGAACGCAGCAGTACACGCTGATGTTGCTGCAGTCGCTTCCCCCCTCCACGCAATCCCGTTCCACCTCACGCAATCATTGGTCGAGCGCCCTCGAGTCACTACTTGCGCAGGAACTTGCTTTCGTTCACTCGCTCCAGAGATTGCCGGGATAGAGTATACATTCTGTGTCCATATTCACGAGAGTTCAGAAGTAGAAGAATTATCTAAGTTATTTCTTCTATATACAGAGTGAGCCACGAAAAGTAGCTCCAGACTGAAACAAGAAGCAAATGGATAATGCATAACTACTACTCAGTGGCGGCGATTATGGGGGGCGAGGGGGGCAGTTGCCCCTTTTGTCCCCGCACTATGCTAAACCTTATATATAAAGGGAAATATACTGTCCTTGCCCCCTCAGTTTTGCACTTTGCCCCCCCCCCAAAGGTTTGGTACGTACAGTCACGGACAGTTCTGGGTTGTAACGATAAAAGTGGGAGATAATGTGATTGTTACAATCCAGAAGTTCCCGTGACTGTAACATACTCTCTTGCGTTATTGTAATGCTGGTAAAGGTTCCCACTTAAATGAACAATAAATGCTGGTAATAATAAACGTTTAGGGTAAAGCTCCCCGTGGCACTTTGCATCATGCCATGAGACATATATATCAGGATGTGGGGGTAGGGCCCCATACATTCTATCGATCTCGGCCATGTTGGAGGTGATGTGATCAGCACCACGCTCGCCTCCGGCTGCCTTTACCCCCCAGGGTTGAACCACCTTACACATTTAGTTGAAGCTGGGTGAGTCTCAGAGCCGATCAATGCGGGGACAAGGCCGGAAGAATTCCGCCCTTAGATCACCCAACCTGGGAATCGAACCCGGGTTTCCTGCGTGGCAGTCAGAATCCCCTACCAATTAGACCACATCAGGTCCCACACAGTACAAAGGGCTTTAGTATTGAGAACTTCTGTATTGAAAATCCAATTTGTAATACATTGAAACAAAATCCATGTCCAGGCTGGAATTCGAACCCTCAACCCCTGGGGTCGTTGCACGCTATGATAACCATTCTTCGTCTTTTTTTCTCTTTAAGGGAGAAACTACCCAGGGGCAACCTTCCCCACACATCATACTCATATCAATTAATCTGAAATCTCTTTTTCATTCAGGACAGACGAACACAAACATCCATGTCTTAACCGGGATTCGAACCTGGGACCCCTGGCCTCGGAGTCCGCTATGAGGTCAGGCTAAATATTTTTGAACATGTGTTTGGTATCTGCCATAATGTATTTCAGATGAGGCACCTCCCCGTAGTTAGCATTAACTCTACTGCCTTGCAAAGAAGAAGAATGTAGTTTGATTCCTACTGAAAACATATTTCAATGGTTTAGATACTACTCTAAACTGTAATCCAGTTCCGATTAACCTACCTGAGCAAAAAGTGGGCTTAAACAAACTTACGTTACAACTTACGGAAAAATCCATTCGCGCAAGTTATGATACTTATATAGCTATTAATAAGCATTGATTACTTATGATGCGCGGCTCGCAGGGCGATTGACTGCCAGAGAGCCAGGTACACTTCCAGGGTGATTTAAATTGGTAATGTTTGTACCAATTCCAATGGCTCTGGAGCCCATCCCATCTCTAACACGGAACCTCTCGATTACGAGGCGACGACATCACCACTACACCATCGGGAAGACCCTCTAATTAGTATGTACCTGGGTAATCTGAGGGTAAAGTCTGACGGAGCGTGGTGCTGATCACTTTACCTCCATAAATTGCTAAGAACGTGAATGTGTGTGGAGCCCTGTCTCCATCCCCACCCCCCAAATATGCCTTGACATCATGTTGCTAGCTGTACCTTTAAAAAAATGTTTAGGATGAAAGCGAGATTCATATATCTAAACCTCGAATGTTACACAGTTGTGGTCAATTATTAGTTAGTTTATTAGTCAATTAATACAGAGTGTCCGAAAAGTCACGCAACCCGGTGTTTACGACCGTATAACGGAATAGCGAAACGGAATCAGAAGAAACGCTTTCTACCAAGAGAATGCCCTGTATATTGGGAAAATTTAGAGAGACAAACATATGTAAGAACATACATGTTTTAATAACAAATAAGCAAATTGTTGCCAAAGTTTTTTTTTTTTTTGGCAAATCGTGTGTATTGATGCACACACAAAACTCACTGAGGTGAATTATTGCAACATTTCGCAATACCAACGAACAATTTGTATGGCCATCTATGGAATTTGACAGAAAAAGAACTTTGACGAAGTCTCAAAAACATTGAACAAGGGAATAAATGGGCTGTTCCAAAAATCGATGTTTTCACAATATTACGAGGGACACTGGCAACACTGTTGCTGTCACGTTTCACTAACAGACGTGTTTCACCTCAGGCTGTCACACTAAGGCACTTTTAACGACAAAGGAGATGCGAACATATGCAATAAATTACATACACCTTGCAACACTGAAATGTGGGTATCCGAGGAACGTGTATCAATTATTATGTTTTCTATGCCTTAGGTGGTTGCTGTTTGCCGCGAACGGCATTCCAGATTATGTCTACTTATGCTGACGTCATGTGTGTGTTTTCAAAATGCCATATTCTACACAGGAAAGAGAATATTGTTGAAGAATAAATCCGAACATGGTCATATTCTGACGTAAGAGAAGCATTTAGTGCCAAGTTTCCGACTACTCCCTCTCCAGATAAGTCGTCAATTTTTCGTATTGTGCAATGGTTTCGCCAAACTGGGTCAGTACATGACAGGGCGGCCTTCTGTGTTAGGAGCTGATGTTCTGCAGCGTGTTGAACAAAGAATGGTGACGTCGCCACAAGAGTCTTTTCGGAAGCTCGCCTCAGAATTGGACTTACGCAAGTCAACTGCTCACAAGGCTATACGGAAATTGAAATTTTACCGCATAGAGTTTGTGTTGTTCATGAATTGAAAGCGGTGGTTGTCCCGGCACGGTTGCGTTACTGTCATTGGTTTCAATCATTCGTTCGACAAAATGGTGTCAATGTACTGAATAAAGTCTTTTTTAGCGACGAAGCCTGGTTTCAATTGGATGGGTATGTCAACAGCCAAAATTCCAGGCATTGGGCTACAGAAAACCCACATCTGTTGCATGAACTACCCTTGCACACTCCGAAAATCGGTGTATGGTGTGGAATATCGCGACGTCGTATTGTGGGACCGTTATTCTTTAAGACAACAGTGGATACCGCTGTGTACGGGGATCTCATAATACAATTCGTTGCTCTCCTGGAAGAAGACGAACGTGATGCTTGGCTTCAACAAGATGGAGCAATTCTAATGAATCTCTTTGTATGCTGAGAGAATTTTTTGGTGATCGTCTAATATCCAAGGATTTATGGCCCAGTCGCGTGCCCGATTTAACATCTGCAGATTTTTTTCTGTTGGGTTACTTAAAGGGGAAAGTATACCAAACGAGACCCAGAATATTGGAGGAGCTGAAACGAAACATTACACAGGAAATTGATAATATCGGTGCTGAAACCCTCAGGAAGGTATCTGAGAACATGATGAAGCGAACCAACTTATGTATCCAAGAAAATGGTGGACACTTCGAACATTTACTTACACATTTACCCACATTTCAGGGTTGCAAGGTGTATGTAATTTATTGCATATGTTCGAGAATGACCAACTTTCTCCTTTGTCGTTAAAAGTGCCTTAGTGGGATAGCCTGAGGTGAAACACGTCTGTTAGTGAAACGTGACAGAAACAGTGTTGCCAGTGTCACTCGTAATATTGTGAAAACATCGATTTTTGGAACAGTCCATTTATTCCCTTGTGCAATGTTTTTGAAACTTCGTCAAAGTTCTTTTTCTGTCAAATTCAATAGATGGTCATCCAAATTGTTCGTTGGTATTGTGAAATGTTGCAATAATTCACCTCAGTGAGTTCTATGCATCAATACACACGATTTGCAAGAAGAAAAAAAATTCCGCCTTTGGCAACACTTTGCTTATTTGTTATTAAAACATGCATGTTCTTACATATGTCTGTCTCTCTGAATTTTCCCAATATACAGGGCATTCTCTTGGCAGAAAGCGTTTCTTCTCATTCCGTTTAGCTATTCCGTTATACGGTCGTAAACACCGGGTTGAGTGACTTTTCGGACACTCTGTAGAAGAAAGGTCTGACAGGACACTCACGCCTCTTGTACTGCCTCGTGCTCCCCTTCCCGCCGTCATCTTGTTCTGTCAGCAGGGCCTCTGAGGCCTCCAGATCCTCTTCTCGAGCACCTCCTCGCTTCTTCTTGTGTCGAAACACGTGTTGACTAATGTCATCGTCCTAGTAAAAGCATAGCAAAGTAAATCAGTATTAAAGTGGTGTTTCTTCCCCCCAAAGAGTGCCCCTGTGATCGAAGTGTGTGACGTTCGAACTGACACCTAGCGGTAAAAGTGGCAACTGTACTACAAGGCAGCATCAGCGGCTGGCGACAGCTGCAGCAACTAGCAGAAACAGCCTTCCAATGGATCGGCAAGGTGGATCACAAGCTTCAACACCCCTGGAGTAAATAAAAAAAGTACCTACTTATTTTTTTCTCTGTCTTTCATTCGTATCTCGATTCTGTTTTCTTTTTCTTGTATCCTCTTAAGTTCCTTTTCTCTTTGTTCCTCTCGTCTCGATCATTGGCATATTTTCTAGGGATGAGCCGATACCACTGGCATCGGTATTGGAAAGGATCGATTGGATTTTATTCGAGGGGTCTGCAAAAATGTCGCGTGATACTTTTGAGGAGTCTGTTTATCCTGGAAGTTATGCAAACTTCGAAATCCATTAATTCTGTATTATTATTATGTGAAAAAAAACTGTATTTTATATTATGATGTATTTTTTTTAATATTTGAACGCAAAACTCTGGTAATTTAATGTTTATATTTGGAGTGAAATACCCAATAACATTAATCAATATTTTGAAGAACATTTAAAAAATTGTTACAATTTTCAAGCATGGGTATCGGTATCAGTATCGGTGGAAATCGGTAAGAGTATCAGTATGGGTATCGGTTCAAATTGCTATCTGCTCAGTCCTAATATTTAATTATGTTTTTTCTGTCTAATTTTTTCCTAATTTTCTCTGTCAACCTCTTCTTTTGGCATTCTATCTCTCCTCCTCTCTATCTCTTTTTTGCATTGTTTTTCTTTTTCTACATATCATTTCGTCCCTCTTTGTTCCTGTATTTCTATCTTCCCCTTTTCTCTTTCTGTGTTTCTCTCTTTCCCTCTCTTTTTCTTTCGCTCTTATTCTGTTTCTCCATCGCTCTTATTCTGTTTCTCTTTCGCTCTTATTCTGTTTGTCTCGCGCTCTTATTCTGTTTCTCTTTCGCCCTTATTCTGTTCCTCTTTCGCTCTTATTCTGTTTCTCTTTCGTTCTTATTCTGTTTCTCTTTCGCTCTTATTCTGTTTATCTTTCGCCCTTATTATGTTTCTCTTTGGTCCTTATTCTGTTTCTCCTTCGCCCTTATTATGTTTCTCTTTGGTCCTTATTCTGTTTCTCCTTCGCCCTTATTATGTTTCTCTTTCACCTTTATTCTGTTCCTCTTTCGCTTTTATTCTGTTTCTCTCTCGCTCTTATTCTGTTTCTCTTTCGCTCTTATTCTGTTTCTCTTTCTTGCTTCGTCTTTATCACTTTCTCTCTATTTGAGTCTCATTCTTTCATATCTTTCTCTCCCATTCTTTATATCTCTGTGGGGGAAATTTTTACTCAGCTTCCCTATTTCTATCTTCATTTTCTCTTTCGTTTTTCCTTTGTTTCTCTTCGTCTGTTTTTCTATCACCTATCATTCTCTATTTGTGCCTCTCGTTACAATCAATGTCCGTCTCCCCCTGTTTTTCTTTATACTTCTGTGTGCGTGTGCGTATGTGACGGAGGTTCCTATTTGGGTGGATTGGAGTGTGAGCTTACTAAAGGCCGAATCACAGGAATCCAGTAGGAATGCCCTAGTTGGCGCTGGACTGGTTACCTGCCTCGAAATGATACCTGTCAGGCTGGCTGCTAGACTGATTTTACGACTAGACCGTGCAACTGACTTCTTTTCTATATTATGTGGTAGCAGCCAATCAGAGCGAATAGTTTCGCCACGTGAAGATAATCTGTTAGTTTGGCAAGGAAAAGTTGTTTTTTTTTGTCTGTGGATTGCGAGTGAGCGACAGAACGGTTCTTTATGGCCCAGAACCCACTTACGATTGCTAATTTTTGCCTCCAGGGCCGGCATTTAATTTACATAAATTTCGGGAACCCATAAATTCTAATGGGTTCTATTGAGTTCCGTAACAGGACCGAAACAATTTTTCTCGCATAATTTAAATTCAGTCAAAGTTGCTTATTGTTTTATTTCAATACTAAACATGGACCATAATTAATCCTGAAAAAAGGTTCCGGGACCGAATTGAAATACTTTAAAGATAAAAAGGTTCTTTACGGTCCAGAACTCATTTACGTTTGCTGATTTTGAATTTATTTACAGTTTTGGACATTTAACAGCCCTCAATACGAGATCAAGGCACAGTCAAGTCTCGTCTCAATACCATTCATACTCGAACAGCTTACCTCCTGCTGACTTCTGAACGCGCGTTTCTCCCTGAAGCCCTTCGTGCATCGGCAGACTTTCGGCGAGTTCCTACAGGCGGCGAAGGGACAGAAGCACAGAACGAACGACGTCAGCACCACACAGACGACCACTCCTGCACCAACACCCAGATACACCATGCGTTTGTCGTCCAGATACTGCGAATAGAGGAAGCAGCAATCAGAATAAAAATACACTCTCTTCCAAGTCAATGATTGGGCTGGAGGAGTACACGACCCACCAACAGAAATAAGACCCACCCCTCTAATATTTAAATTCTTTATTGAAATTTTGTCTTTTATCAAAATCTGAGAATGTAGATACAACTCGCCAGGATGAAAAGAGTCCGAAATACTCGTGAACTCCCGTTTGCTTGTGACTGAGTGGCCCCGTGTTGCCATTGGTATATTTACCTTCCCTTGCGTCGTTGTCAAAAACCTAAGGCCACGATAAACAGTTGCGGTCGTATTAATCCATAAGATTATATTTTATTTAAACTCTCTCTGGATGCTTCATGTTGACTAGGACATTCTCTTGTTTACTTCAGTTGTCTCAATGCACAGGGTTGTGCTATGCAAACTTCCTGATGTATTCAGGATATAGGAAGTTCCATCAGGTTTATGGAGTGAGCTGTTTTCAATAGAGGTAGTAAGAATCACGATTCGGCATGGAGGAAGGTCTCCATGGCCTGGGTGATATAGGGGTGAGACAGACTGAGAAGGAACTGACTTTGGTTTTGGATTGAGGAGAGAGAGGAGCTTAGAGAAAGAACTTGAGGGAAATTGAGGCGAGTCCTGGTCAACGAGCAACGAAGCCTTGAGAGGTCTTAGTTTTATTTTATTGGACGTTACTTTCAATGAATCATCACTCTTCAGATAGACAGGTAATTATCCTAACCCAGGCATGATTCAGGTTCAAAGGTGCATAAAACCCAATGAGTGACCATTGTCTTTTCTAGTTGTTAAGCTATTTAGTTTCAGTTGTGCCTTTCGCACTACCAAGCATTTGACTTGTCATGTCAATGACGAGTGCTCTCATCATTGAGGATGAATGATGAATAAGTTACATCACCCATTGATTTATTGTGGGAATGACTGGTTTTGATCCCCATTATTCACTGGAATAATACGCAGTGTAAGTCTATGTGGAAAGACTCTAGACCGTCCTTCCTTCCTGATCTTCCCCGCGGCGAGCTGGAGAAGAAGAGTCTGTGCGCAGGCGTATTCGTAAAGTAAGTACCGTTTGCAAATATGGCCACTGTAGCGATTCAGTCGCGACCGTGTGAGTTCTCGCTGACGTCCTTCATCCATTAGGTAGCCACAGGCACGTGTGGGAGCAGGTCATGCTTTTTCTTCGTAGTTTTCTGAAGGTTTGAAATATTCAAGAAAATCAATCGGCCCGCCGACTGTGAAGTCCGGTCTGTGATTTGTTTCCTCAAGGCAAGAATGGTTGAATTCTTGCCTAGAGGACAGACCCCCCCCCCCCAACAAAAATGCCTGCTGTGACACATTAATCCGGCTGCGTCGTGCAATTCAAAACAAAAGACGCGGAATGCTTAGCGAAGGCATTGTGTTGCTTCACGACAATGCTCGTCCGCATACGGCCCAACAAACTCGAAATTTCATCACGTCATTCGGCTGGGAATAATTTGTTCATCCGCAAACAGCCCTGACTTGGCACGAAGTCTCTTTCTTCATCTGAAGAAGAAGTTTCTTGCTGGTCAGCGTTTCGACGAGGATGACGACAACGAAGCAGCAGTGCATGGATGGCTTTCGTCACAGGCGGGAACATTCTATGATGATGGGATACAAAAACTAGTGCCACACTACGAAAAATGCTTGAACAATGGTGGAAACTACGTAGAAAAGTAGTTTAAGGTCTGTAGAATGCAATGCAAATAAAAAAGGTACGAAACTATTTTACTTTATTTTTTACACCATTTCGGTACTTACTTTCCGAATATGCCTCGTAGAAGTGGGAGAAACTTAACATTGCGCTGATGGTAGTATTATTTTACTTCTTCTCTCGGGAATATCAAACTTCTGATGGCGCAGAAAAACACCGAACGGAAAGATTGATTGATTGATTTGCTTTATTTTACTTCGCTTTTTGTGCCGCTTTTGGCTAATTTGCGAAGATGGGATGAGTGATGATTGGAGATCGGATTTTATGTTTTTACCTATTTTTTCCTTTGCAGGTATGTAAGAAATAATAAGTTATGTCAGCGTTTCGTTAAAGAAACGCAACTACTGATGAAGTTTTATAATGCCTAAAAAAAACTATTTTGCTTGTTAGAACCTATTTTAGGTTTATGCACTTAAATCAAGCCTTTTTTAAAGTTTTTATATATTTTTAAAGGTTTTACAGGATTTTTGTGTCACACAGAGGCATTTGCTTTGTTTGTTCACGAAAAAATTCAACGACGAACGTGTTTAAAACCTACTCTCTGTCGATTTCCCTTCCTCCAAGTCCATGGTGAATTTTCAAAGCTCTAAACAAAGCAAAATGTCTGATGCCACTGTTGCCTGTACAGTTCAAAATGGTCTGATCTGTGTGGTCTTGCTCAGTGGCGTACGCAAGGGGGGGGTTACGGGGTTTAAACCCCCCCCCTTGAGCTTGTGAAATATTATGAAAAATGCTGTGAAAAATAATTTAAATGGCCAATTTACCACAGTCAGAGATCTGGGACAATACTATTACTATTACTACATCTACTACTACTACTACTACTACTACTACTACTACTACTACTACTACTACTACTACTACCACTAATAATAATAATAATAATAATAATAATAATTTGAATTATTATTTCCATGTAGCATGGAGAAAAGCACAGCATTCCAAGCACACGCGTCTTTCAGAGTGATGCCTTGAAAATAAGCACAAGTTCTTGAAAGTGAAATATGAGGGTAACTATGATTTAAAAGAGAAATAAAATGTTTTGTATTTCAGTTGCAACAATGTTCAATACTCTGGCGTACGCAGTTTTTTTGGGGGGAGGGGCCGGAATAGTAAATGTGGATAACACATGGCTTTGTTTTGGAGGGCAGGATGCATAATAAAATATTTCGTATTTTTGGAGCTTTTCAGTCTATTAAAATTGTATTCAAAGACAAAAATGGTAATCGGGACTCACTTTAAAAGAGGTTTCGTATTTACACATTTTGATTTTTTAAAGTTCTTAACGGATTTTTATTTGAAAATTCTGATTTTCTCAAAATTTTGGTAGGGGCTGTAGCATCATCGGTAGAGGCATGCATATTTCGTTTTTGACAAAAAGAAAACGAAATTTGAAATAACAAATTGCAATGTTAATTTTTAAGGTTTCTGAAAGGTGTGAGGTGCATTTTCCTACCCTGTTTTGTCACGAAATGATGCGAAATGAACTGCAAAATGCGAAATAGACTCTTAAACACGAAATTTACCGTTTATATACCGACGCGACACTTTCTGAAGTCTGAAGTATCCTGTGTGTTATGCAATTCACGGAAAATTGATTAATTTTGCTGTAAATATTTGAAAAACAAAAATGGACTCCTCTATACAGGAATAAACTTAATATTCTGGTAATGATTTAATGTGCTATTAGAAGGGATGTGTTTATTTTGTGTAATAGTGCAGTTTTTAAATCAAATTTGGGATTATTTTCACATTTTTAAAACCAAAATGTAATTTTATATACCGCTTTTTCACCGCTATAACAGCGAAATTTCATTTTATTTACAGCTTTTGAACCCGAAATTGACTCTGTTTTTATACTGAAATTTTGCTTTTTTATATACCAAAAGTATGTGCCTCTAACCATCGGCCATGCCTCTACGTACGCCAGTGTTCAACGAACATGTATTTTTTTTGTGTGAACAATGAGAATTAACTAAAGAAAATTCTTGGTTCGTTGTTAGAGGCTAATGTATAGACAAAGGCTAGGCGGACAAGAATACAGTCACCAGTCTGCTTTCCCATTGTATTATTTACCGCAGCACGTTTGAATGTCTCTCTTTAAAATGTCTCACCTTGTTGACTAGACAATTATTCAAATGACAAGAAGCTTAACTATTGTAAAATGTTTTGTTGGCAAGAACAGGGAGACAATCCAGATGTGAATTATCGGGGACATTTATGCGGGGAAGAAGCCGGAAAAATTTCAACCAATTTCGGGAATCTAATCCGGATCTCCCGCGTGATTGTCAGATTCTCTACCGACCAGACCACCGCAGCTCCTTGGATGAGTTCCATACTTTCATTATTTCAATTTATTTTAATATATTTTCTTGTTTTATGGATTTTTTTCACCCTTAAAATGTCTCACCTCGTTGACCAGACAAAAAACAAAAAAAAAAAAAAAAATGCTCCCAGGATTTGATAAAAATTGAATGATTAGAAAGTAATTTCATTCTATTGTTTTCATAAATGGTATATTTATGTAGATCTCTACTACATAATAGTAGTAGTGGTATTAGTAGTATTATTAGTAGTAATTCAGCTAATTAATTAATTATAAGTATTATTAATTAATTGTGATTATTATTATTTAATTAAAGTATAATAAATCAAAGGTAATGTGAATTTGGAGAAAGTTTTAGAAATAACCCCCCCCCCTTGACGAAATCCTGCGTACGCTACTGGTCTTGCTCACTTTCGCGTCAATTTGGTGTTTTGTGGCATGCACGCCTTGCAAACTAACATTTCAGCATTGATGTTTGCACCACTGACTATATTTGTGCTGAAAGATTATATTCAGCATACAAGATGATCCTCACAGACAAAATTGCGGAGTTTGACTGTGGATAACAGGAAAACAGATTTTTGCCTAACTATACGGCGAAGAGTGGATTTTACTAGCAAATTTCTAATGGTATGTTCTGTCATCGCCGTAGGGTTAGGCAACAAACATAACGTTATGCAAGATAGTGAGTATTTCAGGAATAGGTGTCCCATTTTCATTGCCTGTGACTATACCTAATCAGCATTTTTCAGGAATTTTGAACTATTTTAAGTTTTTTTGAACCTACTTCAAGATTTTTCGAGCCCAACTGAAGATTTTTAGGACCTATTTCAGATTTTGAGAACCTATTTTAGGATTTTTAGAGCCTATTTTAGGAACCCAAAACCACCCTTTTTAGAACCTAAAAATCCGACGTCTAGTGATGATATGATGAAATTGATGAATGGACACTCACAAACATCCATGCCCAAGCCGGGATTCGAACCCTGGCGTCATAACGCGATGTGCTGGCCACGGGGGCCAGCGAACCGAACGGATAGAGGACAGGTTGAAGATTTTGTCGCATTTTTTCCAGATCGTATCTACAGAGCATTCCCTGACATTCGCTACGAGACTCGGCGGAAAGCGGCCCGGCATCAGCGCTTGTCTTTCCCGGTGAACGGGTCAGCGACAGTCGCTAGAGTCGGCTATTAAAATTACAGTTTTCATATTGTGTACTAACCTTGACTACAGAAGGTGTTGAAAATGATGTTCCTCTGCTGCAACACATTCCTGGCATCTACGAAGGAAATTGGCATTTACACGTGAAAGTTCGTCTACTGTAATTCTCTCGATTTCTCGTAAAACACTCTCTTTTGACTCACGGATGGTGTGCGGATTGTCTTTGTATACTTTATTTCCCCATTTTTCTTTCCACTTTTATTCAGAACTGACCCTGTTTCTCTAAACTTTTTTACAAGGTTTAATATAAGAGACTGTCGCGGACCCGTTCACCGGGAAAGACAAGCGCTGATGCCGGGCCGCTTGCCGCCGAGACTCGTAGCGAATGTCAGGGAATGCTCTGTAGCTTAACAATCAACTTTAAAAAACTAGGTAAATCGTCTTGGAAATACAATGGAGCGCTTTGATTTCGTGTTCCTTACTGTACATCTATGAAAAAAATCAAGCTGTAACTTATTTATGAACAGTAAAATATATCAATGATAAGACTACACGTTATAAAAATTGAGAACTTTAAAATAAAAAAAGGAACTAAAACTTTTTTTAAAAAAATAGAGCTTAAATAGTACACTTTCCTCCTCCTCCTATTATTAATATTATTATTATTTAATTGTGCAAAATGTAACTGAATTTTACTGTTTAGATCATGCCACTAAAAAACTAAATATTGAAAATATGTCAGTTTCCACTCATCCCTCCTTTCAACAATTTGTTCAGTTTGAATACAAGCTGAATGATATCATCGTGTGTTAATTTATAATAAAACACTACTCGTTTCAAACATTCAAAATCTAATTAGTGTTTTTGACCAGGACTCGAACCCAGGTCTATGGCACACTGAGCTGCCGAGCTGGCCACACACACGAGTGTATGGGTTATAGGATATGTCTATAGTGGAACCACAAGCAAAAAAGCCTGCGCAGACCTGCGACTCCTGTGCACCGTACTCCCGAGTGGAAGGGAGGGGCAGAGTGGAGCATGCTTCCTTATGGCCCGAGGTGAACGGGAGAAGGGAAAGCTGCGCGGGGACTTTTCGCCGAAGGTTCTTTTGTTTGTGGTCGCTCTATATCACTACGTCACCCACCTGGTTGTAGTAGCACCCGGGAGCGAAGGATGGGCAGGGCATGCAATCCCTGGCCCCCCGCAGCGGCTGGTAGGACCCAGAGGGGCAGGGCTCGCAGCGGTCGCTGTCTTCGAGGCTGAAGTGCTCCTCTTTACAAGGATCTGTCGACGAAAGAGAAACGAATCACTTGAGAACGGAGAAAGGTGCGGATGCACGGGGAGGGGCGATAGGGGCGATCACCCCTCCCAACTGCCATGATTTGGATATATAATATTCAAGACTCATTCGTTCTGTATTTTCATCACCACGTTTAACAAGCTGAAGAAGTCCATTTTATGCTCATGATAGGCTAATCGGAACTGAACCTACAGTTTAAATTTGGATCAGAACGAGTCTACAAGATGCGTTAAAAGGGAATCGGAGCTGAAACCACTACAGAGAATGCGTTTTTATTTCTTTGTTTATTCATTTTACTTCTCATATCTGACCTTAATTTAGCGTGACAATGGGAAGAATTATGATAACAACAGAGGCGTAGCAAAGGGTGGGCGAAGTGGGCGAGCGCCTGGGGCCTCACGTTCCATGGGCTTCTTATTATTGTTTAACCTTTCGGCACTCGCGCTTATTTCTGTCACATGAGTACTCGCGCGTTATATTTTTTACAACACACTATTTTCAATCATACAATTGTAATTCTTCAATAAAGTAGTTTTTTTTCTATTTTCTTAATATTTATTAATTGAGACATTGTATCTCAAGCAATTTACTCTTGGGGTTGGAATTGAAAAAATAAACACAATAGTACCCACGCGTTGTAAAAAGTACAACAGAGACACATTCACTGCTTCATTCTTCTGTTGCAACTAAATGAGTACTTTTTACAACAGCAACGAGTGCTGTGTAATAAATAGAAGTGAGAAAAATAGATGGAAAGGGCTAATTTTTGTAGCCGATAAAACTACAACATTTTAACCGGTTATAAATTCTAGTGAAACATTACACTTTTATTGAATATGTCAACTATTTAGTATTTTAAATAAACCGGGTGGTAGCCGTCTGATGTTACGTGGGTGAATCAAATATAAACGGGAATTTATTTCTTACTTGCAGGGAAAGTATGGTGGAGTCCTGTGGCCTCGAGGTGATGATAGTGGGTGTATCTGGAGTATGTTCCTTCCCTGGAGTCCTTGTCAACTTTTAACATCAGTCAGTAGCACGATGAGTGAGCAGGAGGTACACCCGTCCATTGTGCAACGCATCATTATCAAATTTCTTACAAACGAAGGGGCAAAACCAAGTGAAATTTTGACCAGACTTCGAGCACAGTTTGGTGAGTCCACCCTTTCAAAGACCCGTGTGTATGAATGGCACAACATGTTTTGGGGAGGACGGGAAACTGTGGAAAATGAAAGACATCAACGGCGGCCAAGAAAAGGCATCACTCAAGAAAACATTCAGGCTGTTCAGGACTTGATTGAATGTGACCGTCGCTTGGCAGTCAGTGAAATTTCATCTGCAGTGGGCATAAGATATGGTACTGCTCACACGATCATTCATGAGAACTTGGGCTACAGAAAAATCGCTTCGAGGTGGGCCCCACGCCTCTTCACTGAGGAGCAGAAAAAGGTTCGACTGGAAATCTCTCAAAGGCTCCTGCTTCGTTATGAGAGAGAAGGGGATGAATTTTTGCACCGTCTTGTCACAAGTGTTGAAACTACACACCAGAATCAAAACAGGCCAGCAGTGAGTGGTGGAAAAAAGAAGTGGCTGGGCCAGTCAAGACCAAAAGCCACGCATCAGCTGGGAAGATTCTTGCCACAGTTCTTTGGGATTTCAGAGGTGTCATTTTTATTGATTATCTTAATGAAAGAAGAACAGTAAATGCTGCTTACTATTGTCAACTCCTGGAAAGTGTTAAGGCTGCTTATCGGACCAAACGACGTGGTACAGTCATGTTCAAAAAATCTGTCGCATGGATTTTTTCTAAGTCCAACGTCTTACGAAATTATGTTGGTAGCTCTGAAACAAGGAAGTGTTGTGAAATATACGCACCTCCAATCAGAGTGAAGTTCGATTCGGAGGAGCAGGAGGCGTGACTCACGGTCTTGTCCACAGGAAGTTCAACCAATGCAGCATTTACAAATATGAGATAACGTCCCCATTGGTAAAATATTGTTTCAATAATGCGAATCGGCAGAAAGATTGCGCAAAAGTTTACTTTGTCGTTTTAATGCTTTTAATCGTTTCAAATTAGTATTAAATTGTCCCAATTATAGTTCATGAGCTTAATATAATGTATTCATGTATGTGTTTGACAATCATATATCACTCATTAGAACAATTTTCACATTGTTTTCACTACGTGAGATGACATTTCATTTACATTTACGATAAAATAGTGGTTTGGGTATAATAACAGTTTTCATTAATTAATTTAGAGATGCATTTTTATTTGTTGAGTTCATGATTAGGTTAATTCGTCATTTCTCACGAAAAGAGGGAACCACAGCTGAAAGAAAATACACAACTTGAATTATTGAGGTCAAGAGTTTGTTTTAAGATCACTTTTTGCACACATAGGCTAATCACGACTCGGGATACATTTAAATTGGAATCTGAAACATTATGCGACCTGACTGGAACTCGGAAAAGGACACACCGATTACAAGACGTCGATACATTACCACTTGGTCTAGCGAACGCCAATAACAATGAGGGGTTGTGGGAGTGGAAGAGGGGTGACGGAAAGTAGAAAATAAATAGTAGTTTTGGGGGTATTTAATGTTATATTTATACACATACAAACCTAGGAAAATATTTATTTTGATACGTGTGTGGGGGGAAGGGCGAAAAGAGAGGGACAGAAAGATATTGGGAGAGATGGGACGAAGAGGTGATTGTGGGAAATGTTTTATTTTACGTTCAGTAATAAAAACAATCAAATCAATGATGATTATCTTATAAATACCATATTTAATGTAAATTTGTTTTAAAAATGGGGGCGGGGAGCTGTTTGTTTTACGTTCAGTGCAGGATAACAAGTGGAGACACATAGTGGTTCGTATCTCACTTGAAACTGTAGGTCCAGGCCCCATTAGCCTATCTGTGTATAACGTGGATTTAGAATTCAGTAGAAAATAACGTCGATCTAGTATTTTGGATTTTAGATGCGTTGAGATCACTAAAATTTCCAATTCTTATAATAAGAAACCTGTCCTCATATTACCATTTTGAAAGAGAGAGAGTTAATTGTATAATCTTTCGTTGTTAGTTTCAAAGAAGACTAATTCAAATAGTAACAATGGGAACGAATAAAGCTTACGAAAAGTTTTTGCCACCGTGCGGATTTGAACCTACGACCATTAGAGTGACAACCCAGTGCGATAACCACTACACCACGAGTTCGTTCCTTTTTACGGCATGATTATGAGTTAAGACCAATTCGTTCAATATGCATTAGAAATATAATCCCCACCCGCCTCTTTATAAACAACACACCCAAACGCTCCTTTGTAGCAAATGAAATAACGGTGGTATGAATGTCAAAACATTTAAGCAAAATCTACTATATTTACGACGCAATCGTTTTACATGGAGAGGCTACAGCTTCGAGAATTGAGGTTGTGGTTTGACTGTAATTATAGGATACCCCATAGGTATCGATAAGCCAAGGCTCTAGTGTGCACTAGATTGGTCCATTTGTAGTGACGTGCTCAGGAATTTGTAAAGAGGTATGTGAATATAAAAATGTGTTAATGCTAATTTTTTAAACGGTGAACTCATAATTTAATATCTCTCTGTCCATCTCATTATCCTACTTAGGAACTAATTAGTATTGCAGGAGTCATACTGAAAAGAAATCTCACGTGACAATGACGAGAAATTAGATTTACGGAAGGAATAGTTTTCATATTTTAAAACCTCGAAGGGCCATAGGCTATCTCCCGACTGTCAGTCTCCCTTCCACAATCCTACCTAGAGTTATCTTCAACTGGCAGCGAGGTGACGTTGGTCAGCACGTCGAACCCTCAGCCGTTATAGAAGATATCTGAAACCAGGTTACACTAGTCACTCGTAGCTCCCCAATTTCCTCACGATGGTTGGTTGCCACCGGTCCTATACAGATAACAGGCCGATAACCCAGGACGACTCGAATCCATGCCGTCCCGCTGCAGTCGGAATCCAAAGCACAGAGTCTTAGACCGCACCGTTACGGAGGAGGAGAGTTTTCATATTTTGTTTTTTATAAATGTCGACAATACATTAAATATATTACGCACCAAAAATTAGTGTAAAAAAATAGCCGGTTCTATAACAGATTCGAACCTTCGATCTTCACTCAACTAGGCCGCTATTTTTAACAATTTCCCATTTTCTCACTCAATAACCTTCGTTGAACGTTTGTCTTAAGATTCGTTAGCAATCTTGTAAACCTTATTAACCTATCTGCTGTCTATCACAAATGTATTTTACAACCTGGAGTACATTTTGATGTCTGCAATTTAGAACTTGACTTTCGTGGTAAGTAATTCTCTACCGTCTACTACTATATAATAAATAAATCAAAGTCTACATATCTCATATTTTGTAAATGCGAAATGTCATTGTTAAATGTTAGAAACTATTTCTTATTCCACCGTTAGTTCCAGATTTAGCCACAGCAATCTGGAAACCAGCGTCAAACGTGTTTCCCACACTTCCAAGGTCAGGTGAACCCTTATCAGTTGCATTGGATGCCTGGGAACATGTTACTTCATACGTCATGGTACTGTGGTGGATGTCTTCCCCTTCCCCTTTTACCTTGAACGGAAGTTATCCCCGACTGGGCACGACGAATCAATCACAGAAAAGCAGACTGTCTAGTAAATCGCATGCCATGTATTATTTTGAGCTCCTAGGTTTTGGAAAGTTAAATAAAAAAAGTATGTAACATTAATTCATAATGGTTGACTTCTTTGGGTATTATTTCATGACTCTTTTCTACTTACTCCAATGAAACTTTTGTCTACTGTTTTCAGTAGATCAATAGGTGTTTTGAAACATCTACTGTGTTCAGATTTTCAAAAAGATATAAATACAAAAGAATAATAAGGGGGTATGAAATTAATATTTGCAGCCAAAATATTAAACTTAACATATTATACACTATACTGAATAAATTAATTTCACTTGCAGATTCTCTACTGTACTGGTTTCAGTAGATCAATAAGTGTTTTGAAACATCTATGTTAAGATTTTTTAAATTTGAATTACAATTTGTGTGCCTGAAAACTTAGGGTATTTTACACCCGTCACGCTATACGAGGTCCAGCCCCTTATCATGACAAAAATAAAAGCGTGTCTGAAAACTAAAATATCCTTACCTGGGTTAAAAGCTGAGCCTGTAAAGCGACAGACAGTCAGCACAAACAAGGACAACACACACGCAGTCCTACAAAGATTATACTAACAGGACGTCCAGTCACCAGAGCCTCGTTAGTCTGCAAAATGCAGTTCAGGGTGTACTACATGGAAGTGAGGTTGGTTTAAATTTTAAATAGATATAAAAACAAATTGTTAGTGAGGAGGAATAAAAAGTTATATTTACAGATAACATGCTGAGCTAAACACACTACAAGGGTGTAAGGGATGACCTTCCACGAAGTATGTACACCCAATTATTGCTTCCACGTAGTACACCCTGGACTTCAGTTTGCAGACGAACGAGGTTCTGGCGACTGGCCCCATGGTAAGTATAATTTTCTGTGTTGTCCTGTGTTTGGTCCTTGTGGGTGCTGAGTGCCTCTTTACAGCCTCAGCTTTTAACCGAATTCATAGTATTTTAATTTTTTAATTACAACACGACGTTACAGTTATGTTATTTTAGTTCTGGTAAGGTGCTGGACCCCGTATAAAGTGACAGGTGCAAAATAGCCTAAGTGCTGACGCACCCAAAATTTTGAATTCAAATTGAAATTCAAACACACTACATGCAATATTATATGTAGTACTGAAGATAATATTTCACTTGTAGTTCCTCAACTGTAATTACACATTAGGCCTACTGAAAGTGTTCAGTAGGAAATCATTGATTTTGAGTAGATTTCCGAGAGACACAGTAGAGTACTACAATTGATAACAGTAGATTCTGTCTACTGTAAACAGTAGAAATTACGTAGGTTTATAACGACGATGAGAATGAAACAGAGCTAAAAACAATGATAATGAAATGCAGAAGCGACCTGGAGCAAACAGGAACGTAGAATGTCTGGCAGCGAGACGCAAGAGTTGATCAAGCGATTATAGCATCAAATTTAGCTTAGAGCTCATAATTGATATTTCTACATGAGCTCAACATACAAGTTACATACAATGAGGGAATTGAATTGAGTTTACATCTCACGTGATATGAGTCGAAACTATTGTTGCACATTGAACTGTGAAGTGAATCAATATTCAATTCGATTAACTAGTGAATGGTGATGTGCTGAGATTTTGTAACGAGATGTGCAAAATGGCTGACAGTATAATAACTTATGGACACATTGATTTAATATAATTGAACAATCTTATAACCTACGATTTTGCATGAAATTTTATTACTTGAATCTACATCACTTCATTGCAAAGGCTACAAGGCATTTTATGGGTTGTAAAATTCTGTGTTCGATTCACATTTCGGTTAACTCTGCGATTTTTATTTCTTATTAAACCGAAAAATTATTTATTGCATTTTACTTATTACGAAAATTCGTATATTATTTGCTTTGCGAAATGTAGAGAATATATTGTTTTTCATGCTGTTTACAAGAATGCAACTATGCATGGTGAACAAAACATAATGCAAAATAAATACTATTCACAAAAGGATGTCAATAGTATTTATTTGTTTTGTTTCTTGATAATTTTCCCTAAAATAAAAATGTATACCTTTCCTTGTACATGACATTTCTTGGAATATGACACATGGATCATTTTTATGCAAATCCTAGTAAAATGATGAGAAATTCAAAAACATATTCTGAAAAATTATTTTCAAAAATAACATTGAAAAATCATTAGAAAGGAGTGTTATTTTTTAAAAATATATATATATAACATTTTTATTTCTTTCAATTATTAATTAAATACAATACTTAGTTGCTATATATAATAATAATAGGAGTAATCGAACAGAAGTCAAACTTATAATCTTCGGCGTGTAATACTGATAGCCTATCACCGAACCACTTTACCATCATAAAATAAATTGAAGTTTTTTTTCTCGGAAATTACTGGCTAGTGCACGCTGGAACCTTGCCATATGAATATCTACCCTACCACTACAAGAAGCCATGTCACAACCTCAATTCTCGAAGCTGTAGCCTCTCCATGTAAAACGATTGCGTCGTAAATATAGTAGATTTTGCTTAAATGTTTTGTGACATTCATACCACCTTTATTTCATTTGCTACAAAGGAGCGTTTGGGTGTGTTGTTTATAAAGAGGAGGGTGGGGATTATATTTCTTTGATTTGATTTGATTTAGTTTATTTTACTTCGCGTTTTGTGCCTCTTGACTAATTTGCGAAGATGGGGATGATTGATGAAATGATGAAATTGATGAATGGACATTCACAAACAACCAAGCCCGACCAGGATTCGAACCCGGGACCCTTGGGATTATATTTCTAATGCATATTGAACGAATTGGTCTTAACTCATAATCATGCCGTAAGAAGGAACGAAAAAAAAATGGCGTCAAGTTGAGTTATACGTGCTACTGTGCTCGTCGGAAAATACTTGTAGATAATTGAAAAAAACTTCTGAAAACCTGCCACACAGACGATACGAACTCGTAAGTATCTCAGGACATAGTGTAGTGATAAACAGGTGAAAATTAGGTATAACTTAAGGAAAAATCATAAAAATGCCAGGCTGTTGTAATTGTTACAAAGCAAAGCTGGAAATAGAAAAACTGCAACGTGAACTATCATCAAGAAATGAGATCATCAAAATTCTCGAAGCAGACAAATTAGAACTGTTAAACCGGAAAAGAGAAGAGAAGATGGAACATGGTACATGGTCAGATGCGGTCAAACGAAACATAAACAAGAAGTCCGCGATAAACTTGTCCAACAACAACTATGCAGCCAATTACAGTGTATCAAATACAGTTGTGCATCCAAACCCGTTTGAAGTGCTAAACAATGCAGAAGTTAGCTCCATAACAACTGCATCGGCTCACACATCAAGGGCAAATGCTTTCCCATTGAAACACATCAGCAAAATGAGAAATCGACACAAAACAAGTAAACGTCCTGACACAAATAAATACGACCAAAACACTCTAGTTAATAAAAGTTACAAAGGTAATGTCTTAATTTTGGGTGATAGCCATAGTCGTGGTATTGCTTCTAAGTTGGGCGAGAAGTGTAGTGAATACAATGTATCTGGATTTACTAAACCTGGCGCCCCATTGACAGAAGTTGTTAAATCATTACCTGACATGTGCAAGGACTATGGAAAAAACGACCATGTGATCATAATGGGTGGTTCCAATGATATATCAAGAAATGGAGGAAAATTGGTAATCTCAGTACTTAAAAACTGCCTTGAAACAACAAAACATACCAACGTCGTCATTACTGCCATTCCACACAGATACGACTTAATACCAACTTCCTGTGTAAATTTAGAAATTAACAGTGTGAACTCTAAAATTTACAAAGTTTGTAAATCCTCTCCCACAGCAAAAATGCTAAGCGTTAGTGAAATTGGAAGAGATAGCCACACAAACCATGGCCAACATCTGAACGGAAAAGGGAAAACACTTCTGTGTGATAATCTTTATGCACTATTTACTAATACACCACCCTCGCAGAAATCAGTGTACCCTCTTAAGGAAAAACCAGAAAGTGAAGTGTGTGAAGTGCAGTGTCATACTAACCTCGTAACTCCAAACAAAAATGATGATACGGTAAAAGGTGAAGAAAAAATTAGTGTCAGTGTCACGGACAGGCCTTTGAAAAGGAATATAAAAAAACCAATCAAACTAAGGGACTCTTTTTTATGGTAAGTGAGAGTAAACAAATGAGCAAATATAACACTTCCTTAAAAAATATGCATAACAATGTTCAATCCATTACCAACAAATTAGATCAGATAATCATATGTCTAGAAGAATTACAACCAGATGTATTTACTGTAACTGAATATGGACTCAATGAAGAACAAACAGAATTCTGTAGGTTAAAAGGGTACAAATTGATCTCATTCTTTACAAGAAAAGAGTTCAAAAGTGGTGGTATAGGCATATTCATTAAAGAAAAACTAATTGGATGGAAACAAATACACTGGTTAGAATCACTATGCATCGAAAAGGTCTTTGAAGTAGCACGTATAGAAATTGATATGGGAAATTTATCTGTGAAGATAATAACCCTATACCGTTCTCCAAATAGTGACTTAAGACTCTTTTATCAATAGCTAGAAATCATGTTAACAAAAATAACAAGATCAAATTGCAAAATCATTATCCTGGGAAATATTAACATTGACCTCCTCAAGAGCAATAATAAAAACACAGAATACATTGATCTCCTTAGGTCCTATGGACTCTCGCAGATAATCACAGATCCAACTAGAATAACATGTAACTCCGAAAGTCTAATAGATCATGTTATCACCAATCTCCCCTCTGACACAATACAAGCAGAAGTGATACACAACTTAATATCTGATCACACAGCACAAATTGTTGAAGTTAGTATAATCAAACCACATTACAACGCAAAAAAACCTATACGAATAGAAAGCCGAAACATGGGGGAAGACAACGTAAACTATTTGTTACACCTGTTAGGTAAAGAGAATTGGGCTCTAGTATTTCAAGAAAGTGAAACCGAAAACATATGGGAGAAGTTCATGACCATACTAACTTACTTCATAAATCTTTCATGCCCCTTAAAAATAAAGCATGTTCAACCAAACAAAAAACAAAAACCTGGGTCACAAATGAAATAATACACAAAAAGAATGACCTCAAAGATATTTATGACAAAATGTGCATAATTAAGGAAAACAAACTTTGTGAGTCATATAGAATAAAGAAAAAATGAATATAAGAAACTAATAAGATATGAAAAATCCAAACACCTCAAAGATAATATCAGAAATAATAGTAATACATCAAAGGCAATTTGGAATATCATAAATGAGCAACGAGGCAGAAAACCCAATAAGCGTAATGAAAATACCACATTATTTGAAAATGAAGTAGAAATAACTAACCCTAAACACATTGCAGATACATTCAATAAGTATTTCTCAAACTCCTATGTAAACTGTCCCATTGACCCCACAAGTGCCCAAACAACTAAAATTGAATCAAATACTGTACTGAACTCCATTTACTTAGATGAAATAACCCTAAATGAACTAGAAACTACGATAAAAAATTTAAATAATAAGAAATCAGCAGGTCCAGATGGTTGGTCAAATAATCTAATTAAAAAATGTTCTCAATACATAACATTACCACTACAGTATGCTATAAATGCCTCTATCAATAGTGGAATTTTCCCAAAAGTACTGAAGAAAAGTATAATTAAACCAATACTCAAAAAAGGAATAGAGACAGAAATAAAAAACTATAGACCAATAACGATCACATCATCTTTCTCAAAACTGTTAGAGAAAATCATTTGTAACAAAATATACGAATTCTGTGCCAAATATAACATAATTAGTCCACTACAACATGGTTTCCAAAAGGGTAAATCGACAAGTACAGCTACTTCTCAATTTATTGAGATAATTATAGATGCATTAGAAGATAATGAGATACCCTGTGCTATTTTCCTGGATCTGTCCAAAGCCTTTGACTGCTTAGACCACTCTATGCTCAAGCAAAAAATATACAATCTTGGCATTAGAGGAAATACATACAAACTGATAAAATCTTTTCTCACGGATAGACCACAGTACACCCAGATACTACATACTGAAAACTCCGCGGTTCACAAAATTATATCTGACACTGAATATGCAAAAACAGGAGTCCCTCAAGGCTCTATACTAGGCCCGCTACTGTTCATACTATATACCAACGACCAGTGGTCAGAAGTAGCGAGCTACTTGTAGCGTCGCTACTGTAGCTAGCTACAAAATTTGTAGCTGTAGCTGTAGCGACGCTACATTTAGAAAATTGTAGTTGTAGCGGTAGCGAAGCTACAAAATTCCTGTAGTTGTAGCGAAAATTTCGCTACAGCTACATTTTTTCTCAGCATTTTGAGGTGAATTTTGAATGTGGCAACAGCGTCAGAAAAAATCGACAATAACCCTTAATTTTGCAGGAGGTTCATAAAGACAGTCTATTACATGGAGATACAGATTATCTAGATTGTAGATTATATATATATGTGTGTAATTTATATAATTAGTATCTGAATAATTCAGATATCCAGATAACTAACTGACATCCAATATATATATAGCCCCAATCCCACCACTCACTCACTCACTCACTGACATAAATGTTCTCCATGAAGGAAGCCCCGGAGGCGAAAAACGCCCGATTACGACCCCCCATGAAATCGTCCCAAAAGGCCGAGAAAATTAAAAAATCTCTCAATCGGCCCTTCCTTAAGGGTGAAAATGCCCTTTTCTCACGTCCTTAGCAACCGTTGCCACGGGCATTTCTTTTGCACACATTGTTTCCTTCAATTCCTAATTGTCCAGCTACATTATATTTCTCACAGATCAATAGCACACAGATGAATGAACTCATGGTTTTGAAAAGGTGCCTGAAACAAGTGTGACATCTACATAATAAGGAGTTTCAGCCCAGATACAATTACGTATATATTGTTATACTCAATGCGTAAATATCTGCATCGTGCTTGTTTCAACTAAATGTTTTGGGGGTATAATGACATGCAATTCCTTAGAACTTGCCGTGCTTGTTGTTCACCAGGGAAACGGACGTTGCTAGGGAACTTAAAGAAAGTTTATTTTCACCCCGAATGCTACTGTAAGGGAATTATGCTAGAGTTTTCGATTGATTGATTGATTGATTTGGTGTTTTAAGTCCACTTTGTGCACAGTATTAGAGTTTTCGAATTTTAAAATGTGAGCATCAGAATTCATTGCAGAGGAGAGATAGAAATTTGCGAAGAATGAAGGAAAACATTTCTTTATTTCAATTAAGTTTAAGAATGTAAAACTGACTACAGAAGTAAAATGTTACTTTTCCAATTTAGTGTCGCTATTGAATTCGTTTACATAAAACATCTAACTAACTATCCTGAAACTGTTATTACTTACCCAGCTTATTATTAAGAAAGAAACCAATAATATTTTGATTATTTGTATAGTGGAACCACGAGCAAAACAACCTGCGCAGACCCGCGGCTCCTGTGCACCGTACCCCCGCTAGTAGGGGAGGGGGAGAGTGGACAATGCTTCCTTATGGCTCGAGGTGGAGGGAAGAAGGGAAAGCTGCGCGGGGACTTCTCATCCCAAGGTTTTTTTCCTTGTGGTCGATCTATACATATTACAGCGCATACACACATAAATTTACGTTCAAAACTTTCGAAATAAGCGAACCACGTCGGCGAGCGCACGAGACGTGGCCACAGGCCACGTCGAAAGTGCGCGAGTATATGAATATATTCCTGCTAGCAGCTCGAAAAAAGTGCCTCGTTTGCGTCACCACCGGAACAAATCCTGTGGATATTCATGGTGTAAGAGACACCAAAATGTCATTAATTGCTGTGTAAGACAGAACTTTCAGTGCAAAAACGAGCGATGGATTTTCCACTGACAAGGGAATAGTGCCAGTAATAAATAGCTCAGTACATTAACAGCATTGATCATCGTCAGTATATAGGATCTCACCAGCAAGAAATTATTGTTACAAGAATGATAGAGTTTCTGGAATTACAATTATTTTCACGATAGTATTTGTTCACAAATTTTAAAATTACAATACGTTTAGAACACTCAGGTTTACACGACAGTTTCCTCAATAATTTCATCATATTGCAAAAAGTATGTACGAGTCATTGACTTTCCTGCAGAAACGACAATTCCCTTTAGTTAATATACATAGTTTTTAAATTTATGTATTTCTCCTACCTTTGCGTCACTTTTCTGTAACTTTTGCTAATCATGACATCATCATCCTTCGCTGTTTCCTGGCTCTGGCTGGGTCGGCATAAAAGTAAAGCCTCTCCATTTTTTCCTGGTCTTTCACCACTCCTCTCTTTTCAAGGTGTTCCAATCTTGTCCTCTTCTCCTAACACTCTCCACTATCTGCTCTTTCCACCGACATCTTGGTCTCCCCCTTGGCCTTATTCCCGCTCCTTGTGCATTTTAAGCTCTTACTGGTAGTCTTTCTGCATCCATCCTCTTCATGTGTCCGAACCATCTCATCTGTGCCTGATCTATCTGTCCTGGAGCTTCACTACACCCACTGTCTGTCGGATCTCCTCATTTCTTATTCTATCCCTTCTAGTCTTCCTCAAAAGACTCCTTAAAAATTTAATCTCCACTGCCTGCATCTTTACTTTGTCTCTCTCTGTCATTGTCCAAGACACTGCTCCATACGTAATTATTGGCACATAGTATGTGTTGTATACTACCTTCTTGAATTTCATAGGTACATCAATGTTCCATATTAATCTTCGAATGCTTTGATATAGTCCACCAACCATTTGTCCTCTTCTGCATACCTCCTCATCTAATCTTCCACTTCTCTCAATCATAACAATGAGGATGAATGGTTTACTTAATTATTCTCTTATCTATAGTAGCTTTTTGCCACTTTCGGCTAATTGTGAGAACGAGGAAGAATGATGAATGATGAGCAGTGTGGGGAATGGAGGAGCAGCAGGATCTCATCCTCCCAGCTTGGTGTCTTTCCTAGTTTTTGTATTTGAGTCCATTTTATGCATAGATAAGCTGATCGAGACAAGATCCTAACCACTATGTGCCTCCGCTGGGTATCGAACCTGGGGCCCTTTTGTAGTCGAAGGGCTACAGGTACTTTTCATTCAAAATGCTGACTTTATATCAGTCTATAAAAATGAAATATTTATTCTCAAGGAAAATATGTTGATGTGAATATAAATACGTAATCCTACCAAATTTTATTTGTGTATAGTTGTAATAATTAATTTGGGTAACACCCTAATTGCAATATCCATATATCAAATTTGAATTGATATGCCACTTGCATAGGTATGGTATTCTCAAAAACTATAGTAAAAATAAGTAACAAAAGTAACATTGCTATCAACATTATCGAATGACTGGAATCATGATAATAAATAACAGAATCTATTTACCAGTAGAAGGGGATTTTTTTAATACCCATATGGTTGTTTTCTTTTTTTTTAGCAGAAGTAGCGCAAGAAGTAGCGAAGTAGCGAGTAGCGAACAGGAGTAGCGTAGCGAGCTACTTCTTGGAAAATGTAGCTGTAGCTGTAGCGAAGCTACATTTTGGAAGAGCAGCTGTAGCTGTAGCGAAGCTACTTTTAAAATGTAGCGTTCTGATCACTGCCAACGACTTACCCGCCCCAGACAATACAAATATTTTAACATATGCAGATGACACAACCATAACATGCAGTGCAAATACGCAAGAACAATTAGAAAGACAAACCTACATATCAGTAAATGTAATAACTCAGCACTTAAATTCATATAACTTGAATGTAAACTATCAAAAAACAATGTATATGGCTTTCAATCCTGGAAATAAACCCAATTTTGATAATATAAACTTACAAATAGATTGTAATCAAATCAATTATGAAAATCCAGTTACATTTTTAGGTCTAGTTATTGATGACAAGTTAAGATGGACATATCATATTGACCATGTATGCAAAAAAGTAGGGAAAAACTTATATCTCCTAAAACTCCTAACACAATATAATGTGTCTGAAATAAACACAAATCTATACTATGGACTTGTATATCCATACCTAGAATATTGCAAAATAGCATGGGGAGGAGCTGCGCAGGAATACACTCAAAGATTGCTTACTCTACAGAAAAGAGCAATAAGGTATATGTTCAAAATACCAATTAGAAACTCATGTAGAGAATTATTTAGAGAAAATAAAACTATGACCATATATTCATTATATATTTACAAAGTAATTGCATATGCACTAAAGCACCGTAAATTAGATAAGAATTCGACCATCCATCAGCACAACACACGTCAAAAAGAGAACTTCCACATGCAAGCACACAGACTTGTTCTCTCAGACAAATCACCTCATGTTGCAGGAATAAAATGCCATAACAAACTTCCCACATACATCAAAGAAATTACAGAAACTCACAAGAAACTGAAATCAATTAAACAGTATTTAACAGATATACCTCTATATAATCTCAATGAATTTCAATAGTTAAATTGGATTAGTAAATTGAAGCATTTAAATTCTTTTGATATTGTATGTCTCCTATATTTGAATTATCTCTTTTACAAGTTTAGTATGTGACACTTATAACTGTTTATGTTTAACCCATATGATTTATTTGTATTTTTGTGTTTCCATTTTGTTCTTTTTATTGTAATCTTACTCCTTTTGTAATATTTAGTATTGTATGACGTTTTCCACACCCATGGATATGGGTCTACGGAAATAAAGAATTTATTATTATTATTATTATTTTAACTCGTGGGGTAGTGGTTATCGCACTGGGTTGTCACTCTAATGGTCGTAGGTTCAAATCCGCACGGTGGCAAAAACTTTTCGTAAGCTTTATTCGTTCCCATTGTTACTATTTGAATTAGTCTTCTTTGAAACTAACAACGAAAGATTATACAATTAACTCTCTCTCTTTCAAAATGGTAATATGAGGACAGGTTTCTTATTATAAGAATTGGAAATTTTAGTGGTCTCAACGCATCTAAAATCCAAAACACTAGATCGACGTTATTTCTACTGAATTCTAAATCCACGTTATACACAGATAGGCTAATGGGGCCTGGACCTACAGTTTCAAGTGAGATACGAACCACTATGTGTCTCCACATGTTATCCTGCACTGAACGTAAAACAAACAGCTCCCCGCCCTCATTTTTAAAACAAATTTACATTAAATATGGTATTTATAAGATAATCATCATTGATTTGATTGTTTTTATTACTGAACGTAAAATAAAACATTTCCCACAATCACCCCTTCGTCCAATCTCTCCCAATATCTTTCTGTCCCTCTCTTTTCACCCTTCCCCCCCCCCCCACACACGTATCAAAATAAATATTTTCCTAGGTTTGTATGTGTATAAATATAACATTAAATACCCCCAAAACTACTATTTATTTTCTACTTTCCGTCACCCCTCTTCCACTCCCACAACCCCTCATTATTATTGGCGTTCGCTAGACCAAGTGGTAATGTATCGACGTCTTGTAATCGGTGTGTCCTTTTCCGAGTTCCAGTCAGGTCGCATAATGTTTCAGATTCCAATTTAAATGTATCCCGAGTCGTGATTAGCCTATGTGTGCAAAAAGTGATCTTAAAACAAACTCTTGACCTCAATAATACAAGTTGTGTATTTTCTTTCAGCTGTGGTTCCCTCTTTTCGTGAGAAATGACGAATTAACCTAATCACGAACTCAACAAATAAAAATGCATCTCTAAATTAATTAATGAAAACTGTTATTACACCCAAACCACTATTTTATCGTAAATGTAAATGAAATGTCATCTCACGTAGTGAAAACAATGTGAAAATTGTTCTAATGAGTGATATATGATTGTCAAACACATACATGAATACATTATATTAAGCTCATGAACTATAATTGGGACAATTTAATACTAATTTGAAACGATTAAAAGCATTAAAACGACAAAGTAAACTTTTGCGCAATCTTTCTGCCGATTCGCATTATTGAAACAATATTTAACCAATGGGGACGTTATCTCATATTTGTAAATGCTGCATTGGTTGAACTTCCTGTGGACAAGACCGTGAGTCACGCCTCCTGCTCCTCCGAATCGAACTTCACTCTGATTGGAGGATCGTATATTTCACAACACTTCCTTGTTTCAGAGCTACCAACATAATTTCGTAAGACGTTGGACTTAGAAAAAATACATGCGACAGATTTTTTGAACATGACTGTACACCCATCAGAAGTATTTGCTGCTTCATGACAACGCCAGACCTCACACAGCTGGTGCAACACGTGAAAAACTTAACGAAATTAATTGGACACCACTTGAACATCCTCCATACAGTCCAGACTTATCCCCTTGTGATTATCACTTGTTTGGACCCCTGAAAGAAGCACTCGGAGGTAAGCGTTTTCAGGATGACGCATAAGTGGAAGAGTTCGTGTGCAATTGGCTGCACACACGACAAATAACTTTCTGGGACAAAGGGATTGCCAAACTCCCTATCCGCTGGCAAAAGTGCCTTTCAGTTCAAGGGAGCTATGTAGAAAAGTAATTACTTTGTTTTGTATTTGTATTTTGTTTCAATAAATTATGAAAAATAAATTCCCGTTTATATTTGATTCACCCTAGTAGAATATTCAGGAAGCCAAACAACAACAATGAAACAAACGTTCTCTTACAAAGGTTGATAAGCATAAACACAATTTTTGACTTCTCATAACTTAGCGGTTCGAGAACATCGAGAAACATTATACACAGCAGAAACAACAGATAATTAAGGAAACATCACGTATTTGGTGAAATTTCTTTCGAAATATGACCAATTATCACAAGAACATTTCAGACGTACACAATAAAATGAAATTCACAATAATAATTATCCACGTTCTGAAATTCGAAATGAATGATACAGGTAATGAGCAACGAAGTCAAAATGGCTATATTAATAAAAGAGATTTACTAACTTCACGTTCAGTTTCAATATTTACTTTCATTATGTTCGAAACTTCTTCCTTTACATTCTAGATTATTTTGTAACGTGATCTAACACACAACAGCACAACATTGTTTTTAACATGCAATACTTATTATTCATTGTTGAAGCTCGTTACAGTAGCTATGAAACTACATCCAAAAACTGACGACCCAACACGCATAACAATTTTATTGTACATTTACTTAAGATTAAAGTTCTTCATATCGGATATCCATTCAAAAGTGGAGAGATGCTGGCAGCTGCAGGATAGAACGTAAGTTTTTGAATTTTATTATTTTTCAGTCGCTTTTCCGTAATTTCTGGCTAATAGCGA
The DNA here is from genome assembly GCF_977018435.1 of Lepisma saccharinum. Classification (NCBI taxonomy): domain Eukaryota; kingdom Metazoa; phylum Arthropoda; class Insecta; order Zygentoma; family Lepismatidae; genus Lepisma; species Lepisma saccharinum. The sequence goes on from NC_139249.1 coordinate 37,978,041, forward strand.
CGATGCGGATGAGTGATGATATGATTAAATTAAAGAAAGGACACTTACAAAGTGTCTTACAAGAAAGGATCAATACCCAGATCGAGATTAGAACACGGGAACTCCTGTTGCAAGATCGAAAGTCGGCGGCCACTTAACACACTCTGTCATCGAACCGGCATGTTTATGTTATTAACATAGGCGTGCGCAGACCCTCTGATTAGGGGGCAAAAGCCTTGATGAATGTTCAGTCGGGAAAGAAAACCTTGTCATTTTATCTCACGGTTTGTTTTATTGCTTTGATGGGTGTGTGCGTGTATATATATAATAAACATATTATTTAAATACATTGTCCTCCTCCGTAGTCGAGCGGGTTAAGGCGTTCACTCGTCTTGAGATCGTTCGCTGCGGGACGGCGTAGGATCGAATCCGGCTCTGGTCGGAATTTATTCGGCCTACGTATAGGGCCGGTGGCAACCCACCATCGTGAGGAAATTGGGAAGCTCCGAGTGAGTGAGCGTAACCCGGTCGAGAAGACCTACAACAACGGCTGGGGGTTCGTCGGGCTGATCACACGTCACCCCAATACTGGTCTAAGACCTCCACGCTATAACAGGTGACGGAGGAACATTGTGGGAGGGAGACCAGCAGTCGGTAGGTAAGCCAAGGCCCGCCAAGGTGCTGTAGAGCTGTAGGGTTATGGTTATTTAAATACATTACATAATCAGTTCATCCGCCCATAACAAACCAACAGCAAAAATTATATAAATTGTCTCTGAAATGTGCGCATTTTCCCATTGCTCTCTCTGGTAATTTACAATGCATTACAGATAACAATGAAATTGCGAGCAAGAAAATTTTTAGATCCAAATTTTTGCAAACTGAAAACAATATTGATTTAATAGGGCGCAAGAATAATCATGGGGCGCCATGGCATTCTCTTTTACATTTTTTTTTTCATTTAGATCGTTCGGCGCCCAGGACCAACTCCAGATAAAATTTGCAGGTGCTCTTGACCGTCAGGAAGAAATAATGCAAGGAAGACGTAAAAACTAATGGACGTCTGGAAGAGGGGGGGCAAGGATGACCACTCCCCCCTTTGAAGACGAATGTCAACCTAAAAGTATTATTTCACACGTATAATTTGATTTCAGACATAGAAATTTACATTGGGGATGCAGGAATGCGATATTTTAAAATTCAAGTAGTGTTATTTGAGGAGGGAACACTATTATCGGGGTAATATGGCCCATAGAAAAATATCTAGCTTGTCCCTCCGTGGAAAACATCTGCGGTCGTCCATGTTTAGGGGGGGGGGCAATTACCCTCCCTTGGCCTTCCCCGTGCGCACGCCTATGGTTTTTAATGCTACATTGATTTTGTTTATTTTACTCTGCTTTTCTGCCACTTTTGGCTACTCGCGAAGATGAATATGATGGGACAGCCATAAAGAACATCCATTCCCAGGCCATCATTCGAACCCGGGACCCTTATTAATGCTATTTATTTTCAAAGGTGTTTGACTATAAAATAGATAAACCCTGTGGCCATAGAATGACAAACAAAGTCTGCCAACCAGATTTCACTTCGATGACAGCTAGTGAACTCATAGAGTTCGATGCTTGATAGATTAGATTGCAGAATGAATGCTAGTTATTCTCTTTATCTTCTATTTTATCTATTAGTTATATCCTGTGTTATATTTCGTGCTAACAAAATATAACACACAGGATTTTCCTGAAGTAACTTGAATTCTTGCTGTAACACGATTATGCCTTGTTTCCATATTAAACACACTATAGCTGCTGACCAAGGCAGTTTTTTTTGTTTTTGTTTTTTAATTAAAAGCACTTTACACGTTACATTTCCACTCTATATCTCATGGATTCCTGTTATTTGGATGGCAAGAAAAACTGTAGGACATCTTCCGATAAGGTTTTTCCCTACCGTTTGGTAGGTGACGTCGTGGAAGTTCCACCTAGGACAATGGGCCTGGCTATACGGTGGTGGCCCTATACTAGGTGTGATAGTACACGACGTTTTCCGAGCTGTACGAGTTCGTCAGCTCTGGAATATTGCTGGGTCGGGAGGATCCTACTCTGGCTCAGCTCAGCGTCCACTGTTGTTATGCTGGGGTGAACTTGGCCAGCTTACCACGGTACAATTACAGTAATAACAGTAATCCCTGAGATATCCCCATGTCACTTCAGCAAAATGTAACTATGTAATGAAGTAATTCTTGATAGCCAGTGTGTGTGTGTGTGTAGGTATGCAAATAGATGGTATGTAATGAAAGACCACTAACGGTTTTTCCTTTTTAGTCTGCGAAGTAATTCCTAAAGCTTGTAGGTTAGCTTGAGTGATAGGTATTTCAAGTGCTTTGTGCAATTTTTATTACCTTAGATTTAAACATGTCAGTATTGCAGATTCAAAAGGAAGAATGGTGTATTATAAGAGATCGCTGTGAACATGAAAGCGAGAGGTTGTTATACACAGATGCAATCGACATTTATATCGAGCTTATTTGCAAGCGCCTATATCAAGTCGATTGCAGTTGGTTCTCCGGCGCAAGGCTGTAAGGTACAAATGGCCTTGCGTCCCTCTTCCAACTGAAAAAAGAGGCCCTCACAGATGGTAGAGACGTTGACGGCGTTGTGAGGCTTTGAACTAACATCTACCTGTACCAACCAAGCCGCATACTTTCAGGACCTTAAGAGACATAGATTGCCCGACTACATTCAGACTCTTTATGTCGCCTATGAACCCATACATATTCATAATCTACAACGCGATTGTTTCTTTCGACGGATCAATCTGAGTAGACTACCTAAAATATACCATCTATTTCACTCTGGACTCCTTAAAAAAGCTAATCCGTAGAACATAGCTGTCTCCTGCTAAAAGAACCATATATTTTTAAAATAAAACAGTGCAATTGTAGGTTCAGTGAGGTACCCGAGTCTGTAATTCGCCCCTGCGAACAGTAATTTCTGGATCCGCCAATGAACGGAGATGGTAACCAACCCCTTCATCCAGAGTGGTACTTGAAGGGCGGATGAAGGGAAATTCCCCCTCTGCTCGCAAATTTTGCCTTTGGAATGAAAAGGGGTGTTATACATATAAACGTATAATACGCCGATGCTTTGAAAGCGGTTACTGCAGTTTTTCTCTCACTGCATACATCTTCCACTAACTTTTTGATTATACCCCTCTATTTGGGAAATGAGTCACTTTGAAGGATTTTACATTGCAAATTCCAAAGACCTCTTGACATAAAATAAAATAAACAACAAAGTTTATCCAGCATTTTCCAACTGGGGGTGTAAGTATAAATTTAGAGTCAAAATGATCATGGATTGGGCCGTTGTGAAAGAATTAGGGGGATAATGACGAATTTTGGGAGGTGTGAGGGGGTGTAGGGATTGTATAAATCACTGGCTCCAAGTCGAACAAAGAACGAATTCTCTCTTGATATGCAAATGTGATTATCCGGCATGGTCTTGCTTTCCTACTCACTCAGTTGCAGTGAAGCAGGAACGTTTTTGATTTGGGTGGGTATATATTTCAATCAATCAATCAATGTATGTATGTATATGTATGTATATATATATATATATATATATATATATGTATGTATGTATGTATGTATGTATGTATGTATGTATAATGCCCTTTTTCATTTTAACAGCTTTTTAAAACATGTACAATTCCAGATAAGGCGCGGGCCTCATTGTGTCATTTTGCACTCATTTTAAACATTTTTACTTCATCTCATGGTTTTCAGAGAGCAGAAATCGAAAGAACTAACTAGTAGTACAACAATTTAGTATAACAAGATCACGGTGGTTTGAATTCTCTTGGATAGGGAGATATTTCGAATAAAGAACTTTTGTTTTAGTTTAGCTTATAAAACCGAGGTTTTCTGAACTGGAGCTTCTTGCGTGTCAAATTAAGAGGTATAATTTGCATGAAATTTAGAAGGTACAACAAACCTCGTACGCCAGGAACAGGTTTAGAGCTGTCACCTGCTCACATGTTCACTGAACCACACAATGTGTTTGTTTTGCACATCTTGGTGGGAGATTGCCCTCATTAATCCATCTATGACTATGTTGAGTTAAAAATAATAAATTCTTATATGTTATATTCATTGTCAGTCTAAATTCAATAGATATATCAATAAATGTAATGCGCCAATTCAAGAAAACTTACAGCACGTGTCTCCGATGAGCTCGAATCCTTCTCGGCACCCCATCAGCAGATTGATGACGATGGAAGACGTGATTGGACGGAAGACGAGAGACCGAAGTGGAGACCTGGAAACAACTGACATCGATATTGACGTAAGATTATGATGGGTCAGCAGTCTTTATAGTATCGTAAACGATCGAAATATAAAAATGAATAAAAATGAATACATCAAACATTCTCTGCAGGCAAGGGCAACAGCAGAAAAAGATTCTATCTGGGGTAAAAATTATTATGGATATATTGGCATCGTGTGATGTTGTAAGTGAGAGAAGAGGAGACGTGATAAAAGCTATCGGGTGTGATAGGAAGGAGGAGAAATAAAGAAGACGGAGAGAGAAAAGGGAAAAGAGGAAAAATGAGAAATGGTGAGGGAAAGAAAGAAACGAGACAGAGAAGAAAAACTACTCGAGGCAGAGAAAGAGAAAAAGATTCGAGAGAAAGAAATAAAGAGAGAAATACTCGAGGCAGAGAAAGAGAAAAATATTCGAGAGTCAGAAATAAAGAAAGAAATACTAGAGGCAGAGAAAGAGAAAAAGATTCGAGACAAAAAATAAAGAAAGAAATACTAGATGCAGAGAAAGAGGAAAAGATTCCTGAGAAAGAAATAAAGAAATAAATACTAGAGGCAGAGAAAGAGAAAAAGATTCTAGACAAAGAAATAGGAAAAGAAATACTCGAGGCAGAGAAAGAGAAAAATATTCGAAAGAAAGAAATAAAGAAAGAAATACTAGGGGCAGAGAAAGAGAAAAAGATTCGAGAGAAAGAAATAAAGAAATAAATTTTCGAGACAGGGAAAGATAGATTTAGAATAAAACTGGAATGAAGAGAATGATGATAGATAGAGAGAGAGAGAGAGAGAGAGAGAGAGAGAGAGAGAGAGAGAGAGAGAGAGAGAGAGAGAGAGTTAGGAAATACAGAAAACAGGAGAGAAAAATAAATGATCACAAACAGAGGCGCAACCACGAATTTTTGTCCGGGGGGCCAAGTACCAGCACAAACGTTCCAATAATAATAATGATAATTTTAATAATAATGTTATAATTATAATATCTTGTGGCATCTTGTGCCACTTTTGGATAATTTGCGAAGATGGGAATGATTGATGATATGGTGAAATCGATGAATGAACACTCACAAACATCCATGCCAAAGCCGGTATTCGAACCCTGGACCAACATTATTATTATTATTATTATTAGTAGTAGTAGTAGTAGTTGTTGTTTTTGTAGTAGTAGTAGTGGTAGTATCAAAGACGTTATTACCCTCGTAAATTATGCAAAAAGGGGTAGAAGTTGGTGCTAAAGTATTTGTTTTCGAACAAACGATCTAAATTATTTTTCAACACGTTCAATTTCACATTAATAATGGAAAACAAGCACACAAACTATTTTTGAAAGACAGAAAATGCTTGGTAAATGCATTTCAAATATAATTATTTTTTACATTAACATGTATAACTTTCATGCACGATATATGTTTCACATATATGCAACATGGAGCGACGTGGACACTAAATTGTGTAAGTATTCAAAGTTTCTTTAATACATATTCTATACAACATATATTATTTAAATACATTACACATCCAATTAAAAAGTTACCTAAATTGTCTCTGAAATGTGATCGTTCCCTTTCCTTAAAACAATTGTTCATGCATTTTAAGCAAAATCAATTAAGACAAGTCTTACTTCTCTGTCTGGAAATTTACAATGCATTACAGACAGGGGCGTATTTAAGGGGGTGTTCAACGGGTCCAACAACCCCCTTATTGTTCAGAAGAATTACCAGATTACCTGTTCTATCCGCTTGTTCATAAACATTTCTTCAGACTTATTTTATTCTCCTAAATTCGAGACGTATAGGACGGAATACGGATAGGAAGAAAATTACGTAATTCTACACACCAGATGGGACTGCAAACCAAATGTCTCCAAATTCCTGATAGTTTCGGAATTTCTGCGATAAGAAACTGCATTGGGACGGTCAAATCAGTTGTAATTTTTCCTCTCCAGTCCTTGTAAAAAAAAATTGTTTTTAAAAACGTAGTGCAAGAAAATCAGGGAAACACCGTAATAGTCTCAAGTTGTTTGACACAAGATGAACAGAAATGCATCAATACTAAGTACCGTGGCTGGTGGTAACCTGTGGGGAGTTTGAAACATCTCCACTTGTTCTAACCAAATTATTTTCATGCAGTGCAAGATTATGTTGGGCACCTCAAAAGGTGGACTGTTCTGTTCGGTACTGTGAACATGACAATATCTAATAGAGTATTTAAAGAAAAAAAAGAGAGTTCTGAGAACTTTAATGATATTTAATCCAAAGCAGAGAAACTACTCAGACGCTATGATGAAAAAACGAAGACCTAGAACACCCAGCCATTAAATCTGAGGAAATAATGCACCAGCTGAGAGCACAAAAGATTATTACAAGGTAAACCTTTCTTGTCCGTTGTTGGACCATTTTTAAGTAGAATTGAACTCACGTTTCTCTTAACACAGTCAACACATTGCAAAATTGCAACAACTTATTCCAAAAATGTAAAATGGCTATCCCTCATTCATTGGAACAGTGTGTCCAAATGTTGGATGGCCTGGTTGATAGATTGGATTTTGATAGCCTGATCATACCTAGGCCTGCTATACGTCCAGGATTTTTCGTGACAATCCAGGAATGATATAATTTGTCCTGGTGTCCCGAATAGTTTCTTCGGGATACACAAATGTCCTCGAATCGGGTAGGAAAGAAGGAATGATTAAAACTATACTTTCCTCAACTTTATTTTTATTTTAATGAGTAATATTAAAATGCTCATTTATGAGGCTCAGTCAATAAATAACGAGGCAGAGGATATTTCACAGTACTTACGTAACGAACCTCAGAAGTATTGTCCGCCACTGTTAAGGCATTTATCCCACTGTGATACCACTCGCAAAATGGCATGCTCGTAGAACTCCTTTGACTGCTGTTGGATCCAATTGCGCACGTACTCCCTGACGTCATCGTCCCATTGAAACCCTTGTCCCCACAGTGCTTTTTTGAGGTCACCGAATGATGAAGCCATACGGGGACAGATCTGGAATATAGGGGGAGTGGCTCAGGACTTCCCACTTGATTTTTTTCCAGACATTCCATTGTTGCGTTGGCTGTGTGTGGTTTAGCGTTGTTGTGCAATAGGATGACACCACGAGAAAGGTGACCGGGACGTTTCCATTTGATTCCCTTCCTGAAGTTCGTTAACGTATCACAATACCGCTGGGCATTGACCGTAGTTCCATGCTCCAGGAATTCTACGAGGAATGGTCCCTTGCGATCGAAGAAGAACGGAAGCATGGCCTTGCCGGCACTAGTGTGGAGGGTCTTGAACTTTTTTGGTGGAGGGGAATCTGCGTGCTTCCAAACACGGAATGACTGGACACGGCCACTGCTAGGTTAGCAGCCTTTGCGCATACCTTTCCAGACACGTACACCATCTAGCGGGAAAACGCGCGCGAATCAGTTTCGTCACACCTGCACCTCCATTTCGGGCCCGACGATCCATTTCGAACTACTATAGTTTTGGCGTAATATCCTCTGCCTCGTTATTTATTGACTGAGCCTAATACTAAACAATCTAACTGTACATTGAACTGCTCCCTCTCGATAATACAAGAGTTATCGAGCTACAAGAAGATGCTGCAAAGATATTTGACTTCAAGATAGCGCCGCCGTCTTCTAGCAGCACTGAATTTCAGTTGCAAATCTCTTCCATTGCATTGTAAACTGTTTACTGCAAACAGTCAGTACTTGAAAGTCCGCAGTTCTCAAATATAGTTTAGACATTGTGAGATGGCAGTTCATTATGGCACCGAAAAGTAATTGCAAATTAATGTTATATATCGAAGTAGATTTCTGTTTCTTTTTAAGAAGTATAAAGAATATGATAATGGACATTTTCACTTATGAAATATAGCAACCCTTTTCGTACCAAAAGTTGAACCCCCCACCCCTTACGTGAACTATATAGCCTATACACCCATGATTACAGAGAAGAATGATACGTGCGAGCGAAACGAGTAAGAAAATTTTTGGATCCAATTTTTTTGCAGGCTGTAATTAATATTGATTTAATAGGGCGCAAATAATTTCACGGGACGCCAATGCATTCTCTCTTTTACAACTTTTGTGCCTCCCCGATGGTGGAGTGGTAACATCGTCGCCGTGTGATCAAGGGGTCCCGGGTTCGATATCCGGTGGAGGCACATGGCACAGTGGTTCGAATCCCACTTTAAACTGTACGTCCAGTCCCAATTAGCCTTCTGTGCGTAAAGTGGACTTAAAACCAGAAATCAAACAATCAATCTTACAACGTATTTTCATTTAGATCGTTCGGCGCCCAGGGCCGACTCCCGCCGCCCCCTAGCTACAGTTCTGAACTTGATAAGACTAAGAGAAGCAGGTATTGAGAGCGAAGCGAGGAAGAAAATTTTACGAAAGTAATTTTTATGTGCATAAAATTTGAAGTTGTGGGCGGTAATTGTCCCCTGAAGGTATACTTGGCCGTCAATGTTTCCCTTGCCACCCCTAGAACTCATTTCAGTCCAAAGTTGGGGGGTAATGGCCCCCTGCACCCCCTGTGGTTGCGCCACTGATCACAAAATAGGAAGAAAGTACGAAGAGATACTCAAGACAGAAAAGTCATGAAAGGCTATAAAGAAGATACAAGAAAAGAAAAGAGAGAAGGGGGTTACAAACAAAAGGGAGTTATCCCTTATTTGAGGGACTAGCATGGAGGACAGACACCTCTTCTGACGGCACGCATGTCTGTGGATCATCTTCCAAGACGGTGATGAGGTATGAAGCAATGATAATACAATGACAAATATAGGGTGCGGCAGAAATATTGTGACAATTTAAATTTGTAAAATCTATATTAAACTTCAGAATAATAATGAAAACACTTATGTGACTGGAAGGTACATACAAAAGCATTTCATGTGATGCCTATGTGTTGAAAATAATGTCACTCAGATGAGCACCATTCTCCCTCAAACAAACCTCTGCATGTCAACGTACAGCAGTCACTGCCTTGTGCAGGCAACTGTTACGTCTCACCGATATGTGACCATGCTGACGGACTTTCTACAGCCAGAAGTGCGTAGGCTCGGTCTTCATAGGCGGCGTGTATGGTTTCAGCAAGATGGTGCCGCAGTGCACACAACGGGGACATCGATGATGCTTCTTCGTGGGATGTTTCCACGAAGGATCATGTCACGTCCGGGAAATGTCACATGGCCTTCACGTTCGCCGGACTTATCTCTCCTTTTGTGGGGGCTGTTGAAGCAAAAGGTCTACATGACCCGACCTGACAAGTTGGATAACTTAACGAGTATATTAACACTGCAATACAGCAAATTCCGCTGGAGATGCTGCATAAGGCTATGGCAGCTGTACGTCGACGTGCAGAAGTTTGTTTGAGGGAGAATGGTGCCCACCTGAGTGACATTATTTTCAAGACATAGGCATCACATGAAATGGTTTTGTATATACTTTCCAGCCATGTAAGTGCTTTCATTGTTATTCTGAAGTTTAATATAGATTTTACAAATTTAAATCGTATCAATATCTCTGCTGCACCCTGTACTTGTCTTGGTCAGATTTTTTGTTTTGATACAAATAAATGTACTCACCGGAAGTGTTCAAGATCTTGGCCACGTTATTCAGAAGCAAGCTGGTGAACTTCACCTGCAGGAGCTTGAAACATGGGAAGTTGCACCTATCACTGTACATCTTCTCTTGCAGAGGAATCACGTTCAGTGTGAAAGCCAGATTTAACCGGTCGGTTTTAGCCTGGAAGTCAACACACAAATAAATAAATTACATGCTGCAGGACAATGGCGTACGCAGGATATTTTTCGGAGGGGGCTGGAAAACTGTACAGGTGGATATTACGTACATAGCTCCGTCCTAGAGAGGGCGCGAAACACTATAAAATATTGCATAATTATCATTTTTGAGCTTCGTAGTACAGATTGTTCAAAGACAATACATTGTATTCGGAAGCCAGTGGAGTCATTTTAAGGCGCGCTTTCAGTTAGCACTGGTTTCTCCCAAGTTATTTACTGCTTTTACTTGAAAATTATGATTTTATAAAATTTCGAGAGTCCAGCAGGGTATAATAATGAACGAATTAGTAATTCCAAAGTAAAAAATTCGTCAACGTTTCTTTTTGAGTCCAGTTTATGCACAATTAGGCTAATTAGGACCGGAGCAATAGTTTAAAGTGAGAAATGAACCACTTTGGAATGTGCCTCCACCGCCGATCGTACCCAGGACCCCTTCATTACAAGACGTCTAGTAATACCATCACACTGCTTTCTCAATAGGTGTGGTCCAGCTAGAAGTCGAATACATAAAAATGATTTAAAAGTAATAATTTAATTTCCACAAATTAAGTTTCTTCCTTATATCTCTTTCCTTCATTTTTGAGTTACTTCACTTTCTTACTTCTCTAGATTAATCGCTACGATTGAAATTCACTAATTGAAGGAGAGAGCAACACTAAACACTCAATTTATAGCGAGGATTCGAACCTAACACCCCTGGATTAGTAGGCCCTGTGCAACCATGGCATATATACTAGCTTCTCTCAAAAATCTTAGGTTCATATTCACAAATCCTACATGGAAGTCGCAACTGTAGTTGTGGCTAATGGCAACAACCAATAGAAGCGTATTTATGACATGACGCAACAATCAACCAGCCACGTAGACTGTTATATAAAAAAAGAAGTCCAAGCCTTTCCTTCGTTAATGTCGAAGAACTGAAAAAAGCCGCCGCCACGAACGTGGGTGGGGATAAACAGCAACCTTGCAACTTCAATGTGGAGACCGTGGGAAAATGCTTGTGCGCGGAGGGACAAGGTGGCGTAGAGTAGATGTGTGGCAACACTGTGCGTTGAATGTGATTGTTACACCTGGTGGGCGCTCTCCGTGGACTTCAATGTCAGCCGGTGGTTAACGTAGCTAGCGCGTCGACTATACAAGCATCACTAACAATTTGAAACTGTGGGTCTCACCACTTAACAACAGTGATTTATCCACACACTGGTAATTCCCCCACCCCCACCATCAAAATAGGGATTTCCCTACCATAGTAAGCATTTGCTGTGTATATCTGAATCCAACAATAGCTTACATCATTTTCAATGCAAGTTTATTTCGGACACTTGGGGTGTAGTCAGACATGTGTTCCCGAAATTTGGTCAAATTACTATCTGCTCTAAAATGAAATTTTTACTGAAGCAAGAGTAGCGATTTTTCAATGATTTTGTGCTGCTGGATAAAAGGAAATGACATTAACCTCTATTTCAGTTATATTTCATGTATTTCTAGGAAATGTAACTATAATTACATGCAAATGTATCATGTGTCCTATATGCAGATACTATAATCAACACGAAAACGTTATCATTGTCCGAAATTGCTTGTAGATGGATATAATGACACGCTAAACTTATTTTTCATGCCATTATGTAGATAGAGTGGAATTTCACAATATTTTACTCACAGTCCATAAGTGTGCTCAAGGGGGTTATGGGGAGCCAGCCCTCCTTTGTATTTTCACTTAGAAATTCAGCGTAGAGTAAAACATTTAGTTTAACACAAGCCATAAATTTTGTTTCAATTTGTCTTTTTTCAGCACGTGTGTTTCATTTATGCAGAGCATGTATATAATTATGCCTAAAATTACACTGAATGCACAGCGTTCACCAAAAGTTTCAGAACAACGACATTTTATACTAAGCAACCCAACTTACAAAAAACGTTGTTGTGTTGCATATAGAGTTAGGTTCAATCTGCACAAAAGATATGCTTCAATACAAGAAAGAAATAGAATAAGGTATTTTGTATTTATAAATACAAATAATTCAGTAATCGCAAATGACAAAATACTTCATAAGTAATAGAGTTCCTCTATGGTTGACGCGTTTACTTGGTTAACGTGTAAGATCTGAAGCGAGAAGTCGCCACGAACGTGAGTGGGGATAACAGCGAGCGAGTTGTTTTCGTTCAATGACACTCAACCTTCAGCCAACGGGCGCAGCTGTCATTCTGCTCGCTTACTCCACGTGGAGTCCTTGTGCCAATGGGTGCAGCTGTCATTTTGCTCGTCTGGTCCACGTGGAGTCTCAACCGTGCGGTGAATGTATTGTTGGAGCTGGTGGGCGCGCTCCGTCGACTTCAAAGCCAGCCACTCGTTAACGTAGCTAGCGCGTCGACTATACTGAATCGATTTCATACTATTTCATGGCTGATAAATCTACACAAAATAATAGAAGGGAGAAGAGGTGAGAGGAGAGGAGAGAAAAGATAGCACAGAAGATGGAAGGAAAGGAAATTAGAGAAAAGTAAAAGATGGAGAGGGGAGCGGAGAATACTGAAAAGAAGAGAAGAAAGGAGAAGAAAAACACGAGAGGAGAAAAGAGGAAAGGAGACGGGTAGACGTGAATAAAGGAGTGGAGAGAGGAATAAAAGATAATAAAGAATTTAAATGAAATTTTATTTCATCTTTTTATTTCCATAAATTATTAAATAGAATGCAAACTATAGTTGCTCGAATTAATCAAAAAGAAAAAAAATGGAATAAATCGAACCCAGAATCTTCGGTACCACCATGCCACTTGGCAGTCAGATAATATATTCACTTCATGAGGCGCGCTTGGAAATCTTCAAATCTTTGAAGTGCTTTTAAGGGAAATGTTTGCCTAATGTGCGGTAGTACCTTGACATACCAATACTTACAGTGTATCCTACCACTAGACGATTTGATTTTGATTTGATTTGGTGTTTTAAGTCCACTTTATGCACAGTAAGTCTAATCGGGACTGAACCTACAGTTTAAAGTGGGATCCGAACCACTTGTGCCTCTACCGGGTATCGAACCCGGGACCCCTTGATTACAAGGCGACGACACAACCACTGCGCCATCAGGCCACTAGACGAAGTGCAGTCCCAAATTCATTTTCCCAAGCCTTTTTTTTAAAAAAATTGATTTTAGCTGTTTATGCACCAGTTACATTTTTTTTCACATTTCATAATTTTATGAATTAATATTTTCTCATCTTTGCAGCATAACAATATTCAAGCATTCAACAATAATTATATGCATTGTTGAAGCCTAATATAGTAGCTATGAAAATGCACTCGACAATGGATACGTCACAAGTTCTATTCTAGTTTTATTTAAGGTAACCGTTATTTATAAGTTTTCAATTGCAGGACAATGACAATACTACAAGAACAGTCAAGGTATTCACGATATTAAATCCTATGGGGAGAAACTCTTGCAGCTGTAGAATATAAGTGCTTGTCCCACTCCTCATGGCGGTTGATATTGTGTGTGTATTATATTGAATAATTATTTCTATCAACAGAAATGATTTTCACTTGTGAAATATTACTTTTCTGAGTTCACTAAAGTTATTTGCTTTGAAAAGAATTTCATGAATATATTATTTTTTGTGCTTTCTTTTGTTTGAGTTGACACACCAATGTCACCCACTGTTGAGTCTATAGAGTTAAGTAACTACTATGTCATGTTACGATTGAGCAGCTCTCAAGCAGTAAAAGATTGGACTTGTATCTTTTAGTGATAAACTAGTGGTGAAAAAGTAAAATTATGAGTTTAATAGCGTTTACATTATTAATGATAATTTAAATTATGAACAGGTTCAATTAATAAATAAACTTCAATGTATGAAATTAGCAGGGAAGAAACAAACAAAAAGAAAAATAGAAAATAATTTATATGAAGCTAAACAAATTGTCTTAATTGCAAGTGTTAATGTATAACAACTCTAGTCAATGTTGTCTGCTTTCCTAGACATGATTAATTATATCTGTCTATGAACAACCGATCCCTAGGTAAGAAATAATTAATCAGATTATCCACACTTTCATTGTTCAGAGCAACATGGCATGCACAATACAAAATCGACGTTGCATATCGTACACAAGCATACAGGATTTGCCTGAAGTAACTTGGGTTAAGTAGGAACATTTCCTGGCCTATGATTATCAGTATCATCATATATAGAATTACTATTGGACGAGGATTGTTTTTGTTCTGAACGGAAATAATGTTCTTCAATGCACGGGATAGATTAATGAGTATTTATATTCGACTATGTATAGTTTGGAGACTCCAAGATGACACGTCCTTTCCCATTGCACTATTATTTATTGTTATTAATTACCTTTTTCTCTTGTACAAATGTTTATTGTTCTTTAATCTTAATTTCTGTAATTTACCTATCACTGATAATGTCAGGATAGTGACTGACCTGTATATACTTATCTTGTTAAGAGCTATTACCATGGAAATTACGATTGTGTTTTGTCTTGACTTTGAAGTTCGGGCTTGGAGTTTTAATAGAGTGATCAAGTTGAATTATAAGAAGTTTAATTTCTTTGAGTGAAATGGATTATACGCGTATGTTAGGCATATAAGTATTTAGTTTGCAAAGAAGTAAAATAGACTTCCTATTTCTTAGTGAAAACTTAACGTTGATTTTTATTTGACGAACTAACAGATATATACCGTGCGTCCATTTCGATCTGCAGCCGAGAGATCGGGAGAAGCGTGGCGGGCGGCACTGACGGAGATGCCGACATTTGCGGCCTGAAATGCCCGCTTATTTTTATGGACATATGCAGACATTTATATAAATATTGCAAAACGAGCACTAACCTGTGTTATAAGAGTATGGTTTTAATTTTAGTAGCTTAGTGACTGTATGTGCCGATGATTTTGACACGCCCACCTCTTGTGAAACACGGCGTAGAGGTTTGTTTGGAGAACGTTCTAACGCTGCACCAATATCATCGAGTTTTGCTTCGGTTAGAATCCGTCGTTTTTGCTTAGGTGTTTTAAAATTTAACGATACAGTTTCTTGTAATTTAAGGACAAGATGTCTAACCGTATCTCTATGTGGAAACGCATGGGAATTTCTGTACAAATTACCTACACACGTCTCGACACGAGTTTGTTTTCACGTAGGTACGTGTCATACATAAAAAATCTTTATTCTAACGTGAATCTTGCGGCTGGCATTCCAATCGTCTCACTGACACGTCACACATACACACTACAATAACACAAATAAGTAACTGCAAGTAACCAAGAATAACACTCTTGCGCACAGTACGAAATTAACACGCTCTTGGTTTACATTGCTTGCCACTATATTTACAACTCTGTCTTCATCTAGTCGCGAAGGAACAAAAAACTCGAGCTCGGAGATTTCGGATTGCAAGGAAGCTCACGAACACTATTGACTTTTAACGGTTTCTTCTACAGCGTAATCTTGATACAGTGTTGCACATTCAAAACCTCCAAACGATCCCCATCGGCTCAAAACTCTTTCAAGGATATAAACTTAAGCAGGACGTTACTGGTCAAAACTATGATTAAAATGTTTTATTATCTGTGGCTCTTAACATCGTTTCTAAAGAGTATTTATTTGTGCATATAAGAGCAGAACTTGGATGAATTACAGCAGAACTTTTGCGTGTTATAACACAGGTTAGTGATCGTTTTGCAATATTTATATAAATGTCTGCATATGTCTATAAAAATAAGCGGGCATTACAGGCCGCAAATGTCGGCATCTCCGTCAGCGCCGCCCGCCACGTTTCTCCCGATCTCTCGGCTGCAGATCGAAATGAACGCACGGTATTACCCAATACCCTGAGAGGCATCACGTGAATGCTTTCAAGTCTTCACGTGAACACTTATTATTTGGTGTTTTAGTCAAACCATGTTCTTGTTACTAACAGAACATGTCAAAGATAGCCTAATGGTTACGGCCATTTCCTTGCAGACAGGATTTCTTGATAGGGGTGTGGGAGGCAAATAATCGAAGTTCGGATAGCAAGCAAAACTGGGACCGCTCCCGAAATGCATACGTGTGTGAAAGTGTCTAAACTTGGCCCAAAACTTTCACGACGTATGGCTTCCACCCTTTTATAATATATAATCGCCGTCCATCCACGGGCTACGGAACTGCTCCCAGTGCGACCAGGGAGGGGGGGGGGGGGTGCTCTCCACCATTCAGGCGATGTGGGGGACTCGAACACTCTACCCTTCCTGTTCGGCTCGGAGGCCTCGTTGGAAGTTCCACCTAGAACGGTCTCCACGTGACCTTAGGTATGATAGTACACGAAAGTTCTCCGAACTAGGATTGGTTCATCAGCTCTGGAATACCCTGTTGGGAAGATCCCACATTTTACTCTACATCCACTGTTGTTATACTTGGGTAACAATGACCAGCTTACCACAGTATGATTACAGTCCGTTTGTTGTATGTTTTTAACGTGTTAAGTTCCAAATGTGTAATTGGTATTGAGAGTAAAACATCAAAGCTAAATGCTAAGAAGAAATTCGGTTCTTATGTGCTAATGGGACCAGGTATTAACATGCGCAGTCGATCATTCAGAGTATTTCCCATGCTACTTCAGGCAAATGCTCGTGTGGTACCATTCTTTAAGAACATTGCAGGAATATCTACACGATGTTCCTACGTCTATTGTTGATGTGATATTGTGTATAATTGTTTACGAACACTAAAAAATACCAGTGCCAGACTGAACACTACAAGATGTTAGGGGTTCTTTACTGGTTAGGTTTCAAGAACAACTTAATAGTTCGTCTCTCTCGTATTGCAAGAGAATTTTATTTGGAGTGGGATCAAGTGTATGAACACAAACTAGGTCACAATGGTTGCTACATTCAATGGTTTTAATTTTCTTAAAAACACTTAACGTACATTTATTTACATTACCTGAACTACCGTACATATTTTGAATGGTTGCAAAGTGAATATTTCATTGTAAGCTAGTGTATACACTATTGTACGGTTTCTGTTATATATATATATATATTATCCCCTCCCCCAACAGACACACCCTATAGATTAAGTATAACATTTCGTTTTGCCTTAATTACTTAGCAGTGTTTTAAGTGCACAATTCTTTATTTTGGGTCTGCGAAAGCTTGTAGGTTAGTTTAAGTGATAGTCAATGCGTTGTATGTTAGAGGTTAGATGTGCATACTTTAGTTTCGCAATCTCACAATGAAGAATTAGCTCTTGTTGTACTACAAAATCCGTCGCGTGAACATAAAAGCGTGGATTTTGTAATACACTGTTGCAGTCGACTCGTGTGAGTCGATTGCAGTTGGTTCTCCGGCGCAAGGCTGTAAGGTACAAATGGCCTTGCGTCCCTCTTCCAACTGAAAAAAAGAGGCCCTCACAGATGGTAGAGACGTTGACGGCGTTGTGAGGCTTTCCACCAGCATCTTACCTGTACCAAAATTGAACCAGTGTTTTCTTTTCAGTAAAATCTCTTCACCGTCTTCAGCCATTCTTTGGAAGTATCCTACCGTCGCTGCCCTTACAGGGGTTGCTTTCACTGCTTTCACTGCTAAAGTTCTATGCCTTCTATACAAACACTCTCTCTCACACACAAGACATTTAGAAAATATTGCATGGATGAAGGCGGATTTATGTAGCGGCTTACAAAGACTCACAAGAATGCATTAACCTACTGAAGAACACCAAACGCGTGAAGGAACAGGAGCTGGATGAAGATATCCGGTCAGAAGATGTTCTGTGCATCCCCACGTCACCTGCCTCTTTACTATTGCATCTCTAAATACCAATATGGTCAATTTTGTGTTGTTCTGTACTAGGCTAGCAAGTGAACAATTTTCATTTTATATCTATTAAGTAATCCTCTTGCAGGTTAGATTAAGACTTAGGTTTAAGTATCCTATATATTTTTAAAGAATTTAGCCTTTACTGTTCACAAAGCATATTGAAATATACATTATAGAGTGTAAGTCAAAAGTCGCTTTTAACAACACATATAATATGTAAGGAGTTATGCTGGGTACGATTGATCATGATAGAAACAGTTTTGGTCCAGGGGGAACCATAGTTTTGTGTGTCAAGCCGATGTCTGCCATATTGTTGGTCGTCATATTGAATTCAACTCCAAAATTTTAAATAGAAAGGGGGTAATATTATATATTAAATCAGGCTAGAAATTCACGAGAAATGCAGTGGTGAAAGTTTTTCCGACGTATCTTTAACCAGTAAAAAGTTATGGACGCATGCTTGTAACAGTTTTCTCCTTTTTGAGGGTGTCAGAAGAAAGCATTAGAATGCCTCGAATGCTTCAGTAACGCATCGAGATCACACTGACGTCTATGGTGAGATGGTGAGAGGTTCACGTGTCATTGCACATGATTTTAATCACCTACGCCCACAGCGAGTTGAATATTATGATTGGTTGTTTGCGAAGTGTGAGGCTTCCATTGGAATGCAAAGTCCTTCACATTGACGAGGCTAACAATTGTACCAAGCATAGCTTCTGTACGTTGTATAGGGATGTTAGGGAACTTTTGACTCACCCTGTACTATGTTTGTATTTTAAAAATATGATGTATTTCATTTCATTCCATTTCATTTCACACACATTTATTGTGCGCCTGGCAACCCCGAAATTACGCCTAACTGTAAAGGCAACCCACCAAACACCTTGTGTAAGTTAGGTTCCCTAGTATAATGTGTCGTTGTCCTGTAACTTTTGAAATTTTCAGAGGGGGGCGGAACAACTCTATATCCACCACTGCTTTGTACGCCTCAATATCAAGTTTTTAAAACAGGATGTGATGTGTTTTTTCTTTCCCGACTGAACCTTCATCAAGGTTTTTGCCCTATGGCGCATTCCGTGAAAAAGAGCATGAAAATCATAAATGTTGTGCTCTTTGAGTTTTATGTGCTCAGCAACATTCTGAAAGTGTAATATTTTATGAATACAGAAATCACAATTTATATGCACAGTGACAGCTATGGTTTAAGCCTTCATTGGAACGCCGCGTCGG
Source organism: Lepisma saccharinum (assembly GCF_977018435.1). NCBI lineage: Eukaryota > Metazoa > Arthropoda > Insecta > Zygentoma > Lepismatidae > Lepisma > Lepisma saccharinum. The sequence goes on from NC_139249.1 coordinate 37,997,199, forward strand.
TGTTTTTGACCTAGCTCGAGAGCAAGCCGATCGGACGCGCCTGTTTTTCTGAGAAGCGCTGTTGTCACTTATACTTGAAGTCTTTAGACAACCAACACGAACTGCGACGACGTTACACTCCCAAGGGCTCCACATTGTGCATCTCATTTACCCACGTGGATCTGAGAAGTACTGTCAGTTCCTACAACAGACGCAGTTGGTGGGAAATGTTTGAGGAGAGAATTTACTGGGTTCCACGTGGACTTGACATATGGTTATCAGAGGGAACCTCATCTTTCGGAACTTTCTACTATAAAGTAAAGTGGCGTTTCAGTGAGGACTGGGACTTTATATTGCAAAGGCTGGAACCGCTCGATAAGTAATGCTGGCTACGCCCCTGGTTAGCAAACAGGAGTGACAACGTACCTTGCCGTGCGCGCAAGAGGATTGCAGCTTGGTGACCTCGCAGTATGAACTCTGGCACAAGTGCTTCAGGAGGACCCTAGGCATCATCGCGTTGAACGTCTCGGCGTCTGGAGTCTCGCAGGAGGAGCTGGCGTAGCTGACGGCGGCTTCAATAATGAACGTTGGCACGGCCACCACTGCAAGGGAAGCTTTGGTCAGAAGAAGGATCATTGATTGAATCTGACAAGTGATTTAAATATGAAAATATTAACAGAAATATGTGAACATAACGGAGTCAATTGTTTTAGGAAGAAAATCAAAGTAGGTTAATGTGAGAACTTGTGAAATAATTGATGTGTAACAATGGACGGTTTTGAAATAATTTAATCTTCGTTAAAAATTCTTAAAATAATCGTTTATTTCATCCTTTTGTGTAAAGGGCAAATGAGCATTTTATAATCTTAATTTCGTTACTCTTACTTAGTTTTAAATTATGGCATAAAATCAAAGTAATTCTCCCTCGCTTTCAATGATATAGGATTATTCTAATGGCGTTTAGGAGTGGGGTAATGATGCTACTTGTATATGACATCGTCAAAAGTTCAATGTTGGCATTTCTAATTGTTACCAATTGAAGAGAGAGAGGGAAAGTAAGAATGAAAGGAAGAGACCAAAGAAGCAAGAGAAATAGATACAATCAGAGAGAGAGGAAGAAAGATAGTAAGGTAGAGATGCTGCGCTCTACTCACCTGTTACATTGTGGTAGTACTGTTTCCTCACTGGCTTGCCGTCAAGGAACCGCCTGTAGGACACCGAGCAGACATAAGACCCTATGTCTCTCACAGACGCACTCTTGATCTCCAAGTACCCATTCTTGCTTTGGACCGGGTCAGCTGAAATAGATGATAATTTTAGTTGCCAAGAATGGTTAAATAGCAGCGCAACTCTTTAATTGTTAATAATATGGGTATTTCAAAATATTCGCACACTTTTTTGCATTATAACGATTCGCTCATTGTGATTATTTGTGCGTAAGAAACATTACAGGCCTCACGGAACAAAACGTTATTTAAAAAACTGTCCTGAAGTCCTCTAAGATTCTCTCGCTATATATCTACACATTGCGTATTGCTTATTGATTTGCTTTATTTTACTTCGCTTTTTGTGCCACTTTTGACTAATTTGCGAAGATGGGGATGAGTGATGATGTTATGAAATTGATGAATGGACACTCACAAACATCCATGCCCAGGCCGGTATTCGAACCCGTGAACCCTGCCTTCGTAGTGCGATGTGCTAGAAAGTAAAATACTGGGAAGAATCTATTAGAAACTGTGAATTAAACTGATTTCAAAAAGACGATAATGGCGATTCAGAAGTTAGCAACCAGAATTCTTTGGAGTTGGCAACCTGAATTCTTAGGAGTTGGCAACCTGAATTTTTATAAGTTTGCAACCTGACTACCGTTGGGATTACCACCGTGATTTCCTTGAAGACGTCAAGAATGAGCCTAGTCTTCTCCCTTCCTCCATAGCTAGTCCAAGTCTTAGACTCAGCATACGCCACTGCAGTGGCGAAGCGTCCTATGATGCCAGGAGACCGGGCCTACCCACGCTATTACTCTTTTAAAGGTGTATTTACTTATTTCGTCAAAACATATGTAATGCAATGGAAAAGTTTGGAATTTTCATATATGATAATTACAAAAAAAATCTAACTCTGTCCAGTATACGAACTTTCCACGGAGTGAGGCACATTTGCTGGGGCCTCTTCTCTTCATATTCTGTCGTACGGTCGTATATGCGGGAAACCTAATCTTACGAGTACTGTACATATGATTATAACGTGCTCGTGATGCCGGCCTCGCGGTGTTACCCACTAGGACGAACAGAATATCATCAACACTGCATTTCCGCCAGGGTTGGAAATTTGTGGTGTACCAGCATTTTTTATAAACATTAGCCTGTGTTCGTGCAGAGATATTTCTATTTCATTGTATACATTCTCCATATTTTGTACGAAACTTAGGTTTTCCTTCCTTTCATCGACAAGTGTAAGTGAAATTGAAAATTACGGAGTACTGTAGTTCTGACTTCGTTTTCTGGTCAGAGTGCTGATGGTCTTGTCGATTCACCCAACACCGTAGCGTAAACAGAAAGTCTAAAGAACTTATATGTGTAAAGTAAGTCTTCATACCAAATTATGTAAATTAAAATGCTAGTTACGCCTTATATTTACAAAGTAGTTTTACTTTCACTGGAAATAGAATAATTTATTTTTATCGTGAACGGGGATTCCCTCGCTTGTTCCCTCTCTGTGAAAACTTGCCTCGTGCTCAGGACGCTACAAGAGAGCGTGACTCGGAGCGCGAGGTTCGTGGCGGTAGAGCTTTGTTGGTGATTCGTGTCGTGTGCAGCGATCAGATTTATGCAAGAAGTGCTGGACTGAAATGCAAGAACAACAAGAACAATTGAGTTCTTAATTGAGTGAAGATGTAATCATCGGTCGGTAAGGTAGGACCCACTTTTGTTCTTTCATGTTTCCTTCTTATAACAATCATTTCTAAAATATTTTCAACTATATTTTTCCTTTGCAAGTAGCAGTGGCAAGTGACAGCAAAATATTATAAAAAATTAAAAGTTGTTGAAACTTTATTTAATGCGTTAACACTATCGTCGAATAGATATTACAAGCAGACATTTTTTTATACAGCCGATACAAGCGAAGAGGTAGGCAGTTTCGTTTACCCTGAAGGGATAACAAGAGAAGAGGGCGGTCAATGAGAGTACAATGCAAGGGAAGACTTTTTTGGGTTTAGGTCAAAGAGTGTTATGAGGTTATTGCGCGGGCCATGTCTGTATCAGGTCTGGCGGAACAGACCAGTGTTGTCACATTGGATTGGCAGGAAAGAGCTAAATTGCGCCTAAAAATTGGGATTATATTCTCTCAAGCAACTACATTTATTATAACTTGTTTATATGTTACATAGTAATCTGTCGTGTTGCCGGGTCCCAAACAAAGATCCTATGTTCTACGTATTATCACGTAAAGGTGTCTACTAACACCAGGGGTAGAACATACTAGGATGCGAAGTATACACACTGAATGAGAGAGGTCACCTTTACTTATGTTTTTTCTTGAAAGCCCCGTGGTGGTCATCCTAACACGTTACGAAGCCAGGTGACCTAATTGTGGTCATGCCAATGTTTCCTGATCATCTTTAATTAATTCTCCATACATTCTCATTGTCACGATTAGCATAGAACAGAACAAATAACAGACGAAAATATTCAAAATTTAAATTATGTTTACTTGCACATACAGGTGTCAGAAATTCATTTATCTAGAAAGCCAAGACTGGAATTAACTACAACCATTCATTTAGTTAGACAACACATAACTATGGTGTTTTCCTCGGTGCGAGGAAGTCTTGCTAAAAAAGTAAGTTGGCAGCAGTAGAACGTACCAAACTGACAGTCGCTGAAAGTGCGGAATTCTGTCGTCTGCTCACGGCACAAACGTCAGACTGACCCGAAAATTATCGAGTTCTTCTATCCCTTTTCACCTCAATTGCAAATTAAATAAATAAATTTAGGAAAAAAGGGCTAGAGCACTATTCGTTGGATTTTCGCGATGTCTCATGATTAGGAGGTGTGTGCATAAATCAGGGGTTGAAAAAATACAAACAATTAAAAAACCCGACATGAACTAAAATCTAGATCGATGACATCTGGTGGGCGGGAGGAGAACGTCTAAGACATAATTATCGTACTGATGGCCGGTAACAACACCTTTGAAAAAGTCACGCCACTGAAGCGGCCTGGAGAGACATTGAACCACTCTCCATGACATAGCCCCCCCTTTCCTTTTAGATTTAAGCAACTAATGGAAATTATCGCACTTTTGTGTCTACCCTGCTAGGAATTCTACGCTTCGCCACTGCCACTGATACATACCTATCTACCTACGTGTGTGCTTCCCTTTCATTCCTAGCTTACTATATTTATTCCTCTCTCTGTTTCTGCTTATATCTATTTCATTCTCTTTGTTTCTCTCTTTCTGTTGTTTTCCGTCTCTTTCTGCATTCTCTTTCACTACCTCTTTCTCTCTCTTACTTTGTTTCTCTTTCTGCTTCACCCAATCTTTATGTTTTCTCTTTTCCTATCCCTTTCTCCTTTCCTCGATCATTCCCTTTTTGTATCTCTTCCTATTTCTATCTTTCTCTCCATGTGAGCGTGTGTGTTCGTGTCTACCACCAATTAGAATCATGGTATTAACATGTTCATTGCTGTTGGAAAAATGCTCTGGAAATTGGGCGAATACTACTTCAAGGTGGACCCTCACCTTTTGAGGACGCCCCTGCATGCTATTGCAATGCTTACTAAAAGCATATTCTTTCTTTCCCTCACAAACATACACATCTTTTGAATCTGTTGAAAGTTAAGCTAAATATGTTACCTGTTAATTTTCTTCCAACCAAACCCCAATCCACATTCACAGGTCCAATGGCAACCTCCCCCTGAAATTCCTTCTCATCGTAGCAGGCAATCGCACTTCCGTAGTCTACAAGGAGAGAGTGCTTGTTCCCTTGAAGAGAGTTAGAAAAGAACAAGCATTATTTCCTCTGAAATGTTGATAATTTTAATTATATTAATACTGAGTATTGATTTGACGTTAACATTCCCCATTCTTCATTACATACTTTGATATTTATGATTATACTTCCTTCTTTCGAAGGTAGCTGCCCGTAAATGTCAACAAACATTACAAATAAAAGTACCACTATTAGAAAATAACATGAAAACAAAACATTAACAAAAGGAACCTAACTATTGTCTAACTCACCACAACAAGGTCAGCCAAAAAAGCTGGTACCTTCCAGCATGACATATAAATGTTCTACGATCTCCATCCCTATGGTGGTGCTTGCAGGAGATAATAGATAGATCCCTCCTTCTGATAATAGCACCGTCAAATTCTACATGCCAGTTTTTAGCTCTTGAGAGCATGCTACATATAATCCAGAGCTTTCTCAAGAAGTTACTAGAATCCACTTCCACCTGGATATTTTCAAATACCACACAATTCATATCTCAGAAACATAGCTACTATATCTATAAAATGTAAAAGTTTGTGGCCCCACATGTGGAATAGATACACATTTTATTCAGCATTGATTATTTCTATTGATCTATTCACGAAACTATTGGTAATGTAAATATAAAATTTGATGTGTTTGGGGGACTTGAAATCCAAACCACTGTGTGCCTCCACCGGGCATCGAACCCAGGACCACTTGCTTACAAGGCGACGATATTACCACTACGCCATCTGGTGGAGGACAAAGTTTGGCGCTTTGGCAGACCTATTAAATACAAGTTTATTATGATACGAATTATCTTCAGTTTGTTCGAGACTTTACAGTAAGCAATGGAACGTTCTCTGATCGTTACCAATGGACCATATCGCTACTACAAAGTAACAAAACTTGTGCCGAAAGGCAAAGAAAATAAATGCATATTTTAATGTTCGTTAGGAACTAGTATAGTCGTTTGTAACACTTACCTGTGTCCTGCACGTAGGAGTTATTCCTCAACACAGATTCCAAAAAGGATGCTGGGATCTTCCTCGGGACACCGTGCTTATTCCCACTGCGCCAACGGGTATTCGACTCGTGTTCGGGTTCCTCCCAGTCTTCCCGTAGATCCAGCCGCGGACTGGGCCTGGAGTAATCGGAGCAGTTGTAATTCTCAAGACCTAATCGAAATTCTTCCGGGTCAAGAGACGCCAGGTTTCCAAAGTCATTTAGGGCAGAAGACAGCGAGCACATGCAATTCTCTTCTGCACCGGAGCAGTCTTCTTGGGTTGGATTAGCCAGTGTTGACACTCTTGGGGACGATGTAGTGCCGACTGAAAGTACCACGTGAGATGTTGGGAACTGATTTTGAGAATTGTACTGATCGCCTGATTTTCTCTTCCCGTCCTCCTGGGCGGTATAAATGTCATCTTGCTGGCTGTCTAGTTTCTTGTCGTCACTATAGACATGATCACTAGTCTGATACCCGAAGACCGGAGAACCGTATCTCTGGCTTTTATAGTCATTCCGTTCCTTCGTCAATCTCTTAAGATGGCCACGATCTTCAACTTCGATTTGATGACTATCATCAGGTGGGTTCTTGATTTCTAAAGACTTGTCCTGAAAAGGTGTACGATACTGAGTTTGCTGATCTATCTTAAAATCTTTCAATATTTCTTCATCTCCAAATGCAGGATACGGCTGATACATGCTGTCCTTGTGCAGCATAGTTCTAGGTCCAGTTAACGAATCCTGATGGAAATTCAAACTTTTATGGAGTACATTTGAACTGTCATGGCGGTACCTTAGATTATCACCATCGACATCTTCCTTGGTGTACTTGCTTTCTGGAACTTCGTCATAAAACTCCGACAAGTCCTGAGATCGAGATTGCGATTTTCCATTGCCAAGAGTAACTTGGTCCATATCACCTCGACGCACATTCTTTGACATCTTGTACTTGCTACCGTCTTTATCAACCTCTTCTGTATATTTCTGAAGGTTTTGGTCCCAGAATTGTTCTTCTGAATCTGCAGGATCTTTGATCGTAAGAAGAGTACCGCCATGTGGATCCTCACCTCTGTGAATTGCATCTTGGTCTTCAAACTTCTCGAACGGGAATTCTTGTCTTCGCATCTTTTCTTGGCTGAAACTGTTGCTTGGAAATCCCGACTCTGGGATTCCATGAATTAACATTGGATTAACGTTCCTTTGTCTCGGTGGTTGCACACCGGTTATACTCGAATCGTAACTCAGTCTGGGCTGTGGGTTAGGTTTCAAATCACCCGAAGGCTGCAACCTCAATGTTTCAGGCTTGTTCCTCATTTCAGATACGCTTGAGCTCAGACCAATTGCATGGCTGGATTCCGATTTTGAACGGGTATTCTGCCTACCTTGATAATATTCATGTGGTTTCAGATATTGCTGTTCTTGGCTTACAAACAAATGATGCAAGGCATCTCTACCAGCTGTTAAGGAAATTCCAGATTGATCTCCTAAAGACGTACCTGATCTTGTTTCACCTAGACCACTTCTTCCATCAAACTGTTTACTCTCCTGCTCTGAAAAATGTTTACTTGATGATTCTAACACTTTCTTGTTGATCAACTGGCGTAAGTTTGAATTCTCCTCCAACAATTTCCTAAGGGATTCCTCATCTACGTCTACGTACCTTAATGAGTTAGTATATGGTCCTGAACCTTTCAAAGATTCCAAGTCGTGGCCCATGGTTTGCGTGTGTGTGTTCTTATCTTCAAGGTACTCGCTGTTTAATTCAACTTTTGATCTTGAAAGATAAAGGTTTCGAGGTTGGTATTGTATACCAGATTCAGATGAACGGCCAAGGTGTTCTCCTCGTAAGAGCTCTGTGCCACTCTGTCTTTGCCCATTAGTAAGACTACCCGAAAAAAATCTATTAACTTTTGAAACAGGGCTCATCACATTTGCACTATCTTTTCGTGCAATGACACTTGCAGAATGCCGTGGTAAGCTACCTCTCCATCCATATGGAACAGGACCGATGATGTCTGGAACCGGATCATTTAAAACTGCCCTTCCAGATTGATAAACTGGTTGACTGTTCGATGGAGATTGCAATCCGTGGACATGTCTTTGTGGTTCGTTTTCATCGACTTTGGAACCTTTCAATCTGAAGTCGACTAAGGGCATTTTCTTACCAGAACTAAAGGGTCTCTCGCCCTTTCTGGCTTCTGTCCGCTTAAAAGACGTTACATTTCGGTGTATATCAAACAATGACATGTCGTCTGGTAGTATATCGGAGTCTATCAGAGAATCATCGTATTCCTTATTCTTTTCTTGCAGACCTTGAAGGTGACGAAAATCCTCTTGATTCACCAACATCACTCCTTTCCTTTCTGTTTCTTCTCCGACGCCAGTTCTGATTGGACGCTGTTTCACCTTTGAGAAAGAGACATCGAATCCAGTCCTTGGATTCTTGATTGCTAGTCCCTTTTTCTTCCTTCCACCTGAAGAACTTTGCCTCAAATATCCTTCCCTGTTGGAAATGCCATAACTGCCATTGGGGGCGCAACATGTCACTCCTGAAATGCATATTGAGTGATAAGTTAGCGATAAGTAAAGTCTTGACATCATCGGTAGAATAATTTTGGGTACGACACTAAAAACCATAAGAAACGGGTTCACAAATCTTTGCTCAAACGCAAACTAAATACGAATACGAATACAAACTCTTGCATTTCATTTAAAAAATATCATATTTTCTAAAAGTGTCCTATATATTGATTGATTCGTTTTATTTTACTTTGCTTTTTGTGCCACTTTTGGCTAATTTGTGAACATGGGGATGAGTGATGATGATGAAATTGATGAATAGACATTCACAAACATCAATGCCCAGGCCTGGATTCGAACCTGGGACCCCTGGCGTCGTAGCGCGATGTACTAACCACTCCGCCACGGGGGCCGGCTTATTATCATTATTTTTTTCATTCAGCAAAGCTTCCAGATAAAATGTTCATATTTTAATAATGTACCTACTTACTCACAATCTTATGATCAACTTCGCTTGTTATTAAACATTTTAATGCAGATAAAAAAATAATAAATATAACCATACATCCTCGTCGTCGCGATTAGCCTAAAGAGGCAGGAAAGAGTCGTAAAATATGAAAAATAAAATTACACATTTAACTACATTCTAGAAATTCAGCGAACGACATGCTTGATATCACGTCAATACATAATACATATACTCGTAGCATGTGTTGCAATTACATAATTATGTATAATGGCTAAACAACCCATTATTTTTAAAGTTAAGCCCATCACCGAAAGGATTAGAAATTTCTGAAAGATTAATCTACCTGTGAACTTCTCAGTCGTTTGACGCATATCTTCCTCCTTGGCTTGGACCAGATTCGTGCAGACGATGGACGACATTAGGAGCACACTAAAATGAAATATTACTTCTGTTTAAGAGTACATATTATATCTATCATAGTACAGGTAACAAAGTACACAGGGCGTTTGCGTCCACTTCAAATGTCCTCGCGTTTACTTTCTTAACGTCGAAGAACTGAAGAAAGCCGCCGCCACAAACGTGGGTGGGGATAAATAGCGGGCGAGTTGTTTTCGTCCAATCACACTCAGCCTTCAGTCAATGAGCGCAGCTGTCATTCTGCTCGTCTACTCCACGTGGAGTCTCAGTCAACTTTGCAACTTCAATATGGAGGCCGTGGGAAGGTGGTTGTGGCCGGAGGGACAAGGTGGCGTAGAGTAGATGTGTGCCAACACTGTGCGTTGAATGTGATTGTTGCAGCTGGTGGGCGCGCTCCGTGGACTTCAAAGCCAGCCGGTCGTTAATGTAGCTAGTGCGTCGACTATACAACTTATTACCAAAGGGTAAAACACGGTACATCCTGATTATAAGATGGCAGCGTGAGCCAGCACGCCCCAAGATAGGAAGGATAGAGAATTAGAGAAATAGAAAGTGAAGAGAGAAATGAAGAAATATAAAGAAGGAAATGAAAACAGAAAGAAGTTTGAGAGAGAGAAACAGAACGAAATAAACATAAAGAGAAGGAGAGAGAGAGGAATTGAGAAAGAGAGAGAGAGGAATTGAGAAAGAGAGAGAGAGAGAAAGTGAGAAAGATAAAGAAGAGAGAGAGAGAAAGAGAGAGAGAGAAAGAGAGAGAGAAAGTGAGAATGATAATGAAGAGAGAGAGAGAGAGAGAGAGAAAGTGAGAAAGATAAAGAAGAGAGAGAGAGAGAGAGAAAGCGAGAAAGATAAGTAAGAGAGAAAGAAAGAGCGTGGCAGAAATCAGAGAGAGAGAGAGAAAGAAATGAGACGATGATAAAGGAAAGAAAGACAGTGATATATATAAAAATATAGAATGAGAAAGAGCCAAAGAAAGATAGTAAAATCAACTACAGTGTAACTATTCTTCATGTTTGTACCAAAATTATTTGAAAATCTGAATCCATTTGAAGGGCCAGGGGGAAAAACGATGAATGTTCCTTTGGATAGATTTGCCAGGAAATGAAAAACAAAGTATTTCTTTCCATAAGTACGTTAATATATGCCAAAACAATAATGCGTTTTTCGGGCACTTCTCATCGTTTCTCAACGAAGGCCGTTCTCATTCTTATAGTACAGCTTCTGAACTATCAGATGGCGCTGTGATCTCAAAATGGGCAAAAAATCGACATTCATCGTTTTTCCCCCTGGCCCTTCATTTGCCTACGTAATTAGTAGCATGTACGCTTTGAAATCGAATTGCACTCAACATTTTAATTTTCCATTGAATGATTTAAATGTTAAATTTGGCGCGCCTTTTTTCTTAAACATTTCTCCACTTTGCAAGCAAGAACAGTTTTCTGAATTAGAGAAATGTATTCTGGTTCTGTTCTAGCAATTTATCTAATTGTTCAATTTCAGGTTATCTATAGCATTTTACTCGGCACTCCAGTGCCATTACTTGCACCTGTATAACGAAGAGTCAGTTCTATGTTTTACATGTAAATATCACAGCTTCATTATTTTCTATGGAATAATTTCATGAACAAAATGTGCTCAGGAAAGTACATTAATAACTGCGAATGTAAATATCAGCTTCATGTGCATACATTAATTCCAACAATATTGTCGTTACATTTAATTATCATTTCTCATAGACTTTTACATTTGAATTATAGGACTTTATCTATCAAGATAGACTGGCATTCATTATAAAACATACCCAAACTTAATCTATATCTAAGATAACCCCAGATCCCATTAACATCCCATTTTGAAATTTTGTACAGTTATTGAGTAATAGTTTATGCATGGCACAATTTTTTTGAAAAAAATTAAAATACCCTTTTTTGAGAAAATGACTAACCAAATTTTGATTACATCACCTTCAATTATTTATTATTCACACAGGCATGTAATATATCACGTGAAATGACTCTTCAAGACCTTTCCAACCGTAACGTACCTACAGTATGTGGGATCGAATCTGGGTAGTGTGGCAAACTCATCATTCAACCCCAACTAATGGCATACTCGCTGCTCATGGATAGCTTAATGGCAACGTGCGAGAGGTAACAATTGTACACATAAATGGCGAAACACAACACTTGAGGTTTATATCCTGAAAGACTGGATCAGCATGGTAAGTGGAAAAGTATACCTGCTCTGCCTGGAGATGCAAGTTTGGCGGTGAGCGATTATGACCGTGACTGCACTGTACGTGGTGAGTTTGACTTGCAACTAGCTCCAACGCTTCCTCGCTCAATCCTCCTTCTGCCCCTCTCAACGTTTGTTCTCAAACTGCCCCATGACCTCTATCCTCCCAGACATTTATTATGATCGATTTTACTAAGCAAATGCAGAGTCAGTTACCCCTATCTTCTTCCTGGTTTCGCCTGTTTACATGTTCACGCCTCTGATGACCAGGAAGAGCTTAGGTAATGTCTGACACTGCATTCCTGTCTGGAAAAGGATAGCCAGTGTCTGGGATTTGGAAGTTCATTATATTGATATTTCTAATTATTTATACATCGTTACGCAACGGTGTCTGAATCACTTCTATAGGTGACCTGATTGCAGAAATATTGCAAATTAAAATATGGTAAAGGAAATCGTACATTTTGCATTCCTGTAATTTCGAAAATAAAAGAGATATGGATCTGCGATTTTTGTTACTGCCTCAGGCGACCCTTTCAGCATATTTCAAAATAATCAAATGTGAGTTTGAAAATGTTTCTTCATTAATCAGTTACACATATATTATTATTCAAATAAAAAAAGTCGTTATTTTCCCAGTATTTTATTTTCAAATTTCTACAGAGCACCTAGCACTAATTAAATAAATAAATGCTGCCTATTTATAATAGTTGAATTGCAAGAATAATAGGAAACATTTCTCATGAAGACACAAATAGATTCTCTAAACTTACCTTAAACTAATAAGATGTATTGTAGCCCTGGCCGACCCATCTTTGAACATTATGTGTCTTCATCTGCAAAATTTTAGAGAAAATGCCCAGTCAGTGAACAAGTAAAATATGTAGGCCGTGCGACTAAGGGGAAAATTGTTACACTATATGATAAAAGCATGAGACTTGGTACAATTAATTGTTGTAACATTTAAGTTATCTTCAGTCTTCTTGTCATCTTGAAAAGAGTCCGCCACACTTCATATATTTCTTTTTATATTTGATTTGATTTCATACACCTATCAATGTCTGGTTTTTCACAGAAATGTAAAAAAATGTAAACTTAATAAACATAATAAATGAATAAGGCATTTTTTAAAAAAATAAATAAAATAGTAGTTTTAAGGAAAATCACATTTAGTGAGACTAACGGGAATATCTGGAAATATACAGTACGCTGGACCTTCCAGGTGTGGGGGAAAATCTTGCCCGCACTGCATTTTGAAAATTTCTAGAATGTGAATTTGGGAACTGATCAATGAAAGAAAATGATCGAACAAGAAATCCAAAACATTTTTTTTTGTAAATAATTTTCACCATTTTTGTGTTATCAATTAAATGAAGATGTGCTTTTTCAGTTTAAAATAATAATAAAATGATAATCTATAAATTTCAATCACTCACCTTTTTACATTGTTTTAAAATAATATGTATTACATTAAAATAATACACATATAAACTTTCATAAAAGGTAACTGAACTGATTGTACAATACAGGATGTTCTGTAAAAAAAAGGACGTTTGGCAAACCTAAGACAAGGAAACTCTCATGTCACCTCCTGGACATGTTATTGATAAGTTAGGTTTGTTCAGTTATTTTCATTAGTTATTCATTTAGAATTCTGAAAGTTGTAAAAAATAATAATATACAGGTTGATTCAAATGTCGTCTTACATAGCATACATACGAGTATTTTAAGCAGTTTTGTGGTTACACATGTTCAATATGACCCCCGTTGTTGTGAATGCACATGTCAATGCGTTTGACCCACTCAGCTTGCCCTTCTTGTAAAATATATTTATGATAGATTACAATCTAAGATCTGTCAAGACAGTGAGTGTGCCATGTATGTATGTCGATTTTTGAATCACCTTGTAGTTATTGAGCAACGAGAAGTATCTTTACCATATGACCACATTGCATCCGGTTCGGCCGAACTACTACTCTGCCGTTTTCTTCGGAGTTCGTGCGATGTGGTGGTTAGTCACATTGTATCAGGAAAATCGTTACTGTTCTAGTAGAGTTTCATTTGCAGAATGTATAGAAATGACCAACGAAATTTCCCTATTGGATTTTGAATGATATTTTGGAAGATTTTATTTTATTTTTGTATATATTTAATAACGAAAAATCGCCGTTAGTCAAATATATATATATATAAATAGTACAGAGCACTATACTTCTGGGGAATTCGGCCGAAAAAGAAACAAAATCGGTGATCGGTGAAACACGGCCCTGCACGCCAGTTCGGCTACAGTGTGACCAGCTACACTTAATTTACATTGTACTTCATCGTTTTTTCGGCCGTGAATGAAAGTATATATAAGTTCGTCCGAAACCAAATTCAATGTGACCATACACATAGCGTTGCCTCGATTTTTACAGTATAAAATAGATTTACGTATAGTGGCACGTTACTTAATTATTTAACTCAATAAATTTCTGACATGATTCCGAATAAATGTTTAAGAAAAATCTAATGTGGAAGGTTCAGATTCTATTGTAGTTAGGTTGGGTCCGATTTTTTATTTACAGTATGAGAAAAATACTTCATTGAAACTTAACAAGTTGTACTGAATGATTGTCACTGTTTTACACTACCTTAAACACACCATCAATATGTTTTATTATTAATATTGTGATTTCAACATTTCCTTCGAGGACATTTTATTCACTACTCCAAAATTATGTCATTCAAGCAATGTTGGTTGTGTACTGCCAATGATGTTGTTATGGTCGAATAAAAATTAATCCACGCCATACGTTTCCTACACAGTAATCAAGATTCTACAGCTTTGCTTAAATGTTTTAACTAACAAAATATCCCTTGAACACAATTCAATAAAGCACAACACTATAGGAATTGATATACAGATGTCAAAATTTACTTGATCTCAGGATTGTGAATTTAAATACGCAATGCCCTGAAGCTATAAACCAAATTGTAATGTATTGAACAATGTGTAATGTCTAAATTATCAAATATTTGTATGATTAGCTTACCTGGACGTAGCTCTTGCAAGGAATGCATAAGTTATTCATTTTCATATTATAAAATCATAGAATATTTGTGAAATGTGAATGAAAATTACTAGAACACTAATTGATCCTCAGAAACATCTTAATGTGACTGCGGGATTTTTTCGCAGTTTCGGAAGTCGCGAGTAAATGTCAATAAAAACAATGGGAGCAATTCAATAAGAACGAGAGCATAGAAAGCACAAGCCACCACAGAACGTCTAGCAGAAAGATTGAACAGCTAAGTTTTAAAAGCGAAACTCAATTTCGTTTGCTTGTGGCGCCAACATTGAGCACCAACTGAACTACTAGTAGTTTAAAGAAATACGTATCTTTTTCTTATCAGATTGAATTGGTCAGGCGTTACTATTTTCTTGTCTTAAAGAAATATAAAAAGTACATAAATGATTACTCAGAGGCGAAATAAATAAATAACACAACTCTTTAATGGATACTTTTAATGTGACACATAATTACACAGAGAATGTTATTTATAATACAGGATAAAGTGGAAAAACGTCAACGTGGGCACACCATGTAGCATGCAAAACATACAAGCTATATTCAATCCCACACCACACATTCTGCATTAGGCATGACTCCTACAATTGCTTGTGTGATGCGCTGTCACAAGATCGAAATATCTGGAACTGCTGTTTTGTAGGGTCGCGTGGACTGTATGGAATATGCGTACAAACAAAATTCGTCGACTTTGAGTTCGGAGGAAAGTGAAGAGGGGTGAGAGTAATACCACAGATAAGGCTATATAAGCAGATCTGGAACGAAGGCAGGAAAACCGGTGCACTGACCTCCCTTATCTGTGGTAATACCTGCGACCCTGAAAGTGTCAGGTGTCGTGGAATTTGCGTACATAGCAAATACTATGTTTGTATCGAAGACAGAATTTTGATTTTTGGATTCGATAGTACTTCGCTGGAATCGAGTAAAACAGTTTTAATTGAACTAATCTTTAAACTTTTTTTCAAATCTTACCCAAACCTAAAGTTTTCATAACAGGCCCGTACACAGCATTTTTTGAGGGGGGGGGGGGCAGACCCATAGACGAATTTTCATAAATTTTCTCTCATATCATATTATACACCGTGTGTATATATATGTGTGGGGGGAGGGGATGTATAGGAGAGGGTGGGTAGAGAAATTTGCTCATTTTGTTGCGAAATGTTGAAGAACAGCATTTTCTAACCTATATGTATGCAACTACGTGACAAATATTTGCAGTTGACACTGACATTTGTTTCTGACAGAGAGCGGAAAAAAAGTGTATGATACGAGTAGACTAGATGTGTGCATAATGCAAACAATTCAAATAGTCTACGAAAAGCAACACATGTGTATGGGGATGATAGATGAGGGTTACACCCATTTTGCTAAGTCCCTGACTTTTCCAGGTATTTTAAATAACTGTGTAATGATTTAGCATTCTAAATAAGAGTTACACTTCAACTTTGTAAGTTAATCAAATGAATCACGTTTGTTGAACATTTCTGATAATAAATTAAGAATAAAATGAAAGAACCTTTTTATAAGCAATATTACACAAAAAGGAAGATTGTTGGGTAGATAAAACGAAACGTGTTTCCGCTTACAAATTCTGCCAAGCAAAAGTAATTTAATTCTCCCGACTTTTCCAGGTTTTAAAAGCTTTCTTAAAAAAATAATTTGTTTCCAAAGACCTCAGTCCTAACCTTGTATTCCTGAGTCCTCCAGTTGTCCAGGGCTTTGAAGTCAGTGCAAACCCTGTAAATAAATTATCTCAAGGGAACGGCTAAGTGACTTCGCCCTGGCAGTGTGTCTGCTGGCGTAATATTGTTTCTATGGTGGATTTTCGCTTTGAGAATTTTATGCGGCAGTAAAAATAAATGGCAGTGGCAACCAAGAAGCTATTAAATGGGGTTGCATACACTTGGGATAGAAAATGCCACTTTTAACGACTCGTAGAATCGAAATTTTTGGCCTTGATGTCCTCTGCACACTGTGAAAGTTGCCTGTTGTACGGTCACACCACTGTGTATTTATGTTCAAGACAATTACAAGTAGAAAAGAAGAAAAGTTGTAGTAAAACAAATTCCGTTTGACAGAATTTCGTAAATAATAATGTACTTAATTTCTTGAGTGTTTTGGACAAGTACTTCAGGCAATTTCTTACCCCAAAAATCTAGCAACGATTCTGCTGTGAAGTGGATTCTCCTATTTACATAATATTAATTAACCCTAAGCCATTGAGTGGCAGAATGGACATCAGTTGAAGAAAAACCCTGATGGTGAAAGAACACGAAGTTTTTTTCCCCCTTGAGCTCAGTGGTGGCGAAAAGGGATCGCAGACTGTGCGGTGCGGGTGGAGAGCTAAATTCCCCTTATATGGTTGGTTTTGTATTGCAGTCATTGAGGAACCTTTCTTCCATAATGTAAAGAGTATAGAAAATTCCCCTCTATTCTAATTATGTTAAACATAACCATTCAATAATCAAGGGATTCCTACTTGTCAAGTGTCAAACAACTGTTTTTGACTAATAAAAAGTTCAGACAATTTTAATAATGTACATAGTATTCTACAGAAAGTCCTACATAACCAGTACAATGTCTGTAGTGGCGCAAGAGTCTTTCTTCCCTTTTAGCAAGTAGTGTCCGAGTCAAGACGAAAAAGTCGGGACATGGATTAAAGGGAATGACTATCCCGACTAAGTCGTAACGTCTGATATCCTTGCATCAATGGTTATAGAACTAAAATAGCCCAATATTGCAGACTGCAAACTTCTAGAGCCTGCCTCTGTCCAAAAACAACCTATTCATTTGTGCAAGGACAAAATCGAAATTCATACAAAATTTTAAAAACCATCAACGTAATTCTTGTTTTTATAAGTTCAAATTAAAAGTTTTTATGGCTCGATGGGAGGGGGGGGGGGCTATGGCACCCCTCCCCCTTGGGTACGGGCCTGTTTCATAAGTTACCAAAGCATTGCTTCTTAAAAAAACTACAACTTGGCGAACAGAACCGGCAGCCAAAAAGAGCAAGATGTAACCAAAATCGAGAATTAAATCTATCTATAAAAACTTTGAAATGTGTAATGATAAAATAAATTTTCTTCAAATTTTGCGTACAGAGTGAAGCTGTAGTGAAATATGTATTTAAAAAATATTTATCATATAATTAACATTGCTCCAAAGTGTGAATTTTCTGAAACAATATTTTTTGTGAAAGAAGCTTGCTGTCTCTTCAAAGTTAATAATTGAAAATCTATCATTAAAAGAAACTTTGAAATTTGTAATGGCATAACAAAATGTATTCAACCAATTCGTGTATTGCTTACTTTTCGAAATAATAATAATAAAAAAATCAACTTGTAAATCACCATTTCTGAACCCCACAGGTTCTACAATAGGTTCCACTACACAACTTTCAGTACTAAGTATGGGTAAAGCGTGAAGGGAAAGTTTGTAAAACGACAAGTAGCAAATGACCTTCTTGCGCTCAGACGCACACAAATTCCAATTCACGAACCTGCCACTTCAAGCAAGGTAGGTGTTAGTGCCTGTTGTCCTTTCCCTGTACTCAAAGTCGACGAATTTTTCTTGTACGTCCCTGACAACGTTTTGTACAAATCACATCATTAACATACTCCCCTCGCTCCAAAAAATCCAGGGCAGAATGTTTCTCATTGGATCATCTCTGCCAATCCACCGATTTTGTCATTGTTTCATAAACATGATTTAACGAGCCCAAAATGTTTATAGTATACCGATTTATTAATTGCAAGAAATGAAGGGACGGAATCAATAAGGCATGTTGCAAGTATCCTACTCTAACGAAGAATATCTCCTTGCCAAGTGGGAATTCAAACGAACATGCTCCATCGACTTAGCATTATGAAGATATTGTTTCTCTTGGTAGTTTAATCTGATGACACCATGTATGCTTTAGAATTACTTGAGCGTACCATTTATAACTTGTAGTATTAATTTTCTGGACCTCAACCATTCGATTCCTTTCTTATTTGATAATAAAAAATTCAATATTGTTGCGTCATTCTGCACCCGAGCCTTGACAGGAGGAGATACAGTTACGCACCAATTGTGCATTTATTTCAATATCGCCCGAATGGGCACTGCTAGTAAACGAAAAACCTGGGTGTATCCAAGAGCATGAATTTCTCCCCATCTTGCAAGTGGAAGCGTTTTTTTATGTTGATTGTTTGAAAAAATATGATGAATAATAATTTTCGGAATCTCATGTATTCCTTATGGGGAATCGACTTCAACATCAAGTTACGGCTAATCAAATGCAAGTTCCGACTTTTCCGCTGGTGAAATTCATCTTCAAACTGCCCTAGCTTCCCGTTGACATATCTTTCTATTCCATCGGGAGTTTTATATTCCCAAGAGAACGAATCAAATCATACTCCCATATGATCAAGGCCGAGTCTGCAGTAAGAATAAGCGTCAAATTTGCTCCTGCCACGTAATTCGTCTGCTAAGAGGACATTACAAATCTTAAGAACAGATTAAGACGAGAGAAATGCAAGTTTATGATTAGTGGGAATGAATGTACAGTTAATTTAGAACCTTTTTCTTTAGAAAGCATTTAGCGATATTATTTTAATGCTTACAGAACCTAACCTAACTACGAGAGCATTTAGGTTCATTATTAGAAAAATACTGAGGGACCTAATCTTAAAACATTTTTGTGAAAGTAATCGCCACAACTTCACAGTATGTGTTACAGACGTAATTGGATACATAGCATGATGAAATCACGATAAAACAAAGACCGAGTCTACTTCCACGTGCATCTTTTTTGAGGTTCCAGCAGAAAAAGAACGTGGCAGCAGACACTACCTTTAATTTTGTAGTCTACGTATGTGTAGAGTCCAGCGCAGATATTTCTGCCGTGCGATGCGCGAAACAACTAAAGAAGCAGTGTTGCTAATGGAGCAGATAGAAAAATCGCTGCAGTGCGCCGATGCACAGCTGTTACGTACAACAATAAAATTAGAGAATTCAGGTCTATCTAACGTTGAGTTTTAAACGTCATGCATTATACCAGGACTAGGATTAATATGTACTAACAAGTGGCTTTGTATGTAGCTACATACATATTGACTAAAAATTCGCAAAATATGAACTAACACATAAGTAAAATTACCAAAAATGCCGCAAAGAAGACTTCTTAATACGATTCCTTATTTGAGTGATTTCAAACAAAAATATATGTATATATATATATATTATTTTTCATTGCATTAATGACTGGTGGCGTTCTAACTTTTCACTCCCAAAACCCGTATACACTGGTATGGAACTGCAACGGCAGATAATAACATGCCAACGTGTTAAACCGCTACAATTGCACCATAACACTCCTCCTCAAGCAGTATTATTATTTCCTCTCTGAGATCGGAGACAGTCGGTTGCCTTTGTTGTACATTTACAAAGGATGCCGGCTACCGCAACAATAACAAGTACATATACTGCCACTAGATGATAAGCTGCGCGGCTTTTTCTTTTGTTATGAACCAGGGCCGGCGCTAGTCATTTTGCCTCCCTGGGAGGTGGCGGCAGATGCCGCTCTATTTCGAACCCCCCCCCCCCCCCCGGTCATTACGCAGCAACGGAAAATTGAAAATCAATATATTCCTAACTAAAACATCAAAATATAAAATAAATAATGAGACTTCTTATGCTATTTCAATACTATTCAGCGCAAAAGAATATCTCGCTCGATCACAGTTTTCAATAGGCTTATTTTTTTCTTCTCTTCAAATTTTGACGCTCTGGGCGATGGCACGGTTCGCCCTCCCTTTCCACCGGCCCTGCTATGAACTTGGTCACCCATCAAAGCGTGGCAATTTTAACACAGAAAACAATATGTATCGCATTAAGCAGCAAAAATGACAGCCTCCTCTATGCAATTTCTACAAGAACACGTGGCGGAGCCAGAGTTGAAATGATGTTGGAGCCACATAATTTATTTATTTTGAATAATTCCAAAATTATGAAATATGAACAATTTGTGAATTAAACCTGTTGAAATATGTAAAATTAAGTATATTTTACTTAAATATGTAAAAGTAAGTATTTATTAGTTAGAAATATGGAAAAATATTGACAATAAAATGTACCTTAAATCACTACAAACATTACTATTCGCACAGATATCACAAAATTTCAGCGATATTTCGTCAAACTAAAAGTATGTAATTTACCTATAAATCCTAGCCCTGATTATAACCAGTAGATAACATTGAACACAGCTATGGGTTCGGTAAATTGTCTACAGTTCAGAAAAAAACAACAACTGGGAACTTACCTCCAGTTATTTAGAAGAGAGTAGTTCCTCAATTCCTAATAAATCCTCGGTGTCGGTGTCGGTGTCGGTGGAATCGGACCCTACATGGATG
The DNA here is from genome assembly GCF_977018435.1 of Lepisma saccharinum. Lineage (NCBI taxonomy): Eukaryota > Metazoa > Arthropoda > Insecta > Zygentoma > Lepismatidae > Lepisma > Lepisma saccharinum. Next base: position 38,018,277 of record NC_139249.1, read on the forward strand.
ACGAGAGGGGCAGCCGCCTCCTCGTAGTCGTCTATTAATCCCTCATGTTCCATGTACTCACGTTCCATCTGTTCTGCATGACGACATGTTGACGCCTATTCTTCGGTCGTGACTTTTAAAAATTCTTGTGTCGCAAGCTTCATGACGTCGTCCAATTTAAATGTCACATTATGTGATGCCACCCAGTTCTTTACAAGAGCCCAGATTTTTTCTATGGGATTTAATTCAGCATGATATGGTGGGAGTCTTAAAACGGAATGGCCATGTTCATTTAACAAAGAGTCCACTTTATATGTTACATGTTTCGCTTTATGTACTTTAATTATGTCATATAACTCAGGCTTCGTCATATCAGGTGTAAAGGGAATGCCTCTTCCTTGGAGCCAACTCTGCACGTCTTTCTTTAACGAGCCGAGAGTGGGAGCAGGATTTATTTGTGCATTGTGGTAAGAAGCGTTGTCAAGAATCACCACAGAAAACTGGGAGGCAGATTTGGAATTAATTTCTCACGGAGCCACTTGATAAAGTTTTCGCTATTCATGTCATCGTGGTAGTCTCCTGACTTGGTATTTGATTTGAATAAGAGTAGGGCATTGGGGACAAATCCATTCTTGCCTCCTGCGTGAACTATTACCAGGCGCCGTCCTTTAGACAAAGGCACACGAAGCCCTCTTCCAGAGTCATCCGACCAAGAAAGCGATATGGTGTGGGTGCTGTGCAAATAAGTCTCGTCTATGTATATTATTGGTCGGTCTTGTCGTCTGTAGTGCATTATTTGCCTCAAAAACCTTGTTCTTTTAAGGCGAATATCTTGCATTTCTGTCAGAATGGTTCTATTGTTTTGTGTCTTCCTCCACCTAAATCCCATCTTTCGCAGCAAAGGTCGCAAACTCTCTTGACTTCCCGCAAAATTTATGTAATTTGACATGCAATTTTTTCAATGTCGGCACTTCATTTTCACGCAGAGCGTAGTCGTATATGCGCCTACGGATAACGTTTTCATCGAAAGCGTCCACTGACGATTTGGTCGCTGGTCTTTGTCGTTCTTTCCCGGGAGTGTGGAATGATGTGGAGGGGCCTTCTGACATCTCAAGAGATTGTCTTTCGTTCATGATAGCCCTGATTGTTCTTTCAGGAACTCCAGTCGCAGCCGCTGCTCTCTTGCAAAAATGCTTTATTGGGATGCTAACACCATGACTGGCTTCCTCCTTCATGAACTCGTGCACGTTGCTTAGAATTTCCCGAGCTTGGCTATGCAAGGTTTTTGATTTCAACTTCGACAGAACTGGAGGCATTATGGAATTTAACGTTCATTAGCAAACACACACTTTTACATACACACACGCAATACACGCACACAACGTCAAACCGGTCAAATACAACAAAACTCACCGCCACTTTACCTGCCTTTCCCCTTCCGTGACAGAAATAGTGCTTCATTATTACAGTTGGCAACACTAGTTACTAGCTAGCCAATGAACATGCACTGCATAAAAGAAGCAACCACTACGCCGTGCTATATTGCCACATTACCGTCCCTGCCGAACGGTGGGAACCGCGAGCTGGAGCGCTATTCAATTGTTTTCAATGATGTTTGCGCGAGTGTGTCCAGGAATGGAATGACAATATGGCAACAATAGCGAAGGTTTTCGAGCAGGGTAGAACACGTGATGCTAAGAGAGAGGGAGACGAAACGAAAATTCGTTTCTACGCAACGGCAAATTTATGTGTGATGCACTGTACGTCAACGGCAAGGATATTGGTAGGCAAATTGTCCATCATTAATTTCATTACTTTTTTATTTTACATCCTGTCCTGTGTTGTTTTAAAGAATGAAACTGTCTTTGTTCGAGGAAGTCGTAGTTATCTGCTAATTGACTTCTTTATTTCAATTCATTGTCATCACATTGTGTAATTCAGACCGAATGAAAATTATGGTGGACAATTCGCCTTGGGTACGTACGAAATTGTTGTGCGGTGCAGGGCGAATCGTAAGGCCCTAATTTACTCTCCACGGTGATAAACTTTCTGGATAAATCTAATCTAACCAGACTTAAAGATCCAATTTTATTTACTATATTTTCAAATGACAACTTCTTAATGAACTTTACAGATAATGAAATACGGATAAGGCACTTAAAAGCATTATCAACGAACAAATATTGTTAAAGAAAACGTAAGTTGCACTGGTGCACTGGAACCGGACGAGAGCAAAGAAGTTAGAGTAATATTAGAACACTCACAGCCGGTGCGTGCTTGTTTCTGTAGAGAAAGCTGTTTATGTTTGTATAAAATTTGCTAACTGAGTTCGTAATATATATACTATGTCAGTATCAATGACAGATATATTTTCCTCCTACCAGGAGTATTTGAATAACGAACAGGAATTGCGCGATGTAAGTATTGTTTTTAATAAATAGATCCATTGTTATTTTATGCATATAAATGTTCATAAAATTCGATTATATCATCTGTTCGGTAGTAATATTTTACTAATGTGACAGTATATAAACTTGATTTATATCCTGCTGCGGAACATTGAGTCTCAACGAGTCATCACCAACGGACTCTGTTTCCACTTCCAGATATCTTCCTTATTTCGTCCCATGTTTCGAACTTCTGCCCTTCAACGCATTCTCCATTCTTCCTCTCGTGTGTTAGTCTTGTGGGTCCCAGCTCAATGCCTGTCTTTCTATGGACGATGAGTCTTTCCTCAATGTGTGACCAATCAACTTCCACTCCTCTTGATCTGTATATTTGTATTCCACGAAAAGTGGTCCTACTCCACGTTAATAACAAAATGAATTAATATGGAAGTTATCATTGTTTTTAAGTTTGTGATTGCATATAATTTACACATTTCGGTAACACTTTACTATACCTGAGACAGATTTCTTCAAATTTACAGGAGAAAGTACTTACGCAAATCATTTAGCGTTGTTGATGTTCGGGAATGTAATTTTGATTCATTTTAATGCGAATGCATGTGGTTTTCTACGAAAATCTATTTCCGACGCGCTATTGCTGCTGCCGCCATTTGCTTCCTGCATGAGAGCACAATACGCTATCGTATTGTCCGTATATGCTAAATTGAACGAAAGGAGTGCTAATGGAACCTAACCTAACCTAGTAGGCATACCTCGTCCCCGTGATGGTTTGTGGGGCTAACGTCAATGGTTTTTCTGGCTCAAGGAACGATCAACGGTAAGCTATCGCCATGTTGTGTGTGGAAAGAAACAAGAACAGTAAGTACTCGTAAATGTAAGAAATATACATTACTTTCCTAACAAATTCAATTATTTCACCTAATTAAGTGTTCCGGAATGCAGAATAGTACGTTAGCAATGTAAAAAAGTGCGAAAGAAATGATTCCCAGGTGTCTCAGGTATAGTAAAGTAGTACCCAGCAATAAAACGTACTAGGATCTGCAGTCTATATGCTTCACAGAAAAATTAAGTTAAAATTTGCTACATTTTAAAAGCGTCACACACGTAACACACTTTTGTTCATGCATTCAGCCTATGCTATCGTTACTCAAGTCCTTTTCATTTTTTTAGCAGAGACTCCACGGTGTTTTGTAATTCTGTGGAAATCAGTTCATTATGAATATTTGGTAACAGTTTCATAGATCGGAGTCACATTAAAATCGCATATTTTTTGTTTCGCATAGTTCGTAGTTACCAATTGTGTATTGCGGAACATAGTTCAAGGTGCCATTATGCTTTTTACACGAAAACAAATGCAATTTTCACATTCAGAGTGCTTTTTTTTATTAATTTCTTCGCTTCCAGAACACACAGTATGGCGGGCACATCTTGACTCATGTTGTGGTTATGTAGTGTTTCAACCTTCTTCACCAAAAAATACCTACTATCATGTTCGTCACCAGTGGAAATTATACATTATGCACGGGTAGCTGACGGATAGCCCCACAAACCATTTCCGATAAGGTTAGGTTTGGTTGGGTTAGGCAAGCATAGTAAAAAAAAAAGGGGCTTGAGACACTGACAGAGGCTGACGTCATCAAACGTAGGCAGCATCCGGTTGTCGTAGGGCAAGCAAATGAAAGCAACGGCAATTGTGCGTTGCTGAGATATTTCTCTTGAAATTTCCCGGTCAAATATATTCCAGATGAAAGAAAATACCTCGACGAACGTTGTAAACCTCGAAAAAACTCATTTCCGTAAGTAGTTTCTTGTGTAAAATTGAAGAAATGTGTCTCCGATGTATGAAATTGTTACCGAATATTTTAATCCAATCTCATGTGAAGAACCTTAAATTTTGTGTGTAAAATGTTGCACGTAATGCTGGAATGTCCCTGCTACTATCATGATAACAGTTTCATATCGGCACAACGTATTTCTTTATTTTTACAGAAGAAACTACGGTAAATTTCTCGTATTGGACAAACGGCTGAAATTTGCTAGTTCATATAATTTGAATATTCGTACTTACGTAGTCTGCATTGAGAAACATTGCTGAAGGTGGCATTTCGCTTATTTCATGGAAGGAAGCTCTATTTGCGATATATCGAGTAAGTTTTCTTAGTTTCTTTTTGCCTTCGGTAACATGCAAATTGGCTGTCACAGTTTCACTACCATACTCGGCATGCAGTGTTTCCACCCCCACTGCGCCCAAAAATACCTACGTACCCCAAATACATAGCCCCACGAACCATTCATACATAGCCCCACGAACCATTTCCAGTAAGGTTAGGTTAGGTTAGGTAGGGTCACGTATAGGTTACAATACTTAAAAATTGTTTTCGAAAAAATATGCATAGCCCCACACACCATTCTCGCATAGCCCCATGAACCATGACACACAGCCACACAAACCATTTGTGGAAACGTACCTTATTCAGTTACAAAAACATGTGTTTGGAAACACTGACCGGGATTACGTCATTACACACAGGCTACATCCACTTGGAAGTAAATGGATGCAAGAGCTTTAGTGCATCGGTCACACATTTATATCGAAAAATAGCCTACATGATGTACCGGTAAAATTCAATGAACGATGCGGGAAAACACTTCCCCGAACTTCCACAAGTATAAAAAACTGCATTCAGTAAGTAATTTCTGCTGTAAATTTGAAGAAATCCGTTTGTCCGATACGAGGAATTTACCGAAACTACTTACGGAAAGGAGTTTCTGTAGCATTTTCAAAGTCCGTACAGGTATTTTCTTTCATCTTGGAATTAATTTCACCGGGAATTCATGTATTTTTCAAGAGAAATATCTCTCTGACGCACAATTGCTGTTGCTTTCATTTCCTTCCTCTACGTGAACCGGAGGTAACCCCCTGTCAGTGTTTCCAACCATGCCGTTGTTTTGCAAGAAGATGTAGAAATGAAATAATATATTCCTGATTTTACTACGACCCCAAATTTTAACCATGTTTGCCTAACCAAACCTAACCTAACTTTACCTTACCGTGAATGGTTTGTGAGGCTATGCGTGAATGGTTTGTGGGTTAAGAAGGTTGGAAACACTGCATACCTACTGATGATCCACAACGCTAGTCAAGCTGTGCCCGCCATATTGTGTGTTACGCAAGCAGAAAAGGAAGAACAATATTTTCACCTTGAAGAATCTTTTGCAATGCAGAATAGGTAAGTATGAATTATAAAAATGACGAAAGGAACGAGTGAGGGGTATTGTGCCTGTATCGAACTGGTAATGAAATTTCTCCTTATCTTCCTAACTTTATGCAACTAAATAAAGGCCATATTTGCTTTCTTGATCCTCCCCTTTTTTGCCTGTATTTGTCACAATACTTACCAAGTGTGTGAAATCGTTGACCTCTTGTATATTTTCTTCATTCAATCTAAAATTTCCACATTTATTCGTAATGATTTTGTCTTCATGCTACTTACTATTAGACCAATTCTTTTTCCTTCTATGTCCAGATCTCTTAGTTTCTTTTCCATGTTTTGGTATGTATGAGATAAGGAGTAAACGCCATCTGCTAAGTCTAAATCTTCTACAGTTGTTCGAGCCAGAGAATGGACTTGGAAATTCTATTTTTATCTTTTCTGTCGAAAGCCAAGGAGGGTCACATGAGTCGCTGAACCAATCGGTTTTGTCCAGTTGCGGAGGTGAGGCATTCCCAAATTTTTCATTTCAAGCCATTTTCGAAACAGATGTCACTTTCAACAATGCCATGCACGGCAAATTCTAATGGTTGCCACTTCGCAGCAAGCAAATGGGTCTCAGATTCCCTGCCTCTCCCTGAAATGCGAACGAAGAAAGCTTGTTGACAGGAAGATGTGTTGTGGACGACTGGGCCAAAATCAGGCATGTAGCAACCGGTAGCAACACTGCTTTTGCTCCTTTGAACTGGATGCTGAAAGTCTGGGTCTCCTCAAGTCCATTCTTTAGCTGTTTTGTGAGACCCCAGTTTGTGCCTCTCCATTTTACTTCTGTTACCTGTTTTACTACTCCAGGAATTTCCATAAAAAATAAATATTGTTACTGACCAAATACATCCCTGCCTTACTCCAAAGATAACTGTGGTACACGCGTACACAACGTGGCATGTGGAACCACCATAGAGGTTTTTGATGAAATCAGATGTGTTGGGATGCCATATTACTTTATGGTACTTCACGTTTTAGTTCTCTTCACAGGGTTAAGTGTATTCTGGAAGCCTATAAGTACAAGGTACAGTAAAACCTCATTAATCTTAACTAATGAGGGGGGGATAATTTGACTGGATTAACTGAAATAACGTAAAAGAAAAGTAGAATGTGCATTAAAACTCCGTTTATAGCAACAAAACACGTTTATTATGGTGTATTTAAAGGGCATAGACCTAAATACACTATACAGTACAGAACAAAGTCTGTGGGAAACAGAATTTCATCAGTGGTTGACTGCCTTTTCTTTGCGAAGTTTTCTTGTTGACTTCTAGCCACATTTAAAACCTTGCATTCTGCTTTTTTTTTCCCCCTTTTGCCTGTCCAGATTAAGCGAAGTCCGGCTTAACAAGGTTTTACTGTACAGGTTAGAAGAGTGTACCACACAATGTACGAGGGGATATCAAAAAGTAATTGAGTAAATTTTTTACAGCCAAACTGAAATGTATTCACCAATTCTTTTATGCCCATGCGGTAGAAATCGTTCGGCGGCTGGACGCGTAACCAATGACACACAGCTGTCACAACTTCTGTATCGCAGCTGAAGTGTTTGCCGGCAAGGTGTTCCTTCAGTGGGCCGAACAGATGAAAGTCTGATGGGGCCAGGTCTGGACTGTATGCTTGAGAATTACCCAATGCCAGTAATTGACTTTTTGCGTCACTGATGCAGCCACATGGGGATGAGCTTTGTCATGTAGAATGATGATCTCCTCCAGAGATTTCATTGGACGTTTACAGCACAGAGCAGCTTGTAGACGATCCAGTGTGGCACAATATGCAGCAGAATTTACGGTTGCTCCATTTACCCCAAAATCAGCAAGAATGTCCCAGAAAACAGTAAGCAATACCTTTCCTGCAGACAGGGTTGTCCTGAATTTTTTTGGTGGGGGCGAGTTTGTGTGTTTCCATACCATACTCTGTCGCTTTCGTTCAGGGGTGTAATGAAAGACTCACCATTTGTCCCCAGTAACAATGCGGTCGAGGAATGTTTTTCCAGCCCTATGGTACCAGAGCAAATGCTCAATACTGTATCCCATACGGTTCTCATTATGCTGTGGTGTGAGCTGTTTGGGGACCCATCTCGCTGACACTTTCCGATACCAAAGTTCTTTATGGATGATGGTGTATGCAATGCTATATGAAATGCCCACTGCATCCACTGTTATTCGGATTGTTGACCGTCGGTCCTCCTGAATCAATGCCTCTACAGTCTCAACATTGCTCTGTGTGTGAGATGTGGGAGGCCATCCAGAACGGGGCTCATCAAAGACATTTACAGGCCCTGCGTTGAACTTTGCACACCAGTTACAGACATAGTGTCGAACGTCTCAAGCGTAGTTGCCATTTTGAAACAACTGCCTCTTGGTGTGCGTAAGGTGCACAAACAAGTACATACCTTGGCTATTTTTCGACGTAGTCACCATTATCCTCCAGACATTTCTGATAGCGTGGCACAAGCTTCCATATACCCTCTGCGTAAAAATCTGCCGCCTGAGAGTGCAGCCAGTCCAGGTCGTTGAAACTCTTCGATGCAAGCAACTTTTTCAGGTGAAGAAAAAGAAAGAAATCGCTGTTGGCAAGATCGGGGTTGTAAGGGGGATGATTGAATAGTTCCCATCGAAATCTTTCAATTGTCTCAACAGTAGAAGCAGCTGTGTGTGAGCGGGCGTTGTCATGGATCAGAAAAATTCCAGAGAGTAGCATTCCTCTCCGCCGATTTTGGATGGCACATCGCAGATTATTGAGTGTTTTGCAATACACCTCTGCTGTAATTGTTCATCCTGGTTCCAAAAATTCCACAAAAATCACACCCTTTTGGTCCCAAAACATGGTTGACAATGTTTTGTGAACTGATAGTGTTTCTTTGAATTTCTTCGATTTAGGAGAACCAGAGTGCCGCCATTGCATTGACTGCTGCTTTGACTTCCCAGTGGCGTACAATATCCACATTTCATCCCCCGTCACTATATGCGAAAAGAGGTCATCCCCATCCTCCCTCCAGCGGGCCAAAAAATCATTTGCAGCTGTCCTTCTTTGCTCTTTGTGAGCGTCTGTCAGCATTTTTGGTACCCACCTCACACACAGTTTTTGATACCCCAGGTTGTCAGTCACAATTCGATGCACTGTTTTCGTAGACACTTCTGGAAACTCTTTGGCGAGTTCAGATATTGTGAACTGGCGATTGGAATGTACTTTCTCGTTAACGTGTTCCAGCAGATCGTCCATCTGAACACTAGGCCTTCTGCTACGCTCATTGTCATGGACATTTGAACGCCCTTCCCGAAAGTCTGCACCATTGCTTGACCTTCCATTCACTCATCACTGTAGGTCCATAAATGGCACACAATTCCCGATGGATGTCAGCTGCATTCTGTCCTTTGGCGTTCAGAAATCGTATGACAGATCTCACTTGACATTTGGCGGGATTTTGTATTACGGCAGCCATTTCACCTTACTGCTACTCGCACATACGCAACCCCACTCTGACGATTCTATCTCTGTTGCAAGCACAGAATACTAGGGCATACTCCTGCACATGCTCAACTTCATCAGTGTTGCCAACCCCACGTAAATAATTATCGGCCCTTTTTTTGACATGCGCCTCGTACTTCCAAATGTATATTTCAGTTTTTGTGAATACATTCCCATTTGGCTGTAAAAAGTTAACTGAATTACTTTTTGATATCCCCTCGTATTTATGTGGTCTACACAGGAATAGTTGCTTTGAAAGCCTGCTTGTTCTCTCCTGAGCCTTTTCCCTACGCATCTTTTGATAGAGTTTAAAATAACTGCTTAGGACTTTACTGGGAACAGACAGTAGTGTTATATATGTTTCCTATTGTTGCAGTTGGTAATATCTCCCTTTTTAGGTATTTTTTCTAGTAGGTTCTATTCCAGTGTTCTGGTGGTTGTAATATTTCTGATGTCTTCTTGCAACTTTTTTGCTCTTTCAATGCTTGTAAAGTTTTGTTGGTAACGGTTCCGATTGCTTGATGATTTTTTTTTTCAAATTCTCCTAGCAGGAAGACTAATTATCGTAGAATTTTGGCAATCATTGTGACACGAAATTTGAACCTTCCTTAAAGTAATGAGCACTGTTTGGATTTCAAAGAAAGAGTTATTTATATTGAAAGAAAAACTTAAAAATTACCTTTCGTAGCATGATGAAATTACAATAAAACAAAAGGAACTTGGGCCATTTCTTCTTTCGTTGGTTCCTTGGTAAATACTCACTTGTGTGTTACATTTTCTAACATTTCTTCTGGTATTTCACATAGGTCTTCCGTCCCTTCTGTAGCATAATGTGGTTCAGTAGGCTACCTCTGGAAAATCTTCCTTTGATCTGTTAAGCTGTTCTTCCTTGTTCTTTAAGAGTACTCCCTCCCAACTTCTTACTGCGTATTCTGCATAGTTTTGTTTTGAGATAGAATTTTTGTGATTTGGTACACTTCCTTCATATTTTTCTCGTGTACTTTTTTTTTTTTGCCTTCCCAGCCAAATCGCTGATTAATTTTTCGCGATATACTCATGCATTATATTTCCTTCATGGTCTTTTTTGTGCATTCTTCTTGTAATTCTTTTTTTTTTCCCTAGTTTTAAACATATTCATCTTAATACATTTCCTTTCTTCTATCAGTTCCTCTTATTCTTGATGTATTTTGAAGTTGCAACTTAAAATCCTGTTTTAGCCTGTTTTCCTGTAGTTTTCCAACATCAAACATGTTTCATTTGGTGAATTTCTTTTTTACAACCATGATCTTTATTCTGGCTAGCATTAGATGGGCATTACTACCAATGCCTGCATTATGCTTACTTCTTACATCAAAGATTTTCTGCCTACAGCTATGTGATCAATCTGATTTGAGCTTCTATAATCTCAGGGTACCCAAGAGACTTTATGTATATTTTTGTGTGCAAAAAAAGTGGACAAAGAATAACCATTTTATTTGAGATATGTTCAGTTCTGCAGTCAGAAAGTGGGAAATTGATAGTGATGGCTTATTGGTACGCAATTCTTGGTTTTATCAATTGCAAATGAGGTATATCTTTTTTTGACTAGTTTCCTTAAATTCGTTTCATAAACACTATTTGGACTTTCCTGATGGCATAGAGGTAATGCTGTCACCTTGTAATCATGAGGTCCAGGGTTTGATCTCTGGCAGAGGCACTTAGAAGTTTGGATCCCACTTCAAAATATAAGTCCATCCCTGATTAGTGTATCTGACTATGAAGTGACATACAGGGTTTGTCCGGAAAGTAATGAGGCTGGGTCCAGGAAATAAAATTTATTGATCCAATTGGTACAACTTGATAAAATTCTTCAAAGTACTCTCCTTGGCTATTGACACACCGCTGCCAGCAAGATTTCCATGCAGCGTACGCCTCCTGGAAGTCAGCTTCCGACAACCCCCTCAGAACACCTGTCGTTGCTGCTTGGATGGCCAATACGGTGACCTTTCAAGCTTCTTTTGAGCTTGGGGAATAGAGAAAAGTCCGCTGGGCTCATGTCGGGACTGTACGTTGGCTGCGGCAATGTGGCAATGCCAATTCTAGCCAGTAATGAGATCACAACGAACGTGGTGTGACTCGGCACATTATCGTGATGGAGCTTCCAGCATTTGGCAATCTCCAGTCGGACCCGATTGACTCTGTCTCCCAGGCGTTTGAGGACTTCCATGTAGTAAGCAGCGTTGACAGTCTTCCCTTGAGGCAGAAATTCTTTGTGTACCACACCTTTCTTGTCAAAGAAGACAATGAGCATTGTCTTGATCCTGGACTTCGACATCCTTGCCTTTTTGAGGCACGGGGACTCCTTGGTGTGCCACTCCGAACTTTGGCGCTTGCTTGAAATCTCCATGCCAACTGAAAACCTGGGCTCTTGACAGGGCTTGGTCCTGGTAGGCCTCCTTAATCATGGTGAACGTCTCTGCAGCGGTTTTTCCAAGCTTGAAGCAAAATTTAATGGTGTATCGTTGCTCAAGGGAACACTGCATTTTGAGCTTCCAAAAATCTTGACGCCGTTTTTAAACACTGTTCACGCAATAAGCGCCCCTTACTCTACCAGAGCTCAGAAGCGACTGGTCTGGGTAGCGTTGGTTAGCTAAGACCCCCCCCCCCACACACACACACTACCAATCCCGCTCGTGGCAGACGCGCTGTTGACGACTGGAGCGCCATGCGGTAGCCAGTCTATTTGAATTTCACTACATACTGTAAGATTGTAATTTATTTGCTTCGCAGGAGATAAGAACAAATGTGAAGGACATAGAACAAACAGCAAGGGAGATCCTGACAGTTCTTCAGATAATTCATCAGGAAGGAGGTGTTCAAGAAAGTAAGTCAACTGAGTTGATAATTAAGTTACTGAATTTGGACATGCATATGTTTTATGTTGTAACTGTCATCAGAATCAGTAGTAGGGCAAGTGTTTGTACATTAGTATTACAATGCTAGTCATGGAGTCAGCGGGAGGCAAAAGTTTAATGTAATGGAACCAGTGGTGTATTGTGAAAATCTGTTTACCACAACAATTCTTATTTATTGTACATATAGGGTGTCCATAAATTAAGTATCTATTTTGTTCAAATAGTGATTTCAAACCAGGATTTGAACCCAGGACCCCTACATCATGTGCACTGCCATGGAGGCGAGACAGAGAAAATTTTAGTTATAAAGTTTAAATTTTGTGACCTCCCACAACAATCTCATTTTTGATTTGTATTAAATCGTAGATTGGAAACATAATTCTGACCTCATTTTACACTTAATTTTCAATCTAAAGGAAATTCTGCTGGAAGACTAACTTATTTTTATTTCTGTTATCAATTAAATTAACCCTTGAAGCCGGGAGTTAAATACCCATCAGCTGCTGCGAGAGGCGGTAATTTTAAATCAGTGAAACAGCAATTTTCGCATAATGTCACAAAATTGAACATATCTTAAAAACCATTTGCTCAATTACAATGAAATTTTCAGGACTTGTAAACGAAACTTCACACTACATAAAAATGTATAAATAATGACATTTATACTATAGTAACAAAAATAATAATAAAAATAAAAATTTACATGTTGCGCTTACAAAGTACTACTTCTGTCTTGTGTTCTTGTTAGTTTAGAAGTCCAACGTTGTGTGGTACAGTTTAAAACATGCTTCGAAACACAGTCCTTCTTCACAATCTGAACACCAATAATAATAAATAACCTTCACCGTCACTTTCCTCTAAAAACGCAAAAAATTTCGTCCGTTTCGATGCCCTTTACCGGCTCGTGCGATGCCATTTCTCATCTGTTTTTTTTTTTTAATAAAGTGATGCAATCACACATAATTTCATGTAATTGGAAGGAAAACCAACAGATGGCAGCACTTTGCAGTCTACTCTTGAGTTACATGCATTTTCATTCATGTGGGAAAACAAGAGATGGCAGAATGTGCATCATTTCGTCACTACTACAGGGGACGTATACGTGTACGTCGAACCGCCTCTAGAAGCACTATGAGGGTCCGTACACGTGTACGTCGAACCGGCTTGAGGGGTTAATAGGGTTCTTCCTTTTCCTTTTTTTTTTTTTTTCAAATTGAAACGAACAATGCAATGGACCTGTTGTTGATTTGAAAATGATTGCGATTAATATTTTTAAATGTCTTTAATTAAAGATATTGCATGTAAATGGAGCGTAAGAAACACCATTTCTGTAATTAATTTTTGTGTTGAAGCAATGTGAATGCAATTTTTTCATTGATTTGTCATTTTCCTTCAAGTCCCGGCATGCTGCCAGCGAGGAAGGCAACTGTTTGACGAAGTGAAAAAGCATTTTGTTGAACTGGGCAAGAGAGTTCCTGCTGACCAGTATTACCGCTTCCACGATCACTGGCGATTTGCTGTCCAGCGTCTGGCATTCCTGGCAGCACTCACAATATTCCTCGAGACAGGACTCCTTGCTTCAAGGGAGGAGGTGGCAGCAATGATGGGAGGTAGGAAATAGTTCTTCACAACTGTCTGTTACTGCAATCTTCATTATAACAACAAATTAAAAAACTGTAGCATGGTAAAAGTTCTTAATTTCAGTGTTCTAGTATCAGTTAACAGAGATGTGCCTACCTGCAATCCCATCAGATAGGCTGGACTACTATTTTTCTTTTATTTATTAACCCTTCCGTTTCTACTTGTTTTTAAGGCAATTTTATCAATTCCTGATGAATACTTTCGTTCAGATGAAACACTACACTAAGAGATGTAAATATTGTTTTTTTATATGTAAAAAATGTATTCTACATATCTTTTACCTACTTGCTCTTTACTGGATGAATAAGAACAAGGAAATAAAATGTCTTCAGCTTATTGCTTGGTTTTTGTATTTGTGACCCCTTCTTCCATTTCATATTGCTTTTTGCTGCACTGCAATATCTAGGGCAGCATTTTGCAACGTATGGAGCACGATCCACTGCTAGGTCCCAAGGGGGCATTTGGTAGGTCGCGAAGTCTGGCTCGAAAATTTATTTACTCTGTCTTAAAAACCTATTACATTTAAATTAGTAAGATATGTTGTTTTAATAATTTAAATTCAACCCGTGTTGTATGTAGTGGGAGGCATTGGCTGCTAAAACTACGCACTCAGCATACACCTTGCAGTTAAAATCATAAACTTGACAAAAGCTTTTCCATTAAATTGAAAACTTTGTTCTGTGCTGTGGGATGAAATGGGCAGTGAACATAACCAGCTTGTGCTTTTGAGACTTGATGAGCACTCAGATTTCCAACTTAAGTTAACCACCATTGAATCCAACATACTCATGCTTATGCGGAAAAGGCAGCCCCAACCGTCACATTACTTCGATGAGTAAAAAATATTTCTGTTTTCAATTTCAGCATGTGTGTTTAGTTAATGTATTTATTATTTTAAATTACTTTTAGAATGAAGTATATGTAATTTTTTATAAAGAAGCGTAAAAGAGGGTTTCTTAAAGTACTTGATGTTAGCAAAAATATTATTATAAACTAAGCCTCGCTTCAGGTTAAGTTTGCAGCAGGTTTTTGCATATGTAGATCCAAATGTGCGCGCAAAATATAGTTCTGCTGAGACGGGTTGCATTCCGACACAACTGCACACTTGCAAGAAAACAGTTATTTAATGTGTAATATACGGACAAAATAATACATCCATTAGCAGGTATCTACTTGATCAGTTGCAAGCACTGTGCAGACGAACTTGGATCCGCAGATCCAGCTGGGATCTCTATTATGCTGAAGAATCGCTGAAGCTCAAGAGCGAGTCGAGTGAGACTGAATACGTTGCAAAGCATGTGAAATCAGTAACACCGGTGTTGCACGTCGCACTATTTTAACCCTATTTTTATCGTGATTCATTGCTAATCGTTCTATACAGCAGCGAGAATGGCTCAATTGAAGTCTCCTGTTCAGTGCCCGGCTTTGCCCGAGTGTTATTTTGAGCATCATCCGAAGGGAATAGCTCTTCAAAGTCAAACAAGTTGTTTTATATTCCTCCTTATGTCAACAAGACCAAAATAAAACAGGGTGTGAGGTGATTTGCCATCAATGTGCGCACAAACTGTGTCTCGGGTGTTGAATGATTTGCGGTTGAGTTTAGAAGTAGGAAACAATTGTTTGTTGTTTGACAACAAAAGAATCTCCGCGGTATTAAAATAAATCACCGTGAAAAGAAACATGTTAATTATTTGGACGAGGCATGCGTACATTGAATCAAGCATGGGAGCGTGCAAAACCACCGCCAGGGCTGAAGCAACCGACGGGGGAGGGGGAGGCTTATTGTTCACCCACTGGTGGCAATGAAGGCTTTGTTGAAAACACATACTTACTGTTCCGTGCAAAGAAAGGGAAGGGTGATTATCACCAAGACCAAGAAATGGGCAGACCAACATTTGGCTCCTGCCTTAGTGAAGTGATTCATGCGAACGAAGCAACCAAAAAGAGAAACAATAACTCGTAAGTAAGTTCAAGAGGGGCCTGTTGTTTAATTTCACCTTTGTTTTCTTTTCTTTTCTGCGTGCTTGACATACACACATGCCCTTATGTTTCGAAGATATTTCGCGATTTATATTAACACATTCGGGTCTGGCCTCATGATACAGCATTGTTACCTCTGGTCTGCAGTTTTTGGTTGTTTTTCAAAAAATCATAAAAAAAATATTTTTAATTTGTTTTTATTTACCACATATTTCTTAAATCTACAAAACTTCCTCTTTTCAATGAACAAAAATTTGTTAAATTTTCTTTTCATTTTCAGACATTTTTTAATATTTTTTTCAGCAATGTTTTGTGAAGAAGAAAAAAGTACAACATTGTAACAAATGTTAATATAGAGATATTTTAAGTTCGTAATCTGGAAATTTCAATAATTAACTACATAAACTATCAATACATCTTTTGAATCTTACATAAGAATACTTCTTATGCGCACATAACAAAAAATAATTACAAATTACAAGTAATTATCTTTTGTATGAAAAAGTGGCTGCAGGTCAGGACCAGACGATGTATCAGTTCGTTCTGCGTCATCTGTAAAAATTAAACAAATAAATAAATAAACTAAATAAATAAAATAAATTTTCATTTGACATACACTATACAAAATAATAAATGGAAAAACTAAAAATACATCAGAGCATGTAGGAGAATCAAGCAAGAGGCAAGATGAATAGACCCAAAAAAATTACCTCTTCTCACTTCAATCATAAAATACTAGAGTTTGCAACACTGTTTATATTGTCGACAATAATTATTACGAATATAACCTACCTTCCAAATCTTCAAATTCATCTGCATCATCAAAATCGTCGCTAACTTCAAACTCTGAGGCAGAATCCTCTATGCAGTCTGGATCTAATTACGCCATTCTAAACAATGCACAGTACATCAACGCGACAACAAACAGTCGCAGGTGCGGGATAAAAATAGCACATGAGTCACCTAGCGGTCGGAATTTCAACAGAGGGGCTTGAATGAACACGCGCATGAGACGAAGTACGTCATAGCCCGTCGTTCAATCAGCAAAGCGATTGCATACCGCAGGAAGGGCTATGCCCGTCGTTCGTCCATATTGACTTTTAGTGCACTGCGGGCTATGCCCGTCATGAGACCCCAATGTGTTAAGTAAGGACACATTTATTGCATAATCTATGTGCAGAAAGTACTTTAAAAATTGTATGGTTCAGGAGACAAAAAGAAGCAAAAATGCATTCTGCTTGACATGCATGTATGGGTTTTAATGTGTTAAGAGGCAAGACTGCCGATTCTCTCATTGTCTACGATACAAAGAGCTCGGAGGTTCAGGCAAGACTGTCACCGATGATTCTGAGCTCTGGTCTCGTGCGGATGAATACATAAAACCTGCTGCAAACTTAACCTGACGCGAGGCATAAGTGCACAGCCCTAGGAGTAATTCTGCCAGCACCCATGCCAGTGGGTCCCATGAAATGTAATATCTTTCAACTTGGATCCAGAACTGAAAAAGGTTGAGAATCACTGATCTAGGGTGTTTTGGAAAAGGCACACAAACTGTGATTTTCTGTTGCCTGCATCTAAGTCCCACTGAATCAATTAAAGAAAGTATTATCAATATAATTTTATATCGAGCATGTGTAATGATTCTAAACAGTGATGCGCCAACATGTATATCATGTATGTAGTGTTTGCCATTGAAAGAATAAACATACAAAAACTGTCTGCTGTAAAATTCCATGTTTGGCTTAAGTCCTTTAACCTGAACACCCTAGGTATCTTTCATTACAGAGAAACTTAGTGCCGAAATTAATACAGGAAACGAAAACAGCTTCAGGGAAAATATGAATACTAAAACAGGGTGGCCACTCTGGGACCATGATAAAATTCAAGTATAATTCCTGGTTTCCAAGGCAAACTTTCAAAAATTTCCAGGGTGCAGGCAAATGTTTTCTCTATTTCAAAATTTTAATTCATATCAATTAAACGGTATATACATATATGTATAAAAATACTTAATTTAAGGTTCGGAGTTTATATTTGTTATTTCACATACTCAGACTGGAAATGCATCTACCTAGTCTGGCCATAAATACTGTTACACACTATTGTGTGAATAAATTTAATATGGTTTCAGATTTTTAAATCTTCTTTTAGTGTGTTACACTTACATATATTGCACACAAATAGCACCAATCAGTTTTCAAAATGTACACTTTTCGCCCTCACACAGGCTCGAAGTCTCTCTGGTCAGGCATCTATTGCAGCACGGATGGTCTTGATGGGAACGACCGCCCCTGCTGCTATCAAGGAGCGCTTTTAACTTTCAATTATAGGGTGCCTCTTCTTGCAGACACTACCCTCTAGCTCTGGGCACAGTTTGTAGTCCAAGGTACTAAGATCATGGCTATCAGATGGCCAATCAAAAGTGGAGATGAAATCGAGTACACTGGTCTCCAGTCACCGTTGCATCATCCTTGCCTTATAAGCTGGGGCAGAATATTTCGTGAACATCGAGGATTCATTGTGAAACATTGTTTGTTTCAACAGTGTCACGAGAGGGTCCAGGACACTTTCCACATACACTTTTGCACGGCTTTTAAGCCCTTTTTCTAAAAAATGAGGCCTGGTGGAACTCTCGTAGCTCACCCCCACCAAACCATAACTGAGGAGGGCTGGTGGCATCTCTGATTTTTGGGAACTCTCTCACAAACTTCTCGAGAGTTTGAAGCATACACCCTTTCATTTTGGCGGTTAAAACTTTATTCAGTGATGAACAATTTCTTATCAGTGAAGAGAATCCTGCAATGCCCATTGGCAACGTACCGCTGCAGGAGCCGTCTCGATTTCAGTTCCCTCTGCTTCTTCACTTGTGGCGTCAGGAAATTTCCAGCACTCCATCGGTAAGCTCCAATTCTAAGGTCTTCATTAAGTACCATGAACATGGATTGTTGTGAAATGTTCAGCTCCTGTGCCATTATCACTTGCTTCCGGATGGGATTTCGGCAGATGCGAACCACTACTGCTTTAACAGCTGCCACTGTTCATACGGTGTGAAGTCAACCAACTCTTGAGTGATCTTTCGTGCTACCAGTATCAGTGAATCTCTGTATTGTCTAATACACAAACCTTTTGCTGATCTTCGGGATTTTTAGGGGCTGTAAACTCTCAGTGAGTAACTTCCCAACCATATGCAGAGCAATTACGGCTACTCTGTTTTCATATTCGCCCCACTCCATGCTAAGCACAAGAAGATACACGCTTGCTCTTTCACAGCTGAACACACAATGGTCAGGAGTGAACTTCAGCACAAGCTTGGTTCATGAGCCTTACTACCGGATGTATAGTCCAAGCCGAAAGTTTGTAACAGTATTTATGGCCAGACTAGGTACAGCACAAGTCTCAAATGTTGCGGGATATACTAATCTACGAATTGTTAATTGTATAAGAATTCCAAACTCAAATTTAAGTAATAAACTTCAAGATATCTTGTCTTGTTTGTTTGTTTGTTTTGTTGGTGGTTTAAGTACACTTTATGCACAGTAAGGCTAATCGGGACTGGACCTACAGTTTAAAGTGGGATCCGAACCACTTGTGCCTCCATCGGGTATCGAACCTGGGACCCCTTGATTACAAGGTGGCGACTCTACCACTGCGCCATCGGGGAGGCCCATATCTTATCTTGCAATAACCTTTCATCTGTAAAGGGATTGAGAGAATTCTCTTTTATTTTCCATGCAGCTTTCTTTTCCTTCCTCAATAAAAAATGTAAGCTAAACTGTGGATAAGTTGCCTCAGGGCATTTATAATAAATTCAACGGAATTTGGATTAATAAAAGTTGCAATTTTTCATGTCTACGGAGAAAAATTCACGCAGAATTTTCGGAGCTAACAGTTCAAGCATAGTTCCTGGAATTCAATGAATTCCCAGTGAGTAGCCTCTAAAAATTTCTCTGTAATTATTTACTACTGCATCTCTCATTCATGTAAACTACTTGACAACTCTGCCTTATGAAATTGAACAATGTTTTGAGTGTTCCTTTTGTATGTTTGTAGTGAAGACACAGCGTGAGCTAGGTTTCCACTTAGACCTGGAGGATTATTTGATGGGATTGCTGCAGCTGTCGTCCGAACTGGTAAGTTACAACTTTCCAGAATTCACAGTGTTTTACCAACATAATTTTTTCCACTAATACAGTGGAATCGCAATGTTATATTTTCCTGCAGTAAACAGTCCGTCTTCAAGGTTCTAAGGGAGCAAAATGTTACAAAATATTCCTGTGTTTTACATTTTCACATATTTTATATTTTATAATCTTGGTCCCCTGAAAAATGTAAAATTGGGATTACACTGTAATTTTGCCATTTGTTTCATTATTGAGAGTTTGCTACCTTGTTTCTTTAGACTAATCATAATGATGAAGATGAATGACACGTAAAAGAAATGGACGAACAAAAACAAAATGGTATATTCATATTAAGACTCAGACTTTTCTGTGTTAAAGAATGCCCATGTACTTGCCAGAATATTTTTTTTTTATTCTAAGTAGGGTGACCATAATATTTTGACCCAAAAGCGAGCTATCCCAAGGAGATCAGTTTACCCCCCTCCTTTTCTGAAAAATCGGTTAGGCCTTATCCTAAAAGTATTGTTATTATTTATTAAAGTATGGATCACATAACAATCTCGGTATGACTTACATAGCGTTTCTGATCGACCTTTATGCTGAAGTTGAGTAATGCTAGAAGTATTTTGCAGAAGTAATCTTCTTGAGAGCAGCTTTATTCTTCATAAATCGTCCATTAATCTCCCCGAAAACCTTACCCCACATATCAGACACACAACTCTTACATTTTCTTTTGAGTTTGTGTCAAGACAGGAAATTTAAATTCTTGTTGCAATTCCGTAAAGAAACCGTGCTTATTTACTGCTCTACAAATAACGGAACACATAAAAAACAATACCTCTTTGTTAGCATGAAATATCTCAAATTTAGACTTGGTTTTCAAGATAATTCCTAGACTTTTATAAAATGGGACAAATAGTGGCTTTTTAATAATATGGACCAGGACACGCCTCTGAAACGGGACATATGGTCACTCTAATTCTAAGGTTTTATTTGTAACTGTGGTGTTAAGTCATTGAAAAATGAATGGAGTAAGGCTCTCCTTGTATGTAGAATTCCTAGTTTAAATATGTATTTTGAACATTTCCTGTCGTATGTAGTTTGATCACTGTTACCATTATATATACTAAAATGTTACTTCAATAAACATGTTTGAATGCTTGTAACAATTGTAAACTAGAAGAATAATTAAGTAAGAAATTTGTTTTTTGTTCTTGGCACAGAACGTTTTCTTTAAGGCCAGGTCTTAATTGCCTATTGTATGTTTCTGGGTCTGCTATTCAATGTCAATGTACCATTGTTATACAGCCTGATTTTAAAAAATGGATTCAATTTTGTACGGCTATGTTTCCTGAACTATACATGGTATGTGAAGGATTTACATAAAATTTGAAAGAGAAGGTCTTAAAAGTTTCACATACAACCACACCTATATCACACAGCCATGCAGCGGTGTCAGTTGAGAGCAAAATGGCTCCCATACAGCACAAGATTTTTGCATTCGTGGCAGAGTTCATTAAAACTAAGTCTGCGACTGTGGTGCAGCGTACATTTCATCTTTGTTTTAACATTGAATCTTCATTGAAGATAAGCATTTGTTTTAATCACCAATTTGAGCAAACCGGCTATCCTGGCTCTTCGGTTGTGGCCCCCCGAGATCTCCTTATCTCATACCCTGTGACTTTTTCTTGTGGGGATTCGTAAAAGAAGCAGTTTGTGTACTAACTCTGTCAACAACTTTTGACGACCTAAAAACCGTATCGCAACTGCTCTGAACTCAGTGATGAAATACGTTCTTCTTTGGATATGGAACGATTTCAGCTACCATCTGGATGTTACCCCTGTAGCCGGAGGGGGCACATAAACATTTATAAACTTTATTGTGAGTATAATCAAATGTAATTTGAAACTTTAGGTCCTCCTCTTTCAAATGTTATGTAGATCATTCACATACGATGTATAGTTCAGGAAATATAGCTGTATGAAATTGAGTTCATCTTTTTTAATCATGTTGTATTTTATATTTTCTAGTCATATCGTCCTTGACAGTTTCCAGTCTCAGGCTGGGTAGGCATAGAAGTCAAATTTCTCCACCATCTTCTGATTTTCCACCATTCCTGTCTTCACCCTTCATTTCAATCTTGCTCTCTTCTCAGACTTCCACCACCTTGATTTCACATTTTAAGTTCTTTCTCCTTGGTCCCCTCAAAAAGGTAAAATCAAGGTTTCACTGTACTATTCTTACATTGCTAAGGAACGTCATTGTTCCACATCACTCAGTTCTTAGTTGTCTTGTCTTGTTAACGTAATAAATAGAATTTGACTAATATGAATAAGAGCTTCGTCAGAAACTTCAAATAAATGTCATTTTAAAGCTTTTCTCATCCTCTTGCATGTTGTGTGTTGGATAGTCTTTAATATGTGGGGCCTCCCCAATGGTGCAGTTAGGGTGACCAGCTGTCCTCTTTTATCCGGACTAGGGATGGCCAAATGGATCCGGATCTGAAAATTCTGGATCCAGATGCAATGATCTGGATCCGGATCTGAAAGTTTCTGATCTGGATCCGGATCCTAAAGTTCCGCATCCGAATCTGAGAGTTCCGGATCTGGATCCCAAAATTTCGGATCCGGGTCCGAAAGTTTCGGATCTGGATCCGAGAGTTTCGTATCTCAATCCCATTATAATATTACCACACCTTAAAAGGTATTATGATCTTCGATTACAAAGACATTTTTCATTAGTTAGTACTACAAGAATTTCTTTCAAGTGTTGTTCCTAAAATACTTTGCTACGCATCGGCTAACACACTCGTGCATAAAAATAATCTTACTTGTTTAACATAAAATGTCAGAGGTGATTTTGTAAATGCCATTGAAACGAATATGTATTCATTCGAATGTATTGGACATTCCATTCCAGGATGAAACCTTTAACACATATAACAAGATAGAAATGTTATACAAAAATTATGTTACAGTTTTACAAATTAAAATAAAACATTATAATATATGGAGTGTTATATAATTACAAAGTGTAAGACTAACAAGGGAGGTTATCTAAGTGTCCTCCTCCGATTTCTATGAAACTTGGCAGGTGTATAGTGGGGCCCACAGGAAGAAATACATGATTTTTTTCAGCTATAAAACGGTTTTAGGCGGCAAAACCCCCTCAAATGTCAAGATGAGGACAAATTGAAGTGAGGATCTGACCCCTGTGTCCCTCCGATTTCCATGAAACTTGGCAGGTGTATAGTGGGCCCAATGGAAGAAATACGTGTTTTTTGTTTCAGCTAAAAAAACAGTTATAGGGCTCAAAACCCCCTCAAATGTCAAGATGAGGACAAATTGAAGTGAGGATCTGACCCCTGTGTCACTCCGATTTCCATGAAACTTGGCAGGTGTATAGTGGGGCTCAAGAAGAAATACGTATTTTTTTTTGTTTCAGCTAAAGAACGGTTTTAGGGGGCAAAACCCCCTCAAATGTCAATATGAGGACAAATTGAAGTGAGGATCTGACCCCTGTGTACCCCTCCGATTTCCATGAAATTTGGCAGGTGTATAGAGGGGCCCAAAGGAAGAAATATGTGTTTTTTTTGGCTAAAAAACTGTTTTAGGGGCAACCCCCCCTCAAATGTCAAGATGAGGACAAATTGAAGTGAGGATCTGACCCCTGTGTCCCTCCGATTTCCATGAAACTTGGCAGGTGTATAGTGGGGCCCAATGGAAGAAATACGTGTTTTTTTGTTTCAGCTAAAAAACTGTTTTTGGGGGGCAAAACTCCCTCAAATGTCAAGATGAGGACAAATTGAATTGAGGATCTGACCCCTGTTTCCCCCTCCGATTTCCATGATACTTGGCAGGTGTGTGTATAAACGGGCCCAAATGAAGAAATAGGTGTTTTTTTTTGGCTAAAAAACTGTTTTAGGGGCAACCCCCCTCAAATGTCAAGATGAGGACAAATTGAAGTGGGCATTTGACCTACGTGTCCCCCTCCGATTTTCATGAACCTTGGCAGGTGTATAGTGGGGCCCAAAGGAAGAAATACATGTTTTTCTTGTTTCAGCTAAAAAACGGTTTTACTGGGCAAAACCCACTCAAATGTCAAGATGGGGACAAATTGAAGTGAGGATCTGACCCCTGTTTCCCCCTCCGATTTCCATGATACTTGGCAGGTGTGTGTATAAACGGGCCCAAATGAAGAAATAGGTGGGTTTTTTTTGGCTAAAAAACTGTTTTAGGGGCAACCCCCCTCAAATGTCAAGATGAGGACAAATTGAAGTGGGCATTTGACCTACGTGTCCCCCTCCGATTTCCATGAAACTTGGCAGGTGTATAGTGGGTCCCAAAGGAAGAAATACGTGTTTTTCTTGTTTCAGCTAAAAAACGGTTTTACAGGGCAAAACCCACTCAAATGTCAAGATGGGGACAAATTGAAGTGAGGATCTGACCCCTGTTTCCCCCTCCGATTTCCATGATACTTGGCAGGTGTGTGTATAAACGGGCCCAAATGAAGAAATAGGTGGTTTTTTTTGGCTAAAAAACTGTTTTAGGGGCAACCCCCCCTCAAATGTCAATATGAGGACAAATTTAAGTGGACATTTGACCTATGTGTCCCCCTCCGATTTCCATGAAACTTAGCAGGTGTATAGTGGGGCCCAAATGAAGAAATACGTGTTTTTTATTTCGGCTAAAAATCTGTTCTAGGGGGCAACCTCCCCTCAAATGTCAAGATATGGACAAATTGAAGTGGAGATCTGACCCCTGTGTTCCCCTCCGATTTCCATGAAATGTGGCAGGTGTATAGAGGGGCCCAAAGGAAGAAATACCTGTTTTTTTTGTTTCGGCTAAAAAACTTTTTTAGGGCACAAAACCCGCCTCAAATGTCAAGATGAGGACAAATTGACGTGGGGATCATCTGACCCCTGTGTCCCCCTCCGATTCCAATGAAATTTGGCAGGTGTATAGAGAGACCCTATGCCCCCTGTTTCTTCCTATGCCATATTTACGTGGTTTCGGGGTCAGATCCCCACTTCAATTTCTCATCATCTTGACATTTGAGGGGGGGGGGGCTCTATACACCTGCCAAGTTTCATGGAAATCGGAGGGGGAGACTTAGACCTCCCTTGTAAGTGTATTAATTAATTACAAATCGCGCACACACACACTATATAGTATATATGTGAATGTATGTATATTATACAGGGTGTCCTTTTAATGGCGCCCACGGACCACAGATTCGTGTAGAGGACATCAAAACAAACAACTTTTCTCAGTAACATTTTTCTCGTTGGAGCGTCGTTTCGGCGCTACAGTCGTTCAAAAAAGCCCGTTTTGCCGCCTGAATGCTGGCAACCACACACAACATTTGATTGCATTTGTGACATCATATCCTGTCGTGAAGCGATGCGTTACAGGGTTGCCAGGAACACACATATTCTGTGAAAAATGACATAGCTACAATCAGCCACATTATGTACCGTAACACAAAACGAGAAAACACGTTCTGTAACCTAACAGGAAGTAAACAAACGATACGAAAAATGGCAGAAAGAAAATAGAATTTAAGTGGAAGTGGTCATATCGAATTTAGTATCAGCTTGGATGTCAAATATTTGCAAATCTAGTTACCAAGTTGGCATATACAATTTAGTCTATCCACTTCGTCCTTTTGATACTAGTTGTCTGTGACACACTGAACAGATGACAAAATAGAAATGAAAGAACTCAAAATTCCAAAGGTAAGCAACACATAATATAATGTATATTCAGGGCATTATGAGGCAAGTGACAAGAATGGTTGAAAATACAGGGATATAAATAGTAGTAAAACAAACTCTCCGACGACTGTGTTTATCCATGCACTGGATACACATGTAATAGTTTGCAACTCTGAACAGGGCAGTATATTCGCTATATTCTATATTCATCATTAGATTGTTACTGTGGTTGTACATGTTTTAGCCGTAATGTAACAACGTGAACCTCGGATACTTCCGTTATCAACACAAAGTACCACAAGGCATCTGGACACAAACCTGTAGATATCAACCTTGCAACGAGATTTGCAAATATAATTGACACGTAGCTGGGCATAAACAGCCACATGTAAGTTGTAAGTACAATGAAAGTTATTGTTGTTGATATTTGACATGTAGGCTGAGACAAAATCCGATATCGACTCTTCATTTTGAATACGTTTTTACAACTTCTCATGTCGTTGGTTCACTTCCCCCTTCCCCTGAGATGGCTGCTCATCTTCTGGCTGGTAGGCTATGATGTTCGGTTTACTAGACGCGTTTCTCGCTTCGTTTTACAGCTAATAATGTGGTTGGTAGTTTGTCATTTTTCACAAAATTTGTGTGTTCCTTGCAATCCTACCGTGCGCTGTTTCGCCGCAGGAAATGACGTAACAGATACAATCAAATGTTGTGTTGGGTTGCCAGCATCCAGGCGGCAAAACGGGCTTTTTTGAACGGCTGTAGCGTCGAATTGACGCACCAACGTGAAAAATGTTACTGAGAAAAGTTGTTTGTTTTGATGTCCTCTACACGAATGTGTGGTCCGTGAGTGCCATTAAAATGACACCCTGTATATTATATATGTATATTAGCAGGTAACAATATGTTATAAGCACATTTTTACTTTGCAAAGAAGCGCATGTGGGATGACAAAACGGATCCGGATCCAAAAGTACTGGATCTGGATCTGAAAGTACCTGATCCGGATCTGAAAGTTTTGGATCCGGATCTGAAAATTCTGGATCCGCGGATCTGGATCCGAAAAATTTTAGGATCCAGATCCTTATGATCCGGAACCAACCGGATCCGGATTTTGGATCTGCCAGGATCCGGATCTGGCCATCCCTAATCTGGACATGTCTTCCTTTTTAGGTGTCTGTCTGGCATCCGGACAGATTTTTTTAAAAATCGGTAATGTCCTCCTTTTTGGAAAGAGTATGGCATCGACCATATCAATTGCACTGCATAGAGAGTGCTGCCACACAACGATCATCATATCACTTGGGGTACGTTAATTATTCGAACAATGTCCACGTAGCATCTGGGAGCTGAACACGATCACTTTCCCGGCTGAGTCATTAGTAGGGTGCGGATTTATAAAAAAAAAAATCTCTCAAATAGGCACCAAAATGATGAAAGTAGGCACTTAGAAAGCACTATATACTAAAAAATGCACGAAAATAGGCACCCTAAAATTTAAAAAAAAAACAAAAAAAACATTAAAATGGGCAATGAATGTGAACATATTTCAATTTTCTTCTTACAATATACAGTTATACTGTATTAGCACTTCAGTTTATACATAAAAGTGCGCTAATGATTCACAAACTATTGATACTCTTTTGATCGAAATTCACATTTGTGGGGAATCGTCAGTTAAAGTAATTCTCAGAAAAAGAGTTTGTGATTTGAACAAATGATGAAAACACAATTTGCATCATTGTGACAAAAAATTGTAAACAGTGTTCCAATTGTGACCCTCAAATCTGCGGAATACCAGATAACATAAACAAAGCCTTCTCCAATGTAGGGAAAGCCATAGGCATGTAATAAAATCCTGAAGTATGCAAAAATTGCAAAATATCAATTTTTTGACACGAATAAGCAAAATAGGCATTTATAGGCACTATAAAAATGTATTTTCGGACTACAAACACCATGAAATGAACTTTAAACATTGTTTTACTACAAATAAATGAAATAGGTAAAATTTGACACCCTAGTCATTAGTATTATTCTGACTCGTTGCTTCGCCCTTTGAGACTGCACGAACACACGGAGTATGTAAAAGTAAAGTGCTCCCCTGTGCTGTGCACCAGCCATGAAGGCATATAGGGGGCAGGGTATGGAGTTAGGGACCTACACTTCCTTGATCATGGTCGGAGGTGGGGGTGATGTGATCAGCACCAAGCCCCTGGCTGCCTTTACACCCCCCCCAGTGATGCTGGGTAAGCGTCGGAGCAGCTTGAACCGGTACGAAAAATCCTGGATCTCCCCTGCCAAGGATCGAACCTCTCTCTCGCATGGTAGTCAGGCACCCTAATGACTGACTATGTGGAGTTCCTTTTCGATTGATTGATTTGGTTTATTTTACTTCGCTTGTCTGCCACTTTTGGCTAATCGCGAAGATGATGATGAGCGATTATATGACGATTTTGATGAAGGGACACTCACAAAGAACACCTATACCAGGCCCGGGATTATAATCCGATACCCCTGGCGTTGTGGCACGGCATGCTAACCACTCCGCCACAGAGATCGGCCAGTTCCTTTTCGAGTTACACATAGGCGATACAGAAACGCGGAGTGAGAATTTTGATTAATAAGTAATATTAACTTTCATGAAATAACAAAGCGAAAGTGTAAATTCAACAATGATCTTGCAAGAAAATATCCGGCTTTTGAAAATGGAAGAAACAAATATGAGGTAAGTGTAAGGTGGCTGTCACTTTCCCTGCTGTTGAGAGAGTGCTAGAATTGTTCCTGGCATTAAAATCATATTTCTTGAAACAATCTAAACGACCTAAAATGTTATTCTGTTTTTGGAAATAAGTTAAAATAAATTTTATTTGTTACATTTGCATTAACTTGTGGGAATATTTCATTCTAATATCCAAGAATTAGAAAAGGAGTAAAAAATCTGTGCTTCAAATTGTAGATATTCTTTGTCATTTGTTAAATAACAGATTAGGAGATTCCTTTCTTTGCTTAAAGGTAAGAGGAAGTTATTGAAAGAGATCACCTGAAAAGTATCTGTGAACAAAGTGTTGGTAAGATTTTTTAATATTGCATAAATTGTGAGTAATCGCTATTTTTTGCGGTGTCATCTTTTCTATGACTTTGTCCTCCTTTTTCACCATGCTCTGTCCTCTTTTTTGAATGTGTGTGTCTGGTCACCCTAGGTGCAGTGGTAGTGTCGTCGCCTTGTAACTAAGGGGTCCCTGGTTCAATACCTGGTGGAGGCACATAGTGGTTCGGATGACACTTTAAACTGTAGGTTCATTCCCAATTAGCCTTACTGTGCATAAAGTGGACTTAAAACACCAACTATCAAGCAATCTGCAATATAGTTTTTTGCTTGCTTATTTTGAGGACAAGTTATTTGACCTACAACCCTCAAATTTCCAACAAAACATATTTGGCATAATACGTATATTTTCATAATACTTTACACTAGAACGGCAAGAGAAGAAGGGGTCAAAATGACCCCTACCTTCACCGTTTCTTTAAGAACTATCTCTTTCTTTCTTATTTTTTTTCTCGAAATTTTGTAACTTTTCATAATTCTTTGTCATTTTTAAGATGGTATATTGAAATCTACAAAATATAATTTATTTCTGTGAAATTTCATGTTATATCCATTTATGCATGCTGCAATATCAGTGTTAGGTTGCGGTTCCTGTGTCATCCTTTCTTTAGCATGCTCCTACTTGTCACAGTTTACATGTCGTCATGTAGGTATTGTTCTTGGACGGGGAAGGGCGTCTCCGAACATATCGTGTCAAGTAGCAGTTTCTCGGGGTGAAATGTTGCGTATTCTGGAGTGTTTAGTTGTTTAGTACTATAATTTTTATTTGTAATCAAAATGTATCACATATCACAAACCACCCAAATACTTTGATTATAATACATAAATCATAGAAAATAATTTAAATTAAAAATATGTTCCCATTCTAAAATAATTAGAATTTTTGAATGTGAGGGGTCATAATGGCTCCTTTCTGCCAGTGTAGTGTTAAAATCATTTGTATGTTTAAAAGTATAGTGTTACACCCAAAGTGTTCCTAAACTTTTGGGCAATAGTGTATGGTCAGCACGTGCTCATGAAACACCACAAATTCCCTTTGTGAATACCACTTGATCGGTTTGATTTAGTTGAATCTGCTAAAAGGTATGTTTCACTCAAATTTTCAGTGGTTAGTAACATCTACATGTGCTGCTTTGATATAATATAGTCTACAACATGGGCCTCTCTGATGGAATATTGCAAAATTCCATAGCCTTGTAATCAAGGGGTCTCCGGTTTGATCCCCGGAAGCATCACATTTCAGTGACTTGGATCCCACTCTAAACTGTAGCTTCAGTATCTGAGTATAAAGTGAACTTAAAACTCTAGTCACCAACATGAATGATAGAACATATACACCGTTCAGTACATTATACAATGCAAATTAATTTTTTTATCTCATGTACAATATGCACCTTGTTTACAGGCAAGATTTGCAGTCAACAGTGTAACCAGTGGAGACTACAATCGTCCACTTGTTATCTCCAAGTTTGTGGCTGAACTGAATGCAGGCTTCCGACTCCTTAATCTGAAGAATGACTCCCTGAGGAAAAGATTTGATGCTTTGAAGTACGACGTGAAGAAAAT
The DNA here is from genome assembly GCF_977018435.1 of Lepisma saccharinum. NCBI lineage: Eukaryota > Metazoa > Arthropoda > Insecta > Zygentoma > Lepismatidae > Lepisma > Lepisma saccharinum. Next base: position 38,048,420 of record NC_139249.1, read on the forward strand.
AGAGGAGGTGGTGTACGATTTGACCATCAGAGGGCTTAAACCTGCAGTACAGAATGAAGCAAGTGCAGGGGACAATGTTTGAAATATTGCAATTTTCATCGAAGTTCACGTGCTGCAAATGTAGGAGTGAATGCGTGTGTTTTATTATAACAAAGCACCGAGACTGATCACCTTGTGACAGTTTTTTTTTATTAACAAGAAATTGTTCCCTAAAAAAAATTACCTGTTTTTTTTGTAATATGTTGAATCGTTGTATATATGAATTTCAGTTGACTGTATGTAAAAGAATTAATTTTCAGCATCTAAAAAAATCCTTCTAACATCAGAGTTATTACAACATTAAAGTACAACATTTTGTAATAAATCATGGAAACTCATTTTCAGTTTTCACTGAAAATCTGACCAAGTTTGAACTTATATAGGAAAATACCTTAAACACTGTTATTCAGAAATTTAAAGTGATGGACTACTTGACATAAAATATGATCATGTTAATAATCTGTGCATGATAATCTAACATACCACCATTGCAAGCAAATTTGTGACTTTTGTTATCTAATTGCCACTTTTGCTAAATCATAACTCTGATGTTGGAAATCTGAGTTACATGAAATATTCAGCATCTTCAAATTATCTTTTGCTAAGAATAATGACATTACAAAGAACAATGAAATGTGGCTTTTATCATTGTTAGTATAGATTTCAAAATTGTCACATTCCTCTTTTTTACTCCTAAAAAGTAATAATGTGTATTTATTTTTATAAAAAAGATAATTGTACCGATTTCCACAGTGTGTGTGTTCATGTGAACATGCATTTTTACAACCTGTATTTACTTTAACAAATAAAGGATATGAAATGAAAGTTTTGGAGCTTTCATTGCTTGATAGGCAGTTTTAGCACAAGAGGACATCAAAAGTGAATAATGTATGTTAAAAGCAAGTATTGTATGCACTATGATTGATTGATTAATTTACTTCGCATTTCTACCACTTTCAACTAATCACGATGATGAGTGTTGATTCGATGAAGGGACACTCACAAAGAACAAGGTTTTGGGATTCGAACCTGGGACCCCTGGCATTGTAGCATGCTATGGTAAACACTCCACTATGGAGGTCAGTCTATGCATATCAGAGTATGATGGTGTCCTGAAAGTTCACGAGGGCAACCAAACATCCCTACTCTGAAACAAAAAGAAACTGCACAAATAATATTAACAAATCTTTCATGATGAATTGTTTCAACTTTTAACCTTCGTACTTGGTACATTACATATACATGTGGGTTTTGGAGACTCGTTCTCTCTGTCTTCAGAGTAGTGTATTTCACATTTTTTAAAATTTTGTCGCTTCTCTGCCAGTTTTTGCTGATCTTAACGATGAGGATGATTGATATTTAATGAAATGTTCAAGGGATACTCAAGAACACCCATGCAGGGGCTTCAACCCAGGAACTTGAGTGGCAAGATCAAAAGTCAACCACTAAACTCGCTCAGCCACCAAACCGAGTGTAGTGTATTTTGCTACATGATCATGTGTCCATAGTCACCAAACATAGGATGCATTTGGAAAAGGCAGTCAATATGAATGATCAGAAGAGAAAACAATGCCTGGGACGATTGGGTGGCTAAGGTCAACAAAGAAGAATATAACAACTGTTTATTTTTAATCATGCTGTTAATATGATTAATTTTGCTTCTGGGAAATTTATTTCGTAAAAGTATTTTATTGTTTCTTACGTATAAAGTTGAAATATTTTTGCAAAGCAGAATTACACAATTCAGTGATTTCAAAAATGCGTGTGTAATTTTTACCCATATCTGAATTCTTATGGGTAAAATAACAGTTTCTAGTGTGGAGAAGAAATACCATATGAAATGTTTCACAAAGCAAAAGATGTCATTTGTTGTTTTATTTTAAGTTTAAGTATTGATTGTCCAGAGATGATGCAGCATGGTGAGCCATATCCTGACACATGAAGACGGAATGAAAACTGAAGGGCCAGGGGGAAAAACGATGAATGTTCATTCGAGACGATTTGCCAGGAAATGAAAAACAAAGTAATTCTTTCCATAAGTACGTTAATATATGCCAAAATAATAATGCATTTTTCAGGCACTTCTCATCGTTTCCCAACCAAGGCCGTTCTCATTCTTATAGTACAGCTACTGAACTATCAGATGGCGCTGCGATCTCAAAATGAGCGAAAAATCGACATTCATCGTTTTTCCCCCTGGCCCTTCAACTGTAATTGACTGGAGAACAGAAGTGAAAATCACATTGACAATACTGAGTAGTTAGGTCAGTGGATCCATAATAATTCTGTCCATTGGGCATCCTGTTACAATGGGTAATGTCCATTGTATAGCATTACATGCTATACCTTTGTGGGCAAGTGTGTATACTAGAGTAATGTATCGGACCACTTTTGCTCGCCCAAACTCGTTCGAATCTCCCACGATCGAGCGTGCTATGCTCAATCGTACCACACTTGTAGTGGAATGATTAGCATCGTCCTGTATTTCAGAGCCTAATAAGCAGCACTGTTAACCTGAAATCCATACATGGAAGGAATCCATTGCATTCAATTATAATTCCATATATTATTGTGTAAGGTTCAGTTTTATGGTGAATGTGTACGAATACTAGTGGAAATACAATATATATTAAAGTATGCAATATCTACAGACCGAAACGTAAAATTGATGCACATGCTGACAGACCTGCATAAACAATTACAAATATAGTATCACAGTGCAACAAATGCATGTACATCATCCTTCACTTACCGAAAAGGATAATCATATTCTCCGAAATAATAAAATGCAGTTATACCATTCAATCGAGCATCATTTCAATGTCACAATAATCGTAGAAACATAAAATGTCAGCTTAAGAAGTTTCAGCCCATAATCATCTATTTCATTTTCACACATCTCAGGAAGATACACAAAACTACATTTTAACATGGAGATATGACTATGTTCACTTATTTTTTAATTTCACTTCGTATTTTAGTTCACGATCCATATTTGAGGGCCCACTACCATAGACAAATGACGGAAATACTTGTACTAATAGGGTTCGAGAGTTCGAATGTATTTAGCTCGTTTGGTCGTTTTTTGCTCAAGCGGAAGAACTATCAATTCTGTGTGCCATCTAGTGTTGTCTGTGTGAACTATTTGCCCCTCGAGCAAAAAAACAAGGAAACAAGTCAAATATACCTCATTGGAAAGTTACAAGTGTCTGCTTTTAGACCCAATATTTCATTGGGTGAGTTTTTCCAAGGTGTGGTGAGAAGAAAGATACACAACTTTTATTTTAATCATCGAATTCAACAGAATCCATTATGAACAGCATTTTGTACTTTTACCTTTCCTTTCAGTCATATTTATTGAAAATGTATTAATGTTTTTAGTTCTTTTGTCTCTCTCAATAAAGGCATAACTCCTTGCTTATTACAAGAGTTGCAGCTGTGAAACAGACCAAAATATAAAAGCAATATTTCAGATGCGTTAAATGCTGAAACCGTCACCACTACTCGATACGATGATTAAGTGAATTTTGCGACATAAACACAATCTACATGCATTTTTGCTCGAAATATATTTTATTAAAATGTTAGTTGGCATGAAGGTTTCAAATGTGCAATTTTTTAAATATAATTTCTATGTGTTGCTATTGCTAGTATGCACCTCGCTCTGTTTTCCTTTCTTATGAAATCGCTGTACACATCAGGTGCATTATTATTTGTATACAGAGAAGACTGGATCTCCCATCGACTTCATTCAAATAGTCCTCATCAAACATCGCTTTACTCAATATATCTGTTTAAACGTGCGACATAAAATAATACTGGGAAAATGACGTTCTCTTTAAGTCCACTTTATACACAGGTAGGCTAATCGGAACTGGACTTATACAGTTTAAAGTGGGATCCGAACCACTATGTACCTTTGCCGGGTACCGAATGAGACGATGTTCATATGAAGATAAAAGCTAGAAAAAATGGGGAAAAAAACCCTGCAGTACAGCAGTACTCCATTTGCAATATGACAAATACTTCATTCATTATTTTATGCTGCGACAATACTTTGGCTCGGCTCTACGGAACGCACTTGTGCGAGTCTCGCAGTGAAGCGGCAATGCTGCGGAAGTTGCCTGCTGCCCGTGGAGTCTGAGATTCAGAGGCATCTGCTGAGATTGGCCACACTCCGCCATACGTCATGCACCTGTTTACCATATTAGGAGTGCGAAAGAATAATTAATATCTGGAACCATATTTGATGTACATACGCCAAACTTCTGGAATTTGATCAAATGCGTTATATCAACAGTTTTTTTGCAATTTCATTGAATTTGTAATTATGGATTTCAAGTTTGCACCTTTCCATAAAATGTCAATTTTTGAAGTATCTAGTAAAAATATGTATTTGATTTTTTCTACAGAGGTGCAAAAATAATCAAACTTCAAGTACACAAAATATCAAGATTATATGTACAGTCGATTATGAACTGTATGGTGTTAAGTTCCCAGTTCGTGAAAATGGGAAGGAAAAACTACACTTTTCAGTGAATTTTTCATTATAGCAAGAAAACAAAGTTAAGATAAATTTTCAGATAACGCTTATTAAAAAGTAGATACTTGAAGCTTTCCAATGAGGTATATTTGACTTTTTTCCTCCCACGGAGTACAATTTTACAAGCACGTAAACCGAGGGCTCAATATTTTTGTCACGGATAGTAGTGTGAAAAGAAACTCATTTCTACATTTAAAATAACAGCTTTCGGCACACAATTCATAGCTAGACATAAGCAGCAAGTAGTTGCAAAAAAGCCAGCTTTTTTTAATACATTTTTTTTCTGAATGTTATTTTCATATTTTATTTTTCAGTATATACACATTCACTTAACTATAGTAGTATTGTAATTTTTTTTGGAAAATGTAATCTAAGTGTATGATAAATTTTCAACATTTGAACTTGGCATACTAAAATGCACATAAAGCCAAACAAAAAAATTAATACATCTTTTAACACACATCAAATGTGATGATACTATTCTTTCTTGAACTCGATCTGAAATTGAAAATGTATTATCCAAACCCCCTTTACATTTGTGTACAGCAAAAAATATTTGTATTCTGGCTTTCAAGTGTTTCATGTACAATTTAATGGCTGATAAATGTCATTACGAAGCAAGTCGTGATGTATTGGGTCGGTGCATAAGTTCGTAGCATTTTATTATGGGTTGGCAACACTGCGTTGCAAAGAGTTTGTTGTCAGTTATTCCATTGTTATTGCTGTTTGTAGTTTTGTGTTTGTGAAAACACTGTGAATTCTAATTCAGATCACATTTTGTTTATTTTGGGGACGAAACAAGATGGAGTGTCAAGTGGACAAAGTTGAACATTTCCGGCATATTCTGCTATTCGAGTTTAACCGAGGATCAAGTGCAGCAGTAGGAAGTATTTCCTAATGAAGCTGTTCTTGAAACTTGGCTAACTGATTTCTTCAACTCGAAAACAATTTGTGCTGTGTATGGGGCTAATGCCATATACTGAAAACACAGCAGTTCTACAGGTGAGGCATCGAACTCCTCACCAACGTTGGCAGATGGTCATTGACAATGAAGGTGACTGCACTACTGACTGAGTGAGTGTTGTTGTGGCTGTGTATTGTTAGACTACAATAACAATGTTTCATTTTACCACCTGTGTACTTGTGTTAATTAATTATTGTATTTTTTCCCGATCCCGGTCCCAACTTTTCGGGTCCCCTATTTAAAAGAAATCATTGTAATACACAAATGTTAACAAATGTTTTATAATAAATGGAGTCTGATTTATCACAATGTTGTGCTTCTATTTTGAGATTTTTGACAGAACGACTAAAGCCAATCAGAACATTTGTTATTTACCTAAAGAAGTGTTTTGCATAACACAGTTTGATAATGAATGTGGTGCTTTAAGTTTCCTCCCCAAATGTATAATTTATATTATCATATTGGTGTTCCGATGTGAATGATGATCTAGATCACTCCAATAATTCACATTTTCTTCCTGGGATTTCAGAGCACTTCCTCATGATTGCAGTTGGTTGTACAGGTATGTGTGTTGCCTTCTTAGCATTAAACGTGTCACAAAAATTTTCCCGTAAGTGTGTAGACACTAGATTCTGTCTTCAAACTGAAATGTTTGTGGAAAGAGTTTATAGCTCCACTGAAAGCTTCTGGCTTTGCATCATATTGTTTATGTATGTCATCAATAACTGCATGTAGTCTATTCATTGCATCTTTCTTGTTACATTCTTTGGGTTGAGTATCCTTATCGTGAGTGTTCTTAACATTTGATTAGGCACACACAGGAGATGTACTATGTAGACATTTTCAGCGAAAAATGCGCAGGTTAGACAGCAATAGTGAAAAATCAGACGAGAGCAAGCTGGCTCAGTAGCTCAGTGGTTAGATCAATGGCACGATATGCCAGAGACCCATGTTCGTGTCCTGGTCGAGCCTGCATTTTTTGCTGAAAATTTCTATGTTAATTATTGTAGATTAGGCACACACAGGAGATGTACTACATAGAAATATTCAGCGAAAAATGCAATGGCACAGTATGCCAGAGACCCAGGTTCGAGTCCTGGTCGAGCCTGCATTTTTCGCTGAAAATTTCTCCGTAGTACATCTCCTGTGAGTGCCTAATCTACAATATTTCATTTCGTTTATTGAATCCGGTCAAGTGTGTACCTCATCACAGTCCCTTTTGGGGGACATGTGCTATGAGAGTGGTGAGCCGTTAGGGCTATGTTACGTGGTGGAGGTGCCGGGCATATTGCTATTAGCTAATCTGATATTTCTAGAGAGTACATTTCTGCCATATTTCTTATTACATGGTATGACCCATTCTCAAATGGTATACCTTTTTGTGCCCATTAGTTCTATGAATGCATAATAAAAACCAGTTTAAACTGATCAAAAAATAAAACATTTTATTCTTCAAATATAACAATGACTAACATGGATTGCATGTTCCACATTATATAAATCACAATGATATACACAGACATACACACTTTGTACATTATATAAATCACAATGATATACACAGACATACACACTTTGTAACAGTACAGTGTTATTCTTCACCACATACAAAAATAATATGACATCTTGATGCTACAAGCAATACCCAAGATTATATGCTTGTTGTTACCCATTGGCATCAAGGTATTTAATAGATATACATTTGATACTTTTCCCTTGAATGAATCTTCCCTTCCACAAGTACTAAAATATAAATGGCACATTTCTTTGGTTACATCTGTCTTTAAGTTTTCCTCTCGACAGGGAAAGCCACCCTTCACACCAAAGTAACATGACACCATCTGCTGGACAAAGCACACTGGGTCAACGTCCTATAACCCCTGTAAATTGGTTTTTACTCTATCTTCATTTCTTCCTTAAAAATCCAGAAAACTTTGAAATTTTCATGTGTTACTTTGTTTCTGTGGACATTAGGGTGACCAACTTTCGACCATGAATTCAAGGGAGATTTCCAACTTTTGGCATTGAATTTATGGGAGATTTAATTGCAACAAATTTTGCACAGTTTTAGTAGCGCAGTGTCAATCTGGTTGATCTTCACGGGATGGACAATGTTAAATGAAATAATTAATTTACATTTTATATAACAAACCGGTCACAATAGAGCATAGAAATTTACAAATTTGCATGTTTCTTAGTCCTGACCCACATATATTTGTACCAAGTCCAAGCATTTTTATTTAATTTTTATTTTTTGCAAATTTCAAAAACTCTTTACAACTATACTCATAATTAATTGTTTTGCACAGTTCACTGAACTCCTATTATATCGGAATGAATTACAATTTTTAAATTAAATATACTGGAAAAGTTGAATGTTAATGCAGGAGTCAGGAGGATAAAAAAATCACCCCCAATTAGAGCAGCTTTTTTGAATGGATGGATTTTTTCCGATAAAAAGCTGGCTTTTTTTGGAAAAGAAACGGAAATTTTGGCTCTTCACAAAATGTGGCTAACCTATTTCATTTGTAGTGTCAGTTAAGGGTTTAGAGGTTCGAAATGTTATGTTTCGAATATAGTTAAATATTTTTTTCATGATGTAGCAGCCAGAAGACACATATTGACCATTTCTTCTGCAGGGTGTTCGAAAAGTCACGCAATAGAGACTTTGAACGTACATAACTTTTAAAAAAAAAGCAATAGAGACATGAACCTTGTACTGGGTATAAACTTTGTCTATGTGAATATTTTAAAAACATTATTAAAGAAAATAATTCTCTGCATGAACGTTCAGTATGGAGAAAAAATTACTTAGGTGTAAAAAAGTATTTGTACGAAGCAAAGAAAAATTTGTATAGAGGATAGATATGGAGTCACTTGCAAAAAAATTCGATGTGTGTCTATGGTCTCTGTGGGTATTTATGGAATAACTGGACGCTAACTGGAAAGAGTTTTGCACTTCGCCACAGATGACACCAGTGCAAATATGATATGCTTGATATATATAGGGTATATGAGAATTGAATAGTCTTTGAATCCTTGCTTGCATATGCAGATGAGCAGGATGCCGAGATCGTAATAGTTAAAGGTTTCACAACTAATATACCTGAGACAGTGCTGATTTGGTCTTTTTCTACCAGAAGAAACTAGTAGATGCACATCTACATCTGGCCTTTTACCAGACATGGTCCAAATAAATTTTATGATTACATACATGAATTAAACACATATTTTCCTTTGTCACTCAGTGAGACAATTATAAAGATTGTACAGTAGACAGCAGGTACTCTGTTTCTAATAACTATTCATACTGTTTGCAACAAAATAAGCCTATTATAAATATGTAAAGAACAGATTATGCCTGCTCTGATGCTTTGAAAGCCCATATTTTGTCAGAATTTACATAACAGTCTAGCATATCATTGAGAAAATGCAAGACTGTTAGCAATAAACACATCTATACTAATCCCAGTGGCTTTACCTGCAATGCCATGTACCTTTGACTAAATTCCATGCCTGGAATCTACACCCACACCTTTCATAGTTCAGGGCATTAAAATTCGAATTCCAAATATATTAACCTTACAGCTTGGCCCAGCTTAACATACTTAATAGCCTCTTTCAAAATCTAGAACATGCTGCAAGGGTTTCCCTGCTATGTATCTTTGGTAATTTTCTACAAATACTTCTGCCACATCAATATCTCTTGACACACCTGCTACATGCGGTGATATTTTTACCTGGAAGGAAGAAATGAAGAATTAAATTTGGATGAGCCTATGGATAACACATTTCATATAAATAGCATATTTTCAGGGAGAAACAAGGTACAGATTTTGTATGACAAATAGTCATAAGTTGCTCGTGTTTTTTCTTTAAAATCACTAAATACCACTTCCATAGGAAACTTTGTGCAAAAAAATAGTATTATGCCGGGTGAGTTTTTTTTAGCTTGACACAACGAAATATCTGATCAAAAAAAAGTTCTGAATGAAATTTGTTCGTCACGAAGGGGCTCATCCAATGATGCCAAACTCCACACCCCACCCCACCTCCTGGGGGTGGGGTGAGGGGCAACTTTAAAATCTCAAATGGGAACCCCCATTTTTTATTGCAGATTCGGATTCTCCAGACAAAAATACGTAGGTTTTGTCTTAAACTTATTTGTGATTTGTGATAGATGGCGCTGTAATCGCAAAAATGAAATATTGCGGAAATGGTAAAAAATGCACTTTTAATCGCAAAATGACGTGAGGCATGTTGAACTGCATTTAGCATAACCCAAGAACAACGGCGTGGAAGTAGCAGTATTTTGATCCCATCAGGGTGCTCTTTTAAGGTGAGTCCCCTTGCCTCTCACCATCGGGGTGCTTGTTTTTAATAATCATTTTACAATAAGTGCTCGAAAATGTCACCACCCACTTTGATACACTGATTTATCCGCACTTGGAATGATTGGACACAACTGAGAAGCGTGCCCGGTGTAATCTTTTGACATGCATTGGTGATTCGCTCAATCATGTTTTCACACGTTGTTGGCAGTTCGTTATAAACTTCAGTCTTCGTGTAGCCCCACAAACAAAAGTCAGGCAAAGTAAGATCTGGCGATCTTGCAGGCCAAGACACTGGACCACCTCTTCCGATCCACCGACGGTTGTACACGCGATCTAATACTTCCTGAGCTGCAACGGAATAATGTGCTGGACAACCATCATGTTGAAACCACATTGTTTGTCGCATGTCTAAGGGAAGGTCTGCAAGCAATACTGGAAGTTCGATCTGCAAGAAGTTTCGATATTTCTCACCATTTAAGTTCCCATCGATAAAATATGGACCAATAAGTTTATCGCCAATTATTCCACACCAAACATTTACATTCAAAGGGTGCTGATGTTCAACTTGGCGTAACCAATGCAGGTTTTCAACACTCCAATAATGCATGTTGTGTCGATTAATCGTACCGTGGTTTGTAAAAGTCGACTCGTCAGAGAACAAAACTTGAGTAAAGAAATTGGGGTCTCCTTGTATTTGCTGAAGCGCCCATTGACAGAATGTCACTCGGTTCTGAAAATCATCACCATGAAGTTCTTGATGCAACGAAACATGAAACGGATGATATTTTCTACGCTTCAGTATTTGGCACACAGTAGTCTGCGAAATTCCCGATTCACGACTTATTTGCCGAGTACTAACGTGGGGGTTATGAGTTACTGCAGCTAATACCGCCATTTCACTATTTTCTCCAGCAATTGTTCTTCGGCGATTCCATTTTTTTTTTTTTTTTTTTTTGTACAGTTCTCTCGGTGGAGAACTGTTGAACAACTCTGCGAAAAGCAGCGTGCGATCTCACCCGGTCTGGAACACGTTGAGCATAAAAAATCACAGCATCATTGATATTCCTGCCACTTTCTCCATAAATGTACAATTTCAATTTTCTCTTGCACCGTTATAGCCTGCATTATAACCACTAATGGAGTCAAGGAAGAAAAACACTACTTCTGTCCTTTTCTTCAGGCTTCGTGGCAAATTATGCCGTGTCTGTTTGACTAGGAAACAAGGTCAAATGGTCTTTAGGAGAAAACATGCGGTCTTGAAACATGCTCGGCAATCTGTTCAAAACGTTGTTAACCACTTATACAACTGTAAAACGTTGAAGATTTCAAAGCTCCTTAAAAACCTATGACCATGTGAAAATAAACAATCTCACTTCCGAGGAATGGATCGTCGAGGTAGTCGTCTTCACAGCTAATGTTGTGCTGCCGATGGCTGGTACTGGACCTGCCCACTTCCTTTCTCCTTCCCCCCTCCTTTTCCCTGCTACTCCTGCATTATTACGTCATCCCTCTGCCTTGGAACTCCTCTATCATCATGACCACCCGTGTCACTTTTTTCGTTACATTCAAACCTATTTGTTTTTGTCTTCTTCCATTTTTTTTAACATCTTTACCCATCTTTCCTCTACATTACCTTTCTTCAACGTTTTACAGTTTTATAATTGGTTAACCTCGTTTTTAACAGATTGCCGAGCATGTTTCAGGACTGCATGTTTTATCTTACAAACCATTACAGCTTGTTTGCTGGTCAAACAGACATGGCATAATCTGCCACGAAGCCTGGCGAAGAGGACAGTGTATTTCTCGAGAATTGCACGAAATCTTACTTTTTGCGATTACAGCACCAGCTATCACAAATCCCAAAAAACAGTTTCAGACAAAACCTACGTATTTCTGTCTGGATAATCCGAATCTGCAATAAAAAATGGGGGTTCCCATTTGAGATTTTACAGTTGCCCCTTGCCCCACCCCTAGGAGGTGGGGTGGGGGTGGAGTTTGGCACCATTGGATGAGCCCCGTCGAGACGAACAAATTTCATTCAGAACTTTTTCTTAATCAGATGCGTACTTTTCGAGATATTTCGTTGTGTCAAGCTAAAAAACTCACCCGGTATAGTGGGGTATTCTGAAAATTTGACCTGGTTTACAGCAACACTTCTTATTTATTCTTTATGTTTAATAGGGATGGGAAAGATTAATCTGTACTCATAATAATTTTACTGATCCAAGATATCTATAGATATCTTACAATTAGTGCAATATTATGTTATATTTTTTCATGCAATATAAACATAAAATCTACATTTTGTACTTTTTAGAAAGAAAATGTCTAGATATGCAGCTCCTTTTACTTTGCAGTCACTGGTAATATACATTTATTAAGAACGTCAATGAACCATTTGGCATTTTATATCAGATGGGTAGAATATGGGTTATCGGTTTCAGTATACTTTATATCAACAGTTTATTGGTATCAGCTAAAATTTCATATGGGCCCATCCCTAATATTTAATATATATTAACTAGGTATAATGGAAATAAAACACTAATGCAGGCATGCAAGTAAAACAAGAACAAAAGTCTGACAACTTCAAATTTTGCGCAATTTTCATGTAGGTATATGAAAAAGGTTATATAAAAGGTGATATATTTGTTAACTTAGGAGAATATGCCACTGTACAAGCCACATTTGGCTTTGCGTTGCCTGCTTTGTTTGTTCATATTTGTAATGTAGTCTTGCTGCACATGTGGCTTATTTTTCATCAGTTGTCAAATCGAGACAATCATGAATGATCTATCAGTTACAAACATGCTGGATAATATACAAGAGAAGTCAAGTGGGGAAAAATGTTGTGAGTTTTGTGTGGAAGCAATCATGGTGTACAAATTATAACTTGTTGGTGAGATATATGAAACGTAATGCTTATTTTTGAACTTATAAAAACATGAGGAATACTAATTTTGAGTGTTATTCGGGAGTTTTAATGAAATTGCATAGTGTAGTAAAAGCCTGAAAGGTAAAATTACAAGTAAAGAAACCGATCTCCACTCTTCTTGATCTGCGAGTGGAATAAGGGGAAAGAAGATTAGATGTATTGTCCTTAATACAATTTGGCCTTGTAAGGAGGATAGGAGAAAGATGAGATAGAATAGCGCCAGAATGATTGTTTACTGTCTACTGAAACAGGCTAATTTGGCCTGGACTTGATTACAGTTTAAGGTGTGATCTTAAGACCATGTCATCGGAAAGGCTACATAAGCCCAGAACGACTGTTAGCAAGTTCGTATGCTGCACAAGGAGAAGGAAAAAGGCCAAACGAATGACATACATGACCATGTTGTAGGTGGAAAAGAGTAAGAAGGGAACAGGATATGAACATGGTGGAAAAATAGGAGTGGTTAAAGATCAGAATATGGAGAGGATTGACTTCTATGACCAGAAACTACAAAGGATTCATATTCATTTATTTGTTCATCACAGGGCCAAAACCACATTTAGGTTGAACATGTATGTAACCTATACAAGATGATACAACATGAGAATAAATAATTATAAATTTAGAACTGCTGCTACTGAAATCATAGGGTAGAAAATGATTTCCTTTTTCTTCTTACATCTTGAAGCCTCCCTCTGAAATAATATATTCTTGTTTAAATGTTCTTTCTATTCATATCTCACCTTGCTAGCATATTATTCCTTGCTTTTGTGTAATTTTACCAGAAATTCCTGAAAACCTCTCACAATTGAGTTTGAGAGGTAGAAAATGTTTACCACACTATGGCACATGCAATTACTTTTTTTTAGCCAATCTCTGCAGTAGAGTGGTTAGCACAGCCAGAGATCCTGAATTTGAATCCCAGCTTGGGACGAGTGTTCTTTGCGAGTGTTATTTCAATTTCATCATGCAGAAAAGCAAACTAAAATAAATCAAATTAATCAACCTGTTTTTGGTATTTAACCTTTTGCTGCCCAAGCGTCTCGAACGAGATACCCAAAAGTAACCCTCACGGAACCAAGCGTCTCGATCGAGATGCTGTGTCAAGGTCGTAGTTTTTACGTTATAACTTTTCTATTTTTGGCTAGAATTTCGATTTTATTTTTTTATATTGTTCCTAACACATGTATTTAACAGAAATGGTTTTTTGCATTTTTTTTGTCTTCATGAAAATGGAGGGGGAAAGGCGGGGAAAGGGACTTCTCTTTTGCGTCTCTTTTCAAGGTCAATTTTTTGCCGACAAAGGAAGACCGGCTTTGTTGTTCTAAAGCAATGCTTTTCACTCCCTCCTGCTAAGTGCTTTCGAAGGAAGCTTGTTTATCAGTATCTGATGTCAAAATGAAAGTTTTTTGTGAGGGGGTGGGGGGAGGAGGAGGGGGGGAGACTGGTTCTTGAATCTGCGTTGTGAGAATGGAATTTCGAAGTGCGCTGAAGGAAACCTTTGTTTTTTTTTAGCACAAGTGTCTACAAGTGGCAACAGGGGTTACCCAGCATTGTCTAAGAATAGAATTTCAAGCAGCTGTAAGAATTGGCGCTCATTTGTCACTATGTTCTAGCTTTTCGTCCGTGAATGTTGTGCGTAGGTGTCGTTTTGTGCCCAAGTGCGAGGACATTTTTTGGGTGAAGTGACAATTTTTTAAAATAATTTTTTGGGGTTTTCTCCCTTCCCCCTCCATATATACACACCAAATTTGCATAAATTTTGCATTTTGTGCATTTTGACATTTTTTTTTGGGGGGAACACCATTATTTTTTTAAGAAAAGTATTTTTGAGGGGATTTCCCCCCTTTCCCCCTCCATATGTACACCGAATGTGCATAAATTATATATCGTCTGAATCTGTGATTCATTCTGCGTACAACGGTATATCTTTCATATCTCTAGGGCATTTAGTTTCTGAGCTATAGTCATTTCAAGGTACCGCTGCATTTTGAAGCTTGAATCAGTGACCATTCCTTTTGAGGGTACAACTCAAGTTACATTGTTCATACGTCAATGATGCAAATATTTTTCTGTTCCTTACATGCCAGCGATAATTTCTACGTGCATTTTGAATGGGCGAAACCCCATTTTTTTTTTAAAAAAAAGTGTTTTCAGGGGATTTCCCCCTTTCCCCCTCCATATATACGCTGAATGTGCATAAATTATATATCATCTAAATCTGTGATTCATTCTGCGTACAACGGTATATCTTTCATATCTCTAGGGCATTTAGTTTCTGAGCTATAGTCATTTCAAGGTACCGCTGCATTTTGAAGCTTGAATCAGTGGTGTGCCGACCATTCCTTTTGGGGGTACAACTCAAGTTACATTGGTCATATGATAATAATGGAAATATTTTTGTGTTCCTCACATGTCAGCGATCATTTCCATGTGCATGTCGACACTGTCATGTACTTTTTTCTTGGGGGGAGGGTGGGGGAACCAAATTTGTTTTTGTGAAATTTTGGAATTTTGAGTTAGCCCCCTTCCCCCCACCACATATATGCCGAATTTTCAAAAATTTCATATAGTCTGAATCTCTGGTTCATTCCGCGTACAATGGTATATCACTCATCTCTCTAGGGCAATTAGCTTCCAATCTACACTCATTTAATTGAAACTCTGCATTTTACTCAAAATCGGCTCGGGCAATAGAGGCTTACCTGTGAAAAAGGCCTTGGGTGGCAAAAGGTTAATGTTACTTTTCTGCTACTTCTGACTAATCACAATGATGAGGATGATTAGATGAAAGGACACTTACAAAGAATATTCATGTTCAGAGTGGGATTCAAATCTAAGAACTTTGGTGGCGAGATCGAAAGTCGATCACTTAATGAGCTCAACCAGTGAGCTGACAATTACCATATGACCAACAGTTTTACACCAACCCTGCACACGTACCTGAGGCATTTTCCACAAAGGACTACTTTCTGGCAGAGGTTCTTTTTTGAAAACATCCAACACAGCTCCCGACAGCCAGCCCTCATTTAAGGCACGTACCAATTCACTCTCGGTGATCACTGACCCTCTTCCTATGTTAATGAACATGGGCTTTCGCAGACAATGCTTCAACACACCGCCATTCAGAAGTCCTATTGTGTCTTTTGTTTCTGGCAGAACATTGCATATGTAGTCGCAGCTTCCCAATACCTCAGTAAGTCCAGAAATAGTTCTGAAAGCAAAGTAAATACATTTGAATTGAAGCTTAAGATTGCACACGTACTGTATTGACAATGACATAGACACTGATACAGATTTTGCATATGCACCGATAAAATCAGAGTTCTTGCTGGGGTGGAGGAAGTAATGGACCCTGCCTGAAATAGATTTTGTCTTTTGCGTTTGTTGCATTTTCAACATACATATATACAACCGTGATAGATATTAAAGACATTACTGGGTGCATCCAATAATCAAAGCAAGATCCCTGGAAGGCAGTTCTTATGCCCTTTTCAGAAAACTACATGGCGACAAACTAGATTTTTCAATATTTTTGAATGAGTACTTTGTGGAGTGCACCTACGTGAACAACAAGTGTTTACTGCAATCTTCAGTCAGTTGTCTTTCATGAAATGCTCAGTGAAGTAGCTATGTTTTATACTCTCAGTGATGCCTTTAAATTGAATTAATTTAAATGAATTGTTATTAAACTAATGTGTGGTCTGTGGTTGATAAAAATGTTGTTTAATTTATTATGAATATTATGATATATATATTTTTCAATATTATGACCTTGTATTTGTATCCTATTCTAAACTGTAAACACAAATATACATATTTCAATTTGCTTACCCGATATTAAAGGTGATAAGTATTAAACATTTTCATGTTATTTGTAGACCAAAAATTATAAAATAGGTTAATATGAAGACTTCAACATCAACCAGTCAGCTTATAGTTATGGTTTAACATGGAAGTCAACAAATTTAGCAACTTTCATACACATTACAACACAAAATAGTTAATTTCCATAGGAACCTATTGCCATCCCATTATGAAATTTTGCACACAAATAGTCAATTGATGTCTTCAAAACACATATTCAACATTTTTCGAGGAAAAATTACAAAATTCAAGTAACAGTCATGTTGCATTTCAAGTTAACACCAATTTGAGCTCTCTAGGTTATTTATGTTATTGATGGGATGTGTGTTTGAATAAAGTTTAATACATACAGAGTTTGTATAATTGAAGAACAACACCACCCAAAAATTTCAAAAAAGAATATAAAAATTTAGCTTATTCAATTCCACGTTAATCTATGCTAACCAATTTTTTTTGAGTATGCCTTGTATTTTTTATCGTCGTGAGGACAAAAAGGGCCATTTTTTTGGAGGCTTGCAAACGATTGCTCTTTTGAAATTCCATAAATCAAAAATGGGTATTCCGATCGTAATGAAATTTTAGTATGGTGCAGGCAAAAAGGTTTTAAAAATAAATCTTACTTTTCAGATTTTTAAAATTTGTCAAAAAAACGTTACCATCAATTTTGCTAAGAAACTTTTTCTTAGTATTGGGCAGTCCTACAAATCCAATATTGGTCTTGTTTTGAAGCCCTTTGCATCTGTTTTTAAAATCCAGTATCGTTCTTAATTCACATTGAAAACGATAATGGATTTTAACCTCTTGGTGCCCAAGTTTCTCGATCGAGATACTTTCCTGTAACCCCCGGGTGGCCAAATATCTCGATCGAGATACCTTGATATGCTCGTAGTTTTTATGTTTATAATGTCGCTATTTTTGGCTGAAATTGCAATTTTCTTCTTTCATATTATTGTTAACACATATATTAAACAATAATGACTCTTGCACGTCTTGGTGTTGAACAAAAAGGTGGGAAAATCGTGGCTTTTTTGTGTGGCTTCCTCTCAAAGAGAAAAGAATTCCGACAAACAAAGGGGGGATTTGTTGTTCTAAAGCAATGCGTTTCTTCTACCACTGGAAACTCGATGGGTGAAAAGTTTGCTTGTTGGTACCCGAGGTCACAAGAAACTTTCCTTGTGTCCGCACAAGGGCAGGGGTTGGTGGAGAGGGGTTGAGGAAAACTGCATTGTAACAAAGCAAAGATTTAGGCATGCACGAAAACAGGTCTTTATTGTTTCTCAAGTGACTCCAACGTGACCTGCATTGTCTGTCTAAAAATAGACTGGTGATGCACATGCAACAAAGTGCAATATTTGGGGTGCTTTAGTCACTCTGGTCTAGTTTATCAGAGCAGGCACATGCATCAGCGAGGCTCACGAAGTGTGCACGTGCCTGAAGTTGTTTTTTTGTGGTGCGGTGGTTTTTATACCTCACAAACTGACAAGTGTGCATGTGACTTGTGCCATGTGAAAGTGTCATTTGTGCCTGCAGTTGACCATGGCTTCCCCGAGTGGGATGAAGAAGAACTTGACATTCCCTCTGACATGTCATCATAATCTGATTCTGATGATATGTCACAATGAGGAGGCACACATTGCCCTTCCCCTCCTCCTGTATCTCCTGTCGACTGTGCACTTTTGTAAATTTCTAAACGAGTCAGTGGCACGCAGACCACTTGTTTTGGGGGTACAAGTCATGTTCCATTGTTCATATGATAATAGTGCAATTATTTTCTTGTTCCTAACACTCCAGCGATTATTTCCATGTGTATTTTGACAATGTCTTTTTTGTCGGGTTGGGGGGGGGGTTCAAAAAAATCTTGAATTTTCCAGTTCCTCCCCTCCCCTCCCTCTATATATACACACGCCGAATGTGCATACACTTTATATAGTCCGAATCTATGGTTCATTTCGCGTATAATGATATATTATTCGTCTGTCTACGGCAATTAGGTTCCGATCTACAGTCATTTTTATAAAACTCTGCATTTTTCTCAAAATTGGCCTGGGCACCCGGGGCTTACCTGGCAAAAGAGGGTCGGGTACCAAAATGTTAAAACAGATGCAAAGGGCTTCAAAACAAGACCAATATTGGATTTGTAGGACTACCCAATACTAATAAAAAGTTGCTTCGCAAAATTAATAACTTTTTTTTGTGACAAATTTCAAAAATCTGAAAAGTAGGATTTATGTTTAAAACCTTTTTGCCTGCACCATACTAAAATTTCATAACGATCAGTCATTTGAAAAAAAAAACATTTTTTTTCCTCATGACGATAAAAAATATACGGCATACTCGAAAAAAACTGGTTAGCATAGATTAACGCAGAATTGAATAAGCTAAATTTTAATGTAACTCATATTTTGTAGGTCTACTGGTTAATTTTTAATTGGAGTCCAAACTCGAGTATCTATAATTTTTAATCCGACAGTAGTGAATCCATCTCACCTGTATTCATGTACGTAAGGTGGTTGGTCTGGCTTCTGTGGTACTGTCCTAACTAAAGCCCATATTTTGGCACCCAATGTGTGCAGCAAGCTGGCAACTGTAAGAAAGAAGAATGGAAATTAATTTATACTATTTCTACTTTTAAGAAGTAAAAATTTCACGTATACTGTTGCTGGCTTAGACATGCATTTATTCAATGGAAAATCTCTCTCCCTTCTGTTTATATTATAGTGGAACCTCAATTTTACATTTTCCTGCATTATACCAGGTGGTTATAATTAAAGTGACGGTGTTCAGAGTGGTACAGCACGGGCTGTAATGAGAGTAGCAGTCTGAAACTTCGTAGATATGCTAATGAAGCAATGCGCTCGCGAATTATGAAAAAAAAAAAAAGTTCCAATTCTCGCCACCAGGGTAAAAAACGGCGCTGTAAGCAGTCAAAACGTGGAAATTTCCATAACTCTGACGTCAAAGTCGGTGAAATTGCCTAACCATTGTGTGAGCTCCCTGGTTGTTGTTGGTGACGCTTGTTGCTTTTTCCTTTAGTAATGTTCATGTAATTCGAATAGTGAAATTGTAGCGATATTTTATTACAAAGAGTATTGTTTTCTGCGATTTATAGTGTTTTTCCTGTAACTATACCAAGTTTTGACTGCTTACAGCGCCATTTTTTACCCTGGTGGCGAGAATTGGAACTATTTTTTTTTTCATAATTCGCGAGCGCATTGCTTCATTAGCATATCTACGAAGTTTCAGACTGCTACTCTCATTACAGCCCGTGCTGTACCACTCTGAACACCGTCACTTTAATTATAACCACCTGATATATTCACTTTTGATGGTCCCAACATAGTAAAATGTTATACAATTTTCCTCGGTTTTACATTTTCCCGCATTTTAAGTGTTTTAAGCTTGGTCCAATCAAAAACGTAAAATCGAGGTTTCACTGTATTACAAGTTAACAATAGAAAAAATAATTTCTCAGAATCATGGTTAGGAAATGTATGACAATAAAACACAAAAGTAGAAGTAAATTTGAAAGTAGCCAGCCTCTGAGGTGGAGTGGTTTGTGTAGCTTCTTATGGGTAATTTTTATAATTGAATTAGGTTATTTCATGTAACTTTTGACTAATTGCTACAATGAGGATAAGTGATGATATGATGAAGGACACTCACAAAGAACACCTATACCCAGCTGAGATTTGAACCCAGAACCCCTGGCACCATAACCACTCTGCTACGAAGCTTGGCTATGAGTCATTCAAAAGTCTCTCTTGTTAGAGGTGAACGACTTCTTCACTAGTATAGTGTGGCCACTCTAGGACCATGATAAAATTCAAGTATAATTCCCAATTTTAAAGGAGAACTTGGTATAAATTCAAGGGTACAAGCAGATGTTTTCTCTACTTCAACCTTACGTATTACCGCCCTCACCATCCACCCACACACACACATGCAAATATAGTAGCAATATAAAGGGTCTGTGTGATTCAGACATATCCAAAAATTCTAATTCAATTCAATTAAAATATTAAATTTAAGGTGGGGAGTATACATTTGCCATTTCACACACTCATACAGACGAAATACATCTACATACACAAGTCACAAATGTTACGGGATATACTAATCTATGAAAAATTTTTAATTGTATAAGTATTTCAAATTTACCTAATCAACTTCACCCCCCACAGCACCCAAGGTGCTGCTGGCTAATAACCTGCACACCTTAAATTAACATATTATAGAATCTGAAGTGAAACAAAACCGGACGGATCTTAAGTTGACAACCTTTGGCGTGAACAGGAAAACCAAAATAGGACGGAAAGCAGTAAACTGAGACAAGTAACAAAAGAAATGGAGAAGTATAAGTTAAGATATTCTTGGCTTGAGTGAAATAAGGTGGACAGACTTTTGGAGAGTTGGTGACACATGATGGAATCACTTTTCTTTACTCTGCGACAACTGGAGAAAATACTGAGTATAGGAATGGTGTAGGATTACTTTAGAAATGCGAAGAAAAGCCTTATGGAATGGAAGCCTATCTCAGAGAGAGTTATGGTTGCACACTTTAAAATGAGACTTAGAAATGTGACAATAATCCAATGTTATGCACCAACAGAAACAGCAGAGATGGATAAGAAAGAAGAATTCTAACAAGAACTTAATACAGTTATACAGAATGTGAAGAAAAGAGATGTTATAGTGATGGGAGATATGAATGCAAAAGTAGGATCAAATAATGAAGGATTGGAACAAGTAATGGGAAGGTTTGGATTAGGAGATATGGATGAAAATGGAGAGATGTTTATAAATTTTTGTTCAAACCATTATTTAGTAATTTGAGGAACTCTCTTATTGCTGTCAGTAAAAATTCAGATCCTTATTAACTGTAAGGAATAAAAGAGGTGGGGGGAGGGGGCAGATATTGGCAGTGACCACCCCCTTGTAGTTGCATACTTTCAATTTAATATAACATCAGCTGTCAAAAAGTTTGAAACAAGAAAGAAAATGTTTGACATGCAGAAACTTCATGATAAAAGTAAGCTACAAGAATTTAAGCTAGAACCAAGCACTCTCCACATTCACAGAAGATGAAACGGCAACAGCTGGAGATATTGAAGGAACTTGGAATGCTATTAGAGATGGATATCTCAAAACTTGTGAAAAGGTACTTGGATTTAGGAATTATGAACAGAAAGAATTAAGATTAATTCTGTTGTAAATATTTGAGAATCAAAAATGGACTCCTTTACACAGGAATATACTTAATACTCTGATAACTACATAAATGTGCTCTTAGAAGTCAAATGTTTATTTTGTGTAATGTGTAGTTTTTAAAATCAAATGTAAGATTACATTCACCATTTTAGCACCGAAATGCCATTTTGTATACTGTTTTCAATCCTGCAAGTTTGCACAGTTGTCGTAATGACATCTTCATCTTTTATTCACCATAATTCATCGATTGATTGATTGAGTTGCTTTATATTACTTCGTTCTTCTGCCACTTTTGGCTAATTGCGAAGATGAGGATGAGCGATGATATGAAATTGATGAAGGAACACTCACAAAGAACACTCATGCTCAGGCTGGGATTCGAATCCGAGACCTCTGACATCATAGTGCGCTGTGCTGACGACTCCACTACGAAGTCTGGCTTATTCACCATAAATATGTCTCTAGTTATAAGAAAACAACACGCAAAGACATACAAACAGCATCACTTACTTCTTTTACCAATTGTGCCAAAGCCTAGGATAGCAACAGAAAGGTCAGATATGCAGCGGAAGTGCATAATATTTCCCTCCCTTGACCATGTGGAGATTTGCTGGTTTCTGTTCACTGCATCAAAGTTCCTCTCGTGGTTCACAATGTGTGCCACAATGAACTCACTCATTTGATTCCCAAAAAATGAACCTGTCAACCTGGTTACAACGAACGGCAACTTGGGCTAGAAACAAAGGATAAACATACATTACACATACATAAATTATATGCAAAATAACATCCTCCCAAAAAAAATATACGTTGCTGTCCAAGAATTTATGATTGAAGCCCATGTCAGGTTGCTAGTCACGCACCTCCCTAGTTGGCAGATAAAGGAATACCGTCCCGATATGGAGGGTACCGAGTAGGGTGGGAGGACCAAGGACCCAGGGGGAAAAAAAGGAACAGATCAGGCTAAAGTGCTATGGTGAAAGCAAGTGGTCTAGGAACAAAAGATGGACCCATATCAATGCCAGGGTTAAAGGTTGACAGAATACTCCAATAGTGAGAGAAAAGGTAATTTTAAAAAAAATGTTCTGTACTTTTGATATGTTCTTACAACATAAAGATGGCAAAAACCAGTGAATAACTCATTTAAAAAAGAGAATAAATAAAATAAATTACTCACTTTACAAGGATCATATTTTTGTAATAGTTTGTCTACACCAGCCCATGTTCCCTGAATCCATTTTGTACTTGGTAGTTCATACAGCAATGGTGCTAGCTTGTCAAAGTCTCCCACAATGATCTCCGAATCTTTAAGGCTACCAGCATCTGCAGGACGATTCTCTAATAAAACAAAAAATAATTAAAAATATGGCCAATTAGGTCAGAATTTTAAAAAAGTGATTATATTATATACACACACATTCATATATAAGACCTGGTGCTCACAAAAAAAAAAAGAAAGTAAAGTGTCCCCTGTGCTTAGCACCGCCATGAAGGCGTATAGGGGGTGTGGAGGTAACACCCCACACTTTCTTGAACCAGTCGTGAGTGGGGTGATGTGATCAGCATCAGGCCCTTGACCGCCTTTAACCCCCAGGGTTTCCCCCAGGTACCCATGTTATTCGACGCTGGGTGGGCGCCGGGGCCGCTCACTATGTCAAATAATATATAATACAATGATAGAAAAGCATTTTTAGTGCAGATGACCTTCCTAGACCATGTTAGAAAGTGATGAAGTTTAAGAATTTCTAAAATGTTCACATAACCACAATAAAATATTAAAAGTAAAGTTCAAGTTTTACTAACATCTGGTTACTTGCAAAGTTTGCATTGTTCATCAAGACTTTGTTTCACATTAATGTTTCTTTTTGTTATTCTTAGCTCAAGAAGATGAATTATAGGGAAGTTATGAAAAGTTTTATGTGGTATTATTTATTACGTCATGATTAGGGTCCGAATTTTATGTCCTATACAACTGTAAAATATGTATGTAAGTAATTGTGTCTTAAAAATGGGTAACACCATTAAGCCTTGTTTCCATGATAATAATAAAAATATATATATATATATAAAAAAAAACAAGGCAGAAATTTATTTTATTCTAAAACAAACTAAATTTTGTATTTTGTATTTGGTACAGAGTCTGAAGAAGACCTTGCTAGAAGGTTGAAACGTAATGTTTAGTTTATGTTTTAGAAGAAAATAAATTTCTGCCTTGGTCGGCATATTGAGTTTTTGGTTAAAAATGGGTAAATATGTCATGAAAAATTAAAAATATGTCATAAAAATGCAGAAATATTCCCAGTAAACCAAAAATATGCACAACAGTACTTTTGAATTTCTCATTATAGGGGAAGTCAGTATCTTCCAGGGAAGATCGACTAGTGTGCGGGTGGGGTATTAAATGAAGTCAGAATCCCTTTATCCGAAGAATGTAGTGGAAAAATACTGAAAATATTGTGAGGTTCACTGAAATTATCCTAACTTTCATTTACTATTATGTCAGATTTACGCCTTTGTGGAAACTTAAGCATAATTGGTGCGCACTATGAATTGGTATTATTGTTCTATACTAGTTGGTAAGAAAAGATGGCATCTGCTTTTAATTTCCTCGTGCTGCGGAAATGGGGTAAAGCGAAGGAGGCCCTTATATTGTTCGGTTTCGTACCATAGTCATTAAGGAAGGTATTTTTCATAATATAAAGAGAATACATTTCCCTCTACAAAACTTGATATGAAATATTAATGATGACACTGTAATCCAAGAAGTCTTTGACCAATCAAGGGATTCCTATTTGTTTTTCGGGTGTGAAACACATGTATTTCAACAACACAATATTTTGCAAAATGATTAACGTAACCAGTAGGCAAACATTGTCTGTATTCAGGCCTGTACCCAGGATTTTTTTTGAGGGGGAGGGGCAGACCCATAGGCAAATTTCCATAATTTTATCTCATATATACAAAAAAGTTCTTGCAGTTTTTGACGTCCCATTAACCATGCGCTCACAGAGAGGAAACAAAATGATGCTCGTGCCTGCCAAGCGATCGGGAGTTAGTCTGACCATCGACTGTCAGTAATACAGGCATGTTGCGCACACACAGCAGTCATAGCTTGTCCAGTGTCGAAGAGAAATGGAGGTATCAAAGCAGCTTGTTCGCATGTGTTGGATGACGAGGCCCTGAAAGCAGCCATCGAGGAGGACAGTGGTCTAACGTGTGATGAACTTGCAGAAATTTTCTGTGTTTCCGCTCAAACAGTCAAGACTGCACCTGCATGGGATAGGGAAGTCATACAAGTTAAGCAAGTGGGTACCCCACACATTGTCGGCAGCCAACAAGGAACAACGAGTGACAGCCTGTTTGTCCTTGCTCACTCGGCACCTGAACACACCCATATTTGATTGCTTGCTCACTGGTGTCGAAAAGTGGGTCCTCTATGACACTCCCAAGCGTACCAGACATTGGTTGTCGCCACGTGACCTGTTCCTCACACCTCAAGACCACCTCTGCACCCAAGAAAGGTTATGCGCTCTGTATGGTGGAATTGTCGGTGCATTACGAGCTCCTTCCACTTGGTCAGACCATCACTGCTGACCTCTACTCTCAGCAGTTGCAAAGGGTGCACCGTGCATTGCGGCAGAAGGAGCCGGCATTGGTGAATCGCAAGGGTGTGCCGTTCTTGCACAACAATGCCAAGCCACATGTGGCAAAGAGGACCCGGGAGACCTTTCAGCAACTTGGCTGGGAGACACTGTGCCATCCACCATATTCACCGGACCTTGCACCAACATTACCACCTGTTTCATTACCTCGACAACCACCTCCGTGGGAGATCCTTCGCAAAAGAGGGAGACCTGCGGAATGCACTCATGGACTTATTTGCATCCAAGCCCGCCGAGTTTTATCACCAGAGTATGTGCAGCTGCAGGAACGTTGGCAAAAGGTGTTGGATGCTGATGGAGATTATTTCGAAACCTAAAGGTATGTACCGTCCACTGTATTGCTCTTTGTTTATCACTGCTCTAGAACGGCAAGAACATTTTTGGTTACCTTGTATATATATGGGGGGAGTGTATGGGAGAGGGTGGTTAGAGAAATTTGCTCATTTTGCTACGAAATGTTGAAGAACAGCATTTTCTAACCTATGTGTGTACAACCACGTGAAAAATATTTGCAGTTGACCCTGACATTTGTTTCTGTCAGAGAGCGAAAATAAAAATTGTAGGATACAGGTAGACTACATGTATGCATAATACAAACAATTTAAATAGTCTACGAAAAGCAACATATGTGTGTGTAGGTTGATAAATGAGGGTTCACACCCATCTTGCAAAGTCCCTGACTTTTCCAGGTATTTTTCATAACTGTGTAATGATTTAACATGCTAAAAAATAAGAGTTACACTTTAACTTTGTAAGTTAATCAAATGAATCACTTTTGAAAATAAATGAAAGAACCTTTTTATAAGCAATATTACCCAAAAGGAAGATTGTTGGGAAGATAAAACAAAATGTGTTTCCGGTTACAAATTCTGCCAAGCAAAAATCATTTAATTCCCCTGACTTTTCCAGGTTCTGAAAGCTTTTTTTTAAAAAAAATCATTTGTTTCCAATGACCTCAGTCCTAGCCTTGTTTTCCTGACTCCTCCACTTGTCCAGAGCTTTGAAGTCAGTGCAAACCCTGTAAATAAATTATCTGAACGGCTAAATGACCACCCTGGCAGTGTGTCAGCTGGCGTAATATTGTTTCTATGGTGTATTTTCGTTTTTAGAATCTTATTCGACAGTAAAAATAAATGCCAGTGGCAACCAAGAAGCTATTAAATGGGGTTGCATACATGTGGGATAGAAAATGCAATTTTCAACAGCTCGTAGCATCCAATTTTTTGGCCTTGATGTCCTCTGTACACTGTGAAAGTTGCCTGTTGTACGGTCACACCACTGTGTATTTATGTTCAAGACAATTAAAAGTAGAAAAGAAGAAAAAAAAAAAAACAAATTCCGATTGACAGAATTTCGGAAATATTAATATACTTAATTTCTTGAGTGATTTGGACAAATAACAATATATGTTAAAAGTACTTCAGGCTATTTTTTGCCCCAAGAATCTAGCAAGGATTCTGCTGTGAAGTGGATTTTCCTATTTACATAATATTAATTAAAACCCTAAGCCATTGAGTGGCAGAATGGACATCAGTTGCAGAAAAAACCTGATGTTGGAGAAAGAAAACAAAGTTTTTTATCCTTCTGCTCAGTGGTGGCGAAAACGGATCACAGAACTTGCGGTGTGGGTGGAGAGCTAAATGCCCCTTATATGGTTGGTTTTGTATTGCAGTCATTGAGGAACCTTTCTTCCATAATGTAGAGTATAGAAAATTCCCTTCTATTCTAATTATGTGAAACATTAGTGACACTGTAATAGAAGAAACCATTAAGGGTGTAACGATTGATAAATTTTTGGTAAATTACTTTTTATTTAAATTACTTTTCGATAGCCCTCGTATAAATTCTTTTGGAGTTTTAATCTTTTGAATGTACATTTTATCTTTGTTAAAATTGTAACGCAGTTTCTGCCAAGCGAAAAAGAACGCGAAGCAAGTTGAAGCTTGCATTATTTTTCTTTCTTAACAACAATGGGTTCTTTTTCGTTCGGCACTGCGCGGGTTTGTAAATAAGTTTAGCTTGCATTGTGTTTTTCGATATGCCTTTTTGGAAGGGGTAATTGTTGAATGCTAAAAATAACTTTTCAGTTTGTCCAAATCTTTTGTTGGGGAATAGAATTGCGCAATCCAGCAAGTATAAATACCAGCCCTTTCGCTGGCAAAATAATCAGTATAGCAGTAGATTCCGGAATCGTTAGGTGATTAAATCGCTTGTCGAGGTCCAGGGCTGGGAGAACACAAGCGTTGTGAGGGGAGTGGCTGGTCAGCTCTCTCTTCTACAATGTCCTGAGTTTTCCGTAAGCCACCTTTCTGGATTTGAGCTGGTCAGCATGATTCTTAAAGGGGATTTAGCGAGCATATAAATAATTTGATTCATACATATTTAATCTTAATAATTTAAAAGTTTGATTCATAAATTCTATCGAAGTTGGCACTGGTCAGTGTGACTCCGATATAAATTCAAGATATGCATCCTTCTTGTCGAGTTAATTTTTATTCTTAAATCATTATGAATTCTCCTGGTCAGGAGGTTCATTTAAATAAATTTGTTTCTTTGATACTTAAATCCGAGAGCATACCTCTGGTCAGAGGATGTCTTTTAAATCTGATAGCTTATATAGTTTCATGTCCGTTTTAAAGTCTGAGTATCCGGAACGTTTATTGGTTTCTCTTATTTAGGTTTTATATTTGAAGTAATTTTGAAACAATTATAATAGGTGACCGGTCGAGTATATGTTTTTATAGAAATTCATTTAATGTAAAAGTCTATTGTTTTGCTTTTGCAATGTGAGTAGCCAAAAAGGGTAGACAGTGTCCCCTGTTATGTTAAGGAATTCCACGTGGACATTTGTAATTTGTGGCTGAGATATGGCTTTGATGTTGGGTAGAGAAAGGCTCCCCTTATATTTTGTTAGGAATGTTATTGGAGGTTGGCCCTGAAGAGGGTAGTATACCTCATGAGTTCTAGAGAACATAATGCAGATGTGAAAATATGACAGAAGCACGAATAGATATTTACGGAAAGATGTTATGGACATTTTTCTTTGGTTTTGGTTAATTGAAATTTTGTCGATCATTACTGAATAATTTGTCACCTGTTTATTGAAACCAAGTTAAGCTGGGTTAGTTCTATGATGGGATATGGACAATATATATATAAGAGAGAGCTCTCTGGATTGTATGTTTACTCGAAAGCAAGTTTCAGTCTATGTTACGGAAGTCATTTTTGAACAAAAATTTAATTTTGGCATTGTAGTTTTCTCTTGACCAGAAGATTGTATATTTTTCTTTCAACCTATGTTTGGATTTGTAAATAAATTTATAATCGTTAATTGGTATTTCCTTATAGCAAATTTGTCTCATAGGTATAAATTAACTGGCATCCTTTGAGTTTGGTGAGGTGTCCCGCCGTCACTGGTCAGTGAGGCGGAGGCTTTATCAATCCAAAGGACGTCAGATTCGATTATGCTGATTTCGCTCGCGACTCGCATGCGTATCCTCACTGGTCAGTGGGATGCGGGTGTGATCACGATGGAGGTTCAAGCATGAGAATGATTACCTTATTTTGAAATCTTAGATAAGTAAGCATAAATTTAATTTTAATTATATTATTATTCAAAAGCAGACCTTTACCCGAACTTTGGGATGCGGGGTCTCATGCCCCGCAGGAACTGAGCGTAGTCGTGGCATTTATATATTTATAACAGAAAGATATTTGGTAGGCAGCGACGCCCGGTCTTTGTCTGTCGAGGGGACCGAGTTGGTGCGTCGTGTGCCTTGGCAACGGACTGACGCCCTACATTGTTGCAAGGGGTTCCTATTTTGTTGAGTGTCAAACAACTGTTTTTGACTCATAAAAAGTTCAGACAATTTTAATAATGTACACAGTATTCTACAGAAAGCCCTACATAACCAGTACAATGTCTGTAGTAGCGCAAGAGCCTGTCTTCCCTTATATGTAGCAAGTAGTGTCCGAACAGAGACAAAAAAGTCGGGACATGGATTAAAAGGAATGGACTATCCTGACAAAATCGGAACGTCTGATAGCCTTGCATCAATGGTTATAGAACTAAAATAGCCCAGTATTGCAGATTGCAGACTTCTAGAGCATGCCTCTGTCCAGAAACAACCTATTCATTTGCGCAAGGACAAAATTAAAATTCATGCCAAATTTTATAAACCGTCAACGTAATTTTTGTAGGTTTTTATACGTTCAAACTGAAATTTTTCATGGTTCGAGGGGGGAGCCATGGGCCCCTCCCCCCTCCTTGGGTACAGGCCTGTCTGTATTGATGCAAGAGTCTTTCATTTGAAGCAAATAGAATCCGTGGTGGAGCAGGGGACCCATGTTTTAATGTTTTAGCAAGTAGGCCTACAAAAAATGTATCACAAATTTTTACACAATTCATCAAAGTGTAGATACTATGTAACCATTATTATTCAATTCCTTTGATTTTTCTTGCATAACACAACATAATGGTGGTGTTGGATTCTCGTTAGATTCCTTTGTGCATAAAAATCTTGCACACTGGTAACTAGAGGGAATCATTATGAAACATGATTTATAAAGGGCTCCCTTAATCAGTTCTGCAGAGGGGCCCAAAGCTATTGGTACATATTAATCGTCTATTAACATTATCAACCTGTATATACAGTCCCTATTAGCCTATTTATGTTAAACTTTATATTCTTTGGCAATCTGGAAAGGTCATTATCGAAATATTGCTATTTGATGTTGCTCGAAGTTTTTTTTTTGTTGTTGTTGTTCGTTGGAGTTTCAAGATATCATCCCTTTTCTGTTACTTATCTTTTGGAGGAGGGGCAGTGCCTCTTGTACCCTGCTATATCTGCCAATGGGACACAATATATTAAAAATTTGCCCCCTCTAGGATTGACTTTGTGCCCCCCCCCCCCCCTACAAAGGATTCCTGGCTATGGGCCTGGATGGGGAAATCAAAATTGGAGTCACCGGTATCCATTTAAAACACTCTAAATGACACCTAAAATATGCTTTTTAAAACCATGTCTTAGCCAAAACATGACCTAAAGATAAAATACAGTAAGCCCGTGTAGTGTTTCATCACCAATAAAAGCAGCATAATCGTATTCGCAAGCTACAAACTTGTCTAAATGAACTAAAGCATCAAGGAACAGGCGATAATGAAATATGACGTCACAAAAATCTGGGCTCTAATAATATATATCAGGAGCAAATTGCATTGTTGGCTTGCAACAATATTTTAGCTCAATAATACTTATATGTTCCCATAGAATTTATCTTAGAAAAAAGCCAATGCAAATGTGACAGGAAAAACTACTGAGAGACAAAAATTGAAGAAAAAAAGCACGAAGGTAAGGAGGACATTTATATAATAATAAAAATGTACATTTTTGGGTCACTCAAATCTTAAGAACTCGCAGTATTCATAATAAATTTGTGTATGGGATCATAAAATGAATCACAGGCATGTTAGGTTTTTGGAAGCTTATGACTTGCTATATAATCAGAAAGGTTTACTAAACACATTTTTATTATCAATATAGATGAGAAACTCTTACATTCTGTGAAAACAATATTTTAATAGCCATTCCATTGTGCTATAGTTTAGGGCAACCAAATGACGAACGAAATTCTCTAGGGACATGCCGTGACCGGTAAAGTTTGGCAATGAACAGACTCAATTCTCGATGTTTTCTGTGCTGTAGATGTCTGAAAGTTCTTGGAAGTAGCAGTTTTTATTTCAGAATTGCAAAAAACGATTACTTGATGGGAAAATAGTGTGCAGAATTTGAGATTTTCAATGTTGGAAAATTTCAAACATTTCCCGCATGGAATTTTAAAAATTTCCCGTAACATCCAATCCCTACCAAAAACATTCAATCCTGCACATCCCTAATAATCACACAAGAGAAGCAAATATTTCCAATTCAAGATTGCACATAAAATTTCTTGTCATTAGTAGATATGGAAATGTTCTGTGTCAATACTTTAAGTTTATTGTGAAAATAAAGATTAATAGAGATTCACACAGTAACAGAGAGGCCTCACATTGGCATACAAGTAATAATAGCCAATCTAGTATATATACTTCTAAATCACAATGTCATTTTTCGTTTTAACTTTTCAGTCTAGCTTTAGTATTCCTGTACGAATATCACAAATGTTATTTTCTACCAGTCTTGAAAAATAATTGGGAAGGTTCGATATTCAAATCCTCTTCTTTAATGTAACATTCAAAGATCATACAAGATAATTCCTTATAAACAGCTGTGCTAATTGATATAATTACATGAAACATTCACCTGAAACACACTTTTTTTTAGAATTGATAAAAAAACATAGGAAAGTATCTAAATAATCATAGACAATTCTGTACGTAAGATTATACTTGAGTTAATATTATTGTAAGCAAACAAATGTTCAGAAACATAGCGAATCGAACGCCATGTTCAAATTTTAAAATTTAGAAACAGTGTTATTAACATACAAGCTTGTTTCCCACAGAGGTAGAATTCTTATTGAAAGACCTTCTAGCCGGAGCGGAAACAAAGGCGATCTAGTACGGAGTCTATCTCCGTGGCTTGAAATCCGTAAATACCGCATAACATTACAATCATACATTTTGCACAATTTGTTCAGCGTTAGTTATTATATGGAAATCTGTAGTAAGAATTGGATAGTACAAAATAATACATTTTTCTATCTCAGAAAAGTGTCTCAACATACTTTGGGAAGTGGAAAGATGCCACCAAACCTACCATGCCTGAAGACAGACTGAACACCAAGGCCTTCACATCTTCTGAGAAGCCACAGGGCAGAGGAGGATCCTCCAGGCAACAGCATCTAACAAAGAGGGGGACTGTAAAAGCAGCAGGTGAGCATTTTACATCCTGTATATAATTAATTTAGCTTATTATTCCAAACAAAAAAAGTCTCTGTGTGCCTCTGGACAATAGTTCGGGGTGCAAAGGGATGCTGTCCACAAAGCAAATGTTGCTCAAGCAAGAATTGAAAGCTCATATCAATATGGGTTCAGAAAAATCGACGTAGCTTGTACCATGACGACCTTCCAAATAAAATTACTTAGCGGGTCTCTATTTGTAGGGGTTCATTACTGCATGATTATCAGTTATGGAATGAAACAAATTTAAAGCAACAAAACCTTTCAAACTTGAAGAAAGATTTATACAAGATTGTTCCATTTTGCAGTTTTTCAAAGTCAGTAAAATCTCACAAGTGTGTTGAGAAGCAAATGAAAAGACTCTTTAGGAGGGCACTTTTGACCGGTTCCATATTTTTATTATTATGCAACATGTAGATTGATCCATGCCAGAAAAGTTCACACTGATTGCTTCCTTCTTGACAATCTTGATAACAAGGTTGGAACTTGTGCTCTCAGCTCATATTTATAAAGGTTCCAGTTGCATTGTTTTTAGTTGTTAATTAATAATATCTCAGCATTATTTTTACCTTGTACCTTTCAGAGGCAATTTGGTTATCCAGGGACGACAAAATCAAACTGCTGCAAAGTAGAAGCGGAACAATCACAACAAATTGGTAAGTACCATTGGCTCCATACTCTGTATTCACTGTTGACATAAATACATTTACAAATTTCTCACAATGATATTCTTGAAACTAGAGCCATTCTGTTTACTTTAATAAAGTTCTATTTAATGTTATTTTGTTCACCGAGGTAATAGTTTAATTTTATGATAATTTAAAATGGATGGTTTCGATATTACCACAAACAAAATGCCTCATGAATTATTTCACACTATTTCTACATTATGTAATAAACTTTATTATTTAGGAGTGTAGTGGTGAGCCCATGGGGATAGAAGTTATAATCGTAGTTTTGGTTAAACTTTCCAAAAATAAATTAAATAAACACATGCAGTTTTGCTGCAAAATATCATATCCCCATTACGAAGTTTGTTTGCACAATTGACTGATTTTGTGCAATGCTTCACGTGATACGTAAGCATATGTTCAGCCCATATGATTGCATGGGAACAGGACTTTTCATCGAGACTGATTGATATGATTTATTTTTTGCTTTGCTTTTCTGCCACTTTTGGTTAATTGCAAAGATGACGATGATGTGAGGAAATTGATGAAGAGAGACTCATAAAAAACAACCATGCCCAGGCCGTGATTAGAACCCAGGATGCCTGTTATCGTAGCGCACTATGCTAACCACTCCACCATGGAGGTCGGCAGGAATTTTCGCGTAAATGTTATAATATGAATGCGAAAATATGATTGGGGAACTTCTTTCTGTTTAAAAATTGCATGAAATGGTTCAAATGCAGTTTACATAGAAAAGACAATAGTCACAATGAATACTGTAAAAAAAACATCGTTTCTGGGCTCGCCGAATGTTGACCATTCTAGCAGAAACTGGGCAGTGTTCAAGTAAGCTACAAGAGAATGCACAAATGATTGTACAGCACACTAACCATTGCCATAATAATTGTGCAAAATGAACTTCTTGAATGACATAAAAAATTTAGGAATAAGTAGGAAGTGGCACACCGTAAGCGCTGCTTCTCTGCTACCCATTTGCCCTTCGCTCTCTCGGAGATGGCATTTCCCTCCTTTGTGATTGGCAAAGAAACTGTCGAGCAATCGCTAGCGGCGGAAAGTTACAATCTGGATTGAGAGTGGTACAGCTTCCACCCAGTGGGGTGCTTAATGGGGTTTGGTTGGGGTCATAACCACCCCTTCCTTTGACCCAGTATTTCTTTGAAAGAGATGAAAATATGGCAAAATGAGAGCAGACTAATGAAAGAAGTGTACGAACTCCCTCCATTTCAGAAATCCATGCCACTGCTTCCGCCATTTGTCTCTAGTCCTTTGTAGTTTGTTCCTCTTTGCACTCATACATCTACAGTCGGGCCGCGATAAGAAGTGGTATGCAATCAGAACGCAAAACGGCAGAACATGACCAAATTCTGTCTCCTCATTGGCTGCCATGTGGCTGGGGGTTTTCTGTGTTGCTACGTTCGCACAAACAGGCAGACAGGCTAATCAGCTGTTGGCAAGCTCAGGAAAAAATAAAACGTCACATGAAATTAAGCACGTACGTATCAGTATGCTATGTGTTATTTCAGTCGTAAAGTGATAAATTAATGAATCTAGAAGTTTGAATCTGAAGTTTCTTGTAGGTTAACGTTAACTTCCCATGTGAATTTTACTCTCTGGCAAGCATGAAACATTTTATCTTCCTGCTCTACACAGCAACCGAAAACTTTCACTGAAAGAACCTTTGTTGTGTTTTTATTATGCTACATGGCAAGCATCAGCTACCGGCATCTTTTTACTTGTGTTGTGTCGTATCACAATTACCAACAAAATAAAATGCGTCTTGTGTTATGAACAACTGTGGAAAATCGTTCTCCTTTGATTTCATGCTGCCTCTCTTTGCCTTCTTTGTCATGCCGCGGCGTTAGTCTTTTTCGCAACTTGATACCGACCGCAGCTATACCCGCCTATTGTTTTTGTATACGAAACTCACCCTTTGTTTTGTAAAGACATTGTTGAAGCTTCAGAACGTACAAATGAAATGTATTTCTTGAAAATTAGGGCAAATTATGTATAAACAAATTACGTACAACTTGGTTTCGTTAACACGTTTTTAAATACTATTTTTCAGAACCTACAAAAATTCACCTCTAAAACAGAATTTCACAGAACTGAGTTACTGTATTACGGAGAATTTATCAAGAACAAATCAATTGTGTGTGAATTGATTGATTGAGTTGGTGTTTTAAAGTCCACTTTATACACACTACAGCTAATCTGGAATGGATCTACAGTTGGAAGTGGGATCCGAACCACTATGTGTCTCGACAGGGTATCGAACCCAGGACTACTTGATTACAAGGCGACGGTGCTTACCCAACCAGTGTACCATCGGGGAGGCACATGTGGGTGTGTGAAGTGAGATAATTTGGGAAGCTGCATGAGAATATGGGCTCCAGCAATACAGAGTTCAATAAATTACAACGAAATGTTTGGCAATTGCTCGATTTTCGTTACATTAATGATACATTTGGTACATGTGTTATTAATGCTTCGAGCTACCTGTATGTAAAAACATAAAAAATGAATGAAAGAACAGAAGTAGTTAACATTGTTCCTTCAAATATGAACAGAGTTGGAATGAGAACAATGGAAGGGTCCCGTTGTTGACTGTTTAAGAAGATGTTTAATCCTACACGTGTTTCTGTGGGCTTGCGAAAATCCTGAAGTAGGTCAATCCGGCAACGGCACGTTACTACCAGAGCGGGTGGTTCCACGCCAGTTGCTAGCACGTCCCGACTGTAGTTGGTTACAAGGTGCAACACCACGTTGATTTGATGCATGCCAAACAATCAAATGAATGCTTAAGGCAGCATCCAGGAGGCATTTGTTTAATTTTCTGAACTTCAACACCGCTGATCTTAAGTCTACTTGGCTGAAAACAATATCGTTGCACCAGCCTTGACTTTGGGATACAACTGAACTGCTGCACCTGGTCTCAAAAATTTCAGCAAACTAGATGGGGCCTCTGAATCACAGTGTTCACCACTGGTCATTACATTGCCCTTCGTTTGTATTGGAATGTACCACTTTTATATTTCGTTCATACCAATAAGTTTCTCAAATAAACTTATTAAAGCTGTGTGTGTGGGGGGGAGGGGGGATTTCACACAGCCTTTTCCACCTCAGTTCTGTCACAGAAAACAATGATATTGGACTATTTTAAGTTTGCATCAAATCCTTTTTCATAAAAAAAAATGTACTGATATGGTTTGAAATTAAAAAAAAAATTGGGAAATTCCCCCACGAAATTTCTATTATTCCCGATTATTTTTTATCTGCTTTCAAGTAGGGAGCCAGCCCACAACTTTAAATTTGATTTTATTGATAACCGTTAGCGATAAAAACATCAAATATTCCAATGATTGTTTTTGTGAGGTAAATGTCTATCCTAGACTGACATGTTGTTGTTGTTATGAATAAATTGTTAGTTAAGTGTTATTGTTTGTCATTATTTTCTAGATCACCGGTAAGTAGCACTAAAACAAATACTTTCTCATACAGGTTCCAGTACATTAATAATTTGTAAAAAAAAAAAAAGCAGATCTTTGCTTTAACCCTCCCCTAAAAACAAACTTCACTCGAAAGAGGTCTATCTTGGGCCAGAGGAAAAACTGGGGGTCTATTTTCTAAGAGTTCCTTCAACTTTAGGGGGGAAGGGGTGGGGTAAAGGAGGGTACAGAACCAGCACTGCGAAGGGGTGATTGGTCCGTGGGGACGTAACTCAGGCCGGAAGGGACACAGGCACCAGCGGGTTGCTGAAAAAGCAGCCGTTTGTGAAAACTCCATACTTCCACCCTTTGACGAGCCCTGTCTAAATGGGCTCCTTGGGAATCCTGGTCTCAGTATCGGGGTCATGTGATGGCGTAGGGTGTGTGGGTGAATGCTCGCCTCTGTCCGTGTACGTGAGAGGCCATCCCCTTTCCCTTTTTAGTTGTGTAGGGGAAGTAGGGGAAGGGTTGCAGGGGATGTAGTGGTTGGATGGAAACTCGCACGACTCGCTCCTTTACACTTCACACTGCTCGGTCTTCTGTCGCCTGGAAGCAGTTCGATCTCCTTTCCATTTTTTCCAGTATTCTTCCAGTGACTCATAGTGCCACAATCTGAACAGCTATTGGCAAATATGGAACATTCTCAGATCACATTGTATTTGGACTATTTTATGTATCTCGGTACGTCTCTAGGTGCATCGCGACAATGGGGATGAATAAAGGAACAGACCCCTGGCTTCACAGTGTGTTACACTAACAATTTCAAACTGTGAGTCTTAACGTCATTTTAGGGCTTTTAACTACAATATTGGTATCGGAAAGTATCGATTGGATTTTACTTACTGATACCAGTCGATAAGTTTCCATCATTCCGATCGTTCGCGGGGTAAAATTCGAAGCTTTTATTGATTTTGTACTAATATTATGTGGAAAAAACTGTACTTTGTGATTACATAACAGATACTTTACATTCTAATGTAGTTTTAATTATATTAAAGCAGAACTCTGGTAAATTAATGCTTATAATTGGAGTGGAATATTCACCCAATCAATATTTTGAACAAGTTTTAATTTTTACAATTTACAAGCATCGGTATGAGTATCTGTTTCAAAGAGGTACGTTGATTGAATGACTCACAGTACATATCTCAGATTATAATGTTCACAATTGGTTATATCGGAACACCAACACCAATAACCTCAATTTTCTAATATTCTCAGGTAAGTCAGAAAACATATAATATATTCTCACAGAGAAACATGAATTCTATAAACACATATTCATGTTGCAGTTTAAATATTCCGTGAAATACTTCTGTTAGCTGTAAACATTGTAATTCCAGCCACCAGTTTTGACATGATGAAAATATACTAAATTTTTCTTATATTTTGGTGTACATTTCTTGAACGCTACGATATTTCAATACTCCTAATGTTCATCTATCCGTTATGATTTTGCAAACTTCTCAAATAAACTGTTAACATTTTAAACATTCCTTATCCATAAATATGTTTAGAAAGCTTCAGAAATCATTTGAGGGAGGCTACCACTAACAACGGAGGTTATCTAAGTGTCCCCTTCAGATTTCCATGAAACTTCGCAGGTGTATAGAGGGGCCAAAAGGAAGAAATACGTTTTTTTTTTTGTTTCGGCTAAAAAATGGTTTTAGGATGAAAAATCTCCCCTCTAATGTCAAGATGAGGACAAATTGAAGTGGGGATCTGACCCCTGTGTCCCGCTCCAATTTCCACTAAACTTGGCAGGTGTATAGAGGGGCCCAAAGGAAGAAATAAGTGTTTTTTGTTTCGGCTAAAAAACTGTTTTAGGAGGCAAAACTCCCTTCCAATGTCAAGATTACAAATTGAAGTGGGGATCTGACCCCTGTGTCCCCCTCCGATTTCAATGAAAATTGGAAGGTGTAGGGCCCAAAGGAAGAAATACATATTTTTTTGGTTTCAGCTAAAAAAAACTGTTTTAGGGGGCAAAAACCCCCTCAAATGTCAAGATGAGGCAGATTGAAGTGGGGATCTGACCCCTGTGTCCCCCTCTTGTGTCCTTGGATATGGATATCATCTATATGATATCTAGGTCATGCTTGATAGGGTTATGGTTCCCGTGTGCGGCTATTTTGATGCTCCGTTACCCTGCCTTAATCCGTCTATTGTTATGCCCATACCTATCCGGGAACAACGGTGTCTATGAATTCGGCATCTCTCTACAATTGCACAGCGTTTGGTACCGACAATCCTACAGTTCTGTGCTGTGTGTGTTCCAATTATAATTATATGAGCGTGTTGTTTCTATGCCAGATTTACGTGGTTTCGGAGTCAGATCACCACTTCAATCTGTCCTCATCTTGACATTTGAGGGTGTTTTTTAACCCCTAAAACAATTTTTTAGCCGAAACAAAAAAAAATATATTTCTTCCTCTGGGCCCCTCTATACACCTGCCAAGTTTCGTGGAAATTGGAATTGGACACAGGGGTCAGATCCCCACTTCATTTTGACATTTGAGGGGGTTTTGCCCCCTAAAACAGTTTTTTAGCCGAAACAAAAAAATACATATTTCTTCCTTTGGGACCCTCTATACACATTCCAAGTTTCATGGAAATCAGAGGGGGACACAGGGGTCAGATCCCCACTGCAATTTGTCCTCATATTGACATTTGAAGGTGGTTTTAACCCCCTAAAACAATTTTTTAGCCGAAACAATAAACACGTATTTCTTCCTTTGGGCCCCTCTATACACCTACCATGTTTCATTGAAATCGGAGGGAGGACACAGGGGTCAGATCTCCACTTCAATTTGTCCTCATCTTGACATTTGAGGTGGGTTTTGCCCCCTAAAACCGTCTTTTAGCCAAAACAAAAAAAAAACCCACCTATTTCTTCCTGTGGGCCCCTCTATACACCTTCCAAGTTTCATTGAAATCGGAGGGGGAGACAGGGGTCAGATCCGTACTTCACTTTGTCCTCATCTTGACATTTGAGTGGGGGTTTTGCCCCCTAAAACCGTTTTTTTAGCCGAAACAAAAAAAATGTATTTCTTCCTTTGGGCCCCTCTATACACCTGCCAAGTTTCATGGAAATCAGAGGGGGACACTTAGATAAACTCCCTTGTAAGTTCCATCTATATAAATTTGCACACAATACGTTCAAATACACCTATCAAGAACTTTTTAAATAACATAGATAACAGATGACTCTGTTCGGTTAGCACATATGTATCACCAGTGGCGTATAGTGCATTCAAAACCAGGGCTATCTCACCACACCAAAATGTTCAAATACACAATAATTTGCTAATGGGAAAGGAGGGCTACTTTTCATTCATTTTTTTTTAAATTTGGAGTGACATGACATTGTGATTACATATACAGATCTCTCAAGTAATAACGAAAGAGTATCATTAAAGGAACAACGACACGGAAAGGATTTCAAGTATATAATGAGTATTAATAACATCTAGCTGTCTATATTCTGAAATATATATATGAAGACCTACATACGAACATAAAATACAACAAAGGAATAAATTTTGCCCAAATTTCAGGGTCACGTATTCACAAAATGTTCATTCTCACCAATATGTTCATCTTCAAAACAATCCTTATCCTGATAACAACCAAATTACTCAACAGGACTTGTCCAGATGCAATTCTGAAATGAGTCAATCCTCTTAGAGCAGAGATACTTCCTTTAATCGTCACAATTGTAGATGGAAATGTTAATACTAATTCTTCAATATATTTACAAGTAAACAGTGTCCTTGTCAATAATAGTTCGTTAATTACGTGGCCCATTTTAGTTCTCTGCTCACAACACAGAACATATAGTTCTTTCACTCACAACACTGCACACAAGATCTCGCTATATGTGTATATAGACATAAAACCCGTGCACTCTGAACGCCTCCCGAGGCCTGATGAGATTTCGGTTCCAGATTTTTCTCACTTTTTATTTTCTGAGCCGCAGCCAACATACTCTCGTCCTAACTACAGAACCAAAAATTTCTTATCGACGTGATCACGTACCTACCCTGGTTGTTTGAAGAGGCCAATATCCTCTTTTGCTAGTGTTCTACGAGTGTTCCTTGCAACAGTGACGTTCTTGACCCAAAGGGAAAATTTCCCATCATATGCCATCCTCTTCCTATTTCTTGTACTTTGTCGTCTCCAAAATTACCCGATCCTGGGAAAATTTCATCCTGAGAACAATGGGTTACCAACACTGCACAATGGATGCGTGAAGACTGACCATGTTTAATGCACATTCTCCTTCCCTGTATTACTTCGCCTCGTGAATTCGTCAAAGAAGACGTGCAAGGTTTCAAACTCCTAAGAAATAAGCTTGCCAACACCTAGAAAATCAAGTTGCCAACTACAGAAGCACAATCATCTGAAGAATTTTACGTAGATTCTCTAATCTTCTCTTCTCGATTTTAGTCCTGGGCCTCATGCTTCCCAGATAATGTAGAATATACGCCTCTGAATTTCACACAGATATAGAGATATAGTTCAGGATTCCATACTAAATACCTATGATGGGGCAATTGACATACTTGCTTATTTTTACATTGCTTTTTAATCTATCTACGTTAATCGCTACGATGATTAAACAAACACATCTGTGGCTTAACCAGGATTCAAACCTAGAACGTAGGCATCTAACAGTTACTGGCTAATTAATGTGTCCCACCATGAGTCACTGGACCCCATACACACTTTTCATATGTGTGTGTGTCCATTACCGCCACATATGTAGTAGGGTAATTTTATTTGTTGTCTACCAGTAGGACTCTAGGAATTCTCGAACTTTTGTATTTGGCTGTTTATCCAGCTCGCATGTATGGACATCTTACATTCTATGGTCTTTTGCTCATTCTTCATCTTATTAGGATTCTTATTTCTGTTCAATCCATTCTCGTGCTTACCTGTTACTTCACTACTTACTATGTTGGCTTTGCCTTTCTAATTTCGTCGCTTTTTACCTCATTAGATTAATTGCGACTATGTGGATAGATGAGAATTGATGGAACACAGTAAACTCTGGTGACTTTGTGAAACATTCCATGTTTGTTATTTTTTGTATCAAACTGCAGCATCTCAGTAAGAAACTACAATAGGAATTTAAAAACTTGAAGTTTTGAATGCTGGTAATTATAATGATATACTGTTGTCATTCACAAACTGAAACATATTGGAATATTTTGACAAGGAAGAAGAAAACAACACCCACTGGGCCACTGCAAGTGCATTAGGTACTGTAATGGCATAGAAGCATAAGATAATAAAGACCCATATTAGGCTCATACAAACTTGCATTCAGCCCAACAATAAATTGTTTCATTGTTACCTTTCTGGCACTTTTGGCTAATTGCGATGGTGAGGATGAGTGATGATATGGTGAAATTGATGAACACACACACAAACACCAAAGGCCAGGCCGGGAATCAAACTCGGGACCCTAACCACTCAGGCACACAGGTTTACAGTTTGATACTTTCTTGTGTTAAAGAATTAATTTGAGATTTCAAAAACCAAAAATGTATTTCAACGTCCAATTTTCCTAGGCTGATCTATTTTAGACAATATTTCATCCACTGAGTGAAGAAGTTGGCCTTCTGTGACAACTTTCAGAATTGCCAGTTCATTACATTCCACTTACAATGAAGCCACCCTCTTGCAATTCTATGATACGATCAAGGTGAAGTCCCTCGCAGTACTTTTCCTCCGCACCACGAAGACTTGTTCTTTTAGATCTCAGTTCAGTTAGGGCATCATTAAACGCTT
Source organism: Lepisma saccharinum (assembly GCF_977018435.1). Taxonomy (NCBI): domain Eukaryota; kingdom Metazoa; phylum Arthropoda; class Insecta; order Zygentoma; family Lepismatidae; genus Lepisma; species Lepisma saccharinum. The sequence continues at coordinate 38,090,843 of NC_139249.1, forward strand.
CTTCGCAATAATGTGTGTATGTACCTCTTGTATGTGTGTGGCATTCTTTGGCCTCTACAAGAACAGAAACTGACTTTAGGAACTGAAGTAGATTCATCAGAGCACCCTTCGTGTTGGACAGAAGGTGCCACACAGTCACGTAAGGTAGCGAAATTTGTCAACATCACCCGTACTCTCTACACACCACAAACTTCACATCAGCAGCGTATGATTCACTACTGTTCCTACAAAACTCACCCTATCTTCCCACTTCTTGCTTCAGAGGGTGCACACAAACAAAGATTTGCAGACAATGTTTGCACGGTCTCAATGCAGACAACGAAAATCAGCTGTCTGCTGTTTTCAGCTAAGCATCTGGAAGAACAGATTGCTGCACAAGTCAGGCACGCAAACGACCGACTCGTTTGTCAACAGAACGAACACTATTAGCGTGGGACACCAGAAACCAAAAAACATACCGTCTGTCACAAAGTCACTCCAGTTTACGGTAGAAGCAACATTCATGCCTTACCCTTTATACGTCTCTAGAATAATCACAAAGACGAGAATGGATGATGAGTTGATGAAATGTCAGTGCTTTATACAGAATTGGAACCTAGGACCACAGGCTAGGTGGCATGTTACGCTTACTACTCTATCGCGGAGGGAAGGATCACCTTCTATTTACAAACCCCTGAAAAGGAGATCTGACAGCCTCTACTTTCCTTTCTTGCCTTTTTCCATGTACTTAGAGTCTTCATCTAAATGACACTCTCTCTGCATTGTTCCATACCCTAGGTTTATTGTTCTACTGAAGCCATGTTTAATTGTGGCATGATGTTATCCATCATCAGTTCAAACCATTTTGCAATATTCGGACTCTATGTTATATATCTGTCAGGCACCTTAAGTCTCTTCTTCTAAAATACCATAAGGCTATAGTCAAATACTATTAGTACTTAGCCCTAAGAAACATGAGGAATTAGTATATATATGGATTAGGGACCTTACAGGGAACCGGCCCTCATGTAACAAGAATCACCTACTATTTCTTTCATTATAGCTAATTTGTCAATAATGAAAACATCAATTATGAAATCTAACACAGAAAAAGAAGATAAAAATGGTCTTCGAGCAACATCGTAAAATGTATTAGCATCATAGAGTTATAAGTTTCACAGATCAATGTGACATTGAAAAAAATATAAGATAGAATGTAAGCCTCACATAAGTTTAGCAAGATAGGAGGAAAGCAAAAGTGTGCATGGCACACAAAGAAATTAATAGATGTTTTGGAAGATAGTCCACAGTGGATAGATAATTATTAGGGTTTATTACAGATAATTATTACTACAGCATGAAATCAAATAAAGGAGACATCAAGATTAAGCACTACAACTTTAAAGAAAATTAGAATAGGATTTATATATAATTATTATATCATGAAATCAAGTAAAGGAGACATCAAGATTAAGCATGACAACTTGAAAGAAAATTAGAATAGGATTTATATATAATTATTATATCATGAAATCAAAAAAAGGAGACATCAAGATTAAGCATGACAACTTGAAAGAAAATTAGAATAGGATTTATATACAATTATTATTATATCATGAAATCAAATAAAGGAGACATCAAGATTAAGCACGACAACTTGAAAGAAAATTAGGATAGGGTTTATAGATAATTATCTTTCAGATTTAGCAGGCAAAATACACAGCTAATGTTGGTTTGGAATACACTTTTACAACTACAAAAGAAAATAATTTTAGATATTTACATTGATTATATTAATTTACGTAAGTTATAGATTATGTTAGGACTGAAATCAATGAAGAAGGTTGTGATGTGTCATCCATTCTATCAGCATTTACGTCATCATCATTATTACCAGTTCATCAATTTCTATTTTCTCAATTTGCCATTTTTCGATGTCATCATGGAGCTCTGAGATGGATGCCTGCAGGGTCTCAGCTTTTTCGTTAACCTTGACAAGTGAAACAAAAGTGATGGGAAGATATAAATAAAATGTTATGAAAATACACAGTGTTACAGCACAGAGCATTAGCATATCCTTGTCAGAATAAATAAGGTTACCAGATCACTCAAAGGGAAAAGTAGGGTATGCTGTGCCAAATTGAAGGACTTTGTCAAAATGTAGGACACAAATTATACACATCAAGTAATACACATTACAAGGGCATGTTAGCAAATAATGTAAAATTGACAAATTTTAAACTAAAAAATATGATTTTGTAGCTATTTATTAAATACAAAATTCCAAAACTTGTGATTAATACCAAACAACCCACTTCTTACTATACATGTTTTCAGTTGTAATCCTCACAGGAGACACTTTGTTTTCTTCAACATTTTAGGTTAAGTCAAAATATGCGAACTTTGAAAAGTTAACATTTATCTTTGGTTAAATTGTTTTTGCAATTATATTGAATCATTACCAAATCTTTTACAAACTCTATGATAAATTTAATTCTCTCATCAGTCCATTGTGCTGATATTAGTGAAAATAATCTATCGACATTTGCATTATGACCTGGATTGTCAAACAAATATTCAGCAATCAGCATAACTTGAAATAATATGAAACATACGCCCATGACATAAATTGAAATGATTCAAGAAGTTTTGTTTGGGGCAATTTTTAGTTCAATAACTTAGTTCTGTACGTTTCCTGCTTTACAATGAAAACAATGAATAGGATTGGGAAATACCTTCAAAGCTCTATGATTGATTCCATCGGTACAAACACCAAAAGTAAGACATTTATGTCTTTTTATTCAAAATCTTGTTGGATGCCAGGCATAAGGCTAAAATATAGTAATATAATTAAGCCTTGTTTCCATATTTAAAAACACTAAGTTGCTGACCAAGGCAGTTTTTTAAGATAAAAACACTTAACAGGTAACATTTCGACCCTGAATTGGAATGGAGGACTCAAGATAAACAAGGAATGGAAGAGTGTGTTAGAGAAAGTGGAAAGGATGAAGAAAAGGAATGAAGAAAAAAGAAGTATGAACAATGAAGAAAGAAGAGAAAAGAAGAAGACCAGAAAAGGAGGTATTCATCAATAACCAAAAAGGCAGGAGGGGTGGGGGAGTGGTAAGCAGGTGGTTCTAGACTCTTGCTAATCTTGACCTGTCAATCACCTGTCAGTGTAGTAGACTCATTAGTCAACAACTGTCAGGAGGTGATATGTTTAATTCCTTTGGAGAAATCTTCCTAGATAAGGACTGTCAACTTGATTTGTTGTTGTGTGGCTAGTGACCCTGCTATGTGTATGTAATCTTTCTGTGTGTAGTATATTTCATCATTTTAGTTTAGTTCTTCGTCTGAGGAAGGCCCTGATACAGGGTTGAAACGTTACGTGTTAAGTGTTTTTATCTTAATAAACTGCCTTGGTCAGCAACTTAGTGTTTTTAAAGTATAGAACATGTACGGGAAAAAGAAGTAACTCTAAGAATAGAAGTGAATAGTTAGAATAATAGTTAGAAGTGAAGTATAATATTTGTGTCATTTAACTGAATTGGAATGTCTTAAATATCTTCCAACGTTTGGCCATTTCATGTTACAACAAAGTGCAAAATAGTTCCATATTCTGTGTGAATATTAACTTTATGTACAAATGCTAATCATGATATAAAACATTGCGTATAATCTCAACTATGAAATCCTAGCTTCTCACTAGTAATAGAACTTGAAATGTGTTAAAAAAGCTGATGTGCTTGACTACCGTGCTGTGCCATTAATTTAGTCGACATCATGCTAATGTCAATCCAAAGTCTGCTTAGAGATTCCCCCCTGCAGGCATCCATAGCCTCAGCTTTGACACTCTTCAGAACCTCATCTTGGTTAAAGATAAGCACCGACAACAAGAGGCAAGTGGGAATGGCGAAGAGGCTGTGGCTAAACATGATCTTACACTAAAACTATCTCCACATACCAAAGAGTTTCTGTGCTACCGCTATTTCTGAGGTAGTATATGGGTGTTTATGCCTGTTTAGTGAGTAAGGGATGGTTTCTGGCCGTTCGAGCGGCTAGACCCCCCATAGTTAGTAAGGGTGACATCCGGCTGCTGTATGGTGGCTGGTGTCACCATAATGACTAAGTGGTGGTCTCCGGCTGTTCGAGCAGCTGGAGACCCAATAGTTAGTAAGGGCGACATCCGGCTGCTGTATGGTGGTTGGTGTCACCGTAGTGACTAAGTGGTGGTCTCCGGCTGTTCGAGCGGCTAGAGACCACAATATCTATTAAGGGTGATCTCTGGCTGCTGTATGGCAGCCGGTGGCACTGTATCTAGTAGACTAAGGCCATTGTAGTTAACCCCCCATTCCATGTTTAGTTTAGCTCATAGCTTTTGGATTTCTTTATGTGTATGTTACTGTGTGTGTGCACATGTGTGCATGCGTGGGCCTCTCTTGTCCCTTTCGGCACTCACTACGGAGGGTTGATCCCTAGATCTTCTGCTGCACCATCACTACGGCATCCGGGAATGCTGGGGGGCTCACTCTCACGGAGATGGGGATTCGGTGGGAAGGAGACGGTAGGCATGGAGGTACCCCACGTCCCCCTCCGACCTGAGCTCCCCCATTGTCCAGGATCCTCTCTGCAGTGTTGGTTTACCCCCTAAGGTGGAAATCGGGGGCTCAAAGGGATCCCGGGGGTCCTCAAAGGGGCCCAAGGGACCTGTGAAAGAGCCAAGTTGGGCCTTAAAGGGTCCATGAGGCTGTCAGGGGCCATGGAGGGAGGTGGGGCACTGGTGAGTGAAAAACTCACCAAAGTATCTAAAGTTGTGGAACTTATTACAGAGTGGAACTCCCGTTCGAGGCAGCGTGAAAAGGAAAGAACAGGGAAAGGGAAGGATCTGCACCAAATTATTTTGAAGTCCAGTTCAAGGATGCAGCATGTACAAGTAAGTGTTGATATTTTGTGTAGTAGAGTATAAAGTGTGTATAACTTGAAAAATATAAAACATTTAGAAGATAGAAACATAAGTAATTTCTAGAGCTGGACCTACAAAAAAATAATGTTGGGCGCTTCCATATATCAAGTCTCGCATATTATATATCGCCCTATAGATCTATTCCAGGGTGCATTATTCCCCCTAATTTGCACCTAAACATGAATTTTGCACATATTCTGCAGTGAGTGAATTAAAGTCAAAATGTACGATTAATGTGATGTTCTGTAAATCGAGGTAATTTTGGGAAGAAATTAGAAATTCTTGCCTTGTGGGAGGTAATTTTTTCCTGACGGATAAACGATTAAGCTTTTAGTTCACCAACATAGAAAACTACAACATAATTCAGTACAACTCATTCCAGGTTAAAGACTCAAGGAATCTCTACTGGTGAGTGTGTATGTAATCGAAGTACATCTTCATTTCTCAGAATATTTTGTTTGTAATGCTTAAAATGAAAAATCAGATGATTCACATTAATGTACTTAAGGTTTTCTTGGTTTTTTTTGCACCTATTTGGTTTTTACTTGCACCTAAAGATCTGCGCTCTAGCTAATTTCTAACGTTATCGCCTTGTGATCAAGGGTCTCGGGTTCGATATCCGGTGCAGGCACATAGTGGTTTGGATCCCACTTAAACTGTGGGTCCAGTTGCAATTAGCCTATCTGTGCATAAAAGTGACATAAAACAAAACTCAAACAAACGTAAGTAATTTCAGTGAAATTACAAGTGTTCCCCTCTCACTCACACACACACAGAGTTCATTTTTTGTATTTTCCTTACAAAACTTTAAGCCTTACGTTGTTTCCAGTGGCGATTTCTCTGGGTGTGTAAGTCGTGTGTCAACGGCCAAAGGAAAATGAAATAAAGAAGAAAGTATCTATACTTTTATAAATTACGAATTTGAGCGTTTTTCTTCAATTGTCAGTCACGAGCGCCCGGTAGTTTTCGAACGCGGAGCAGCGCGCAGTGGTTGTCAGGCAGGCAGATCGGTCCGTGACGTCAGGGCGTTGCAAGGAAATCCAACGTCTTACCACTGCCAAAACATAGGATGACCGCGCATGCGCACCCTGCCACCCACCAGCATGGTTACCTTCTCAAGGCGTTGTATTTGTTCCCAACGCTTTGGCTTCATTCGCCCCGCGTTCCGCGTTGTTTTGCTCGTGATTGTTGTGCATTATTTTTTAAACGTGTGGTGTGAAGTGATGTGATTATTTTAAGATGGAGAATAGTGAAAGTGTTGTGCAAAAGTATTTAAATAATTCATTTTCTTCGCTTTCGTATTCAGAGAAGAAACAAGTAATTGACAATAGTCGACCATGTTCGAATCTCACGATATCAACATGTGTTAAAGGAAGAAATTGTGCTGGAAAAGGTTTTGAGAGACATTTTCGAAAAGAACTCTATATGAGATTTCAGACTGGCTTTGCGGGTGTGATGTGGTGAATAAATTTTACTGTTGGACATGTTTATTATTCTAGACTAAAAAAGGTGTTGGGAATTATCAAGGGTATGCGGATTTGAATCATCTCAATACTGCAGTGAGAAAACACAGCGAATCTGAATTGCATCTTTATAATAAAGTTTCTTTAAATTTAGTAGTTTTGTTGCCACCCCTACTAGAATTGACGTTCTTTTGGATACTCAACGAAAAGCTGAAATAGAGCTACACAATGAAAAAGTAAAAGAGAACAGGGAAATATTAAAGAGGTTGATTAACGCCGTCTGCTATTTAGCAAAGCAAGAACTGCCATTCCGAGGCCATGATGAAAATGCAGCATCTCTAAATAAGGGCAATTACATGGAATTCCTCATTGCAAGTGCGAAGTTCGATCCCTCATTAAAATAACATTTATTAAATTCTACAGTTTTTCGCAGTACTTCGGCAGGAAATAAAAATGATTTAATAAATTCAGTTTTGGATGTTCTGAGAGATGAAATCTACAATGAATTTCAAAACACAGACTTTGTGGCTATCATAGTCGATGAAATATCAGACATTAGAAAAAAATCTCAGGTGTCAACAGTGTTACGTTTTTTCTCGGCTTCACAGAAAAAAAGTCATTGAAAGATTTATTGGATTTCATGACATGAGCGCCGATAAAACTGCAGGAGCTCTTTTTAGTCACGTGACTGAAATAATGGATAAATATAAGTGTGGGGATAAATTAATTGCCCAGACATACGATGGATATTCTTTAATGAGTGGTCATTTGAATGGCCTTTAAAGTAAAGTTTTGGAAAATTATCCGAAAGCTTTTTATATGCATTGTTATGTTCATGTAATGAACTTGGTGCTGCAACAATCGCTAGAATGTAACAAAGAGCTTAAGGTGTTCTTTTGTGGTCTTAAATCACTTAAATCTCATTCTCCAAAGAGGTTACACGAACTTTCTGCTTTCATGTCCAGAAAGCTCCCGTCATTAGCTCCTACCAGATGAAATTTTACCTCTAGGCTAGTGTGGACAGTCAATGACAAGAGAGAAGCACTGCTTATGTCTTTTGAACATGTTAGTGAAAGTGGAGACTTCGATCATTTGACTGCAATGACTCCAGAGGATTTTCTAGCTTCCTGAAGGACTTCGAAAATATATTTTAAAAAAAGGCTTTATCCAACTTGCTTGCCTTTTCAGACGTATTATTCAGTATATTGCAGTCTAAAAATGTTGATATTTTGTATTGCAGTAATAAAATAACTGAATTTCAACAACAGCTGAAAAAGGAAAGTGAGAATTTCGAAACACTATGGAATTCTATAACTGGTGCAGTAGAAGAGGACGAGATTGTTGAAATGAAAAGGAGGCGACTGAACAACGAACCACAGGAAGACCACTGCCGGAGACTTTACTTTGAAATCATTGATAATATCAGCAACCAGATAACAATTAGATTCGCATCAATTGAAAAATTGCAATATTTTGATTTACTAAATCCCACAAAACTTGAATAAAAGAGAAAACTTTCCTCACCATCTCGTACATAAATTGTAGGAAATTTATGGCAGTGTGTTTAATTTAACCAAACTGCAGAAGAATGAACTTTATGTTTGGTATGCTTCCACTGAAAGACCAGAGAAAACACCAATTGAGATTGTAAATTATCACGAATCTAGTGGGTGGGTTTACGGAAATATATAAATTAGCAGTGTTGATCGCAACTGTAACTTCCACGACATCATCTGTCGAGAGATCGTTCTCATCACTGAAGAGGATCCACACATTCTGCCGATCTACTCAAGCTCAGAACCTGATGACGAATTTAAGTCTTATCTCAATCGAGAAGAAATTACTTTCTAAGCTGCGAGAAGGGGATAAATCCAAATTTAATGAGGCGGTGATCATCGCATTTCTCTCTAAAGAAAGAAGAATAGACTGGAATTCAAGTAACTAAGTAATGAGCAGTTGATTTTTCAAATTTTACTTTTTGGAAGGATAAATGAAGGGTAAGGGGAAAAACCGGGAATGTGCATTTTAGCGATTTTTCAATGAACGGGTCATTCTTATGTCCACGGTGTTTTTATGGGTGATAGGTAGGAGTTCCACCAGCCCCTCTGGTTGCAAACTCGTGCTTTAAAAATTAATTGTATGGCGAAGTATTGAACATATTAATTTTCTCCTTACCCTTCAAACATATTAATACTTTAAATGAAGTATTTACTTCATTTAAAATAATTTATGTAATTTAATGTTTTTCTAAATATTTATAAATTTACACCAAAAAGGTACGGAGAAAATTTGTAATATTGGTTCACAGAAATGAGAGGGGGAGGGGTTAACATTCCTTCTTTGCCAACGCCTTAAGTTCAGGGTCAGGAGACACCACTGGTTGTTTCTTATAACTATTGCCCCTTGTGGATGACACGTTCCACTTATTCCTCAAAATGTGGTGAAATTTGCTCTGTTGACAAAGTTTACTTTGTATATTTATTTTTGCAATGTTAGGTACTTAGGTTCAGCAATCCAAAAAATAAACTTTCGAATTATTATGATGTGTAGGTTGGTCAAATAAGTTTAATGGTTGTCTACAAGTAACAATTATGAATGAATGAGTAGCACGAAAATTGCTTTTTAAAAATTGGACTTTATCATACCATATTGAGAAAACTTTTCTGAAAACAAAATTCAAATAAAAAAAATCAGGAGGAGAATACCGCATACCAGAGACTACAGACACGCAAGCACACATGTACGTTTCAGTCACGTTGTAGAGAAATGTTGCATGGTTGTTCAGTTTAACATGAGTGCAAGAGATGAATCACTGGAAAAGTAGAGTCACCGAATTCTAAATAAATCACTTCGGTGCAGTGAGATGAATATATATTATCATTTTTTTAAAATCTTGGTACGAGGCAAGTAGAATATGGTTCTGTGTAAAGAGAGCATAATGTAATACCACTTAGGTTGTCCTTAGCCAGAAATGCTAGGAATACAATAGTTACTGACTATACAAGGTTAGGGCTGTAAATAACTTAAGCCATCCTACTCTAGAACAGAGCTCAGATTTTGACCTCACATTTTTAGCTTGTCCTGTTTCCCCATGCTTAAGTGATTTTTTGGTCCTGTGTAGTAAATGCATAACTATTCGAAAAACCATATTTTAGCTTCAGGTCAAAAACATGGTGTATAAAGCATTGAAATTGAAAATACGTTGCAACATCGAGCATAACTAAGAAAATAAAGTCCATGTTAAGGTATAACTTTTTCATAGTAACTAATTTTCATTAAATAAGATAATATTTATGTAAGGTCAACATAGTATTGTGTAAGACATTCCACCACAAAAGAAAATAACTATTTTGTGAAATACATAATAAAATCAATAGCTACTTTGTTATTTTTTAGCAGTATTTTTAGTTTATATTTTGAGGTATGTACAAATATTGGATCATATTCTGGTACATTTTAGGGTATAATACATCATCAAGTTTTTAGGCTGTAATTATTCGAATGCTAGTGAACGTATAACTTTCTGCTTGCATTTCTCACTAAAGCGTGTCTTGAAAACAATTAACATTTTTTTTCTTTATTTCGTTCAGGGTCTAGAACCTCTGCAGGTGCAGAAAACAGCAGTGAATGCTAGTCCAATGGAACTATGGAAGCCTCATTGGATGCTGATGTAGTACGATGCATACAACCTGGAGTCCAATGGAACTATGGAAGCCTCCATATATGCTGATGTACGATGCAGTCACAGTAAACATTCAAATCTAAAAACTGAAAGCGTCTATCACTTACCCTCAATGTCTAACTTCTAGGATAAGGACTGCATACATATGTATATCTATCATGTGCTTCAGATGAGTTGTTCTGATTCTGATTTACATATGTCGTGTTTTTATCATACAAAGTAAGAAATTTAATGTCTTTTATTATTTCAGATGTGTGTTCACTTTTACTTGGAATAAGAAGCAATAAGAAAGAATGAAAGTAACTTGCTACTTGCAACAATTGATGCAACTCTGTACATATACTCTGTTCCCAGCATTCCTGGAGCAAGCGAACGAAAACAAGCTCTTGCGCACGTAGTGATGACTGTACCAATGAATTTGTGAGAGGGAATGGTATTTCGTGGAGGGGGAGCGACTGCAGTTACCAGCTTTAGAAGCAGTATGTGCTGCTTTGCTCTGCCCACTCAATTTCTTTCCATTCTCTGCCGCTGTGAACGGCCTTGCTCCACATATTCCTGGGGTAGTACAGCACATAGAAAAGTTGCACAACTCAAACTGTAGCTATTTTCAATTAATGCTATAGTGAGATACACAACTTTTGATTTGTGTATTTGTACTTCTCTTCGTCCGCTTTTGGAGCACTTTAATCCAGATAATGAGGAGGATGTTCATGGTCAGGTGAAACTGATAAAGGCCAATATATATGGTGAGTCAAAAGTAATGTTACATAGGGATATATAGTATATCTTCAATGTGTGCACCTTGAACATCAATGCATTTGTGCACGCGATGTTCGCAGTTCTCCAGAACCTTTTCCAGAACATCCGCCATAATCATGTCTGCACATTACACAATGTGTTCCTTCAGATGCTGGATGTTCTAAATCTGAATAGACGAGCACCTTCAAATGACCCCAAAGGAAATAAAATCCATTGGTGTCAGGTCTGGAGACTGCGGCGACCGATTCATGCACCAGAAAACTCAACATTCAATCAGAGAAAACAAGAAAAGAGACAAGAAAAACTTCTTATGTAACCTGACTTCTGACTCACCCTGTAGAAAAAATATGGCGTTAGTGCGATCACAAAATATCCTCAATTTAATAGTATTGTAAAAGAATACTTCTTTATAATTTTACAAAATTATATGACACTACACATTGTTACATGCACATCAAAATTTACAATATTCTATCGCTAAAATTTAACATCATGCGTGTTAACTGACAAAAACTAGACGCAACAGTTTGTTGTATAAATTTGAATATTTTATCCTGCATAAAGATAGATGATGATTATAGTTGCATGTGGCATAGTTATACGAGGGTCATCCAGAAAGAAAGGAATGTTTTGGTGTGATGTGAAAAAAAAAATTGTGGTACTGTACCCATTCAAACACTTGATAACAGTTTTTAGATGCCGCCAATGTATTAAAGCATCCCGTTAGTTTTGTGTGGCAGGACAGAGCCTTTGAAGCATGTGACAGTAGGTCTCGGCATTTATTGTTGCCCCCGGTGGCAGAAAATCAATGAATAAGATGCCTTTTCTGTCCCAAAAGACAGTTGCCAGAACCTTTCGCATGATCAGCGTCTGTTTGGCCTTTTTTGGCTTGGAAGATGATTCGATATGGTGCCACTCCATTGACTGGCACTTGGTTTCGGGTGTTGAATAGGCGACAATGACTCATCGCCTGTCACAATAGAGACATTTTTGGAAAGCACTTTGCCAGGGTTGAAAAACTCAAAGCGATGTCACTACATGGTTTAATACATTGGCGGAAACCGAGTACAATGACGGTATATACAAACTGGTATCACGCTCTGGTAAGGGCTTCAATGGGTATGGCGGATATGTGGAAGAGTAGAGTAAGAAGCCTAGTTTCTTTTTCTGGATGACCTTCGAATTTTTAAAAACTGAAACATTAATGAATCATTACAGTAACTTGATCACACAAACACACATCTTTTTTGCAAAACATCAAACTATGTCGCTTATGAAAGTGTTCCACAGTTCCAGGTACAGGCCAAGGGGGCACTTTCCATCCGAGATATCTGGAAGAAATTCTCCCCCTCAAGGTCTTTAACCCTCGCACCAGGCATGAGAATGGTTTATTGCTGTCCCAACCAGATGTGAAAGTGGATTAGGGGTCGCGAATGGGATCAAGTCCCAAGATTCCTTCAGTTTTCCACAAGATTCTGGCACTCCAAACATTTGGAAGTTTTGCACCAGTCTGGTCAGTCTGTTTGCTTCGCTGTCTTTCTGGGGTTTGGTTGAGTTGGTTGAAAATAAGTTACAGGTTTTGGGGAGAATTTCTTATTGGTGTTTGTGCATACCTTGTTGTGATGAGATGCCGGAACTCATTAAGTGTAGCCTGACAGGACAAGGTGCAAGGGAGGACACTCCCCCCACCCACCCAACACACAAATTTTAATGTTCATTAAAATGTACAATGGTAGAAGAATGTTTAAGAACCTTTTGGAATTTAATGTTCATGTTCCAAAATTTAGGCACCAAGTTACGCTGGTGCCAGAACGCAGAGGGAAAATTATGCTGATTTAATGAAATGGATAAGCAACAAATAATCAACATGCACTTTATCCGATATTTGAACCCAGGATTGCAAAAGTTGATATATGTTGTCATGAAGCTTGTCATACTCTGCTACACCACACAAATATCCATACCTCATTAAAGAACAGAACCCAGCACTATTAAGATCACAAGACACTAGTTTGCTCGTGACGAGCATTTATTTGTAATATGACTATAACAGGCCTAAAGTCCCTGCCATGAAAACAGTCAAGGCCGGGGCTTCCCTTGCCTCCTCCACACCCCTGGCCCTCCAGGATTGACACACTCCTTCTAAGCTGCTCAGTCGACACTTCGTGCTTTGTACATACACGGGTGATTGCGTCTTCGCTGGTGTATTATGCATGGATTATTTGGTTTTGCATTCATTATGAATGACATTGAGGAGCAGCGTCCTACGTGCAGTACAATAGCAGGTGGAAGTGATGGTGGTGTACGTGCATGGCAAACGGACATTCTTGCATATAAAGAAGCAGAAAGCAGGAAAATTTACTTCGAACAAGTACAAAAACTGATGGCGGAAGCTTGTGAAAAGACTTCTGAAAAGTCTGTAGAAAGTATCAGCAGTACTTTAACTTCGTCAGACGCTAGAGGTGTGAACGTTGTCTTCGAGTCACCAAGGAAGAGTTACAAATGGGAAAGCAAAAACACAGAACTGGATGATTTGATGTAGTAGTGGCAGTCTCTACTAAGATCAGCGGCTGCTCTCTCTCTTTCGCCAGCATTGTTGTTAAGAATTTTTTTCCCCTTTTGTTTATTCAGCCAGCCCGTTTGTTGTTTTCGGTTTACATTTTCACTTTTTGAAGTGTAAACATAATTTAGTATGCCATTGTCGTCCCTTGAACAAGCCTCGTTTGTTTCAAATTACAAAACATGTGTTTGTTGGCTGTGGTAACATCTTGCAAAAATGAAACACTGCCTCGGAGGCACAGTACAATAATTCGAATTTTGCTCTCGCCAGTGAAGTTCACTGGTTCGAGTCCCAGTCTTGCATTCTTTGTGAGTTTTCATTCACCAGTGTCATCCAATTATTCATCCTCATCGTTGCGATTGGTTAAAGGTGACATAAAATCCATGCTAAATACACAAAAATTAAGCCAAGTGTTGTAGTAGAATTCACTTTCAATGCCATACTAAAACAGGGTGGCCACTGTAGGAACATTATAAAATTCAAGTATAATTCCCGGTTTTCAATGGCCTCCCCGATGGCGCAGTGGTAGCGTCGTCGCCTTGTAATCAAGGGGTCCCGGGTTCGATTACCGGTGGAGGCACATAGTGGTTCGGATCCCACTTTAAACTGTAGGTCCAGTCCCGATTAGCCTTACTGTGCATAAAGTAGACTCAGTCGGTAACGTGTCTGACTACCATGCTAAAAGGTCCCGGGTTCGATCCCCAGCCGGTTCAAATCCGGGAACTTTTCTAACGATGGAAGCGGCCCCGGTGCCCACCCAGCATCGAATAACATGGGTACCTGGGGGAAACCCTGGGGGGTAAAGGTGGTCAGGGGCATGATGCTGATCACATCACCCCCACTCACGACCGGATCAAGAAAGTGTGGGGCGTTACCCCCACACGCCTTCATGGCGTGGTGTTATGCACAGGGGAGCACTTTACCTTTTTTTTTTAAAACAACAAATCAATCCAATCTGGTTTTCAAGGTACACGTTCCAAAAATTCAAGGGTACAATCAGATCTTTTCTCGATTTCAACCTTACGTATTATCGCCTCTTACCACCCACACACATATATATTAATATTAATATAAAGGTTGTGTGTGATTCCAATGTGTCCAAAAATTATAATTCAATTCAATGAAATGGTATATACAGTAAAACCTCGTTAATCTGGACTAATGGGGGATAAGTTGACCGGTTTAACTTAAGTCCAGATTAACTGAAATAACCTAAAAGAACAGAAAGTGCATTAAATCTCCGTTTATAGCAACAAAACAAGTTTATTATGATGTATTTAAAGGGCATTGACCTAAATACACTATGTCTGTGGAAAATAGAATTTCATCAGTGGTTGGCTGCCTTTTCTTTGGGAAGTTCTCTTGTTGACTTCTAGCCACATTTAAAACCTTGCATTCTGCTTTTTCTTTGGAGTCTGGATTAACAAGGTTTTACTGTATGTGTAATATATTTAATTTAAGTTGCGGAGTTCGCATTTGCCATTTCACGTACTCAAGACTCAAAATACATTAACAAACACAAGTGTTACGAGATATACTAATCTTCCGTCTGTCTGATAGATTGTTCTGCAAAGGATACTAACAAAGTACATGGATTGAGAGAATTCTGTTTAATTTTCAACTCAGCTTTCTCTTCCTTCCTCGATAAAAATAAAAGTTAAACTGTGAAAAACTTTATTCAGGGTATTTATAAATATGAATAAATTCAATGGGATTTGGATTAATAAAAGTTACAATTTTTCACGCCTATAGAGAAATTCACGCAGAATACACGCTTAATTCCCAGATCCAATAATTCATGCATAATTCTCGTAATTCAAGGTGAGTAGCCACCCTGTAAAAGTTCATTGGCATTAACATATGTACATGTTTGTTTCAAGTTTTCTTTATTTTCAACATTGCATTTGATTCTGCATTCCCCTCAGCACCCCTACATTAATTCTGGTGCCACTACTGTTATAGATATAGATTGTGATGATTCTTACTGTGGACCAAGTACAAATATGTGGACTTACGGGAAATATTTTGTTCCCCATTAAGTAAATGTAGCTGGGCACACGTCACAGGCAGCGCTCAGATGAGCGCAAGAACGATGTGCAGCAAAATTTGTTTAAATAAAACATAAAATATACCTGAGATGTTACTCAAAAGATGCTGTCTGTGCTCTTAAAATTAATTATAATCTTTTATTACAAACTTTCTTGCTGAAAGTTTTTATGTTATCAAATAGAACTTGAGTTAGCCAGCGACGAAATTTTACAACACAAAACCTGAAAATTTTTGCGAATCTTGGAAACAATTATTGTATAAAATACATACTGTAGGCATCTATGAACCTTGAGAATGTTTCACAATTTTGCAACCCTCTTGTGTCACTGCTTTCATTCTTTTTTTGCAGTTTGAAGTAAAACAAATAATTTCCTCGTGAATTTCAAGCAAACGTGTTTTTTACTTTTTTCTACATGGCCAATTAGGGATGTCTGTGTAAATACACCGTAATGTTCTTTACGTTAAGTAGTATTTTCTAACATTTTTTAAAAACTATTATTGAAAGTTGAAATTGTTGCTTATTGGCAACACTGTAGGTGGGTGGCGTGAACTTGACTGGACGGTTTTTGCGGCAGGGACTCTAGTACAGTCACAAACAAACAAAAAAATTGGAAGGTAAGGTATTTGGAGAAAACATTAATTTCTTGTTTGTACAACCATAGAGGGAAGACTAGCTAAATCCTGTATATCCTCCACTCATCTCATATCATTACACGTTACAGTATTCTTGATAATCTTTTTGGCCCAAGTTCCTTTTGTGTTACTGCGATTTCATCATGCTACGAATGCAATTTTTACATGGTTCGATTTCGATGTCTGCTAACACATACTGCGGAGTTTTAGCGATTACTTAAGAATTTGTTCAATATATGCTTTCGTGGTTAGGTTAGGTAGGTTAGGTTTGGTTCCCTTAGCATTAAAATAAAGTCCCTAAATGCATTCTACTAAGGTTTTGATTTACTTCTACATTCATTCCAACGCTTCTACAATATTTACTGTTGCTTGTCGACAAAGAATATCTTGTGCATGGGAAGTACGCATGGTTGCATAAGGTAATTTTAAAGTTGTTTTTTTCAACATAAATAACTTTTTTTTCGAGTCCAAATAGCACTCATTACTTTAAGGAAGGTTCAAATTTCGTGTGACAATGATTTCCAAAATTCTACGATAATTAGTCTTTGTGCTAGGACAAATCATAAAACAATCGGAAACGTTACAATTTTTTCACTATAGGACATCCAATACACTAGTTCCGGAGGCACAGAAAAGTGCACTACACCACTGTATGATGAATTACGAACATGTGATGTCATTTGGATTGCTCATAAAATGTCATTACATTTGTGGTTCAGATGCATAGGAAATTTATTCTGAAGCAAGCTGCTTGTGATTACGCTATGTTTCAGTTTATATTACAAAACAATCATCATGAGTATCTGGTTCTAGCACGTGGCAAAACTGTTCTGGTGTTTGCGACCTTGTTGTGTCGTGAATTCTGCTTGTGGTGCTATTATCATTCATACAGGTGAATTTTGTGCATGAAATGCTAATAGCAATTTTACAATTTTGTAAGGTTAGGAGTGTTGGGTTTAATGCTGTTAGGTTTTTTATATGTTTCTTCTTTTCACTTTATGTGCGTGCATAGAATCAGTTTTTATGAAAATAAAACAGTGAAAATAATTTAGAATACATATGCAACTTTTGAAGATCAACCATGTATGTTATTAGGGGTTTCTACACCTTGAAACTAATTTTATGTCATATTAAACCGCAAAATGTATCAATTAAAATAATAACAACATACATTTAACCGGATGCACTGATTTACTGACCCCATATTATTGTGTGATGGAACGTAACAAACCACATGGGCAAAATGTATAGTCATACACTTCGAGGTTGTAATAAAACCATTGAAAATAAATGGGTTTGTCACAACGTAGAAGTGTTCATGACTGTACAAGGATGTATGGAATCATGAGGACACAAAATGTTCCTTGTTGAAGCGTCATCGTAAAAGGCTGCTCTGTGATCATAACTGATTGTTCCATTCTGTTCAAACATGTTTGATGCAGTGGATGGTCTTCATCCAGTCTGACAGTATACGCAGAAAGTGAATCGCACAAAACTGCTTTTGTGTCATCGCGTTTGCCCAATGCAGTGGGCACCATGGCAATATCATTGTTTGTAAATGTACTTTCATGAATACTGAACTCTGGAGATTTGGTTCTCTAGTATAAACAATGTCATTTTCTTGTAAATAAATCAACACACCTAAAAATATTACCACCATCGTATATGGCCACAAGCAAGTTGTGGTGTGAAACGGTATACTTGTATGTTTACAGAAAACATCATCTTAGTGCACAGGTAGATTATAAATTTGCTTTGATATTAGGAAAAAGTGTTTCAAAATTGCCCTCACAGTTGGGCATTATCTTTGGTAATGAATTAATGACTTTTCGGAATTGATAAATGACAACGTCATAATATATATTTACCTGTGGCATAAAATAATTAAGAGGAGAACAAACAAGGTGGACCGGAAAATACAATTTTCTTTCGTTGGGCTTTAATAACATGCATTATACACATCACATAAAATATGTTTCGTAATCACCTAACACAACATTGACCTTCAAATCAGCGAGCACACGTTCAATTCGGCGTGCCAAACCTGGAATTACGCTGACAACGGGTATAACTCTAGAACCAGTTGCCTCCATTACGGGAATAGATGAAATCAATATAAATTTAAACACGTGAATTAAAGTTACATATAATTCTAAAATACATGGACATAGACAAAATGAAATTCAATTTTATATCTATATTCACCCCTGATATTAATTTTATTTTCATCATTTATCGTATTAACTTTTAATACGGCAAAGAAGTGTAGTAATTTATTTGAGTTCGGAATTCTCGCAGAGTGCATGGACCACCACGAACGAATGCGTCGATCCCCGCGCAATGCATTTCGGTATTGAGGAGTATGGATCCGCCATGATGTCGTTTGTGAAAACGAGCCTAAGAGACATGTTCGGATATAGTATTTTTAATATTGTGACAGAGTGTGAGTGAAGCGCCATAATGGGAACGAAATAAGAAAACTGAAGGTTTGTTTGGTGCAGGGTATATACCCTTCGCTACCCTGCAAGGGAACTATACCAGCATCTTACACATCGTGGCCAATGTGTTCCTAGTTTTGTCAACAAAAATGAGCAAGCTCTCGTTTAGGGCTAGGGCGCTGGACGCCGCTAAGCCTATGCCTATTTACATAGCTGAAGAACTCCCTGATCTACCAGACTATTCAGCAATTAATAGAGCAGTTCCGCCGATGCCAACCGGAATGGAAAAAGAGGAAGAAAGTGTAAGTATTTCCACAAAGAAATTTCATTTATAGCGTGATTGGTCCGCCATATTGAAATGGCGGATTTTCAAACATGTCGGCGTGTTGTAGCAAAGTTGGTTTTCCGAACATGTTTTTCCAGCTTCCTGAGAAGTAAATGGTTGCCATTCATTTATTTCCATCGATACTTTTACATTATATGTTGACACACATCATCTACAACATGGGCGATCCCCGATTGTTTTGATTTGGCATTTGACAGATCGCAACGCCATCTGTATAGTGCAACAAATTTAGTGCAAGGGTCAATTTTATGTCAGTGATCTTGTTTATACGTTACGTATTCGATGTTGATAGTATAATGATTCAAAATGAAGGTTCTACATACAAGCTGTATCAATTTTCATAGCGCGTGTGGCTAGTATAAACCCACTTCGTTAAAAATCAAATAGAGATTAATATTTATCATGTGCATTGAATGATTGATAAGGTGCAAAGTGTGTTTATTATTGTACGTTTTGCGTGCATTACTTGTGTTATCGAAGTTTTTCATGCACCTACCTTTGCAATTGCAGTGGATAATGCAAATACGTAGTGTAGAATTTGCCTAATGTAAATAAAGTGATTTTTAACCCCTTCATGGGAATGGAGTGATGCGCCACCCCAGAGTATTTTTCTCTGTGTTATGTTGGTATTGTGCGAACATTTTCAAGCATAATCTAGCAATCTTTCCCTGCAGTGATCCTTGCCATCAGGGATTGCAAGGGAGTGCCTTTACCCCCTTTGAATTTCTTTCACCCCCATTTTTTTTTCAAAGCCAACTGAAAACAAAATTATCGGTAAATGTTTGGTATATCGGAGACACATTAAAATCGGATATTTTGTGTTTTACATGGTTCATACCAATTGTGGGTACTACTTTCGTATATGTGAGACACCTATAAATCATTTATTTCACACTTTTTTACGTTGCTAATGTACTATTATGCATTGCGGACAGGCACGTATCCAGGAATTCCTTTTGGGGGGGCTCAACACCATTTTTTCTAGGGGTATAGTAAGAACCTCACAATTGTGTGTTTAAGACCAGTGGTGGCAATTTGGTTCCAAAACGGGGGGGGGGGGGGGGTGCGGAGGGTGTTGCAAGGAAAGTTTACTTTCTCTTTGTAGCCAAGGCTTAACATTAAGAGGTCATAATGTTCAGGCAAAAAAAAAAAAAAAATGGGGAGCAAGTATCCCTTAAATCGTTGCCACTGTAAGACTATCATTTTAATCAGAATGTGAAATCGGAACATTTTTTACCACTCGACTCCTCTGTGCCGGAACCATCTCAGTATGTGGGTTTGTCCATTTCTTCTCATCAGGAAAAAAAATCAATTATGGTGTCTTTGAGTGTTTTTACGAAGCTGTTACACATGCACGGGATGGACAATCCACTCGACAACGCGAGATTCAAATTGTGGGCTGCGAACTGGACGCAGGCAGCTCTCGAATATTTCTCTCTGATTCGAGCCTGAACACCACTAACGTGTCTTGTCCTCCCATTTTTTCAGCGCTTATAAAAGCCGAAACCCAACAAATTGTTCAGATTCAGGCCTTAGCACTCACAAGTGTTCAAAAATGCCTGTCACAACTTCCGCTGTCTTGTCATATATCGGCACGAAACAAAGGAAGTCTTCTCAAATACAGGTGGATCACGAAACAATTAATGCACAGTGAAAACCCTTCCGTTCCCAACACATCTATGTTTCGTCTCCCAGTATGATGAAATGCTTACTCATTTATCTCTAGTGACGTGCCCAAGGGAGGTTTGGTGAGGTAATAACCCCATTTGACCCAGTATTCTTAAAAAAAAAAAAGGAACGTCAAAGACTGGGAAAAAATGGCAAAATCAGGACTGACCACCAACAATAGTATGCGTAACCCCTCTCCCTTCCAAAAATCCTGGGCACGCCTCTCTTTACATCGGACACATTTTTTAAAATCAACTCACCAGAAGTTTTTATCATCGTATTGGAGATTGAAGTAAGATGCGTTCTTCCTGCAGGTTTGGATATGATCCTTAAGGGTGCTGTCGTCTGTCTGCCTTCACACCTAACCTTAACAAGGCCCTAATTTTCCATCCTTGTGACTTGGATTTTCAAGACTTAGGAAGGTTTCAGACCGAAGGGACACGCGATACATGTCGATTGGAATGGGCCAATCAACAGCAACGTTTCACACCGTAGCGACACAAAAGGCCGCACAAACCTAATCTTCAGGCGACATGGTGTGAAATCTCCCTTATTAGGCCACTGTCATTGTCACCTCGAAGTAGTAGCTCTTGTTGACCACAGAAAAAAATATCCTCAACCGGTGATAATGCTCCTCAGTTTTCTTCTCTCTCCTATATTTTCTGTCTTGTTCACTATACAGGCAACACCTTACAATTTGATATACACAGGACATGTACTATGTAGACATTTTAACGAAAAATCGGTTGAAGTCAAGGATGGCTAGGTGGCTCAGTTGGTAGAGCCCTGATTTGGGTCCTGGCAGAGCCTGCAATTACTGCCTAAAATGTCTACATATGCAACATCTTCTTGCTTTCTCTTCTCGACATTCATAAAATTTTCGGCTGGCTCTTTATGGTAGTTAAGTGTTTGAATGTGTTTCGAACCCAGTAGGCTTAAACAAAAGTATCGTTTTATACCATGAAATTCTCAGACTGCATATACGAAATTTAGTTCTGGCAAAACTAAATCATCTCTCAAAACTTTGCTTTTCAGTTGATCTATGCAGTTTATTTCTGTTTTAATAAACCACTCCAATATCCGGTATTGCTGAAATATTCACTTTAGAGAGACACCTTTGATCTCTTCGGCCCTCGAACCGTGCTAGCGCTACACTTAGGCCCCGGAAGTTCCGCTGTCGTCAATGTCTTCATTTTCGTATCACTATATCTTATAAAGCTATCAGAGGACGTTGACTGATCTGATCATCAATCGACTGTGTGAATTGTCTCACTTACCTCTGAAATCTCATTAACCGATTCTTTGTACAGATCAACCGAAAAATTGAATCCGCGTATTTACATCCTCATTATATTCTAGAACGTTCCGCAGATAAAACGATTCGTTAATATCGCCAGTAGTTGACTCCTTCTCTCATTCAAGAACGTACCCTCTCCCGCCTTCCAGAGATTAGAAATTACAACGAATCGCCCTACGTGTGGCGCTACCTTTGTTGTGCAGCTTCCAAATGCTGACAAGTTTCTACATAGTGCTCAAGTACGCTGCGACAACACCGAAAGCTCAAGAAAAGTGTACGTGCAATATTATCAACAACAGTTTTATAGAACATTCTCCGTCTTACCTCGATAATTGTCTATCTCCTTAAATCATCGTCACATTATTCAAAAAGCCAAAAACCTTATTTTATCTAGTGCAAAATAAAACAAAATAATGGGGGGGGGGGCCTCGAGCCACCTCAACCCCAGCTTGGATACGTGCTATTAACAATGACAGGGTTATAGAACATTCTCCATCTTGTCTCGATAATTATTTCTCCCAATTATCATCACATTATTCAAGAAGCCAAAATCCTAATTTTATCTAGTGTAAACAGAAAAAAATCCTGAAGGGGGCTCGAGCCTCCTGATTCCCACCTTGGATACGTGCTATTGACAATAATAGGGTTATAGAACACTCTCCGTTTTGTCTCGATAATTATTTCTCTCAGATTTATAAATTTATTATCTTCACATTATTCAAGACGTCAAAAATCTAATTTTATCTAGTGTAAATTGAAAAATTTCCTGAGGGAGGGGGGGCTCGAGCCATTAACAATAACAAGGGTATAAAACATGCTCCGTCTTGCCTTGATAATTATTTCTCTTCTTACATTATTTTCACATTATTTAAGAAGCCAAAAAACTAATTTTATCTAACGTAAACTGAAAAGTTTCCTGGGGAGAGGGTCGAGCCCCCTGTGCCCCATCTTGGATACGTGCTATTATCAATAACAGGGTTATGGAACATTCTCCGTCTTGCCTCGATAATTATTTCTCTCCTTAAATTATTGTCACATTATTTTATTTCACACCACAAGAAATCAAAAACCTCATTTTATCTAGTGTAAACCTAAAACTTTCGGGGGGGGCTCGAGCCCCCTAAGCCCCCCCCTCTGGATACGTGCCTGATTGCGGAAGATTTCTTTAGGTGAAATAATGAATTTCTAATGAAAATTATGTCTATTTCTTACATTAACGAGTACTTACTGTTTTTCCTTATTTCCACACACAATATGGCAGTAGCGTACCCGTTCATCGTGCGTTGTGCCAGTGTTTTGTCGGTTTGGCATGTGCATGCAGTGTTGCAACCTTGTTCACCGATTTTTTGTGCCAATACCTCGCAAACCATTGACGTTAGCCAAAAAAATTCACGATAGCCCCACGAACCATCACGGTGACGAGGTATGCCTACGAGGTTAGGTTAGGGTCCATTAGCACTCAGTTCGTTCAATTTAGCATATACGGGGTTTTTCTCGAAAGAAAATAAACTGAATTCTTTTGAATTTTAACTTTCCACTCCCCCTGGACTCTGTTCGTAAATATGTACATCCACTTCTTTCTTCAAGATTCCGTGTTGAATTATAAATTCCACAGGATCTTCCACACCCGGCAACAACTTTTCGACACATCACCTTATAGCGAAAACATGGCGTGGTTTGAAACACTGACTACAGGGTCTGACTCACGGAACATTGTGCTCTTGTTCAGAAAGCTAATGGCGGCATCAGCAATAGCGTGTCTGAGAGATTTTCGCAGATAAACACATGATTTTGCATTAAAATGGATCAAAACTACATTCCCAAACTTCAACAAAGCCAAAGAAAATGATTTGCGTAAGTACTTTCTTCTGTAAAAAGTAAGAAATCTGTCTCCGCTATACAAAAGTTTTACCTTTGTACATGTATTTTCTTTTTGATTCCACTTTAAACTGTACTCCCGATTAGCCATGCTGTGCATAAAGTGGACTTTAAACACTAAAAGAATGTATTTTCTTTTTCAAATATAATATCTCGTTACATGGCACATTTTTTTTGTGCTCAGCACGCACAAATTGAACACTGGGCAATTACGTTCTTGTTGTTGTCACCTGTATAACATGTTTTACATTTGAATAATAAATGCATTTTGTAACTTATTAGTTATTAGTTGAATTGCAGAGGCTCAAAAATTATGTTTTTAAAAAGCAAGGGTGGGGTATAAGGAGTGGCCCTTTTTGAAGAGAGACAAATGTCAACCTCTCTTCCATGAAGTACACCCTCGACTGTATTTTGCAGGCTAGTGAGACTCGGACGTGTAGACTGGCAGCTAATATAATTCTTTGTAGGGTTTGGGTTGTGTGCTGTCCATGCACATTTTTGATTGACGCTTCATCATTTTCATCTTTTCCAAACATGTGGTATGGTTGTCGAAAAAGAATCAACAAAAATGAAGCAAGTCACTGGTAGTCTTCACTTGGCATGATTTCATGGATGCCTACTAAAAGTTGATTGACCAGAGCCTCCCAGATGGTACATTGGTAGTGTTGTCGCCTTGAAATCAAGGGGTCCCGATTTCGATCCCAGTGGGGGCACATACTGGTTCGGACCCCACTTTAAAAATGTTGGTCCAGTCCCGATGAGCCTTACTGTGCATAAACTCAATCCAATCTAAAAGTCGATTGAAATTTTGTGTAGTGGCTAATCCATGATTCATGCTATGTTTGTTTTCAACATCGTACCCCCCTTGGCACTCCTAGACAATTTATTCTTTATTCTGCTGGTGCCACTGCTTGGCAGTAGGTGTGGTCACATGTTGTAAAGAACATTATTGCTTCTTGTAGTCAATGCTCTAGGGTGGTGCATCGGCACTGTAAGCTTCCATGTGTGTGAAAATGTTGTTGTAGAATTGTGCAAAATGTCATCGAAGTAAATGATTGACCATGATTTCACCAGTTTTGTGTCTCAATTTTGGAATGATGATGGAGAATCTGAAATTGAGGATATGATTCTGCAATCAAATCCAAAATGATTCCAGAATTGTGAATTGTCTTTAATTCCACCATCAACAAGTAGAATGCAGTTTCAAAATATAGTGAAGATTCTATGTGTTAGTGCCAAAACCTGCAGCATTTCAACAGAACTGTATGCATGGTTTTTGTGTTATGATGTACCTTATAGTGATACTTACTAATGAAAAGATACAGAGAAGAAAAGTGAAGTACAGTAAAAAACTGTTTGTTGGTGAAACAAGTGCTATCAAAATATGTTTCTTTATTGTTCTATTGTAGCTATGTAACAAAAAGTAGAATAAACAGTCATGTGAGCATATTTAAATTGTGTACGACACCTCTAGTGTGATGGGAAACACCCATTATAAACAAAGTGGTCAGATTTTTTACCATGAAAGGGTTAAATTGCATTAAGTTTTATACTACGTACTAACTTGCAAAATTGAAGTGTGCTGGTTGATATGCACAATATTTGAAGGTGCAAGGAACATTTTAAGCTTCAGTCATGGATTGCAACTGTTCCCAATCATGCAAATTACGTTGGAATGTTGTTGCTTCTCCACTTTTCAGTACTTTCCAGGCAAGTATTAGGAATCGTTTAGGTGTACTGTCATTTCTTTTGCCACTATTTGAGTTCATTATTGGCTTGGTATTCTGTACAACATGATGTAGTTTAAGTAACACATTAATACGTGGCATGGGTTTTTATCGTCCTTGGGTATAATATATAATCGTAGCTAGTGTGTTGAAGAGGCAAGTGTACATATTTTTGAGACAGTTAAGTGCTTCTCGGTTGGCACATCACGCTACGACAGACACTAGGGGTCCTGGGGTTGAATCCTGACCTGGGCATGGATGTTTGTGAGTGTCCATTCATCAATTTCATCATATCATCACTCATCCCCATCTTCGCAAATTAGTAAAAAGTGGCAAAAAAAAGTGAAGTAAAATAAATCAAATCAATTATCAGAGGGGGAGGGTAACTCTAAATTAAACCATGTAAAAATGAAATACGAGAATTATAGGCAGAGCAGTCAAGAAGGTGATTATTTTCATGTAGTTTACAGAGGAGAACACACTCCCTTCAACGTGTGTTCTCCTGAAACGTCACAACGAAAAACTATGCTTGTAATAACCGTAAACTACAGGAAAATAATTCTACAATGCAAGCAATGCGTACATACAAGAAAAACAAGAAGGTGATAAAGGCCTTTATTTCAATCTGTTAAAATTTCTTTTTTACCTTTTTTTGAACCCTTATTGTATTTCTGCAGATATTTCAAATCTTATTGGTAATATATTTAAAGATATGGTCTTTACACAAACTTTCATACTTTTGATTTACTAATTTTGTTAGTTGAGCAATTTTATAAACTGCAAACTAATATTTGCCACAGCATATCTTTAGTTTAGTAAGCTAAATTTTGATGTAGCTAGTTTTTATGTAGGCCTACTGGTTAATTTTTAATTTGAGTCCAAACTGTAGTATCTATAATTTTTCCGATAGTAGTCGCTTACGTGCAAATAGAAGCACATATTTTAAATCGACCCTGGTCGTTTATGGACGGAAATGTGTTAAGGAATTAATATTTATTGTGAATCTATTGACTTCTGTCATTAATATTTTGTGTTTATGAAGTGGTAGGTAACATCTTTTCTGGTGTTTGTTTGGATTGTCTTGCCAGGTGCTATATTCACATGCCTGTCGCCTTCAGCTGGGCTGCTTCATGCTTAGGTAACAGAAGTACATTGCTTTACCGTAACACTTCTTTGGTAGACAAAATGACATAAACATAGCTATCACATAAGCAACTAAAATTATGTATAATT
Organism: Lepisma saccharinum; assembly: GCF_977018435.1. Taxonomy (NCBI): domain Eukaryota; kingdom Metazoa; phylum Arthropoda; class Insecta; order Zygentoma; family Lepismatidae; genus Lepisma; species Lepisma saccharinum. The sequence goes on from NC_139249.1 coordinate 38,117,518, forward strand.
CTCACTTAAAAGCTATACTATGCAAATATTGAAAAATGATTGCTTATGTCAGGCTTAAATATACAACCTTCAACCTTAAAACTGCACATTGTATTGTTTTTTGTGTTATTTCAAGTTTATTATAATCAATTGGTACTAAAACTATTGCTATTAACATGATAATAGGCTTTGTTTCTATTCGTTTTTCAATTTTTGCTTGACTATGCAATTATAGGAATTATTGCCTTGTGTGCTTCCAGGAACACCATCTTCAGAGGGCAATTTGCACAGGATTGATTATTCCAACCCCCGAAGTGTACGAACTGGCAGACACTGAAGCTTACGACCGTCTTTACCCACCAGATTTCAAGATGCCAAGACAGTTAATACATATGCAACGTAAGCAGCACTCTTTTTAGATGTTCTAATTTTGTTCTTACATGAGATTGTTGTACAGTAGGGTTGTAGAATTTATACACAGTAAAATAAAAAAAATATGTTATAGTATATTCATGTTATCAGTGGAATTGTTTGTTAGTTACGTGGACTAGTAATTCAACAATAAGATACAGGGCAGAAATAAAATGGCTCTGCATGTAGGTGCATTGATTCATAAAATACTGAACCATTCAAAGATATATTTATAAATATATGCTAATCTAGTACGATACATAGCTGATAAATCTCCTGTATGTCACTAATTGGGCTTGAATTGTGATGTATGTACATGGCACTACTGGGTTGGAAACCAATTGAAGCCTAGCCCAATTGTGTCTTTTTCTTATAGTTCCTAAATGTGCTAATCAAGTCTTCTTTATTTATATTTTATAAAATATTTTCTCTGCTTACTTCTTATGTACTGAGAATAAGGTAACAAACTTATTATGGAAATTTAAATTTTTTAAAAGAGATTGCTTCCACAAGAACAGAACCTCCATCTCTGGTCTTCTGTGTCGGTGCTTTTGCAATTTGAGTCGACAAGAATCATAATCACCTCAATTTTGGAGTTCACTAGCCTCACCGTTGACTAAAGCCTAAATCACACGGAACTGGATTTCCAATAGGAATGCCCTAGCTGGTGCTGTACTGGATACCCACTGGTAGTTTTTGCCTCACATAATACTTGTTACCGTACTCGTCGATAGACTTTTGTTCCCATAAGGTATTGCGCAGAGCAGACAAACTGCAAAGATGAACGAGCAATTTGAAGAATGTTGTTGGAGAATACTGCTTTGTGCTTTTAATTAAAATTAAAACAGAAAAGTATGAACTAGAAATTGGCTCGAAAAGAATATTGTAATCAATGTGTACTGAACAAGCTTTTTAATGAACTCGAGTATGCATATTCATGTATGAGATTCGCAGGATTCATTCACACATCTCTTTCCCTTTTTTTGTCGAGAAACAAACAAAAACAGCCAACACTCGGAAAGCACAGGCAAAGGAAATATTTTTGCTAAACTCACAGATTATCTTCACATGGCCAAACTTCACTCCGATTGGCTGTTCCAGAGAATTAGAACATGGCCTATTCCTCAAAACCAGTCAAGCAGCCAGCCAGGCAGCCGTCACTTCCGGTAAGGTGGCCAGTTCAGCGCCAACTAACTGGATATCCAGTTCCGTGTGATTCGGCCTTAACATGGTAAGCAAACGTCATGTAGCTGTCTGTTTAAGCAGTGCCATGGGATGCCAGAGACCCAGATTCTAGTCTTGTCAAAAAGTTTCCACACTTTTTCTCATGTTTGCCAAGTTTAATGTAGGAAGAGATTCTTATTCACAACTTATGATCTATCGATGTGCATTTTCATCTGTGGTTGAAACACAAATTTGGTAGTCTGGTAAGAAATGTAGAGCTAAGCCAAACTATTTTTTTATATATATATATTTATTTTGCTGCTTGCTGAAGAAACATTGAAATTTGCACCCAGTTGAGGAGTGAGTATTTATTTTAATTTACTCTACAGCTTTTGCAATGGAACAGGACATCCCCGATTACGATATAGACTCTGATGATGAAAAGTGGGTAAATGCACAGGCAAAGAAGATGGATATAACAGCTCTCAAGGTAATGTTCTATGGTACAGTATGCACAACTTTAAAAATGGTAGTTTTTCGTCCACTAACGTCTTCTTAGGTATTTCATGAGAATGAAGTGAAAGTAAGAACAAACAGAAAAGTGTATGCTCTGCCTTTAACACCAAAGAAGTGTTGACTATATGTGTGCATCTGTAGTTAACGTTACGTAACGGAATTGTGTATTGCTAACTCTGTCGTCTTGTAATTCAGGTATCCCTGGTTCGATCAATCCACTGTGGGGACACATCTTGGTAGTTTTTGACAATTTAAAACTGTTCTACATTGTCAACCTTACAAAATCTCTTGTTTATTCTAAATGTTTGTGTTTGCTGTGATAACTTATGTCTACTCAACAAATCACATCAATTAACAAAGAAAAAGATGCATAAGGTTTAGAAATATCACAAAGCCAGGTCGTAATGAAATAGAAAACAATACAAAGGAATTACTAAGAATGAAATGCATTCTATCATGCTAGTAATATTGTGTTGTTTTTTTAAATGTATATAAGTGTAATGTCTTTTAGCACAACTTGTTGCCTCTATATATTTTTATGCATTTTTAATTTATATTAATTAATTAATATTCAAATTCATGCAGTCTTTTAAATATATTGATTTTTTCGTTTCTCCTGCAGTTTGAAGAAATGATGGACAGGTTGGAAAAAGGCAGTGGTCAGAAGGTTGTAACTCTTCAGGAAGCGAAATCTCTTCTCAAAGAAGATGATGATCTCATAATTGCTGTGTATGACTATTGGTTGAACAAGCGGCTAAAGATGGTAAGTAGTCCTATTTTTGTTTATTTCCCACCAAAGGGGGAAAAATATTCTGCAACCCTTAACGATTGAAGAGATTGAATTACGTTAAATAGCTGTGTGAAGGTTGTAATTTTCTTTTCGATGTGGCATAAGAATATCAAATAACTATGGATGTAGATTTACACCTGCTAAAAACCTGGAAAAAGTCATTGATGATTTAACCCATACGTATACTGTAACAGATTTTCTTTTTAAAGTTGGAAAATTTTATAGTTCAATTCTATCTGCATTGCAGCAACTAACTGAGGGAGCTTTCGCATCCAAGTAACAAGATGCATTTTTTTGGCTTGTGTGCCCACCTCTGTCTGTTGGTGGTGCATGAGCAATGAATGATTTTCTGCAAAGTGAAGATGAAAATGCCAATTCTGGTGTATTCAGTTTGTTGCTGTGTCGCTAATTGAGAAGAGGTCATTTAACTTGGCTTAGTCATTGTCATTTTCTGCAAGAGCTGGATCCCTTGCCGCGTGGTGTCTGTATTGTTTTAATTGTTTGGCACGTCCATCTTGATTGGTTGGGAGATGATGACAGTGCTTTAACAAATGCTTTTAGTTTTTTGTGAAGTCCTTTTCCACTGTCTCTGAGGAAGTTTTAGTGTCTCCTTACCTTTTTACTGCTGTAGAGTCCCATGTAAATGATTTGGAACATGACAATAACTGCCATTTTATATATTTTCTGTACTTTTGCTTTTTGGGCATGTGCCTGTGTGTTTGAATTAAATAAATAAATTACAACATTAAAAAACAATCAATTACATACCTGTGTAGCTAATATGCCCTTTTTTGTTTCATAATTTGCATTACACTTTTTTGCATAGATTCATCATCATGACTCTTATCATGTGTAGTTTTTTTGGAACTCAGTTCAGTGAGTCTTATTTTCCAAATAGCCACTTGTCAATGGAGTTCCCTGTCATTTTAGGACACGAATATTGTTATTTCATGACTTCTCAACTTTCTTTTAAGTGTGGCATGGAACCAAATTTGCTGAAAAGTTCTGTCTCCATCCGGCAACAGTGGTCTACTCTGTAGAGCATCTGACTGCCACATGGGAGACCTGCTCACATAGGCTCAAATCAGTGGGTACCTGGTGGGGGAGGTAAAGGCAGCTGCATCGTAGTGCAGATCGGATCACCTCAAAAATTGTGGAGATAGAGAATATGTGGGGCCCTACCTGCACAGCCCCTAAACATGCTCTCATGCATGGGGAACTTTACCTTTTATCCAGAAACCTTTTCTACAGGTCACGAACAACTCTCCTTACCAGGATTTCAATGTACTGGTCACTTTTCATGTGTCATTGGCTGGTACTAAGGGTTCCAGTCCTTCATCTTCATCGTGGCATTCTTTAGGGTCTCTTTCAAATAAGTCGTTGGCTCATACTTGGCTCGGCACCCATATTGAACCCACCGCCCCTGCAGTTCAAAGTGGCTCTCATCAGGCAAAATAGCTTTTTTCCAGTCCTCTATTGTACAATCTCGACGAGATCTTGCCCACAAGGGGCATGCCCTGTGGAATTCTTTTAGGTGTTTCTTTGGAGGTTTGTGCCTTTTCTTCCAGCTGCTAGAAGTCTACAATGAATGCGAGACACTTGCAGATCCACTCCCCTTTCACCCAATTTGTAAACCAAGTCTGCAGGGGTGAACCTGGTGTTCAGTTTGCTTTTTGTGAGGTGAAAGTGGTCATCAGGGGTGTGTTTTTGTTTTTCCTGCCATAGTTTCTCTTTTTCTGTGGTGAAATGGAACCAGTCAGTTTATACTACTCAATAATTCAATTTGCTGTGAGTACACCAACACAAAAATATAGTTGTCATCTCTTTGTGTCATAGAATTATGCGATAATGCTAGAATCACACTATTCTTCCTGGGAGTCATACCGATTGAAGAAAGATGATATGAATCTCTCTAGAATATCTCAACAGTAAATCAAATATTGAGCAGTCATGATACAGAGCAGTTAGGTACTATTGAATCAATAACTAAACAATGCACAGGATCTACGAATAAGTCATGGGTAGCACAATGTTGCCAAGACTTGCATTTTTAACTTTTCTCAGGGAGCTTTTAACACCCCTTTTTTAACTTTCAGGTAAGGATTTTAGAAAGGGAAATTTTCCTCATAACTTTGAAGGGTGCAGAATGGCCATTTGTGCTGACAAACAAACTCATTCATTCATTCAATTCAGTCTGAAATCTACGTAACACATTCTCGGGTCTCTGTAATAGTATAGTGGCTACAATCATAAGCATGTAATCAAGAGTTTCTGGGAGGTACATTTAAATTTAACTGTAAGTCCAGTTTTCATGATGTTTCGTGAAAAATGATGTTAAATATCAGAAGCAAGTTTCTAGTATCTGTGTTTGCTTTTTTTTACTTATATGAATATGAGAAACTTTCTTATGAACATCCAACTTAGCACGTCTGTACATAAATCAAACTTTAAACCATATCCTAATAGATGGTTGTTTATGTTCCAGCAACATCCCCTAATTCCTCAAGTAAAGACTGAAAACCGACCTGGGATATCAGCGAACAACCCTTACTTGGCATTCAGGAGGCGGACTGAGAAGATGCAGACAAGGAAGAACCGAAAGAATGACGAAACCTCGTATGAAAAGATGCTCAAACTCAAGAGGGATCTCAGTCGAGCGGTTACGTTGCTGGAGATGGTCAAGAGGAGAGAGAAGACGAAGAGGGAGCATTTGCATCTTACGATAGAAATATTTGAGAAAAGGTATGTGCAATGAAACAAGAAAACACACAAAACACGAAAGTATGGCGTGAAAACAGAATTATCCAAAATTTTCCTTGGGTTCCCTCTGAATTTTTCTCCCCCAAATTTGGGGTGACTATTTTTTGAAAATACCCTTTGTCTCCCCCCTTTCATCATATCATCACCCATCCTGATAACCCTCTTTCAGTGGTACTTTTACCCCCTTTTTTCTACAGCGTCTGAAAAAATCCTTTTGTCGGGGAAAGAAGATGAGAGAAGGCTTCTTTGTTTCAAATATTTGTTTAAGAAATATATATCAAAATCATTTGTGTAATAAAAGAGACTGCAAAGAGAGAGAAAAGGTTGGAAGAGAGTAAATATTTTTTATTGAATTTAAGTTGCTGTACCCTGCACATTTGGAGCTCTCTTGGCATGAAATTTTGTTATTTTTTCTCCCCCTCTCTCCATTTTTTTTAAAAACACACACACACAGAGAGAGAGGAGGATGGGGGAAACTATATTTAAGAGAAAGTATCATATTTTTCTTTTATAAAGAATTCCTTTTACCAAAGGTCAAGCAGGAGAAATGCACGAAAAGTACCTTTCTCACTCTTTTAGAGTTTTAGATGTAATTATTTAAGAAAATTAGCGACCACCTTATCTTAAAACTTGCATTAGTATGAATGGTCATCCACCTCTGCTACTATGTGGGAAAACATATAAAGCATTGTACATTCAATGTTCCGAGGCCCCCAATTTAGCCAAGGGCTAAGAAAAATATCCTGAATTTTACATTTTCCAGCATTTTAAGTTCTTTCAACTGGTTACCCGGAAGAATGAAATGTGCTTGGATGTTATTTTAAATCGACTTGACTTGTTTCCTTGTCCTAAGGGCTGCTCAAAACTTGCGAGGCGGGGGGGGATCAGCCTGAAATGACTGCTGGACTTGCTGTCTTTGCCAATGTGTATGGCAGGTCAAGCTCTTTCATCGATAAATACACCACCTTGAGAGATAAGATCGCAGGAATGTTCGAATGTGTGGCGCCTGGAAGTCTGGCCCATCTGTCCAGCTCTGACCTAGAGTTCAGCAGGTTCCCGTGAGTGAGCAACTCTCGGCCTTGTAGCTGACAACGTCCGGTAACCGCTTTCATTCAAAGCGTGTTCTTTGTTCCCTGTAACACTTCATAAAAAAGCGAAACTGTTAGAGATAATCAAATCAAACCACATAGCCGAACTAAAGATCGTCAATCCGCATAATGCGTTGTCATCCGGGTTTCCAAGAAAGTTTACTTCGATCTTACGTGCATCATAACTCCCGTTTCCCACTTTATACGTTTTCCTAATTGTGTCGATGTCGTAATATCTGCCAAAAAACTGTTCCGTTGGCTGACTGAATTCTACCTCTTTTCCTGTCAGCAAATGTTGGGGGGGGGGGGGGGGGGGGCAGGCGATGCTGATTATTTCAGCCACGATTTTCTTGCTCGTGTGTGCACAGGGCTGATTACAGGCGAGGGTGGAAAAGGACCCACCCCTCTTCCTTTCTTTTGACGTCTAAAATGGGGCAACCAGTTCTGAATATATTGTTGAAAACGAACAAAAACCATAGAACAAGTAAAAAAAAAGTGACCCTCCTCCCCCTTTCCCCAGCTCATTCTCCGCCACTGGTGTGCAAGGCATTTTTTTTTTTGTCTGCATAGGAAATATTGCCCATATTATTGTCTGTTGCATGGTAAAACGTAAAGCAAGGGTCATTTTTTTCTTCTTTACACTGCTGTTAAAAGTTCCATCTTCGACAGCGTTATCTTTAAAATGCAGGGATTTTTCTCTTCTGCCACCTGTTGCTTGAACTTCCAGCCGGTCTCCTTGTTTTTACGATGCAGCTGGCGCCAGTGTCTTGTCTAGCGTCTGCAAAGCTCTTTCTTGCAGATAACAGCGATGACTCATCCAGGGCGAAGGAAAAAGTTATTGTTTTGAATCTCGCAAAGCTGTTTTGATTTGACGATAACGAAATTCGGATCTCCAGAAAGGAAAACAAGAGTTAAAATAACTTCATGTTCTGCCCCTTCTGATAAGCAAATCTGTAAATTTAATTTGCATCCGCTTTTCTTGAGAACCATTCATGTGAGAGAAAAAAAAAAGTGTTCAAGTCTGTGAGACCGATTAAAAAGACATTATTCAAGGGGAAAACGATTGGAGGGGTGGGTGTTTGACATCGAGAATACTCCTAAATCCAACATTAAATCGTCCATTAACGTGAGAGTAAATAACGATCTACCATTTTGATATGTGAAAATGCGCAGTTTCATAAAGATTGTTTGCAGTTAATTTTATGCTGATGGGCTAATCGGGACTAAATATACAGTTTAAAGTGAAATTCAATTCCAAACCCAAATGATTATCGATTGCTGATGCTGTTTAATGACCTGTCCTAGAATACACATTGGGTGAAAACAGATCACAAGTTGCACGTTTCCTTTTTCAGGCTGGATTACAATGAAAGTCAAGGAAGGAGTTTGGACTGCTCCCTTGAATGAGGAGAAGGGTGAATGAAGTTGGTTGAAGCAAAGCAAAGTGACTTTTTTTTTACGATGTATTTTACACAGCAGAACCAGAACGAGAATTACAGCCCTGCCTTTATTTTTTTTTGTCTGGTGCCTAGAGAGGTTGTGTTGTTTCTCCCGAGAGATATAATCTTACCAGTTAATCTTGTAACAGACAATACTCCAGTAGACCTGTATAAAATCCAACATTCATTCTGCCCCATTATCTCCTACTTTTGCTGGCACCAGTCTGACTGATGTCAAGATTCTTTGAGTTTCGCTTGCAATAAGGGAGAGATTGTTTTCCTTTCCATTGGTCTCAGTGCAAACTGGTTTCTCATGAACTAGAATTGTAAAAATTTCCTGGAAAAGCAACGACTGTGCACAATTGAAAGAAAGTAACATTATTTTAAATTCCTTTTTGTGAAAACGTTTTCATGTTCTATTTTCCTTCTCACAACACGCATCCTATGCATTACAGGTTTTATAACTACCAGGATAAATGGTGTTACCATCTCCTATGAATCTTTGTGTCCGTTTGAGCTCCGTTTAAGCTGAAAATTGGTACAAATTCCATTAACGACCCCTTCGAAATAACGACCCTTTTCCCCAGGAACTGTGAAAGGTCGTTGAATCGATAGTTGACTGTATTTCTTTTGTGCTTGCCAGGATTAGATACTATAAAAGCACATTTCACTTTTTTCTAATGAGCTGCTTTGTTGTTGGTATTATGTGTAAAAATATACAGTGGAACCCTGATTGTACATTCCCCGGTTTTACATTTTCCCCGCATTGTACATTCAATGTTCCGAGGCCCCCAATTTAGCCAAGTGCTAAGAAAAATATCCTGAATTTTACATTTTCCAGCATTTTAAGTTCTTTCAACTGGTTACCCGGAAGAATTTAAAATAGGTTTCTCTGTATGTTCATTATGCCTATTCATTTATTTCCAACAATGTTGATGAACTTCATTCATTTGATTAACATAACGTTAAACACTTAACATTTTCAGGGTTGCTTCGCATCTGGAAACCCTGGAAAACAGGGAAATGTCAGTGAATTTTGCAGATTATCTGGAATTTACGTGCATTTTGGAGTCTGCAAGAGAAAAAGTTGCAAAACGAACAAGCAGTTCAGTTCCACTTCTGGATTCAGATTCCACTCCCAAAAAAGATTCAGATTAGAAACTTGTTTCTTTCGTTCTTATGATTCTCAGTCTTGTGCAAAATTATGGTTCCTTCGAATTTCTGTAATAAATTTTCACTTTTATGATACTAGATATTAGAAAGAATATCAAAGTAAAACTTGCAGTTCAGATATCTGATTGATAACTAAAGTACATTGACAATATGATCATAATTATCGGAAAGGTTGGTGAAGATGAGGTTATCGTCTATTTTATAGATCTTAGTCTTCTTGGCATTTCCTATAGAATTCCTATATGCAACAAAAATTTCTCCAGATGCTGTGTACTTATATATGTAAGCAAAAAAGCAGCATTTGCTATGACATTATAAATCCCTTAGAAAATTAAAAATTGTGTATTGTGTATGAACTTTTTCTGTTGTTTTTGTATTGTGAAGATCTGTTATGGTGAAATAATGCACCTCTGTTACCTTAGCCTCAAGGCTAGATGCACTTGGTGCACGTGATTGTAGCACCCAATATATTTGATGCCGATTGTAATTTAAATTTTTACTCTTCGAATTTTGATATGTTCTTGTGTGTGTAGAATGAAATTTGCTAAACAAAGAAAGTTTGGAAAGTGAATATTCGTAATAATTAACGGATTGTATATTTAATTGAAAAACACAAGGTTCAAAAGCAAAAATCATGATGATAAACATGTCTGGAAAAAAATTCTTTTTTGAATGGAAAACCGGGAAATGTCAGAGAATTTCTTAAAAAAAATCGTAGCAACCCAATTCGAACTCCAAAGGGACACGAAATTCAAGTTAACAAAACCATGTATCATTAAAGATGTTTTGAAGGGGAATAAATTTCTGTTTGAATTACTGAGTAAATTGAATTATCCAAGTTTGATTTAAAAAGAGTCCTCTGTAATTCACTAATAAGTTTATGGTTCAATTTTCCACACAGTTTTTGTTCTTGATTGATTTCGTCACCTGTCTGGTAACTTTGTGGTGAACAAATACTCTGTGGAAAAAAGAACCATATACTTGTTAGAGTGAATAAATGGATATATTCAGATACAATGGAGTCAACTTTATGTTAAACCCTTATAAAATGCTTAAGGGGGATGGTGCATTATGATTTATCAATGTATTTAATTTAAGGGCTGTTTATTTGGTGGTTCTAACTAGGCTCCTTGGTGCGGCTTTTTGTTTGGTGGCATATGGTCAGCACAGCTTGTCCCATTCCCATAGATACCTGGCTTATATACTGGAGTTTGCTACTTTAGTAAGTAGCTTCCAAATTGCCCTCACAATACTAGGTCAATGCATAAATACCTGAAGCTCCCACCAGAAATTTAATCCAGGACTGCTCAGGAGCACTAACCTTACTGCTATATCGGTAATGCCATCCTTAAAAGTGTTTTTTTAAAGTTTTTGCTCTTTCCAAAATTTGCGTCTGGCTCATTTGATAGTCACAAGTTTTCAAGTATTGGTACTTTTCATTAATTACAGTTCATTGTTGTTATGACACACACACCATGTTTTTATTTCTGTTAATATTGTCATTTTCTCTTCAGGTATCAGGTGGGTGACTTCAGTGGACAATTACTAGCAGAAGTTTCAGCGTTGAAAAATACTCGTCCTGCCTTTGCACCTCTTTTCAGCAACCAGTTCGGGGTTAATCAGAATTGGGCAAACAAAGTTACGAACAAGGTATGTGCAGTGAGGATATTTTTGGTGCATATCATATAAACTGGAATTGAAATACCTTAAAGCGGTAAAATACATGTACATTTCCCTGCTCTGGAATCAAAATCCTGGTGTGTGCTGAAAAGTTTGTTTTACCTGTTTTCAGTTAAGTCAAACTTGATTATCCCAGCAAGTGGCCTGATTTTTATTATTATTTTTAATTCAGGAATTTAAATATTTCGTTATTTGTAATGACATTATGCTTGGTGCCTGTTAATTTTCTACATCTGTTTGAGTATCTACACTGTAGGGACATGCATTCTAACCCATTGATAAGCTACTTAATTTTGTTTGTTTGTGAGAGAGTTGGGGGGGAGAGCGGGCAGCGATGCTGTTTGACATTTGTATCTTCATCATAAACCTGGCCCGGTGGATCAGTCGGTAACGCGTCTGACTACCATGCTAAAGGTCCCGGGTTTGATCCCCGGCCGGTTCAAATCCGGGAACTTTTCTAACGTTGGAAGCGGCCCGGCACCCACCCAGCGTCGAATAACATGGGTTCCTGGGGGAAACCCTGGGGGGTAAAGGCGGTGAGGGGCATGATGCTGATCACATCATCCCCAATCATGACCGGATCAAGAAAGTGTGGGGCGTTACCCCCACACCCCCTATATGCCTTCATGGCATGGTGCTAAGCACAGGGGATCACTTTACCTTTACCTTTATCATAAACCTGCAATGCAAATACACAGCCTCAATTTCCATGTTTTGAGCATTTCTGATCTATTTCAGTAATATTTCACAAAAAAGGAGACCTACTTTTTGGAAAAACTGACTGCATTTCGCATTATGTTAAGAATTCATGCATATTTCATTCCTGAAAATGACATTAAATTGAGGATTCTAAAAACTACATTTTTTCACATTTTACATTGTCATGCTTCCTACATGCCTGAGCTATTTCTCACCAGAATCCATATGAGAGTTGCGAATTTCTTCAGTCGTTTGAAGAATTTTGGTATTCTATCCATCAGAGAGTGCAACTGCCTGACAGTCCTGAATACTACCATTAGCACTACATTTGAGAAAAGATGAAAATCACTGGACCAATATCCAAGTTGTTGTGTGCTTGGTCAGGAAGTTCAAAACAAAACTTGTAGCAGAGCATTTGTGCTGGCGGCTAAGTTAATTCCAGCAATCATAAAACAGAAAAACACTTGGCGTGGTCTTGGCATACTTAACCACCCTTATCATGCACGTCTAATCATTCAGAACAAAATTTCCGTAAGAGGTCTGTCATTCATAAAATTAGACCACTGTGAGGAGGGGCGGGGGGGGGGGGGTTGTTTAGTTGTCAGATTGCTATGGTTTTTGCATGCTAATTTCCAAATAAACCTTGTATATTTTTCCACCTGCAAGTAAAGGATTATGTACAGTCACGGACACTACTGGATTGTAGTGAGCTCATTGAAAGTCAATGTGGTTGTTACAATCCAGTAGTGTCCGTCACTGTACAAGATATTTAGAATTAAAGTACCCCTACTCGGAGCCCTCCATGGAATGTTTTATATATGCTAATTAGACCATGGGAAAGTTAGCATGCAAAACTTTACTCTCAATTCATGTTAACAGCAGTGTTTAATATGCTCACTGTCTGTGTGAATAATCCTTTGGAAGTCTAAGGCGGTGTGATCAATGGTTGCAGGAAGCATTTCCCCTGGAATGGTAGTGCTATGCTGCATTTCAGCCCTGGCAGAGTCCACATCGCTGATAAACACAATCTTTCAGGAATTTCCACATGCAGATGTTAAATGGGTTCAAGTCCGGAGAACAGGTTGGGCAAACATCTGGAAAAAAAACCTGGCAAAAACGATCATCGCCAAAGTTAGCACAAAGCAGATCCTTCACTTGTCGACCAGCATGCAAGGATGTTCCATGAAGACAGGGGTCTCTAAACATAATCGTTCTTGCAATGAAGTGAGCGTAACATGCATTCGTAACCGAACATCTGAGAGGACCTTTGTTGTGTCAGCTTCTCAAAGCCCAGAATGAAATAAGCTGTGAATCTACGTCATACAGAATGGCATACAATGCCACATTTCTCCAACTGGTGGCGAATATTTGAACTTTTTTTTTCATCAGCACTCTACTTTATGCCACATTTCATATACCACATCGTTGCTTTGAATGTGTTCCAGACGGCTATGAGTAGGGGAACTTTAAATTTAACCACCATGTATGTAGTAGTGAATTTTTTTTTACCTTCATGGATTCTAAAATCTATGCTGTCTAATTCATAGAACACTGAAGGAATATTGATGCAGTGAAAACTCGGTTATACAGGGTGAGGCAGTCAAACGGGAAGATTTAAAAAATTCACTTGGATACTTTGGATTTGAGGTAACCCCAAAGGAAAAAAGTCAGGATCTGCTAAATCGGGTGAACCTGCAGGCCACGGAATATCGCCGAATGTGCTGATGAGACGAACATGAAATGCGAGTCTAAGCACATCCATAGACACACTGGCAGTATAACTAGTTGCACCATCTTGCTGGAAGAGTGTTTCTTCATCTGGGTCATAGTCATGGAGGAAGGCAGGAGAAAGGTTACCAATATGTCAGCATAACGTCCAGCGTTTACTGTCACCATATTACCACTCAAGGTCATGCCCCCCACTCTCATAACCCCCAACCACGCCTGCCAGCCAATCCTGAAATCTTCCCGTTTGACTGCCTCTGGCGTCATGGGTGGATTTACTCTAAGACTCCGACAATGTGTGCAAAACCGAGGATGCCATCTTCCTGACACCAAATTAAAAAAAATGAACATTTTTCAGGTACACTAGTAATTTCCACTCATGTACAGTACATTCATGTTCAGAAATTAACTAATATTTGCTGTCTATTTTTTGTGAATTTTTTAAATCTTCATGTTTGACTGCCTCATCCTGTACGTTTTATGAGGGACAGAAGGGAAAAAAACATATTATTGAAAGATAATTAAAATTGTAAAAGGAAGTGCACAAGGAAAGAAAATGGGTACTACATATACACCAAAGTTTGCTATGTTGCATTAATCTGTTCTAAATCGTTATTGTAAATTCACAAAATCATGAGAAATAGACATTGAATGCGCTGGGGGTTGGAAAGTGTGCAAGCAAGGTTTACCTGCTTAATCCACGCAGCCAATTCCCTGCAAAGAAAACATGTTTACCGTAACTCTCATTTCCTGCTGTATAAGTATTCCAAGACTTGCGGATGACAAATTTTGCCAGAAGCCTGTTCTGCATGTCAGGCATCCTATCCCTCCCCTCTTCCTTGCTTTTGCAATTGCTTCATTCATTCACCATGCGACCTTGAACTCCTGCCTTACGATTGGGGAACAAGTGCACCATTGCCAAACCGATAGTTACTAAAATCTGCTTTCTCTATAGTCACTAAATGCTGCTTTCTATAGGGTTTCTGAAAGTGTGACTGAGGTGTCTTTATTTCGCATTTGTGGATAATTGAGAACATTGCTAAATCACTATTCACACTTCTTTACCCACGCTTTTACGTAATCCTTCCTAGATGAAGGCACTTCCTTGGAAATCTTTCCTTTCTTCATGTTTGCCAGGAAAAAAGTAAATAAAGTAGAGTATAAATTACCCCCACAACGGATGTTTTATACTTGGTGGTAGCTCAGAAAATAAGCTTTATATGTACTATATAATAATATTGTACATTTTAAAGAAAGTGTAAAAAATGTTACACAAAATGAGAACACGGAGCTTAACGCAGACAAAGATTCCAAGAAGACTGTTAACACCATTTATCCTGCCTAGTTATACAACCGGTTATGCATGGGATGCATGTTGTGGCAAAAAGTCTTTTCAAAAACTTTTAATTGTGCAAAGTCGTTCCTCTTCCACGAAATTCTTACAATTTTAGTTCATAAGAAACCCGTTTGCACGGAAAAGAATCTCATTTATTGCAAGAAGTGAAACTCGGAAGAATCTTGACAGTAGTCACACTGGCGCAAGCAAGAGACGGGAGATAATCCGACAGAATGAATATTGGATTTTATGTGCGTTCACTAGAACATTGTCCGTTACAGGAGTAACTGGTAAGATAAGATTCTCTCAGGAGGGAAAAAAAATCGTTGCTGTAAATTTCGTTCTGGTTCAGCTGTCTAAAACACATCGTAAAAAAGTTTTCTTTGCTTCAGTTAACTTCCCCCTCCCCCTTTGCAGGGATCAGTCCAAACCCTTCCTCAACTTGCATTGTAATCCACTCTGAAAAAGTAAACACACAACTTGCGATCTGTCGCTTGGCCAAAACTTTCCCTCTCGTATTCCTACATTGAGCATTTTTTTTTCTTTTTTCACAGCAGCATGATGGTTCTGAAGAAAAGCGGACTTTATGTGCATCATGAAGTTGTTTTAACTCTTGTTTTTCTTTCTGGAAATCGAATTTCGTTATCGTCAAATCATAACAGCTTTGCGAGATTCAAAACAATGAAGCTTATTTCTTCTTGCTGGATGAGTCATTGCCGATATCAGCAAGTGACAGCTTTCCAGACGCTAGACTAGACACTGGCGCCAGCTGCAGTGTAAACACAATGAGACCGACTGGAAGTTACAGCAGCAGGTGGCATAAGGGAAATCCTCAGCATTTTAAAGATAACGCGATTGTCGAAGACCGAACTTTTATCAGCAGTGTGAAAAAGAAAAACGATCCTTGCGTTACGTTTTACCATGCAACAGACAATAATATGGGCAATATTTCCTATCCAGACAGCTGCATTCAAACAAGAAAGAGGGACCTGAATTCTGCAATTATCGCATTACCATGCACACCAGAGGTGGATAATGAGCTGTTGTAGGAGAAGGGAGGGGGTTCACTTTTCTTTTTCTTGTCCTGCCGTTTTGTTCGTTTTGAAGAAGACATTCAGAACTGGTTGCTTTATTTTAGACGCCAAAGGAAAGGAGCCCGTGTGTGCACACGAGCAAGAAAATCGTGGCCGAAACAATTAGAAATGGACGTCTCCCCCCCCCCCCCCACCCTTGTTTACTGATAGGAAAAGGGAGAAGTCACTCAGCCAATAGAACACTCTTTTGGCAAATTTTATAACCGGCACAGTTGGGAAACGGGAGTTGTAACATACGTAAGATCGACGTCAACTTTTGCGGGAAACCTAGATGACAACGCATTAAGCAGGTTGACTGATCTTTAAATAGCCTAGGTGGCTTTGATTATCTGTAAGTTTCCCTTTTTTTTTTATGAAGTTCTACAGGACACAAAGAACACGCTTTTAATGAAAGTGGTTACCGGAAGTTGTCGGCTACAAGGCCAAAAGTTGCTCGCTCACGGGAAGTTGCTGAATCTCGAACTCAGAGCTAGACAGATGGGTGAGACTTTCAGGTGCCATGCTCTTGTATTTTGGAACATTCCTGCGATCTTGTCTTGAATTTCTCATCTACCTCTGGTGAATATATTCCAAGGTGGTGCATTCAGCAGGGAAAGAGCTTGAACTGCCATGCACATTGACAAAGAATGTCAATGTCCAGCGGGCATTTCGATCTGCTTCCCTCGAGTTGTCAGCAGCTCTTAGGACAAGGAAACATGTCAAGTTAAAATAAAGTCCAAGCTCTCTACACATTCGATCTTCTCTTGTCGACTTACGCAGGTGTCTACTTCAAATTAAGCGAAACCAGTTTTGCGGAAGGGTCTTGTAAACAACTTCGTATTAAAAATTATCCATATTTTGATTTATCCGTACTGAAATACATTATAAATCCTATCTTATCGGCTGGGGAATGTAAAGATCTTCGGATTAAATGGTACTTCATATTAACCAATATCGTATTAACGAGGTTTTCCTGTATTGGTTTTGGAATGAGTGGAAAAAAAATCACCAATATCCCCTCACAAGAGCTCATTACTCTGAAACTGCTATGCATGGCTATGCAATAATTTCATGAAGCAGCCTTTTTTTAATGCAGCTATCTGCATCTCTTGTCTTGAACTAGTGTTTTATCTTTAAAATGCACTGGACTTTCTATTCTGCCACCGGTCCGTTGATGCCAGTCTTTCTGAAGGGAGGCTGCTACGGGTGCCAGTGTTATGTGTGGCTATTCCAACGCAGTTGCAATGACAGCGTTGAATCATCCAACATAAAGCATGAAATTTTTCATTGTTGTCCTGTCCTCTTATAAACAAAACCATAACTCTTATCTTGTGGATAACACAAGAATAATCTTTTGAACACTAGAGCCAGGATTTTCAACCCTTAACCCTTAGTACGCCGCGCGGTCTGACGAAAGTAAGCCCAATGTCGCCGAGGCTTTGAGCGGGAAATTTGAATTCGTATACATAATGGAGAAAAATCGTAATAACTCTGGCACTATGGGACCAATCTACTTCGGATAACTTTTGTTTTGCAGGCAATACATCGGTGCATGCAACCATGTAAAATTTGGATGCCCCAACCGTAGGGGGTTTACGGGCAGGGGCTGCATCCCCCGAATTTCAATGAAAAAACATAAAAATGTGGAGTTTGCCCCCTCTTCTCCAGCTACTTTGGGGAGAAAACCGGAACTTTTGCTTTTTTTTTTTTTTTTTTCAAAGAATAGACCTTCCTCAACAGAATGAAACTTGATTCATGTTCGTGGTTGCAATACAATTTGAATAATAAAGGCAAAACTTAAAACTCAATCGAATTTTAGCCAATTTGCATATTATTCATAAAATTGTTATAACTGACACCATGGGACCAATCTACTTCGGATAACTTTTGTTTTGCAGGCAGAAGATCAGTGCATGCAACCATGTAAAATTTGGATGCCCCAACCATGGGGGGGTTACGGGCGGGGGCTGCATCCCCCGAATTTCAATGAAAAAATCATAAAAATGTGGACTTTGCCCCCTCTTCTCCAGCTACTTTGGGGAGAAAACCCGAACTTTTGCTTTTTTTCGTTCGTACTTGCATCTTGTGTAGCTACTGTGAATCTTTCTTCCCTGTTGACTCGGCTCTTTGTGGAAATATGTCCGGAAGGAAAGGATTGTGCGTTAAGGAAATCGATGAGCTGTTATATGATATGAACTGTTTTATGGTGAGGCCTTTCCTAACAGAGGAGGGAAGGGAGCCTTTGCAATCGTTTGTTTTGTCTATACTTCTGGATAGACGCATGCTTTAGACTCATGCTTCTGGCCTCTGGCTATTGTCAAGCTTCATTGCATTTCTAACAGAGAGGCGACAGAAAGCTGACACCTGCCAAACCTCATCCAATCCCCTCTCTCCTTGCCCCCCTCCCACCACTACTTCAGCTGGATCACCAGAAAGAAGAATGTGTGCCTTATCAGTACTAAATCACAGCGTTGGAAGCTTGGAGGAAAACAGAATCGTAAATACCAAGCATTTATTGTGTCTGTCAACTGAAGAGCGAACACGTGTTTGGGTGAGCCCAAACACGTGACATATTCCGAGAAAGGAGGGGGGGGGGGGAATTTGAAATTTTCGAAACAAGATTGCAAAACAAGTTCCCGAACGAACTGTCAGTGTTTCAACCTCAATATACAAATATAACTGTGGCAAACCCTTGATAATTGTATCTAAAGCTGTTTGTAACATATGTGTTACAGCGGCTACAAGGGACATACTGTTTTTGTAACATATGTGTTACTTCCCATAGTAACAGAAATTAAAACAAAGGGCTTTTTCAACTGGTGTTTGCAGAAACAAAGTGCACACAATGTTTAGTATGATCGCTGCTTTTGTCCAGAACCATTCACATGCTAAAAATAAGTCTCAGAGTTTAATAATTCATTTATGTGAGATTTAGTTTGCATAAAAAAATTACTGCAACCTGTCTGTCTTCAACATATCGTGGTAATAAGACACAGCGATACTTTTCTCCATCTGCAATCCGCTGTTAACCCCCCCCCCCCTTTATCTTGTTTGTAATGTTGATGACAGGCTAAAAAGTGTGGTGCCTGTGACTTGTCTAACAGTTTCGAAGATATCAGTTTCTGATCTGCTTTAGGCAGATACGACTTGCTCAACGCAATGCAGAGAACAAGATTTAGCACAGGCCAAGGATGCATTGCCCATTCCCTGCCCTCTGATGCAAGCGACAAAAAAAATTCAAGTGAAGAGTTTAGTCCTGCGGTTGTAGCTGATAAGAAAACTTGTACAGAAATGGGTGGCACATGTTATCATCATGGAAATCATGAACTCCAAGGGCAGCATTCTTTCAAGCAAACTCAGTTAAAAATGTGTAACTGAAATATTTTTCCTTTCCTTGTTCAGACTGAAATTGTTGAACGTTTAGCTCGAAAAATTGTTTATCTGAAAATCATGTAACTGAAATATAATAGCCTTAAAGGAATTGGCGGGGACCACCAGAAAAAACGTACTAACGAAGAATGTGTACTATCGCAAAACATATAACTGCATTTTCACTGTATTATCAGATATTTATTCATTCAATAAATAAGTGTGGTTGGAAATTTTAGATTTAATGTTCATTTGACAAGTTTTGAGAATTTTTTTTTCTTGCAATGATTAATATATTTTGAAAGTAAAATTATATCAGTGGTGTTGCTGCATTTTAAAAATGTACTCTCATTCTGTGTTCTACTCTAAGAGTCTAACCAGAGTTAAGTAGATCATCCTGAAACAGACATGTAGCAGGCTGATACATATGGATAGATGTAGATAAAATTAAGTGTTCCCTTTCTAATACAGACAATAAGAGTGAATGTGAAATAGAGGTGTAAAAATAAGGGAAAGTTCACGCCAGAGCAACAAACTTCACATGCTGCTTGCGAAGGAGCCAATCAGCAGCAACATTTCATGCCGTAGCAACATGACAGACTGCACAAGTCTGCATTTTATTGGTAAAAATCCTCAAGCAACACCTGTCACTTGTTGCTTCGGTATGAATTTTCATGGCAGTAAAGTTACAGTCGTGAATGCTGATGACAAATTTGTAACTCGTGAATTATGGAGTGTCAAGTTAGTTATTGTTTGTAGTTCACCATATTGTGCCACAATTGTGATCACAAATCTTAAACACAGCTTCAACATATTTCGTTGATTCATTGCAGGAGGAGGTGCTGCCTAGGAAGGAGAAGCGACAGTACAAAAAGAGGAAGCATAAAGGAGGAGCCTTGCCTCAGCGTGGATCCTCACTTTCTATGCCTTCGTACACATCAGTGGGAGAGTTGGCGGCTGGTGTCGGGGGCTACCCAGATACGCTTAGTTCAGAAGACGAGGGCCTCTCTGGGGCTTCACCTTCTGACGTCGACGAAGAGGAGGCTGATTCTGAAGGACCTTTCGCTTTCCGACGGAAAAAGTTCTGCAACTATCATGCAGTAAGTGATTTTTATTACATTTTTACTCATTTTGAACCCTTGACAAAACGTGAAATCAAAATTATGCTGTATTTGAATTAAGACTTGGCTAATATCATTTTGAACTTACGTAGAGTTACACCAATACCAATGCCTATATTTCAAGATTCAAGGAATTTTAAAATTTTGTAGGGTAACAGTGAATATTAGTATTTACCTCCAACATGTGTAATTTTTTTCAGCTTAACATGAGACTCAATGTAACTGATTGTATTGTAATTTTTAATGGATTTAATTAATGAACTGGTTTTATTATTCCAATGGAATTTGTGTTGTTAGTGTATTTTAGCCATGTAGTAATTTTATATTATTTTTTAGGGTATATTTGGAATTATATGTTATTTTTCTATTGTATTAAACTGCTATGTAAGGCATGCTGTTTTCCAGCAGTATAATCCAATAAATAAATAAAACAATACAATATCAGTCTACCATAATGTTTCATAAAAATATTAATAGATTCATGTGAGATAATAACTTTCATATTTATTCTTAAATTATTTTTAAGTGTCACCCCATTTGTGTGGAATTAATGAATAATTGTGATTTTTTTAAAACTTGCAGGATTATTACTGCAAGAAAAAATTAATGGTTGTTAATTGATATTGTTGGTCAATACAATGTAACCCCCATTTTTATGTTCCCAAATTTTACATTTTCTTACATTATACACTCAAATTTTGTAGTCCCCATACAGCAAAATGTAAAATTTTCCCACATTTTAAGTTTTTTCATCTCAGTTCTCTGAAAGAAACAAAATTTGTTTTCAACTGTATTGTACTTAAATCCTAGGGTGACTGAACTCTATAGATATTTCGAGCATCATTGGAATTAAATGCAACATTTGATTCATCATACTGGTTTCTTCTTTCAAATCCATTCGGTGTGATGGTATGAATATGTTTGTGAAAGTGCGTTGCTTGCAATGAGCTGTTACTAAAATTAGTGATTTAATGTATTCACACTAACTTTCATGTTCAAAATTGTTCAATGTGATGTTCATATAATTATGCTTTTCATGTTTTTACATGGAATCTATTTAAATGATATTTTTTCATTCATTGCAGCCTCTTTCTGGAAGCCTGGGGAACTGGCCATGGTGCGGCCGAGAGGAGGGTGGTCTTGCAGACAGGAAGTATAGGTACTGCCTGACTTCTCTAGCAACACCTCAGAGGCACTGTGTCGGTTTCGCCAGGAGAAGGGTAGGGAGAGGTGGAAGGTAATTTCATACTTTCCTCATTTTCATTAGTTACGAATTCATATCTCTTTCTGCCCAAGTCAAATGACTAATCCATGGAACTAAGGTGCATTGTGTATAGAGGACCCAGCAAGTACGAAGGCTGAAAGGTTATATGCTTTTTAATTATTTTAACCATGTTTTAATCCTTCCACAACTCTTTTCATCCATCACTGAAGTACAAAGGTCAGTCCAAAAATTCTGATGACAAAACAAGGTATGTTTTGTGATTTTATATTGTTTTTAAGACAGGTAAATCCCATGATTAGCCATTTTCGTAGCACAGCCAAATCCTGCACCATGTTCTGACATGCTTCACGATGCAAGTTTGTCATTATCTACATAAGACTTTCCTGGACAAGATATTCTGAAGATTGTCCAGGTCCCTTAACCATAACTTTCAAGAAGTCCCATCCCGACTTCATCTCTGGGGTTCATCAATGATAGAGTCTGAAACAACCGGAATCGCACAATGCAAGAGTTACGAGTAGTTGTGGAAAATGCCTCCACTTACGTGTCTGCGTATTAATCTCTGCAAAAGCATCTGCCAGAATGCAGAATGTGGTGCAGAATTCTTCTGTGCTACGAAAATGACAGTCTCCATACCAATGTACTGGACTCTTAATCCATAAAGTACGTGTTTGCATCAAGCATTCAACAATAACCATCATAGTGTTGAAAATGAAGGGGGGTGGGGGTAAGGGGTTAGACCACTTTGTGACTATCCTGTAAAAAATGACAAAATTCAACACTTCCCATGATGTTCAGTTTGGCAACTGCATGCTCATTCTCCAGTTGTATGGCAGACGGCTCAGCTGTCTTCGTAGGTACTGTTCCATATAGTGATTGTGGAATGTGATTGATTTGTGCTTAGGGTGAGAAGTGGTGGTAAGATCCAAGAAGTCAGCAAGTGAGTTGCTCGCGGTGCCCTCTTTCTTTCACATTGTTTAGTAAAGGATCTTGATTTATCTTCCTTACAGTTCAAAATTGAGATGTCATGTTTATTAACACTAACGGTCTACTGAATAAACCAATATCTCTTTCCAGGGATGAAATTGATTATTGCTAAGAAATTCCATATCAATTGCTTGACTTCATATTCTTATTATAAATTTTATTATTGTATTTTAGTGATGGGCCCATAATGATTATACTGATGATAAATATTCTACTGATCTGATATAAAGTTCCAAATGATCCTTGAAGATCCTGAATGGTTCACTGACCTCTTTAACCTTTAGCTGCCTGATGGTCGAGATTTCGACCACTACATGTGAACCCCTTTATGCTCAGCAGCATGCAGCAGCAACTAGCATGCAATTTCTCAAAAACTATACACAATATTTCAGTTCAGTCTTTTTTTATCTTTGGTATACATACGAAGGTATGACATACTCGAATTACAAAACAATACATCCATTCACGCCGTACCCTTAGTGAATGAAGCAGAGGATCTTCGCAATTAATAGGATTTAACTATTAAATTGTGCAACGTGGAAGTAGGAAATTTCAAATTTCTCGTAAGTAATACCATTGTTACTACTATTAACGAGCAAAGTTTGAAAAAGTCCTTTGTTTTGCTTCGTTTCCCTTTGTTACTGCCATATTATTATGGGATAGATATCTAAAAACAACAGCATCTTTTTGGAAAAAATAAATTCTATTGTAAGAAGGAAAATAGAACAGAAAAGGATTTAAAATAATATTATTTTCTTTTAATTGTGCACTGTCGTTGCTCTTCCATTGCAAGCAGGAATGACTAAAAAGCAACATTTTCAGCAATGTCCGACAATTAAGGATTCAGAGGGGGATGCTGGGGCAAAGGCCTAATGGTTGAAATTTGCCCTGACCACGTGTTAGCACACGTCAGCAATTGACGCGTCATTTCTTCAAAACTATACACTGTATTTCAGTTGTCTATTTTGTTCATGAGTTTATGCATAAAGGGCCTTTGGGCCCCTCTATACACCTGCGAAGTTTCATAGAAATCGGAGAGGGGACACTTAGATAACCTCCCTTGTTAGTCTTACACTTCGTAATTATATAACACTGCATGTGTTATAATGTTTTATTTTAATTTTTAAAACTGTAACTGTAGAACAATTGTATAAATTGTATAAACATTTTATGTTAAACAAGTAAGATTATTTTTGTGCACGAGTGTGTTAGCCGATGCGTAGCAAAGTATATTAGGAACAACACTTGATAAAAGATCTTGTAGGACTAATTAATGAAAAATTTCTTTGTAATCGAAGATCATAATACCTTTTAAGGTGTGGTAATATTAAAATGGGATTGAGATACGAAACTCTCGGATCCGGAGTTTTCGGAGCTGGATCCAGATCTGGAACTTTTGGATCCGGATCCGGATCCGTTTGGCCATCCCTACTCTGGTGCACTCATTCTGCTGTAAACTGGGATGCCCACCCCCTTGCCCCACTATGATGCCATCACTAGTTCCGGTCCACATAGACGAACGTTTGTCATGATTATACATTTTGCATGTGACGTGATATTGTTATATTGGCTGCCTCACCCCACTCCCTCTTATCTCCCCAGCTACTTCTTTATAGCGCAATGTTTGACGTGAAACTGATATAATATTGTTATCAGGAAATTCTTTATTTTTGATTTCATACCACCATCGGTGGATTATTGAGATGGTTGATGCTGCCGGATCTGGATGTTGAAAACTAAGAATAAATTGTCATCAATTTAGGGTTAACAATAATATTAGTGCCTTCACCCCTTTGACAACTAACATTATCCTAGGAGGCACTTTATCCAGCCTTCGTAAATCTAAACGGGAAGAGGGCAGTTTGAAGATGAATTTCACCAACGGAAAAGTCGAAACTTCCATTTGATTAGCCGTAACTTGATGTTGAAGTTGATTCCCCATAAGGAATACATGGGATTCCGAAAATTCTTTTGATCATATTTTTCAAACATCGTGTCCCGCTTAATAATCAACCTAAAGAAATGCTTCCACTTGCAACATGGAGAGAAATTCATACTCTTGGATAAACGCAGGGTTTTTGTTTAGTA
Organism: Lepisma saccharinum; assembly: GCF_977018435.1. Classification (NCBI taxonomy): domain Eukaryota; kingdom Metazoa; phylum Arthropoda; class Insecta; order Zygentoma; family Lepismatidae; genus Lepisma; species Lepisma saccharinum. The sequence goes on from NC_139249.1 coordinate 38,142,141, forward strand.
GCAGTGCCCATTCGGGCAATATTGAAATAAATGCACAATTGGTGCGTAACTGTATCTCCTCTCCTTAATGTTGGATTTAGTAGTATTCTTGACGTCAACACATGCTCCTCCAAAGGTTTTTCCCTTGAATAATGCTTTTTTTTTAATCTGTCGAGCATCCATTCCTGCCTTGAGCACTTTTTTTTCACATGGTTCTGAAGAAAAGCAGCGATTATATTGTGTGCATTTCTTTCCAACACTGCTCTGAGTGTTCAGGAAGTTCATTATTGTGTTAGATGCAAAATAAAATTTACAGTTTTGCTTATCAGAAGGTGCAGAATGTGAAGTTGTTTTAACACTAGTTTTTCTTTCTGGAGTTCGAATTTCGTAATCTTCAAATCAAAACAGCTTTGCTAGATTCAACACAATAACTTCTTCATAATTGGGAAAAGAGAGACGCGGTAGTCAAAAAGACGCACGCCAAGCAACAGCGCAGCAAGTTCCAACGAGGATGGTGGCAGTGGCCACTGAAATTAATCGAAAAATAAGAAAAAACAGCTTCGCGGATAAAAGTGAATACTAGTTTCTCCGTATTTAATAACTTCTTCCTTCATGCTGGACGAGTAATTGCTGTTATTGGCAAGCGACAGCCTTGCAGACTAGACAAAACACTGGTGCCAGCTGTAGCGTAAAACCAAGGAAGTTCGAGTAACAGGTGGCCGAAGAGAAAATCCTCGGCATTTTGAAGATAACGCAACGCAACTGTTGATGACCGAATGTTTATCAGCAGTATGAAGAAAACAGGAATGACCCTTGCTTTACCTTTTACCATGCAGCAGCCAATAATATGGGCAAAATTTCCTATGCAAACAACAGCATTATTTTTTAAAATACCCAGAGAGAAAATCTGTTTAATTGATTGATTCATTATTTGGTCACTTTATGCACAATAAGGCTAATCGGGACTGGACCTACAGTTTAAAGTGAGATCTGGACCACCATTTGCCTCGACCGGGTATCAAACCTGGGACCCCTTGATTACAAGGTGACGACACTGACACTGCGCCATAACGGAGCACCCCCCCCAAAAATGTTTAATGTCAAACAACCACCAGTCACACAAAGTTCCGAAATACTTACAAAGGCACTTTTTGCGAAACTTGGTTCGTACTCCTTTACATGTGTCAGCAGGGGCAGCGATTAGGGGCGGGGTCAAGAGGGGGTAGTTGCCCCTACTTTTTGCCACTTTTGCACCATGCTAATCTTACGTACCAAGGGAAATTAATTTTCTACCAAAGAATAAATGTCTGCAATTTCAAATTGATAAAAACGTGATGAACATTTTAAGTGCTCCTTGACCTGTTTAGAATCTAAAAGTTGGCAACGGTGACTGTGTGACTCATGTATCTGGAGACGGTGCAAAACCGGAATGAGCGTTTGCTGAAGATAAGCGAGCATCGACTTGCAAGGCCTTCCAGGTACCCGTGGGCTTTCGATGCTTGATTGGTCAAAACCAGGTCTATAGTTTTACTCACCCGCTAGGCAACCAGACAGGTCTAGTAAGCTAATCTGCCCGATCTGCAGCTCTGATCAAGATATCTTGAACTTGATTAGGTAAATTTAAGTTTGAAATTTGTGTGCAATTAACAAATTTTCATGGATTAGTATATCCCGTAACATTTGAGACTTGTGTTTGTAATTGTATTTTGAGTTTGAGTCTGAAATGACAAATGTAAATTCTGTACATCAAATCAAATATTTTTAATATATACCGTTTAATTGAATTTGAATTTTTGTATACATTGAAATCACGCAGACCCTTTATGTTGTTAATATATTAGTGTGTGTATCTGTGTGGGTGGTGAGAGGTATGTAAGGTTGAAATCGAGAAAACATCTGCTTCTACCCTTGAATTTTTTGAAAGTTTAACTTAAAAACCGGTATTTATACTTTAATTTTATCTTTGTCCTAGGGTGACCACCCTGGGAATGCACACCAACAAGAAGGAAATGTCTTGTTCTACATTTGGATGGTTGTAACATGTGTAAACTGTATGTGATTGTATTATTAATTGTGTTTTTTTCCAAACAGGATTATTCTGGATAGGGGTATCACATCAATGGATGATTTCTGGTCATCGTTGGACTTCACGATACAGGAGTCAGATCCTAAGAGCTCGAATACCTCATCGGACGATTTCGTTAGTGAAATCAGAAATGAGTGGTAAGTAGCTTGCATTATTTCAGCACCTCTTACTTTTAGGTATTGTATGAGAGTGTAATTGTAGATGCAGGAGCACAAAAGGGCCAAGTCCTCCTTGTTTCCTTGTTCCTTGTATCATCTACATTTGATGTAGACACGTACAATATCTATGTATCTTGTTCCCTGCACCTGAATTTTGAAAAAAAAACTTACTTGTACTCTGTATATGAAAGCACTGAGAGATACTTGTACTCTGTATATGAAAGCACTGAGAGAGGGCCTACGTATCAGCCATAATATTCACCCGTACCCCCTGGCCTGAATGAGACCCCACAATAATTTTCCAAACCATCTCACATCTCCACTTCAGATCCCCATTCAAACCATTCTCCCCTTCCCTACACATTGGCTCCCCTTCCACATGTGCCATTTCCGCGGAAACTTACGAAAGCAGTGTGTGTGCATAGCTGGCTTCATATCTGTACAGGATAGTTTTTACTTCTGGTTGGGATCTCTTAATCCATGTAGACACACACACACACACACCAATTTTGTACTACATATTTTTAGCAAAAAATGGGCAGTGTGTGTGTGAGTTAACATGGTATTTTTATTAATGACCTTTTATTTTACATTTGCCCCCAATTGTTTTTGCTCACAGTGCTGGGAATGATGTGTAGTGAAGGCTTATGGAGAAAGTAGTGGGATGTGGAGGTAGCGGCTCCACATTCACAATCTCAGCCATTTGTGGAAATGATGTGAACAACACCACACTCTAGCTGCCTTTACACTCCCCAGGTACCTATTGATTAAAGGCTGGGCGAACTCCAGATCAGATCTATGCAAGCACATTGGTAGAAAAATATTTCTTCCAGCTGAACCACCACAGAATCCAGACCCTCATCATCCTTCACAGTTTCCTGCCTCTGGCTGGGTCGGCATAGAAGTCAAGCCTCTCCATTTTCTTCAGGACTTCCACCACTCCTCTCTTTCCATCTACATCTTGGTCTCCCCTTCAGCATTATTCCCACTCCTTGTGCATTGTAAGCTCTTACTGGCAGTCTTTCTGCACCCATCCTCTTCATGTGTCAAATCCATCTGTGCCTGATCTATTCTGTCCTGAAGCTGCACTAGTGTCTGTTTTATGTCCTCATTCCATCCCTTCTAGTCTTCCCCAATATAGTCCTTAAAAAATCCACTCCACTGCCTGCATATTTCTTTTGTCTCTGTCATTGTCCAAGTCTCTGCTCCGTGCATACATAATACATAGTATGTATTATATATTTCCTTTTTGCATTTCATAGGTACATCCCTGTTCCATATTAATCTTCGAACACTTTGATATAGTCCACCACCCATTTGTCCTCTTCTGTGTACCCCCTCATCTATTCTTCCACTTCTCTCAATTGTGCTTCCTAGATATTTGAAACTTACCCAAACTTACCCTCAACTTTTCTGTGTCCACCTTTATTCTTGGTACATTTCTGGCTCTGTTTCTTGTTGCTATTAGCACCTCGCTCTTTTCTGCATTCAATTTCATTCCTGCTCTTCTAATTTCCTCATTCCGATTAGCAAGCTGTCTCTGTACTTCTTTTTCCCTGTTCCCATATTACTAAGTCATCAGTGAACAGCAGGGTCTTCATCTCTGCCTCTCCTATCTTCTTCCCCACCTCTTCGTTAATTGTAATTATGAAGAGCAGTGGGGGAAGAGCACTTTTCCTGTTTTAGTCCATTACTTATAGTGAACCACTCCACTGCAGAATCCACATATACAAGCAAATTCCACAGTTGAAATAAAGGTAACTTACCACTGCCCTATTAATGCATTTGCCTCTGTTTTTTTGACTGTAATATCTCAGGTGTCAAGTCTTATTCATCCTCTTCATCACAACTAACATAGAAGTAATTAGGGAAATAATAAAATTTGCCAGAATTGAATATCAATGCCACTTTCTCTGGTACTCAAATGAGCATTAGATTTTGATCTTTTGGGTGCTCAAAATCTCTAATTATCAAAATATTCCTTCACTTGTTTGTTTGGGCCTCCTAGTGTAATTGTTATTGGTATAATGGAAATATCTAATTGGTCGTTGATAGTTGTAACTTTTATATTTGCACTGTTATCAGTATCTGTAAGAATTTTCTTACCAATGCATATTTATTTTTTTATTCTCCAGAACTTCATAACTCTACTTAATGGTAACATGATGAAATATTTATAAACGTGAAGCACATACTTGTGTTATACATACTTCTATTAACTGCAGGGCCATCTACTACTACATTTGGGGTAAAAGTCATGATAATTAATGCAATAAATTAGTAGAGATGGGGATGAGATAAGTACATGTGTGTAATTAGGACCACTTTGTACTGCTTAGACATGTTAATTGTTACTGGACCTACAATTTCAAGTAGAAATGGAACCCAGTGCCACTAATTACAAGGTGACAGCATCAGTAATCTTAGAAGTAAAGTTGTTGGCATCTCTGGTAAAATGAAAGCATACCAATATAGTTTATTTGAAATAATGTGTCGTGTCACTCTGTTTTATTGGTGTTTCTGGGTTATTTTTATACATTATTTCTAGGGCTGAGTCGATACCGATGTTTTGGTATCGGAAAGTATCTGTTGAAATTCATCTACTGAAACCAGCCAATACTATTCCGGCATTTTGGTCTTTCACGAAGTCTGCAAAAATGCCACACGACACGTTCGCGGAGTGTAATTATACAAAATTCGAACTTTCTTTATATTTTGTATCAATTTTGCATGAGAAACTATATTTTGGGATTACATAATATTTATTTTAATATTCTGATGTAATTCTTGAATATTCAAATCAAATTGTTTTGGTAAATTGATGGATATAATTGGAGAAGAAAATGTACACATCAATATTGATCAGTATTTTGAACAAATTTTAATTATTGCAATTTTCAAGTATCGGTATCGGTGGGAATCGGTAAAGAGTATCAGGATTGATATCGGTTCAAAGTGGTATCGGCTCGGTCCTAACTGTTTCAACAGATGAGTAACACCGAAGGTGTAAAGTTGCTCACATCTTACTTAATCCTTGTGACTCAGCTGAAGACAACTGTGGAATAGGTAGTGAAAAATTCGGGCTCAACTAGAACTTGAGCCCTACCACACTTTGTTGTACATAATATTGGCACAAAATCAATGGAACCTAAAATTTTACAAAACTTCCAGGATAATTGGTCTTCGCAAAAATGTCATACAACATTTTTTCTGGCCCCTTAAATGATCAAAATGCGATAAAAGTATCGGCCAGTATCATTAAATAAAATCCAACAGATACTGATATTTTAACATCAGTATCAGCTCAGCCCTATTTAAAGTATTCAGAGAAATGTGTATGAAATAAACAAAATAGCAAATTTTGCATTTTGCCTGATTTCCAGAGTAAATAAGACTGCAAAAGTTGTACTTGGAATTTCTGCAGATCCTGAGCTATAGTCAGATACCAGAGAAGTATCTGTGATTAATTTCTAACTAATATTTTGCGATACCATTGGCAGTTGTAATTGAAACTAAATTTCTGTTAAGTTTGTAACATTTGCAAAATTTAAAGCAGTGACCAATAGCTAGAGGTACATAATTTTGATAAATAAAAAAGCAAAATTTCAGTATAAAAACTGAGTCAATTTCGGATTCAAAAGCTGTAAATGAAATAAAATTTCGGTGTTATAGCGGTGAAAAATCGGACGAAAAGTGGTACATAAAATAATATTTTGGTTTTAAAATTGTGAATATAATCCTAAATTTGATTTAAAAACTACACTTATTACACAAAATTAACATTTCACTTCTAATAGCACATTTATGTAGTTATCAGAGTAGTAAGTTTATTTTTGTGTGAAGGAGTCCATTTCTGCTTCTCCAATATTAACAGCAGAATTAATCAATTTTCCATGAATTGTATAATTCACAGGATAATTGAGACCTCGGAAAGTGTCGCGTCGGTAAATAAACCCTAAATTTCGTGTTTAAGAGGGTTTTTTTTTTCGCAATTTGCAGTTCATTTCGCATTATTTCGTAACACAACATGGTAACAAAATGTATCTCACACCTTCCAAAAACATTAAAAATGAACACTACAATGTGTTTTTTGACATCTTGTTTTTTCATCAAAAACGAAATATGCACGCCCCTACCAATAGTAGTATAGTTGGGGGGGAAAATGTCAGTGCTATTTCTGGTATTAATGTATCTGAGTATTAATGAAGAAACTGAAATATATCTGTTTGTTTTCCCCCCGCAGGATCCATTTTAGGCCAAAGACACCACCAGTGAAGGAAGAGGCAGAGGAGGTGAACGTGTATAGCGAAGATGTGTATGAAATACCATCTAGTATTAGTATAGGTGTTGAAGACGATAGTGATCCAAGTGTTTCTGTTCCCATGGAATTTAATTTAGAAGATTTTCAGACTCCTGTGGACGATTCGGTGGCATTGCAGAGGTTGCATGGTGACGAGCAGGACTCGAATCTCTGGCCATCTGAATCGAACTTAGTTGATCATTCCTTCATTACGCAACCTAGTTCTCGGTTTAACACACTTGACGCTTCAAGTTCACAGTTTGCAGTTTCTGCAGTATTCAGTACAACTCCATTTCCGGGTATTCTTTCATCTTTAACTAGTCCATTGTTAACTAATAATTGTTCGAGTGGTAGCAACAGTTTGAAGTGTGTTACGACACCGGCAACTAGCAGCAGTGTTGTAAGTTGTAGTGGTGTTAGTGAATTAAGTGGTGGCATGCAGCTTACAAATGGACCACTTTCTGAGAGTAAGTATCCTGCCAAGTGCAGCACTTATTCATTAATTGCTTTATTCATGTTTATGCTTTTATAGATAACTTTTGTCTTAGTAAGCGTAGTTTTATTAGTGTATGGACATGGTAGTTGGATTAATGAGGATACATCAAATTGATTAAGTGAAATGAAGTACAGTAGAATCCTGATTTTATGTTCTTGGATTTTGTTTTCCCCCACAATACATTCAATCTTGATGGTTCCTACATAGATAGATGTAATAAATTATTCCTCTATTTTACATTTTCCTGCATTTTAAGTTTTTTTTTAGCTTGGTCCCCTGAGAAACTGAAAATATAAAATTGTAGATATTTATTAAAGAACATGTTATTTAACCTCCTTAATTAAAATATCTTGCCAGGTGCCTGCAATGGGGTTTTGTCTTGGAAAAATTAACCACAATTCCCAACATTTGAACCATATGAATTACATGTCTATAATCATTAAAATGGAAGCTGTGGTGGTTTAGTCTAGTCATTGTAGTGTCTAACTGCCACACAGGATACCCGTGTTCAATTTCCGTGATGGGCAATCTAAGGTAGGAATTTTCCGGCCTTGTCCCCTCATAAGTGTGTAAAATGTGTACCTTGAGCGTAAAGGCATCCTGAGCATGATGCGCATGACATCACCTCCGAAATGGCCAAGATCGAAGAATGTGTGGTGCCTTACCCCTACCCCCCTATATATGCCTCACGGCATGGTGCAAAGTGCACAGGGAACTTTACCTTATCTTTTTTATTCGTTATAATATTACAAAGATTGCTGAATTTTGGACTAAATTACAGGATAATTCTAGATATATATACACTGCTGGACAAAAAAACCAAAAAAACTGGACACTTTCATTTTTTGTGATAACACATAAATTCTGATTCAAAGGCTAACTAAATGTTGCAGAAATTATTGGAAATAAGAAAACCTGAATATATTCAACAGAAAGCAAATTGAAATTTATTGTTAATAAGTTAAATTAGAACATTAAGGAAAGTTACAGAAAACTACCAAAAAAAATTAGAAAAAATATCTTAGCAATATTTTTTTTTAATATTGTTAACTGGTACTGGTGGGGTATATAAGCTTTCTAGTAGTGGGTGTTACCTGCCCTGCCATCAATTACAGCTTGTAACCGCCGTGGCATACTTCGAATAAGGTTGGCAATCACTTCTTGGTCCAATTGCTCATATTCTTCTTAAATAGCACGTCTTAGCTCTTCAATTGTTTCTGGAACTATTGCGTGGTTTCTGATATGTCGTTTCAGTTGATCCCAGACATGCTCTATCGGATTTAGGTCCGGACTTTGTGGTGGCCATTGTAATCGCATAATCCCAACTTCGTCCAGTACTCCTTGACAATATTCGCAATGTGAGGATGCACATTGTCATATCTAATGGTGCATATAAACATTCTGTAATATACCTGCCCCATTCTCTACAAGAACCAACTCTGTACGTCCTTGTAAAGAAATACCTCCGCAGACCATGACACCACCACCTCCAAAGGGTGTTATTTCAACGAAACAACATTGTGCATAACGCTCATTAGGTCTTCTATACACATGTTCACGCCTGTCTGATGAACGTACGTTCAATTTTGACTCATCAGAGAATTAAAACCTTTCCCACTGCTCTACAACTAATGTAAGTGTTGTGTAGCAAATTCCAGTCTTCGCTTCCGGTGACGTGCTAACAACCTGGGACCTGTAGCTGGCCTCCGAGATGATAAACCACTTTCATTCAGTCTTTACGAACTGTTCGTGAAGAAACCACAGCTCTATGAACATTTTTCAAACGCCGTGCCACAATATTTGAAGTCGTACGACGGTCTCTTAAGACTATGATACTCATGAAACGATCTTCCCGTGCTGTTGTGCATCATTTCCGACGAGAACCTGGTCTTCTACCATAGTAACCAGTTGCATCATACCGTCTGAGAACTTCATGGATAGTACTTCGTGCTATATTTAGCACCCTAGCAATATAGTGCAGTGGCCACGGTGGCTCAGTCGGTAACGCGTCTGAATACCATGCTTCAAGGTCCCGGGTTCGATCCCTGGCCGGTTCAAATCCGGGAACTTTTCTAACGGTGGAAGCGGCCCCAGCGTCGAATAACATGGGTACCTGGGGGAAACCCTGGGGGGTAAAGGCAGTCAGGGGCGTGATGCTGATCACATCACCCCCACTCATGACCGGATCAAGAAAGTGTGGGGCGTTAATTCCACACCCCCTATACGCCTTCATGGCGTGGTGCTATGCACAGGGGAGCCCTTTACTTTTACTTTACTAGCAATATAGTGCACACTACGACCATCATCGCGAAGAGCTACTGCTTTCATTACCTCTTCACGTCTCATTTTCAAGCTAGCAAACTTACAATATACTTGCAACACCAGCAATGACAATGTCAATAATATCTGTTACTATGAACCAAAATTCATGCCTCTCTAGACATTAAACAAAATAACATCAACACGAATTGAAAATCAATAAATGAAAACAAAACTGCATGAAATTAATTTTCAGCCTACTAGGTGTTCCACAGAAGTAAATACGAGTAAATAAATAAATAGATAAATAATAAACAGAAAAACTAAATTGTTCAATACTTAACTGAGAGCGTAATTCATAAGTAATTGCAATTCAGATGCCAAATATTAAGGTGTCTGGTATTTTTTGTCCAGCAGTATATATTGGGTCTGTAAAATTACCAGTGATTTTGCCAGTACAAAGATTGATAATGACATAGAGTACTGATTAATCCATCCCACTCCTAATTTGTAAGGGGCCTCCTTGATGGTGGAGTGGTTGCGTGTAACCAAGCTGTCCTGGGTTCGATACCTGATGGAGGCACATAGTGGTTCGGATCCCACTTTAAACTGTAGGTCCAGTCCCGATAAGCTTTACTGTGCATGAAATGGACTTAAAACATCAATTTGGTCAATCCTAATTTGTAGATATGTAATTTATGTGTTCCTCTGTAGCCAAATGGTCAATTCTCCTGCCTTTAATTGGTCCCTGATGGGAACCCTGAAATGTTGATGCTAATCCGTCATTGCAAAAAGAACCGTGAAGCTACACGAAGAAAAAGTTACAACCAGGAGATACACTGCATTTGATTTCTCTATGAGGAATTTGTAGTTGTACTAACTTTGGGTGTGTTTTTGAAGGGGGATGGGAGTACATCAGCATCCTTTCTTTTACTTAGCTTCAACAGTGTAAACTATTAAACAAGTGCAGTAACTTGAAATTTTATAACAATTGAACCTTGCATTTCATTATCGAAAGTTAATTTATAATTTATTTATTTCTCAGTCTTAATTTTTGGCTTGTCCACGTCAGAGCCCTACTTATAAGATACTAGCCTGGGTGTTTACTTATCTCAATCTTGTATTAGACAGGGAATAATGAATTCTAACTATAGTGTAAAATGTAACTAATTTTAAATGTGATCGTTAATGGCACCAATTAGCTTAGTGACTCCGAAAACTATGGATTCGACACTAATCTAAGTCATTTGTGGCATTTTATATATCACCCCCCATGCCGATAGGTGATGAACTTGGAGTTGAACCGCATTGGGAGTGTCACGAAAGCTATGAATTCCATTTGCAACACAGCCTGAATGTTAGACAACCCAAGAAACACTATTGTTGTGCAGATTGCATTCAGGATCGATTATCTGTTTTTTTAATAACGGATGTCTGTCTGTGCAGAATTTAATATCCGTTGTTCTTGATTATTTTACATGTCACCCCTTCCCACCCCCACCCCTGGAGGTGCCAGGGGTGTCTTACCCCCACAGTATTTATTTCCAGATTGCAAGCGATACGTGTACCACCAAGTTTGGTTGAAATTGCTCCAGGCATTCGAGAAATCCCTGGACTGAAAGATGCAAATGCACATTGCAATACAGACACATGGCAGAGACATTGTAGGTGTTGCCACTCCAACCCATACAAATGCTTGTGTGTGTGATAATGCATCTATGATGTCTTCTTTGCTCTACTCCATGGACGATTCTTATAGGATCATTGTATTCATGATAATATTAAATCTGTTAATGGCTACAATCAAGTGCTTTGCCAATCTTTGCCCATTCACCACCTTGCTGATTGATCAGGATATAGATTTTAGTAGCTAATTTGTTTGTCAATATATTTTGGAAAGGTACTATGGCTTCTTCCATGGAAAATATATGGTATTTTTTTTTAAAGCCAAAACCTTTGGATTCATCACAAAGAGTGACATAACTCTACAGAGTCTACCAAGAAGCAAGTACCTTCCTAGAAGGTGTTTAATGCTTTTCAATACTAGTAGGCCTTGTGTAATTGAAGTCGCTCCTTATGCTTGTGTGTTCCTTATTTTGTTGTTTTAAACTGATTTCCCCAACTTTTTGCAATCCCGTAGAGAGAATACACACCGAAGAGACAAGCGAAACCTGACATGTGACATGCTGCAAGAGACACTTGACGCTTGCAAGCGAACACTCAGTATTCAATTGAATCTTTCAAACCGAAGTGGCAGAACAAGCTGCACGTGTTTCATGCGGACTGTGCCGTTTTCTCAATACCGTGCATCGTGTTGCCTCAGTTTGTTGTTTGCGTATGCACAGTGAATGCATCACCCCAATGAGTAGGGGCATGCATATTTCGTTTTTGACGAAAAAACGAAATTTGAAAAAACACATTGTAGTGTTAATTTTTCATGTTTTTGAAAGGTGTGAGGTGCATTTTGTGACCATATTTTGTCACGAAATAATGCGAAATGAACTGCAAAAAGCGAAATTAACTCTTAAACACGAAATTCAGGGTTTATTCACCGCCGTGACACCTTCCGAGGTCTGAATTATCCTGAGAGTTATGCAATTTCCGGAAAATTGATTAATTCTGCTGTTAATATTGCAGAAGCAAAAATGGACTCCTTTACACAGAAATAAACTTAATACTCTGATGATTACATAAATGTGCTATTAGAAGTGAAATGTTAATTCTGTGGAATAAGTGTAGTTTTTAAATCAAATTTAGGATTATTTTCACAATTTTAAAACCAATATGTCTTTTTATATACCACTTTTCATCCATTTTTTCACCGCTATAACACCGATATTTTATTTTATTTACCGCTTTTGAACCCGAAATTGACTCAGTTTTTGTACCGAAATTTTGCCATTTTATTTACCAAAAATATGTGCCTCTACCAATGAGCTATTGTCAGAAAGCCCAACTGGAGGCCTTACAACATGTTTGAAGCACTAATTTTTTGATATTATAAAATATCAATATGCACAAGGTTTTAAGATTTGACAATGTTCTTTTCGCTTTATCAGGTTTTTTGATGCTGTTAAAGGTAAAAAAAAAGGTAAAGTGCTCCCCTGTGCATAGCACCATGCCATGAAGGCGTATAGGGGGTGTGGGGGTAACGCCCCACACTTTTTTTGATGCTGTTATCAGCTTTAATTTGCCTTCAACATCATGCAGAGAGGCCATTTAGGAAGTGACTGCTTTTATTTGAAAAAGCCAGCACATGGAGACACGTTAGTCTAAAATAGATCAATCAACGTGGTAAAGCAATCTAGTGCAGTGTTTCTCAACCACCGGGCCATGACCAACCTGGTACCGGGTCCTCGTATCAATAGACTAATCAGCACTGGATCTACAGTTTAAATTGGGATCCGCACCATTGTGTGCCTCAACCAGTTATTGAACCTGGGATAACTTAATTACAAGAAGACGACATTACCACTTCGTCATCCATATTTCTATATTTGTCAACAATCCTACACATAATTCAACTACATATTATTACTCTTTTTGATTATGCCAGAATTTATTTATCAATATTTAATTTCATGGGTACATGTTGGGGTCATGTATGTCTTAAATACTGGAAGGGTATTTGTGAGGAAAATTATTGAAATCCAGGCAGTGATTTAATGTATATGTATATCATGCACGTGCACTCCGGTACAGCAAGTACAACAGTGGTGGCACACAGCATAACTGTTACAAATTATTTTTTTAACTTTTGGTTTCTCATTATTTCTTCCGGGTTGGCTCAACAAAATGTCAACCTGAAAGCCTTCAAGGTTCGTCCTTTTTTGATATGGGGCCATCAACACCCTCTCGCTGCATGTTGACAAAACACCCTGGCCATCCTGTAGCCTGAGTACAATGCCACCAGGAGCCCGAGAAATCCCCCGCCGACCTTGAGGGGTCCAATGGGAAGGCAGTTGTGTTGGGGAAATTTTGTTTTTCAGCCTGTAAGGGATTGAAGAAAGCCGAGAGTGCTATCGGTTCAGCTGCTGATGTTTTCAGTGTTGCCAACTACATGATTAAGTGTCCGCAAGTGTACTGTATACTATCAGCAATGTAGCATATCCACCAAAGTAATTAAAATTTATAGTCATAAATAAAATATAAAGTTTCAAAACACAAAAATATGATAGCTGACATAGGGATGACATATTCTATGTGAAGATAAACATCTCAAAGCATTCGGTCTATTAAGAGGACCAACATGTCCATGGACACATCCGCCAAATTGAGTTGGTAAAACTCGCTGGCCACGGTCACACTTTTTGCAAGTAAGCTGAAAGGTTACTATTTCTCCGGTGGGTGAATTGCTGTTTGTTTGCTTCAATAACTTTAGTGTTGGCATTGTTTACTATTTACTACGGAAAGAACTACGTAGTGCCAAAGTGGACTTGTGAATATTGCAATGTGTGAAAATCTTGAAAATTGTTTCAATCATCCGCGATCGTCTGTTGCATTAAATATGTTTGACAACAGACCAACTGAAATTCGAAAAAATGAACAACTGTGCCAGGACTTTCATCTTTCCCTTAGAGACGTTATGGAAACAGTACCAGGTAGAGTGCTCATTTTTTCATTATAACGTACCATGTAGAAGCAATGAAATCTTTGTTCTCTTAATTTTTCGGGATCTGCTTCCCCATCGGAAAATATCACTGCACGCCACTGATGTGTATTGAGAACCATTTCTCTAGTGTTTAGGTTTTCAATTCATCGAGTCTGGAAAGTTAGGGTATACAATTTGAGATCAGTGCATATGATTTCTCCATTTTCTGATGCACAACAAGCCTCTCCCGAGTTTTAATAAATTGCACAAAGTTTACAACGTGATTTACACAGAACAATGTCTCTTGTTACGTTTTTTCAGATGACACAGTCAACTTGAAAATGGTTGCAATTTTATAGAGTGGCTACTGATTCACAACCTGGAATTAAGGGGATTTTTGATATATCTATCCAAAATTCTGTATTTATTGAAGTATCTTGCATTGTGAAAATAGTGTCGCACCTGCATTTTGAATGGTAGAAATTGGGGTGAAAATTTATTAGTTCGTGCCACAACCAGTCCTGTACTTTGCGGCAGAAGTTTTCTCCTACATCATTTAATATAGGTACATCACTGCATATGATTATTTCATTAAATTACATTACATACAAAAGTTTTTAACTTTTGTTTGCCTTCCAACCATACCACTGTGAGAAATGTTTAACATGGTTCATAACTATATAGGATAAATAATAATTCTTGAAGCTTTTCTGGGTGGTGAATATTGAAGAGGTTTTCTCGGGCAATCAGCCAGGTGATTTCCGGAAAGGCTTCCGAGCTTTCATGAGCTAACATCACACTCATCTTCAGGGAATGAAGTGCAGAGATAAGTCAGGGTGACATTATATGTATTTGGTGTGGGAGGGGTCCGGTGTAGGTGGCGGGCCAATCAGGTGGCGTTTCTCCGACGTCCGCGTTCCCAGTCTACTATCGCTAACCAGGCTGGGTCCAGTTCGAGTCCCATGTCCCTGTTTAGGTTGTCCTTTTCCCCGTAATTTGATGATTTATTGATGATCTCTGTGATTGTGAAATCAATTCTATGGCCCTCCTGGATTGAATGTTCTGCTAACCCTGATTTTTCGGGATAAAAATTCCTCATGTAGTTTGCATGTTCTTTGCAGCGTTGTTTGTTTATCCAATGTAGGCTTTACCGCAGGCAAAGGCGATACGGTACACCCCTGGTGTCTTCTGTCCTAGGTCGTCTTTTGGGTTTCGAAGTTGGCTTCTGACTTTCGATGGCAGTTTGTGGATCTTCTTGATGTTGATGATGCGGCTGATGACTGCAGAGAGGTTACCGGTGTATGGGACAATGAAATGACTGTAGCTCAGAGACTAATTGCCCTAGAGTGATGAATGATATACTGTGTTGTACGTCGAATGAATCACAGATTCAGATGATATAAAATTTATGCACATTCGGCGTATATATATGGAGGGGAAGGGGGAATTCCCCCAAAATATTTTTTTTAAAAAAATATATTGGTAGCGGAACATATTTTTGGTAAATAAAAAAGCAAAATTTAGGTACAAAAGCGGAGTCGATTTCAGGTTCAAAAGCTGTAAATAAAAGAAAATATCGGTGTTATAGCGGTGAAAAAATGGATGAAAAGTATTATATAAAAAGACATATTGGTTTTAAAATTGTGAATATAATCCTAAATTTGATTTAAAAACTACACTTATTCCACAGAATTAACATTTCACTTCTAATAGCACATTTATGTAGTTATCAGAGTATTAAGTTTATTTCTGTGTAAAGGAGCATTTTTGCTTCTCCAATATTAACAGCAGAATTGACCAATTTTCCGGGAATTGCATAAGTCTCAGGATAATTCAGACCTCAGAAGGTGTCGCGTCTGTGAATAAACCCTGAATTTCGTGTTTGAGTTAATTTCGCTTTTTGCAGTTCATTTTGCATTATTCCGTGACAAAATATGGTCACAAAATGCATCTCGCACCTTTCAAAACATGAAAAATTAACACTACTATGTGTTTTTTCAAATTTCGTTTTTTCGTTAAAAACGAAATATGCATGCCCCTATATATTGGGAATTCTCCCCTGCCCTCCCCCCCCATCCCCCGTGAAAGAAGGACATGAAAATGTCAACATGCACATAGAAATTATCGCTGGCATGTAAGATACAGAAAGCTATTTGCATCATTATCATATGACCAATGTAACGTGACTTGTAACCCCGAAACGAAGGGCCTGCGCGCCACTGTCTCAAGCTTCGGGTTACATTGAAACAACTATAGCTCAGAGGCTATTTTTAGACAATGCAGGGTAAGCTTTGTAGCCACTTGTGCTCAAGAACAAAGGCTTTTCTTCAGCATGGCTCGAACTTTCATTCTTACAACGCAGTTTCAACAACCCCTCTTCCCCCTCCCCCAACCCCCACCCCCCACTTGTGCCCGCATGAAAAACATTTCTTTTTGACCTCGGGTACCAATAAACAAACTTCCTTCGAATGCAGTTTCTACGGCTGAGAGAAACACATTGCTTTAGAACAACAAAGCCAGCCTTCCTTTGTCGACAAAATTTTTCCCTTGAAAAAAGATGCAAAATGGAAGTCACCTTTTTCTTGCCATTTTCATAAAAACAAAACTTGCAACAATCATTTCTGTTAAATATATGTGTTAACAACAATATGAAAAAAGAAAATCTGAATTCTAGCCAAAAATAGAGAAGTTATAACGTAAAAACTACAACCTTGACAAAGTGTCTTGATGGAGACGATCGGGCACCTAAAGGTTAATAATTATACAAATCGAACGTCTAGCAGGAATTTTCATAGATTCCAACTATCTTTCTTTGACATTTGTGCCTTCAGAAGAAGAAAAGACAAATTCTTATCCCCTTTCCGGTCCTATTAACAGAAAGCTGATTTCTGTGCTACGAATGACACTTTTACTTCACAAGATCATTAGATCTTGCCCTTTCACGTTCAAGAGTGAATACTGGGTCTGCTAAATTTGGCCTGAATCATACTACTCTACACTAGCTTCCAGAAGTTTTTCGTAAGTTTCAATTTTTGCATTTTGAAAATTTGTGCGTTTACTCACTAAACATATTCACAGTATAAAAAGTATAAAAAACTTACGTGAGTGAGTAATATAGTCGTAACACTCCTTGCAGACGACGTTTCGCGAAGCTACGCTTCGCTTCTTCAGGTATTTCTTTTCTGTATATAAAATACTTAGTCATATATGTAAAAATAAATCCAGGATTAGGTAAAAAAGGGTATTGGGATATAGAATTTATAATTACATGATGTTAAAAGTGCCATGTGGGCTGTCGTGACTGTTACTAGAGAGAGTAAGAAACAACCAAAGTGGTACAGGTACAGAGGATGTGGTTAACATGATTTCAGATTTAAACACATTCCTGAAAAGTTGAACTTGATTGGGAAATTTGGAGGAGATATTATCTTCGTATTGCATCTCAAGCTCTTGAGTTGAAAACAAAAAAGCATTTAAATGCCTCACACCTTGCTCGTTCTATATTGCTAACATGTTAAACTCTGGAGTGCCAGGTCAAGAGTAAGAAAAAGAAAGACAAAGTGATTTTTTTTCCAAAAAATAAATAAATGGATAAAAAATAGCCAAGCAAGTTATAGTGAATTTTTGCGTAAATGTTTTATATGAGAAATACGACACAAATTTTTACTCTTTTTTGGGCCCACCCACCGGTATCTTACAACTCTTTATTTGAAGTACAAATTCAAATTATAACGTTAAACTAGAATTTAAATCCGGATAAAAACAGAATGTTTTTAATTTTAGTATCCACAAAGATTAGCTTTTTCCATTTATTTTTCTCTCTTCTATTTATGACATTTTTTGTTTCGACCGCTTGGGATGCTAGGCCCCAGGCGGTTGCCCACTTCGCCGACCCCATGCTACACTAATGTATCTTTACATCCATAGAAGAAATTGTGTAGTTTCTCGCACAATACAAATGTTCAAAGTTAGAGATTTGTACTTCAATTTTACAACCATAATCTATGCCTTGTAATTTAACCCATTTCTGCCCAAATTATATTTTTTCTGAGTACTTGCATTTATATTTGATGTTTACTTACTTGGAACATATATGTGTCTGCAGGGCTCGAAAAATCCCGGTCGCCATGGCGACTAAAAATTTCAGCCTGGCAACTGTGATATTTTGCTATAATATGTACGAAATTTTGATGATTCTAAGTTCAAATTGCAGTACAGCGTAAGTTAGTAATTATTATTTTTTTATCAACGTTGTGAACATTCCATAGATTCCGTAACAATTTCTTACCCTTTGTCCCCCAACACCCCATTTCCTGCTTTCTCAAATGATTTAGCGATGTTTTGAATACCGTGATGCTCAGCATCTTATACAGAGTGTTTCAAAAGTCGCACAACCATAACTTTGGAAATGTATATCATGAAAACCGTAAGAGATATATATACACCGGGTTTTCTGCATTATAAAACCTCATCCATTGAGATATTTTTCAATGCTTAAAATTATCAGTTCACTCTGTACAGAAAATTATATATGTTAGTAACTGACGGAAAGCAGCATTCAAATTTTTCCAGAAATGAACTTCTGAGTATGAAAAATATGTAAGAAATTATGGAAGGGTCATAATTAGACATCTGATGACTGATGCCATGTCAGTCTGTCATTTGCGACAATCTATCCCATCTTGTTATTGTTTTTAACTTTTGTTATCTTTGTTTCTACTTTATGTTGTTTCAGTGTAAAATGGCCAAATAAGGCTGTATCTGAAACTCTGAGTAAATAAATAAATATTGGTCATGTGCAATATTTGATGAATTTTTGACTGGCGATTTTATGGCTGAGTGAAAAGTGCCATTTTGGGGACATATGGGGGTATATGGCAACACTAGCAGTTCGAAATATTGCCAACAGTCGCATGCAAGATGTGTCTAATTATTGGCTATACATTTACGTGAAAAATCGTAAATCAAGATTTTGTGCCGAAATTGGACTCGAAGAGAATCCTAGGCTGCCCTTTTAATTGATTCAGCATGGTGCACTCATTGGAGCAGTGCGTGTGCATTGCTGAAGAGTATTTTACTACTCATTCTTACACTCATGTGCAAGAGGTTTTCCAATAAAAATCCCCTGCTTCTGCTGTATCTCACAAAGCAACTGTTCTGCAACCAGTCAAACACCCAACTAATGATCCCACAAATTGTTTAAGAGTTGGTATGTATTGTTGAAAAGCAGTTCTCAGATGTTTTCAGCAAATTAACAATGTTTTTTAAAATAATGGTGATTGCTTTTATTTAGATAAATGCTAACATAAATTTATGAACCCAGTGAAAGCCTACAGGATTAGTTTAGTGGAGAAACCCCGGTGTAAATATCTCTTACGATTTTCATGATATAAATTTTCAAAGTTTACATTGCGCGACTTTTGAAACATACTGTAGTATGCACCATTGCTAGTAGGTGGTTTCCTGGCGCCTGATTTTCAGAGCTGGCGCCTAGCTTCGAAGACAATTTTTCGAGCACTGTGTGTCTGAAATGATTTTTTTTTTTAATTTGTAGTGTATAGTTTGTCAGAAAACGGATGTCTAAAATGGTGGTGACACCAGTTTAGATTCCCTATAGCATGTCGACATAATGGGCATAAAAGGCATCATCGAAAATTAATGTGTTTTGTTATCTTGTATTTATTATCTAATAACATAAATATAAATTGTTTTCTTACACTTGAACTCTACAGAATCTCTACTCTACACAATTTCGTCCAATGCAACATATAATAAGGATTTTCTAATATGGATGTTCTCATAGAAATAATGAAAATATCATAGTTCTTTCCCTCAAAATTCTTGTTTCTTTATTTTTTTACCTTGTATGAAACTCCTCGCTGCCATTCAGATGGCAGCCATCTTGACATATCTGACACTTCTTACATGTAGCTTTTCCGCAGAACCCACATCTCACTTGCGTCACACATGTTTGAAGGTAGTGTCCGTGGCCAGAAAAACGTACTTCATCAGGTACCCGTTTGTCAACTTTCATGGTTGGCCTACCGGCTGCAGGATGCTGTTTCGTGTACATAACTAAGTATGCCCTGACAACATATCTCGTGAATCCCAGCAAGTCCAGGTTTTCTGAAGACACTGTATAAGTTAAGCGATATAAGTGCCATGCATTATTCATTGTAACGTTAAGCATGTAGGCAATCATTGGCCAGTACCACTTCTTATTTCTGATATTAATGTGATACGATGCAATATTTTGGTCAAGTCTTATCAACTCCCCCCATGAATGTATTGTACATGACAACACAAACTGGTTGAGGGACAAACATATGCTTTTTGTGTGCACTTGACCACCTTTTAACTTTACAGATTGGATCCATACCACCAGCTGTAGAAATTACAGTTACGACACTGTTGTCATTGTACCGAACTAATGTAATACCACTTTTTTGATCTGACACTTGAGAGTGGCTGCATTGAGGAACGTTATTAAATTGTTTTGGATCTGGTAGCGGTGCTCGTTCAACCATGTTATTTCGTATAGTTCCCGTTGAAAGATGTCCTTTTTCTCTCAGGTGTTCTAGCAATTGAACTGAAGAAAAGAAATTGTCAAATGTAAGTATCAACGGTATTTCCTGTCGTAGTTCCGATATAAGGTCCATAACCACTGATCCACCAACACCAAGTTCAGGGATCGTCTTCCCTGTTGAAGCACCCTGCTAAGGTTCGCCTTGAACGAGATAGCCACTTCTGGTAGCTATTGCCCACACTTTGTAACTGAACAGTATTGGCTTACCATGTATATGCTGTGACACCCAAAATATGAAACCATGGATTCGTCTACGGAAAGGTATGAATCCCCAGGGAAGTAGTTAAGCCAGTGCTCATTTAACATACACCACACTGGTCTTGTCTTGCTAAACCTGTCCCTTTCATCTATTTCAGAATTGTTGCAAAAGTGTAAATTTCTCACAATTTCTTCAAACCGGTTTCTGGACATAGCTTTTGACACCGCATCATGATGGACGTCTTCCGCTATTTCCCAGTACATTCTGGTTCGGGGAACATTATAACCTGACTAGGGTGACCAGACACATACATTCAAAAAGGAGGACACAGACATAAAAAAGAGGATACAGCAAACAATTGCAGCACATTTGCCATTACCATTAATTTCATAAATGTATCAAACATGCTTCTTCCAACACATAACAACAATCTATTCCAGCCCTGAAGCCCTATTTTTGCAAAACAATATTGTACTTCTTCTCCTTTGTATAGACTAGTGCAACTGTAGGTTGGAATTGATTTTCTGTGGGGTGAGATACCCAACACAACTGAAATTCGCCCCTACCAACTGTAACTTCTGGATCCGCCACTGTTTTCCAGTTCTGGGATTCGAACCAAGGACATTTGTGTTGTAGCGCTGTGTGCTAACCACTCTGCCACAGAGGCTGGCACTTTGGTATAAATGTAAATATTACTTAAATAATCAAATTTCTCATTACGCGTTTCTGTGTCGCGTATGTATGACTCGAATAGGAACTGCAGTCTGGGATGTGTTGAAGGCTCATTTGGACAAAATGATAGTGGTTAAGCACCCAGGTGCTCAATGAGCATTGCTAGGATACTTATCTCACCTCAAGTGCAGGGGCGATTCCTCCATGTAGGAAGTGAGGAATTTCCTACAGTTCATTTATAATTGCTTCCATTTCTCTACTGCTGCCCCGCCTGAGGAACCTTGCTGGTATCACTACAAACAGATGAGTGAGGAGTGGAAAAGGGGCAGGGGGAAGGTTGCGGTTTTAAAGCATCCAGCGAGAAATCATCGAGGGGTTCCTACATCAGTGGTGCAAACCCCATCAAAATTGTACTAAACGTAGCACAGTTTGATCTTCGTTGGCCCTAGCATCCTGCTTTTGGCATAATGATCAAATCTAGTGTAATCTGCAAATGTGAGTCCCTGGGAGAGGGAAATCAAATTCATAGGAATAGGTTTTCAGGAAATTGAAATAAAATTTACGTTCACCAGCGGACTTGTTTCAAATAAAAGGGAGTATGCACACACAGCGACATGCTTTTTTTACAACCATGCGACGATCCATCATCCTCTATCTTTTCTTTATCCTGTCGATTTTGTTTCTGAGGACATTTTACGGCAGTAAATCTATAGAAGGTTGGCGGTAAACAAACCATTTTCTCAAACCGTTTGAAGTTCTATGCTTAACCCATGTCGTTTGTTGAACCATTCCACACAATTTTGTGTAGTGAATAATAAGTAACGCAAGTTCAAAACTCAAAAAATATATGCATAATTGAACTTAAAACTGTAGTTATCAGAAAAATGTAATTAATAATAAATCCTAGCACAATTTAGAAGCATTTAGCATAATTTCAGAGTTTAAGCATCTCTTTTTATTATCCTCAATCCACACGACAGGGAGAGGGGACAAAATCGAAATTCTTGCAAAATCTGAAATATAATCATGTATTTTAGTTGTTTTTTTATAGGTTCATATTAAAAAAAATCATAGTTCAAGGAGGCAGGGAACCCTTGCCCTACCTTGTGTGTAGGCCTGCAGGTAACATTCTAAATACAATGGATAGTACGAGCGATTTGTGCGACTGTAGTTGAACGCATTTTTCAAACCTTCCTCAGTTTACCATAACTTCTTCCTACACTTCAAAAAAGCCACGATCGCCACTGCTCAAGTGATAGGCTTTACATGTAAAATAACACCTGGTTGATCGTTATGGGTGGAAGCATTTTTGCAAAAAAGGAGGACGTTGACCGATTCTTAAAAAATCTGCCTGGATGCCGGAGAGACACCTAAAAAGGGAGACATGTCTGGATAAAAGAGGACGTCTGGTCACACTAAACCTGAAAGGAAAAGAATGGCAAAGAACAGACGAAGTTCATCATTCGACAAAGTAAAAGACATGTTCCAGTTTTCTTCAGTGTATTGTACTGTACAGTTAACAATGAATTCTATAACGTCATCGTCAAAAAACATCTGAAACAAATCTACAGGTGTGAAATCTCTGTCAAGAAATGGTGCCCGTTGGAATTCCCCTTTGGACCTATCTGGAATATCACCTTCCTTCCAATTAGGCTTTTTTGCAGATAGTTTTGTTTTTTCTGTCCGAGACCCTCCCTGGAATGTCAAGTTTGCCAATTGGTCACTACATCTGGTTATGAATAGAATCTTCATTGTCATTGGTATTTGGTTCCTCTGCTGTATCAGCAACACTCGTGGAACATAAATTAGGATCTTCTGACCGGAAATCTAAATCACCTACCTCCTGATCCCAGGTCTCAGCATCTCCAGATCTAGACTGCAACATTCCTTCTTCTGTTACTTTCGTAAACACCAGCTCTGCTGTTGCTCGAAGATGATTGCCTGATAAGCTGTTCAGATCACCTGATGGGTCCTCTCCATCGCTGTCCCCATCAATCACCGCTGCATTTTCTGGAGGTTCCATGTACACTTTAGCCACCAAAATACCTTCAGTCTCCTCATATTCTTCTAAAATGGAAGCTATCTCCTCCACCGTCAAACTGAAACCAAAAGAAAAAAATGTTACAGCTTGATGAAAAAAGAGTAGTCTGTATCAGAGTGGCTGTTTTACACTTGTACGTAAGGCTTTCTTCCTATTGTATATTCTATTGGTTTCTTTCACCAGTTCCTACGATCCTTCACCCTTAGGCGAGCACATAATTGCATATTTGTTATCAGAACAATAGTGTTATCAACTCGAAGTGAAAGTGCAAATGCCATGCACTCCTGAACAGCTGCTCCCTTCAGTGACCATTGTCAATAAATGTCGACACAAAAAACTATGTCAAAATATTACCATGCTCTTCAATGAATAACATCATACTCACTCAACATTATTAAAACTACATGTTTTTAGAAGTTTATTATTGACTTGCTAACGAAAAGTAATTTAATAACAAACAGAAATGCACTTACTTGTTACAGAGTGAAATTGCACCTTCTGCACACCTGGAATACTCCATACACAATACACCCCACGAGACAGCAGGAGGGGAGTGGCTGGCGTCATTGTACGCAGTGATACCAACCGACACTACATAAAATGCTGTACCGCTCTCACCGATTTCTGTTTCAGAGCTGCCCGAATGTTACGTCGACAATGGGCAGAAACTGATTATAATTTATTTTAAATACAACCTTGCATTATATTAAACAATATATTAAATTTAAGATTGTACCGAAAAGCATATTACATCCAAGCTATTACTGCATTTTGCACGTCTTTGAAGTAAGTCCTTTGCCAATGTGAACATGGTAAGTAACATAAATACAGAGCATTCCCTGACATTCGCTACGAGACTCGACGGCAAGCTGCCCGGCATCAGCGCTTGTCTTTCCTGGTGAACGGGTCAACGACAGTCACTAGTGTCGGCTATTAAAATTACAGTGTTCATATTGTGTACTAACCTTGACTACAGAAGGTGTTGAAAATTATTCCCCTTGGCTGCAACACATTCCTGGTATCTCCGAAGGAAATTGGCATTTACACGTGCAAGTTCGTCTACTGTAATTCTCCCGATTTCTTGTACAATACTCTCTTTTAACTCACGGATGGTGTGCGGATTGTCTTTGAATACTTTATTTCCTCATTTTTTTTTCCGCTTTTATTCAGAACTGACCTTGTTACTCTTAAACTTTTTTACGAGGTTTAATATAGTGGTCCTATGTGGAACGGAAACATCAGGACATATCGTTGCAAAACGTTGTCGCAGTTCTCCACAATTCCTGTTTCCGAAGTAACACTCGACAAAATAAATCCTTTGTTGTAATGTAAACTTTTGTGATGCCATATTAAGCCACAATCTTCAACACACGGACACAACACGACATGACATGACATGACACAACACAGCACATCTGTAGGATTATACTGGCGTCAGTCTGCAACGTCAACAGAAGGGGAAAGAGAGCGAAGAAAACAGACTTGCGAGCGACTGCCGCAAACCCTTTCACCAGGAAAGACAAGCGCTGATGCGGGGCTGCTTGCTGCCGAGTCTCGTAGTGAATGTCAGGGAATGCTCTGTACAATATTTGCTTTGTTTTATTAGTATTTCTGGCTTATATTTGCTTTTTAAAAACACCAGCCTCAGCATCATTGCCATTGCTCACCAGGTGAAGAATGTTTTCAAAAGTTGAAATATTGTATTAAACAATCTTCTGCCCACCAATCTTTTCTGAAAGCCAGTACTTGGATCAATTTCTTCATATACTGTAATATAATATAATATAAAAGTAGATACCACTACAGTGGAAACATAGCAAAATGTTATAAAATTTTTTCTAGATTTTACATTTTCCCGCATTTTAAATTTTTTTGGCTTGGTCTCCTGAAAAACGTAAAATCGAGTTTCCACTGTATATACAAATAGGAATGAGAATTGACTAATCTGCAGTGGATGACCTTTGCGAAAGACACTTGGATGTCTATCTCTCTTCTTGCAGGGTGAAATCTCTGGATCTAGTGGGGTTGTGCGTTGTCTTCTTGTCTATCTGTGTCTAGTGCCACTGTACAGTCACAGCCTTTATGAATGTAGTTATTTTATGTACTGAAAAGAAGTACCCACTCATCTATGAAATTGTTTTTTACAGACTTCTTTAATTTTTGTGGCCATCGCCACCATCCTCTAAGGAACATGTTTTTTTATGGTGCTTCAGTAATGAAAATCACTTCTGTTTTTCTGTTTTGCTAAGGGGCTTGCTTATGTCCCTCCACATGGGCATAAGTTGTGGCAGCAAGTGGGGTAGTCACTTGTTCCCCCCCCCTTGCCATCTTAGTTTTTTTTTTTTTAAAAAAAAGGTATTTTTGTTGTAAATCAATCTTCCCCTCTTATCTGTACAACTCTGGCCATAAGGTAGCATGCTCAACTCTGGGCCTCCTCTCCTCGCACAAGTATGATGCACAGGACATGCAGTTCTGGACAAGTCATTTTGCCTGTAATTCCACTATAACCTGCTGGGAAGTGGTGGCAATAGGGGAGGGGGAGTACAGTTGCTCCCCCACCTACTTTTTATCCCCACACTGTGACCTCTCAATGCTAATCCTTGTCTACAAAGAATAAGTAAACTGTCCTCCCCTCCCTCCTCCTCAATTTTGGCACCCAATCACCGCTCCTGAGACCTGAGGGACAATGATGTAAAAAATTTTTTTTTCTGATTTCTCAAATGTAACAGTTATTTAGCCAAATTGTGGTGGATGCTCTTTTTATGGGATGGACAACTTTCCGATTCTGCTCCCCCCCCCCTCCAAATTATGCTTCAAGCTTTGCCCATGTCCCTGCATTAGGAAAAAGGTGCAAATGTTTCATAGCAAACGTGAGCGTGACACAGTACTAGACAATGGGCAGAGCTGTAGGTAGAGAATTCAGCACCTGGAATAAGAATATAATTTGCAACTGCACCATATTAATCTACCTTAGCTTTATTTAGTTAATAGTCCTAAATTTACATGCAAGATGAGGATTAATATTTAAAATAAACACATTTGAAGTGATGGTGGTTATTTACATGTTGGTGTACTTCCTCCAGTAAGAGGAGAGCTAAAATTAGCAGATGCAGTGTATAACCTGTGCAAACTAGAAATGTATTATTGTTTGTTGGTTTTGTATATTCATGTACTTGAAATAACCATCTTCGCATGCCAGTTTCGTTTCTCTAAAGGGGCTTTCAGACCAAGGTGCTACTTGCCACGTGGAAATTAACGTACAGATATAAATGCAACCTTTTGTAGTCATGGACACTTCTGGGTTGTTACAATACCATTAGCTTTCAATGGAATTGTTACAACCTAGAAATGTCCATGACTCTATCAGTCACATGACAAGCTGTACAGTCATGGTAATAAATACTTCCTCCATAAGACTATTAGTATTAACGCTGTATGGGCAAGTATTTTTTCCATGACTGTACATGTTTCCTCGTTTGGATGTCACTCAGAAAAATCTTTTAACCATATGTTTTTTACTTTAAAACTACCTTTATTTTTCTGCCCCTCCCCCGAAGAACAAACCAGTAATTATTATGACACTTTCAATGCCATATACTGTATATATTTGTGTGTGTGTGTGTGTGTCTGCACATTGTTGCACTTTTTTTTATCATATTAGCAGGGTTGCTACGCATGTGGAAAACCTGGAAAACAAGGAAAGATCAGGGAATTGGGCTTCTCAGGGAAATGTGAGGGAATTTTGCAGATTGTCTGGAATTTACGTGCATTTTGGAGTCTGCAAGAGAAAAAAGTTGAAAGATGAGCATGCATTTCATTTCCACTTCTGGATTCGGTTCTTGTGATTCCACTCCCAAAAATGATTCAGTTTAGAAACTTGTTTCTTTCTTTATGATTCTCAGTCTTGTGCAAAATTATGGTTCCTTCGAATTTCTGTAATGAATTTTCACTTTTATAATACTAAATATTAGAAAGAATATCAAAGTAAAACTTGCAGTCCAGAAATTTGATCATAATTATTGGAAAGATTATGAAAATTTCTCCAACTTATAAATGTAAGCAAAAAAGCAGCATTTTTTAAGACACTATAAATCCGCCAGAAAATGAAAAATTGTGTGTGGTTTATGAACTTTTTCTGTTGTTTTTATATTGCGGAGATCTGTTATGGTGAAATAATGTACCTCTGTTACCTTAGCCTGAAGGCTAGATGCACTTGGTGCATGTGATTGTAGCACCCAATACATTTGATACAGATTATAATTTTACATTTCATTCTTTGAATTTTTACATGTTCTTGTGTGTGTAGAATGAAATGTTCTGTATTTGTATTAGCAATTGTTTTTAGTGCTGCTGCTACTTTGTTAAAAAATAATGATTCTTGACTAACATGTCTTGTGTATTGCAGGCCATGAATAAAAATGGGTAGAACTTCTTATGATAATTTTTTGCTGCCCCCCTTTTTTTTTTTTTTTAATGTGTAGCTTAGTTCATGTAAATGGCATTTCTCATTACAGGGAGCCTGTTTTTTTTTGTCTTTTCAGATCCAACGTGTAGCAGAACAAGTAGTTCCATCAAGTGTTCATCTACTGTATCTACTTCAAAAACAAACGCTTCCAGTTCTTCCGTTTCTTCGTCTCAGCCGTCCGTTCCTCATTCCCCTAATACGCTTACGGTGGTCACTGCAGTACCAGGCTCGGATGTACTGTCTGTTTCAGTGCCACTGAATGTGCTTACCTCGAAGACTATAACAGCACAAAACTCAAAGTTAAGCAAGACGTCGCAGTCTGAAGTAACAGCAAAAAGGTAAGAATGTGTACTTCAAATGATCTTTGAGGAGCTCGTAAATTGGTGTTATGTTTTAACTCTGGAATTTTCAAGTCATTTGTCATAAAGTGTTGGGGTGTCACTGCCAGGGGTGCCAATCCCCCCCAAGGCCTATGACATACTCCCCCCCCAAAAAGGTACATTCACCCCACCTCCCTTTATGCCGAATTATAATTCAGACATCTTCAAGCAATATATGTTTACTTTAGGTACTGTAGGCTCACTTTCATGTTTGCTAACACAAAGCGTACAATACTGCTCAGGCTCACTGCCATTTTTAGTGTACTTAACCTTATTCTTAACAGTTTGCTTGACTAGCCTTGTATTAATGCGAATAACACGTCCTCCCCCTTCCAAATTGATTCTAAAGGCATAAGAGGTGGTGTTTCATTTCAGCCCTATATACACGATCACGCATAGGCAGGTAAGAAAACTACATAATAACCATAACTAAAAATCACTAACAAGTGAATGAAACGATCCCCCCCCCCATTTTTGAGTGAAGATATATAGAATTGGTATAAAATTTTCTCTCGCTCAAAAATTCCCATGATGCGGGCACGTCATGAAACTCCCCCTGTGGCAACTCTGCTCACTGCTGCATTTTCGTAGTGTGTCAGAAGAAAGGTTGATTACATGTACAGTAACATGAAAATTTTTAGTACTGGTAAAATTTCTTAAAGAATGAAGTAAATAATGCAAGGAGATATATCGGTTTTATAACCCTGTAGTTAAGATGTATCCATAGTTGAGGAAGAAAGGTGTGACAGTGATTCTATTCTTTGCCACATCGTATCATTACACCAATGCCAAAACCACGAAATGTGCAAATTTTTACTTTTCCCCTAAGTGCAGTTTCAGGATGTCAACCAGTCTGGAAAATCTTGAAATCCTGGAAAAGTTGGGAATTTTACTTTTTCTGGAAATGTCAGGGAAATTTACTGTGTTTCTGGAAGAATTGACATTTTTGTTGTAGTGCATTAAAAGTAGGTTTTTGAATGGAGAAAAAAGACAAGAAATTTTAAATTTGTTGTGGACGAGCTATACTTCAGTTTCATGTACTGAGTATTACATTACAGTAGCAATTGTGTGTTAAATGTGCTAGGAAAAGGTCATGTTTTAAACTATTTTCACGTGGAAATTATTACAGTAAGTGGCTGTTGGAATTTATCTTATTCTTGTAATTTTTTGGTTGTGTTTGTTAGATAGTATTTATACATATATTACTAAATTTTAACTATAAATATGTATTATCTATGCTATTATTATGATTCTTGTATAAAAAGGATTTATTTCTTAAACCATTAGTCAATGCGTATCAAGTATTACGTAAAAGCTCATCCCTGATGTCCTATCCAACGGTCAATTTCTGTCGAGTTTCCGTTATTACTTTTAACATGTTAACCAAGTTTTGAGAATATATTTACTCAAGTTGGATTCTGAATATAATGTTTAGCTAAAATATAGTGACCGCCTTACACACATGTTTATATAGATGAATTACCCTAATGGCTTTGGTGTGGAAATTTTTTGTTTTTGGACTGAAAAATCTAGAAAAGTCCGGGAATTTTATTTTTATGAAATTGTAGTCACTCCGAGTTTCTGACTACTTTTTGTTGGTAGATTCCTACGGTGCCTTATATGAACTCATCAACAAGTAGGTACACATTTTACTGACGACAGCATTTATCCAAATGTAAGACATATTTTTCCTCAGGAAATTGAATATAGAAATGCTTTTTTCTCAAACTAAGATTTAGTACATTCATGGTTTTGGCATCTGCTGCGATGATATGTATGCAAAACAGGATTTTCAACTGTAGATGGAAAGTTGTTGTTGAGAAGATCCACAGACATGTATCAAACATTGTTTCTGGATTCATTGTCCTGTG
Organism: Lepisma saccharinum; assembly: GCF_977018435.1. NCBI lineage: Eukaryota > Metazoa > Arthropoda > Insecta > Zygentoma > Lepismatidae > Lepisma > Lepisma saccharinum. The sequence continues at coordinate 38,172,224 of NC_139249.1, forward strand.
TTGATGATGTCAACACAAGACATTCCATTAATATGCCAAACACTGTACGAATGTGAGATCCACATGGAGAGTGTTGCCCATGTGAAAGTCATTCACGCATTTGTTGTTGCATGGAGAGAGAGAGAATATCATACCAAATATTTTCTTCTACCTATACATTTCTGTAATTTTATTGATTTTGTAATCATCTTTAAATTTAAAACTGGACGAACTAGTAATGTAAATGACTACTTTATGTGTAAAGAATACCATCAACCAAATTTGGACAATGTTTTGAAATGTTGGGTACAGGAGTGTCACATGGAAAATGTGACATGTGAAGGGTGGCACACTCAAGTTGAATGTGAACCTGGAATCTTTAGTTGAGGAGTTTCTATTTCACTTATTCAGTGGCACTTCTCTATTTTTGACACATTTTTGTCATTGATTGATGTCGCTGGTCTTCCACTTCTTTGCTCATCCATCACATCACTTCTCCCGCTGGCAAACGTGTTACACCACACATACACTTGTTTACGTGTCATCACATTTTCTCCGTAAACCTGTTTCAGTTCTTGATGAATTTCTGTCTTGTTTCTTCCCCTTGGCACACAAAAATCGAGTCACACTACGCACCTCCTCTTTTGTGTAATGTTCCAGTTGCTGCGCCATGTTTCGACTAGCCTAGTCAAGGAAGAAACAACGTGCTGCACTCTGGTGGCTGTCAGATGTACTACACCTCAACATCTACAACATACAAAAATTATAATTACACACATGCAAATCAATCTATTGTGCAGCTAAATTCACCTTACTTTTTTTATTCACCTTTGTATATACTGCTTTTGATCCTGAAATGTGCCCAGTTTTTGTTCCAAAACCTTGATCTTTTATTCACCTCTCAGGTAGCACTCACAACGTATCTCCAGTATGTTTCAGAAATCACATGCTATGGGAGAACACTTTTTGTGGCATATATGTCACAGCCATCATTTAACCTTTAGCCAACATAGCCTCGCAAGCCTGTATTCCCATTGAAGCTGATGCCTTTTCAAGCTTTCACTTTTCAAACTTGCCGTGAAGTACAAAAAAAATCGTAGCTTGAGAGCTAATTGGAGAGATGAAATTGGTTTTGTTTTCTTTCCTAAAAACCGGGCTTTTTTAGCGGAGGAAATATTTATACGTTGTACCTCCCAATTTGGTGTTAAAGGATGAGGAAGATGTTTTTTTTTCTTTCTAAAATTTGGCAGTGCACAGCATGCCCCTGAGCTCCCCTCCATAGACTGAAGTGAATGAAAAATGTAGTATGTAGCAGTGCTACATTCCTACAACCATACAAAGTTTCATTGAAATCAGATTGGGACCTCTTGAGTAAAAAATAATAATAAAATTATATAAAGTGCAGTGTTGCCAGCTTCAGGCAGTGTCCAGAATTTCGCTATGGATGCTGGAGGGAAGCACGACTAAAGACCACACTATAAGGAGCATTTGGAAATTTGGCATAATTACAGAAAATTTTAAACTCCCTCCCTTTCCCCCTAGACCCGTAGTTGTTGGATGTTACTTAAAATGTTGCTTTTTACTCATTCTTACATTAATTTATTTTTTCAAAAAGATACAGTGCTTGAGATGTTACAGCCTTTATCTTCAATTTATCCCATAGTAACAAAAGGGAAACAAAAGGCTTTTTCAAATGGCACTTGTTAATAATAGTAACATTGGAATTTTGTTTTATAATTCAAGTATATAATACCCTTAGCGGTATACTAATGAACCAAAAAGCCAGATCTGAAATATAGTGTATAGTTTTCAAGAAATGGCATATGTTACTTGCTGCCATGTGCTAACAAGTTGTCTGGACAAATTAAGGGGAATTCACACCGAAGAGACATGCGACACAAGAGTTTCACGCTGAAGAGACAAGATGCACATGACACACGGCATGCTCAGTTTGCATGATGGTGCCGATATAATTGCATTAATCAATTTATTAGTCACCCGAAAAAAACGTAACGAGACATTGTTATATCTAAATTTCATTGTAAAATTTGTGCAAGTTATTTAAACTCCGGAGAGGAATGTTGTGCATGAGAAAACTGAGAATTAATATGCACTGACCTCAAACTGTATATGCCAGACTTTCCAGCCTGAATAAAGCGAATACCTAAACACACAAACACCATGAAACCATGTCCCGGTATTTTTCTTTTTAAGTTAATGCCCTTAACCCAAGAATTTTTCTCGTAAATCTTTACAGTATTTAAGATTTTATGCATGAATTAACATGTACCTATGAAATTAAATATTGATAAATAAATTCTAGCATAATCATAAAAAGTAATAGTTTGAGTACGTGTGTAGGATTCATGATGGATGCGGTAAACACTGTTTAAAATTACTTACTTGAAATTTAGAAATTTTGTATTTCCCCGTTGCACAATTTAATAGTCAAATCCTATTAATTTCGAGAATCCTCTGTCTTCATTCACTAAGGGTTTGGCATCTGGAGCGTAGATGGTACCACGCCACTGCTTTGTTTGTTCCCAGGTAGCGGTAGTTGCAATTTCTCTCGTTTGGTGGTGCTGGCGTGTGTATCCTGGTCTGCTTCCTGTTAGGTGACACTGCCAGGTGGTGGTTGGGTGGCTGGGTCATGCTGCTCGGTGCAGTGCAGTTCCTGTTCCTTGCGTGGCTGGAGGGAGCTCGAGTATGCGCACCGCATTTTTTCTTTTTCTGGTCAGGGATCTTTTTGAGGATGGGGTACCAAGTCGGGTGTGCCTGTCCATTGTCCAGGTTCAGTGCTGGTTTCTGTTGGATGATAGCATGGGTTTCTTTGACAGTGTTTCCTATAACAGAGCCAGTTGGGTGAAGTATGGATATGGAGGAGATGGTGTGGTTAGTGGAGTGGAGATGTCGAGAAAGGCCTGATTTTGGTGTGTCTTTTTTGGCATCTTTTACGTGTTCATTAATCCGTTCTTGGATAGTGCGGATGGTTCTGCCAATGTAGGTGTTTTGGCATTGGCATGTGGCCTTGTAGACACCAGGGGATGTAAGTTTGGGTAGGTAGTATATCTTGAAGTTGGGTTGTGCTCTTCCGATTTGGGATGTGGGTTTGTGTGCCAGTCGAATGTTGAAGGGTTTGAGGGCCTTGGCGAATTTGCCTGATGTGGTGGGGTGGTATGGAAAAGCAATCCATTTGGGTTTGGGATTTTGGTTCAGGTTATCACTGTCTCGTGGGTGTCTGAGCTGGGCTTCTGCTTTTACACACCACATGGATAGCTGGCGTTCGGTGTAACCATTGTTTAGTCCTATTCCGGTTACACATGTTATTTCATCTTGGAGGTCATCTTCTGTGCAGCTGTGTGTGAAGGTCCTTCTGTAGAAGTTCATCTATACTCCAGCTTTCTGTTTTGGTGGGTGGTTGGATTTGGCATGGATGTACTGGGTGCCCGGAACTGGTTTCCTGTATACGGATGTGATGAATTTGGCTTGGTGTCGTTGGATGCTTAGGTCCAGGAAGTTGAGGTGGCCATTTTCTTCAAGGTGAAATTTATGTTAGGATGTATGTTGTTGAGGGCAGTTAGGAGATGATTTAAGTCCTCTTCTTGTTTGTAAATGAATAGGGTGTCATCGGCATATCTTCTGTATCTTATATGCGGAAACTTTGGCTGGGTGAGTATTGACTTCTCTGCCATCTGTAGCATAATGTTGGATAGGGGTGCAGATAATTGGGTTACCCATCGCTAGACCTCCTGTCTGGTGGAAGAAACTGTCTTCGAACTGGAAATAGTTGTGGATGAGGCAGGTTTGTAGGAGGTTGCAGATTTCATCTGTTCAATTGCAGGACTTTTACAATGATGGCTTGCGTAAGGTTAAGAAATGCTCACACAAATTTGTGGCTCTGCAGGGCAACTACGTGGATAAGACTTACGTTAAATATCCCACATTTAACATTCCATGTCATTCTGTTCATGGTGATAATTAAAACTTTACGATACACTCTATTCCCACCCACCCCTGTATTTCTGCTGGGTAATTGAGAAATATCCATTATTTAGAAATGCATCTGTTAGAAGAAGTTTTACTGTATTACATTGCTCTTTACCTCTTGAGTTAATCACAGGATAAGGGTGAATGATGAACTAATAACATGGATAATGAGATACATCTATGCCTTACTTAACCATGGTTATGCTGAATACATTGCACAGAGGCAGGCAATGCCATGTGCTGTAAATAAAGTTGCTCTTATGTACAATTTTATATGCATAACGCATACAAAACACGAAAACAAAATGCTTCCTGTTTTACAAAGCTCTTTGTGTCATCATAGAATGAAGACACATTAGGTAAAGAGAAGTTTTATTCCTTGGGAACTGGCTATTCTAAATAAACTTGAATTGGAAATACTACAAAGTAGTCATAATGTTTCCATGTCACCTCTACCTAAAATTATGTTATCCACAGTACAGGTTTCTTTTTCCAACTCCATTGGGTGTGATTATGCAAATGAGAAGAAGTTCATAAAATGTTACCTGTTATAAAGTAATTAATGTGCTGTGTATAAATATGTAATGAATAAAGTATTATTAAATATGGAGAAACTAGTACTCACTTTATCCGCGAAACTGTTTTTTTCTTCTTGGTTCTACTAATTTCAGTGGCCACTGCCACCATCCTCATTGGAATTGCTGTACTGTTGCTTGGCATGCAACTTTTGTTTGTAGTTCTCCGGCTGCCGCTAGGTGCACTGTTGTTAACGGTATATCTGCATCCATGTCTTCTTGTATTTCCCGGTGTTAACGTGTTGTGGTAGGGGAATCCAGGTGTGGTGTGCCTGTCCGCTCTCGATGTTTAGCTCGTGCGGGAAGTGCATTATGGCATGTGTTTCCTTGATTTTGGTGTCTGCGAGTGTGTGGGTAGTGTGTTTGACTTGTACTTTCTGAATTTTATGGCTAAGGTATTTGATGTGTTTGGCAAGACCAGTACTGGGTTGGGCTTTTTTCACATCTGTTAGGTGCTGTTGGATTCTTTCATTGACAGATCTGATGGATCTGCCAATGTAATATGCCTGGCACTCGCACTCTGCATCGTAGACACCTGGGTTATCAAAAAGGGGGGGGGAGTACCATTTGTGTTTGTTTAGTTTATCAGCTATTTTGGCCTTCCTAATTATGAAAAGGAAAAGTATTATTGTTAGTGGTTTCAAAGAGACCTACCTCATCTCGTATCTAAAGGGTGTTTTTTCTTTTTCTTTGATAGCATTCGTGCAGCTGTTGTGCTGGATTCTGAGCGCAAATGGAAATTCTTTATCACACGTGACATAATTTAGGACTGAACCAATGCTAATGCTGATGTCACTATCAGCCAGTATCATTGAAATTGTCCAAAAATGCACAATTTTCATTACTTTCTTAAGAATATTGCAGGGAAAATGGAATTTGCGATTAAATGTATCTCACGTGAAGTTATAAACATTTATTTAGTACAGTAGTGGTAAATCATACATTGAAATTTATAAATATTGTTTCAACTTCGAAGAATTGCTATTGGTCAAAGTGGTATCTCAGCCTTAATGGAATTGTTGACCCTCTGCTGGTGATTAGTTGTTCCAAGTTGCTTTCTTGACCACTTTTTGATTCATTTTCACAGAACTAATACGAATGTCCTTGGTTGGATGCCCACCAAGAGGCTGGGTTCCCGCTGATGTGGAAATCCTTATGAGTGAAAAAAATAAAGATTTGGAAAAATGTTGCTAACACCAGAAAAAATCTAGTTTTTTTTGTTTGTTTTTTAATTAATTTGCTCAAACCAGATTCTTGATGCGGGATATTCTGTATAAAACTATGTTTATAGTTTATATTTGTTAATTCATATTGAGGGATGTAAGCTGTGACCCTTCCATGTTGTACACTCAGTTGTCAAGCTCACTTCCTCATAGTACACCCTTGATTCCTTGACTGCATTTTGCAGACTAACGATGCTCTGGCATCTGGACCTACGGCCAGTATAATCCTCGTAAGGGCTGTGTGTGTGTGTGTGTTGTCCTTGTGTGTGCTGAGTGCCCCTTTACAGCCTCAACTTGTAACCCAAGTAACCATCGACATTAGTTATAAAAGGGGCTGGACCTGGTAAAATGTGACGGGTGCAGGTTGATGCTCCTAAAATTTCAAATTCAATCAATTAATTCATATTGAATAATTTTGAATAAACTTTATTCCTTTAAATAGCCAAGTGTGGGAATTTTTTTTCAAAATGAGTGAAAACATGTCAGGATACTATTTATAAAGAATAAATAGAAAAATAATAGTTAATCTGAAAACATATTGTTACGTATTCAATGGCCTGTCTGTGACCAACTGAAGTCACACCTTATTTTTTCTGTTACAGTGAAGAAAGTGCTGACGGTGACAAGGACCAAGCAAGCAACCAAGTCTGTGTAGACAAACTAATACGGAAAAATGCACTGCCTATGGAAGTAACCTGATGACGGATGGGTTTCAGGCCATAAGGAAACAATCTGTGTATGTGTCGTTGTGGCTTGGTTGGTTGGTTGCACGCCACCGATTTAAACAGGATTAGGTCCTGGCGAGGCCTTTTTGCAAGTTCACTGGCCAGTTTTTCCATCTTGACTGCCGCTGTCTTTTGATTTGGGATCACTTAGTACAGAGCCTCTTCAGCCGCAAGCACTTTTCCGGCCGTTCTGAGCAGGAACGAAACATGCACCAACCACGCCATTGTCTTTGTCACGTGGTCCAAATGAAGCTAGCTCTTGAGTCGTAAGAGGGTAGGTCCGTGCTACAGCTGTGTAAAGCATTGAAATTAGTAGAGATCGTTGGGGTTAAATATACGCTGTCTTAGAGGTTACTTTTCTTCATCATTTAAAACTGCAGAAACTCTGAAGAACAAGAAGTCATTGTTACGATAGGTCAACTTATTTTTCTTTATTGACAGTTTTGACTAATAAGTATAATAAGAAAACATATGGTTTCACAATGAAATATCAAGATTTTTTTTTTTAAGTATGACTTAGGAATTGGATTACAAGAGTTATGTAAATATATCTGTATGTTAGTCCAGTCTGACTAATAAAAATTGATAGAGAATTTTTCCTGACTATACTGTATAAACAGAATTATTGCACATTTGCTGTTTCAGAGCTTGTGGAATATGTTCATGTTTGACTTCAGTTACCTCCACGAGTAAATATAAGCTCTTCATTTTTACCAGTTTTGGTTTTGTGTACCTGTGTTGTCTCTTAATATGACTGGCTCTACATGTAAGCTGCTCCCAGCTACTACTGACTTTAGTAGAAAGTTGAATCTTGAGATACTAGATGTTTTAGCTAACAAAATTTATAGTATGCATTCAGTTTTATGTTCTGATAAAAAATAACTTTAGTTACATCAGTATAGGAATAGATTTTGGATCTCAGAATTTTCAGAAATAAACATTTTAATAACAGGTGTGTGTTTCTTCAACTTTACACAGAAGAGAGCTGTAACGTGCCATAACTGAAATGAAATAATACATTTCACACAATCTACCTGGAGCTATTCGTAAATATTTCTGATAACTTGGGTCTCTTCTGTCATCTGTTTGAGTGAATTATATCTAAGTATTTATTGCTTATGAGGCTATCTAGATTTTTTCTTTCCGTACAAGGACATAACTGCATTCTTCCAAGCTATGAGTTTCAAGTTGCAACAAGAGGACTATACTCATACAATGTGTGTAAACGTTATATGCTTCTTAGCAGTAATATTTTCTGTTGTTTTTTTAAAATATACACTATGTGTAATATCTAAGGCATGTTTGTCAAATGGAGTACTTTTTTCTTTATCATATTGATATTGAATGTAACTGCAGTGTAGTTAGTTTGTGTTTGTCTGATATTAAGCGGAAATTGTTATGGTTCAGCACACCAAAACACTAATCAAACTTATAAAATGAGTTGAAATGATTACAAGAATATATATATGTAACAAAACCACTATATAGTTCGCATGAAATAATGCAACAATTTTTTCTGCACTTTGCCACACAATTTCATGTTCCTAACAATGCAATTTCAATTGCTTTATTTTCATTCTTCCACAGTTAATGTTTATGTATGTTGTGTGGCAACATGGCTTCCCTGTAAGAAATACTGTTTAGATGCATTCTTCCGAAGTTATGGTATTACGTATCTAAACCTGCAAAAAAAATCTAAAATTGATTAGAAATTTTCATATTTGTGTATTTTTTTTAGTCTGGCAGTCATACGTTTTAGCAAGATTAGCCAAACGAAAGAGATGTGTGTTTTTTAAATGCAATTTTTAGATTAAATATTTTAGACAATTTGATTTCAAAATACCCATTGAAATAAATACAAATATCTTTTAGTAAAGTAAACTTTGACCATTGTCAAATGGCACATACTAAAATACAAAACCTTTTTGTTGCATGAAAGTTTTTATTTAGGTGGAAGCGGTTCTTTTATTGCAAACATTTACTAAATTGTAAACCTTTGTTGTGATTTTCCCCAGTAGCTAGTTTTTGCACAATTTCTGAACAGAATGTTCACTTAATATGCTGTGATAATGTCGACAATGTTGTATAACATTGTATCGCTTTGTTAATACATTGAACTTTTGTTTTTTGATCTTTGAAAATGTAAAACGAGGTTAATTTTTCTATTTCCATTTTCTTCAGAGTTTCGTGCAGTTTTTAAAAAAAGAAAAAACTGTGTTGTCTTGGTCATTGCAGCTGACTCAGATGAGTGCAATAGAATGATAAATCAGTTGTCCATGAGCGTTAAGAAGATGATTGTTATTTTTTTTTTCAGACACCATTTTTATATTTTCTAGCAACTACAGTAAAACCCAATTTGCATCATTTGAGTCTGTGGAGATGACTACTAAGATAGGGAAATGTCATTGGTGTTTGTACATATGTAAGTGTGGATGTAGGTGTGCATGCGTAAAAAGTGTGTGCTAATGGTGATCGGCCACCAGGCGGTAGATTAAGATGTGATATGCACTTGATAGGAAAAAAAAGAAAAACAAATCCTGTGTGAATGTGTGCGAGGTGCAGATAGTTCAAGAGGGCTTGCACCACGCAGTTGGTGCTTTCGGGAAGTCTTTAAGTATTTGCTTAGAGAAAAAAAAAGGGGTTTTGGGGTGGGAAGGGAGGGTAGGGTGGGTTCAGTAGCGAAGTTGGAACGTCCGGTTACTCACGTTCCACAGCTGCACGATGAATCAAAACTCGGATATTTTTTTTTAATATTATTTCCATTTGAAAAGAATTTAAAAAAGTCTCCCTCCAATTTGTATTGCACCATAAGCTGCATGCATGGCAACAATAAGATATATTGTTGGGTGGAGATTGATCTAGTTGCTTCATCTAATTATTACATTTGCTACAAAGGAAATATTAACTGTATAACCAGAGGCATGATATTTTCACATGGAAGAATTTCAAAATTTGCATTTTAGTTTCTCTCTTCCAATTTGTAAAATGATCTTAGTTGTTGTGGAGGGTGTGTTTTACCACATATTTAACACAATATTACATGACTACAAGTTAGTGTATTACTGTAATTCCCCTTGTCATAAATTATGGAGAGAGAAAAAAATAATTTGCCCCAAATCGAACATTCACTTTTTTTTTAATATTACCGTTAATATTCAACCTTTTATGTTATTACGCATCAACCCAAATCTTATTCTCTATTCATGATTCATTTGAACTTCCATTTATATGTCTGCTATATATGCCTATTGTAATTTTCTAAGTGCCTAGATTACTCTGTTCTTCTCAGTAACTTTATTGACAGTTCTGTTCAGAACTTCCCATCTTTTTTATTTCCTATTTCTTCTGAAATATTACAAGTTCTTTGTAGTTCAGAAATTTCCTATTTTCCAACATTTTTTTCACTCTATACCTCATTTGCAACATATGTTAATATTAATGTTGATTTTGGATGTTTATATTCTATATTGTTCACAGGTTGCTAGTCATAAGTTTTGTTAATCTTTAGGTGTGGAAAATTTGTCCATCTTTTATTTTCTGTGGTGGCAACAGTACGTATAAATCTATTGTTGTCTAAATGCAATGACTATTTAGACTCTGTATTTGTTTCCCGTTTCTATTACTTTGTGTCTTGGTTGAATCTCTTCTTGCAAAGCTAAGCTGGAACTGACACACGTCAGTATTGGTTAATCTTTGTCTAAAACATTTTAGAATGGCTTGATTTAATTTTTTAGTAGAACAACAAAATGTTACTTGTCCATTCACATTCAAAAAGTGATTCCCGCAGCTAAAGTTCCAAACTGCATAGAATTCTGGTATGTGTATTGTTAAAAGGTAAAAAGGTAACTCTTACTTCTTATCGTTCTTTTACAAAAAAAAAAAAAAAAAAATCCTTCAAAATTCTACATAAAACTGCCATTTCCCCTTCTTTAATTGTTTTGCTGTGTTTTCCCTGATATGGTAGATGCGGCACACTAGTGATGTCCTCCTCTCCTCCCCTCTTCTGTTCCCTTCACCACGCACACATTCGAAGCCAAAAAATGCTAGTAATTTGCCAGATGTAGGTAAAACAGATAAGATACCTCAGTTTGTCATCTTTTGCACCTCTTGACACGACATTGAGCCATCTCCTGAAACGTCACTGACTTAGCTCTAGGCAAAGAACTTGATGCGAAAATTTCATGCCTCTACTTGCAATTTATCTTGGCACAAGACCGATTCAGCTGGTCTGTTACAGGTCATGTAGCTGGCGTTACATGCCCCGCAGTCTGTTGTGCCTCACTGTAGCTGGTGGTGCATGAGTCTTTAATTCCTGCAGTAATGCCTGTAGCATTTACAGGTTTTAAGGAAACACAAATGGTGATATTGTACAATGGGTAAATGAAGACAATGTAAAACACTTCATTTTTTACGTGGAAGAAATGATTAAACATTGTATTAATGTAAATAGTCTTATAGTGAGCATTAATGAATAAATTTCAAACATTTGTTTGGATTGCCAAAGAAATATAACAGTGTACTTCATTTTTTTTTCTTTTAAGGATTTCCCTTTAATGTTTCCTTGGTCCATGTTTAAGGTTACGTTTATTTTCAGGGACTGAAAACATAATCATCATCGTAGAATATTTTCAGGTCTCAAGGTTCCAACTGTGACATGTTGAGAACACATTCATGTAGCTGACAAATTGTTTTGCTTGGTAATGTTATATACCAGTGTAAAATTGACTTACTGTATTTACTCATGTATAGAGCCCGGAAGTTCAGGTATTTATGTTTGTTAAAATAGGCAGGCAAAAAGGCATTTATAAATGCGGAAAATCACTAAAATGTAAAAAAAGGCAAAATAAACCTAAAAAAGGCACATTCGGAAGTCGCTTACTTTTTATCTATCATTTCTGGCAAAATGTTAAAATCTACATTGGGAAAAGCATTTCAATTTTCACCAAATTCACACACGTAACCATGTAATTTGCCACTTAATGGCACACTAAATTTTGGCATGATGACAACTACATGATCCTTTCCTCCAAAGTGCAGAACTAAATTAAAGATAGAGAACTTGATTTTGGAATCCATGCAAAGGCCGTTGGGCATTAGTGCTGTTTCTTGTCAATAACGTCCTGACATGGACGCTGGACGTGATGACATAATTGTGCAGACGTTCTGCAACAGGTTTTCAGCAGTCAATCATGCACAAGGAAATGTTAACCGAAAGGCAATATCCTAACTCAGCATGAAATACTTTTTTCTCACACTTTTCTCCTTCAGCAATGTTGAAACATGCCTGAGTTCAATATTACTTAAAAAAGGCGAAAATTATTCACATAATAAATGGAAGGAAAATAAATGCCAACAACGTTTCTTGGGAGAAAAATAATTTATACACACACACTTTTTTTTTAAAAAAAATGGTCCAATTTCATTGAAAAAGGCAAAAAAAAGGCATTATAATTAAAAATAGACAGTGGGGTCCCAAATAGGCAAAATGAAAAGGCTTCTAAAACATTCGAAACAACATAAAAAACGTATATCCGGAAAAATTTTATCAATATATCCAATAGATAAAAAAGAGGCATTTTGCCAAACTTCCGGGCTCTAATCATGTATAATGCGCACTTTTTCCCAAAAGTTTTGTCACCAAAAACTGTGGTGCATATTATGCACGGAATAATTCGGAGAGCCAACATTAAACCGTACATGGTCATTCCATGATTTTGTGACACCTGCATTGATTTTTTTGTTATTACGGAACCCTATCATGTTATATATCGTTGTAAAGCTTGAATTCTGTAGTTTCTGAATATGGCAACAGTATTCCATTCAAGATGGCGACACTAACGTGCAATGCGGTTGAAATAAGCTCATCACGAAATGAAGGAACGTTTTGATTTTTATGGTACTTTGGATGAACAAAAACGTAAGGAAAAATAATAATTAAAATGTATTACTGGCCAAATAATATGACATGAATGCGCCTCCTACAACTAAGAAAGCCATTTCTTGCACCTGAATTATACTGTGCGTTATATACGAGATATAATTGTTTGTCACTTTTCCCTATCAAAAACCAGGGTGCGAATTATACACGTGTAAATACAGTATTTCAGGATAGCTGAAATCTGAAAGTACTGGTTCCACAGATCTGGATCTGGCCATACCTAGTCTGTATTTGTCAGTTTGCTTTTAAATTGGTGAGTAAAATCAGTTTCTTCATGACTTTTTTGTTTTCGTTAATGAGGGACTTCTTCATGAAACTCAAGCTTATGATGAAGACAGCTGAAGAAAATACAGGTGTCATCCAGAAAATAAGTTCCGTAAATTTAAAAAGAAAAAATGTAATGGAACAAAAAAGTTTATTGCACACTGAAAAGTACATACCTAGGACTAATTTTCAACATAGCAGGGTTGCTACGCATCTGGAAAACTGGGAATTTTTCAGATCGTCTGGAATTTACGTACATGCATTTTGGAGTCTGCAAGAGGAAAAAGTTACAAAATGAACAAGCAGTTCACTTCCACTTCTGAATTCGGTTCTTGTGATTCCACTCCCAAAAAGGATTGTGTAGAAATTTGTTTCTTTAGTTCTTATGATTTTCAGTCTTGTGCAAAATTATGGTTCCTTCGAATTTCTGTAATAAATTTTCACTTTAATAATACTAGATATTATAAAGAATATCAAAGTAAAACTTTCAGTCCAGATATCTGATTGATAACTAAAGCACATTGACAATATGATCATAATTATCAGAAAGGTTAGTGAAGATGAGGTTATAGTCTATTATTTTATAGATCTTAGTCTTGTTGGCATTTGCTATAGAATTCCTATATGCAACAAAAATTTCATCAGATGCTGTGTACTTATAAATGTAAGCAAGAAAGAAGCATTTTCTACAACACTATAAATCCATGAGAAAATGAAAAATTGTGTATCATTTATGAACTTTTTCTGTTTTTATATTGTGGACCTCTGTTATGGTGACATAATGTACCTACCTTAGTTTTGAAGGCTAGATGCACGTGATTATAGCACCCAATAAATACATTTGATGCCGATTGTAATTTTACATTTTACTCTTCAAATTTTCACGTGTTCTTGTGTGTGTAGAATGAAATTTGCTAAAAAAATAAAAAAAAAAAGAGTTGTGAAAGTGAATATTCACAATAATTAACGGATTATATATTTAATTGAAAAATATAAGGTTCAAAAGCAAAAATCATGTCTGGAAAAAAATATTTTTGGACTGGAAAACCTAGAAATGTCAGGGAATTTCATAATCAAAAAATCATAGCAACCCTGAACCCTGCATAGTTGCTACCACTGTTCAGACACTTATTATAATGAAACACCATGTTTGGTAATCCCGTACCATAGAGGGATGCTGCCTATAGTGATAACCAAGTAGTAACAGTGTGTTGGATCGCATGGTCGTTGTTGAAGCTCTGGCCATCAAAGAAGGATTTCAGGTGAATCGTCTGTTCTCTGTAATCTTCTGTTCACTGCATTGGCCAAATCATCAGCCACTACAGATGGTCGCCCACTGCGTTCCTCCTGGACATATTGTTCTACCCTTTGTTAAACTGTCTCACCATCTCCATACCAATGAGGCACTCTTGTTCTGGTCCCCATACACACCAGCAATATGACGGTGAATTTCAGCTGTTGACACATTCAAATACGGATCACAGACTGCACTTGACATGCAGCGGGCATCTCAATTTTCTTGAACATATCACAACCTACTTCTATCTTTCCTCAAACTGATGTTTGAGGCCAAAGAGCCAAAGAACTCTGCATACATGTGCATCCTCACGATTGCAGCACTGCTGTGACACAAATTGCAAAGAGAACTTACGTTTTGGACGTACTATATACAGGGGTTAGCATACAGGGTCTGTATTTTAAGTAATGAGATTTTTTTTTTCTGCCGCGACTAGATGTCCGAGCGCACTGGGACCGGTTGGAGTCGGTAGTCGGGGGTGTGACCTTGATAGCGCTCCAAGCGGCAGTTGCCTGCTGGCGTCCGTTGAGGCATGATCACGCGTGGCGTGGACGTCTGCAAAGTAATGTGTGCAAGAGCAAAATGCAGCAAAGCATGGAACAGCGGTACGCGATCAAATTTTGTGTGCGCCTTGGAAAATCTGGTGCAGCAACGCTGGAAATGATTCGGCAAGCATACGGCAGTGACAGTTTATCACAAGCGCAAGTGTTTCGGTGGCACAAAATGTTCAAAGAAGGCCGGGAGAGCGTGGAGGATCAACCCCGCGCAGGACGCCCGTCAACCTCAAGAACCAGAGACAACGAACAACGTGTCCAAGATTTGCTGAACGCGGACAGGCGTGTCAGTATGCGGTTTATCGCTGATACGCTAGGACTCGATAAAATGGTTGTTCACAAAATCATCACCGAGGATCTTGGGATGAGAAAAATTTGCGCCAAGCTCGTCCCGAAAGTTTTGACGAACGAGCAATTGCACAACTGCGCGGTCGTGTCGCAAGATCTTTTGGAGCGCATTGAAGACAACCCGCAGTTTTTTGACAATGTCATTACCGGAGATGAACGTTGGATCCTCGAGTACGATCCCGAAACAAAACGGCAGAGCACCGCATGACACACTCCGCAGTCGCCTCGACCAAAAAAGGCGCGCATGTTCAAGTCCAGAATCAAAGCATTGCTGATTGTGTTTTTCGACAAGAAAGGTGTGGTCCATGTGGAATTTGTGCCTGCTTACAGACAGTCAATGGCTCCTTCTACGTGGGGGTGTTAAAAAGGTTGAAGAGACGGGTCAACCGAGTGCGACCAGAAATTGCCGCCGATTGGAAGTTCCATCATGACAATGCGCCATGTCACACGTGCTTCGTGGTTAGAGAGTTCCTGACGAAATCTGGCATCACAACGATTCCTCAGCCTCCATACAGTCCCGACCTTGCCCCTGCAGATTTTTTCCTCTTTCCCAGAGTGAAAACAGCCCTCAAAGGACACCACCACGGAACCCTGGATGCGGTCAAGGCGGCTTGCACGCGTGCTCTGAAGGCTGTTCCAGTTGCTTACTTTCAGGGAGCGTATGACGCGTGGAAAACTCGCCTGCAGAAGTGTGTTGACGTTCAAGGGGCATATTTTGAAGACTACTAAAGGTTTGTAGCGATATCTGTAATAAATTTTGTTTTCTGGATTTATTCTCATTACTTAAAATACAGATTCTGTATAATTCAGTTCACCGAAAATGCAAACTATGCGACTGTTTGTATTTCCATAGAAATATAATGAGTTTCCTGTTACAACAACTGCTCAAAATAGCCACCATTGTTTTAGATTCTATTCAAAATGTTTCAAACCAATGCTCCAGTGACAAATCAATTTAGATTTTTTTTTAAAGAAATTCATTGAAATTCTAGTTCTGACATAGTGGTGAAATCTCTGCCTTGCCACCAATCTAAAGTGAGTTACTTTTGGTTTTGCATCGTGAACCTTATATTACTTTATACTGGCGAATAATGTAACCAATCAGTTTGACTTTCTCGCTGGCCCCTTGGCGGAGTGGTTAGCACATCGCGCTACGATGCCAGGGGTCCCAGGTTCAAATGAATCCCAGTCTGGGCATGGATGTTGGTGAATGTCCATCATTCATCACTCGTCCCCATCTTCGCAAATTAGCCAAAAGTGGCACATGAAACGAA
This sequence comes from Lepisma saccharinum, assembly GCF_977018435.1. Lineage (NCBI taxonomy): Eukaryota > Metazoa > Arthropoda > Insecta > Zygentoma > Lepismatidae > Lepisma > Lepisma saccharinum. The sequence goes on from NC_139249.1 coordinate 38,188,388, forward strand.
GTAAAATCAATCCAGACTTTCCCAGTTTTGAGAATTGAAAGCCCACACAATAAATCTTTGAGTAACACATTGGCGTTCACGATTTTTGTATTTTCTTATTGTACGTCACATTTCTTCAACTTGATCTAATAAGGATGATTGATTAGATAAAATTGACCACAGTATAGTCGCAAAGGAACACCTGCACTCGCATTAAGGACTGAACCAGGAACCACGATGGCAAATCAAACACTCAACTCGCGATCTTGTCCCTTCCTGTGATGTCGGAGAATATTGGTCAGTAGTCAAAGGTGGACATAAGATTTTCAAGGAGACTTCGTATCTCTTGATCTTTTGTTTCATCTTGGGGGGGGGGGGATTCAGTTGTGAAAGATAAACCTCATATTTCATTTCACCGTTTTACTTTTCTACGCGCGCGCGCACGCACGCACGCACACACACACACACACACACACACATATATATATATATAAATATAATAAAATTAAATGCAGCAACATAGAGGCAGCATAACTACCACGTGGGAATGTTAATAACAAATTTACCAGAGAACAAAGTGGAATAGTTCAATTACATACATAGGAAATAATTTACCCCCTTCCCCCATAGTTGCTTTGAACTACTGAAACTACTTCATTTTCTTTGAGAGAATAATACAACTAAAAATAAATAATGAATGTACTTCTTGTTTAATCAAGTGTTATTTATTTCCGCCTAACTTATTTAATAGCAAGAATCATATGACTTTGAATGACAGTACCAAAGATGATTTACAGTATTACTATATATATAATAATATGTACAAAATATTACCAGGAACTTTATTTTTTGTTAGCTGGATTTAACATCCTTCTTTGATACTCAATAAATATTCAATTCTTAATCTATTTGACATTAATTTCCTTGCCAGGGCAGTTGTTTATTTTATAAATTTTGCAGACCTTAACACTACGTAAGCTACATAATGAACACGAGCTTTTATACAGGGTTGTTAAAGGTTCAGGAATCCATAAATTCTATTGGGTTCCGGTACAGGACCGGAACATTTTTTCTCGCACAATTTAAATTCGGTCCAAGTTGCGTAGTGTTTCATTGAAAAAGGGTTCCTGCGCCGTATTTTAATTGTTCCTGAAAAAAGGTTCCTGGACCGAATTGAAGTGATTTATATATGAAAAGGTTATACACTGTATAGAACTCATTTACGTTTGCTGATTTTCTCTCCCAGTCCGGGATTGAATTTATTTACAATTCCTGGACCAGGGTTGTCCGATTAAAAGTTGCCTTCTAAAAATGTCCGCGAGTACGTTTTACGTTGGAATGTCACACTGCGGTTGTAGAAAACGTAGCGCAGGGAATAAATCAAAACGCTGTTGTTCTGTAAAGGGGCCAGGTTCAAAAACTCCCTGTACGTACATAACGCAATGGACTATATTAGTGTGGCGTTGCATTGAGTTCAAACAAACCCGTCACGCGTTGCTCCGGCATCCGATCCAGGAACCGCAGCCATTAGGAGCCGTCGATGAGGTAACGTGAGGGTGCTGTGTTCCCAGCAGATGTTACAACAGGGAACGGCAGTGCTGCTACAACCAAGTGAAGGAACGCGCGCAAGAGAATGGGGCTATATGGAGAGTGGTAACGTGGCTGCAGCGTTTGCATTTCGCCCATTTCTACCTTGTACCTTAGATTCTCGAGACAGCCAGCACCTGGATTAGTCTTTCATGCTCACAAGTGGATAATTGTTTATCGTCAGGTCCGTATTAGGGATGGTCATCCGGATCCAGAACTTTCGGATCCGGATCCAGAATTTTCGGATCCGGATCCGTTTTGCCATCCCACATGCGCTTCTTTGGAAAGTAAGAATGTGCTTATAACATATTATTACCTGCTAATATACATATATATATAATATACATACATACACACACACACACACACACACACACACACACACATATATATATATATATATATATATATATATATATATATATATATATATAGTGTGTGTGCTCGCGTGCGCGATTTGTAATTAATTAATACACTTACAAGGGAGGTCTAAGTCTCCCCCTCCGATTTCCATGAAACTTGCAGGGCCCAAATGATGAAATACGTGTTCCTGTGTTCCCCTCCGATTTCCATGAAACGTGGCAGGTGTATAGTAGGGATGGTCAGATCCGGATCCTAGCGGATCCGAAATCCAGATCCAGAACTTTTTTATTTTAATTTGTAAAACTGTAACTGTAGAACAATTGTATAATTTTTGTATAACATTTCTATCTTGTTATATGTGTTAAAGGTTTCATCCTGGAATGGAATGTCTCACATTTATGTGTGTTTTCATCCCCCCCCCTCAAATGTCAAGATGAGGAGAAATTGAAGTGGGGATCTGACCCCGAAACCACGTAAATATGGCATAGGAAGAAACAGGAGGCATACGGCCTCTCTATACACCTGTCAAATTTCATGAGAATCGGAGGGGGACACAGGGGTCAGATGATCCTCACGTCAATTTGTCCTCATCTTGACATTTGAGGGGATTTTGCCCCCTAAAACAGTTTTTAGCTGAAACAAAAAAACACGGAATTCTTCCTTTGGGCCCCTCTATACACCTGCCACGTTTCATGGAAATCGGAGGGGAACACAGGGGTCAGATCCCCACTTCAATTTGTCCTCATCTTGACAATTGAGTGGGTTTCGCCCTGTAAAACAGTTTTTTAGCTGAAACAAAAAAACAACACGTATTTCTTCCTTTGGGCCCCACTATACACCTGCCAAATTTCATGGAAATCGGAGGGGGACACATAAATCAAATGCCCACTTAAATTTGTCCTCATATTGACATTTGAGGGGGTGGGGTTGCCCCCTAAAACAGTTTTATACCCGAAAAAAAAAACACGAATTTTTTCATTTGGGCCCGTTTATACACACACCTGACAAAAGTAAAGCTCCCCTGTGCTTAGCACCACGCCATGGAGGCGTATAGGGGGTGTGGGGGTAACGCTCCACACTTTCTTGATCCGGTCGTGAGTGGGGGTGATGTGATCAGCACCACGCCCCTGACCGCCTTTACCCCCCAGGTTTCCCCAGGTACCCATGTTATTCGACGCTGGGTGGGCGCCGGGGCCGCTTCCATCGTTAGAAAAGTTCCCGGATTTGAACCGGCCGGGGATCGAACCCGGGACCTTTACACACCTGCCAAGTATCATGGAAATCGGAGGGGAACACAGGGGTCCGATCCTCACTTCAATTTGTCCTCATCTTGACATTTGAGGTGGTTTTGCTCCCTAAAACAGTTTTTTAGCTGAAACAAAAAAACACGTAATTCTTCCTTTGGGCCCCACCGGATCCAGATCCGTAACTTTTGGATCCGGATCCGGATTTTTCGGATCCGGATCCGTTTGGCCATCCCTAGTCCGTATTCGATCCATGTTGCGTATTGTTTCATTTCAATACGGAACTCGGACCCTATTTAAACTGATTCTGAAAATAGGTTCCTGGACCGAATTTAAATTCGTTCGGGAAAAAGGTTCCTGCCCTGGATACTTTACAGATAAAAAGGTTCTTTACGGTCCAGAACCCATTTACGCTTGCTGATTTTCTCTCCTGGACCGGAATTGAATTGATTTAAAATTCCTGAACCTTTAACAACTCTGCTTTTATATAACTATCCATGTACCGTATTTGACCTATTCATCTAATAAAAATTAATATTAGTTAATTAGAATATTTTATTTAATACTATTTTAATTAATTTAATATCATTGTAAATATTTTAATTTAAACATTATTATTGAAACACATGGTTCAGAACCCCCCTCCCCGAAATATATTTCTAGATACGTGCCTGCTTATTACCTCCATCAATTTCATTATGAATGGTATACGTCCTGGAATGGTATAATTTGTACCGGCCTTCCATAAAGAGATTTTTATTTTTGACTTCACTATGGTAGCACTCAATGCACTTGCCGACAACATTTACTAATAATGCTACTCATTTTTCCTTCTGCTGAATTTCAGTGAAGATTCTCTTCCATTGTATACTAAGCTGGTTACGCTAAGCAGTCAGTGCTCGGGTGCCTATCTGTTCAGTCTACAGTTTTCAAAGCACTTCAGTTCATTATGACACAGAAAATGAATTGTAAGTTTAATGATAGACTTCGAAGCAGGGTTGGCATGTTTAAAACACACGGCTTTGTTTTTTCACAAATGTTTAAAATGTTTAAAACAAAGTGTTTTAAACAATTTTTTTCAGACTTGTTTAAAACACATTTTGATTCTTCATATTAATGATAGTTTGTGGTTATTTGCGTGCTTTGTAACTTTGCCTTTTCATTCAATCCGTGTCATTTTGTTTATTGCGCATATAAATATGTTCAGTGACTGAAAATGTTCATCAATTAACAAAGAAACATATCGTGATGTGTGTGTTTAAAACACCTGGCTATGTTTTTTGTACAAATGTACAATTGAATACTATTTTGATGAAACAGTTTTGTTCATCACTTACCGTACTGCACGTTAGTTGCATTCACGATAAAATAGATTTAGAAAAAAAAACAGAGTAGCTACCACGTGAACCTGGCAACTGTGGATGAGTTGAAGCTTCTCGAACAGCGAACATGTGAGATTTAGGACTAACATAAATATGTATTTTTGGAAGTTAGTCAAGCGTTTACTTTATAATAGGAACACAGTCCATCCTTGGATGATTGAGATTCTTTTTAATCATTATTCTTAGAAAATAAGTCTTCTTGGCATTGTTTTTTAAACGCTTTATTTGTTTAAAACATGTTTTTTTTGGTTCCTGTTTGAAACAAAAAAAAAACTGTTTGTCTTGTTTCTTTTATGAAAAAAACAAATTTTGCCAACCCTGCTTCGAAGTTAGTTTAAGATATGTGTAAGAATATAATAACAAGACCGTCGATAATAATTATGGTGTACGTACATACTACTTTATCACCCCCCTTCCTCCCCAAGGTCAGCGGCGTCTCGGATTTTCATTTACGAAATATAGCAACTCTACACTTGATGTACAGTTACGGGCAATAAAAATGGGACACTTAGATCCTGAAATACTCGCTTCCCCGCAAGGTGTTATGTATGTTGCCTAACTCTAATGCGATAAGTATAACTTAATAGCAAATTTTCAATGGCAACTTCTAACAGCTCCGTAGAGTTAGGCAACACACATTGCAGGGAAACAACTATCTCAGGATGTAGGTGTCCCATTTTTATTGCCCGTGACTGTATATTCAATTCCATCGTCGCGATCAGCGTAAAGAGGCATAAAAGCACAGAACATTTAAAAGCAATAATACGGCTTCAATGAACGTGGTGAAAGACGATTACAAAAAAGGAAAGGTTCACTCCCCATTGAACAATCCTACACGAAGTGTTGTACTAGAAATATATACGCAGATTTTGGTAACATATACAGCAGAGAAACTGCCACTGTTGAGCTGTATTTATACGTGCGCGTCTGCATAGGTTCCACTTTTCCTCCACAGCTTCCGCATTCTCTTACCATGGAGTTAGGTGTGAAGGAGGCAGACTGGCGCCATCTCTGGAGCCGAGGAGGAGGCAAGAAGGAAAAAAAAAAGAATGGCGAAAAAAGGAAAAAAAAATACTCGCGGACTGGTCAGGGGAGTTTTGACGCCGTTTCCAATCTCAGGAGGCAAGTTGTTACATCTCTTTCCAAACTCATCATGCAGCGCCATGGTGCCGGTGTTGAGCAACATCAAATCTTGTCATCAGTGTTGCCAACGCTAGGAAGAGAAAGTAGCTTAAAATGTCCACATGGAATTTTGACAAAATGCACTATGCGGCAAGCATTTAATATACCAATTTTCCCTTTGAATTGTTGTCCGCTGTACAGGGTGAATTAAAAAAAAGTGCAATCTTATCTTGGATCGTTAATCTCGTCCATTGAGATTTTTTAACCTCAGCAGCTATGCTAGGGAAATTTTAATTAGAAGAACTATGGCGAGAGATATCTCAATTGTGCAATTCAAAGGTTAGTGTTCTTTTGTCATATTGTGCTATTGTGATTTTTCACCAAAACCGTTCGTATGAAATATCTGGTGAAAAGTATAATAGCGGAATGCAATCTTCTCTGCAAACAAAACATAATAGTACTTGCTGACATTGAAATCACTCAAAGAAATCGTACATTTGCATTTGGAATTTGATCGTCGAAACCGCCGGATTCAGTGTCCTGTTGCTGGAGCTGGCAACTCTGCTTGTCACCCATTCCCGAAATAAGGAATGGAAAGGAACATCGGCTTCGCCTTGGAGCATGTACACGTCAGCCGAGGCCTAAATATTCGCAGGAAAATTGGCTCGATTTTTATCCACATTTTAATTTCATGGCAGAACAAAAGATATCAGGTTACGCAACTTTTATGTCGATACAAGTTGTACTGCCATTTCCCAAGGGCAAGAAGTATTTTGTATGCAATTGTGTAACTTCAAGGCATCAGGAAAGATGACAGGCAAGTGAAGTGCATATATTAACTAGCTCTGTAATTTACTTAATATTCTCTCTCGTTTGCTTCGTGTAGGCCTCAGATCCCTTCAAAATGAAATTCACAGCACTCGCCAAAACCTACCAGTCAAAGGTTCTTGGTTGGAGTTCCTGTCAGGTCAGTAAAATTTTACTGTTTTTTTTAATCATCGTGAATAGTGTAAAGATGTAGATATGCGACGTTAAAACCAAAATTGAAGAAAACCAGTAACATCACCAGCAAAAATTGTAGAGGGGCAGGGGACGTCGACAACAAGAGGGCGAGGATGGGTTCTAGTCCACCAACGCCGGTGCCAGGATTTGTCATCTAGGGGTCCTAGTCCATGCTGTTCGATCTTGAGCCTTTCGCTTTCTAGCATCGTAAAAACCCATTTGTTTTGACGTCGTCAATCATTTGATATCTCCTTCTTCCCCGAATTTTCTATTCATTGACCTTCCCTTCAATATTATCCCTTAGGATACAGTATATTCTAATCCAGTGGCCCAACTAATTATTGTTTTCTCTTAATTATTATCTCCAGCATTGATCTCTTTTCCCTAAGTTTTTCTAACACTGTTTCATTTCTCAATTTTTCTGTCCATTTCACCCGTTCCATTCGTCTCCATAACTACATTTCCAGACCTTCCAGTCGCCTTTTCTCACTTGCTCTGTGTCCATGTTTCCATACAAAGCATTTCAATAGTATTTTCCTCAGTCCTTTGTTCATAGATCCGCAGAATATTTTTCTATCCACTGAAGGTTCCCTTTGCCATTGCTCTTTGCACATGTAAAAGAAGTAAAGTGCTCCCCTGTGCTTTGCACCACGCCATGAAGGAGTATAGGGAGTGTGCAGTTAGGGCCCAACATTTTCTTGATCACGGCCGAAGGTTGGGGTGATGTGATCAGCACCACCCCTCCAGGTACCCACATTATACGACGCTGGGTTGGCGCCGGAGCCGCTTGAACAGGTGGAAAAAATCCCGGTCCCCCCCCCCCGCCGGATATCGAACCGGGTCTCTCGCATGGTAGTCAGACGCCCTAACGACTGAGCTACCGCCCGTCAACTTATTTGCACATATAATGATAATAAGCCGGCCCCCGTGGCAGAGTGGTTACCGCATTGAGCTACGACGTCAGGTGTCCCGTGTTCGAATCCCGGACTAAGCACGGGTGTTTGTGAGTGTCCATCATCACTCATCCCCATCTTCGCAATTAGCCACATGTGGCATAAAAGCAAAGTAAAATAAATCAATCAAATAGTAATAATTATTGTCTATTATTATTATTATTATTATTGTCAATTAATAGTTGCTATTATTACATGAGATATCATGTATTTATTTTCTAGCTTATGTCTAGTTAAGATAACTAAAATCTGCATAAAAAAAACAGTCCTACCAAAGAAAAGAATGCCAAGAAAATTTTAAATGGATTATTTATAGAAGAGAAAAGAGGTTGTTAAGTCCAGTTGTTGGTTCGTTAATGTAAAGAAGAGTGCAAGGTATTTCCTCCATTTCAAGAACTGGAAAGCAAGATAATTCTATTTCTCTTCTTTAACGCCTGTTGTCAATTGCTTAGGCCATGTGCGAAAGGTGCAAGACCATACTTGAAGCGAGCATCCTCCGAGTATGGTCTTGCAGTGCGGTCTTCAAGTCGTGGACTGGAAGTGAAAGTCTATCGAATTGCACTTCGACTGCAGCGCCAAATACGATCAGTAGATAAAACTGAGGACACGTTGTTTTCCCCGAGTTTTAAACACTTGTTTTTCACCATAGAAATCACATAGTATTTTCAAATGTTCGTACACATACATTTCCACACATTAGAAGATCTTTAACCAACAACTTGCTGGCCCCATAACCAGGGTGCGAAATCCTGGGGGGGGGATTTCCCCCCCACCAACAATATTGGCATCAAATATCCCCCCACCAAAAAAATTCGGGGGTAGAGTTTTTGTTACAACAAACAAGAGATAAACAATTACTTTTAATTTCAAATATACTGTCCTAAGAATAATATCGAAAAGACACACAAATTAGTGTAGTTGTGAGTATTGAATAGTTTCTCTCTCCCAAGATTTCATTAACAAATCTACATAAATACGCACAATAAAAGTAAAACAATAACAACTATGAAATCTAATTGATTTATATTAACATAAAGCAAAAACTTAAACCACTTCAACTATTTCATAATTTATTAACTCTTTAACCAGTTAGTAAAGCTACTTTATAATATCTGATATATTTAAAAGTAACAAATTTATTTATTTTTGGGTAATTAATAATAATAATAATAATATATTTTTTATTTAGTAATTTATTTTTAATAACATTATAAATATGTATATCCATCGTGTATGTTTGTGGGGAGGGGGTTGTAAATTAAGATCTTTCTCCCCCCACCAGTCTTAAATGATTTCGCACCCTGCGCATACCGTATATTTAACCTGTGTTGCTGACATTCTACCTTCGTGATTTTAAACAAATGAACAACGAGTGCGAAAATCAGGTGACCTAGTCAGCAACCATCTGCACTGCGAGCTGTGCACTTGCGTGCTTCTGTTCTTGGCGCTTTCGAACTGTACTTCCGTCAAGACCATATCTCAAGCCTGTACTTAGCCTTAGTTGCTAATAAAAACCCTCACCCTGGAAATTTTTGACGGGGGTGATTTTTAAGATAAGATCGTTAGTGGGTGAAATCCCCATGATTTCGCACCCTGCATGGCGGGATCGAACGCAGGACCGCACGCACCAAAGAGAACAGTTCGAAATCGTCAACCCAGCCCGGAGACAATAGTATTGCTCAATAAAGTCGAAAGGTATTCCGTATAATTTATCTTCACTCGCCAGCAAAGAATCTGAAGTGAAAAAAACAAAGCACAAAAAACACGATGGGCTACCGAGGTGCCATACGAAAAAAGAAACAAACGAACATCGCCAGTGGTCGTACGCGACGCCAACAAGTCTGGAGGTCATCAGCACCACGTTCCTCCTCCCCCCCTCTCTAAACCCCACGTTTCAATTAGGCCTAATCCAACACTTCCGACCGTCCTGCTGCCCCGGCAGACATGACCAAATTTGTATGCAATCGTTTACGAGCGTAGTTTTCCTTTCATATGATTATTTTTCGCTCCGGCATGCCTCGCGTTCTTCTCGCATTCCTGCCATGCCAGAGCTCAAGGCCGGCGCATGCGCGGAGCTGCGTCAAGGTCGCTGAAGGCCGTGCCAATAATTGCCTCAATCTACCCACGCGCCCCTCATAAGAACATCTATTATTACTACCAGGGTGGCCAGCTCCGGGATGTAAATATCAGTGGCGTCGGTCGGATTTACTTTTTTGGGGTGGATGATTCGAACAATGCTGAATGAGCGAACTGGGGCGCGTCGGGTATCTGAGCTATGCTCCCTGAGCAAAATTTTCGCTCATTGAGCAGACAGATCATTTACTTGACGGTGTGTGCTCACTGCTCATTGATCAAATCAGTGCCTTTGAATAACCTGTGTCAACATAGGTTGCGTCGAGTGGACAACATTTCTTTGAAAACCTGTTAATTATGGCTGTATCCGAAAGATAGAAAGTATGGACTTGAGGTATGGTCTTGATAGAAGTGACGTCGTCTAGTTCGAAAGCGCCACTTACACAAGCAATCGAGATCACATCTCGTAGCACGGATCGTTGCAGACTTGAGCGACACTTGCCGAGCAATGGTTTTGGCCGTCAAGTAGCTGAGTAATCACGTTGCTCACCGAGCGCTCAGATATTCGACGCGCCCCTCGTCTTTACTTGACGACATATCCGAGTCGCGGATCCATGCGGAGGGCGATGGGGGCGATTGCCCCTCTCAAATGCCTACACTAGGTTTTCGCATTCAAATATTTAATCAACATTTTTTATTTGTATCTCAGTATTGTATATGTAAGCTATCCTTCATTTCATTGGTATAAAACATTATAATGGATGTAAATTTTGTAATATCAAATATGAATTAAATTATCTATATTATTAGTAAAAAAAAAAGGTAAAGTTTTCTTTCAATGAACACGGATCTATAAAAGATAGAACTACTTTTACTAATATGTTAGTTTTAATTGATTCTACAAAATCAACTCTAATTAAGAAATCGCAAACAGACTTAATATTTACAGACTTATCAAAAGCTTTTGACTCCGTCAGCCATAAGTGATTATTACATAATGCTTGGATTATCATCCAGATTTTTTTTAAAAAAATTGTTTGATAGTTATTTACTAAATAGAACTTTTAGAGTTAAAATTGGACAAACTACCTCTGAGAAAACAAATATAACTTGCGGAATACCAAAAGGATGTCCTCTTGGACCAATTGTATTTGCAATTCATATTTTTATTCATATACAGTGCTATTGACTCAACTTGTCTTTTATATGCTGACGAACTAAAAGTTTTGGGGGAAATGAAAGTGGATCTGTTACAAAATGATCTTCAGAGAGTGGTACAATGGTGTGAAAACAATGGAATGCAAATTAATCTTAGTAAATGCAAAGTGATGAGATGTACGAGAAAAACACACTTGTTTTTTCCAATTAGTTTATTAACTCTCCGAGTTCTTTACTGCTATAATTTGACTTTTTTAAAAAAAATCTCAAAATTTCGAGACGAGCTGCAGCACCATCTGCGTGAGGCAATATTTCTACTCTCATCCCTTCCAGAAACGTTCCGTCCCGCACACCCCTACTTGAAACACACGTGGTAGCGATATTGTTTGGAAGTTTGAGAAATTTGCACTCATTTGAAAACTAATCTTAGAGCTGTAAATGTATCATTTTCACATTATTTTATAATATTTCCTAATATATTGTATTTATTGTGAATATAGCTGTGTACCACATTTTGACTCAATGCCTTACATTTTAGGACAATTGTGCCCAGTGGCCTGCCTAGGGTTTTCGAAAGGGAGAGGTTATGTACAGTTTATAACGGTCAAATATTGAGTGACAAGTAATTAATCTAATTGCCCGTTAGTAGGAATTAATTGCAATTGGTATTATTAATATCCGTCGCGAATACAGGTGTCTAGCGAACTGCCTTAGCCAACACTAGCTTGCTCAACCACCGTTTTTCGCCCGAATTCGGATTTACATGCATTCTTATGGGAATAACAAGAAAAATGCAACTTCTAAACCAATGGACCGAATTTGATGAGATTTCAACCAGCGGAAGAACACATCATGAAAGTACTGATTCCAAGATTTGAGCCTAATCAGAACAGAACTACGGGAGTTATGAATTATTAAAGATTCATCGCTGAATTGAAAGGGAGAAGCTACCCTACTGAGATGCCTTTGCTTTTCGTGACTGACTACAATGGAGGAAGAGTTAGCCTAATCTCTGCGCGAGGGGCTGCTACCAAAGGTTAAGGACCGGAGTGAGCATTGACCAGGATAGGAGGACAACGGTCAAAGCACCAGAAACAATAAACAAGCACCTGATCATAGAGGGTAGCGCGTCACTACGTTCAAATCTGGAATAAAAGGGATGATTTGGAACAGTTTTACACAGTTTTGCCTACAATCGCCACCGGAGTGTGAGCTACGCGCGACCGAGCTGCGAGTTGCAAGCAGACTCGAGGTCTGGATTTGTTTTTCCTCGAGTGAGTGTTTCAGAGCCATGGAGTAGAGCAGAATAGAACCAGGGGGTCGTTACTCCCCTTGCCGTCAACGCATCCGTGCACATACGTGTGGTTATGTGAGAATAACGCCAGACACGTCCACCCGTGTCAATCGTCCGAAACAACGTCCTAAGTAGTGAAAGTTAATAACATTTGATATCCATGTGAAACCGCGAATGGCTAATCGCGTATGTTCGTCTCGTCGCCCAAGTCACGTATCTGTACTTACGAGTGACCGCGAAGAACTGACCTATTATTGCGCAAGTTGTCGTATGGAGTCGACAGTGAACGAGTGAAGCCAGGATCCGATGAGGCCAGATGGAGCCGCCGACTGATCCACTTTCGCCAACCAGGATAACCGCGAGGTGCAACGATGGAGTGTGGGGAGGCCTTCCAAAACTGTAGGACCACTTTCACCCAACCCAGGTCAGAGGGAATGCAGCGAAGGTAAGATCCAACCATGTGCGTGTGTGAGAGAGATGACGACAATCTACCGCGAATCTGCGTAAATCAAATCATTGCTTAACTTAAATCAGTGCTATGGCATCCCTAGACATCTGTTTTCCGGCGGAGTAATCAAATGTTAAAGATGAGAGTTTATGTTAACAGCAAACAATAGTTCATTGAATATATGTATACCTTCAGAAAAGATAGAAGGGGTCCGCACAAGGAACCATTATTCACTTTATACTTAAAATCCTAAACGGTAAATTGTAAAAGGCAATGTAGCCAAGACATAGCAAGAGTATGGTCAAAGTAGTAATTAATCTAACCTTTGTAATTGTCATATTGTCGCCATATGCCATGGAATGAGAGTATGAATGTGAGATCGAGTGAAAGAGGGCAAGATGTAATGTGTATTTATCTGTGCTTTAATATATGTGTATATTCAGAAACACCGTAGTATTATGTAACGTCATTTCAGGTATTTAAAATCAAATCCTCCTAGGTTTATTCTTGGTAACACCGACTGTTAGGCACTTATCCTGACCGTATTATATTTCATGTAATGTTTAATTCGCCCAGCAGGTGAGGCGAGAGATTCTTCGATGTTGCGTTGCTAAGCTCAGCTCAGTTGAGTCAGTTGAGTTAATTAGAATATTTATTAAATTAGCAGCCTGTGACAAGTTTTTCTGGTAGTCAGCCCTCATTTTGCCATCTTTTCCTATCTTAGACGTTCCTTTTTTAAGAATACTGGGCCAAATGGAGGGGTTATGACCCAACCCCCCCCCCCCTTGGGCACGCCACTGCTTGTGCCATACTTTTTGTCCACAGTGGCCTGGTAGCTCTACAATTACAGCTACACTTGTCAAAATCTGGAAATATTCCGATAATTTGGTGAAACTGGCAACCCTGAATAAGACCGAAAGACGTTCCTTCTGATCGCCTACCCAGAGGCGTGGGCGGAGGGGAGTTCCGGTTTTACGAATATTGTTCCTAAGCAGATATCGAATGGACCCAGCTTTTCATATGGTTAGGTCATTGAATCTCCTAAGCACCCCGGCGTTGGTCTGATGTCATAGCGTCGCGAGGAGGGGGTGGGAGGGATTCGACTCTCACTGCAGATTGACATTGTTAACTTCCAATTAGAAAAAAATAAGTATTTTCCGGAATTAATTTCTTCCTTAAAAGGAAAATTGCATTGACCAAACTGTGCAAATGTATTGATATTAACAAATGGTAGCTATAAAATTGACTATGGCTTTTTAGAAAAAAGATGTTCAAAATTTTGAATGTTTAACAATTTCTTACCCTAGCATAATATACGCGAATCGAAGAGGTACAAATTAAGTGTTTTCCTATGCCTCTATATCACATACAGATGTAGAAATTACCAAAATACCCTAACATGGAAGAGGCGTTTTCTTTCTTTCAATTTTTCTTCTAATATTCGTTTCTCAAAATTCTGAAAAAATTCGGTATTTTGGAAATCCTGAGGGAATAAACACTGCAAATTTGGTTAAAATCGGAGATGTTTGTGGCAGGTGGTCCGTTGCTTTGACCTGGAATGACGTATCTTTATTGTGTTATAATATTCTAAATGTGCTCTGAAAGTTATTAAAATATTGAGTCTGTGTTATAACAATCAAAATATGCTTTAAAAATTCAGAACATATTCCATGTACTATTTTTCTTAATGTGAATAGGTATATATAAAAAGAAGCCTTTGATAGAAGAAGTGTGTTCTATTCTGCACTTTTGAACAATCAACTAGGGAAAAGATCAATGGATTGTTTTGTGTGGCGTGTAGCGTTGTTTGACGCAGAAATCTGGATGCTATGTCGAAGTGTCGAAAGGTGAGTAGAAGCTTTAGAAATGTGACTATGGCGAAAAATGGAGAGTGTGAAATGGACAGAAAGAAGTACGAAATGAAACTGTGTGGGAAAGAATTGGTGAAAGGAGAGCTATGCTGTAAGTGATGATGAGAAGAAAAAGAATCACACGGAACTGGATTTCCAGTACCCATTTGCTGGTTTTCGCCTTGTTGCCGTACTTGTCGATAGACTTTTGTTCCCATAAGACATTGCTCAGAGCAGACAATCTGTATAGATGGACGAGCAATTTGAAGAACGTTGTAGGAGAATTACTGCTTTGTGATTTTATTAAAAATTAAAAAAAGAAAAGTATGGGCTAGAGATTGGCTCCAAAAAGATATGGTAATCAATGCGTACCGAATAAGCTTTTTATTCATACATGAGATTCGCAGGATTCATTCACAGATTTTTAAAAAATCAAACATTTAATTTAATACACTTGTAATAATAAAGATTTTCATTTTCGGCTAATCATATTTGTCACGTGCACATCTCACCGCTTTGCATAAATACCTAAAGGCTCCGGTACCCCTTTCTACACCCTCGATTTCAGGCACATTTCAAATATTTTCGTGAAAATATTTAGTTCCTCATAACAAACAGTGTTTGCAAATAGCACGCAAGTTATTTTTTTTTAGTTCTACGTGCTACGAAACTTACGTTTTTTATTAAATTAATTTTTTTTGCGTAACGTCAAAAATGTTTTTCAGAATTTCTATGATGGCGAATGATGATGTATTAATGTCACAGGCGCACGTCTGATTTTTTTTCTTTTTCTTCTTATGATTGACTTGTGCAATGGGAACATTTGCGATTGCGATATGTTATTTGTGTGATATATTGGCGGATTGGACATTTCAGACATTGGATTTCATTTATAGGACTTCAGAAATTGGAATTAATTATTTCTTTGCAGGCCCGTAAAGGGGAGGGTTGTTTTTTTCTAAATGACTTGTGGGATGGGATAATTTGCGACTTCTTATTTTTATGATGGGAAGGGAGTGGAGGGTGGTATTCTGTGGAAAAGGACAACAAGGACTTTCAACGTGGGAGTTACTTCATTTTTGGACTTACAAATTTAACTTCGACCCGCAATTCAATGCCTGGCCTTGGTAAAAAGAGGTGTAAGTTTCCTTCTTAGGTTTAATTTTAGCCTTCATTTTTGGTATCTTCATGTGTCAATGCGGATAACAGTGAGAAATAGTGTTGGAGGCAGGTGACACCGGCCAATTTCTAACATGTCTTTAAAAGGGACTCTATATATAAAGGCGGGGCCGCGGTAGCGGTAGGGGCGGAAAGTCAATTACCCCAGGGGCGGAGCCCGGAATCTGTGGGAAATTGGACTCAACAATTTCAAACGACAAAATCTCAACTTTAAACAGCTGTACAGTCGTAAATACTTCTTTCCGCGCTCCAATTTTTTTTATTCACAATTAGGATCACATGATCTTCACAATGAAAGAAAAAAAAATGAAAACTCGAGGGTGTAGATTAGGGTACCCGACCCACAATAACAACTAACACTCGGAAAGCACAGACAAAAAACTCCTCTTTGCAAACTCACAGATTATCTTCATATGGCCAAACTTTGCTCTGATTGGCTGTTCCACAGAATCCAGTCGAGGAAAGCCAGTAGCAATTAGAACATGTCCTGTTCCTCCAAACCAGCCAAGCAGACATCTCATCCGGGCAGGTAGTCAGTTCAGCGCCAACTAACTGGATATCCAGTTCCGTGTGATTTGGCCTTTAATAACTGCCTGGTAGGAATGGTTAACGGGGAAACGATCCGTGGAAGAAGATAAAATATCCATTTAAGTGGGTGCAAGATCGGAAATCCTATTATGGCAGAGAACGATGAGTGCATATGTGTAGGTAAATATATCGATATATTGATTTGGTTTATTTTACTTCGCTCGTGTGTGTTTGGTTAACTCTCCCTCAAAACGTAAAGGGGTTCAGTGTTCGGATTCCACTGTATGTCCAGTTCCAATTAACCTATCTGTGCATAAAGCGGACTCAAACTCAGAACTCAAGCTTCCTCCTAGTACATTCCTGTATGTGTTTATGCAGAACCCTTTAATTGATTGATTGATTGATTTAGTTTGTTTTACTTCGCGTTCTGTGCCTCTTGACTAATTTGCGAAGATGGGGATGAGTGATGAAATTGATGAATGGACATTCACAAACAACCAAGCCCTAGCGGGATTCGACCCCGGGACACTTGGCGTCGCAGCGCGATGTGCTAACCACTCGGCCACAGGGTCCGGCAGAACCCTTTAAACATGGGCGTCGGAAAGGGGGGGAGGTCGAACGGTCCGTCCAATGCCCACTGGAAATTAGTATGGCTCAAGCCACGAGAAAGCAGAAAGTTTGTTATTTTTATTTCTGATAACAGAAATAAAGTTCATTTAGTTATTACTCGAACAGATTAACCAAAGTATAACCAGGTTATATTTTAATATTTTGCCATTTAATCCGCAGAATAAATGGTTCCAAAGGTTTCCAAAATTCCAAAAATTATAATTTTAAGTGAGAAGTCACTTCGGTATGAGTGAAATGTACCCCAAACTTTTAAAGCCTTCTTGAGCGAGACTTTTAAAAGTTAATAACAAAATACAAAACTGTAAATTTCAGAACACTGACTGACTGGAAGAAGAAAGAAAGAAAGAAAGAAAGAAAGAAAGAAAGAAAGAAAAAAAAAAAAAAAAAAAGTGGAAAACAGCTGTGCTGGTTTTTCACTTGTCTCTTGGATCGAATAGAAAAGTCTTCCAATCTATACAATAATTGAATTGAATTGTTGTTTTAAGTCCACATTATGCACATATAGGCTAATCGGGACTGGACCTACAGTTTAAAGTGGGATCCGGACCAGTATGCAATGTGCCTCCACCAGGTATCGAACACGGGACCCTTGATTACAAGAAAACGACGTTACTACTACGCCATCAGGGAGGCCCATATTTAGACAATAAATACTGCTACTATTAATAATAATTGAATGAAATTGAAATTGGTTTATTTTTTAATTATATTGTATAATAACAATTATAACCGTGGTAATATCTATTATCGTTATTACTTCTACTAGCCAACTTTTATCAGTGACCTTAACCACCCCCCGCATAATTATCTGGTGACACTCATGCCTTTAAGATTTTTTTTTTCGAAAGGCAAAAGACAATGGCTTCTTTTGGAAACGGTGGCTATGCTTCCTGTCCCTAAAGGATATTTGTTTTCGGCTCTCGGTTCGGTAAACTGGTTCCTCAAGTATCGAGATCGGAGCAGTCCAGAGTAAACATTCAACCACTGGCGATCTCGAGCGTTGTGGGTGGAATTACAACCTTGGAGGGGGTGGTGGGACTGGCACAGCATCCGCCAAGAGAACGCACGTATATTAACAACGAAAGGACACAGAAACCTTAATTTAAAAGTGGTAATAATGCCCGAATTGTCATCGTTGGACAATAACGGAAAGTTGAAGTAACAAAAAAGAAGGCTTACATCAGAACTAAATAAAATAACTCACGGCTCTGAAGTTTTTTTCTCTCTTTTTGCAAAGATCGTGGGCGGCAGAGTGTGAAAGTGACGAGAGGGCTGGACACATCCGGGTGTCCGAAGGTTTCTCCAACAAATAAAATTCGTTCTGCACAACAGAAGAGTCTCGACTCGGGCAGGTGCCATCTCAGAAGATAGGCAAAAAAACAGGACAAAGGGGAAAACAGAACTACAGGGTAAATAAAACGGTGTGACATGATAGATCCGGATAGCAAGGCTAGCACAACAGATTAGCATATATCCTGCTCATTCGTGACAATGAAATGTTAATGCTTGTGGCGTACCCATGTGAAAGGGGGGGTGAGAGGTTGAAGCCCTCCATCTGGCCAAATTTCCTTCTTAAAAAATATGATAAAATAAGGTGTCTCTCAGAAATATATTCGTTTTAAACTATTAAATAAATACTTAATTTTTTTTGTATGAAGATAAATTTATTACCAAAAGAAAGCATAAACATCAAATTTCTATTTGTGGGAAAGAGTATTGGACAAATGGTGACCGTTCATGTTTTCACATTCAATTATTCTTCAGGCGCTCACAAGTTGCAGTTTCAGTATTACAATGATCGTTTTCTGATTAATCAAATTTTCACATAACGGGCATGTTAATAAACAGAAATGACGATACTGGGCAGAGGAAAACTTCAAAAACCTTTATGAGACGCCATTACATTTACCTAAAGTTGTCGTCTGGGCTGCCCTATCAAGCCAAAGAATCGTGGACCCTTATTTTTTTGAAGATGATCATGGTAATGCTCAAACTGTAACTTCTGAGCGCTTCAACAATAATTGAATGTGAAAATACGCTTTTCCACAAATAAAAAATTAATGTTTAAGCTTTCTTTTGGTAATAAATTTATCTTTATACAAAAAATGTAAGTATTTATTTAATAGTTTTAAAAACGAATATATTTCTTAGACACCCATTACAACAACACTAACAACGATAGTGTAACTTGTTCAGTTCGACTTATATACAAGAGTGTCCGCAGGGAGGGCACTTTGCCCCCACCCTGAGATATCTGGAAAGATAACATATAATTCAAATTTTGAAATTGTAGGGTGAAAACATGAACGAGGGTTGCCGTGAAAGACAGCACATTACGTACCTATGCAAATTATCCTAGAGCTGGGGATGCTTTATGAGAAATCCCTTTTTTACCTGAAGGAAAGCACCAGCCCATCTTTCCCCCACTTTATGCTCTGCTGCATTCAGAAAAAATCCTGCGGGTGACCTTGCTTATATACCTATTACATTTCGGTTATTTACTCAGCTTTTCTGTTCTTGGGTTAATAAGGATGAACGATTAGTTAATTGTTTGATTCAGTTTGGTTTTTAAGTCCACTTTATGCACAGGTAGGCTTATCGCGGCTGCACTACAGTTTAAAGCGAGAATCTAATCACTATGTAAATACACCGGTTATCGAACCCGACGCCTCCCGATTACAAAGCTACGCGGTACGCCAGAAAGGAGGTCCACAAAAATGATGATGATGATTGATGATTAGAGGCATGAAATTTCGTTTTTGACAAAAAAAAAAGATATGAAATAACATGCTGTAATGTTCATTTTTCATGTTTCTGAAAGGTGTGAGGAGCATTTTCCTATCCTGTTTTGTCACGAGATAATGTGAAATGAACTGCAAAATGCGAAATATACTCTTAAACATGAAATTTACCGTTTATATACCGACGTGACACTTTCTGAACTCTGAAATATCCTGTGAGTTATGCAATTAACGGAAAATTGATTAATTCTGCTGTAAATATTTGATAAGCAAAAAATGGACTCCTTTACACAGGAAACTCTGGTAACTACATAAATGTGCTATTAGAAGGGATAAGTTTATTTTATGTAATAAGTGTAGATTTTAAATCAAATTTAGGATTATATTCACAATTTTAAAACCAAAATGTCATTTTATATAGCACTTTTGATGTGATTATTCACCGCTATAACACCGAAATTTTATTTTATTTACCGCTTTTGAACCCGAAATCGACTCTGCTTTTGTACCGAATTTTTTTTTTATTATTTACCAAAAATATGTGCCTATTAATTTCTCTGAATAGAGTAAGCAACCTTTCTTCAACTCAGTGGTAGCGCCAGAATGGTGCGTCAGTCTGTCCCCCTACCGCCCCGCTCCGACAACAAGATAATGTGTAAATAAATGTTATTTTAGCACAAATGTGCATTTTTGTACGATACGCCGTAGCATATTTAATGTGACTGAATAATTACGCATGTAATTTCGAGGGGGTGGTGTAATAACCGCGAAAGGGATTAAGTGCGAACCGGATTAAACGCGAAAGGGTACAACCGTGAAACGTAACACAGGATTAAACGCGAAAGGAACCAGAGTGAAACGGAGCATGCGCGAAAAGATTAAACGCGAAACAGATAAAGCGCGAAAAATAATGACAACGAAACGGATTAATCGCGAAACCAAAATTGAACACCGGAATAAGCGCGAACATTTCACTTTCGTGTTTGTTCTGGCGACCCATTTCGAGCCAACGACATAGCGTGTGGGAGTTGCCACGAACGCTGTATCCACGACAGACAAACGAGAATCATCATCGAAACAAAAGTTGGAACAACTTTGTTGCTCAGTCTCCGCTGGGATATAATTCCGCGTTGGCGTCTTGCTGGTAATCTCAATAACGAGCCTGCTACCTCCCTTGGGGATTCCCCAGCCACAAAACGCCTTCGCTAATTTCAACTTCTTGTAGCTGACGACCTTTGCCAGTCTTTGTGCGTGTCTTTTTATTGTGCGCTGGAGTGACTAACACTTGCCTGTGCCAACTCAGCGATACATCCTTTCCAGGCGAGAAAAGTTGGAACATGTAAAATAACTCCTTTCTTAAGCATAAGAAGCCACCTCGGTGGTCACGCGATATCCTAGGTTCTGAATTCGAGTCCTAAGTTGGGCGGGACTTTTCTGGTTTTGTGTGAAAGAGACCAGTGGCGCCCCAAGCTTTTCCTTTAAAGAAGGATATGATCATAACCTGGGTTATGTCTTCTTTTTTAGTGGGCAGTCTTATATTTTGTAGACTTTTCCAACATTTGACGTTCTTTTCTTTATAGTAATGACAGGCCAACTCAGATGAGTTTTTTTCCGAGGCGAGCCTCAGCAACTGGGCGGGTCGCAGGTGGCGGATAGCGAACGGCCATCAGATATGATGGTTAGCTGCGAATAAGGCAGTGCCGAATAAGCAGTCCCGGACCGAGGCGGCAGTGCTATCAGGGTCTGGGAGAGGTTGGTTTTTGGCAGGACCATCCTCAATAAAAAACCCAGAAAAGCCCTTTTGATAGCACTGTGTCATGGCGAGAAAGTGCCGCCATTAAATAAGCACTGCCCCTGCTGCCTTGCAGGGAGGGGAGGGATCCCCAAAGGCTAAGGGAAGGAAACCCTAACAGAAAACCAAGGGTAGGGAGGACTCTTCAGGCATGGTGAAGCCAGCCTCCCTAGGGGAGTAAACCCCAAATAAAAATCCTGGTCCCCCAAGCTTGGGGGTTTGGCGTGGGACTGACCATTCTACCCAGTAAAAGCACCTATTGTTGAGAAGCCTTCAAATCAGAGAGCCGGACTGGAATATGTAAGACGAACTGGCAAGAATAAGGATATGAGAGTAGGAACATGGAACGTATTATCTCTATACAGAACTGGAGCCCTAAGAAACCTTACCGAAGAGTTTAATAAATACAAGCTTGATATTCTTGCATTACAGGAAATTAGGTGGACTGGGAAGGATGTGTTGGAGCAGAAAGACACAGTAATATATTATAGCTGTGGAGAAAAACATGAGTTTGGAACAGGTTTTTTAATAAAGAAGAAGATGAAAAATCTTGTAATGGATTTTAAGGCAATAGATGATAGAACCTGCATTTTAAGAGTTAGGGGAAAGTTCCATAACTACAGCTTGATAACAACCCACGCACCAACAGAGGATAAATCTGAGGAAGAAAAGGATGCTTTCTATGATAAATTGGAGAGGGTTTACGATTCATGCCCCCAATATGATATCAAAATAATGCTTGGAGATTTTAATGCAAAGGTAGGCAGGGAAATCTGGGCTAAACCTGTGATAGGATCTCATAGCCTGCACCATGAGAGTAACAATAATGGAATAAAACTGATTGATTTTGCAAATAGGCATCAAATGATCATAGCAGGCACCTTTTATCCTCACAAAGATATACATAAAGCAACATGGAGAACTTCAGATGGGAGATCAAGTAACCAGATAGACCATGTAATTTTAGATAGTAAACACAAATCAAGCATTTTAGATGTACGTAGTTTTAGGGGAGCAAATGTGGACTCAGATCACTACCTGGTGATTGCTAAGATCAAGAACAGAATATCATGTATACACAAAAGGCAAGAAAGTAAAATCACAAAATATGATATAGATAAATTGAAGGAAAGAGACAGAAAGAAAACATATCAGCAAAAGATTACTGACAGACTGAAAAACCTGGAAGATGGCGTGAACAACACCAATCCCAATGAAGAGTGGTGCAAAATACGAGATGTAATAATAAAAGTAGCAGATGAGGAAATAGGGGAAATGAAGAAACAAAACCGTAATGAATGGTTTGACGAGGAGTGCAAGGAGATAACCAAGCAGAAAAATGAAGCATACAGAAATATGATACAAAGTTATTTTACAAGAGCAAAGCTAGAAGTATATAGAGAACTGAGAAGGAAGGAAAAGAAAATACATAAGAGAAAGAAAAAAGAGAGTGTGGAAAGTAAAATGAGACAAGTGGAATCATTTAATGGAAAACGAGAGAGTAGAAGATTCTATAGAACTGTCAATGAAATGCGAGGATTCCAAACTGGAGCATATATATGTAAGGATAAAGACGGACGACTGTTAAGTAATGACCAGGATATTTTAATTAGATGGCAGGAACATTTTAATGAACTTTTGAATGAACAAAACCAGAATGGAAGTGGAATGGAGCAAGAACAGAATCAGCATACGGAAGAAGATCAGAATGTAACAAATCCCCAGCTTAATGAACAGGAAAAGCAGGGACCCAGCCTTGAAGAAGTTAAGAGTGCCATTGAGAAGCTGAAAAACAATAGAGCGCCAGGATCTGACAAAATAACAGCAGAGATGATGAAACTTCACGGAAGGGATTTCTTGAGAAGCATTCAAAATCTACTAGATAAAATATGGAAGGATGAAGAAATCCCATTACAATGGGAAGAAGGTATAATATACCCCATATATAAGAAGGGGGATCGCCTACAAACAGAAAACTATAGAGGCATCAGCAAACTTAACACCGGATACAAAATTCTCTCTAATATACTTTTCCGAAGGCTCTCCCCGTATGTAAACAAAATAATAGGTGACTACCAATGTGGCTTTAGAGAGGGAAAATCGACCTCAGACCACATACATACAATTAGACAGATATGCGCAAAGACAAAAGAATTTGGAATAAATACATATCACCTCTATATAGATTTTAAATCTGCGTATGATACCATACGAAGGAATGAGCTGATTGAAGCCATGAGGGAATTCAACATCCCACAGAAATTAGTAAATCTAGTAGAAGAGACTCTAAAAAAAGTGCGATGTAGAGTACAAATAAGAAATCAGCTATCTCAAGAATTCGAAACAAAACAAGGATTGCGTCAAGGAGATGCCCTGTCATGTATGCTATTCAATATTGCACTAGAAAAGGCTGTCAGAGAATCAGGCATAGACACTAGAGGAACTATAATAAACAAGTCAGTGCAAATGATGGCATATGCAGATGATGTGGTTATAATAGCTAGAACAACAAGAGCATTGCGTGAAGCTGTAGCTAATCTCCTTACAGCAGCACAAAAAATGGGGCTTGCAGTAAATGCTGCTAAAACAAAATATATGGAAATAACCAAGGTGCATACTAGTACTACATATCTTGAAGTTAACGGGCTCTCCTTCGAGAGAGTACAGGAATTTAAATATCTTGGTGTGTATATAACAGAAAAAGGAGATTCTCTGACAGAGATTCAACACAGAATAAGTATGGCAAATAGAAGTTACTTTGGACTTGGAAAACATATGAAGTCCCGGTATATCAGAAGGAAAACAAAAGTTAAGCTATACAAAACGTTAATAAGACCTATTTTAATGTATGGATGCGAATCATGGACTATAACTAAGAATGCTGAGACAATGATCGGAAGTTTTGAAAGGAAGATCCTGCGCAGGATCTATGGTCCTATATGTGAAAACGGATTTTGGAGAAGAAGATACAATAATGAACTATATCAACTCTACCAAGATATAGATATTGTGAAGGAAATTAAACTAATACGGTTAAGGTGGCTAGGACATATATACCGAATGCCAGATAACTATTTGTGCAAAAAGATAACGTTTATGCATATGGAGGGCAGGAGAAAAGTAGGAAGACCACCTTTAAGGTGGGTTGATTCGGTAGAAGAGGACCTAAGTATGCTGGGAGTTAGGAGTTGGAGAAGGAAGGCGCTGGATAGAGATGGATGGCGGAAGATTCTGAAGGAGGCCAAGGCCTGTGATGGGCTGTAGTGCCAGAAAAGAAAGAAAGAAGAATGACAGGCCAAAATGGAGGGGGTTTATGATCCCCACCAATCTTAATTTTGGCACACCACTGGAAGAGAGGCATGTCGTTAAATGTAGAACTTTTGAGGTACCATATTTTACAGCAATTAGGATTGGCCTGCGATTGCATTTGAGAGAAATCGGTGAAAGTATTTCAAGATGATTATTTATTGAAATTTCCAGTACAGCAGAAGCCATTTTGAACCGGAATGAAACAACAGTAAAACAGTAGACTAAGGTTAAAGAACACAAAAATTAGGATAAAATAACCTGAAATAAACAAAAATAAACAAGGCAAAACAGTACCAAGGTAAACAGATCAGTTTCACAAAAGCATTACTTATGTACAATTTTTTCTATGTTGGTGATCGAAAAAGACAAATATGAACTGAACATATCCACTTTGTTTGAGATGATGTGGAATTATGAACGTTGTATGAGTGAGAGTCTGGAAGTTGCAGCTCCTTGTTTTATGTGCGGGGTACTCTGAGAGAACTCTGTCTTTCACCCTCCACAAAATCTGTAAATTGACAGACATCCAGCAAACATGTTGATAACGGTTTAATATGTTGCTGGTCCAGAATCAAATTGCAGAAGAATCAATCGAAATCGGACAACAATCCCAGATAGCACACAGAGTAAGCTTGCTTCAAATTTGAAAGAAGCTTTTCAAGTAAAGTGAATGAACTTGCTGCAAGCATATACGGTAATGGCAAGCTGTGAGCTTTCAGACTTGAATCAAGGCAACTAGTTACCGTGTATCAAATTGCAGGAAACTTGACACACTTGCACCAAGTTTGCATCATGCTTATATCAAGCTTGCTGGCTTTGACAAGCTACCAGCAAGTTACCTCAAGTTTGCCACAAGTTTTCGTGATATCTGGGAATAGTTCTTCTTTGTCTTTCGCTCTCTACAAATTCTGTAAATTGAGATATCCTCAAACATTTTAATAATAGTTTAATACATTCTAGTCCAGAATCGAATCTGAGCGAAATCGATGGACACGTCTCAACATGGCGGACTTTAAACCTAATTTCCCTACATCGGTCCTGCTCTATTGTAAATTGAACACTTTTGAACCAAACTTTTTAATACCAGTTTCAGACCTTGGGCGACTCCATTTTAGACCCTGTGTGATATACCGAACATTCACGGTATGATCAATTTAAAGAGAGTACAACAGTGATAATTTCATAGCTTTATGATATTTAATTAAAAAATGCACTTGATATAACATATGATTCATGTGCCAATATTTCGTTCATCTAGGGCCTCCCAGATGGCGTGGTGGTAACGTCGCCGCCGCCTTGTAATCAAGTGTACACAATTGGACGCACATAATCATTCGGATCTCACTTTAAACTGTAGGTCCAGTCCCTACACGAGATGAGAATGAGTGATGAAATTTATGAAGTTATATATTCCGGCAGAAGTCGTAGAACATTATTTGTGTCAAAACAGACATATAAGGACATATTGAAATCAAAATATATCAAGGATTATATTATGATGCTATTATTACAAAACAAATTATATATATTCCTTGTTACTAATCATAATTTTCACCATTTAGAAGTATTTCTCTTCCAACGAGATTAGGCGAAACGGGATTACACGACTAAAGCTCTGGTCGAAGGTGGACTTTATATAGGTAGATCCATTGGGTATTTTTTGTCGTCATGAATGTAGTGTAACACAGCTATGAAGCACATTTTTTTCTAAAAGAAGACTTTTTGAAAATAATTTAACTCTAATTTACAGATTTTTTGTAAAATTAGTTACATAAAATTATTCAATTTAATATTATTGCTCTTCAAAAACTTGCATACCTTGCATAACGTCATCGATAGTCTATCCCTGACATATTCCACCTTGGGACCAGTCTGCCACTGTAGATTATATATAACCTATATCTAAACTCGATTGTACGATTAACATTCCACTGATGTAGAAATAAATTTTTGCCTATAGGTCCCGACCCGATATAAAATATAGATTGACTTTCGTTCGACGACAGAACAGAAATTTAAGCTCTAGCTCCAGGAGTTTCACTGATTTTAACAACGAATTCAAGGTGAAAAAGTCGCCCCAAACCGACGCCAGACTATTGGTGAAAGCAGTGTTAAAGATATATTTATAGAGTCACAAATTGAGTGTAGTGTTTCACTCCTTGCACGCGAAAAGTTTATAAATGTCTCTAGTTTTCCTTTCGGAACAAAATATCAAATAATCGAGGCTTCTCAACTGATGATCACCTTACTATAAATCATTACATTACCCTTGCGGAAGAAAGCTAAAATGCCATGGAAGCATGCATTTTCGTACCTCAGTCATGTACGAACGTAAATTCTGTGGAAACAGGGAAGGCGCCGTACATCTCTCCCACACCAGCTCGCGAACACAGTTTCTCTTTTCGATAAGCTTGATTTCTCGACGCCCACTTCCTGTTTGGCTCATTCCGGCCAGAAAACGATCCATTTATTTTAAAGAAGAACAACATTTGATCATAAAACTTCTCTTTTTCTTCTTCTTCTTTTTATCGCCAGCTCGCTTTCAGACATTCCTTCGTTGCAGTGCTGTGTAGGGAAGTCCAGGTCCTTGCTAGCTTCCATTCAAGGTTGTTAGGCGCCGGGCAGGTGAGTATTAGAGCCGGCAAGCGGTAACGGCGTGCCAGTCCAGCAGTAATAATAACAGGGACTGGTGGCATACGTCCGGCCATCAACAGTGGGAACACTTCAAAACTTCACCAGGCTTCGGACGTACTGCGATGGAACAGTGTTTTATAACAGTGACGCGCAGCATTTTAATGCACACAATTAGCACCAAGAGTCACCACGGGAAGAACTAAATACATCGAGAATCGTTTGCCTCTTCTCGACCTACGCACGCCAACTAAGTGGTCCTTAACTTCTTTTTTCGTGGACATGGTTTTGGA
Source organism: Lepisma saccharinum (assembly GCF_977018435.1). Classification (NCBI taxonomy): domain Eukaryota; kingdom Metazoa; phylum Arthropoda; class Insecta; order Zygentoma; family Lepismatidae; genus Lepisma; species Lepisma saccharinum. The sequence goes on from NC_139249.1 coordinate 38,215,946, forward strand.
AAATCTCCCTCGGGCCAACACGGAACCGGACAAAGACGATGTGGCCACCTGGTGTAGATGCAACGAAATGTTGCGTATTGCAAGCAGGTAACAAATGAAAGGAAAAGTGAATCTAGTAAGGTAGGTTTACTGATTTTTAAAATAATTTATCCAGTTATTATTTCCTGTCATTAGCTGGTATTTTTTTCGATTTTCTCTATGTAGTTTTAACAGCTTGTTCTGTTATAAGCGCGAAATTAAAATTCGTCAGAGAGTTCAATGAAAAAAGGCTGCAGCATATGATCTTGTTAGGGGTTGGAGCTCTGCAATGAGCATATGCGTTGTGAGAATTTAAGGATACGCCTCGGTGGCCCAGCTCGTTGAGTGTTCGACTCATAATCTTCAAATGTTCTGGGTTCAAACAAATTCATTATGCGCATTCATGTAATCTTCTTGGCGATTAAACTAAGCAAGTAGAAAGGTTACATTGATGTCCGCTAACGTTTTAAGCATGAATATTTCTTGTACACGTGTCACACCGAAAATTAGCCTATCTGAGTATAAAATATACTTAAACAAACCCTGTACAGTGGGATGCATAAGTATTACCAATTAAATTGTCCATCATGATGTTTGTTCTTTGTTTTGCGCAATACAATAAAAATTAAAACAAAACTTCAAACAAGCTGCTGACAACTTTTGCACCAACATGCATATGTAATACAATTCTTAAAATCATGTAAGAAACATGAGAAAAAGTAATGAAAGTAGTTATGGACAATTTGCCGAGAAATACTTGTACATCCCACTGTACATACTACTTTATTAACCCCTTTCTATTTGTTGTGGTGCTTTCTCTCTCTCCCCCTCGCTTAGCCCTTTGTCTTTATCATTTGCGCAACCGTATTTTTTTTATTAATTTGAGTTATACGATGGTATTCAGGTTGATCAGTTATATGTAGTCTCTCCCCGTCCTTCCTCCCCCACACACTAGAGTAACTTCATTTTTATTTTACAGCAGCGATTGTGAGTAATGAATAGAGCAATTACTTTTTCTCTAAAATATTACCGAAGTGTATTTGCATTCTCTTCGAGGCATCCACGAGACTTCAATTCTGGTTAGCCAATGTCAGAATTGGCTGTTTCTTAATGATTAGCCTGCATGTTACCACCTTGTATGAATCAAACGTTATATTTTCAATTACGTTTAAGATCCATCTGGACAAAACCAGCCAAATATAAATCTATATAAACAGTATCAGATTGAGATAGGATCAAAAAAATAAGACACCATCATCAGAGGTGTATTTTCTATTCTGATGGGTCTAATGATAAGATTTTTTTCGTTCAAAACATCATTAAACATGTCAAGTCGAGAGAAAAGTTGAATAAGTTATTTCGTAATCCTTGGAAAACTTGCAACCGGTGCTACAACACATTCCTTTCCTTCTCGTAGCCCCGTGAAATGTGTATCAATGCTTCACACACATCCCGACTGCACTGTAGAGCCAAGGTTCAACAAAGTGTGTTTAGTTCAGGGTCAAACGTACCTGCAGGGTACGTTATAAAAACAAACTCGGCTTACGCAAGTTGCATTCTCTACCGAGAAAGCGATGGAAAAACGAGGTTCCTCCGACCATTGCCAATTTACAAACACACACACATACATAGAACCAGGAACGTACTTGATTACTGAAAAAGAAGTTCTATTTATCAGAGTTGAAGTCAAAATGAACTTGCATACATAATGTTATGATTTACTATTACTAAGCAAAAAGATCCATGTTTGCCAGATGAATATTACAAAATAAGTTTCTAAAATATTTAGTGCGTGTGTGCAGTGCCGAACACTCAAGAGTGGTAGCGAGAGCTACAACATACCTATTCACACCATATTTCAAGCATTCGCTACCAGTGAGTATATAGTGTCTTGCCCAATATGCATATGTGTGTGTGCCACACAAGAAATAAATAATGCGTGATGATATGACTAAATTGATGAAGGGACACTCACAAAGAACACCCACGGCTAGGCCGGGATTCGAACTCAAGACCCGTGGCGGCTGTTAATGGAGAACTTGTTTTTGTTTTCTTACGAAATTTATTTTACTATTATTATTGTAATACTAAAGACTTTTAGAGATATGCACGAGTCAGTGAAATTTTGGATGGCAGGATATGTACCTAGTATATGGATAAATTAAAGTAGGCAGGTATATGTGTGTGTATGTGACAGTTTATATAAATTTCACAAGATTACACATATATTTTAAAATTACAACCGTTCTGTTAAAAGCAGTGATGTATCGTAGACTAAAGGTCTACGTGTTACTCAGGTACGTAAAAATATATTTCGGGCGGGAATCAAGTGTCTCAGAAATAATAATAATAATAACAATGATAATAATACAAATGTTTATATAAAAATAAATGTCTAATATAATTTATAGGTCTATTCATAATAATATGTAAATTAATTAATTTTGTATTGTTATTACATGATATGTAAGAGAACAGTATAAGAGCACATATTCCTTATATAGTTTACGTCTAGTTAAGTTCGCTAAAATTTGCATAAAATCAACTGTCTGTCAAGAAAATTAACATTAAAAAGATAAATAATTGAAAATTTATTGAATAACAAAAAAGGATGTTAGATCCAGTTGGCGAAAAGTAAAGCTCATAATTAATATTTTAGGCATATTATTATAAGTAATAATAATAACAGTGGGCGATCATCCAATTCTTTCACTCTTTTCTCCGATAAAAACTCAAAATATCAGGAAAGCAACATTACAATATTCATCTATGCAAAATATTCGTTCATATGATAGCATGTTACTTGCCCTAGAGTACTCAATATTCCCCAGGAAATGCGATTTCTAGAAAGTTGTCACACTACGGTTTCGAAATTGTGTCTAAATATGTGCCACCAATATAAATCCTATAACAATGACTAAAAATGAAGACAAATATTGCTAAAACATATTGATTTTTTAAAATTTCTTTGACTGAAAATGACAGCTATTTTAAAAATTATTTTTAAAAAGTGTTCAAAATAATAGTTTAAAAGGATACTCTTCAATTGACACAACATGAAAATGATTAAAAGTAAGCCACCCTGGGCATTGTATTTCTGTGTTACTGGATTTTCATGTAAAACATATGACATTATTAGTTAGAGAGATCTAAACCGTACAATTGTGTGTCTACTCTGAACATTCTTGTCAAACTTTCGCTGGTGAAATCCATTGCATATTTTAAATACTCCAATTGCTTCAATGATATTAGACACCACATTTAATCCCATATTTTGATTTAAAAAAAACTAAATAGACAGGGTGTTTCCGTGACCTTGTTTCAAACTGGAAGGGTGGATGGAGATTGCCCTAAGTACCAATATGAGATAAGGTGCGACGGTCGGAAACGCATCATTAAACCAAAACAACTTGGGGCTGCCTATGACAATGGAATAAGACAACTTAAAGATGCGGCTTGTAGATTTAATACGGACACTCTATGATACCCCTTGTATCCCCTCTTGGCAAGAATCCTTGGCCACCTGTTATATCGTCAGACCGACTCCGGGGATGTTAGAGCGGATGGACAAAGCAACTTGCGACGTTGTCGTGCCTGCATCGACGTATTGGGTCGCCATTTTGAACAACTACTGCAACGTTTTCGTGGCAGAGTCAGATCCGTACCCAGGATGTTTTTGAGGGAGGGGTCAGATCAGAAAATATGGAACAAAGACAAGATCCGAAATGCTGTTGGATTGATTGAATTATGTTATTTTACGTCGGTTTCCTTTCACTTTTGGTTAATTGCGACGAACAGGATGAGTGGTATGATAAAATTAATGAAGGGATATTTACAAGGAATACTCATGTCCAGGCTGGCATTCGAACACGTGACCCCTGAAGTCGTAGCACGTTGTGCTAACATTTGCGCCATGGTGGTCGTCGAGGAGTGGAGTAGATGTGACCACCAATGCTATGGTAGTATTGCAGATAAAGCTAACCGCACAAGTGTAGAGTTGCAATATTATAGTCTATGAGAAGAGTATCAACGTTTTCAAATTTCTTTTAATTTTCTTATACCAGGACCACTGAACAGCCATGACAAGTGCATGTTTTAGAAATAATATATTTATAAATATAATTATACTTGTCAGCAATGATTATTAAAATACTAAACGACATGTGTAAATGTGAGTTAGCTAAAAAATGAGACATTTTTGCATCACGACTTCAGTTCGAAAGAAGTCGGAACAGGGATTAAAAGGAATGGACTGTCTTGAGAATAAATCGGGTTGTCTGGCAACCTTGCATCAATGGTTCTAAAACTAAAATTATTCACTATTTCAGACTGCAGACCTTTGGAGCCTGCTTCTCCCTATAACAAAACCCATTTATTTATACAAGGACGATATCGAAATTCTTGCAAAATCTCAAGCAAGTTGTTGCCCGATCCTGTGGCCGAGCGGTTAGCATATCGCGCTGCGACGCCAAGGGTCCCGGGTTCGAATCCTGGTCGGGCTTGGTTGTTTGTGAATGTCCATTCATCAATTTCATCATTTCATCACTCATCCCCATCTTCGCAAATTAGCCAAGAGGCACAAAAAACGCGAAGTAAAATAAACTATATCAATCAATCAAGCAAGTTGTTAGTGTTATGTTGGTAGGATTTTATGGTTCACATTAAAATGTTTTATACTTCGAGCGGGGGGAAGGCATGGCACCCATGGCCCCTCTCCTGGGTACGGGCCTGGGTAGAGTGCTAACAAATTCTCTAGTATTCCTAAACTCGAAGGCAACATAAAAATAATCCATCTGCCCCTATCAATCCACTCTTAACATAGCATTGATTCAACATCCTCCTCAAATGCATCAACACTCCTTCTTCGGGGTTTTTGTCTCCTATAAAAATGGAATATTTATTTATTTACGGATTAGTTCATTCGTGGAGAAGTTAAGGGTATGTCGCCTTGTCTTTCATTTAACCAGTCAGTAAGCTTCTTCCCTTACATCTACATTCTAATACAAACGAAGGGGAAATACAATTGAGATACCTACACACACTACTCTCTCTTTCTCTCTCTCTCTCTCTCTCTCACACACACACACACACATAGGCTAAAGGTAATGAAACGCATATTTGATGAAGCATTCTTGAAATAGTGATTAAGCTTGAATACAAACCTAATTTCTTGTGTCTTTCTGTGAACACACTACCCAGACTGGTCAATTATGTTTATTAACTGTAATATTATTACAATTTAATAAGTGAAGTTTTAGTTGCTTTTTGATATGTTGCAATTGAAGGAACGACGTTATTTTCAAGAGGAAACTTGTTCCAAAGCCGTGAAGATGGTAAGCCTTCTTTTGTATACAAATGTTCATCATCCTAATCTTCACATACCACCTCCTCTTACCGTGTTCATCTTTAAAACGTTCGTACAAAAACGCTGAGACTATCTCTCATGTCTTGTACAAAATCCCGCTCTCACTTCCAGAATATATTAGGTTGTATGGCTTTATTTCAGTTGCGCTGTGTACTTCTTTGGTTTTAAATTCTTCGACATAAATAACATTTTCCCGTGTACCTCGGGTGAATATTCTACATAATAGATTTGTCTACACTTTTTGTGAAATAAACTTCGAAAATTACCTCAATTTCTTTGCATTAAAATGTTTATTGCTAAATCACTTATGGCAGGTTAGTTTGTGTTGAGTGTTAGTCTTCAGAAAGCTCCGCTACCTGGCAGCACTCCACCTGAATAATAGAAAAGAAAGGAGATTAAATAAAGAAAAACACTAATCATTAACACTCATTGTTCACTGAACAGTTTGTCTTATTACTATGATTACGTTACCTCTCGAGACGGTTGCCGAAAGAACTACTAAAAAGGAACAAACAATAAAGTATACTTTTGCGTTTTATAATTGTGAGTTTTCTCTTTCGCTATTTTCTAAGTTCTATTCTAAAATTTAATAGTTTATTTCCACGCTGAAATCTTTCGATTATTCCTCTCACCTTTGCTTTTTTTGGTTCTCAGTACTAAGTAGTACAAGCAGCTTCCATATCTCCTCGCAAAACAATACATATTCAAGAAGAAATTAACATGTGATCCGGCAAAGGAACTTACTGTCGATTCATGTACACTTACGAGAAATCATATACAGTAACTGCAATCAGAAATTTCCACGCAACATTCCTATTGTCTAATGCCCGCCATGAACAATTCAAAGAGAAATTCAAACATTGTCTTCCGGCATGACAGCAAAACACCTATACACAATCAATTAATAAATATCTTGTATGCATCTATTGTAACATCTAGAACCTATTTCTTGACAATAGCTATTCATATTTAGTTTCTTAGTATCATTCAGTTTTCTCCTTCGTGCAGTACAACCTGACATACATTGCATATATACTAAAAAATCAACGCAACTAGCGTCAGAAATTTGTATCTATTAAAGTTACATCTAACCTTTTTCTCTCTATTTTGTATTGTTTTGTACTTCATAATAATGTTTTCTTCTTTTTATATTTTCTTTATTTTATCACTGACAAAGGGTTTTGTTGTAAAATCAACTCTCTCGAAGCTGAAACATCCCCTCTATTATTATTATTATTATTATTAAAATTATTATTTACGTTAGATTCGTTTCGCTGCTTTTCTTTTCGTGCTTATCCTATTTCACAATTAATCATCATCTTATCCTGAAGGTGTCCTATTGTGTGTTTGAACTTCAATATCGTTTAAGTATCAATCATCCTCTGTCGTTACAATAACCTAAGGAGACAGAAAACGGATTTTCAATAACCAAAAAATTGTACAGTTTTCGGGTTTTTTGACATGATCATCATTTTATACGTATGTTTGTGTGTTCATGAGAGAAATTATTATTATTTCAAGACTGTTTTACCAAATACTATACAGGGTGGTCCAAAAGTATGTAGAGACACGAATAAAAGTTGAATGACATAGCCTACTGTTATGCAAAACTAACACTGTAGTTGAAACCCGCCATCTTGAATTCAACTTACAAATTTTAAATGGGAAGGGGACGATATGATATATCAGATCAGGCTAGAATTTCACGAGAAATGCAATGGTGAAGGTTTTTTCGACGTATCTTTAACCAGTAAGAAGATATAAATGAATTCTTGTACCAATTTGCTCCTTAGGTGTCAGAAAAAAGCATTAAAATGTCTTTAGCGCGTCAGTAACGCATCGAGATCAAAGTGAGTTCTAGGGAGAGAAGTTCACATGCCATTGCACACGATTTTAATCGGATACATCCACGAAGAGATGTGTATTACGAATGGTTGTCTCCAACAATTACAGTATGACGCTTCCATTGACTGAAAAGCAGTGGCGTGCGGTGATAAATCAGGCAGGGGAACAGGTCACCTGCACTTGCTCCCCCTCGCATGGGTGTCTTAATATAATACAATAGATCAAGTAAAATTCAACCCTTATTGAAATGTCAGAAGTGACAAACATGAGGCACGTTAAAATTATATGACAATAATAATTTTAAAGCAAATGTGATATAATATAAAGAAAACATTAAAAATAAAATTGTTGATGCGCAACAATGAAAAATTTGATAATATAAATTTATGAGTCATCAGAGAAAGAAAATAATATTTTGTCGTGACCTGTTTCATCTCTTTATTCGTAGATTAAGTTGACGTTTTTTCATAGAGTTGAGTATTCTTGTAATTCAAACTTCCTCAATGCAATAATGGCACACAGATGGTTGAGTTTTTTCATGACGTTCGCTAGATTAGTCAGGGTGGCTACTGTAGGACCATAATAAAATTCAAGTATAATTCCCGGTTTTCAAGGCGAACTTTACAAAAATTCAAGCAGATGTTTTCTCTATTTCAAACTAAGGTTTTACCGTCTCTCACCACCCACACACATACACACTTATATTAACAATATATGGTTTGTGCGATTCCAATGAATCCAATAATTCTAATCCACTTTGACGGTACATATATATAATTTAAGGCGCAGAGTTTACATTTGTCATTTCACATAGCTACTCGGCAGTGGCGTGCCCAAAGGGGGGGGGGGTTGGTAGGGGTTATACCCCCCCCCTTTGGCCCAATATTTCTATAAAAGAACGTCAATGGTAGGAAATATGACAAAATGAGGGCCGACTACCAAGAAAAAGTATAGGTAACCCCTCCCTTACAAAAATCCTGGGCACGCCACTGCTACTCGGGACTATAAATACATCTACAAACACAAGTCACAAATGTTACGGGAAATAGTAATCTACGAAAAATTGTTAATTCTATAAGAATTTTAAATTTACCTAATCAACTTCAAGATATTTCATCTTGCAATAATCTTCCGTCCATCAGATGGATTGTTCCGCAAAGAACACTAACAAAGTAAACGGATTGGGAGAATTCTGTTTCATTTTCCACGCAGCTTTCTTTTTCTTCCTTGATAAAAATAAAATCTAAACTGTGAAAAACTTGTTTCAGGTCATTAATTAATATGTATAAGTTCAATGGAATTGGGATTTTAAAAAGTTGCAATTTTTCATGTCTACGGAGAAAATTTCAAGCAGAATTCACGCACAATTCCCGGAGCCAATAATTCACGCATAATTAGCGGAATTCAAGAAATTCCCGGTGAGTAGCCACCCTGTTAGTAGAAGTTGTTAATGTGACAAAACCCGACCTGTTCCAGACTCCCTTCTCAGGATTAAACAAGGACAACAATATAATTTGCCACTGGAAGAATATCCAGTTAATCATTTTACAGAGTTAGAGTAACTCGTTTGAAAATGCCTTGTGTATGATTTCGTTTTAGTTTTTAATTCAGTTAGGATGTGTGTTGGTTTGTTGTATTTTCTGCAAAGTTCAATGAACTACAGGCTTTCGTACTCAGCCGGTCGATCATACAACACTCGCTTTCTTGTCCTGCCGCTGCGTGCCTTGGAACTTTGGTCTTGGGGTTGGTGGAACAGATGGATGTGAGCTGTTCCCTCGGAAGCTATTTCGCAGCGTTTAGCCAAGGCATTTAGCAGACGCTTAGACTGTAGAAGATTTTTTCAGTTCGTTATGAATGTCAGACGCAAGTTCTCAACGAGATTAGGAAGTTATGGACTTTCTACACTCAAAAGTATCACTTATGACGCGATTAAACTTCAGCACATAGCAAAAACTGGAAGAAAAGCGAATCCGCAATATCTCTCTGAGGGAACAGCTAGAGTGTTCAGCTTCCGTGGTGCCGTGGGGATCGTTTAGATTCGCGCGTGGTCGGAAATACTCGGCTTCAGTAGAGGGCATGATACTAAGGCCGTGTCCGGATTGGCAAGGGCCCCGTCCCGTTCTCTCCCGTTGCTCTCGCGTGCCGTCGAAGTCACGTCCAAGTCGTCCGAATCTACATGTTCCCTTGTAGTACGGTTGTCACTTTTCCCGCCAGGTGTCAACTCGAACTTCACCCACCGCGCTCTGGGGCGCAGGCGCACCGCACGGAAGCAGAAGGCAGACGCCAAACAAATATCACAATGATATCCACCTATTTACTACTCATATTAAAAATGTAACATGATATTTCATCATTTACAATTTTTCTACATTCAGTATAATCGATAAAATGTTAAAGTATCACTGAGTTTTACATCGTCTAATCAGTAAATGTTGTCTGTACAAAGTGAAATTTAGAATATGGCTGCCAAGCGCAGGGCCACAGCGAGTTCAAGCGTGCATCTTTCGCGCCTCCCTGCTCTCCCCTCCGACTCCACGTCTGCAGCGAATTCGGACAACGGAGGTTGGCTGAGTCCCCGGATGGAACGGTGCTCTAGGTGACATCTGCTGCCGATTCGGACGCGGCCTAAGAGAGCATGGGATGAGAACCATGATGCGTTGGGGGTAGGTGACGTCAACAAACGTCCAGCCACGGTGAAAGATTTTCTTCAGTGTTACTTTTGGAAACGTTGATTTCGGGAGAAAGAAGTGTTCTATTATGTTAATATAAATAATTTAAATAGCCCAAAAGCGCAGTAAGTAGGAGGGAACAGCCTGTTCCCTCTGTTCCATGGAGGGACCGCCACTGCTGAAAAGTCCTTCACAGTGACAAGGCTAATGTTTATGTTCATGGTGAAGTTAATGAACAGAATATGCGACACTTGTCATCTGATAACTAGCTTTGGACAGAAACTGTCTCACAAAGTTCCCGTAGTGTTCTGGTGTTCCGCCCTACGGACAAAATCTCTTTAAAAAGTACCTTCTTCCGTTAGCAAGGATGAAAGAACCGATTCATTTAACAAATCCAAGTAGCCATAAGCAATTAAGGTTTCGTCGATGGAAAATGAACTAACCAATCGCGTTCAACACATCTTGCCACACTTACCAGCACTAACCATTCGGCTGTGATCTATCCAAAATGGGTTATCAGATAAAAAGCATCGAATGTTCTGTTTATTAACTTCCTTATGAACATTAAAATTAGCCTCGTCACTGTGAAGGGCTTTTCATTCCAGTAGAAGCGTCACATTGCAATTGTTCGAAACAACCAGTCACAAAATTCAAACTTATGCAATATCCCTGATTAAAATCATACAAGTTTATTTATGGATTAATGTGTCACACAGTCTGGAACAATGATGTAGTGTTCTAAAACAGATCCTCGTCGCCACCTTGTAATCAACGGGTCTAGGGTTCGATATTCGCTGGAGGCACATTGCACATTAGTTTGATCCCACTTTAAACTGTAGGTCCAGTCCCGATTAGGCTTCCTATGCATAAAGTTGACTTTAAAAAAGCTCCAACTAAAACAGGCCCTGTATTTGTGTTACAACATGAACTAGATATACCCTGTCCCAGATAACTGTATAGCAGGGCCGCGCATAGCGACAGGGAAGGAGGAGGGAAATAAAGTGGTGAAAGCACAGCGTTGCCAACCGTAGGAACCTGATCGTACATGTACGGACGTACGGTCCAGATTTTTCTCTGTAAGCTAAATATACGGCTTGTCAAAATTTTCAGTTGCTGTTTTATCGCTAATATTTCCCTAAGAAAATCTTAAACCAACCGAACGGACCTGGAGACAAAAATACGGTCCGTTTGCCATGTGGGTACTATACTATCGTTTTCAAAAGTTTGCAACACTGCAGAGTGAAGGATAGAACGCGGGTAACTCCAGTCGCCCATTACGCAATACCGTTCCTCTCACTGTTCATTGGTGGAGCCGTCTCACGTCAATACTTGCGCAGACTTGTTCCCGTTGGCCTGGTCTACAGTTAGCTGGTACGGGGTTAGTAATGTTGTCACTCACCAAATGTGGTTGCAAGCTGGGATACTAACGACATATCTGGTTCTGGTGTGGACTGAAAATTGTTCACACAGAAATTCGTGTAATGATTTGCAAAAATTGTGATCACACTTTTTCCATTACCCGCAGGGCATAAGAACACTAGTAGAGAGCTGTTCAAGTTATATTGTTATTAGTTAAGTTGATTTTCAATTTAGAAATATATCTTATTACAACACAGTGCTATCTAGGATTAATTTATGTAATATACAGATCAAAATAGAGAATAAAAATTTACAAATTTGAATCTTTCTTAGTCCTAACGTATATGTATTTGTCCACTGCTGCTGTAGAACTGAGCATCAATCAACTACTGCAAAGATATTACGTCACTTCCGCCCGCCAAAAGTGAGAATGCTATCAGTGATCTATCTGCATGGGACAACGCGGTCTGCAGTGTTTGGAAGTAACTACAAGTAACTCAGTTACAAGTAACAGTTACTTTTTTTTGAGAAAATGTAACTGTAACTAGTTACTTTTAAATGTGAGTAACTGTAACTGAGTTACTTTTTTAAGATAGAAGTAACGTTTTAACAGTTACTTCTACAGTTACTTTGCGACACTTAAATTCCTATATAAGTGTCATAAATTATTGGCGATTTAGGACTCTAAGTAAGCCGGAATTTAGTTTCTAATATAAAAGCCCATCCTTCGATACATTAATTCTTGCAAACAATAGATGAAGAGGAAAAGAGAAAGTTGTTGTACTACATTTGTCTCCTGGCGGTGGTCAGCCGGTAGGCTCCAGATAGGTGCCAGGAATTTCAAGGTTTATCGTATGTTTCATCTTTCGTTTGGTACACTGTTCCTCTGTGACCCTTCTGTAAGCAGCATCCGATAGTTTCTTTCTTTGCTATAATATCGGATTAAGCTGAAAAGGGACATACTGCAATATTTCAGTGTTTTTACAAAAGAATACAACGATACTGGCAGTATGAAGGAAACTGAAGAAGACGAGAGCTAGCAAATGCGCATATGAATGGGAAACAATGTAATTGTTTCCACGTGATTTCCTGATAATTTAAAAATGGAAGTAAAAATATTTCCGGTTAGAATTCGCTTATTTATGATTATTCAGCTTTTCTGGACATTTTGAAAAAAAAAAGTAATATATTTTGGGAAGTGCTATTCATTTAAGATTTAAATGAGAACCCATTTTCATGAAATAACAGATATGACAGATCTCACCATTATTATCGATACAAAAGTGAATTACAACACTCAAGTGGTAAACTAACGAATCAGGAAGACCCTAGCTATCATTCTCGCTTGTTTATGTAATCGTCTCAGAGAGAACTGAAGGGGTAAGTTTAAAATGCTATTTTCACCTTCATCCATAACGCACAATTATAGGCTACTACATTATATTTTTTATCATTTTCTGGTTTATAAACACAAATTATACAACAAAATTTATTTCTCTCTGACACGCCCTTTATGCGAAACAGACCTCCCTTCATAGAATATATTCTACGTGAGTGATATCTCTCTCTGTTTCTATGCAGTTTCTAGAACCCCCCCCCTCCAATGGACATTCCTTAAGAACAAAAATGATAATAAATACAAATGTTTAAGTTGCAGTCGCTCAGGTCAACCTCCGTGGCGGAGTGGTTAGCACAACCAATGTCAGGATTCCCGGATTCTAGTTCGTTTCTGACATGGATGTTTGTGTTTGTTCCAATGAGAATACAGAAAACAGAAAATTGAGAAAATGTGAATATCGGGGGATACTACCGCATAGGGGAATTCCTTTTTTTAAAAAAAAGCCGTTTGTGTGCCTGACTACCATGGCAGAGACCCCGGGTTCGATCCTCGGTGAGGGAGAACCGAGATTTTTTCCACCTGTTGAAGGCTCCAGCGCCCACCCAGCTTCGTATAAAGTGGGTATCTGGAGGAAACTCTGGGGGTAAAGAATGCCAAGGGACGTGGTGCTGATCACATCACCCCCACCTTCGGCCATGATCAAGAAAGTGTGGAGCTCTAACTTCACACTCCCTATACGCCTTAATGGCATCGCGCAAAGCACAGGAGAGCACTTTATTTTGTAATAAATATAAATATACGAAGACTTATATTATGTAACATAAGTAAAAGATATGTTAGTCTTCACAAAATATGTTATTACAATTAATGATCGATTTGTGTAATTTGGTTGCAAGAAAATTTTGAGTAGAAAGTAACTGTAAAAGTAACTTACAGTTACTTTTGAAGTACAGGTAACTGTAACTGGTTATCTCTTTAAAAGTAACTTTCCGAACACTGACGGTCTGTAGACATTAAAAGAATTTTTTTTGCAGTCTAAACATTGCGAAATAAAGGGAGTTTACAAAGAAAAACAACTTTTGATGCTAAATTTTAATAGGCTGCTACAGCACTATCGTTTCGAAGATTGAGGGGGGGAGGGCTGGGGGAGCGGCACGCCCTGGGAACGATTACATTTGAAACTTGTCAGAAACATGGACATAATTTACATGTCTGAAAAATGTAGGTGGTAAGACTCCGTCTGCGCGAACATGAACACCGTGACGTAGATGGTTCCCGCGCAAGGCATTCCTGCAACGCGGAACCTAGTAATTGTATAATGATGACGTCACTGGCTCGTGGCGCCTTCCTGGCTTTCGGCGTTCCATTCTCCTAGCGTGGGTTGAAGGGGGAAAGGAAAGCAAAAAAACAAAATTCAAATTTTAACCTGTGTGGAGGATGAGGTTGAAGGAAACTATGAAGAAATGTGCATAAAAATAGATATGGAGGAGTTGTGAAACCACATGGAGGGAAGGTCAACACACAGTGAGATAACATGCAAATTAGGGTGGGTGTACAGTGGAATGCATAAATATTAATAGGCAAATTGTCAATCACTAATTACATTAAATTTTCTCATAGTATTTTTAAGAAATGAAACTATAATGATGCTGGTGAACAGTGGCGGCGATTGGGTTCCAAAACTAGGGGGGCAAGGACAGTTTACTTTCCCTTGGTAGATAAGGTTTAGCATAGTGCGGGGGCAAAATACACGTCCCCGTAATTGCCGCTACTGCTGTGAAGCGTTTGTCAAATGTTCCGTTGGTGTTTTGTTTCAGTTCTCGCATTGCACAAAAAAAGTACTGTAAATGAACATGCCAAGTCCTTGGTAATACTTCTCATAGGCGTAGCTTAGCGGGGGCAAGGGGGCACTTGCTTTCTTGGAATATTTCAGGATTTTGTTACTTTCCTATTTTCGTATACTTGAAGGGGGAAGGGAGGGGGAGGTTTCACCATCTGTAGACTGTAAGGTTGACGAAAGAATAATACCAACCCGATAAACGATTTATGGAATCTTCGACTCATAATTGGCTGCTCACTACTGAGAATAGGAATAGATTGATTGATTGATTGATTGATTGATATGTTGTTTTAAGTCCACTTAAAACCTACAGTTAAAAGTGGGATCCGAACCACTAAGTGCCTCCACCGGGTACCGAACCCAGGACCAAGTAGGGCGTCTGACTTCCACGAAGGAGACCCGGGTTCAATTTCCGGGGTGGGTGTTCTAAGGTCGGAATTTTTCCGTCCTTGTCCCCGCATAAAACGGCTCTGGGTCTCACCCCAGCCTCGATGGGTACCTGTGGGCAACGCTAGGCAAGGAGGTTAAGGCGGCCGGAGCGTGGTGCTGATCATATCACCTCCAAAGATCGAGAATATGCGTGGCTCTACCCCACATCCCCTAAATGTGCCTTCATGGGGAACTTTGCCTTACCTTTTTTTACATATTATAGCATTCACATATACTTCCCCTCTATGTGGAGATGCGTTAATTGCCGTGGGTTGGGAAATGGGGGCGGGGGTGTTATCAATGTATGATGGCATCTATGTTGCAGTCATCTTTTTGTGTCTTGTCGTTCTCATTCGTATATTTTTGTTTGTTAATTAAAATAATTTGTTGTGTACGGTACTTGTCACTACTTCTACTCTTCTTTCCTTCCTCTGCTTCAAGGAAAAAGAATCGAGGTCTTCACTCGCGCCGGTGCCACGCTTCGAACCTTACAGTAGGGCGTCGGTGTTCATGTTCCTTGTCCACCTTCGCGTGACGTTCGGCACTAGCCACTTGATGTACGGCGGCGGCTCAAGATAAAATTGTTACCTGGGAGAGGTGGATTTTCAGGACCGAAACCTTTTTTAATTCGGTCCAAGTTGCGTATTGTTTCATTGAAGAAAGGTCCCTGGACCGAATTTAAATTCATCCAGAAAAGGGTTCCTGGACCGTATTGAAATGCTTTAAATATGAAAAAGTACGTTTGCTGATTTTCTCTTCCAGTCGGGGATTGAATTTATTTACAATTCGTAGACCAGGATTGACCGATTTAAATTGCCTTCTAAAAATGTCCCCGAGTACGTTTACACTGGAATGTCACACTGCGGTTGCAGAAACCGTATCGCAGGAAATAAATCATAACGCCGTTGTTCTCTCGTGGACCACGTTCAAATACTCCCTTGTCGAAGAGTTACTGTACATTGTACGTACATAACGCAATGGACTATTAAGTTCAGACAAACCCGTCACGTGTTGTTCCGGCATCCGATCCAGGAACCGCAGCGCAGCCAATATGAGCCGTCAATGAGGTAACGTGAGGTTGCTGTGTTCCCAGCAGATATCACAACAGGGACGAAAAGGGAAGGAACGCGCACGATAGAATGGGACTACATGGAGCAGGGTAACATGACGCCAGCGTTTGCATTTCGCCCATTTCCACCTTGTACCTTAGATTCTCGAGACAGCCAGCACCTGGATTAGTCTTTCATGCTCACAAATGGATAATTATTTATCGTCAGGTCCGTAATCGATCCAAGTTGCGTATTGTTTCATTTCAATACGGAACTTGGACCCTATTTAAACTCATTCGGAAAAAAGTTCCTGGACCGAATTGAAATACTTTACAGATAAAAATGTTATTTACGGTCCAGAACCCATTTAAGATTGCTGATTTTCTCTCCTGGACCGGAATTGAATTTATTTAAAATTCCTGGACCTTTATCAACCCTGCCTAAAAGGGATGAGGAGACAGGTGAGTGGAGAAGGTTACATAATTTAGAACTACATAATTTGTATTCATGTCCAGATATTATTAAAATGATCAAATCAAGAAGACGTAGGTGGGCAGGCCATGTGGCACGAATGGGAGAGGAAAGAAGAGTTTACAGGATTCTTTTTGGGAAAACTGATGGTAAGAGACCTGTAGGAAGACCAAGGCGAAGATGGAGGGACAACGTTGAGATGGACCTAAAAGGAATCGGTAGGGATGGAAAAGAGTATATAGATCTTGCTCAAGATAGGGACAGATGGAAGGCCTGTATTGCTGCAGGCATGAACCTTCGGGTTTAAGAAGGCTAGAGAGTTAGTTAGTTAGCCAATTTTTAATAGACAAATGAAGTCAATTTTTTTTACATTTTTAAAACGTCTCAAACGTAACATGTTTTCGTTAATGCTTTCCATGCATTCAAGCTATGGTGTGACGCCCACTACAGCGAAACGCGCGGAATTTCCATACCAGATGTCTGTAGGTTTCTACAGTGGAAAATTTCTGTTGACCGTGTCTCCAAATGCCCTCTCGTGTAATTCCGCGTCTCTTCGTTTAGTTCCGTCAAGCGTCATGTTCTGCCCCGCTGTAGAAGAGCATGGAAAATGTTCCGCTGGGCGGCGTGGTTCGGCGCGTGGTGGCGGGGTACATGGGCGGACTACCCTCGGAAACGGACATAAAATTCTCCACTCGGAGATTCGGGGTGGGGCGTTTCCGGCGTCTCAATGGGCGATAACCTTCACACCCCGAAATGGAGAGTTATTTCCGCCGCTGCAGAGGATGTTTTCCATTTAGTTTCTTGTGCTTAGAGTGCTTCGTTGTTCAAGGTCCAGGAATTTTAAAAAAATTCAATTCTGGTCTGGTCTGGTCTGTTTATCTGTAAAGTATTTCAATTCGGTCCAGGAACCTTTTTCTCGGATCACTTTAAATACGGTCCAGGAACAATTTTTCAATGAAACAATACACAACTTGGACCGGATTTAAATCGTGCTAGAAAAAAGGTTCTTGCACACACGACATCGCGATGGAAAGAAATTAAAAACTAAATTCCGCCTCAGTAACAATGGCATTGCAAGCGCGTCCATATGTACATCAGTGGCGCAACCACAGGTGGGGCAGAGTGGGTGGGGGCAAACATTGACGGCCAAGTGTACCAGCAGGGGGCAATTACCGCTAACAAGTTCAAATTTTATGCAAATAAAAATACTTTTCGTAAATTTTTCTTGCTCGCTTCGCTCGCAATGCCTGGTTATCGTAGTCTTATCAAGCTCATGTGACGGCGGGAGACGGCGGGAGGCGCTCTGGGAATTCCACTTCAAGCGATTCTCCTTCCAGTTGCTATAGTTGATATCGTGGCTGCTGCAGATTTCTTTAATACTACTACTACTAATAATAAATAATTAGTAATTGATAATGATGATAATGAAAGTGATAAAAAAAGGGGAATTCGTTAAGTATTAAGACACCTTGTGTATTCAACTTGATCTTATAGGTGGTTCGTTTTGCAGGGTTGGTGTTGGTTGAGGAGGGGAGGGAGGGTTTTGGGTTTTCATTTAGATCCCAATAATCCAAATCCGTAAGAAACTGCTAAGTCCAACATAATTATACATTCATGCCTTATCCAGAGTTCAGGATCTCTGACTTTGTATTGCGTTACGCTGAGCACTCCGCCACGCAATCATTAAAACTTCATGTCATGTGTGCAAGAAGTTCTTTGTCACACGTTGAGAGTTCCTCAGCAGGGGTTTTCATTGTGAGCATGAACAGCCCAACATCATACAGTACTGACGTTCCACATTCATTGCCATAAAAAGCCTTCATCCTCTGATGAATGTCAATTGGGGGACACATTTTCTGCAGTTAGAAACTCGGTCACCACACGCAGTTTCATAGTATGGTTACATGCTGCCATTTTCCTCGCTCTAGTTCAGCAACCCCTGGTGACAGAAGTTTGAAACTTGGAATGGAGAAGGGGGAAAGTCTGAAGAGTACAATGCATGGTTGCTCAAAATCCAAAATGTCTTTACACCGTCACAAAAAAATAGGAGGCATTACTTTTCAGCCAGCCCTCGTATAATGTATTTACCAGCATTTATACTTGCCCACCCTAATTTGCCAACATACGCTCGACACCCACGATCTGGTGCGGGGCACATCCACGCTGCTAACAGTCACCAAAACTAATTGCTAAGATAGATAGATTGATTTGGTGTTTGAAGTTCACTTTATGCACAGGAAGGCTAATCGGGACTGGACCTACAGTTTAAAGTGGGATCCGAACCACTTGTGCCCCCACCAGGTATCGAACCCGGGACCCCTAATTACCAAGAACTCTAAACCTGGCGCTCCTAACCTAACAATTCCTAACCTATACTTCCGCATAACTCTAATAATACATATGTGGTTAGATTAGGGGAGCCAGGCTTAGAGCACTCAGCAATTAGTTTTAGCGACTTAGCAGCTGAATGTGCCGCATACCCACCGACCGTTGACTCATACGACACAACCTTGATTGTTGATACGGTCACGGACACTTGTGGGTTGTAACGAATCCATTGAAAGTCAATGGGATTTTTACAATCCAGAAGTGTCCGTGACTGTATACATTCTAAGATCCCTGACTGAAAGAATTTCAGGTTTGTATTGCTATTGTTGACTCATATCTGTTTAGTAAATCGATCTTTCCCACATAAGATATACGAAGCTCTGGTGTCTGGCCATATGGTCAGTAAAATTCTGTGTGTTGTCCTGTTTTTTTTTCGTCCTTGTGTGTGCTGAATGCCCCATACAGCCTCAGCTTGTAACCGAAATCAGAATACTTTAATATTATAGTTACACGACATTGCAGTTATGTTTATTTTAGTTACTTAAGGGGCTGGACACCGTATCATATGACGGGTGCAAAATTGCCTTTAAGTGTTGACGCACCCAAAATTTTAAATTCAAATCAAATCAAAAAGTATTACCTGTTAAATTTCTGGGCTGATAATAAAATTTCAGGAGCGCAAAGTGAACATTACGGGTAGAGGCCCCAACTTCAAATAAATCGGAGGGGAGGGGGAGGTTGGAATAAACAATATTTTATCTGAATTTTTGGGGGACACAAAGTGCCTTGCCCCTCCAAAGTCGGCGCCTATGATTACGGGGCTCGTACAGTGAGATCCATGAGTATTACCGTCCATCACCATGTTCGTGCACTTTAATTGACCCAATAAGAGCTTCAAAAATTAAGAGAAAACTCAAAACAAGCTGTTGACAACTTCTGCAACAGCATACATAAAAATCCATCGCTTAAAAACATACGATGTAAGAGAAAAATCTATGAAAATACTTATGGACAATTTGCACGGTAATACTCATGGATCCCACTTTACACCTAGCCTGCCTGCATCCACATTGCAGAAAGGCCGCTACGTCACTGGCGCACCAAAAGTTCGATTACCCGATCTCAGAACTAACCGTTCTTATCTCTGCAATAGCATTAAAAGCTACTGACGTATTCACCTCTACGTATTTCACCTTGGTTGCGACATTTTCTAAGAACGACATTTTGCAACATCCTGAAAGTTATGTGTTGTGGGAGTTAACTTATGCCACTTTCAGTCCGTTGAATAGATTTCATAGGGTGGTGCTTTACTGTGTCGGTGATGACAAAACTAGCGTGTTTTTTTTTTCTTTTGGCACAAACCTAATTTGAGAGAGACTGAAATCAGTGGTGGTTTGTGTTTTGTTTTTAAATACTTCATATTTACTTTTCGGACTTTCCAGCCAGGTTTGCGTTTATTTCTCATATTCACATCATATTGGAAATATGA
Source organism: Lepisma saccharinum (assembly GCF_977018435.1). Taxonomy (NCBI): domain Eukaryota; kingdom Metazoa; phylum Arthropoda; class Insecta; order Zygentoma; family Lepismatidae; genus Lepisma; species Lepisma saccharinum. Next base: position 38,236,147 of record NC_139249.1, read on the forward strand.
AGAAATTTTTATCTGGTAAGACTTAGGCCAGATATCGAAAAACTTCGTGAGCCATAGATCTACTGCTCACATTTGAAAATACATGGCGTACTACCATGGGCGCAAGCAAGGGGGCCCAGAGGACACTTACGCCGTCTGAGATTTCTGATGAAGGACTATATAATTCGAATGGTGATATTCTAATATAAATAGGAAAAATGTCCTACATTTTCAACGTCACGTAATATTAATTAGGAAAATACGTGTATCAGTTCAATAAAGAGAAATCATACAAGTTACAAGTCTGTGGACTGCTCCCAAACTCATTGGTGAAATTTATATTGATTCAGTCATTGCCCAAAAAGTAAAGGTTTCTGCTAGAACATTAAGGTCACACCTGATGATGTCATTGTTCACTGCCTGAATTTCTTGCCTTAGTGTTTATACTGATGGAACAAGGCGTTTCCATTCTTATTCAATATTTTGACTGTAAAGCAGGGGGGTATAGATATCAAAGTTATTGAACTAGAAACTACCCTGGATTAAACTTCTGGAACCATTTCAAGTGACGGTAATTGCTGAATATTTGCTTGACATTCCAGGTCATAATGAGAGCGTATTTTCATTACCATCAGCATAACGGAACCATGGAAGAAATATTATTTTCTAAAATCTGTAAAGAGCTTGATACTGGGGTTCAGTATAATTCCAAAGTGTTTGACTGTTCAGTCTCTCATAAATATATTTTGACTAAACATAAAATTTTGATAAAAATTGACTCATCTGAGAAGTTAAAACATGTAGTAAGAAATTCATTGTTTAGTATTGGTTAAAAGTTTGAATATTTTTCATTTAAGAATTAATTAAGAAATCATATTTTTTAAAAGCTGAAAATTTTAAATTTCTTTGGAACATGTTCTGGAAATGTGTATTATTTATTGTGAAGGTTTCGTGTCCTACATTTTGACTTAAAGTCCTACATTTTGCGACATTATGTACTACTTTTCCTTACAGCGATCTGGTAACCCTAAATATAAATAATACTGTTTTTTGTGAGATGCAGACTGTAAGTTAGTCGGTCTCTGTGGCGGAGTGGTTAGCACAGCGCGTTACGAGTCCCGGTTCGAATCTCGGCCAGGGCATTGGTTTCCTTGTGAGTGTCCCTTCTTAACTTTCATCATATCATCACTTACCAATTAGACAAAAGTAGCACAAAAAACTATGTAAAATAAAGGACATTAAATTAACTTATTAAACGAACCAAACAAGGAAAGAAGATTTTTACCACAGGCATTGATTACCGTAACTAGGGGGGTGTGCAGGACGAAAAATTTTGGTCGGGACGGGATTGAGAAGAGAAATTTTTATCATTCCGCCGTTCGGGACATCGGGAAAACATCCGATACGGACGCTGTGGTAATCTCGACTTCGAATTCTACACACTTTTCCCTCCCCCTTAATTTTTACACTTCTGAAATGAACATCGTTAATTTCAAGAAATTGTCGAACCTTTTAGCGCAAAAACTACCAATAATTAACCACTTCCCAATGTACGATACTTTGGAATTTCACGACTGTTCGGAATCCAGAAAAGTCGGAAACATCTCTCCAAATCGGCATCTAAGTTTGATAATTCACGCACCGTCCTTTATAATTACATTTTTTCATACACAGTAACCTTTGACACGTAAAAACATGGATCATAAGGTTCATGATGGTGATTAAGTGGTCTCTGTTGATATCTATGCATTGTGAAAAAGTACTAAAAAATAAAGAATTGTTCATCACCAAAGTGATAGATGTTTATGGAAAGGAAGCGAGGTGAATCCAGTTTCTATTTAAATAGTGGACTCAAGTCGGAATTTGTCAACAGTGCCAACCAAGGTATTTTCACTCAATTTCAATTTTATGATTTCTGAAATAATAATAAATATTATTAATAGTAATATTGATATAATAATAATAAAAGGTAAATGACGTGTTCTATATCTGAGGGACAAGATAAGAAATCTTATTCTGCCCCCCAAGAAAAATCCTGCGGACGCCCTTGCGTGTTACCAAGCTAGAGTTGAAAAAAAAAGAGGCTTTCTGGAACGAATTTTTTTTTGTCGATAAAAAGCCGGTTTGTTTGGGAGAAGACTGGAAATTTTGTTTTCGTTGGGATTTTTTGCCATATGTGGCTAACCTATTTCATTTGTAGTTTCAGTTGTGAGTTTAGAGTCTAGAGAGTAATAACGACGTTGCATTGTAATCAAGGGGTTCTGGGTTTCATCCACGGTGGAGACATGTTGCATACTGTTTTCGATTCTATTTTAATACTACAGGTCCAGACCTGATTAGCCTATCTGAGAATAACATATGTTTGTGCCTGTTATGTCAAATTTAATTATTAATGTCATAAAATAGGAAACAAATGTTAATATCAAACTATTTGATGTTTGAGGACAATTAGAAGAAGCTTACTATTCTTGTTACGTGAATACGTATGCACGTCGTTTAATACTTAAGATCAGTATGCTTCTGCAAGGAAGATTAAGATTCAACTTAGCTTGTAGAGCCTGAAGGTACCGTGCAGTTATTGATAAACGGCCGGATTTTTTATTGATTTTTTTTATATAAGAATGGCGTTAAGTAATGCTGCCGCCATTTAATCAAGTGCTCCCAGGATCAATCCTCAATGGGGGCCTATGTGAACATCTCCGCTCCCTTCTCGTTCCTCATCCAGGCTTGGGACCAGTAATGGTGGAGTTTCTTAAAATACTAATTAACTAAATCTTATTTCTATTATCGACTATAAAAAAAAGTTTCTTGTATTTTTTCTAATTTGAAATGCTAATTTTTGGGATGCGTCAACTGATCCGTTCAACCATCGTCGCAAAGGCAACGATCACATTGTTATGGGAATATTGGGATATTATTTTGTTTACAATTTGTTTATTATATTTCAGCACTCTTCAAATTTCCAGTCTCAGACGACGGACTTGTATGCGGGGAAAGCTATCTAGGGGCTGTGATTTAGCCTCTCCTAGGCTTTGTCTGTCACTAGTCATTCTAGACATAGCCTAGAAGAGGTTAGTTCAAGCTTTCTAATCAACTGGGCAATCTTCCAAGAAGTTGGCAAATTGTGGTGAAGAACCAGTGAACATCAAGATTTCTTGGCCAGTGACAGCGAGCACATCTGAAAGTAGTTGACAGTAAAAAATGTAGTCACATTCAAAGATGTATGGACGCAAATTATCCTTCTCTTTATTTTACGGAGCTTTCAGACCGCTTGGGAAAGAAACCAATTAACAGCAAGATTTCACACAGCAGCGGCATGACAAGCTGTACAAGCTTGCGTTCGACTGGTGAAATCCTGAAGTATCGCCTGACACTTCGGTGTGAAATCTCCTTTACTTTTACGAACTTCACGGGATGTTTTTATGGTTTTCTGTTGGGGAATATATCCTTTACTTTACTCACGATTATGTCTCAATTTTTGATATTAAATTGGCTTATTTTACTTTGAAGTTCTGCCACTTTTGGGCTAATCGCGACGATGAGGATGAGATGAAATTGATGAAGGGACACTCACAAAGAACATCCATGCCCAGGCCGAGATTCGAACCGGAGCCACTGACATCGTAGCGCGATGTGCTAACCACTGCGTCACGGAGACCGGGCCAGGTTCGAGTCCTGTCCATGGCATGTGTGTTCTTTGTGAGTGTCCCTTCATCAATTTCATCTCATCATTACTCATCCTCATCGTCGCGATTAGCCAAAAGTGGAAAGAGAGTGCAGTAAAATAACAAAAATAGCAATACACGCTTGAATGTTTAAGCTTGAGTATATTTTAAGTCCACTTTTTGCACACGTAGGCTAATCGCGACTGCAAAACAAGTTTAAAGTTGGATCGAAACCACCATGTGCCTCCACCGGGTATCGAAGATGCTTTTTATTTTTGAAACTCACATTGTGCATAACAAAATTGATTTATTGATTCAATTGGTTATTTTTCGTTGCTTTTCTGCCACTTTTTGGACCTAAAACAAATGAATACGGCGGTGGATATTTTGTGTACACATACGAGGGTCACTATTTATATTTTGAGCCTAACAATGAAAAAACAGGAATTTGACATTGAAAACTGCTTTATTGTTTTTCGAAGTATTCTCCTTTATGGTCAATACACTTTTGCATTCGTTCGAACCATTTGTCAAAGCAGTTTTTCAATTCTTCCTGAGACACCACCATAATATGGTTTTTGAACGCATCAACGGCGTCTTCCGCCGACGAAAATCGTTGTCCACGCAATTTATTCTTGACATTCGGGAACAAGAAGAAGTCATTGGGTGCCAAATCAGAACTGTACGGCGGATGACCCATCAATTCGATTTTTTGACTGTTCATAAAGTCGGTTGTTAGACGAGATGTGTGACAGCTGGCATTGTCTTCATGAAGAATGATCCGACGGCGTTTGTTTGTTTTCCGTATTTGACCGAAGACCTCTGGCAAACAAATTCTTGTGTACCGTTCAGAGTTGACCGTTCTACGTTCCTCTAAAGGCACAGTAGCCACTTGACCAGTTTTCCCGAAAAAACAGGCGACCATTTGTTTCGATGTGCTTCGAGCGCGAACAACTTTTGTTGGATTGGGTTCATCTTGAAACACCCATACAGTCGACTGCTGTTTACGTTCCGGCTCATATGCATATATCCATGATTCGTCACCTGTTACAATCTTATATACGTCATTTGAAGCACCACGATTGTATTTATTGAGCATTTGTTTGCACCAATTGACGTGAGCGTCTTTTTGAGTTTTTGTCAAATTGTGTGGGATCCAACGAGAACATACCTTTCTCACAGCTAAATGATCATGTAATATTTTATATATGCTGGTGGAACTAATGCCTATGGTTGCCTCAATCTCACAGTATGTCACATGACGATCTTGCAGTATTAGGTTTTGCACAGCATCAATGTTTTCTTGAACAACAACTGATTTTGGACGACCTTCGCGAATCTCGTCGGTGAGCGAATGGCGGCCACGATTAAATTCGTTATACCAGTGTTTCACAGTGGCAAAGGATGGGGCTTCATCGCCAAATGTGGAAGTAAGTTGATCGATGCACTCTTGTCTTGATAATCCACGTCGAAAATCGTAAAAACTCATCGCACGAAAATGTTCACGAGTTAATTCCATTTTATTGTTGTCGCGCAATCTCCAAGGCAACATAAACAACACAAATCAAGCTATTGACAAAACATTTGAAGTACGTTATGGTCAATAATGCCAGACGATTCCGTGCAAACGTCAAATCGCGCCTAACTTCAATCAGTGTTGCCAAGGCTCAAAATATAAATAGTGAACTTCGTATCTTTGAACCTGCCTTTACAGTGAGATACATAGTTCTCTCAAATTCTGAACCGCCATTTTTGTTCATTATCAGTGGCGGCGATTAGGGTGGCGATTGCCCCTCAAAAATGTTCGCCACCTTTGCACGCACACTATGCTAAACCTTATATACAAAGGAAAATATACTGTCCTTGCCCCCCCCCCAAGATTTGCACTTTACCCCGCCCCCCCGGTTTTGGAACCCAATCACCGCCACTGATTCATTATTATTCTGTATCCTAGGCCGTGACTACGGAACATTATGCTAAGGGGGAGAAGGGAGCATAGGCGCCGACTCCATGGGGCTTGGGGGGCTCGAGCCCTCCCAATATTAACGATGTGGGGGCAGAGCCCCCCAAATAATTTTGCTTAAGAGGATCTAATGTATTATTTTGCTTCTCTTGTAAAGTTTACTCTGAATTGTGCCACATGAACTTAACTTTAAATACACATTTAAAATTTTCTAGACCATCAACTTTGGGGGGGCTGAGACCGCTAAACCATCAACTTTGGGGAGGCTATGACAAGAGACAGCAAAACACATGACTTATTACTATACTAAGTATGTAATTATGAGTATTGTTAAAAGTTTTACTAAAAAGAGTTTCAAAAGACGATGTGTATGAACTAGGGTAGTGTATAGGACGTTCGGGCTACAAATGGCTCTCACATGACATTCAGAACTAGATCATTGATATAAAAGTCGGGAATATTTTGCTATTATGGTTGACGAAACTTGTGACATATCCATCCGTGGACAATGAATATTCTGCATTCGAACTATGAATAAAAAATTTTATATTTTTGAGGAAGTCATGGGCTTTTATTAGGGGTTCGGGACGGGATCGGGACGAAAAAAAATTTCAATTTCCCGACAAGTCGGGAAATTTTCGGGACGGGAAATGTTCAAAATTTTCCGAAGCTCTGAAAATCTCGAATTCTAGACGTCATTTTCACTTTAAGTGATTTCTGGATTAAAAACTAACAATTTACGATACGTTCCAGAAATTGACAATGCAGAAAACGTCGAGAAATTTTTAAATGAGCATTCGGTATTTCCCGACTGCTCGGGATCCCGAGGGAAATTTTTTGCCCGATCCTGGTCCCTACTTTTCGGGATCCCGCACACCCCTAGCTTTTATGAGATTTAGAACACTGAGGCCAAAACTTAACAAAGGGAGAGAGTGAGTCATTCATTAATTTAATTCAGTGATCAGAGCCCCCCCAATAATTTTGACAAGTTGGCACCCCTGGGAGGGAGCAGAGTTTTAAGGACCCTAACCTCTCCTTATGTATGTGTATGATGTCCAGATGCGTCTCTTGAATGCATGCGGTGCATGTTGCGCATGCCTCAATTGTGGGAAACTGGACAGCTTGCTCTGCGACGACCTTAATGAGCATTTCTACATTCTAATTTCTTCATATAGGAGAAGTATTTAATTTACACGAGAGCGTTCAACTAAGCTTATATTACATTTCTTGGATCTGAAGTGAAAGGAAGTAATAATTCTTTTCCCACAATTGACGCATGCGTCACTTCAGAACCAAGAAATGTAATATAAGCTTAGTTGAGCGCTCTCATGTAAAATAAATACTTCTCCTATATGAAGAAATTAGAATGTAGAAATGCTCATTAATGTCGTCGCAGAGCAAGCTGTCCAGTTTCCCACAATTGACGCATGCGCAGCATTCACCGCATGCGTTCAGGAGACGCCTCTCAATTTCCGATTGGATCATATTTCAGTACTTCGCTTCCATCTAGTCATTCCCTGATTAACCTATCGGCGCGTAAATGTGGACTTAAAACTAGAACCCTTTTCACTAAATGTATTTTAAAAGCAATTGTGCAATTTTTAATCCTAAGGCATTTATATTGTAATTTTTATCTCCACGTGTACCGTGCTGGCCGTCTTGTTATCTGTGCGTTGAGTCAAGAATTAGTGGAGTGGTCGATCTCGCCACCGAGGGGGTCGGGCAGGTCTGTAGCCAGAATTTTATTTCGGGGGGAGGGGCTCATCCCTTATCAGCACGGGAGTCGCCAGAAATATTTGTAGAGGGGGTCAGGCCATACATAAAACTTGAGTAGTACAAATAATAATGAGAATAATAATTATTGTTATTTTACAATAGTAACTATTATAAGTTATTAAAAATATACCAATTTCAATCCAAATTTATTGTTATTATTACATAAATGGAGAGGTTTTGATTCTCTATCCACCGTATCAGTGAATATCTAACACAATTGTTGTTCATTAATTTTCTTATATTTTGTACAGTTAGTGTATTAAAAGTCATAGTTATTGTATTTTGTAATTAACATTTTATCATTTTAACATTTAACATTAACATTAAAATTAACATTTTTTAAAAAAGGCTTTAACAGTTAGTAGTAAATTTTACTCATAAAGTTTATAATCTGGGACCTCTCACAAAAAAAAAATGTTTTGGAAGCTAGGAATCAGTTTATTCTTTGCATTAAATTGTAGAATATAAAAATATAACCTCCTTCCTCTGTTGCACACTAAACATTTTTCGAAGTAATGGAGTTTTTACTGTGGTTATAACTTTATTTCTGTTATTAACAATAAAATTACATTTAAATTATTTGTAGGATTTAGGGGACTTCAGCCCCCTTAGCCCTCTTCCTGGCTACGTGCATGGGTTCGGGTTAGAGCCTCGGTCTGGATATGTGTGTCCCTTCATTCATTTCATCTAATCGTCATCACGATTAGCTAAAAGTGGCAGAAAAAGAGACGCAAAATGAGATAATGCATGCATGTTATGATAGACATTAGATCTTTCTTTCTTTCATTCTTCTTGTTCCTTACTGTTTCTCTTCTTCCTTCTCTCTATCTCTCTCACACACACACATAAAGGTCCGGCTGGCTGGCGGTCCAGGGATATAAACGTTTCACGATACATGTACTCGTTTGTCATTCCGTTTTTACCGAAATCAGTATTAGTTCAAACCGTCTCCGTTGGCGCTGTTTCTCATGTCAGAATCAGAATAGGTTCTCAGCGCCTCTAGTGACAATGAAGGGAAGTTCTTTACATGCACATGCCATACTGCGTTTGGGTATGATCAGGCATGTCGACACACAACGCAAGTGAAACTCGAGCTCCGCACTTCAATCCAGCACAATACAAAATGAGACTGTATACCCAACGGCAAAATAAATAGAAGTACTAGAATTGTCCATATTAATTTTCATTCATTCATTTTTTTTTCAGAATGTGTTGATCATGAATTGAGATAACAACGTCAAATAGCAGAGGACTGACTACAGCAGCTTCACAACAACAGAATTCCATTCCTTAAAACAGCACAGGCAGGCTGTAGAATAAAAAGGAATTAAAATAGTTATGGACAATTTGCGTACAACTACAATTATGTTTCCGAATGTAGCGTCGCCGCCTTGTAATTAAGGGTTCCCCCTTTCGATACCCGACACATAGTGGTGCGAATCCCACTTTAAAGTGTAGGTCCAGTCCCCATCAGCCTTACTGTTCATATAGTGAACTTAAAACACCAACTCAATCAATCAATTGAACCGAAGTGACACGGCAAGCTGCACTTGTCGCTTGTTGCTTGGGACTGGGCCGTTTTCTCAGTGGCGTTCATTGTGTGGCCTCGGTTTGTTGTCCGCATATGCGCTGTGAATGCTTGCCTACAGGGTGTTCGGCTTGAATCCCTGCCTGTCGCTTCGGTCTGAATTCTGCTGATTCTGACGATTACCTACCAAGGCTAATTTCAGGTAAGGCTAGGGTCATTCCTCGCCGCCCTGGACACAGGTGAAACTGCAGTCAAGAATAACATTAACATGGCGATGAAGAAGTGGAATTATAACAATAACAAAAACAACTTAACGAAAGGGATGATGCTTTCCTTCGCCATGTGGACGCAAATTGAAAAAACACAGGAAAAGTACACTCGCCGGCAATAAAAATGGGACAACTAGATCCTGAAATACTCGCTTCCCTGCAAGGCGTTATGTGTGTTGCATAACTCTACGGCGATAAGTGTAATTTCCAATGGCAACTTCTACCACCGCCGTAGAGTTATGCAACACACATAACGCCTTGCAGGGAAGCGAGTATTTCAGGATCTAGTTGTCCCATTTGTATTGCCGGTGAGTGTACATCGAATATTGAGCGAGGACTTTTGTCTAGGAGGGTTTAAAACTAAGGACAGCCACACCCATACAGCCCACAAATGTCCAAAAGACATCCATTGGATATCGGGCGGTCGGGCCGGAAGTTCTGGATATCCAATAGATATTAAATGGATGTTCCCTGGATATCCATTTGCCGGCATAAATTAATATTTCCGGATCACTTTTGGACATCAAGTGGGACGTTATTTGGACATTATATGTATTGATTTAGACAATTTTTCTACGTACTTTGGATATCGTATGGATATGAAAAGTGCATGTTTAGATATCTAATGGACATCAAATGGATATCCAAAATATCCATGGATCTGATCTGGACATTGTGGATATCCAATGGATATCCCTTGGAGATTTGTGCTGTATGAGTTATTGATATGATTCATATGTTGTAAAATGCATATCAAAATATGATATTAATCGTCACTTCGCAACAAACTTTTCCCGACTCCTACCTACTGAGCCGGCCCTGCGGCGGATTGGTTAGCACATCGCGCTACAACGCCAGAGGTCTGGGGTTCGAATCCCGGCCTGGACATGGATGTTTGCGAGTATCCATTTATCAATTTCATGGTATCATCACTCATCCTCATCTTCGAAAATTAGCCAAAAGTGGCACAAGAAGCGAAGTAAAATAAATCAAAATCAATTCCAATCTACTGATGTGATGTGTATTGATTGCAATATGTCAATCCCTGAAACCATTGGTGTAGCATAGAGAAAAAAAACTCATCTTTCGACATAGGTTTTATGCAACCTAGATTTTCTTTTTATTGAAACGAACAACAACAATGGACCCTTTGTAAATGCATACTAAATATAAACAAAGGGAGGAAATCGCAACATTCTAATTTTAATTGCTTTTTCAAAGCAGGAATGAAGAAAAACTGGATTAATGAAGTGCTCATTTTTTTAAAGACAGTTTGTCGATACACATACGGTAGGCTACATTTTTAGCAATAAAATATTGAACGTGTTACGATTTTATTTGTTACGGCCTTAATCTCATGCAAAATGTTGACAAATGTAACACGGTCGTATTACGCATTTAATGTTCCGCTAATCAGTGCTCAGATGAATAGAGCGTTTAACCTGTACATAAACGTTTTGATCAACGGACTACTGTAACTTGTGAAGTATAAAGTTTATTCTTTGTGAAGAAAGATAAAAGAAAGAAACATATTACGACTCAACTTTATTTATTGAGAAAATTCCAGATACAGCACAGGTGGCCATTTTACACTGAAATTGACAACAATGAGAAAGCAATAATAAGCCAAAAAATAAAAAATAAAATAAAAATAATTAAGAGCAACAAAACAACATAAAAGTGAATAGCAAATGAACAAAAAAATAAGTATAAGATGGCACTATGTGATATTAATTACAAGCATTTCTTCTAATACAAGACCGAAAGGCAAACTCGGAGGAAAATATATCAATTTTTGAGGGGAGATCATTGTATTGTGCTGCAAGTCTGTAAAAGAGAGATCTTTTTTGAATTTCTAGTCTAGGTTTTATTGTATAAAATAATCTTGTGTTGCGTGTTGTGAGCATAGGTACTCGAAAGTGGAATTCCTCAAGAAGTGTGTTGCAGCGGATTTTGCCATTCACAATTTTGTATAAATAACTCAAATCATTCTGCAAACGTCGCTGATAAGCAGTTTGTAAGTTTAGAAAAGACAAGAGATGCGGAGATGAAAAATTGCGTAATGAGGGAACCCTGTGACGGACTATAGCTAGGAAGAAGTGAAAGACTGAATCGATTCTGGAGAGATGAGTGGGACATGCCATGGACCAGACGGGAGAGCAGAATTCTATTGTTGGGGAAATGAATGATTTGAAGTACAAGGTGAGGGCTGAGATGTGACTAATTTCAGTGAAACGGTAGAGTAAACCTAAGAGACGCATGGCCTTTTTTGTGGTGCATAAAATATGTTCCTCGAATGTGAGCTTTTGGTCGAAAACAATGCCTAGGTCTTTGTGAGAGGATACTGCTTTGATGTTATTGCCAGCGATGGAGTAAGATGACTTTAACAGATTCTTCTTGAGAGAGATAGTGAGAGTAGTACACTTGTCAGGATGTGTTAAGGTCCCATGTCAGGCACCAGGAAGTAAATGTTGTTATGTCATTCTGAAGAAGATGAGTATCATCGGAAGTGGATATTTCTCTGAACATTTTACAGTCATCTGCGAAAAGAAGGTAATTACTAGAGGGAGCTGTGAGATGGTCGGCAAGGTCATTGACGAATAATATGAACAAGAGAGGTCCTAGAACACTACCCTGTGGAACTCCAGAGAGCACAGGAAGAAAGTTAGAAACAGTTCCTGGAAGAACGACACGTTGTTGGCGATCGCTAAGGTAATCTGTGAGAAGGGCTAGAAATTTGCCATGAATGTTGAATCTATTGCATAATTTGTGAATCAGAAGACGATGACTAACAGTATCAAAGGCTTTGGCCAGATCAATGTATATTACATCTAATTGTGAATTATTTGAAATGCATTTCATAGCATGTGAGAGTAAAACAGACAGATTTGTAAAACAGGAGCTACCAGGAAGAAAACCATGTTGCTTAGAGCTTAAGTACGGAGAAACAAATTTGTACAGTCTGTCTTTGATTACTTTTTCACAGATGATGGACAGAGGAGAGAGTAAGGAGATTGGCCTGTAAGATGAAACAAAATTTTTGTTACCACTCTTGTGAATCGGTGTGATGTTAGCTTGTTTCCAAGCGTGAGGAAAGATTCCTTCCGAAAAACGTCTGTTCAAGAGAATGGAGAGGGGATAGCACAGGGATTGCACAGTTTTGCTGAGGAACATGGTGTTGATATCGTCCGGTCCTAGGGCACGGTGAGCTGAAAGAGACGACAATAGATTCTTCACCTCATCGGGTGTAGTGACAAGCGTTGTTAGAGAGGAGGAACAGACTGGTCTTACGTTTGGCAACGCTGCAAGGGAAGACGGGGGCAGAAGTTACCATGAAAATAAAAAATATTCAAAAGAATGTAACTGTATTTTGATATAAAAAATATGTAATCGCCGGGGTTGGAGAGTAAACCCTAGTGTATAAAAGCGAAGATTTTGGAAAAAATAAGGACACTTCCTGTGTTTAATAGGAAGTATATCACCTGTGTTTAACAGGCTTTACGGACTACTCTTCTGTGTTGAATAGGGAGTAGAAGACCTGTGTTTAACAGGTCTGAGGTTTTAACTCTTCCTGTGTTGAATAGAAGACAACCTGTCTGAACAGGTTACTTTTCATTCCCTGATTTGGCTGAATGTAAAAACTTCCAAACCAAAAATCTAGTAAATTCTAAACTTCAAAGTAAGGTTTACTCGACAATCCCTTCTACTACAAACTGTATGAAATTTGGTAAATAAACAGTCAAACCCATCTATGGTGTTCAGTGTTTCCTTGATCCAGAGATGGCTTCAACTAAGGTCTGAAGAGTCTTAGGCCCGACAGAAAGAACATAGGGTAACAACTAAAAAGGAACGTAACAAACGCCATAATAATTTATTCCGAGAGTAGATCCAAAGGTGTGACCACTGATATTGCTGTTTTTGTACACGTGAAAAATACAATTCACCGCCGCTATATACTCTGTCCCGACTATCTCTGGATCGAGGCCGCGCATGGCGGCAGAGAATGGAGGAAATCGAGGGGACAGAGCGAAGTAGAACACGCTCCTGCGAAGGCTGGTAACCGTAGTAGCTTTTCCCCTCCACGCAATCCCGTTCCCTCTCACTTGTTCATTGGTGGAGCCATCTCGCGTCATTGCCTGCTCCCGAGATATATGGGACAGAGTATAGTTATTCACGAGAATGTCTTGAAGCGAGATGAATTGCCAAAATGAAGTGCCTTATCACTTGACGACAGGGCAATTTTGCCGCCAGAAATTAATGTGGCTAATTGGCCAAAAATCCGGTCCGGTAAAGTGGGATGCACAAGTATTGCTTGGCAAATTGTCAATGAGTATTTTTGCGTCTGCTAGTGTACAAGTTGTCACCAGCTTGTTGGGCGTTTTGTTTAAGTTCATTAAACTCTCATTGTGTAAAACAACGAGAGTAAGCATGGTAATGGACAGTTTGCTTTGTAATACTTATGCATCTTAGGTAGACGAGACTTTCCCGTTCCTATTTGTCCTCATGCAGTGCACTACAAAATTTCCCAAACCTATATGCTCCTTAAAAAAAATTCATAGAACCACCGCATTTTGGACTCACCCGTCCAGCAACGCACGGATACGCAGCATCGTAATTGCTCTTGTGAGATTAAACCCCTTTAAGTTCCCAGATAAAAAAAAATCAACGTCCAAAATACCACATATGTGAATCAACCGGTTGGAATGAACAATTCTGCGAATGAAATTATCTCACCCTAGCCTTTTACCTTTAACTTACATTCCCACAGGCCTTTAGAAAGAAAAAGAAGACAATTAATCTACACTGATGTATGAAATTTGTAAACTAAAAAAAAAAATTCAGCAGTTCCGCTTAACCACAAAAAGAAAAAAAAGGGGGGGGAATATGCTAGCTTTTCGAACACCCAACCCAGAACAGTAGAATGTAACATAAAACCCTTGCTGAAATGGAAGTTCAGTTTATCGACTTATGAGACCAGAGCGAGATGAACCTTTCCATCCTGAAAGAAACATTCTTATTAACACGATACCATTTAAATTACATCAAACATGCCTGGATACATAATGTTGATCTGGAGTCAGAAATACTGCTTTGACTACAACTATTTATTTACAATAACACGTAAACAAACATGTATTAGACAATAAATATTTTCTTACAGGTCAGGTGCCAAGTACAAATTATTATTTTTCCTACCGAAATATTTTAACGGTTTCAAATACCGGCATTGTATTATCCAAACAAAACAAAACTGAATCATTCATCAAAGTTTGTTGTAAAGACATACGTCTGAGACCTTTAACAATCTTTAACGACTGAAAGTAAAATTCCTCAACGTTCTTATTTACTTTTATCCAATATGGCTGCCACGGACGCCAAGTTTTCCGCCAAATCTTAAAACAAAGAAAGCACACGAATTATGGCCATTTGTGACACACGGATGCTAGCATTATTATATTTGAGAAAGAATTTGGGTGTAGATCACAATTCTTCCCATTCTTGTAACTGTGATGCAAGGAATGACATCAAAACAGTACTTACGGATCAGATGCCATCGGGGAAATTTCCGTTATGTTTAATTTAAAATATCCATCTTTAGACACAATGGAGAATCCATACTCATCGAGATTTTTGACGAACAGTCCTTCATGAACAATTTAAGAAATATGGATTCACTTAACACTTCCCATTATGTTCGATTTCCATTGATGCTTCCTCCAATTCCTTTTTACATCCACCAAGATTCTTTCCTCTCCCGGACCGAGTCCTTGAACAGTTCCCTCGATTCCGATTCCTGCTCTTTCCATTCCACCGCTTATGCACAGGTAACGGGTGCGATGACCCGTTCCTCGAACCAGTTCACTTTTATTGCGCATTCTTCCGGCGTTGACGAAAGTTTCTCTTTTGTTGCAATACCACAACGTACGTTACTATTGCGATATATTTTAAATGTTCATAATCTAATTTAAATATTATTTTTTGTCGTATACACAATACAATCTTATTTATAACACTTATACAAACATTCGTGTTAATTTTCACATAAAGTACCTTGAGGCCATCTATTGTCAAATCTTTGTACTAATGTTCGGTTCAAGGTAAATTCAGCACTCAAATGCCATCTATGGGCAGTTTCGGCACAATCGGCCTTAATTCACTTTACAAATGTCACAGCCATGACAAATATTGTCATAGTTGGCGCCCAACTAAAGGCCGAACCCATCTAAACAATTCTTACAATAGATTAATATTCAACTGAACATAGAACATAGACTCTCATAATCACAAAGAATCAATTACACCATTTACAACATCATACTATTTACAACAAGAACACTGTATGAATTTGACAGGAAGGGAATGCTCATGTCGCCCTGGTCACCACATGATTGCAAATTTCATCAGGTATTGAGTGAGTCTATGACCCATCAGTCGCGTGCTGTCCCGCCGCAAAACCTTGCTCACTTGGCTCCACAGCCCGCCGCAGGCAAGATTCCACTTGGACTAACAAGGCAATTATTACCTGATATTTCGAATCCGGACAAAACTGGGCATCAACATTCTAAGTAATCCCTTAATTTTTTTTTCAATAACACATGCCCAAACCCTTAAATGAATAGCTTACTCTGCAATTTGTCTAACTCTCCTATCTTCACAACTCTAACTATCGTTAGTAATTGTTGTTCCCAACTAGCATACTCCGGTCCGCCGCTGAATCCCTCCTACTTGGCCATATTAGCCCGCCGCAGGTGATCATCTACTTGACCTATATGCGTCATTTCTGAACAGTACACCTCACTCTTGATTTGTATAAGCAGGCTCACTCACGAATCGAACGTGTGAGTCAAGTTCCTGCAACCTTTCATCAATCACACCTGAGTAAAGCATATTGACCCCCTTTACCTTTGTCAACCATTGCTTCATTTTCTCCTGAGAGCACAACCATAGTTTCACATTTTCGATGGATTGATTTTCTAATAAATCCCCCGTGATACAGTCTACTAATTTCAACGTGGAATCCTTAAAGTTCTCTACACAGAGATAAGGTCCATAGTACAAATTACAATATTTTTTAATGATTTTGTCACCCAAATTTCCAGGAGCATGATTTTTTACAAATACCAAGTCTCCCAGCTTGATACTGCATCTTTTAGCTGTCTTTAAATTTATTTTCTCTAATCAGCCTTTTCGTGATTCCTTACTCCTTAAATCCGCCATAACCAATTTAGAATTCCAAGAAATATTGTTCATACCCAACCCTACGGGACCAAAATCAAGAAAGTTTCTTTCCAAATTTAGGCGTAACTCCCTAGGAGTAAAACCGGTTTGAGAAGATATGGAATTATTCAACAGGTGCAGAGCATCCTGTATATAATCTGGCCACCTTGAGTGATTCGTGGAGCACAAAACCCTCATTAATCGATTAAGCTCTTCGTGATACCTCTCCACCATGTTAGAACTCGGATGGTAGGTAGGGACATAAGTTACATCAATTCCCCACCTTTTCATGGACTCCTGAAACATTTTAGATCTAAATTGGGGCCCATTATCTGTGACAACCCGTCGAGGGACTCCCAAGTGAATGAAATAATTTTTTTCCAACTTGTTAAGTATCATCTTCGAATTACTATTTGATATTGGATAAGCCACGAGAAACCTGGAAGCTGAATCCAGGACGGTAAACAGAAACCTTTCTTTTTTCGGCCCTAAGGCGAAAGGTCCTTGCAAATCAAGGAATAACACATGACCAGGTTTATCTGTGTTATGTGATTTCGCAACGAATTTAGAAGGATGCTTATTGGGTTTTGTACGCTGGCAAATCTCACAATCCTTAACAAAAGACTTGATATCTGACTTCATTCCTTTCCAGAAAAACAACCTATAGACTTCCGCCAAGGTTTTTGCCACCCCAAAGTGTCCCACATCATCATGGCAACTTATGAGTATTTTACCAATTAAGAAAACCGGTATGCATATTCTGAGCTTTTTATGATCATGGTAATCTCGTATGTATAATATTTCATCAAACAAGCAATAGGTTTGATTCCAAGTTCTGGAACGAGGATTGACCACTGAACCATTTCCTTCCAGGTAATCTATTATTTCCTTGAGTTGAGAGTCCTCCCGCTGGGACTTAATAATTTCCTCTTTGGAAATAACTATTTTTTCTGGAAACAACGCCTGATTTTGATTTATTCGAAACACAGAGTTTGAAATATTCGGAAACGTGCGACTGAGCAAGTCCGCCAATTGGTTATCGGAACCCTTACAATATCGCACTTCGAAAGAATACTGCTGGAGTTGCATAAACCATCTAGTGAGTCTAGCATTCCACGTGTGGGCTGACTCCAACCACGTGAGTGACTTATGATCTGATATTACCACAAAATGCCTTCCTCGAAGAAAGGATGAAAATTTGTCAATAGTGAAAAGAATCGCCAAGACCTCTAATTCCGTGGATGTATACGACTTTTCATATGATTTCAGTAACCGGCTGACATAACCTAAATGTCGTATCTCACCCTCATTAATCTGATAACAATATCCGGCAACTCCAATTAAGGAGGCATCCGTTTGTACAAAGAAATCCTTATTAAAATCTGGATAGTTTAAAGTGACTTCCTGAACTACCAATTCTTTTAATCGTTCAAAAGCTCGCTCAGCCTCTATGGTCCATTGCCATTTCGTTTTATGTTTCAAAAGGTCATACAAAGGGTGCGCAATCATGGCATAATTATGTATGTACTTGCTCAACCAGTTGAAGCATCCCAAGATCTTTTGCTACTGCTTAATATTATAAGGCACAGGTAAATTTACTATACTTTGCACGTAAGCGGGGTCTTTCTGATAACCGTTTGTGGTAATTATGTGACCTAGGAACTTCAACTCCTGAACACAAAATTTACACTTTTCGAGCTTCAAAGTAAAACCAGCTTCCTTCAATCTCGAAAGCACTAATCTGACGTGTTCTATATGCGAATCCAAATCCTTTGACTTTATAATTATGTCATCTACATAGATTACAGTGAACTCGTGAAACATACCAAGAACTCGATTCATTACATCCACAAATACTGAAGTGCCATTAATTGAACCGAAAACTACACGTTTAAACTGGTATTGTACACCGTCAAAAGAAAAGGCTGTATACTTTCGGCTGTTCGGGTGCAAGGGCACCTGCCAGTATGCATTCCCTAAGTCTAAGGATGTCAAGTATTTACAGTCCTGATAGGATGTTAACAAATCATTTATTTTCAAAGGAGAGATCTGCTTCAATTTTACGTGTTTATTGATTTTCTTCAAATCTACGCAAAGACGAATCCCGCCATTTGGCTTTGGTACAACCAACAAAGGAGAATGGTATTCCGAATTAGATCGCTCTATCACATCCCATTGCAACATCAAATCAATTTGTTCCTTCACTTTCTCACGGTAAGCGTAGGGTATAAGGTAATTTTTCTTGACTATGGGACTATCAGTATTTAGCTCCATTTCATGTATATACTCTTTGCATAATCCGGGTTTATCAGAAAATACACCATCGTACTCTTTGAGCATATCAATTAGTCGAGACTTTTGTTCTATCGATAACTCAACTGATTCCTCAAACTTTATTTCGAAGAGAGACCTATTATTTACCCTAACGTTCTTACATTCAGACACCTGCACATTTTTGACAAGTCTAGGTTCCTTCGGGTCACCCACTTCCTCCAATGGAGTGAATTTTAAAAAGACTCTGCCATTACGGGTCTGATAGAACAAAGCTTCCGAATCAAAATTCAATTCACCCTGAACATTGTATATCACATCGAATCCCAAAATGATAGGAACGCTCAATTTTTTCACTACAAGAAACTGTACATAAATGTCATAACCTCCCAAATTTACCATTACTTTAACTATTCCTTCAACTGACTTAGTTTTCGTACCAGAATAATCCGACAATTTAACATTTGATGCTGGAATCAACCTTGGTCTAGAAATGAGTGAGGAGAGACCTTTCCATACATCTAGTGACATCAGACTCGTTTCTGCGCCCGAGTCACATAAGGCAGTCAATTTCTGATCTAAAATTGTAATTTGAATTAAAGCCGAAGGGCGGTTATTATTATTTTGTACATTAATAGGTATTAACTGTTTATCAAATTCATCTAACTCCCCGTCTCCCGAATCATCTTCCATATTTACAAATAGTATGCCAGGTCGTGTTACTTCACTCTCCCCCCTGCCCTTTGTGGAGAGTGTACTGGTCGTTTCCCGTCCGTCCATTACCTATTTCAATCTCGTTGAAATTTGGAGAAGAATGAACCTCAGCTTTCACTTGACAAGTTTCCCTCATTGAAGTGTGACCTACCGGTTCACCCAACACTCCCAAGGATCTCAAAAAGTTTAACATGACCGACATTCCCTCCCTGGTCCAATGAACTTTGTCTACTCTACCACGAGACGGATGTCCAATGAATTCTTCAAACAATTCAAGTTTAATGCGATCACTGTCATCAAAAAACAATGGAGAAATATTAAATACTTTTACATTATTACCATTATGTAATGACATAATGAAGTCATTGACTTCTTCCCAATTCCGCCACGCAGTGGAACCCTTTGAAGACATCAATTTTGGAATAGGTGGCAATGTTAACAGATTTATATCCTTCGTCCTGCTAGACAGTTCTTTGACTGTTTCCACCAACCCCCTTTTTATTTCTTCCACTGATCGATATCTAAGTAAATCATTAGATCCAATCATAACGAGAACAGAATCAGCAAGTCTTTGACATGACCTTAGTCTTTCATTCAACTGATCAATTGTTTGCCCACTCACCGATAGATCAATGTGCCTATTGCCATCTGCATCAAATGAAACTGGGTAACCTGCAAAATTTTGAGCAACCCTCACAAACATACTGTCACCTACGAGCTGTCTACCTTCCAAGATGGGGATATTTCTACCCATATTTTGATTACCTGCCCGCGGTGTATAACCATTGGAGCGACTATTAGGAGGATTTATCTTGACCCCACTCACATCACCTCCCGCGATGCGAGTTCCGACTCGTTTCCCGAAACAGACTCTCTAGCTGAAAACGACGTAGCCTGAACTCGTCTCTTACTACGCGGACTGACCTGAGGCTTCATCACATTCTCAGACGAAGATGTATTAGCATCTTTCAGATTCGTTCTACCTGTGGTATCCTTCGCTTGTGATACCACAGAGACTCTACCCAAAGTTTCACGGCCATTTTTGCTCTTTTGAGTGTAACCCTGTTCCTTCTTCGTCCCCAGATCCCTCAAAGACTCATAGCTTTCAATGGCATGAAGTGCTTCTGAAAAAGTGGAAACATCCTGCATGACGAAGTGTTCCTTTAGTTTGTAAGGCAACAAAGTACCCAACTGGGCTACTAGATGAGACTCTTCCAAGTTGGGTTGTATAGATTTCAACAGTTTGAAATTTTTTGAGAAAAATTGGAGGACGCTTTCCTCTACAGACTTATTGTAAGGCGAATTAAGTATTCTAGTAAGGCAAGAGCTGCGCCATCTAGAATTCTCATGTGAAAGAAACCCCTGTTTGAATTCCACATAAGAACAAATTTTATCCTTATTTTCCCCGTACCATACTTTTGCGCTGTCAACAAACAACTTAGGTACATAGCTGAGGTACTGGTTCTCATGAATCCCATATAAATCTAAGAGTTCCTCAGTTTTCTCCAAGAACTGAGACGGTGTCACTTCAGAAACTATCCCATTAAATTTCGGAAATTTTAATAAGTCCTGCGGTTTAATGTGTACGCTGTTCGGACGCAACACTTGATGTGTTCCCCCACCCTCAGCCGGTACATTGTCCTGTCGGTCTAGACCAGTTTCCTCTTTAGAGATCACATTACCCTCGTTCAACAACAATTTCTTGTGTCGCGTTTTCAAGTAACTTTTCTTGTTTCTTTCACTGTCAAAGTCTTTGTAGACATCTTCCTTACACGACGTTCCAGTACTCGAGTAACCATTTTTAACATTTACATAACTACCGACACCAATACGTGAAACGCTTTCTAAATCGGAGTCATCTGTAGCAGTAGCCTTATCAACAAACTTCCTGTTCAAACCACTAGTTTCCCTTCCCAACAATTTGTTATCCGTAGAGTAACTCGATTCCCTTTTCGTACTAACTACACACCTACTGTCCCACCGGGTAACAACTTCATTCAATTTACTCATCGTCCCTTGTATTGACCTCAAAGTAGATATTACGACAAGAGGAAGTGTAACCTCTTTTGACAAGTCTTCCTCTTTATCAGATCTTTGGTCATTCCCAACTGCAAAGTCAACCAAATTCCTTTCCCTTTTTACACAGCTATCCACCATTGGAATGCCATTAACATTTTTTGCGACATTGTCGTGATCGGTAAAATTAGTTAAACCTTTGTTTTCTACGACTACACACATTTTTTGGGTGACCTCCTGCCTCAATGCTTGGATTTCCAGAGCATTGTCTAATTTGAGCTGCTCAATGTTTTCACGAACACCCTGTACCTCCCCTTCCAACTTGTTTAGCAAGGAGTCATATTTCTTTTCCACCCCTTCTGCTCTGGTAATACACTCAATACGGTATTGAGCCACGCATCTTTTAATTTCTTCATTTCCCTGTCTGACTTTGTTACGTACCCAATAGGACCAAGTAATGTGAATAGTTTGCCAAAGACGAATAGAGATGGCAGCACCAGGCGTGCAAGGTTAAGAATTGGCATAATATATATGAATAACTATAAATAAGAACAAAGGAAATTGAAAAGATGAAAAACAATAGAATATATTATAAGAAGACAAAAAATAAATATGAAAGAAGTAAATTAATATATATATCTTATAAATCAAATCAATGATCACATGTAAGTTAATATGAAAATTAAGGAAGTCAAAGCACTGATACAAGTTTGTGTCTTTGAACAGATATTGCATCTGTTTGGTTGATTTACCATTCCCGTAGCGGAAATTTTGTTTACATCAGTGGCGAGCGCGTTCTGATCGACGCCCCACAGCACTTTTTGGTTGCGCGGTTTAACCGTAGCACCTACTTGGATGCGCATGTCAATCGGCTGCACCAAGTATACACTCTGTTGTACCTAGTTAGTGGTGGCGCGTTCCAATTGCAGCCCCAAGGGAGGATATTAGTATTATTCCCAAAGCTTGGAGGAAAAAGTTAGAAAAGGATAAAGGAATTCGTAAAATAGTCAAAACCTAAATAAATTGAAATCCAGAGGGAAGTTCACAAAGAAGATAAAAAAGGAAGTCCCGATCCAGAACGTCCATTAAGAGGGAAGTCCATATCCTCCATATTAAGAAGGAAGTCTAGATCCAGACCGTCCATTGAGAAGGAAGTTCCGATCCAGGCCGTCCATCAAGAAGGAAGTCCCAACCCAGAACGTCCATTAAGAGGGAAGTCCAGACTGTCCATTGAGAAGGAAGTTTCGATCCAGATCTGCCCATTACAATGAAGGAAGAAGATTGAGATGAAAATTGACTGTAAACGAGAAAATTAAAGAAGAATGTAGCTTATCATGTAAAATTCTTACTCCATGTATCCTGTGTTTAAATAATATATTCGCTTAAACGTCTCCATTGGAAGGCATCCTGTCTGGTTTCGTTGTCTACAAAGAACCCTACCCTGTAGATAAGCTAGCTGAGTTTTAAGTTTAAGGTTTATGTACCTTTGCACCAAATGAAGGTAGCATAAATAAATGGCGACCAACTTTTGGGGCTAGAGAATTAGGAACCAGACAGCGAAGAGAGAAAGAATAATTGAAAATGGAGGAAAAGGATAAAGATGGAAATGAGAATGGAGAAGCTACAATGAAGGAAGACGGAGAAAAAAGGGAAACTTTCATTTGTTGCGGAGAGGAAGGAAACAAGGAAGAAATTATTTTCTGTGTCACATGTAAGGAAATGAGACACTGGATGTGCGAAGGAATAAGAAAGGAAAAATATATATCAATAAGCGAAAGGGAAGAAGGCTACATATGTAAGAATTGCAAGAAGGAAAAGTTGAAAGAAAAACAAAAGAAGACAGAAGAAATAAACTTTATAGAATTGTTTCAAAAGATGTCAATGCAAATGGAAGTTAACGCACAGAGAATGGAAGAAAATAGCAGAAGATTAGAAGGGAAATTTGAAGAGAATAATAGAAAGGCGAAAGAGAACAACAGAGAAGTAAAAGAAAAGTTAGAAGAAGTAAGAAATGAAAGCAAGAAAATGTACGAGAAAATAACCGAGACATGTGAAGAAAATAGAAGATCATTGGAAAAGAAGATAGAAAAAACAACATTGCTAATTGAAAACAAAAGCGTGGATATAAATAGGACGATCGAGGAAGAAGTTTCAAAACTTAGAGAGGAGAATATACACAGAACCGACGGTATGGAAAGAAAAATTGTTGAAAATAAATCGCAAATAAAAGCAGTATCTTCTAGAGTATATGAAAATGAAAGCAAGATAGAGGAAGCAAAGGTCCTAATGGAAGATAGAAGCTGGGAAACACGCAATAGAATGGAAAAGGAAGTTCTAAAACTGAGAGAAGTAAGTACGCGGGAACTGCAAGAAGTCCAAGAAAAAACTAGCAGTATGAAGAAGGACATTGCGGAAAATCAAAATAAAATTAATGCAGCAGATAAGAAAGGAAAGGAATTAGACAGAAAATTAAATGGGGCAGTGTCAAAGATAGAGAAGACAGAAAAGAAAGTAGAAGAAGTGGAAAGAAAGTTAGGAAAGCTATTCATCAAAGAAGGAAACATAAATCCCAGGTTCAGAAAAGGTGAAGAAACGAAGGTTAAGAAAGAGCTGAGAGAAGAGAGTTCAAGCGATGAATCGACGACGGAGGAAGAAGAGAAGCATAAGAGATATAGAATAGCGGGAGGTCACAAGAAAAGGAAATGGAAGAATAGCGAAGATGGAAGTAATAATGAAAGGCTCTTAGACATATTGGAAAATGAATTCCCGAGAGACGAGAACTATAGGACCAGGATACCTAGGCCACAAGAATTGCAGCATCTTCCAAAATTCAATGGGAATATATCTGATAAATGTCCCAGAAAGTTTTTAAGGGAACTAGCAACAAATGTCAGACTTATGAGGATCCCCGAAGGAATGATTTTGAACGTCATAGAGACATGTTTTGAACAGTCGGCAGCAGGATGGTATCAACTAAATGAGCACAAATTTAGAAATTTTAAGGAGTTCAGCCGAAAATTCCTGAATTACTACTGCAGTGAAGACATAAAGGAAAGGCAGCTAGAAGCATTAAAAAGAAGATATGTAGATTGGTCAAAAGTCGACAGCCTGGAAGAACATACATGGGAGACCCTTAGAAGCTTCAAAAACCTAAAGGAAGGATGCAGTGAAGAGGAGTTGGTTAAACAAGTTGTCCAAACATTGCCATTAAGAATACAGAGAGCTATAGCAGCGGTTAAGATAAAAGCAGTTGATGATTTGATTGAATATCTAAGAACCGAAGATGTGCTAACAAAAACTCAGAATTCCTGGAACGATAAGGAAGGAAGATTCTATGGAAAGAGGCAACATTCAGAAGAAGAAGGGCGCTCAAAACCAAAGTTCCGGAGACAGGAATTTGATGTAAGAAGAATAGAAGTTAGAAACCAGAGACCAAGTGCAGAAAGAAGAGACGTAGGAAGAAACAATGGAAGATATGAAAGAAATATAGAGTCTGTGGAAGAAAGAGAGAGAAACGACGATAGATATCAAGGAAATTGGAGAAACGTGAGAGGCCGAAATAATTTCCGAAGATACGGAAGAGGAGGAAATCAGCGATGGAGGAACATATATGAACAGAACGAAAGAGAATACCGAGTAAGTGTGCCCAATGAAGAAATGGAAAGAAGAAATGCACTTCCGGATGTAGAAAGAGACGAAGCCATAGAATTAGCCAGAAATTATTGTAATGACGCAAGAAGATTCCAAGAGGGAATTACAGCAGATGAAGATTCAAGGAATGCAGAAGAGAATAGAGGGTCAAACATGTAAGGCTCTTGCAGCATCTCCCAGGTGTGAGAGCAAAAACAGAGAGAAATGTAAGGCAGGGAGAAATTGTAAATAGAAATGTACATAGTGAAAGAGAAAGTCTTGAGTTATATTTAATAGAAGAGCCGAATTTCAACGACCTGAAGCCAGGGAGAACTTTTTATGTAAAGGCAAAAATTATAGAATTAGAAGTAAAGTGCCTAATAGATTGTGGTAGTGTGGTAGAAGTAATGAGTTATGATTGTTGGAAACGGATAAAAGGAAAATATCCACAAGCTCGTCTAGATGCATCAGAAAGGGATAAAATAAGATTGGTCATGGCAGCAGGGAAAGAAGAATATAAAATACAGGGAACCGTCGGCGTAATGATGAACCTTCAAGGGTTAAATTTTCCTGTCAGATTTCTCGTAGTAAAAGGTCTAAGAAGTGATATGATATTAGGAATACCATTTTTGGAAAAATATGATGGTCATATTTATATCAAAGAGAGAAGATTGAATCTAGAGTCATTGGAAGAAAAAAGACTAGATGTTCCTATGGAAACTGTAAACAACGAAATGGAGAGAAAAGAATGCATTGGCAACCTCAATTTAATGTACGGGCAGATGAAGGCAGTACCAAATGATATATGTGAAGAAATTGAAAGTGAAATGAATAAAGAAAATGATGAATACACTGCATCTGTTGAAGAGATAAAGAATAAGGTTGATGAGTGCAAAGATATCTCCAAAGAAGAGAGGAAGGAATTACAAGAAGTTTTGTTAGAGCATAGGAATTTGTTTAGCCAAAAGCCAGGACTCACCAGAGGGTATTCCTACGAAATAGAAGTAGATACAGAAAGACCTATAGTATCTAAACAGTATCCGATACCTTTTGCGAAAAGAAAAGCTGTAGAGGAAGAACTTCAGAAATGGTTAAGATGGGAAATTATAGAAGATTCAAATAGCATACATGTAAGCCCGATGCATGTAGTTGACAAACCCAATGGAGGAGTTAGACCAGTCTTAAATCTGAGAGAATTAAACAAACACGTATTACTTCCAAGAAACCAGGTGGATAAAGTAGATGAGATGCTACACTCATTTGCAGGAAGCAGATACTTTACTTCTTTTGATTTGACCCTGGGATACTTTCAAGTTGAGATCGAGAAGAAGTCAAGAAAGTATACAGCATTCAGATATGGCTCAAGATTGTTTCAATTCAGAAGATTGCCATATGGTTTAAATTCATCGGTTTCGGCATTTATGACTGCGTTGAACAAGATATTTGGGATAGAAACTAAGCATTGGTTAGCCATATATGTAGATGACATGTGCATTCACAGTAAAGACTGGGATTCACATATAAGAAGAATAGATTGGGTATTGAGCAAATTAGGAAAAGCAGGATTAACCGTCAAACTGGAGAAATGCTCTTTTGTCAGAAAGGAAGTTAAGTTTTTAGGCCATGTTATATCCGGTGGAGAAATTAAGCTATGTACAGATAAGGATGAAGCGATAAGACTTTTCCCTAAGCCAATTACAAAGAAACAATTACAGAGATTTCTTGGAATGTGTAATTGGAGAAGCAAGTTCATTAGAGATTTTGCACAAAAGGCAAGACCATTGTATGAGCTATTAAAGAAAACTAACAAGTGGAATTGGGGAGAAGAAGAAGATAAAGCTTTTGGTGTGCTGAAAATCGATCTCATATCATCGCCTGCCATAAGCCAACCGAATTTCGAGAAAACATTTTGCTTGGGAACCGATGCATCTAATATAGGACTAGGGGCGTATCTATTCCAGAAGGACAGCAATGGAGAAGACCAAGTCATCCAGTATGCCAGCCGTTCTCTTAAGACTTTTGAGAAATCCTATACTATAAGTGAACTCGAATGCCTAGCAATCCTATTCGGAATACAAAAGTTCTCAGCATACCTCAAAGGAAGGAGATTTAAGGTATTCAGCGATCACAAAAGCTTGGTCTGGTTAAATTCGGCAAAGCAGTGGAATCCTAGACTTACCAGATGGGCCCTGTTAATACAAGAATATAGCTTTGAAGTGATTGATATAAAGGGCAGGGATAATCAAATTGCCGATGCATTAAGCAGAGCTCCAATAAGACCCCAACAAGAACCAGAAGAGATAATCAAATTGTCCATAAATGCGATTGTGGAGGAAGAAATGAAGAATGTAGTAAAAGAAGAATGGATAAAAGAGATGAAAGAAGATGAAGAACTTGGTACTATACTTAAAATATTGGAAGGAGAAACCATTGTTGGAGAAAGGAAGATGAGAAAAGCCAGAATCAAAGGGAATTACAGAATTATAGAAGGCATGATTT
Organism: Lepisma saccharinum; assembly: GCF_977018435.1. Classification (NCBI taxonomy): domain Eukaryota; kingdom Metazoa; phylum Arthropoda; class Insecta; order Zygentoma; family Lepismatidae; genus Lepisma; species Lepisma saccharinum. The sequence continues at coordinate 38,263,675 of NC_139249.1, forward strand.
TTAAAGTGAACATTGAAAATCCACACCAAGTAAGGTTATGTGTACCCAAAACAATGATCTATAAGATCTTAACAACAGTACATGAAGAGTCAGGACATTTTGGGACAGACAAAACTTTGAGGATGGCACGTCGTTTTTATTTTTGGAAGACTCTGAAAAAGGATGTTGTGGACCATGTTAGAAACTGCGTGGTATGCATACAGACTAAGCCATATAAATGGAAATTAAAAAAGGAAGAACTACACGTTATAGCTCGAAGGCCATTGGATTTAATATCCATAGACTTAATTGGACCACTGCCGAGATCAAGAGGATTCCAATACATCCTTACATGCGTGGACATAAGTAGCAAATTTGTAATGTGTTACAACATAAGAAAAGCAACATCAAAAGAGATAGTTAAATGTTTCGAAGACGGTTTCACTAAACACTATGGAATTCCTAGAAAGGTGTTAACAGATAATGGTACACAGTTTGTATCGGAGTATTTCATGGACTATATGCAATTCAAAGGAGTCAAAGTGATAAATGTAACGCGATACCACCCCAGCTCGAATCCCATAGAACGATACAATGGAGAAATAGTCAGACTGTTAAGAACATACTGCCACGATAACCATACACGATGGTCAACTGTTGTTAATAAAATAACTAAATTGTTAAATAACGCATTGTCAGAAGAAACAGGAAGAAGCCCTGCTGAATTATTTCTCGGATACACGGAGGAACCATATGTGTTTGAAGAATTGGAGTGGCCACATATGATGGAGCAAAAGAGCGAAATGAAGAAAGTGATATTAGAGCTGTATAAAAAGAGAAATAGAAGAAAGACAAAGGAAGAGAAGAAGGTTAAGAAAATAGATATCAAGAAAGGAGATTTGGTGTTTTATAAAACACATCCGGTGAGCAAAGCTTCAGAGAAAGCTATCAAAAAGCTATTTTTCATATATGAAGGCCCATATGAAGTGATAAGTACTTTTAGAAATACAGTTCTTCTAAAGCACATAAAAACAAATGTAGAAAGGAGAGAGAATTTAGATAACATTAGAAGATATAATTGTACAGAAGAGAAGAAAGAAAGCGTCAAGAAGAAATAATAGACTTGTACATATATAATTTGGAAAAAAAATGTATCTGCATATATATATATATATATATATTACGCCAAATTTTTTTTTATGGCCAACGGGGGGAATATTGTGTTACGTACCCAATAGGACCAAGTAATGTGAATAGTTTGCCAAAGACGAATAGAGATGGCAGCACCAGGCGTGCAAGGTTAAGAATTGGCATAATATATATGAATAACTATAAATAAGAACAAAGGAAATTGAAAAGATGAAAAACAATAGAATATATTATAAGAAGACAAAAAATAAATATGAAAGAAGTAAATTAATATATATATCTTATAAATCAAATCAATGATCACATGTAAGTTAATATGAAAATTAAGGAAGTCAAAGCACTGATACAAGTTTGTGTCTTTGAACAGATATTGCATCTGTTTGGTTGATTTACCATTCCCGTAGCGGAAATTTTGTTTACATCAGTGGCGAGCGCGTTCTGATCGACGCCCCACAGCACTTTTTGGTTGCGCGGTTTAACCGTAGCACCTACTTGGATGCGCATGTCAATCGGCTGCACCAAGTATACACTCTGTTGTACCTAGTTAGTGGTGGCGCGTTCCAATTGCAGCCCCAAGGGAGGATATTAGTATTATTCCCAAAGCTTGGAGGAAAAAGTTAGAAAAGGATAAAGGAATTCGTAAAATAGTCAAAACCTAAATAAATTGAAATCCAGAGGGAAGTTCACAAAGAAGATAAAAAAGGAAGTCCCGATCCAGAACGTCCATTAAGAGGGAAGTCCATATCCTCCATATTAAGAAGGAAGTCTAGATCCAGACCGTCCATTGAGAAGGAAGTTCCGATCCAGGCCGTCCATCAAGAAGGAAGTCCCAACCCAGAACGTCCATTAAGAGGGAAGTCCAGACTGTCCATTGAGAAGGAAGTTTCGATCCAGATCTGCCCATTACAATGAAGGAAGAAGATTGAGATGAAAATTGACTGTAAACGAGAAAATTAAAGAAGAATGTAGCTTATCATGTAAAATTCTTACTCCATGTATCCTGTGTTTAAATAATATATTCGCTTAAACGTCTCCATTGGAAGGCATCCTGTCTGGTTTCGTTGTCTACAAAGAACCCTACCCTGTAGATAAGCTAGCTGAGTTTTAAGTTTAAGGTTTATGTACCTTTGCACCAAATGAAGGTAGCAACTTCAAGGATACTTTTATCGGTTTCAGCCTTGAACTGACACAATTTAGTCTCCAAGTTGCTGACCATATCCTTAGTTGAGGACAGCTCATTTTTGAGAGCTTCATTACTCTCCATGAGTTCCTCTTTAAGCTCCCTGGTGGAAATCATGAGTTTATCACCAAGTTCACCTTTGAGAGCTTCATTACTCTCCTTAATGAACGCAAACAGGGCATCGAGCGTCACTGGCTCATGTTCAGTACCCATGATGAAAGATTTACGCAACCTGCTAAAAAAATTCCACCAAAGGTTTTTTTTTTTTTTTTAGATAATCTGCGCGAACAATTCAACAATGCCTAAGTCTCATAATCTTACTCTGACGAGACTAGGTAGACGAGACTTTCCCGTTCCTATTTGTCCTCATGCAGTGCACTACAAAATTTCCCAAACCTATATGCTCCTTAAAAAAAAATTCATAGAACCACCGCATTTTGGACTCACCCGTCCAGCAACGCACGGATACGCAGCATCGTAATTGCTCTTGTGAGATTAAACCCCTTTAAGTTCCCAGATAAAAAAAAATCAACGTCCAAAATACCACATATGTGAATCAACCGGTTGGAATGAACAATTCTGCGAATGAAATTATCTCACCCTAGCCTTTTACCTTTAACTTACATTCCCACAGGCCTTTAGAAAGAAAAAGAAGACAATTAATCTACACTGATGTATGAAATTTGTAAACTAAAAGAAAAATTCAGCAGTTCCGCTTAACCACAAAAAGAAAAAAAAGGGGGGGGATATGCTAGCTTTTCGAACACCCAACCCAGAACAGTAGAATGTAACATAAAACCCTTGCTGAAATGGAAGTTCAGTTTATCGACTTATGAGACTAGAGCGAGATGAACCTTTCCATCCTGAAAGAAACATTCTTATTAACACGATACCATTTAAATTACATCAAACATGCCTGGATACATAATGTTGATTTGGAGTCAGAAATACTGCTTTGACTACAACTATTTATTTACAATAACACGTAAACAAACTTGTATTAGACAATAAATATTTTCTTACAGGTTATGTGCCAAGTACAAATTATTATTTTTCCTACCGAAATATTTTAACGGTTTCAAATACCGGCATTGTATTATCCAAACAAAACAAAACTGAATCATTCATCAAAGTTTGTTGTAAAGACATACGTCTGAGACCTTTAACAATCTTTAACGACTGAAAGTAAAATTCCTCAACGTTCTTATTTACTTTTATTCAATATGACTGCCACGGACGCCAAGTTTTCCGCCAAATCTTAAAACAAAGAAAGCACACGAATTATGGCCATTTGTGACACACGGATGCTAGCATTATTATATTTGAGAAAGAATTTGGGTGTAGATCACAATTCTCCCCATTCTTGTAACTGTGATGCAAGGAATGACATCAAAACAGTACTTACGGATCAGATGCCATCGGGGAAATTTCCGTTATGTTTAATTTAAAATATCCATCTTTAGACACAATGGAGAATCCATACTCATCGAGATTTTTGACGAACAGTCCTTCATGAACAATTTAAGAAATATGGATTCACTTATAGCTCGACCACAAGGAAAAAAACCTTCCGTCCAAAGCGTTCGCGCAACTTCCCTGCCGTTATCGGTGTTCGGGGCAGTGTTGCCAGGTAAGATTTGAAAAATTCGGGACATTGTTCCTTGGGAGACCAGAAGATCTGCTACAAAATCCGTTGATCTAATAGTAGAGGATGAAGGACGTTCTTGGGGGCAGAGGGGTGGCATAGTAGTGCGCACTGGGGGGAGGGGGGGTGAAGGCGAGTGACGCGCATTGTTTACGGTGTAAACGTCACAGATACTTTTGTAACAATGGTGCTAAACCCAGCACCATGTGTTTGGCGAAAATATACCGAAGATCTCCATTTCAGGAGTGGACATGTTTCAAACAAAAGAAAGTAAACCGCCTGAGGGAACCGACCAACATCTTTCATCTCTTCCGCATTTTCCGGTTAGAGGGTGCGTGGAAAACACCCTCAAATTTGCCCTTTCTCAGCACCGACACAAGGGGTTTGCGATGCCTCTATTATCGCGAGGAATTTTTATGACAGGAAATGGTAGAAAGTTGTGTTCAGAGATGAAGCTAACGTGCCGCCTTTCGTTGTCGGCGATTTTCCACAATCTTTCAAGTCGAATGCTAACAATAACAAATCAGTTTGCCTTCTGCTGGTGTTCGGTGTACAGCTATCGATAGGGGTGGGCACGCGTCCTGCACCATAATGAGAAAATGCATTACGTATGTGAAATATATTTGGTGAATTAGACAGCATGTCTTCCTCAATAATTCAAGATAGCAACGCTTATGCTAGGGTGCCACCCATCCTAGATACATATATACACACACACACCCACAAACACATACATGTATAACATAATTTGCCCACGCTAATAAGTCAGTGTTTCTACCTCGTAAGGAAAGGACGTTTCACTGTGTTTGCGTCACTTCATCCATTTCATCAGTTTTTCATTCATCCATATTGTCGTACTTAGAGGCACAAAAGCGACGTAAAATAACTAAAATAGAAATAGAGTTTAGGGTGGGATAAAATACAGCCATCTAAAACAGTAATGTAGTACAAGTAATAAAATAATGTCCTAGTACAATTGAGTAGCGTTTGACATAATTTCACAGTTCAAACAGCACTTTTCACGGCTGAGTGGAGTTCCACTCCACATCTCCCCTTCATGTTCAAGTAAGATGAGCAGGAAACGTGTTTTTAAGCTGGCCGTTGGAGGTTCCATAGCAATAGTTTATTAAGGAATTCTCCCGAGAAATCAAAAGGCCTGGCAACGCTGACGTGAGCCAGCGCGAATGTTGCTTCCCCCTGCTCTTTCTTGCACCCGCCGGCGCGATGTGCTTCTGCGCAGGTTTTTTTGCTTGTGGTTCCACTATAACACTTCCCATTATGTTCGATTTCCATTGATGCTTCCTCCAATTCCTTTTTACATCCACCAAGATTCTTTCCTCTCCCGGACCGAGTCCTTGAACAGTTCCCTCGATTCCGATTCCTGCTCTTTCCATTCCACCGCTTATGCACAGGTAACGGGTGCGATGACCCGTTCCTCGAACCAGTTCACTTTTATTGCGCATTCTTCCGGCGTTGACGAAAGTTTCTCTTTTGTTGCAATACCGCAACGTACGTTACTATTGCGATATATTTTAAATGTTCATAATCTAATTTAAATATTATTTTTTGTCGTATACACAATACAATCTTATTTATAACACTTATACAAACATTCGTGTTAATTTTCACATAAAGTACCTTGAGGCCATCTATTGTCAAATCTTTGTACTAATGTTCGGTTCAAGGTAAATTCAGCACTCAAATGCCATCTATGGGCAGTTTCGGCACAATCGGCCTTAATTCACTTTACAAATGTCACAGCCATGACAAATATTGTCATACCTTCACCAAATTCATCATCAATTTCATTACATCATCCATCACTCATCCTCGTCGTCGCGATTAGCGAAAAGTTACATAAAAGCGACTTGAAATAACCTAGTTCAATCAATCAATCAACATTTCATTCCGTAAACACTAACTAACTCTCTACACTTCTTAAACCCGAAAGTTCATGGCTGCAGCAACACAAGCCTTCCATCTGTCCTTATCCTGGGCAAGATGAATCCAATCTTTTCCATCCTTACCGATTTCCTTTAGATCCATCTCAACGTTATCTCTCCATCTTCGTCTTGGCCTTCTTACAGGTCTCTTACCATCAGGACATTACGTAAACACAGACACATATTTACTATTCTGTTTTGATTGCGGTGCAGGTAGATCTTGGTGGAAAGCCCCACAACGCCGTCAACGTCTCTACCATGTGTGAGGGCCTCTTTTTTTCAGTTTGAAGAGGGACGCAAGGCTGCTTGCACCGGACAGGCTTGCGCCGAAGAATCAACTCCCAACGACCCCATTGTTGATGGAAAATTATTTTTTCGCCACACACCTATGGCAACAGGGTGCAAAGTCCTGGGGGGACAGGGAGGATTTACCCCCACCGACAATATTGGTCCCAAAAGTCCCCTCTCAACAGAAATTCCTGGAGGGAAGAGATTTTGTTGTCACAACAAAAGATAACCAAACCAATTAGATTTAACTTCAAATATACTTGACTAAAGATACCATCAAAAACACATTCTCTCTCTCTCTTTCAAGAGACAATTTACATATCTACACCAATAACAGTAAGTATACGAACAATAAAAGTAAAACATGACAGGACAAATCTAACTATGAAATCTGCTTATTAATAGAAAGCAAAAACTAAACAAAAGCTTATGCATAATAAAACTATTTGAACTATTTTGTAATTGATTGACATTTTTAACCAGTTAGTTAAGAATTTAGTTTGGTACGAAATATATAAAGTAAGAAATGAATTTCTTTGTATGTATTCAATAATAATGTAATGTATTTTTAAATATTTATATCATATATGTGTATACATGTATGTGTATAATATGTTTATATATATATATACATACATACATATATATATATATATATATATATATATATAGAGAGAGAGAGAGAGAGAGAGAGAGAGAAAGAGAGATCTTCCTCCCCCAGTCTTCAATAATTTGGCACCCTAGTAGGCAAACGTGTTGAGTGGTCTGCAGAATGATAGTTTTATGCGTGCAATGAATTTCACTTAGGTCGTTAACTTACGTTGTATTTATCCTTAGAAAATCTTAATAGTACGAAAAAGACATTCTCAGAGTAACCGTGTAAATTTATGAGGGTCTCTACCTTAAATTTTCATCACCCGAAAATTCACAAAAGTGTGTCGATGGACTCACCTGTATAGTTCCCCTTGGCTTCGATGAATATCTTATTATAGCAGTAACTTAGAATTATCACAATAGATGTCGGTAAAATACGAGACTAGTTAAAATAGATAAAAAAATATTGTGTCAGTATTACAGTTAATGTTTACAGACTAAAAATAAAGAAAAATAAAGTAAAATGCATAATGAATAATTAGTTAATATTTTGTCTCTCTTTTAATCTAGCAGGTAATGATTGTTCACAAAATGCGAACTTTCACGGATAGTTGTTCTATTGTGGTATAGAAGTACAGCAATAAGACTGCATACTCAGATCTCTCTCGGTTGGTCCCCCTTGACACATTCACTGTGGTTTTGGTTTCAGCACGTTTGAAACGGACGGCTGTAGGAAACTGAATCCTATACAGTGGTTTGGTGTGTTCGAGGTGCCTTCGGCAGAACGCCTTGCTGTGAAGGGACATACAACCATTACTGCTTATTTTGGAGCAACTGTTTGCTAATCACGTTTGCAAACACTGGTAAGAACTCTGCTTATTTAGAAGCAAACTGTGCTACAATTCTCGTTTGCAGCACCTTGTACTCTGCTTATTTAGAAGCAAACTGTGCTACAATTCTCGTTTGCAGCACTTTGTACTCTGCTTATTTAGAAGCGAACTGTGCTACAATCCACGTTTGCAGCACCTTGTACTTTGCTTATTTTTGCAACACCTGAAATAACTCTGTCTCCTAATTGTTTCGTCTTTGAAAAGGATTACTAGGTTGCCTCCCTTCGCTCACCATGCATAAAGGGCTCCCCCAACAAGTTGGGGGTGCAAACTCTAGAGACAGGATAATCCGAAAACAAGACCGAGGCAACTAAAGAAGCAATTCAGCCGATTCAAAAACATCCAGGGATCGCTCTCGATCTCCTCTTCAACTACAAAAGAAACAAAAATATCAAGAACAAGCACGCATATCAAAGTTCAATTCCAGAGATACTGCACAAACCGATGGTCGCACTGAAGTAAATTCCACTGTCTACAACTTCCTACTGCAACACTACGACCCCAAGTATAGAACTTCTAAGCTACTTCTTCAACAGTTGCAAAAATACCTCCCCCGAGCACAAGTAGAACAAATTATATTCACCAGAAATGGCATCATTATAAAATCAAAAGATCCACAATTTCTCTCCACTCTGAGAAACAAAGTTTCGTTTGAAATTTTTGGACCACAGGCTGCTCTTTCCCAACTGACACCCAAAACCACCAAACAACCACCACCTCCAAACAAACCACCACACATGTCAGTGGTTATCAGAGGCGTAGATCCAGAACTCGCTGATCAAGAAGTATTAGAAGAACTGCGTTTGGAAGGCCATGAAGTCATAAAATGCGTTCGAATACAGAACAATAATGGTCCAACTTTCCTGATGCGAGTCATAACAGATTGTTCCAACACGATCGATCGCTTACTTCATGAAGGGGCTTATATATATCGCCAAAGACACAGGGTTGAACCTTCACATTCAAAAGCACCCCTTCCATTACGATGCGAACGCTGCAGAAATACAACTCCCACACTACGGCAAATTGCCCCGAAACACCTATCTGTGGCTATTGCTCTGGCCAACACGCAACTAAAGATTGCACGAATCTAAATGCACCACCCAAGTGTAACACGTGCAAACAGGCTCATCCCTCATGTACTGCACGCCCAAACCCCGAAGCCTCACGCCCTGACCTAACTGTACCATTAAGAACTATGGACTCTACAACTCCACCACAGAACTCTCTGAAACAACCAGTGACTGTTGAAGATCTACTTAGATTTCAAACATTAACCCTACAAAATATCCACCCATTTCTACGCCAACATATATTACAACAGATAGTACAGACAGCTAAGACTCTTTTTCGTGTCCACCTGTTCGCTACATATTCTGGTCCACATGTACATTTTCAAATTGTACCACTGGAAACTGAAGTTTAGAAACCTAACTGTTATTTATATAATTATGGCGGGCTATATACAATATAATTTCCTATTTATGAACATACGTTCTCTACCGAAACATAAAGCTATATTCCAGGAACTTCTCCTGGAAGAAGACATTCATTTCTTTGCACTGAATGAAACCCGTATCCCCAAAGCCACACCCCTTTACATACCCAGATATTCCTTGCTACATACACCTGGTCCTACAACGGCGCAACGATTATGTGGTGGAGTAGCTCTAGGGATCAAGCCAAAATTTCCCTATAGAACAAATATATTACCACCTCAATTTCCATACCAAGAATATTCTATTGCCACACTTTATCTCAAAAGCATAAATGTGACATTGGCTACTGTATATATACGACCCACTAGCCCTCTACCTACAGACTTCTTTCTTTATATCGCTTCTACATACCGTCATTACTTCATACTAGCTGATATTAATATACATAGTCGAACAAATGCAGAACGAACAGCTTTCCATACTACCATCGATAACAATACTACAGGTATATTCCAAGATTTACCATCTGCAACTCGTCCAGAGAGCAACACAACCCCCGATGTAGTTTTTGTGTCACCTTCCTTAGCTGACAAAATTAACATAGAAGTCCTCGCACCGATAGGAAGTGATCATGCACCAATTAAAATAACTCTGCCAGTGCACCACTATACTCAACACAAACAGGTTCCTCCAAAGCGGATCTACGATTATAACAGAGCAAATTGGGAAGGTTATCGAGAAGATCTCTCCACTATCTTTCAAAATCTCACCCCTCCAACGAACTCTGACGAATTAGATAAGGCTGTAGAAAACATCACGTCAGAAGTCAAACAAGCAGCAAGCACACATATACCACAGATAACTGTGAACAGTTTTAAACCTAAACTACCACCTAAATACCTTCATCTAGTGACTGCATCACGTCGTGCCTATCGGGAATACGTACAAACAAGGAACCCTGAATGTCTGCGAGTTCACCGCCAATGGATAAGAACTGTCCATAACTACATAAAGGCACACAAACAACGTCAGTGGATCGACACTTGCAATCACCTTGATGCTGAAAGCCATCCTAGTAAATTCTGGAAACGATTTCATATGCTTACAGGAAAACATACAAGTACTACGTATCCTCTTCTTTCACAACAACAAGCTCTTACAAATGATTACGAAAAGGCAAATGAATTTGCACAGATTCTCCAAGACACATTTACTCCTCCGCTTCCGCTTGCCCCTAATAGCAGATTAGAATCTCAAATAACAAGGAAGGTACATCCTGAAAATAGACAACTGCAACCCAGTCCTCATCATACTATCAACGCAAATCACCCTCTTACTACTTTAATCACCACAGATGATATAACAAACGCAGTCCGCAACAAAAGAAACACTGCCCCAGGGTTTGATTCCATCACATATGTCTTGATAAAGAAAGCTCCACTAGCAATGTTGTCATTTCTCGCCGTGATATACAACTTAATCCTTCGCACTGGATATTACCCTGTCGAATGGAAAGTGTCGAAGGTTCTCATGTTTCCGAAGCCTGATAAAGATCGTACAGACCCAAAATGCTATAGACCTATACAACTAACTTCAACAGTCAGCAAAATCCTTGAAAAAATTTTAGTCCGCCTATTACATTCTCACTTATTGTCAAATAATTATCTCCCGATACACCAAGCCGGATTTAGGCCACACTTTAGCGTCTTGGATAACCTACTAAGACTCTCAAATCGAATCTACAACCAGTACAATACATCTAAACCCTCTTGTTTAATACTATTCGATCTTGAAAAGGCATTCGATAAAGTGTGGCACACCGGCCTCATATATAAACTGCATAAGTTTCGCCTTCCTTTCTGTTACATTCGATTAATTTTCAACTTTCTTACCAACCGAATGGCATATGTAACAATAAATAACAATCTGTCTCACCCTATCTTCCTGAACGCCGGAGTACCGCAAGGATCGGTATTATCTCCATTGCTCTACTTACTTTATGTCGCAGATATGCCAACATTCTCTCAGGTGTCAACATACCAATACGCAGATGATACAGCTCTACTGGCTTGTGGTTCTACAATTCAAGCAATAAATCGCATTATGCAACCAGCTATTAATGTATTTCAACGATGGTGCGACACTTGGAGACTCACCATCAATAGTGCAAAAACTCAAGCCATAATATTTCTTCCTACTGGATGTCGTTCAAGGGTACAAAGAAATCCAAGTATGTTAGATCTTAAGATCCGTGGCACACGCATAATTCCTACCAACAGCGTCAAATATCTTGGTGTCATATTTGACACAAAACTAACATGGACACCACACTTGCAGAACATCAAAAAGAAAGCCAAAAACAGACTACAGCTGATGAAGAGACTTGTCGGCACGAATTGGGGACTTCGAGCAAACATCCTCCTAAATACTTATATGGCCTTTCTTCGGCCCGTACTTACGTATGGACATACAGCATGGCTCTCAGCAGGGGACTCGTTCTATGAACGACTACAAATCATAGAGAGACATGCATGTCGACTGGCATACAGAATCAAACTACCAAGTCCAACTCGACTCTTATACACACGAATAAGTTTTCCACATATAACACTTCACCTAGAGGCATTGCGAAAAGAATATATAAATAACAAGATGGACAAAGAACACCCACCGTTGGTTCACACAATCCGTGAAGATGCAATACACGACTGTTACCCATACAGATTGTATACTCCATTACAACATATTTTAACTCTGTATACTCTGACCATCGGGCCCAGACATCCCGATTATGAACTATACACCATTCATCATCCACCACAATTACGACCACATTTATACCCTTCATATTGCAACTAATAATCAAACTACAAGAAAGGGTATTTCTTTACTAACATAAGAATGAAAGTAGGGTGTAATATAATATAGCAATAAAAATCCAAGGACGTTTCAAGACTAGGTTAATGTTCATTTCATAATCCCAAAAATAGAAAAAAGTGCACTTAGCCTATCCATTACTATTATTATATATTTAAAGTATCTAGCACGTGCCGAAGAGAGGGACATAACCCTATAAACGGATGACCGGGGGAAAAAAAAGAAAAAAAAATGCATACTCAGCTCCAAATAATATGTAATATAATTAAATCTGGAAAAAATATATATTGAGTTACATAAGCGTTGTTCAGTATTCTCCAAAATGCATTACGCTGACATTGAAATATGTAAAAAGAATTCAATTTCCATAATAAATAAAATTACATACCTGTCGTATGTGTGACGCTTATTATGTAAATAGTCTGTATGGTTTATAAGACCTTTGAAATGATCGATATATGGATAAAAGCAGATGGTGTTTTGTCTTGTATAAATGAAGTTCATTATAGTTTGTTGAATGGTAATTTGTGTTCAATTAAATAATGTTGAATTATGCGTGCATATCATTTATATTCTATTCGACACCTTGTGTGAGATCTGCATGTGTTCCGAATACACAACAATACCCAACAGTGCAACTGAACGAAAGAGGGAAAAGTTGATACACATGACATATTACAAAAGAGTATTTTGAAAAGAAAGTTGTTTCTTAAGATAGGTCAAATTAAATTGCAAGTTATTTCAAACTATTAAAAAATTAAAGGTGTATTTAGCCCAATCTGGAATTTGGTCCATGCATTTTACATTTTATCTTATCTTGGCCACATTAACACAAATGCAATTTTCTAGCTAAAGGTGTCGTGGAAAAACTCCGGACATTCGTTGACTGGAATTTTGGGGAATTGCTTATATCCAGGGGATCTCCCCCACTCACCCCAAGCTCCATTGGCCAGTACTTATAATTATAATTATTCCTTAGAATATGGGTGCAGCGGTTGGTTCCTGTTTTTTCGTTACAAGATTTAAACATAGATGTCTCCCTGGACTGTTGAGAGCTGAAAGAAATTGGGTTAAAACCATTCGATATCGCTGTGCATGAATACATACATATAAAAGAACCTTTTTGTATAAAATTTACAAATAAAACACAAGTAAGTAAAAATAACAAACAGAGAATCTCGCTCAGAAATCACTACCTTTCTATGTCAGTGCTTTAATTTGCATATATTATCAAGAGTGAAAATCTACGCAAGTCTGGTTAACGTAACATGCTACAAGTCATGCGTCCTAGGTTCGAATCCTGGACAAGGTATGACATTGTTCGTTCTTTCATCAGTTCATCTCATTCATCAGTAGGGAGGTAGAAAAAAGACAAAAATAAAAATACAAATACTGCATCACTTATGTACTACAGTTAATTTAGCTAATGTAAACCTTGGTGCTTGAGTTGGTTTTAACAATTGACAAAATGCATTACGAAGTCTGCATTCAGTTTCGTTAAGCATGCGTTTTGCTGATATCCTGCCTTACATAAAGAATATGGCATTGGACGGACATGGCCCTGCTAATATAGACCTACTGGATGTGATATGCAAATTTTTTAAATGCTAATTGATACATACGATATATCAGGATAATTGCTAAACAATAAAGAACCTGCAGTAAGAAAATACCCTGGTTATAAACTTAGTTGATAACAGAATTAGCTACTCTCTACCGAACATACTCACGAATCTTAAAGTTGCGTTCAGTTACAGTTTCATAGTTACCATCATTATTATTGACAACAATTCATAGCATGTTTAAGGGAACAATCGCCTATCCCACAATTATTTTGGCAGTGCATATGAAAAAATCACGTAATCCCTCAAGGAACTTTCGATATAATGTAGAACGTTGGCTGAATTGTGAATATAAGAAATATTTTCGAAAAAGGGAAGAGAGGTTTAACACCATGTGTAAATTAAATGGAAATATTAAATCATTTCAGTGGTGTCGCCAGGGAATTTCCTTCCCGAGGGCGGAAAAAAATATTTGCATTCAGATGGAAATACTTGACTGTATCAAGGTCATTGCTGCTAAGAGTGTTGTTCTTTCCGTCTCTCTATTCTACTTATCTTTCTTTATCTCTCTCCCATTTTCTTCTTCCTTTGTTTATCTTTGTTTCTGTTCTCTGTGTGGTTCTGATCTCATTTTAACCCTGGAACCCTAACAGGGGATATCAGTCAAGACTACTAGAAGGAAAGGCTGGGGTCAGACACGCCTCTTTTCGAGACTGCCGCGGGTGTGACGTCATGGGCGGACAAAACCCAGCTGAGTCTTTACCCCATACGAAAAGAAACGTGGAAAGGCTGATCTGTTTTGTTCTTTTCGCTCCTTTTTTCTTGAATTTCTGGATTGTTGGGTTCAGGGTGCGAAATCCTGGAGGGGACGAGGGGGATTCCCCCCCACCACCAACAATCTAGGCCTCAAAAATCCCCCACCAAAAATTTCCCGGGGGAAAGAGTTTTTGTTATAACAATGAATAGATAAGCAATTACTTTTAATTTCAAATATACTTTACTAAGAATAATATCGAAAACACACAAATTAGTGTGGTTGTGAGTGTTGCATGCTTTCTGTCTCAAGAGATCAGTAGCGAAGCGTAGTCTTACGAAGGAGGCAAGCAATGTTTCAGTACAACAAAACATGTAGTACAACGACATGCCGAGGGGAAAGATTCAAGGTTTATAGCCTCATTTACCCAGTCGCTGGATTTGTCAAAATATCGTAATAAAGTGACTGTACTAAAAATAAACCATATGATCCGCAAACGTCACATTTACTTTTTAAAAAAATCCAGGTAACGTTATTCATATGATATTAAACGTTTTGCATATGCGAACTTTCCGCATACGACTAAAGGGAGACGGAATTTCTTACTTACTTATTAGTACCTTTATTTGTTCATTATTATTTAATATGGTCAAACGGTGACCAAACCGATTTAGATAAAAAAAATGGGAATCATTTGTTTATTTTACGCTGCATGATGTAATTTAGTATTTTTGGGCACCCTAAAAACCGCATTGGAGTAACTTAAACACTAAATAAAAAGTTAAACACAAACAATAAAAAAATCATTTCAAAGCAAAGAAACACATGCATAGACGATGTACTCACCACAATAAATTTCAAACTCTTGGTGTTGGTCGACCCCCTTCCACGATTTTCATTTTAACACTTATCTCTCTCGAGCTAAACGAAGCAATTTTCAATTGCTCAATAATACACCCGCACTTCACATCAACCGTTCCTAAATACGCGTTCATTCCGATAAATTCACAGCACAAAACACGAAGCAACAAACACTCACACTATCCCACGCGCTTTCCACAACTGCAAATGCAAGCATCTATACAAGATCACTTTGAAAATCTCTGAAACAACAGAAAGTGATACCAACCTATTTCATTAATTTTATCCGTCACAAAGGAAAGATATATCAGTTTGGAGATAAAAATTACGCGGAGGAATCAGAATCATTTCAGCAGAACGAGTATGTACATTAATATTTAAGTAATAGAGTGTCATTCAATGGCGTGCCCGGGGCGAAAGGGGGGGGAGTGGATGGTAGACATAACCCCCTTTTTTCCCAGTATATCTAAGAAAAAACGTCAAAGGAAGGAAAAGATGACAAAATGGGGACCGTCAAAAGACCCTGGGAACACCACTTGCGTCATAATAATAGAACTTAAAACATATTCGGGCCTCCCCGATGGCGCAGTGGTAGTGTCGTCGCCTTGTAATCAAGGGGTTCCGGGTTCGATACCCGGTGGAGGCACAAGTGTTTCAGATCCCATTTTAAACTGTAGGTCCAGTCCCGATTAGCCTTACTGTGCATAAAGTGGACTTAAAACAACAAATCAATCAATCAATCATTAAAACATATTCTTGTGCTCATAATATGCAGAATGTATACGATTTACTTCTATGCCATGTACAAATATCAGTAGATAGTTCTTTCTCAGATAGCTTTATTTTCACCCCAAGTTTAATTCAAAAGCAGTCAATTTATTGATTGTAAAATTTGTGGAAGAGCTCACTTGAATTACTGCGTAAATAATTTGGCAGTTGCAAACACTGGTAGCGGTCAACACTTCTGGCGTAATTTGAGCTGGACCGACCAGGAAGCAGGGTGCAGGACCAAGGTCCGTCCAATCTTCCCTCCCTCCCTGAGAAAACTCTTCACGGGGGTGCAGAAATTCCACTGCCCCAACTCCCAATGTCAACTTTTTTTACGCGTTTTACATTTCGCGAAATCTAAAATAATTTGTAATATAATATGATATGTATGGAATTTAGAACAGTGATAATAACTTCTTTTAGTTATTTTATGACTAACAATTATTATTATATTTGCGATCTTGTTTACGTGTTCATGAAGACAAATATTCGTTACTAGTCTTTGCTGGCAACGTACCCATAGATGAATCCTTCTGCTTTCGGTTGAACTCGGCTATTTTCGGGAATCACGCAAGCTCGGAAAGCACAGCTTTTTGTAGAAGCTTTGTGGACGGGTTCCACCAGAATTTCACGCTTCGCCATGTGACTCCTTCGGAGGCCTTATTTTCCCGCAGAACGGCTGCAAGCATTGAGGCTGGTGCTTGCTACAGAGCTGCTGGGGGAGTTTGCGGCCGCATTTTTTCGCGAAATCGAGTGCGATGGAAACTAAATACGGTTAGAACATTAAGTACATTAAATGATATTCGAATTATGCAAGCAGTGCTTGCATTGCTTGTACTATATCTTCGCCTCTGCAAGAGATCATTAACAAATCTACATCAATACGCACAGTAAAAGTAAAACAAGAATGCAAAACAATAATAACTATGAAATCTAATTGATTTATATTAACATAGTGCACAAACTAAACAAAAACTTACACATAATAAAATCACTTTAACTCTGTCATAATTTATTAACATCTTTAACCGGTTAGTAATGGAATTAGTTAGCGGCTTTACACTATCTGATATGTATGAAAGTAACAAATTAATTTCTAATTAATAATCATAATAATTATTTTAATTGAGTAATTTATTTTTACTTTTAATAACATTACAAATATGTACATCGTATAATTCACACATATGTTTGTGGGGAGGGGGGTTGTAGGTTAAGAACTTTCTCCCCCTCACCAGTTTTCAATGATTTCGCACCCTGGTGGGTTGTGAGGTGTTGCAGTTCACAATGCCTTCAGTGAGGTGTTGCGACGTGTCGTAATCTCTGATGAAAAAATAAAAACAGCGCGTGACAATATATAACTGAACACATCGCATCTAACGAGACTTGTTATTGGATTGCGATACCAGTAGTCTCATTACATGCCAACATCAGGCTACCATACACTTCAATTGGGTTACAATTATTAGAATAAGAAATAATAATATTGTATTTTTTAATAAAGGCTCTCACGAGTATAGTAAAATAAAAACTGCAAGCATACCCCTCCCAATTTAATATCCAGTCCCCCACCAAAATTCCTATTTGAATTTTAGGTTCACTGTTTGTATCGAAGAGTTGAATCTCGACCTCCTCCAAATAATTTAATTCTCAATCGCCATACCAAAATTCCCACAACAGTCTAAGCGCAACAGTAATTAATACTCAACACTTGGCTACCTCCCATCCTAGTGCTCAATTTCCTTACTATAGAGTTGGAAACTTCCCCAACCAACGATAATTATTATAATTCCACATCAGAATTCACGATAAGAATTTAAGGTTTAATATGTAATAGCTGGCTGGATATTGTGCACCTCAAATAGTAGATGCCGTGTACGTAGAGACGACACTGGTATGTCTCGTCGCGTGAAAATTCCATCTCTTCTCGTGTCTAGTCTCGTTAACAACACTAATAATACATAGTAACAGTTATAATTCCCTTGGAAATACACAACTTGCTGTGTATATACGAGTGATGCTTAAATGACAACGTAGTTCATCTTCCGTCCTCCATTGTTCTATTATTTATTCAGTCAAATTTTCATCACAATCGCCCCACCCCCCAAAGTTAAGTGGACTCAACCAGCTTTCACATACCCGCCTGCGGGCACCCCTGTTCGACATCCCACTGATTACACTGGGGAACAAAAAAAGATTTTATTTTGTGGCATAAAGTTTAATAACAGTTTCAGCACACAAAACAGCTGTGATTGCGAATTGTATGATTGGTTCAGTTGAATTGACTCCAGTTATAAAAATAAACACACCATGGAAAATGTAGGAGGTAAAATTACTCTACGCTTTTCTCGGTAATATCAAAATTTGATAATGGACTGAAATTCCTATTAAGAAACTTACTTATTTATTTGTAAATTGTTGCTAGGCAATATATCGGACACTCAACAAAGCTTAAGGAAGAATACCAAAACATAAAAATGGTTTTAGAAAAAAATTGAATATGCTGAACATACGTAAGTGGCTCGTGTGTGTGGATTTGAAGATGGTGATTTTTTTACTAGGACAGCAAAGTGGATACACAAAGTATCCCTGTTTCCTATGTTTGTGGGATAGTCGTGCTAGAGAAAAGCATTGGACGATAAATGTTTGGCCCCCAAGGGAAAATATTAGTGGGAAAAGCTAATATCATTTATGAACCGCTGATAGATAGGGATCAAATCATCCTTCCGCCACTGCATATTAAACAGTTTGTCAAGGCCTTACATACAAGTGGTGATTGTTTCAAATATATATGCCACACTTTTCCAGGACTAAATATTGAAAAATTGAAGGCAGGAATCTTTGACGGATCACAAATTCGTACACTTATAAATGATGCCAATTTTACAACTTACATGTCTCACATCGAATCTGAGGTCTGGCTGAGCTTTGTGTCCGTCGTCAAAAACTTTTTGGGGAAACACAGAGCAGAAAAGTACCCTGATATAGTTGGAAATATGTTGAAAAATTTTGAGAAGTTGGGAGCTAATATGAGTGTGAAGATACATTTTCTACATAGCCACATTGACAGATTCCCTGAGAACCTTGGTGATTTTAGTGAAGAACAGGGAGAAAGGTTCCATCAGGATATAAGGATAATGGAAGAAAGGTACCAGGGACGGTGGAATTGCCACATGATGGCCGACTACTGTTGGAGCTTGCAGAGGGATTGTTCTAAAAAGCAATACAGCAGGAAATCGTATAGAAAACGTTTCACATAGTTTGTTACTTCATTGTGTACATATTTTCTTAATTATTATGATCATAGGCCTATATAAATTTATTTTTATAATAATGATTGTAATCACAAAAAGAAATATTAAATTGTTGTTGGAAGTTCATTTATATGTATGTCTTATGTTTCCGCCATTTTGGTTTAGTTGCATTTATTTCATAAATTAGAGCCAATTCAGGAAATATATATTATTATATCATTATTCAGCAGCATGAAATTGCCCTAAATTAGCTCTCAAACATTGTGCCGCAATTTCACTGTTCCCCAGTGTTATATATATACCAGGCGCGGTTGGCCCTATAGCGCACAGGATCAGTGAACCCCCAGTAATATACGATAATCACCTCGAGAATGAACAATGAACAATGTCTTTAAATTTTCACATTATTTCGCTAAAAATTCTACACAATAAGTCATGTATTTGTGCCCGTAACACGGCGAACTCTCTTGCTGAGAAGAAGAAACCGCGAATCGGCCGCCCTGATACAGACCCTCAGTTGAACCCCCACAGGACAGCTCGTGCCATTGTGAAAGCTTCGTGCGGGAGCAGAAGCGCGAGGAGGGTATAGGACAAAATACGTGGAAGATGAGATTCCAGAACCTATGTCTCTACCCAACGGTCATGCGCAGTTCGTTCTCTCGCAGAAGCCGCGGAACAAGGCTCCTTTCTCGCTGCTTCCTCCCTTCCAGTGTTGCTGCGTGCGGTTCAAGTTTGAAGCGCACACATTACATATTCAATCTTCTCTTGTATCATTTTTGCACCGAACTTCTTGGAATAAATGCAAGATTGTGTCAGAGATGGATGAGTGGAAACAAATAGAAGCTGGAATTAGATGCGATGAATTAAAATAAAGGAGATACATTACCAAAATACCTTGTGCATGCATTCAGAGGTTTTTCCTTAAAGGTGGAAACACTTCGGGTTCGCGAAAGAGAAAGAATGGCGCGAAGACGTGACTCGCTGTCGCTCGGTGTCAAAGTCTCAAGTTTTTTAGTTTTTGAAGTGCTTGGATACTTGTTGGAAAGTATTAAGTGATGCTGCGAGTGAAACGAGGGATGGACTTTACCTAGGTTATGTCATTTGATGCAGTGTAGGCGTTGCTGTCCGCGCAGGTAAGAAATGACCGATAGAAATGCACATAATTAACGTAAACAAACTTCCTTGTCCACTGAAAAAAAGCGTATGCTGGTCGACCAGCCCCAAATTTGAACAAACCTGTCGCGTATAAATGAAAGGGTCTCAGGTTCGATTTCTAGTATGCGCATGCCATTAGTTGCCATTTCCCTTTAACAAATGTAGGACCAGTTCTGATTAGTCAGCATGGACGTCCGGAAGGGGAAAAGGGGGCCGCCCCCCCAATGGAAATTGAATGTAAACCAAAAATTATATATTACACGCATATAATTTAATTTCAGTCACAATAATTTTTGGTAATTATTATAAAAGCGTTGCAGTAACTTCAGACTGAAGGAGTGTTTTTTGCTCCTCGTGGGGAAAAAATATATTACTTGCCCCTACTTGAGGACGTCCATGATATTTCAACAAAACTCAACTTTTTTCATAAAGGCACAATTTATTGTAGTTTCAGCCCTAAATTTATTCGCACACCCCTACAACAAAACCTTATACTCCCAGATAAAAAGAATTCTTGACAAAGCTTTTAAACCCTCCCCCATCCTTTTGTTGGGCGAAGGAAGTATATTTTGCTTAAAGTGAATATATGTCACATCACTTCAGTGAACCCCCGGGTAAATAATGCACGAGCCGCGCCTGATATATACGTATATAAAGTGAGCCTCGACTTTCTTCAGTTCTATGCATCAAGTTTTCGTTCAGTCAAAAGTTGTTTAAAGTGTTTGTGACATAATACACACGGAACTTCCTCACATTCCTCCCTGTGTAGTTCAAAGATTCATAAGACTCAGAATTGTAATCTGAATAAGGAAAATTAATGAAGAAATAAATATCAATAAAAGAAGCAAAGTTACCAAATTTGAAGAAGTTAAGTGAAAACAGCTCCTCTCTCACTCCTAAAAGAGAGCAATGGATGAGGATGTTTTCTTTTACATATTCAACTTATCCATAATTTTGGCTTTCTGCCTTTCTTTATTTAACAAAATTATTTTACGCATTCAACATATATTTTTCTTTCTGCCCTAACAAAACACATTACTAGGTGTATTAACCCCAATCTTACATGAAACTTAATGTTTCACAGAGGAATGTGACGACATATAAACTACCGATAAAATGGCTGTGTAATCCAACTGTAAGGACATACGTTATGTCGGATCCTAAGTAAGTCTGTGTATTCACTCCCAATTAGCTTCTGGCATAATTGCGGCTCTTTTTTGTTCATAATTACTGCTTTGATTCGGCTGCGAAACCGGAGCGTAGAGCGATCTGTCCGCCCGTGACGTCACGCCTGACGTCAAGGACCACGTGATCAGGTATGGTCCCAGCCTTCTCCTTTACTAGTCTTGGATATCAGTAACCCCAACGAGAATATAAGCTCCATGTAATTTTAGAGTTACAGTTAAACCTCGTTAATCCGGACTAATGGGGGGGATAAGTTGACTGGTTTAACGAAAGTCCGGATTACCTGAAATAACCTAAAAGAACAGTAGAAAGTGCATTAAAACTGCGTTTATAGCAACAAAACATATTTATTATGGTGTATTTAAAGGGCATAGGCCTAAATACACTATACAGTACAGTAAAATGTAAAGCAATACTGTACATACAATGCAGTACGAGGGTATTCCTCTGTGTCAATGCGGCTTCTTCCGAAAGCATTCTGCTTTTTTTTTCTTGCCTGTCCGGATTAAGCGAAGTCCGGCTTATCGGGGTTTTACTGTAATCGTTTTGAAACATTGAACCATTATGTGTTCCTCCCCTGCTATTTGTACGTGCTTGTCTCAGTTGATTCCTATGGTTCACGTCAGTAAGACCTGTTTTTGTAACAGTTGCGTTCTTGGAGTGATTAGTAAGTTAGGGTTAAGCGGGTTATCCTCCCCCCCACCATTTCCAAAGTTTGGTCTTCAATAGTTTCTAAATGATCTTTCAACCCCGTGCTGGGTTTTCTAAATGCAGCAAAACAACCGTAAATATACTTGATAGAAAGAAAAGCAAAAACAAGGTGTGTAAACTTCGGTACCTCAGTTTGCAGTGAACATCGCCATGAGATTTGTGAAAAATACAATACTGTACACTGACTTTTCATTATATTAAATTACTTTATATTTCCTTGTATCATATTATTGCGTTAGTTATTACTGGCCGTGCCCTGAGCAAAGTAAGTCTAAAAACTGGGTAACGAAATAAAGTACAACATTCTGCAGTGCGGAAAACATCTTCATATTTCGTAAAAATTCTTGTCGTCTGTCCTTTTATTGTATTGTGCTGCATTATATTGTATTGCTTATTGTATATCTAGTAATTAAGGCATGAGCAGTTAAAAGTAGATACACGGAAACAGTAAACCCGCTGGAGGGAATTGTGCAATTGAATTTGCTAAAACACATAACACTTCATTGTATTATGATGTATTTCTTGTAGTGTATTCATGTATTACTACTACTATTTCATTATTCATAAAACGCCTAGTTAGTGTACAAGCTATTTTTCGTACATTTGAAGCAATCCTGCTAAAAAATATAGGAGACATTAGTGAATATTTAAGTGGGGTTACAGCAGTGGCGTAACTAACACGCCTAACACTAAGCTTTCCTTTCTAAAATATTAATTCACGCCTACATTTATATTAGGCAGAGGCGTCTCGTGGACGCATGCGTCAATTGTGGGGAAAAGGACAGCTTGCTCTGCGACGACATTAATGAGCATTTCTACATTCTAATTTCTTCATATAGGAGAAGTATTTATTTTACACGACAGCGCTGAACTAAGCTTATATTACATTTCTTGGTTCTGAAGTGACGCATGCGTCAATTGTGGGGAAATAATTATTACTTTCTTTCACTTCAGATCCAAGAAATGTAATATAAGCTTAGTTAAGCGCTGTCGTGTAAAATAAATACTTCTCCTATATGAAGAAATTAGAATGTAGAAATGCTCGTTGTCGCAGAGCAAGCTGTCCTTTTCTCCCACAATTGACGCATGCGCAACATGCACCGCATGCGTTCACGAGACGCCTCTGATTAGGTATATACGAGGGCCACTATTTATATTTTGAGCCTTGGCAACACTGATTGAAGTTAGGCGCGATTTGACGTTTGCACGGAATCGTCTGGCATTATTGACCATAACGTACTTCAAATGTTTTGTCAATAGCTTCATTTGTGTTGTTTATGTTGCCTTGGAGATTACACGACAACAATAAAATGGAATTAACTCGTGAACATTTTCGTGCGATGATTTGTTACGATTTTCGACGTGGATTATCAAGACAAGAGTGCATCGATCAACTTACTTCCACATTTGGCGATGAAGCTCCATCCTTTGCCAATGTGAAACGCTGGTATAACGAATTTAATCGTGGCCGCCATTCGCTCACCGATGAGATTCGCGAAGGTCGTCCAAAATCAGTTGTTGTTCAAGAAAACATTGATGCTGTGCAAAACCTAATACTGCAAGATCGTCATGTGACATACTGTGAGATTGAGGCAACCATAGGCATTAGTTCCACCAGCATATATAAAATATTACATGATCATTTAGCTGTGAGAAAGGTATGTTCTCGTTGGATCCCACACAATTTGACAAAAACTCAAAAACACGCTCGCGTCAATTGGTGCAAACAAATGCTCAATAAATACAATCGTGGTGCTTCAAATGACGTATATAAGATTGTAACAGGTGACGAATCATGGATATATGCATATGAGCAGGAATGTAAACGGCAGTCGACTGTATGGGTGTTTCAAGATGAAGCCAATCCAACAAAAGTTGTTCGCGCTCGAAGCACATCGAAACAAATGGTCGCCTGTTTTTTCGGGAAAACTGGTCAAGTGGCAACTGTGCCTTTAGAGGAACGTAGAACGGTCAACTCTGAACGGTACACAACAATTTGTTTGCCAGAGGTCTTCGGTCAAATACGGAAAACAAACAAACGCCGTCGGATCATTCTTCATCAAGACAATGCCAGCTGTCACACATCTCGTCTAACAACCGACTTTATGAACAGTCAAAAAATCGAATTGATGGGTCATCCGCCGTACAGTTCTGATTTGGCACCCAATGACTTCTTCTTGTTCCCGAATGTCAAGAATAAATTGCGTGGACAACGATTTTCGTCGGCGGAAGACGCCGTTGATGCGTTGAAAAACCATATTATGGAGGTGTCTCAAGAAGATTGGAAAAACTGCTTTGACAAATGGTTCGAACGAATGCAAAAGTGTATTGACCATAAAGGAGAATACTTCGAAAAACAATAAAGCAGTTTTCAATGCCAAATTCCTGTTTTTTCATTGTTAGGCTCAAAATATAAATAGTGACCCTCGTACAAATATGAAAATACATACATGTAATTTGAATCAATGTAAAAACTGTACGAAAGGTTAAGACAACAGACAAAGACAAACATTCTATATGAAACTACATGAGTTTTAAGAAGTGGGTCATACCTCGGTAACAAGTCTATGATGTCGATGTCCCCTAAGAACCAAATTACAGGTGGATAATGTTATTATTACATCTAAAATTATTTTAATTAATTTGCGCCACTTATCGAGACCTTGTTGCAACATTGTTTGAAAATCTTGACACGTTCTTTAGTTAAATGAACATGATTTAACTAAAAGAGCAAATAATAAGTTCACATGAAAGACTCGAAAGCATTCGCGTGATGTCTCTCAGGGTATGGGGTAATATCTCTCTGTTAGTTCGTCAAATAAAAATCAAAGTTAAGTTTGCACTAAGAAAAAGGAAGTCTATTTTACTTCTTTACAAACTAAATACTTATATGCCTAACATATAATCCATGTCACTCAAATAAATTAAACTTCTTATAATTCAACTTGATCACTCTATTCAAAAACTGAGCCCGAACATCCAAAGTCAAGACAAAACACACTCGTGATTGCCATGGCGACAGCTCTTAACAAGATAAGTATATACAGGTTAGTCACTATCCTGACATTATCAGTGATAGGTAAATTACAGAAATTAAGATTAAAGAACAATAAACATTTTTACAGGAGAAAAGATAATTAACAACAATAAATATTAGTGCAATGGGAAAGGACGTGCCAATCTTTATGATTTTTCCAGGCACTATATGTTATACATGCATTCAAGTGAATTCAGCACATTTCGCGTTCTTTGATATTTTTTACTTAAACCTTTACAATCATTAATTTTCCATTTATTGAACCTATCGACAAACAACCAGCACGGTTCACAGTAAACAGTGTCTAAAATAGATGAGTGGCATAACCAAAATCTCTCTATTTTGTCTCCGGTTTCAGTGCTAGCGTAATAATAATAATAATAATAATAATAATAATAATAATAATAATAATAATAATAATAGGAGGTTGAAATATTCAGCTAATGAAGATTTTCTTCTGATCTGGTCATTCACGTTATACTTTTCTAGTGATTAACATTTTATGCTTGCAGTTGTAGGGGCATAAAAATATATGTTTGGTTCAAAATATATTTTAACGCCGAAAATAAAACTTTTGTGAACTGTCTTCCTTAATCTATCATTCTTAATGCGCCCCCGAAGCTCTTGCGTCCCTCCGCACGGAGGGGGTTGCGGGGGTGTTATTTACGCCACTGGGTTATATGCAACCCCATGCTAGTATTAAAGAGTGCTAATTTCATGTTAGGGTTCCAGGGTTAATCCAGTCCCGATTAGCCTTTCTGAGCATAAACGTAATCGTAAAACAAACATTTTGTCAAGGATGTAGATCCTGAAGGATTCCAGAAATGTAGGATTTATGGTGAGGATTAATTGGAAGTGGAAAAAAACAACTTACTATTAAGTTTGAGAAACCTCCATTACTCACATACATACCCAACATGACCGTAGGCAGGAACATTTTTCGGGGGGGGGGGTTCACTCATAATTGTTCCCATGCGCGTCGCAAGAAATTTGAATAATAGAAATACCTCCTCACAAAAAGTTTGGAATATTGAGGCACAACAAGAATGGACTATTATTAAGTTAGGCAATAGGTGATAGGCACATGGCATATGTCGGCGAAAAGACGAGAACGTCAACCAGACAGATGCCATGTGATGTTGCATTCCAAGGCCGTGTCTATCACCTATTGTCTAACGTAATAATATTCCAAACTTTTTGTGAGGAGTGTAATATCAATGATGATTATTAATTAATAATAATAATTAGAATGTCATAATAAATAAGTTATTAATTCCAAACGTATTATTATTATTATTATTATTATTATTATTATTATTATTATTATTATTATTGCTGTCCTTATATCCTTGAGGAGACTTTTCTATTCTATCCATGAGAAGTGTGGATTTTTTTTTTATATAGTTTCATGCAGTGTGTACTGAAATGCACAGCTAATATATTTTGTTATTAAATTTTAGATATCCTAAGGAAAAACTTTAAAAGTAAGAGAGAAAAATTTGGTCATAAAGTTTGTTGTTTGACCATTCACATAAAACTTAATTTCTGGAATTTTGAAAACTGTGGAAACCAATTATTCTTTGGATTAAATGGTAAAGCATAACCTGGTGTCTGTATTGTAACTTCAATTTTTCCGTTTTTCTTTGGTTATTCTGTTCGAATACTAACTAATTGGACTTTATTTCTTTATTAACAATGAAACTAACAACCGTTCTGCTATTTTGTAACTTGTAGTAAACGATGTCAATTAAAAGGGGGGGGGGTTCTATGGACCAGTTCGATCCCACTTTCCGACGCTCATATTGTTCCTATACTTACCAAACAGCATTATATACAACCACTATGTACTATACAAGTATGTGTTTTATAGGACCTCATATAGGTTAATGTATGCATGTGCTATATCGACCGCTGGGTGAAGGGTAGTGAATGTAGTGCGCTACAAAGCTGGATATCCTAGGTTTGAACTATTATAAAGGAGGATTTAAATTCTTATCGAACAGGGAATTTAAAAGTTGGAATGAGAATTTTGGGACAATCACAAGGGAATTTTCAGTCTGATCCAGGAACAGCACTGGAAAGAGGACAGAAGAAGTGAAAATGAAGGGGTCGCGGTTAGGCTGCGATTCTGAGAATTAAACCTTCAGAATTGTCTCTCTGTTGTATTTTTGTGAAATTGCGAATATTTTTTTGAAAATGTGTTACAAATTTTAGTTTCTGAACTTCCATTAATCCAACATGCCAGAAGTTTCGGGGGGGGGCTTGAACCCTAAGAACCCCCCTCTAAATACGGCCATGATACCCAAGTTAAAAACCAAAGTTCGACCTGGCAATACTGTGTGTTTACATCATGGATTTCGATACACGAAAGCAGCTATTGTAAGTAATGTAAGAAAGTTTATATTATTTCACAGAACAGGAACTTCTAAGTGAAAAATGCATAGTGCAATATTCGAAGCACGAATTAAGTACTATGAGTGAACATATATATATATTTTTAAACCGAAACGGTAAAACACAAGGGTCGCTGTTGCAGTATAGCCGGAAAAAATTGCAAAAATATATATATAGTTCCAAGATTCTTTATTCAGGATGAACGATACCGACATTTGTTGACAATAAATGTAGTCTCTCCTTAATAATAAACTGTGGATTAATTGGTCCAACGTCTATTACATATATGGTTATTAGAACCCATTTCTAGCTGACCTTTGAATATACGCTGAACTTTATTTGTTAAAATATCTTATCAGTAAATGCAATACCTTTGTTGATTCCTCTGCTAGTAACGGTACTGAAGTTTATGATGTTCCCAGCAAACATAACGACGAACCTTATCTGCAACGCTACATTGCAAACAGTTTGTTGAGAGCCATTGGACTTTGAGGCTAGGCTTTTCGAAACAAAAAAAGTTGGGCAAGTGCGTGCGTATATTAAGTAGATGTATTTTTTCAGGCAGGCGCAAGGAAGGATTTGAAATTCACGAAATTTTTGCAAGGAACCGGTTCTAGTCCCACTTGTAACCAGTCTCTTATTTATAAGTATTTCAATATATTGCCATTTCAATTAATATATGCAGTATGTGAATTTCGCCAGACATTCAATTTCCAAGAGGGGTGTCTCTTTCCTCTCTCCTCTTTTGGACATGACTTGTAAGACATATGCTGGGAATGGATTCAAAATTTTAAATAACGAAAAAATTGTCAATTCTTCCACTATAGGTACGTAATACAAAAAACACACAAGAAACTTCACAAGGAATACTTTTATTTTCACTAATATAATACCCCCGTCCACATACACACTTGAACAGTTTTTTTATGCGCAACTAAACCTATTTTGTTTGGTATGTATAGTATGAAATCAACCCCAAAGACGATTTAGAGAAGTGAAAATTCGGAATATATGAATACTTTTTATATTGTTTACATGGCGGTAAGAGAATAATTTACAAACAACTGACATAAAAGAGTTTGTATACACACCAAGCAAGGACGAGAAATACACCCCTTACTGAATTACAGTTAAAGGGAAATGTTGTTAATAAGGTAAATAGGTTGAGGAGACCCCTGTTGTAAGTTCGCATATTACTCGGTGTGAATAGCTACTACTACCATGAATAATAATAACAAAAAACAACTCCTTGGCGCAACAGCCCTTGAATGGCCAGGGCCTAGCAGAGCGGCTTTTCATTGGGTGACACGTGGTCAGCTCATCGGATCCCATCACCACTGTTTTCTGGTTTTCGTGAGCGGAGCCCGCTACTTTTTGAAGTAGCTTCTCAATTGTCCTCACTACGCTGGGTCAACGTCGAAACCGAACCCACCGGGAATCGAACCCGGGACCTCTCGCACCAAAGACGAGACCGCTATCCACTTGGCTTACTGGGAATCCTGAATAATAATAACAGATGTAACCATTAGACACGTAATTAATGCTAATTGAGACAACATGTCAACCTAGGAGCATTTCTAATGGACCAACGAGCATATTTAACTCCATAAGAAGTATAATGCTCATGTGCCATTACAGCGTTACGTGTGTGACATTTTACATACAAAATTTAATCTTCTAGGCATGACATTGGTTTAAAATATTCACAATGAACGGATTTCATAGAAAGTGCGTATGTGCGTGAATAAAAATATGTAGCACATTTTGACTTCATTTGTCTATGAAACATATAAGCTGCAGATGTTAGTAAAAGTGCAAATTAGATGCATTTACAAACATCTAAGCCTTAAGTTAATTAAAAACGATAATCATTCCCACATTAATTGATTAATTACATGGAATAGGATCACTTTTCGTGGAATGCCATCCATGTATTTTCACATGCAGTTTTAAATAACGTCGCTTTCCCACCTCTTGATCCTTTACCCTTGATGAAAACAAATGATGATTTGATTAAATAGATGAGATGGCAAAAACAATACGAATGCCCCGGGGCCTCCCATATGGCGCAGTAGTAGCGTCGCCGCCTAGTAATCAAGGGGTCCCGGGTTCGATACCCGGTGGAGGCACAAGTGGTTCGGATCCCAATTTAAACTGTAGGTCCAGTCCCAATTAGCCTTACTGTGCATAAAGTGGACTTAAAACACCAACTCAATCAATCAATACGAATGCCCTTATTGGTATTGGAACTCATATCGGTTGAAGGCCACGTAGCGTGGTTTACGTAACAAAAAGAGAAGCGGGCATAGATAGAGATACTAGTTGATGTTTAGTCGCTTACGTTTTAAATCAATCCCCCGAACATCATCATCGTCACGATTTTTCTGAAAACAAGCGCACAACAAAACATAAAAAAAATGTAAAGTTGGCATATAACAGCGTTTCCTGCTTATGCAAGTATTTTATTTGTATACGCGATAGCGTGTTACGTTATTCTCTACGAGTGCAGTGACCTTGAACGAAGGTAGGTCGGAAATCCTATTTTACTTATACGGGCAACGATGCGTTTAGTTGGAACGTGTTGTCTGCAAAGAAATTGAAAACACTCCAGACTATTTGTGATGGTGACGCGCATACATTTCCCATCATTGAACGAGGAAAAGACGTGTCAGCGGCAGTGATTGGTCGGTCTCATTTGCCCTTCAACCTGCACTCTAGATAGAGATCGTATGTGGGTCATTTTGTAACATGTTTGTCGCGTTCACGATCGTGCGTGTGTAAGAACGAACTTGTATGCGCCGGCTAATCCGAGGAATTCTGTGATTATTTTGTTGCACACCGAGAATAAGACAAATGTCGACCCATTAATATGGCAAGAAAGTACAGTCCAACAGCTGCCGTACGCGAAAGGAACACCAGCGCCACCGACGGCAGGTCTACGTGGATCGTTCGCTTTTGGAACCAGCTGCAAGAGGCGCTGTCTTACACGTCAGTTGAACCTATCCTGCTGTGCCGTGGCATTTCCGCCGTGCTAGTATACCTGTGTCGGACTGAACAGTTACTGAGAAAATCGTGTCAAGTGAACTTGAATTATTCTCAGGAAATCTGTGACGCGTTGAAAAGCAGGCAAGTTGGGAATTACACAGAAGAGGACAAGAACGTGCAGAAGTTGACAGCACACATTTCAGCATGGTCGTCGGCGGTGGAACAAGTTATTCCCATAATTATTGTCCTGTTCATCGGCTCATGGAGCGATCGTTTTGGACGCAAACTATGGTTGCTTGTTCCCCTTGTTGGATTCACTATTCAAACTGTCGGCCTGCTTTTGAATGACATCTACCAAGAATGGAGCGCCGAAGTTTCAGCACTTTCTGCAGTTCTTCCGATAGCCTTGACAGGGTCTTTGCCAGCGATAAACCTCGCAATGTACACACATTTGGCCGACATATCGTCTAATGAGTCGAAGACATTTAGAATTGGTGTCGGAGCGTTCTTTGCGAAATTCGGATCCGTCATAGCGTCCGCGTGTGCTGGTGGAATTTTCAAAGCGGCAGGATTGAGTGGTGCCCTTGTGGTGGCAGCTGTGATGTATGTATTATGTTTCGTGTATGCTCTTTTTTGGATCCGTGAGCCCTCGAGAGAACTTACTTCACCCCGTGCTCTATTGTCGCTATTTGACGTTCGCCACGTTTGGATGTCCTTGAAAACTACACTGAAGAAGAGGGAAGGGAATCTTCGGATGTATATTCTTCTAGTTCTGCTCATCTTCTTTCTACACAAGGGACAGAACACAGGTAAGCCGTAATCAGTAGCCCCAAATCAATGTGACCCAGCAGTGGCGCAGCTTAAAAAAGAAGAAGAAGAAAAACCCGGATGTCGATGCCTTTAATCATGAGAAAAAAATTTAGTCTATTTTTTTAAAAGTTTTCAAGCACTTTATTAATTATCAACTGTGCTTAGTATCAGACTAATTGTTGCATTGCATTGATTGATTGAGTTGGTGTTTTAAGTCACTTTATGCACATACGATCGTGACCTCTTGATTACAAGGCAATGACGTTACCACTGCGCCATCGTGGAGCCCAGATGACTGTAGAAGGAAATAGAAAAGGCGCCAATGTGAAAGAAATATTTTGCAATGATAATTTATAGCTAAAAACAGATTTTTACAAAAAATAATATTTTACATATCCTTAAATATCGAAGCAAATCAGATTGGATTGGATTGATTTGGTGTTTTAAGTCCACATTATGCGCAGTAAGGCTAATCGGGACTGGACCTACAGTTTAAAGTGGGATCCGAACCACTATGTGCCTCCACCGGGAATCGAACCTGGAACCCCTTGATTACAAGGCGACGACGTTACCACTGCTCCATCGGGGAGGCCCCGAAGCAAATCAGAATACAATTTAATGCCAAACATGCAGTAACGACTTCAATTGTAAAAAAAAATCTGACATTTTGACAATGCTGTTGCATTCTATGTGGGTAAATTTACGTTGTTCTCCATCTAACTGCTTCGACGGGTAATTAAAATTAAATTGATGAAAATTAAACAAAGGGGCCGAAACTCAAAACCTTCAAATGCAATAGCATAAGTCGGGATTTCGCGCTCGATCATGGCAGCACGACTATTAACAGCTTTTTTTCTCTTTTAAGCTTCTTTTAGTCATTAATACTGACCTTCTAAGAGTATATAGTTGCCAGTGTTAGAAATAAACTATTTTGCTATTCACGGTCATAAAATATACTCGTATATTCAGTAGTGCCGATAAATTATCTCCTTTATTAATAAATTATTCGTCGCATTTTATTTTCCAGGCGAGTGGGCAATTCTGCAGCTGCATAACATATACAGGTACAGATGGACAACATATGAACATTCGCTCTTCCTGACTTTCAACCAAATCATGAACGTTCTTGGTAAGTATAAGCAATAAAAAAAAGGTAAAGTGCTCCCCTGTGCATAGCACCACGCCATGAAGGCGTATAGGGGGTGTGGGGGTAACGCCCCACACTTTCTTGATCCGGTCGTGAGTGGGGGTGATGTGATCAGCATCACGCCCCTGACCGCCTTTACCCCCCCCCAGTTTCCCCCAGGTACCCATGTTATTCGACGCTGGGTGGACGCCGGGAACGTTTAATACTTTAATGCTGATAATAAGCCCATGTTTGGAAAATCATATCACGGTTGTCGTCACACAACTATTGATATATCAGAAAATACTACTTAAATAACATTATGGATTCAAAAACTCATGAAATGCACATCCGTGTCTTCCCATTTCGACCAATCCCCTTTCGCCGAATGGTCCAGAGGCACATTATATCAGGTTTCACACCTAAGTAAAATTTCGGCGAATCCTCTTTCGCCGAATATTTTGAATGAAGGAAATTTTCCCTCTACAGGGAAATTTCACGTGTTTGACGTCAAAGCGCACCTTTTTAACTTTTGCAATTGCCATTTGCAGCCTCGGATTTTATCAGTGGCGTAGTGTCTGTGGTTTCTTATTGATTTCCACAGTATCATTGTTTTTATCAGGGGAGTACTGATTTTTTTCACTGTGTATCGTTGTGTTGTTCATAACGAGTTCGCCCCCAAAATATTTGCTCATTTTTCAAATACTATGTTTTTGCTAAGGGATTGAAGTACCAGTAACAGATTCTTTGCTGACATTCTTATCAGAAAAAGAGTAAGAGTTGGAAAGAAAAAATGTTATGATTTATTTCACCACAAGAAATCTATCATCGCTACTCTTTGAAAACAATAAAATAAAACATTCTTTGCATTTACAAGGAGTTTCTGATATCCGATTATCTAAACCTTGTATACATTCGCATTCGTCGTCAATGAAAAATGTAAAAGGAGCTTTTAACTTGGTTGAAATATTTTTTCCCTTCAGTTCCTGAAATTTCTCGGCAGAGGGAAAAATCCCTTGCCTCAGAATATTCGGCGAAATGGGATTTGGAAAAACGAGAATTCCCATTTCGCAGAAAATTTTGCTTAGTTTAGATATTTGTCTCTGGAGCATTCGGGATTCGGTGAAACGGAGGTAATCGGTCCATCTACATCTAAGAAACTACCTTCTGTGTTTTCCCGCCCGTATACACATGCATGTTAACTACAACGTGACCTATTGATATCTCGGCTATTAGCATCCTGCAGATTACCTTGTTCGCGTCGGAAATGCTGCTCCAGTTTCTATCAACACCTCGTAAACTTCTGGGACGATATTTAGTCGAATTAAAGGCCTGGAAAGGAAAGTTCAACGCAATATAAACGCTCTCAATAAAAGTGTCCGCTTTTCCATAAGATTCGAACATGCGACTGTCAAAAATGAGCATCACTTTAACCTATTCATATCTCAGAAAGTACTCGAGCTACAAAAAGTGTAGTTGCAGTGAAAGGCTAGTGTAATGCCAACTTATATTACATTTCTTGGTTCTGAAGTGACGCATGCGTCAATTGTGGGAAAAGAATAATTACTTTCTTTCACTTCAGATCCAAGAAATGTAATATAAGCTTAGTTGAGCGCTCTCGTGTAAAATAAATACTTCTCCTATATGAAGAAATTAGATAGAATGTAGAAATGCTCATTAATGTCGTCGCAGAGCAAGCTGTCCTTTTTCCCACAATTGACGCATGCGCAGCATGCACCGCATGCGTTCACGAGACGCCTCTGGTGGGTCCTTCTCGCTCGTAAGCAGTGATAAGTAACTTATTTCTCACGACAGAATCCGTGCACCGCCTTTATCGTTAACAGCAAGACCTCAGCTCAACTACTTACCTCAGGCGCGAGGCACACCATAACAGTTTGTTATTTATATGTCAAATCAATGCTAATTAGCGATAGTTTTGGTTGGCAATAATTAAGAATGCAACGTGGAACTTATAACGTCGCCATTTAAACATAGCATCATTCCCCATTTCTAAAATAAACAGTCAATAGGAGAACGTCGTGTTATTGAAAGCGAGGGAGAATTGCTGTGCTTTAATGTTACAATATTAAACCATGCAGAAATAATGAAACTAATTTTATAAAATAAATCATATTTGCCCTTGCACATAGAAAGATTAAATAAATATTTAGTTTACGGATTTTTAACGAAAACTAAATTACTTGAATCTTGTCCATTGTTAAGAAATATCGATATTAGGAAGAAATCTATGCAACATGTGCTTAAACAACAACTTTTGCGTGAAAGATACAAATAATTCTAGCTATTTTGGATCTGAGAAATAATGAAAACGTTGCATATACTATTTGAGTTAGCTTGTAAAATCTGAATTAGATGTTGCAAAAATACGCGAATAATAAAACAACATAAGATAAAACATAAGATAAATTGTTGTTGACTTGAAACGATAATAATAATATATATTCCAATATAGGAGTGAAATTTGGCTAATATGGCGGTTGTTACACAGTTTTGTCTACAAAGAAAAAGTAATTGTCCTTGCCCCCCGTCCCCCTCAGTTTTGGCATCCAATCGATAAATGTATATAAATACCAAATTCACGCGATCCAGCTGTTAGTTTGTCTTTATTATAGACTGGGATGCATAATTACAACCAGAAATATTGTACATCACAATGTATTTATATGTTCTCTGTATTTTACTTAACAAGAGCTTCGAGAACTGAAATCTCTGCACAAGCATACATAAGAAACCTATTCCTTAATCCTGCTGTACAAGCCAACACTCAGACCCTTCCAATATCTGGCGGCGATTTCTCAGAAACTAGTAGAGAAACATTGCTAAGATGGACAAAAGTTCATCCAGGGATAAAATCAACGAACTGAAAAGTACCTCTGAAGGATATCGTGGTCACACAAAGTGAACACAATTGAAATTTATGTTTAACACTGATTTCGGTTATTCATGCAGTTATTTGTATTATAATCGAGATTGTATGGACTGTTTTCCTTGATCATATGACACTGATATTACTTTTACAGGCGTGTTTCTTTGCTTCGGGATCTTCAGCAAAGTTCTCAAGATGTCTGACATTATGCTCGGATCTCTGGCTGCTGTGAGCAGACTAGCCTCGGCTGTGATTTCCGCCTTGGCATTTGACGGTTGGGCTATTTATCTAGGTAAGTTAGCACCATTAAATGGATGGATACCTTGTCTTAATTTTCTAGAATCTAATATGAAGGTCCTTTAACTACAGTCACCATCAACAGCATGTGTGTGCACTTCAGTACAGCAAGGCCAGCAGTGCTGGCCCACAGCATTACGGTTACAAAATTACTTCTTTAACTTTTAGTTGTTCCTTATTTCTTCCCTGTTACCTCAACAGAATCAACCTGCCGTAGGCCTGTAATGTTCGTCCTCTACCGATATGGAACCATCCACACCCTTTCGTGGCTTGTTGACAAAACATCTGCTTAAAAAAGCCAACGCCAGCGGGATTCCCCAAGAGAACCAGGCGACCTTAAATCAGCCAATGGGAGACTTTTTTATGTGTAGGGAAACTTTGTATTCAAATCGGAAAGGGATGGAAACAAGTCGGGAATGCCATCGGTGAAGTAGACTGATGTCCTCAGTGTTGCGAACTGCACTATTAAGTATCCACGCAAGCGTTGTAGCATATCAACCAAGCAAGTTACAATTTTAATATTTTTAAATAAACCATAAAGTTTCAAAGCACACGAGAAACACAAAAATATGATTGCTGACATGCGTATGACATATTCCATGTGAATATAAACGTTTCAGAGCGTTTGGTCTTATTAAGACATCACGTCCATAGACACATCCCCCAAATAGAGTTCGTAACACTCGCTGGCCGCGGTCACGTTTTTTCCAAGCGCTTTGCGAGGTTAAAAGTTTCTCTGGCGTGCAAATTTCTATTAGTTTTGTTTGTTTTTGCGGGACGTTTGAGTGGTTATGTGGAAACCGAAAGCTTAAAAAACTTTAGTACTGCCATTGTTTACTATTTTCTACGGAAAGAACTATGTGATGCCAAAATGAATTTGTGAATATTGCAATATGTGAAAATCGTGAAAAGTGATTCAATCATCTGCGTTCGTCTGTTGCATTAAATACGTTTGACAAGAATAAATGAAGAACTGCGCCAGGACATTCACCTTTCCCTTTCAAATACTCGGTGATTGAAGACCATCTTGAAGTACCAGAGACTTGTTAAGGAAACAGATTCAGGTAAAGTGCTCATATTTCAGTATAACGTATCATGTAGAAGCAATGGATTCTTGGTTTTCTTAACTTTTCGCCGGCCCTCGTGTCGGAGTGGTTAGCACATCGCGCTATGACGCCAGGGGTCCCGGGTTCGAATCCCGCCATGGACATGGATGTTTGTGAGTGTCTATTCATCAATTTCATCATGTCATCACTCATCCACATCTTCGCAAACTAGCCAAATTGGCACATAAAGCCAAGTACAATAGAGCAACTCAATTAATCTTAATTTTTCGGGATCTGCTTCCCCAACCAAAAATGTCACCGCACGCCACTGATCAACAGTACAGAACAGTAAACTTGGAGTTGATTCGATCACCCCATGCTTACCTTGCATAACATCAGAGGGGCAACCACGATTTTTTGTCGGATGGGGGCAAGTACCAGGAGGATAAACATGCCAATAATAATAATAATAATAATAATAATAATAATAATAATAATAATAATAAGGAGGAGGAATGAAGAAAGAGAGGATAAGGAAAAAGAGCGTGAGATAAGGAGCCCAACCACGTTCCAGATGAAAAGAAATGTTTTTCTAAATCGCCTGTCAGGTGAAACAACAGTTGACAGGAGAATGCCACCTGCTGGAACACCTGGAAAGGAATGTTCTAGATAAACAACTTTCTAACAATCTTGTGTCTGGAGGGGAGTGATTTTTGTGTATATATATCTTCCTGTTTTGTACCTTGTTTCATTTGTACTTGGTACAGAGTCTGAAGAAGACCTTGCTAGAAGGTTGAAACGTAACTTTTAGTTTATGTTTTAAAATAAAATAAATTCGCCCTTAGTCATCATATTGAGTTTTTGGTTATCATGGAAACAAGGCATCTCGTAATTGAAACTTAACGTTTAGTTTATGTTTTAAAATAAAATAAATTCTGCCTTGGTCAGCGTATTGAGTTTTTGGATATGTTTCACATATATGCAACATGGAGCGACGTAAAATAAGAAAATACATGTGCAACATGTTGAACACTAAATTGTACACGTATTCAATGTTTCTTTAATACATGTATATATTAATTAAATACATTACACGTTCAATTCATCCACCTCATAACGAACCCACAGTAAAAATGATATAAATTGTCTGTCACATGTGTGTGCTCCTTGTCCTCAAAACAAAACTGTTTATCAGCAGCAGTCTGAAGTACATATTTGGCCTTGCTTGTCTAGTAATTTAGAATGTGTTACAGAAAAGAACCATATTGGAAGCGAAGCGAGGAAAAAGAAAATAGATCAATTCTTGCAAACTGAAAACAATATTGATTTAATAGGGCGCAAATAATCTCACGGGCCTCCGCCATGGCATTCTCTCTTTTACAACCTTTCTCATTTAGATTGTTCGGTGCCGAGGTCCGACTCCTGCGCCCCCCCCCCTAGCTACGGCTCTGAAGTTGATGAGACTAGAAGGGGGAGTAATTGGAAGAAAAATGCAAGCAATGTATGAAAACTAATTCCATCTTTAGTATAATTTTGTCCTGTTATTCTTAGCCTCCAGTCGTCTCTATCCGTTGTCTTCGTCCTCCATCTCCGCGCTCCCAGTCTTCTGAGGTCTTCCTGCACGTCGTCGAGCCATCGTTTCCTAGATTTTCCTTTCCTTCATCTTCCACATGGTTCCCCGGTTAATACCTTCTTGAGCACTCTGCAATCTTCCATTCGCCACACATGTCCTAACCATCTAATTCGTCCACACTTATTATACAGTTCTTGTATTTCTAGGTTTGTTCTTATCCTCCAGGTTTCGTTCTCTCTCACTGCTCCAAAAAATATTCTCAAGATCTTCCTTTCCATCTTCTTAACAGTTCTTCATCCCTTTTCACTAAGGTCCAGGTTTCTGACCCATATGTTACAACTGGGCGTACAATTGTTTTGTATATATTAATCTAGTTTTTCTGCTTATCTCTTTGCAAGAGAAAACCTTATTCAATGCCACTGAACATATATTTCCTGCGACTATTCTTGCCTTGATTTCATCAGATATATTGTTTGTTTGGTTTATTATTGATCCTAAGTACTTAAAGTTATCACATCTCTCAAATTCTTTGCCTCCTACCTTTATCATTTTCTCGTTGTCTTTCCCCTCTCTTATTGTTGTAAGCATAGATTTGTTATTTTGTGCATTTACATGTACTCCTATATTCTCGGCAGCTTCTAGTTTTTGAAATTCTTTATTTAGTTCTGTTTTGTATCGTGCTATGAGATCATTGTCATCCGCATATGCTAGGGAATGGCTCATCCTATAGATTGTGCTTCCTGGGTTTATACTTAAATGTAGGATTGCCTTTTATTCTAGTGCTAGATTAAATAGCAGGGTTGACAAGAACTTTCCTTGCCTTACTCCTCTCTCTAATTGTAATTCTCTTAAAAATTCTCCTTCAAGATTTACTTTACTTGTTGTTTCTTTTAATGTTACTCTTATTAATTTTACTAGTTTCATTGGTATTTTCATATCTTTCATGATTGTTGGTAGTTTGTTCCTCTTTGATGCTGTCATATGCCTGTTTGAAGTCAATGAAGAGGTGATGCAGGTTAATATCGTATTCATACCACTTTTCCATTATCATTCTAATTGAAGAAATTTGATCTGTGGTCGACCTGTTTCTCCTACAACCATACTGGTATTCTCCGATCATCTTCTCTGCTACTGGGGTAAGTCTCCTGACTAGTATCTTTGTAAATACCTTATATGCCATATTGAGAAGTGTGATTCCTCTGTAGTTTTCACATAGCGTTTTATATTCACTTTTGTGTATTGGGCATGTAATCCCTCTTCCTCATTGTTGTGGCATTTTCTCTTCTTCTCATATTTGTTTGTACAGTTCTTCTAATTTGTCCACTATGATGTTCCCTCCTGCCTTCAGCAGTTCAGCGTTTATGTTATCGTCTCCTTGGGCTTTATTGTTCCTTAGTTCTCTAATTGCTTCTATAACCTCTTTTCTCGAAGGGGGTTTCATCAATTCCTTGCATTCGTCCTCATTTCCATATCCTTTTATTCTCCCTCTTCTACCGTCAGGCTTCTTTCTTCCTCACTATTTCCAATGTCCTCATCCTCTTGTTCATTCATATCTCCATTCAACAGTTCACTAAAATCCTTATCTCCTATCAGATTGCCCTCTTTATCTTTGCAGAAGGCAACTCTGGGTTGAAATTCATTATTTTATTATTTCAGTTTCTAGAAGTAATCTCTCCTTTCCCTTGTTTTCCATCCCTCTTCTAGCTCTTCTATTTTTTGCTTCTCATACTCTCTTTTCTTTCTTCTACATAATTTATCTGACACTCTTCTCTTCTAATTGAACATTCTCTCTATTTCCTCTTGTATTTCTGTTTATCATATTTATCCTTGCTTCATTTCTTTCTCTTATGACTTTATCGCATCCTCATTCCACCATTCATATCTTCTTTCTGATTTCGTCTATATCGTATTTTTCTTGTTTCATTCCTTCGCTATTTCTTTAACAAGCAATTTTTTTCTGTATTTAATTCTTATTAAAAATGGTCAGATCCACAGTCTGTATCTCTGCAGCTACAGACATCTATTACATCTGAATAATGTCTATCATCTATTACCACGTGGTCTATTTGGTTTCTTGTGGTTCCATCTGGTGAGATCCATGTTTCCTTGTCAGTCTTTCTTGGCAACTGAGTACTTTTAACTACCATTCTTTTGTTTACAGCAAAGTCTATTATGCGTAGACCATTATCGATACTATCACTGTGTAAGCTTTCTTTGCCAATTACTTTTCTGAAAATTTCTTCTTGTTCTATTTTCTCATTTACATCTCCTATTAATAGTTTTACATTATGTTGTCGTGTTGTATCATAAATATACTCCAATTTGTCATAAAACTCATCTTTGATCTCATCATCAGCTTCTTCCGTTGGTGGGTATACACAAGTCACTGTGATGTTAAACATTCTTCCTTTGACCCCTATGGTGCATATTCTCTCTTTTACCTGTGTGAAATTGAGTACAGCGTTCTTCATATTCCTGTCTACAATAA
Organism: Lepisma saccharinum; assembly: GCF_977018435.1. NCBI lineage: Eukaryota > Metazoa > Arthropoda > Insecta > Zygentoma > Lepismatidae > Lepisma > Lepisma saccharinum. The sequence goes on from NC_139249.1 coordinate 38,304,552, forward strand.
AACCTGTGGACCCCATATTCCATTTCCGCCACTATTAAACACTATATGGTTTCCTGACTTAAATGTATCTTGCCCTTTCCATCTTGTTTCTTGAACTGGCATAATATTGATCCCATATTTCTCATCATGTTGTTTAACGACTCTTGGTACACCTGGTTTCCTTAGAGTGTGTGCATTCCAGTTTGCAATGTCGATTGTTCTTTCTTTGTTGACCTTAATAAAATAAAATCCATCCTTCCGACGATTTGTTTTCAGTGTTTTCTTGCTCTAGCTATTGTAAATCCCTCTACTAACTACAAGGCAGTAGTCCTTGTTTTGGCCCGCCCTGGGTATTTGGATTCCCCAGTGCCCACTATAGTGAGCTTTCCTATATCCGCCACCTGAGGAGGCGTCGGATAGGAGACCAGTGTTACGCGTCTCTGCCGAGAGTAGCATCAGTCCGGCTTAGGCCAGGTAAAACATGAGATTCTCAGGGCAACTAAAACTGATTGAATAACTTATTTGAGAAGGAGAAAGAAGAACAAAGGAAACAACTTTTTTAACCTACTACAGAAGGTACAATGCACCGTATATTCTGAATTTTCATATTACATTAAATTTATATGCAGGATTGTATTTAAAGCTGTCTCTTTGTTTCTTGGTCACATATATCTCTATTAAACATATTTCATCTACTAGAAAGCTTCTTCTTCTTCTTCTTTCTGGATACGTGATGGATTTCTTCTTCTATCATTGATTGTTTAATGGACTTCTCCTTCTATCGTTGATTGGTTAATATACTTTTTCTTCTATCGGCTGATTCGTCTATTAGTTAATAGGCTTGTTCTTCTCTCAATTGTTTAATAGACTTCTTCTTCTTCTATCAATTAATCGGCTGATTCATCTATTGGTTAAGAGGTTTCTTCTTCTATCAATTGGTTAATATACTTCTTCTTCTATCAATTGGTTAATAGGCTTCTTCTTCTACTAGTCGAGTCTTCTTCTTCTACTAATCAAAATACTTATTCTTCTATAAACTTCTTCTTCTATTAATCAATATACTTATTCTTCTATAAACTTCTTCTATTTGTCAATAGGCTTCTTCTTCCATTAATTAATAGAATTCTTCTTCAATATACTTACTCTCACGTTGATTACTAGACTTCTTCTTCTACTAGTCGATAATCTTCTGCTAATCAATATACTTATTCTTCTATTGATGAAATCATGTCATTCATATATTTATTCTTCTAGTAAATATCTTATTTACAAAGGCACCTATATCCAAAATTCCTTCATCTATTAAACATTGGATTGATTGCCGTATCTTCGTTTCGCAATAGCCTAATACAAGCAGGAATAAGGGGTTAATCGAAGGGCGCCGCCTGTTCCACGCTCGACCTCGTTCCGGGTCAGCAATATGTATATGCGCCGCAACGGAAGTGCTTGGGGGCCGCCACTGAGTTGGCGTCGCACCGGGAAAACAACCAAAAAGGACTAGTGGGAAAACTTAAAACTCCTTCCCACTAAGACGGTAAAGATAAGAAATTGTAATTGCTTTTTAACTTCATGAATCTTTACATATAATCACATATGCTGCACGTGTCGATCATTTCTTTATCTCGCCTTTATCCATCTCCATTGTTTATCTCAGTTTATAAATTTATATAAGCACAACTAATTTCAGTTCTCCCAAACGCTTCCATTCAATTCGCGTGAGCATTGTTACTATAATCTGCGAAACTAATATTTCTTCCGCGTGCTGCCATCTATGATTCCTTATTTCAATCATTGGCCATATGGTTTACATGTGCGGGTACGTAAACACCAAGAACTCCACACGGGACTACTATCACGATCATACGTACATTGAATCACTTCTGAAAATATCATACACACACAATTTACCTGCCATTCAACTCTATATCTGATACGTTTTCCAGAAATATGGCGCAATGAATTGTGGGAGAAGTTGTTCGCTGAATATCATCCATTGCTGCACCGCATTGTTGTTGAAATATATTTGCGCGCACGATATTTGTATTGTTCCCCTTCTGGGGAAGTGAGGTTGCAAATATCTGCTTCCTGTTGCGACATCCCTGGTAAGAAGGAAAATCGTAGCTAAGACATTTTGACGAAGTTTTCATAAAATTATTTCTTCTGCCTTGAAAGTGTTGCCAATCTGGTATTTTGTTTTCTCAGGAGCTTTCGTCAATACGATACATGCTGGAATGTTTCCACTTGACAGATCACTCATTTCAAAGATGGTGCCTTCAGACGAACTTGGTAAGTTACTTTTTTCTTACTTCATTAATATTTCAGCAAACTGCTGTAATAATAATACGAAAAATTATGCCAGTTTGTAATACTAGAATTATTGCTCAACTTTAAGCATGGGGGTATTTAAGTGGGGTGTTGAACGGGTCCAATCCCTGATCCTTTGGGTTCTGTAAAATTACCAGATTACCTGTTCTATCCGCTATTTCATCTGTTTGATAATCCCGAATGTCGGCAAATCATTTTGCAAAGTATAGTAACATTTCTTTCCGATTTGTTCCTGATTGAAATGTAACTGGCATCTGGGTTAACTTAAGCTATTACATCTACTCTCTCTGGATTGGGTGTGGATTTAGAAAAAAATGGTTGGTGAAGGATATGATGGTGCTGATGTAATGCGTGGTAGATTTAAGGGAGCGAGATCGATAATTTCAGAGAAGTGTCCAAAAGCAATTTCTATGCATTGTTCAGCACATATTCTAACTCTAGCTTGTTGCCCATTCACGTGAAATTTATGCTATAAGAAACTTCATTGGGACTGTCAAATCAGTTGTATTTTTCCATGTAGTCTTCTCAAAGGAATTTGGTTTGCCGTGCAAGAAATCCTTGAAAACCCCATAACATTCTCAAGTTGTTTGACACAAGATGGACAGAAAAGTATCAATACTTAGTAGCGTGACTTGTGGAAATGTAGAAACTTTACAGTCTTTAAAATTTAACAGTACAAGAGAAACATTTCAGCAAGCTCTTCAGTTTCTTCAGTGTATAAACCTGTGGGGAGTTTGAAATGCCTTCACTTGTTCTAACCAAATTGCTTTCATGCAGAGCAACATTATTTTGAGCACCTCAAAAGATGGACTGTTCAGTATTGGGAACATGTCAAGATATTTTTTTAAAAATCTAAGAGATAGTTGTGAGAACTTTAATGAAATTTATTCCAAAGCAGAGAAACTACTTAGAGACTATGATGAAGAAATTAAGAGACCTAGAACACCTAGTCGTCAAATAGGAGGAACAATGCACCAGCAAAGAGCACAAAATAATATTACAAAGTAAACCATTATCGTCCATTTCTTAACCATTTTGTAGTACAATTGAACTCACGTTTCTCTGAACACAGTCAACACATTGCAAAATTGCAACAACTTATTCCAAAAATGTGAAATGGCTATCCCTCATTCATTGGAACAGTGTGTCAAAATGTTGGATGGCTTGGTTGATAATTTTGATACCTTGGATTTTCATAGCCTGATCATACTTAGGCCTGCTATACGTTCAGGATTTTCCGGGACACTCCAGGAATTATATAATTTGTCCTGGTGTCCCGAAGAGTTTCTTCCGGATGCACAAATGTCCTGGAATCGGGTTCAAAAGAAGAAATGATTAAGACTATACTTTCATGAACTTTATTTATATTTAAATGCGTAATATTAAAATGCTCATTTTACAAAACAATCTAACTGTTCATTGAACCGCTTCCTCTCGATATAATAATACAAGAGTTATCGAGTTACAAGAAGATGCTGCAAAGATATTTGACTTCACGATGGTGCCGCCGTCTAGTAGCAGCACTGAATTTGAGTTCCAAATCTCTCCTGTTGCATACTAAAGTGTAAATCACCAACCCTGAGACCTTCTGTAAACAAACGGTCTCACCGATTCGATATATCACTCCGCGTCAGCTGATTCATGACCGCAATCATCTGCTGTTACACTCATAGTTCGCCTCACCTATTCATTTTATATAAGAGCCTCTGAATGTGAGAACCCGCTCTCAAAACATCAGACGAATATGCAGCCGCATACATTGTTACTCTCCCGGTCATTCTCTCTTTCATAACCCTTAAAACTGCAGACACTGACACACCACTGCACTGGGATACCAACTTAACCACTTCATTTACTAGTTTCTCAGGATACCACTGACAGAACGTTACATAAATATTGAGTAGAATCTGTTTCTCACCCCCTTTTCAAAGGCTGTCCTTGCTGGTGTTTTGAAAACAAGCTCGGAGAACACGGAGACCTTCCCGCACGCATAGAACTTGACATGTTATTTTTCTAAGGCTAAGTCAGGCAATATTGCTAAGTTGCACTACTTCCTTGCTGTTCACATGATTATTTTTAGAAAATAACCAATGTTATAAAATATCATTATGTACAGAAATCTCTAAGCTCATTGAAAGTTACAATGCATATTACTACAAAATGTTCACACTTATCTTGCCTTGTCATGTCACCAAGTTATTTTACGAAGTGCACTATATTTGGCGGAACAAAAATCGTTATTAGGATGCTTGTCAAAGTTTCCAACCGCAATAAATTTACGAACTTTTTGTATATATTTATTGGACTTACAGCAATGCATATGGCTGTTTATGCCCATTATATATTTCATTTACATAAGATACAATTTACATAAAATGTACAAACAAATTTCAAATACACTCCCATCTATATCATCCTTAGAAATATACATTACCATGTTATATCATTTTGTCTAAAAAAATGCAAGTAAAATATATTCAATTCACATGCAAGAAAGAAGCCAAATTTATGGGAAATGATTACTGGTGCAAAGAGTTAACCATAAAGGTGAAGCAATAAGTAAGAAAATATAGAGCATTGGGTTTAAAGTGAGACATCATTTGCTGCAGCGTATCCCATACTACAAATTGGCCATTGTTTTACCTTACGTAATGAATCCTGTAACGACGCTGGATTTTCGTGGGGATTATTTTACTTCTATGAGTTTGCAATGCTTTCTGCACGCAGGTGGTTTTGTTTACAGAAGGTCTCAGGGTTTGTGATTTGAACTTTAAGCTGCCTACTGTAAACAGTCAGTGCTTGCGTGCCCGCAGTTTTCAAATAAAGTTTCGACATTGTAAGATAGCAGCTTAGTTCATTATGTCACCGAAAAGGAATTGCAAGGTTAATGATATACTTCGAAGTGGATTTATGTTCTAAATTTTATATAAATGGTGATTTAAACGTATGTGACCTGATCTCAATCTTAGTATTAAAACTAAACAGTTTCTGCGTATATTAAATGCATAAAACCATGGAGTCTTATTGTTTCAATTTAGCACATTTAGTACAACCTTGTTTTCCTGTTGAGTGTTCAAGCTATGAAGTCTGAAACAATGAAATCTGCTCTACACAACTTAAGCAAAAATGCTCTCGTGTGGGTATTCTCGACATTTCTCTTCCGAGCTGATCGCGTATCCCTTTCAAGTCGTTCATGTATGTCCCCTGGGGGTACGCGTACCACAGTTTCAGAACTACTGCCCTAGAGGGATGTTACGCAGTGGAGTTATAAATCCACTTCATTCACAGATAGGCTAATAGCGACTGGACCTGTATTAAAGCGGAATACCAAGCACTATGTGAAACAAACCCAAGATGTTTTGATTACAAGCGATAGCGTCGCACATTATGCTACCGAGATGATATCAATTCCGAACTGTTATGTGCATCTGAGTATGTAAAGCATTCCACCATGTTACCTGATACCTTAATTTTCAAACTTCCAGTTAAACAGAACTTTAAAGTAGATTTGCAATCAAGGTGGATCACTTTAAATAATAAATAATTTATAGAATAATGTGCATATGGCTTTCGTAAATATCAGAATCACTTTTGGTGAAAATACATTAATCTCTTAATCATTTAATGGAGTCTATTAGGCTGTAAGAAAGGAAAAGAAAGGAAACAACATTATATGTACTGATGGGGTGAAGCTCATACGAAAGGGCCAGCCTCCCTTGGCGGAGTGGACGTCAGGGGCCCCGGGTTCGAATCCTGGCCTGGACACGTAAATTTCTCTTTATTTAAAATTCAATAATTTTATTGGCAAAAATAACAACATTTGGTGTAGAATAATATACAAAATATTAATCGTGTTAAACCTTAAATAGTGTCATTATCATTAATCTATAAATAAACATGGCAACTGATATTTTTCAAACTATCATTAAAACAATTACCAAAATTCAGCTACAAAAAAATATTTTAATTATATGGAACATCCAGAATGTTTTATTTTTACTGGAAGAAAAGTTACTGAAAATATTATGGTTTCATTAACGCACCCAAGAAACATTTCCATTCATAGTAAGTTCATATATAGGCTACAGTATTAGAAATAGAAAAATATATATTTACACATAATTTTTTATTTGCTTTAATCAAACTATTCAAATATTTTGCAGAGCCGTTTACCAGAAAAAGCCTTTCTATAGAAAAACATGGTGCCAAAAACAATACAAGCAATTTTAAGCATGTTTCTTAAAGAAATAAAAAAGAAACTATTTAAATAAAAATATCTGATTTAAATTTAAAAAAATGAACATAAATGATTTTTAAAATAAGAATCGTGATTTTTATCTACCCTGTTTGTAATGTGTGTAAATATTAAGTAAATAACATTATTCTACAAATTTGAACATTTTTTTTGTTACAGAAGTGAAAGTAGCTGTTTCTTAGTGAAATTGACCTCTTGAACACGAATATGCACTTCATTTTCTAGGATTGGCTCCTAATTTGAAGATGCGGCATAATTCATGTTACCCATTAGCAATGCATTGGCGCCTATTTTCAAGATATGCATATTTGATGTTACATAGCAATTAATCATAAGCACTGTGGGCATAACTTGATAAATATATTAAAAGTGCCTACAATAGGAGGCCAGGGGGGCACTTGCCTAACCATAGAAAAATTAACACAATTCAAATTCTGAGAAGAATTAACACAATTCAAATTTTGAAATTATAGCGAGAAAACAAAGGTAAGAGGTGCCATGAAGAACAGATTAAGCGTCTATGTAAATTAACTTAGTGCTGGTGATGCTTTATGATAATTCTCTTAACTGGGGAAAGCATAACTCTGTTTCCTGCACTTTAAACACTGCCATCCTTCCCCCACCCACCCCCACACAAAAATTCTGCGGGCAGCCTGAAATAAATGGTTACTGGATCCTCGACAATAATGCTTTTCTGTTGTGTAGGAGAATGCACCCTTCCTTTACTGAAATAAATCCCATCAACATTAAAATACACTAACAGCAAAGCACTCAGAAAAAGAAAGTAATTAAGTAATACTATCAATGTTGAATTCGCACCCAGTCTTCTTTTAAGACGTCAGAAGATTCTCCACGAGTTGTTCATAGTTCTTTGTTCTCCTTTTCCCACAGAAAACTATGACACACTTGTCGAAATGCATTCCGTGCAGTTAACTCACCATCACCGAAGATGTTTTTTTCATGTTTTCATAAGTTTCCTTAATGTCAACTACATGGACAACAGGAACTGAAGTCTGAACATTACCGCTGTGCAGCAAAACTGCTTTAAGAGAGAAGTTCGAGGAATCAATAAAAAGTCTCCAGTCCTCAGTTTTATGTTATACACTCATTGCAAATAATCCTTTGCCATTGCACACAGTCAGGTTCCCGTTTGTTTCGAAAAATGGAAGAAATTTCTTTGTCTGTAGGAGTACTAGCGTAACATCATCTGCCAGGTGATTCCATTGTTACAGCCATAAAGCCAAAATTCGGCTTTATTTTTAGGAAGTTCTAAGTCCCCTCATTGGGTCATTGAATTCGGCCTGTGTTATCGTGTGGTTTACAGGATTCTTGTTGGGAAACCTGATGGTAAGAGACCTGTAGGAAGGCTAAAATGAAGATGGAAGATAACGTTGAGATGGACCTAAAGGAAATCGCTTAGGATGGAAAAGATTGGATTGATCTTGCGCAGGATAGGGACAAGTGGAAGGCTTTCGGGTTCAAGACATAAACCTTCGGGTTTAAGAAGGCTAGAGTTAATTAGTTAGTTATCTTGTGGGGTTCGTTAGCAGCAAAAGGTGGTGAAATATTGATTGATTGATTTGATGTTTTAAGTCCACTTTATGCACATTAAGGCTAATCGGGACTGGACCTACAGTTTAAAGTGGGATCCGAACCACTATGTGCCTCCACCCGGTATCGAACCCAGGACCCCTTGATTACAAGGCAACGACGTAACCACTATGCCGTCGTGGAGGTCCGGTGGTGAAATACTTCCTTGAATAAATGACATGTCAGAATGGAGTGCTGTAGTTGAGATGCTATGTTGCCAAACAACCACCAGTGTTGCCATGTCGCTGTATGTACTGCATTTATGAAATCTAACAAAACTGGAAACACTCTACAACTGAATGCAAACTGGCCAATGTGGAGGGGATCTGAACAGCAAAGTATGAGGTGATATACTGGGATGCGATGTGACAGACCGTCAGCAGTGTTGCTATATATACTCAAGTTGAACTGAGTCACTTGAATATGCCCCCTCTTCCCCACACCCTTCTGTTACGCCAAAGCGAGACCCAAACGAACTTTTGTAATATCATTTTCGTGTTCAGCATCTTCAAATTCGTATAGATTGGGTAATTTCATTTCTGTAACAAAATGTGTGTAGAAGAGTGTAATCGATATCATATTGCAAGTGTACACTAATTCTATGCTAAACTACTTATCGAACTCTGACCGTTTAGGCCACATACTTATTTTATTTTACTTCTGTACAGGTAAAGTGAATGCCTTATACAATGTGATCGATGCTACAGTGAGACTGATATCTCGACCTACTTATCTCAAAGTTTACAGTGAAACTCTGAGTTCATACCCAGGATTTGTTTTCATATTATCGGCTGCATTGTGTGTGCCTTCGTTAGCTATTTTTATGTAAGTATTCAATTCACGCTAAGTTTAATTGTTTTTTAGTTTTAATTTGTACGATATTTTATTTAGTTAAAGTGGAATATTATGTTTTAATCACATTTGTTATCAAATTGAGTCATTTTTCTTAATGGTATGCATAGCTTGTTTATATCAATGTCTTGAAATATCAAATTGAATGTTTGTGAGAATTATTTCAGATTAATAGAGTAAAGACGCCTAATATGAGACACATTTTTTTATGTGACAATTACAGCCAACAATGATGTAACAATGTGAATGTGACAAATGCATACAATGGCCAGACATGTTGTTGTTGAAATGCAATAACCCTAGAATGTTCTTGAAAACCATAGTGATACAAAATACAAAAATATGCAAAAATGAGGTATGAGGAAATGGAGTCCTAATATGAGATACTACATTCACTTGCAAGTAAGTCATCACTGAAGTAAGCACTGGTGGTATGAAGGTTCCAATGGCATTCATACAAGTAACAACTGTGATCCAAAGTATCTTTTATCCATTTCTATGCAATATGACTCCAATGCATCTTCAATTTCTGGTGGAAGAACTGTTTTTCTGCCTAAGGTGAGTAACACTAGTTGTTCAGGTGGTCTCGTGTCCTTTACATATCGTTCGAGTGTTTCCTTTGGTACAGCATATTGCTTGGACGCCTTCAGGTAACGCATTTCCTTGTTCCTAACAGCATGCACTGCCATTATCATATTCTCCCTGGACCATGCCTTTCTTCGACGCGGTCCCATCTGCAACAATAGAAATAATTGTTAATAACATAAAAATACTTTTGCCTAAATCAGAACATTCACTTAATCTCGATGTGTTGAGACATTATAAACAGAGCATCGTAGGTTAACCTAATCTACCCTAATATGAGAAATATCTCGTATTGGGAACCACTCACTGTCTCATATTTGGAGCATTGGTACACGAATAAACAACCGCCATGTTTTCATTTAAATTTGCCATCGTGAATTTTCAAAAACTGACAGCACACTGCTTGGTTCATTACCTTTAACGGTACATCAATGATTTTATGTCTCCCAATTAACTTACCTGCAAAACCCGCAATGTTTTCCACCTCTGCAAAATATTCTGCCTTGACAAAATGCTTCCAACACGTCCCATATCTACACTGTTCAACGACCACAGCACATTTTCTCAGAGACTAACAGACTTGCAAAGTGCTATGTATCTGATGCGTCATTGATTGCCTGTGGCGCCACATATGCGAGATCGGCCGCTATCTCATATTACGGACCATCCTCATATTAGGCGCCTTTACTCTATGTGCGTGTGATGTTCGTTTGAAAACTGAAAGCATGCGTACAAGTTATTTGCTATATCAAAGAGGTTGCAAAGTCACATTTGAATAATATGAACGTAAAACATACCTTAATCCACAACAAATGGGAATGCCTAGTTTCTATCACCGGGTATTGATGACACAATACAGGATGTAAGATTGATTACTGGCATCCCCATGAAAATTCTCTTTAGAGGAAATCACAGGAACCTGTACGGTCCTTCAATGAACAAACAGGCGAAGATTAAGTCGTACAGTGGGATCCATGAGTATTACCGTGCAAATTGTCCATCACCATGTTCGTGCACTTTATTTGACCCAATAAGTGCTTCAAGAATTAAAAGAAAACTCAAAGCAAGCTGTTGAAAACTTATGCACCAGCATACATAAAAATCCATTGCTTAAAAACACACAGAAAGTAAGAGAAAAATTAATGAAAGTAGTCATGGACAATTTGCACCTTAATACTCATGGCTCTCACTGTACCGTATCATGTCTGTGCACGAGTTACAGCTACTTGATCTTGCAAAGCGAATGGCAAATTGTCAATGGGTTGCCCCAAAATTTTCGCCGTCATCTTGTACAGGACAGGATTATTTTTTATTTATTTCGCAAAGATCCTTAACAGAACATAATGTTCCAATAATAAAAACATTTATAATAAAGAATAAATATACATTTTAAAAATTACAGAACTTCAGAATTACAAAATTACAAAATACAAAGAAAAAGATACAGAAATATGAGAATAGAAACGGCAGTAGGTATGTTATACAAAGTTACAGAACAAAATACAAACACAATATAGTACAATCACAACAGAGTATGGCTAAATACTTTCAAATACAAACATATAAGACATCGAACAATAGTCGATGAACACTAAGATTAATTACACAAATTGTACAAATATCAAATCCATATGAGAGTAAATGAAGCATAACTTTAAATACATAGTATCGATAAAATAACATAATACAAACACAGCTTCACTAAACACTGAATAATTTTAATACAATCAAATTTAAATGTTAGGCAAAGACAATATATTTATTTTTATTATTGAACTATATGTTATAAAAGGAAGCGCGAGGTCTACTTTAATTCCCTCTTGAACAAGTTTGTTATAATTTCTGCATAGTCTGATAACAACTGAAGATTTATGTGTGATTTACCCAGGACTCGATCCTAGGACTCATGTCTTTGTATAGTGAAAAGTGTATAGCACTGAGCAGAAATTCATATTTTCGTTCTTCGTGAGAGACATGTGAGTGATACAAAATCCTCTATGTGTATTTCAGATCTCTGTATGTATTGGAGAGAAGAAGAGGCGAGCCTGTAATGGAAATAAAGTATCTACCTCCTATCAACGACCAAACAGCAAACGGTGCATTTATTGAAGACCAAAATATTAGTTCACAGGACAATGAACAGTCAGAGTCCATTCCTATGCCACATCTAATAAAATAAGGATGACATCAATTTAAGCTGAAAGCAGCAACTGTGACCAATAACAAAACAAAGTTAAATTTTCCAGCAATAAAACAGAAACTTTAAGAGTCTAGCAATGCATGATTTACAAGATATTTTTCAGAATACGTGAAATGTAAGTGGTGACTTGAGCTTGAAGACGTATAGCACATACAGGTGGTGGACATTTAAACTGAAATACCTAGAATGCAGACACTAACCTTTATTAGTATGATGTTGGGCCGCCCAGTACAGCAGAAACACGTCTGGGGAAGGACCGATAGAGGCCCTGCACACTGGTGAGAGAGATTTGCAGCCATTCCTCCTGAAGCACAACGATGGCTTCGCGACATGTTGGTGGAGGGAAACGTCGCCGTACGCGATCCTCCAAAAGACCCCATAAGGGCTCAATAATGTTCAGGTCCGGCGATTCTCATCGAACCATTCTGTGACCTGTTTAGCAGTGTGTATCGGTGCGTTATCATCCTGGAACACTACACCACCGTTCGGGAACAATATTTGCACCAGAGGGTGCAGATGGTCCTCCAGAATGGCCCTGTAGTCCTTGTGACATGTCCCTCTAGAAAGATCAGTGATCCCAACGACTTCCACGATATTGCACCCCACACTATCACGGATCCACCCCTTATGTTTCAGTATGTGTACTTAGCAGTCTGGTTGGTATTGCTTCTGATGGACTTCTCCACACGTAAACCCTTCCAGATTTCGGAGAAACAGCGAAGATGGCCTCATCCGAGAATACGACACGTTTCAAATCGTCTAACATCCCCGATTTGTGCTGCTGGCACCAGCCAACCCGCTTTTCGGCATTGGTGCTAATGACCAAGGGTTTCGGTATAACAATCCTGCCATGGATGTTGGCTCTATGAAGTTTTTAACGGATGGATTTGGTAGAAACAGGCTAGTGAAGTGTGTATTAAATTCTGCGGTGATTTTACGCTTTTTGGACACAATCCTCTTCAATACCCTGACGCCCCTGTCAGCAGCTCCTCCTGGATGTGGTTCGTCCTTCATTCTGGTATGCTTCCATGATCCTTGATACCCTACAATTATTCGCAGTCTCCGTTAGTGATGCACCGGCGAGACGAGCACCAACAGTTTGCCCTCTTTGGAACTCGGATATGTGCCCCATTCTACTGCGCGAAACCGAATATTCGACGTGCCGTCCAGCTACTACTGTCCCAATGTGACTAAGCAGACACACACCTACGTCCTCGAATGCCAGCTAGGCTGTGCATGACCAATAGGTGGCGCAGGCGAGCCCTCCAGCGGCGAGTTTAATAATCACCGGTGTTTCAGTGGCAATGTCCACCACCTGTATTCAGACAACGAGAAAAAGTACATGGAAATGAGTTTGTACTCGTGACCAAGAATAGTAAATTTAGGCCTACATAAGTATCAAATACGCTAATGAGCAACTATTCGAGACGAACTAGTCTCCTGAAAGTCATATTTCGATATAATTCATCAAAATTTTACAAACTATATGCAGTAAACTTTCACCCTTCAAAAATACAGTTCTCTTTATATCCAGACATATTTTATAAGGTACCTTCACCAAAGGTGGCCATAGTTAAGCTTTAACAATTTTTTATAATTTTGTGGTGAGAGATACGTTCCTAATAATTTGTATGTGAAACATTGATAACATGAAAAATATGGAACCGTTTTACAAAATGCAATAATAACTACATCATTTTTTTAAAAAAAAAATGGCTGCAAGTGGGCCACCTTGGGCACAGGGGGTACCAAAGGTGGCCCACTATTAAAAATATGTTTGCTAGTCATGTAGATGGGTTTCGAAAACAAGAAACACTGTGTTAAACAATAGGATATGTATTATTAGAAAGAAAATACACCTGTTGCTAATGATTATACATCATTTGAAATGATTGTAATGTTTGGAAAAAAATTATGAAGTTTTGTCCGAGTCCTGACAAAAGCTGCACGCGAATGCGGGTATTTTGTCTTGAACGGTGAGTTCTTCACACTCCTCATGTACGTATCGACATCATTGTGTACATAATCGCATGTCAAGCATTGTGGGCCACCTTCGGGCCAGTTGCATGACATGACATTATTGCATAACAGTGACTATAAATACTATGATACGTTTAACTGAGTATCATCGTCTAAAAGATATGCTCATACACTGACAAACAATGTGCAATGTGTGTACTATGCCTTGCTTGCATTTAATGTGTTTAAATTTCTATTTTCTACTCACCTCCGTCTTACACCAGCCACAAAAAACGTGTCACTCTAAACAAAAACGTCTGCAAAATGGCTCCTGTGCAAATTAACAGCTTGGTTTTTGGTAGTGTGCACCAGAGTGGGACTGCATTCAATAAACTGCTGCCATCTTCCGACTAAATGTTGTACGAACGCAGATATCGTGGGGTGGGCCACCTTTGGCACATGGGCCACCTTTGGTGAAGGTACCTTATACCGACTCGTTGAGAAATTATGTTTCGTTTTAATACTCAGATAATTCATTTTAGCTTCATCCTTTACTTTGAACATCATGATTATTTAAATCGTCATTACAATCATTATTCAATTCAATTTTATTCGTCATAAGAAGATTCCTCCGTTTGTTGACTGAAAAAGTCAACACAGCAAACTCCGTGTCTCTACGAAGCATAGTTGCTGAGAAATGTGTGATTTAAGATTTTTTTAAACTGGCCTTGAAAAAATTTCAGAGGGGTCAAATTGGTTCTACGACGACCGGTGCTGGTTGTGGTCTGGGATGAGAGAGGACATCGAGACGAAGCGAACGCATAAAATCCCGTGTCTCGACATTTGGTTGCTGTAAAATAGGTGATGAAAGGAGGGGGGAGGGGAAGAGTAAAATACTACAATTTTCATATTCCCCGACTAACTAACTAACTAACTCCCTAGCCTTCTTAAACCCGAAGGTTCATGGCTGCAGCAACACAGGCCTCCCATCTTTCCCTATCTTGAGCAAGTTCTATATACTCTTTTCCATCCCTACCGATTTCCCTTAGGTCCATCTCAACGTTGTCCCTCCATTTTCGTCTTGGCCTTCCTACAGGTCTCTTACCATCAGGTTTCCCAACAAGAATCCTGTAAACTCTTCTTTCCTCTCCCATTCGTGCCACATGGCCTGCCCACCTAAGTCTTCTTGATTTAATTATTCTAATAATATCTGGACATGAATACAAATTATGTAGTTCTAAATTATGTAACCTTCTCCACTCACCTGTCTCCTCATCCCTTTTAGGTCCAAAGATTTTCCTAAGGAACTTACTTTCAAATACTCTCAATTTATGTTCCTCTTTCAATGTAAGGGACCAAGTTTCACATCCATATAATAATACAGGCAAAATTACTGTTTTGTATATTTTAACTTTTAGTTTCTTACATATTAAACGAGAAGACAAAGTGTATGAAGAGAGAAGTAACATGCATTTCCTGAATTAAGCCTACTTTTTATTTCCTCTTTAATATAATTTTCATTTGTTAATATTACTGCTAAGTATTTGAATTTGGAAACTGGTTCAAACGAGTTCTTATCAATAATTAGATTTTGATTATTACCTAACACTTGGTTTCGGCCTGTAAGCATATATTTAGTTTTCTCTTTGTTAACTTCCAAACCTATCTCTTTAGCAGTTTTGAAAAATATTTTAGCATTATTCTTAATTATATTCACATCATCCCCCAGTAAGTCTACATCTTCTGCACATGCTAACAACTGAGTCACACCATTTAATTTTAGTCCTTCTTTAGTTTCTTTTACCTTCCTAACAGCATATTGTAAGGCAAAATTAAAAAGCAATGGAGATAATGCATCTCCTTGTTTTAACCCATCATGAATTGTAAATTTGTCAGACATATTAATACCCACACGAATTGCACTTTCTGTTTCACTGGTGCATATTTTTATCATACTAACAAGCTTCTTAGGTATTCCAAACTCTACTAATATATTATATAATTTATCTCTTTTGACCGAATCATATGCTTTTTTGAAATCAATGAATAGCTGATGGACATTTTGATTATATTCCCACTTTTTTTCAAGTGTCTGTCTGATGTAAAAAATTTGATCTGTAGTTGATCTGTTACGTTTAAATCCACATTGATAATCACCTATAATTTCATTAGCATATGGGGTTAGTCTTGTTAAAAGAATGTTAGATAATATTTTACATGTTGTTGAGAGTAGAGAAATTCCACGGTAATAATTGCAGTTCATTTTATCACCTTTTTTAAACACAGGAACAATTATCGATTCTTTCCATTGTTGAGGGATTTCTTCTTTATTCCATATTAAACAAATTAATTTATGAATTTGACATATTAATGAATTTCCACCATATTTAATTAACTCAGCTGATATTAAATCAATGCCAGGTGCTTTGTTATTCTTT
Organism: Lepisma saccharinum; assembly: GCF_977018435.1. Classification (NCBI taxonomy): domain Eukaryota; kingdom Metazoa; phylum Arthropoda; class Insecta; order Zygentoma; family Lepismatidae; genus Lepisma; species Lepisma saccharinum. Next base: position 38,320,735 of record NC_139249.1, read on the forward strand.
AGCCTTTTAATAGCGTATCAATCCCTAAGATTATATGTTTATTTTATTTAAGTCTCTCTGAACGCTTCATGTTGACCAGGGCATTCACTTGTTTTTCTCAGTTGTCTCAACCTCTGAGGCATGTTTACAATGCATTGTGTTGTGCCATGCAAACCTCCTGAGCATTCAGGAAACAGGTAATACTTCTGGTTATAGAGTCAGCGGTTTGCATGGTAGCAATTAAATAACACGATTCGGCATAGAGGAAGAGCTCGATGGCCTGGTAATATAGAGGTGAGACAAGCTGAGAGGGGACTGACTTTTGGGATTGAGTTGAGAGAGAAGAGGTGGTCAGCAAGGCAGTAGGCCAGAAGTGGAACGACGCTCTGGTCGACGAATTGGAGAAGCTTACAGAGGACTTCGCTTATTTGATTCAGCTAAAGACTTCAGATAGACAGGTAATTATCCTAACACCCAGCCATGATTCAGGTTCAACGGTTCAGAAAACCCAACGAGTGACCATTGTCTTTTCTGTAGTTTAGTTCCTTAGTGTGATTTTGTACCTTTCGCATTGCCAAGCGTTAACTCGTCATGCCAATGACGAGTGGTCTCGTCAAGAGGATGAATGATGAGTAGTTTACATCACCCCATCAATTAATTGCAGAAACAACTGGTTCAGATCCCCTCATTCTTTAGAATGACACGTGGTGGAGATGCTTAGGGCTTTCATCCATTTTTTCGGAAATGAGATGGAAAATTGTTAAAATTCAACCCCACCCCAAATATTGACACGTGGTAGAGATGCGGGCCTTTTCATTTTTTTTTCCAGAAAATGAAAAGAGTTGCAGTTAAATTTTAACCAGTTTTCAATTCAACCCGACCCCAAAATGTTGCTCATTTGTTTAGTTTTTAGTATGTCCTTGCAACAATTAATTTTGAAAATACATAGGGCTTAAAGGTTCTTTTTTTTACATTCATGGGGGAGAAGAATTTATATATGCCATGATAGATGTCGAGCTTTCACCTTGCTGATGAACTCGATGAAACATTAGATCAATTATTAGATATAGCACGAGGAACTACAAGTTTTAATTTAGATGTCAGCGGTCCAACTGCAAGTTCCACCCCCAAATTTAAACGTAGCCCAATATTAACTAGACGCCTTCAGCGACAGTTATTAGAACAACAGGAAAAGGAAAAGCAATTAGAGTACCAAGGTCAGGATATTAGAGATTTAGGCCCAACACAATTTGTAACTATGGCTCAGTCTCAGTTTGTTCCCCCAGCTATTCTAGAGGATATCCCATTTCAGGGGATAGCCGGGGAAGACGTTTCGAAATTTTTAGACAAAGTAGATAGCCTTGCCATCTTAAATGGTTGGAAGAGCGCCAGAAAGCAGGAATTATTCCCAGCTCTCCTGGCCGGACCACCTTTACTATGGTACCAAACTTGGAAAGATGCTCCAGAAAATCGAGATAGGTCCTACGAGGATATACAACAAAAATTTAAGGATGAATTTACAGGGTCCTTGGATCAACTCCAGATCGAGGAACAAATTCGATATAGGTTGCATAAGGAAACTGAGCCAGTCACAAATTATGTAAGGGACAAGCAACTACTTTTACTTAAGGCAGACCCCAAGATGAGCATTCAACAGCAGATTAAACAGATTATATTAGGACTGCAGGTGGATTACATGAAGGATATCCATCATAAAGAGTATGAATCAGTGCATGCGTTGCTTAAAGATTTAAAATCCTTCGAAAAGCTTCAGTTTTTGATGAGGCAGCGCAAGCTGAAAGAGCTGAGGTGCGACGATCAAAGGGACAGTTTATTCCTTCCTTTGCATAGTGCACCAACACTTTCGCAACAGCAGCAGATTTTATTACAGAATAACAATCTGGCTACTGCTGAGTCTGCACAATCGCGACCCACTTCTGGGATCGAAGCAAGATTCAATGCCTTGCAAAAGGAGGTCGAGCAATTGAAATCAGCTAACAATCCTCCAAGTAACAAAGCTCAAGTCCAGGCTCAGGAAACTGGTCTGGAAGCAAGATTAGCGAGTCTTACTTTTAGACTCGATAGCATTGAGGATCAGAAACAGCACCCTGGCACCGATTCATCTAGTCAGAAACAATTTAGAGACCCATGTTATAGAGAGCATTATCAGACAGCAAACAATTATAGAGGTTCCTACAAGGGTAACAATAATAGACGACCACAGTACATTAGGGGGTACAGGAATGGACGCCCAAATAATAACAATAATTCAGATCGCAATAGGCGATATGGCAATACCCAACAATGGCGGGGACGTGGAAACTTCCGCGGACAGAACTCGCGGGGTTCCTCGTCTTCAGCAGGGCGAGGCCAGGAAGACAGGGAAGAGCAACGGGGGAGACCACGCTGCTCGATTTGTAACTACCCTAATCACTCGGCAGCCACTTGTTTTCAAAACAAGGAGGCTTTAAACGAACAGTGACTGCCCATAGAAGAGACGTATGCGCAGACTTTGTTGGAAAACAAATTTCAGTCTCTACTTTCCCCTATGAGGAATTAATTTACATTAACGCAGTGTTAGGGGGACAACGTCAGAGGTTTCTTGTGGATTCCGGAAGCCAAGTATCAGTTACCAGTGATCGAGGTATTCCTTCAACCGCCAAACGTTTTAAAATTCATACGGCCATAAGGGGAGTAGCAAAAGAACAAATTGAAATTAAAGAGATTGTCTTGTTAACATTTACAATAAACGGCCGCAATTTTACCCATCCTTTTCGGATGATTCCAAATTTTGAACATGGGACAATCTTGGGAAATTATTTTTTAAGAGCTCATAAAGCAAATTTGGATTTTGAGCAGAACATTGAGGAGATTCGGTACTCCTCCGCGGAACCAGTTAAGGACGGAACACAGAAAAACCTTTGACGTATCCATAAAAGTTGCTAGTCTGATCAGGGATTTGTGCCAGAATTTGTAACTTCCAGACAAATTAGAATTAAACCTAGATCTCATTTGTGTATTCCTGTCAAATTGACAAATTCTAGAAATCAGAATTTAACTTATTTAGAACCAGATTTACAGTTTCAAATGGACACAGGCTTAATGGTGCCTCGAGCCATTGTAAATCCGGAGTCATTTTTAATTTGGATTACTAACCCAAATTCTTACAAAATTAAAATTAGGAAAGGGGCACGCTTAGGTACCGCAGAGGCATGGTAAAATCCAGTACCAGCTTCGCGTCATATTGCAGATGACGAAGGACCTAACGTTATGGTGACCAAGGAGACTGGCACCATGACAAAACCAGTGCACGCCATTTTTAAATTTGACATTAATCCAGCATTAGAACCCGATCAGAAATTGCAACTTACTCAATTATTAGAGAAGTATGTAGATGTATTTTCTTGGTCCGAGCAGGACATTGGTTGTGCCACTAATTATACGCATCGTATAAAGTTAAAGGACGATTCTGAATTTCACGTCCCAGCATACCCTATACCGGTACACCTGCGTAAGGAAATTAATCAGCAAATTGACAACTTGCTAGAAGCAGGGGTCATCAGTCCTACAACATCACCCTACAATTCACCAGTTTTTCTTGTTAAGAAGAAATCAGGAGCTTATCGCATGGTGCAGGATTTTCGATTACTTAATGCTAGGTCTGTTTTCGATGCAGTTTCGATAGGAAACATTTCAGAGATATTGCATAATATGGCCGGTAAGAGCTACTACTGTAGTGCCGACCTGAAACAAGGATTTTTTCAGATACCATTAGCGGAAGAATCGAAAAAATACACTGCCTTTACTATACCAGCGAGGGGACAATTTGCCATGAATTTTACACCTATGGGACATGTGACATCTCCCGCGGTAATGACCCGATGTGTTCAGCTCGCTACAGCGGGTATGAATGACAATAATTTTGCCTTTTATATTGATGACATGTTTGTATTTGCTAACACATTTAAGGATATGTTGGCGAATTTAGAGAAAATGTTTCAATGTTTACGATTTGCCGGATTGAAATTGGCTGTACCTAAATGTTCATTTGGATACTACGAGACAATTGCCTTAGGCCACAATGTGGGCAGATATGGGTATCGTATCAGCGATAGAATACTGTCATCCATTAATAATTATAAGGTTCCCACCACCACAAAAAAGGTTAAAATGTTTTTGGGTCTTTGCAGCTACGTGAGGAAGTACGTCAAAAAATTTTCTGACATTGCATCACCATTACAAGGTTTAATTCGTAAGGGCAAGAAATTTATATGGGGTCCTGAACAACAATCAGCACTTGAGAAATTAAAGGAAGCACTAATTACTGCACCTGTTTTGTTACCTTACGATCCAGCGAAGAACACCAAGGTTTTTACCGATGCTTCATCTCATGCGGTCAGTGGCGTATTGATGCAGCCCAATGCAGAAGGAGAGTACTTGCCATGTGCATACTGCAGTAGAACGTTGACGGACACTGAAAAAAGATTGAGCGTCATTGAACAAGAACTAACAGCAATTTTATATGCTTTCAAATCATTTAGATTTTATCTTGTGGGGCACCATTTCGATTTACACACGGACAATAAAGCAATTACGTATATTAGGACATCCCGTAATTTAAGCTCAAAGCTTCTACGATGGAGTAACCTTTTGGAGGATTTTTCATTCACTCCTATCCATGTCAAAACTACGGAGAACATCGCCGATCCCCTCAGCAGAGAATGTGGAGAAAATGTAGAGGATGGCAACACTGAAGAGGACATTCCCGAACCCAGGACACTTACATTATTTGATGCAACCACAGATGTCGCGGAACATCAGACAGGATTCATTTTTTGGCCCAATTATTAAAGTTTTGGAGGACCCAGACAGGGACCATGGAACACTACCTTTATTTATCCAAAGGCAGGTTTATCATCATGTGTTGGAAGACGGTGTATTATATAGACAAGAGAAATTAGGAGCCACTACCAGGAAATTATTATGCATTCCAATGACGTTACCTGATTCTGTGATTGAGACACTCCATGCTTCACCCATAGAAGGTTCTCATCTTGGATTTACCAAATGTTACAATGTTGCATTATCACGAATTTATTTTCCAAATATGAAATTATTTATTCAAAGGAAAATTAGGGAATGTATTACATGTCAGCAGAATAAACGCCGTCCAGGTCTACCATCAGGAGAATTGTGTACTTTTCCCGCACAGAAGCCATTCCAGCGGATTTGCCTAGATTTTTCAGGTCCATATTCTCCTTCATCCAATCTTCGTCACCGATATATAATTGCCGCAACAGATTTTGGGACACGGTATTTGATAGCCAAACCAGTTGCGGATTGTACGGCCAGTACAGCAGCTGAATTTGTGTATGAAGAAATAGTGTTACACTATGGAACCCCACATGATATTTACACCGACCGTGGATCGGCATTTAAATCTAAGCTTTTTCAGGAACTTGGCAATAAATTGGGAATAACCATCAATTTTTCGCCAGTAGGTTTACACAATTCGATAGAGCTTTCCGAATGTAACCACGGCGTACTACAGAGTATCATGAAGTGATATGTTAATTCAAAACACACTGATTGGGTCCAATATTTACAACCAAGTGTATTCAGTTATAACACTACAAGGAATCAGAATTTGCGGTATAGCCCATTCTTTTTAGTACATGGATTCCAACCTACTTTGCCCTGGGAGCTTGCGTTACACACACCAAGCTGTGAAAATGTGGAGAATGATGTACGGTTCCGAGTATTGGAAAAAGCAAGAACCAATGCTACGGATAACCTGGCGAAGCGACATGTTGAAGTAAAGAAATATTATGATCGGAAGAGGAAACATCAAATTTCAACCAGGTGATAAAGTATTAATTTTTGACAGGACCCAGAAAATTGGAATCGCACGGTGCTTTTCAGATATTTATAAAGGCCCAGCCACAGTTATTCGAGAAGAGAATCCTAACACATACCTGGTGGAATTCCAAAACAAGCGCGGAAAGACATTAGTGGACTCTATTGCCGTCCAGAGACTCAAAAAATACTATGCGCCAGATGACGGTGAAGGCGAAGAGAATTTGGCAGGTCAAGATGAAGATGAAGATCATCAAGAGGACAACGCGGACTCACGATAGGATAATGGTCACTAAAAATGAAAATTCATATAAGTAACAGGTTTAACATTTTTAATTTCACTTGCATGACATAATAATAATTTATAATAAAATGGCACTAATAATATTAAAGGTTAAAAGCAGACTTATTATTTAATAATGTGCTTTAGGCACAAAAGTTTTTTGCAGTATGTAATAATACTAGCTCAGCGAATACATCACTAGAATTTTATAGTTACTCTTCAGAAGAAGGTATATAATTATATTAGCAAAGTTTATTTTAAGCGCCAGTTATGAGAATATATATATTATATGAATATGTAGACGTCGAAGTCAAGATTTTATTGCGCTCCAATAACAAGTATTTTCCTTCGGATATTGGATAGCTACCGATAATCCTGGAAATCCATTCTGCCATCGCAGAATGATAATGATTAAACCACAACGGTTTTAGTTTCTAACTTTGCCACAATAATATGCTAAGCATATTTTAGAATGAGTTGAGAGAATTAAAGATTCTTCAAGTTTTAGTGATGTTAGTATTTTAATGCATTTAAAGATCGCATAAATAATAATAATTATTTTATTTCAGGTAGTCAGGAGTAAATCACTCCCAATTTTTCCATTACCTTATACCTCAGTACGGTTCGATTGATTTTAAGTATTTAAAAATAAAAATAACATCTGAAATTAAATAAGATAAGTTTGCAGTAAAATTTAAAATAAGATAAGGTAAACAGTGCTAATAAATTTAGAGAATAAATCAATTATATCAAATAAATAAATTACGCAGATAAATTGAGCCTAGAGTCAGGAATAATTAAAGTTGAGTTAAAATACCTACTAATTTAGACTAGGCAGGTTTAAAGTATGTATTAGTTTTGAAGAACTGTTTGTTTTGATTGCCTAAGCATCATGAAAATCATTGCGATTTTAGTTATTTTAAACGGATTTCTTCCATACGTAATAGCTTCAAATTTTATTTATCTGTTGAACAAGTCCTTTGACTATCCTTATATTATAATTACAAGTTTATTATTAACAACATTTATTACTAGTATTTTTATAATTTTCATAATTTGTTACTGTCAATGTCAACGCAAGAAATTTATTACTTATGACCATGAGTGTATCAATGAATTACCGTTAAGTCAACTTAAGAATGATTCACCGTCCATTGATCAGATTTACGACGATGTTGCGTCAATGGTTGAAGTAGTATCATTGAACACGAGTCACCCGCCAATTCCCCCACCCCTTCCTCCGTCTGTTATTATTCAATCCAGTACACAAAAAGGAGTTCCAGATTTATTCAGAAATATATTAGTCACCAAAGACGACATTTTAGATTTGCCGAAGAATATTGTATCTGTTAAAGATAGAGTTCAGGAGTTTGCCGTAAGCAAGGATCCAAGTTTTGTTCAAAACAGTTGTAATATTGAAAGTAAATTGACTATTTCACCCTGTGTCCAGCCAATTCTAAAAGTTAAAGATTTAGTTGTGAATCAGTCAACAGCAAAAGTCGAGAAAGTTCCAAATGTTACTTTAAAAGCAGAAAGTAAGCCAAAGTCCCAGGTTTCCGAACCTGTTGTATCTTTCACGGATCAAATTTTCTACGATTATACCTTTGCCTAGAATTTTATTATATTTAATACGCTTCAAATTTTAAGTTATAATCCATTTTTTTAGGTTTGTTTGTACTTTATGCAAGGTTTATTAGTCATTTATTTTGCTAGCACCTTCCCAAGTCTTGTTATTGTACGAGCACGGAAGTGTTCAAGTAGCCACGCTGACAAAGCGCGACGTATTATTCTCCTTCTCCATCCCGCCTATGACGTAATTTCAAAAGTCCTTGACTTCATTTCGAATTCTTGCAGCTTTTACTAAACTTTGTTCATAGTAATTTAAAGTTTTGTAAACATTCACGCATCTTTTAGCGCGTCAGCGAATCATCGCCCTTCATTTTCCTCCTCCGCCTGTTGGATTGTCACGTTTGCTCGTTGCTCGAAGCAACGATTCTTTCGGCCGCTATTCGGACGGAACCCGAAGCGGTTGAGAAAATTTTCAGTTACGTACAGCGACCACATAATGCAACGTTGCATTACTTAGAATATCTGATGTCAGCAAATTCCGTTCTCCGCGTTTACGCCTTCCAGAGCACGTTGGTAGCTCAGAAAAACTTAGCATAGACTTTGCATATTTTCTCGAACCAGTGGCGTTCTCTCATTAAAATTTTTAGGATACCAGTTTAGTTACGCATATAGCCATTAGAATTTGATTTTCACGACAGAATTTCATGTAAACAGTGTTAGGGATATTTTTGTTACATAGATAAATTTTGCCATAAAACGTCGCATTTATGTACTTCAGACTAATTACGACCTATAATTTTAACTAAGGAACAACAAGACGATTTTTTTGTTTTTCTCGCAAAATTTCCCAGTTTTTTTTAGAGATATTTATAGTAAGTAAATTTTTGGGAAATTGACGCATTTTTCATTAGAATCAGGATAAAGATAAACGAAATTTTGATATAATCAGGGAAATTTTACAAAAGGGCAATTTTTAGCACTTTATGCACATAGAGTAATCCAAATTGTCAGCAACGTGCCCAGGCTAAGCCTCGGCGATTAGCACAGGCATGTGCAGCAAAAGTCGCCACGGCACCGTTAGCCTTTCCAAATTTAAACAGTGTGGTTTACCACAAATGTTATAATTTGAGAAATTATTAGTATTATCATTTAGTGTTAGGAAAAGTTTGATCACTTACCCTACTCCTGGAACAGATTCCACTCCCTGCAGCTGAGAAATAAGTTTCCCAGCCACAGGAAATCTTCGTCTGCTGACTCCAGTTCCACCTGGAGGGCGCCAAATATCCTACTCCAGTTATTGGGGCAGGACGCTATTAGTTGTGTAAAGGTTTGTATTCACTCCCAGTACTCCTGTAATAACTCTTTTAGTTGGGACAGGGTGGTTATGTCTTGGCACAGCCTATCACTGATGGCGTATGTTACCAGGTGGCGTACTCGTAACACCCACGTTGGACTTTCGGCGATTAGGGGGATGTAGTTGGTTATATTGTTAGTTAAATCCTGCACTCTTTCTAAGTCACTAAGCCACACATCATTCGGATCTATGTTGACGTGACCCATGATTGGTAGTCAACTGAAGGTATTGGCTTTAGAGTTACGGTATCTTTCCCATCTTTCCAATGACATTGCTGATGTGTTATTTCCCACCCCTTCCCTAACACCGATCGAGTTACTTATCTGATTCCATACTTAGTTATTACATCAGCATAATTTTAGCTTTACTAAGGTATATATCCCAACGTCAAGCTGTACTGATGCAGGATTTTTTTTTATTACAGAAGCATGGCTACTAGCGGACTTACTTTCCTACTTTGGATTTTAATCCTACTCCTATCCCTGATTAATTTTATTGGATCCCTACCCAACAATGAACAGTCACAAGACATATTTTTCAAATCATTAGGCTTATATTATGAGAGACAAGGGTTAACCATTCATAGCAGTAAGAATATTTTTACAACTGTGAATATATTCATCGATGCACATATTCAGGTTGACAATGATTCCGCATGTGCGCAATGGAAAGTTATTCATAATGATACTAGCACCAAAATTAATGATTATTTTACTGAAATTTCTCAGTATTTTTCATGTAAATTTACAGTAGGAGACGTAAGGCCTAATTGTCAAAATTTATATCAGAATGTTACTAATACCAATAACAGGGAAAAGAGGCAGATATTTCTTAATTTAATAAATTTGTTCAGTGCAGGACTTTCTGTTTTCAATACCATGTCAGTTCATCATTTATCTCAATCAACATCATATCATTCAGGAAGTACAGAATATGAAACAAAGTCAAGTAAAGATGGTCAACCTTGTTAATGGGATTTTGGTAGTTTTAAAGCAATCAGTTTTGCATTTAAAGGAAGAATTACTTGCTAAATTTTGTTACGATTATAATGAAGAGAGACATATAGTTGCCTTATTGCACGCCTCTGAATTTGAGCGTTTAGATTTTATAATTATGGAAATAGCTTCAGGAAAATTATCTTATCATATTTTAACTCCTAATTGGCTCCGTACATTTATTCAGCATCATCCCGATTTTAAAGATTCGCTTTATAAAACAGACATAGGATTATTTTATTCTTTGACCAAAGTATATTTGATTAATTATGAACCCAGTAGTAGATCATTTCATTTACTTCTTGAAACACCTTTAGTACAGATGAATGACATCGCTCCTATTTTTAGAGCAGTTAATTTAGGCATTTTGCGTAACAATTCATGGTCTCGCATTAGAATCCCAGAGTTAACGTACAGTATGCAACATAAGAGAAGTCCACGATTAGTACAAATTGTTGAGAGCGCATGCGAGCTTAAAAACTTTTTTTATCTCTGCTCGCATAGTGAAGTTACCATCGATAGAGATGTACAGTGTTTGGAAGATTTACTTTTACACAACAGATCAGTTTCTTGTAGTTTTGAAGTGAAGTCTATTACTGACAATAAATTATTTCAGTTTATCAGAACACGTAATGGTATTTTAATATCAGGCTCAGGTCAATTCATTGTCATTCAGAATTTGAATAATAATTTGAACACCCACAGATCAATTCAGATTAACGAGGGGCAATCTATATTTTTTAACTATCAGGATTTTTCGCAGATTATTGTGGATCAACAAATTTTACATACACGAATTTTAGCGTTTGAACAAGTAAAAATGAAGGAAATTGAATTACCACTTAATATTCCCAAGAATTTATCTGATTTTACTATTCCTCAATGGACTCCGCTTGAACTTGCCTTAAAGCAACTTAATCAATCTGTTAGTAAGGGCATTTCATTTCAGGAATTAGTTTTATATCCCATGTCTATATTAGTATTTATTATTTGGAATTTATTGCTAACTATAACACTGGTGTATTATTTCTATAAGCACCATCAACTTGCGAGACAGGTTCATTTAGAGCAGCACAGTAATAATTAATAAGTTAAGGCAACACATGAATCATGGACATTAATATTTTAATTACGGTTGTATATTTTATTTAAATTTTCCTTATTTATTTTCAAAGAGTTTTGGCAATTATTTAATCAATTTATTTTTAATTTTATTTTATTTTGATGAGGCAATTTAATTTAATTTTAAGACAAGGCAATGGAAATGAGTTTGGTTTTGTGTGCATAAACGTGAATTATATCTACCCATCATTTGCAATTTCCTTTCTTTATTATAATTTTCCCTTGTTTAACCTAACCTGTCTATACGGAACAACGTGGACAAGCAATGCCTACATCACTCTTGGGCATTTTGTATGAAGGACTTCCGCAGAAGTTACCATGCAGAAATACTCATCACCATATTACAAGGAAGCATGCAGACATTTTCTTCTACAAGACGACTATATTTTCCCGGAAAGCCTATATTCAACCAGGAACTTTCCAGTTTAGTGTCACAGATTATCAACGACACCTAGTGAAGGAACCAGATAAAGTTTCCCTCCACATTGTTTCCAGTTGGGACAAATTTTTCCCATCTTCCAAGTTTTACGGATAATTTATTACACCCTTTACATTACCCAAATTAAGTTAAGACGAAAAGCAATATGCAGAAAAAGAGAAGTAGAGAGAACATATATTCTACAAGCAGCAGTTTCGGTCACAGCAATAAGTACAGAATTGTTGATCCAATTGTGCTATAGTGTTTTTCTCACACATACACATGCAAGTTTATATCATGTGTATTCATGTGAATATTTACCGTGCATTATGGAAAACAATACTTTTCCATAGCCCTTCTATAAATTTTCAGTTTCGTACCATGCATGCTAGCCAGTTTTTACATTACAAGGAGACGACAAGCGCCAGTTGTGTCAAATTATCCAACGATAGCAATTAGTGTGTTAATTTTTTTTAAGAAGAAAATTTTCATTATGGATAATCAAACAAACATGCAAGAAATAGACAAGCATAACTACAGCACTTTCGAACATTTCAGGAAGCATGCTTTAGTGCCAATGTTTTATGCATATGTTTATCCCAAGCAGTAATTTTTTGTTCACCTACATGGAACATCGAAAGCGACACATTTGTTCGCAGAACATTTTCGGATATTCATCATCAGAGTAGACAGTTGGTGGATACGTGCAAGATTTTGTGTGCAGTTACACACGAGTATGTACAAGGCTATATAAAATACAAACAGTTTTTGTGTAATTAATTGTGTGCATCAAGTATTTTTAATCAAACATCGGAATACGCAAGATAGCCAGTGAAAGTTCATATATTTGAAGTGGTCATGAGTGAAGTGGCTACACATTTAGCAAAACATAGTACATGTTGGTGTATCCAGGTTTTTTTACAGGCAAAACAGTGCGTTGGGTATATTGTGAAAGGTTACAGCGAACACCTGTGTTCTACATGCTAATTTACGATTGAACTTACGTCTGTACTTACTTGTGAACCTTTTTAAGGTTTTGTAGCTTATTTGAAGGGTCCATTTTGGGCTCCAATTTTAGAAACAGGGGGAGCTATGGTTTTTTTGTACGAAAACACGTCGCCATTTGCTTTGTTTATATGCGGAAGCCAAGCCTGGCACAGACTAACGACCAAGTGTTCATGACTTGTAGAAAACGAGCAACTCTACATCGAAACAACTTACGCACGTACAATTGCGTTACATCGCGAGTAATATCGCTTAATGACATGAACTCTTGTAATTACTAGTCATATAGTGGTATATAATATTGTTTTTACATCGTATAAACATACGAACTTGTTATTATTCATTATAATGTTTTAGGGAATAGAAATATTTTTTTTCGGGATTAGGATACCAAGAGAAAGGTATGTTTTGTTGGTTTTATATTTTGTATGTTTTGTTTTTCTAAGAAAATACATGGAACTGGCGAACCTGGGTCATGTCAAGTTTTGCGATTTGACTTTTAAATTTTCAACATAGAAAATTTTCTCCGCGGCGGCAGAACGTATATATCCCTAAGATTATATGTTTATTTTATTTAAGTCTCTCTGAACGCTTCATGTTGACCAGGGCATTCACTTGTTTTTCTCAGTTGTCTCAACCTCTGAGGCATGTTTACAATGCATTGTGTTGTGCCATGCAAACCTCCTGAGCATTCAGGAAACAGGTAATACTTCTGGTTATAGAGTCAGCGGTTTGCATGGTAGCAATTAAATAACACGATTCGGCATAGAGGATGAGCTCGATGGCCTGGTAATATAGAGGTGAGACAAGCTGAGAGGGGACTGACTTTTGGGATTGAGTTGAGAGAGAAGAGGTGGTCAGCAAGGCAGTAGGCCAGAAGTGGAACGAAGCTCTGGTCGACGAATTGGAGAAGCTTACAGAGGACTTCGCTTATTTGATTCAGCTAAAGACTTCAGATAGACAGGTAATTATCCTAACACCCAGCCATGATTCAGGTTCAACGGTTCAGAAAACCCAACGAGTGACCATTGTCTTTTCTGTAGTTTAGTTCCTTAGTGTGATTTTGTACCTTTCGCATTGCCAAGCGTTAACTCGTCATGCCAATGACGAGTGGTCTCGTCAAGAGGATGAATGATGAGTAGTTTACATCACCCCATCAATTAATTGCAGAAACAACTGGTTCAGATCCCCTCATTCTTTAGAATGACTCGATAGCATCATTAACTTCAGTCAAGTTAGGTTCTGGAACTAAAGGTTCTGCTGTGTGGACTTCATTTACTTCTGATTTATCTCCTACATGAACATTTAAAAGGTCATTAAATTAGTTCTTCCATCTATTTAGAATATCGCTTGGGTCAGCTAGAAAATCACCGTCTCAATTTTTAATCAAGTTTACCTTAGGTTGCCACCCCTTTCTAAACTCATTTACACCTTTATATAAATCTCTGATATTTTTATTTTTGCTGTTTGTTTCAATTTCGTTAATTTTGCGTTTCAAGTAATCTCTTTTTTTACTTCTAAACGTGCGGTTAACTTCTCGCTTTATTCTATTATAATTGTTTAGATTTGTATCATCAGAGTTATTTAACCACCTAAGTCTAGCCTGATTTCTTATTTCTATTAGATTATGACATTCATTATCAAACCATGGCTTACTTTTTCTCGGTTTATGGTATCCTATACTTTCTTTAGCTGCTGATTCTATTGCATTACTTATGTGCTCCCAATTCTTATTTACGTCTGTTTCATTTATATTTTCATCATCATTTAAATCCTGCAAAATATCAAATCTATTTGACAGTTTAATTTGGTAATCTTTCTTAATTCTTTCATCAGTAAACTTTCCTGTATCAAATTTTAGAACTTTTAGATTTTGTTGCTTATGATTTATCACTGAGAGTCTTTCTCTTAATTTAGCAATTACTAAATAATGGTCACTGGCACAGTCAGCACCTCTATGTGTACGAACGTCAATTATACTAGTATGCCTTCTCTTATCAATGAGAATATGATCTATCTGATTATGAGTTTTACCATCTGGAGAAGACCAGGTATATTTATGGATAATTCCCCGACACCTCTCCAAAAGCAAATTGTTGTTCTTGTGGTTGCATCGACCCATTTTTTCTCCTTCTCGTTCTCTCTCGTGCCTGCTTACTGTTACCCAAAAATAATATAAATAGATAGCTCGCATCTTGCATACTTCCACTGCTAAGCGGGGTGGCACAAAAGCAGTTAGGTTAATTTAGGCCGAGAAGGAGATTCAAAAAATCACATCGTGAAACGCTAGGCTCCAGAAGGGCCCCTCGAACACGTCCAGAAAAGCTCCCGTGAGATTTAAGCACGTCGTTAAAAGCTACGGACCCCACAAAAATTACACCGTGAAACGCTACGCCGAGGGCCCTCATACTTTTCATCAAAAGTCACACTTTTCTGTTGTTGAATCGGGACACTCCCATACTAAAAAAAAGTCAAAAAACACTTCCAGCTTTCATCGAGGATGAACCCTCTTCGTACCGTGTAGTAGTGTGTTTTGTCCCTGTAGGTTAGCTTAACCCGTAAAAGAAAATAAATTTAAAAAATGCAAAAAATAAGTTGGTAACACTGCTCGTACCGAGGATGAGCCCTCTGCTCGTACCAAGAATGAAACTTGTACTGAGGATAACACTGGTGTTTTACCCCCTGTAGGTTAGCTTAACCAGTAAAAGGACTTAAAAAAATAAGAAAAAATGCAAAAAATAAGTTGCAAGAATTAAGTTGGCAACACTGCTCGTACCAAGGATGGCGCAGAACTCTCTTTTTGGCACTACTTACCCTGTATTACATAACATAACGATTAACGACAATTTATTTGGATTGGAATTCAAAGTTTTAATAACAGCTTCAAATTCCTTTTGAATTGATGGAGGAACATTCAGAAAGAACACCCATATCCAGTCCGGGATTCAAACCTGGGACCCCTGGCGTCGTAGCGCACTATGCTAACAACGGAGGTCGGAGCTGTTTTGTTGCCAACAATTGCTTATACAGGCGATTTAGCTTGATTTTCCAGCAAAGGAATAGTTAACGAGCCGGCCCTCGTGGCGGAGTGGTTAGCACATTGCGCTACGACGCCAGGGGTCTCGGGTTCGAATCCCGGCCTGGGCATGGTAGTACCCATTCATCAATTTCATCACAACATCACTCATCCCCATCTTCGCAAATTAGCCAAAAGTGGCACAAAAAGCGAAGAAAATAAAGCAATTCAATCAAATTAATCAATAGTTAACGAAGCGTTAACTATGACGCTACAAATTCTAACTGAGTGCCTCCAAAACATTCTCATGATCCTAGGCCAACACCGAAAGTTTGGAGGCTCCCACCAAGAATCGAACCCTGGATGACTCACACCAAGAGGCAAGAGCGCTAGTCATTTGCCTGCGCGGGGTGTGCATTTTACTATACAATTCTATGTCACATAGCTCATAGAAAATTCGTCATGTCTACGTCACAAAAAACACAACCGAAGAACCTGACAGATCTACCTTTCTGTGTTCCACCTTATCCTACAAGAACAAGACAATTTTAAATATCTGAGGAATGAAAAATATGTTGTTTTAACTCATTAGAAAATGTTGTTAAAAGCTATCAACCTTATGTTGAACACACCAGAAAAAAAACCCTTGGTTTTATAATTGTAAGGGATCGAGAAATGCATTGTTTTAATAAATAGACTAAGAAGCGGTCATGCGAGAACATATAATTTATTCACAAAACATATTTTAAAATCTCCAAATTGTGACTGTGGTAATTTAAGGGGTGTTGCTCATCATATTTTTTTGGAATGTCCAATTCCCTCAGGGAAACGAAAGACTTTGTGCCTTTTCCCATAAATTTGACTTCATTGTACAGTAAGATGCGTAAGCATCACGAAGCAAATTATTCGTCACCATGTTCATGGACATGTTTTACCCAATGAGAGCTTCAAAAATTGAAACAAAATTGCAAAAAAACTGCTGACAGACTATGCATCAACATACTTAAAAATTCATTCCTTAAAATACTCAGGATTAAGAGAAAATTAATGAAAATAGCATTATACAAATTGCTGAGCTATACTTGTGCATCTCACTGTATATTCGAATTGGATGGATACATTACGCTTACTTCTTGAAACAAGCTGATATGAAATTGTATTTTTTTTTTAAAAAACTAATAATGAATGAGTGAATGTAGCTATATAAAATCAAGTCATTTGAGAGTGTATTTGAGCTTTATGCGTAAAATTTATAACAAAAATGTATCTTTATGTTCTGAAAATGTGTGCTTGACGTAAACAGTCAGATGTAAATCTGTGAGTCGAATATAAATTCTTGATGATGATGAATTGTAAATATCGGAGATAAAACACATTATAAAGTAAACACACTTCAAACATTTTAACGTTTATTTTCCTGCCTCTTTGTACACAGCTGCATCTGAGGTTCTACTAGTAGAACGAAGACACATTCAGTGAAATTTTTTAAATCAGGAACTCGATATCGACTCTGAAAGAAGAGCATTCGAATTAATTTCAACGTAAACTTTATCGGGAAATGTAAGCATAAGTAAAAACATTTTAATCACGTACAGTGGGATCCACTAGTATTGCTCGGCAAATTGTCCATGACTATTTTCATTAAATTTTCTCTTACATTCTGTGTGTTGTTAAGCGATGGATTTCGTGTATGCTGGTGCAGAAGATGTCAACAGCTTGTTTTGAGTTTTCTTTTAATTCTTGAAGCTCTTATTGGGTCAAATAAAGTGCACGAACATGGTGCTGGACAATTTGCACGGTAATACTCATGGATCCCACTGTACATAGGATTCCAATGCACGATACATACATTTATTTGCAATCTTGCCTTTGTGCAATCGGAACCTTAGATGTTCCTAGCCAAGTGACATGAAGTTCAGTGCTCTTTACACAGAACCATATGAAACTTAGCTAGTCCCTAGATGCGGAAGCTGGATGTGACATTTATGTTCGGAAATTTGGTGAGTAGATTTTCTTTTTGAAATTTTTGTGGCGAATTTCAAGTTAATATTTATCACATTTTTCGTGACAATAAAGTCTTTTGACTCATTCCATCGTCTTGCTATTATCTCAAGCTTTTCTTGCTCATCCAGTTTTCCGAAAGCACAGATAAAGTTAGACCACTACTACCATAAAGCAATGTAATAGGCTCAAGGTGACTTAAATTCTTTTGGGTAGGGAAATTATGTAGACAAAAATGTGTTTAGCTAAGGGATGCTTTGAATGGCAGTATTTTGCATCTGTCAAATTATTTGAGGGACTACGAGGGATATAATTCAACACAAAGGATTTACACAAAAATTTGGAAGGCCACAAAGACCTGAGGGAAGTTCCTCACAGTTCAGCTTCTCTTTTTATCGAGGAAGGAAAGAAAAGTTGCGTTGAAAATAAAACAGAATTCTCTCAAGCCGTTTATTTTGTTAGTGTCGTCTTCAGAATAATATATCTGTCAGACGGAAGATATTGCAAGATTATATGAGAGTTGGTCAGTTGAAAACAGGTCATCCTGTATAACTATAAAACTATGTACTCACCTTAAAAGTAATTCCTGTATGTGTTGAGACATTCATCCCACCGCCCTGGCAGTATATCAATGTCAGGCCTATAGAATAGAATAGAATTTATTTCAAGTATGAGCCTTTACAGCTATACATATCATACAAGTGAAACATTTTTGTACAATTTTCCTAACCCTTCCTCCTCTTAGTCTACTTGCACATTCACACTGCTTGGGAGTTCACAAACACTATTCACTTCAACTCTTCCTTTGTACTTGCACTGTTACCTGAGTGATTCCTAAATTTTCTTACATTTATTTATTAATTTATTTATTTAGTAACCCTCCCCCGTTTTACACATGTTCGCTATCCCCACTGAGCTTCTTTGCTCTCTTTACCCAGGCGTAATGTAGGAAAGTTCCCAGATTCCTTATTTGCGCCTCCCCCCTCTCGGTCTCTCCCTACTAATAACGCTTGTCATTATATTCTCAATGTTATCTTCATTTATTTCCCTGATATATTTTTGTCTTGCCTCACCTGTTTCTTTGCACTGGAGGAGATTGTGAAATTTCGTCTCGTCTTCGCCGCATAGCGGGCATTCTACGCTCCCGTCCTCCCGTTTTAGTTTAACTTGTGCCCACCTCCCCAGTCTGAACCAGGCCAATCCTGACCTTCCTTTTGCCCCACACAAATCCACGTAGTTCCTCGTTCCCCATTCTCGATCCGTATCCACTATTTTCGCTGATGTTAACGATATTTTTGCGTCGCATTCTGCCAAAATTTTCTGTTTGGTAATGTCTTCCAATCTGGCACGTATGGTCCCTAGCATCTGCATATCAATTCTCCCCTCTATTCCCTCTTCCCACACCCATCCCAGCCCTATACTGTATAATTCCGTCTTTATTTTTGCTACCCATTGCCTCCCATTACCCCCCCTTATCTGTGACTGTACACAGATTTTCTTCAAATCCCCCCCCCATGGTGATCAGTTTTGTCCGGTATTTAATGCTCCTCATTTTGGCATCCACTTCCTCTCTTAATTTTCCCATTTCCCTAAGTGCCCCACATGTTGCAATACCCTTCCCTGCTCATAGCCCTTGTTTTAGGAATCAAGACTGTACGGCGTTTACAGTTTCCCCTCCCTCCCAGACCCATAGTTCGATGCCATAGAACAGTATTGCCTTAACCGTGGCCTTGTAGACCCCCTCCAGAATTTTGATTGGTATATTTGGTACTTTGTATTTTATTTTTCTTGTCTTTTCTAACGCAAAGAATGCTTTACATTTATTCCTGTGTACGTGCCTTGCCCACCTGCCCGTCATTGTCATCACCACTCCTATATAATCGTACTGTTTCACCCTATCGACACTTGTCTCTCCGTATTTCCATTGTTCATCCTTCCCAAATACGTACCCGTTCTTAAATACCATTATTTTGGTCTTCTTCATATTTACTCGCATGGCCCATTTCCCGCAATATCTGTGTAACGTGTCTAGACCGTTCTGTAGACCTGCTGTTGTGTTCGAAATCAGTACCAGGTCGTCTGCGTATACAACAAAAGCGGTACCTTTACGTAGGATATCGTTGGTGGATCCGTGTCCCTCTGCGTTATTTCCTCCACGATATCGTTGATGAAGAGGATAAACAGCAGAGGGGAGAGAACGCAACCCTGCTTCACCCCCAGTATTGATTCATTTGCCCCTGTAACGCCCTGTTGCTACAACAACCAATCACTCACTGCATCCATCCTTCACCTCAGCACCCTAGTTCAGCTCATAAAAGATAGCATAATCGCACGTTGACATGTCTGGGTTGTAAGATGGGTGCTTGAGTGTTTCCCACCGAAATCTGTGTAACAGATCTCTGACAACATTGGCCATATGGTGAAGTGCATTATCATGAAACAATGACACCCCCACGACAGCAAACCTGGTCTCTTGGATTTGTGGCCTGACGCAGGCGGGTCAAAGTTTCTGAATACCGCAAGCCAGTAAGGGTTGCACCTTTCTCACAAAATTCGATTAGCAGGGGTCCCTTGTGGTCGAAGAGCAAGATGAAGAGCTAGTGGCCGCGGGAACTCTGAGTAGCTTTCGATGTCTTCTGTGGTGGGGAGTGGGGGTGTTTACACTACTGACTTTGTCGCTTGGTTTCCGGTTCATACAGGGGGCACACGAATTCATCCCCGCGACCTTCTCGACAGAGAAAATCGCTGCCTTCCTAGTTCGGAGGAGCATCTCCAGTGACACTACCATAGGAATCAACTTGTGTTCTGAGGTCACATTGTGAGGAACGCACCGTGCGCACACCTTCCGATACTGGAGGCGGTGTTTCATGATGTCAAACACGGTGCCGTGACCTTCACCTGTGATCTGTGCAACGTGCTCCACTGTACACCGTCGATCCTGTTGAATGATCAGTCACACGTTGGATGATGTCAACATTAACGAGAGTGACGGATGGTCCAGGTTGTGGATCATTCTGCAGTGACGTTCTTCCTTCGTGAAACCTCAGACCACACTCCTTCAGCCGCGACAGAAAGAAACAATGTTCCCCATACACAGACGTCATTCGAAGGTGAATGTCGCGTGTATTAGCGTCTTACGCCACCAGGAAAGGCACGACTGCTCACTGGTCTTCCTTACTGACCTCAATGATATGTTCCTGCACTTCTGCAATTCACACTCGCTCACAGTCGAACGGCTTCAAGCACGCATGCGACGCGACTGCCATCTACCGGGCGATAACGGAAATCCCTTCCAGTGGCAGGAGATTCGTGAAGCCGAATCATCTGCACGTCGAGATATAAGAGGTGACCTGTTTTCCACTGACTGACCCTCATAAATCAGAGCGTCCAACCCTCTCCCGTCTCTCACGACACCAGCCTTCACGACAACGAAGCCTTCCTCCGAGCAATAATCCATCCCAGGGGCGTGCCGTGACCTTTCGTTACAGCGCCTTGAATAACGTAGTGTGGAAAACGACCCAAGAAACTGGTTCCCGAGACGATGACAAGTAGATGGCAGTACGATCGACCCAGGTGCTAATTTTGTTATGAAAGTAATGCGGCTTAGTTAGTTTTTGGAATATATTGTGTAGATTTGTTTCTGTAGAAAGGCGGTAAGTGAATTGATGGAAACAGTTATATTTGTGGAGTGATTTGCAGTTACGAAATGGCATTAATTTACACAGAAAAGTAACATAAATACGTTTTATGTGCAACGCAACACGAGCATCAACATATCGCATGTGAGGCTGGACGTCAAATGTTGGATTGTGTACACAAGTTTATTTTTGTATACTAATAAAATTGAAATAGTGTCATGAAGGAGAAAAAATGTTTCGTGGCGTACACTCAAAATCGAATGAAACGCTCCCCCTTACGGTTATGCAACCCGGAATTTTATATCATCTAGTTTCGCCAGGAATATCAGCTCGCGAGAAGCGTAGTGTTTCCAACTCTTGAATCTAGCCACAGATTCACGCGACCGGGTGGAGACCTTGCTTTCCTCTTGATTTGATTTTAACGGACAAGAAGTTTATTTTGAGAATGTCTCTGGTAATAATAACAAGTGTTATTAACATTTATGCTTGAGTTTTTTATTATTCTTTTACCACTTCCGAACGAATATGTGAAGATTTTTTTTTTCATTTTGCAATAACGCTTTCGGCATTTTTCCTTCAGAGTTATTCTTTTTGTTTTTAAATTTTTGGCGACATCTGATTTGGAAAAAGTTCCACGAAGTTTGTTTTAAGTGTAAATGCATCTGGACATACAGTGTAGAGTGGGATTCGAACAACAAATACGAGCTGCCGTCGCGAATCGAACCAGCGCTCCTTTCATTATGTTTTCTTTCCACGTTTATTAAAATTTGCTTCCTTCAGCCTACTTCCGATTGTCGTATATTTCAATTCGTATTCCCGTTTTTTTTTTCATTTGCATTGTTCGAGCAGTGATAACTTTCTCTCTTAATCTGTTTATTCGAATACTTTTATACTTAATTTTTTTTTTCCTTTTCTCGATTTTCCCTTCGCACTCATTACAGATTTTGGTATCGCGCTTTTCCATATTTTCAGTAATTTAATTCTTTGACTATTTTTAATTTGCCCTTAGTCCGAATCAAGAAAATATGTTGGGAAATGTTTCCCGTGTAAATCTTATTGTATAGTGGTGTAAAATTGATGCCAGCTTTTTCTTGCGATAAGGGTTTTGAAAGTGCAAGGGTCTCATTTATTAACCATGGTGGGAAGGGGAGGGGGCGGAGGGGTGCCAGAAACCTTCCAGTCGGAATATGCCTGAAACGAAAAGTATAGATCGACCAAAACAAAAAAAATCCTTGGGACGAAAAGTACCCGCGCAGATCTCCCTTCTTCCCTTCAGTTCGGGCCATAAGGAAGCATGGTCCACTCTCCCCCGCCCCTCCTCGCGGGAGTACGGTGCACAGGAGTCGTGGGTCTGCGCAGGATGTTTTGCTTGTGGTTCCACTCTTCCATCAGCAGGTGCGTGCTGAGAAGGCTATGCTATCTGCGAGTGAGGGGGGGGGGGGGGTGACGAGCAACACTGCCACAGCGAGTCGCTGTAAATGATTTCATTGTCTGTGCTGGGTGAAACCGGTTCTTGGTGCTCCTACACTTTTCCGATACATTTCTGCCAGCCTTTCTAGCGAAGCGAGGTCATATGTTCCAGATTCGAACTCTGGTCAGGCATGAATGTATCACTGAGTTTGTCCTGCCACAATTTTATAAATTGATAATTCATCCGTATTATCGCGATTAACTCAAGAGGCAGAAGAGTGGTGTAAAATAACCGAAATAGAAATTGATGCATTTGTGCCTGGTGCTAGTGTAACGACGAAGTTAACTATTTATAAATGATGCAATAGGTAGCCCTTGCGCTCAAATACACTTTTGCCACAAAAAAATCTAACTTATCGCTGATCTCTTACTACATTTGGAATACAGCCAAGAGCGATGTAAAGCAATGCAATTACATTGTGAATGTTTCACATCCTATAGTCTTTCTTTTTCTCGTAGCGGGGGCGGGGGTTCATTCATTACAAATATCTAGGAATGGATTTAGCAGCAATCCGTGATATATTTAAATATCATAACATGCTGCGTAGCCGGGGTTCTTGGGTCCTAGCCTCTGATAATGAGTTTTTCTTTTTCGTTGTTTCTTCAATCTTCATCAATTTCCCTGAAGCATCATTCATCCTCTGTCGCCATTGGCTATATGTAAAAATTGACATAAAATTAGTAAATTTTGAAAAGAAAACACAAGCTCATAGCTCGCCAAACATGCACATTTCTGTATTTTATGCTTTCAGCGCTATCATTATTCTTGGCAGGCAATGGAATTGAAGCAACTCTCACAACTAACGTAAACTACATATCACTCAGGCATGACAATTCTCGCGAGCAAAGTGGATTTCTTTGGCACATGGTAGCGCAATAACTATCTTCTGGCCTAGATTTAAATCCGTACTTTTTATTCCAGTTGAGTGATTGACTCACAATTTTGCCATTGAAGGTTTGGGTTGTATTTGGGTTATACGTATTGTGTTTTTGGTGCGCTAGGAAAAAGCAATCCCAAAGGTTCGCACTGAACAGAAAATTGTGTGCTTTTCCTCTCTCTCTCTCTCTCTCTCTTCCAACTCCGTCCCTCTCTCTCACCCCAAGTCCCCACTATTTAGGTAAACTGTTGTTAGAAACATATTTTCCGAAGAATATCCATATTGAAAATAATATTCCCCAATTGTTTTGATAGGGCATTTCTATTGCTCCGAACGAATTATCTCCGTAAAAGTCTAGGGCCTCCCCTATGGCGCAATCGTAGAGTCGTCACCTTTAATCAAGGGGTCCCGGGTTCGACACCCGGTGGAGGAACATAGTGGTTCGGAACCCACTATAAACTGTAGGTCCAGTCCCAATTAGTCTTTCTGTGCATAAAGTGGACTTAAAAAAACAACAATTCAATTCAATTGAATTATCTTATCAATATTTTTAAATCTGCATGCACCTGCTAAATTTAATAGATTATACATTTATATTCATTGCGGGCAGAAATGTGCGAGAAAACAATGCATTTTTTTCAGGGAATGCATGAGTCAATAATAATGTATATTTTACGGTATATACTTTTTTATATTGCATTGATTCAATAGTATCCTTATTTCCTAAAGCAAGCGTGAGTTTCTTTGCACACACCACGCAGGCCCTGCTTGACGTAAATCTCAGATGCAGTAACTTCACGGTTGCCTTTTGCCACCACGCTTTGGCTTTAATTCGAGCCCCGGTGGGTGCTTCGTTCGAGATCCTGCAGCAGTTTTACTCGTATCTATACCTTGAGCATGCCACTTGCAACGGAACCAATAAAATGAAACTTTCTGCACCGGAATGGGCGTGAAACTCTACATGCACCAATGATAAGGTATTTTCAAGAGGTATGTGCCACGTGCAGCATGTCCCTTCGGTCCGAATGTTCCTTTACGATATCATTTCATCATGCCTTACTTTCGGAATTTACAAGAGAGAAGATAGTCCGCATGTTCTTGTGCGGCGGATCTGCTGCACTACAGATTGCTACGACCCTTGGTGTGGACGATTCATGCGTCAGGCGTTGGATTCGGTGTTACGAGGAAGAAGGTGACCAAGGAATGAAGTGAAGACCCAACAAAGGCCGGCCGTGGAAGGCAACCAGGGAAGAAGATGCAGGCATCATTGAGATGAGCGAGGGCAATCCCTTCATGGCTACAACGAAGATTCGCCAAGAGTTGAAACTGGAGTGCGATGCTGCAACAGTTCGGCACCGTTGAGCGGCAAAGAATGAAGCAATGACGCATTTCCATCACGAAGCACGGATCAGTTTTCTTTACAATATTTACCAGCTCCTCAAGAATTTTGGCAGAACGTAATTTTGAGCGACAAAAAAGTATTTTCGTCTGACGAAAATGGTCAGGTTTATGTTTGGAGGCGCAACAACACTCGCTACGGCCCCGAGAACATTTCTACCCATGCTAGGAGCGGCAGGATATCCGTGGCGGTGTGGGGATGGATCAGTTCGTCTGGAGTAGGTGGATTGGTGGAAGTGTCCTCGAGAATGAATTCGCAGGAATACATCGTAGTGCTGGAAAACCACACGCTTCCCAGCGTGCGAGAGAGACACCTTGAAGATGAGATTTCGCACGTGACTTTCGATCAAGACAACAGCAGCGTCCATACATCGAAAGCGAACACCACCTGGTTTAATCAGCACCCAGGAATTTCAAGAGTAGATTGGCCAGCGAAGTCTCCCAATCGAAAACATTTTCACGTGTTTGATGTTTGGGAGAGTTTAAGGAGAAGACCAAACATCTGCTCGTGGAATCCTTGCCTCGTCGACTAGATGCAGTGCTTGAATCCAACGGCGGGTGGACACAGTATTGAAACCCCGCACGGTTTAACCGATGTTCTTTGCTACATCCCAGAACAAAACTAATTACACACATCTCCATATGCAACTTATGTTTCCAATTCTTTTTTATTGATACCTTGGTGCTCATGGTTACTTTTTCACACGCCTCCACCATTATATTATATTCTATAATATTAATATTCACATTATTGACAGATATGATTCACATAAAATTCAAATGCGCAGCACACATGCACCCATCCCTAACACTTAACTATTAGTTACATTACACCTATCACGTTGTCACAGTTCTAAATCAGTGGTGCCCAGGGGGAGGGGCATTATGGCGCAGACTGTGATGGAAATTTGACTGAGTAAACAGGGAACAAGTTTAATTACGTTATCAATTAGCCATTGCTGTTATACAAATAGTAATTTGTAGATTGTCAGGGGAATTGTTACGGGTAATAAGTAATATTGGTGGGGGGCGATATCCAACTCTTACATATTAGGCCTTAGATTGATAGGGAAATTATGGTGGGCGATTAATGAAGTTAGTGGGATTTTCAGGTAGCTGGATTGATAATTATTTTGGGGGCAGGGAATCCCAACTCTTGTGTATTACTATTACGTCTTAGATTGCTTTTTTGGAGGGAGCAATATCAACAGGAAGTCTAAAATTGGCTTGAAATTTTGTTGGGAAGATTGAGTATTAAATTTGACGTGGAGGAGAGGTGAATAAAGTTTTGATAAAGTGTTATGTCTTAGATTGTGAAGGGACTCGAACCCGGAACATTCGGTGTCTGGATCGTTAGTCCATCACTAACTGCGCTTGGCCGCAGAGAAGGTTCTCTTTGGTGGCCAAGCGCGTTAAATGGTCTACTTCCGATACCACGAAATTTCCGGGTTCGAATCACGGCTTCAGTATTCAGGATGGTGTCAATCTAATCTAATCGTCACTCATCCTCATTAGCCGAAAGTGGCAGAAGAGCGACTTAAAATAACAAAGAGGTACAAAAACAACTTTAACCCTCTAGTAATTTCTGATCAATAGATGCGTATTAGCTTTGATTGTTGACTCTTTAATGATAAGCTTACGATTATTATTGTTAATATGGATTGCCATCCATCAACAGAAGGACGGACCAATCGATCATTTAATTCATGACGTTTTTTTGGTATTTGTTGTCCCTTCGGATCAGCTTCGAAACCTAAGGAAATGATTAGATGTCTGTCTGAAGTTAGTGACAATGGTTCTTTAATTTTCCGTTGCTCTTTCAGCCGGCGCGGGAACCACCTTTATGGCAGTGATCGTCTGTTGCCGCGTTTACCTACGAAGGAACTCGTGGCCAAACAACGAATTAGGTCTACCGCTTGGGCAAGAAGCGGCAACTTCACAAAGCCCTCTTCTCCGAAGCAGCCAGCCGGGAAACAGAATTTTGTCAAAATAACCCTTCTGCTCTGTGAATGAACACCGGTTCTAACAGCGTTTCTATACTTAATTGGACATTATCCATTGTTTTTCTTTTTGATTGACTATATATTCTATCTATATATTTCGAGACATATCAAGAGATCACCTCTTCTCTCATCTTCAGGCGATCAATTTTTGCTATGTCTGTAGTGTGATTGGAACAATGACAGTCCGTGATTTTTTCCAAATCCGGTCCGCTAAGCAACCAGTCTTAGATGCCCATTCGAAATCGACAGCTATAGAGCAAAATATGTTTGAAGTGAAGAGTCTTATTGAATGAAACATAGCTCGACTCACCCTCACATTTGAATTTTTTTTAGATAACTTGCTTGCACTTCGTATAGAAAGCACCACGGGACTGAAAATTCACACTATTTGTCATGGCAAATAGACCTTATTCCAGCTTCGCTGAAAGTTCGATGTAGTTGTCAGTCATTAAGTTCAACGCTCTCTGCGCGTGTGTTGTGATGGGTTACCGTGTTCCAATTTTGTTTTAATTCCATTTCATGCTCAAAAAGGCTATCCGAAGTGGGACCTACAGTTGAAAGTGGGATCCGAACCACTAGGCAGTTGTGTCTCCACCAGGAATCGAACCTGGGACTCCGTGATTATAGGGGGTTAACGCGTTCATGGCTTTACAGTTTCGTGAATTCAAGGAAGCCAAGGTGAGAAAAATGTGAAGAAATATCTTCTACACGGAGCTAACTGTGTGTATGTATGTAAAACTTTCTAGCACATCCATTTTCCTACCTTCATTTTATCATCATTACGTTGAATTTTGCACCAGTGATTTTTCACTACGTTCTAGGTCACGTCATTTTGAGTCGTAAAGTATTGTCTGTAATTCAGTTTTAGTATAGTTTGTAGCCTCTCACCAAAAAAATTTTAAGGTGGGAGAAGGGAGGGGGGAAAATAGTGCGAGTTCAATTGAGAATACGAAAATAGAGCGGAATGATTATATTGCTACAATATCTTCAGGAAAGTAAAGCGTAAAATTGAATTCTGCCTCTGAGTGAGTCCATGATATTGTTTATGTTTGAAGGTAATATATTAAACATGACTATCAGCATAACCGAACGCATATAACGAGATGATTTATTAGTGTTACCAGACTAAAGGTGTGGAGTGCGGCCTGTTGCCTCGTTCATTACGGAATTCCACATGTAAAAATTGATCAGCTCTTATTGCTAGTAACCATTATAGGCTTAGACCAAATTCTGGCGTTTATATTTCAATTCACTTCCTCAACAAATCCTTTCTCGATTGACTAGATTTTAAGCGGAGCGTCATTCAGTTGTTTGTGAGTGTTCTTTTTGCAGAAGCAACAGCAGCTCGCTCGCACCCACAGTGCCCCGCCCACTCGACGAGACGCGTGGTCTGTGCAGTGCAGAACAATGACAGTGTTGCCTCTCTATTCGATCTTTGTATTCTCTTTTGCCTGCCACTACAGACAATTCTTCCCATACAACAAATGGAAAAGCAATCAGGCAACTGTTAAATGGCTCTTTTCTAGATTTTCTATTAACACTTTCCACGGCCAAGATATGTTAACTTGGTTCTGTTTCGTATTCCCACAATTTAGCTTCGTGCAGTAGGGCTTTATATTGCAAGCTAAAAAAAACAACGTAGGCAGGTATTTTAACATTTTAATTTTCATCCGTTTCATGATTGTGTGAAAGAATATGGTGGAAAAATACACTACTTGAGACAATATCACTAATAATAATTGGCCGCCGCTGTGCCCGAGCGTGGTAAGCCGTCGGCTTTTGATCTCACTGCCGAAATTCCCGGGTTCGAGTCCCGGCCTGGGTATGATTGTTTATGAGTGTTCCTTCATGAATTTTATCATACACTAATCCTCATCGTTGCGACTAGCCAAAAGTAAAGTAAAAAAAGAGAAATATATTAGTAATAATAAAAATATGAATCTAGCTCCCCATGGTTCCTTTATGACTGTCCTTTTATCAATTCCATCGAGTCATCATTCATCCTCATTGTTGCGATTAGCCAATAAATGGTAGAGAAGCTGCGAAAAATAAGATGTAAAATAATAACAGAATTTTCTCCACAGAAGGAAAAATAAATGCTCCAGAAAACATGCAATACAGGCAAAGAGTGTCCTGTAATGTGAGTCTGTAAACCAAATGTAAATCACGAATGAAGAAGTTACCTGAAGGTTTCGTCTTCTACGAAGCAATACAGGCTTGGATGGCGTAGTGGTAGCGTCGTCGCCTTGTAATCAAGGGGTCCCGGTGGAGGCACAAAGTGGTTCGGATCCCACTTTAAACTGTAGGTCCAGTCCCGATTAGTCATACTGTTCATTGTGGACTTAAAACACCAAGTCAACAGCCAACCAACCAATACGGGGTTGGAAACACTACGGTTATAGGTTTGGAAACACTGCTCCTCTCGGGAACTACTCTACCAGGCGAAACTAGACGATATAAAATTCCGGGTTGCATAACCGTAAGGGAGGCGTTTCTTTCGAATTCCTCTGTACATATTATGAAGTCATTTTCCCGAAATGCAGATGTTCGAAATAATATAATTTCATATTCCATGGAGTTCAAATAGCCGATTAGGATGTACCTTGTCATCTCTATCAACAAATTGCTTTACATTCGTGTCGATTGGTAAGTAGAACATTGGTGTTAAGGACTGCGCATAATCTCTGATAATGTATTGTTCATCGAAATGCAATTCACAAACACCAGCTGTGTCATAGAGTTCCTTGTCAGCTCTGGGAATTGCACGATTCCACTCGGCTAATTTATCTTTTTGTTTGGGAACACTAAATATACAAATACCCTTTTCTTTACTTGAACGATATCCACTAGAACAACCAGGCACAAGACAGTGGCGACAGTTTCCAGACATGGTGAAAATATAACTCAACCAACGCGTTGTTTACATTTTTCCAGTAAGCGGGAAACGAAAAGTGTCATATTTCACGCTTGCGAGTTTTTGGGCGGTAAGTTGGACAACACGCGAGTGGATGTAAAACAATCTTTGAAAAATAAACGAGTATTGTCTGTGTGAATTTCCATAAAAATAATATTTGTGACAATGACAATATTAATGAACCTTTCAGGATAATGCATACACAATACTAATTCTCGCAGCAATTGTCATGTTACGTGTTACAATCCATACCTATGTTTTCTTCCGTATTGTTAATAAAAAAACACAAGGACAGGTCATGATCGACGGTTCATAATATTCTTTAATATTTTCGCGACTACTGTACCAAATATCATAACAATTTTCTGATATAAAGAAATGTTACAAGGAAAAGAATCAGACGTTGCAGCAAAAACCTCATTTACTTCCATTATAAGCAGTCGAACACCAAGCACCGGGGTCAACACCAGCGCCTCTAGCGGATCATTTTCGAGTGGAACCAGCCAGAGCGCGCAGAACCATGCCGTTTTCCACACTACGTTATTCTAGGCGCTGTACTTTCGTGATAGGCAAGCGATGGGTTAATTTTTCGTTTCGGTTAATTATAATTTCAAATATAATATAGGCCTACACACATCCCTACTTACAATAATGTACATAATGGTGAAGCATAGAGCTTGAGTGTGTGAAGTGCATACATACCTAAAATCAAATCTTCGCTGCACGGTTTTTAAAGAAGAAAAACAGCCTCTCGATATAAACTTGTAAATTTCAACCATGAAGAAGATAATGATTTACTTGATATTTGAGGACTACTGTAAATTAAATTACGTTCTTTTTTAACCCTGAAAATAATAAACATCCTATTAGCATAAAGTTTCGGTCTTAAATAAACGGACGGGTTTCGGTTTCTTACTTGGCTAGAATCATTACTTGTCTTCAGTTGGATGCAAGCGCAGATGTGATTCTGGGAACGTTCAATTATTTGCACTGCATTATAAAAATTGCTTAAGTCACTGTAGCCTGTATAGTTCCATGGTCCTAAATTTGTATTGAACAAAACACATGGCCAACAAAATAATTTATTAAAATCATTGCTGCCACATAACCACATAATATTGTTGTACTGAGATGTTTTAAACTGCCTAATGAAAACTTTCCCATCTTTCTTAGTTGGTTTGGTTGTGCACAGTTCAGGACACGGTCGCTCATGGTTCACAATCACAAGCTCCAACTTTACACCATATGTTCTCGAACTGAATGGTTTTGAAAGAAGGTCCCTAATCAAGTCCTTACCTGCAGCACTGCAAATCGATGGCTCGTCTGGTATGTCAACCATGGTGGAAATTTTCAATGTAGAATCCTACTTTTACACCAGGTACAAAAACACGACACAAAGAACAGAAAAAAACAGCACAATATCACAGAAAAAAAACAACACGCATCCGCAGCATCCACGCTTCTAAATTAACCTTCCTTTTTTTCACCCTACCAGCAGTATTACATACCCTCCATATTTCCGAGTAACTGACCACATGACGAATATGTTCAAGTACCGGCTGTGATTTCATTTCTTATAAATAGCATACGACTGGTGATCACTGGCTAACTTCATAATGTAATTTGTTGATTACTATAGAGTTTCAAACATGAAAATCGTACCGCGTTAGGTGGTGCTACGGATGCATAGAAAATTCTGGAACACTTGTGGCCAGTGTGGACGAATTCTTTCCAACACCCTTGCCAAAGACAGATGCGGTCTTGGTGTTGATTGCCCTCGGCATTTTTTCTTCGTAAACGGGGATGGACAGTGTCCATGCAAGAACTGCATAAGTCACTCGAAAAGCGGGGAGAAAGGCGAGCAGTCTTCTTCTTCTAACGCGGTCAGTCGTGCCGCATCGCCCAGCGTCGTCAAGGGAGTAGCCGGTTTATGTTTCAAGCCAAAAGAACAGAAAATAGGGGAAATGAAAATTCTGCAATGTAAATATCTTATAGTAAATAAATTCCATTCTAATGTGTATAAAGGCATTGAAAAACACGAACTTAAGATATCAAAAGTGTTATAAAAAACAACGCAAGCGGCGCTTGCCCCGCCTTTCCTTACTGCACGCTTCTGCTCCATCCACTACGCCACGCCGACACAGCGTCGAAACACCTCAAGATTCATCCCCACGTGGCGCACGAGGGGTAGAAGTGTGGAGTTGTCACCAACGAGTGCTTCTCAGCAGCCTCTGGTGCCTACGTCCTTCCCGGCCTGGTCTCGTCCCCCGCTGCCCATTCGCCCCTCCGCAGTGCTGGCTCTCCCCCCTTTAGGCCTGGACTCCTCGGAGACCGTTTCGGCCTTAGGGCCGTGTCCGAATCCTCACCTGCTACCCTCCTCCATAGCACTGGCAGACGCAGGATTTTCTTTTCAGGGGGAGCTGCCGTTCTCGTCTCAATCTGCGTCATAAGCAGAGTTGGAGAAGAGTTGGAAGGTGCGAAAAGCGCACGGTTTGTGTGACACCCCCTCAGCTGGACGTTCGGAAGACCACTTGGACAATATTCCAACTGATCCCTGGCGGGAGAAAGCTGTAATGGTGCTATTGCACCCTGCAACCTTTCGATTCGGACAAATTGAACGGGATGGGGGAGGAGAAAGGGGCGTTGAAGATTCAAACACGGCCTAAGTCTCGGGTCAATTGATACGGCGCCAGAAGAATATGTACGGGGAGGGGGTGCATTTTTGTGGGGAATCATATTTAATACTGCACTAAATGCCACACACATGATGAATGTTTTTGCATTTTTTTTTATACTGTCCACCTGGCGCCGTAGCTGTGAACCCTCCACGGGGCGATAAGTCTAGCGGCGAATCCTGCGGCCAGGAGAATGTTATAAACCGGAAGTAGTGTCAGCTCAGTGTCCACTACCTCCACAGAGGGAATCTTGCGTCCAAGCAAGATTGTAGGCAGCGCCTCGTTCCTTTCTTTGGAAACTACGCAGGTGGGATCGGAAGTAGATCAAACTGGAAGGTTCAGTTTACGACCTCCCTTTTTGATTTCGTTTTCCTGTTCCACCAAATCCCAATTTCATCCCCCAATGGGGTGGGGGGCACCCCACACTTGCGGCTCGGCTGGACCCTTGGCCTACGCTAGAGAAGCAGTTTTCGAAATTTCCATCGTAAAACCGCCATGACATTCCAACTTCTGGAAAATAATCTCTGTTCCGATATTCGCATTTGTTTGATGACTACGTAAGCCAGGAAGCGACTATCTTGACAACAGCGAGAGCAAACCACAAGAAGGTTCAGTGAATGCTCTAGAAAGAATTACAATCAGGTGTACATTTTCTTATTTAGGAATCCCAGTGGTTCATCGAAAGGAGATGAACGTGCTTCGCTGGCGTCGGTCGAAGCTCCAGCCGAGCCTCGAGCCAAAACGTCCTCCATGGAACCCAGGCCTATCCCTAACCCTCCCCTGCCCTTTCCCTTCCCCCTAAGGATGAGGAACCCTTTGAAAATGGAACCCTAGTTTTACCCCTTTGCCAGACAGGCGTTTGAACGAGGGAGGGTTTTTTTTTCCACTTGGTCTAAGGGTAAGAATCTAACGCAATTTTTTTTACTGGAATCTGAAATAGACAGATTTAATTTAGTCAAGTTTATTGGATGTGGCTATAACTTTACAAATTTCCGAAAGTCTTGATAATAAAGGAACTTCCTAAGGTAAGGGACTGGACCTCGTATAATGTGACGGGTACAAAATAGCCTAAGTGCTGATGCACTCATAGTTACCAGTTCAATCAATCAATAGAGGAACTTCCAAAGACGAAAGGATTTCGCTAGCCTCAACGACACTGCTGCATTACAAGCAAACGTTAGGGATAATCATGTGCTCAGGATCTGCCCAAGGAATTTGTCACTGGTACAAATGGGTTACAAGATTTAATAACGACACAATTCATTACGGAGCATCTAAAGCCCCGGTACCATATCCATAAATCATTAGGTTGCACAAATTCGATATTTTATTTTCCCTCTTTTACAGGAGCTGACTAAAATGGCGTGTTCTCAGTCAACAGTTCCTGTTGAATGGCATTTTCGTTTATCCTTCATTACGGCAGGATCCTCTCTCCAAACCAAGCATACTTTCAGTGTTACGAGACACTTTACGATAGACAATCCCACTCTAACTTCTAGCATTGCAACGTAACGAATTATTGAATTCGGAATGGAACTTTAGGTACACCCTATATTGTAGGTAGCTTCGTGATACGTGAACTGAGTGTTTGTTGACATCAAGATAGTGTTATGTGCTTAAAATGTTACCTTATTGGAAAGAAATAATAATAAATATAGCCAAGAAACTAACATAAAATTTAAAAAAAATGCAAAACACCATGCCGTTGAAAATTTAAATACTAATGACATTTAACCTTCGCGAACTTTATTGGAAAGGAGCAAGAAATTATCCATTTCGACCTGTTACGTAGAACATGTCAGCTGAAAATCAATAAACGCATAATTGGTTTTGAAGGAAAATTAATTGCTCAAGTTTCAGTGACATTCTTAGGAATTCGTAGCGAGATTCATAATATCTGACAGACCTCCGTGGCGGAGTGGTTAGCACAACGCGCTATGAAGCCACGGGTCCCAGTTTCGAATCCAGGTCTGGGCATGGTTGTTCTTTGTGAGTATCAGTTCATCAACTTCATCATCCTCATCGTCGCAATTAGCTAACCGTTGCAGGGAAGCGACGCTAAAGAACGAAAATCAAATAAAATCAAAACAGAAAATATGGAACAAACTATATTTACCAAGCCTTTGCGGTCATTATTCCCAGGATGCAGCATTCTGTCCCTGGATCACTGTGTTGCCTCTGAAAGATACGAGTAAGACACACATAAACCAAATTGTAGGTAATACCTATTATTTTTTTCTGTTCTAAGACACAGTCATATCAAACTCCCAGATCCCCTTGCACCTAAGGCTCCACAGAGTAATTCCACCCTCATTTTCAGTTTCACAAAAGCTGCCACTAACGTTGATGCAAAAGCAAAGAGAAGCCTTGAAAAAAAAAGGAAGCTTCTATTTTTGTGAATGCTGCCCCCACTTCCCTGGTTTTAATCCGGCCCTCTGGATTACTTTCCTTCTTAAATACTTTCAAATCTCTCCTTCCACATCTCTCCCTGGGTGTCTGGAGAGCAGATTTATAATAGCGCCGGAATTACGAATGTGGGGTTTCGCATAACATTTATACATACTTATAGTCCCTTGGTTCGTTACACATGTACAGAAAGTGAATAAATATCTGGTTTAAAATAGACAGTACTCTAGTTCTTGTAGTTAATTCTTAAATCAGAACATTTCTTGTAGGATTATACGGATTTATTATACGTTGCTTTTATATACATACTAGCTTATTACCCGGCTTTGCCCGGGTGTTTAATGAATTCTAATTATAGCGTAAAATGTAACTAATATTATTTACGGGTATATAAAAGCATAACTACAGTATACAAATTATAATGTCATATATTTTACAAATTCACTACAATATAAATTTAACAACAATTTATGAACAACATGTTTAGTTCCACCTCCAAGAGCAAGAATAAATTAAATGGCATTGGGAGTGTACTATTCATCTCAGCGGCCCCGAAAACTATGGTTTCCACACTAATATCGGTCGTTTTACATGTCACCCCTTCCACCTCCACCCCTAGAGTTGCCAGAGGTGTCTTGGAATTGAACGGCATTTAGAGAGTCACTATTCATTTTAGCGACCCCGAAAACTGTGGATTCCACACTAATGTCGGTCGTTTTCGATTATTTTTACATGTCACCCCCTTTCCACCCCCAACCCCTAGGGGGTGCCAGGGGTGTCTTGGAGTTGAACGGCATTGGGAGTGTTACTATTCATCTTAGCGACCTCGAAAACTATGGATTCCACACTAATATCGGTCGTTTTACATGTTACACTTCCCACCCCCACCCCCACCCCTAGAGGTGCCAGGATGTCTTGGAGTTGAACGGCATTGGGAGTGTTACTATTCATCTTAGCGACCTCGAAAACTATGGATTCCACACTAATATCGGTCGTTATACATGGTACACACTTCCCACCCCCACCCCTAGGGGTGCCTTGGAGTTGAATGGCATTGGTAGAGTCACTATTCATCTTAACGACCCCGAAAACTGTAGATTCCACACTAATATCAGTCGTTTTGATTATTTTTACATGTCACCCCCCTCCCACCCCCACCCACACCCCTAGGATTGCCAGGGGTGTCTTACCCCACAGTATTTCATTCCATATTGTAAGTCATATGTGTACCAAGTTTGGTCATCGTGAATGTCACCAATTAGCTTAGCGACTCCGAAGACTATGGATTCGACACTAATCTTGGTCATTTTTGACATTTTAATTTTCACCCCCTCTCACCCCCATCCCGATAGGTGATGAACTTGAAGTGGAACGGCATTAGGAGTGTCACTATTCATCTTAGCGACCCCGAAAACTATGGATTCCACACTAATATCGGTCGTTTTCGATTATTTTTACATGCCACCCCCTTTCCACCCCCACCCCTAGGGGGTGCCAAAGATGTCTTGGAGTTGAACGGCATCAAAATAAATTTCTCAAATATCTACTATTTAAACTTGATAGTACATATCAAAAACTCACTCCTAGCAACATATTACGCGAAATCTTTAATATTTCGTCACTCGACGAAAGGAGGAAAACAAATCAATTAACTTTTCAAACTTATTAATGATAAAATAGATTGTTCTAATCTGCTGTCGAATTTAAATTTTTATGTACCAAACTGTATGTTAAGGCCCAGAACTGACCTCTTTCAAATCCCTTTGGAAGAACCAAAATGGCCGACGCTGTACCCATGAGGAGAATGTGCAACTTATTTAATTCAGTTTCTAAGAATAACCCAACCATAGACCTATTTTAATGTAATTGTAACTTTAGATCTATTCACTGAATTTTTGTGTATTGTTTTATTCATAGAATTTTGGTTTTCATTCAGCTTGTAAGGTTATATCCAACAATTTAGCGTGATTTTTATTGCATTACCTCTGTTTTTCCGTTGTTTCTATAGTCTAATAATTAAATTCTTCTCACAATTGTTATTAAATGTAAAATGTATATTACGTCATTGTTAATTTTTCTTAGATATGTACTTCTTTATGTAATGGTGATATTCCATATTGAACACTGTAATTGGACATGCGCCTGTTGTATTTTAATTAAATAAATAAACATATTTGTCTATCTATCTACCTCTCTCTCTCTCTCTCTCTCTCTCTCTCTCTCTCTCTCTCTCTCTCTCCCGCCGCTCCCTTCTAAAATTCTATCTTGGCGTCCATATTTTGGTGCCTACATCCCCCTCCCAACATTGATAATGTCTTTATATTCGCCGTTGGAGCCACTTTTGTTTTGCCGAAGGTGAATTTGAAAATCCAATTTGAAAATTTGACTTGCAGCAAATTTATCAAGTAAAACTATATATCAATAAATTCTCACCTGCTGCTTGTGCAGTTCTCCTCTTGCTGGGTGCTTGCTTTTTCTTCAGTTTCAATTCCTTGGCTTCTCAGAAGACTTCAGCTGATGACGTCAAAGCTGGAAGTCGAACGTTGCTGTCTCTAGCTTGAATGGTGCTTCTTGCTTCTTTCAACTTGTCGAAGCCCTCAAATGTGCACTTCTACACTGAGGATGAGAGCGACGTAGCTCTTGAAAGCTTGGAAGTGTTGCCAGATCTCACGTGGTCGATAATCTCAGAGAATCTTTCCATCAGCCATCTTCTGAGAAATTAAAAAATAATTTCTTTTAACTATCAATTGATATTAATTTTGTTTTCATGTGTGTCTATGTTTTATGTATAAACATGGAGATAATACTTTATAGCAGTGACGTCATTAGTAATATTAAAAGAAATATAAAGTAAATACAAAGTTTTATGCAACGTAAATTTAAGAAAGAAACAATTCATTGCACTTGGAGCGTCAGAGCTCAAAATATTTGGGTTATTATTTTATTAATATGTATGTATAAACAATTCTCACCTATCGGCCATGCAGAAGGTCGCTTGCTATGTGCTCTCTCTTCAGTTCCAATTTCTTGACTTCTCACAAGACATCCACTGGTGAAGTCAGAGCTGGAACTCGAACGTTCCTATGTCTTCAGGTTGAATGCTGCTGCTTTCAACTTGTCGAAGCCCTCAAAAATGTTCACTTCTACCTTGAAGATAAGAGGGACGTAGCTCTCAAGAGCTGGGAAATCTTTTCAGATCTCTCCTGGTCGATACCTCGAGAGAATATTTCCATCAGCGTTCATGTATATTCTGAGAAATAAAAATACATTATATTTTGTAAAATCCGTTCTCCATAATAACACTAAAGAAATTGTTCAAATATATATATAATATTGTACTATTGTGCTTTATCTATGCAACGTGTCCACACAGACACAAACTTTAGAGCTTAGGCTTATGAACGCTTTAATAGTACTAATTTTTGTAGAAATATTAAAGATTTATTGTACCCTTGTACAAATTTATTTCAATATCATTGCTGTATTAAACGCTCGTATTGTCATAAAAACGCAAATTTGTGTAAAGTTGAGTTATTAAAACATGCTGCAGTCTGCGTATAAGCGGGCTTCTCTTATCATTAGAATTGTTATGTTCATACTGCAATAGCACAGCAAATTATAATTTATAAGTGCAATATCTGTTCACGTACACACACACCGACACACACACATTTCTTATTATATCTTTTATTATGCGTAATTCGAAATAAGGAGTTTTTCACTTCTTGTGTGGTTCCTGTCCATGATTATATTTTTTCATGGAAGAATTTATCGCGCATCTTCTTATTATAAACAAAAATATATACCAACTGATAATTAGATTCAAGTGTAATTGAGTGTTAAAAGTTTGTATGAGAGTACAGTATAGTGCATTTAGTTATAAGGAATATTACCTTGCTTTTCCTTTGTGGATAATTCCTGGCTTTTGCTTCTTACTAATAGCGAAAAGCCAATTATTATGTTACTTACTATTTAGCCACATTTAGCACAGCCATATTTATAACATAAAATCTACAGAAACGGTTAAGACGCGAGCATTGTTGTCATAGGCGTAGCTAGAACTTTATATTTGGGTGTGCACAAAGAAAAAAATGAGGTCTTGTATCTTTTTAATAGCATATTTTGCAACACAATCACTTGGCTCTTTAACTGCACTGTTGTTTGTAAAGGAATATAAATTCACTAAATAACAGTGTTGAAAATTTCTGAATATATGTAGTAGAAAAAAATCAAATTGCATAGAAATTACACACACACACAAAATGTTCATAAATGTTACAAACAAATACATCAAAATACACGTCATCTATAACGAGAGACGTCTGTCAAAAGGTACAATGTTCTTAAACTCATCAATAACTTCATTTACATAAATAGACGAAGCTTTTTTCTGTTCCACAAATAGCAAGAGCAGGGGTTCCAATCTATCCTGCTTCTGAGTTGCTCTTAATTTAGTTTTAACTTTGGAAAGCTTGGAGAAAGCTGTCTCTCACACGTGCAGCTTGTGACATGTATAGAAGAATGGCGTTGCAGTACAGAGTAGAATGCAGTAAATATCTTCTTTCTCCAATGACATCAAAAAATCGAAAATCTATAGACACTCGTTTCATCAGCGATAATGCACACGTTTGTACCAAGTAATGACATTTTCAACTTCTTACTAACTGACGCTTATTTTCTCTCTCATTGAAATATCTGTCTTTAATTGGGCCTCTCCGATAGCGCAGTGGTAGCGTCGTCGCCTTGTAATCAAGGGGTCCCGGGTTCGATACCTGGTGGAGGCACATAGTGGTTCGGATGCCACTTTAAACTGTAGGTCCAGTCCCGATTAGCCTTACTGTGCATAAAGTTGATTTTAAACATAAAATCAATCCAATCAATCTGTCTCTAATTCTCTTTGATACAGCAGCCCATTAGGGTGTGCCTAGGCACACCCGGCACACCCTGTAGCTACGCCTATGATTGTTGTACTGGTACATTGTCGTAAGCCATCATTGTAAATGTTAAGGCTGGGACAAATGAAGAAACACTATACCATTGGAAAACAATACAAAGGAGAAAATGATTGGTGTGCACAAAAATAATTAATACAACAACTT
Source organism: Lepisma saccharinum (assembly GCF_977018435.1). Classification (NCBI taxonomy): domain Eukaryota; kingdom Metazoa; phylum Arthropoda; class Insecta; order Zygentoma; family Lepismatidae; genus Lepisma; species Lepisma saccharinum. The sequence continues at coordinate 38,360,814 of NC_139249.1, forward strand.
ATATAAATGGTGTGCTCAGGTTAGGGTTACCAGATGACAACATTTTAAAAAGAGGACATTTTTAGTTTGACAAAAGATTTTACAGAAGTGTTATCCTACTCGACAACTCTCGTAATGGCATAGTGAGATAATATAATTTATACAACTAAACTCTTACATTGCCGATTACGAAAATATTAATGCAATATTTCAGGTCAACATCTATTGTATAATTTGCAGTTAAAATTTATGTAGATGTAGCATTTCATCACCTTTTATTTAAACATTCGGTATTTCAATAATTATTAAATACAAAACTAGACTGAATTTTTGTGTTCTGTATTATTATCCTCGTAATTTTAATTCTTAAATTATACCTTAAAGTTTACTTAGTAGAGGAACTCTATTCCTTTCATAAAGTATTTTGTCATTTGCGATAAAATACTGAATTTCTTTATAATTTTAAATATATTTTGTAATTCGACTACATAAATTCGTAGGCGTTTGTTCGTTCCTTTTGACAAGGATTAACATCCGCTTATTTCATCCCCAATGAATCGACATAATTACCTCTCGCAGCCTTTCCTTATTTCTAGGAAGGCTACGATATTTGTACAGACATACAGTAACATATGTGTAAAATATTTACAAACATACCCTAAAACTACATGAATTTATAAAATATAATTAAAATAAACTTTGATACATTTCGAACTAGATATGGAAGAGTTTTTGTTTGATTACCTTTTATGTGAAGTTAAAAATTTTATTAAAACAATTATTGAAAATTTAACTCTCTCTATTTGAATTAATTTTTTTTTTAAGAAAATGATGATACTTGTTTTTATGTTTCTTATCCAGTAATAATAATCCGCATTAGAAAAACTAACATGTAATGCCTGTGATAAAGAGATATATGATAAACTGTGTAAGTTCCCCCCCCACCGTAAAGATGAAGAAAGGAACTGACACCAGGAAAGAAGCAGTCTGCGATTGTGGGGGAGTTCAGTTGTGGCACGTTTTATCGTTTTAAATATACGCAATTGAACCAACAATTCATTTCTAATACATTTTAATATTATTATAAGCATTTGTCATATTGCATATAACGCATTAGAAGGTAAATGCAGGCGTATAATGCTTTTATGCTCAAACACTTTGATGAAATTCATACAAATAGGAGCTGCAGGTTCGCTTCGAAATTACCAAGTAAGACACTTATAATTATTTGTCACATAGTATAATACACTTATTTGAGTAACACTTGTTGTGACAAAATATTCACAACTTAAACTAAAGTGTGCAATTTTCTCAAGTATCTTATAATATCTTATAATTTGCATATTTTTCACGCAAAATGAGAATTTTTCTAACAAGGTCAAATTGTCCATCATTCAATCATTCTATTTTCCGGAAGGTGAGGTTCAAGAATTGAAACAGAAAGCACGAATATGCACAGGACAACCTCTGCTCCAGCACACGTACGATGGGATGGGATGCATAAGTATTACCAAGTAAATTTTCCATCACCATGTTCATGCACTTTGTGTCTCGTAAACGCATGCGGTGCATGCTGCGCATGCGTTAATTGTGGGGAAAAGGACAGCTTGTTCTGCGACGACATTCATGAGCATTTCTATATTCTAATTTCTTCATATATGAGAAGTATTTATTTTACACGAGAGCGCTGAACTAAGCTTATATTACATTTCTTGGATCTGAAGTGACGCATGCATCAATTGTGGGAAAATAATTATTACTTTCTTTCACTTCAGATCCAAGAAATGTAATATAAGCTTAGTTGAGCGCTCTCGTGTAAAATAAATACTTCTCCTATATGAAGAAATTAGAATGTAGAAATGCTCATTAATGACGTCGCAGAGCAAGCTGTCCTTTTTCCCACAATTGACGCATGCGCAGCATGCACCGCATGTGTTCACGAGACGCCTCCCGGTGACAACCTCTGCACCAGCATATGTAAAAATTCATTTCTTAAAACAGGCATGGACAATTTGCCAAGCAATACTTGTGAATCTCACTGCACAAGTCCATTCCCTAAAAGTACATAGAATGAAGAAGAAAAATGAACGAAAAACGTGATGGACAATTTGCCTACTGCGTTCTTTGCTTGATTGCACAGGTAGAATGTAGAATATGCCACCAGGTGGTAACTTTCCAGTAATATCGTTTTCTTGACGTTTGGTCGCGTTTGGATATTTACTTGAGTGGTGTAACATGGCACACAGCTATTTGCAAAGAAGAAATTTGTACATAGAAACTAAAACATAATATGTAACAATAAAATATCGGCGAGTTACTTAATGAATGTGTAAGGGAAATCTCTATCATCAGCAGTGAAATTTAGGGAAATGTTCTGGCTACTCTGCTTTTATGTAGGAGAATTGGATGTTGTTCAAGTTCTAATAATCTTGAACTAATCTAATGCTAAACTTTCTCCGTCCATAATCTATTACTTACAAACAAGGTATTGATTGCATAGGTTCTTTTAAAAATGTTTTGGCTTTGGGACATTTCAGAACAAAACGTTAAATTTTTGTGCAGCAATTAGAATACCCGTATGAAACTCGTTATTGTCTTTCTTTAAGTAGTGTTTGTTTGCCGTTATTCGTTGTTTCTTGTTAATACCAAACTAAGTTACAATCAATATCCATTTTTACGAAAAGATAGTACAGTTATTTGACGAAATTGGCTCACTAAATGGTTGGTTTACTTTCATTTTACTTTTATTGATCACATAGTTAATGAACGGTTTATACTGTACAATCAAGATGTTACCATTTGATATATGTTTGCACAATGAATCACATTAATAAGAACAAACGTCGGATTTCAAATACCAACATATTACAAAAGTAGTGCAAGGATGAACCGCACGCAAACGTTGTATCTCCCATATTCTGGCAAGTAGCTACTCTACAGATGCTGTGTTTGCTATTTTGTACCGAGGAAAGAAGAGATCAAACCTTTATTAAATTTAAGTGCGTATTTCACATAATCTAGTCCAATACAACGTAAACCAAGGTAATAGTGTAACTAGTTTCAAAATATATTTCAAAAGAAGAGTGCACGTATTTGCCCTTGCACATTTTACATGAAGTTGCAGTCTCGCATTGCCATGTTTTGTTAGATATGTCTATATTTATGCTCGCAAGAACAGTAATGTTAGAGTTTGAGTTTGAGATTTTGTTTTAAGTCCACTTTATGCAGAGTTGGGCTAATTGGGACGGAACCTACAGCTTAAAATGGGATCCGAACCACTATGTGCCTCCACCGGGCATTGAACCAATAATGTTAGACTATAGTAATATATAATATACGTTTTTATTTTATATTCTCAAACAAATCTTAAGACTCTTTTAAAATTGTTTCAGAAGGAATCTCGATAATTGATTTTTCGCCGAAAGGATAGGATGAAGAACAGAAAGCGTAAGTATAAAATGTCAAACATATACAGTAGTACACACATTAAAGAAGTAGGCATATAATTTACATACACACACAAACTCTCACACACATATAATTATATAATAGAGTGCGACTCTTGTCACTAGGTGGTGAGACTAGCAGATTGATCTATTTTCACAAGCATTTTCTATATGTAGTAAAGTACTGTTAAGTGCTGTATCAGGATAACTGGAAATCAATTAACTATGATATCAACAAGCTCTTTTACATAATTCATGACCTTTATCTTGTGTTTGAAACATCTTCTAACTGATAAGTTTTTGGTTTCAAGTAAACTTTATGCACAGTAAGGCTAATCGGGACTAGACCTACAGTTTAAAGATAACATTTATAAAGGTTTGGAAATGTTTTTGCAATATATTTTAGTTCGTTGCCACGCTCAGTGGCTATAGAACATTACAAAGAGAAAGTTATATCATTTTCTGTGTGTCTACAAGTGTTTTCATGATACTAAAACGATTGTCTAGAGCAAATTGTGTTTACCATTGGGTAAAATATGAATAATTTGAACCATCTCCCTCGGTTGGTGAGTCTTTGGTCCTGACAGAGTTCGTTAAATTGATTCATAATTTTTTTGATTATTTTGTCAGAGAATCCACTTGAAATATCCCATTTCACAAATATTTTCATCACTTCAAAAAGTAATTCAAATGATCCCCAAAGCTCAGTTATTTCTAAGAGCGTTCCCTAAAAATTCACGTGCACCCGTAATATCAAGAGATTCTGCTTGTAATGACTTAGAAGTTATATTTATCTGCCCCCAGGACTATACAATGAACAATCAATAATAAAATGAAACTGAAAGATTCAATCTTCCCATTAAGGCCAATAGCCTCAATTCTTTCATTTGGCTTCCTGCTTTTTTAAGAAAAACTCTTTAAGAGCATACACAGCTTCTTATCTTCCTGCCCATTAATAGGATCGAGCGTTTTGAAAGTTGTTTTCTATATATTTCTTATTTAAGATTTTTGACTTTTGCCATCGCAGAATACTCTTACCAAAAAATTATGCACATTCTGAACTTTTTTCTAACAGGGCTATTTTCCGCTTGGCGCTTACCTTCTACAGCATCTTTAAGAACCAAATTTAAATTTTAAATAGCCCAATGTACGTAATAAGCTGGAGACACTGGCGTAGGCAGAGGAGGCTGATGGCCTTCAATCCCTCCAGAAACTTTAAGAGCATCAACATTTTCAAAAGAATGCAGTAAAGATGTTGGAAAAGAACCGAATCACTATATGCCAGCCGATTACCATTTTTATCTTTGAGCAACTTTCACAACGAAGGGTAAAAAGTACTGGGTGTTCCGCTTACAAGTATAATAAAAGAAAATACATATTTTCTTTAATTATTATTATTTACGCCCAAAACTTTTTACATACATACAGTGAGTGTAAAAAAGTGTTTGGACACTGCAGTAGTTACGTTAATAATGAATTCTCTTGGCGTTCTGGATGATGGTAGGTGAGCGGGATAAAAGTGTTAATTGTTCTACCTCAAATTCTTTCTTTATTGGCACAACAACGAAATAAAAATATCAAAACATAAACAATCCATGAACAATTATAACAAAAATGCCACAAATTATGGGCACATTAAGTATTTGGACACTTAGTAAATAACATTAAAAAGGACCTCTGTGAAACACGATCAATAAACCTGGACTGCCATGCACGTACTACTGACCCCTTCAACCTCTGGGCTCACAGCTGTCAGTTCGCAAGTCTCAGTACCGGCAGTAGCTCTGCTTCATTGAACACGATAGTGCAACATGGGTCCCGGAAGGAGAGAGTTCACCGTTTCTGAACGTCGGCAAGTTATCCTGCTTCACAATCAGTGCCAATCATTAAGGGAAATATCACGTTTGTCCGGCATTCCTAAATCAACAGTGCACGTGATCATAGATCGCTTTGGCGAAAGAAAAACAGTAGAAAATAAGCCGAGGAGTGGACGACCAAGAGTGCTTTCTGAGCAAGACGAACGGTTTATTTTTGCAAACTATCAAAAAAAGACCCCAAAACTAGTGCTCCGACGTTGGCAGCAAGCCTTCAAGACCGAGGTAAGCAAGTTTCCTCCAGTAAAGTTCGTAATGTATGCCGACGAAATGCCTACCATGGACGCTTGACAAGGAAGACAGTTTGGGTTAGTGCAATAAACAGAAAGAAGCGCATCGAATTTGCCCTATATCACCGCAATTACGATGCAGACTTCTGGAACAAGGTCATTTTTTCGGACGAAAGCAAATTCAATTTATTTGGGTCGGATGGTAGGCATATGGTATGGCGGCAAAGAAATACAGAGTTGAAGCCGCGAAACTTAATCCCAACTGTCAAACACGGTGGCGGTTCACTCTTAGTATGGGGTTGTATGAGTGCTGCTGGGGTCGGCAAGTTGTATTTCATAGAGGGAACAATGGATCAGTACATGTACATTGATATATTGAAGAATAATGTGAGCACTAGTGCGGCTCAAATGAACTTGGGTAATGATTACTTGTTTCAACAGGACAACGATCCTAAGCATACGGCCCTTAATTCAAAATTGTGATTGTTATAAAACACCCCAAAACAACTTCACCCCCCCCCCTCAATCCCCAGATCTGAACCCCATAGAAAATTTATGGAGTGTATTAGAGAAATAGATAAGAAAAAGAAACATATCCAGCAAATCCGACCTAAAATTAGTATTGCAGGAAGAATGGAACGCCATTTCACCTCAGATTACTGCAGATCTGGTTAAATCTGTACCAGACAGGCTCCGGGCAGTGATTCGTGCCAAAGGAAATCCAACAAAATATTAAATGCTTTTGTTTTTGCAGAAAATATGGACAAGAATGGCAAGTGTCCAAAGACTTTTTGTGTTCAAAATATGTGATATTTTCGTTATTATTGTTTATAGATGGTTTATTTTTTATATTTTGTATTTTCCTGTTGTGTCAGATAAACAAGTATATGAGGTAGAATAATGTGGTTTTCATTCCACTCGTCTACCTGCACCCACAACAGTAGTGGGGTTTGTACTACAACCAGCACGAGAAAGGAAGAGCACTCCTCCAGCAGCTTTGCTATACTTAAAAACTTGCTCAACATGAACATATGAGTATTTTGCTCTAGTGTAAGTGCTCTTCCTAATCCAAGATTTTTGTAAAAATGCCCTCGGGACTTTTTCAGAAAGGAAGAGCTTTTTTCCATGCAGATTTGTTATACTTACAACTATGACAAGTTCTCTTGTCATCTTATTGTTTATAGTGTGTTTTTCTGTCAAAATCTTGAATTGATATCTACTGGGTTCTGAGACCTAATAGAGTGTGGTGTATTGCCTTGTAATCAGGAGGGTTTTGGGTTTGAGTCCTCATAAAATGTGAAGCCTCCCCTGATGGCAAAATGTTAATGTGAACAAGGGGCTCCGGGTTCGAGTTCTGATAGATTGAAATATGTGTGGCATTCCATACATGAGATTTTGAGAATAATTATTGCTAGTTGACATACAACTCCCAGATCTGAAAACCTGGTAAAAGTGTTATACAATAGAGCCTAGTTAATAGTTGTTGTCTGGGTATAAAATCACATTAACTGCTGTTATATTTCTATGAGGCAAAACTTCTTGATCAATACAATAGAATGGAGGTCATGGAAACATAAATAATTGTTTTCATGTTCTTTCCAATCTTTTGATCAGTCCCATGTTTCAGCCAGTAATATATTATTGCTTGTCCGGGAAAATTATATTTCTTTTACGCCAACAGATATAATCTACACTGCGTCTTTTTCAGAGAGTTATTCATCATCAAAGAGTAATTGCCTTCTTTCTGTATGCCAGTAGATATAATCTATACTGCGTCTTTTTCAGAGAGTTATTTATCATCAAAGAGTAATTGCCTTCTTTCCGTATGCCTGAGTGATTATATCTGCTGCACTATGCTTTTTCAAAGGGAAATGACATGTAATTTATCATGGGACTCAAAGGGAAATTACATGTCATTTATCTACACTCTATCTTTTTCAGGGAATATTACTTACCGTCCATTATATTGAGGAAATTGGCTTCATAGATATTTGTCGTACAAACTGAATTGTAGGTTTGGTCTTGTTGCACACAAGTCTTTAATTTACAGAATAATTTTTGCAATATTTCTGTATTTCAGCTTTTGCCAGATGTGTTGTGTTTAGGGTAGGTATAAAAGCTTTTCTGCCACGAGCAGAGGTGTTATGGTAGGTAACTGACGGCAAAGTGTTGTTGTACAACAGGATAATATCTTCTAGAACTGCTCTGTGACCCTCTCATTTCTTACATCATAAACATATGATTTTTCACCTATGAGAATAACAGTACAAATGGTACCCTCAGGTAATGCCTCATGGAATTCACAGATAATTTTAATGTTTGTTCTATCATTTACCACAACTTGTTTTCTTTTTGAAGTGTTAATTACAAACATGGGTCTCTGTGCTTTGAACTCATCTGGTGTGTAATACATGTCAGTATTGCCAGTAGTGACGCGTTTGAAAGCTGAAAAAGCTTCATATAATTTGAGAAAATCATCCTTGGACATGTCTAAATTGTAATTTTCTCTAGGAAAGACCTCATTTCTGCCATTTTTAAGATATATGTTCTTGATGTTGCAGTTATCAAATTTACTTGAATTTTTTTCCTGATTGTTGTGTCTTCCAGTCTGAAACAGTACCACCACAAAATCAGGCATGTCGTACTGAATACTGGAGAATGAATTTGTAGCATCAAATTCATAATAGGTACCAGAGGCAGGCTTCTGTACAGATTGATATGTGTAAAATTGCAGAGGAACCTGTGGATTTTTTAGGATATCAGCTTTGTATTTAAGAGCATAACTGGCTTCATATTCAACAACAGGGATTCTTAACTCCATAGTCTGAATAATGCATTTGCCTGCATCAGGTAGGGTATTAGGCAGAGCTTCTCCTGTAGAGTTTAATGTGCTGTACCTCATCAAAGCATTATTATCATTTGCAGCTCTTCTAAATGTAATTCTTAACCCACCCTTCCACATAATATCTTTGTAATCTGAGAAGAATCCTGGCAACAGGCGCATAGGGAATAACACAGTGTGACTCTTGGATAATATCTTCTCACCAGCTTCAAATCCACCGATTCTGTAGTATGAAGCCTCGGTTTTGGATAATTTTAGTGTGGCCAAAGCCGTGGAGGTAATGCCGGGATAATCTATTCTGTTTATAACAACGCCATGCTTTCTGATCTCAATTTCAGAGAACAGATGCGGCACAAAATTGTCTACCAATCTTATATTTGAATTTGCCGGATAATCTGTACCATCGAGCTTTACGACATCAAATTTGATGTATAGATCTGCTCTGTGGGGGTGTATAAAGCCATCCCCTACATCAAGATCCACCTCTATTTCTGTGTTGGGTTGATTTAAATTTGCAAATGTCCTCCTGTTTGGAGGGAATGATTGTAGCTCATAACTCTCAATATTTTCCATTGTATGTATTTTTATTTAAATGTTAATCTCTATGATAGCAGTTGTTGTGGCTCCAGCAAAATCAACTAATTCTTCTTTTTCATTAGTGACCATCAATTCAATATTATCTATTCTGTTATGGCACACAGGAAAATATAATGTTGGGGATGGATTGTAGATGATGGGCTCCATGAATTCAGAATTAGGTTTGAATGTTGCAATGATGCCAGTTTGTTTGTGAGAGCCTATGCCATTTGATTTGGTGATCATACCCTCGGCCACATTACAGTGAATATTCAGAGTCTCTATGGCTAAGAATTTAGGTATATTAATAGCAGTGTGTTTGATGGCTGGTTCAAGTTTTGTGTTGTTCTCAAAGCCTAACAGCTCTCCTATAGTACCCAGATCCACTGTTTCTGTAGCAGATACAATCTCTACTCTGTGAGTGACAGAATTTTGAGTTAATACTATACCTCTGGGTAATTGAGCATTTAGAGTGGACAGATTATATTGCCCTGGAGTGATGACAATTTTTTCATTACCAACTGCAATTGTGTTGTTGTGGTGTGTAATATTAGGGATCAAGTACATGCCGTAAAATGCTCTGAGAGCTATTGTTTTGGGATACACTATGTCATCATGCAATTTGAGTTTCAATATTGAATTTTGGCTGGTGAGATGGAATACCCCCATGATGTTTTAAATACCACAAGGCTTTTTGAAAATCTTCAATTGATGGTTTATTTATTTGAGACATATATCTAAGAACAGATAAACACAAATGTCCGCAATTAACATCTTTGAAGTTTTGAATACGGGCATTATTGTAATAAAGATTAGCTGATTTTAAATATTTTATTAAATTTTCAGGAGGAACACCTCCAAATGAATCAAACACAAATGCCTCATCTTTTAAATATTTAAGATAACAGATCCAGTGAGTGCCCTGATTTTTGTACTTATCCAAATTAACTATGCCACACTCTTTGTTGAGTGGTTGTTCCGGTAAAGAATCAGACATGTACACACCTCTAAAATTTTTGATGCCCAGTGGCTTGATTAAAGCTTCAATATCTTGGTTTGTAAGCGGCTCTTGTTTTTTTTAAACTTATTCTTAACACCTTTGCCTTTTTTCTCCATGGCCAGGTTATGGCGCCTCTGCTCATCTAATTCTGCCCTATTTTTCTTGGCATCTATTACTGTTTTTGCTATGGCGGCTGATCCCCCGGCCAAGCTCCCAACTGCCCCGAGAGCAGCTAAGATGGCAGGGATGGTAAATATGAAACCCCCCACATGTGATTTTTTTCTTGATTGCTGTAATTTTTTTAATTGGGGGGTACTAAGTAATAATTTCATACCATGGCCCTTGGCAATACAAGAGCTTTTTTTCTTGCGCTGCTTTTTGGTCAAAAGACTGTCAATAGTTTTAAGAGATTTGAGACCTGCATAAGGTATTTGATACATAACACCCTTGGCCTTCATTGTAGGTTTATTATATACATATTCACAGCCCCCACCCCAATTTTTGTTTGGTGCTCATAGCTATGGTGGTTCCCAATGCTGCTATTTTTTCACTCAAAGAAGCATCTTTGCTTACAAATCTGCCAAATGCAGCCTCTTCTAATTTCTTGTCTGCAACATGTCTCTTGTCAAGATCAGAATGTGTGTTGTATGCTATGTCATGGTCTCTACAAGCAGCATCTAGGGGATTAACACCAGGATCACCTCTGTTTAATCTATCGTCCAATTTTGTGCCGGGACCACAATACTGATAGCCTGGAATGTGTAGTTCAAATGGCAGCTTGTTTATAATGTCATTAACCAACCCCCGACCCTCAGAAATATTCCAAAATTTAGGTGGTAGAGTATTAATAATTTTTATGAGATATCCAATCCCCTTAGGGTCATTCACTATAAAATTAGACAATTTGGTGCTTATCATGTCCATAATTCCAACCTTTTCATTGTAAAAATTGTGGTTCCCAGCATTTTCCTCCCCAGCTATCACCAGCAACCTATCTACAAGTTTCCTGACATCATCAACCCACACAAATTCTTTAGGCAGGGTGTTGTATTGTTTGATTCCACTACCTGTCTTGATCTGTGACCATATGGGCTTGATTAAATTATTGTATTTTGCCCCACTGCTCGACTTGACTCTTTTTTGTGTGGGATCATTGTTCTGGTATAGAGCATCTGATTTTATTAATATTTCTTTGTAATCCTCATAATCCTGATCTGTGTAGCTGCCAGGCCTTTTCCTAGTCATCAGTTCCCACAATCCAGGTGTGCCGGTGTACTTAACAAAAGCACCTTTTTCTCCGAGACGAGATTCTGAATATACAATTATATCATCTCCCATAAATGTTACTCTGAAATTGCCAATTCTATGTATGATGCTGCCATCAAGCTCTGTGTCAGCATATAAGCCAAACACCTCATCTTTGTTGTCTTTAGGTGTGGTTAAATATTTTTGAGCAAGAAGACCCAATTCAATAGGATCCTGACTAGCCTCAATTCTTCTAGGAGCAACAGGACTAGGTGTATGAATACTGGAAAGTGGGGTGAATGGGTAATCTAATATGTTCCTTGCAGCTACAGGTACAAGCTCTGTGATCAAATCTTGATTTTGCTCTGTAACGGTTTTGATATTCTTACCTAAATTATTAATAGCATCAATTACAGGCTGTTCTGTTTGTTTGTGTTTTTCATAAATTCCCCGGTTCTCTGATTTCCATCCCTTAAATCTTTTTACAAGATAATCTCTTAATTTAAGATCATCAATGATTGGCCTTTTCATGGTTATTTATTTATGTTTCAATGTCTAGAAAATTGTTGATTTTATTTCTGTATTTTCCAGTATTAGGTGTTCTTGTCATATCAATTGTGACAAACCCATAACTGTCCTGGTTCCAGCACTTGCTGCAAAACTTGGAAAAATCATTGTAGCTCAAGTCCCCACCTACATATTCATCATGTATGTGTTTGAGGTTGGTATGGTCTTGATGAAACACGCATATAAAATTGCTGTTGTCTCGGATCAGTTGCTTCGGTATTTTAGAAAAAGTCTGTGCCAGGTAGAAGCAATCAATGTTTTTGCGTCGCCCCTGTGTAAAGAAATTTCTAACCTTGTTTTGATTATCCAGTATAATGTCATCAAACACAACAACAGAATTATCGAGACATTCATGGAGTGGCTTAACATCTGATTCAAAAGTGGCAATATCCAATCCATCATATAGCTTCATCAGCTGCTGATATTTTAATTGTTCCAAGCTCTTAGAGAAGACATACAAGTGCCTGTTTTTCCAGTCTAACCAGTTGGGTGCCAATAAAAAATTATCAACCATTAGTGTAGTTTTACCACAAGCAGATGGCCCAACAATAAGACACCTAATATTTTCAGGCAGCAACTTGCCATTTCTCTTAATCTGCTGTTCAGGTTCTGGCAGCCTTTTTATAACATCCCAGGTGCTCATATTATCACTTTGTCTGCATCGATCCAGCTGTTTTCCGGATGACCTAGCCATTTGACAAATAACTTGTTGCCTTTTCTGCGGATGATTTTTTCTATGAGATAAGTATCAGGCTGTTCAGTTTTGCTGAGCTCTTGTTCATAGAACCTGCCTTTGAGAATTTCTCCTCGGTGATCCTTTATTATATATGTGTTAAGGGTCCCAGGTTTAACTTGAACTACCGTAAATAATTCTGTACTCCAGTTTCTTGTAAAGCCTCTCTTGAATAAGTGCTTATATTTGCTGATTCTTACTTGATCCCCCACCCTGTATTTGGCCCTTCTTGTTGTTGTCTGGTATCTAGGATAATAAACAGTCCTGATCAATTTTTGCTCATCAGATGGAGTTACTTCAGAGGGTTTCATGTTGATTGTGGAATGGACCGAGTTGTTATATTTATGTAGAAGTTCTGGGAGAATATTAATCCATTTATAATTACCTTGGAGGGTAAATTGTTTATACATAAGATTTTTTAAGGTTCTGTTGAATCTCTCTATAATTGAGGCTTTGAGGTCACTGTAACTCGAGTAATGTTTTATTGCCTGGCTTTTAATAAATTGTTGAAACACTGAATTATAAAATTCTTTGCCATTATCTGTTTGCAAATAGCGCGGTGATCTTCCACTCTGATTGATGATTGTCCTGAAGGCTTCTGTAACACATTTTCCAGTCTTGGATTTGAGTGGCACAGCCCAGGCAAATTTTGAATTACAGTGAGTAGATACTTGTAGCCCTTGTTGATTTTGTCTAAGTTTTTCAACTGCCCACTTGACAACTCAATCAAGTCGCTTTGCCATAAATCATCTATGCCCTTTGTGACTACTGGGAGTCTCTTAAAATTATGTCGGGCTTGTCTGTGTAATTCATCAACAATAATTTGTCTAGACATAATATGTAAACAAGAATATTGCAACTATAGGGTGTTCAGCAGCTGAGACTGCAGGATTTTCTAAATATAATTTGTCCCCTATTTGTATTTTAAATTCCAAAGTGCCATCATCTTCAGTATAGGCTGTTTCTAATGTATTGGGATCTGTAAAATCCTCTAACTCTACACTGGTGATTTTCACTTTGTTATCAGCATTTGTTATTGATAAGGTAGGGTAGTGGTGTGCCTGTGGTTGATGCCAATATTTGATCTTGATTGGTCTCAATGTGCCCCCAACAAAAAACTGGTAATAAAACTGTGCAGGGGACAGCATATATATTTTGCCACCTGGTGTAAATGGAGAATCATATTCTTTGTTGGGGATGCTGTACAATTCAAGAATTACTGAATGTTTTGGATTCTCGATTATGCCTGTTATTTCCTTTTCTGCTGTGAGCAATCTGCTTGTTACAGATTCAAGGTGCTCATTGATGGTCCTAACAACATCATCATGGCCTGGCTTGATTTTTATGTCCACAATAAGTTTCTTGTATTGTTGCACAATTTCTTGAAGCTGGGTGGCAAAAACAGACAGAGCATTTGCTTGATTGGATTCCATGGTCCCTAGCTGTTGCTTGATATTAGCTACAATTTGTTGCAAATTTTCAACAACTGCCAATTTTGAATTTTGAGCAGTAAGATCATGGATTTGCCTTCTGATATCCTCAAACAGGGCATGCAGTTCATTAATATGTTGATTGGTTGGTAGAGTGGCTACTGTCTGTGTGAGTTGTTTGATCTCTGTCTGGATATTCTTGATATCTTCTGATTTCAATATGCGATTCACTGCCCTCTTTATATTTTTAAGTTCCTGTGATGTAGGGAGATTTGATACTGTATTTTGCAAAAATTCAAGTGCCAATTTCACATTGTTTAATTCAGAAGCATCAGCCACATTTTGCATAGCATTTTGGAGCAGGGCTATATCTGCCTGAGAGGGTGTGGATTGCTGTAAAATTTCAAGTTTTGTTTGGATATCATCTATCAAGTGATGAAAATGAGATAGTTCAGATTCAGTGTTGAGGTTTTCAAGCTTTGTGATTTGTTGCTGGACACTAACAAGGGTATCTACAATCCCAGGCAATCGGGATTCTAGTACATTTGCCAAATCATTTTGCACTGCTGCTATTGTACCTTCAAGATAGGTTATGGAACTTTGAATTTTTCCAAAATCTTCGTATGTTTCAAGTTGCAGCTTAATATTTGCAACACTCCGAGTTATTGCATTCAAAGCATCAGAAGATGGCAAGTTGTTCATAAAATTTTCAAGTGTCTCAATTTTTTCTTTAACCTCGGCTATGGCATTGTTCAGAGGGTCCAGATTAGGTATCTCCAGTGATTGAATCTGTTCCTTTAAAGTGGAAATCACTAGATCAAAATCTTCTTGTGACTTTATGCTTTTGACAATTGTTTGGAGCTGTGCCTGGACATTATTTATCTGCTCTTCCAATTGCTGTTTCAATTGCTCAGAATTGGTGGCCTGGGTCTTAAATTTGGCTTGAAGAGCTGCTACAGCTTCTTCTAAACTTTGAAAATTATCCAATGTTGCCAGATCAGTATATTTCTGAAGCAGTATTTTCAGTTCTGAATCAATTTTAAGAAGAGGGTCCATGCATTGTGATTGCAAATTTGTAATTTCTACTTGAAGACTGGCATTGAGTGTGGTTTGTAAAGCTTGTAAATCACTTCTTAATTTCTTGACTCTGACATCAAGCATCAGAATCTCATCACTGTGATCTTCATGTCTTGTATGGCCAAATATATCATTAGGCATTTTCTTTTAGTGGTTATTTATTATTGAATATCTGATTCTTAATTCTATAAAAAAGGGTATAAGCTTGTCATATGATCCCGGGACCTCAATATATAAGCAGTCACCAGCAGAAACAGTATAAACAGTGCCAGAAATCATGTTTGAGTGCTTAATTCTGTAAATATTTCTCCCTACTGAAATCTTGACATCACCCTCAGGAGTTGTAATAAATTGCAATTGACCACCTACAGGTAATTGGTAATGATTTAAATTATTGTTAAATATGTACAATATTTTGCCCGTTTCATCATCAACTTCTGTAAGTATGCTGTTCAGATGAATAATTAACAAGCCACTCAGTTTAGACAGCATATCAGGAGAGGGTTGTGGTGTTGGCAGGTCCATAATAGCCTGTTTTTTGAACCCAAATAAGTTCATGGGCATGTTTATTTATTTCAAATCATGCTCTGTAATTGGGCACTGATTACCATTTTTCAAATCACAATGACCCCATGGTAAAGTATGTATGCCACATGACAAAATGCATCTCTTGTCATCATGTGGGTCCAGAGCCACTTTTCTTACAGTATTGCTAGTCAATAAGTGATCTTCACTCTGAATTCTATTTTCTGATGTTCTGATTAAATTCCGGGATTTGATGCAATTTTTATAATCTTCAAATTGGAGCTCTTTTTCCACAGCTACTTTGCCAATACCCTTGGCCTTTTTGACAACAGCACTACATGTTTTAAAACTGTACACCTTGGCTCTTAACCCAGCAAATGCCACAATAACATCACCAAGTGTCTCATCTTTTAACTTGCCAGGCACCCTTTTGTTGTGGGGTTGAATATTCAGATGGCCAGGCAATTCACTGGTATCAAAATATTCAAGCAATTCAGGCTGTGATATATCTTGATAAATATCTTCTGTTTGAATATCAAGAATAAAACTATCCGTATCCATGTACATCAGTTTTACACGATCACCATAAAAAGGTTTCAACACATCATAATACAATATTAACATATGTAATTTGGACAATTCCAATATCGCAGCCCCTACATAAATAGGTTTATCAAACTTAATCTTTGTTTTCTTCATGTTGAAAAGTGCCATGTGCTCATCATAAATTCTTCTGTAATTGAAATTAGGCTTTGCAACCAATTTTTTGCTCAGGCTGGGGTCAGTAATTATTTTAACATCGGTATGTTTTCTGACATTTTCAATTGTTTTGCCATATACAGAATTGACCAACAATTTAAACAAGCCCTTATCAAATTCGCTTTTTGCAGATGTTCGAAGCTCTGTGTTTGTATCAATGTATGGTTTCAACCATCTTGAGTGCCTGAACCTTAAGACTTTGCCAAGTTTGGTCACTTGGACACCATGTTTCATCAGGAACTGGAGGTTTTTGTAATATATGACATAACCCTGTTTCGGCTCCAGAGTCATCATGAGCTTCTTCTGTTTAGAGCCAGGTGAGCACTGAACCTCGGGAATTGGGGGCAGATCAGAAAATTTATTGTGCAAATCATCAGGAATTGTCAGATCAACCTCTAAGAAGAGGCCACAGTCACTGTCATCAAAGTCCTGAAGATCCTCAATATTGAAATCTTCAACCCATTCAAGCCCTGCATATGGCAGTTTTTGCATCATGGCATGACCATAGAGGTTGTTGGCATCTACATACAGTATATAATTTGATGGCCGTGCTGGATCATAATCAGGCAGCATAATATGCTTGTTATTTGCTCTGGCATATCTCTGGGAACATTGCACCATCCCTCCTCTTATACCTTTCTCCATAAACAGATAC
The DNA here is from genome assembly GCF_977018435.1 of Lepisma saccharinum. Classification (NCBI taxonomy): domain Eukaryota; kingdom Metazoa; phylum Arthropoda; class Insecta; order Zygentoma; family Lepismatidae; genus Lepisma; species Lepisma saccharinum. Next base: position 38,377,752 of record NC_139249.1, read on the forward strand.
GTATCTTGATCGTGGATCAGATCCAATTGCATTTTAGTGTTCAAAAACGTTGCAGACCATGCTAGGCCCGGGGCACTGAAAAAATACACTGGGTCCAGTCTATAATTTTGCATGGAAAATTTTCTGAATGCTTGCAATATATCAGCTAAGAGGGTCCCATCAAGTTTCGAATATGCCTTGTGATAATCACCAAATATCTTGCATTTTAAATCGTTCCACACCAACTGGGCATGGTGATAATCTTCATCACTGATTCCAGATCCTCTGATTTTGCTGTAAAACTCTTCTTGCGGTGGCAAAGAACACTCATCAAATTTAGAAAAATCTGTGACATAGTCATATGGATACACACCCTTCCGCCTAATTAATTGCAGGTCCTGATTTGGAAACGAGGCACGTGTAATTTTTAAGTCATCATCAGGTAATTGACTGGCCAGTGTAGCCAGGCTAGCAGGTAAAAATCTGTGAGAATCAAGAAATCTTAATTGAATAGGAACACCATCAACTTTAATTATCTTGGTAATGGCAATATATTTTTCATCATTTTCAGCTAAAATATTTAAATTCTGCTTGTCAAACCCCTCGTACCTGATCAGATGATGAAAATCATAATTGGATGCTCCATGGCAAAATATGGGGATAAATCTTGGTCTCTTGATCTGAATATTGCAGCTATTACACAGGGCCATTAAGAATTTACCATCTGTATGAGAATGGTGATGTACCTTGATATTTGCATCTGAAAATTCACAATCACATACCGGACATTTTTCTGCATTGTTGAAATCTTCAATCTGTTCTTCTGTTAAAGGCAACATAGGCTTTGATTTTAATAAGATGTTAGATGCTATGTCACGGCAAACATTTTCTATTCTTTGTGCAAATTCTTTGACGGCATTTGGTCCCATGTATAGGCACAGCTCACCAGCTACACCACCCTGTACAACCATATAATAAAAGGTGGAAGGTTCATGTAACTGGTATGGTGTAATCGAGGATTCTTCAGGATCTGGATTGCAGAATGCAAGAGGTTTGAGGTTCGATTCAAAATCATAGACAATAAATGTTGGGTGTTCCAACAAGGCTTCAAATTTTTTGAATTTGGCATTTTCACTTGGCATTGGCATCACCATATGAACAGGTTTATGGTTGCCACAGTATTTCAGATGCTCAATTAACTTGTTTTTGGCAATTTCTACATTTTTTTCAGGAACCCCTTTCACCATTTTTCTACCATCAAATACAGTTAAACATCTTCTGCACAACTTGAATATTGTATGAGTTTTGTCTAGTTGTGTTCTCACTAAAGCTTGAAGATTATGTATCAGAGTGTAATGATAAGTGCCATCCCCTTCAATTAAGAGCAAATCAATCGGAATAGAAGATTCATCATCAAGTGTACTGATTCTGAGAGGTGCTATCGAGCAATTGCCAGTGGAACAAATAAATACATTAATAGATAATTGTTTACCGTTGATGTGCCTGGCCCTTTTTCAAATTTATCAATATTCTGAACAGACATCGGATATTCCAAACCCTCCATTGCATCGTCAAAAAGATGTTCATGTTGTTTGTAATAACTTATTCTCTGAGGATTCCTTGAAACTGGATACAAAGCAGCTAATATACACCACAAAAAGCATTTCAGGTCGGCATTTTTTATATTAACCACGGCTTGTTTGTTTTTGATATTATCAGGTAATGGCAGATAAGTGGAACCTTGTAATGGGCTGAATTCAGAAATATTAACATATAACTTGTGTGGAGAACCACATAGGCTCCATCCGGACTCTTTTGCAGCAAATTCGGAGTGTTTAATATTAAATTGATTTATCAAGCTGCTTATTATTGTGTCTGAATTTGCGTTTGAATATACCGGTAGAGTTTCTGTTATGTGGGGCTGTGTAAATTTTGTGCCATTTGGTTTCTTATATTGTACAAACAATTTGAGGGACAGCTTATAAGAGCCATTTTGTGCATTAAGAATTGCCTGCAGATCAGGTTTTTTACTGTTCAAAAAATTCTCAATGCCACATCTTGGCTCTGATACAAACGGATAATCCCTAAGTTGGCCAGCAAAACTGCTACGGATGGGTTCATAGCGTGGCTGCTTTGCAGGTCCAGCATTAACAGGTGCTTCGTGCTTTCTTTTCAGACCAGATGTAGATGGTTGAGTTGATGACTGTACAGAGCAAGTATCTTTATGCTTATATGTGAAATATTCCATGTTATATTTTCTATTGCATTTGGGGCAACTTATTGTGGGAGTTCTGTATTTGTCTGGCTTACAAATTTTTTGGTGTCTGGCCCAATTAGAGCTAAATATATTTTTATTGCACTGATTACAATATTTTTGATTCGGCATTTTTGTTGTTGTTTATTATATACAATTTCCCGGGATTCAAATCAAAACTTTATACTGGATCAGTTGGGTTCAGCACTGTGCTTTGTGTGTGTATGTGTGTGTATGTGTGTATGTGTGTATGTGTGTATGTGTGTATACACTTAATATTTTTTGGCTTTGGTATTTATATAAAATTTCCTGGGTTTTAAATCAAAAACTCTATGCCTATCTTATGACAGGTTGTAAAGCCAATAGCTTACAAGTGGAAAAGAGAATCACACTGACTCTGCACGAACATGCATATTTTGAATAGCAATAACCTTGTTATGTATAACAGGCTGGGACAAATATAAACTTGATTAAATATGAGTAGATTACAACAAATATTATTCAATATGAATATTTAAACCAGTAAGTATGAGAAGCACTGTATCAATACATCTGTTCTCCTCAGCCACTCTTACAACACTAGCTGATGCAATACACGGGAATTTCTGTAAGTACTGGCGCTGAGGAGACATGCAAACCAAAAATCAATACTACCGTCTTCGGGAATTGCACACACTGACACAGAGGTGAAACACGCAAACACGGAGCAATTCTCTGCATATTGCATTGTTTTAATATTGGATATGCAAGTTGAGGCCGGGGTCCAATTAAACTTAAACTGGAAGTAAATATGTGTGTGTATGTATGGGTTTTTGCTTAATTTCTGGTGTGGTCAAAAATTTGGCAAGTTTATGGACAAAAATCTGCTTGAGAGGGGAGTTGATACTTTCCGAAGAGCATTTTTACAAAACTCTTGGGTTAGGCAGGTGCTACACTAGATCAAAAAGCTAATATGAACATGTTGAACAAGTTTTAAGTATAACAAATCTGCATGAAAAAAGCTCTTCCTTTCTGAAAAAGTCCCGAGGGCATTTTTACAAAAATCTTGGATTAGAAAGAGCACTTACACTAGAGCAAAATACTCATATGTTCATGTTGAGCAAGTTTTTAAGTATAGCAAAGCTGCTGGAGGAGTGCTCTTCCTTTCTCGTGCTGGTTGTAGTACAAACCCCACTACTCACAACCCTGAGCGGATCCCTTGTTTACGTACCATCAATGGTGTCCAAACACTTTTTACACTCACTGAACATAAACTCAAAAAGTTTTTTTACAAGTCTAGTACGCTTCACCATTGGTTGCGCGGGAAATGTCTATTCGGTATTCCACCTCGGCCTATACGTTTTCTAGCATTTCTGGCTTCACATTGTTGATTGCAGCACGAATTCTTTCCTGTAAGTCTCGTAAATCTAGAACCTTTGTAGAATACACCTGATCCTTTACAAAAACCCACAAGAAAAGCCGAGCACAGTAAGGTCCGGTGACCTTGGCCACGTTATGAACCGCGATCCTCTACCAATCCATTGTGCATAAAGTCAGGGTTTCGGAGCGGAGTGCGGAGCGAAGTGCGGAGCGTACTAAAGGAGCGCTCCGGAGCGACTTCGAAGCGTCAGTTCTACTCCGCTCCTCGCTACGTTCCGTAGCTACGATTCTCCAGTCCCTTCCACCCACTTATTTATTTACTTTCTTCATATCTACTCACGAAATACCATGAATCTAACGAAAACACACAGATATAGTTAGAACAAGAAACACACCTCGCATCGAAGGTTCCAGGTTTGAGTTCTGGATTTATTGCGAGGGTGGATTATTCCTGTGTGTCTATTTCTCATATTCGTCTAAAAGACATTCCTCTGTATTCCCGTGATTAACTTAGGGAGACACCAAAGCTACTCAAATAACAAAAGTACAGAAAACGCAAGACACACCTGGGTACGCATGTTACACCTTGGAAATTAGCAATCTTAAAATAAACTTTCGTTTTGGTGGACTACTTTCAAAATCGTTTGGTGTAGTCTCGTTTGGAGTGTTGGCTAGCGTGTCGGACTTGCGTGCGGGCAACCTGAGTTCGAGCCCTGCAGAAGGTAACTTTTTTTGTCAAATATCATCCAACCTTAATTATAAAAATTGAGGTTTCTTCAAAACCTTTTGAATTACATGCCACTTCGTATGTTGGTAATCTGAAAGCAGCAAACATGAACATTTCTTGTTCCGAAGCGACGATGTATTTGTGTATAAGTTAAAAAACACAGTTATTTATTAGCGAAAAGCATGCAGCTAAGTTATAATTGAGATCATAGTTGTCAGTGCTAATATGGCAATAGCTACATTATGTCAACACACCAACTTAACGTTCCCCGTAAAATGATTACCTTTCCACGTTTGAAAATCGTGAGTGCTGTCTAAAGTAAATACTTTGACGCTTGCATTTGCATGTTGGAATCCAAAGTAATACGATTTTCTTTACCAGCAAATGACATTGAAACCATTAATAACTGTTTTTGCAATGTGATATTGATATCATATATTGAAAGATTAAAAATGGAGAATTTCTCTTAAACCAACTTATAAATACTACTGATGTGAAGCGTATGATGACGATCAGAAAGCCTGAATGTTGCATTGAAAACTGCAGAGAACCATGACTGGCTTATGAACAGCGAAAAGTTTTTCTATGCTTCAATGGGATTTTAGATATTACTATAAATAAACAAGGGAGAAGAACACAGGTTGGTTTGATGAACTAATTTGTAAACTAAAAGTTTTAATTAAAGAAACAAAATACGTTCACGATTTAATATGTCATTCAATTTCAGGCACATTCCACCAACTGAAAGAGTATTTTCAAAATTAATAATATTTGGATAATCGACAAATCCAAACTTGACGTTGAGCCCGTAAAACACTTGATAATTACAGAAATATACGTAATTTAACTTAAGCATGCCCTTAATTTTGTGTCTTGATTGTGGAAATAATGTGTTGCAACGAGCAGTAGTATGTTTTAGAGAGTGTTTATAATCTATTGTGTACTGCATGAGAATACTGAAGTCATTCTTAGTTTCCTAATCAAATAAAAATTATTTATTGTAATCTTTAAAAAGGAAAGCCTTTGTTTCTTTGCTGCTGTTAATGATAGAAATTCAATTGCAAACAAGTTACCAAATTAACAAATATTTATCTTACATATTTGTGCTATGTGCTCGTATGCTTTATACAGGATGAGGAAGGAAACAGATTGTTCTTGGGTAAACTGTCCTGCTTTTGTCAGAAAACCTGATCAGCATACTGAACCAAGCCATCATACGAGATACGACTTCAATAATAAGATCCGTTTCTATGGCCAACTAACTCCAAAAAGGGTAATAAAATTGTCAGTGTGAGGAGACTGAGAAATAAATGCCTCCCATATTACATTATACTCTGTATGCCTAGTGTGGTTTGCCTGTCTCTGAAGAATAAGCTGAAGACAAACCTCTGTCGATTGTAACGCGTGTAAAGTCTGTTCCAGCTTACAAATCGCATGAAATACCTTCGCTCGCTTCAGTGTGCTGCACAAGGTCATATTCGACTGATAACCAGACACCACGTGACTCCGCGGCCAACCGACAGCACCCCAGAGAACATTCTGTAACTTTGCGAGGTTCCTTCGCATCCTTGATAAAGCGCATGCGTGTAGTCCAGGCACATTTTGCATAACTTTGTAACTAGCAGTGAGTTTGGATTCTGGATATTTTTTGAACTCGGAAAAAAGTAATGATGTGCAGAAAAAACATTTTTTTCTGTATGTTTTGATTGTGTGCTCAAATGTTGCAGTAATCATATCTCCTTGACCAGGCGCGGCTCGTGCATTATTTACCCGGGGGTTCACTGAAGTGATGTGACATATATTCACTTTCCGCAAAATATACTTCCTTCGCCCAACAAAAGGATGGGGGAGGGTTTAAAAGCTTTGTCAAGAATTCTTTTTATCTGGGAGTATAAGGTTTTGTTGTAGGGGTGTGCGAATAAATTTAGGGCTGAAACTACAATAAATTGTGCCTTTATGAAAAAAGTTGAGTTTTGTTGGAATATCATGGACATCCTCAAGTAGGGGCAAGTAATATATTTTTTTCCCCACGAGGAGCAAAAAACACTCCTTCAGTCTAAAGTTACTGCAACGCTTTTATAATAATTACCAAAAATTACTGTGACTGAAATTAAATTATATGCGTGTAATATATAATTTTTGGTTTACATTCAATTTCCATGGGGGGGGGGGCGGCCCCCTTTTCCCCTTCCGGACGTCCATGCTGACTAATCAGAACTGGTCCTACATTTGTTAAAGGGAAATGGCAACTAATGGCATGCGCATACTAGAAATCGAACCTGAGACCCTTTCATTTATACGCGACAGGTTTGTTCAAATTTGGGGCTGGTCGACCAGCACACGCTTTTTTTCAGTGGACAAGGAAGTTTGTTTACGTTAATTATGTGCATTTCTATCGGTCATTTCTTACCTGCGCGGACAGCAACGCCTACACTGCATCAAATGACATAACCTAGGTAAAGTCCATCCCTCGTTTCACTCGCAGCATCACTTAATACTTTCCAACAAGTATCCAAGCACTTCAAAAACTAAAAAACTTGAGACTTTGACACCGAGCGACAGCGAGTCACGTCTTCGCGCCATTCTTTCTCTTTCGCGAACCCGAAGTGTTTCCACCTTAAAGGAAAAACCTCTGAATGCATGCACAAGGTATTTTGGTAATGTATCTCCTTTATTTTAATTCATCGCATCTAATTCCAGCTTCTATTTGTTTCCACTCATCCATCTCTGACACAATCTTGCATTTATTCCAAGAAGTTCGGTGCAAAAATGATACAAGAGAAGATTGAATATGTAATGTGTGCGCTTCAAACTTGAACCGCACGCAGCAACACTGGAAGGGAGGAAGCAGCGAGAAAGGAGCCTTGTCCCGCGCCTTCTGCGAGAGAACGAACTGCGCATGACCGTTGGGTAGAGACATAGGTTCTGCAAATCTCATCTCCCATGTATTTTGTCCTATACCCTCCTCGCGCTTCTGCTCCCGCACGAAGCTTTCACAATGGCACGAGCTGTCCTGTGGGGGTTCAACTGAGGGTCTGTATCAGGGCGGCCGATTCGCGGTTTCTTCTTCTCAGCAAGAGAGTTCGCCGTGTTACGGGCACAAATACATGACTTATTGTGTAGAATTTTTAGCGAAATAATGTGAAAATTTAAAGACATTGTTCATTGTTCATTCTCGAGGTGATTATCGTATATTACTGGGGGTTCACTGATCCTGTGCGCTATAGGGCCAACCGCGCCTGGCACACAACAACAATTACATTAGTCAGTCACTCCCGAGAAAAAAGCGCTTCAATGTTTAGAAACTTAGCAAGCGGTACTCACAAGACGAATATATTGTCCGTCTGTCAGAAGGCCCGGTGGTGTGGTGGTAGCGTGTTAGGTTGGCACACAGAAGGTACTTGGTTCGATTCCATTTGATTGTCTCCAATTTTTTCTTAACTCAAGCAACTAATTATTTCATTTTATTTATTGCACACATTCTTATTTTATTTGCTGTGCGAATTGTTGAATTTCGAATTGAATTTTGTTTTCCAAACTTTTACAATAATTACTTGCGAATAGAATTATATTTATTCCTGGTTCATTTTCTCGAAAGAAATGTATACTTTTCACTAGGTATAACATTTTTTGAATAAAAACTTGAACAATTTAATATGTAAATGTTTGTAAAATGATGAGAAAATTGGAAAATTATCTTTAAAAAATATTTCCATAAATAAAATTGAAAACGGCAAAATAGAGATTTCTACCAAAAATTAAGTAAATTTGTATTTCACCTTTATTTCAATAAATTATTAAATAAAATGCAAACATTTGTTGCTTGAGTTATTAAAATAAAATTGGGCAGTAGAACCGGAATCAAACCCATAACCTTCGGGACGTGATACTTATTCGCTACTATGGGGCTACCTGTCCACTTTAAAGTCATACAATAGCATCTCCTCATCAAGGCACTTGGAAAGCATTGAAACCTTCAAGCGCTTTCCTCGGATTTTTTCTTCTTTTAAGTCCACTTTATGCACAGTAAGAAAGCTTATACCGGATTGGACCTACAGTTAAAAGTGGGATCCCAACCACTCGCGTATAAACCGGGTATCAAACTTTTCCTCGGAAATTGCTGGCTAACGTGCGATATTATCAATACTCTTTTCGGGCATGGATGATTGTGTTTGTTCCAATGATAATAAAGAGAACATAGAGAAAATTGACATGTATGACAAATGAGAAAAATGTGAAGAACTGGGGATACTGACGAGTAGGTGTATTCCTTTAATTCATTAATAAAAAAAACAAAAACTACAGGGTACCCTACCACTATACAAAGTCCCGTTCCAAACCGTAGCCTCTCCTTCTTAGATGGAATCAACAGATATTCGCAGTTTGTGACTTGTGTGCTTTTTCTGAGAAACTTAGATATTTTATTTTAGTTTACAATTTTATTTCATCACTAATTTTTCTCTCTTGTTTATTTATATTAATAACTAAACTCCTACTATAGTAAAAAAATAATTTCACTATTCATAAGTCATGCATTATAAACTGTTAAAAAATAATGCATTGTTCTCTGCAGTTTTGTGTAGTAAGTGCAGTTTATGTAATTACATTAAACGTTACAGATCAACTACAGATCACATTTTTCACATCAGATAGACACTTGAGAAAAAGTGGGAATATAATCAAAATGTCCACCAGCTATTCATTGATTTCAAAAAAGCATATGATTCGGTCAAAAGAGATAAATTATATAATATATTACTAGAGTTTGGAATACCTAAGAAGCTTGTTAATATGATAAAATTATGCACCAGTGAAACAGGAATTAAAATTCGTGTGGGTATTAAAATGTCTCTGACAAATTTACAATTCATGATGGATCAAAACAAGGACATGCATTATCTCCTTTGCTCTTTAATTTTGCCTTAAAATATGCTGTTAGGAAGGTAAAAGAAACTAACGAAGGACTCAGTTGTTAGCATATGCAGATGATGTAGACTTATTAGGGGATGATATAAATACCATTAAGAATAATGCTAAAATATTTTTCAAAACTGCTAAAGAGATAGGTTTGGAACTTAACAAAGAGAAAACTAAATATATGCTCACAAGCGGAAACCGAGTGTTAGATAATAATCAAAATCTAATTATTGATAACAAGTCGTTTGAACCAGTCTCCAAATTCAAATACTTAGGAGTAATATTAACAAGTGAAAATTATATTAAAGAGGAAATTAAAAGTAGGCTTAATTCAGGAAATGCATGTTACTTTTCTCTTCATAAACTTTGTCTTCTCGTTTAATATCTAAGAAACTAAAAGTTAAAATATACAAAACAGTAATTCTGCCTGTAGTATTATGTGGGTGTGAAACTTGGTCCCTTACATTGAAAGAGGAACATAAATTGAGAGTATTTGAAAATAAGATCCTTAGGAAAATATTTGGACCTAAAAGGGATGAGGAGACAGGTGAGTGAAGAAGGTTACATAATTTGTATTCATGTCCAGATATTATTAAAAATGAGAATAATGAAATGAAGAAGACTTAGGTGGGCAGGCCATGTGGCACGAATGGGAGAGGAATGAGGAGTTTACAGGATTCTTGTTGGGACACCTGATGGTAAGAGACCTATAGGAAGGCCAAGACGAAGATGGAGGGACTACGTTCAGTTGGACCTAAAGGAAATTTGTAGGGATGGAAAAGATATTATATATATATATTGCTCAGGATAGGGACAGATGGAAAGTCTGTGTTGCTGCAGCCATGATCCTTCGGGTTTAAAAAGCCTAGAGAGTTAGTTAGTTAGTTAGTCCTCTGCAGTTTTGAATGCAACATTCAGGCTTTCTGATCGTGCATCTTACATCAGGATATGATTATTTATAAGTTGGTTTAAGCAAAATTCACCATTTTTAGTATTTTAATATATCAATATAACATTACAAAAACCGTTATTAATGGTTTAATTGTCATTTTCTGGGAACAATAAAAAAATCGTATTACTTCTCATCTTTGCTGCTTTCAGATCTCCAAAATACGAAGTGGCATGTAATTCAAAAGGTTTTAAAGAAATCTGAGTTTTATAAATAAGGTTGGATGAAATTTGACAAAAAAAAGTTACCTTCTGCAGGGCTCGAACTCAGGTTGCCCGCACGCAAGTCCGACACGCTAGCCAACACTCCAAACGAGACAACACGAAACGATTTTGAAAGTAGTCCACCAAAACGAAAGTTTATTTTCGGATTGCTAATTCCCAAAGTGTAACATGCGTAGCCAGGTGTGTCTTGCGTTTTCTGTACTTTTTTTTATTTGAGTAGCTTTGGTCTCCCCCTAAGTTAATAGCAGGAATAGTGAGGAATGTTTTTTAGACGAAGATGATAAATAGATACACAGGAATAATCCACCCTCCCAATAAATCCAGAACTCAAACCTGGAACCTTCGATGCGAGTTGTGTCTTGTTCTAACTATATCTGTGTGTTTTCGTTAGATTCATGGTATTTCGTGAGTAGATATGAAGAAAGTAAATAAATAAGTGGGTGAAAGGGACTGGAGAATCGTAGTTACGGAACTGTTGAGAACATATCCTTCGTCAAGATAGAGAATCTCTATATCCCTTGTGATAGAGAACCTATTAGAAGAATGAAAGGACAGATTAAAATATTAAATTTGATGTGTATCCTTTCGTTAAGATGCCTAGAAAACAATATAATAAATTTGTTCACTGCAAGCGAATAATAAAAAAAGTTTGCCCAGTTCGCACCCAGGTCTTGCTGATGAAAGTTCTGCACGCTAACCAACACACTATCAATAGCACTACACTTTGTTTTTTCCAGTCAGTCTGTTTCCTTCCTCAGCACATGAAAAAGCAAATGCATCTTAATTTCTGATAATTGTCTCATTCTCTATTAATAGAAACCACGTATGTCAAAAATAGACGCATTCTATCTTTCAGGTTTGTTACCAAACAACATTAAATAAAGGAACGTAACTTGGACCGAGTATTATTCCATGTCGAGAACACGAAACATTACTTCCGACAATCTTCATCTCGAATTTCTCATTGGCATCACTGCTTAATTTACACAAATGTATACCCGTGACTGGTATACAAGCAGAATTACAATGTTGTTTTGGTTGTCTAGTCACAAGGCGCTTGGTGGTCAGACATGGATGGCTTGCTTGAGTGTTTTTTCAATAGGGTCGTTACAACGCAGAAGTGTCCAAGACTGTACTACTTTGTATTGTGACTCTTAGATATAAGAGTTTGCATGTTATGTGTTCAATGGGTTACGAATAATTTCAAGCAATCAGTTTTTTGCCCGACCCACCTCCCCCATACAACAGACAGCTTCGTTTTGTGCCGTATTCCGTGTTCCTTGCAGGTGACTCAGTGCAATCGGCTAGCGCATTGTTCTTGTGCCCGTTTCAAGAGGGGAGGAGGGTGAAACTGCTACATAGCTTGTTTGTGTGTGCTTTCGGGGTTGAGAACTTCGTTCGCTGCGCTGTACGTTGCGTTCGATTTATCCGCATATGGTAGAGACATCGCGTTTGCCAGACAGATCCAGTGTTGCCAGTTGTATTAGAATTATGTTACACCAATTCTGGCTAGATTGTTCTCTTTTAAAAGTATTACTTGCGCGTGTTGTTCTTCTCTTCACTGTCATAAAAAGAAGCCTTTAAAAGCTGTGTTCTCTTGTGTCATTACATACATATTACAGTATGTGTGCTTGTCAACGGTGGTTGACAATGAAATTTTGAACGCCGATGATACATAGACGTCTTCAGGAATTTTTCAGGAAGGGACAAGCAAGGTATTTTTCCAAGGGAGGGGGTGGAATGAGGCAGAATTTCCCCAAAATAGTATTACTCCCTTTAACAAAAAATCTGCAGTTTGAAGTTATCATGTTCCTGCAACGCTCTTGCAATAATTAACATATATTACTGTGACTGAAATGAAATTATATGCGTGAAATATGTATTTCTTGATTGACTTTCATTTCCGGATGGCGTGGCCCCCTCCCTTCCGGACGTCCATGCGAATGGAGAAATCATTCCAACCAGTCTCGGTTAATGGAATTATAAGGTGACTAGATTTGTTAAATGAATATACAAGAACAACAAAGAAAAATCCGTAATTGTTAATTCTATGCATCATAAGCCACGAGAACCATTGAAGATCTATACTGTAATAATGAATTGAAGGAAACCATGCCGAGTTTTTATTTATAGTTTACCTGTTCAAGTAGGAATGGAAAGGTGCACATAAAGAATTACAAAAATGTATCTAAAAGAAAACCAAGTATTTCGATCAAGTTATTTCTATAATTGTAATCAACACTGACCAATTGTCCTTTCAACTAAGTATAAGTTTCAATTTGTCTTTTCCGGACTATTACCTTTGCCTTGCCTTTAATCGTATATTTCTCATGGTCCGTAATTTTAAACAAATTCTAGATAAGTCGGTAAAAAAATAGGACACCGAAACTATGGAAAAGAAATATACTGTGATAGAGAAACAAACACAAAGGAAACACCAATGATATTAACGCGGGTCAAACCAACACTATTTGTTGTTGAGAGCTGAACTCACTTCCACGAACTCGCAGAAATATTCCCATGGAATTCGTTATTCGTCTGATATTAAATACCCAATGATGCTTTCTGTTATGTAATAGGACTTTGCCAGATTTCAGAAAACACACACACACACACATACGTAAAAGATATGAATAAGAGGTTGTTCATTTGGAAATTCATTTCCAAGTTGTATTTTTATGCTCTTGTGAATAGATGTAAAGGAAAGCGAAGTCTCTTATTGTTAAACAGAATTACAAATGTATATTTGCTTAAGGATTAATTTATCACAATATAAATTGCAATTATACATTCAACATACGTTGAAACAATGCCTTTTGTTATGGACTTTTGGTGGATTTAAGACTCAACAATACGCTATCCAGAATAGACCTACAGTTTAAATCTTACCTAAAGTGGGATTCGAGCCACTATGTCCCTCCATCGGGTATCGATCCCAGTGCCCCTTCAATACAAGGCGACGTTGTTACCACTATGTTATCGGGGTACAGCGCGCTACTTTTTTTTTTTTTCAGTACACATTTATCAATTCTCTCATTATTATCGTCGCGATTAGCCAAAAATTCAAAGCTACGTAACAAAAATCAAATCAAATGTCATCAGTGAGGAAGGCACGTATTGCACGCAGCCCTGTTTTCCAAAATGAAACCATAAAATTCAGGACATGGCCCTATCCAAGTAGGTAATATTACATTTTGTGTTTATCACGGTTATTAAGGTTTATACATCTTGTTTCGACTTATCTGCTGACTACACATTGTTCATTATTGAAAACTTGCTTTCAGTTTGCTGTGTACAACGTACTTAATACAAATTTTTTTTTAGTTTTATACGTATACGTTTTCTGGCTTTCTAGACTCAGAAAGTTAAATATAGCAACATTCCATTCGTCGTTTTTCCAAAATTTTTGCAATTTTCTTATAACCACCATTCCTATTTCCAGGTTACTGCTTACAAACTTGAAATGTTAGATATGGCAACCAGACATTTTATAATTTTTGCAGTTGTATTCGTATGTAACCATTAAATACCTATTTCAACTTCCTGCCTTTAAAATTGGGAAAAAGAATCGATATGACAACCCTGTATTTCTTACTATTTAAATTCCCCTGTTCGGCTGAATACAAACAGCATTCCGATTTTCGACTTTATGTCTTCATAAAATTAAACCAAATGTGGCAAGTTATATTTTTGGTTAAGCTGGTTTTCAACTTTCTAGTGTCAGAATTTTAAAAAAGTTAGATATGAAAACTCTGTATTTCAAATTAAAACGTTTCCTAATTGGCCGTGTTTAACGGTAACATTAATAAGCATGATTCCGATTTTCAACTTCATACATTCAAAAATCGAAAAGTTAAAATTAGCACCCTGAGTTTCCAATTACTTTAAACTTTTCCCTTTCGCTACATTCAAAGTATCATACATAACCAGCGTAAAAGAAAGTTAGATATGGCATTCGTGCAGCAGCGAGTGTTTTGCTTGAACACCTGTCTGCCTTTTATCTTCCTCCGTACAAGTTGCTTCGCCTTTCCTCTGCGTGATACTGGCCTTTAGAAGGTCAAATGGATTCTCTGCAGTAGATTCGCCATTGTTACTCGAACCAATATTCCGGAATAACTCACTTCTCCCGCGCCGTGGACTGTAACGTCGGGCCGATATGCCGAAGTGCTTAGCCCGAACCAGAAGTTGAACCGAAATGAGTTTCAGTCGCGATCCCTGGTGGCAGGAAATGAGAGAGTGGTTCCATTCTCTCAACTTATAAAACCACAGGTGGCACACCTGCTATTGAAATATATTGTCCCCAGAAGTAGTAGTAGAGTAGTAAAAGTGATAATGAAAATGTAATAATAATAATAATAATAATAATATCGCTCTCTTCACGAAAACAGTCCAGTGAAGATCGAAGCTTCCCCTTGCCTCCTCCAGGTTTGCCACACTTCTTCTACGCTTCACAGTTGACATATTGCGCGTTGTACGTATGCGATTCATTGTGGCTTCCCTGGTGTATTGTGTAAGGATTATTCTTTGCTTAATGGCAACACTGTAGGTGAGTGACGTAATCTTGTCTGGACTGTTTCCGTGGCGTTAGCTTTAGTAATAATCAGTTATATAACAACAATAACGGGCGATTTTCAAATAGCGTACAAATTCCACAAACAAAATTACTAATGTACTCGGAATCTTTAATCGTTAGTTTTCTGTATACACTCGTATTATCCAACCTCGGAGCGCTCCGGAGTCGCTCCGGAGCGGAGTGGGCAAGTTCTTTGAATATCGCTCCTCGCTCCGGAGCGGAGCGTCCCAAGGTATCGCTCCGCTCCGGAGCGGAGTGAACCGTTCCCTAAAAGTTCGCTCCGGAGCGGAGCGAGAAATTTTCCAACTTCCTCTGCTCCGCTCCGGAGCGAAGCGGGCTAAGACATCGCTCCGCTCCGGAGCGGAGCGAACCATTTCTTAGAATCTCGCTCCTCGCTCCGGAGCGTGGGCAACAGCCGGAGCGTTGTTCCGCTCCGCTCCGAAACCCTGATTAAAGTGCTCATCTAAGAAACGGTGAACTTCCTTGGCAAAGTGACATGGGGCTCCGTCTTGCTGGAAAATTGTTCCTTCTGAAAGTTGAGGCACAGCGTATTGCTGTAGCATGTCCATATAAATTGCTGCATTTATAGTGCGCTCCAAGGAAAAAAAAAAGGACCTATGATTTTATCTTTCATGACTCCACACCACACATTACATTTTGATGCCTTCGCGGCAGTTTGAGCGAGCCTGCGCGATTTGCCACAGCACGTTACATCTAAAACTTTTTCAGTTACTCTTCACAATGTTGCCAACTATCCGTCATTCCAACTATTTGTTACAGTTTTATGAATTTTTCTTTTATTATACTCCTAAGCGGGTATTAATTATGAAATATTTTATAGCATATCTTGCCTTCTCCACTACGCAGCTATATACCTAATATCCACCTTTACATTCCAGCTCCTCCGAAAAAATTCCTGCGTGCGCTAGAACTTGAGGTGCAAGTTGTTGCGTTCTTTTTGTACGTTTACCGATTTCCCGGCGAACGTTGCAATCCTAGCTTAATGTGTTAAACCTTGCATAATTTGACCCCGCTAGCATTCTTTCCTTGGCACAGCGGGAAATCGTAGCATAATTACTGCAGAGATACACCTACACGAAACCACTAGTATTGGGACTCACACATCACTATATAATCTGCTTGCAGTGGGCCAGTCTAACACAAAGATAAGTCAGGAAAATCCATTGCAGTCTTCCTGCATTTCGAGGCTTCTTTACCTCGGGGGCCCCGGGGCGCAGCCCCGACTGCCCCAGCATAGTTACGCCCCTGATTGTCAGTCAGTTAAATCACGCACACTAACCATAAAGCATGACATGGAAGCATAAAGATGAGTATTATTGCTATTAGTATTATTACAATAGAGAGCATTAACCTATCTCACCTATAAAGTATGGACATTTCTAATAGATTCTTTCTTTGGAGAGATACGGAACCAAACTGCCTAACCTACAACAAGTGGCGGAAAAGAAATAAAAGAAATAAGAAAAAAATACCTTACAAGGGAATGAGTATGTTTTAGAAAAGAAATCTCCACACCGACGAATCATGAGATTCGGTGAAACTAGCACCACCTGGTGTGTGAGAGTTTAATCTTTTTTTTAAAAAAAATGGCACTACTTCGAAGAAATGAAAAAATACCCTAGGGAACGGTCACTTCGGTCTGTGTCAACTATGGAGGTACCCAAAACCACATGAGATAAAAATATATAATTTTGTGAGCTAAATAACCAACCGAGAACTAGCTTTGTAAATTCACATGTTTCCGTGGAGAATATTGCAATTATGCACCTTAAACACTGCCTCAACTTAAATTATTTGTATGAGTCGTTGACAGATTTTATACCCTGATGGCGCAGTGGTAGCGTCGCTGCCTTGTAATCAAGGGGTCCCGGGTTCGATACCCGGTGGAGGCACATAGTGGTTCGGATTCCACTGTAAACTGTAGGTCCAGTCCTGATTAGCCTTACTGTGCATAAAATGGACTTAAAGCACCAACTCAACTCAACCAACTGACAGATCTTATATAAAAAAAACGTTCTACGGAAGCACAACTGCCAAAGTGTGATTTAATGATAATGAATTTATTTCTAACCAGATTAAAATTAATTAATATTAAAGGCACTAAATAATCACTAGGTAAACAGTCAATACAAAAATAACTTTCAGACTGTAACAAATAATTCCATATATAAAAAAATTAAATGCATTTTTATATAAATGTATAGGTTATCATGAATTCCAGCATTTTTCTGGTTTTCCTCACTTCAAGTTCACGTGTGATGTGATAAATAAAGATATAATTTTAACTACTTCAAACTAAGTATCGAGTTATTCTAAATTACGTTTAAATCTAAGAATATACATTAGCATCTTCGTTATTACTGAGTAAATGTAATGAGTATTGGGAAATAAATGGAGAGAACTTCTCAATATGTAATTATCATCATATCATCACTCATTCTCAACTTCGCGATTAGCCAAAAGTGGCAGAAAAGCGCGAATGATCATTAACTTGAATAAAAGGAATAGATGATGATTTACTACATGTGTTTTTCTTCTCTTACACAATATAAGTCTTCATGTATTTAATTATTACAACAAATAAATGATGAAAGGAGTCGGCTTTTCTTCAATATCATTCATTTTATTTTACTCTGTACACACATGTTTGACATGTCCTTCCCGGACGTATGAACAGACTGTTGAAGTACACCATCCCGCCTGATAGATATGAATCTTGTGCTGGGAGTTACGAGATTAATGGAAGTGCATGAGAGAGAGATTGTGCTGTTACTGTGATTTCTTTTTGTGAGTTCGTTAGGATGTACAACTTTGGTTCTTTTTAAATTGCATAATCAAGATAAATAGATTCTGAATTCATATGTTAAAACGTAAGTTCTGTGTTTTTCTGTCTATTTACTGCAAATCTTAATGTTTTCCCGTGCCCTGGGAGGTATCAGGCGTATACCACAATATAGTCTCATGTTGCTCATTCTCAATTTGTATTGAGATAAATATATTCTTATGACTATTAATAATATCCTATGGTTGAATCTGGCACGACCGTGTCAATAATTTGGCGCACAGAACGTGGGGCCACGAACACATTGTGCATTAGTTACGTTAATCTTTGGTAACGTGTTTTAGATTTGCAGTTGACTCAGAACTTTTGATGCGCAACAATGGAAAAGAAAATATTAAGAAGTGGAAGCAAAGCTTCAAATGTTGACGAAAGCACAGTTCATGTGTTTTGCTGTGAGACTACATCAAGGCTTGATGATACGTTTGTTTGCACTGAGTGTCACAATACTTTTCATTTGAATTGTGCAAAGCTAAAGTCACCAAAGGAAAGTAATTAACCTTGTGAATTAACATGTCTTGCATGCAAAGAAAAACTTGCAGTTCCTGTTGTTCCTGTTACTACTGATTTGCTCGCGTCATTGCAGCGAATGCTGGAGGCAAATTCCAGCAATCTGGAAGCTAAAATGGCAGAAAATTCTAGTAATCTAGAACATAGAATCCAGGAAAGGATTACTGAAAATACTAGTAATCTAGAACTTAGAATCCAGGAAAGGATTACTGAAAATACTAGTAATCTAGAACTTAGAATCCAGGAAAGGATTACGGAAAATGCTAATAATCTAGAATCTAGAATGCGGGAACATTCTGATAGCTTGGAGGCTAAGTTACATGAGAACTCTAGGAGGTTACAGGATAAACTTCAGGAAAATATGAATATCTTGGAGCACAGTTTACAACTAAGACTAGAAGAAAGTAGTAGAACTCTTGAGTGCCGGCTAGAAGCAAGGATGGAGGAGAAACTGGCCCATAGTTGTTCACAACTCGCTGCGTCCAATTCAGAGATGGGACGGAGGATCGAACAACTGACTCTGCAAATGTCTGAGGGACAGCAGAAATTGAAGGAAAGCCTTGAAATTGAGATGATGAGCTTACGTCAAGCATGTCAGTCAAATTCTCAGCAGCTGGAATCTAAACTCCATGAAACAGTTGTTCTGTTGAGGGAAGAAGCTGAGCAGACCAAGGAGGACTTCCGAAAGGAAATCAGTGAAACGCAGAGCGGTTTCAGAGAAGAAATGTCCAGAGAGTTGGACAACCAGGTGACCAATATGGCATATCAGCTGAGAGAAAACCTGAATTTGCGAGTTGAAGAGACTGGCGGAAAAACTTAAAGGCACAGAGGGTCCTAGAGAGAATGCTGAAGAGTGGGAAAATGATATTGAATCCAAACAAGGGAATCTTTCTTCAAACATGCGTAGTCTTTGTGACGAAGTGGCTCAAATTTCAACCACTTTAAGCAAATTGCCACTCTCCGGTGAACCAGAGTTATCGCGGGTGGACCAGCTGGGCGCGCCTTTTCGAAGGTTGCTGTCTCCTAGTCGTTCTGAGGTCTCTTCGGGGCAACGAAACCGTACACATGTAAAAAAAAAGACGCCACAGAGAGATCGTTTCCAGTTCTTCAGGCAGCGAGTCGACTTTATCGGAAAAGAGAAAATAAAGAAAATCTCGAACCAATGCTACGCGTGGTGGGATGACTCCCCGGATGGCTGACCTGAATTCCATGCGGAAATTCGACGGAAATATTATAGCCACTTCGGCTGAGATTTATCTCAAAGAATTAGATACCAATCTTGAGATCCTTCAGATCCCGCATAGATACAGGCTGGAGATTATTCCTCGGTTGCTAACGGGCATGGCTTATCATTGGTTTTACTCTCATAAGAATGATTTCCACACATATTCAGATTTCCGTAGAGCGTTTAAGAGGCGTTTTGCTTCTTCAGAGGCAAAAGAAAGGGAGTTGGCATCTGTTAGGGCCAAACGGTACAACAAAAACAATGACAATAGTTTGGAAGAATATGTTTGGTCTGTATATTCTGCTTACAGAAACCTTAGTAGCCACTACACAGAGCAGGAGGTGGTAAACCTCATAATCGGCCAATTGCCTTATAGAGTGAAGCAATTGTGTATGGCCCACGCTCCCGTAACTGTTGATTTGCTTGCAGATTTTGTTAAGAGATACGAGCAAGCGGAAGAGCAGGATGCTTGGCGAACTGGGTGGAGGAAGGAGAATCCTACTCACCAGAACAACCGAGATATTCCAGGCAACTCAGCAAACAGAAACCCGAGGGTTCATATGGTCCAGAGGCAGAATAATTACCGTGAAAATCGCTCTGCAGGTCCATATAGAAACGACAATCGTTATCGTCAACAAAGCCAAAATAGGCAAAGATGTGAGTATGCTGCTGTCAGATACGAACCTTGTGAGAGACCACGAACTGAGAACCGTTTATCTTCACCGGAGCACAGTGAACATTTGAGGAAAGGTCGTAGCTCTCCACGATTGCAAGCGGCCAGCAGTGGCTTACAAACAGATGCTGCAGTGTCGTACCCTAGTAACGAGCAGCAACAGAGCGTCGAGCTGACCAGAAATTTTTGCTGGGAGAATGGAGCAAATCTCGACCAGGTGCGGGATTTTACCCCACGCCTGGCATAGAAACGTCCCCTTCTGATGTCGGGCGGTCTCGGATAGAACTGGGGCCTGCAGAAAATAATTCCCAGTCTGTAAGTAATGATCTGAAGCTGGTGTTTGTTATTAATAATGAAGAGAGTGAGTTTCTTTACAATTTGTGTCAGGCAAGTCAGTCTAAAAACTTTGGAAGAGCGCCTGAGTTCAAGGCACGTGTAGCAAATGTTGATATCACTTGTATAGTGGACACTGTAGCTGAAATATCTGTTCTGAGTCTCGAGATTTGGAAGAAAATAAAGCAAAATTTGCCAGGGGCCATGTTACAAGCTACTCCAGAGGTACGACTTATTGATTTCGCTGGAAAAAGTCGAACTCGAGTTGTGGGAAAGCGCAGAATCGTGCTGGAAATTGCTGAGAGCACCATACCTTTAGAAATTTTTGTTGTGAAGGATTTGCCTTCAGACTTATTATTGGGTTATTCGTTCCTGCAGAAATATGAAGCAGAGATCAATCTCAAGCATAAAAAGTTGTATCTAATGGTGGATGGAGAGCCAATTGAGCAAAAGCTAGATGATGATGATTCCGTTGATAAGCAGATGAGCGTCCGGAGGATTGAAGCTAGCTACGATAAATGGGCTACACCGCTAGAGGATATAAGGGAGAAGATTGACTCCAGTGAATTATTGGCTAAGGAACAAAGAGCCGAATTGTTCGAGATATTTATTGCACATAGTAAGGTGTTTTCAGAGAGACCTGGCACTGCCAAGAACTTAGTCTGTGATATTCATTTGTCCAGTACCGTTCCAGTGAGTCAAAAACCGTACCCGATTCTAGTGGCAAAACGGGCAAAACTAGAGGCTGAGCTGCAAAAATGGAAAGATTGGGAAATAATTGTGCCTTGTAACTCTCCGTACTTGAACCCGCTCATTGTTGTGGACAAACCGGATGGGTCTGTACGTCCGTGTGTAGATTTTCGGTTGTTGAACAAGTTTGTTATTGTTCCTAGAAGTTCTGTTGAACCAATAGACGAAGCACTCCAGAAATTTAAAGGTGCCAAGTACTTCACTAGTTTTGATTTGGTATCCGGGTATCTGCAGATTCCTGTAAAGCAAGAATGCCAGTCATACACTGCATTTTCTTATAAAGGAAGACAGTGGATGTTTACAAAAATGCCTTTCGGAATAGCTAACGCAGTTTCAGTTTTTGTTTCGGCTATGCATTCTATATTTGGGCCCGAAACTGATTCATTTCTGACCCAGTATATCGACGATTTATTACTGTTCGATTGTGATTTCCACGAACATTTCCGGCACATTAATTATGTTTTGACCAGACTAGAAGAAGTTGGAATGACGGTGAAGTTGAAGAAATGTGACTTAGTTAAGTCGGAAATATTATATTTAGGCCATATTGTTTCTGGGGATTCCATACGAACTGATCCTAAGAAGAACGACGCCATTTTAAATTTTCCTAGGCCTAGAAACAGAAAAGACGTCAGGAAATTTTTGGGACTTGCCGGTTGGAGGAGAAAGTACATTAAAAATTTTGCGGGGAAAGTGCAACCACTTACTTATCTTTTGTCCAAAAATGTGAAATTTCGATGGACAGAAGTAGAAAATGAAGCTTTCGAATTGATGAAACTTGATTTGGTTAGTGCACCTGCGCTATCGCAACCAGATTTTACTAAAGAATTTTGTCTACAGTCAGATGCATGTGGAAAAGGGCTCGGTTGCGTTTTGTTCCAGACAGACGGACATGATATTTTCGTTATCCAATATGCTTTCCGAAAGTTACGTAACAATGAACTTCATTTTTCTGTTCATGAACTTGAGTGCCTTGCTATATTATTTGGAATAGAACGCTTTGCAGTCTATCTTACGGATCGAAAATTTAAAATTTATACTAATCATAAAGGACTACAGTGGCTGCAAAATAGTAAGAATTGGAATAGTCGATTGACCCGTTGGTCTTTGAAAATCCAATCATATCTGTTCGAAATAGTGTATGTTAGTGGAAAGGAAAATATTATTCCTGATACGTTATCTAGATATCCTGTGAAGGCAGATACTGAGAGCAAGCCGGAGTCTGATTGTCTGCATTACCACATAAATTTTCTCTGGGAAGAAGATGAAGATGAAGAAGTGAGTGATTGGAAAGAAGCCCAGGCTAAGGATTCTTTTTGCAGTGAAATGATTGCTAAACTTCAGCAGCCTACTGAAAACGAAGATGCAGGCATGACCAGGTTACGGAAGTCCTTTAAACTTCATCATGGATTGCTGTTTAGAAGTTACAGTGGGGAGGCTCCAAAGTGTGGGAAAGTGTTATAGGCAATTGTAATCCCGATATTATTGGAAGAAAATGAAACCTGATATTTCTAACTATATCCGTGATTGCCTGATTTGTGCAAAAGTGAAGCCTGACAAGTTAGGTATCATGAAGAAAAAGCTGCACATTAGTGGAAAGGAACCTCATGAGATGCTTTCCATTGACCTTATTGGAAAGTTACCGCCTTCTTCAGGGTACTATTATATTCTCAGCCTTATAGATGTTTTCTCCAGGTTCGTCACAGTTTATCCTGTGCGGAAGGCCAGTACCGCTGAGATAATTCGCTTAATGAAGGAGAGATATTTCGCCCATTATCCAGCTGTTAAACTAATTTTGTCGGATAGAGGATCCCAGTTCACTTCCCGGTCATGGCAGAGTTTCATCGAATCCATGGGAATGAAACATGTGTGTACGACGCCCTACCACCCTCAAGGAAACTTAGTAGAGAGAGCAAACCAAGAGATAACTCGTTTACTTAGGGTTTATTGCCAGCACGATCACCAGGTTTGGTCCAAGCATGTTTATGAAGTTGCCTGGTTAATTAACAATTCTCTTTCTGAAGCTACAGGATATTCACCCATTGAATTGTTTTTCCGCCATTCAGTTCTACCACAAGTGCTAAGAGATTTTCCATGGCCTGAGTCAGGAGACGGTGAGAAAGACTGGCAGAGTAAGGTTGTTCAAGTGCAGTTAAGGGAACGATATGCTGTGCAGAGGCGGAAACTGAAGCAGAAGTTCTATGCTTTGCAGTTGAAGGAGGAGGACCTGGTGCTGCTAAGATGTCATAGTCCAAGCTCAGCTGTTAACCGGACCATTTCCAAATTGTTGTATTTGTAGACAGGACCGTTCATAGCTACCCAAGTGAAATTCAACACGGCAGTGTTATTGGACACAAAAACTCGCAAGGAAGTGTGCAAGGTAAATTTCGACAATCTGAAGATTTTTAATTGTTCTCCAGACATGAGGAAGATACTTTTAGAAGGTTGAATCCAAAATCTCCTAGACTGTGAGTGCTTCCACGAGTCCTCGTCGATTTTGTTTCTCAATGGAGGGGGCGATTGACATGTCCTTCCCGGACGTATGAACAGACTGTTGAAGTACACCATCCCGCCTGATAGATATGAATCTTGTGCTGGGAGTTACGAGATTAATGGAAGTGCATGAGAGAGAGATTGAGCTGTTACTGTGATTTCTTTTTGTGAGTTCGTTAGGATGTACAACTTTGGTTCTTTTTAAATTGCATAATCAAGATAAATAGATTCTGAATTCATATGTTAAAACGTAAGTTCTGTGTTTTTCTGTCTATTTACTGCAAATCTTAATGTTTTCCCGTGCCCTGGGAGGTATCAGGCGTATACCACAATATAGTCTCATGTTGCTCATTCTCAATTTGTATTGAGATAAATATATTCTTATGACTATTAATAATATCCTATGGTTGAATCTGGCACGACCGTGTCATGGTAAACACTTTGTCTTATTAAATAAAAGAAAAACATATTTATTTTAAAGAAAAATAAAGTTTGGTAATTATATTTGATTTTCAGTAAGTGAACTTCTATTTGAGAGCATCAAAAAGATACTTAGGCAATATGTTTGGTTAAAATATTTGGTTTATAGTCAAGTAGATTTCTAAGTAATTCTTCTCCATGAAACAGTCACTTAGAATGAATTATTTGCTTACTTGTACTGGGTAGACGTTTGTAAGGTAAAACAAATTAAAGTCTGACAAATATTTAATATTCGCATGAATTTGGGTATTAGTTTTCCTCTCTGTATGAAAATATACCGTAAACACTATCTCTTATTAAACAAGAAAGTTCATACGCTTATAAGTTTAAAAAAATATTAGAAAAGTAAATATAATATTCAATTCTGGTACTTTACAAAAAATAGTTTTACCCGTGCAACGTGTAAAAAATTCTCAAAGGCAATGCACCAATGCAAAACAAAGGAATTCTGTTTAATAGTTATGAAGTGTACTTTTCATTTTTTGTTAATAAAACTCTAAATCAATGTAACTATGAACATGTCATTTTAATAGGCTCAAAATTATGTTACGTATTTATCAATCTCTATAATTATGAAGTCCATGTAATCATAAACACATTATAGAAATATAGACAAAGTATTTTGTAGGAACTAGCAGCTTACAGTCCATTGCACGAAGTTGTTATTTAAGTTTTCAAAGCAACTGAATTTCAAAATTTTCACTTGGAAAGTGCCCTCTATGTAGTGAATGCGCAGTTCGTCCCTGAACTATGTACCCCCTTTCGACTGCAGTAATGGCGGGCATGCTAGAATTGATAAAGAGTGTCTATAAATTCGGGAAATTACGACTTGCGATAAAGTGTTGACGTTCTAAATTCAACATGCAATGGGGCTTAGCTACCTTGCCTTAGGCGATTAAATGAAAATGTTTTCACCTTAGCATCCAGAGAAAACATACTTGGAAACAGAGTTAGCTCTTCGCTCACATTACAAGTATTCAAGTTAAAAATGTAAGTGTCGTAAAGTAACTGTAAAAGTAAGTGTTGATAACGTTATTTATTTCACAAAAAGTTACAGTTATTTTTAAAAGTCATTATTCCTCAAGAAAAGTAACTGTGTTACAAATAACTAGTTATTTCCAAAATACTAAATTAATAGTTTTTCTTGTATGTAATCATTGCTTGCATTGTAGAATGATTTTCTTGTAGTTTAGGGTTATTACAAGCATAAGAAAACAGTTTTTCGTTGTGACGTTTCAGGAGAACACACGCTCCCTTCATCAGACATTTATTTTTATTTTGACTAAAGATACAGTTATAACAATGGTTAGCAATTTTTAAACAAAAAGAATCGTTATATAATGGATGTTGTCAATGTTACATTGTTGTAATATAGCAACCTAACTGTGAAAAGAAACAGTCTGTTTTATTTTCATTCCACATAAAAATTTTTGATCACTTTATTTTTTATTTAAATTACGAATCCCAAATATCATCAGGTGTACGTACCTCTCTCCCCGTAACTGTATCTTTAGTCAAAATAAAAATAAATGTCTGACGAAGGGAGCATGTGTTCTCCTGAAACGTCACAACGAAAAACTGTTTTCTTAATCTTGTAATAACCGTAAACTACAAGAAAATAATACTGAATTAAGTGCACAAAACTATGAAATTGTATTTTCTGTGATTTGGTTTATTTTACTGCGCTTTTCTGCACCTTATGGCTAATCGCGAAGATGAGGTTAAATGATGATATGATGAAATTGATGGAGGAACACTCACAAAGAACACCCAAGCCTGAATTCGAACCCGGGACCCCTGGTATCGTAGTGTGCTGTGCTAACCACTCTGTAACGTAGGTCGGCGAAAATATATCTAATATTGCGACTTGTGTTGTCATTTCAGGCAAGACATCTGCAGCTCCTCCAGGGCAGCAAAAATCCCGAAAGGCCGAGAAAGAAGTCGAGAAGGCTGCATCAGTGTATCCTCCTCAAAGCCCAGGAAAAGTCGAGATGCCTGTAGCAGTCGTTCCGGAAACACCAGAGGCGACTCTCAGGCAAGATCCTCCTCTATTAGAGTCTAACGCCAGAAAGACTGCAGCACACAGCTTCATCTCGTTCTCCCAACCGACTCGAAACTCGCAGCCGAGGCTGAAAGGCTGGCGGCCACCGATCAAAGGGCCGTCTGTGCAGAAGCAGCAGGTGACAGAGGTGTGCACCAGGGGGAAGGAGAACTTGGTGGCCCGCAAGAAAGCTCGTGTGACGTTTACTGGCTCCTTGCTGAAGCTGGTCAACCAAAAGGAAGGGATTGCCTACTCAGGTATAGCAGCAGAGGGGAAGGCGTCCAGGTCAACCACGGTGTCTGATGGAGAGAGAGTTGATATCGTACAGGAAAATGGCAGCGCATGTACGCAAAGGAGTGTCCAGAATCCTGTCACAGAAGACGGATTGCAGCAACGAGCAGACGACAATGAGAGCTTCCAGCAACAACTGGAAGTCCCTGAGGATTTGCGTCAAGAAGGTGACGCACACAGTCCTGATGAATCCCGATGTGCCACTACCGTTTCTGAAGAGAAGAACAAACTGGAGATTGGAAAAGAAGAAGAGGGTCGGCCACAGTTTCAGAAACTAGAAACTGCAGGATTGCCAGCTACCCCAACTATCAAGAATAGCCAAGATTGTGTAGGAAGAGACTATGACGTGACAGACGAAGATGAAAATCATAGTTCGTCCAGAAGTTGCGATGTGAAGCCCGTACCAGATTGTGACAAGACTGAGGAGACAGTTCGGCTTGATGAAGAATGCTCAGCTCACGAAGATCAGTCACCAAATCATGACTCTACCTCAGCTAACAACGAGATAGAGGACACGTCTGAAGAGAATCCTTCACCTGAGCACTCCCGGGAAATCCCTCAGAACGCAGGCACTCCTGAAGAACGTGAATCAAGTCGTGACTTGCAACAAGACAGCTGTTCCGACCTTAACGGACGCGAAACCGCCAAAACAGTGGCGCCAAGTGCCCACGAAATTGGGGACGTGGACATTTTCGCAGAAATGAACGGAGACATAGATATTTCTGAGTCTCAACTCACAGAACTTGAGAATGAGGTTCAGTTAGGTAGAGTCCATTCAACCAGCTCCAGGCAAATGACTCCATACATGGCTGACAACTTCAACACCAGGAGGGGATCATCAGCTAACTTCATTTCAACTTCCATGGCGCCTCCACTTCAGATACCGCGCTCCACATTAAATCAAAGACGACAGGGGGAGAGGCTTCGTGCTATTATTAAGGAGGTTTCCCGTCTCAAGTAAGAACGATTCAAGAATAAATTGTACAGTCAGCGGCAATGAAAATGGGACACCTAAATTCTGAAATACTCCATTACCCGCAAGATGTTATGTGTGTTGCCTAACTCTACGGCGGTGGTAGAAGTTGCCTTTGAAAATTTGCTATTCGAATCCACTTGTCGCCGTATAGTTAGGCAACACACAGAACGCCTTGCGGGGAAGAGAGTATTTCAGGATATAGGTGTCCCATTTTTATTGCAAGTGACTGTACATATGTACAGCTCACAATTTCACAAAATTCCTGCTTATTTCATATGTGCTAAGTTAATCGCGACGATGAGGATGGGTGGTAAACCGCTGAAATAGAAGTTAGGGCAAACACACGTTCACGCCTTACGCAGCATTCGAACCTTGAAATTGTAGTACACTATAACCATGCAGCTACAAAACCGTTTATGTATGCTATTCTAGTATAATGAGGTTTAACAACAGGCAGACAGTTTCAGCTTTACATAGTAAACTTTCATGTCAAATGTTATCAATAACGTTTTTAACACAATTTGTATTTTTCTTGCTTTCCACAATACTGAAAAAAAAAACGATTGTCGAAATATGCCTCTATTTTCAGTTTTTTAAACTATAGAGATAAACAAGTAAATTTTGGTGCTGCTAAGAAAAGAGAAAAAAATATATGTTTAAGGGAAGAGAAAAGTTTGGTATTTATGTTTGATTGATTGATGGATTTGTTTTATTTTACTTCATTTTTCTGCCACTTTTAGCTAATCGCGAAGATGAGGATGAATGGTGATATGATGAGATGGATGAAGGGACAATCACAAACATATATGGATGACACAACACAAGCCACACAAAGAATAATACTGGCTGGGAGTCCAGACGCCCGAGACTCGCTCGTCTGCAAATTGCAGTCCCAGGTGTACTACGTGGATGTGAGGTTGACACTTGGGTGCCTCTAAAAAGGTCCACCCACTTACACCGAATTATAAGGTACCTGAACCCAATATGGCCTACCTACGGTTTGCTATAGTTTCTAATGGTGTACAAAGTCAGAAAGATAAAACTAATGGCAAGATTCAAAAGAGGGAACATTTCTGGACGTTTACTGAAAATTAAATCCAGTTCCAAATTATAATATGGGTACAGTGAAGATTTTATTAAAAATATACGTTTAGTTTATATTGGGTACATATGTACCCAATATGGTCTAGTCATATATTTTATTTCTTAACATCAAAATATGAAACAGAAATTGTAAAGAAAGTACAACTATGTTGTTTCTATAGGTAGATATTGATACACTTACATTTTATTTACATAATGTATAACCCTCTGCCCACAAAATGTACTGGTAACATTGCATGACGTCATGCCTGGATTTGATATGCTGGTATGCTCGGAGCCGCTAGGAGGAAACAGGCATGCTTTGTCTTGAGGCATCCGTCACGGGGGAAAGAGCGGTGTAGCTCTGACTAACAACGTGAATGGTGAGTGTGGCAATATGATGGGGAATTTACGTAGATTGTGGTTCCTTTAAATTCTATAGTTTATTTCTTCATTTCTTGGTTCTATATTAGATTTGGTTATTCTAAATTTCTTATTAAATTAATATTAGTTTAGGTATTGAGGAACCTATTCTTAGAATTCTTGGTCGTATGGCCGCATTCACTATACACGCATTGCCCCCTTATCATTTATCAATTTAACTTGTAATGCTGATAGTTGTCTGATTAATGATATATAAAGAAAGGGAAAATATTTACTTGTTGATTGTTACCATTCTATAACGTACTCTTGCACTGTTAAAATAAAAAGGAAAATATCTAATTCCTAATTGAATTGGTAACTAATTTCCTAGAATAATGAACTCTGATAACAGCCTGCTTTCACTGTCCCTCTGTATGGTAAATCCTGCTTTAAGCAGTTGAGGTTGAGCGTGTCGAATATGAGAAATGGGCCTTTTTTTACAGTTAAGTTGCAAATGACATATGATATTTGCACGAAGAAATAACATTGTTTACAAACCAATAAAGGAATTGACGTGTCATAATTTGTCACCAGAAGACCGTGGATCGCACATCACAATCTTGGCAAATGAAAGGTCATTCATAGTCTTTAGTGATTCCCACACACTCAACCTGATCATAACAGTAACAAATGTCACATTTGCGCATGTCTCCGTAGGCCATATTGAGTACACCTTACATAGTATTCTTCTTTCCTTCGATAAACAGGACTTTAGATTAAAGTCTAAACTAAGTACATCGTTGTAAGTATAAATATGTACTAGAGATATAAACACCGATCACTTTGAAAGATGTAGTAAGTAATAACTTACCTGTGCAATAATGGATCACGTAGAACTAAGTCACGAGGTCCAGCTATTTCGCTTCTTTGTCCTCAAGTTAAAGAACTATAAGTACAACTAACAGGTTCAATCACGTCATTCGGACAGTCTAAATGACATACTAACGTCATCTGTTGAATTAACCTTGTAACTACGTACTTGGAAACAGCAAATAGGCCATATTAGGTACTAGGCCATATTGGTTTTAGGTACCTTACTTCATTTTCAGCAAGTTTCCAATTGGAGTTATTAAATAATTAGCAACATGCTTGGTTACAGCAGATAGAGACGCACATTTGTTTGGGTAAACGATTAGCACAAGAGGTGAAGCTATAATACAATATTTGACGCTCGCATGAATTTTGGTATACATTTTTCTGGTTCTTTAGATAAATAGTTTTTTTTTCGTGCGATGTGTAACAAACCTATTTCATTTATCATTTCAGTGCCTTGGTTATAAGAATCAAGAAAGACGTAGTGAATCAACGTTTCTAGCTCGTTAACAAACATTAAATGTACAATTTCAGCATAATTGTATTATTATATAATAATGAAATATGTGTTTTCTGTTGTCTCTAAGAGTATTGGTTGTAACCAATGTTATTAAAGCCAGAATCTTTTTTTTTTTGGAACTGATATAAACAAGAACTCAAGTTTATGAATCCAAAGATAGTTGTGAAATCAATACTCTCAAACGTATAATTTATATTTATTAATCATTTAAATAATGTTTGTAATATTCAGTACAGGATCTCGTATAATTGATACATGTTTACCAATATAAAACTGAGGTACTTACAATTCAAGTTTAATTTTGTGATCATTCCTATTACCTCTAAGCAATTTGCAATTTAGTTGAACTTCGCAATTGATGTTAAGTATTTCTAATTTTATTCTCATCAGTATTTATATTATTTATTTGTACTAAACATTACTCTCCAAAGGTACATAAATATTTATAATATTTGTGTATTAAGATATTATTGTTATAATTCAATAAACTAGATTAATTCAATATGCGTTTTACTTCATCAAACAATGTTATCCTTCAATGATAAGCCAATTTCCCATATCTTGGATAATACACCTAGTTTAATATCCAATAATTATTAATATGTTTTAAAACTTAACTGCAAGGAGGATACATACAGGTATGTCATTCAGGCTCTTCAGGTACTTATTACGGGTTCATGTTTTATTTGTGAGCATGTTTTTATGGTGTTTAGTCATTTGCAAATAAATTGAAGGAAGTATAAGACGCTTAACTGTGTTTAGATAGGTTAGAAACACTTAAGTCATAAAACTAGATTAATGCGTATATTTCCTGTATAATTAATAGATATTTGTAATATCTTTATCATAATTTATTTACGTATTATTGGATAAAACTTTTCCCAAGTTTCCAAATATGAAGTGGATGCTCATTATAAAGCTCTATTTTACTCTATAGTTAAAAATAGTTATTTTAATAAGAAGCCACTATTGATCACTATAAATTGCTCTTTTTACGCTATATTACGGATAAAATCAGAAAAATTTAGCAAACTATAGATGGTCAGAACAAGAAAAGCCAACGGAAATAACTTCCAAAATAAAATAGTACATGTAAGGAAATACTAGATATGAAATATCCTCAATATAATAAATATCATATCATATAGCTATGTAATAAATTAAGCAATTACACACAATTTGTTTCTGTACAGTTTACTTTGCTTCATATATGTTTAATAGTAGGGGAGAGTTGCCTATATTGTACCTCCTCCTAAGTCGTACCACCGCTGGATTTCTGTGATCCATGCCAATGAGTACCATCTAGCGGCATGTATTGAAAGGTCTTCAGTAGCGAGGGAGGCAGTGATGAAAGTTGGTGTTTGTGCTCGTGTCTACTAGTTGCTAGAAACATTTGAAGGTTTTAGCTACAGTGCCTTTAATAACGTAGTGTGGAAAACAACCGAAGAAACTGGTTCCCGAGACGATGACAACATAGATGGCAGTGCGATCAGCACAGCTGCTAATTTTCTTATGAAAGTAATGCGGCTTAGTTAGTTTTTGGAATATATTGTGTAGATTTGTTTGCCTTGAAAGACGGTACGTGAATTGATGGAAACAGTTATATTTGTGGAGTGATTTGCAGTCACGAAATGGCATTAATTTGGAAAGAAAAGTAAAATAAAATTAATAAATAAATAGCATGCGTAACACAAGAAGAAACATCGGAAATGTGATTCCGGACGTCAGGTGTTGGATTGTGTACTAGAGTTTATTTTTCTATGTTATTAGAATATAAATAGTATCCTGAGAGATATTTCATATCGAGGCGACAAACCACAAGTGTCGCTTGGAAGCGAGCAGTTGGTAATCAATGCAGCCTTTCGAACCGTAGGGACACAAGCTGTTTCCTTAAGGAAATTCTAGATCAAAGCGACACGCGACAAACGATACGGGGATTTCACACCAAAGCGACACGGGTCCTTCTGTCCAAGACAACTTTCATACCGAAGCGACACATGTCACTTGGAAACGAGCCAATCAAGAGCAACATTTCACATCGTAGCGGCATGACGGGCAGCACAGGCTAGCTTTCTGTTGGTGAAATCCTCAAACGATAAGTGTCGCGTGCCGCTTGTTGCTTTGGTGCGCAATCTCCCTAAACCAAGACACTCATTGCATAGCGCATGCGCGAACAACAAATCACGGCAACACGTTGCAAGCTATTGGGGAAAAGGGCCCAGTATGAGCGACATGCAAGCGACACGTATGGCTTATCGTGTTGCCTAGATCTGCTGTTCGCATAATTAGCAGCAAACGCTTGCTAATAGACTGAAGGCACCATGTCGCTTGCCACTTACCCTGTAGCGCGTTGCTTCGGTATGAGCACCCTTCGTTTAAGGAAATTTCAGACCGATGTAACAAGTAGCACGCGAATACGGCATATGAACGTGTCGTTTACTGTTTGGACCCTCATACGCAATGAATGCTATTTTACAGACTGGAAGTGTCTGTGTCACTAGTCACATCAGTGTGAATATCCCGTGTCGCTTGTCCCATTGATCTGAAAGTTTCCTTACACCAGGGTCCGAAATCCTTATGGGGACGGGTTGATTTCCCCCCACCAACAATCTTGGCCTCAAAAATCCCCCCACCAAAAATTTTGGGGTGGGGGAGAATTTTTGTTATAACAAACAAAAGATAAGCAATTACTTGTAATTTCAAATATACTGTACTAAGAATAATATCGAAAACACACACAAATTAGTGTAGTTGTGAGTATTGAATGCATTCTCTCTCAAGAGATCGTTAACAAATCTATATCAATACATGCAATAAAAGTAAAAGACGAATGCAAAACAATAATAACTATGAAATCTAATTGATTTATATTAACATAAAGCACAAACTAAACAAGAACTTACACATAATAAAACCACTTGAACTATTTCATAATTTATTAACATCTTTAATCGGTTAGTAAAGAAATTAGCTTCTTTGTAATATCTGATATGTATAAAAGTAACAAATTAATTTCCTTTCTGTAATTAATGATGATAATAATATATTTTTAATTGAGTAATTTATTTTTACTTTTATTAACATTACAAATATGTATATCGTATAATATACACATATGTTTGTGGAGGAGGGGGTTTGAAGATGAAGAACTTTCTCCCCCCAGCACTTTTCAATGATTTCGCACCCTGACTTACACTCATGTCGATGGCACTAAGGATGTTTTGCGGATTTTCCTTTGTCGTTTCATGCAATCATCATTATCATCATCGCCCGATTAGTTTAAAGCGGAAGAAAAGAGACCAAAAATACAAATGCTTCAGTGTGCATATCTTTAAAAGAAATGATGATAATAATAATAATAACGAACCTAACTCATACACAAAAATTTAGATCCTAAGAGCATTTCACGCTTATATTTTGTCCCGTATTATTAACGAAAGTAACGATAACAGGACGTTCGTTAATATATTCGCAACCACTGTACCAAATATCATAGCAATTATCACATTCATAGAAATGCTTGATGTAAAAGAATCAGACGTTGCAGCGAAAACTCCATTTACTTCCATTGTAAGCACACGAATGCCATGCAGCTGTGCCGCCACGCCACCAGCGCCTCTAGCGGTATCATATTCGAGTGGAACCAGCCAGAGAGCCCAGAACAGTGCCGTTTTCCACACTACGTTATTCAAGGCGCTGTAGTTTTAGCAGTGTGTGACGTAATAATTGCGTCGAAGGCGTAAGGGGATACACATCGAACGGTGAATTTGAAATAACTGATCTTTAAGTGCATGCTAGAGGTAAGTTTCGGGAGCATGTTGACTGTGAAGTTTTGCACGAGTTTTCTTTGTTAGGAGACGAATGGCGGGAATAAGGAGAAAGTGCCGGTTGCCTAATTTGTACCACACGTTGGTTTCCTATATTGTACCGGTACAATATAGGAAACAGCGATGAAAGTGACTAATGGTCCGTATCCCAATTTTATTTTTCAGATGTATACGAAACGGACGTACGGATCATGGACCACAGACGAGTTGGAGATGGCCATGGCTGCATTCAGGAACGGGGATTGCGGCATAAATGAATGTTATCGACGGTGCGGCATCCCAAAACCCACTCTGAAGAGACATCTAGGGGCCAAAAATGCATATGCGAATGAATCTGTGAAGCAAATGGGTCGTGGTACAGTTTTCTCGCCAGAACTGGAAAAGGAAATTGAGAAATACCTTCTTCAGATGGAGGAAAGTTTCTTTGGATTGTCAATATCAGATGTTAGGAGGTTAGCTTTCGACATGGCGGAAGCAAATAACTTGTCCCATAATTTCAACAAACAGAAACGAATGGCAGGTAAAAAGTGGTTCTATAATTTCATGAGACGACACCCCACGTTATCTGTGAGACCGCCAGAGCCAACATCACACGCTCGAGCCAGGGGATTTAACAGAGAATCTGTAAACGCTTTCTTTGACGTATTGGAAAAGTGTGTAGATTCAAATGGACTGGATGGCACAAGACTTTATAACATGGATGAGTCAGGAGTGACCACTGTGCAGAAACATATGAGGAAAATAGTGGGAATGAAAGGGAAGAAGCAGGTCGGAGGAATCACGTCAGAAGAGAGAGGTGTCACTACAACTGTTGTGTGTTGTGTAAACGCCTCAGGACATTACGTACCACCCACAATCATATTCAAGAGGCAGAGAATGAGCGATGCCCTTAAGGTGGGCGCGCCACTTGGAAGTGTGGTGGAAGTCTCAGAGAGTGGGTACATGAATTCGGATTTATTCGTGAAGTTTCTCCAACATTTCATCCAGCACGTGAACTGTTCCCCGGAAAGAAAAGTTATTTTGCTACTAGTTGGCCATACCACCCACTCTAAAATTGCAGCTATAACTGTGGCCAGAGAACACGGGATAATAATGCTGCAGCTTCCTGGGCATACAACCCATCGACTTCATCCTTTGGATTTGGGTTTCTTCTCGCCATTGAAAAGGTACTATGATGAAGCCATAGAAACTTGGATTAGAAGCAATGTCGGATCTGCAGTAACCCAATATCATGTGTCCCAGCTATTTGCACAAGCCTACGGTCGTGCATGCACTTCAGCTGTTGCAGAGAGCTGCTTCAAAACGTGTGGTATCTGGCCTGTAAACCGTCACGTTTTCATGGACTCTGATTTTGCTGCAGTTTCTCAAATTTCTCAGGAACCTACAGAGGTTGTCGATCAGATTCAGGGCGCTGTTGTAGCTCCTATTTACTTGCCACGACCAGTGACCTGCGCAAAGGTGACTCCAGCAGGAATATCCCCTGTCAGGGTGAAACACTCCACTCGGAAGAGATCCCAGCCAGCTGTAGAACTAACTGCTTCTCCATACAAAAGCCAGTTGAGTAAAGAAAAGTTGAAAACGTCTCATCCCGACACCACTGCATCTGCGGTTCTGTTCGAAGCTCCTTCTACGTCTGGTAATAGACGAGGTGAAAAGAAAACGAAGAAAACGTGTCGACCGAAAACTGAACCAGCATCAAATAGAGAGGCAATATTCCCCGATAACAGCACCTCCTCATCCACTCTTCCACATGAACATGCAGAAGATTGGTACTGCAATATCTGCGATGCATGTAGCGTGGAAGCAATGACTCAGTGTGTCCAGTGCAAACTGTGGACCCACGATGCATGTTCAGGAGTAAAGAAAAATGCTGTGATCTATATCTGTAGTAGTTGTGAAAGGGATGTGTGATTTACTGCTTCCAGGCTATAATATGAAAGTGTAGGCCTAATTCAGCAAATTTCATATTAGTAATTGAACTTTCAATTATTATCTTTTCATTTGCGCATTAACTTGTTATATTGAATGTAAAAGTTCTCATTTTAACTATTAGCTCCAGTAAATATATTCTGAAAGATTATATAAAAGTCTACATGTATTACTTCTTTACTTTGACACTGTTTCTGTGATACTTTTTATCCGGTACGAAATAGGAAACCACTGGTACAAATTAGGAGCCCAGTTGCCAATATTGTACCGTTTGTAAACTTCTTTTCAAATAGCTATTTAACATATTTTGAATTCACTAAGTCAATTGTAACTTAGTGGAGTGTTGCATAAAAGAGTAAATTTTATGTTAGTAATGCAATAGTAAATATATATTTAATATTTTGTCGACAATCGTTCAAAAATTACGAAGTGGTACAAATAGGCAACTCTCCCCTACATATAATTTTTTATTCGAGCTGCAACTTCATGTTCGAACATGTTTTATTTATTGATTGATTTTCTTTATTTAACTTCGCTTTTTGTGCCACTTTTGGTTAATTTGTGAAGATGGGGATGAGTGATGATATGATGAAATTGATGAATGGAAAATCACAAACATCCAAGCCTAGGCCAGGAGTCGAACCCGGGACCCCTGGCGTCGAAGCGTGATGTGCTAACCACTGGGGGCTGGCGAACATGTTTTATTGAGTAACGTCATTTGCAAATAGCTATATATATGACAGGATGAGACAGGCAGTATAATGCTTTCAAATTGTCTATAGCTTGTAACTATATTTTTGTTGTATTGTTTGATTTTGTACAGACATATTTGTTTTACTTTCAAGTGTAAAAGGAGCGTCCGTCATTCCGCATGGCGGAAGGTTCGATGTTTGACTTCAGGGAGGCCCATTCCATTAAAAATGTGGCCGGCCCCGGGACGTCTGTGGACGTTTCCCTATCACTTAGCTCTGAAACGAGAAGCATATCTGCAAAAGGGAAACTTTTTTTTTTTTTAAGTAGTTGCATTTGTCACCACATTTTGGTAGGTTCAGAAACTTTGCTTAGCATCTCCAATTAATGCGAGTTATGTGGAATTAAGCACGGGAATATTTATGCATCTAACCGTTAAACATGTTCCCCCGATCACTAATGAAAATATTTTAAAGTGACGTTAATGCAGAGAATAAAAAGAAAAACTATGGTAAAATATGCAGGCAAATATTACGTACAAATACGTAACTTCAAAAACACTATTTTTTTACACATTTTCGTTAACGCTTCTTTTCATATAAAACTCAAGTGCATTTGACAAGCAATAAATGAGTGCACGAGTTCCTACAGATTCTTATTTTAAATCACGTAATTCCAATCTCCCCAGATTTGGACTCTGCTTCTTTCGATGATCTCTCCTTTCCCACTTTCTTTCTATCCCCCTCCTCTCTTTTCTCTTTTCCTCCTATTCTTGTCTTTCTCTATATGTTTCTTCTTATCTCTGTTTTTCTCTACCACGCCTCTTTCCATTTCTCTCTTTTTCATTTCCCACTTTTCCTGTATTCCTTTCCGCAGAATTCTCTCCAGATTTCGCCGGCGAGTGGCGCGATTTCAGCCGCTACACGAGCCGCTTTCAAGCGACACAATAACCAAATGTAGGCACTGTATAAATGCATCTGAAAAGTTCTGAAATATGCTATTTTGTTGGGCTGGAAGGTGTACCCAGTTACCTAGTGGGGGATTCCAATGACCAATATGATATTCGATACACCCTTCCATTTTAATAGATTTGTTAATTTTTAAACGTTCGTAATTTCGGCGATGTCCTAATATTTCTGATGGGCAAAGTGCTAAAAATCCCGATATTTTTCTAGGATAAGGTCCTTATAGTGTAAGATTCAGTTAAAAGTTAGAAATTGATACTTAACTGGGAATAAAGCTAAGTCAGAAACAAAACTGCAGAAAAATAGCTAAAGAATTAGCTACTTTATATGTAAGAAATTATTCTAAATATGTAGGTAAATACTATTTTCTATTTTCTCTCATATTAGGTTACAATGTAATAAGTTGGAACTAAAATTAACGATTCTAATTTAATGAACAGTTTATATTCTCCACACTGACGTAAGAAGGTTAACCTTAATAATGTGAAGGGGAATTATTTTCGTTTTATATTCAATAATGGTATATATAGTGCATGAATTAAATTCATTAAATTAGATATATGAAACCTAGAAATATAAGAAAAGAAAATCACGTATCATTTTAACAGTTTGAGTTTTGTAATATAAACGGGTTGATTCTGTAAGCTCGTAAGAAGTTAATATTAACAAGAAATTTTCAGTACACCGTAAAAAAACTATTGTTTTGGCCTAATATAAACGTACCTGCTTGTGTTAAAACAAATTTCCTTTAAAATTAACTTTAACGGACCATGAGAGGGCAAAGCCAAGGCAGACTTCATCCGGTGACGCGTGGTGGAAATTTGGAACAAAGCAATATTGTGACGTCACATCGCAATAAAATTTATTCTCATAAGCATAACGGCCACAGACAGAGATAGTCATGTACTTGGAACGTTTTATTTTGCGTGTCGGCGAAACAGCTCTTCGTATTAATGTTTATCACTTAAGCACGAGGACGATGTAGCGATGCCGTCTCTCTGGACTTAACGATGTACATTTCTGGATAACTATATCAGTTTCAATATAGTTGTGATTCTCTGCCAGAAATTGCAACAAAAATGTTGTGAGTAATTTGTTTCATTCCTTGATTTTGTTTTCTTGTACATTGTACGTGGTAAATTAACGTCTGTAGATCATTCGCTACGATAAACAACAGTTATGTATACATATATTTACACATGGAAAGCGAGCGGTCGAAAAAAAGGGGGGGGGGTGAGAGCCTCATTCAAAAAATGGAAAGTGAAGAACGGAAAAATGAAAACTATATAAGCACGTTTCTCGAAGATGCAACAAGTTTTATTAAATAGTTCTGGTTCTTTCTATACCTGCTTATAACGGAATAGAGTATATCTGTATTATTATTTAAAATCACGGAATAAATTTGAAACAGGATTTTATAATTTAATTATATCTCGCCTATGAATTTTTAAGAAATACGAACTTTTGATAAAAGCGTGTGTTGAAAATGACGGTCTATGAGGAAGAGAGGTAATTCATAGGTAATTCTCTGATTACAAACGTGATAGAGAAGCGTTTGATTATATTAGACTTAAGTTATTCACAAACAGCTATGTCCATTTCTATCTGTCACATTTGATATGACCTGGAGCATACAATATACGCGGGCCTACAACCAAAATTTTTCATAGGTCTGAAAATAATCAGAGATTTTGGTTTCTTAGTTTCAGTACAGGTGCCCTATATAATTACAATGCATACATTATTACAATTAGTACACAATTAATTCATATATATTTAGTATTATTACCTAAGAACAATAAGCAGACTATCATGAAGGCTAAAACCAAGAATTACAGAAGGCTAAGAAATGTTTCCAAATTAGTATTCCTTTAAATTTCCGGTGCACGTTCATTACGTATATTTAGTTACAAAACTGTGTTCAATATCAAGCTATTAGTTTATCTATTACGTGAAACAATATTTTTACTTAAAAAAAATCATTTTATAATTACACGAATAGCGCACATGAACCATTTTTGATTGGTATGTTTTAACACGAGTTCTATGTAGTTCTTTGTGTTGGAATATCATTTCAGTGATTTTGGATATTTCTAATTATTTCAAGACAATCCATAGAGTCAAGAAAA
This sequence comes from Lepisma saccharinum, assembly GCF_977018435.1. Lineage (NCBI taxonomy): Eukaryota > Metazoa > Arthropoda > Insecta > Zygentoma > Lepismatidae > Lepisma > Lepisma saccharinum. The sequence goes on from NC_139249.1 coordinate 38,417,745, forward strand.
ATAAGATTGGTTGCTGCATTGGAAGCACCAGCGCCTCATAAACTCTTAATAAACCGTAGACAACAATTATTTTTATACGACGCGGGGCTCCCTAAAGGAGAAAAGCTTTGTTAGTAGTATCTGACCCCGCCAAGGCCTGCCCTCGGGCGATTAATATTCGCAATTCATTTGCACGGGTTTTAATTAATTTGCGCGTACTTAGAATTCATTTGCATGTACTTAGAGTACTTTATATTTATGTATTTGCATGTTTATAACTTTTTATGAATATATATTTATTTATTTTATGAAAAATATGTATATAAAAGGTAATTAGAGGTACTAAACGGTATGCATATGGTTTTATATTCATTACTGCAAAGTATGTAATGTAGGAATCGATAATAATTAATGTTTATAATATTGAAAATAAGTTTTCTATGGTTTATGAACCGCTATGAACGGTGGTAATGGCTGTAGGTACAGGTCCAATTACGATTGGGGACGGTCCTGGTACTCGAACCCGAGATATGCATCGGTATTAATTAGTACTATGTAATAATGTATGTTATTATGGTATGAAACACGATGGTACGACACGCCAGACAGAATACTGTCTCCGAATCTCGACTCGGCGGTGATGCCAGACAGAGAGAATGAATTAATATTCAGCGCAGGTATCAAGAATGAAGCCTCTGTTAATGTAGGTCAAGGCGAAAGGGTTGTGGACGAGACGGGATGTTGTTGTGATGGGAGAAATATACAACAAGTCATTTTGGAGAAAATAAATTGGTTAGAGAAACAAACCGCTTCGATTTCAGGTGGAAAAAGAAAATGTATCACGGGGTGATTGTGTCCCTTGAAAAAATACAAGAGATTGTAAAATGCTAATTTTAAAAGTCTTCCGCTAAGCGGAAACTCCCTCTCTGTGTGGGTGTGGAGGGGCGATACGGACTTTAAAATAGTAATCGCCAAGGCAGGTACAGAATTTGGACGAAAAAAAGGATTTTAAGTTAAAAGGACATGAGTGGAAGGTGATATAATTCAAGGCGGGTGGATGTAAGGAATTTATCTAATGGAAAGAGAGGCTGAGGGTTTTAAATTTGGACTCGTAGAGTTAACGAGGCAGCGAGAATTTAAAGGGAATGTTAGTTTCCAGTATGGAAAATAGGGGAGGCCCGATTGTGGGGTATTTAAACTTGGGAATCCGAATTTGTCCGCACATTTTTGTTATTTTTTCTACGGTGTTTGTTGCTGTGTTTGTTTTCTGAGTTTTTCTTCACCATGATGATGATCCATATTGTAAGTATTGCATTTTTTTATCTAAGTACAAGTGTTATACGAGAATGGAATTTGACTAGTGTTTTATCTTAAATACAAACTAACTTGTCAAGTTCTATCTCGGTTGTGTTTTAGCGGCAAAGTGTTTAGCGTGGCGAGACGGAATAAAACTGAATTGTAGTAACAGTCGCGATTAATGTATTTGAGATTTGTGCAAGATCCCTAACAAGGATCGAACCTAGAACCGTTTGCACCAACAATATTAGCTTTTTTTTTTTTTTTTTTTTTTTACATATAACTATAAAACTTTTATTTTTTAAAAAGAAATAAAACGCACAAGTCTACTACATACAAGTTTATTGTTCTAAAACTAATCTACTACAAAATAAATACAGAGTCAAAGTAATTTTACAAATTATTTATATATAGCGTTTACACAACGCTTTACAGTTTTTTATAAGTCAGGTTATACATATACAGAATACATAGCGTTAACACAACGCTTTACAGTTTTTATAAGTTATTTTGTACACATGTTGTAATACATAGCGTTCACACAACGCTTTATATTTTCTCAAGCAAAATTGTACATATACATTTATATATAATGAGTTTTACATAACTCATACAGCTTTAACACTACGCTGCTATATTTATACATTATAACTACTCTAAATTACAATGCTTTTAAGTTGTTACTTTGTGGAACAAATAGCTTCCCAGAACTCGTTCTCCAAAGAAAAATCATATGAGTGAAACCGGTGCGAATCCAACGCACATATACATTCAGGTATATACATATATCCCTGCCCACAAAAGTGAAACTTTTTTGTTGGCTTTTCATTATATTTAAACACACAGTGACGTACGGGATTACCGTACAATTCTCTTCTGCGTAATGTCTGTACTGGTGCCCCAGAAAAGTACACTTTATTATTATTACAGGTGATAAATTCATTTATATACATTACACCTTTTTGTTCTGTTTTTGATTTGTTTGGAGCCCACAAATCATTGCATGTATATGCAATATGATGATTATTGTAGAAAAATGTACTATGCAGAAATTTAGTATACAGTTTCATAACTAGTTCGATATCTACACTGTCCACTTTTGCATCGAACGCCTTTCTGTCACGTATAAATATTCTTCTATGTGCCTGCTGGAAGTAGCAGCAGATAACACCCTTGTAAGTTTTGATCAACTGTTCCATTTTTTTTTCTATGCACTCAAGATTTAGACATTTGTGAAGTTCTTCTTTTGGTTCGCCAAGTTCACATTCAGAACATGTAGGCTTGGGATAATTTTCTACTATTGCTTGTGCAATAGAGAAAATAAGACACTGGTCTTCGATGCAGTATTCACTGCAGGCACACTGTAAATTAATTAAAGGCACTTGAGAATTTTGTCCATACAATTCTGTCATTTCTTTTTAAGTTTGTTCCAAACAATGACAGAAAATAGGTTAGGGGTAACTCACGACACATATAATGTAAAAACATAATACAATAAATTCCACACATGGATGAGTTCGGGTTTTGAACCACCGTTTCACTGATGCACCATGAAATACAGTTCTTTTTTATAAATTTTAGTACATTTGCACTAGGAGGCTGACCAAAACTATCAAAGTACATGGCCTCCTTATCACTGTTTATAAACAAACTTGTCCAGTGTATCCCAGGTCCAGATTCATTGTCGGTGTTAATAATCAATGCAGCAGGCAATTGCACACTTTTTGGCAATGTATTATTAGCAAAAACACCTCGAAAAATAAAAGACAGACATTTGTCTGATTGAACAGTTTTTTCAATTTCAATGTTATTCATTGTTCACTATCCGAAAATGCACTATTTTTGGAAGAGCAACTTTGCTCGGATAAGTAATACACATTTGATGCGTCGTTGTAAAACGAAGCTAATGAAGAATATCCACTGTCTGATGTTGAGGTGTTCTGTTTAGGTGCAGTTCTTGTGGCTTCTCCTATAATATGTTGTTGAAGCATGAAGCTACGGAGATAAGATGCGTATAAATGTGCGTCTCTAAGAGCACATTTGATTGTCCTTAATCTGTGATAATTGCGACAGCAATTTTGTGCAGGGAAGGCTAACAGTGACGCTTTAGGGCATCCTAGGTCCTCGAGGTTAACCACAGTGCGGTGAAGTACTTTAATCAGAAACTTGCATTTATCAGCTCCAAAAGAATAAATAACTGATGCGTTTTCGGTGTACTGGGAAAGTACAGAAACCAATTTCGAATAGCAAAGTTCACCGATAGGCCATTCGAGAGAATGCTTGTTTTGTGTTTGCCACATATTTTCGTTTTTTGCTCCAATATCTAAAGTATCCCATTCGTAAGGTGGTAGAAATATCCATGATTGCATACTATCTGAGTCTGCATCGACTATAGCTAGTTCTTTAGGAATAAAGTTGCCAGAATTGTCTCGGAATCCTTGAAAATCAACGACAGCCCTCATATTGTGATCCGTACTCCTTCCTGGCTGGTACTCAACTGATTATTATTTTGTATTATCTGGGAAAACACCTCTATGCTTGTCTATTTGGAGCAGAGAATCGAACTCTCCATAAATAATGCATGTGACCGCCGTAGGCAACGGCGCAGAGAATGACAGTTTAGCACTTACACTCCCATCGCGTAATATGTCCCAAGTAGAGTCAATTTCCATTGTGGGTGAAAGAATAAAGGGATACAAAGCAAATCCATTATCAAAATCTTCTCGGGAGAGACCGTTTCCTGTATCCTGGTAATGTATTCCCGTTCCAGAGAATAAATTGTAATATGCTTGGATAATATTTTTGTCTGTGAAGCTGGGGCAGAGAGGTTGGTTTGGAATGGTTCTAGTTCCAACTTGGAGTTGAATTTTATTCAATCCGAAATGATGGAAATTAAAGGGGTTTTTATGTATTTGACCATTGAAAGCTGAATTTTCAACAAAACCTAATATTACACGTTTAGGAACAGTACCTAAAAATATATTATCTAGATTATAAGAAGTAATATTTTGAGGGATAGTTATTGATTTTACTTCCACGCGTGTAATTGGGTATTTAGCTGTAGTAGTTTCAAGAGCATTTGCATGAGCAAGACCTATATCTGGAGATACAGTAACTCTTTTTACATAAAGAGAAATGTCCTGTATTTCTACACGATAAGAAGAATTCTCGGCGGCCATCAATGAAAATGCATCGTTTGATCTATGTAATTTAATTCTCATGGACACATTGTTCAAGAGAAGACGAGGTTGGCACATAAAATCAGAATACAGTCGCCCGTACATGTCGAATGACCGACTTTGCGCAGCAAGACTCATTCGTTTTTCAATTCCTTTATTTTCAGTTAGATTTTCTAATTTCCCAGGCGTATCGCGATACCAGAGAGCAGCAGTGAGATGAGATTTTTTAGCCTCATTAGAATAGTTGAGTAATGTTTCAATGTATGCCCTGTAAGCGTAACACCCTGCAGAGGACGAAATCAATTTGTCATTTAACGAAACGTCGACCTGACTGAATGCTGTATGTAGAAAATTGTTTCCGGGGGCAACCAGGTTATCGGCAGCTAAGGCCGTACCATCTGGTTTAGTTATTTTACATTTTAGGTACAGATAAATGTGTGCTGGATCAATGTATTCCCCACTGTCTCCAGTAATGGCAAACTCGACTGGACTGTTACTAGTTAAAGATGAAATGGGACGATACTCCACTAAACAAGAATTTTCAATGCTAGTTTGAGTTAATGGTAGAGAAAACAAATCCAATTCTGTATTTGTGCATTCCGATGAGTTACAGTTTACTAACGACATGGTAGTTAATTAGCGAATATATCTCTGTGTACCCTTCGCCTTTTTTTGCGTGACTGGCAGGTAATAAAGGGTGGTTCGAATTTTATACTTTTAGCTTTTCTTTTTTGTCTGCCTTTACCTGAAAGAATCTGAGAAATTTTTCTCTCGCCTTTTTCACGAAGAGCTTCTCCCGCCTGATTTACACGATCTCTGAAAGATTGTTTGAGAGGCCTGTTTTGTAAAACATCCCCAACAAATTCCATTCCCGAATGTAAAGCTTGCTGGCCAATTGCTTTAGCACCCTGTTTTAATAAAGGCGCCGCAAAACGAAACAAGCTTTTAAATATTGAACCGAGGGCTCCGTGGCCTTTTTGATAGGGAGGACCGGAAAAATAAGGTAAACCTGTTCCCGCCTGGTTGAGATAATAATCTCGATACAACTGACGTCTATCGTATCTCATTGTCGCTTGAAATGTAGTTTAACACTCAGATCTCCGAAGGCAAATGAGAGTTTACGACCTGTGTTGTCTCTTAAAACTATTTCTATTGTATCAAATAAATATTTCGATACAGGCATATAATGAACGGGGTTAAATATTATAGATTGTGACCGGCCATAAGGCACCGAAGAAAATGTAAACATTCTTAAAAGAGGTGCCTTTGTGTCTCCTACAAACTGGTAACTGAGTACATTAGTGTATACTAAAACCTGCTGGGGATAACCAATATTTAGGTTGGTTTGTTTCGAACTATGCTGTTGTTTAACAAGATTTCTATTTGGTTCGAATCCTAACTGCAGGGCCAAAATATCAGAGAGGTTCAGTGTAGATAATTGTGCATTGTATTTTCCCTCAACAATATTGCTGGACGGGTTATAACCGAATCGAAATAGCCCTTCTCCAATATGATCTTCATTTAAAACTTGTAAAACAGACTCCACACTTGAATAATATCCAGGGGGAACGATTGTTTTACCGCTCTGTTTACTTGATTGATCCGACTCTTGGTTATAATAAGTCCACATAATTTCATTTTGTCCTTTTTGAATATTAAACAGACTGTTTTGTGAAATGAATTTCAGACAGACCCACTAACCAGCCTCCAGACTCGAGCTTAACAGCATTAGAAAGTTTAGTTAAAAAATGAGAAGGTGTATTAGTCGGAAAAATATTTTTGGATGCATTTGAAACCAAAGTTACATAGTAATCATTATCACTGCCTTCAGAAATCATTATTCCACTTTTTTAAAATGTAATGTAACGCTTGACGCTCCAAACTCAAATGGAAGCAAAGTTCCATGCTCTGTTTTTAATATAATTTCAATTGTTTCAAAGTAACGCTTCTCTACTTTTAGATACTGCCTGGGCTCAAATATATAACTTTTTATTGCTCCATATTCATAATCAACCACACTAACCGTTCGTATTACGGGACCTATATTTGCTTGATATTTGACAATATCTGTGCATATGTTGATTTCACGGGGGATATGATAATCTAAATTACAAGGATAAATAGAACTTGATCTTGCCGTACCTGGACCAATAACCGAATGTATAGATATTTCTGACTTGGGAGTATCCAACGAAAAACCAAACACTGGAGCTAATTGTGGAGATATATACAATTTCATAATTTCATCTTCCTCTAGCGTTGTTTGTGTATACATACTATGCGTGGACAAAGTATAGCCAAATCGGACATGTTGAGCAAGCAGTTTTCTTTTTGAAGGGGGAATATTGTTTAATAATAATTGAATATTGGAGTAGTAACCTTTAGGAACTATACTTTCACTATAAAAAATCTGGTCCTTCTTTTTCGGTTTAAATTGATATGAAATGCTATTTGTATCGGCAACAATATTATAAAAACTCCAAGTTAAATGAAGCTCTGTGGCCACCACCACCCATTGTTCATTTAATTCTATTGGTTCGCTCAGCTTAGTACGGTAATGTGCTATTTTATTATCAGGAAACAAGTTCAAGTTTACATTGGAAGGTAATGTAACGTAGAATTCGTCCGGCGGCATAATGGCAACTAACCTAAACACGCGTAATATCTGATTTATGTACGTAACTTGCACATGCGAGGGGGTAGTTTTTCCATTTTACTAGAACAAAGTCTCCCTTTTGTTTTAGAATTTTCTCGATAGTAAATGGCTTGTCTGGATCAAGTGTAATTTTTTGTAATTCTGGTTCATAGAAAATGCCTTTGACAGGATCGTTACTCCAGTCTTTTATACGATATGTAGGGGGATCAGTACCCATACGATCGCTAATTATAAAAATTTCCTCTGTCCAACTAGGTAGATATCCTTTCTCGAATTTCATTTTGGCTTTACTTATCCTTACATAGTTACCGATATTAAATTTAAATTTGATATTATTGGTTTTTTGACTTGTATTGTTTCTAGACTGAGACCAGACCTGCAGCGCATTATTTTCGCTCACTTCAACAGGAGCCATTTTTATAGAACGGTGATACGAGTGATTATATGATTTTACTACAAGGGGGAGAATATCTACATAACGATACGTATTATTGGCTGAAAAGTGTTTATACAATTTTGATTTTAAAGTACGAATAAATCGTTCCACTACTGCTGCCTTTAGTTCTGAATAAACGCTATAATGAATAATATTGTACTTGTCAAACACTTTTTTCACTTGAGCGTTATAAAACTCTTTTCCTTGATCTGTCTGGGAGTAAACAGGAGGATATTCTAACATGTTTATAATTTTAGTGATTGCTTTTGCCATAATTTCACCCGTTTTGCTTTTCACTGGTATACAGAACGCTTGCCTTGAAAACACATCAATTGCACAAAGTATATAGCGCATACCGTCATTGTACTTGGCGATATTCTGCATATCTGCCAAATCCATTTGCATAAGTTCCAGGGGAAAAGTGGTTTCGTAACGTTTACGTGTGAATTTTTTTCTAACTGGAACATGTAAAGTATATGCATCTTGTTTTGATAGCCACTCAGAAATATTCTTTCGTGATTGCGTAGAATGTTTGGATAATTTATCAGTATTGGAAAATGAAGTCGGTAGTTCATGTGTATAATACAATGTTTTAAGATCCATACTTTATATATCTTCCCATATAAACTCAGCTTTCCTATTTCTTGAAGGGGGTGGGGGCGTGCGTGTAACTATATATTCTTTGGGTATGTTTAGAGAATGAAGGATAGATTGGAACTGATCTCTCCCGACAGGATCTCTACTTTTTTTACGGGGGCGAACAGAATCATTTATCAGATCTATGATATTTGAACCCTTAATTCTTTTTCCATTTATGTACACTGTACCATATGCGTCCCAATTTATATATTGAGAAGAGAATAGTCTTTTAAGTAAAAGTTCTGTTTTCTTCTGAACAGTTTTCGGTACTGAAGCAAGAATTTCTTCCCTGAGAGTAACACTAGGAGGGGAGTCGTCTTGTTGCTCTGGTTCACTTATTTGTGGCAGCTTATTTTCTTCTTCGATCAATGGTAGGTGTGTGGGAATAGGCTTAGTAAAATTAACAAATTGTCGAAGTGCCTGTTGGTAAAGTTTCCATTTTTCACTTTCCCCTATATCTTCATGTGCTAATATTGTACGAATATTAGAATCTAATCTTGATTCGTGTCTCTGAGCTTTCTCAACGGAGGCATGCATATTAGTGGCAAAGTCCTCGGGAACAAGAATCATTTTTCTCACGCTCATTGTGAAAACAATGCACTACCTAACGCTGATATAATAGGACCGATTAAAAATGGCAAAAAGCCGGCGCCTTTTTGAATTAATATTTTCTTTTTATTTTTGAGCGAAGTGCCCTTCGCCGCTAGTTTACGCAAACTGGCCTTATACTTTTGAAGCTTAGTTTTTTGTACCCCTGAAAGTGGAATATTACCGCGTACTGTATTGGCTGCACATTGTCCTAGTACACGAACTAGTCCTGGTGTTGCTCGTTGCAAAAGGCGTTTCCGTTGAATAGGTTTTAATTTACACAATAATTTAAGTGCCGGAGCATGTTCTTTTAGTTGTGATGTCATTCTGACGTTCGCACAAGAAATGGTTTGTTGACATGCTTTCCAGTGGCATAAATAGCCATTTGTTCATCAGGGAAAATATGCGCCCTCATACGTAAAATTTCAGGTGTATTTTGTGTTAAATCGAACATTAAATAAGTGTGTGGAGTTTCAGTTGCATCTTGAAAAGCTTCCAAAACACTTTTACTATTGTCAGGTTTGAATTGTCGTGCTAAATGGTATATTTGGTGTTTGTCACGTGGATTTTTGAATATCACAAGATAGTGTGAGTTGAGGCTTATGTCTCTCATTTTAGCACCTTTGTGAAATAAGTTTTGTACTATAAAAATAACACTTATATTTTTGTGATGAGAATATTTCGTAAATATATCTGCAACTGCTGAATCTTTGCTGCTTTCATTCATTAGATCATCAATGACAATTAATCCAGGAGTTTCAATATCCATATTTGCTACATCAGGGATTCCTTCAATAAACTGAATATTTGTATTTTGGCTTAATTTTAATCTGGGAGGAACCGCACCATACGCCCATATTACTGTTTTTGGAACTTGTGTAAACATTTTATGTTTATAAAATAGAAGCTTATCCACAAAAGTGGTTTTTCCACTTTGTGAGGGCCCGCAAATCATCATTGCAAACGGGTGTGTAAAACGCAATTCCATGTTGAACAACACACGTTCTCTGCTTGAAGCGCAGACACACAATGGCCCAAATATATACCACAAATTAATTTTATCTTTTCTTTTCAGGATGAAATCAAGAGGGAATGTTCTGTGTGCTGGGAGGTGGGGTTCCGAGGAAAAAAGGCCCTTATGGACCATATAAGGGCGGAACACCGCCTTCGACCGGTGTCCCCTCCCTCGTCGCGCCGGAGGCGCCAAAGAGAGGGGAGATGCGGTTTCTGCGCCAGGCGGCGCATCAACGGGGAGTGCCCCTGGATAGCACGCCAAATTGAGATTTTACAGATGGCCCTTGGACTGTAAAAAGACAATAAAAAATAAAACAAAACACTCGTTTTTTATTTAGATTCCATATGGAACCGTCTCAAAATTTTCAATTTTTCTTCGTTTTGTGTGCACTGCTTGGTGTGTTTTCTGCTCAGATTCAGAAACAATTTCAAAATTGGCTTTTCGTTTAATTTTACGTGGGTTCTCAACAACTCGCTTTTCAATTTCCCCTTTGACCAGTTGCTTAAAATAATCAAAATTAATCTGGAGTCGAGTTCTGTAATTCATGGTAATGCCTCTTACTTTAATAACATGTTTCTCATCCTGAGGATCATGTTTGTTCACCATTTTATATGCATAGTTTTTGGGACCACCACCCAAAAAGCATGTAATTTGGTAGGGCTCTTTAATCTCATCCGTCATTTCACCAAGAAATGAGCCTGTAGGAATAAGTTTTTCATGTTCTCTTTCTACATAGAACACAGAGTCCGTATCCACGTAGTGAATACTTTCCTTGACTTTGTCCATAAAAGAATATAAGTGCATTCTTCCATAAGCAGTAATAAACGCAGAGACAAGTACATTTGAGAGTACTAACGGTTCATTTTTGCTTTCCAGATCAATATAATTCACTAATAAACAAGATTCGGAAATAGGGACAACATTACTGATTTCATACTGTGGATTAAACACTATATCATGGAATTTCTGTTCTGTATTTACAAAAATAGACTTAGTTTTTAAAGGATTTTGCGCGAATTTCCCAAAGATTGAATTCAGCAGAATTTTGGAAATAAAACGAAGTCCAGGGTTAGGTGCAATTTCATCTTTTACAAGTTGAATTCCTTCACGATCGAAATAATCTTGAATATACTTGTCTTTGTCATTTTCTGAACTGCAGCCGGAAGGATATCCTGAAGACTGTTGTTTCAGTCTAAGAAATGTGTCTACATAGTCTTTGAACACATTATCATTCTGATCAGCCGAAGGAAAATCCCAAATTTCATATATTTTGAGTATTTTGTACCCTTTTTTTTACAGCTAGTTTCAGTTCTTCCGATACCCAGGTGCCATGTAAGTATCTTTCTTTATCTGCGTGTGTACATTGTTCTTGATTCTCGCTTTGTGCGCAAGTTCTGCATAAAGCAAACATTAATTTGTTATTGCATGACATGCCCAGTACTGGTAAATATAAATCTTTAGGGGAGAGAATATCACATTTTACAACCCCAAACACATTATCCAAGGTAGGAAACTCTGACGTGTAAATCACTGGTTTCCCTGTAGGCATTTTTCTTTGCTTCATCATTGCAGGGTAAAGGGAAACTACATCTAGCAGTTTCATGCTCGTATTTTCATTCTCTTGTTTTTCATAAACTGCCCTGAAAAGTTCAGTGCGTCCCCCATTAAAAGCTTCTTTTGGGATAAGTGGGTTATTCAGTGAATAACAATTCTCAGCAATAAATTTGCGTAATTCTGGATTTTTTTAAATTTCCTCATTGAATTCACATTCCCATTTTTCTACAACCTTGTACCCCATTTGCTCTAATATTTCTTTACGGGTAACAGTACGTTCGTACCTATGGTCTAGGGTCTCGCCAGTCTCGTTAAGAGGCTTATCTCTGTTTTCAGGAAGACAAATCCGGCAAGCATGGTAGTAGCACCCTTGGAAACTATAAACAGTTTTACTTTCTTCATGGAGCCCGTCCAACTTATAACGACCTATTTTAGCCTCCCCGAGATTCCCTGCGTGTCTTAGAGTGATTTTTTCAGTATTTTCGACCCACTTTAACCACTTTAAGGCAATTAGAGACTGTTGGTCTTGTTCCCGAAATCCAAATGGGGGGACTTTAATAAGCGTGTTTTCTTTAAGATATTTACTTCTAAATATCAAAGACGCTAACGACGCAAGAGTCGCGCAGCGAACAAAGCACTGTATTCCAGTCAGATCTTCGATCAGATTAGAGAATTTAATACATGCAGCAGCAAGAATTTCCACATCTTTAATACAGTATTCACGCAACTCTTTTTGAAAATCAAACATTTTCCCTGCTTGCACCGTTTCCTCGTGCCATTTTAGCATCTCTTCTCTTTCTTTGGGGGACTTGGAATCTATGTCATAATATTGAATATCAGGGAATGGCCCTACATAATTCTGATTTGCAGGGGTTGAAAACAAATACGGAAAATCGCCTTTCTGCAAATCTTCCGCTAGTCCCAGACTTGCAGGCAAGTCCTTCAATTTCATGAGCATGAAATTCAACGAGTCCCTGAACACTATTTTCTTTGTAATAGACATTTCTATTATTTTCCTACCCTGCATAATTACGGAGGGGGTAATATTCTCTTTAGTAATCAAATAATTTAAAACAAAATGTGAATCGTATCGTCCTGCATTATGTGCAATACACACAATTTTATCAAACCCTTCCCTCGGAGTTTGAATATATTGCATAAATTCTTGAATATTGGGGAAAATATGAACACGGGGACCACACGTCTCGCAGAAATCTACATCAGTGTCTTTACAGACATGACAAGCTTGCTTAGCAACAGCCAGATTAACTTCGTGTTTCTGGTCATTCTCGCCCTCTACCAGCATACACTCGAAATCATAGAAAATGTAGAGAAACTTTGCACTTGGTTCGGGCTTAACAGGGTGAATATAGCATTTGTGTGCTGGTTCAACAAAAGCATTACAGCTTTTACAAAAGAATTCATCGCATTTGTGTGGTGTTTTGCGATTTCTCTTGTTCACTACTTTGTAACAAACGTTACATTGGTGAATAGATTGGCAAACACTTGATTTCCGCCCTTCTGTACGCAAATGATTTTCATAACATTCCGGGGACAGAAACTTCCTATTACATGCAGTGCATTTTCTGGGGATAGTGTTAGTGGATTCATTGCCACCATGACTGTATTCACACAATGAACAATACCTAGTGCATTCAATATGTTGATACTTGTGAGCGAACCCGACTTGGCATTTGGGGCAGTAGTACTTCTTCACAAGAAGTGTGGGGACAGAGTTGACTATATCAAAATGTTGATCGTGATACAGTAAATTAATCTGTTTGGGGGCGAACGGCGTTGACCGAATAACTTCATACTCCCTTTCCCCCTCTTTCATTGAAAACACAACAATTTGGTACTCTGGTCCCATATGATTCTGAAATTTAACAATGTCCTCTACAGTGCACCCATTGGTTGGATCAACGCGTGCTTCATGGCATAACCGTAGAGCCGCTTCTTTGAGTTTATTATCGTATCTACGAAAGGATTTGATTTTGTTTGTGTTCTTGTCGACTTTGGCTTGCGCAAATACAATAGCGCGTGGCAAGCACAAATTGTCATTGTTAGTCATAATAGTAAAAGCAGTCTGTCTCTGGTTAGAATTGTTTATTGATAGTAAAGGGGCGTACTTCCTGTAAAGGGGGTACTTTTTTTTCCCTCTACCACGCTTGGGTTCGACAATATGCGCCATGCATTTCATAGTGTTATCCACAAAAAAAGATTCATTGCTGTTCAGCACTTTGGTCACATAGTGTTGAATAATCTTAGGATTTAATGCCGAAAGGCGGCGCCAAGGGATATAAATATCCTTATTGGTTTCATTGCCGAAAATAATCAAACCAACCTGACTGTCCGGTGCCACATCAAAAAAAATCTTTTTCATTAGAAATTGGAACATGGACCCAACCAAATATTCAGGGTCGCCCACAACCTGATTAGGTATTTCAATGGATACCTCCCGTCCTAGCATTCCAAACCGTCTAAAATATCTTTCTCTTTCATCCACAATTGAAAACTGACTTGCCCCCACCCCTAATTGACACATTGCTGTTTGCACTGTCTCGCAGAAAAAAGTCGGATCACAAGAAGGGATATCGTCGTGGAAAATAACTCTGTCACACATATCATAGTATGCATTAACGAGTTCTAGTGGGGAAGTATACTTTCCAGAATGAAAATTACATATAATTTCGTTCGAAGTACTCACCGCAGTGTGGTTAGCCTCGTTTGTGGAGCTTGTAGACGCCATTTTCAGTAACAGATCCTTCCAGTCGCACGCACACAGAAAATAGAATCACCTGTAAAAAAACAGAAAAAATAGTTGTAGTACTAGTTCACATTACGCATATTTGTTTCTTGCTTCGGTTCATTATTTGTTTTACGCATTATTTAAAAGCACCATACATATATGTAACAATTCACTTACCTTAATTATAGCTTCTTTTGAGTTCTTTGTCTTCAAATCTCAGACGATAATCACAAGTTGATATCTTTTCTGACACAATGGTTCAGAAATTCTTCTCAAACTAACATCTTCTCGCTTTTACGCGTTTTTTTATACTTCATAAACAAAACTGACGCGTTCTCTGATTGGTTGAAATAAAACCGACGCGTTTTCTGATTGGTTGAAATAAAACCGACGCTTTCTTTGTTCTTGCGTTCTAGTTCACCTTGAACTCCTTCCCATCATCCTTTGTTCTAGTGTTCTCGGTAACCTTGGCATACTTTGACAGAAACATGTTGTAGCCTGCAAGCGACGCGCAGTTTAAAAAAAAATTGACCCTTGCTGTGCATTCCAGACATCCTTTGTTGTCTGGTTCAATCCCTCTATGCCCTACAGTATTGCATAGCTTTCCCCTGTTATTGCGTACTGGTTAACCTTGGGAAAAAAAACCGGTTCTGAAAATCTACCGACGCGTTCTCTCATTGGTGAATCAGGTTCCTTCTTTGTTCTGACGTTCTGACGTCATTTGACCTTGAGCGCATTTCCCCCAAAATTCCTTTCTCGTCTACCTGGGCGGAGTTCACCCTTGTCTGTCTGGCATCGGACTCAGCTCACACGTTATACATAGTTCGTCTCCGCTCAATATATTACATGCCATATAACATTATTACATAGTGCACTATATTTATTACCGTTGGATATCGCGGGTTCGAGTACCGGGACCGTCCCCAATCGTAATTGGACCTGTACCTACAGCCATTACCACCGTTCATAGCGGTTCATAAACCATAGAAAACTTATTTTCAATATTATAAACATTAATTATTATCGATTCCTACATTACATACTTTGCAGTAATGAATATAAAACCATATGCATACCGTTTAGTACCTCTAATTACCTTTTATATACATATTTTTCATAAAATAAATAAATATATATTCATAAAAAGTTATAAACATGCAAATACATAAATATAAAGTACTCTAAGTACATGCAAATGAATTCTAAGTACGCGCAAATTAATTAAAACCCGTGCAAATGAATTGCGAATATTAATCGCCCGAGGGCAGGCCTTGGCGGGGTCAGATACTACTTTTGTTTCCCGTAATTTGAGGCACAGAAATGCCTCGTGTATTTCCGATTCCTGTCCTTGAACAACACGAACAGCCTTGCCTATTTCTTTTATAGCGAGTTTTCTTACAATACCGCTAAAACTGAATAGACTTTCAAGCACCGAAGTGGATATGACGTTCCATAAAATGCCATATTCCACTCCACTCAATACACACAAACACAACAAGCATCGAAGCACAAAATTGTCAAGGAACAATAATAGAAAACCTAACACAGCCCCCTGATTTTCAGTAATCATCTTCCCTCCCCGTTCCCCTCGCCCACAAGTAAACAACAAACTGTCTCGCAAGCCGACTGCGATCTTGAAGATTTCTAGTCCCGTAGACAGACAACTTGATTTTTTTTATCAGACCACTTAAAATCAGAAGCGTGATTTGAAAATGTATGAGGTACAATTTTACATATGTTATGGCAAAATCTTTAAAACATTTTTGTGAGAGAAGTTGTTTGCCTCAAGAAACGCGATAGCATTCAGAATACACTACAGTGTTTATTTTATTTTCTATTGATTGATTGATTGAGTTTATTTTACTTCGCGTTTTGTGTATCTTGGCTAATTTGCGAAGATGGAGATGAGTGATGAAATTATGAAATTGATGAATGGGCATTCACAAACAACCAAGCCCGAGCAGGATTCGAACCTGTTCCATTCCTTATTGGGAGTTTGTTGCTCTACTTTCGTTAACTGCGTATTTAGGTCAAGTTCCTGGCGATACAAGTCATTGACTTGTATATTCCATGCTGAGTATAAGAATATAAATATAAAGTATATCCAGCACTTAAAAAAGAAAGTAATGAAAAGGTTCCCTATGGTACTTCCTGCTCCCAGTCTGTATACACATTCTACAATAGCAGGTAAAAGATAAGCAAAGTTTTTCGGGATAGCTGTCGTGTGCATTGGCAAGGTCTAGGGAATTTTATTGAGGTTCGATCTTAGCACTATCGCTGTGTAGCTATCTGGTTGTTGTATAAACATTTGTAGATTACGCGTGTTGAACAATGCCGCTGCTTTCCATTCCACGTGCATTAGTCCCAATCCACCTGCCGTTCGCTGTTGCACTGCAGTGTTATAAGCCACTCTGAAAACCTTACCTTGCCACAAGAAATACGTAGCTAGCGATCGTAAACCTGTTGCAAAAATTCTTGACAAAGGGAAGAGTGCTGCAACAAACCAAACTTTTGCGAATATGTATCTGTTTAAATAATGCACTCGTGATATAAGCGATAAATTTCTTAACACATTGGTTTTAATCAAACCTTGTATGTTATTTATTATTGTTTCAAAATTTATATTTATCGTCGATTGTAATTTATTCTGAAAAACTATCCCCAATATTCTTACTTTATCTTTAGTTACAATTTCACGTCCATATGTTAAGTTTGTTTGCTTTCCCAGTGGCAACAAATACGATTTTTTATAGTTAATTTTTGCACCTGATATTTGCATGTATTCATTTAGACAGACTATAACTTCCTCATAATCAGTCTTCGATTAATGAAGGCTGTTACATCGTCCATATACCCACATTCATGTAAGTTATTTTCACAATATCTCAGAGATGACAATTATGTTTGAATTATGTACAGAAAAGGTGATAACGATAACATGAACAGATATGAACTTAACGGGGATCCTTGTAAGACTCTTCCTTTCACCTGTATTGTCGACGTTAGGAACCCATTAACAAGTACCTTAATATATATATTTCTAGTTAATAGTTGAACCCAACTAATAAATTTGTCACCAAACCAAAGTTTTTGTAAAACTAATTTTAAGTATTAATGGCTAACATATTCATATGCAGATGCAAAGTCAAGAGTGAAAATAGTTGCGTCAGTGTCATTCTTCTCTTCATATGTTGCTATTATATCTCTAGTTATAATTAATGCTTGGTGTATGGTGCCAACACTTGGCATTCCATATTGTATTTATTATTATGTTGTCATCTATTATGTCGACCTACTAACAATGACATATATGGTTTTAACATATTTGATATTATTTTTGTTAAGATTTTATACTCAACATTCATTAGATTAATTGGTCTGTAGTCATTAATTGTTATCGGTTTCTTTACCTTAGGTATTAAAACAGTCACTCCAGTACTACAATTTTTTCCTATCTTAATTTTGTGAAACACCTCTTGAACCCACTTAGTTACTGTGGGTCCTATAGTAGGCCATATCCTTTTATAACCTTCACTTGTAATACCATCGATACCTGGTGATACATTTCCACGTAAACTGAAAACCGCTTTAGTTATTTCATCCTGAGTAAACTCTTTTTCTAATATATTTCTATCTTCATCCTGAAGTATTGTGGGTATATTATTTATTATTGTGTTGCCCTCTATTATGTCGATCGTTTCTGTTTCAAATTTTTGTTGAAAATCTTCCTTTATTACTTGTTGAATTTTAGATTGCATTATAATTTCTTTCTCATTTACGTTTTTAATTTTGTTTATAATTTTTCTCTGACCTCTATTTCGTTCTTGTTTTATATGATATAATGTGGTTGTTTCTCCGTGATCAAAGGGCTGTACCTTACTTCTTACTTGAATACCTTTTATTTTATTTCTATGGAATCCTAATAATATCGCCTGAACATGCTTAATTTTATCTTGTACTGACCTTGCAATACATGATATTGTAATTCATGCAAAACACTATAGTAAAAATTGTACATACTATCTCTGTCTTGATATTTTTGTTTTCCATAGTTTTTACGAAGTTTTTTGAATTCTACTATAAAACAACTATCCCACCACTCCACAAGATTTGTCTTATAAGTAGTTTTTGTTGAGCACGTCTTCCATTTTTCTTGAAAACGTACTATGAATTCCTTGTCTTGAATCAATGCATTATTTAAATGCCAGAAACCTGGTCCTCTACAAATATTATCTGAATCTATTTTGATCCTAACGATATATGCAAAATGGCCTGTAAAGCAAATTGGGAAAGTTTGCACATTAGAAACATGGTGCTTAATATTATTAGATACATAAATTCTATCAATGCGCGAGGCATGATTTGGTTTGATGTACGTATATCCTTCTTCATTTCCTTTAACATATTCCCATGTATCAACTAATTGTAATCCATCTATTAATGCTTTTAAAGTTGGGGAGTAGTTGTAACCTGGTTTCTGATCAATGGTTCTTAGAACTGAATTAAAAACACCTCCTAAGATGATAGATGTAATATTACCACTTAATTCCGCCGCCACGTCTTCTAGAAAGAAGTGGTTCCGCTGTGTTCTGTTTTGTGAGCCAGAAGATGCGTAAATATTACAAAGTTTTATTCCATTTAATATTGCTGTTATTATTCTTCCTGAATAGTAACATTGTACCTGTTGTATCGGTATTCCTTTATCAATATAGAGAGCTGTACCATGATTTTGTGGAGTAAAATTATTATACACATCATATATGTTACCGTCTTCTAAATATGGAGTTCCAATTTCTTGCAAAAAGGCTATATCCACATATGCTTTTTTAAGGAAGTCTAGTAAAGCTTCCTGCTTAATATTACTACACGACTTATTATAATTAATAGTAGCTACTGTATTGGTAAACATATTATGAATGTACCAGGTGGTTATAATTAAAGTGACGGTGTTCAGAGTGGTACAGCACGGGCTGTAATGAGAGTAGCAGTCTGAAACTTCGTAGATATGATAATGAAGCAATGCGCTCTTGAATTATGCAAAAAAAAAAAAAAAAAAAAAATAGTTCCAATTCTCGTCACCAGGGTAAAAAATGGCGCTGTAAGCAGTCAAAACGTGGAATTTTCCGTAACTCTGACGTCAAAGTCGGTGACATTGCCTAACCATTGTGTGAGCTCCCTGGTTGTTGTTGGTGACGCTTGTTGCTTTTTTTTTCCTTTAGTGATGTGAATGTTCGCCGAACATTAAAAGTTTGATTTTTCCCGTGTAAAAAGCAATGGCTATTGCGAAGAAAGACCGTGCACTGCTAGTGAAGTTGTTTTACCAGAATGGGAGCAATAGTAACGCTGCACTGCGGAAATATCGCCAACAGAAAGGGCTGAGAAGAGGGCCCATGTCAATTAATGGGCTGAAGAAGATGATGAAGAAATTCGAGGAAACAGGTGAATTGGGTGTTGCACCAGGGAGAGGAAGGCGGCCCATCCCCGTGGAAGTTGTGGACGAAGTTGCTGTAGCTGTAGCTGACCGTGCAGCACATGCCTCAACTTCTGCAACCAGTGCTAGAGCTGTGGCACGTGAATTGTCACTCCCCTGGTCAACAGTTCGCAAGGTATTGCGGTGCATTTTACACTGGTATCCCTACAAGATTCAAATTGTGCACCAATTGAAACCCCAAGATATTCCACAACGCCGTGAGTTTGCCCATCGGTTTTTGGCACGCATGGAAGTGGATGACATGTGGCCGGGGAATATTCTGTGGACTGACGAGGCGCATTTTACTCTGGTCGGTACAGTGAATACTCAGAACTGTCGCATATGGGGTTCCACTCGTCCACATGTTGTGCAGGAACAACCATTGCACTCAGTTTACGTGACTGCATGGTGTGGGTTCACTAGCTCCTTCATTCTTGGTCCGTTTTTCTTTGAGGAGATGACACCTCGAGGGCCTGTTAGGTGTACAGTGACATCTGCACGTTATAGGGACCTCCTTGTGCAACACGTGATTCCAGCTTTGCAAGAACGGAACTGTGAACACACCACCATTTTCATGCAAGATGGGGCAACACCACATGTCGCTCGCCACGTGAAAGATTTGCTGCGAGAAACCTTCACTAATGACCGCATCATCTCTAGGCAGTTTCCAGATGATTGGCCTTCCAGATCCCCCGACCTTAATCCATGTGACTTCTGGCTGTGGGGATATTTAAAAGATCGTGTCTATCAGGGACATGTCCGGTCTCTGCTTGATCTGAAGGCTAGCATACAACCACATGTCGCTCAGATTTCACCAGGCATGCTGCGAGCAACCGTCGACCATGCCGTGTTACGAATGCAGCATGTTGCTGAATTGGGAGGCCATATTGAACAGTTCTTGTAACCATAGTTCCTAATAAACATGCCAGAGCCATTGTTCTCATGTGTTTGATCTTTCCTGCCTTTTTCCTGTAACTATACCATGTTTTGACTGCTTACAGCGCCATTTTTTACCCTGGTGGCGAGAATTGGAACTATTTTCTTCTTTTTTTTGCATAATTCGCGAGCGCATTGCTTCATTAGCATATCTACGAAGTTTCAGACTGCTACTCTCATTACAGCCCGTGCTGTACCACTCTGAACACCGTCACTTTAATTATAACCACCTTGTATAATGAAAAGCCAAGGATTACATACAGACATATATAAATATATGTAGAATTATAAGAAAATACTCTTCTCTAGTTCATTTTACCTTAATCTTATTCTGGCTATATATGCAATATTTCACACCAATTATCAAGGCCAAATTATTTGTTAAATTATTGTTTTGATTTATTTAAATCACTACCCTGCGCCTAGATCTTCTTTTCGCTAAGTTCATGTCGCTCACTTTCGTCGCAATTTTAGTCCGTTTTTTTGTGCCAGTTATATTTTGCACTACCATTTTCATATTTATGCTACTACTCTCACTATCTTCATCAGTAATCAATTCACTATCCATATCGTCTCCCATTGTGTCTTGTTGTTCTTCCTCTATGTCTGCTGTCTTCTGATCCTTAATATCATTGGTACGTACCGCGCCATCCTCTAGGACTACTTCGAACCCGGTTTGGAGTTTTCTTCCTTAGTTACCAAACATGGTGTACCATCTTCCTCTGGGATCTTCGAAGCCGCAACTGCCACTTCAGCTTCCTTCGTGGTGTCTTCTACGGGGTTGGTAGGTGTTCCGTCCTTCTGGGGGTTAGGGTGTCTTTCTGTATGTATTTCAGTTGATTCCAGCTGATTCTCAAGGCTAGTAGAAGGTGTTTGACTGGATGGAACTTATTGGTATGGTCCCGAGGTCCCTACGTATCCTTCTCGTTGTTGCGCCACTTGACTGTAGTTTCGTCCGTGCCTGAGCGGACCTCTCAGGACAGTGGGTTGACGAAGGTCGCACATCCTACGTTCGTGACCAGGCTGGTGACAAATCTGCCACGTCCCTTGCTATCCATCATAGATAACGTGACACTGACACAAGCGGATTACTAGAAATTAAGGTATTGGTTTTGTGACTTCCATTTTAGCCACTCGCACTCCATTATACACTGGGTTCCCCGACAACTGTTCTTTGTCTACACTATCGACAGTTCCAAATTCTCGCAGTTCTTTCACACTATTATCGTCCATTTCCAATGGGAGATTAAAGACACGCACAAATTTCATTTTCCTTCCCGGATCTTCTAATGACACTTTCACACTATTGCCATCAGCGTAACGAAACTCCATGTCAGGCCCATGTTGTTCTAATAGTTTTCTCATTGTCGCTTCTCTCACACATTTAATATACACACAACGCAAAATTGTCGGGAGTTGTATTCCCATCAATTCGTCAACATGCCGACGGAATTGTCCGTGAATAAATTCATGTATATCCGTTGCCCTCGGTTTGGAGCATTTACTGGAAAGCTTATCTTTATCGTATTTAACCTATTCATTTCGTTATTCTTACTTGCCACTATAGTACTTACTGGTTTATCGATTTGTCTATTATTTTACAAGTCCAATTTTTCGGACGTAGTTGACTCACTAGCTGCACTCGGGGAACGCACTACCAGAGAACAATACCAGCACGTCCAACACCAACTGCGTCCACCGAGGAACTCCACCACTTGGCCACAGGGTCCGGCTATTTTCTATTGACTTTTGTTATTTGAACATCGGTTATGGATATGAAAAAAAGCATTAAACATTATTGCTACTACAGAGGAGATATAGTTTGCTCGTAACGTATCATATCAAAATGTATTTAAATATTGAAGTAAATATAAAATATATATATATTATTAAATATATACGTAAAAATATAAGTTTTTCAGCAAATAAATCCACAAAATACACTATCAGTAGGCTGAAACAAAATAATAACACCAGTGAAGAATGATATTATGTTAGTATAAAGAGCAACAGTTTGACACAAATAATATTGTCATTCTTCATGTTATTGTATTTACACTTCTTCTTATCTACTTTCTTGACTCTTATTTTATTTTTATTTTATTCCTTGAACATTGATGGGTTATTATCTTTGATTATCCTTCTATACTCTTTTCCTCTATTTTCTGTCTCTCTGCCTCTCAGGTCCCGGGTTCGAATCCTGACCTGGGCGTGGATCTTTGTGAGTGTCCATTCATCAATTTCATCATATCATCGCTCATCCTCGTCTTTGCAAATTAGCCAAAAGTGGCACAAGAAGCGAAGTAAAATAAAGCAATTCAATCAATCAATCAATCAATCTCTGCCTCTCACCTGCTTCGTTGTACAACCATCCTATGATGGCGGCCTGCGGAGTGACTATTGAATATTCTACAAGATATTAGCTATATTTTTAAAAAAAGTATAGCTAACAACAATAACATTGTAGAACACAATATAAAGGCATGGTGCAATGAAGAGAGGCAATACTTACAATATTTTTGTCACCAGTTTGTTAAAATTCAATGAAAATAATAACAAACTAACACTTAAATACTCTACAGAATCACTTGTCCATTGTACTTTCGTCAATGTAAAAATGTTTCATTTTATAACCTGCAATTTACTTCATTCAGATAAGACTTAATCACATTATTAAATTTTATTTTAAACTCAGTTGTGATTTTTGCTAACATATATATTCGAGCCATAAATATTAACTTTATTGATACGACAACAAGCCTCTAACAGTTGTAGTGCTAACTGGTCGCGATAGCTAAGTCGTTAGAAAATTTAATGTGACTGTAATATCAGATTTACGAAGTTGATTGCGAAAAGAATAACTATTGCAAAGACTTGAAAAAGTTTAAAATTTGACGAATGCCTTCGAAGCGTATCATAACTTGTTGTAACGTAGTTCAGAGTACAAACACAAGGCGAACAAGACTGACTTTTTTCAGTTTTAAAACAAACAAAAAGATGTATTAAAGGAATCATCACATAACGTTGTTTTTATATTTGAGGCGTGACAAAGTTTAAAAGACAAATTATTTTCAACTACATTTGTTACTTATTTTGAGTACCATAAAGAACTGTATGACAGACTTTAAATGGTGTGGAAATACTATATAACCGCAATAGTTTCATAAATGTTCTTGTACGTACATATTCACGAAAGCTGAAAAACTGTGTTAAGAAGGTTAAGAAGCAATATGCTCGTGCCTTGAACATAAACTGCTTTCCTGTGATAATCCATCAAAATGAACACCTGTATTGAACGTGCTCAATGGGTTATTTTATTCCTGTAACGTTTATGTGTGTAGGATTTTAATTACAAGGTCAATAAAGCAAGCTCTATAAGTCAGATAACGGACACTGCAGTATTGAAAATAACAATTCTATGTATATAGCAAATTACTAATCAAAAGCCAAGGAGATATCTGCAGTGAATCTAGTAGACTTCTTCCTGTGATGAAACGAGACTTGAGACGTGGACTTTAGGAAAGAGTACATAAACTTAAGATTTTATTGTCTAGTTAACATGTATGCCTCGTGAATAGGATGATACACGAGATACATGTTTTTCCAAACTATTTATTAAGTGCTTCGAAGCAAGCGTAAATTCCTTGGTGTTGGAATATGAGAACTTTGTAACTACAAATTGAAGACTGTCAGTGATACCGTTACAACTATGTGAGTAGCTGGATAATATTCCATGCAAAAGTTTCATGGCTTGCAATGAATGATATATAATTCATCTTGCAAAAGTAAATGGTTTAACAAAAAACGGAAGTTGTTTATGTTTCTCCACGATGTGTACAAACAATCTGTAAATTTAGAACTTGACATGCTCCCTTGTAAAGTAGATTGGAAGTAATTTTGTTAGAAATAAACAAGTTGTATGTTAACTATTGTAATTTAACGTAAATTTGCGAAAAATATAGCGATTAGCAATTGCTCTTTATTTGGATAAGAGAAAGAATTAACGTAAAGGTGTTTATTACCTAGAAGACATAATTTGTAAAATACGTTAAATATGTCAATATACATTAATTTTATTATGTAGATATAATGAGTCAGATTCATGTCTGTACGAACTGTTTTATTTCTTCCGGCAAACGAAAGAAAAGCTACAATTCGTCCCAGGAATTTGTGGAGCAACACCGCTCATAACTACAGAGAAGGGAAGAAAGCGAGTAGGCGAAGCAAAGTAGTGCTGTAAACAGCTTGTGGCTGTAATTGCTCCCTCCACCAATCCCCTTTCCTTTCAAGTGTTCATTGTTCGAGCTCTCTCGAGTCACCACTTGCGCAGAAGGCTTGATTTCGTTCGCTTGCTCCACAGGCTCCTGGGACAGAGAATACGTTGCAC
Organism: Lepisma saccharinum; assembly: GCF_977018435.1. Classification (NCBI taxonomy): domain Eukaryota; kingdom Metazoa; phylum Arthropoda; class Insecta; order Zygentoma; family Lepismatidae; genus Lepisma; species Lepisma saccharinum. The sequence goes on from NC_139249.1 coordinate 38,442,629, forward strand.
TTAAGTCTACTTCAAGGATAATCTTGATTTCAGTGTGTTACTTCCAGGAAAATTTTGTTCACTTTTGACTGGACTCTCTTCTGTGTTACTACACTGGCCGTTCTTTCTACTATAGCAACAGCAACAAGCAATGACCTTGGTAAGTTTCATGTTGTTCAATCATATAACCTTTAAAATATATATGTAATTGACATAATAGCTTTGTGCTTTTAGTGATTTGTGGAGACGAATTTCATGGAATAGATCAATTAAATTTTAAAGTAACATTTCTACTAACATTGCTACCTGATAGAATACTCCGTATGAAAATAGAGTTTTTGTTGAGTTTGTGATTTAAGTCCACTTTGCGCTCACTAATCGGAACTGGACTTACAGTTTAAAGTGGGATCCGAATCACTATGTGCCTCCACCGGGTATCGAACCCGTACCACAATTGAATACACAAAGCAAAGCTCATCGGATCTTTTTTGAATTCTGGATTTATCGTGTGACATGAGTTGGATACCCTCACAAATTTGCACAAAACAACTATCTAAAGTGACCAATGAACGCTTTCCACGGAATTAACGCACAGAAAATTAATTGTATCAAACTGTCAAAAATGTTAATACTATTGTTATTCAGAAAGTCAACGGTCTTTAAATGGTGACGTATTTAGCCGTTTTTGTTGAGTATCCAGGACGAGCCCCCACTTTGTATATTCCACAGTGATTTCGTACCGTCTTCATACATATTGCCTTTGCAGGGAAAGCGATGCTCCGATGTTACACACCGTGCAAAGTGAAGGAGCAGAAGCCAGCTGACGAGGAGATCATATGGGAGGGGACCGAAGCGACCACCGGAGAGTTTCCGTTCTTGGTAAGAATTTTGGATTACATTTTGTTTGTAACTTTTCGAATTTACCATTACTAATATACACAAAGTGCAGTTTGGTTATTTTAGGCCGCTCTTTCTACTTCTTCATGTTCAGAATGGTGGTCGACGAGGTTTGAACTCCTGGATTCTATATTTTTGCAGAACATATGAGGCATAGCCGAAGGGGTAAATTTCTCGTATCGGACAAACGGCTGAAATTTGCTAGTTCATTTAATTTGAATATTCGTACTTACGTATTCTGCATTGAGAAACATTGCTGAAGGTGGCATTTCGCTTATTTCACGGACATAAGCTCTATTTGCGACATATCGAGTAAGTTTTCTTCGTTTCTTTTTTCCGTCGGTAACACGCAAAATGGCGGTCACAGTTTCACTACCGTACTCGGCATGCAGTGTTTCCAGCCCACTGCACCCAAAAATACCTACGTAACCCCACAAACCATTGACGCATAGCCCCACGAACCATTCATACATAGCCCCACGAACCATTTTCGGTAAGGTTAGGTTAGGTAGGGCCACTATAGGTTACAATAGTTAAAAATTGGTTTAAAAATAATATGCGTAACCCCACACACCATTCTCGCATAGCCCCACGAACCATTGACACAGAGCCCCATGAACCATTGACACACAGCCCCACGAACCATTGACACATAGCCCCACAAACCATTTGCGGAAACCTACCTTCTTCAGTTACAAAAACACGTGTTTGGAAACACTGACCGGGATTGACTGGGATTACGTCATCACACACAGGCTACATCCACCTGGAAGTAAATGGATGCAAGAGCTTTCGTGCATCGGTCGCACATTTATATCGAAAAATAGATGATTTACCGGCAAAATTCAATGAACGATGCGAGAAAACACTTCCCCAAACTTCCACAAGTCTAAAGAAACTGCATTCGGTAAGTAATTTCTCCTGTAAATTTGAAGAAATCCGTTTGTCCGATACGAGAAATTTACCGCTGAAGGTTCGCCAAGGTTAATCTCGATAAACTTTAAGGTAATTATCCGATAAGGCCCGAACACCTCTCACTCGTTTATTTCGTTACGTTTGGAAACACTGGCGAGATCGCGTGACCACAGGCGTGACTTTCGACGCTCGCGCCATCTGCACGTACATAATGGAAACAACGGCATAATGTTACAGAAAATGCAAGTTCCTTACATAAGTGATTATTTCTTGTTCTTCAGCATTCTATGGTGAAGTTTTCAGTTTCCGCGAAAGAAAATACCTCCAAGAACTTCGACAATGCTACAGAAACTGATTTCAGTAAGTAGTTTCTAATGTAAATTTGAAGAAATCCGTTCGGGCGATATCGGATATTTACCAACTTTAACAGGAATGGGAATCGAATTCCATATGGTGTACAATTTACTCAATTCTTGTGCTATGCCAGTGTGTGAGTGTGTGATGGTGTGTGTGTGTGTGGACATCATAAATTTTCGTCGCAATTATCCAGAAGTGGAATAAAAGCAACGCTAAAGGATTAAAATTCAATCAACTCAAATCAAATATTGGCATTAATTCGGTACATTGTTACAAAGATTTATGTCACTATTCCATTATGTGATGTATGTTACTCAATTATTGTAACAATGTACCGAATTAATACCAAAATAAATACCAATCTGATCGTTGAGGGAAAAAAAGACAATAGCAATAATTTCAAAGAAATAGTTACGTTATCTAGGAAACTTTGTATGCTATTTTTGGTGGTTGTGTCTTTGTATGACTGAAGATCAATTATTCGACTAAGCAGAATTATAATCCACATTCATATTATTGTAAACTCTCTGTTCATTTCCAAGGTTTCGATTCGTCGCTCGAACTATGATGAACATGAGAAGAAGTGGGTCTGGGGGCACAGCTGCGCTGGTGTGCTCATAGACGATCATTGGATCCTGACGGCGGCACACTGTGACTTCAAGTAAGTACATGGTTCTCGAGCAGGAATTAGAATATTTCATGTTCACTGCTTTAATTCGGCAATAATTAATTTACGCGTAGAAACTGCGTTGGATACTGCGGATAAATCATTTTTCATTGTTATAGCTATGTGTATGCAAATATGACACTAAGTTTAACTAAGAAGTAATATTTCACGAGCGGCTAGGGATAATCTTAGCAACTTGGAAATACACACTAAAGGCACCAAACCTGATCTGCCTAACCTATCCATGTAGGCCTATAATAACAGAAATGAGCATGTAAATAGGTTAGGCAGATTGTTTATTTAAGCTATTATATGCATACGTGGATAGGTTAGGTAGATCAGGTTTGGTGCTGTTAGTATGCATTTCGAAATTGCTAAGACTGTTTCTAGCCGCTCGTTAATATTCCTAGGTTTAGTCTTTCAATTGAGTCTATGTCATTCTTAACGTATTATTTATTTTGGGCCTTCTCAATGGCGCAGTGGTAGCGTCGTCTCCTTGTAATCAAGGGGTCCTGGTTAGGTACTCGGTGGAGGCAAAAGTGGTTCGAATCGCTCATTAAACTGTAGGTCCAGTCCCGATTAACCTTACTGTGCACAAAGTTGACATAAAACACCAACTCAATCAATCAATGAACGTATTATTTTTTAATATAAGGAATGGAGAAACTTATATTTTCCTGAGTCAAATGGCATGCAGGCAGCTTTGTGTTCTTTGCACAGAAATCTTATTCTACTATGTTCGTCCCCCCAAAATGAAACCTGAGAAAATACAAACCCACACATACAGGGTCATATGACTGCACAGTAACCCGCAATGAATATGAGACAGGGGAAGACGCAAATATCACATTGAAGTGCGTTGCGTATGTTGCCAACTTAGAGACCGTGAACGAAATTCTATAGCATGGCTTCAATAGTAAGTTCGGCCTTCACCTCAGAGTTCGACAACACACATAACACTTTGCAGGGAAGTATTTCAGGAAATATGTGCCTGGTTTTTATTGCAGATGACTGTACGTACACTAGCGTATTCAGAAATTCATTAACGGGATTAAATGAACATTATTCAGGTATGGTCCATTTTCTGGGAACCAAAATGTTATTTTACCAGCCAGTATATTGGCATGATCTCAAATTATAAAGTTATAAATTTGGTTTTTCTTTGTATTAATACCTGAAAAGTTGTGTGTGTGTGTATGTTAAATATTTCATCATATATTTGTTCTCATGTAATCACAAAACGAAAATCAAATTCAGTATTTTGAAAAATAAGTTACAACTTTAGTGTTTTAAAAGTAACCTGAAGAGAAGAAAAGCATGTGATTGCAGGTTCATCTATTTTGTGTACACAATTATAGCTTTGCTTACGAATATTATTTCTTAATATTTTTTTAAGGAAATTACATACATATTCAATCCAATGTTGCAAGCTTATAGTGGAATTGATGTACGTTTAAGGTTTAATATACAGTTTTGTATCCTACACAGGCTCAATTCGAAAACGTAGACCTGGCCTTGTATATAGTCTGTAGTCGGCAATTTGTACATATTGCATCAAGATTAATTAACATTACAAACTGGACGTTAACTCAACTTTCAAATTGAACTGCAATCACATTAAAGATTGATGAGAGTTTCAATCCCACTAATTGAGATCTGTTTTCTTCTCTTCAGATAATGGGACGATGTCTATGATGTCTTTCAATTACTTTCGGTTTCATGAAATAGTGGGTGAGTACATTAACTTCACAAGTTTTGCTACCAAATGAACGATAGTTTTCGTGATATATTTGAAAAAATTTATCTCCGCATTTTCCCGTTTGGTACTGTTAAGTCATTGTTTCAAGCACGTATTGTTACATGTCGGAAAACAACTTCAAAATACAATGATTTTTTTTCTGATTATAAATTGTTTTTCTGTTAAACGAAACACCTGTTGTCATATCGTTTTACGCATTGGAAACATATTTTTTTGTAATTGTACGCATTGTTTGATTGATTTACGATTCAAACTAGTAAAACATATATTTACAAGTACTATACTTGACAGTGTTTGAGGTGGTAACATGGTCAAATACTCAAACTCAGTTTGAAATTACAATGTCCCGCACAACAATATATTTTCAGAGATGAAATTTTTGAAGGGACTCACACCCATGCTGTGGTGGAGATTCGTACCCGGAACCTTCGTGAGCTGACTATTCAACCCGTTTCGTGACCAAGGAGGCACAAACAAAGTTAACGGAAAAATAAATGAGAAGGATGTAAAATACTTTCTAAGGGGCAGACACATTTAATATAGCACTAATATCTCATTAAAGTGCACATTTGGGGTGTTTCTTGCTGGTGGACAGCAAGGGGGGAATGGGGAGGTTACTGGTTAACAGGGTGAAGGACATCTGTGAGAAACACCATATGAAGTGCTGAACCACCTTTCCCAAAAAGCATTTAAGCTTGATTTCAATTCTCTTCTTTAACTTGAATTGTATATTGTTTGCTGGTTCTTTAAATATTGTTCAATTTTATTGTAGATTTGTGTGACTTACACATGTTAACTTTGTAAAAGAAGACTACGAGACAAACATATTTTTTATTGTAATAATGATAATAAATTGATGATTGCATGCAACATTTTGAACACCTTACATAATCTATACACACCCCTGTTTGGAAGGTTCGAAGTTCGACAATCTTTATCTCGACAGGGTCCGCCACTTCCGGAACCAACTAACTTTGACAGCCGTGGCCGGAAGCACATTCAAGGACCAGGTGACGTATTGCGAGCAGCGGAGGACAATTAAGAAAGAGATATTCCACGAAATGTTTGAGGAGAAAGATTTGTCCAATGATATTGCACTGTACGAGGTAAGTCCACTGCAACAATAAGAAAAAAGTGGAGCTGGGATTGTTGTTACAATTCAGTATTCTTGTGTTGGAAATGTCCTATTTTGTACACGTGTGTGTATGTGTGTGTGTGTGTGTGTGTATATATACATATATATACTATTTCGACCGAAATGTCCACTAAATTTCAATATGTAAGAAAAATGAACTTCACAAAATAATGGTCCCATTAACTCATGCGCTGTATACCCTGCGTGGCAGAGGAGGGGATAATGGACCTTATTGCGAGAGGACAAATGCCCCTGGGCTCAACCTGCTACCGGGGTCCCTTTGAAGTAAAACATAACAAGTGTAGACAATGTGCGAAATTCATTTCAGCCCTAATTTCAATATGAAAAGGCTTGGGGCCCCCTTGAAAATATTTAGTGTGAAGTTACATTTTAAATATCATGTGTAAAACTAATATTTGCGGTAAAAGATCATGAATTAACAAGTTTGATGTTTATTGTGTAGCAATAAGGAATTGAATGGTTGAGCAACTGAATCTTTCTACTGGATTCATAACTGTAGACAATTGACACTACACTACGTTTACGACAAACTGCGATGCTATAAAGGTATGAGATGAGGGATTTTAACCTATCGATTGCTATCTGAGGAGCAGGTAAGTTAATTCTGCATTTCGGAGGGGACCCATATGACAAGTTACCCGGTGCCCTCTGAGTGGCTGAGACAATACGCCACTGCTTATTATCACAGACGTTGTTATATGATGTTATTGGTAACCAGATTTCTGTTTCGTAAATCGATTTTTTTATATGAGCGACACTAACTGTGGAAGTCCTGCGGATATAAAAAAAATTAGGAGCACATTGCGGGGGCAGATCACTACCAATATGGTAGTTCCTCACTATTTAGCAGTCTGATTCATAGGCGTAACTTGGCGGGGGAACCCCGAATTTTCAGGTTACTAAATGTAAAAGTTAAGGATACTTCTCTTAACCTCCTGGGATCTGAGGAGCAAAGTATTGAAGAGTATTTTTTATGGCTCCGCAAATGTAAGCTATTTAGCAAAATAGTTCTGGACGTTATTTTTATTGGATAGAAAACTCATCAATCTGCCCCCGAAGCTAAATCTCAAGTTTAATTCTGCCCCTCAAAGTCCAAACTTTAATTCTGCCCCTCAAAGTTAAATCCCAAGTTTGATTTCGCCCCTCAAAGTTAAGTCCCATGTTTGATTTCGCCCCTCAAAGTTAAGTCTCGAGTTTTATTCGCTCCCTCAAAGTTAAGTCCAAAGTTTCATTCTGCGCCCCAAAGGTTAAGTCCCAAGTTTGATTCTGCCCTCCAAAGTTAAGTCCCAAATTTGATTCTTTCCCTCAAAGTTAAGTCTGAAGTTTCATTCTGACCCCGAAGTTAAGTCCCAAGTTTGATTCTACATCCAAATTAAAACCCAAGTTTGATTCCGCCCTCCAAGATAAGTCCCAAGTTTGATTCTGCCCCCCAAAGTTAAGTCCCAAGTTTGAAAGTTTGATTCTGCTCCCCAAGTTAAATCCCAAGTTTGATTCTGCCCCCAAGTTAAGTCACAAGTTTGATTCTGCCCCCAAAAGTTAACTCCTTAGTTTGATTCTGGTCCCCAAAGTTAAGTCCCAAGTTTGATTCTGGTCCCCAAAGTTAAGTCCCAAGTTTGATTCTGCCCCCCAAAGTTAACTCCTTACTTTGATTCTGGTCCCTAAAGTTAAGTCCCAAGTTTGATTCTGCCCCCAAGTTAAGTCACAAGTTTGATTCTGCCCCTAAGTTAAGTCCCAAGTTTGATTCTGCCCCCAAAAGTTAAGTCCGAAGTTCGATTTTGCCAGCCCAAAGTTAGGTCGTAAGTTACGCCCATGGTTTGATAATTGTGTTTGCAGCATTGTTTCCAATGTAGAATTTTATTTCATCGCATTAAAAAAAATACTGAGAAAGAGTGCAGGTAATTGCGCACTACATTTGACAAATCAATGTTCATTAAAAAAACAAACGAAGAACCTTTATTGATTTGAGGCAAGACGCTTAATGATTCCAGTACTTCTATTTAAAGATCTTACTTCGTATTGCTAAACCATAAAGAGCTTTTTTTTTTTTTGCCTTTCAGCTCGAATTGCCGTTCACTGTAGACAACTTCGTCAATATTGCGTCACTTCCTGACAGGGACTACAAGGTCCAACCTGGGACAAACTGCACCGTCATGGGATGGGGACCTATAGTAAGTATAATGCTGTATTTTTATTTGTATGAGATATCTTCATTTTGGGTAAAGACTTAATTCGTACACCTTTACCGAAGATATTTGATGTGAGATAGATGTAGTCATGTAGTACATGTTAGGTGGTTTTGAAATTTGAAGCAATATTGTTTTCTAGTTCAAAGCTTTTAGATAGATGAGTGAATCGCAATGCTGAAATGCTGATATATTTTGGACGCTAGCATGGGAGAGGTTTCGTGATAAATAAAGGGTGATTCATAATTCCATCCGGGGTTCATACCGTTTATAGTACAAGAACTATAACACATACATGAAAACGGTGCATATCAGTACATAAAGAATCTCTTCAAGTTTGCCGTAATAGGCTCCATCAGGTTATTGTAGATTTAGCCACCAGGTGGCAGTATAACGGAGGATTGTAGAACCAAAGAGGTGCGTCGACAGTTACTAACAATGTAATAACCCAACGTTATTTTGTGCTGCGCACAACAGAAGAGACTTGTTGGTATCATATCGATTGTATCAATGCTTGTATCAATCACAAACAAATTTTCCCTTTTACTCTCAGGATCTCACAGCTCAGTCGCCCTGCTTGATGAAGTTCGAAGTGGAGGTGGTGGACATTGTGGAGTGCATAGAATCGTACGGAGCTCCCCAACACGCTCAGGAGGGGGACATTTGCGTAGTGCGAGCTCCCGAGACAGGAATCGAGACGGTTTGCTCGGTAAGCCGACAGCTGATGCTAGAATGAAAAAAATATTAACATCCTAAATTATTTTAATTCCTATAAATATTGGAATCCAAAACCATGGAATTAATCATTCCAATTCCGAATTCCAAATCAATTAAATCTTTATCCCAATCCTCAACCCTGGAAGTACTGAACGAATTCGGAACCTGATTGGCTATCAAAATCCTGAAGCTTGAAAAACACCGATGGAATACAAAATCTTGGATTTACTGTCCGAATCCTGAAGCTGGAACCACTGATAGAATCTGGAATGACTATCAGAATCCTGGCGTCTAAAACTACAGATAACATTTGAAACCTCGTAATGGCTATACGTATCCTTAGCCTTGAACCAACATTGAAGTCCGGAACCTTGGATTGAATGTCCGAATCCGAAAGCCTGAAACCACTGATGGAATCCGTATGTTTGTAATGGCTATCCGTATCTTGAAGCCTGAAGTCTGCTACCAAGGATTGAATGTCCCATTTCTGAAGCCTGGAATTTTCGACGGACTCCGAAACCTTGGATTGGAAGTCCGAATCCCGACGTCTGGACCCACCGATGGTATCCGTTACCTGAGATTGGCTGACCGAATTCTGAAGTCTGGAACCACTGATAGAAATCGGAACCTTGTAATCGTTATCCGTATCTTGAAGCCTGGAACCACCTTTGGAGTCTGCTACCTAGGATTGGATGTCCTATTTTTCAAGCCTGGAATTATGTACGTTGTCCGGAAACCTTGGATTGGGTGTCCGAATCCTGAAGTCTGGAACCACTGACGGAATCAGGAACCTTGGAATGGATATCCAAATACTGAAGTCTGGGATCACTGATGGAATCCGGAATCTTGAACTTGCTGTCTGAATTCTGAAGTCTGGAACCAATAACGGAATCCAGAACTTAAGATTAGCTGACCGAATCCTGAGGTCTGGAACTACTCGTGGAATCCGGAGTCTTGGATTGAATGTCCGAATTCTGAAGTCTGTTAGCACTGATGGAATCCGGAATATTGGATTGGCTGTCCGAATTCTGAAGTCTGCAACCACTGATGGAATCCGGAATATTGGATTGGCTGTCCGAATCCTGAAGTCTGGAACCACCAATGAAATCCACAATTTTGAATGATAGCCTGTCGGACTTCTGTATCTTTTTCTTCTCTTTTACAGAATCGGAAACCATAGATTTCCTATATGGATCCTATACGAAGACATTTACCTTTAACCGGACAACCAGTGTCTATTATACACTGTTGCTTATATTTTTTGTCACATACTCCAAACGATACTTCCTGCGAACATGATATTTTTTTACTTTATTTGTTTCTCTTCTTTTTCTCATTTCACAAAATTTGACTTTGTTTGATAAAGAAGGTCAGGCGTACAAAAATATTTTACGTAAATGGGAAGCAGTGTCTGTCGGACACAGTGTGCAAACAAAAGTTGTAATATTACTTGACTATGTATTAACAAATGTTTAATGAAAGATAAAGTAATTAATTAGACACCACATAAAAATATTATTAACGGTAAAATAGAAAAAATAAAAAATATATGAGCAAATAAAACAATTTCCTCACACTACCTTCCGACCTAACACGTTTCATATACTATGCTACAAAAAATGCAATTACGATGATGGTAATGATGAATACAAGCATTATGGACATAACAATGATGAGTAGGTTAAACATATATCATGCTACTCGCTTGTTTCCACAGCGATGAAACATAAAAATCTTGCATTAGAAGGGGAAGATCCATTTAAAACAATGCAGTGTCCGACACAAACTTCTTGCCCGGACACGTTACAAAAATAGCTTGCTCCGAATCCTCAAACATTCGGATCCACACATCCCTAACGTTGTCATGCTTAGAAACAATTTCGTCTCAATCAAGCACAAGTGCTATCCAAATGCTCCCATTAAGTTAAGTTTCTTAAGGTTTTTGGAACATATTATTTAGCACTGATCGATTATATGATTTCATATTCTATGAATTTTTTCAACTTTCTTTTACCTGTATCAGGATCACATTTTTTTACATATCTTCACATGTTACTGTAATACAATATAATAATAATAATAAAGATAATGATAATTGCAGGAGGATTACGGTAGCGCCCTTCTTTGCAAGGGGAAGCTGGCAGGGATAATGTCCAGGTACAACAGCGAACACGTTTGTGGGACGGACTTCTACCCTATCATATACATCCCGGTGGCTTTCTATACAGACTGGATCGACAGTCACATCGATGTAGATGAAGAGGAGGATGATAATATGCGCCCTCGAAGAACACGTGTAAAATATTGATCATAATAAAAATTATAAGATGATGTCTCTTCATCTTACCAACTTTCTTGCATTCCCTATTTTGCAAATAGTCCAGAAATAGAAAAGATGCTGTAAACAAATTGTGTTAAAATGACATAGTAGTGGTCCCTGGAGGTTGACAGAACATTTTGATCAACGTTCAACTTCAGTGGTATTCAAGTTACACAAATAAATTGTTGAAATCAACTCCAAAAGGACCACTGTGCCATTCTACTACAATTGATTTTACAATTCAGGCTAACGAACATAGTAAACAGTGGATTGGACAAACGAAGGGGACCGAATATAACTCCTCATTTTGGATCTTGACAGGTATTTAATGCTATACATTTTTTAAAACCAAAGTTTGAGGAATTGGAGTAAGGGAATAACCTCTACACTCCCCATTGAGAAATGTATCAATACTAAAGTATTTTTAGTGGTCTTACTAACTTGATAAGTAAGTATTTGAGATTTCATTCTTGCTATATCTCATAATAAAGACTATAGAATCCTTCATGCTCATTAAGTACATAATAATTCAGGAGCAAATTCATACAAAGGTAAAATTCTAATTTCACAACAGTACAACAGTTAATTTGTAGTCATTGAGTACTTTACAATTAAAACAATTAAATAAACTTGACGTGACTTCTGTCAACTATAAAATTATAAAATGTGAATATATAACTTATATTCTAATGAGCTGATCTACCTATCCGTGATAACAATGAATGTCATATTACGTACTATTACATATAGTCTACATTATGTACATTGCTATCACGGATAACAGTATTATACTAGGTTGTAGAAACAACTTGTAATAATCCTTTATAGTTCCTGAACTAAGAATAATCAAAACTAAGTGTTTTGATTATATTTTCAATTATAATGTTAACTTAACCTTTTGTTATATTTAAAGAAACGCCGTTCGAGAAGAAAACCGACATACTGATAAAGTTTAGTAACTCAACGTCAGGCGCCAGGAGACAATGATTTAGGCTCTGACGTCAGCACTGGGTTGCTATAGCCCCTACCACCCTCCTGCTCACCCGGATAACCTAGATGAGAAACAGATGATGAGAGAGAGGAGAAAGAAAGAAATGGGAAAGAGAAAAGAAAACACATGAACCATATTCCCTGCCGACAACACTGCCTTCACGAATCTTATTTAATGATCATACCTCGTATATTGACCAAGATCTTTCTATACATATTACTAGTTTTCTACAATGTCGCGTAATCCAAACTTTGTTCACTTAATATTGAAAACGTTGAGTATATATGTTATCTTCTGGAACAGTGTCTACATTAAATAAGACTCTAAAGGTTAACATTATCACCGAAATGTCTGCAATATGAAGCCTCATTCACTGAAATATATTAAATTCTCTACAATTTACTCCACAAAGGAAATCCTCGAAATAATTCATGAAGTCATGAAAAATCAGATTAGTTGCTTAATTGGAAGCACCAGCGTCCTATAAACCCGCAATAACCCGAGCACAAACAATTATTTTCATCTGGGTGGGGCCCCATGATGCGCGAAGCATCGGGCGAGTGCCCTAGCTGCTCTAAAAGAACGGTTCTCAAACTTTTTTTCTCAATGCACCCTTTAGTCGTATCCAAACATCTAATGTACGCCACTCCCATAGGTTTTCTCCGAATATTCAGTTTTGGGTAATTTCATTGGCTGCCTGATTGTTGGGGAGTTCTTGATATGTTGGAGGCGTGTATCTGCAATAGAACACAATTGCATTTGGGCTGTAAGTGCAAAGTTAGTAAACAAATATACATCAGTAGGCCACCGTGGCGGAGTGGTTTTCTCAACGCGCTACGACGCCAGGGGTTCCGGGTTCGACATCACACTCATTTCCATCTTCGCAAATCAGCCAAAAGTGGCACAAGAGGGAAGTAAAATAAAGAAAACCAAAAGAAAAAAAATAAACAGAATCCTACGTTTATTATTATTATTATATTGGGTGTTCCTACGCTTACAATCTTTATGAGTAGTTACAAAAATTAAAATGTGAAACATGTATGCTAAGAAATAATGCAGGTATACAAAGAACTTTAATTTTGAACTATTTTTTCCAGAGTCATTGAAGAAATAAAGAACTTACTTCTCGGCCAGACGAAATCCATTCGACCTTTATCGCAACATTTCACAGCCATGTAGATAGGCCTGCGGCAATATTCCTTTCAACCAGTTACCTCGTCTAACACTTTTAATAACCCAAAAATCTTTGTCTGGCATCAAATTTAGTAATCAACACCTTGACTACGAAATAAACAACGAAATTGTTAATTGTTGACCTGAATCGCATTGGACTCGCAATAAATGGATATTGTGAAAGTATCTTTTTTAGAAATAATAATAAAAATAAATGAAACATGTTTCATTGTAGTATTAGTATTGTGTCATTTATAGGGTATAACTTGATACTGATTCACTTATTATAACGGTTTGTCAACTAGATTAGATATTTGGATCAGAATAATCAGAGGACAATGTGAAGATTTATTTCAACAAAGCAGCTAAGAGGAAATTTGCAATGTTTCCAAACATAGTTTAATTCCTCATCAAAATGCCTCATTTCATTACAATAAGACTGCTTTCACAAACATTCAATCACACGTTGCAATAAGAGTTATCTAGTATTATGGATGTTGTGTTGTAGTGCAGTTTTATTAATACAACTTTTTTAGAAGTGCCAATAAACATGTATTATCATTTTCAGAATTGTAAATTAATAGTAGATACGTAGCTCTATGTTTGGTACATGAAATTGTATGTGTACGATTAGCATTTATTTATTTTGTAGCAGTCGCGGCTATTGGGTTGGCAAAGTTCTAAAACTAAAAAGGGGGGGGGAGACAGTTGTTATCTTCCCCTTGGTAGATAAGGTTTGGCATAATGCTGGGGCAAAAATGGCAAAAAGTGAGGGGGGCAACTAGCCCCATATCCCCCTAATAGCCGCCACTGGTGTGTAATGATTTAATTTCTCTGTAAACCTTTACAAAGCCGTTTTATTGCTGTGCACACGCATCGATAAATTTTATTACATACTTCACAGTATACTTCATAGAATGAAAGCACGAAATGAAGGAATAACTCCATAATAGTTGACAATTTCACCACCAGAGAGCAGGCACACAAACGCCTTGATAAGCACATCAACGCCATCTGTAGCGAGTAGCCAAACTTTGCAAAAAGTATAACATCAGCTGCAGCTTGCCTATTTCATGTGATTGAGAATTATATTGTTTGCTTTGGATAACGTTTGAAGTATATTTTGTATTCAGATATGCTACTCGGCACTGGACCTTCAGTTTGAAATGGGATCTGAGGCACTGTGCAATGTGCCTCCACCGGGAATCCAACCCTGGAACACTTGATTTCAATGCTACAACGTTAGCTTACGAAACTAGCTTATATGTTAGCTTAGCTTAGCTCGTATGTGCTAATAGGGGAGGCCCAATTGATAGTAAATGCAGTAACGTGGTATTGAGGTACAGTTTGGATGGTTTTCAAAGAGATAAAGTTCCATATTTAGACAAAACTCAATTGAAGCACAAGGAAATAATTAAAAATCTGATTAAAAATAAGCATACAGTGAGAGCCGTCATGTCATCTTGGGTTTGTCGACTACTCGGAAAATGTTAGAGTCAAAAAAATTGAACCTGATTCAGTAGAATCAACGGCCTTAAAAGTTCTTCCTAAATACATCAATTATCTTTATTTATTTCTGTGTGACTAAAATTATTGATAATAATTTAATTCAATTTCAATCGTTGTTATTTATCGTCGCTCTTCTGCCACTTTTCATTAATTGCAACAAAGATAATAATTTAAACATGAAATATTTTAAGAGAGCTAAGATATTGAAATCAGATGGGAGACACAGGTGCTTATTTATGCAAATACATTTACAATCATTTCCTTTTGCATGTACAGAGCATTCCCTGACATTCGCTACGAGACTCGGCGGCAAGCGGTCCGGCGTCAGCGCATGTCTTTCCCGTTGAACGGGGTCCGCGACAGTCGCACACTACAGTCTGTTTTTTTTCGCTCTCCCTGCCTTCGCTCTCTTTCCCTTTCTGTTGACGTTGCAGACTGACGCCAGTATAATCCTCCCTCGGAAGTTGTGTTGTGTCGTGTCCGTGTGTTGAAGATTGTGGCTTAATATGGCACCACAAAAGTTTACATTACAACAAAGGATTTATCTTATCGAGTGTTTCTTCGGAAAGAGGAATTGTGGAGAAGTGCGACGACGTCTTGCAACGAAATTTCCTGGTGTTCCCGTTCCGCATAGGACCACTATATTAAACCTCGTAAAAAGTTTAGAGTAACAGGGTCAGTTCTGAATAAAGGTGGAAAGAAGAACCCACGTGTACTTACTGAGGAAAAATTCGATGAGATAGGACAAAGGATAGAACAGTCTACTCGGAAATCTATCCGCCGCATCTCACAAGAAACGGGTGTTTCAAAAACCCTCTAGGTCCCCCGATTTGTCAGCCTGCGATTTTTATTTATGGGGAAATCTAAAAAATAAAGTATACAAAGACAATCCGCACACCATCCGTGAGTTAAAAGAGAGAAATCGGGAGAATTACAGTAGACGAACTTGCACGTGTAAATGCCAATTTCCTTCGGAGATGCCAGGAATGTGTTGCGGCAGAGGGACATCATTTTCAACATCTTCTGTAGCCAAGGTTAGTACACAATATGAAAACTGTAATTTTAATAGCCGACTCTACCGAGTGTCGCGGACCCCGTTCGCCGGGAAAGACAAGCACTGACGCGAGGCCGCTTGCAGCGAATGTCAGGGAATGCTCTGTACAAACAACTGAGAATACCTCATGGATGTAAGACCTTGTAATCAACTGGACCCATGTTCGTAACCTGTTGGAGGTACCATTACACAGTGGTTTGGATCCCTCTTTAAATTACAGGGTTAGTGCCGATGAGCTTAGCTGATCATCAAGTAGGCTCAGAACAAACTTTAACAAATAAAGACTTTGCCAAGTGTGGGAAAAGAAGGAGTGAAAATGTGCCGCGCGTTTGCATACACCCAAAAAATACATTGCAATTTTTTTGAAGGCTCGTCCGTCTTCTTCATGATCTATGTACGAGGGGAGAACCTGCAGTAATGAAGTGGTTCTCAACCTTCCTGAGTTCACGGCCCGGTAATATATATATTTTTTGATAAGTCGATGCCTCATCCAAACAGTTTTACTCGTAAATATCTTCATGCAGTAATTAATATTTACCCTTAACATTAAATATTAATAATGAAATCGTGTAATAGTTCGATTATATCTATAGGCTTCTTGACAAATGTAAAATTATGTTTAAATTAGTTGTCAACCACTGAATCTAATGAAGTCTTTCAGTTTCTCAGGCCAACATCATTAAATTAATTTCATAAATGCTGATTTTCATTGGCGTGCTGCATTTTGAACACCGAAAAATTTCAATTAATCAGAATATTTCCACAAAATATGTGTTAGTTAAAATTGCTGCTCAAACTAATATTAAAAATTTCAGGGGAACCTCTCGTGTTTCGGTATAATTGATGCCATGGCCCTGAACTGGTCCGAGGCCCGGCGGTTGAGAAACACTGTCGTAGAGTGACGTGCTGTATAAAAACAATTACACGTGCGAAAAAATATTAGATGCAGCATTGCAGTACGCCAATTCAGTAGAATGTATACAACAGAAAAAATACAATGGAAAATGCAGAAATCATCATTTTTCATAAGTGCGTTTCTTTCCATGTACTGCAATAGGACTGTAAGTTTTCACGAGGTTTAGTGAATCTGGTTACATTAAAAATACATTATCTATAGAGTGTCTCAACCTTAAAAGTACTTCCCTCTCTCTCTAATACGTGAGTTTTGCAAATAGCTCTGTCCTTCTCTACCACCGCTGCGTTGTCAGATGTTACAAAATTTACAAAATGTAAAAGTCAAAAATTTCACAGTGAAATCATTATCCTGTAGAGTTTTTATGCTCTATTTACTGACGGCATTATATAACCTGTCATAAATTCATGTGATCTGAATTTTTCATAATTATGCAATTTTGCAAAACGCTTAATTTTTTTCTAGTAAATACTTCAAAAGCCATAAATATCAAACCGCTTGAACAATTTCTCCAGTTTTTTTTCTACGGGATCTATGATGTTTGTAGATATGATATTCTTCGCCTGAGTGAATTAATTTGTTACGAGGAGAGTTATATATATATACATTGGATATTTTGTATAAATCATCAGACCGTAACACGAAAAAGTTGGTTAGCGAGAAACTTTTCGGTTTGTCGGGATACACATGCAGACCAAGCAAGAAAAGTGTTGAACATTGCTTGAAATTATTTTTAGAATGCATTGCTACTCCACAGCACCGTTATTTATTCCGCAATCGTAGTTTGTTTGTGCGGGCTGTCTCGCGTATCATATTCATTTCGCGCCACCAAGGTTACAATTGAGTTGGAGGCAGGTGCCCCGGTTCGTAGGAAGTGCAGTGTGCTTTATTTTCCGTAAAAAAAGTATCTTAATGTTTGTTTTTGCATTTATTTAAATCTCTTTATGTAAAGGATAGAACATTCAACGAAAGAAGTAACAATAGTTGCTTGTATTACACATATAATACAAATGTAAAATGGTAAATTGTTACGTCGAAAGATAAACATTTACATGCAAATCTTCAGATAACTATAGTTTATTTTTTCCAAAATGCATCAAATACATATATTTTGATGATTTCCTATACGATATTAAGGAAGTAAATTTGTCGCAATCATTAGCGATTAACAGCGACTCGATGCGACTCCGTTTGTTGATCTGGCAACGCCGCGCTCCATTTAACCCATACTGACTTTTAAGGTTGAGACGCTCTATAGACTAATAAGGGGTGTAAGGGGTGACCTTCCACGTAGTACACCCAATTGTCAACCTCACTTCCACTTAGTACACCCTGAACTCAGTGGCGGCTGGTGGTCTGGCTCTATGGGTGTGCACTTCAGCCTTGGCTATATATTTGTTGGAGTTTATTTTTTAGATCCACCTTATGCATAGAAAAGCAGGCACGACTTACAGTTTAAAGTGGATCCGAACCACTATGTGCCTCCACCGGGTGTGGCTATTTGTTTTTAAAAAGAGTTGGATTTATTGTTATCAAGAATTAATTGAAGTTACTGCTGAATAACTTAACAAGCATATTGCAAAATCATGTTGCAATTTAAGGTAAGAGATTTTTGTTGTTTTGATGTCGTTATATAGTTATTAAATAAACACATACAATACACATGTTCCTTAACAGTAACACTCAAAGTATTTTTAAAATAAGGCTATTATTTATCGTCATCAAAACTGTAAATATATAATGACCATGATTTAAATTGGAGCAAGCTGGAAAGTAGGAGCACCAGGGTGGAAAAGCGGGGGCAACACCTCGCCCGGGTGAAACGTTTATCTGAAGCCGCTCCTGCAAACAAGGTAGCCGATCCAAAGACAACATGCAGAAAATCAGTTGTAATCTATCTGGCAGTTGTTTATTTCTAATGACCGACTGACCAAAATAACAAAATCAAGAGAATAATAAATATGAAAGAAAATAACAGTACCTACTCACTCAGTCCACACTGCCCTGCTTCGTATTTCAGATGTTTTCCCCATTCCGCAGTGTCCGTATTATTACTGCAGTCGCTGCGCGCTTTGTAGTTAACTTCCCTACAAATATTCAACAACGTTAAATATTACGTATATGCTTTGGCTGTGTAGAGTTTTCCCTTTCATCATGAAATCAAACACTTTCCACTGAAACAGGAACGAGCTTTTGACAGTGTAACAATTTTTGCAACGCATGAACGGGACTCAATGAAAACAGCTGACTGCAACGATCCCTTTGATCGACTACAGTGCCATAAGGACATTTTATTTTGACCAAGCTGCTGCGCTAAGCAAAGGGAATGCAAGACATTGTTTAAAACATACGTTTCGCTCTCAGTTGTCCCTCTCCTTCCTCCCCTTCTTTCTTGCGCCTGGCATGCTCGGAACAACAGTGTGGGCGAAGATACCATAGAAATGTCCCTTTTCCAAAAATAAAAAAAATCCCTCGATTTACGATGATGTGTGGGCTGTCTCCACTCCGCCACACGATCGTGAATGGAATGGGATTGTAACACTGCGTGAACACAGCACTGGTGGTGCTCGTCAAGCCCATAATACTGCAAGCTACAGGCGCCAATCATTCTCTTTCCTTGCGTGCTGCAAACAGCGGCATCTGAGCACACTGCCACTTGTGCGAAACGAACGAACTTCAGTCTGCAGGCGCTCGTAACACGAAGATATGGTCGCCGATTGGGCGTGAGAATGTTTGATGTTTTGTTTGAAGGAGATAGTATTCAGTGAATAAGTATAATAAAAATTAATTGCATTACAGATTTATTTGGGTGTGCACGTGCGAATAGGCAGAAGCCGCTACTGCCTGGAGTGCATTTTGCAGACTAACGAGGCTCTGCCCTTGTGTGTGCAGAGTGCCTTTATAAAGCCTCAGCTTTTAACGAAAGTCAGAATATTTTAAAATTTAGAAACACGACATTTGCAATTATGCTATTTTGTTTATGCTAAGGGGCTGGAACCCGTATAATGTGACGGGTGCAAAATAGCCTAAGTGCACCAAAATTTTAAATTCTAATTCAAAATCTACACTAATAAAGAATCCATCCAACTATTTTCCTGCGGCTTATGTCGTTCCCACTCTCAGCTCTGGCAGCTGATGCTACATACGTGAAGATTATTGCTGAAAAATGAAGCCACAATTTTTGTGCTTAATGTGACGTCACAAACAATATCTCGAAACAAAATTTTTCAGCGATTAGCTAACATACAACCGAGATTCCTCCAAATGTGAGTCCATGAGTGCTTACATAATGCAATTTGACATTAGAAGACTTCACACCTGAACACATTGCAGAGAAAATTGCCTCCAAAAATTTGATTCTGAAATGGGATCAGTAGAACTGTTAATAATGTCGCCGTTCAATGATGAATTTAATATCTAGCCATTCATGGATTCATAGTTGTGAAAATCTTAGTTGCATCTTCCCAAATCAAAATATGAAATGAGGTCAAAAGTTATATTTTTCGGGTAACTGTTTTTAGTTTGTTTCTGAAACGAGTAACTGTTGCTCAGGTAATTTACACGGGTTACGAATTGTAAGAGAATTACCAGTTTTTTTTACAGCTATGTTTCAGCAGAAGTACTTTGACAAAAAATATAGAAATTAACTAACTAACTCCCTAGCCTTCTTAAACCTGAAGGTTTATTGCTGCAGCAACACAAGCCTTCCATCTGTCCCTCTCCTGGGTAATAGTATCATTCCAACCTTTTCCATCCTTACCGATTTCCTTTACGTCCATCTCAACGTTATCCCTTATTAATTATTTAAAATATTTCGCGTGAAGTAACACTTTCATGTACGTACGTATAAGTAGACTTTCATTAACTCCAATATCTTCATATACGTATACAGGGTGTTTCCGGGCTGATGACACAAACTTTCAGTGATGATGGAGAAGGGCACATGTATCAATTTGAGATAAGGAACCCTGTTCCGGAAACGACTCAGTCGAAAGTTATAAGCGAAAATCAGTGTTTGAAGATGTAATACTTTTATTACCTGCACAAGTTTCACAAGCTCTTTCGTCGCCAGCTTGGTCATCTGATCTGACTCTACTTGATTTCTTCTTGTTGGGTCATGTGAAAAGCCTTGTGTACGAGACACCTGTCGAGACTGAAGAGGATCTCCTGGCAAGAATTCTCGCAGCCTGTGACATTGTTCGAACGACCCTGGGGTTGTTCCAACGGGTACGCCAGAACTTTGTGCGACGATGTCATGCCTGCAGCGAAGCTGGGGGACGCCACTTTTAACAACTGTTGTGAATGTAGCAGCTTGTGACTGATTGATTGATTGATTTAGTTTATTTTACTTCGCGTTTTGTGCCTCTTGGCTAATTTGCGAAAATGAGGATGAGTGATGAAAGGATGAAATTGATGAATGGACATTCACAAACAACCAAGCCCGACCGGGATTCGAACCCGGGATCCTTGGCGTCGCAGCGCGATGTGCTAACCGCTCGGCCACAGGGTCGGGCTGTAGCAGCTTGTGAAAGTTGTGCAGGTAATACAAGTATTGCATCTTCATACACCAATTTTCGCTTACAACTTTCGGCTAATTCGTTTCCGGACCAGGGCTCCTTATCTCAAATTGATACATGTGCCCTTCTCCATCATCCCTGAAAGTTTGTATCATCAGCCCGGAAACACCCTGTATATATATTTTGTTTATTAAAATTTGATGAAAATTTGTGTCAATTTTTAGATGGCGATTTGTAAAAACAAAAGAACAAGCCGTTTGCAGTTCCAAATGCAACATGAATCAACTTCTTATCTGAAATAAAATAACTTCAAAATAACTTACGGTTATTTTTTTTGTTAATGCGGAAACTTTAACAGGGTTATTTTCAAAACGAGTAACTGCCACCGACTTACTTTTTGACCACGATAATTGCAACTTATTTTAATTTAAAAAGGTAACTAACTTTTCAAAGAATAATCTGGTGCTGCACCGTAACTTGGCGGATATCCACTTAAATATATTAACACGAGATTCCCTGTATAGGCGTACCAAGAAGGGCAAGACAACGACCAACTCGCGAACTAAAGAGAACATCGTTTGTACTCGAATTCCCCGTATTGCCGCTGTGCTTCGTTGTTAAAAACTTCAACAATATTAAATAATACTTCTCTACTTTCGTTGTGTGCGGTTTTCCCTTTTGTGATCATGTACACACTTAGCACCGTATGAAGGTGACGGCGACGTGTTGAAGAACGCCATATATTTTGGCAACGCAGGGATAGGATTACAATGCAAGCATCTAATTACATCCCTCAGACTCCCACCGCTCTCTTAGAGTCGAAAATTTGACGATAGCGTAATACGATTTTTATCATATTGGTAGAGCAGTAATAGTTTACATCTAATTTTAAAACCTGAAGGTCCTGTCCTGGTTAGGCTCAGTGCATTTCTTCGTACACTCCAATCGCAAATGGTAAAACACTTGCCAACTCTTCTTTGTGCAGACAATTTGCGGAAATATATCCCCATTTCCTTGTTTGTAAATACAAATAAAAATTACACAAGAATGCACTTAAATAAAACTCATTTCAGTTCTTATGTACTTACGAAGCAGAAATTCTGGTTAACGCAGCACATATATCAATCTCACGATAATGAAAAATCAGATAGTAGATTATTTCTTCAAGGAAACTAAGTAACTCCATTGTAAATGTGAACGCAATAAAAAATTAACATGTATATTTAATTTCATTGCATGTTTTGGGCAAGAACAATATCAACGTAACCAGACTGCGTACAAGAAACAAAAATAATATAATTTTTTAATACGTGGGTTTCGGAATAGCTCTTGAAACACTTTTATAGCTGTTTGTGTTTGATGGATGTTCTGACTTTAATTGATCTAAGATTGGTTTTCAAAAGTGTCATATGTTGCTCATTTTGTTTCAGTTCTTAATCTTTCTCCACGCTGTGACTTCTGAAGACTTGCAAGGTAAATATAAGAGAATATATCTATGGTTACGCAAGGGATATTTTTATATTATGTATAATGCCTTTGAAATCTTCCTTTACATATATCCAAAATACAAAAGAAACTATGATTTCATACTATTTCCCAGTCAAAACACTCTTAATTCTAATTTCAATCTATAGCGTAATATAATCAAATTATAACAATTACAAAGTCAGTTCCACGGAATGTACTAAATATGCAAATAAGGAAGATGTTGAATGTACACAATTCAACAATTAACTCAACTGTCCTCTGTAGAGTGGGATGCACAAGTATTACCAGACAAATTGGCCATCAATATGTTTATTTTCTTTTTTTTATGCAATGAGAAGTTCACGATTTGAAAAAAAAAACTACAAACAAACTTTCGACAACTTCTGCACCACCATACATAAAATTTATTCCTTAAAAAAACGTAGGGTGCACGAGAAAAATTAATGAAAATCGTCATGGACAATTTGTCGAGGAATGCTTGTGCATACTACTTTACAAATAAAGATTTGATTCACTCTGACCCAAAATTGATGACGCCGGAGGGTGACAGGTGGTCGAACCCCCAAATCTATCAGTTCTCCCCTTCCAGCAATTAAGAAAAGTAGATAATTATGTTCTTTTGGCTCAGATCTGCATTGTTGACCTTGGGATTATGTTTTTACGTGTACTTTATGCACGATAGGCTAATCGGGACTGGATCTAGAGTTTATGTAGTATCCGAACCACAATGTGTCTCCACCGGGTATAGAATCCGGGACTCCTTGCTTACAAAACGACATGCATTGCTATATATGGTATTTAGCAGGGACGTATATTTAGGGCTGTCTAATCTAACTACGAAGCCCAGGCTCAGTGATTAAAATACAGAAAAAAAATATCTATCAGAAATGTGCATAGAATTGTTCATGTCAATAAGACGATGAACCTGAGTTCTTAGGAGTTGGCAGCTTGATTTCTTAAGAGTTGGAAACCTTGCCCGCTTTCTTTGATTTCGCGAGGCGGTTCTTCAGAGGGTGACGGGCGAATGTGACAGAGCTATCTTAAGGATCACCCGATCAGTGTTGCAGACCAATTTTTCCCAGCATGTAATTTTCCAATTGTGGAACCAAACTGTTACTGGAGAGGGAACAGGGTTGCATATGGCGGGAGAAAAACCCTCTGAACTTCCTCAACAGTCTGGGTCAATGTTGCAAACCAATTGTTCCCAGCTTGTAATTTTCCCAGGAACGGGGAATTTTGACGCCAAATTATCTCAGGCAAGGGGAAAGTGTGTCATATGACAGAGGCAAGAATATCATTGAACGCTTCCAGACAAGTTGAAAAAGAGGTCGTTGACCTTCAAACAACAAGAGTTACAGCGGGAAGGAGAAAATTGTTGGGTGATACGTGCTATGTTTTGTAGTGAAATGAAATGAGGGACAATTAACAAGCTGTTTAATTCGTCTTACGTGTGACTATAAGCTCCAAATCGTTGTAAATCTTTCTTGTATATGGTCCGTTCTGAAAGTATCCGAACTTATTTATTTGCAAACAATTTATTGATGACAATTACAACTGCTGTCAATATTCTTCAATGTAGGCACCTTCAGCCTCAATACAGCGAGTATAGCGACTTTTCCACTGTTCACAGAAGTCCTGGAAGTCCTTGACTGACACCCTCTTGAATGCTGCGGTCATGGCAGCTTGAGCCTCTTCAATTAACGCAAAACGCTTCCTCTTGAGCACCCTTTTGACCTTGGGAAACAAAAAGAAGTCGGCCGGTGCCAAGTCCGGGCTGTAAGGGGGATGAGGCAGCGTTGCCACGCGTACGTTGGCCAAAAACTCACCTACCAACAGCGCTGTGTGAGCTGGCGAGTTGTCGTGGTGAAGCACCCACCTGTCGACGATGTCAGACCGGACGCGCTGGACCCTCTGTCGCAGACGCTGAAGCACTGTTTTGTAGTAACCTGCATTCACGGTGGTCCCAGCAGGTACAAACTCTTTGTGCACGACCCCCTTCGCGTCGAAAAAGACAAGGAGCATTGTCGTCACCTTTGACTTCGACATCCGGGCCTTCTTTTGACGAGGGAACGTGGGGGTGTGCCATTCTGAACTTTGTCTCTTGCTTTCGGGGTCATACTCGAATAGCCAGGTTTCATCCCCGGTTATCACTCGGTCGAGAAACGTATCGTCACCGTCCACACGTTCCACAATTTCGCGGGCAATTCGCACACGACACTGCATTTGATCGTCCGTCAAAATCTTCGGAACCATTTTTGCACAGATTTTACGAATGTTCAAGTTTTGTGTAACAATTTCAAAAACTTGCGTTTTCGCCAGTCCTCAGACCTCAGACCTCATCTGGAGATGTCACATCACTTCAACTCCCACCCAAAATGAGCTAAAAATAACATCCCCACCAGCAATTTTTTGTCCATTCGAACACTATGATATGGTGCTATAGCCCATGTTTCTATCCCAGTATACGACACTGGTATACTAAATGTGATTGCCCGAACAGAAAATATTCCTTTTCCCCTGATCATTATTTCCTGGTATCGTTTCCTCTTATAAAAGTTGCCGAAAATGTCCACCTTCGACTTGAATACAAGTGTTAGCATATTTCTTCATATTGGACGACTCCTTTCCTTGTACTCCTCCTAGAACATTCGAGTGCATTTTCGTGTGGTTTGATTACTCTGTTCCCTAGCTAGATATATGTGATGGAAAATAGACTTTCGGTGCCCCGAAACCATCACAAATACCAGGACAACAGGGAAAGCAAACCACACGAAAATTCACTTCAATGCTCTACAAGGAATTCTAAACGGATATAATTTGTCAGAATTTGGAACGTAAGAACTGTGTTTCGAAAGGAGAAGAGTTCTCGAAAATTATTTTGCTGACGTATGCCAAAGGTCCAACTTGATAATGACACACAAAATTTCTAAAATAAGCCAAAGCACAACTCTAAATAAATAATGAATACCACTATATTTTTGCAGCTACAACTGAATCACCCACGACACCAACAGTTGGGACAGAAATCTCTCAAACAGGTAAATATCTCATATAGTACAAACAAGCAGTAAGTATTTATGAATGGGACAGTACCTTAAATCAAGTAATCATTGATAAGGACCATAAATAAATATACTTTCAATTTTTGAAAAAGTCTTAGTATAGCTATTGATATTGTAAACGTTGGTCCATCTGTTCATAGTTCTTGTTGTACGATTAGAGGCGGCACAAGGTCATACTTCTGCCCTACACTCTGGACCAATACTATACCTTCTTCCTACTTCTCCTCTGAAATGGTGCCTGGCTGTAGTGTTGCCAGTGGTGTAGTAACGATTCTCACTAGATCCATCAATCCGTATATTGTCTGAATTTTAAATAAACAATAAAATGACGGATTTTATTTTACTTTACCCTGGAGTATGTCCCTAAGGACATTAGAATATCATACACTCACTGGTCCGTTAGGGAGAATTCACACAGAAGAAACATGCGACACGCGACATGCAACATGCGACATGCAACACGCGACACGAGTGTTTCACACCGAAGAGACAAGATGCACGCGGCAAGCGACACTGGTTTCTTTGCTCAGTTTGCATGATGGTACCGACATAATTGCATTAATCAGTATATTAGTCACCCGAAAATAACGTAACAAGAGACATTGTTACATGTAAATTGCGTTGTAAAATTTGTGCAAGTTATTGAAACTTGGGAGAGGCATGTTATGCATGAGAAAACTGAGAAATAACTGTAGCTAAACACTAGAGAAATGGTTCTCAACCTTCGTGAAACCATGTCACGGTATTTTTTTTAAGTCAATGCCCTTAGCCGAAGAATTTCCCTCGTAAATCTTTACAGTATTTAAGATTTTATGCATGAATTAACATGTACCTATGAAATTAAATATTGATAAATAAATTCTAGCACAATCATAAGAGTAATAATAGTTTGATTACGTGTGTAGGATTGTTGACAAATATAAAAATATGGAAGGCAAAGTGGTAACGTCGTCTCCTTGTAATTAAGTGATCCCGGGTTCGATAACCGGGGAGGCACCGGGCAGATCCAGTTCTGATTAGTCTATTTGTGCATAAAATGGACTTAAAAACGAAAACTCACAACTCAAACATGATATTGGGATTATGATAGTTGTCAACCAATTTCAGCAGAATATTTCGGTGCTCAGTATAGTTGATACGAGGGCACGGTATCGGGTCGCGGCCCGGCGGTTGAGAAAGAATGCACTAGAGTACTTTACCATGCTGACTAATATATTTTGGACTAAAGTGCCTCCATAAGCTGACTTTTTCAAATAAAAGCAGTCAGGTAAATGGCCAAAACACTGCCTCTTTACACGATGTTGAAGGCAAATTACAGCCGATAGATAACTGCATCAAAAAACTTGATAAAGCGAACTGAACGTTGTGTTTAAATCTTAAAACATTCTTAAAACATTGTACATATCGATACTTTATTATATCAACAAATTAAGCCGCGCGTCAGGCTAAGTTTGCAGCAGATTTTATGTATCAATCCGCGCGGGAACTGAGCGCAGAATCTTCCGTGCCAGTCTTGCCTCAACCGCCGAGCTGCTTACATCGCAGACACTGAGAAAATCCACAGTATTGCCAACCGCACAACACATCAAAACCCGCATGCATGTCAAGCGGAATATATTTGTGTTTCTTTTTGTCTCCTGAAACATAACATTTTAGAAGTACTTTCGGCGCATAAATTATTTAAAAAAATGTAAAAAAAAGGTAAAATGTTCCCCTGTGCATAGCACCACGCCATGAAGGCGTATAGGGGGTGTGGGGGTAACGCCCCACACTTTCTTGATCCGGTCGTGAGTGGGGGTGATGTGATCAGCATCACGCCCCTGACCGTCTTTACCCCCCAGGGTTTCCCCCAGGTACCCATGTTATTCGACGCTGGGTGGGCGCCGGGGCCGCTTCCATCGTTAGAAAAGTTCCCGGATTTGAACCGGCCGGGGATCGAACCCGGTACCTTTAGCATGGTAGTCAGACGCGTTACCGACTGAGCCACCGCGGCCAGACATTTAAAAAAATGTGTCATTACTTAATATAAATGCGAAATATCTTCGAAACATGAGAGTATTTTTCCCAGGGGGGCAAACAAGTCACATTTCCCCCAAAAGAGTGTAGTTCCCTAATAACATTGCTTAAATTTGAATTTATTGTGTTAATGCAATAATTAACACATATTATTGTGGCTAAAATGAAATTATATGTGTGAAATACATAATTTTTGGTTGACTTTCATTTTCCAGGGAGGGAACGGCCCCCTTGCCCCCCCTTCCGGACGCCCATGAGCATGTGTGTATATTTCGAGCACGCAAAAATAAAAATGAACAAAGATATAAGTAAACAACGACAGGCCCTCTTGAATTTAATGACAAATTATTGTTTTTGGTTTATAAAAAAATACGTTTATGAAAACCTTTGTTACTGTAAGACACACGCACTTCAAGTTATACCAGCAAAAAAAAAAAAGTATGATTTGTTATTGTGGATATATACAATCAGGTGCATTGTCTGCTGCTATTATTCTGGTTACAATTTATGAATCACTTCACTAAACCAGGATTCAAATCTTGGTCTGTCCATTTCTTGCTAATCATCCATCCCTTTCCTTGCACGGAACAGTAAATATATGCGCCTTCAACAAAGACGTCATTGCCGTCAGTGGGTGAAACAATAAGCCTCCCCCCTTCCCCTCTCCCTTTCTCGTCGGTTTCTTCAGCCCTGGCGGTGGTTTTGCATGGTGATATATATATATATATATATATATATATATATATATATATATATATATATAAATCAATATAACGCCCACGCCCCTCCCAGAGTTAAAGCACGTCTGCTCCAAATAATAAACATGTTTCTTCTCACGGGGATATCTTTTAATACCTGGGACATTATTTTGTAGTCAAACAACAAACAATCGTTTCCTCTTCCTAAACTCAAACCGCAAATCATTCAACATCCGGGATACAGTTCGTGCGCCCATTGACGGCAAATCACCTCACGCCCTGTTTTACTTTGATCTTGTTTCCGTAAGGAGGATTATGCATTTTAAACAACTTGCTTGATTTGAAGAGCTTTTCCCTTCGGATGAAGCCCACAATAACACTCGCTGAACAGGAGACCTTGCTTGATTCAGCCATTCTCGCCCCTGTATAGCACGATTATTAATCACAATAAACATAGGGTTAAAATAGTGGGATGTGCAACACTGGTATCACGGATTCCACGCGCTCTGCAACGTATTCAGTCTTGCTCGACTCGCACTTGGGCTTCAGGGATTCCTCAGCTCAATACAAACTCCAGTTGGCGAATCTGCGGATCCAAGTTCGTCTGCACAGTGATTGCAACCGATCAAGTCCACACCTGCTAATGGATGTATTATTTTGTTTGTATTTTACAAGTTAAATAACTGTTTTCTTGCAAGTATGCAGTTATGTCGGAATAGAACCCGTCTCAATGGAACTATATTCTTGCGCGCACGTTTGGATCTACATATGCGAAAACCTGCTGCAAGGTTAACCTGACGCTTGGCTTAGAGGTTCAGACATAATGCCGGTCAGGCTCTCTTCTAGAGTCAAAATACAGCTCCTTGGAATGAAGCATTCGCTGCGCATGCGCGAACAACAAACTGAACAACACGATGCACGGTGTTGAGAAAACGGCACAGTCCGAGAGGCACGTAAGCGACACGCGACACGTGCATCTTGCCGTCTCTTCGGTTCGAAAGGTTGCATTGGTTACTGAGTGTTGGCTTCCGAGCGACACGTTTCGTGTCGCATGTTGCGTATTGCATGTCGCGTGTTTCTTTGGTGTGAATTCTCCCTTATGTAAAAATTCTACCAGACACTTTGTATAGAAGGACACTAGGTTGGCAACACTGACGTGCTCATCATACGCCTATTAAAAATCAACAAACTGAAGCATAGAATGTACTTAAAACACTTTATTCAGAGAGGAGAGAGAGAGAGAGAGAGAGGGGAGAGGAGGGGGGTATGGGCCAAGAAAACATGATATAATCTTGAGTACCTACTATTTGAAAATACAAGTCAACAATTTATATCACATCGCAAGATACTCTTTAGCATCATTGTAATGCACGCCTTATGTGCAGATTCTTAGTTCAACATTGGCATTGATTCATACATTCTTGAAAACGTAATATTACATTTATGAAACGAAACTCTCTATGTGTATTTATTATTATTATTATTATTATATTATTATTTCAGCTACATTGGGGGATAATGGCACTGCTGCCACACCGATGGAAAATGGTACTAGCAGAAATGACCAAGGTAAAAAGTTATAAAAGATACATAAATCTAGGGGCGAGGGGAGGGGCCTTTCAAAATTACTTTATTTGTTGCAAGGAGTGGTTATAACGTAAAAGAGAAGCACAATAAGTGTAGCTCATACTGCAGTAACGACTTCCAGATGTATAATTATGATAAAGTAAAATGTTATTGGTCATATTGACAGAATTGAATTGACAAAAAACCAATAAATATGTCTTTATATGAACTTTATATTAACGTTTCAACCTTTTTAGTACAAGCATACTTCCAGATATTGATATGATCCATATTTTTATGTAACGTCACAACTTCAAAATATGTGACTAATATATCCATTTTGAGCAAAGAAAGCGTAATTTCCGTGTTATTATATGTAATATTGCACCTTGTTTGTAATGTATATCTTTTGTTTAATATTTATTGTATTTTATGCTCTATTATCAGTAGTTCAATGTATCTTTAGATTTGCGAGAGTGCACTAAGTGAATTTGTATTTCTAAACATGTATAGATGTCAGTTTTGTTAATAGCATCCTTTTGTAGATAGTGAATGATTAATTTGTATTTGAATCTGTGTTCTCGAAAGTAGATTAAAAGCGAGGATATCGCATAAGAATCATCACACATTCGCCACGGATCGTCGAAGATTTTAAACTTAAAACGAACTTCTCGGTGTTGTCCATACATCTTTGTATGGAAGTTCTGGGCGCAAGTTAAGCCTATGTGACCATAGGTATGCCGGTGGCCATGCATTGATGCTATGCACAATACTGCAACCATTCTACGTTAAGAAATGAAGCTAGCCTAATGATTAATTTGGAATAAAAGGCTAAAGAGCAAATATTGGCTCAGTTTTTATTGCATCTCTTGGTGTGGTAGTTCGGGGCTCAAGCTAGGTCTATGTGATCATAGGCATGCCGATAGCCATGCATTGAGTTTATGCGTTTTGTTGAGTCAAGTCATCGACAAAGCGAAATCCTCACCCTCGTACTAAGCCTGTTTGCATCATAATCGCAATAAATAAAGAATAAATCCTGTCGTTTTGTCTACTGCAATGATGTGGTTTTATTCTTCTGTGCTGTGAAGCATTGTCTTTGCCTAACACTATCCGTGTACCTGAGAAGAGTCTATGTACTTCACCGAGTCTCATCGCTTACCGCTGGGTAATACTGAGTTATTATTAACAAGTATAATAATACGTTTAATAAAGAAAGCAGCTTAAACGTATCAATATGCTTTGCAAGTGAAGCGAATATTGTGTAAAGCCTTTTCGTTATATTAATATTTAATACAATATATAATACTCATTTAACTCTTTTTCGTATATATGCAGCAGTAACTACTATGTGTTAATATCTACGGTTAAACGATTAAAATGTAATGAAACAATTTTGAATATCTAAAAACAATATAGCTATAATGTACATTTTGGCTAACATATGAACATTTGTATATTTCATAGGAGTTCCAGATATTACAAGTACAACCTCCACCATAAGCGCCGAAAGTAGCAGTAACTTTGAAGGTAAAATCGTAGTGAGTATTTTCCTATGAATATAACAAGTGAAAGCATAGATAACCAATTCCATGCACGAGTATTCCTTAGTGATAATTATTATCATCGTAAATTGTATTTTCAATAATGCTCCGGGAGATTATGTTCCAATCTTAATGTGCAATAATATTGAAATCACATTTTTATGCACTTCGATCGACAGAATTTCATACACTTCTTTCTGGGTTGTGAAGTATCAATTTCTTGCTTGTTTACAGAAGAAATTAGATTTTCTTTAAAGTATCTGAAACTGTTAACTGTATTTTCATGGAAATTATTTGTTACTCCTTCAATCACAGGGACGTCATTAAAGGGTGGGAACACTGGTCTATTCAAAAGTTTCACATAATCCCCAAATTTACCGTGGTGTATATATCGTGTAGGTACATAAATTACAAAAACGTAATATTATATAATGCATATATAGGGCTAGGATTTGTATAATCTAAAATCACCAAAATATGAAAAATAAAATATGCTCTTATGATCTAAAATTTTACAAAATATGCACTATAATTTGAAAAATATGCCCTTGTACCTAAACTGTTTCAAACATCAATATGTAACATATGCTGAAATATTTTCACATACGTAGATACTATTTTTAGTTCACTATATGGGCCCTGAGTTGCAATGCCCAAAATACTTTCTGTAACTTTTCAAATAAAAATGAAAAATATTTTGCTGCTGTCAAAACAAACAACCTTTGAGTCAAGATAGGAGTAAGAACGAATCCACTTCGAAAAAACTGAATATTTCTTGAAAAAGCAAAAATATGATGAATATGACCGAAAATTCATCAAAATATGTTCTATCACTTTGAAATGGCCAAATATGCCAAAATATCCCCTTAAAAAGCATCTTAATTCAATTAGTTTCTTCACAATATGAATTTCTAAATATTTAGGCAACTCATTACCCTTAACAAAAAGTCATGAAAATCCTAGCTCTGCATATTAATAATAGTCTACTGTACATAGAAGACACTACATAATTTAGAATATACAGGGTGGCTCAATAAGTCACTTAACACCCCCCGTACAAGGCCACTGCGGCATGGAACGTGAAAATGGCGATGACCAATCGTTGACTGCCCAAGGGGAAACCACATTGACGTCACCCGCATGGTCGGCAGCCATCTTGATGTCCGCCATCTTGAATTCAACTTCAGAAATTTAAATGGGAAGGGGGTCGTGCGACATATCAAAATGGGCTAGAATTTCACCAGGAAAACAACTGTGACATTTGTTTTCACCTAACTTTAATTGTTGCAGAGTTAACAATACCACAAAGTTATAACACATGCTCAATATGACGTCCCTCTTGCGCAACACACACGTGTAATCGTCTCTCCCATGACCTTACCACATTCTGAAGAACCTCAGGAGTTATTGTAGTATAGGCATCCACAATGCGTGTGCGCAAATGGGCCAGATCCCTGATTTTCGTAGCATACACCATGGCTTTCAGGTGTCCCCAGAGGTAAAAGTCCAATGGTGTCAGGTCAGGTGAGCGTGCAGGCCATTCCACAGTCCCTCGGCGACCAATCCAGTGGTGAGGGAGTTGTTGATCCAGGTACTGACGGACTATCATCCCATAGTGCGGTGGAGCACCATCTTGCTGGAACCATTCAGGATAGCTCCCATCCTCAGACAGTAAGGATGGTAAGATCTGCTCCCGTAGCAGAAGCAAGTAGCCCTCTGCATTTAAGTTGCCCTCAATGAAAAATGGACCAACAAGTCGGGAACCCCAAGTACCACACCACACCATTAGCTTCCCGCCTCCCGTCACCTTGCTGGGATCTGTCCAACGTGGTTTTTCGGGTGACCAGTACCGCAGATTTTGCTTATTCACCTCTCCCGACACATAAAAATTAGCCTCATCACTGAACAGAATCTTGCTACCGACGGCAGGGTCACGTTGCAGTTGTGCTATAGCCCACTCACAAAACTGCAAACGCCTGTCTGGATCGTCCTCACTAAGGTGCTGCTGCAGCTGTATCTTATACGGATGCCAGTGGTGGTCACGTACAATCCTTTGAATTGAACCCCTGCTGACACCGTTTTCCAGCGCCAGTCTCCGTGTGCTACGGGTTGGGGACTTTGCAAATGATGCCAACACCGCTACAGCAGTACCCTCATCCGTGGCTGTTTTCGGACGTCCATGTCGCGGCTTGTCGTACACAGATCAAGTATCTTGAAACTTTGCCAGCAACTGGCTGACGGCCACATGTGACACCGGTTGTCTTGCAGGATTGCGGTTATTGAAGTCTGCGGCAATGTCACGCGTACTTCTCTCCCCTGACATCAATATGATGGCAATCCGTTCCTCACGTGTTAGTGGCATTTTCGTTCAGATCAGTGAAAAAGGAAATATGCTACTCTTGACACGATCAATTCACATCATCACTCTTTTGAACTTTTATGTAAAGACAAAACACAATCGTAATTCCCATGCCAACCAATACTACAAGATATGTACATACCGGTAAGTCAATATCCGGACATTTTCAGTGATTGGTCTAACAATAAATACCACATAATCACATACTAACGATTATTTGAACAATAAACATTTAAGCAAAAAGGAAAGGACGTGTCACTCTCCCATGCGGAAATCGCCCTTAAATTTAAAGTTAGGTGAAAACAAATGTCACAGTTGTTTTCCTGGTGAAATTCTAGCCCATTTTGATATGTCGCACGACCCCCTTCCCATTTAAATTTCTGAAGTTGAATTCAAGATGGCGGACATCAAGATGGCTGCCGACCATACAGGTGACGTCAATGTGGTTCCCCCTTGGCCAGGCAATGATTGGTCATTTCCATTTTCACGTTCCATGCCGCAGTGGCCTTGTACGGGGGGTGTTAAGTGACTTATTGAGCCACCCTGTATATATTTATGAAATAGATAACTTCTACTACTAATTATTATCTACATATTAGCCAGCTCCCGTAGAGGAGTGGTTAGCACATCGCTATACGACGACAGAGGTCCCGGGTTCGAATCCCGGCCAGGTATGGATGTTTGTGAGTGTCATAAATTTCATCATGTCATCCCCATCTTTGCAAATTAGCCAAAAGTGGCACAAAAAGAGAAGAAAAATAAAGCAAATGAATCAATCAATTAATAATTATTACATATTCAATAGTGCTTCCATAACATTACAAGGCCTCACTAAGCTCGTGTTCGATCAGCTAGCGACCCGTAGAACACTGAATGTCACAAAATAACCGTACTTATTCCATATTATTCTGCAGCACGATATGAACTCGATGCATCCTATTCCAGGGTCTTAGCGATGAAGAGCAAGTGATAACGTAATCACCTCATAATCAAACGGTCCGGGTTCGTTACCCGGTAGTTGTTCGGATTAAACTTTATACTGTAATCCCTGTCAATAGAAAGCAGACACGCATCAGATGTAAATGATAAGGAAAGAATGGTGGGATGCATAATGTGAAAAAGCGATTAAGGAAAGAAATGAAGCGAGAATGAAAATGCAAAATTGGACAATCACGAGAAATGTAGATCAGAAAAAGAAGGAAAGAAACAGATAAGACCTGTAGAAGAAAGAAGAAAGATTATGAAAGCAAGCAAAAGGAAGATATAGAAAATACATAGAAGATAAAATATACGAGAGAAAAGAGTGGGTTTCAGCCAGGAAAGACATTTTGTAAAGATTAAGATGGAAATCTGGTAGGAGAGATAGAGTGAACATTGAACAGATAGATGGGTGGACTATTTTATAGTGAACTTTTAAACAGAGAAAGAAGTGAACTATAGAAGAGGAGGAGCTGATTTATATATATATATATATATATATATATATATATATATATATATATATGTGTGTGTGTGTGTGTGTGTGTGTGTATATATGTATGTATGTATATATATATATATTTATATAGAAGATAGATTATTCGATTCTCTATTTCTGATTATGCCAGTGATATGAGTCTGCCCGTAAACTACAACAGTTTATGGAACTACACGTAACACCTGCAATGAGAAAAAAACTTGCAACTTTACTCTTTGAAACGATGTACTTTGTTACTTTGTAATGCTACTCGTTTGGCTACAATAAATTTTTAAAAGTGTTCCCGGACTTTTGTTACACGCTGTATATGCGTAGCATAGGCGTAAGTTGGCAGGTGCAATGGGGCATTTGCTCCAAAACATTTCAAGTTTATTAAACTTTACAAGTTAACCTCCGGCGACCTGAGTAGCGAAGTAATAAATAATAATATTTGTATTTCGTTAATGATAAAACGTATTTAGCAAATAATCCTGGACTCTCTTTCTACGGGATGGGAAATGTTTCGATTTTTACTCCCCTTAAGTAAGCCCCAAGTTAGATTCTACCCACCCCCCATAAATTTACGTGTAGACAATGTAGGCTATAAAATGTAATTAATATATGCCAATAACATGTCGACGAGCCCAGTATTAACTTTGGTTTGGGCTCGAAAATTTATTTACTGTGTCTTAAAAACCTATTAGATTTAAATTTACTAAAATATATTGTTTCAACAATTTAAATTTAACCCGTGTTGTATGTATCCTATTCTAAACTCTACATTTCTATTATTCGCGCTCTAGCAGTGCTTTCTACCGGCATCTTTCTGATGTTTAACTCAAGGGAATCACATATCTGTCGTTTTCGTTTCGGCTGCGGCAATGAGTTCCTTATTATCTGTGTGTCACATGCATGTCGACTTATGACGTCGCTTGATATTTGCGACCGCCATTCGGATAGGCATTAAAGTTGCTCATGAGTCATTCCATGCCAAATCAACACAGATATGTGCAATTTCCAACCTGACCATCTCCGATTTTCATGAAATTTGGGGAGTTGAAACTATGCATGGAATTTAGTAACTATGAAAATTTGACTCGTCATAATTCATGTAATGAAGCTTTTATCAGTCACATAGTTATTTTATATCTTCTGATCACATTGCAGTCCCAGAATGATTTTTTGATATGTTTTAGAGTATGGCATGAGGGACCAAATACATTTTTTCACGATTTTTGGTGATGACATGTTTTGAGATATTCAAGGTCAAAGGTCAAGGTCACGTGACAAAATTGTATTTTTATCCAAAGGTAAGCTTGTTATATATCGCTGGAAAGCTTGTTCAATTCCCTGTATAATAAGTTTTATTTGAGCTTCCTAGGCGAAATAGGGGCGGAGTTACAGCACATTTAGTATAGCTAAGCGGGCTCAAAAAGGGCAATTTATGCAAACTTTGACCTTGAATAATTTAACAATTACAATACGTACGAGACTCAAAATTTTCATAGTTACTAAGTTCCATGTATAGTTTCAAGTCCCCAAATTTCATGAAAATCGGAGTTGGTCAGGTTGTGGGCTGTGTTGATTTCATTTGGAATGACTGACCCTCATGTCGTTCTCCACCTCATATTTGCGTGAAACGAGACTTTCATCTCTGATCCAAGTGAA
Organism: Lepisma saccharinum; assembly: GCF_977018435.1. Lineage (NCBI taxonomy): Eukaryota > Metazoa > Arthropoda > Insecta > Zygentoma > Lepismatidae > Lepisma > Lepisma saccharinum. The sequence continues at coordinate 38,479,590 of NC_139249.1, forward strand.
AAGCAAGTACAGATATAGACTTGACGCGCACTCAGGTTTACGACTTAAGTTAACCATCATTGAACTCAACATATCCCCAGCTTATGCGGAAAAGGCAGCCCAAACCGTCACATAATTCGATGAGTAAATAAAGATAGTTTTCAATTTCAGAATGTGTGTTTAGTTACAATATAACAAATGACTAGAATAAATTAGTCTTTCAAATTACACATTTACTTTTCTAGAATGAAGTATGTGTAATTTGTTTAAGCAGGCGTTAAAGAGGGCTTCTTAAAGTACTCGATGCTAGCAAAAATATTATTATAAAGTGGGTGTACACCCCTACAAGTACAGGTAATTCTACCGGCGAACATGCTTATGGGTCCCATGAAGTGTAATATCCTTCAATGTGGGTCCCGGCCCGGACTGAAAATGATTGAGAACCACTGTACTAGATGGTGCTTGAAAAGTAAAACAGATTTTTTTCTTTCAGTACTTAATGTTTACAGCTAGATAGAAACCATGATTGAGGAAATTGTACATTTTTTCCTTAAAACATAGTTGTAAATGAAATTAGTGTAATGTACTCTATATTGTCTGCGTAGACTATGGATAATGTAAATATACACGCAGCAAGCCGAAAGAATTGTTAAACTTTAGTATTAAACACAAAATCGATAGATGAAATAAAACATCCATGAGTTATCGTAAACTCTTTTACGTAAATATTCACTTTGTTTTCACTTTATCAAGCTTTCTCCTGCCTCATCTATTTCAACATTTATCTAATCATAGAGAGGTACAGTCATGGGCACTTCTGGGTTGCAACGATACAATTCACTTTCAATAGAATCGTTACAAACCAGAAATGTCAGTGACTGTACAATAACTGCGAAAATATCAATATACATTACGTATACAAGCAGTGGCGGCGATTGGGTTCCAAAATTGGGTGGGCAAGGACAGTTTATTTCCCTTTTATGATAAGGTTTAGCATAATGCAGGGACAACAGTAGCAAAAAGTTAGGAGGGGGTCAACTGCCCCTCCCCACCTTCCTAATCGCCGCCACTGTATACAAGTATTATAAATAAATAGCATATCAACACACACTAGTTACCTACTTCAATTTGTTTATTCCTATTTTTGGTGATTTTAGGCGGTTTTTCTACTTAATAGGTCAATCACAACGATGGGGATTAAAGAATGAGCTGATAAAATGATGAGACGAGCACAATGATACATCCATGCCTGACCACGGTTTGAAACCTCAGACCTCAAGACCAGCCAACTGACTGTTCTGTCTCCTAAATAGAACTCTAACTAAACATGACACAATAGTTTAAAAAAAAAGTACGCACCTCCATCTAAGGGATATATATTTTGCACTAATGATTTTGAAGAACATCTTAGTCAAGAAACCTAGCGCATTTTTAAACACTGTCCACAAACTGCATAAAGTTTTCTCTTTCAGCAACAACGCAGCTAACTACAACCGTTGATGATGATGACGAAGATGATGATGATGACGAAAATGATAATGATGTGTCTTCAGCAGATAAAAGTAAAGGTACCATTCACTTAATTATTATAGCCCAATTTGTATTTGCATATCCTCAATTTCTTCCACAATGTAAATCCAACACTACATGTGTTGTTACGTATATATTCAGAATTATCGTCGCCTTGTATTCAAGGATTCCTGGGTTCGATAGTAGGGTGGTTCGAAAAAACACTTTTTTCGAAATCGGCTTACGGATAGTGCTAATTTTTGGCCAAATTGGCTCAATAATACGTGTACAAGATTTCAGTTCGATCGGGGCATGTCTTCAGGTGCCGCATTGTACCTAAAGTTTGAAAAAAATTGAAAATGGTAAGTTTTGGTGAAAATTTTTGAAATATTTTTTTTCCCCTAGTGATGCTATTTTGCATGTAGATCAACTCTAAATGATGTAAGGAACTCTAGAAATAATAATAATAATAGGTATTGCCGGACCTCTTTAGGCGTACTTAAGGCCTAAATTTAAACCAACATTTGCGAAAAATAGGCAAAATGTGTTTGTGTGTGTTTCTTTACTGCGTTTGTGTTAGTTGTGACGAAAACGAGGCGCATTTATTTTTGACAACAACTTACATCTTTTATAAAGTGTTGTCTGCAGCTCTTTGCCTATTTTCGAAAGAAAAACTGTTCCTTTTTTTTCTTTTCCGAAAATAGCCCAGAACTCACCACGAGGAGGTGGCTGCAGTTCGAATTCCGCCACCCTCCCACCCATGCATATATTGGTTTAGTACGCTATGCAATGATCAGGAGATTTCTGCATTCCTATGTAGTAGTTTAGTACTCTGACGTAGTGGAAAACTTCGGAATATGGTCCCGAGACATCAACGTTGCCAAAATAAACTTATGGACGCTTCTCTTTGCCACACACTGACGCTGCCGCCTACGTCATAAGCTTCACATGTCTTTCGACTGCTTGCGTATGAGCTGGAAAAGGTGATATCTTCTCCCGGATAAGAAGCTGATTTAATGTTGTCCTGAAGTTGTTCAAAGCTTAAGTGTCGTGTCAACGGTGGTTCAGTCAATTTGGACTTAAACCAATCAATCATGTCGACGTAGTTTTCTGCGTCGACCTTAATCTACGGCACTGTGAATTCTCGGGTGGCTTTCGGAGATGAAGATGTTCTAACTTTTAGGATTCTCCTCCAACCAAGTACCCTCATGTCTGGGTTGTCGTCGGAAATCATTGTCAAGAGGTTTTCCTGTTGGGCAAACCAGGGGTTTCGCTGTAGGACAAGATCGATTATTTTTCTGTACTTGACGTCCATGCAGCGGGAAGCGGATATAAGTCTCCACAGGTGTCGGCCGCCTTCAACGCACGATGGCTTTTTCTTGATCGACAACCAAATAGGAACATACACGTTCATAATGTACTGGACGAATGCCTGCAGCGCTTCCGACGGATTTTTCTGTTGCAATGTAGAGACGTAGTATTCTACTGGCAGCTGTCAGCCACCTGGCAACTTTCCAGGATGCCTCTCAGCCAATCCATTGTTGCATCACCGGTCGAAACCGCTTTACAGATGCACATGAGATACCTTTGATCGGATGTTAGGTACTCTTCTGTTAAGTCGTCAGTCCAAGACACTGGCACAGGCTGAAACCGTTGCACCGGCATATTCTTGCAGTCTCTCAGTGCCATTCCAATTGGTCCTGCGAAGGTAGTACGTCCAGTACTTTTCCAATTTCTTGAATTTCCTTATGATCAGAAGTAACAAGGCCTACGTCTTCCAAAAGAGATGAAGCTAGAAGAGCGGCTTTCCGTTTAGAAATTTGGGTCCTGTAAACCGCACTGGCGAAGTTAGGAAGTTTCAGTCTCTTTTTCTGGAAAGGTTCTGTCGAAGTTTTTTGTCTTTTAGAAGGGTTGAACTCCTTGTCTGAATCCGAAGCTCCTTCCGTCTCAGTTTCATTTGTAAGAACTGCAGCGGTAGAACTTGAGGCACCTCGCATGATTTTTATTTGTTTTAGATCTCACTTTTTTTTAAGACGAGTCTGTTTTAGACAACGTCCAGTCTCTTTTATGTCTAAGCTTCCAATAAACATCTTCCTTTCAGTGCACTGATCAATCAAGAAAGGTATTTCCAAGGAAGGAACCGATTTCCTTTTTCCACAACTGCAATGAGCAAGTGGGTTGACACACTTACATGTTGCTATATCAAACAAAGTTCAATTAACAGTCTTCTGAAATTCAGCCACTTTAGAAGCATTCGATGGCGTCTTTAACGACTTCTGAAGCTGACGGATTTGTGATTCTCCGTTAAGACTGCTTCGCCGCTAATCGAAGCTTTATTCCAAATCTTGATTACTTTACGGGAAACTAACTTAGCTATTTCTTTGGCAGTTGGATGCTTCTTAGAATCGAGCTCTAATTTAATCTTCTCTCTCTCCCACAGTCGGCAACTGCGCTTCATAAAGTCCCTGTGGTACTCCAATTATGTCGTGAACAAAATCACTGGATCTCAAAATTGTCTTCTTGGCCATTGCTCCACGATAATGAGCCACTGACTGACACACACACGTTCCAGGTCCAAACAGTACAGTCAATATCACTTAACGAAATCAAGTCACTTTTAGTAGTAAATGAAACACAATACCAATAACTAATACTTCCACTTAAAATAGTTTCACTAGAGTATAAGAACGATTGATGTTAAAACTGACAACAAACCATGCGCTTCCGAATGCAAGGAACTAACCACAACAAGACCACGCAATCACTCTGGCAGCACTGAGACCGATACTAATCTGTTGTTGACGTTTGCAACTTGGGCGAGTCCATTACGCATTGCAGCGGGGGAGTTGGGTTGATTCACCCACCTCCACCGTAGCTCAGATTTCGCAGCAAAGTAGACTGGCCCTTTGTTCTATTTCTGATAACACTTTCTTAGCAATAACATGGTGACTTAGTTATTAAGAAATATTGTGCTAGGCGTGAAAAGAAAATGTTTTCAGATAATTTATTTAGCCGATGAGTAATGAGCTAAACTCGGGCGTGATCAATGTAAAAAAATATTGCTTCGCACACTTCAAACACAAAATATATCCTTAAAAAATATTTGACTAATACAAAATGATAAAAACCTAATATATCCGTACAAAAAGCTCTTTGTATCCAATTCAAATCACGTAAAGTAAAAGTCTATTACGCCTATTTTTCGCAAATTTTGGTTTAAGTTTAGGCCTTAAGTACGCCTAAAGAGGTCCGGCAATGCCCATCATTATTACTTTTGGCGTTGTTTATATCATTTAGAGTTGATCTACATGCAAAATACCATCACTAAGGAAAAAAATATATTTTTAAAATTTTTCACCAAAATTGACTTTTTTTTCAATTTTTTTTAACTTTAGGTACAATGCGGCACCTGAAGACATGCACCGATCAAACTGAAAATTTTCACACGTATTATTGAGCCAATTTGGCCAAAAATTAGCACTAGCCATAGCCAATTTCGAAAAAAGTGTTTTTTCGAACCACCCTATTCGATAGCCGGTAAAGGCGCATAGCATTGCGGATCCCACTTTAAACTATGGCTTCAGTCCAGAGTCTTTCTGTTCCTTGCTTTCTGTTTTCTATGAAATTTCTACATTTTAATTGCATTCCATACACATACGTCGCCTAGCATTGCTTATCTCTCCTTATTCGACAAGGTTTCGAAGTGTATCCAGTTTGCCCTTAGATTCCTTGACGTGAAGCACGATGATTCACAAACTATACAAACAGGCCTCACGTTAGCATAGCGGGAACGCTATGAAGTGATCGATCTGCACCCTGGTTCGGGTATCACTTTAAACTGTAGGTTCGTTCCCGAGTTAGGCTATATGTACATAACGTCGACTTAACAAGTCAATACTTTTTAACGAACTATTGCTTCACTTGAAATATTACTCGCTTTTTCCTTTGTTTTGTTGTGATTTCTTAATGCTACGAATGCAATTTTAACATGGTTCGGTTTCGATTTACTTCTCTTAACACATACTGCGGAGTTTCAGCGACTACTTTACGTTTTGTTAGGCAGGCCAGGTTTGGTTCTCTTAGCATTAGAATACAGTCCCTAAATGCATTCTACTAAGGTTCCGACTTACTTCTGGATGAAATTCCAAGATGGCGGCTTTCAAGATGGCCGCCATGATACACACTAGCTCCATCTGGTGTGCCCCCACCCCAATTACCAATATCCGAAATTTCATCGCCCTCCGTCAAGTCGTTTTCAAATATAAAGGGCGGTGCTGGACTTTTGCGTCACTCTGTACATTAATTCCCACTAGTCTACGATACTTACAGTAGCTTGTCAACGGAAAATACATTGTTCATGAAAAGCGCGCATGCTTGCGTAAGGTATTTTTTTTAATATAAATAACAGTGCTAATTACTTTAAGGAAGGTTCATGTTTCGTGTACCAATGAATGCCAAAATTCTACGATAATTAGTCTTCCTGCTAGGAGACTTTGAAAAAAAAAACAATCGGAACCGTTATCGGGAACAATATTAATTTTGAAATACAATTAGTAGGTAAATCATACGTATGATATTTTTAAAATCTCGAAGCGTGAAAGAAAGAAATCTTTGAAATTACGTTATTCTTTTCACACGTATCCTCATCAGACTTTCTGTGCACAAAGTGACTTACAAACAATATCAAATTCTTAAAGTATACATCAAACTCAACTAATTCTTATTTATCAAGATTGACCGTTGCTCTGCTTCGGGTCTACAAGCCGCAAAACCCCGCAGTCCGGGCGGCGGGGGGGGGGAGACAAGTAAGCCTTTAGGAGGCCCTCAGCCATTGATAGGAGAGGGTTCGTATATGCATTTGTAAAATATAAACGTAGTTACTCAGGGGTAGAGAAACGAATACAATATATACAGGTAAATGTAAAGTTCCGTGTGCGAATAGCACCCCCCACATATTATCGATGTCTGCCATCTTGTAAATGGTGATCAACACCTCGCTGCGGCCGCTTTTACCCCCCCCCCCCGTTGGGTACCTTTTGAATTGATGCTGGGTGGGCCCTAGAGCCGCTTTATGCGGGGACAAAGCCGGAAATATTCCGACCTTATATCACCCCCCCCCCGGGATTCTTGTGTGGCAGTCAGACTAGAATCAAATCAAGTTTTGGTGTTTTAAGTCCACTTTATGCACATAAGGCAAATCGGGACTGGACCTACAGTTTAAAGTGGGTTCCGAACCACCATGTGCCTCCACCTGGTATCGAACCGGGGACCCCTTGACGACGCTACCATTGCGCCGTCGGGGAAGCCAAAAAAATGAGGCTAGAATTTCACGAGAAATGCGGTGGTGAAGGTTTCTTCAACCTATCTTTAATCAGGAAAAAGTTATAACTGCATGATTGTAACAAATGTATCATTTTCCAGGTGAGAGAGAACTGTGTAATATTTATAACACCTCACCGATTCCAATTTAAAAGTTTTGAGTTGAATTCAATATGGCGGCCACCAATATGGCGGACGTCCGCTTGAAACACACCAATGTGGTTCCTCCTAAGCCTAACTTGTTTCTATCATGACCAATTGTACCCAGACTAACTCCTTAGTTAGTTGACTTTGTCTACATGAGATCAAGAATTACACACACACACTTACATTAAATATGTGTAATGTATGTATGTGTGTGTGTGTGTGTATATATATACACACACACGCACACATTTATATATATATTTTATATATATATATATATATATATTATATATATATATATATATATATATATATATATATATATATATATATATATGGGGCCTAGAGCCGGTAGACAGAGGGGCCAATTTGGTAATATTTTGCTGGGGCCGAGATTTGTTGATCCGGCACTGCTTCGGGTATAATCTTATTGAACTTCTTTCACGATTTATCTGACTCACGCTTTTATTCTGTTTTGTGTAAATTCCGTTGGGCATTTGTTATAGAACTACGAGCAGTACATGGCGTTTAGAAACATATTTAAAAATAAAGCAAAATCTAGAATTACCGCGTTTTTGTATGCGTACCTACATTTGCCAATCTCTGCGAGCTGGTTGCGTCTGCTCACCATACGAACTCCAACTTCCTTGACAAGAATGTAATGGCTGTTTAATCTTATGTTAAAAACAATTCGAAGTTACTTAGAAATATACCAAGAAATTACATCACGAAACTATAGCCATATTGTTATATGATAACTCCAGTACAATATAAATTTCTCTCGCACTAAAAAACGGAAAAACTTCCTTGTTCTATATTTTCGAGACACTTGCTAACCCAACGATGTCTGTAGAGTGCCACACACGTAAATTTGCCGTTGCGTAGAAACGAATTTTCGTTTCGTCTCCCTCTCTCTTAGCATCATGTGTTCTACCCTGCTCGAAAACTTCGCTATTGTTGCCACATTGTCATTCCATCCTGGACACACTCGCGCAAACATCATTGAAAACATTGAATAGCGCTCAGCTCGCGGTTCCCACCGTTCGGTAGGGACGCTGATGTGGCAATATAGCACGGCGTAGTGCTTGCTTCTTTTATGCAGTGCATGTTCATTGGCTAGCTAGTAACTAGTGTTGCCAACTGTAATAATGAAGCACTATTCTGTCACGGAAGGGGAAAAGGCAGGTAAAGTGGCGGTGAGTTTTGTTGGATTGGAAGCACCATATTTTTATTTTATACTAAGTATTTGACCGGTTT